>NC_089041.1:27165000-29932500 GCF_034140825.1 Oryza sativa Japonica Group | reverse complement strand
TAAACCCTAAACCCTAAACCCTAAACCCTAAACCCTAAACCCTAAACCCTAAACCCTAAACCCTAAACCCTAAACCCTAAACCCTAAACCCTAAACCCTAAACCCTAAACCCTAAACCCTAAACCCTAAACCCTAAACCCTAAACCCTAAACCCTAAACCCTAAACCCTAAACCCTAAACCCTAAACCCTAAACCCTAAACCCTAAACCCTAAACCCTAAACCCTAAACCCTAAACCCTAAACCCTAAACCCTAAACCCTAAACCCTAAACCCTAAACCCTAAACCCTAAACCCTAAACCCTAAACCCTAAACCCTAAACCCTAAACCCTAAACCCTAAACCCTAAACCCTAAACCCTAAACCCTAAACCCTAAACCCTAAACCCTAAACCCTAAACCCTAAACCCTAAACCCTAAACCCTAAACCCTAAACCCTAAACCCTAAACCCTAAACCCTAAACCCTAAACCCTAAACCCTAAACCCTAAACCCTAAACCCTAACCCTAAACCCTAAACCCTAAACCCTAAACCCTAAACCCTAACCCTAAACCCTAAACCCTAAACCCTAAACCCTAAACCCTAAACCCTAAACCCTAAACCCTAAACCCTAAACCCTAAACCCTAAACCCTAAACCCTAAACCCTAAACCCTAAACCCTAAACCCTAAACCCTAAACCCTAAACCCTAAACCCTAAACCCTAAACCCTAAACCCTAAACCCTAAACCCTAAACCCTAAACCCTAAACCCTAAACCCTAAACCCTAAACCCTAAACCCTAAACCCTAAACCCTAAACCCTAAACCCTAAACCCTAAACCCTAAACCCTAAACCCTAAACCCTAAACCCTAAACCCTAAACCCTAAACCCTAAACCCTAAACCCTAAACCCTAAACCCTAAACCCTAAACCCTAACCCTAAACCCTAAACCCTAAACCCTAAACCCTAAACCCTAAACCCTAAACCCTAAACCCTAAACCCTAAACCCTAAACCCTAAACCCTAAACCCTAAACCCTAAACCCTAAACCCTAAACCCTAAACCCTAAACCCTAAACCCTAAACCCTAAACCCTAAACCCTAAACCCTAAACCCTAAACCCTAAACCCTAACCCTAAACCCTAAACCCTATACCCTATACCCTATACCCTATACCCTAAACCCTATACCCTATACCCTATACCCTATACCCTAAACCCTAAACCCTATACCCTAAACCCTATACCCTATACCCTATACCCTAAACCCTAAACCCAAATTCCTAAAACCCTATACCCAATACCCTAAAACCGTAAACCCTAATTGCAACCCTAAAGCCCTATGCCCTAAACCCTTTACAAATCTTACGAATATTTTCCTCTGGCCTAAAATTTTACAAGTACAAGCATAATGGTTGTTGCGCATTTACTTTTTGGATACTGACGTTAGATCAAAAAATTCCATTATTTTTTGTCATACGGATGTAATCACGTGAGTTGTAGCCTTTGGCTAAAACCCTTGAGTGTTAACATTTGGAAAAATTTGATGATTTTTTCTTCTATTCCAATGTTTCTAGTATTAGCATTGGAGTCATTGTGCTTTCTATTTGTGGATACTAACTAAAGCACAAAAAATTTCCTAAAATTTTAAAAGTATTAGCATTAGGATATTTGAGCGTGAGCTTTATCAATATTAATATAACAACAAAAATATTCCTATTTTTTTCCTTCTGGATATAATTTGTGACTTATATCCTTTGGATAAAACTATAAGTGTTAACCTCTCAAAAAAAGACGCACAAATTTTTTAGTCGGCCCAAAATTTCACTAGTATTACAATTGGGATAATTCCACATGATATTTTTGGATACTACATTATGACCTAAAAAATACGATAATTTTTTCCTTCAGTCCATATTTTCATGAGTTATAGCCTTCAACTAACCATTGAATAGAGTGCATGATTTTTTTCCTCTGGCACAAAATTTTACTTGTATCAACATCAGGGTTGTTGCTCATGCAGTTTCTGGATACTATATAAAATTAGTTTAAATAAGCCTTTGTACTATCCTTCAGCTAAAACAATGAGTACTAACTATTGAAAAGAACACATGATTTTTTTCCTCTGGCCCAAAATTCTAGTAGTATTGCCATTGAGGTTGTTGTGCTTGCAATTTCAAGATACTAGCATTAGTTCAAAAAATTTCATGATTATTAGCCATCTGCCTATAATTTCATGATTTATAGCCTTTGGCTCAAACCTATGAGTACTAACCTTTGGAAAACTGATGAGTTTTTCCACCGACCGAAAATTTCTAGTAATAGCATCGGTTCGTTCTGCAGCAGTTTCTAGATACTAACATTAGCTCAAAAAATTCCTTATTTTTTGCGATAGTCTAGAAAAAATCCTTGAGTGTTAACCTTTGAAAAAATGCATGATTATTTCTCTTTGGCCCAAAATTTCATTAGTATTAGCATCGGAATCATTGCATATGAAGTTTGTGACATTAGGACATTTTTTTGTGAAAGTTTGCCTTTGGGTATAAAATTGTGAGTTATAGGTTTCGACCAAAACCCATGAGTATTAACCTTTGGAAACATCGCATTATTTTTTCCTCCAACCCTAAATTTCAATAGTATTAGCAACATGATCTTTGAGCATGAACTTTGTCAATATTAATATAACAAAAAATATCTGTCATTGTTTCCTTCAAGCTATAATTTCAACTTGTGTTCCACCGGCCCAAAATTCACTAACGCTTGTAAAAACTTAGTTCACGCCAACACAGATCTAGCACCATCGATCAACCACGGATTTTTCATCAACACACACCTAAGTTATTAATTACTACTCTAGCCTTGCCTAGAAACTTCCTTCTTTATCTAAAGTCCAAGTACTAGAGCATTCAATTACACACTAAGCGACGAATCCGCATCGATAAGAATATATCTCACTTAAATAAACTAATTAAAGAACAGAAAGAAACTCGAACACTTACTTTGATAAAGGAAGCATCCGCCAAGGTACATGCGAGAGAAGAAGACCGACAATCCTGACTTTCTCCGGAATTCCGTTGGAAAAATGCCGACACTCCGTCACTTCGTAAAATTCTCGGAGGAACTCCGATATTTCGGGGCTGTAAGTTCAAGTGCCTTAATTTGGTTTCGGTGATTAATGAAAAATCTAATTATATGAGACTAACGTTTTTATGAGCCTTTCTTTGACTAGTCTCATTTGGATATGAAAGTAAAAATGATGAGAGGTATGTATTAAACTTCACATATTCTAACTTGGTCTCTCTTGTGGATCCAAAATATAGTGTGAGCTTCCTATTTGATCTTTATTGATTATGTGCATATGCGTTCCTTCATATCCATATGTATGCACATCTTGAGGGGGAGCTTATTCTATATTTTGTTTATTATAAGATTTCTATCTTGATTTGAAATCATTTTTCATCTCATCTCTCTATATTGTTTATATCGGGTTATTATCATCACCAAAGAGAGAAAAGATTGAAAGATCTTGGATTAAACAATTTGTGTAATTGTTACTTTGGTGATAGATGATAAACCGAGGTTTATGGGATTAACCTCTCTTTTGCATAATTTGTCTACTAGGTTATTTCCCGATAATGAGATGTGGAAGACATGCATTCTTTTGTGATGGACCTTAATCATGACAAGGATGAAATGCATGGAGATAAAACGATATGTACCACTTCTTATCTCCTACTTTTTGATAGGTTCATATATATGATTTCCATGTTATTGATATATAAGTGTGAGACTAATGTTTACTCGAATGTTATCATATTTAGTCTCATTTACATTGAGAACATGGAGATCATGAAGGTATATGTTTTATGTTGGTCTACATCATTACTACATGTGCCTTCTCTATATGTACAGGATAAACCCCCATTGGTCATTCTCTAATTATGCATACACTTGCATCTTTTGTATATTTATTTGTATGCATATATTTAGGGGGAGCAAATCCTATACATTTATTGTGCATGTTCTAGATCCATGTTGTTCACCTATTATTTATATCGGATCTTTGCACTTAAGCTTGCATACGAGTATATGACACTTGTGATGTTAATGAATACTCAACAAACATATTCATATCTTTCATATGCAACCGATTGGTCATCAAGTGAAGGATGACAACCGATTTGTTGAGACTAATGTTCTCCTTTGAGGTGTGAAAAGGAATAGGTCCCACTACGATGAGGCTAATGAATGACACCATGGGTTAGTGGTCACCAAGCCAAGGACATCGTCATGTTGGCAAGAATAAAGTCAAGCTTGTGATGAGAATAAAGTCTTGACAAAGGATGGACAAGACCTCGGCATAAACATGGTTCAACCGGATGGTCACAAGTGTTGATCTCGGCTCAAGCTTGACCCCAAGATGGATGGCGCAAGGCAAAGGTATAATGTAGCTAAGAATGTTTTCTTAGTCTTTTCCCGGTCTTGGTGTTTGGTGTAGACCGGATTTGCTAGATAGGCGCCGTACTATCAAGAGGGGTCTATGAAGCGAGTTTGTGGATGATCTTGTGCCATATTAGTTCATATGCATGTAGGTGCATTTTGTGAGCTTGTCTAACCAAGTGTGATGAGTTTTCTCAAGTCCTAAACCAAGAGAGAAGTGGGCATGTCCAATAGGAGTGAGTGACATCTTGTGGGTATGTCTGGTGGATATCCTTTGGAGTGTGAGCCCTTTATCCTTAACTTAAGTTGTGTTTATTGGATGGATTTTTCATGGGTTGGATGGCCCTTTGAATAAGCTTTCCATAGAGTCCAAGAACGCCAAATTCCGAGACCCGAGTGAAGAGATATCGCCGTTTTACGAACGGTCGGTTGAGCTGAAAAGTGACCTGCGGTCTGACCGTGGGCCTTAGGCCGGTCTGACTGGGTCTGTTAGCTGGTCTGACCGGCGTGGTAAGGCTGGTCTGACCGGCCCCACTGGTCTGTTGCACTGGTCTGGTTTTTTGTGGTGATACAGAGCCGCCAGAGCCGCAACCGGTCAGACCGAGCCGACGGCGGTCTGACCGGCCACTACACTGCGGTCAGACCGGCCAGGTTAAGTAGGCTCAATGATTGCCCTGTAACGGCTAGTTTTCTAGCTGTTACAAAGTAGTCCGGTCTGACCGGCCTCACAACGGTGGTCTGACCGGCAGAGCACAAAGTTGGGGATTTCGGTTCCAACGGCTAGTTTTGGTGGTTGGGGGTATATATACCCACTCCCCAGCAGCAAGGGTAAGGTTTTGGCACTCCATTGCATTATCTTGAACCCTTGCAAGAGCTCTTACACCCTTGTGCACTTAGTTTATCTAGTGAGGTGTTAGAGAGTGAGTTAAGCCAATCGAAGTGCATTGCTTCATTGTTATAGCTAGTGTGGCACTTGATCATCCTCGGCAAGCATCCTAGACTTGTTACTCTTAGAGGTTGCCACCTCCTATACGGCTTGTGGAGGTGTTGCCCGTTGACCTCTCCGAGGAGATTGTGGAGGAGGCCCGGCACCGTTTGTGAGTGGTTTGGAGTTCACCACCTTCGGAGTGAAGGAAGAACTACCCCGAGTGATCGAGGCTTGGGTAGTCCTCTCCGTGGGCCGGCTCCCGCCTTGCCCACCCCTTGACGAAGAGGGCGTGCGGTGGCTTCGTGGTTGAGCGGTGGAGTTGGGCTCGCCTCAACGGGGATTAGGAAACCGGCGAGTTTCCGAACCTCGGTGAAAAATTCCTTGTCTCTTGTCTCATTTATTTGTTGCATTTACATTTGTCCTATTTACATTCATAGAGACATATTTGAGCCCATATCACTTAGGTTTGCAAAACTTAACTTAGTTGCTTAATTAACCTTGCACCTCACCTTGCCTAGCAACTTAGGTTAGTTTTGTTTAAGTGCCATTAAGTTTTAAAACCGCCTATTCACCCCCCCTCTAGTCGGCCTCCTTGATCCTACAGGGGCACTCTTTCCGGAGCTTCCCCTCACTCTCTACCAAACCAACATACTAAATATGAAACTATAAGTGAGTTGTACTCTACTTGAGCTCAAAGCTATGTGTGTTGAATTGTGTGAGGTCTCCTCCTTTTATAGCTGCTAATGACGGTTGAAATGGCGGTTAACCCCTCACAACCGTCATTGAGACTCCACCAGGCCCGTCCACGTGTAAGGTGGAGATGAGGTGGACCGGTTCGGCCGAGCCAGGGGTTCGGCCACCCCTTGGGCCCCACCTTTCTCCACCGACTTTCTCCAGCAGCTTACAGGTGGGCCCCTATGGCGGTTAAGGTTGGTTTGGTCCCACTTTAAGTCGGGTTTGACAGACTTGTGGGCCCTCCAATCCTTTTACTCGCACATGATTGGTTGGAGGTTCATTTTCATTGCATGTCGGGTGTATTTTCTCCTTCAATAATTAACCTGCATACATATATTTACCAAAACTAGGGGAAGTGGTTAGTAGTAAACTCCTACCACTAAGTTTTGATAGTATATTTGATATATTTTATGCAGGAGTTGACAGTTAAAGTTTGCACTTAACGACCGTCAACAACTTGCACAAAATATTGTATTGTAATGTTAATATTCATAAACTTCATGCGCTATGACCTAAATTATGAGTTGTAGGATCTCTGATCTTGAACTTTGTCAGTGTAAATAATAAAAAAATCGTGATAGACTATAATTTTAACCCGTGAGTGTTAACCTTTTGTAATAAACTAATTATTTTTTTCTCCAGCCCAAAAATTCACTAACGCTTGTAGTTTGTTCATATTAACATTATGACAAAAAAATTCAAGATTTTTTTACCTTCAAGCTACATTATCGTAAGTTATAGCCATTGGCTAAAACCCGTAACACATATTTCTTTCTCCTGCCTAAAATTTCATTGGTATTTGCATCGGGGCCATTGCACATGATTCTTATGAATATTAACATTACGAACAAATTTGTGATTTTTTCGTTCAGGCTATAATTTCATAAGTTATACCCTTTGGCTAAAACCCCATGAATGTTAACCTTTGGGAAAATGATGAATTTTTCCACCACCCAAAATATCACTAGTATTAGTATCGGGATTGTTGCGCTTTGTGGATACTAAAAAAAGTTTCAGAAAAATTCTTTATTTTTGGCCATGGTCTTCAACCAAAACCTGTGGGAGTTAACTTATTAAAAAGATGCATGATTTTTTCTTTGGCAAAAAATTTCACTAGTACTAACACCAGAACCATTATACATGAAGTTTGTAAATATTATATTTAGGAGAAAAGAATTCCTAAAAGTTTGCCTTGGATATAAATATGTGAGTGCTTTTAACCAAAACTCGTGAGTATTAGCATTTTGCAACATGAATGTTTTTCTCGGGCCCAAAATTTCAATAGTATTAGCATCGGAATCGTTGCGGATAAACTTTATGAATATTAACATCAGGGCAAATATTGTGAAATTTTGCCTTCAGACTATATAAATTTGTGAGCTATAGCCTTGGTCTAAAATATGTGAGCATTAACCTTTTGGAAAAAGGGCATGAATTTTTTACTATACTACCAAAAATGCTCGTGCGTTGCAACGGGTGAAAAAAAAATCTAATGATAATATATGCTTTTCATGCATAACCATGTAAATGACAATGGTTGTATGGATCGTTGTAGCTAAGACAATCAGAGAATTGGAACATCTTCAATGTAATGGCCCAACCTCGACGATGACAACCTTACCGATGCTTTCTTTACTTAAAATAATTTATTCATGCGACAACAGGCATATAATCTAAAGTACTCTTTCAATCTCATTCTTGCACCCAATAATAGGATCAATCAAATCCTACACTGCCTTGCATGGTCAAGTTTACACAAAACGAAAATGGATAGAAATCGGACTTTTTTTGCCGCATTTTTTCGCCCTTTTTACCATACAATCAGAATTTTTTTCACTCTTTTTTTATTTTTAGATGGATGACGGAAACCTTTTGAATAATTTTTTGCTGCGTTTATTTCGCCCTTTTTACCATACGACCGGACTTTTTTCACTCTTTTTTGTTTTAGACGGACGATGTAAACCTTTTGAATGTTTTTTATCATCATAACTTTTGAATGTTTTAAGTAGTAGAGAGTAGAGACAGAGATAGAGGAGAATTGCAGTTGAAGACCTGATGTGAGTCGATCTATAGACCTATAGTAGAGGAACCAGATATGGACTTTTCTGATCTATGGCCCATTTATTATTGGGTTAATTGGATCCATGCCATTATAAATTTTATGGTTTTGAAATATGCCATTACTATTTACCTAATTGTAACCATGCCATTACAATTTCACAAATATTGGATGTATGCCACTAAATACCCTTACACCGTATTTTATAAAAATTTTGGACCAAAATAGCCCTGTCTTCTTTCTTCTCTCTGTCTTCTATTCTAGCCAACTTACCCTGACAAGCTCATGAAGAGCTGCAGCAGGCTGAGGGTTGTCGCCGCTGCCAGCAGAAATGGCAGGGAGCACGCCACCGGGGGCCTTGCTGTTTGGCCGCCGCCGCCACCGCATTGGATTCCTCCATACATGCGAAGAGGGTGGCACAGGGACGACGGTGCTCGCCGGCGGCGAGAATATCCTCTCTCTCTCTCCTCGGCTTCCAAGTTGGCTCAAGCGTGTGTATCCCCTCCTCCTCTGTGCTTGCCAATGCCTCTGAACTGTGCTGCTCGACATCCACCAGCCACATGTGCATCATCAAGATTTTTGACTACGTCCTCCTGCTCGTGGGTCTTTGCTTCCTCCATAACAGCACCATCTTTGCTTCCTTGCCAGTCAGAGCAGCAAGCTGAACTTGGCAGTGGATAAGGAGATCGATGAACAGGAGAGAAGATATGGAGTGAGATGGGAGATGGAAGAAGAAGAAGGGGTAGTTTGGTCCTTAAAAATTAGAAAATGCAGTGAAAATGTATGTAGTGGCATAGCTCCAGTATTTGTGAAATTGTAATGGTATGGTTACAATTAAGTAAATAGTAATGGTACGTTTCAAAGCCATAAAATTTACAGAAAAACTAAAGAACGGTGTACCGTTCTTCAACGGGATAGTCTAGCATGGTACACTTCATCCGCACAGGCCGCCACGTTTGGCAAGAACTCCTATACATACTGACGGAGCGTGGGGCTCCTCACCGGGAGACCGCGCAGGCCCCCCTTTGCCGGTTCGGCCGGGGACTCAGGGAGAGATTCTAAGCTCTCTGTATGTGGAAGGCTCGCGAGACAGGAAACACACAAGACACGGGCGATGTATACAGGTTCGGGCCGCTGAGAAGCGTAATACCCTACTCCTGTGTTTTGGGAGATCTGTGTATAAAGGAGCTACAAAGTATGAGACAGCCTCTCCCTTGTTCTGGGTTTCTAATCTCGAAAAGTCCAGTCCCCCCTCTCAGTGGGCAAGGTCCTCCTTTTATATCTTAAGGGGATACCACATGCACCATTTCTCTCTTTTTTGTGGGGACTTACCCCACCTTTTCATAAACAGACGGAGACTTGTATGGTTGCCGTCCGAATGACCTTCTGATGGGACGGCCCATACCTACCTCCACTTCCGCCGGAAGCAGGCGCGACGTGGGAACATGGCTGTCTGCTGACGACATGACCAGTGTCAGACCGGTCACAAATCGGTCATTCTTGTCCACCACGCGTCAGTTTATCAATCTGCATGTTCGCCCTTCTTCATACAATATCTTGCCTGTAATGGTTAGGATGAAGCCTGGCATATATCTGACCAGGACTAACGTGCCATCTCTAGGAGGTAACACGCTAGCTCCAGCTGGGGACGAGCGCCTAGAAGCCCTCGTCCTGACGGGATGGGGCGAGGCGTGTGTCAGATCGCCTGTCGCCACCTAACCCGCGATCTGACCGGTCTGTGACTGGTCACAGACCGGATAAACGAGTGCACTGCACTGCGTTACATGCGGCGTGACATGCTCAGCCAAACCGCAATAAATGTGGTTAGGTGAGCCCCACTGTGCTCACCTAACCCATACACGCGGAGCAAAAACCCACGAGGGGTTGGGGCGCCTCGGCCCTCGGGGCCGAGGGGGGTGCGGCCCGACCCCCTCGGGGGGACTAAGAGGAGGGCGAACGCATCACCCTCGGGCCCGACGTCCCTCGGGGGTACCAGGCCACGTGTGCGATTGTGTCTGCCTCAAACCTCTAGTCATGATACTCCTGATCCCATGTCACCGACACATACATACGTCTATACGTGGCTAGCTAGACTAGGACTCCTACACTTGCACATCCCTACGTGGATAGGCCAGTAGGGTTGTTGCGCTGTCGTGTCTTCAGCTACGGCCCAACCATACCTATTTTCTTTTTTTTTCTTTTCACTATTCTTTTCCTTTCTTTGAAATTTTATTTTTCTTTTGAATCACGTGAGATCTCTTTCCATAGAATAGAGACCAAATGTATCACTATAACAAACTTGATATCTGAAAAATCCCTATGTATAACCCATATGTATCATGGCACCTCGAGGACTACGGGTGTGTTAACGACCAAATTTGGTAAGTTATGAACCAGGTTTGATATTGGAATCGAAGTGGATTCGGCAAAGAATTGTATTCGAAGAACAGAGTACGCATCGGCTGCGAAGGCGTCGGCTGAGGTCTGCATCGGCTGAGATGGATCGGACAGAAAACAGCCAATAAAGCCGATACAGCCGATTTCATTGAGATGGTTATGAAACCGTTTCTGGAATCGATTAACGTGCTACACAAGGATTGTCACGATGGAGATAGGCTCTCAGATAGGCAATTATATCTATTAATTATGATATTTTAAATAGTTTCTTTAGAGATATGTTTGGGCAAGAGTCTGCCGTAAAGACTTATGTGTATATTAGAGTTTGTTAGAGATAAGAGTTGTGTCCGGCAAGGACCTATCATGTATCTCGGGAATAAATATAACCTGAACCCATATAATTTACAACAACAGTTCAATAACACTCTCAGCGCATCGCCACCCTTTTTTACTTTCGTTTGTTTCGACGAGTTCTTGCTTTCGGATTGAGCTGCATCAATTTCGATTTTCAACAAGAGGTAAAACTTATTATGGCGGCTTGCGTTCTCGGGATTAGTGCTTTCATCATCATGATACTCTAATCTTGTTCATGTAAATCGTCGAGTTATCATATATGCATCATAATCTTTATTAGTTTCGCCATATAACTTACAGTCGGCTAGTATCTATCACTAGGGAGTAGCCGATAGAGTTACATCTCGTTATTAATCTAGATTATACAGCATATCTACCATCTTTCTGAAGTTTTCATCATCTTATTTAGATCTTGTACTTATTCTTATGCTTAATGCTGCATCGGTTGAGTTTGATCTATTAAGTAATATTCATAATTGCAATATATGGCTTGTTTTATGATTTCTAACGAAGATAGCATCGGAGTTTCAGCCGATCTTACCTGATTTAGCTACTTTATTCATTGGGTGCTCGATTGACAAGCTAAATCCGCCCTCTATATTAAGATTTTACTGCATTAGAGTATATTAGGCTTTCTGTTTGATATATTTTGTATGTTTTAATATCTCAATATAGAGTGGTATCGGAGTATTAGCCGATACATGCTAGATCTATCTGATCGGCTATGCTATAAACGTTCATATAATCGTTATCTTAATGTATCTTTGGACTTAGGTGATTTATACTGTCTCGACATGCTGTTCGATCTATCCCAATCACTTAGTCTAAATATACATCGAGAGAAGGATTATATATCGTTAATATCTACAACCAATCAAGTAGATTTAGCTTTACATTGCTTTATTCTTCATTGCCGATCTATTGCCAATATCATCGACTCATAGTTTGAACGATACGTCATCGGCACCAGCCGATCGGCTATCGTTTATGGATTTAACCTCGGTTTTCTTGTCTTTCTTTCTTGTTAATTGCAGGATCAAATCAACTGGCACGCCTTTGAACCCAAGAGCAAGATTTAAGACCTGCACAGAAATTAAGTAGATCTTTCAGACCAGTGTATGTTTTTCGCATCAACAGGGTGATATCTTGAGGATACCGTAGGTGATACTTTGAGGTTACCGAATGATATCTTGAGGGTGCCAAATGTATCATGATACCTCGAGCGTACCTGATGATACCTTAAGATATCAGGTGTATCATGATACCTCGAGAACCATGGATGATACCTTGAGGGTACCAAATGATACGTCAAGAACATCGTAGGTGATACTTTGAAGGTACCGGATGATACCTGTTGATGCGAAAAACACACACTGGCCTAGGAGATCTGCTTAGCTCCAGTGCAGGTCCAAGACTTGATGAGATGCAGGCGTGCCAGTCAGTTTGATCTTGCAACTGACAAGATATGTAAACAGTAGATCAAATAGCCGATCGGCTGACAAGCCGATGGAGCAATCGCAGACGATGCCGATACCAGCCGATAGCGATAGGGTTTTGAGCAATCGGCTATATGTTTAATGTAGATAATGATATAAAGGCGATCGGCTGATGATGATAAATAACAATAATATAATCTAGTGGAAACCAATCGGCTAACAATGATATTATAGGACAAATATGAAACCTTTGTTGTCATCAGCTAAATCCAACTTATATGTATATGCACTCCTTATAAGCCGATGTAACGTCCAGATAACTTATCGGTTAGCACCCCGATAAAACACTAGCATGAACCTATCGGCTTATCAAGACTTATATTATCAACAACAATCTAGCAGGTCGAACCTAACTGATGCAGCACAAGATTGTATATGATAATCTAATACTCGATGAGCCGATAGATCTGTCTAATGTGATGGATATAACAAATCTATTTAGTAAAATATTGTGATTGTAGAGATATATCGGCTAAGATAGAAGATCGGACCTAACCGAGACAGTCCCAACTAAACCGATGCGTCTCTAAACACAATGCAATTAGAGATAGAATTGAGATATCAGGTAGGCAAATATATCAACCAAACCAGAGCGATCCAAGAGATCGAAGCAATGCAGCCTTGAACAACACCAACGTAGCCGATAGATTCACCAGGGCCAGTGGAACGTAGGACTTACCCCTTCGCCGGAGATCGAACTGAACCGATGCAGCCCCGCGTCAGGTGCCAAATTTTGCCGGATGATAAGTAAAAACCTTAGGAAAGAGGGTGGCGATGTGCCGAGAGTAGTTGTATTGATCGAAAGATGTTTTACAATCACCCCGGGTGTACATATTTATACCTACGGGGAGATACTAGTCCTTGTCGGACAAGAAAGAAGTTTTCCTAAAGATAAAAGGAAAACATAAAGTCCTTATTGGACACTAAACACACTTTCCTAAAGATAAAAGGAAACTAACAAACTATTCCTAATTAATAGATAACTTGCCATACCGCATCCTTATTGAACTCGGACTCTTCTGGATAAATTTCCTTTAATTAATCTAGCTCCACCAAGAATACAACTGCTGGCGATTTGACGACTCCCATCGGCCGATTCCAAGACTCTGAAGCCAATACTGAATTTTAGCTGATGATGACTTCGGGCTTACCAAATTTTGGCGTTAACAATACCTCGAGGATACCAGATGATACCTTGAGGTACCATGTGTATCATGATACCTCGAGAACCACGGGTGATACCTTGAGGGCACTAAATGGTACCTCAAGGGTATCGTAGGTGATACTTTAAGAGTATCGAGTGATACCTCGAAGGTATCAGATGATACTTTGTGAGTACCAGATGTATCATAAGTAAAGATGTATCATAAGTATTGGCTCGAGGATACTAGATGATACCTCGAAATAATAAAGGTATCATAGAGACTCGTTATGGTATTGCACTAGTATCGGTTCATCGTTTTACGACAACCGTCTGGTCTATAGTCGTCAAACCTGAGCACATGGCCCAAAACTTAGATATATGGCTTGTGTTTCATTATCGCATCATATCAAAGACGTGTATTTACAGAAAAATTGAGAGAGAAAAATAAGAGAAGAGGAACTAGTCCAAATAAATGATCCAAACCTACGTCCTCGTGACTCGTGAGCAGACCAAGTACATAGGTCCAACCAGCCTTACGTACCATCACGGCTAGTAAAGACATGTATACAAGGATGGTTGCACTAGGTGGCTGTATGGTCCAGGGTGACAGGCGTGAGGAATCTGAGTCGAGCATCATGATGTGTCAGGCGGGGGAATTCGAGTCATGGGGAGGAGTACGCGCCCGTGAATAGGGGTGAACGGATTCGGACGGATAGTAGTCATATCATATCATATACCATACTTTTTAATTGGATTTGGAGGCGGTGCGGATAATGTGCGAATGCGGATGCAGAGCGGATTATTTCGGATGTCGGAAATGGTGCAGAGTCGGTGCGGAGTCGGCTCGGAAACGGATGAAAATAATCGGATGTGATATGTATATACAGTCGATATAACATCATCTGTACAATGAGCAACAATGAGATACCAATATCACAATTCACATCACTCATGAAAGCACCGATCACATCATATTATAATGTCAAGTTGTTAACATTGACTTGTCTTATGTCTAAAAGCATGTAATCGACACATACATTATTGAAATCACGATATATCGCATTCACATAACACGTAAGACATAGAAGTTTCACAAATGTTAGAAAAAACAGTATCACGTAAGACATAGAAGTTCCACACGTAAGTCAGGGCATCAAGGCGTGGGAGGACTGGAAGAAGAGAAGTCTCGATGAAAAAATTGGTTGACGCGACGCCAATGGAGTCACGAACTGAACTGGATAGATTGATGGATAAGGTGGACCTGTATGGGCTGAATCTTTACACAATGAAAATGCTCATGTCAAATGGGCCAAATTGAGTGGTTATATGGGCTGTGAAATTCGGATTATCCGCCAAAACGTTTATTGGATAATCCGCTTAAAATAGCGGATAATCCGTTTCCGCCGGAAATTATCGATACCATATTCGTATCCGCATCCGCATGCAACTATCCGCATACTGCCGGATATCTAAAAACCCTTACCATATCCTCACTTCGGACGGATTCGGAGCGGATCAGATCGGATAATATCCGCTCCGTTTTCACCCCTACCCGTGAACTTAAAAATATCCCGTTAGAACGGTATCCCGTACCTAAAATTTATAATAATGGTATGGGTCGAATCGAATTAACCTTTTATTATTCTTTATTATTTTGGTCGGTGGAGCGGCCCTTTTTATTTCTGTGGGAGGAGGGTCCAGGAGATGAGAGGGGCGGTCTTCCAGTGCCGCACGATCCGTCGAGATCGCGTCGGGGTGGGGGTGGGGGCGGCGCGGGGCGGGGGGATTACGGGGGAGAAGCCGCCGGTGCCGGTGCCGGCGCCGCCCGCGTCAGAGAAAGGGGAAGTGCGGGAGGGAAGCGGGGATCAACGGAGCGCGCCCGTCCTCTTCTCCACTTGCGTGGGCGGCACCTTCGACGGGATGCCCGTGCAGCCGCCGGTTTCGCGTTCCCTCTCCGCTGCGGACGGCGGTTCCCTCCGGCGGCTGCACGAACTTAGCTTCAGGTCGGTCCTCCTCTCCTTTTACGGTCGCCAATCACATTGCCCTTTTCTGCTTTTCTGCTGATGTAGGGTTTGCTCCTTCGGAGTTAGGGTTGCTTCGCTCGTTTAAATTTTTCACATCTAATTCGATATAACTTCTTTATAGCCATATATGTTCAAATTGCTGCTCAAAATTCAGAAGCAAGATAATTGTAGAATTTTAGTTTTGGGCAAGGAGTCGTTGCTCGGGCTTCTTTTGGTTGAGGGTTTCTTTTATTGTATATTGATTCATCAAGAGTAACAAACCAAATTCGAGCTTATGTGTCAATTTCTTAGATGAACTAATGTATTATAAAAACATGAAAAATATAATTGCATCCATATGTTGACCCCCCCCTTCTCAATAGTTGTATCCAAACAATCTGTGGGGGATTTTATCCCCTAAGGGATTAGTTCCCCTCACAAACCAAACAATGCCTCAAGTAGCCCTCCTGCTCCCTTCTGCTTATGTATTCATGCACATGCACACCACTAATCACATTACTTTATACAAATTACAATGCAATGAATACTGACTGCTTAATGAATTGTATGCTCATATGACATCACGTTTGTTTATGGGATCGCTCAATGTTGCACTTTGTTATTCTAGTCGAAATACGTAACCTGTATAAGCTAAAATAAGGATTGCTTTCATGACTCATCAAATGAATTTGAATTAATTGCTACATCTTTTTTCTTCTTCAGCAGCATGAGCTTCTTAGATTGAAAGAGTAAATTGCTCGGCTGAAATCCAAAATCAAAAGCTGCAACAAAGAGATTGACAAAAAGAAGGATGATAGCAAGAAGCAGTTGGAACAGATGAAAAGTTTGCATAATGCTTTGGTTGATGTCACAAGAACTATCAATGAATTGAATGAGCAAGGCCAAAATAAAAATCGAGAAAACCGCACTTAGCTGATGACCAACTCCAGGAATATCACAGAATGTGAGTTCAGTAGACATCTTATATAGTGTGTTAAGTTTATATTTAAGTTCAATTATCTAATGAAAGTAGGACATGATCCCCATAGCCATGTACTTTTCTACAAAAAGGATATGTGCCTGGTAGCCTGGTCTGAGTTTCACTAATATGTGTTCTGTACTGCTGTGGTGTTAGGTATTGGCGTATTGCTATGGCTTAGATACATATTAGCTTAGGTTTATTTCTTGTAAACAAATTGACAAAATAACCCTGACAATGTACCTGCTATCACTTCTGAAGTGCTGCCTGCAATTACCACCAGACAGTCAGACACCAGTTGAGAAGATATACTAATTGGAGCACAATCATGCGTTACTGACTCACTGGGAAGCAAATATTTGCGTGTTCAGAAATTCAACTGTTACGGGGAAAAATATTTTTTTCTTGTTGGAGATGCAACATTTCACCTCTACTACTATGCTATTGAAACTTATGCAGCATTGTCCATTTTTATTAAGATCATATAACA
The DNA here is from genome assembly GCF_034140825.1 of Oryza sativa Japonica Group. Classification (NCBI taxonomy): domain Eukaryota; kingdom Viridiplantae; phylum Streptophyta; class Magnoliopsida; order Poales; family Poaceae; genus Oryza; species Oryza sativa. The sequence goes on along the minus strand of NC_089041.1, from coordinate 29,915,503 downwards.
AACATGTTAGTTTGAACAAAATGCAAGGCTGCCTGTCATAAACAAGAAATGGAACAAAACACAAAGCTGGCTGCGATAAACAAGATATGGTATTTCAAAGTTTCTATGTAGAAAAGAAGTTCCATCTACCGCTGTTCTTTTAACAAGCCCAGCTGTTGTCATTTTTCTCGGCTAACTTAATCTAATAACCGATTAATGGACGTGTGATAAGACTCCTGCTGTACTGCATATATCAAATTAAATAACATCAACATTTTAATTTATGACCTAGCCAATCTTCTTTTTTAACTGATGTGGCTACATTAGATCTGGAGCAACCTTGCTGGTCTAGAATCTGTATATATAGTTGGTACAATATTTGAGAACCACAGGTGGATGCTTGGTAGTTGATACTATACCTTACTATATGGTTATGGTTACGATTAAGAACAAACCTTTCATTTTACCATGCTCAGCCAAAAAAAATGTTTTTTTAGTAACACTTGAATTAGTTATGGACAGTTATGACATAAATGGGTAAATACACTTTTGGTCCTCAGGTGGTTTTATTTTTTGTATACCTATTGATTGCATCCCTGAAGAGTACACCATTAACTTTCTATTGCAGTAAGGAAGATGCGGCAATGAGTACAACAAAGCTGAGACTTGAGAGATGGGATGGAAGGTTTTTTACAAAGAGCTTGCTGCTGACGTTTAAGCAAAAAATAATTTAGAGAATATGCAGCAGTTGTGTAGCTGTGAGAATGAGATTGTCACAAGTGCGTGAATCGTGTGCAAAGCTTAATAAGATTCTTCATTCAATCCCCAACCAGGAAGATGAGCTTCCTCGCTTATGTGAGGAAAATAACAAAGGAGCACCAGCCCTCAGGGTTAGTCTATGCTAAATCCTTAGATCTTGATAGGATGTTTCAAATCCTTAAGCACAGTAATTTGCGCTCGATTATCAACATTATTTTTTCTCCTATTATGCTCATTACAAATTTTGTGCAGAGTTAAATACCAAAATGCTGAGGCAGAGGTTGGACGAGATATGTAAGGAATTGTGAAAGCTTAATGCTGACAAGCATGAAAGTGAGTGGGATGCTTGATTTTCAGGAACAGCTAGGAGTCTAAGGCGGCTATTCCCTGGAGTCCATGGCGTGACAGAACTTTGTATGCCTTAACAGAGAAATACAACCTCGCTGCCACTGTTGCTATGTGGAATTCGTGGACGTAGTAATGGTAGAAGATAAGAGCAGAGCAAAAGAACACATTAAGGTACCTCCTTCATGACTTTAACTTAGCTAATTCTCCAACACTTTCTTATATCTGAGGAGAGCTCATTATATTATCTGCTGCTGTGAGCCTGTGAATGGCAATACTTACTTTTTTTAATGGAGAACCTCTTTAATTAAATAAATGTCTAGCCCCACATGCAACTCCTCACATGAACTGTAAACTGTTGAAAAAAATGTTTGAACTGATTCTATACAAATGAATGTGGGGTCACATGGAAGGAGAGTTTGTGAATAAGAGCATTCATAGATTAATGTAATTTGTTGGGATTGTGTTAATTCACATCCATTCAAATTAGCCCCATGCAAATATTAAGATAGCCTGACTATATATGTGATCATGACAGCTGCAGGAATCATGTGTTGGATACATTTACTCCCTCCAATCACAAGTATGTCCTGTTGGCTGTAGGGCATCGACACAGTCCCAAGACTGCAACTTGACTGATAATTTCTATTTTAATATATTTCCAAGTGCAGCTACAGGTTCTTGTGCCGGCAGTCTGTTGCTTCCTTATTAGTTGTCCATATGAACTATTCTTGCAACAGGCAATTACTGTCAACCATGGAATAATACTCTGTTTGCTTTGCTTACAGCTTTGGAGAAACCAATTCCGTGTGCAGTTGGAAATACACTTGCCTGTGATGAATTTGATGAAGTGAAAACCTTAAGTTCAGGTGATGAAAGGTACAAGGTTGAGTTTTTTTTTGTTTCTGCATATCTAAAACAACAGTATCTTGTTTGGCTATTTTTTATGCTAATTGTTCTATCATGTGATAATCGAATAGTGAGACAACAGCATAATCCCTTCTGCACCTCTTAACCTACAAAAAGATGTGATGTGAAGACATGTCTGTTTCGTAAACTTTAGAGCAAATATATTATCTTTTTATCTAGCTCATTTTTTTGAGGTGGGCTTTTATCTAGTTCATGGTTTGCCAAAAAATAATCCCCTTAATTGCATTGATCTGACATACTATTGTGCTTCCATATATATTTATTTGTTACAACTAGCATCACAAATCAGCGATACAGGGGCAGTGATAGACGCGTATATACATATGTATATTGGCTATATATATACTCCTATATAAAAGAAGGTAATGGTGGTGATAGCTTAACACCCCACCTACTAGTATTGTAAATTTTACGAGTTACTCATTGAACTTCTAAATGCAAAAGAAACAAGCAAATCTAAATCGATAGCCTCTGTGGCTTCTTGTTCCCATCCTCTTCTCCATAGCATGGGCGGAGCTTTCGATGGGATGCCTGTGCAGTCGCCGGTTTTCGTTTCCTCTAATGCAGATGGTTTGCTCCGGTGGCTGCATGATTTAGCTCTAGGTCGGTCCTTTCCTTTTTCGGCCGCCAATCAAATTGTACACATTAGCCGCCAATCAAATTGTACACATTAATAAATTTTCTTTTATCTATAGCAAAGCATGGGCATTCAATACTTGTGAGCAAAGCACGGGCATTCAATTAGTAATTGTGACAATTTTAGGACTATTAGCCTTGGTTCCGTTTAGACCTAATTAATGAATATTAACCTTAATACCAAAATTTTATGTGTTAGCCTTGGGATTATTATACACAAAACTCGTGAATGTTAACCATAGGGCGAAAAAAATTCGAGATATATCGCCTTTGGCCTATAATTTCATGAGTTATATCCTTATGCCAAAATTTCATGAGTATTAGTCTTATGGAAAAAATGCACGAATATTTTTGTTCTGCCGATATTAGGACTATTAGCCCTAGTCCCATCTGGAACAAATTAATGAAATATTATTCTTAGTAGAGTGGTAGCCTTGCGATCAGTCAAAACAAAACTCGTGAATATTCACTAGATGAACCAAAAAAATTGAGATATATTGCCTTTGTCCTATAATTTAGTGTGTTTTAGCCTTGGCAAAAATTCACGACCAACTTTTTGCAAAAAAAAAGCATGAATCTTGTCTTCAACCCAAATTTCACAAAGATTAGACTATGGCATGATTGGAACAATATTTGTGAATACTAACTTTAGGAGAACATTTCGTGATTTTTTTTAGCCTTCGGCTAGAAGAAATTCATTAGTATGAACCTTATTATTGAAAAAAAAACACATGAATATTTTTAGTTCAGCTGACCTTGGTCCCGTTCAGAACACAATCAACTTAGTACCAAAATTTTACGAGTGTTAGCCTTGGGATCGTCAGACACAACGTGAATATTAACCATAGGACCAAACAAATAGGAGATTTTTGGGCTTTGAAATATAATTTGGTTAGATTTTTTATTATTTATTGAACCTTTTTAAGTTTTAATTTTTAAAATAAATCCTCTCAAAACATATTTCCAAAAATTGGAACCCTTCGTCCACACCACCTCCCCTAGCATGACGAAATAACACTGTCATGCCACCCGTAATTGTTTTGCCACACCAGCCAGGTTGGTGTGGCGAAATAACATTGCCACACTATTCAGACCAGCGTGGCCAAATAACGCTACCACGCCAGCTAGATCGGCATGGCCGAAAGATTCTGTTTTGAAAATAAAAGATTTCGGAGAAGTTTCAAAAAACAAAAGAAGTTCATTTGGTGAAATTCATTAGGATTATACCTATTGGAAAACACATTAATATTTTCTCCATGCCAAAATTTTAAGAACTATCAACCTTTGGCTCGTTTGGAAAAAAATCATGAACCAAATAGTCCTTGGGATCGTTGTGCACAAAACTCGTAATATTAATCATATAGGACAAAAAAATCCGTGGCTTTTAACCTTAGGCTGTAATTTCGTAAGTTACAGTTGTTTGCCAAAATTCATGAGTAAATACCTTTGGCAAGAAAAGGCATGAATAATTTTCATCAGTTCAAAATTTCACGAGAATTAGCCTTGGGATTGTTAGGCACTTAATTGGAGAAGATTAACCTTAGAAATAAAAAGTGGGCTATAATTTCGTGACTTGGCCTTTTGCCAAAATTCATGAGTACCTTTGACAAAAAAAAGCATGAATATCAACCTTAGGAGCAAAAGCTTTGTGATTTTTATCCTTCATGCTATAATTTTAAGAGTTATAGCCGTTGTCCAAATTTCATGAGTAATAACACCTGTGACAATGCATTAATATTTGTCATCAGCATAAAATTTCATGTGTGTTACTATGGGTATCATCGGGCGTAAAATTTGTGAATATTTTTCTCTGGCTCACGTTTCACGACAATTAGCCTTGGCCTTGTTCGCAACAAAATTCGTGAACATTAACCATGTGAACAAGAGAAGTGTGATTTTGTAGTCTTCATGCTATAATTTCGTCGATCAAAATTTTGTAGCCTTGGCATGAGTTTTTTTCGCCCAAAATATCAAGATTTTTAGCTTTGTATCATCAGGCATAAAAAAATCGTGAATATCTTTCTTTGGCTCCAATCTCAAGACAATATTAACCTTGGGCCTGTTCAGAACAAAATTCGTGAAACAAAGTTTCGTGATTTTTAACTTTCAGCCTATAATTTCATGAGCAATAACATTTGGAAAAACACATAAATATTTTTCCCTTGGCCCAAAATATCATAAGACGTCTTGGTATCATAGAGCATAAAATTAATGAATGTTTTTTCTCAGATTATCCCGTTTCGAACAAAATTTTCAAAACTTAACCTCTGGAACAAAATTTGTGATTTTTAGTGTTCGACCTATCAATATAATTTCGTAAGTTATATAGCCTTCTATCAATATTTATTGGGTATTATACTTGTGGAAAAAAACATATTAGGACTATTGACCATCAGACTTGGGATGGTTAGGCAAAAAACTCGTAATTAATAACCATAGGACCAAAAATTCCATAACTTAGCTTCTAGCTATAATTTCGTGAGTTATAGCTATAGCCATCAGCCAAAATTAATGAGCAGCAATCCTTGGTAAAAAAGATTGAATATCCAATGAGCACAAAACTCGTGAATGTTAACCTTAGGAACTAAAGTTTAGTTAACTTTAACCTTCATGCTATAATTTCGTGACTTAAAGCCTTCTGAAAAAGCGTGAATACTAACCTTAGGTAAAGGAGGAACAAATATTTTTCTCCTGCCCAAAATATCGTGAATGTTAGCCTTGGGATCGTTAGGCACAAAATTCATAATATTAATCTCCAGACTAAAACTTTCATGAATATTAACCTCCAGACTAAAACTTTCATGATTTTTTCCATCGCTCTATAGTTTCGAGAGTTGTAGTCTTCCACAAAAATTCATGAGTATTAAAGTTTGGGAGGAAAACACATAAATATTTCTCTTGCCAATTCATGATTTTTGCCGTTGGCTTATACTCTCGTGTGTTAATAATAGCCTTAGGTAGAAACACGCGAGTATTGACCTTTAGAAAAATACGCATGATTTTTTTCTCCAGCCCAAAACTTCACTAGTATTAGTATCGGGATGGTAGCACATCAATTTTGTTACCATTAACATTACAAGAAAATAAATTCATGATTGTTTGCCATCACACTATTTTCATGTTAGCCTCATGAGTGTAATCTTTTTGTAAAAAAACATATGATTTTCCCAAAATTTTACTTTTATTAGCATTGAGATTGTTGCGCATAGAGTTTGTGAATCTTAACATTACATCAAAAATTTTAGAGTAAATTTCACAAAACTACACGTAATTTGCATAATGTATCACAAAACTACAGATTTAGTGTCTTCTTATCACAAAACTACATGTACTTTGTACAATCTATCACAAAACTACAGATTTAAAATTTCACACAACTATAGATTTAGTGTATTTGTTTATCACAGAACTACACATTAAGTGTCTTCATTTATCACAAAACTACAGATTTAGTGTCTCCATTATCACAAAACTACAGGTTTTAACAATGCTAAGACCTATCCGTCCGTTTCACAATGTAAGACTTTCTAGCATTGTCCATATTCATATAGATGCTAATGAATCTAGACATTATTATATATAAAGATTCATTAGCATCTATATGAATGTGTGCAATGCTAGAAAGTCTAACATTGTGAAACGAAGGAAGTATAATTTTGTGAATAATGAAGATACTAAATTTGTAGTTTTGTAATATATTGTGCAAGTACATGTAGTTGTGTGATAAATGAATACACTAAATCTATAGTTTTGTTAAATAAGTTATTAAATCTGTAGTTTTGTGATAGATTGTGCAAAGTATATGTAGTTTTATGAAATTTGATTTTTTTGGCTTTAGGCTATACTTTCGAGGGTTATAATCTTGCGATAAAATCAGAGTGTCTTAACCTTTAAAATAGGCATGAATTTAGGGTTTTGTAAAAAATCATTAAGTTTGGGAATATTGATGTTACGACAAAAAATGTCATGATCTTTTGCCTTCTGGCTATATTTTCGTGAGTTATAGCCTTCAGTTAAAACTTGAGTGTTAACTTTTGAAAAAACAAATGAATTTATTCCACATACCCAAAATTACTCTAGTATTAGCATCAAGATCGTTGTGCATGTTGTTTGATCGTTAGGCTATATTTTTGTGAGTTAGTCTTCAGCTAAAACCTGTGAGTCTTATCATATGAAAAAGAAACACATGATTTTTTTTTCTCGGGCCTAAAATTTCACTAGTATTTACGTCGGATTTTTTCTGCATGCCGTTTGTTGACGCTAATGTTAGTTCAAAAGTTTTTATTACTTTTTTTCCGATAGCCTATAATTGAGTCTTTGGCCAAAACAAGCACAAAGTTTCACAAGTATTACCATTGAGATTGTTGCACATGAGTTTTAACCTTTGTGGAGAAGGCACGATTATTTTTGTCCTGTCCAAAATATCACGAGTGTTAGTCTTTGGATCATTGGGCATGAAATTCGTGAATTTTAACCTTAGGACAAAAAATTTCGTGATTTATCACCTTCATCCTATAATTTCGCAAGCTATTAACTTTAGCCAAAATTCATTAGTATTGATGGACAATTTTCTCCATCCTACAGTTTCATGAGTTTTAGGCTGCGTTCAGCTACTGATTGAGAGAAGATTTCTCTCGTTCTGCTAAACGGTTTAGGGTTGTCATTTTTTAAAATTTAAAATAGTTAATACTCAATTAATCATGTGCTAATGGCTCACATCGTTTTGCGCATCTTCTCAATCCTCTCTTTTCCTTACCTCTTCTCAATCTCCTCTTTACCTTTCCTCTCAAACACAGCTCTGCCTTGGGACCGTTGGGCACAGAATACGCGAAACTTAACCTCAGGACAAAAAAATTCATGATTTGTCTCCTTTAGCGTATAATTTCGCGGGCTATAACCTTCGGCCAAAATTCATGAGAATTAACCTTTTGGAATAAAATGAATGGACACCTCTCTCACTCGTAGAGTTTCATCGGTGCTATCTTTGGGATCGTTGGGCATTACCAAAAATTCATGATTTTTCCCCGTCGTCCTATAATTTAGTGAGTTATAGCCTTTGGCCAAAATTTATGAGTATTAACCTTTTGGATAGGGGATGCACGAATATTTTTCTCCCACCCAAAATATCATGTGTTAGACTTAAGATACTTTTGCACAAGATTAAAAAATATAAACCTTAGGACAAAAGATTTCAAGAATTTTCCTTTGACCTTAATGTCGTGACTTGGCTTCGTCCAAAATTTCGGAGTATTAAGCTTTGAGGGGGTGGGACGAGAAAAGTATTTTCTCCACATCAAAAGTTCATGAGTGTTAAATTCAAAAATATTAACCTTTGGAAAACAAAATTCATGATTTTCCTCTTTGGCTGGTGATTTCGTGAGAGCCTTCCAGCAAAATTCATGAGTATTAACCTTAGGCAGAAAACACATGAATAACAATGTATTTTGTGATTTATTGCCTTTAGTCCATAATTTTGTGAGTTATAGCGTTCATGAAAAAATGATGAGTATTAACCTTCGGGGGAAAATGTACAAATATTTTTTCCGTCCAAAATATCATGTGTTAGACTCAGGAGCCTTTGGCACAAAATTCAGAAACATTAACCTTTGGACTAAAAATTTCAATATTTTTTCCTTTTGGCCTATAATTTAGTGAGTTGTAGGCCAAATATTTTTTTTCTCATGAGTAATTAACCTGTTGGGAGAAAATGCACAAATATTTTTTTCTCCCGATCAAGATTTCATGTGTTAGGTGTTAGCCTTTGCATCGTTGGGCATGAAATTCATGAATATTATCCTTCGGGCAATAAATTTCACTTTTTTTCCCTTCAACTTATCATTACGTGAGTTGAGCTATAGCCCTTGGATAAAATTCATGAGCATTGATATTAGGGGAAAACACATGGGTATTTTTCTTCTATCCAAAATCTCATGAGTGTTAGTGTTAGCCTTGGCATCGTTTAGCACAAAATTAGCAAATTTTGACCAAATTCGTGATTTATCACCTGTAGTCTATAATTACGAGAGTAATTGCTTTCGACAAAATCACGAGTATTAACTTTGGGAGACGAAATACATGAATATTTTTCTCCTTAAAATTCCAAAATTTAAGAAGTCTTTTCCTTGGGCTCATTGGCAACGAAATTCGTGCATTTTAACTTTAGGATAAAAGATTTTGTGATTAATCACTTTTAGCCTATAACTTCGTGAGTAATAGCATTCGGAGAAAAAAATCATAAGGATTAACCTTTGGGGAAAATGCATGAATATTTTTTCTCTCGGTCATGATTTCTTGGGTGTTAGCCCATAATTTCATGAGTTATAGCCTTAGGCCAAGTTTCTTGAGTATTAACCTTTTGGAAAAAAAATGAATGGGTACGTGAGTGTTAGCCTTTGGATCGTTGGGCATTAAATTCATTAATACTAACCTCGAGACTAAAAGTTTCATGATTTTTTCTCGTCGGCCTTTCGAGTGGGGGATGCACGCATATTTTTCTCCTGCCCAAATTATCATGTGTTAGATTTGCGATACTTTGGCACGGAATTCGGAAATATTAACCTTAGGACACAAAAATTTAGGAATTTTCCCCTTTTGGCCTATATTCTTAAGTTGGCTTTGGCCAAAATTTGTGAGTATTAACGTTTTGGGGGGAATCGTAGGAGGTTTCTCCCAGTCAAGATTTCATGACTGTTAGCCTTGGGATCGTTCGGAATGAAATTCGCGAATTAATACCTTTGGAAAACAAATTTCATGATTTTCCCCTTCTACTTATGATTTCGTGAGTTATATCCTTCCGACAAAATTCATGATTATTGACCTTAGGTGGAAAACGCACGAATATTATCCTAGATACCAAAATTTAATGTGTTATCCTTGGTATTGTTGGGCATGAAACCTTTGGGGGACAAAACGCACGAATATTTATCCCGCCCAAAATATCATGAGTGTTGGACCACTAGTCCTTTGGCCTGAAATTTAAAAATATTAACCTTAGGACAAAAAATATTATAAATTTTCCCCTTGGACGTCGACATTCAGTAGTATTATTTTTTTTTGGGGGGGGGGGCACACGAATATTTCTTTGTCCAAAATTCTCATGAGTGTTAGCCTTGGGATCGTTTGGCATGAAATTCATAAATTTTAACCTTAGGACATAAAGTTTCGTGATTTATTGCCTTCAGCGTATAATTTCGAGAGTTATAACCTTCAGCCAAAATTCATGAGTATCAATCTTTTGGAAGAAAAAATGAAGGGACATTTTTCTCTTTCCTAGAGTTTCAAGAATGTTAGCCTTCATACCATTGAGCATTAAATTCACTAATATTAACCTCAGGACTACTAAAAAGTTCATGATTTTTCCTTGTCAACATATATAGCTTTGTTTGTGATCCCCTTTAGCCAAAATTCATGTGTATTCCCATTTAGCCAAAATTCAGGAGTATTAACCTTTTCGAAAAAAGATTAATGGGCATCATTCTCCTTCGTAGAGTTTCATGAGTGTTAGCCTTGGGATCGTTGTGCATTAATTTACTAATACTAACTTTGGGACTAAAAAATTCATGATTTTTCCTGTCGACTTATAATTTCATGAGTTATAGCCTTCGTCATAAATTTATGAGTATTAACTTTCGTCGGGAAAACACGCAAATACTTTTCTCCCACCCAAAATATCATGTGTTAGACTTGGGATCCTTGGGCATGAAATTCAGAAATACTAAACTTAGGAAAAAAATCTCAGGAATTTTCCCCTTTGGCCTATAATTTCGTGAGATATAGGGTTTGACCAAAATTCATGAGTGTTAACCTTTTGGTGGGAAATGCACGAATACGTTTCCCCGATCAATCTTTCATGAGTGCTAGCCTTGGGATTGTTAGGCATGAAATTCATAAATATTAACCTTTCGAAAACAAATTTCTTGTTTTTCCCCTTCAGCTTATGATTACATTAGGAGTAAAAACACAAATATTTTTCTCCCATCAAAAATCTCATTAGTGTTAGCCTTGGGATCGTTGGGCACAAAATTTTATCGCCCTGAGCATATAATTTCGAGAGCTATAACCTTCAATCAAAATTCGTGAGTATTAATCTTTTAGAAAATAATGAATGGACATTTTTCTCTTTCCTAGAGTTTTGTGAGTGTTAGCCTTGGGATAGTTGAGCAATAAATTCACTAATACTAAGGTTGCCACTCAAATTTTCATTGGCCTATAATTATAGTCTTCGGACGAAATTCATGAGTATTACCTTTTGAGGAAAACGCATGAATACTTCTCCCGGTCAATCTTTCATGAGTGTTGGCCTTGCAATCGTTGACATCATGATTTTTCCCTTCATTATGATTTCATGAGTCAGCCTTTGGAAAAAAAATCATGAGCATTGACCTTGGGGGGAAATGGCTGAATATTTTTTTTCCATCCAAAATCTCATGAGTGTTAGATATGGAATGTTGTTACGTTGGACATGAAGTTCCCAAGTATTAACCTCAGGACAAAACATTCATGATTTTTCCATTCGACCTACAATTTGCCTTCGGCCAAGCTTCATGAGTATACCTTTTGGAAATAAATTAATGCGTATCTTCTATAATTTTGGGCAATATGCCAAAAATCTCATATCGTATCTTGAGAAAGTGAAGCTTGGTGTCCTTGTACTCATTTGTGCCCTCATGAATTTCACTCAAATTGTTCCAAATCTCATAAGTGGCCTTAAGATTGCTAACTCTATCAAACCCTATATGAAAGCTCATAGCCTTAAGGTGAGTAGACATCTTAATTTTCCAAGGGAATAATTTGTGCCATTGAACATGGGAGCCTTCCCTATATAGTTCACCTTATTCGACATCTTCTCTCTAGGTGGTAAAGTCAAATCAAGAGACCAAACTATGATACCTAGGATTGAGATGTCGACTAGAGGGGGATGATTAGGCGATATTAAAAATAAATACTACCTTTGTACCATAATAATTGTATTTCTAGGCTTTGAATTTGTCCCAAAATAATTGTGACAATAGAGTACTAATGATCTCATCAATCACTTCTTATTCAAATTTCTTCCTATTTTACCATCAACTACCCTCCACTCTTACCTATAAACCATTTAATAAGGGTATTATAGTCTTTTTTTTCTCAAACCTTAATATATGCTAAACAACCTAGAATTACAATTAATCTGGGACGGAGGTAGTAGCACTTAATCAAAACTAACCTAAGTTGGTAAGGTAGGCGAGAGATACAACTAAGCATCTAGATTATGTTTTGCAAGCCTAGGGTGATAAAGGGCTTAAGTATGTCTCTATGAAAGTAAATTGCACAAAAGTAAATGAGACAAGAGACAAGGAATTTTTCACCCAAGGTTCGAAAACTCGCTAGTTTCCTAATCCCTGTTGAGGCGAGCCCAACTTCACCGCTCAATCCATAAAGCCACCGAGTCCCCTTCGTCTAGAGGTGGGCAAGGTGGGAGCCGGGTGGACTACCCAAGCCTCGATCAGTAGGGTAGTTCTTCGTTCACTCTAAAGGTGGTGAACTCCAAACCACTTACAACCAACACTAGGCCTTCTCCACAATCTTCTCGAAGAGATCACAACCGGGCAACTACTCCAAGCCGTTTAGGAGGCGTCAACCTAAAAGAGTAACAAGTAACCACCCGGCTAGGAGATGATCAAGTGCCACACTAACTCTTAACAATGAAGCAATGCACTTGTCTTGGCTCAATCAACCCTCCTGACACCAACAATGGACGAAGAAAAGCTCAAGTGGTGTGAGAGTGGATGCAAGGGGTGTATGCAAGTGAAGCAAGTGCCAAGAGGGTCCCCTTCCTGCTGGTGGGGGAGTATACCCACCAAAACTAGTTGTTGGGGTCGAAATCGCCAACCTCAGTTGCCTGCCAGTCAGATCGCCCACCAATGTTACTGTGCACTTAATGCACGGGCAGCAGCTAGCCAGTCAGACCACCATCGGCTCCAGTCAAACCGCCGGCGGCCCGGTTAGACCGGCGTTAGCTCTAGCGGCTCTAGATCGTCAAGCCAAGGCACACATCCCGGCTCACCAACCGCCCGGTTAGACCAACCAAGAAATGCTAGTTAGACCAGCATGAAGCCCTCGGTCAGACCGTCCTCAAGCAGAAAATGATGTATGAAATGAACTCGAACCAAGTGACAATGCAAATGACCTAATGTGGCATTTTGATCAACTCTTTACCTAGGTCATTACCTCTCTTGATAGTGCGACAAAGCTAGAAATAAACCTAGCAAAATTTGATCACCTAACACTTCGATCAAATTAAAATAAAATGCTAGATTTACCATCTTTGTTCCATTGCTTTGTGCCATTAATTTTAATCCGCGGTGATCATCCATGGCATGTACATCATGTGGTCCTAACTCAAATATATCGCTCAATAGAATAGTTAGTCCACAATTAGCGCTTGTCATTAATTACCAAAATTAACAACGGGGGCTATGATGCTTCGAAGTGCTATATATAATATGACCGTAGTACATTGAATATTTTATTTCATTGCACTCAAATATAATCAATGTTGGCCTATTTTACAAATATATTATTCTGGCATATCACTACAAGATCTAAATAATACTGACATTTTGATCCATGTGTGCTTTGCAGACAATTTTTGTAAATTGGTACGATCTAAGAAATTAATTATACTTGACCTCAGGGTCTAAAGAAATTAAGCCTTAACAACATTGTGAAATGCAGTGAGACTGAATCTTGGAGATAAATTACCGAAGAACTGAACTTTTATTGTGAGTATAATTTACTTTTTGATCTTTTAACAAATAAGGATATTGTTTGTTAGTGGTTCTAGATTTGGTTACCCTGGTCTTTTCTCATGAGTGCAATTAGGGCCGAACTTTTGTGTGGCCTTGTCAGAGTGATAAAAAAGTACATAGGCACTTAGGCAGTGCATCACTTATCTGAAAAATTGGTTCTGAATTTTCCTTCTCTATATCCCTCAGGAATGATACTAAAATCTGATTTGTGTACTGACTTATTTCAGTCATTTGAATTTGCTATGATACAGTCCATTTTTAATAAAATCTGGAATACATTTTGAGGTTAAGATAATCCAGTTGTTTATAGACTCAAAAACAGTATATGTGCTCTAGAAACATCAAAACTATTTTATCATATCAAAACACAGATGTTCGTATGGTATAATTTTTAACTCTCCAAAATTTACCATATTTGATTATAATTTAAATTGCATCCACGTGTTTAATAAAAATATTCGAGCATCCATTTTGCTATTTTGCACACTTGCAGTTAGGTTTTGAGATATATAATGATATTTGGCTGACATGCTCATTGGACATTTTTCCTTAAGCTATACTTCTGTCTTTTAACTGAAGTTGCTTTCTGTTTCGTAAGATCAGCCCTCCAGCAAGTGGAGGTAATCCAGTAGGAGTCCTCCATTTCTCTATATATCTCTTTGATTGCTTTAAAACCTAACAAAAAGGTTTAAAGAAAGCAAAAGAAGCGAATGTGTCCATTTATCTTTCGAAACAATATACTTCTTTCTTGGTGCATGGAGGACCAGACAACCATATAGAGAAATGGAGACTATCAGAGTTGTATGTTCAGCAAAGATGAGGTGGCTGATTAAGAGTTGTCTAATTACAACCAGTGCATTGTTGACAATATTGATTTTTTTTAATCCTTTTGTGCATCTGGGGCAAAGTTATTTGGTAAATTTGAATATGATTTTAGAATTTGGTGAAGATACCTGATTTTTAACTGATTTCGGATGCTACATGCAATGCATTGTGCTTCTGTAATATCAAAATTCACGATTGTATATTTTTATTTTGGTGATATATATGCCCTCAATAGACTTTTAAACTTTGACATGTTGATCACTCCGTAATAATTGTGTGCCATTCTATTTCTTTTATATTATGTTTTTCCACCGTTCATGTTACTAATATGTGAAAACCATAGAAATGGAATATAGCTATTGTCTGTGTTAACAATGATGTTTATGTTTGCAACGGGGGTTCATTTTTTATCATCCCACCCATTAAGATTTAAAGTTGCTCTAATTATTTCCAATTGCAACGCATGGGCACCCAGCTAGTAATTATGAAAGCAAGAGACAAGTGCTAAAAGATATCTGAAAACTAAAACTGGCTCATTCACAGCTGGCAGCACCACTGGAAATTGTAGCAAGGACAAACAACAATACAGACACATGAAGATAGAAGATAGAAAATAAGCGTTCAGAGCAGGAAGTTCCCACCGACATCGCTCCTCTATCCTGTACAAAACAAAACAAGGATAGCCATGAAGATAGAAGATAGAAAATAAGCGTTCAGAGCAGGAAGTTCCCCACCGATATCGCTCCTCTATCCTGTACAAAACAAAACAAGGATAGCCGACCAAATAAAACTAGCTGGCTACACTTCACAAAATCACAACCAAAAAAGGCACTATAAACATAGCTACCATCATCCATCCAGGACTACAGAATGCGTCTGCTTTGGCATAGCTAACTTCAAGTCGCTATATATATACCATAACAATTCCTCCTAAAGTAGGCACGCCTCAAGCGCATAGATGCCTTTCCAAATTTCTGAATTTATCCTTCAAATCTACCTGCACAGGGACCAAATTAACCTTCGAGTTTACTAAAAACAAGCAAAATAGTATTAGCAAATCAAAGTACGTACTGTCGATCTATCTTCAAATACATCAGGGTATGCCATTTTGATATCTTTCCAGTTGCCTTTTCCATACCTATGTTAACAATGAAAACTCATCATACTCAATGGATCAATACCATCATAGAGCAACCAAACCAAGAAGGAACTTCCACATTCGACAGACCCCAAAAAAAAATCTGTCAAATGTATGTAATTAGCATGTAATTACAATATAACCAGGGTGCAAGTGATGTGTAAGTCACAAAAGGTGGGTAGCTCAGTGGGTTGCGTGCGATCAACCCAAAGTTGTTTTTTACCCCATCACACCTGCACACGTCTCAAAGCACATCCGACTGTGTCGGAAATTGGATAGATTTCCCCAAAAAAAAATTGAAAGTTAAACAGCAAATCCAAACCAAGAATGCATGCTTGAATGAAAAAAAACATACTTCTCCACCCCTTCCAGCAAGGTTTTTTCTTGTTTCTCGCTCCACTTTTTTCTCGTCTTATGTGCAGCTGTAGGAGAAGGTTTTGCTGTCCTTTCAAAAATGGGTAACCGGCGCTTTGCTGCAGGCCTTTTCCCTTCGGAATCGCTGCCATCCCACTGCACTTCAAAAATACGATGAGATACCACCATAATATTACACAAATGCTCCCCCTATATAATATAATAACAGATAACCGCACATGAATTAGTATATGTTATGAGTAGATCGTAGGTAAACCAGTCAACTGCACTTCACAAGAAAAAAAAATCGAGGCAACAAGACATGGGGTCCATCTCCACTCCTCGCGAAGGGCACAGAAATAGAAGCGTAACAAAGTACTACCTCCGTTTTTTAATAGATGACGCCGTTGACTTTTTCTCACATGTTTGACCATTCGTCTTATTCAAAAAATTTACGTAATTATAACTTATTTTGTTATGAGTTGTTTTATCATTTATAGTACTTTAAGTGTGATTTATATCTTATATATTTGCATAAAATTTTTGAATAAGACGAATGGTCAAATATGTGAGAAAAAGTCAACGGCGTCATCTATTAAAAAACGGAGGGAGTATCAAAGGTGACTAGATTAACTAACAACCTGCAAGTGATACATCAGAGCAACTCATTCATTCTGTATTAAGCAAAATATTTCAAACAAGGAGGTTCTACACTAGCCATGGTCATAACAAACTAAAGAGCTGGCTAAGCATGTTGATGGGCTACGAGATAGAATGACTAATATGCACAACCTTGGCAATATTGTTTCTTTCCCATCACCAGTACAACAAAAACATAACGAGATAACCTCATAAGTGCTGGCAGTCGGATTCCTCTCCATTAAACTGCGCTTAGAACCTGTGACTTGATGGTTCTTGATGTTGTCAGGGGCAAACTGTCCAGCAACACGAGGTGTAGCTTCTTCCATAAAGCCTGTGATATCAGGACCCGTGCCTCTAATAGATTCCATTGTTACTGAACTTTCTTTAAGTTGGGAATTGGATGCTCCTTGCACCGAGTCTTGTTGATGTCGAGTGCTATCTTGTTGAGGACGATCGGCTTCAGCATTTTGTTTAACAAGACCGCTCTTGGCCCCATCGTTTTGTTGAGCACAATGAGAAGCACCGTTTGTTTCCGGTGCATTATCAACTTGAGGCAGCGTTCCTGGATGATTTGTGGATGCATCCGGCCGTTGAAGCGTGTCTAAAATCTCAAGCGCTGTGGACTCTCCTACTGCAGAAACGGCTAAGGGTGAGTAAAACTGATACAAAGAAGTGGAGTATTTTTCAGCTGCACAGAGGCATATGCCAAAATTTATGAAATAGCAGTAATTTCAAGACCTGGAATTTGAAATAAGTAACACCCAAATTACATAACAGGAAGAGCAGTCAGCGATGATGAAGAGGGGATTGAACTCGAAGATTAAGAAAGGGGATGCCCACCGAGTAGACGAAGCTTTGAACGTTGGGCGTGGTCGGCATTTGCCCACGAATGGAGGGCTTGAGAGCCAACGATCCGTTCGGCCGCGATCTCGAGCGAGGAAGGAGGGAGGCTCGCCCACTCAACGTCGAGAAGGCGGTTGAGGTGAGCCACGGCGGCGGCCGGGGCGTCGTCGGCAGAGGCGGGTGCAGCGAGGTGCTGCGGAAAGAAGGGGGCAAGGTCTGGATCCGCGAGGACAGCCCGCGCCTTGCGCAGGAGGGTGGGGGCGTCCATCTCCGACGACTCCGAGATCGAGAGGGCGGAGTCGAGAGCGCGGAGAGCGAGGCCTGCGCGGAGGCGAGGAGAGGTGTGGGGCGAGACGGATGGGAGGGAGGCGAGGAGGGTGGTGAAGACGGAGTGGGGGATGAGGCGGTTGCCGGCGAGGAAGTCGAGGATGAGGAAGGCATCGGCGGGAGTCATGGCGGCGGCGGCGGCGGCGGCGGCGGTTTCTTTCTCCTACCCTTTTCTTTTCTCTTCTTTCTTTTTTACGGCAATGGGGACGCCTCCCGCAGGCCGCAGCTGGGTCGAAAGCGAGAAAGCCTCCAAAGGAATCCAAACTTAGATATATTTAATTACCGATACATTTGCAACTTTTTGTTATTGGTTTTCTTAATTTTACAAGTATATTGTTTGAGTATTTTTCTAATTTTTTATAGCAGTATCACAATAATAATTTAAACCAGTGATAAAATTGCAACTCTCTTTTAACGGGTTTCCTTTTTAGACATGATATTGAACAATTTATCACTAACCCACATCATAAACACATGAGGCTCACATCATAGATTATGAGCGGTAAATTGTTAAACACATGAGACTCAGATCATGAGTTATGAGTGATTTAACTGCCCCGTTTGTTCGTTTCCTCATCATGTTGTAGTTGCAGGCTTGCAGCTCCGACGGACTCGGATCTCTGCATTGGCTCTTATCTTTTTGCATGCTCCTAATATAGAATTTTTGGGGTCTAATTTTGGACACCTCTCGTAGATGCTCTTACAGATGAGTCCTTTGCATTAACCCAAGTCTGAACCACTCATTGCTAAAGGAACAGCCGAGCTTTTCTTTGATTAAAAATCTAAGCACAACTGTTTCGTGCTCCAAACTGTTGTGCATCGACACCTCAGTCCGCCGCCCACAGTTACTTGGATGCGACGATTGACACGAGAACGACGCTGTACACCTTCACCAATACGGTAAACACCATGATTTTGTTAAGATGAATAGATGATTGCCCTCATCTTCCTATGGTGTTTTCTTCTTAAACGAGTTACTCCTATCTTTTTGTTCAAGTGTGGCAAGGAGATCAAACAACAATGTGCAGATGTGCTACATCATATTGCATATCAAGAGAAAAAAGAAAGGAAGCTAAAGCTTCTACTATATTGCAAAATTTGTTGCTCACGTCGAAACAGGTTCCTCCTCAACGATAAGAAGGCTCAAATAGTGCATTATTCACGACATTCAAATCGAATCGCCTCAAACAAGCTAGAGAAACAGTAGCTTGTAAATACATAGCAAAACTTTTAAGATGGTATGGTATGTGTGCAAAGGCTGGACGAGCTGAGCTCGCACACACTTGTCTTGCACAAGTATAAGCACCAAGTGGAAACCACAGATGCATCATATCAGGGGAACTTGATAGGCTCTGCCTGCAGTGCTTTCTTTACCAGCTCTGTCTGCTCCTGCGCATGAACCGACAGGAAGCCAGTAGCTGTCGCAGCTGAAGGCGCCCTGCCCACATACTTGATGTCATCGAATGAACCACGCCCAAGAGTCTTCATAGAGGCGTACAGGCGAGGGGAGATGTAACTATATGCGCCCATATTCATGGGTTCCTCTTGGCACCAGACAATCTCCGCATCTACAAATTAAGATGGTGCAATTATGATAATCAGAACAGTTCAGCAACTAAAATGTGGTAGGGCATAACAATGCATACTACTCCCTCCATTTCATATTATAAGTCGTTTGACTTTTTTTCTAGTCAAACTTCTTCAAAATTGATCAAATTTATATAAAAATATAGTAGTATTTTCAACACAAAACAAACATATTGTCAAACAATACTCCATGTTAGATTTAATGAAACTAATCTCATATTTTAGATATTGTTAATTTTTTCTATAAACTTGGTCAAACTTAACAATGTTTGACTAGAAAAAAAAAGTTAAATGACTTATAATATAAAACGGATGGAGTACATTGTAACAACTTGGGATGCCTTGACGTAAAAGTGCACTGGTGGAGACTAGCCACCATATCAGTAAGGAACAAAGACCACCCAGTGATACTTGTGCGCTATCTGTGCATCACCAACTATTAGTGCCAAGACTGCCTAGGTTTTCTTATCAAGAAGCAACAAACTCTGTCCTCAGACATGTGGAGGACAAGTGAATATTTTCTAAACAAGAAGCTGTGTACTCAGTCCTCAGATATGTGCAGCACATGGAGCGGAAAACAAAAATATTGGTGCAGAAATACCAAAGCATACCATAAAGAAAGCAATATCACCGCATGAAAATATTTGAAATGTTGTTAGGTTACCAACATCAGTTTCCGGGAGGACCAAAAATTCCAGGAACTGCTGGTGGAAATGGCAAACCATGATGCATGCATTCACACAAGTAATGGATTAAATACATGGGGAAAAGCATTCATACTTGGATATCTTTTTAGCTCTCTCTGGATAAGATCATATGGGAATGGACAAAGTTGTTCAACTCTGCAAATTGCAACATCACTGCGTTCAGTCTTCTTCCGTTCTTCATCAAGCTCATAGTACACCTGCAAAATGGCAATTTAATAACAGCACATATTTGTATTGAACTGGTAATATGATCAAATTTCAAAGTCTTATGTACCTTCCCAGAACACAATACAAGGCGTTTGATACCCTCCTCGACTTGCTTGTGGTCATTCCGGTCCTTTATCAACCGCTTGAAGCGTGTTCCTTGCTTATCGAAACCTGGATGGCCTTCAACATCATCAAACTCAGAGAGATTTGACTTGCAATCCTTGTGCCGAAGTAGGTTCTTGGGGGCCATTACAATCAGGGGCTTCCGGAACTCCCTATGTATCTAATGCCCTCAAAACAACAGACGAAAATTAATAAAAGCAATTTGCATGCTAGCATCTGGAATGCATACTGAAGATAGACAGACCTGACGACGCAGCACATGGAAATAGTTTGCAGGCGTTGTCACGTTCACAACTTGCCAATTACACTCCTGGATCTGCTTGCGGAGTGTTGGTTCCATCTCAGGTATGACAAAAGGATTATCATCACTCATCTGGACAGAATTTAGAATCTCATGTGAGCAGTGTATATACAAGAATTGAGCGTACCATTCAACCAGAAATTATGAAAATGCAAGAGAGCTTGATCATCACTATGGCTACACTATCTCAAGTACTTCCTCCGTTTCATAATGTAAGTCTTTCTAGCATTGTCCACATTCATATAGATGTTAATGAATCTAAACATATATGTGTGTCTAGATTAATTAACATCTATATGAATATGAGCAATGCTAGAAAGTCTTACATTATGAAACGGAGGGAGTATATAACAATTTATGCCTTGGAAATATGAATACCAGACATGGTCATTGATTCGCCAAACATAAAGAATTGGCATTTTAGAAGTGCATCGCATTTTATGTAGCAGTTTGAATCAACAAAGAGACTTCTTGTGATTGAATGGGCTTGGGCTAAACTAGATGCATCTGACAGAGAGGAAGAAAGTTTGCTGCAAAGAATTACCTGAAGAAAGCGCTCCAAACGGGCACTGGAATGCTCTGGGCCTTGGCCATCATAACCATGAGGCAGTAGAACGACAAGGCCAGTTTGACGCAGCCATTTTGCCTCTCCACTACTCAAAAACTGGTCAAACATCACTTGTGCACCATTGGAAAAGTCACCAAACTGAGCTTCCCAGAGCACTAGTGAATTAGGGTTCTCCATGGAGTACCCCATTTCAAAACCAAGAACAGCAAATTCTGAAAGTGAACTGCAATAACACATAATATCAGACAATATTTGTTCTCATTTACGATAAGGTTCTAGAGGCTTAATTAAAGAATAGGAAAAAGGCAGATGATGTTTTATCCAAATTTAGCATCTAGACAAAAAAAAGTACATACGAAAGAACCAAAAAGTGTAATTACCTGTTGCTAACGGTAAACAGCTCCTCGTTTTGATTCATCACAACATGGTCAAGTGGGCAATGTTTCCTCCCGTTTTCCTGGTCATGCAGAACTGCATGACGGTGGCTAAAAGTTCCTCTTTCCACGTCCTGTCCACTCAGCCTAACATGGTTGCCTTCCACAATGAGTGTTGCAAAGGCAAGGGCTTCAGCAACGGCCCAATCAATTCCTTCACCGCTCTCGATCATTGCTGCACGCTGCTCAAAAATCTTCTTCACTGCCCTGTGGGGCTTGAAGTCTTCAGGTAAAGTAGTAATTGCCTGTCCAACACGTTTCAGCACCCCTGGATTAACCCTGCAGGGAAAGCACTCTCGATGATAATGGATGGTATTTGGTGAAGGAATAAATTACAAAGAGATGATCAGTATAAAGGATGCGGTTACCCAGTGTTGCGGACGCGTGAAATCTGCTCAGGAGACTTGAAGCCAGTCCAGTAAGCCGAAAGCCAGTCCCTCTTATTGGGAACATAATCTTTGCTTTTTGCAAACTCTTCATTCAGGATTCTGTTGACTTTCTCGTGGATCTTCTGAACGTCTTCTTTTGAGACTTCGCCTGTTCCTAGCAGTTTCTGTTCATAAAGCTTTAATGAACTAGGATGGTTCTTAATAACCTGCCACAGAAAAAGTTTCATCAGGAACACTCCAAAAGGAAAGGAAAAAAGAATAGTAAAACAGCACAAGTAGCAATCATATTGACAGCAACTGAACATCAAATGCAAGGAAGTAACAAGGCAAAGGTATAAAGCAATGGGCGAGTGCAACCTATATGAGAAAACGATCAGCTATCCATAAACAAATAATTGAAATCAGTAGAATGAGGATCACCTGATACATCTTTGGCTGTGTGAAGGAGGGCTCATCGATTTCATTATGTCCAAATCGTCGGTAACAGATCAGATCGACTACCACATCAGAATGGAAAGTCTGGCGCCACTCAGCTGCAAGCTCACAAACTCGTACAACTGCCTCCAGATCATCACCGTTTACATGGAATATAGGAGCGTTCAAGGCTTTGGCAACATCCGTACAATACTGCGAAGATCTGCCGGCTCTTGGATCTGTTGTGAAGGCAACTTGGTTATTGACAACGATGTGGATGGTTCCTCCAGTTGTATAGCTTGGAAGGGCACTCAGATGAAGTGTCTCATAGACAACACCCTGCCCAGCAAAGCTGCCATCTCCATGGATGAGAATGCCCATGTTCTTTGTCCTGTCAAGATCATTGGAGTAAAATTGCTTTGCCCGCGTCTTGCCTATGACAACAGGATCGACAGCCTCGAGGTGACTGGGATTCGCAACCAACGATAGGTGGATCCTCTTTCCACCTCGAGTTGGCCTGTCATAGGAGGTGCCCAGATGGTACTTGACATCACCGGTTCCAGTGTAGAGGCCATCCTCGCCTTCGACGGGCCTAGTCCCACCGGTGAACTCACTGAAAATCTGCGACAAGGGCTTGCGGACAACATTGCCAAGCACATTAAGCCTTCCCCTGTGTGGCATGCCGATTACAATGTTCTCGACGCCAAGGTCGGCAGCCCTGTCAAACATCTCTTTCATGCCAGGGATGAGGGTCTCGCCGCCCTCGAGGCCAAAGCGCTTGGCAGTGGCCCACTTGGTGGCGAGGAAGTTCTCAAACTGGGTGCTCCAGATGAGCCTGTCCAGCATGACGAGGCGGCGGTCCTTGTTGTACTCCTTGAGCTTGGCGGTCTCGATCTTGTCCCTTAGCCAGTTGCACTTGTCCCTGTCAGGGATGTGCATGTACTCGTAGCCGATGGGGCCGCAGTAGGCCTGCTCGAGCTTGCTGAGGATCTCGCGGAGGGTGAGGACGGGGCGGTTGTCGGAGAGGAAACCGGCCATCCTCCAAACGCCGAGGAAGAACTCGCGGTCGAGGTCAGCTTCGGTGAAGCCGTAGAGGGAAAGGTCGAGGTCGTCCGGGACGGCGCGGTCGTCGAGTCGGAGCGGGTCGAGCTTGGCCTTCATGTGGCCGTTAACCTGGTAGGCACGGACGAGGAGGAGGAGCTGCATGCTCTCCTGGATGGTCTGGCCGGAGAGGCCGGCGGAGGAGGGCGCGGCCTGGCCGAGGAAGTTGCGGAAGAAGTTGTCCCAGGATTCGTCGACGGAGGAGGGGTCGGCCTCCCATGCGCGCTGGAGCTCCTCGAGGTAGACGCTGCTGGTGCCGTCGAGGAAGCTGTCGGTAAGCCTGGACAGCGGGACGGCGCGGGGCACCGGGGCGGAGGACCTCCAGGCCGGCCGCGCCGAGTGGAAGAAACGGGAAGCGACGGGCACGCGGCGGCGGAGGGCGTGGCGGGCGAGGCCCGAGGCGGCGCGGAGCCACGCCATCGATCGGCTCCGGCTCCGGCTCCCTCCCTGGAATCGAATCGAATCGAAACAGCATTCATCAGTATGGCAAATCTCGGGACCTCGTCTCCCTAGCCCCCTAGCCTCCTAGCCCAGGCCCCAGGAGGAGAGAAGAATACATACCTGGCGGCGGCGGGGGGCGGGGGGCGGAGGGCGGAGCGTAGACCTAGATCGAGGTCGAGGTTGAGGAGGAAGAAGGAAGGCCAAGTCCAAGTCGAAGAAAGAGGGGGAGGGGGAAGGAATGGAATCGAGAATGCAATGGAAATCCGACTTGGGGAAGGGTGCAGCCGCAGCGCAGGCAGAGAGAACTCGCAACGGTGGAAGAAAAAGGCGAGAAGAATGGAAGCGGTGGGCCCACCGCCGCCTAGTTCAACTTCGAAGCCGCATCCTCATCGTCGCCTCGCCTCTGTCCATCTCCATCATGTCTAGGTTTCGGGGCGCGTGGCGTGTGTGTCATCGTGGCGGCGACTCTCGACTGAAAGCTTCTGTTGGGCCTTTTTTCATGGGCCCGACCCATACACGACGCCGCGTTTTCTCATTGATTTCTTTGGGGGGAAAGTTCACTTTAGGTCCCTCATCTAAAGTTGAACAACTCAAAACTCCAGGTGACGCTTCAACTATCCCACTTAAGTTGATGTAAACCAAAGCGAGGTTACTAATCATATACTGAGTGGTCAAGGTAATTAAATCAAATGTAAAGCGTCACTTCAATCGAATGGCCAACAGGTATTTGGATGGGAAAACCACTATGAACACATCCATTGCATAGTAAGTAGTCTAGTAGAATTTTAAGTTGCATACATTGTCGAATAGAGGTGTTTATGAAGGCAAAGGACTGTGAATCTGTGATAATAAAGAGAGGAAGCGACTGATAAAGATAAGTGGTCCGTCCAAAGTGAAAAACTTTGTTTACCCCTAGTCCAATTTGTAACAATATGGTACAAAAGAGTATCCCGATATGCAATTTACTTAAAAATAAGTACATACTAATCCTGCCATACCACTTCACGAGTCGTTCACTTTCACCTGGCGCAATGACGCAAGTACGCAACCTAGCTCTTCTGCCCTGCGTCGTATTTCTAAGGGCAACATCAAGTTACCTGAACACCACCCAATGATTGTCGAGTTAACTAGTTATAACAAGCCTCAACAGCATCCATCCAAGGATTGTAATCAAAAAGATTTTGAGAAAATACGTTGTGTGATATGTCCATCGGGAGAAGCAGAAGCTTCCCGACGCTTTTTGTTCACTCACTGTTTCGCCGGTCCTCAGTTTAGCAGATTATCAGCCAAGGCTGTTCTTCAATGTATGGCTATTTCCGATACCAACAAGGTCCTGCGGAATATGCATGTTTACAGCAACAAACGGTTACTCCCAACATATTGATTGATCTATAGTGAAATAAAAATACTCCGATAAACTATAGCAATGGTCCACACTAGCTTATGTAAGGATTGTCCTGAGTACAGACTTGTCGTGAACTCATGATATTTCACATCTACGTCTAGCTAAACTGTAAAAGCCAGTACCCTAATGATGCATAAAAGAATGTAGTACGTAAAAGCACCACACAAGCACACGCCTGTCATGACCCAGTCAAAAACATGCCTACCCACCATATATATCCAGTAACACACACTTTAGTTCTAAGCTACACATCTCTAAATGCATGCATCGTTTCTTCATCAAATAAGATAACTCAGTACAATGCCATTCTTTCCCTCAAAGATTCTCTTTTGTGGGTGGGCCTTGCAGACTGTAACTTCTGCGGGACCCACCCCCCAAAAAAAAATTCCCGTTGATAGAAATGAGAAACTACCAAATGTGCATGACTTCCAGCAAATTCATCCTTCTCCAGGTATCCATCCTGGTTAGGAGAGGGTAACCAGCAAAAAAACAGTCTTAACTTTTCTAGGAATTCTACCCTTACAGGCAACATCAAACAGCTAAAAAAACAGAACAGGAGCTAGTGAACACAACTTGACAAAATACCATCTACAGCAACCTACCCCAAGGTATCAGCACTATGCGATCCTAACATTCTCATCATTGCAGCCTCCTCGATCTGAAACTCCATCCATGTTGAGCATCATATATATATTTCACTTCCCACTCGTCTTAGCAGTCTGGCCCCCTCTAGCAGTTTTTTTTGCTTCTGCCTCCTTGATCTACAATACGACCCAATTGGAAACTAAAAATTGTTTGCTGACCGTTCTGTTTGTTTTATTGAACATTGTAGCAAGCAGGGGCGGAGCTACGTTGTATCACTAGGGTCAGATGACACTGACAATATCTGACCAACCAGTATGTTCCTTTGTATATTGCGAGCAGTGGCCGCATTAGCCGATGCTTGTTGACCCCAGCCCGATGAACTGCAGCAGCTCACAGAGTAAACACTACTAGCAATACATAATAGTTACAGACTAGTGTGAGAACTGCTCACCCATTAGCATGTTTGAGCACTTACAAATTAGCTATTTTTAGCAATGTAGTGTGTTTATACATGCAATTAGGCTAGCTAGTAATTCTACTAAAGTGGTACTACAAATTAGTCCTTTTTAAGTTAATAAACAACTTTAAGAACTTTTTTTGCCAAAATAATTAGGCGTAGTTAGCCAATTTTGATGGTTTTAGCTCATAAATTATTGCCACCTTTAGAGTTTATAGTCCAAATAACTAATTGAAGTGATTTAACACTTTATGTTTAGTCTAAAATATTGATATCCCACCAAAATTACCTCGATTCACCATTATTTTAGTTCCAAAAACTTTTGGATCTAAAACTATGTAGCTTAAAAAATTGATCTTAGAATTAGAGCCCTATCAAATATGACAGTAGCTTAGGCTAGCTAATGTGACCCCGGTGCCTCAAAATCCTGGCTCCGCCCCTGGAAGCAAGCGACTAGAACGGTTCAAATCTAAAATTACTAAACGAGCATATGCATGCTGGCATGAATTTCTGGTATGTAATAATAATACTACCTAACTGAGACAAAGTGAAAACATAGTGACAATTCTCCTTACCTGACAGGCTTTGTTCTTAGCTCTGGTTTCAGCTGTGCTGGGAACATCATGGTTTGGTTTGTTAAATTTTTTCTCACGCCGATCACATGAACCCCAACCATCCGAAAACCTGCCACCTCTTTAAACACAAAAGAAAGAAAGAGTTAACAACAACAGTTGATGATACAAGTAAAGTAAGCGAGGGGTACGTTTAATTTAAACAAGATGAGTTATAGTGATAATTCTGTAAGAAAGATAAAGCATACTAACTGCATCGATGCTCGAACGAGAAACTCGGCACGGTTGACATTGCGGTTTTCATCGAACTCAATGGAGCGGTCCTTGATTTCAAATGAGATATTGAAGAAGCATGATATTTTCCTCCAGCCTGAAAAGGGATATGGAAAAGGATGCTTGAGTGAGTAGATCATCACAGATCACAACAACAATTAGGAGTATGAGTCAATCAAAGGACCTGATTTCTTGATGTATGGATTCCCACTGATGGAGGTGTAGTCGCTTTTATCTAGAATCTGAAATAGCAGCATCAGTAACAATTCAGTATTCAGTTTAGTAGGAGGAGTAGTAGTATAATTTACAGAGAGCTGGTTAGTAAAGTAGCAGTACTAGTACTAAATGGGAGTACTCCAGTGTCACGAATTAATTAATAGTAATAATTTAGAGGTTGGAGGAGGATTAGGGCCGTACGTACATACCGAGAGGGCTGCCTCCTGGTACTTTCTGAAGTTGGCGACGGAGATGGCGGGGAAGAGGTCGTGGGCGGCGAAGCAGGCGGTAGGTGTGGGAGGTGGGGTGTCGACGACGACGAGCCTGGTGGCGTCGGGCGTGAGGGTGAGGTTGGGCGAGGAATGGGGCCGGGGGGCCATCTGCAGTTGCAGAGGCCGAGGAGAGGGCGGGGGCGGCGTAGTCAGGAGTCGAGGGACCTTGAAGGGACGGGCGGGCTGCACCACCTCGCCTCCTCGATCTCGATGCTCGTCGTCCTCCAGATTGCGGAGGTGCGTACGGTCGTGGTCGCGGCGGGAGGCTTGGGCGGCGGCCGCCGAGTCGACGGCGGCCCAGAGCGCGGCGGAGTCCAGGTCGCGGTCGTCCATTTTCCTTGTCCTTTTCTCTTTTGTTTTCTTCTCCTATTTCACGCTCGTGGAGACCGCAACAGAAATCGTGTGTGTTCAGTGTTCTGCTCCTTCCCCGTCCGCAAGCGACCAATCTAATACTGAATATGACACATTCTAATATTTTAGATTTAAATATATCTCTATTCGAATTTATTATACTGACGAAGGGAATATATCTTTCATTTTTTTTACATGAATTTCTTCCATATTTAACTCAGCACTCCAACAACATCAACGTCAGCCAAGTATGCAACAGCCTTTTAGATGTTCCCTTTCTGAAATTTTTGTGGCAACCGGTCAAAGTGTTGCTCCAGGACTGTGGGGATGCCTCCGCCACCAAAGCACGTCGAAAGTCACACCATGGGGCCGCCACGAATGTGATTCTCGCTTGAATCGATTCCAGCATGTACATGCCAAAGTACAAATTTACCCTCGCGCTGAGAAAATTGACACTATACTATCTTAAGAATGGGGTTCCGCTGAAATGTCACTCCAAAATATGGTTTCATTAAAATGCCACGCTCAAACATATCATCACGCCATATTACCATTTTCTTTCATTTGAGGTGTTGTTAATGATCAAATTTGGTAATATCAGCATCGGAAAGAAGGATTAGACCGAAGTGGAGCCGGAGACAGAGATCGATTTGAGAACAGAGTAAGAATCGGCTGGAGTCCGGATCGGCTACAATTGGATCGGCTAAGTCCGAGTCAGACTGGGTTAGGTAATACAACCGATTCCGACAATACGACTTGGTGTACAACATCGGGTTAAGTCAATATGCTTCAAGATGATTGCCGCACATGTATAGAGTCCTGAGAAAGCAATTGTATCTATTAATTATGATGTTTTATGTAATTTCCTTAGAGATATGCTTAGGGAAAAAGTCTGCCGCAAAGACTTATGGTATCTTAGAGTTTGTTAGAGATAATAGTCGTGTCCGGTATGGACAATCTTGTAATTCTCGGGTATAAATAGACCCCGAGCCCTATGTAATTTGAAACACACACGTTCAATACAATTTCGGCGCATCGCCACCCTTTTGCTTTAGTTTTATTTCGGCGAGTTCTTGCTTTCGGGTTGAGCTACATCGGTTTCGATCTTCAACAAGAGGTAAAACTTGTTATGACGGCTTGTGTTCTTGGGATTAGTGCTTCTATCTTTATGATACTCTAATCTTGTTTATGTAATTCGTCGAGTTATCATATATCTTACATAATCTCTAGCAATATCATCATCTAACCTACCATCGGCTAATATCTGTTGATAGAGGGCAGCCGATTAGGTTAAATATCGATGTTGATTTAAATTATATAAGATATCTACCACTCTATGAAACTTCCAGCGGCTTGATTGTCTAGATATTGTTCTTCTTTTCATAGTTAATGCTGCATCAGTTGAGTTTGATCTATTAAGTCGTGCTTAGAATATCAATCTCTAGCCTGCCTTCTGGTTGCCGATTAGGGTAGCGTCGGAGTTTCAGCCGATCTTACCTGATTTAATTGTATTTGCTCTATATGCTTCAGTGATATGTTAAATCCGCCCTTTATGTCAAGATCTTATTGCATTTAAGTATATTAGGCTTTTGTTTGATATATCATACTTGTTTTGATATCTTGATACAAAAAAGTATCGGAGTATTAGCCGATACATGCTAGATTTATCTGATCAGCTATGCTATAAACATATATAATCTTGTTATTAATATATATTTCGATCTAAGTGATTTATACTGTCTCGGCATGGCGACCGATCTATCCCAATCACTTGATTTAAGTATATATCGATATAAGAACTATATATTGTTAATATCTACAGCCGATCGAATAGATTTAGTTCCTTATTATCTATTTATAACCGCCGATCGATTCACATGTAACATCGGCTCAAAGATAAATGATATGTCATCGGCACTTAGCCGATCGGCTATCATTTATAGATTTAACCACGATCTCTTTGTCTCTATTTCTTGTTGATTGCAGGATTAAATCAACTGGCACGCTAACACACCTGAAGGCGAGCTTTGGACCTACACTGGATTTAAGCAGATCTCCCAGGCTTCGTGTTTTACGTCAACAGGTGTGTTTCTTAATGTTTTTACCCTCTTTTTTGTCAAGGTTACGGGTAAGGCATACACTTTACCCTTCGATATACGTCACATATCGATATGGCATGCTTGCGCGTATATGGACTTTCTCTGTATACATTAAGGGAATCCTTCACGGAGTTTGTAGATGGAAAGAGTCCTACTCGGACAGGACTGCTTGGGAACCGTCTGACCTGCGATATAAAAGGGACCCCCGGGAGGACTTAAGGGATCGAATCATATAGCCAACACAACCACCACAGCCTACAAGTCGAAGCCCACTGGAGCCAAGTCGTCGGGAGATCTAGTCGAACCAACTTGATTACGATCTCGCCGGTATCATCGAGTTCCATCATTCCCTTTGTAACCTGTGATTTCCATCATATAATCCCATATCAACTGGATTAGGGCTATTACCTATCAAGGGGCCTGAACCAGTATAATTTTCGTTTTCTGTCCGCTTGATGTCGTATTACGTAGATCCTTGTACCAGCGTACCCCAATACCCTCTATATCCGGTCTACGGGTATCACCTGTCAACAGTAGCGCGCCAGGTAGGGGGACTTGGTGCTCAAGGTTCTACTACTATGACATCCAGCTTCGTCGACAACAGCGTCAACACCAACCTCAACCAAGGAGTTCCTATTTCAACAACACTGGTGTGGACTCAAGTCGGCGAAATCGTCTTTCCGGATTACACCACAATGTTGATCTCAGCTGGTCCGCCAATGGCCAGAAACGAGAACGCAGTGGCTACAACCCGGGGCGACTCCATGTCGAAGGATCCTCCCGCCGAAGCAGAGATCGGAATGTCGACGACATCCGAACCCGAGAAGGATCCTAGTGCGGCCAAGCCTTGTCTTTCCGACAGGAATCACGAGCCGATGAGGATTACTTCCGAGGTGACAAGGTCCTGGTGTCCTATCCACAAAACCAGGAAACACACCCTGCAAGCCTGCTGGGTCTTTCTCAACGTCCATGCTGAAATTCGTGCCTGCAAAGAGCGTGGAATTTAGCGTACCTCTCCAACTCGTGATGTCTATTGTCCTATTCACAAGACAAAGAATCACGACCTCTCGAGCTGCAAGGTCTTTCTCAGCGCCATGAAGAGGCCACCTCCTAAGGTCCAGCAGTCACGCATCCCCATCAGGGATAAGGACAAGGAACAAGAAGCGACGCCGATTTCAGATCGATTTGTTTGGGTAATCGACATCAATCCCCACGAACCATCAGTCTTGCACTTGCTCGAAGACTATGGATCATCGACAACGAGTACGCCGCGTGAGGTATTGGCTATCGACGATGTCGGCACGTCAGCGCGCAGCAATGCGGAAGCGGAGAATCAAGTGACTACTCCGGCCCAACACATTAGAGCCGTCAACGCAATACTGAGGGAAACCCCCTACGATCCCGTTCTGAACAACGATCTCGCACGTTGGACAGAACGACTACAGGAATCAGTAACCAACCTCAGCAACGCGTTCGAAGAGGCCGCTGCCGCAGCGCACCCAGAACAGCCACCAACTGGCGATGCTAATGGTGAAAACCCTGAACGGCGGGAATCGCCTCATTGAGCCACCCCTCCACCTCGCGGCACCGGCGATCTCCGCGATCACCTGAATGGCCGCCGAGAGGCACGACACACACGAGACAATGAGAACCGTTCCCGGCGTCATGCCTCTTCACGGCGTCATGATAACGAAGATCGAAGAGGCCATTCGAGCGAAGACCGAGACCGTGATAACCGCCACAACCGCCACAATCACGATGATCGCGAACGGCAGGTGCTGGGCGATACTGGTCGAGGACGTCGCCACAATGACGATGATGATGGAGATCGGCGCCGAGACAACAATGGGAGACGACGACAGGATTCTCGAGAACCCGGCCGACGTCCTCGTAATCGTACGCCGGAACCAAGCGACCCATCGTCATCGTCATCATCCTCGTCATCTTCATCGTCAGATAGACATCCACGAAGGATGTATGATCGCCGACAACCCACCGCCCCCAGCACTAGGTGTAGAGCTTTCGATCGTTCACTTCGAGATATCCGATGGCCTGAAAGATTCCGACCTGGAGCAATAGAGAAATACGATGGGAGCACCGACCCCGAAGAGTTCCTTCAGGTTTACTCCACGGTACTCTACGCTGCCGGAGCGGACGACAACGCGTTGGCAAATTACTTGCCAAGCGCATTGAAAGGCTCTGCACATTCATGGCTGATGCATCTCCCCCCCTACTCGATCTCTTCGTGGGCAGACTTGTGGCAGCAGTTCGTAGCCAACTTCCAAGGAACTTACAAGCGCCACGCGATCGAAGACGACCTACATGCGTTAACACAGAACCCGGGCGAATCCTTGAGGGACTATGTTCGGCGCTTTAACGAGTGCAGGAACACAATCCCCGAGATCACCGATGCTTCTGTAATTCGCGCTTTCAAATCCGGTGTCAGAGATCTCTATACTACTCAGGAGTTGGCAACGAGGCGCATCATGACTACTCGGAGATTATTCGAAATTGTCGACCAATGCGCTCATGCGGATGACGCACTGAGACACAAGAACGACAAACCGAAGACCGGAGAAGAGAAGAAACCAGCCAAGGACACACCTGAGTCAAGCAAGAAGAAAAATCGCAAGAGTGGGAAAAGGAAAGCTCAAGCGGAAGTTCTCGCAGCAGAATAAGCGAACCCTCCCAAGCGCCTAGACCCACAAAGTAGCGACGCTAAGAAAGCATGGTGCCCTATACACAAGACGGACAGACATTCTTTGAAAGATTGCCTTGTTTTTAAAAAGTCGCTCGAGAAGCACATGGCATTGGAAAAAGGCAAGAGAGTACGCGTGGTCGAGAAGGATGCGGTGGCGGCTACTCAGGAATCGGACTCAGCATACCCAGACTCCGATCTCCACGTCTCACACATTTTCGGAGGCTCTACAGCGTACTCCTCAAAGCGAGAATACAAGAAAGTGGAACGTGAAGTCTGTTCGACGTGGCAGGGAGCTGCACCCAAGATGAAGTGGTCCGAGCAGAAGATAGAATTCTCAGAAGAGGACCACCCTAAGACTGCTGTCATCCCAGGGCGATATCCGATCGTGGTCGAACCCACTATTTGTAATATCAAGGTTGCACGGGTTCTCATCGACGGTGGCAGCTTAATCAACCTTCTCTTCGCCAGCGCCTTGGACGCGATGGGAATCCCACGAAGCGAGTTGACACCCACCGATCAACCCTTCCTTGGAATCACTCCCCAGTCTTCGTCCAAACCATTGGGCAAGATCACGTTGCCTGTGACTTTCGGCCAAGCATACAACTTCCGAACGGAGCAGATCACCTTTGATGTCGCTAAATTCGATACAACATATAATGCCATCATTGGGAGAACTGCACTCGCGAAGTTCATGGCCGCATCTCACTACGCGTATCAAGTGCTCAAGATGCCGGGACCGAAGGGAACAATCACTATTCAAGGGAACGCAAAGCTGGCAGTACAATGCGACAAGCGGAGCCTCGACATGGTCGAGCACACGCCCAGCCCACCCGCCACGACTGAGCCACCCAAGAAAGTGAGCAAAACAAACAAGACGCCGAAACTGGACGGCGCGATCAAGACCGTTCCACTCTCTAGTGCCAACCCCGACAAGACCGTCAAGATTGGGGCATCACTAAACGAGAAATTGGAACTCGCGCTCATCACCTTCCTTCGCGACAATGCCGACATGTTCGCCTGGCAGCCGTCCGACATGCCGGGGGTCCCCAGGGAGGTGATTGAGCACAAACTCATGATGCAACCCAATGCCAAGCCAGTAAAACAAAAATTACGGAGATTTGCACCAGATCGAAAACAAGCCATACGAGAAGAGCTCGACAAACTTCTCAAAGATGGTTTCATCAGAGAGGTACTCCATCCAGAGTGGCTAGCCAATCCAGTTATGGTGCGGAAGGCCAACGGGAAATGGAGAATGTGTGTTGATTTCACCGACCTCAACAAGGAGTGTCCCAAGGATCACTTCCCTCTTCCCCGAATAGACCAACTGGTGGACTCAACAGTCGGTTGTGAGCTACTGAGCTTTCTTGACGCTTACTCCGGCTACCACCAAATCAGCATGGCGAAAGAGGACGAGGAGAAGAAAGCATTCATCACTCCGTTCGAGGTATTCTGCTATGTTAAGATGCCATTCAGACTGATAACCGCAGGGAATACTTTCTAGCGCATGGTCCAGGGCGCACTTAGCGACCAGCTTGGAAACAATGTCGAGGCCTACGTCGACGACATTGTTGTCAAGACCAAGACAAGCGACTCACTGATTGACGATCTGCGGGAAACGTTCGACAACCTCCGACGATATCGCCTCATGCTCAATCCAGAGAAGTGCACGTTCGGAGTACTGTCGGGCAAGCTGCTCGGTTTTCTCGTCTCTGGCAGAGGAATAGAAGCAAATACCGAGAAGATCAAGGCAATCGAGAACATGAAGTCGCCCACAAGACTCAAGGAAGTACAAAAGCTAACCGGATGCATGGCGGCACTAAGCAGGTTCGTCGTTAGGATGGGAGAACGAGGACAACCTTTCTTCGCTCTGCTGAAGAAGCAAGACAAATTTGTATGGACACAGGAAGCCGAAGAGGCATTCATTGCATTCAAGCGCTACCTATCAAACCCCCCTGTACTTGTTGCTCCCCAACCTAATGAAGAATTATTCCTCTATATTGCCGCCACACCATATTCCGTTAGCATCGTCATTGTTGTCGAGAGAGAAAAAGTACAACGACCAGTCTACTACGTCAGCGAAGCTCTCCACGACGCAAAGACAAGATATCCACAGATCCAAAAGCTTCTCTACGCGATAATCATGACATCGAGAAAGCTACGCCACTACTTTCAAGCCCACAGAGTCATAGTTGTCTCCTCCTTCCCTCTCGGTGAAGTCGTGAGAAACAAAGACGTTGTCGGTCACATTGCGAAATGGGTAGTCGAGCTAAGCCAGTTTGATGTCCACTTTGTGCCACGAACAGCCATCAAGTCCCAGGTACTCGCCGACTTCGTAGCTGATTGGACTATGCCCAATAACAAATCAGACAACCGAATCGACAACGAAACATGGACAATGGCGTTCGATGGCGCACTCAACAGCCAAGGAGCAGGAGCAGGATTAATCTTGACATCACCTTGCGGGGATCAATTCAAGCATGCAATCCACCTCAACTTCAGGGCAACCAATAACATAGCCGAGTACGAAGGACTACTAGCCGGGATAAGAGCTGCAGCTACACTTAGAGTCAAGCGACTGATCGTGTAAGGGGACTCTGAACTAGTCGCGAACCAGGTGCACAAAGATTATAAATGCTCTAACCCCGAGTAATCCAAGTATCTCGCAGAAGTCAAGAAGCTGGAGAAAAGGTTCGATGGGATTGAGGTCCGGCACGTATACCGCAAGGACAACATCGAGCCAGATGATCTAGCACGACGTGCGTCCAGACGAGAACCACTCGAGCCCGGCACTTTTCTGGACGTCCTGGCAAAGCCATCAGTGAAAGAGGTTAGCGGCGAAGGTAACCCAGTCGCCCCCGACATCAGCTCGGAGGCTACAGAGGCAGAATGCGTCGTTGCCGATATAGAGACGACAGACGTCTGGCGCACCCCACTGATTAAATTCATCAACAGCGAAGAGTTGCCCGAGGACGACGCAAAAGCCGAGAAAATAACCCGTGAAGCAAAAATCTACTGTATGATCGGCAACGATCTATACAAGAAGGCGCCAAACGGGGTACTTCTCAAATGCGTCTCGTCCGACGACGGCAGACAACTCCTCCTTGACATACATGAAGGGATCTGTGGGTTACACGCCGCCGGTCGGACATTGGTCGGGAAAGCCTTTCGACAAGGGTTTTTCTGGCCAACCGCCCTCAAAGATGCATGTGACATGGTCCAGCGGTGTGAAGCCTGTCAATTCCACAGTAAACACACAAAGCTACCCGCGCAAGCGCTCCAGACTATCCCTCTTACTTGGCAGTTCTCGTGCTAGGGGCTAGACATACTCGGGCCATTCCCACGAGGACAGAGCGGCTACAGGTTCTTATTCGTGGCGATCGACAAATTCACTAAGTGGATCAAAGCGACACCCACGGGGGAAATCAAGGCCGACAACGCCATCAAATTCATCAAAGGGATATTTTGCAGATACGGACTGCCGCACTGCATCATAACCGACAACGGCTCCCAGTTCATCAGCGCCGATTTCCAGGATTACTGTATCGGCCTGGGAGTCAAGATCTGCTTCGCCTCGGTTTCTCACCCTCAAAGCAACGGACAAGTCGAGAGGGCAAACGGCATAGTACTATAAGGAATCAAGACCCGCGTCTACGACAGGCTCATGTCACATGACAAGAAATGGGTCGAAGAACTCCCATCAGTACTATGGGCCGTACGTACCACACCGACAACGTCTAACAAGGAAACACCCTTCTTCCTCGTGTACGGCTCAGAGGCCATGCTCCCAAGCGAGCTACGACATCAAAGTACACAAGTACAGAAGTATTCCGATGAGGATCAGGAGGAGCAGCGAAACGACGATGTGAATCTACTCGAGGAACATCGCGAACGAGTTGCCGTCCGAGCAGCCAGCTACCAACAGGCCCTCCGCCGTTACCATGAGAAGCGCATCCGAGCACGCATACTTTCGATCGGCGACTTCGTCCTCCGACGGGTTCAAAGCCAAGCAGGGCGAAACAAGCTCTCACCCAAATGGGAAGGACCATACACGATCACACAAGTCTTGCGGCCAGACGCATTCAAAATTGCAGACGGTGATGGTCGCGAGTTGGCAAACTCTTGAAACATTGATCAACTACGTAAATTCTATGTACAAGTCAATAGTATCCATACCTGTAAGACACCTTACATCATCAATAAAGCCTGTTTTCAGGTGCAGATTACAATCAAAGTGTTCCTGCCCGATGATCCCTTACCCAGATGACACCTAGCGTTGAAACCTATCCTCATGTCCCTTTACGCCGTCTCGACAAGGCCTCCGAGGAACCTAAGGGATCTTCGGCTGGGGACGCCCAGAGCCGATAAGGCCTTGTCGGATCCTGTAGAGACGAAAGACCATGTAAAATCTGGTCGTGTAAGAGTTCTCGCCGTGCGTATTAACCAAGCCGTGTAATCGGAAATTAACTTTCCAACCTCACGGCTGGGGGCTAGGATCAATGCTTGTTCAACCGAGGCAAGTCAAAGGTCCAAGAGCCTTATCTTCCGAGAAGAATTCTCCGATGACAAGGCTGGGGGATAGGGAGAGTGTATGACTCAAACGACTGATCGAAGTCATGAAGTGAGAAGACACTCTCACACACTACATCCAGAGTAAGAGAGCTTAGTTAAGATAGATTCATTTTCTATTTCACAAGTATTTCTTACAATTTCGCACAAATCCAAAACTATATTACACTTTTCCCTAAGATATCTATCACAGGGTACAAAGACTACCAAGAAGGCCAACGCCAGTCCATAGACTGGAAGACTTTCTCGGCCAGCGGCGCCATCGACTTCGCAAGGTGATCTATCTCCACCGGAGTTCTCCGAGAACGAGAAAACCCTTTGTCGACGCCTTCGAGCTGCGTATAGGCCCCGTTCAGCCACGAGATGTACCCGGCCGCCGACTCCTCGGGATCTCCACGGGGTACTCGGAGCTCTCTACAAACTCTGGCCATGGACGTGCAACAACTCTTCAAGTACGAGTTGAACCACACCTCACGACCTCGGAGTGTTTCCACAGCCTGCTCCTTCTTTACTTCCAGCATAGTTCTCTCGAGTTCCGCTACCTCAAATTTCGTCTTCCAATATTGGATATGACGATCCTGGTCAGCAAGCGCACTCTCAAGATCTGTTCAGCATGGAAACGACTAAGTCAAGCTGCTCTTCTCTTTCGAGAACACAACAAATCAAGTCAGAGGAGCAGAGGAGATGAAAAGACCACCAACCTAGGGAAGTCGTCGCCATCCCTGTTTCCACGGGTAAATTCTGATCTACATTGTCCGGCGACACATGTGGCTCAAACGCAAGTGCTGGGATGATCACTGGCAACTCAGGCTGCCCACGCTGCTGGACATCCTCGACATCGAGATCTCTACAAATGACAACAAAGTACTCGGGATCAAAATGCTGAAGAAAACTAGGGTGATGACTGCACACGCAAAGGCAGTTGAGGCCAACAAAGTTTTACAAGGCATGACCGGTTAAAGAGTACAAGGGAACTAAGATCCTACTCTTCAAAAAGCCTCCGCCACGAGCCTCCGCCAGCTTGTCAGCACGCTTGTTTGCCGACGACGCCGCTGCCGCCCTCGCCTCCGCAACCTCGCGGCTAATGCCGCGAGCACCAGCCTCGAGGAGGCACCCCATCTCAACCTGGAGCTCCTCCCAGGTGAGGACGGCAGCCGGCGGGCCACGACTAGCCACGAGATCGCTGGCTGGGCCGCTAGGTGTCGCCTCGCGGCTCCTGGGCATGACCACGACATCCGTCGAGGCCACAACAGGAGACGCGCTGGAGGTCCCACTAGGCCCGTCTTGTGCCGCCTTCGTCCGCGCCGCCCTGCGAAAAGCTGCAACTGAGACAGGCGGCAACAGCTTGACGAAGTGACGAAGCCTCAGAGTCATCCACTTACTTCTCGCCAAGCGTCACTAGCCGCTGCCGTCGCGGAGGCGGGGGAGACGCGTCCTAGGCCTGGAGTATAAGGGAAATGATGTGAGGAAGAAGTCTTCCGACTACAAAGTCAACAACTCAAGAGACTTACCGATGGGGAGGGCGCTTTCCGGCGGCTGCAGAGCACGGAGGTGAATTTTCTCCCCTTCTTCGGGACGTGGCTCCCACTAGTCGTGGCAACAGTAGCCACGGCCGTGTCGGACGTCTCCTGGGCGACGCCCTCCTTCAACGAATCCGCCGCCTGGTGGTCCACGAGTGGTCCAATGACGTCGGTCAGAGGGAGAGCCTGCATCACATGAAATCGTTATGCGATCTAGGAACAAAAACAAAAGGATCGATAAGTACACTCACGTTGATTGCGGCTTCACACTCAGCCTTCCCCTTCTCGCAAAGGGGGACAGGGACGTCACTCGCTGTTGACGGGCCGCTGATCATCAGCTGACCGACACGATGTCCCACAGTCTCGCTGTTCAAACCTGTAGACTGAGAACCAAAATTCGGTAAGACAGGAGGAACATGCACATAAGGGAACCAAATCAAACACAAGAAAAATACCCCGAGGAGAAACCCGGGTCGTGTCCTCCGGCCCAGAGTAGTCAAAGGCTGGGTGGGCTCGAGCCTGGAGTGGCTGGATCCGCCTACCAATGAAGTCAGCAGCGACTTCATACCCCGACAAGCCCCGTACTCGTAGGTCATCGATGGCATCGATGAAGGACTAAAGAGAGGGGGTCAAGGAGGGTTTGGCGGTCCAAGACGGAACCTTATCTGGCTGTTCCTCAGGAACAGCAAAGATCGGATCCGAATTCTCTATCTGAAGATAGAACCATCTTGCTCGCCACTTGCTATGAGAAGAGGGGCACTGGAAGGGGATATA
Organism: Oryza sativa Japonica Group; assembly: GCF_034140825.1. Classification (NCBI taxonomy): domain Eukaryota; kingdom Viridiplantae; phylum Streptophyta; class Magnoliopsida; order Poales; family Poaceae; genus Oryza; species Oryza sativa. Next base: position 29,875,872 of record NC_089041.1, on the reverse strand, counting down.
GCGCGACTTCAGGCCATCCCGAAGTCGGAACCCAACACATCCAGATACCCTGGTGGATTCCATCCAATGCAACTCGTAGTAAAAATGAAAGAGATCGAGAAACGGCTCTACCCCAATGTAGGCCTCACAGAGATGTGAAAAGATACTGAGGAAGGCGATGGAGTTGGGGTTCAGATGGAGCAAAGAAAGACCATAGAAATTCAAAACGAGGAGGAGAAACTCAGAAGGCGGAGGGAGAAAGCCACAAAGAATATAATCCTCTACCGCAACCATGCGGCCTAGGATAGGTTCAGGTTCAGTACCTCCCGGTTCCCTCTTCATGGTCCCGCAACCGGGGAGGGCGCCCTCCTCCTGCAACTTCTTCAGCGACGCACTGGTTGAAGTGGACTTGTCGAGGTCCATCGCCGTCGGAGATCACAGGAGAAAGGACCGGGATGAACAAGCTAGGGTTTATGTGCGAGCGGAGAAGACGAGGAATGCTTAGAGGCTGGAGAGTTTTTCTTCATAAACAGGCAGACTTCAAAATGGGTCCCCAAAATCCTCTTAAATAGACTCATTTCCGACGGTGCGAATTCCAAGGAAAGGAAAGAGGGATGCCCGCCGGAAATTTCTGGGTCCGTTACGCGTGACAGTTTTTCGGACTTCAGTTTAAACTCACTCATGACCGTTGGGCTTCACATAGTGTTGTCGATTACGTCTTGTCTCTACGGTCTTCGCACCGAGAATGACAACAGCCTCGACACCAGAAGTCGCAATCGGTTACACGAGTTCATTTAAGCAGAAGTCGGGGGCTACTGTCAGGGTTACGGGTAAGGCATACCCTTTACCCTTCGATATACGTCACATATCGATATGGCATGCTTGCGCGTTTATGGACGTTCTCTGTATACATTAAGGGAATCCTTCACGGAGTTTGTAGATGGAAAGAGTCCTACTCGGACAGGACTGGGTCATCAATGTATCGTGCAGGGTCCGATGTCTTCAAGTCCTACCTGGGAACCGCCTGACCTGCGATATAAAAGGGACCCCCGAGAGGACTTAAGGGATCGAATCATATAGCCAACACAACCACCACAGCCTACGAAGTCGAAGCCCACTGGAGCCAAGTCGCCGGGAGATCTAGTCGAACCAACTCGATTACGATCTCGCCGGTATCATCGAGTTCCATCATTCCCTTTGTAACCTGTGATTTTTATCATATAATCCCATATCAACTGGATTAGGGCTATTACCTATCAAGGGGCCTGAACCAGTATAATTTTTGTTTTCTGTCCGCTTGATGTCGTATTACGTAGATCCTTGTACCAGCGTACCCCAATATCCTCTATATCCGGTCTACGGGTATCACCCGTCGACATTTTCCATGTTGACCTGACCAAAAAACCCGTGTGGTCGGTAGTGGTGGTCGTGGCGGGCCACAGCCGCCGACCGAGACAAGACCTCACGCTCCTCCCGATTAGCCATCGCCTGGGAAGGGGCCAAGCTCATTATGTCGTTGCACGGTTGGCTGTAACAACAGGGGATGGGGTGCCACCAGCGTTGGCGCTCCCTCTCAGGGTGCCCCAAGGCAGCTTGGTCATCCAACGTCACCGATCTCGACTTTGCCACGGTCGACATCAGCTACCCGTTCACCCCGTGTCGATGAGCTCAACCATGTCGAAGGATCTTCTTCATGTCCCGCCTCTCGGCGTCGTCCGTCGATATCGATGGTGCACGTGGTACAAGCATGGAGTGAATGTGCCGTCGCCGGTGGCCGAGGCGATGGGCTGCAACGGGGTACCTGATGCGGCATGGGCGGCGACATCTGCGTCAATAAGGCCCTAAGGCTCGCTAATCGGTTCCTAGATCGATGTGTGGTTGCGCTTGCGGCAACGGTGGGAGAAGGTGGTGCATGTGCTGGGTGACGCGCGGTGGCGACGAGATCGAGTTCATGGAGAGAGGAGAGGATCTATCCGCTTTCTCAGGCTTGTAAAGGAATATGCCATGGGCATAAAGGCCAGTGTGCATGTGCCAAACTGCCAACAAAGAAAGAAATTGTTGAAAATAGAGAAAATGGCATGTCAAGTTGGTCTCCTTTGATAGTGTCATTTCAACGAGACCATATTTCAAATTACCATTTTAGTGAAATCCCATATCAAAAATGGCACAATGTCAATTTTCTCCCACCATCAAATACCAAGGAGATGCAGTACCACCAAGTAACACTCGTTTGCACCCATAGGATTGGCATGGTTAAAATCATCAGTTGGAATATGGTATTGGCTCCTCATTTAGGGTTTGTTTGATAGTGCTCTAACCACTAAATCAGGATCCGGAGCAGAGTTGTGGAGCAATCTGTGTTCTCCAGTTATAGTTGGGAGCACTTCCCTCGTTGCACACAAAACGAAGTGACAGTTTAGCGCATGTTTAGTTAAGTATTTGCTATAAAACTTGGAAAATGAAATAATATGATTTTTTTTAAAACAACTTTTCTATAGATTTTTTTTAAAAAAAAACACACTGTTGAGTAGTTGGGGAAGTGTGCGTGTAAAAATGAGGAATGTGAAATTGGAAAAGTAGACTAAAGAACGCAGGCTAAACCCGGTTTCACCTCTATAGTTTATTTCGAGAGAATATATTTTCAATGGAGGCTAAACTCGGTTGGAGAGATGGTATTCCCATCGTTTCGCTTATTCGTGGGATGGTGAAACTGCATATTTACAAACGAGAAATGATTTATGAATAAAATTTTTATATACGTGTTCTTAACCATCTAAAAGCAAATGTTGGAAAATAAATTTTGATTAAAAAAATCTCAAAATGAGTTACAAATTTAAAGTTGAAAATTCATCGATAAGTACCAGCACAAGTAAAAAAGATAAGTTCTACTTCCTTCGTTTCATGTAAGTCAATGGAGGGAGAACAAACAAAGAGGATAAATTCCTGTTTAGCGCTGGGCTGCTGGCCCATGGCCATACCGTGGAGGAACCGATGAACGCGTCGCGTCGCCGTCAGGTCCTCAAACGGAACCGACCAGACAACGTCAACGTCGAAAGGGCCGTGGAGATGGGAAGGCCGCGCCGCGTTGACGTGGGCTGCGGACTGATGCGATTGACTAATTAATTGACTGGGCTTTGGCATTGGGACCGACGTGCGCGTTGCGTCGCGTCGCGTGCGTCTCCCCTCTCTTTGCGTTACTACCTTTTCCTTTTCCTTCTTTCTTCGTTTCTTTCCCCTCTCTTTTGAGATGATCCTCCCTTCCTTTTCCTTTATTTTCTTGAGAGATGAGATGTGTTCGATTTCAGCTTTGATTATGCCAAGAAGAACTCCGATTATATACTACTCCACCGTACTAGTAGTATAGTAGTTGTAAAGAAAGCAAGTTGGGTCAAAGAAATCGAAGGCGATCTCGATCTATCTATCTATCCGTGTAGCACTAGCAGTAGCAGTAGCAGGCAGCCATAGATCGATCCTCGTCGGCGTCGCGCTGTGGTTGCGGCGGATGCTGCAGCGGGCGGCAAGCAATGCCTACTCGTGGTGGTGGGCGAGCCACATCCGCACCACGCAGTCCAAATGGCTCGACGCCAATCTCCAAGGTTTGTTTCCGCTTCGATCCCCCTTTCTTAGTCTTACTACTTGTTAGGGATGTGATGTGATCCCCCTTTGTAGTCACTACACTAGATGAGAGTACTATTATTTTGGCGCACGCAGAGATGGAAACCAGAGTCAAGATCATGCTCAAGCTCCTGGGAGAGGAAGCCGATACGTTCGGCAAGAGAGCCGAGATGTACTACCGCAGGAGGCCAGAGGTGATTAACCATGTGGAAGAGGTTTACAGGGCCTACAGAGCTCTCGTTGAACGCTACGACCACTTATCCAAGGAGCTGCATAAGGCCAACCACACCATTGCTACTGCATGCCCACAACACGACGTCTCCTTGTTACAAGAACAAGACGATGCTGAATTCACACCCATCAGAATACAGGAATCCACTACTACTGTACAGGAGGTTTTGAACCCAAAAGGACATGCGCGCCCCTGTGCTCCTCACTTCACCAAACAGAATGCGCAACAAGAGATCGACACACTTCAAAAGGCTATACTTGTCCTGCAAACCGAGAAAGAATTCGTTAAGAGCTCTTACGAGACTGGGATTACCAAGTATCGGGAGATCGAGAAGCAGATTGCAGATATGCAGGACCAGGTATGCCACATCCAAAATGAGTTTGATGCACATGCGTCCATCGAGGATGATGAAGCCCGTGCCCTGATGACCATTACAGCTCTTAGATCTTGTCAAGGCACAGTAGCTAATCTTGTGAAAATATTTGAAGAGTTAGTCAGGGTTGCAGCAGGGGAGTCCGAAAAAGTAAATTATCTCCGACAAAAACTGTATGCTATGAACTACATCATTGACCCGTCTAAGGGAGAAGTTGGCACAACAAACATCGCAGTGAAAAATAGAGTTTATCCTAATACTCAGGAAATACTGGAGCTGCAACCTATATATGAAAAAATCGAAAAGTTTTTTGAGCTCAACTCTGAATCTGTTGTGCAGGAGATGGCAGAGAGAGTTGATGAGCTTGTTGATAAGGTCATGAACTTGGAGCTCAAATTCCCAAAGCAGTCCGCTCAAATCAAGCAGCTGAAGGAAGATAATGATAGCCTCAAAGATAGGTTGGATGATCTACAAGATGAGATAGCACTTCGAGATGATCCAAGTGACTTAAGTGAACAGCTCAAGTTAGCAGAAGATGAGTTGAACAGAGTCAAGGCTCTTGAAAGATCTGTTATTGAGGAAGAAGTTCTTGTTAGCACAGTCTTTTCTGAAGTTGTTAGTTGCATCACTAATATCTCAAAGGCCTTTGGATCTATTGATCCAGAGGACATGACTAGTTTATCAGCTGCAGTTGAAAATGATGGGGAAATAACATCAGATGATATCAGCACCTCACTGCCAGAAGAAGAATTCAGGGGTACAGAGGAAGCAACTACAGATGATAATTTGGGCAGAGACAGGTGTAGAAAAGAAGATGCCTCAGGAGTTGAGGGTCATGATTCACTAGATGGTACTGATGGCATTGATGACTGTAAGAATGGCAACGAGGAAAACTTTCAAAGTGAAAATCGCTTAATCCAAGAAGACTTGATGGATAAAAGGTCAATACAAGCTAGCAATAACATTGATCGAATTGTTATTCCAGGCAAAGAAAATGGTTTTAACAACGCATGTGAAGGCAAAATAGATTGCAGCCCATCAGGTAATACGAAGAAATATAGAGACATAGGAAATGATGTTATTGACAACTCTGTTCAAGGGGAAAGTTTGAAAGGTGAACATCCACCAACGGTAATAAGTCAGACTCACCTCCCACACTCAGAATGTTTAGATACTTTAACCAATAAAAGTGACTCCGATGAGAAAGGGTCATCAGTGGTTGTTACTGTGAATTCATTCGGAGGCAGCAAGAGAATACAAGGCTTAAGGATTGGTGGCGATGAAAATTCTATGTCTGGGAACAGCTTGATCCAGGAAGAACTCAGAGATGACAAATCACTAAAAACACCTGGATATGTTAATTTGGTTGGTTCTACAAACCAACATAGTTTGAGTGATGGAAGCACCACTGAAGAAATCTCATTACCCAAAGTTTCTAATAGTTGTTTCAGTGATGCAGATATGAGACTGGAATTATGTCATACTGAAGAAGCAATATCTGTTGAAGAATGGCCAAAACAAGATGGTCAGCTGATTGCCCCAGAAACTATGAAAAGTTTGAACGGAGGCAGCAAAGTTGACTCATCTGAGAAAGGTGGCCGCACTTCATTAGAGCATATGAACAGCATACAGGATTTGAAGACTAGTGAACTTGTGGATGCACATTCGTCAAGAGTGTATCAGCAAGTACCCAAAGTAACAACAAAATCAAACAATATTGCTAGTTGCATTCCTCATGGTGAGCTAGAGATGAGAAGTTCGGATGGCAGAGAACATACAAGACAAGCAAGTACCTTGAGCAAGCCTGGAAGCATGAGCTTGCGCGTCAATTCTAGTTTGGTTGCAGAAAGAGATGCACCTAGCTGGCAGGAGTTTCTCCTTGATGGCATTGAAGGTAGAGAAGCATTATTGCTAGACGACTACACTTTAATTCTCCGGAACTATAAAGAAACAAAGAGAAGGCTTGCTGAATTGGAAAAGAAAAATGAGCAACATCCCAAAGAGACAAAGACAGTAATAAGGGAGTTGAGGAATGCAAATTCCATGAAATATGTTGAGATCCAGTCCCTAAGAGATCTCCTGGATCCTTCAGAAGATATATCATCCACACATAGTAAAATGGGTTTTAACAGATCAAATCATCCTTTGGACACAGAAATTTCTGTGCTGGAGGGAATCGATGTAAGACACACTGGTGTACGGAAGAATACTTCACCTTTCGAAGTGAAGTTCAGATCTGAGATTGATGCTCTGGTTGAGGAAAACTTGCAGTTCTTGGTAAGGTTTAGCATGGCTTGCCACCGCATGCAGGACTTTGACAGCAAATATCAGGAGCTACAAAAGGGAATGGGGGATTTTGAAGTTAAGAAGACAGGAGAACCTGATGCTGCAGCCGAGTCTGATCCTGCTGAAAAGAAGTTGAGAGAGCTAAGAACTGAACTGGATGTATGGTTTGAACAGAATGCACTTCTTGATCAAGACCTGCAGCTCAAAACCATGTCTCTTTGCAGATTGCAGGAGGAGATAGCTGAAGCCTTGCGTGCTAGCGCAGAGACTGATGGTGGTAGGTTTACACCATACGAAGCAGCCAAGTTTCAAGGGGAGGTACTGAACATGCAACAGTCTAGTGGTAAGATCGAGAGGGAGTTACAGTCAGCACTGAAGCGCATGAGAGAACTTGAAGGCAAGGTCAATGACGGCTTGCAGAAGCTGCGTGAGAGCTTTGATCTTTCATGCAGGAGGTCATCTTTGGTGGAGGAAGAAAGCAGCAGCACCAGCTACCACAGCCAATTCAAACACTTCCCGACTAGAACAAGAGTGCCATTGCGGAACTTCCTATTCGGCACAAAGCCGAAGAAGAAATCAATATTTGCCTGCATAAATCCTACGTTGCAGAAACAGTTCAGCGATCTGTGAGGTGCGCATACTTCTTTTTTTTTTTCTTCTTTTTTGGCGGTGAGCACTTGTGTTAATATATATCCTGGGCTCATTTCAGTAGCTAACTTGTCTGTCTTTGCTTGCAGTTGGCAGACACTGTAGAATACATGTACTCCCTCTGTTCCAAAAAAAGACAAACCCTGGTTCCGTACCCGTTTGACCGTCCGTCTTATTTGAAAAAATTATGAAAAAAAAAATAAAAAGACAAGTCGCGCATAAAATATTAATCATGTTTTATCATCTAACAACAATGAAAATACGAATTATAAAAAAAATTTATATAAGACAGATAGTCAAAATTGGACACGGAAACCCAGGGTTTGTCTTTTTTTTGGGACGGAGGGAGTAACTAGTAACCATTCATATACTTGGGTTCGCTTGGAGCTGGACCACAGGCGGTCGAATCTCGTGGTGTCACCCAGCTTATTAGATGGGAACACATGCTTGTTACCATAGATTTGCTATTATTTTGGAGGCAAAACTTATTGGCATTTGATATATTGTACACAAGGGTAGTCTCTAGTGTTAAAATTATGGTTTCTGAGAGTAGAACATGAGTTTTAATTTTGAGGGAGTTCCATGGAGAGCTAGCTCCGGCCATCTGATGCACGCATCACGCTTGTCATTTTAGCGATCTGTATGCAACCTAGCTATTTCATTAATTTGTTCATTACATTGACTACTCAAAAAGAGGCCCTGTATATTAATTACTAGTGGTGTCTTGGGCCTGTCGAATATTTATGCAAGATGATGTGGTGATTATGGAAATTAGAATGCATTCATGCCCCTAGTCTGTTTTCAGATGAAGGGCCCTAGATGCAGAGACATTAGCATATATCAGAAGATGATGGTGCATGATAAGAAACCGCATCAATAGTAAGTGATGGCATACTGTCTGAGGCATACGCAATAACATCACCAGGCAACTGAAACTGCAGCTGACAACCCTCCAGCACGCAACCGAAACTCACACCCACAGGGAACAAAGAGATGACAAAAATTCCTTGAACCCAAATGTACTACGCTACAGGCTACTCCTACACTGATGTAAATACAGACTCGAGAAAGAAATTCACATGTACAACAACAGCAGCCATCCCTATCATGAGAAAACAAATCAATCTATCACCATTCCATGTTGCAGAAACCAGGAACCATCTCATTTCTCTCTATGATTCTCTTTCTCTTGCTATGAACAAAATCTCTGGGCTGGTCATCTCCATGGACTGTCAGCAACATCTCCTCAGGTACCATATCTAGCAAAAAATATTCTAGGCTTTCTGAAGCCTTAATTCCTGCTTTCTGTTCTACAGCACCTCCTCAGCCTAAGTCTGCATCCCTCATACACCTTGTGTGCCGGGAGACATCAAACGTGACGTGTGATGGACGCCATGTGCCTCTGGATCATAAGTCTGGGAGGCAAGGTAAGCGAGAGCTGTAACAACATCCCCGATCAGGGGTCTCATGGTCGGTTGCTCTTGGACACACATCGCAGCAACAGCCAAGGCCTGGTACAATCCTCTCGATGGATACTGACCATGAAGCGCTGGATCTGCCATCTGGGGGAACTTCCTCCTGTCCTTGAACAAGGGCCGGGCCTGAAATTGTACACCACCAAATATGAATGGATGGAAACAGATTACTCCTTTGGATAAACAACCAATCAACCATACTAGAACCTATTCAGATTGATACTGGCATATTTCATTTAGGTTTTTTAGCAACACTATTTAGAAGAGAAGCTTGCCAGTTGCCGCTATAAAGAAGAAGCTTGCCGCCTTACCCATGCAACAAGATTTTGCTCCCCTGCTGCTCGGGTGTTGTCGATAGCTCTTCGTCCTGTAATGATCTCCAACAGAACAACACCAAAACTATAAACATCTGACTTGAGAGTCAGCTGGCCAGTCATAGCATACTCAGGAGCACAGTATCCATATGTACCCATCACTCTAGTGGAAACATGGGATTTATCGCCAATTGGGCCGAGCTTTGCCAATCCAAAGTCAGACAATTTTGGGTGATATCCCTCCCCAAGCAAGATATTTGAACACTTCAAATCTCGGTATATGACTGGAGGATTGGCTTTGTCATGCAAATATTCCAAACCCTTCGCTGCACCAGCAGCTATCTTCATCCTTGTATTCCAATCAAGCCGTGACTTGCCTGGTGGAGGATCTGGGTAAAACAAAATCTAGTTGTGAGCACACACATCATGAATCATCCAGTAGCAAAGCAAGCAGTGATCCAATTAAGGTTTTTCAGTGGCATACCGTGAAGATGGTCTTCCAAAGAACCTAATGGCATATACTCATAAACTAAAAGCCTCTGATCACCATCGGCACAATATCCAATAAGGTTAACAAGATTTGGGTGGTGCAGCATGCTGAGCATAAGAACTTCAACAAGAAACTCCCTGTTGCCTTGCAGTCCGTTGCGATCGAGCTGCTTTATTGCGACAACCTATGATGGTTATAAAGCGCATTAATTCATGTTAATAATGGATGGAACTGCTCCATGGAAGCTGAAGGAAATAATTTAGTATATGGAGCATTTCATTTCTTCTCATACAGTCAGTTGCAGAGATTCTAGTTTGATTAAACAGAAATTTGCAGTATGGTAGCAAGAAGCGGAGTATAAGTTACTAGCCTGGTCGACAGTCTCCAAATAGCCTTTGTACACTCTTCCAAAACCGCCCTCACCGAGCAGGCAATCGACCCTGAAGTTGCTTGTGGCCGCAGCGAGCTCCCTAAAGGTGAAGGTCCGAGCTGCAATGCGGCGGTTCTCGGATGATCCATTGCTCACAAGGATGTCCTCGTTAGCAGCTAATTGAAACGAATCCTGATCCTGCTTCATCACTGTCGATGAGGCCAGGTTTGGTGGGTTATCTCTTTCTGGAGAAACAAACAAACCTCACCTTGTGTCAGAAAAACCCAAACCCTGCTTAATTATATATTCATTCATACGAAATTTCTCTATTGGTTGGAAGCAGATTAAAATCTTTTCAACAGGAAGGAACAATTGACGACTTCCCGTTCTTTTTTTTTAAAATTTCTAGCTAATCACCACCCAACCTAACCAGGTTAAGGCAATACGCTCTCTGCGAGAAAGAAAGAAAGAAAGAAGCGACCGAGGGGCAGGTACGGATCACCTGAGGCCGGTGGGATCTGAGGCGGCGACTTCTTCTTCTTCTTCATCTTCCCGCCGCCAGCGCCCAGGCAGGCGAAGCAGCACGCCATGGCTGATGGCTTCTCTCTCTCTCTCTATTCTCTCTCTAGAGAGAGCAGGGAGCAGGGAGCAGGGAGCAGAGAGGAGAGAGTAGTCGCCCTGTAATTGTAATTGTGTGCGCTTCAGCTTCCGCTTCCGCGTGGGGAAGAAGGTGAAGAAAATACTCCATATTTTTGAGCTACTCAAAATCTCTCCCCTTCCTTTCGCTTCCAGAACATACATTCAGCCGCTAGTTCCTCCATCCTAGTACCTTTCTACCACAACTTTAAATTACAAAGATAGATATTCTACCACAACTTTAAATTAGAAAGATAGAGAGCTTAGTTTTTCACTGAAAGTTTACCAAATTCATCCATCTTTCTAGCCCTTTCCTATGAAAAACAATACAGTATGCTCCAATTTACATGTAATGTGTTTTTTCTTTACTTTTCTTGTTGGATGACGTAGTAAATTTCAGAAAAAAAAAGACTGTATTTAGATTGAGAGGATCCTTTAATGCAAAAGCAATATACAAGGCCTCGAGGATACCAGTACCATTACCACTTTGCTGTCGGTAAATAAGATGAGTGACTGTTTGAGGAGCTTTTAAAATGGAGATAATTAGTGACGTTTTTCTTTCACAAATACTATAGCATGTTTGGTACAGCCTTTAAAGTCTCCAAGTTCCTCAAACATTTTACATTCTCCTCAGACTTTAAGAATCTACAGCTATAAAATCAGTAGAAAATAAAAAAATGATTCTAGGAGCTGTCCAAGCTTACTTCTCTTTTCTAGCGTAAAGTCCACAAAGAAATTCAGCACCAGATCGAACCGAGACACGAAAAAGAAAAGAAAGGCGATCACACGGACAGTTGAGGAAAGAAGCACGGGTGTCATCCAGCGGAGAAAGTAGGTCGGTCCACGATTGTTCTAGAGAATGGCCATCTCGGTCGTAATAAAGGAGCTTTCCGTTTTCTTTGCAGCCGGACAAAACCTACCGTAAACAGGATACTCTCCCTCCGTCCCATAATACTACTATAATCCAGTAGTACTAGATAAGATACAATCAATACGTGATACGCGGCCGGCGGTGGAGGACGCGACCACGGTGCAAGGAAGAGCTACCGGTGGATGTGGCACGGTCTACATTGCACAAAGGTTGGCCGGCGGGAGGCGCCGGGGCATTGGTCCCACATGTCAGTAGAGATTGGGCAGTGGTGGAGCATCGGTACGTCAGCCATGGACTCGTAGGTGGTGAGCGGTGGGTGAAAACCCAACCTAGCCTTGGCCGGACCGACAATGATGGCGCTCGAGTGTCATTCCCCCTCCTGAGGGTGTTGTCGTGCCATCTCACCCCTCAAGGATGGTTGAAGGGCGAAAGCCCTGTCTTTGCTCTTTTTGAGACCTTGACGGACGGCGGCGGCGGTTTTCCGTCGCTTCTCTCCTTGGAGATGTCATCTAAGCATTCTCTTGCTGAAAACACGTGTGCAATTGGTGCAAGCACGCTCTAAATTCTCATTCTCTTATGATGGCATCCTAGTTTCTACAAGTTGACCACGTCGAAGGGCCTAGGGGGGAGGGGTGTTTCATCTCTCTCACCTTCTCTCCCTAAATCTAAAAGACGTGGGTAGAGTTAGGCCTTGTGTTGGTTGTAAGGGTGTTTTTTCGGCGATCTCGTCTATGTTCCGTTGTTGGCTCAGCAGCGGTCGATCACGCTTAGCGACAGCCGGTCCGGTGCTAGACTTCTTCCGAACCTATGTGTTGGCGCCGTCGGTGTGTGGATGGTGGTGTAATTTTTCGTTTTTTTATTAGTTACAACCTTTTGTATTTCTTTTTACCGTCTCGTACGAGTCGTAAAAAAAAGTACGTGATACTCTCCTACCAAAGGCATAGAAATTTGACGAGCCTTGTCAATCACCTGATTACAGATCATAGATAATAAAATACTCCACTCCAGTATATTTAGATTAAGGAGAAACAGTGACAGCAAGTTCTATCTCAAGGCAAGGCATGTGGCTCATTTCAACAACATGCGTGAGCCAACTACAGTGGAGTGCTGCTGCCAGACATGGACGCAAATCTAAGAAGACCAGTGACCCAACAAACACATGACATTGACAATAGTGCTGTCCCTACAGGGCAGAGCACTCTCGTCTCATAGTAGCAGTACATGACATGCTTAAATATGGAGTAGTACGTTCGAGCTTGACTCCACAGGCACATACTACTGGAGTAGTATTATAGGTCCACCTGAAGTGGAGTCAGCCACACCATATTCTTCTACTAGTAGTAACGCAGATCACCATTATCATATCTTCATATATAGATAGGGGATAAATAGGATAGGAGTTCCTTATTTATTCCAGACTCTAAATATGATGGAATCAATGGTGGTGGGATGCCGGATGCATGGGATGTTGTTGATCGATCGGCCAAGGAAGAAGAATCATTATCTGTTGTCTACTAACTGTTAATTAGCTGTTTGGAGTCCAAAGCCATCGCGTAGGTAGGTAGGTAGGTCATCTGTCCGCTGCCGCTTCGCGCCCACCACCCTGCTGTTGTTGGTCTTGCACAGCTTGCCGCACGAACTGTCCGCGGACCCTTGGCCGCTGCTCGGCCAGCCTCTTTCTGCTCTGGTACCGCACCTGAAAATGGCAGACAGCCATCAGAAAGAAACCGATCCTATCCAAAGCTTAATCAAGCACATCATATATATATATATATATATATATATATATATGTATGTATGTATGTATGTTTCTCTATATATAAAAAGAGCCTCCTATCCAAATTGTACTCACCCGCGCCGAAAAGTAAAGGACAGTGTTTCAAGAGTAAAATTGAATTGCCGCTCTAAGTAGCTACCATTAAATTATGAGAAAAATCCAAGAAATGTCATTGGCAAGAAATTTCAGCAACACGGCTATGGGACCAAAAACGTGCAACTTTTTGGAAGATTATCTTGTGAGATTCCTTTTAGAAATCAGATAATACTAGTATATAAACAAATTATATTCATGCCCGATCCCATTTAGCTAGTCGTTTGGGAGAAACTTCCAGTAATATGCTTTTGACAACTACTTCCAGTAACATGTTCTTTAGCTAATTTAGACGAGTTAAACAGGAATGCTAAAACCAAAGGAACAGAAAACATGCAATTGAAAACAGGCTACCTTTTTTCCGAAGTTGCGCTCTTTCCTTTTCTGTCTAAACTTGATCACTGCAGCCACTCTATGCTCTCGTTGAGTGAAGCGTTTCAGATACATGTCATTGCCACTGCCGCTTCCACTTCCATTGCCACCTCCAGGTCCACTTTTGTTGATGGTGCCATTAGCGATCTCCATATTTGGCCGTTCAGCATTTACAGCAGTCGTACTCCCATTCTGCCCATTGCTTCCATTGTTACTGCCTGAGTTGCTTCCATTGACACCATAGTTGGCAGCATGACCTTCGACAGGAGGATCAAATACATTGGATGAACCACATTGAGGGGCCCCGGATCCACCATTCTCACGTGACACATCGAAATGAACATAATGAAGTATTGGGCGAGGGTGTTGTACGAGGTTGCTCTGTACTTCACCAGGCTGAGCCCTCTTTGCTGCATTGTTAGCCACTTCATCAGTCTTTTCTTTTCCTGTTGTATTAGCTGGAGACGTCCAGTGCTGTGCAGGATGAAATGCTGATGTGTGTCCATTAGCCTTAACAGCTGAGGGTGACATTACTCTCTCCTTATTTGTACTAGGCTTTGTCACAACGTTCTTTGTAGTGGAACCCATGTCATTGTTATTGCTACTACCATTAGAACCTTGTTTTATTGGTGCAGCATCTGAGTTTGACTTCATGTTGTAAGCAGAATCCGTTTTCATAGCCTCTGAGCTATTATCATGCAGCGAACAGCTTCCCATGAATCCTGTCCCACCTTGATTGGAAGCCACAGGTGTATGGTACCTTGCAACAAAAGTAACAGTTAGTATGCAACTTAACAATGGTTTCCTAACTCACTAGCGACACTGATATTATGTTTTGCACCTCGTAAATGCCGAGAGATCTGATCGTCTCAAAACATTCCGTTGTTCCTCTTGGATTGCGTTTGCACCATCCCCAGTCGATCTTGACCTTTTCAAACTTAATTCAAGTGATGGCATAATATTATCACGGTTCTTATCTTTCCCTTCTGGCACTTTGGAGGAGCAATTAGGGGCATTTGCGGCTCTTGCTGCCTGTTGTGCATCCATGTTTTTGGCCATCGAACCAATTAAGTCAGCAGCTCGAACACTTGACTCCTCCAGATTTTCCATCGCTGCCTCCTTTGAATTGTTTTGCAGTGGATATTCATTCCGTCTATCTGTTGGTTTGATGGATCTCTCATTCGGAGAGGATTGATAAGCTGTGTTTAAATTTCTAGGAGAACCTATTTCCAAGTCCTTCCCCTTGAAGTCATCTGAAAAAAAAACATGTTGAAATTTATTAATATACAGTGTTATGGAGCTTTTGTTTTATCGAGTTGCACAATGAATCAGTTGAGCATACAATACCATTAGTTTCTTTTTGTTTCTTGGAATTTTTGTTGCTTGTACATGGTAACCATCTATTGCTGCATATATCTGACTTCAGGTGGATCACTTGTGCACAAGTGCTATCAGGTGGATCAGCTAATTGATCTGGAGACATAGCCTGTGGACTGTCAATCTCAACAGCGCGCTTTGTCCATGAGCTCTGCGCCTTAAAAAAATGATGAGCAACCAGTTTAAATGCACTTCACAAAGTGATCCGATCTACAGTAATTATTTCTGAATATTGTAATGTGGAATTTATTCTAAGTTGTTTCTTACATTGACATATCGGCCATGTCACTGAACATTTCAGTGGCAAAATCTTATGTGATTCATAACTAACTGACAGGAAAAAAATTTTACCCCACTCCACAACACTGTAATAAAAGAGAACTTGACAGCAACACATAAGATACAGTTTATCTCGGTAGGGTCTGTAGTCAACGTTTCATAATAAACGTGGACTAATTTCAAGTTTACACTAGATTTCATCCACATGAAACGTGGACTAATTTCAAGTTTACACTAGTTTTCATCCACCGCCGATAAGCTAGGTACCCCCCGGCGGCATTCGTAGCCATCTCTAGCTACAAACCGACAGTTCTCAAGTACACCTCGTGTGCCATATCCTGTAACTCTAAATTTCTCCAACTATTGCTAATTCACAATTGAATCTTGCTTTTTAAATAAAAGATTTTTTATTTCATTGCCATTTCAGGCAACCATTATATGTCAAGGCAGTCCTGCACTAGTGCGCTGATGATATGATGTTTAGCATTATCTATGTTGATAAGACTATTTTGTTTACTCTGCATACGAATTTCAGGATCAATCTATCTGTACGGTGATACCCAGAACAACCTTTTCAACACATTTGGGATAAACTACGACAGCTTGCCTAGGTCATTGAAGAGAATCTATTTAGTGGAATCAAACATACAGCATCAGGAGAACCAAATTTGCAAGCTTAGACTTGATTTTATCAATCCAAACATGTCGCCAAATTAAAGGTAACTTTGAAAAGAAAATATACAATATGTTTATACTAGTTTTGAGGGCACATATTGCAGCAGATATTTAATTTTTAATATACGTTTCATTTTGATAATAAGTATAGTAAATTAGTATAGAAAATATACAATATGTTTAAGCAGAGCATTGCAGATTTGCAGGTAATTAATTAGATGATACTCTCTCCATCCCAAAATATAGCAATTTAGGATTGGATGGAACATATCCTAGTCCAAGGAATCTGGACAAGGGTTGTCCAGATTCATTGGACTAGGATATGTCCTATCCAGTCTTAGGTTGCTATATTTTGGGACGGAGGTAGTATTAAATAATTAGGCATATTTTAAAGATCAATTGAGATGTGAAGTTAAAAATCATCAAGAGGAAAAACCCAAATTTGGAAGATTCATTAAATGGTGCAAATAGAAATCAAAATACAGGACAAAAGCGTTAATTGAAGAAAAGACATGGAAACCATTATGAAGCTCAAAACACAGAAGTAAAAATACTGGAGGCTTAGCAAAAATGGACAAAACATTTGTGTGCATCCATCCTTTTCCTATTTCCTTACCAAGTGAATAATTATGCACGAGTTGATTAAGGACTTTAGACTTCGGGATTATTGGACCATTGATGGGGAATGTGTTCATTGGGTAGCAGTTTTGAATGTCAAGAGGCCAATGGTGTTAACACACTAGTAGTTTTGTACTCTTCCCACAGTGTTAGGGGATGAGTACTTTTTAACCAGCAATGTCTATATAGTCTAATTCTAACACAAATTCATGAATAAACCGAAAATAACTATACAATATGTATCTGTACTATGATTTCTAGTTGGTAAGGAAACAAAATGTTCAATTTATAATAGGAAACACATAAAATAAAGTGGTATTAGCTGATTGATAGTGAACTGTATATTAGTCAACTTGATGACATTTAGAGAAGCACGATGCATGCAAACTACTTATTAGCATTTCAAAAATTTAAAGGGCAGCATAAAGCATAGACCCCACATTTATCTTAAAAGGCAAGGATTGTTCAATTCACGTTTACAATGGGAGAACAAGGAAAAGAAGTTAATCCAACTGGTGAGAAACTATAAGTTGGACATCCAAGCCAAAACAAAGAAATTCCCTACATCAAAGTTTGGTTGCATGTATTGTACAATCCATTTGATTCCTTGAACATGCAAAAAGCACAGTGCTATCAACTTCTGGTGGAACATTCTACACACACGCTATCAAGATTTATAAATACTATATGTGCTCCAAAATGCAATGAACCAACCGCTGGTTTATTTGGCACCTTGGTATTAGTTAAGCAAAACGATAGTGCCACATGAACACACATGTAAACTATCCGAGAGGCGATAACTATATTTTCTTCAGTATGTGTTTCATCTGTTGTGTTTGTACAATATTAAGATTGTTATATGCAGATGATCCATGGTATTTTACTGGTTTGGTTAATTCAAAAACTTTACAGTGACATGGTGAACTCTTCCTATTTCCCACTATTCTAAAATAAATTTATCAGCTATGCAAAAAAATGTCATTTATGCCTTCAGAAATCATTGTTACTGACAGGTTTATTCAGTTTTTAACTTCAGTTTTTTCTTCTCATTCTAATTACAGCTTTGTTAACAGGTAGTAGTAAAGCTATGTTGGAATAAAAAGATCAAGTTTCATACTTGAGTGCCACTGCCGTTATCACTGCCATCTCTTGCATTAAGTCCCATGATTACACCATCGTCGTCATCATCGTCATTGCTGCCATTGTTATTATTGGATTCATCCCCACTTTTTGATTTGGCACACTTTTGTGTCTGAATGCCACTTTCACTTCCACTGCCACTGGACTGAATTTGAAAATAACAACTTTAGTTTAGAGTCATCACATATTGTAACCATAAAATGGTGAAGCAGCAGTCAGTACTTGATGGATTTGCCTGAACATCTAATATATAAGAAAAACTGGACCAACAACAACTTACGCTGTGGCACCGTCTCCACACATGCTGCCATAGGTTCTTAAGTTCATTCTTACGTATGGGCTTGACTAAGAAGTCAACAGCGCCCTTTGACAAACACTTAAAAACTGTACCCATAGCATCATTTGAAGACATCACTGCACATAAACCACAACAGTGTAGCAGCTAAAAGCATAGAAAGTAAATAAATGACAAGGGCAACATTTTGTACAAGAATTGTACTGTAGAGTTGAGGAAAGCTACTTACTAATCACTGGAATATTCTTGCAAATATTGTGGTTCATGATCCTACTCAATAGAGAAATTCCAGATACACCAGGCATAACAACCTCTGTCAAAACAAGATCAATGCTGTTTTGCATATCTTCTAGATATGTCCATGCTTGCTGGCCATTTTCAGCAGGGATGACTTCACAGAAATAAATTAATAACACTCAGTCAAAGACCAACAAAGATAAAATATCTTGTGCATTAAAAAAAAACCTTGGCCCCAAGGGGAAAGAACTTCCCCGAGGTATTGCAACTAAGAAGAAGCACCCAAAACCGGGGCCGACAAAGGTCACAAAAGCCAGTCTGCATTCAGAATATTACTCTAGTGTGCTTGGCTCCCTGTCCTTAACAAAGAAGCCGAATAAACAAGAGTATAATCGAATGGAAGATCCACAAGAAATATGAATAATACTTGAAACAGCAAGCAAGTGCACAATGCAGAAATGAGTTTTAGTCAAAGAATGGGGACCATAAATCAGTGATCTCAGTTAAAGTCGTTAGCAAATTGAATATAATGCCTGCAATGAGAAAAAAAGGATCAAGTGCTGCTGGACTGGAGTGATGATCCCACAGCTCAAGGCATAGAGTGCTTTATCTTTTCTTGGTCACACTATCATTTTGCGAGAGATAGCCAATGGGCAGGCATCTCCCGCTAGCAAGCAGCATTATTCACCACCACCCACCACATTTGACATTTCTAGTTTCTTTGTTGTTTTGTTTTTCATTTTTTGGATTTATACCAGACCCTTTCCTTCTCAATAAAATGATGCATAAGTCTCTTGTCTATTCCCCAAACATTCAAACTCCAGTATAAAAAGGTCCATCTGATGCCATTAATGGTTCCCACGGAGCACCTTGTATTCAAACCCTTACCCTAGCTAGTCCATAACAAATTACAAAAAATAAGGATCGAATTTGTACAGGCTACGTCAATCATGAAAAATATTGGCAGCTGGGTAAATTAGCGGGTGAGTTAAAATATTAGAACACGCTATATTTATCTTGTGCTGTTGTGCATATCTCACCCAAAATTGTACAGACTGAAGGAAATCAAAGCTCCACATGCTTGGGTACAGTGCGACCAACAAACTTAAGGCTGTGTTCGGCATCCCCTTTTCCCAACCCTTCTCCCTCGTTTTCCACATGCACGCTTTTCAAATTGCTAAACGGTATGTTTTTGTAAAAAGTTTCTATACGAAAGTTGCTTAAAAAAATCAAATTAATCCATTTTTGAAAAAAATAGCTAATACTTAATTAATCACGTGCTAATGGACCACTCCGTTTTCCATGCGGAGGGAATGAGTTCCCAACCCACATATGCGAACACAGCCAAGTATGAGTACTAGACCAACAATTTAAAGTTTCTAATGTTGAAATATGAAAAAAAAAACCTTTACTCCCCAATATAGTCAGACTGAGAACAAGCATATGTCAAACCAGTGGACTAGTCTATACTAAATTTTAGTCCGGTGTTTGCCACTATTCCAACCATTGGGTCATGTTGTGCACAAGCTTGCGAGGCACTTAGGATCCTGTTTCTTCGATGCTTACAAGGGTAACTTCCTGCACTTCAAGAATATTTGGCAGATATTATCATCGGCTAGCAACATGACAAGACCCTCGTAATTCCTTTCTGTGGGAAGGCAAGTTCTAGGTCCTTTCTTTTTAGATAATGGATAAAATCAAGTTCTAGGTCCTTCAGGATGGGATTAGGTTGGAGGTGCTAACACTTGTGGCTAATGAAATTTCCGAGGAGAGTGTATGTGTAGTGTGTTCTAGACAAGTCACCAGCAACAATAGCTTAATAACAATGTTCTCGTCCATAAAGAGCCATTACAGGCCAAAAGACCAGCACAACATTGGCGTCTTCTTTTCTTTCTTTCTTTTTGTGAAAAGAACATCACAGCCTTGTCGGTTTTTTTAAAACAATCAAGATATGTTCATTGTATTACTCATGAGTAGGATTACAATCTTGATATCACACCCTGCCTCGGTGCCTCCAAAATCTAGATTTCACTCTCACGTATAGCGGACCCACATACACCTAGAAATACAATTCTTGGGTCAACTGATGAAATGGGTCAAGCAACCGATGGGTTGGGCCGAGCAAGGAAAGGCCCACACTTATGTGTTTGGAATACTTTCCTAAAATCCATATCCTCGACCTGTTGCTGCATACGTGTTCGGAATCACGACTTCTCTAGGATTGACGAGCTCTGATATCACATTGTTATGAGCTGACCTGGGAATTGCTCAAACTAGCCTAGAAGAGAGAAGAATCGGAGCGATGATTCTCTTTCCAGAAACATGGGCAGAGTTGTGTGGGCCCTTCCTTTGCTCAGGCCAACTCGACAGTTGCTCAACCCATTTTAGCCCAGCAGTTGTATCTCCAGGCGTCATAGTGTAAAAAAACTGAACCGGGTCAACAAGTCGACCTAAAAAAACAGAACAAAAGGTCGCCACGGTTGCACTCAAAGACCGAACATGCATTTGAGCTGGATTGGACTGGGCGGACCGGCCTAGTTTAAGCTAAATTGGACATTAAACTGCCCCGGTTGAACCGTGCAGAGATAAATGGGCCACATCAAGGCCCAATTTATGCCTTCTGTTTTTTTAATAAAAATCCTAGAAAAGGTTGTGGCATGGGGACTTGAACTCAGGTCCGTGCACTGAGAACTCTGAGCTTTAGCCTACCATTCCTGTCATTCTTCCCTTGTGATCTACAGAGAATATACAATGTATATATACGCTATTGAACCATGATTCAACCAGCCGGTCCACAGGTCAGACCGGTGAATTGAGTGTTTGTTTTAGGGGAAGAACTACCCCATGTCAGAGAACAAAAAAGTTTTATAGGAATATGTACATAAAAGGCAAAAACAAAAACCAAAGAACTACAAAAGTAGTAACCAATCAACAACTATTTGTCGTAGGGGCCATTCATCCTATAGTTATATAGGAGAATCTCATGTCTGAAAGGCAGACCACCAGGCATCAAAGAAGGATCAATATGCTGAAAAATCTTTTCATTACGCTGTTTCCAAATGTGCCAGCAAGCAATGAAGAAAAGCTCCAAGAAACCCTTCCTCCTAATAAATGTGCCAGCTAAACCGAAGCCAAGCCAAGACAATCATTTGAAAGAGGTCAAGCGAGGTATTCCAGGATATACCCTTCCTACTAAATGATATACCCTTCTCACATGGTTATTCTCTCTTTTGTAGTAGATGCCAAACTTGTTGCTCAATTAGTTGGCTCAAAAGCAACATGGACTCATTGACTTATGTTGTTGGCTCTACTTTCCTAGGCTGAGCTAGAATTCTTTACTCCCTCAGTTCTCTTTTAATTAGACAACTTTGACCAAAGTTGTTTGCAAATAATTGGCACGGCACGAAACTCAATCTTTATTTTCCCATTTTGCCCTTATAAGAAACAACTATGTATTCATCCACACTAATCTAGAAAGTTCTTGTGTGAGCATACCCTACCAACAACACTAAATTTCTCTAAGAGTAAAATAGTCATCTCTAGAAAGTACAATGATTGCCTAGTTTTGTGTGTGGAGTCAAAGGTGTCAAATAAAAGAAAACAGAGGGAGTATTTATTAGACTATTCGCATGCAAAGCCCAACGGAAGGTTTTTATCCCCTCATTCAGTTTCCTTTTTAATGAAAAACAAATTGATGCCTTGATATCGAAAATGTTTTCCTTTTTAATGGAAGTGCCTTCTTCTCAATAGTGTGAGGAAAGAATAGTTAGAAACTTTATTCGGTGGTTTTTACTGGTAGTAAAATCAATCTAGTCCTGTCATCTTTTCTCATCCAATGGGCCATATCTATTTATGCTACCACCTCAACTACTGGTAGCAGAAATTTTTTTTCTAGTGGTAGTAGAACTCATAAATCACTGACTTCTATCGCTTCTATTGGTAACAATACTTGTAGTATTCAGAGAGCACTGTAGAAGTACTCATCAATCAAATTGGGAGTGCCCTGTAATCAGGCCCTACACCCTTACTTGACCATGTTATAACAAAACCTTCATTGAGCTACCTAGACTTTTCCTACTTTCATGTAATCTAGCATGTGCTTTTTGATGTCCAAGTATATATACTCTTTTAAACAGACTCTAATGGTGGTGGCAGTAAATCTGCCACCCCACATACAAGAAGAGGCCGACAACCTCCAATTCCTATCGCCAAGCTGGGTGGTCTAGTCTTGCTGCCGTCGCCATTTGGCACATGTCACCTGTAGGGAGGCAATGTTGGGTGGCAGAAGAGGAGTTTCGGGCTACTGCATAGCTGGACTTTCCAACATGCGATGAAAAGGACCCTCTGGCTTAGGCAATGAAAACAATTCTCCCATGGCCAACAACCAAGGGAGAAGGACAAGGTATGGTTGTCTACGTAGCATTTGATGGTCGCTCCCCAGAAGTGATGCTACCAATGGAATGAAAAAGAAATGGTTTTGATGTGCCCATCCGCAGCAACCCCCTTCATGAGCTGAAGCAACCACACCAAAGCAGCAGAATAGGACAAACCTAACAGTAGGCTAGCGATCGAAATAGAATCAAATCATTTTCCAGTCCAAAATCATACATCAATATGATACGAAGACAGGGAAGGCATAAAAATACTTTGAAGAAAACAAGCCTGCAATATATAGTGCTGTCCACAGATGGCTGGAGATTCTAGGTGGTACCCATTGGCTTACAAGAAGAAGGTGAACTGGGTGCCAAAAGGAGGTATCCAACACAACACAACAACAACAAACTATCCCTATGACTTCATTCTCGTTTGATGTATCCAATGGAAAAGTTGCATCCAAATTAAAGATAAGGAATACAAGAGCATTGGTCCAAAATATTGGCACTAGAAATTCATACAAGTATTGAAATAAAAAAGAAAACCCAAAATCATTAGAAACCATCAATTCAAGGTGGCCTCTCATACAACGTGGAGATTAATCTTGGATTAAAAAGTTATCTCTCCCTTCTTCAACAAATTGATTTGGTAACGTGTCCGTTCAAGGACCTTGACATGATTTCAGTAGAAAAAAAAAGGAGGACCTTGAGATGATTATCAGTACCACAATCTGCACCCCTTTTTTCAACAAAAAAAAATCAGAAGGAGTTTCCAGTTGACCTAATCAGGCCTAGTTTAAATTTGGCTTTAGCGGCTAGCATGACAAAGTGTGCATGGATTTTGCAGGGTTCAAGTCAGTCTCTCAAACAAGACTTTGGAACAGCATACTTTATGTTTCAAAACAAAGTATTCAACAGATTTATGTACCAAATGATCTTGTTGCTTGCTTATCGTCCTTGTGATGTAGGTGTTCAAAATCTTGTTCTGAACTTGACAATCGTCTAATTTGTGGTGAAAAATGTGTTTGGTACAATCCTTAAGAAGATAGTTTCCGGATAAAATCACTACAGCAAATTGTAAAGCAGAGGCGGTACGTGTGATTAAACAGAGATGAGGAGCAGAAAAATTAACAGTTTGAGAGTCAGATAGTAAGTAATAATAGGAAAATATGTTGTGAAAAAGGCAAACATATAAATAAATAGACAGAAGTGAGAAGGTAGAAGGAGGAAAGAAGAGACAGACCTTCATACATGCAGTGACGAAGCAGGGCACTGACCACCTGCCTGGTGGAGTCATCGCTATCAACTAGCAAGACTTTGATAGTCTTCTTCTGGATGAAGCGCTCCCAGCAGACCTGCGGTGGCCGCTGCACACCGGAGATTGGTCCGCCATCCGGGTCGCTGTAGCCCCCACCCCCAGCCCCAGGCACGGCGTCGTTGGCATCTCCGACTCCGACTCCGAGGGCAGAGCCGGCGGTTTGGTTGTGATGAGCGGTTCCCATCATCAGCCTGACTCGAAGAGGTTGGCCGGGTTGAGTGGTGGCAGGGGTTTGGTTGATGAAGAAAGGCAGGCGGTACGGCACATATTACACTAGTTTGCCTCCAAGACCAACAGCAGCAGCTAACCTAGCTTAGCTAGCTGGGCTGCATCCGCATCTGTGCTTGTGCAGTTGTGCAAATCAATCTCACAAATGAGAAAGAATAGAGATAGAGAAAAAAAAAGAGAAGGATATGATCCAGCTTACGTACGTAGGAAGATAACAGCAGCTTTGCTACGGACTAGAGAGAGTTGCATCAGACACATAGTATTATAGTAGTATAGTACTAGGACTAGGACTATGATAGTAGTAGAAGAAACTGTAAAGTGAAATTACCTGCGCTGCTGCTGCTGCTGCTGAGACTGCGAGTGGTGTGTGTATGAAGGAACTCTCAAGTGGTGGCAGAATGACGACGAGGCACCAACCGAATTCAAGTGAGCTTAGTATTCGCTTGGATTGGACTGATGAACCCGGATGAAAATGAAATGAATCGACGAATACATACTGTGGAAGATCCAGAGGGGAAGTTACCTGCGGTTGGTTGGTTGGGGACGAACGGGGTTGAGGCGGAGGCGGAAGCGAGTAATCGGCGGCGGCGGCGGCGGCGGCGAAGGCGGAGGAAGAAGAGGAGGGAAGGGAGGGGATCCGCGCGGCGCGTATCGTGTGCCGCTCCCTCCGCTGCTACTGCTACTAGATATTGGGGAGGGCGGTGACGTGGAACAAATGGAAGTGGGGAGCGCCGCTGGTGGGCCCGCCCCTGAGATCCCACGAAATCAAAAGCCGCGCGCTCCCTTGCGCTCCCCGAGATCCGCGCAGATCTCCCACGTGTCCACCTCCTTCTTTCTTTGGGCTCTTTTTCTGGGCCTATCCGGCCCATCTCCCGTCAATGCTGGGCCACCCGTCCAAACAAAGAATCTCATTCTCTTCTCCAAATCCCTAGTATCATTTCTCCTCAAAACACTCCAAGCATAATTATTCTATTTATTTAATTAATTCAATTATTATCGCCCCCCGCAAATTATTAACTTTATTTATGTGTCGTAAACAGGAAAATAATCTCTAGAAAGGAAAACAAAAACTACAGTTGACATACTACTATTCAGAGATTATAAGAAACTAACCCCGTGTAGTATAGCAGACGTATTGTCAGCTCAAACAGAGGAAACACAGAACCACCAGCAGTACATATTTCTAATTTTCACGATATAATCCAGTGAGAATCTGTTGCTAATCAATAATCTACTGTACGTTTGTATAGCACAAGGAACTGTGAATTAGCTTTATTGATGTAGATTTCCTTTTTATTCGTTTCCTCTTGTTCTTCCGGGAAAAATAATAATGGCTTCTCTCTCTCTCTCTCACTAGTAGGAAAAAAAAGCTATATACTCCATATATATATATATATATATATATATAGAGAGAGAGAGAGAGAGCGAGTCAGAAAAGGCAAGCAGTAGCAAAAGAACCAACCACAATCCAGAAATATATTCGGAGTACCCCCACCATATGTCCATATGCTGCATATGCATGTATGCTATCTATCACCACAGCACAGCACAGCACACTCGAAGTTCATCCTCTCCTCTAGTAGTCCAGTAGTAAAGCAAATCCATTGCAAGACGCACAAGAGCTAGCCAACTAAAGCAGTCAGCTGCTGACGCGCCCGGCCCAGCGCAAGTAAGAATGCTAGCTTATCTCCTATGAACTGAATGGCCCGGTCATACTCATACATGAATGATGATGATGATGATATCTGCTATCTTTATCCATCATTTGTTGATCGGTCGGTTAATTTGGAACACTCTTGGCCAGAAGCACTGACGATCGACAAGCTAACAACAACGCACAAATTAATTAAAGTACCGCCGTACGTGTGTTTATAATTTAGAGAGCAAGCTAAAATATATACTTCCTCTTTTTTGTTTATCAAAATGAACAAAGTTAATTAAGAAGGGTAAGTACTCCTATATATACGGGAGCGTATCCTATGCACACAGGCCCTCGCGTGTACACACCGTGTACACCAACTAAAAATTATCACAAAAAATTCTAGGAAAATTCATACATGTACTTTCAATAGTATTACATCTACGTGCAAAATCGCATCTTCAAATTCATTCTACATAGAGAATAAGAAAAAAGAAAAAATTCTGACAAAATTGCAACCAAACTGTCAGATTTTTCGTTTTTTTTGTTACGGCTAAAATATAATGAATTTGATGTTAAGATTTTAACCCTAGGTATAATACAATTGAAAGTATGTGTATGATTTTTTCTAGATTTTTTGGTGACATTTTTTAAGTTGATGTGCACGTGTGTACACGTGAGGGCCTGTGTGCATAGGATATGTTACCCCTATATACAGTATTATAGTAATTAATAGTGTACGTATTTAAGAGTTACTGTAGTAGCTAATTAAGGAACAAATTAACTGTAGTGAGTACTCCTGGCCAGTTGAATGCCACTTGGTGGAAGCAGTCTATGTAGCAAGATCGATCGAGTAGAAAGAAGCTTGGAGTGAGCGATGGAAGAGGCAGAGAGCGTGCCATCAGATTCTGCGGGCATCATCTAGGTTAGCTTTCTCCTATCCTTTGCTTGGTGTGGCTGAGGAGCAGTGCTTTTTATATATGTGCACTGCTTTGCATCTTCCTTTTTTGCTTTCCTCTTGTGTGGCTTGAGCTGAATCCTTTTGATTTCCTACCCCCACATGTACAGTAGTGCCTCTTTTTTTTTCTTCTCATCTTCCATCCTTCCTCGTAGCCTAGCCCTTGGCCCTTGCAGCTTCAGCTTCACCTGGCTGGCTTGCTCCATATTCTCCCATCCTTCTTCACCACCCCTGATTCTCTTCATGCCTTTTATCGCCTTGCTTCACATGGCACACACAGGTCTTGAGGACAACGTTTTCTCTTTTCTTATAAAAGTGGATCGAGTACGTATTTTAATTATTTCTCTCTTCAGTTTTATTTTATGTCAACACGTGCTGTCACCGTTAAATAATTCACTTGTGCAATGTATTTTTTTGAGAATTACTTGTGCAATGTAGCAAGAACATTTTATTCTAAAGACAATTAATTCGTCACTTCTTTTGCTATACTATACTACTACTAGTACACACTGAAGCTCTGCTGAGTTTGCTTAACACAAGAGAACGTCGTACACATTTCTTCCTATTTATCACCTCAAAAGAAATTCACAACTAACCAGAACACAACAACGATTTTAGTTTGGACAACACAATTTATAGAGAAGCAAATTAAATGGTAACCGACATCATGTGCTAACCTTGTGATTTTGGACTTCGTTGCTCACTAAACAATCTGAAACTTCTTTCTTTTCATTTGCTCAATATAACACCTGTTTTTTTTTCAGAAAATCTCAGGAACTCTTGGAGCTTTGGTTTCAATTCCATTGTTGAAAGTTGAAACACATGGTTCGAAAGAACTTCATTTGGTTGGCCTATTGTATAATATATATATATATATATATATATATATATATATATATATATATATATATATATATATATATATATATATATATATATATATATATATATATATATATATATTCCTTTTTATATAAAAAAGGGAGCAGGAGATCTTCCTCTTTTATTTATAAGAGATATAGAAAGGAGTACAAACTAAGGCTTGTTAAAGGCCACAATTATGAACAGAATACCAGATGAAGAGGAGCATGGTAGCTCCGGGAGCTACAATTATTAAATACAAACTTAGTGACGTTATTCTAAACCGTGCAATCACTTTGGATATAATAAAATCTTCAAGATGATAGAAGATGAGAAGGAATTGATGGAACATGTGACATCTTCTTTTATATAAAAAATTGTTTGGCCCCACAGTGACACTAATATATTAGGAATATATAAATGGATGAACTGAATCCGAAATCTCTGAATGGACCTTTTTCATTGGAAGAAATTAAACCACATGTTTTATTTAGAAGAGAAAGAATAAGGCCGCCCATGGTCCTAATAGCTTCCTACAAATATTTTACCAATTCTTCTAGGAAGTGATCACATAGGATCTTCTGAAAGTTTTTGAGGGTTTTTACAATGCGGTTTTAGATATAGAGAGATTAAACTATGTATAACCTTGATACATTGATACTTTGACCATATAGAAATTTAGGCCTATTTGTGTACTCGACGTGATGAGTTATAAAATTCTCACCAAAGGGGTGATAAGTAGGTTGGTTAGAGTGATCCAAAAGGTTGAGTTCAATAGTCAAGTTGCATTCTTGAAATATTGGTTCATAATGGAAAGGGATATTAAGTTTACATGAAATAATTCAAGAAGTTCATATGGGAAAAAATGTATGGGTGCTTTTTAAGGTAAACTTTGAGAAAGTATGTGACGAAATGCGAGATGGTTCTTTTGTATAACAAATTTATGGCCAAAAATGTTTTGGAGATAGATAAATGGTGTGGTTCGATTTTTAAGGTGGTAAGGGGAGGTTGTGTTGCAACTATGCTTAATGAACTTATAAGCATGTGTCTTACAAGGTTTTAAGGCAAGAATATATATTGCTCCACTCCCTTTTAACATAGCGGGGGATGTTGCATTGACTTTGCTTATTAACCAAACAATTGAAAAGGTTTGATCAAAGGAAGGGTGTCACATTTTGCTGAATGCTATAGGGTCTCAATTCTACAGTATGTTGATGACATCGTCTTTATAATGGAAGATGATAAAGAAAAGTTCTTTGAACATGAAAACAATTTTGTGTTTATTTGCACATTTGTCTTATTTGAAAATAAAATTTCATAGAAGTGATTATATCATTTGGGTGCTGCTTTTTGACTAATTCACAATGAGAAATTGCCAAAGAAAAAAAGGGGAACTAGGGAAAGTGGGTGAATGTAAGCTTTTATCCATTTGTTAGGTGTGATTTCAGATTGGCAATATACCTTTTGGTTTGAATTCATTGCTAGAACATATTCCAAAAAAATGAGAAATGATAATGTTGTGATTACTTCATATATTTATTGGGTGATGTGGAAAACTTCCTAAGTATGCCGTTTATTGGATCCAACTTGTTGATGTACAACATTGTCGAGGGATGATCCTCTCTAGCGGGAGGTCATGAGACCCCCCCTTTCGTGAGTTCGGCCGAGGGAAGAAGCTCGCCTCTAGAAATCACGTATCCGTCCCTAAGGCTCCTAGTTAGCTCGCACACAACCAAATTATACAGGTTCGGGCCGCTATGAAGCGTAACACCCTACTCCTGTGTATGGGATTTAGACTGAGAGTTACAAGGGTTCCTAAACTCGGGAGAACACTCTTCTCCTAGAGCTCTAGTTCACTGAGAGTCGTCCCCTTTCTCGGTGGGCAAGATCCTCCTTTTATATCTCAAGGGGATACCACATGCACCGCCTCTACCTACTCTTCTTTCGGGTGGGGACCCACCCTATCTTGACCGGAACTCAACCCGTGCCTTCGCCTTGAAGCTAAACCACAGCTTGCCCTTGAGTAGGACCCAGCGCCGTCCCTCGCCTGACACAGGGGACAGCCCTGTCATTCCCTCATTAATAGGTGAAGACTTGTGGTGGCCGCCGTCCGAATGACCCTCCAATGGGACGGGTCATACCTACCTCCACTCCGCCGGAAGCAGATGCGACGTGGGAGCACGGTTGTCCGTCCAGTCAGACGTGACCGGCGTCAGGCCGGTCACATACCGGTCATTCTTGACTATTGCGCGTCAGTTTAGCACGCCGCACGTCTACCCCACTGCATTAAATGCGACAGGGGGCAGTTGGGGCGCTGCGCGCATTAAAGGGGGTTCAGCCTGGGCCCCCTCCTCGCTCGCTTCCCCTGCCAAATGGTGGCTGGGCGAGGGCCTCGGGGCAAAGCGGTGCAAGGGCCCGAGGGGTGTTGACGAAAAAATTGAACACACCGGCCTAGGAGATCTGCTTAGCTCCTGTGCAGGTCCAAATATTGATGAGATGCGAGCGTGCCAGTCAGTTTGATCCTGCAACTGACAAGATATGCAAATAGTAGATCTAAACAGCCGATGGGCTGACAAGCCGATGGAGTAGTTCCAGCCGATGCCGATAATAGCCAATGCCGATACCAGCCGATAGCGATAGGGTTTAAGCAATCGGCTATATGTCCAATGTAGATAATAATATAAAGGCAATCGGCTAACAACGATGTAATAAAATAACAATATAATCCAGTATAAACCAATCGACAAATAATGATATGATAAATAAGCATCGATCCGAAGGTCAAAGCACACATCGGCTGGAGGTCCGATGTCATGAAATCCATAAGATTAGATTAAACAGTGAAACCTTTGTTGTCATCGGCTAAATCCTACTTATATGTATATGCAATCCTTATGAGCCGATGCAACGTCCAGATAACTCACCGGCTGAAACCCCGATGATACCCTTATTGGCAATCAAGAAGCAGGCTAGAGATTATGGTTCTAAGCATGACTTAGTAGATCAAACTTAACTGATGCAGCACTAAGTATGAAAAGAAACATAATATCTAGATAATCAAGCCGTTGCTGAGTTTTCAGGGTGGTAGATGTCTAAGCTAATATAATCTAGCAACACGATTTAGCCGATACCGGCAGAAACCCTAAAACGAGAAGCAACCGATAGAGCTAAATCGATATGCTAAGACTAGATTAACAGAGACATATGATAAATAGGTAGGCAAGTATATCATCCAAACCAGAGCAATCCAAGAGGTCGAATGTACTGATGCAGCCTTGAACAACGCCGACGTAGACGATACAATGGCCTGGGCCAGCAGAACATTGGACTTATCCCTTCGCCGGAGATCAAAGACGATGCAGCCCCGCGTCGGGTGCCAAGTTCCGCCGGAACGTAAAAACAAAAGTAGAAATAAAAGGGTGGCGATGCGCCGAATTGTATTGATCGTGAGAATCGATTACATAGACCCCGGGTGTACATATTTATACCCATGGGTTGATACAAGTCCTTGTCGGACAAGAAAGAAACTAACCTAAAGATAAAAGGAAAATATAAAGTCCTTATCGGACACTAAACACACTTTCCTAAAGATAAAAGGAAACTAACAAACTATTCCTAATTAATAGATAAACTACCATGCCGCATCCTCTTTAAACTCGGTCACTTAGGGATAAGCTTCCTTTAATAGATTGATTTCCTTAATCGAATATAGCAGGAATCCGACTATTGGCGACTTTATAACTCCCATCGGCTGATTCCGAGATGCTGCAGCCGATAATGATTCTAAGCCGATGACGTCTTTGCCGATTACCAAATTTCACTGTTAACAAGGGGCATGACGTGGCACCCCGAGGCCCCGACCCCCCCGGCCGCTCCTGCGGTTCACGGAATGCGGGGGCAGAACCAGGCTGTAAGGACACGTGGCAGGATGGGAAAGTAGATTCCCCTCATTTCGCATACCCCCGGGCCCATATCTCCGACAGTAGCCCCCGGCACCACATCGGACATTGGCCTCCTGAGGTCGGTCTGATGTGGTGCCTCGCGACTTCCCAAGCTGGGGTTGTGGGCCCGGCAGGGAATCTAAGCGGATGCCGCCGAGTGGCCGGGTTGGCGTATCAACCACAACAGCGGTTTGACCGCCACTGACCGCGCTGATGATGAGGATGCTTAAGGCGCGAAAATCAGGGGGTCGGTTAGACCACACCTCAACTCCCTCGCCCGCCACGTATGCGGCGGTACTGGTGACAGTTCGCCCAGATTGCGCCCGTGACCGCCGCACGCCCTACACCGAGTGTGCTGTTGACAGGCGCACTAAATGCGGGGCGAGGATTCAGTGGGCGACGTGATGAGTGGTCGCGATAAACGATGAGGCAACTGCAGGCGCGAGAATCATGGGGGCAACCGTGAGGGCGTGAAACGAGAAGGCGAGCGCGGGCGAGGCAAGGATAAAAGGATACGGAGGCGGGGACTTTGCCTCCTTCCTTTTGCCAACTGCTCACCCGCATACTCGCTCCCTAAGCCCTAACATTCTCGCCACTCCACGCTATTCCGCACGCCAAGCCCCTCGTCGTTTCTCCACCGGTCATCATGGCTCAAGATGCTGGCGACGCAGTGCTTTCGGCATCGCGCATTACGGCGGATAGGCATCTTAGTCTCCCCCGCAAGATTATGCCGGAAGACGCCGCCGTGAGGGCGGGGGAGTCGTGGCCGCGGCCGCGATACCCGGAGCGATCTGTGCACCTCCTGTCCTTTGCTAT
Source organism: Oryza sativa Japonica Group (assembly GCF_034140825.1). Lineage (NCBI taxonomy): Eukaryota > Viridiplantae > Streptophyta > Magnoliopsida > Poales > Poaceae > Oryza > Oryza sativa. The sequence continues at coordinate 29,843,586 of NC_089041.1, read as the reverse complement.
GGCGGGGTTGATCCCGCCATTCTCCGGATTATTCCACGAGGTTTTGGATTTCTATGAAATCCATGCCTTGCATCTCGCACCCAACGCCGTGATGACGCTGGCCATCTTCGCGCATCTATGCGAGATGTTCATCGGGGTGCGGCCGACGATGCGGCTGTTCCAGTCTTTCTTCGTCCCGCAACTGCTGCAAGGTGCGGTGGTGGGGGGATGTTACTTCCAGCCCTGGCCAGGCACGGCGGGGCAATACATCGAGAGTCATCTCCGCAAGAAATGGGAGGACTGGAAGAAGGACTGGTTCTACACCGCGCTGCCGGACCACCCGCAACTTCGGCTTCCCGCTGGCCCTCTCGAACGATCCGCCACGTGGCTAGCGGTTTCGGAGTTGGGCGAGGAGTACGACGCGGTGCGGGATCGCCTCAGGGGCCTGCGAAGCCTGGGCCTTACGGGGGCAATGGTCTTTGGCGACTACTTCTGCCGCCGCATCGCGCCTCTCCAAGATAAATCACGTGGCGCGTGGGAGTACACTGGACCCAACGACCCCATGCGCACGCATGTGGGCAAGCGTTGGGATTGGGGCGAGGAGGACGCGAAGACGGTGATTCGGCGGGTGTTGGGTCTGGACACCGCCGAGCAAACACTGATTCTAGACGGGATCCTTCCCCTCTGCAGCGACCGCGACCGGGAGAGTATCCTGGGTGATGTCGACCGTCAGCACCGGCAGGAGTCGGTCCCGCCGGGGCGGTACCGGTGGTGGCGCTGTCGGCGTGGGTGGCTGTGGCGCGACCGCAGGCGGGAGTCGGACCAGCGGCCCCGGCGGGGGTGGCAGCTCTAGGGCACCCAGCCCAAGCCGTGGACCCGGGGTCGACTCAGCCAGCGACCCAAAAGGGAAGCGGAAGATGTCCAAATCTCGACCGCCCTCTCCCCCGCGCGGAGGGGGCGCCAAGCGCGTGGCGGACCAACCGCCGGCGGGCCACAAGCGCCCCGCCGCGCCTGAGGCCGGACGGAAGAAGAAGCGGCTCCGGAAGATAGGTCAAACGGAGCCGTGTCGGGAGAGCTTCATTGAGCCCCCGAAGTGGACTTTCAATCGCCCTCCTCGCAGGTACGACTGCCGGCACTCGCTTCGGTGCTTTTTACTCATCTCGGTCTCTTGTTCCTTCCTCTTCTTTTTCTTCGTTAACGCGATCAGAGTTCTTTTGCAGCGAGATTCCTTCCCAGGGGATCTCGGGGTCCGACCCTTTGCAGGGGACAAAGTCCGAACGATCGGAGCGGCCCGGGCTTGGCCGATCCAGGGCCGCGGGGCCTTCATAGCCTCCCGGCGGGGCCCATGGGCCACACACTGGGTCCGACCCTGGGTTCACCTCAGCCGGGACTCGACCCGCCGCGAGCGATAGCGGCGGCGGCGTCTCTCCCGGGGGCGACTCCGAGGCCCGGATCCATGCGGAGCGCCACCCGGGAGCAGGGGGCGAGGGAGGTCGCGGCCCGGAAGCCGAGGCTAGAGGCGGCCCTGAGCCCGAGGCCGAGGCCGAAACTGGGGGCGGGCCCGAGCCTGAGAACAAGGCCGAATCTACCCGAGGGCCCGAAGTGGGGGGCGAGAGGAACAGCCGCTCTCCCTTGCACTTGGGGAGTCCTCGGGGATGGCCTCGCAGAAATGGGGCTGAGAGAAGCCCCCAGTCTCGCGGGGGATCCAGCAGCACTCTATCGTCCCATGGACTGACCGCAACTTTTTCTTCTCCGACTCTAGCAAGTATGAAGCCGCTCCTGCAGGTGCTCGCCGCCGCCGATTCCACCGTCCGAGAGGGGCTCAATGCCCAAGTTCAAGCCCTGGCGGAAGAACGAGCGGCCCTGGAGGCAGAGTAGGCACAGCTCGCTGCGGACCGCACGCAGGTTGACGAGGGGCGCCGCGCCGTGGACGACATGGTGAATATGGGACGCAAAATGCGCCAAGCCCAACTAGCTGAAATCCAGGTGCGCGAGGAGACGCTGGACTCCGTCATGCGTGAGACGGAGGAAGAGCGGCAGGCAGCACTGATCGCTTCAAGCGTCCTGAATGAAGAGCTAGGTGACATTCGCCTACGGTACGAGGCCCATGCCGAGGACCTGGCGAAGAGGGTTAAGGACGCCCGCGGTGTCCTCGATGCGGCTGCCGCCCGAGAGCGGTGGGTATCGGAAGCCAACGCCTCGCTGCGGGCTCGGACGGCGGCGCTCGAGGCTGAACGCAAGGCCTTAGATGAGCGTGCCCGCTCCGCGCAGGAGTTTGAGGCCACGATTCGTCGGCGAATCGAGGTCCTCGACCAGAGCCAGCGCGAGCAAGACGCGCGCAGCCAGGAGCAGGCGCAGCGAGCCCAGGAGCTGGAGAGGCGGGCTAAGGCGCTGGAGGAGCGAGCGCGCCTGCTAGATCAGCGGGAGTCCACCTTGGCCTCCCATGAGAGAACAGCGGCAGAGGCGGAGGCCTCCCTTCGCCTTTGTGAGGAGGCTGCAGCCGAGCGTGACCGGACCACCCTCGCCGTGAAAGCTTCGGCGGCCCGTCGCGCGAAGGAGCTATGGCTCCGGGAAGAGGCGTGCCGGGAACGGGATGCCGCACTCGCCGAGTGCAAAGCCGAGGTGAACCGCCGTGAAGTGGCCTCGCGCCAGCTGGGCGAGCAACTCGCGAAACACGAGGAGGCCGTTGCCGGGCGCGAGGCTCGGCATCTGGAGAGTGCTCGTGCCGAGTGCGCGGCGATGGCGGCGAGGGCTTCTGAGCTGGAGGCCCGGGAGAAGGACCTAGCGGTGGGCGGGCAGCCCGGCGGCGCGGAGTTGGTGAGCCAGCTTACCGCGGCTTAGAGCACTCTTACCGACCTAGAGCTCCTGGTGCAAGACCAGGCTAGGGAGGTCGCGACCCTCCGCCTTACCAACGAGATCGGCCCCGGGCAGCTCTCCGATGCTGTCGATCGGCTGGAGCGCGCGGGGCGCCGAGTCGGCATCTCCGTGCGCCGGGATAGGAAGCTCCCGCCCACACAACCGGCACTCGCGCTCCGGCTGGACGGCCCACACAGCCGGCACTCGCGCTCCGGCTGGACGGGCTGGCGGCGGATCTGGAGAGGCTGGAGGAGGAGGCCGGCGACATCGTGAAAACGTCATCGGCTTCCATGGCGCGGGCCACGGTGGAACTGGTCCTCACGAGCCACCAAGCCCGTGATCCCGACTTCGTCCCATGGCGCGCACTTGAGAATTTCCCCCGGGAACCGAGGCAAGGGCTCTGGAGCAAGTCCCGGAGGCGGCCGACGCGATCGTCTCTAACTTCGAGGGGTCGGCCCCTCAGTTCACCTTCGGGCTTGCCTCGGATGAGGAGAACGGGAGCGAAGACGGTGGTGACGACGCCGGTGGTGACGACGCCGATGGCGAGGACTGGGACGACGTGGTCAGCGGCGCCGACCTCGGGGGCCCGGGCACTCCATGATTATCCCCACTTTTAATTTCCTTTTGTTGTGTGTCTGCAGCAGACACTTCTTGTCTTTAGGCTATCGTGCCGTCTTGTCTATAAATAAAGCTTCCCCTTCGCATTTTCTACCCCTTTGCTTTCTCCCTTGAATGCCTGCGGCACGGAAAGAAGAAAAAACAAGAGCAAAAGTATATAATTAACCTCCCTGTGATCGAAATGCCGTTTTTACCCCATCCCCCTCTCGGGCTCGTTCTTGCGAAAAGGTAAATCCGCGCTCGGTCCGTGGTCCCGAGGGAGCCGCCCAGCGGGACTGGCCAGACCGAGGCTACGACGACCGGGGGTCGGGGACGGCCGTGTGTAGGCCCTTCTGAGCTCCCGGGGTTCGGCGCAACCCGGGGCGCGGCCCGCGTTTGGGCTCCCTTTCAGCGGTTTTTAGGTCGCCCAACGGCACTTAGGGTTCAGAGTAAGCGCGAATTGTCCTTTGAACCAGGACAAGCCAGAGGAAAGAGTGAGAAGAAAGGGCGCGTAACGGCCTCCACTTTAGGTGGAAAAATTTATTGCTTGGAAAGGGAAAAAGATACAAAGTAATTCACAGTGGTAGCCCCCGGCCAAGCCCGCACAAGCCGAGGGGTTGTGCGGGGGTTGGCCCGAGCTCCTGGAAAGCAAAAAACTGCGACGCTATGGATAGAAGCGACGGAGTTGTTCGATATTCCAGGGGTTAGGCAACTCCGTGCCGTCCTCCGTGGTTAGTCGAACAGAGCCTGGCCGGGGAACGTCGATCACTTTGTATGTCCCTTCCCACATTGGCGAGAGCTTGCTTAGCCCCAGACGCGACTGTACGCGGCGTAGGACGAGGTCGCCAACTTGCAGTGACGGGGCCCGGACGTGGCGCTGATGGTAGCGCCGCAGGCTTTGTTTTTAGTGCGCCGCATGTAGGGCCGCGCGCCTTCTCCACTCTTCAAGATAGTCGAGGTCGTCGCGGCGAAGATCATCCTGGTTGGCCTCATCATATAGCGCGACGCGAGGCGATCCCAGGGAAAGCTCCGAAGGTAGGACCGCCTCGGCGCCATACACCAGGAAAAAAGGCGTTTCCCCCGTGGCGCGACTTGGAGTGGTCCGATTTGCCCACAACACGGTGGGCAACTCCTCGAGCCACGAATCCCCATGTTTCTTCAGGACGTTGTACGTCTTGGTCTTGAGGCCTTTGAGGATTTCGGCGTTGGCTCGCTCGACTTGGCCGTTGCTCTTGGGGTGGGCGGGCGAGGCAAAGCACAATTTGATGCCCATGTCATTGCAATAGTCGCCGAACAGCTCACTGGTGAACTGGGTGCCGTTGTCTGTAATGATACGGTTGAGCACTCCGAATTGGGACGTGATGCCCCTGATGAACTTGAGGGCGGAATGCTTGTCGATCTTGACGACTGGATAAGCTTCGGGCCACTTGGTGAACTTGTCGATGGCGATGTACAGGTGTTGATACCCGCCTCGAGCCGCTTTGAATGGTCCGAGGATGTCTAGCCCCCAGACCGCGAAAGGCCAAGAGAGTAGGATGACCTGCAAGGCTTGGGCCGGCTGGTGGGTTTGCTTGGCGTGGAACTAGCATGCCTTGCACCGCCGGACCCATTCTTGGGCATCTTGCAACGCAGTCGGCCAGTAAAAACCTTGTCGGAAGGCTTTACCGACCAAAGTGCGTGAGGCCGAATGGGCCCCGCACTCACCCTGATGGGTGTCGGCTATGAGATCGATGCCATGCGCCACACTTCGTGGACATATGCGTCCATTTGTGGGTCGGTGCACTGGTATTCTTTGGATACTTGATTCACAACCAGCTGGGAGTCGCCTAGGACCAGAAGATGGCGGATGCCCATTCCGGCCGCCGCCCTCAACCCCGCGAGGAGTCATTCGTATTCCGCCATGTTGTTCGTGGCTCGGAAGTCGAGCCGAACGACGTATTTGAGGACGTCCCCGCTTGGCGAAGTCAGCGTGACTCCGGCACTTGCACCTTGAAGGTTGAGGGAGCCATCGAAATGCATAACCCAGTGCCCGCCACGAATGTTGGCGTTTGGGTCCTCTCCATCTCCGGGGAGGGAGGGAACGTTGGACGGAACAGGGTCGTCTACTGGGGTCCACTCTGCGATGAAGTCAGCCAAGACCTGGCTTTTGATCGCGTGCCGTGGTTCGTAGTGCAGGTTGAACTCAGCAAGCTCGATGGCCCAATTTACAACCCGACCATTACCCTCTCGGTTGTGCAAGATTTGGCCGAGAGGGTAGGATGTCACTACGGAAACCCGATGCGCTTGAAAATAGTGGCGCAATTTCCTTGAGGCCATTAAGACTGCATAAAGCATCTTCTGGGCCTGTGGGTATCGGGTCTTCGCATCTCGGAGTGCCTCGCTGACAAAGTAGATGGGCCGCTGCACCTTTCGGTGGGGCCGGTCCGTGTTGTCAGGGGCAGATGATCTGGGGCGCCCTTGCTCAGGGGCCCCGGGGGGTCTCGAATCATGTCAGGATCATATGCCTCAGGACCACTTGCCAAAGCCTCCCCTCCTCCCACGGGGGCCTCGGGGTCCTCCCAGGGGCTGGGGGCTTCGGGCATCGGGTCTTCGGGGGACGAAGGGCCATCGCGAGTCAAGGGGGCCTCCGGTCCGTTCTCTTCACGCTCGAATACTAGGGCGGCACTCACCACATGGGGGGTCACGGCCAAGTAGAGCAGCAATGGTTCCTCTAGCCCCGGGGCTACCAAGATGGGGGGGAGGTGAGGTAAGCTTTCAGCTGATTGAGAGCTTGCTCAGCTTCCTCCGTCCACACGAACGGCCCGGAGCGCTTGAGGAGCTTGAATAGGGGCAGCGCCCTCTCTCCCAGCCTCGATATGAATCGACTTAGGGTGGCCATGCATCCAGTGATGCACTGCACATCCCTAAGCTTGCTGGGGGGCGCATCCTCTCTATCGCGCGTATTTTCTCGGGATTAGCTTCTATGCCTCAGGAGAAGACTAGAAAACCGAGGAGTTTGCCCGCCGGCACACCGAATACACACTTGTCGGGGTTCAGTTTCACGCGTGTGGACCTAAGACTGTCGAAAGTCTCGGCCAAATCCTGCAACAACGTGTCCTGGTGGCGCATCTTTACCACTAGGTCATCGACATACGCCTCTATATTGGGCCCTATCTGATTACTCAAAGTAATACGAGTCATACGCTGAAAAGTAAGGCCTGCATTCTCTAACCCAAAAGGCATAGTTGTATAACAAAAGGTGCCCATAGGAGTAACGAAGACAGTTTTTTCCTCATCTTCCCTAGCCATGCGGATTTGGTGATACCAAGAGTAGGCATCTAGAAAACACAAAAGGTCGCACCCCGCAGTGGAGTCGACTATCTGATCTATGCGTGGTAAAGGGAAGGGATCTTTAGGGCATGCCTTGTTGAGGTCCGTGTAGTCGATGCACATCCGGAGCTTGTCGTTGGCCTTCGGGACGACCACCGGGTTCGCCAGCCACTCCGGATGGATAACCTCGCGGATGAAGTCAACCTCCAGGAGCCATGCCACTTCCTCTCAGATGAAGGCCTGTCGCTCCGGGGCTTGACACCGTACTTTTTGCTGGACGGGTTGCGCATCCGGCCGCACGGCGAGGTGGTGCTCGATCACCTCCTTGGGGACCCCGGGCATGTTCGACGGCTTCCATGCGAAGACATCGGAATTTGCCCGCAGGAAGGAGACGAGCGCGCTTTCCTATTTGGCATCCAGGGTCCCGCCAATTTTGGCGGTCTTGGATGGATCATCTCCAAGGGGGATCTCCTTGACGGGCACCTCGTCAGCCGAGGTGAGGTGCTTCTTGGAGGCGCGGGACGCGGAGGCCTCCAGGGCCTGTGGCTCCGTGGCCACCGCCAGGTTGTCGGCGCGCTGCTCCGCGCAGGCGAGGGCGACTTTGACATCACCAAAGACGGTGATGGGACCACTAGGGCCCGGCATCTTCATCTGGAGGTAGGCGTAGTGGGTGGCGGCCATGAACTTCACCAACGCAGGTCTGCCCAGGACCGCATTGTAGGGCAGATTGAGGTCCGCCACATCGAAGTCGATCCGCTCGGTACGGAAGTTGGTGGAGTCGCCGAAGGTTACCAGGAGCTCAACGTGGCCGAGGGGCCACGTGTGTCCCGGAGTCACGCCGATGATCAGCAGCGACGGCTGGAGCTTCATCCCCGGGGCCTTGAGCGCGTCGAAGGCAGCTGGGGAGATGATGCTCAGGCTGCCCCCCCCCCCATGTCAACCAGGACGCGCTTCATCCCGACGTTGTGAATGGTCGGGGAGACCACGAGGGTCAACTTCCCACCCCGAGCGAGCATTGTCGGATGGTCGCTCTGGTCAAAGGTGAGCTTCACCTCTGACCAGCGCGCCTTCCAAGCCGCTTCGTGGGTTGGAACGGTGGCCAGAAGTTCTCGCCGCATGGCCTTGAAGCCTCGGCGGGAGGTGTGAGCGCAAGCCCCCCCCCCCATCGCGCGTGGCGATGGTTCCCTGAGGTATCTGGAACTCCAGATCCTCGCTGTCATCGCCATCATCGGCGGGGGCCTTCTTCTTGGCCTCCCCTCGCCGGTCATCGGCTGGGGTCGCGGGGGCTTTGCCCTCTCGTCGACCCTGCCGCTTCTCCTCATCGGCTTTCCGGAACCGCTCGGCCAAATTCTTGACCGAGCGGCAGTCGGCGAGACTGTGCCGATAAGTGTTGTGCACTGAGCACCACTTGTCTGCCGACTGGCCCTCGCCGGATGGAGCAGTGGAGCTCGGCTTGTCGCCGGTGGCCTTTCCCTTGCACGGGGCCCGTGCGGGCCCATTAGCCGCAAGGACATGGCCCTCGTCATCGGAGCGGGCCGGTTTCCTTTTGCCCCTCCTATCTCACCGCTTAGAGCGGGGAATAGACTCGGGGGTAGCCGCAGCCGCCGCGCCGATGCCAGGGGAGTTCCAGGCCCACGCCTCCTCCTTCCGAGCCACCTTGTCCGCCAGCTCGAAGAGCTCAGCGGTGGTCTTGGACTCCTTGAAAGCGATTTTCTCCAGCATGCGGTTATGCTGCAAGCCATTCCGAAATGCATAAACGACCGCGTGGGCCGGAATGCATGGAATAGTGTTGCGGACCTGGCAGAAGCGCTGTATGTACGAGCAGAGGGACTCATCGTCCTTCCGCCGCACAGCGTGCAGGTCCGCCTCTTCTCCTGGGCGGGGATATGTGCCCTGGAAGTTCGTGACGAACTGCTGGCACAGGTCCTCCCAGGAGTAGATGGAGTCGGGGGGCTGGGTCATCAACCAGCCGCGCGCCTGACCCTTGAGGGCCATGGGGAAATAATTCGCCATGACCCGGTCGTCGCCCCCTGCCGCCACGATGATCGTGGTGTAGATATGGAAGAACTCGGAGGGATTGATGCTGCCATCATACTTCTCCGTGAGGTTAGGGTGAAACTTCGGGGGCCACCGGACATTCCGGAGACTCGCCACGAAGGCCCTACAACCTGTCCCTCCAGGGGTGAGCGTGGGGGGAGGGCCGCCTCGTGAGGAGGAATGTGGCACTCCAGATGAGGAGGCGCCTTCCCCCATGCGGGCAGCTCGGCGCTCGTCCCGGCGTCGCTCGATATTGATTCGAGCGTCCTGCTCCCCGTAGAGACCGTCGTGACGCCTCCGGCTTCCTGAGGCCCCCAACGATGTTGGATCCGTGGACCGCCTCGAGGCCGTGGCCGACCGACGGGCCCTCTCCTTGCTGACGAGGAGAGGATAATGAGGGTACGCGACGTACCGGTGACGGCGGGTCGGCCGCCCGCGGCCAACTGCCACTGGGCAATAGTGACCAAGTTGGCCACGTCACCCAACCAGCGCTGGACAGGGGTCTCCGGCTCCAAGTTCACGGGGGGATGCCGCAGAAGGGCACCTACTGCCTGAAGCACGCCTCGGGGCGAGCCGCCGTCACCGTAAGTGAGGCGGCGCCGTGCCCCGACGCGTTGTGGCCTCCCTCCGCCCGGGGGCGGGGAGAGGGCTGAACCACCCGAATGGGTGGGGTCCTCCCTCCGCGAGGGATCGCGGCGGGGAGTAGTTGGAGAGTTGCGGCGGCGGTGACGAGGGCCGCGGCTCTCGCTAGCATCCTCACTCCTAGACGGAGTGGGGGTGAACACCACCGCCTCCTCCTCCAGGACCGACGGGCCCTCCTCCTTGCTGACGAGGAGAGGGTAATGGGGGTACGCGACGTACCGGTGACGGCGGGTCGGCCGCCCGCGGCCAACTGCCACTGGGCAGTAGTGACCAAGTTGGCCACGTCGCCCAACCAGCGCTGGACAGGGGTCTCTGGCTCCGAGTTCACGGGGGGATGCCGCAGAAGGACACCCACTGCTTGAAGCGCGCCTCGGGGCGAGCCGCCGTCACCATAAGTGAGGCGGCGCCGTGCCCTGACGCGTTGTGGCCTCCCTCCGCCCGGGGGCGGGGAGAGGGCCGAACCACCCGAATGGGTGGGGTCCTCCCTCCGCGAGGGATCGCGGCGGGGAGGAGTTGGAGAGTTGCGGCGGCGGTGACGAGGGCCGCAGCTCTCGCTAGCATCCTCACTCCCAGACGGAGTGGGGGTGAACATCACCGCCTCCTCCTCCAGGACCTCGACCATGATCGTCGAGGGCCAAGGGAAACTTGGGACGGAAGGAAACGACTTCTCTTTAAAGCGCGCGACTTCCCCCTACCTGGCACGCCAGCTGTCGAGGGATGATCCTCTCTAGCGGGAGGTCGTGAGACCCCCCTTTCGTGAGTTCAGCCGGGGGAAGAAGCTCGCCTCTAGAAATCACGTATCTGTCCCTAAGGCTCCTAGCTAGCTCGCACACAACCAAATTATACAGGTTCGGGCCGCTATGAAGCGTAACACCCTACTCCTGTGTATGGGATTTAGACTGAGAGTTACAAGGGTTCCTAAACTCAGGAGAACACTCTTCTCCTAGAGCTCAAGTTCACTGAGAGTCGTCCCCTTTCTCGGTGGGCAATGTCCTCCTTTTATATCTTAAGGGGATACCACATGCACCGCCTCTACCTACTCTTCTTTCGGGTGGGGACCCACCCTATCTTGACCGGAACTCGACCCGTGCCTTCGCCTGGAAGCTAAACCACAGCTTGCCCTTGAGCGGGGCCCAGCGCTGTCCCTCGCCTGACACGGGGGACAACCCTGTCATTCCCTCATTAATGGGTGAAGACTTGTGGTGGCCGCCGTCCGAATGACCCTCCGATGGGACGGGTCATACCTACCTCTACTCCGCCGGAAGCAGATGCGACATGGGAGCACGGTTGTCCGTCCAGTCAGACGTGACCGGCGTCAGGCCGGTCACAGACCGGTCATTCTTGACTATTGCGCGTCAGTTTAGCACGCCGCACGTCTACCCCACTGCATTAAATGCGACAGGGGGCAGTTGGGGCGCTGCGCGCATTAAAGGGGGTTCAGCCTGGGCCCCCTCCTCGCTCGCTCCCCCTGCCAAATGGCGGCTGGGCGAGGGCCTCGGGGCAAAGCGGTGCAAGGGCCCGAGGGGCATGACGTGGCACCCCGAGGCCCCGACCCCCTCGGCTGCTCCTGCGGTTCGCGGAATGCGGGGGCAGGACCAGGCTGTAGGGACACGTGGCAGGATGGGAAGGTAGATTTCCCTCATTTCGCATACCTCCGGGTCCATATCTCCGACAAACATAAACATTAATCCAGTTTGAAGGAAAACGCTATGAGATGCTAGATTGTGCAAAAAAAAAATCTAACAAGTGATTGAGGACGTGTTTAGAAAGTCTATGGGTTTGGCACCAATGACAAGGAGGCTTAATGGAATGTGTTTCTTAGATAATTCTGGTGAAATGGATGTTGATTTGGTAACTCCTCTTTAGATAGACATTTTATGTGTTGCTAACTCTTCTCTTGATCAAATATCTTGGTGGCGCACTAGTGTTTTCTGTTGCCTCTACTCTTTATGCTCATTCATGTTGGTCATTGATGAACAAACATGCGGTTATGTAAATGTTTATATTTTGTTGTTTCTTAAAATAAAATTGAGCCCCCTCTTTTAAAAAATGAAGCTATAGGAATTCATTTGGTATCTCACTTTTTAAGAGAAGTTTCATTTGCTGTAGCCTAATATATAGTGCCCAAGAATTTCTGGAAGTGACATTAACATACATAAGTAAACCTGAGCACAACTAAGGTGACATTCATGGGAGATTCCACAATTCATTTGAAACACCACAACTTGATATTTAAGTTTACAATACGTTTTAGTTAGAAATACAAACACATAAACATTGTGTTTTAACCAATTTATTCCCCGAGACCTAAAAACATTCAAATAAACATAGAGCATGAACTTGGTAACATGATGAGCTCAAGCTAGTCAAAACATGAGTACAAGTTTGAACTATATTAAGTGGGCTACGTACAAGTAACCATGAGCCACTTGTTGATAGAACAAGAAGAGGAAATTCCAAGAATCATCTAGGCCAGTGAAATCCACTTTTAGTACGTTTTCAAAAAATGGTGTTCCTTATCCCACTAATGTATGATTTTAGAGGAACACCCTAAAAATATATAAAACAAAACCAATACTCCCTACAGCTAAATATACTATGAGTACTAAAACCAATACTCCCAACGTCAAATATCCTTAACATGAGGGAGCAATTCATTGAAAATTATCTTAAGTATTACACCAAGAAGAATGTCCAATGATGGCGCTTACCAAAACATTAGACAGAAGTGTTAGTTTTGGTATATGATACGATCGATATTAATAATGCCCCCCTCTCCCAGATTGACAAATTAGTATGTATTTAATTGGTCCCTAATACACAAAACCAATAGTAAACCATGAAGTCATCAATAGGAATAACATAAGTAGGCATAAAATGAATGGAATCTCATGAAAGGCTAGGCAACACTCCAAGTGGGAACTCGTTGTCATGACATTAGCTTTTTCCTAGCATGCTTGAGCACAAAACTGCATCCTTATCTACTATCTTGGAGGAAATGTGTTCTATTCCCACGAATTGTGGTTAAGTAACCACATATATAGATAGAAGAGAGACGGGATTTGTAAACATAATAAAAAAATCATCCAACAAAACGATGTGAGTAAATTTCATAAATTGCAATTATTTGGTCAAAACTATCACTTTGCTATAACTTTAGTTGAATATTTCAAAAAAAATGGGAATAATAGAGAACTGTTTTATTTAAAAAACGCAGCATTTCCCCATATATATGTATGACACATGGGCCAAAACTTGTCAGACACATAAAGTAGAAGCTTTTCGATACAATTGTATACCACTATTCCAGTTACCTGAAATGTCATAACTGATACTTTTGACAAAATAGTAGTAGTTCTTTGAAATTTACTCAAATAATTTCGTTATCCATGAGCATTTGAACAACTTGCGATCTAAGGCAAGACCAATCCGTTTGAACTTAATGCGGTTCACGAAATATTTAGCTATAACAACAAGGTTTGTCGTCTCACCGCAAGTAGTATTTGTAGAGTATGGAGATCGTTAGAACCAGTGTGTATGCGAGATCGGATCAAGCAGACAAAGGACATGTATTTATACTAGCTCGGGTCCTCTAGATGAGTAATAACTATACTCTAGTTTATATGTATTATGTATGGGAATACCACACATATTACAAAAATTAGAGATCTCTACTATTATAAAAATTAAAGATGTTTTTACCGGTAAATTGATACGTCATCCGTATTTGAGTCGTTCTTTAAGTTTTTATTGACTTTTGGAATTACATATTCGTATTTGAGTCAGCTTTTAATTCCATTCTCTTTTGGAAACATAGTGTCGACGAGTGATACTCGCAGACCGGATGAATAGAGTGTTGGGGTACATTGGAATGAGGGTCTACGTAGTACGACATCAAGCAAACAAAAGATAAGGATTATACTGGTTCAGGCCCCTTATCAGGTCATAGCCCTAGTCCAGTTTATATGGGATTTATAATGACAAGAACATATTACAAAGAGAGTAGTCGAAATAGATCATACCAACGAGATCGTGGTCGAGGGTTTCGATGAGATCTCCCAGCGATTTGGCCCCGCGTACTCTGGCTTTGTAAACTATAGTGGGTGTGTTGGCGATTAAATTGGATGCCCTTTCACCCCTCCCCGAGGGTCCCTTTTATACCATGAATCATCTTGACCCCCAAGAAAGACCTGAGGATATTGGATCTGGTACGGTGTAACCGAAATTCTATCCCTTCCGAGTAGGATTTTGGAAATCACTTAGACTCGTAGATATATTTTCCATAATTTGGAATGGATTCCAAATGGTATACAAGGAAACGATCCGTGTACATGAAGGTACACCTTATCTGTATATTCCATAAGTCGTAGGATAGAAGGTATGACTTATCCGTAACCCTGGCACATAGAAGGAGTTGTATAAGTAATCTATTATAAAAAAAACTGCATGCTAACTTGTAAAAACAATATCCAAGTGAATTCCCACAGATTAAGATAGGCTTCACTCGTTGCAACGCACGGATATTTTTTTTAGTATCTCTACTATTATAAAAGTTGAAGATGTTTTTGCCGGTACTTTAGTACGTCATCCGTGTATGAGTCGGTTTTTAAGTTCGTTCGCATTTGGAGATACATATCCGTATTTGAGTCAGGTTTTAAGTTCGTTCGCTTTTATAAAATACAGGAGTCATAAGAAATCTCTTTTAAAAAAACTCGCATGCTAACTTGAGATGATCGGACTCGGACTCCTAATTGCAGCTCATGATTTTTTCAGAAAAATACATATCCAAGCAAATTCTCATAGTGAATTTCGTATAAAAATAATAAAAATTAAAATAGTCTTCACCCGTTGCAACGCACGGACATTTTTTTCTAGTATAAAAAAAACTGCATGCTAACTTGTAAAAACAATATCCAAGTGAATTCCCACAGATTAAGATAGGCTTCACTCGTTGCAACGCACGGATATTTTTTCTAGTATCTCTACTATTATAAAAGTTGAAGATGTTTTTGCCGGTACTTTAGTACGTCATCCGTGTATGAGTCGGTTTTTAAGTTCGTTCGCATTTGGAGATACATATCCGTATTTGAGTCAGGTTTTAAGTTCGTTCGCTTTTATAAAATACAGGAGTCATAAGAAATCTCTTTTAAAAAAACTCGCATGCTAACTTGAGATGATCGGACTCGGACTCCTAATTGCAGCTCATGATTTTTTCAGAAAAATAAATATCCAAGCAAATTCTCATAGTGAATTTCGTATAAAAATAATAAAAATTAAAATAGTCTTCACCCGTTGCAACGCACGGACATTTTTTTCTAGTAGAGATAAAAGTTTGAAACACAAGTTGGAAATTTTTAATAAGTGGATTAGAGTAGTTTGGAAGTGGAGTCTGATCCACCTCATCCTTGGAGCAAGCAGGGTTTTTTTAGAGGAACATTAAATTCCATTATACCACTGGTTCGGCTAAATCGCCGGCAACCACCTCCTCCACATCTGGAGGAAAACCATCCCAGCTGAACTGAGTCGTCTGAGAACTATTATAGCTATAGGCTGCTAAAGCATGAGCCACTTTGTTACAATTGCGTGGGCAGTAATGGAAGCTAAAAACATTAAAAGAGTTTTCACAATGCTGTAATAGGAAAGGGGTGCGTGTGACATATCATCAATCAATAACCAGCCTAACCGTACCCTTTTTCTCCTTTTTTTTAAAAATTTTTTGGTCTCCTTGTTTAATTTGCACATTGTCGTCTTGCGATTACGGCTCCACGTGAGCGCGTGTGCGATCAGGAAAACACAGTTTGCCGGTAATCTCACTGTTAATCTCGCGTTTGACTATGTCGCGTGCCTGCTCCTTCCACCGCTGGTGCCTGGTTTCACCTTGTATGCATGCCACGTGAGATCTGGTAATTTTGCAAAAACCTCCTTGCTCATGTATAAAATTTTGAACTAACCCTCGATCCACCACCACAAAGCGCACAGGAACAGGAAGGGAGGGGGGCCGCCGCCGCCGTCATACTCATATCATATCTTCTTCTTCTTCTCCAAAAAAATACTAGTGTAATGTGTGATTTGTGAGAGATGATGGAGCTGTGTAGGATTCGAACCTTCCAGAAGAGCCTACTGAGGCCCCTCCTCCTCCTCCAGCATGCCCCTTGTAGAACCCTCCAAACCCTAGGGCGGTCCCCTTCGCCCTCGGTGTTCCGGCCCCCCCGCCGCCGCCCCCCGCTCCTCCTCCTCCTCCTCCGCTCCTCCTTCGCCTCCGTCTCTCCGGGTCCGGCCCCCGGGAGCGGGACAGGCGAATGCCCCCCGCCCCCGCCCGCGCCCTTGCCGCCCGACGAGCTCGCCTCCGACGACGACGCCTACTACCACGAGCACATTCTCGAGGCCACGCAGGAGGACCAAAGTCGCCTCGTTCCAGTCAAGGCCTACTTCCCCTGCACCAGGTTACTTGTTGCTTCTCTCCTCTCCTCTCCTCTTCTTCGCCTCCATCCATGTGATTCCATTCCCTGATTCTCTCTCTCTCTCTCTCTCTCTCTCTCTGCTGCAGCATCAACCTCAAGAGCCTCCAGTCCCAGAATTCCTTCAATGTCATCCCCCCCACTTCGCGTGCTACCAACTACGTCGTCCTCAGGTACTACGATGTCAAGGGAGACCCAGAGGTTAGCCAATCGCACCATCTACTCTTTCTTTTCGCACAATTCCATGTCCGGTGCTCAACTTGGTGGAATGCTATCCCTGGAATTTGCTATAATTGAGAAAATTGTTCAGTTAATGCAATGTTCAGTTGTAATGACATATTTTCAGTTAATGCAATGTTCAGTTGTAATGCCATTATTAGTTTGTGCTTAGTTCAATGGAGACAGTCTCCACTCTGCTCTTCCTGATAACATACTCATGCTTTAGTGGTATACAACATAGCTTCACAAGCGTTCCTTTTGCTTTTATGGATTTTTTGGGCTGAATGCGGCCGGAATTTATGTTCAAGTGTCCTTGCAACTTGGTTTTTCTTTTGCCTAATGAGTTGACTGCTTCTTTTTTTGTTTTATTAAACCATGCTAGAGAAAGTACTTGCTTGCTTGTAGTAACGATGCAAGTATGATTGCACTAATGCTTCTCGCCTGCGTGTTTTCTTCAGGGTTTTAAGGCTGGCATCATAGATGAAAGTCATTGCCACTATATGGTGGTGTTCCAATATGGGTCCATTGTGCTGTTTAATGTTTCTGATCATGAAGCGGATGGATACCTGAAAATTGTTGAGAAGCATGCATCAGGCTTACTTCCAGAGATGAGAAAAGATGGTAAGCCCTTGTTCTTCTCAAGACATGCTCATTTTTTCCTGAATTGGTAGAGTGCTTCAATATTTGTCCTATTTGGCCACTGTGGTCCTTCCTTATCATGTCAATGTTGTGTTGAGGATTAATCAGAAGTTAGTACTGGAACACTGGATATTTGCTGTTTTCCTAGTCCATGTGAGATGGTGATATGATGTTGAGTAGAGCATATCCATGCTGAAAGAAGCCTCCATAGCAGTGTCGTGGAAAACGATTGATACAACTGTTAAAATGGAGTCAGCGAGCTCCCGTCCGCGAAACGGTCTTCATTAGTCGTTCCTGAACATGTAATCACCATCATTACTGATTAATCCATCATTTTTTGACTAATCGTCCGTATAATCGGGCAAGATCACACGCCCCAGCCCATGACAACTACCCACCCACAGCTCACTGTTTGATGCACAGCTATGCATTATGAACTTTAATATATGTTGAATTAATGCCACTTCATGGTGGTTCTATTTTAAACATAGTAAGAATATGTTCAATATGCATTTACATCTCAAAAAATGGCAAACTATTATCAACTATGTACTCATATTTATAAAACGTTAAATTTCCATCAAATTCCGATTAATTATCCACATAACGATTAAACGTTTGGCCGTACCCTCTCTGTCCGACATCCGTCTTCCGCAGCACTGCTCCATAGTAGGCTACACTTCAAATTTTAACTGTTTCCATTGATCAACAGCTGGCAAACAAACTTGCATAGTTGTAAGTTACAACTTTAGAGCAGTGTTTGGCTTGACTTACAATATTTGCAATGTATACATAGCTGTAACTTACAATATTTGCTTTCTTATTCACATCCTGGCTTGACTTCATTGGCTTGCTTATTACAAGGTAGCATGTGGTCAATTTGAATGAGCTAAAAATGACTAAATATCTGGATAAGGAGTTATTCACTGCTGAAATACATTTTGATTTTCCAACTAAGGAGCCAAGGAACCAAACTAACAATCTTATACCCCATGTATGCCACTTCAGCCTAGCTAGGCTGGGCAGAACCAGCTGGACATCCAATAGTCCTATAATAAAGCTATTACGTGCATATATGCATGTCCACTATTTTCTGCATCTTATAAGTGTGACTACTATTGTAGTATTCTGTTTCGTTGGAACTTTTTGGGACATAAAAATTTGAAACCTTCAACTTCAGATTATGCTGTTGTTGAGAAGCCTACCTTGGAGACATGGATGCAGGGTGGACTTGACTTCATCATACTCAGGGACCTAAGTATCGATGGGATTCGTACAATTGGAAGTGTCCTTGGTCAGAGTATTGCCCTTGACTATTATATCCGGCAAGTATGTACAAGTTCATTTCACATGTATGGTTATGAAACGTTGAAACTTGGAAATATCTATTTAGTTATCTTCATTGTCAGGTAGATGGAATGGTAGCTGAGTTCACGGATATAAATCGTGGAATGGAAAAGACTGGTACCTTCACTATGGAAAGGAAAAAGCTTTTCCAGTTGGTAGGAAAGGCTAACTCTAACCTGGCAGATGTTATTCTCAAGCTTGGGCTTTTTGAAAGGTGAGTAGAACACCATACTGAGAACTATGTATTTAATAAACCTCCTTCTTTCATTCCCCATATTAAGAGCATTTTTTTGCATGCTGTTTGGCTCTGTTGCATATTACTTAGAAATACACATATTTTGTGAATGCATTTGCCTTATCCTGCTAGACTAGAGTACTATTTATTTCATGCAATGTTCAGACATTTTTATTTGTATCCATGCAAACTGGTTTAGAATACTATTAATTTGGAATGCAAAGCTCCTAAAGCGGGATGCCAGAATCATGCGAAACACAGTATTTGTTGTCCACTGGAATTAGGTCTGTTGTTTGGTAGTCGGTGTGTGAGCTGTATTGCTTCTCTGAGGTTGTTAGCTCAGTCTTATTACTTTTTATCCCAGCACTGTCTCACATGCATTGGATCAATCTTTTGGAGTTCTGCATTTAAACTTTATCTTTGCTGCCACTATTTAGAAAGCTTTATCTGTTCTCACATACTTACTGTAGAACTTTGTCAATTCCAGGTCAGACATTGCTTGGAAGAACGCAAACTATGCTCAGATTTGGGAATACCTTCGAGATGAATATGAGTTAACCCAAAGATTTGGGAACCTTGATTTTAAGTTGAAATTTGTTGAGGTAAGGCTCATGTAATGTAGAACGTTTTATAATTCACTTGATTATTTACTTGCATTGTAAATATTTGCATTGTGTCCTTATGTTATTCACCGTACTTTTAACCTGCAGCACAACATTCGTTTTCTTCAAGAGATCCTTCAGAACAGGAAGTCTGATTTTCTGGAATGGCTTATCATAATTTTGATTAGTGTGGAGATCCTGATATCTGTTTACAACATTGTTCAGGAGCAAATGTAGCTGACTATTGTGGGAATCCTTGCTGGGGCTGAAACCTCGTCAGAACCACTGTGGCACGAACCACGAATGACACGTTCTGTCTTGTGGATTTTTCAATGGATCAAGTAAGAGCCTTGTATATGCGTAAAATGGTTCATCACATTGCATTGTCCATAACGCAATGGCTTGGTTTAGCGCTTTAATTTATGGTGCCAGGACGTTGCAGAATCTGAGAACCCACCGCTTACTAGTAGAGAAAGGGTAAAGAAAAGATTGGTAGCCGTGTTGCTGGACGATACTCCTATCTTTGGCAATGTCAGCTTTTGCGGTCGATTAAGAAAGGGGTCTGGTTTTAGGACGTTGAACCGACTACTATAGCAACTGCTAGGTGCCCATGCGTGTTTACCAAAATTGAAAATCGATCCAAATGTTTTCAATTGGCTTTAGTAGAAAATTTAGCGTACACTTCATATTTTATTGATTTTCTACAAGCTATATTAAATAACGGATAATTTTGTACTAAGACACCAAGGTTGTTTGGGTTCTCCCTTCCCTTGCGTAAGTTGTTCTGGCTGATTGAGCTGGGCTTCAGTTTTTGGCTTTGCTTTTTCTCTCTTCCCTTGGTATAAGTCGGTGTTGTGTAACAAAAATTCTTTTTCTTCTAATATATTGACGTGCAATCCTTTTGCGCGTTCGTGAAAAAGGATTGTGGGAGCTGGCGAGAAAGAGAAAGGAAAAGATTGGGGCTGGCAGGACTTTCAAAAAAAAATGAAAAAGAAAAGCCTTGACAACAATAAGATTTGACTTTTTTTTAGCAAAATACTCTCTTCGGTTCGTAAAAAAATTAAATCGAAGTCACCTGTGCTAGGTTTATTTTTTATGGGACATATGGTTTGTTTGGTAACTTGAGGGAAGACGATTTGACGAGAGAATTGACGGTGAGATTAACATGAGAATTTAATTATTTTTTTAAGTTTCAATCTCTTGTTTGGTAGAGGTGGTAGAAAACAATAAGGAGTTTAGTTTAGGCAAAATAAAGGAGGACAATTACCACCCCTTATCTATGTGTTAGAAAATTTTCCATTTCCATCCCACCGAAATTTCATGTCTCCTAACCAATCCCAACCAAACAGAATAAGTAATAGTCTAATCCCTCTAAACCCAACCCCTCCTAAAACTTTACCCAACCAAACGGATCCAGAGGGAATAGACAATGAGGGAGAGTCGACATGATAGTTGTTTGCACTTTATAGGGGGGTTTAGAGGAAAGGAAGCCACACGTTCTTTCTGGCTACTTCATTGGATTATTAGTACAATATATTGGCTCCCATCGGATGGCCTAATCAGCCAAAGAAAAAGCCAAATTTTAAATTTTCAAGCTTAATTTTGAGATTGATTTTGAAATATTTTCAACATAGTTTCTTTTTCAACATTGGCTTTTAAGTCACCAAGAACATATTTATAAAAGTTTTACCTACAAATTTATTTTTATTTCCTAATAAGCCGTTTTGGCTTATTAGGAAATAAGCCAAACGATGGGGACCATTGTTTTCTCCACGTCTCTAAAAATATGTATTCTTAAAAGAAACTTTTGTACCAAACCATGTGCTGTAAATTATATTTGATTTATCAAGTAATTATTTTAATAATAATTTGCTGAATAAAAAACTGTTTCAAACCGGGGCATATGAGTCATGGAAGAGCCTATTCTTTTTAAGTAGATTAAGGGCCTGTTTAGTTCGCAAAATGAAAATTTTTGAGTGTCACATCAGATGTTTGATCGGATGTCGGAAGGTGTTTATGGGAGAATAGCTAATTTAGTCCCTAAAGTTTCTTTGTAGAAATCAGTTTAGTCACTAACCTTTTAAATAGTCTAAAGAAATCCTTAAACTTTGTCATAAGGTCTAGAATAATACTTGGGTCCACCAAAATTATCATATGGATATACCATGTCATCATTCATGCAAAATCTATGATGAAATGTCCAATTTACCCTTGCGTATATCATAGAAAAATAAATATAAGGTTGAATTAGACATAACCATAGGAAAAAATACATCTCTTTTTTTCACCCTTTTGAGGTATATTTTTGCTCTTACATTTTTCCTTTTGTTTTTTGTTTTTCTATGATATATGTAAGGGTAAATTGGACAAATCATATATATTTTGCATAGTAAGGTGACATGGCATATCTATGTGGTGATTTTGGTGGGACCAAGGACTATATCAGCCCACATGACAAATTTAAAGGACTTGTTTGGACAATATGAAAGATTAAGGACTAAAA
Source organism: Oryza sativa Japonica Group (assembly GCF_034140825.1). Taxonomy (NCBI): domain Eukaryota; kingdom Viridiplantae; phylum Streptophyta; class Magnoliopsida; order Poales; family Poaceae; genus Oryza; species Oryza sativa. The sequence goes on along the minus strand of NC_089041.1, from coordinate 29,822,163 downwards.
TGACCTAGGAGCGAAACTTTAGGGACCATATTGGCTATTCTCCCTTTTTGACACGAATGAAAAATCCAATTTCATAACTTGTCTGGAAACCGCGAGACGAATCTTTTGAGCCTAATTAATCCGTCATTAGCACATGCGAATTACTGTAGCACTTATGGTTAATTATGGACTAATTAAGCTCAAAAGATTCGTCTTGCGATTTCCTTTTTAACTGTGTAATTAGTTTTTCTTTTACTCTATATTTAATGCTCCATGCATATGTCTAAAGATTTGATTTAATGTTTTTCGAAAAAACTTTTGGAGGACTAACCGGGCCTAACGTGACTTGAAGAGCTGTGACAGCGCAAATCGTGAAACGCGGATGGACCTAGCATTATGGTGATGTAGGAAGTGCCTTGCTGGCAGTGGCAGGTACCGTGCAAGTGTAATACCATAGATCCGTTGGCTTATCTGATTACATGATGATGATTACTCCCTCCGTTTCACAAATATAAGTCATTTTAGCATTTTTCACATTTATATTGATGTTATGTCTAGATTCATTAACATCAATATGAATGTGGGAAATGCTAGAATGACTTACATTGTGAAACGGATCATTAACATCAATATGAATGTGGAAAATGCTAGAATGACTTACACTGTGAAACGGAGGGAGTATACGATTATGTAATGAAAAAAGGAGTACAATACTAGTCGCCGTCTCCCCGCAAAAAAAGTACTAGTTGTCGTCAAGTAGGGGAGTAATAATAATAATAATAATAAGGGATAATATACAGGCTGTGTTTAGTTCGTGTGCCAAATTTTTTTAAAGTATACGGACAAATATTTAAATATTAAACATAGACTAATAACAAAACAAATTACAGATTCCATCTGTAAACTGCGAGACGAATCTATTAAACCTAATTAATTCGTTATTAGCAAATGTTTACTGTAGCACCACATTATCAAATCATGGCGTAATTAGCTCAAAAGATTCGTCTCGCGATTTACATGCAAACCATGCAATTGATTTTTTTTTCATCTACGTTTAGTTCTATGCATGTGTCCAAATATTCGATGTGATGAAAAAATTGGAAATTCGAGGAAAAAAATTTAAATCTAAACACGGCCACAGTATAAAAAAAATAGTAGCGTTGTTGTTTATGAAAGAGGATGGTAAAGTAAGACAAGACAACGCAAGGGCCTAAAAAAGTGGAGACGAAGAAGAAGACGGAATATATTGCATTGGAAAAGTGAGCGCTTGGACGAGAGAAAAACTCGGATTCAAGCGTCCATATCAGTGGACACCACCAATGGGAGGTGGCCACGTGGGCAGGTCCCGGGTGGAATCTGGCGCGTTCACACGGGAGGTTCCGAAATTACGGCAACGCCACTGGAGTGCGAGGCGCAGGATGTGAGATCCACGGCGGGGGCTCCGCTACTAGAAACTTCTTCTGGTCGTGGGTGGTACGCACCCTCGCGCCTCGCCTTTATATTACTAGTAAGAAGATCTCATCCCTCCTTGGTGAGGTGAGGTGAGTTGAGTTGGGGATTGATTGATTGATTCGGATTGGGAAGAAGAAGAAGCAGGGGAGCATGGGCAGCAAGTCGTACCCGACGGTGAGCGATGAGTACCTGGCGGCCGTGGGCAAGGCGAAGCGCAAGCTCCGCGGCCTCATCGCCGAGAAGAACTGCGCCCCACTCATGCTCCGCCTCGCGTAACTTTCTTCTTCTTCTTCTTCTACTGATTAATTTCCAGAAGATAGAGTAGGAGGAGTAGATGTTGAATTGCAGTGGCTGGCTGGCTGCAGGTGGCACTCTGCTGGCACCTTCGATGTGTCGTCGAGGACCGGCGGGCCCTTCGGCACCATGAAGAACCCCGGCGAGCAGTCCCACGCCGCCAACGCCGGCCTCGACATCGCCGTCAGGCTTCTCGACCCCATCAAGGACCAACTTCCCATCCTCTCCTACGCCGACTTCTACCAGGTAAGGTTCACTTCCCTCCCTTCCTCCCTTCCTTCCTCTCAACTCATCAACCTCTTAATTGGAGTCTCTCCCTCTCTATTGGCAGCTTGCTGGCGTTGTGGCCGTCGAGGTCACCGGCGGACCTGAGGTCCCCTTCCATCCGGGCAGGCAGGTCAGAATCACATTTCCCATCCCTAAACCCTCTCCCTCTCTCTCCCCCCTTCTTCTTTCTTCTTCTGGTAGATGCAAATGGTATTTTTCTTAAGTCAATTCTTTTCTTTCGTCATCTTGTACGCCGCTGTTTCCTTTCCCTGAATTCTCCACTGTCTTGTGAATGTTGATGATGTGATGTGTTTGTTTCTAGGACAAGCCTGAGCCTCCTCCTGAAGGCCGTCTTCCTGATGCCACACAAGGTATTAAGATTTCCTCTGTATTAAGTTACCCCTATGACAATGCATTTCCCAATGTGTTGGTGATTAAATTTTCTAGATCTATGACCAGCATTTGTATGTGCTACTGATGGAGTAGTTCATATTGCAAGTCCATTACCAGAATTCTTTCATGCTTAAGTAAGTTGTGTAACCTACATAAGACTAAAATTTTCCAACCCTGTTTATGCAAACCACATTACTAAAGTTTGTTTTGTGTTCCTGTTTATTCTTCTTTCTTATATGGAGCATACATGTTACCTGTGTGTTCTTTAATTAACAGTGTGCCAATTTGTGGATGCGAGATAACTAATATGTCATGGTCTTCTGGCTGTTGGTCCAGGTTCTGACCACCTAAGGCAGGTCTTTTCTGCGCAGATGGGTTTGAGTGACAAGGACATAGTTGCTCTTTCTGGTGGTCACACCCTGGTTGGTACACTTGTGCAATTGCCCTAGTGTGTTTCTCATATCTTGTAACCGGAAGGGTTATTCATGCAGCTTCACTTCATCTTCTGTAGGGAAGATGCCACAAGGAGAGATCTGGCTTTGAGGGAGCCTGGACGTCCAACCCTTTGATCTTTGACAACTCTTACTTCACGTGCGTGATCTCTGATTCTTTTTAAAGATGCATCCTGTCTGTTGATAAACAGCCAGCCACAGCTTGTTTCCTTGTATGCTAAAGAATGAAAACCAAAATCTCCTCTCGATCAACAGCGAGCTTGTGAGTGGCGAGAAGGAAGGCCTTCTTCAGCTGCCAAGTGACAAAGCCCTCATGGCTGACCCAGCCTTCCGTCCACTGGTGGAGAAATATGCTGCGGTACACCCCTTGATCCTTGCATTATTTTCTCTCGTCTTCTTTCTAAAGAGTTGTTTTTTTTAAAATAAAAGAAATAAGAGAAATGGATCATCGTTGATCTCTTAAAAAGTAGATGATTGTTGCCTGATATGTAGGATGAGGACGCCTTCTTTGCGGATTACGCCGAGGCCCACCTCAAGCTCTCTGAACTGGGGTAAGGGATGCAACTGGTGTGCTTGTCTGTGATGCGTTATTGGAGTGCTTTGTGCCAGAGTTTCACTAATTATTGTTGTGTTTGTGGGTTTCAGATTTGCTGAGGAATAAGAAGCCTTTAGAGAGCGGGATATCCGCAAAAGATTAATGCCGATTTGTATTTTGCGCCTTAGAGTCAGTACGATCAAGACTGTCGTGGCGGTTGTAATAAAAATTAGTGTGCTTTGGGCCATCTTTTTATGTGATTCCAATTGTCTTTCTCTTCATTCTTGCTTTGATGCTCTTTGTCTGGACCTCTAGACCGCCGTATTGTACTGTGGAGTTTCAAAGTTACCAAGCTATTTGCTGTCAAGATAACTATGGATTGAATTCCCCTTGATGGATGAACCAACTGTTGTTGTTTGCCCGTTCTTCAGCTTTCGTTTGTGCGGCCATCGATCGCCATGCGTTGCTTAAACCCATTTCTAGCTCCCCTACCCTGCTGCATCCGCCCTCTTCTGCGCGATCGTTGGATTGCGAGTGGTTGGCTGGTTGCACGACTTGTGGAGACCGAAACAAATAATTTTTGGTCAAATTGATCGGTGGTACTGTCGGAGCATCTATTTTTTCTTTAGCTTAGATCGTATAATTGTAGGATTGGGATTTGTATATTAATATATACAGGTCGATTAAAACAATGCAACTATTCGTGATGTCATGTGACCTAAACAAATGTGTGCCATTTATGATATTTTTCAAGAGTGGTTCTTATAGACTTCTTACTAACAAAAATTCACGACAATTGGACTGAGCCTCAAAAGTTAATAAAAAAGAATCAAGATTCAGTCACAATGTGACGTTACGTTAGTGATACACAAACTTGTCAGATGGATACAATTTATAATACAGACTTGCAAAATACTTATTATATGTTGTATGATATGTGTGGCGCAAACTAACTATATTGTGACTAATCATGAGTTTGATTATAGTATTGTCACACGCAAACACGAGGACATACGACATATCCTATGCGTAAATAACCTTTATACATACTTTGTATTTATTAATTTTGTTATTGCAATACATTATTTTAGAAAGGAATTGTTGTAACCAATTGCATAATCCTTAATGCTAATTTGGATATGATGTGAACAAAATGAGGTAATGTAAAGATAAAAATGGCTGAAAACTGGTGCATTTAACTTTTTGTCACTTTAAACAGTCATGTGGAACCAACCTACCAACCATCCATCGATGTATTGGAATTGCACATTTCAAACGAGTTGAATGTGAGCAGATGGAAACGCAACGCTGTTGCTAGCCCAGAGAAAGAAAGACGAGGAAAGGAGGAGCAGGCGGCGGCGTCCAGGGTCCAGCAGCATAGCATTGAGCTTGAGCATGGTTTCCCCTTCGCTTCGGATCCCCGCGGCCGCGCGCGTCTTCGATCCCGCCATCAACACCCGCTGCCCTCCGCCCCACGCCGTCGTCATGCGCATGCGCAGTCGCAGCCGCCGTTCCATCGCTGCCTCCGCTTCGCCGCCGGGGGACCCCTCCATCCGCGACCCCATCTCACTGCCAAGTAAGGAGCCGCCTGCCTGTGCCTCTGCCTCTTTTTCCTTACTTTTTGGTCACTCACCAAGGTCACCACCAGGGCCGCTCACCAGCGCGGATCTGATGGAGGCCAGCGGAGACGGTTTGAAGGTCGCATACCAGGTTGCCCTCTCGCCCCCTCCCCCTCCCTCCTTCAATCCAATCAACTACTCAAATAATCCCTCTTCCTCTTCCTCCTCCTGCTATTTCAGGGATGCCCGGGTGCCTACAGTGAGGCCGCCGCCAAGAAGGCGTACCCGAGTTGCCACACCGTGCCCTGCGAATACTTCGAGACCGCCTTTCAGGTTTGCTGCTATCATCATCATCCCATAATCTTACTTCTGCTTGTTTTGCAATATGTATATAGGTAATGTAGATGTCTCATGCCAATGCAACCTTTACAATATATCATTATGTGTAATATTTGTCCACAATGCACCATCTTTTTTTATAGAGTCCCTAAGCTATTGAAGAAACAGATAAAGGCACAAATTTCCATTTCCTATTTTAGATCAAGAGGCTGACGCCCAGCTTTACTGAAAAAGCTTAAGGCTGGGGATTCCAGCTTACATGACAAGCATTAGCAATTTCCATTTCCTATCCTCATTTGGAAAGTCAACCAGATTTCATCCATCAAAGTTTCAATACGATCCATGCTTCTTTCAGGCTGTCGAAAATTGGGTGGCTGACCGCGCGGTCCTGCCACTTGAGAATTCCTTGGGTGGTAGCATCCATCGAAACTATGACCTTCTACTTCGCCATAGGCTGCACATTGTTGGTGAGGTGCGCCTTGCAGTTCGCCATTGCTTGTTAGCAAATCGTGGTGTGAAGATCCAAAATTTGAGAAGTGCCATGAGCCATCCTCAAGTAAGTTTACCCCCAACAATACTAATCTATTCTCGACCCTTTGTTATTTGCTTGTCAGAATGAACCTTTAGGGTCATTTTCTTTCTTCTTAATTAATTTTGTAGGCTCTTGCACAGTGTGAACAAACACTGACAAAGTTAGGCATCGAGCATAGAGAAGCTGTTGACGATACAGCAGGTGCAGCAAAGGTAGGATGGTGTTTATATTTACCTGGTACATTGGACTATAATCACGATAAGTCAATTCAATCTATTTGGATAACGTAATTTAGTAGTTTAGAACAGCGAGGGAACCATCATGTTAAGTCTGTGGTCACTAATCAAATAATGTTGTTCCCTAGCTTATTGCAGAACAAAAGCTCCAGGACACTGGAGCAGTTGCTAGTTCATTGGCAGCTCAACTTTATGGACTGGATATTCTTGCAGAAAATATTCAGGTAGAACAATGCCATACCTAATTTGGAAGAAGTCACCTGCTCTTCCTATTCTTTCAACAGTGACTCAACTCATTGTGTAGGATGACACCGATAATGTAACACGCTTTATGATGCTGGCTCGGGAACCCATTATTCCTCGTACTGATAAGCCATTCAAGGTACCGTATGCAGAGAATATTCAAGTTTATTGTTCACCCTTTCCTTGTGAATTAAAGAAAATCTGGTCTTGTATCATATGATATCCAGACTAGCATAGTCTTTTCTTTGGAAGAAGGGCCTGGGCAACTATTTAAGGCGCTGGCAGTGTTTGCACTGAGAAAAATTAACCTCACCAAGGTGAACACTCTGCTACCATGCTTTAACAGTTCTATTTCTCACTCTTTATCATGATTGCTTTAATAGTTCATCATTTGTTCCTCTCCTTTTTTTTTGCATGGTATGCAGATGGAAAGCCGTCCACACAAGAAAAAGCCTCTACGTATAGCTGATGATAATTGTTCTGCACCATTGAAGTAATGTTTTTTTCCTGTTTAACTTCCCTTTAATAATACTCACTGTGATAAGATCCTCGCTCCCACCTATTCCTCCCTTAAATTATCATGTGGAGCAGGCATTTCGACTACCTCTTCTATGTAGATCTTGAGGCGTCAATGGCTGATCCAAATGCTCAAAATGCTCTGGCAAACTTAAAGGTATGTTCTCATGGTCTAGAAGTAACTAAGATTGCAGTGACTCAATTCTCTGTTCTTTTTTTTCATGGGCAGGAGTTCGCAACCTTTCTAAGAGTTCTTGGGAGCTATCCTACCGATGTCAGTGAAGCATGAATTGTCAAGTACCTGTTTTGAATATACTTGTGAGTAAATAAATGCTTTCACAATCAATGTTTGGCTCCAGAAGAGAATCCTTCCTTTTTCTTTTTAGTTCATAATGAGAAATATTTTGTGACCTAAATCTACAGTTTATTTCTATTCAAAATTATTCCTTCTCTTCTTGAATGAACTTTCTGAATGTCACTCTGGTCATTTTGTTCAAGTGTGAGACTTCTCATGCAAGCTGCATAAGAATTACGGTGACCCAACATTACACAGCCTTTGGTGGCATGCCGCGTTCATCGTTCCCATGAAGCTAACATTTGCTAAGTAATGAGTCATGCTACCTAGGATAGAGGAATGCCTCCCTAGAATAATTTAGAGTGGAATCTGAAGAAGAATGTTGCTTGTAATTTATTGATCTTTCTGTTAATTTTGTGTAATAAACCCAATTTCATCGAAGAACTAATGAAAAAATATGCACACACGGTCCAACACAAACTAAGTAGCAGCTTGAGTATTACACTCTGCAAGTCCTATTCAAATAATGTTAATATGCATTTTTTTATTTTATTTTGCAAATCAATGATGCTACCATTCTAATGCTTAAGTTGTTTTGCCATCCAGGGACCAGCGTTATCATGAATGAGCTTACGATTGGTTCTATCGCCAACTTGGAAGCACCGATAGCAGAAGTGGTACTAACTTGGAGGGTAACGATATGACATATTGATAGAGAGAATGGCACAAAGGTGCACGATGTTTTGTTCTTGTTTTTAAGTTCTCATTGTTGTGTTAGTGACGATTTCCTTTTGAAAGGGGCCTTTATGCAATATCCCACTTACCCAAAAGAACAGTGATGAGATATCAAAGCTAAGGCCAAAGAATTGGTTGTTTGTCATTACAGTTCGGCATTTCCTTTTTTATACTGAGATTTGTCTGTTGATTCACAGATTTTTTTACGAGTACCACATCATCGCGTATGTTGTGTTATCTCGTTGTCATTTTTTTTTAAAAAAAAATATTCTAGAGCATGAGCATTAGGCATTAGCAGTGGCTTTGAACAAGAGCCAGAAACTTATTACCATCTTAATGATGCTATCAATAGTTTCAGTGCCAAATAGCTAAGGCAGTTAGAACTTTCAGGCTTGCAGATGTTACGTATGACGTTAGTAATCGCAAAGGTTGATCATGTCCATTGGTGGAATAGGCATGTCAGCATGGCAACATATACAAGGCGTTTCGGTAGGTATTGATCAAATCATTGAAAACTTGGAGGACTCCATCACTGTTCTCTGTTCTTATCCTGGTTCCTGGTGCTCTTACCATCTTCAACGTTAAATTCACATGTCCAGATAACCCGAACACACCTACCAATCCAATGCAACAGGTCCTTTTGAAGTCGGATCTAGAACAACTTACTGCAATGAACACAGATGCTTTCATGCTCAGATATACAGTAAGCGAACAAGGTTAACCAGAAGAGATAAAATTGGAAACAATAGCGTATCAACATCACAACGCATTCACCTTTGAAGCTGGATGACGCTGATACAGCTGTTCAAATAGCCTTGCTGACACTGGCTAAACAGCTGAAGGAGAAAACATGGTTTGAGAACTTCTCACTTACACAAGCATAGCTTTAATTTAATGGTCATGAGAGACTCCGCAGCTAGCTTTCAGCATTGCATGATAAATTTCTGACTGCTGAAATTATAACTACTGAAAACAAATGTTGATACTGCATCCTGCAAGCTAGGATAATGTGAGACAGGATCTAAAGACGGAAATATTAGCTCAGAGAACATAGCATAAAGATCCACAGCTGTGCAATGATTTCTAGGCAATACAAAAAAGGATAAATCGCTAAGATAACAAGGAGAGGGATCGCGCCGAGATCATCTACCATCTAAATAATTTAATAATATAAACTACCTCTGAACTCAAGTACACAACCAGTCCTCGGAATGCATTTAACCAGATAAAACCTAAAAAATTGCTCACTCGACCAGCGAACAAGTCGTCCGGCCTGGCCAGTGGGCATTCCTAGCTCTAAGTCAGTAACGCGAACATCTTATGATCCCTTAGCTCCAGTCTTCATTACGCATTTCCCTGAATTTAGAACATGCAAAGTTGATGCAAGGCAAAATATGTTAGCATGTGCAAATGAACAATGAACATGGTTGGGATAAATGATCAGGGTTCTATTTACCTCCAAATGGCGACATATCCAGTTTAGCCTGCACCATCTAAGGAACTTGAGGAACCATTGGCAGGTATTTGAGATCATACCTGAGAAGGGCTGGACCAAATGCATTATACTTTCCCGAACTGCTATATGCCTGTTCAGCATCAGCACTCTTAGAAAACACTACTCTTGCGATCTTTGATTTCTTGTTGATTTCAGTCGCACCCTCCATGATTGGCCCGTGCATACGGAATATACTATTGATGTCATCCACAGAAGGGATGGCTTCTGCATTACTAAAATGTAAGATCAGAGCTGCCGGTCCATCTGCCTGTTTCACAGCAGGTGAATCAGCAGAGGCCTCATCTTGAGGTGCAACCTCCTGCTTCATCTTCTTATTAAAACTCCTGTTCTGAGACAGCCGCTTCATTTTGCGGCCCTCATAGTCACTTGATGTGTCTCCATCATCAAAATCACTGATTATAATATCACACCAATATGAGTCTTCTGCCTTTCTTGCTGAGTAGATACTCCCTGCTGACTTCCTCCGACCCCTATGGCCATCCGCCACCTCTAAGTCACCTTCTTCTTTTGCAGCTGGGTACAAGCTTCTGGCCGTATTTTTTCTACCTTTCTTGCCACCCAATGTCTGCAGCAGCTCCTTGTCGTCGTATGTGGCCGGCACTTCTGAGTCCTTGTATTTTGAGAAGAAGCTAAGAATGACAGGCACAGAGTCATAGCCCTTGAAGTTGAATGGATCAGCAGCAACGGATGTAAGCTGTAGAAACATGTCAGCGGCTGGTGGATATTGATACTCCACTGTTTCTTGGATCACCTCGTCCTCGTCCTTGAGGTGTGCAGGCCTCCCAGCATTGTTTTTCCTAGGCCTCCCGCGTGGCCTCCCGCGTGGTGCACCGCTGCCCCTGCCGCCCTTGGAGACCCTCTTGCGGTCGAAATCGACTTCGGAATCGGAGTCAGTGGCACCCTTCTTGCGTGGGTCCCAATCCTCATCGGAGTCATCGAGGATTTCCTCCTCCACCTCCTTCCTCTTCCTCCCCCTCCTCCTGGATGGGGGGTAGGAGTTGCAGTTGTTGGGAGTGGCTGCGGCGGCGGAGACATTGGGTAGGCCGAGGTGGAGGGTGTACTCGGGAGGGTCGGGTAGGCCCCTGAACTTGTCGAAGGCTCTGAGATGCGCCTTAGCGACGGCGGCGTGGACACGGTTGGAGAAGCCCATGCGGTGGGCGGCCAAATCGTGCAGCAGGGCGATGAAATCGCGGGGGAGGAAGGGGCGGGCGATGCGGCCGGGAGCGGTGAGGGCAAGCTCAACGCGGCGCTCGAACTCGAGGAGGGAGGCATCGAGGGCGGCGTCGAAGTCGTCGGCCTCGCCATCGTAGAGCTCGGCGACGGGGAAGTAGGGCTCGTAGGGCCTGAGCTGGGCGGCGTCGCACCAGGCGAGGGCCTTGTCGCCGAAGAAGGAGACGAGGAGCTGGGCGCCGGTGGGGGCGGCGGAGATGACCTCGCCGGGCCAGGCCGGGTGGGAGAGCTTCTTGCCCCAGACCAGGTCGCCGGGGGCGAAGGGGCATGCACCTGCTCCTGCTCCTGCCCCTGCTCCTGCTCCTGATGGAGGATGAGGATTCGGATCCGTAGCCGGTGGCGGTGGCGGTGGGGGATTCTTCCTGGGGCGGCCGCGGCCACGCTTGGGCGGCGCTAGGGTTTGGGGGTCAGCGGCGGAGTTGAGGTCGAAGGGTGTGGACATGGTGAGCGCAAGCTAGGGTTTGGATTGGTGGATGGGAAAAGTGGGGATCGATCGATCGATCGGAGCGGAATGGATTCTTTGGTAAGGGCTTGAGACTTGAGAGGCTTTGGGCGGAGGAATGGAATGGATGATCCAATCCACCCTCCTCTTCTCTTCTCTAGTAGCCTCCTCTCCTCTCCTCTCTCCTGTGAGTGACTACTCTCTACTGGTGTACTGAGGAGGAGGATGAGGGTTTGTCAGTGATGCTGTGCCTCACTGCTACTGTTATTATTTACTACTACTGTAGCACGGCAAAGTTAAATCAGGGGTAAACATCAATGCTCACTATCTCATCTCATCTACGAAAAACAACCTCTCTTCCAATCTTCCAATACTCCCGTTCGAAACCATGACAAAGAGTGGATAAACTTTTTGGATTTTTATGGCACGTTTTTTGAAACTACTAAACGGTGTGTTTCGTGTGAAAACCTTTTACGGTGTGTTTCGTGTGAAAACCTTTTATATGAAAGTTATTCTAAAATATCATATTAATCTATTTTTTAAGTTTATAATAATTAAAACTCAATTAATCACACGTTATTATCACCTCATTTGCGTGAAATGTTGAAAATTTAGTTATAATTCGGTATATTTTAATCCAAAATAACAAGATAATAAACATGATATTTACAATAGGATTTGATCCAGTGATAGTGGTGAATGTAATCAACATTAGCATGCTTAACGTAGAATAAGCATCAACAACCACATAATAACGCAATGTTGATATTACGATGAACATTAACAGTAAAACTTCTAATTAAAATAATATAAGAAGGTTATACCCCAAGAATAGTCCTCCGTTGGAGTTTGAGGCGGTATTGCCTCCGTTGGTGTTGACGGGAACCTCCTTCTCCTTGTCTCTAGTGTTGCCGTTGTCATGTTGCCGCTGTCTCCAATGTTCGACATGTTAGTGAAGACGAAGTAGACATTGACGAACGCAGTGAGTAGTCACGCCTTGCGCTCTCCAAAAACCTGATCGCCCGTCCGTCCGTGCAAACGTCGCAACAGTGCGTGGTTTCAGAGGCATACTCTCCCAAACGTCGCAGCAGTGCGTGGTTTCGGAGGCATACTCTCCCAACGCGTGTGCACACACTCGTCAGGATGGGATTACCGTAGCAGCAACAGCCTTGGAAATGGATGAAAGTGTGTCTCCCTTCTTCTTAGGGAGATCAAATCCATTCTCATTTTATAGGAGGAATGGAAGATGAAGAGTAAGAGTCATGGAATAGGAAGAGGAATAGAGTAACTAATTCTCATCAATTAGCCATCAACCATCCTCCACTACACAACCATCAACCAACCATCAATTAGAAGTAATTGATGTAGGTTACCAATGGAATAGAAAGAGAAATAGAGCAACTAATTGTTATCAACTAGCCATGTGAAAGTGCATCTAGGCCCCTAATGATTTTGGTGATTAATTACAATGCGATTAGAGAGGACTAACATTTTTATTCAAGTAAATGTGAAGGTTGTTATGTCCTTAATGAGTTAAAGTAATGCATATCCCGCCAAATGCGTTGACATGATGTGATGCGGCAAATGAGCAAATGGTATATTGTACTTTTTATTTTCCTTGAGTTAATAGGAAAGCCGCAATATTAAGAGGGATGATGCATTGACATATGAGGAGTGATCAAAGTGCTCAAAATCAATTTTTAAAAGTGTTTCTCCTCAGTTTGATGTGTTCTGGAATTTTTCGGAGTTTTTCGAAATTCATTTTCGGACTTTCCGAAAATACACAGAACCACTTTTCGCTTCTGGAAATTTTCGGATATGTCTGAAAGGCATTTTCAGACTTTCCGAAAATGACTAAGAAGGCAAACATGGTTCTGTATATTTTCGGACTTGTCCGAAACTGATTTTCGGATTTTCCGAAAAACATCAGTAGAGTCTCTTTCGCTTCTGTAAATTTTCAGAGTTTTCCGAAAGGAATTTTCGGACTTTCCGAAAATGTCCAGAAGGGTGTTTTTGGTTCTGGAAATTTTCGGACTTGTCCGAAAAGTTTTCAGAATGTCCGAAAAATCTTCAGTTGACTTTACTGTCGGTGCCGAGCTGGAATTTTCGGACTTGTCCGAAAATCTTTCGGAATATCCGAAAATCCCATTTATTGTGCACAACGGGCAGAATTTGGGTTGTGGCTATAAATAGCCCCATCCCCTCACTTGTGAGGGCTGCTGGTCACATTGGATATTCTTGTGCCCTTGGCTTGCTCTTGTTGAGATTCACTTTTGAGCCTTGCTTTCTTGTTTCCCCTCTCACCCGTGTTCGATTCGGATTTGGTGTGTGTGTGAGAGTTGTGGATTCGAGTTTGTGTGAGTACTTGTTGTTGACTTCGTAAAGATTTGTGAGCACTTGCATCATCTCCGGGAGTTCATTGCATCATTTGTTACTCTTGGAGGTTGAGGACTCCTAGGCGGCTAGGTGTTGCTCCCGAGCCACCGATCTACTTGTGGTTGGCCGGGAGAAGTTTGTGAAGGTCGGGTCTCACCTCCGAAAGGGAAGAGATACTCTTAGTGGAAGGAGGAGTGCTTAGTGCAACCTCTTGAGGAAAGGGTCAGCTAAGACCCGGCTCTTAGTGAGCTCCTCAACGGAGAGTAGAATTCCCTCAAGGATTCGAACTTCGGGAACAACTTCGTGAGCTTCATCTTTGGTGACTTCACATCCTCCCTCTCCTTTAGCTTTGCTTGTTTGAGCCGCTATAGGTCTAGTTGCTGTTTGTGCTAGTATATTCTTGTTGTAGGCAACTAGATCTAGGTTTTACCTTGTGTTTGTGCTGACTCCGATAAATTTTCGGATATATCTAAAAATTTTGGAAATATCCGAAAATTACTGCTTCCGCTTTTAATTGAATTCTTGAATTAGCCTATTCACCCCCCTCTAGGCCTAATTGACACTTTCACCATCAACCATCCTCCACTACATAACCATCAACCATCCATCAATTAGGAGTAATTGATATAAGTTACCAATTCCCTAATCAAATGGATTAATTCTCAAAACTCTTCATCCCATTGATATCCCATAAGAGAATGAATACACATGAATTCCTAGCATAATGAGCCTTGGAATTTATTTGATTTAAATGGATCAATTACCCAATTAAATCTAACATGAAACACTTAATCTTCATCTTCAAGAGATTCAAACACCACCTTAGGGCCTGCTTAGTTCTCAAACAAAATTTTTCGCGTTGTCGCATCTAATGTTTGGACACATGCATGGAGTATTAAATGTAAAAAAAACAAACCAATTATACACTTCGCTAGGATTAATTAGGCTAATTGCGCCATGATTTGACAATATGGTGCTACAGTAAACATTTGCTAATAACGGATTAATTAGGCTTGATAAGTTCGTCTCGCAATTTCCTGGTGGAATCTGTAATTTATTTTGTTATTAGACTACGTTTAATACTTCAAATGTGTGTCCGTATATTCAATGTGACATGCAGAGGCAATTTTTTTTTTGCCAACTAAATAGGCTCTTAGGCCTTGTTTAATTCGCGAGACGAAAAGTTTCGACATATCACATCGGATATACGGACACATATTTGAAGTATTAAACATACACTAACAAAATAAAATACAGATTTCGCTTGTAAACTGCGAGACGAATTTATTAAGTCTAATTAATTCGTCATTAGCAAATGTTTATTGTAGCACCACATTATCAAATAATGGAGCAATTAGGCTTAAAAGATTTGTCTCGCAATTTCAACACAATCTGTGTAATTAGTTTTTTTTCTTATATTTAATACTCCATGCATATGTCCAAACATTTGATGTGATAGGGTGAAAAGTTTTTTGTTTGGTAACTAAGCAGGGCCTTAAATTCATACTTCTCCATAAAAATATTAACCAAAACTGATTTGGATTATATATTCACCTTTACATCTGCTCTTAAGTTTTTCTTGTTTTTAGTCCTTGTGTTTTCACAGGTGTTGCCTTTCAGAGGCATTTCTATTAAATGTTACTTTAATCAAAACATACGTAGCTCTCAACAAAGTTATGTATACCTCACCGTTATATCTAGAAAACATATTCTGCCTACATAAGCTTTCGGTGCAAAATATCTCAATTTTTTTTGTTAAAAAAATATACACGTACTTCCAATGTTACAACACATATGTGCAAAGTACTATCTTTAAATTAATTATGTTTTAGCCGTACAAAGAAATACAAAATACAAACAATTTTAAGAGTTATTTTTTTTGGTTATGCAGGTGCATTACTAAGAGCAGGTACAATAGCAGCCTATAAGCCAGCTATAAACATATTTTAAAGAGATAAAGAAAGAGAGAGAAGAGCAGCGGGCTACATATTTGTAGCTAACTACAACACGGACTCCAAGACGTAATGTATGTATGACAGATAGGACCAGATATTAATAGTATAGCAAGCAACTATTGTATGAATTGACTATTACAGCTATAGATGATTTAGAGCTAACAATGGGCTATACTATTAAATTTGCTCTAACAATAGATTTGTTGACACAAACTCCCTTTATAAGCACGACACGGTACGACATACGTATGGGTTAACATTTTGATTGGTGGCAGCTGCTGCAGGGCCCAATTCGAACACAAGTCCCACGGCCTGTGGTAACCCAGCCCACTCCACCACAAGACCAATAATCGATTATTTATTACTCCCTTCATATTTTAATGTATGACGCCGTTGACTTTTTATTCAACGTTTGACCATTCGTCTTATTCAAAAAATTTATATAACTATCATTTATTTTATTGTGACTTGATTTATTATCAAATATTCTTTAAGCATGACATAAATATTCTCATATTTGCACAAAAATTTGAATAAAATAAATGGTCAAACGTTTGTCAAAAAAATCAACGGCGCCATACAAACTAGGCTTCCATCCAATGGCAATGGGGGTTCGATCAAGCACGACAAAGCAAAAGGAATCGAACGATTAATAGCTACTCCTACTAAACAGTACTACTCACCACCCTCTTCCCTTCATTGCTGTTGATGTTGTTTGGTCTTTTTTTTTTGTTAATTTGTTTATTAAAGGAAAACCCGCACCCTCACTCTCAGTCTAGCTCCCTGCTGCTTCCACAGCTACTTAATTGTAGGATGTAGGATGGTGCGTGCTAGCTGCAGCTCACTACTACAACTGTACTAGCTAGCAGATCGCAGCTAGTAGCAGAGAGGAGAGGAGAGGAGTTGATCTGAGGTAGGATAGGAGAGCAGCAGATCAGATCAGATCGATCCGGGCAGGCGGGCAGCATGGCGTCGGCAGGTGGCTGCAAGAAGAAGACGGGAAATAGTCGTAGTAGGAGCCCTCGTAGCCCGGTGGTGCTGCGGAGGGCGATGCTGCATTCGTCCCTCTGCTTCCTGGTCGGCCTCCTTGCCGGCCTCGCCGCCCCCTCCGACTGGCCCGCTGCCGCCGGCGCCGCCGTCTTCCTCCGCACGCTCCGTGCCAGCAATGTCATCTTCAGTCGCAGTAGCAATAGGCCGCAGCAGCCGCAGCTGGTGGTAGTGGTCACCACCACCGAGCAGTCCGACGACTCCGAGCGGCGCGCCGCCGGGCTGACGCGCACGGCGCACGCGCTGCGGCTGGTGTCGCCGCCGCTTCTCTGGCTGGTGGTGGAGGAGGCCCCCGCGGAGAAGCACGCGGCGCCGCCCACGGCGCGGCTGCTGCGGCGCACGGGGGTGGTGCACCGCCACCTCCTCATGAAACAAGGAGATGATGATTTTAGCATGCAGATATCGATGAGGAGGGAGCAGCAGAGGAACGTGGCTCTGCGCCACATCGAGGACCACCGCATCGCCGGCGTCGTGCTCTTCGGGGGCCTCGCCGACATCTACGACCTCCGCCTCCTCCACCACCTCAGGGACATCAGGTACAGCATCACAATACATACCTACGTATATGCGTACACTACATCCTTATTAGAGTCTTAGAAAAAAATACTCGTACGTTGTAACATGTTATGGTTTAGTTAAGATGAAATTCACTATGTGAATTCACTTGAATCTATATATTTCTAGAAAATCATGAGCTACAGTTAAAAGTCCGACGAGTCCGCTCATCACAATTTAGTATGCGAGTTTTTTTTAAAGAGATTCTTTTATACGATTCTTCCTGTATTACTAAAAAGCGAACAAACTTAAAAAAAAAACCAGATATGTATTTCCAAAAACGAACGAACTTGGAAACTGACTCTACACGAATGACGTGCCAAAGTACCGGTAAAAATATTTTCAATTTTTATAATATAGGCTGTGTTCCCTTCAAAACTTCCAAAAATTCCGTCAAATCAACTATTTGTACACATGCATGGAGCATTAAATGTGGATAAAAAAAACCAATTGCACATTTTGCATGTAAATTACGAGACGAATCTTTTGAGCCTAATTACGCCATGATTTGACAATGTGATGCTATAGTAAACATTTGCTAATGACGGATTAATTAGGTTTAATAAATTCGTCTCGCGGTTTATAGGCGGAATCTGTAATTTATTTTGTTATTAGTCTATATTTAATACTTCAAATGTGTATCTGTCTACTTAAAAAAAAATTGGTACACCAACTAAACACCTCTATAGTAGAGGTAAAGATATTTTAGTCAACACTCAACTACATTCCGCTATATATAGGCCTGGGTTAGTTACTAATTTTCTTTTTAAACTTTTAATTTTAATGTAGAACTAAACAAAGCCATACTACTCCAGTATGTTTTTAATTACTAGTAGTGAGCTAGCTAGCTAGAGACAAACAATGTACACATAACATGGAGGCCTCCCGGAGTGATAGTTTTTGTACGTAAGCAGGTACTCCCTCCGTCCCAAAATAAGCATAGCCATGAATTTTCGTGTCTAATTTTAATTGTCCATTTTATTTAATTTTTTTAAAAAACTAAAAAAAATATAAGTCACACATAAAGTACTATTCGTGCTTTATAATCTAATAACAAACAAAATACTAATCATAAAAAAATAAATAAAATAGATGATCAAAATTGAACACAGAAACTCGTAACTATGTTTGTTTTTGAACGGAGGGAGTACTACGAAGCTAGGGTGTCGGTGGATGGAAGGGCCCTCCCTACTACTACAATAGCTACTCCTTAGGATTCAAAATTATATATGTGTCATCCTATTCACATTTTTCTCTCCAATCACTCTTTGAAATTTCTCCCCATTTTACTCTATAGTGCACCCTCCATCCCTAAAAAAATAAAATTAGAGATAAACCTGGATAAATTCATTCTCAAAAGGTACTACCTCCGTCCCATATTACTTGTCGCTTTGACTTTTTCCTTATAACGTTTGACCATTCGTTTTATTTGAAAAATTTATACAAATATAAAAAGGGATAAGTCATACTTAAAATACTTTTGATAATAAAGCAAATCACAAATAAAATAAACAATAATTTCAAATTTTTTTAATAAAACGAATGATCAAACATTACAAATAAAAAAAGGTAGTATCTTTTTAAGACGGGGAGAGTACTCTATAATTTATTATTATGTAGGAGTACTTACTACTAATTTAAAGTTGAGCGTGAAAAATGATTGCTGAAATTAAAATGAGAGGGATGTCGTAGCAGTAGCGCGTTAATTATTGTATATGGCCGTACAGTGCAGTATAGTACAGGATGTGTCGGCAAGAATGAATGATTTGATGGGGCTGGCATATGTAAATGCAGGACATTTGGTGCGTGGCCCGTGGCGACAGTGTCGGCGTACGAGCGAAAGGTGATGGTGCAAGGCCCACTCTGCATCAACACATCCTCCTCGTCGGTGATCACCCGCGGCTGGTTCGATATGGACATGGACATGGCGGCCGGCGGCGAGCGGCGAGCGGCCGCTGACCGGCCGCCTCCGGAGACGTTAATGGAAGTGGGCGGGTTCGCGTTCAGCAGCTGGATGCTGTGGGACCCGCACAGGTGGGACCGCTTCCCCCTCTCCGACCCCGACGCCTCGCAGGTCAGCCACTGCCCAGTGCCCGGAAAGAGATCCCTGACTTTGTGCAGTTTGCAGTTATGCCACTGGTGACACCAGTGGCATAACACCAGTGGCATAACTGCAAACCAGTGGCATAACTGCAAACTGCACAAAGTCAGGGGATCCTCATTCCCAGTGCCCACCCATCATCGCTACCTCTCACTCGATCTACTCCTGCCACGTAGTAGTAATTAATTAGCCTAACCACGTCGTCCACCCCACCTTCAGGCGGACCGGAGTATTATATCACGATTCTCAATTTCTTACTTATTAGTCATTCCATATTTTAACGTATAACGTCGTTGACTTTTAAGTAAAGTTTGATCATTCGTCTTATTTAAAAGGAAAAAGTACGTTTTACCCTCTGAACTATTGTGACAGTACGAATTACCCTCCCGAACCATAAAATCAGATATATTACACCTCAAACTATTGATACCGGATGAATTACCCCCCCGACTCAATACTGAGCGGTTTTGCTCCTACGTGGCATAGACATGGCGTCGATGTGGAAATCCAATCAGCAAAAAAAACACACACACACACACACACACAAGGGCCCACATGTCATTATCTCTCTTCAGTCTTCCCCCTCCCCCTTCTCTCTCTCAGGCGTGCGTCAACGGGCAATGCGCGACGGCAGCGGCACGCGGACGGGCGGCGAGCGCGGCAAGGAGTGGTGGGGCCGAGACAGGCGGCGGGCGGGTCGGGGGCGCAGCGGACGTGGTGGAGAGGTGGCCGGCAGGCGTGACGGCGCCTGTGCCCTCCTGTCGCGGCGGCAGCGGCGCGCGGACAGGCGGCGAGCGGGGGCCGCGGGCGCGGCGGGTGGCGCGGCAGGGAGTGGTGGGGCCGGGGCAGGCAGCGGGCGTGGTGGAGAGGCGGCCGGCGGGCCTGACGGCGCCCGTGCCCCCTATCGCAGCGGAGGGCGGCGAAGTGGCGAGGGCGGCGAAGTGCCCTCCTCTCATACCTCTCTCTCGGGCCGTCGGGAGGTCGGTGCGCACGCCTGAGCTTGCCGTCGTCATCTTCAATGTCCTCGGGACCTTGGCGCCCGTGCCCGTCTCGCCCTCCCCACCGCGCCCACCGGAGCTCGAGGCGGCAGGAGGAGGGGACAGCGAAGGGGAGCCTGGGCTCATCGTACTCCAGCAGGAGCGGCTCGAACGACGACGGCGGCGGCTGGGGGATGACTCCGACGACTCTTCCGGCCTCCACGCTCCCTCGCCGGTCTCCTCACCTCCTTCCTCTCTGCCCGCCCCGCTAATGCCGGCATGCTTCGGCCGCCGCCGCTCCGCCCGCGTTGCCACCGCTGCTTCGCCCCGCCGCTCTGCCGCCGGCGCGCGAGTCGCAGCCGCTAGCATCTAACGGGAGAGAGAGAGGGGGTGAGAGGGAAAGAGAGAGAGAATATTATGTCATGACAGGTGGGCCCTATCCTTTATTTAATGAAAAACTTGCTGACTGGACTGCCACGTAGACCAAAACCGCTTACAAAACTGTTGGGGGGGTTTCATCCGGTATCGATAGTTGAGGGTGAAAAATGACTGGTTTTCAGGTTTAGGGGGTAATTCATACTCACCCAATACTTCAGGGGGTAATTCGTACTTTTCCTATTTAAAATTATTGTGTAAATATAAAAATATTTATGTCATTCTGATAAAACATTTGATGATAACTCAAGTCATAATAAAAAAAATAATAATTATCCAAATTTTTTAAATAAAACGAATGATCAAATGTTGGTTAAAAAGTCAACAACATTATATATTAAAATACGGGGAAGGGAGTACTTTCTTGTCATGTCCTGGGGCTGGTCCTAGCTATAGATAGATCAGTAGTACTACCTCGTTTCAGATTATAAGACTTTCTAGCATTTGTCCATATGTATATAGATGTTGATTAATCTAGTCACACACACACACACACACATATATATATATATATATATATATATATATATATATATATATATATATATATATATATATATATATATATATATATATATATATATATATATATAGTGTGTGTGTGAGTAAAGTCGAAACGAAGGAAGTAGCTAGCTAACTGAAAAGAGATTAAAAGTCGGAAGAATATAATGCGCAATTCACGTACGCACACGACACTAGACACGCACAAGCTCCGCGTCTGTCTGCTTTCTTTTTGGTTTGTTTGTTTGCTTGCTTGCTTAATTTCATCAATCATTTCCATATATTATTCCAGCCTCACTAGCTAGAAGCCTTTCAGCGTGTAGTAGTAGTACATGTACTATAATTACCGTACAGTTTGGATCCCAATCTGCAGATTCATCATTACATAAGTACACAGTAACTATTGACAATTACGAAGTAGGAGTACGTACTAGTAATTGAGATTATATATATATATATATATATATATATATATATATATATATATATATATATATATATATATATATATATATATATATGCGCTTAATAATATGTGTATACATATATATGCAGGAATCAGTGAAGTTCGTGCAGCGGGTGGCGGTGGAGGAATACAACCAGTCGACGACGAGGGGGATGCCGGACTCCGATTGCTCCCAAATCATGCTCTGGCGCATCCAAACTACGCTCTAGGCTCTAGCTAGCTTAATTTCATTCTTCTTCCTTAATCATCGATCGTCAATCTCCAAAACCCACACTCCTACTCCTATCTAAGACAAATACCTGCATATAAATATATACACACGTATACGTGGTGTGTTCACGTACGGTTAATTAAGCTGCAAGGAAGTACTCCGCAATACTACATGCATATATGTTTTCACCTTACTTACGTCGAGTCTTTGTGATTCTCGGTCTCTTTTTAAGTAAGAGTGACAATATATTCACGAGGAAAATACATCAGTGATATACCACAACCTGTGTGGAGGGTGAAATTTTTAGTCACTCGCTTTGTAAGTTGATCAACCCAGCTTAAGATTCTGATAAGCAGCTGCTGAGAAACTAGCTGGTGACTTCTAAGTTCATTTTCTAGATTCTACAACTACAGACTCTCAGAATCTGGATAAAAAACTAGACTGTTTGGAGGAGCTTCTGGCAACTGGAGATTCTAAGAGAAACTGAAGGTGTTAGAAGCTCCCCAAACAGATTCATAGGCTAAATCTTGTCCAACAGATGTCATTTCTGCTGGTTTTCTCTTATAGCATGGACACACACGATGTATAAATAAATCAACAGCGGAGGCAGGTACCAAATCATGACAGTTGATTGTGCTAGATTCAATGGTTCAATAATGTAGGTACCAGACAACGCCATCTAATCTGGGAGATGGTACCGGCTCGAGGAACGGAATTGCTAGAAAACTTTCGCAAGTTTTTCTTTTTTGCCCCTAAAACTTTTGAGATTTGTGCATTAACGTAAAAAAAAAGATAATCTCCAAGAAATTCTATTGACAAGTGTCCAAATCTCAGAAATGGCATCGATAAGTGTGAGTTTTAAGAAATGCCATCGTACAAACGACTTTGTCCTAAAAATGCCATCGTCGTTAGGGTTATGTCCATTCCACGCCATTAAATTCTATAGGATGAACAGTGTATTTAATGGTGTAAAGTGGACGGCGATGGCATTTTTGGGACAAAATCGTTTGTACGATGGAATTTCTTAGAACTCACACTTGTCGATGGTATTTCTTGGATTTGGACGCTTGTCAATGGCATTTCTTGAATTATCTCTAAAAAAATCGCTAGAAAGAAATTTTCACGCATGCCACGCGTAAGATCCCTATGCTAACCAACCAAATCATAGTTGAATACAAGTTTTATATAAATTACATCGTAGTTATAATACAATTACACTTCAATTATGTGATGTCGCATGCGTGACGGAGAGGAGATATTTCAGCGTCTCGCGTGAAACATTGAGGTCGCGCACCTCTGCTTCACTTCATTACCTATCATGCCTATGTTAAATGAATGGTTGTATTTAATTTGGTACCTGGTGGTACCGTACCAGTATATTGTATTATCGTAGGCGCATGATGTTATGGTCCGCCTGTAATTTAGTATGTGTTTGGTTGCAGAGATTTGCTGGGTCGGGTTAGGTCGAATCCGCTTTTATAGATGTATAATTGTGGGGTTAGATGGGACGGGTTGACTCCAAAAGAGAATATCCTCCTGATATTTGGGTTCGACTCCCCCATCATTAGTATATAAAAAACCATCATAGGTGTCAGTTCCCAACCGGCTATATGTGCCGGTTTTCCTACCGGCACCTATTGATCGACACCAATACAAGCAACCGGCACCTATACCAAAAATAGAACCGGCACCTATAGGTTTGTACGAGCAAAAAAAAAGAGCCGGCTCGAATCGAGCCGGAACTCGCAATCGCAATCACTGCGCCATGCCCCACATCTAGTTTTTTGAAATCCCCACATCACAGATCATCCACCAATCACAGATCAAAACATATTCAACAAGAAAAGCATCCACAAATCAAAAAACATCTTAAAAGAATCTACAAAATCATCCCAAAAAAATTCCTCAGGCGCCGCCGCCCGCCGCCTCCCCTCCCACCGGATTTGACGGAGGGGAGTGTGCGGCGGCCGCCGTTGCTGTCTCCGAGGTCCGCCGTCTCCTCTTCGGTCGGATCGAGCGGAGGGGACAGCGCCGCGGCAGCCGCCGCCGGCCGTTCCCAAAGGTCCACCACCTCCCCTCCGGCTGGATCCGGTGGAGGGGAGGGCGCGGCCGCCGCCAGCCGCTGCTGCCGCCTCCGCCTGGCCACCGCCGAAGCCCGCCGACTCCCAACTGCCTCCCTCCACAGGCTCCCCTCCACGCCGCCGCCTCTGTCTGTGGGGTGCCCGCCGCCTCCCCACCTGTCGGATCTGGCGGAGAGGAGGGCACGGCCGCCGCCGCCTCTGCCGCGTCCACTAGGCCGGTTGCCAGCCGCGGGGGCTTGCCGTCTTCGCCATGCAGCCACTGCCGAGAGAGAGAGAGAGAGAGTGGTGGGAGAGAGACGCGAGAGCTGAGAGACGAGAGAAAGGTAGTAGATGGATAAGGCGGAGAGACGAGAGAAAGGTAGTAGATGGATAAGGCGGAGAAACGATTTGATAAGGACGCGTGGTGGTGTGGTGCTTATGGGCTCGGCTCGCCGGCTTGGCTCAAAGCTATAGGTGCCGGTTTTTTAAAAAAACCGGTACCTACAATATATGATAGGTGCTGGTTTTTTTAAAAAAACTGACACCTATAGTATAAGTGCCGGGTTTTTTTCTAGAACCAGCATCTATATATATTGTTTAAAGGTGCCGGTTCTATTTTTTCCATCGTAGGGAGGTGGGAAAAGCTCTATAGGTGTAGGTTTTAAATGAACCGACACCTATGAGCCGTTCTCTATGACGGTTTTTTAGTAGTGCATGAAAATTTGGCGGACCGATTCGACCCAACACTCTCGCGTGAATCACGTGAGGCAGCGGCGAGGTTGACCACGCGTCGCAGCCTCCTCCCTTTGTGCTTCCCCTCCCTCACTGGCTTCTCGTCCAGGAAGCGGCTGCGGCGGCGGCAACAGCGACGGCGGTGTTGGTAGGAAGCAGTGGGGAGGTTGATGCGCGAGGGAGTAGTCGTCACGACCTCTTTCCTTCTCCCTCCACACTTCCCCTCTTGTGCCATCTTCTTGTCCAAGAACGGAGGAGGCGGCTCCCAGCGACATCACTCTCGTGCCCTTCTCTTTGTGATAGCTGGTTGGTTGCATGAGACTATTGAAATTCCTAGCGATGATGTTTTTTTTTCAATAAATTTCATCAGAATAGAACAATTTTTTATATGAACAAGTGTTAAGACAATTCTGAAGCAGCTATATATAGTGGGTGGTCTAATTAATTAAGCTAATTCTAAGACAATTCTTTGTGAATCCCCCTAAGCCTAGCCTAGGAGACCCTCTCCCCTTTCCACCCTTCCCTGTTCCATTTGTACCCTAACTCAGGACCCTAACTAATCACGATTGCCGCTGCGGATCGTCAGAGTTGGAGGAGAAGCCCACTAGAGTACGAATCGCGAAACCGAATTGAAGTTTATAAATTTGTCAGAATTTATCTTTATTTTACTATATGGAATGTGGTTTACAGATTCCCGATAATAATAACTAATAGAGTTTGGGACCATGTGCGTATGTACCTAGATAGGGAGCTCAGCTCATTGATGCACATGTACATGCGTCCATGTCTGGTACTTACTTGCGGGTAACTAGCACGCACTTGCACTAATTGGATAGATCCATCCATCACGATCGAGCTCACCTATGGATGCCTACGCTATATACCACACTTAAAATCCACTCTTGCGTGCGTGCTTGGTGTCAGTGGAACAAGCACCGAAGAACGACTATCGATAGAAGTTGATGATGAGGCGCAGCTTGGTGATTGTGATGGTGGCCTGCAGCTGCGCCACAGCCATAGCCAGAGGAGGAGGAGGAGGAGGTCTGAAGCTCAACTTCTACTCGGAGTCGGAGAGGTGCCCGAGGGCGGAGGAGGTGGTGAGGGAGGAGGTGCGGAGGCTGTACGAGGAGCACGGCAACACGGCGGTGTCGTGGTTGAGGGCACTCTTCCACGACTGCATGGTCTACTCCTGCGACGCCTCCCTGCTGCTCCACACCACCACCACCACAGGCGTCTCCGAGCAGTCCTCCCACCGCAGCTTCGGCATGCGCAACTTCAAGTACATCACCGCCATCAAGGCCGCCGTCGAGCGTGAGTGCCCTGCCACCGTCTCCTGCGCCGACATCCTCGCCCTGGCCGCCCGCGACGGCGTGGCCATGCTGGGTGGGCCCTCGGTGGCCATGCGGACGGGGCGGCGCGACAGCAGGGAGAGCTACTACGGCGTGGTGGAGCAGTACATCCCCAACCACAACGACAGCGTGTCCACCGTGCTGTCGAGGTTCGCGGCCATCGGGGTGGACACGGAGGGAGCGGTGGCGCTGCTGGGCGCGCACTCGGTGGGGCGCGTCCACTGCTTCAACCTGGTGGGGAGGCTGTACCCGCAGGTGGACGGCAGCATGGAGGCGGCGTACGGGGAGTACCTGCGGGGGAGGTGCCCGACGGCTGCGGCGACGGAGGACACGAGAGAGGTGGTGTACGCGCGCAACGACCGCGTCACGCCCATGCTCATCGACAACATGTACTACCGCAACCTGCTCGCCGGGCGGGGGCTCCTCCTGGTGGACCAGCAGCTGGCCTCCGACGCCCGCACGGCGCCCTACGTCCGCCGGATGGCCGCCGACAACGACTACTTCCACCAGCGCTTCGCCGCAGCGCTTCTCACCATGTCCGAGAACGCGCCGCTCACCGGCGCACAGGGGGAGGTCAGAAAAGACTGCAGGTTCGTCAACTCTAGCTAAGCTCGACTAGCTAGTAGTACACATATACATACATATATGATCGATGTAAAAATAATTGAGGTACGTTCTATGAGATCGATCGGTCTGTGAACTAATCGATCGGCGGCCTCTATCTGTTGGCATCGACTCCTCCATTGGATCTTTGTATTTTTCTCAACTTGTATGTACGTACGTATGTATGTGGGGTTCCGTCGAGTCGTGTGTGTCCGTGACCGTAACTGGACTCAATTATTATGGAGTAACATAATATATATTGTATGCGTGGCGTTCCATCGTTACAAATATGCAACAGTGTCTATCATCATAGCAGTAGTGCAGTGGCGGCAGCGACATGTTTCGATGGATCAGATTCAAAATACTTTGGGGGAATAAGTTCACCGGAGGTCCCTTAACCACAAAACCAGAAATGTCTACCCCTAAACTCACTCGAACCGTTCACCGGAGGTCCCTCGGCAGTATTTTCGCCCGGTTTTGCTGACGTGGCATCCTAGTCAGCAAAAAAAAATTAAAAAAATACATGGGGCTCACATGTCAGCTGCACATTTTTTTCTTCTCTTTTCTTCTCCTTCTCTCCTCTTCTCCTTCAGGCTGCAGGCGGAGGCGGAGCAGCCGCGCGCCATGGCCGCCGTCGTCGTCGGCTCTCCACCGTCGTCGTCGCCATGAGCGAGGCTACGCGGAGCGGCCGTCCGGTGGCGGAGCGGAGGCAGCGGAGCGCGGCGGCGGGCGGAGCAGCCGCGCGCCGTGGCCGCCCTCGTCGTCGGCTCTCCACCGTCGTCGTCGCCGTGGGCGAGGCCTAGAGTTACATGCACATATGCATTCATTCATGAATGTAGTACATATATATTCGATCGATCGATCTTGTCACTTTCAACCAGTGCAGCCTGCAAATCAATCACAAGCTGCTTTTGCTTTGGTCTTTTTCTCTCTATTGCATGCATGTATCCCTCACTTGAGAACCCATAGCTAGCATGCATGCGTTCACGGGCTTTTGGCCTTTCTTCTCTCGCGCGTGGAGGGACGCCATTGCCGCCGACAAGCTCGCGAGTGAAGCTCGGCCGGCTCTCTCTCCTCTCCGGCAAGAAGGGCGCCAAGGCCGCCCTGTCCGACGACGACGATTACGAGCCCCCCGCGCCGCCGCTCCCACCCGGGGACGGCGACAATGACGAGGAGCCCATCAACCTCGTCTTCAAGGGCGGAGATGAGGCCGGCGGGAGAGGGGGTGGCGCGCCGCATCGGCGAAGAGGTCGTTGCCGACCTCCTACCGCCGCTCCGCAGCCACACTTGCCCCCCGCCGCTCGCCGACCAGGCCCCCCGCTCTGTCGTAATCGCCCGCCGTCCTCTGCCCACCGCTGCTCCGCCTACCACGCTCGTGGAGGTCAACCAACACGACGACGACACCGGCGGTGAAGAGCTAGAGCATGACGAGCGCCGCCGCTCCGCTGCCACTCTCGCCCGCTGCCCTGCCCGCCGCTCCCGCCGTCCCAGCTGCCTCTCTCCCCCTCTCCCGCCACCGCTGGCGCGCTCGCTCCACGCCGCCCACCGCCGTGCCCGCCTCCTCTCCCCTCTCTCGCTTCTTCCCCGCGCGCCGCTGTGCCCGCACCGCTGCCTGTCGCCACGCCCTCATCTGCCCGGCCGCCTCACTGAAGAAGACGAGAAAAGAAAATGTGCAGCTGATATGTGGGCTCCATGTACTTTTTAATTTTTTTTACTGACTAGGATGCCACGTCAGTAAAACTGGGCAAAAATACTGCCGAGGGACCTCCGGTGAACGGTTTGAGGGAGTTTAGGGGTACACATTTCTGATTTTGTGGTTAAAGGACCACAGAAAATCTCGCTGTTAAGTTGAGAGACCCCTGGTGAACTTATTCCTAGTTTGGGATAGAGCGTTGACTGACGTTGGTTGCGATTGGGCCTCTTTCTCATCTTTCGACAAGTTTAATTGGGCCCCCATCACAACGTACGGCATATTTTATCCCCAACGTCTCCACTCTCACACCTCCCTCTCTCCTGAGTCCCCTCTTTCAAGATATTTAACTATTTATCAATTTTACATATAGCAATTTCACTAAACTTACATATCATAGATACATACATGATGGTCCACATATCGTAGGTTGTGAGTAACAAATCATTAATTACAACATCTTAAAAGTAACGAATAGTTAAATGCCCCTACGAGTCCCACATAAGCAACCTCACCGACGACGTCATGCACCCAAGCCGGTCGGCATCGGCAGCCTCGCCTCCACTCAGAGTAGGTGTACAATAGCAGACTATAAGCTAACTATAAATATATTTCGAGGAGATACCAAAACATGGCAGGGAAAGATTTGTAGTGGCAGATCTATCTCTTCTTCAAAAAAGATTATCAATCTTGGAGTATATGTATAGTTAGCTTTTGTATGAGAGCTAACACTCATTTTTTTCTTTATCTTTCTCTTCCACATAAGATTATAGTTGGCTTATAACCCACTGCCATCCTTGCTACATACTCTCTCCGTGCTCGTAAAGGAAGTCGTTTTGGACAGCGACACGGTCTCCAAAACACAACTTTGACTTCTTGTTTCTATAAAAATATTTATTAAAAAGTGATATATGTATACTTTTATGAAAGTATTTTTCAAGACAAATCTATTCATATAACTTTTACATTTTCAAACTCAACAACTAACTTTAGAGTTATTCATGATTTATATTCCCAAAGTTTGATTTAAACATTATTCTAAACGACTTCTTTACGAGTACAGAGGAAGTATATCAACATCCAACATCACAGGAAGCCTTCTGGTAAGACTCGCATTAATGCATTATACTTGTTGGCTGCTGCTTTGTGTGTGGTGTGTTGTTTTGAGGTGCAATCATTCGAACAATCAAACATGAAGGCTCTAGCAAATGAAACCTGAAGATGTAGATATTCTGGGTAAAGGGTTTGTCTTTCCCTTTTTTAGTAGTCTGACAGATCAATTACAACCTCCGCATTCATCTTAGGTATTAGGACCTATTTCGGGAAACTTTTAGTAGCTGTATCTTTCAACAGAATCTCTAACTCTCCCAAACAGCTTAGATTATTACCTAGATTCTACAAATATGTATATGTAGAATCCATAAAATAAATTAGAAGCTAGAAGCTGAAAAACCCAACTTCTTCAAATTCTTAGAAACTGGATACTAACTAGCAAATTATGAGAATCTTAAGCTCCTCATTTCATCTATGATTGGCTTGCTTTAACCATGCGAAAAGAGGTAACAATTACGTAGTACTCCCTCCGTCCCATATTATATGGGATTAGGGGTTAAAAACGTGTCTCAAAATATAAGGGATCGGGTAGGTAGAGTACTAATGCAAACAAACATCGGGCAGGGAGAGTACTAATGCGGACAGAGAGCTGTCGGTGGAATTTGTCCCTACCTTATCCTCTCACCGAGTCGCCCATCGACCACCGCTCGTTCCCCTCCCGATTTTCTTCGCTTTTTCTCTGTCCCCTCCATCAGCGCCTCCCTCCCACCCGCATCTTCTTCCACCTCCTCCCATCCATCCGAGCTCCTTCCCTTCCACCTCCCATCCGTCGACGCCAACGCCGGTGGTGCGGCGGCCAACCTGGCCCATGCGCCGCCGCCACCGGTGCCCAACCTGGCCCGTGCGGTGGGGGCACCGCCGGGGAAGCGAATCGAGGTGGTGTGGGAGCGGGAGAACACGCTGCTCTCGTTCGGCCAGGCCGCCGCGCACGCCGCCGTCGCCTTCGTCGAGTTCAACGTCCAGGTATATATATACAGCGCAACCGAGTTTGATGTGCGTGCTTCCATTTCCACGTTGTTGGTAGTACCTGTGTTTGTTTTGGATCTTACATTGGATGTCAGTTTACGCTTTGAATTGTTTGATTTTGACACCGCTGCATCGCAATGCAAGATTTGGAAGCTAGCGTGGGTATGACTTGGATGTAGCCATTGATTGGTGTGGTACTGGACATGAAATTTGCAGCAACGTTCTAGCCAGTGAACTATATGGGACAAGACTCACAAGTAGGAGTATCAATTTAATCGCATTTAACCAGGATCTAGATGCCACCATGCTAAATTGGTCAAGAATGAAGAATGGAGCGATTTTAGGTGGATGTTTTGCAGGGATGTAGTTATCCATTAGGCAAAGTGCTAGGATTTGAAGTTGCAATTCTTGTTTAGAGCTGAAGAGGTTCTTAAAACATTGCCAACTACTCTTAGATCATACGGAGTACTAGGAAATTAACGGTGTTTAAAAAAACTGAAGTGTCAATTTTATTAATCTTAAACGCTGTTAGGCACATCCTATCTTAGATTCATGGTAGATTTAAAGGTTCTATGTTTCATTTTGATAGTTTAAAATTTAAAATTTTATAGGAATATAATGATTTAACATGTCGCCGGCAGCAGTTTACGGGCTGGCGGCAGAATGCGGCCTAGCGGCAGGGTTCGCGGGACGTGGTGGTTGCTAGGCAAAGAGCCGCGTCCAGTGGCGGAAGGCGTTTGTTTTGACGACTTGGTGTTTGTCCCTGACTCGGATGATGAAGGGGCTGGCAATGAGTTCAACTCACAAGGTTTTGACGACGAATTTGTGCCTGAAACACAACAAGATGTTCCAATCGAGGAGATTGGCATAGGGTTCCTCTCTTATTTATTTAATTATTAGTCCTTTCCATTCAATTTTGTTAAATTATGTGCTTTTTGATGTTCCATTTATTTCTCCTTACGGTGCAGCCATCCTGTGACAAGCAAATCAGGAGGGCCGCGCCAGCTCGGAGTGCATCCTCGCTTGGGGTATGTGATTCACACTAGATTGTTGATTTGGGATGGTTATGCATTTGTAGCATGCAAATTGAGTCACATCTTGATTTATATTGATTTGTCTTATCTTCTTTACAGTACAATGTTGCACGATTGGCTTCGGGCTATTTCAGAGTATGAGAAGCCAAGCATCGACATGGCAACCATCGAGAAGGCATGGGCCGATGAGAAAAAGGCAATCGCTGATGCGGACTATGAGGGAAATCCAAGCAAGGTGAACACAAGCTCCGAGAAGAAGGCATGTGTCGACGAGGGGAAGTCAATCTCCGATGCAGAAACTGATGATGAGGGCGTCGGTGTGCCTGAGAAGAAGGCATGCATCGCCGAGGGAAAGTCAATCTCCGACGCAGAGACTGATGATGAGGGCGTCGGTGTGCCTCGGAATTTACAGATGAAAGATTTGCACGATATCATGTTTCCTACCTGCTGAATGTGATTGTGTTGTGGTATTTTATTGTGGAAATGCACAATGGACATAGGAGTACTTAGTGCAATATGGATGTAAGACTACCATGTTTATAAGTGTACAAATTACCGTAGTGTTCCATATGGTTGCCAGACTAGTACGAAGTATTTTGTTATGGAAATGCCCTAGTTATAGTCATATACTCCTATAATATATTGTTCTAATGATTGTAGTATTGTTCCAAAGTTAGTGCTGAAATTAACTATGCAATGACATGTTCTGAAATGGGTTCAATTAAGTATTCATTGTTATGAAATTAGTGCTGAATTAAATATAGAATCACATATTGCTGATTGCTAAAACTAGTTATGCTGAATTACCTATATATAACAAAAGTCTGAAATCATATTTACAAACTCCATCGGAGTACGAAAAACAAAAGTATGGCTAGGCTGGACTAGTTGTTCAACATGGTCTGCATCACCACATACTTACAAACTCCATCGGAGTACAAAAGATAAAAGTATGGCTAGGCTAGGCTAGTTTAACAAGGTGTGCATTACCACATACTTACAAACTCCATCGGAGTAAAAAAACAAAAGTATGGCCAGGCTGGACTAGTTCAACAAGGTCTGCATAACCTTGTTGTAAAGTGCAATATCACAAGTCAGACTAGTAGGGAGCATGTCAAGCCTCTCCAATCGATCCTTGTTCATATGGGGTATCTTGTAGCCATTGCCTCCATCGGCTTTCATCACTTCTATGAAGCAAGCTTGTAGGGTTAGGAAAACCCTACTCACCAAGTTAGAATTATACTCATTGTACTCTTCGTCCACATTGCTGATTAATTCATCCATGTTACTACAATTTTTGAGGTATGTCTTCGATTGAAGAGAAGCAAAGAAACCCAGATCAAGCACATTCATGTTTGGTGAATTAGGGCGTTGGTTCATGATGCGTATGTCTAGGCCTACTTGGGCCACCGCGAGGGCAAATGCTTCGTCGTTTGGCAGAATATGTGTCCGTGCATTGTCTTGCTGAATCCAAATGGTCTTCCCTACATCTTCTCTCGGCCAACAAGAGGCAATAGTTGGAATAACCTTTGTAATCAAGAAAGCCCTACTTGTTTCTCTCGACACCGTAATAGATTTTGTGACCAATGTACCCTTCGGCCTGTTGCGACTACTCCTTTGTGCTGGTTCCTAACATATAGAGCAAAGAACAAGTTAGCTACAAAGTGACTTGAAAGCAATAAAAATAGATTGAATCAAGTTGAGACTTCACCTTCCTAACAAAGGGCCATATTCCTATTTTGACATCGAAGTAGCAATTTCCTTCCTCATCATACCTAGGCTTTGCAAGAGCTGATAAAAACATAACTTTATCTATGGCATTTTTATTTTGCACACATCTCACAGGTTCATCTTCATTGAATACAAGGTAGAAGGTCTTGTTTTTCATAGTGGCGTTGAACCATTTTTCATCAATATGCACAATGTTTTGCATGTCTATAAATCTTGGTTCAGCATTCAAAGTAGCAACATCTAGCATGGATACACAGAACTTGAGCCTTTGTTTTTTATTAGCTTCCTTCAAGTAAGGTTTAATGCTATTTTAGTGACGGCGAAGGGCTCCTTCTTTGACTAACCTATGCACCTTGCTTTTGCTAGCATTCAATGCGCTAGCAAGAGATCTGATGCTACACCTTAAGTTCAAAGGAAGTGCTAAAACCTGATCCAAATCAATGTCACTTCTTTTTCGGCCACAATTACCAGGCTTCTTTGATTTAAAGTCAACTTCAACACCTGCTGCTAAACATTTCTTCGCCTTTGTCCAAATGTCTTGTACAACTCTCCTTGTCACATCAACCATAGTTGCAATAATTGTTGTAGTATCTCTATCAACAAGTTTCCCATTGATAGTACTTGCAAGTA
Source organism: Oryza sativa Japonica Group (assembly GCF_034140825.1). Lineage (NCBI taxonomy): Eukaryota > Viridiplantae > Streptophyta > Magnoliopsida > Poales > Poaceae > Oryza > Oryza sativa. Next base: position 29,788,616 of record NC_089041.1, on the reverse strand, counting down.
AAGCACCATAAATAGCTTTGTTCTCAGCTTCTGGTAAATATTTCCTTCTCTTTATATTGTCTTGTTGAGTATCTGCACAAAGAAAATATTTATATATATACATATCAGTTGGCAATATATTTTATACTTGCAGTACACTAATGAATGTCATTTGCATGTCATACCTTCCTCATCACTTGATGTATGGAGATCTTCATCAAAGACAACATCCATATAAGGAGAATAAACATCAAAATCCTCCTCGTCTGCATGGACAGAAAAGGTGAGACATGAGCTACTCATATGATATCCCCATCTGCATCACTGCTGATTACATATGAGCAAAAAATAATGTATGTACCTGCATAATTTGATTGATCTTGGAGAACATAGAGTCTGTCATCGTCAAATACAATATCATCTTCTCCATAATTTGCTGCATGACATGTGACGAAGATAAATTTAAAGTTGAAGGTTGTACAAAGAAACTAGCTAATGAAGTAGTGCATTCGCGCGGCTTTAACCACCCTGTCATGTGCTTTGTATGATGAAATATATAGAAAAGTGCATTATAAATTAAGTAACCATTCTTGACCACAAAAGTTTTTTTTTGCATTAGGTCATCTACCACAAAAAAAACACATGTTCCCATACCTATATGGGTCATCCTTCAGTGGTGTTATATATAAAGTTCATAATATTAATTTTTTGGATTGTTTTAGTAGTTTCTGATATTAAAACCAGCTTTATGAAATAAAACTTGAACTATGCTGATTCCAACTATTTAGAACACATGATGTACGCTTATAAACTTTGGAGATTGTTGGGCTAATGGCTGGTTATCATAATGAGCAAATAAAATTTATAGAGCCATTTATGATCATCATTTTTGCACAGTACCACATAAGAGTATATATATGACTGATGGCTGAAGTTTACAACTCTTGACTAAAAGCAACAACTGATTGACACTAATAGCAAAGTTGCAAAGCTCTGTGTTATGCAAAGAAGTAATATTGGGCTTGTTAGTTTATGAATTTGTTCATAAATTTTGATCATACAAACTTTGCTACTTTCAACATTTATGTTTCTGTTATTTCAGCAGAAGGGAGGATGGGAAATGTGAGTAAGACCATAACTTGCTTTGCATTAAGATTTTGATTCCATACCTGGCTCCATGTTTAGATGACAAATTTCTTGTGCACTCCGGCCATTGGAGAGTTCAACTGCTTGCATGGCAGGGTCTGGATGTTCATCTTCATGAGCACCAAAACATTGGTTGTCAGGAAGCTCTTCATCTTCATATTGGAAGGCATCTTCTCCTTGCACAGCAGGATCCAGGTTAAGGTCAGGGATCCCATCACCTTCATCTTGTAGCACTTCTTGCACACCAAGATCAAGGTTGAGATCAGGAATCTCATATTCCTCTTCTTCCATGGATTAGTTGAGGGTCTCTCTTGGTGTAATGCTGGAGTAGGTTGCTAATATGAGTGTAATATGAGAGCTTTGGTTTTTAGACCTGTGAGTGAGAGCAAGGGAGTGAAAATGGCGGGTTGGTTCTGAGCATCAAGTTTAAATTTTGAACAGCTAATGCCTGTGTATTTGTGGCGCTAATGTGTAGTGCGTGTGAATTTTGGGCAGCAAAGAGGTGAGTGGGATTTAATTGACTCTTGTCAACATATGCATTAATGTCATTGTATACTGAGGAATGCTTACTCTTTCTTTGTGCCAATCATTTGCTGGCAAGCTTGTAAACCCAAATAGTCTCTCACTGCTAGTGCCAGTACTAAGTAAATGAGGGGTACATGCATCTTTCGCCAACCTCCTTATTTTGGATGAACAGTGTCCAGTCCCATATAATGTGTGTCGGTGATATGGGCCCGGGGGTATCAGATTTAGAGCGAGGAGGCTGCCCCACGATGCCACGTGGTCCTCCCCGGAGGGGAGTCAGGCCCGAGGTAGGGTGGCGGCCACTCCTTCCCAGAGACTGGATGGAGGAGGCTGCCCCCCGATGCCACGTGGCCCTCCCCCGAGGGGAGTCAGGCCCAAGGTGGGGCGGCGGCCACTCCCTGGCCGAGACTAGAGGGAGAAGGCTACCCCAGGCGCCACATGGCCCTCCCCCGAGGGGGTATCGGGCCCGAGGTCGGGCTGCAGCGGCCCCCTCCTGTGACTAGGGGTCGGGCTCCCCCGACCCCCTCTCTAGGTCACCATGTACGGTGGGTTAAATGTCCGCCTCCAGGTGCCCACCTACCCGCATTTATGGCGGCTCGAGTAGTCGCGCAACGCCGCATTTAATGCGGTGTGCAATGCACTCCACCGGTCTGTGACCGGTCGAATGACCGATGGGACTAGGGTAGTGCGCCTGTGCGCTGCTCGTGTGTCAGGCGACGTGCAGCCTGACATGTCCCATCAAATAATGATGGTGAGAGGTTCTCATCCTCTTATCCTAGCCAGAGTCGGTCCTCCCGCTCTGGTCAAAGTAAGGCTCCCGTTTCCCGGTGTAATAAGAGCCCAGAAGTCCTCACCCATTAAATGGTGACTAACAGGGGCACCCCCCGTGTCAGGCAGCAAGATTTGACAGGCCTCATCAGCAAGATGACGTGCGCTTGCTTCCCAAGTCAAGAGACAAGACATGCATTTAATGCAAAGATTGTAATCCTTCTCCACTAAGTTATGTTTTTGGGCCCATGTGGTAACCCCTTGGAGATATAAAAGGAGGTCCAGGCCTAGTAGGAGGGGGGGCTGGAGCCCCTGATGATCAACACCTTCTACCCCAACAAGGAGATCTTGTAATTTCTCATAAGATCAGCTAAGCACAGGAGCAGGGTATTACGCTTCTTAGCGGCCCGAACTTGTATAAACCTCTTTTGTCTCATCGTCTTTGGGGGGGGCTAACCCCCTCAAGATCACACAGCTCCGCTCACCAAGCCCTCGAATCTCACCCGCTGCCCCCAGCCGAACTCACAAATGGGGGCCTCATGGTTCCCTGGTGGAGGAGTTCATTCTCCGACAATGTGGGACGGAGGGAGTACCAGATACGCACAAGCACATAGACTTGCTTGCGGTTTCCTAGAGTAGGGTAAAGTGGCATAAGATTTAACATAGGATTATGCTTAATGGGGGAGTAGAAACTAAACGACGTTTGAGTCTTCAATCTCCTCTAACCCCCCAAACCCCCGAGGACAGTCTCAACTCTCTATCTCAAGTTCTCAACTACTACCTCCATATTTTAATGCATGGCGCCGTTGACTTTTTTTTCAACGTTTGACCATTGTCTTATTCAAAAAATTTATGTAATTATTATTTATTTTACTGTGACTTGATTCGTCATCAAATATTCTTTAATCATGACATAAATATTTTCATATTTGCACAAAAATTTTGAATAAAATAAATGGTCAAATATTTATCGAAAAGTCAACGGCGTCATACATTAAAATACGGAGGGAGTAGTTTATAGCATTAAATATATTGTCATTGAAGAAAAAAACTAATATAGCAAAAGAGTTATTAATAAGAAAAGAGGAAAAAAATAAAGTAACCATTTAAGAGGAAAAAAAACCTTTTCGTCTCTCACTGGGCCGTCAATAAGGCGTTTGTACTTGATGGGTAAATGGACCTTTTGGTCAGAATTACTCTAATCGAAGAATAAAAATCATAAAGATCTAAAAAAAAACATAATGTGCAAGATCTATTCCATATTCAATATGAATGAATATAAACATAATGTGTAAGATCTACTCCATATTCAATATGAATGAATATACTAAACCAGACTTTTGCATCATAAAGAAATTAGCTTTACACGGTACAGACGTGTAGTCACCTTTCTCCATATATACGCTGCCCAGGAGATGCTTGGGCACAAAAGGGGCGGGGAAAAAAACAGAAAGCGAATCGAGCATTACTGAAACATAAGCAAGATAAGAAAGGGAGAGAATGTGTAAAGGAAAACAAAGAAGGAGAATAGCCGATGGGTCAAGGAAAGGCACACATGCTTGAATGTTAGCTGGATAGATACCTCGCTTTGCTTCCGTTGCATTTTTTCTTCTCTTGTTTTTCATGATGATCAAGACTCGAGGGAGAGCAACGTCCATTATCCATCATTTTGTCTTTCGTCTCGTGGACTAGTCTGTTGCCTTCTTTTCTTTTTGCTTAATTATTGTATTGTCTTATACCGCTTTCAATTACTGTACATGGCTGTACTTTTGTGCCCCATTAACTCTCCCAATTTTTTTCCTCTTTATTAGCTTGTACTATACTACCCCAAGTCCCCAACCTAAAATAAATAAGTGCATCTTGTCCAATATTTGATCGTTCGTTTTATTTAAAAAAATTATAAAAAAATAAAAAATATCACACATAAAGAACTATTTATGTTTTATCATCTAATAACAATAAAAAATACTAATCATAATTTTTTTAAATAAGACGAATCGTTAAACGTTGGATATAGACAGTATATAATTATACTTATTTTGAGACATTTAGAGTAGTTGCTTGCTGTTTCTTTTTCTTCTCTTTCTTTCTTATACCTTCCGGTTCCACAGGCAGACTCATCGTATGGAGCGGATGTCGTATCATAATTATATCATATATTAGAACTAAACACAATGGACACATGTTATGCTTATAGACCACGTATTATGTGCATTCTTATCCGTCCTCCACATGCACTCACACCTCACCTGTCGGTGGGGCCAACTAATAATTAATACTCCAACAGCTAACCAAGCAATACTCTATGGCAAAATATCTTTATTGTACTCTAGTAGATTAGATCACTAATAAAAAGTAGAAACTCTGCTGCATATTACTCCCTCCGTCCCATAATGTTGCAACCTAGGATGGGATGAGACCCACCTAGAACTACGAATTTGAACATGAGGACCCATCTTAGGACTACGAATCTGAACATACATGTCCAGATTCGTAGTCCTAGGATGGGTCTCATCCTGACCCATCCGAGATTACAACATTATGGGACGGAGGGAGTAGTCTTCTATCTTAAGCTGACTCGATAAAAGTACTACTCCCTCGGTCCCTCCTCCTAGGTTTAGCTCTTAAAATTTAGCCTAAAATATAACATCTTATTCATCAATATTTTTTTTCCAACTAATCCTAAATCTTCACCATTTAATTTTTCTATTTATCTTTACTTCTTATCTAATTAGATTTTCTTTAATTTACTTGTACCTATTTTCTTATTAATAATCATGTCCAACTCTAAAATTTTTATATTCTGGAACGGCCTGCATAGTGGTGTGAGAACTTTGACCTTTGATCCATAATAATTATTTAGTGAATTGAGCTAGTGGTGTTGAAAATTCCATCCATTAAATAATTACTCTTGCATACTCAAATCAATGAATTAATAAAATGTAGTGACCGTGCCGACGGAGGAAGACGAAGACAGGAGACGGTTACTGGAGTTGAGTACTCCACCCACCACACCACACAAGAGAGAGAAGGGTTGGGGTTGGGGTCACTCTTTCCTTTTCTCTGTTGTTGTTGGCTTGATGATGAGCTGATTCGCATAATTCCAATTCCAATTCCAATTATAATTCCAAGAGGCTTATCATCAACTCAACTGAAGAAGAAGAAGAAGAAGAAGAAGAAGAAGAGGAGGAGGGTTGTGAACTGATTTGGGAAGGGAGGGGGAGGAGGAAGGCGATCGATCGGCGATGGGCACGTACAAGTGCTGCCTCATCTTCAAGCGCCGCTTCCGCTGGAACGACGCGCCGCCGCCCGACGATGTCCGCGCCCTCTTCGCCAACCACTCCGCCGGCGGTGGCCCCCACATGGCCGCCGACGGCCTCCGCGCCTACCTCCAGGCCACCGGCCAGGACGGCGACGTGGACATGGAGCGGCTGGTGGAGCAGATCCGGCAGCTGCAGGGGCGCGGCGGGCGCATCCCGCGGGTGGGGCGGGCACTCCCACTCCTGACGGTGGACGACTTCCACCGATTCCTCTTCTCCCACGAGCTGAACCCACCCATCCGGCACGGGCAGGGGCAGGTGCACCACGACATGGCCGCCCCGCTCTCCCACTACTTCATCTACACCGGCCACAACTCCTACCTCACCGGCAACCAGCTCAGCAGCGACTGCAGCGACCTCCCCATCATCAGGGCTCTCCAGAGGGGCGTCCGCGTCATCGAGCTCGACATGTGGCCCAACTCCTCCAAGGATGACATCAGCATCCTCCATGGCAGGACGCTCACCACCCCGGTCTCCCTCCTCAAATGCCTCCTCTCCATCAAGCAACACGCCTTTGAGGCCTCCCCTTACCCGGTTATCATCACGCTCGAAGACCACCTCACCCCCGATCTCCAGGACAAAGCAGCCAAGGTATATATAATCTTCTTCTTCTCTCTGTCTCTGCCTTGCTCGCTCACTTGCCAATGGGCCAGATGGTTCTTGAAGTTTTCGGCGACATCCTCTACTACCCTGACAAAGATCACCTCAAAGAGTTCCCTTCGCCTCAAGACCTCAAGGGCCGTGTCCTCCTCTCCACCAAGCCCCCCAGGGAGTACCTTCAAGCCAAGGATGGTAATGCTGCCACCATCAAAGAGGACGCCAAGGCCGCCGCCACTGACGATGCCGCATGGGGAAAAGAAGTCCCAGATATTCACTCTCAAATCCACTCTGCCACTAAAGTACTCCTCATATTACTAGCTTCTTCTTCTTCTTCTTATGCTCATAGTAGAGCCAGTTTCTTACCTGCAGGGCACACTTTTGTTTCATTCTGCAGCATGACCAAAGAGAAGATGACGACGACACCGATGAAGACGAAGATGACGAGGAGGAGGAGCAGAAAATGCAACAGCATCTAGCTCCACAGTACAAACACCTTATTACCATCAAAGCAGGAAAGCCAAAAGGTACTCTACTTGATGCCTTACAGAGTGACCCAGAAAAGGTTAGAAGGCTCAGTTTGAGCGAGCAACAACTTGCCAAATTGGCAGATCATCATGGTACCGAAATTGTAAGGTACGAATCTGCTAAGTGAATGAAGTTGCTCTTCCTTTCCATCTTCAGCATCAGTGAAAATGTTTTTTTTTTTTTGCACTTTATAGGCCATCTCTCGCTAACTCTGCTGAAATGCCCAATCTTTTTGGCCAAAACAGGTTCACACAGAGAAACCTACTGAGGATATACCCAAAGGGCACTCGGGTCACATCATCCAACTATAATCCATTTCTTGGTTGGGTGCATGGTGCTCAGATGGTAGCGTTCAATATGCAGGTGAGGTGCACTTCTGTTCCTGAGCAGTTAGTTCCAGAGTGATGGTTTAGCTCTTTGTACCTTATTTCCAATTCAGTAAATTCGGTGAGGAATCAATTTGCTGAATGCAGTTAAGTTTACATTTTATCTTATAATTATACCTGAACGATTATTATGGTATAATATAACTTCAGAATTGGTGGATCAAATTTGAGCAACCTGGAATTTCTGGCTCCATGTTTTCTGAATGCCTGTCAAGTTGTGACATTTGCCGCTTCTTTTACCGTTGTCATATTAAAAATACATGAAATTTCTTGCAGGGATATGGAAGAGCTCTTTGGTTGATGCATGGATTTTATAAAGCTAATGGTGGCTGTGGTTATGTGAAGAAACCAGATTTCTTAATGCAAACTGATCCAGAGGTTTTTGACCCAAAAAAATCCCTATCTCCCAAGAAAACCTTGAAGGTATGCATGCCTGTCATTCTTTTTGTTTGTGCTCGTCTGTGAAACCTGGAGACTTCACTGAAGTGCTGCCTTTCAGGTGAAAGTATACATGGGGGATGGTTGGCGGATGGACTTCACGCAGACCCACTTTGATCAATATTCTCCTCCAGACTTTTATGCACGGGTACGTACGTGGATTGAATTTCATACCGAAAACGGTTCGCTACTCCAAGTTGATGTGATATTATGGAGGTGACGATGGAAAATGGACTTGTGATGGGATGATGGATAGGTGGGGATAGCGGGAGTACCAGCGGACTCGGTGATGAAGAGAACGAGGGCGATAGAGGATAACTGGGTGCCGGTGTGGGAGGAGGATTTCACCTTCAAACTGACCGTGCCGGAGATCGCGTTGCTGCGGGTGGAGGTGCACGAGTACGACATGTCGGAGAAGGACGACTTCGGCGGCCAGACGGTGCTGCCGGTGTCGGATCTCATCCCGGGGATCCGAGCGGTGGCACTCCACGACCGCAAAGGGATCAAGTTGAACAACGTCAAGCTTCTCATGCGCTTCGAGTTTGAATGACCCAACACACCGACACTTTCTTTCTTTCTCGCCGCATCGCATTGCACTGTGCCTGTGCTTGTGCAGCATCCATCATTTGGTTTGGTTTTTCATGTTCCTGTGCATACGCATTTGTGTCTGTACATAGGCTCGGTCCTGTATATTGTTTGTGAGTAACATGTAATAATAAGGCTTCACGCCATGTTCATTCCTCCTGTTTGAACCCCTCCAAATATATTAATACCGAAGGTACAAAATATCTCAACGGCAGACGGTTCTGTTTGCAGGGCAGGAGTAATTTGGCAAGTGCGCTATGTAATAACTAAACTCGACCACAAAAAGACCATATACAGTTGAACCCCCCCCCCCTCCCCGCCAAAAAAAAAAACGTATGTAACAAATATCAGACATTCTTCAGGCACAAAAGTTCAATGAAAAATTTTAGAAAATATAGACCGCCAAAGATGAAAAGACGGCTAAGAATCTTCCCATTTCCCTAGTCAAGGTAAAACTGTATACTACATATCCAACTGCCCAGCTACAATGAATTATCCAAGTCCTAAGTCCTAACAAGGGTCTATTCCAGACCCATCTTGAACTTCAATGCCCACCTCCTTCCGGCATATAACTAATACAGAAAGGGAAGTAACCAATAGTTGATTGGGACGTCACATTCTGCAGAGACAAAATCCGCAGACAATTGCGTGTTTGTTCAGTTAAAAACAGAGCATTATAATGGCATTTATTATGATAAAACAAAGAGCCAAAAATTTTGAGATATTTACCACGGCTGCCGAAGAAGATTAGCTAACAGCGGAAGATTCCTGGGTCACTTCTGTCGTAGTATCTGCAGCTGAACTGCTGGTTTCTGCAGCCTGATTTTGGCTACTTTGTGCTTGAGGTGCAGGTTGCTGTTGATCTTCAGCAAGACCCAAAACTACCAAGGTAGACCTGCCATAAAATGGAAGCTCTGAATCAGATCCTGCCCTCGTGTACTTGAAATGGATAAGTAGCTTTTATGCTGGTAAGATATAGGGTTAAGTACAAACCTTGGAAGAGTTGATCGTACGTTAGGTTGGTTCGCGTGCTCAACCAAAGGTGCCTTCAGTACAGGATTCTTATTCAAGGCATTTTCAAGTTGAGGAGCTGGTAACTGATAAACCAAGTTTGATGTTATGAAAATTATTGGCAGTTTGGCACTATGATAAAAATGAACTCAAGAGCCACTAGCAGATAGCATGTAAAACAGCTAGCGGATGGTGCACATGCTACAGAGATTTTTGCATACAAGAACAAGTAGATTCTACGTAGAAGCAAAAGTGAGCCAACCTGCAGCAGCACACCATATGACTGAGGTTTCGTCAAGATAGCACACTTCAGGAATCCTACCCATAACTTGGGATACTTCCATATCTGCAATAATAAAAGATGACATGATATTTCCATATCCAAAATTATGTAAAACCACTGAAACTAAACTTAAAAAAAAAATGAAAACCTGCTTGCTAACAAGACGTGACATGATATCCATCACAAAGTCCACCTGAAAAGAAGGCTTACCGTCAGATTATAAGAACAAGAAACAGGTCTATAAGATTGAGAAATAATACCGAAAACTCCCAAGAGATTTTTCATAATAAAGAATTGCAATGCTCGTCAACTTCAATATGTTATCATGCCAACACTGTGTAATAAAGGAAGTTCCACATGAATATCTTTGATAGTTTGATGGTCCCAATCCTCCATCACCTTCGAGAGAGTGGAAAGGACATATATTACCATGTAACTGCTTTCTCATAGAATCAAGTGGATAAGTGCACGCACCAGATATGAAGCAAGCAGTTGTAAACAGTAAACACAAGTGATCAACTCTTTGCTTCTTAAGTGGCAGTAAAATACAACTAAAGAAAAATCATGAATGGACACTTTCTAATTGAATCAGGCGCAAGCACCAAAACCAGGAAAGGGAATGTGGCCTACTCAACATGAACCACAGGTAGATCATGTAACAGCATGACCGTGGCATTTCAACTTGATTTGTTGTACTATCAGCAGATGTTAACTATATATTATAACACCAATAAACTATCAGCCACAGTTAGAATATTGGGTTCATGCAGTTAACTCACCAATGCAGGAAATGCACCGATTGCTTGCATAACAGTTCGCATAAACAGCAACGGAAGTGGAATTTGTTCAACCTGAGGAAAAGTAGAGCTTGAGCAATGACCCAACAACTACATCATATCACAAGGCAGGTACATCTGAAAAGGCGAAAAATATGATCATATATACCAGTTGGTTCAGTGCTTTCGCCAAAACTTGTTGAGTGAATATTGTCCTTTGCTCAAAACAAGCAGCACAGGCATCAATAACCTATCATAAGATAAAATGAATTACCAAATTTATCAGTATATTAAACTAAATCGCCAAATGATCTATTTAAAAATATTGGAAACAGACCTTTTTGAGTGGTATTCCTTCTTTCTCAGGATCTATTACATGAATCGCAATCAAAATTTCTGATGGATCAAGAGAAGGCCCATTCTGCGGTGATCCCTGCAATAGTCAGCAAGTTATAATGTATCATAAGCCCGCACAAGCTGGGAAACCCTTAAAACTAAACTGAATCAATTTACCAAAACCAAACAAGTACACTGAACTTGCACTTTGCAACAGGCATAAAAATAAAATTTTCAACAAGTAAAACTGTAATATTTACATTTTACAGGCAGTAAAAAAAATAAACAATTACCATTGTCCTACTTTGAGAAAAATAATTAAATGAAAAGGAAATCATATCATGAAAAGAAAAAACATGAAGGAAAAATCAAACATGATAGATGAGCTGTGGAATCATATCTTATTGTCTTATTGAATGCTGCAAATTTGCAGCTAATAAGATCAATCAGTGTTTGCATGTAATATGGATCAGTTACGGTCTGATGGATTCTTGCGGTGTGTGAGTGCCTTTGAGTAAACTTTCCAGTATTTTTCTAGATAAAAATAAAAGCTCCCAAATCTTTATAACTGCAACAAGAAAACTGTGCCCTACTAACAGAAGACCAAAGTTAATCCACTTTGTTACCAGTTAAAGTCATGCATTATCTTCTCCCCCCAGTCAACTTTACATACTTTGACGACATAGTTGGCCTAAGAAGGATAGCTAAGCTACTGGATGGTCATTGAATACAGGTGAATTTTTGGGGTGGTGTGGCACTGCATAAGCTTCTTTCTGTATTCAACTGCAGAAGTCTAATATATAATACTCACGTGAAACATATAACCCCAAAAGGAGAGGGTAGAAACAAGGTTTTACTAAAAAAACATTAAAGTTGTTATTTTTTTACGTCAAAGGTGCAACGAAAGGATCAGCTTGGACATGAACTTAAGTTAATACTCAAATACAAATCACAGTTAAGGATCAGATAGAAAATTAACACAGCATGCACATATTTCATGCCAGACAAAAACTAACCTGCAGGATTCGAGAAAGTGCAACTTGAAACTTATCCAAGGGAAGATTAACAATACTGGGAAAAACAGGGAGGACCTGAGAAAAAGCACAATGAACAATAAATGTGAAACTATAATAATAATACAGGTGACATATTGATGCCTAGAGACCATAAAAGTTCCACTAATGCAACATGCCATGCATTGTCAAAGATTCTTAACACGGAAAAGTTGGATACCCAGATTAGTCAATTATTAAATGTTAATCAGCATATGTACACCTTCTAATTGAAACACTCCATTGCAAAAATTATTACCACAGGTTTTGCAAATACAATTCAAATAGTATAAATTGTGAGCAATTCAGCAGCATATGCTGATTAACATTTAATAAATGACAGTACACAACAGTCATTAGGTGACTGCAGGAAATGAAGACTTAAAGTAAATATAAACTACTGCATAAATTCTATAGTTCAATAAAACTAGAAATAAGGTATGCATGCTGCTGGTTCATTGTAATATCTTCAATGTTGCAAGGGGGAGAAAAAAACCTCATCTTTTGGCAGATGAGCCAAGACTGCAAAAAGGACCTCGATATCCTGCAAAATGAAGCCAGAATGTTAATAGTATCTCAGGTGGGAATCAGTCCAGAAACAAAAGTTGAACTCTGATAAAGATAAGTAAAGAACCTTTGTTTTAGAATATAAGTTCTTTACAGAGGAAATCAGATCTTGAGATGGCATTGCTCCATCGGTGAGTGTCTGTAAAACCTGTGTGGCGATGCAATTTCATGGGTTATGATGTATTCAGATAAAACAAACCTTTTAAGAAAATTTGATGAAACATCTTTTTCTGTACACATTTAAGCAGAATTTTGGATTTTTATCATAAAAGAACAACTTGCACCTGCATCAGTAGGTCCCGACTATCAGCTGGTGGGTCTGAGATGATCCCAAGAAGACTGGGAGATGAGCCTATTGTGCGGATCAGAATGGGTACTTGTCGATGAACTGCCTGAAAGGTATACAATATATCAAATGGATATAGTTTATTACTGATTGAGCCATTGGCATGGCAGAGAGAAGCAGTCAGCACAGACCTGCTTGGCAGCTTGTGGTAGACTTCCATATATTGCAAATACATGCCGAAGAAGGGAATGCTTCTGGCAAGTAAGATGTAAATTGCATGCTGTTAGTAAAATCCATAGAATCAGATCAAGATGTTAAACTTTAGTAAATACTAACCTTGGTGCACAAAGCAAAATAGAGTGACATCAAAGTTTGAGAATCTGCTACTGAAGACGATAAATTTTCTGAACCACCATCCTTCATAAGACACAGTTCATCCCAATAAGAAAAGGCAGCACTATAATTCACTTGAAAAGGAACAGAAATGTACTCAAGGTTATCTTCCAAGACAATATCAATTAAGTCATCTACAATTCTGCATATCTTACTCATCACTTTTTCTTTTTACATCACTTCGTAGGTTCATCTATATGACTTTATTCGTCTGTTTTTCATCTGTTTCTTGGTTTTAGTGTATTACTTGGTTGATTTTATGACAAAGTTCAACCGCAATTCTATTTAAGAATCAACTAAACTGTAATAAGTCCAGAACAGTACATGTGAAAGAAATTAGAGCATAAATCAAACCTTGGGTGCTTCTGGAGTAGACATTTCAGAAGCTGCTGATTCATCAGCTGGAACTACTTCCAGAACTGAATTAAGTTTTTCATTTGCAAAATCTTCAATCCTTTTTGAAATGCTTGCCATAGGAAATAGCTTATTTGCTACCTGTTATTACCAAATGAGAAACAAAATGGTTAAAATCACATAAATGCATGTTTCATGCAAGCACAAACAATTAGGTCAATTACCAAGCGTATTGCCTTCATGCGGACCTCATCTAGATGATGGATTGAACTCTGCAAGAAAAACTTCTACTTAGAATCATAAAAAAGGAACAAGCTATACTTGAACCAGAAAAGTAGCACTAGAGTACCAGTCAACAAAACCAACATCAAGTCCTAACCAGTATATAAGTTTCATTCATTGGTAATTGCACGTTTGGAGTTCAATCTGACGCTTATGTCCATAAAAGGGAAATAGAGATGCAAAACATTACTCATATTTTGAGTGTTCAACTGTCCTGAACTCTTCCAAGACACATGAAACAACTAAAACTGACATCATGTCAAATGACTCTTGCATGCTCTACCACTGAATCAAAAATCAAAATAGAAAACTTTCTCATGCTACCACAGGTGGAGTTCCTGACAATCTCATGACAGTTTGTGACTCACAAAAATCATGTGAGAAGAGCTGCACATCTAAGCAAGCGTATCGCACATTTACACAAGGTGAGTAAATATGTCATGAAGTCAGTCTAGCACCTGCAAAGCGATCTCCAGACATCTGTCTCGATTTGAAGGTCTTAACATGATAAGGTTCCAGACAGCACTAAGTCCTTGAGTTACCCTATCACCACTCTGCAGATCCTTGTCCTGCTTCTCATTGCTTCCAGGAGAACATAAGCCCTCTAGCAACTTCAATACACCCTCTGGTAAGTATGGTATCTCACAAAGTAATTTTCCAAGTGATTTATCTGAAGCCGGAAACATATCGCGAAGATTTTCAGCCTACGCCAAATAAGAAGTGGTTGGACATGATGCAAGAAAAACAATACAGTGACAAAGTTAGAGATATCATAAGAAGACATACAACAGTCAGAAGAAACGATTCATAAACTGATGTTGCAGTTCTCGATGAAAGGAAGTCTTGATCCTGTTCTGCTTCACGATACAACCTGTTCAGAATGCACAGTGTCAGCTCGTGTCCCTGCTCAAGGAAAGATAGTCAGACCATTGTAAGGGGTAAACTGATTAAAGCATGTAATTAGATAAAGCAACAGAGTTACATGAAACATAATCTGGGTAAACATTTTGATATAATAAATAGATAATGATCATCGTCATAGGCTTGCTATATAAATAAGAATGGAGGGAGTAGTTTGGTAAACTAGAATGAAGATAAAAAATGTTGTGTCTAGTTAACTGGTCAAGATATTGGCTTGCTAGTTGAACCACATACCACAGATACAGCGCCAGCCCTACAACTAGAAGTTAAAAAAAGTGAAGCTGAACAAACATATTTTATTTCCATAAATACTTTGGCAATGGAGGTTGGGGATATGTTCTTGTAATTGTCATGGTAGTTGTCAAGTATGATCTTTCGCTGCCAGTCTACCAGATAGGTAGCATTCTGTGCAAAATCCGTAACGTTTAGCAAGGTAATTTGGTTTGAATCAAAGCCATGTGGTTGAACTGGATTTTTCTCCCAGTTCAGTCACCTAGGCAGGACTAAAAAGCTTTCAGTTCTCTCTTTTTTTTGGTATGGACTAAATCAGTTCCCATCCAACACTTGTGTTTATAATAGAGAATTGATACCAGTTGCACCCAGTGGACCCAAAAAAAAAACTGTACAGAAAAGAAATTCTATGATTTTGTACACCTGTACCTCATTATTTACATAATCAGACAGTACATGCTTCTGGAGAAGCTCCCAAGGGTCCAACTCCAAAGGGAACTGCACTATCAAGTAGCATAATGTAAAAGGAGTGTAACTATGACAAAATACAAGAAACTGAAGCATCATTGGTTTAAACATTGCAGGCACTATCAATTAATTGCTTCTGCAAAGAAACTGTCAATGGATAAATTAACCAAACAATGGTGCACACAAAAAACACTAACCGAATTGAAGCAAAAGAATATTACTCTAAAGGAGGCAATGTAACATGTACCTCAACACCCAAGTGAGCAAGCAAGGGAAGACGAGCTATTGAACCACCAGATGCATCTTGTTTATCACAATCAAGAATCCGCAAAAATGCTTCTTTTTGAAGTAGATCTTTAGCCTCATCGCTGAGATCAATATTAGTCACAACCAACTTTGGAAGCACATGCTGTGAAGTAAGTGTGCTTGAATATGAGAACTGAGTCTGACTTGCTTCCACCATAGAAGAGCTTGGACTACGAGTTTCTGAAGATTGAGCCAAACTAAGACCAGCTGAGGAATTATCAGCAGGCAATGAACTAATAAAACTGCCACCATGCTCTTGGGTTCCTTGAAGTTCTGTTGAAGCATGGGAAGCTTCTGATGATTCTTGAATCTCAATTGATAACCTAGCGGCATCTGCAGTGGGTTCTTTAGCCTCTATAGTTTCCATATCAGATGGAATTGATGAACTATTACTATTCTCCTCCATAGGTACATTTCTTGAGGTAGGTCCAGGAATGGCAGGAATTGCTGCAGTTTCACCAGCAGCAGATGGCACAACAGCAGAATCTATAGTTTGAGGTGCTTCATCGACCTCTCGATCATTTTGATTTATTCTCTGAAGACAAAGTTCAATAAACAAAAGTCAAAGAAGAAACTCTAATGAATCAATAAAATCTAGATAAAAAACCAACCTTCAATAAAGATTCTAACAGAGGAAAGCATGCTGAAAGAAGACTTGAACTCGGAGCACCAGATGGCTGGCCAGCTGAAGGAGATTGTTGTTGGTCTACTTCAGGATGAGAAACTGGCAGGTGTTGCATGTTAACCATTACCACCTCTGCTAATAAGTCAGCAGCAATACTGGATGACAGGATTTGCAGTGATCCAGCCGCTCTGTCACCTTGAGCGGCTAATGCAGCAAACATACTAACTAATTGATATACAGCTTCAGAATTTCCAGTACTTGCAGAGTTGGACGGGCTAGATGGGGTATCAGCAGAGGTTAGCTCCACATTATTCTTTACATTTTCAGTATGTTCTTGATCATGATGTGATTGCCTAATTCTTTTGTTGGAACGATCACCATCTTCTGGCGCATTATCGATGTCATCGATCAGATTACGCTTGTTACTGTTATCTGTGCTTGTTGTCTCCTATTAAAATTGGACCAAACTTAAGGGGTAAGAATATACAAGCATTGTAAATTTCCTATCATTATTCCCTTTATCCCTATTAATTTAAGAGAGCGATATTGGATATAGAGGTACAGTATATACCAGAGGCAATGATTCTACCCTGTTTGAAGAATGTTCTATCGAATCAGCCTGGTTGATAATATTTTGAGCTTCCAATAGGCGAGCTCGCCACTGCAAAATGGAAATTTCGGATTAAGTCATTTAGAAAATAGTAAAGAACATGCTATTGATAAAAGAATGTGTTCCATTGATAAAATATGAAGTTAGTAATCCCGACATCAGTATATGAAATGATATGCATGGGTAATTTGCACATTTTGATTGGTGCCCTCCTTTCATTGAGGCCAGCGGTTGTTTGTATCATAACCAATCATCCCTAGGAGTCCAGACAGGTGGACAATCTCCTCCCTCAAGCCTAATACAGCAGAACAAGGAAATAAAGCATGTACCCAGCCTAGGCTCACATGAACAGGATGCAAGGCGTACAGGAAATGAGCATGGTTCAGCAGAATAAGGAAATAAAGCATATATATCTCCCACATTGCCATGACACTACCAAATATGCTGCCTCCCAGGCTGCTAAAGCTGACACTAAAACCCCACATATGTTGAAGCTCATGCCTGATTTAGTGCTGCCTGACAAATTGCCACCGCCTAACAACTGCGTGATGTTATTGTCTCCCCAAGAAACCCCAGCTTGTTTACTGCCAAAGTCCAAACTCTCCAATATATGATGCTGGCACTGGTAATGAACTTATCTATTGGAATGTGGTTCCATCAATCAAGAAAGGCAATATGCAAAATAAAGAAAAGAACTCTGATATTCCCCGGGAGCTGGGAGTAATTGCTAATTTCGATTATATACGGTTAAAATGTCACAATGAAGGAACTTATTTTATGCTTAGTTTATGGTTAGAATGGTACAATAGACATAATTGGTTTAGTTTAGTTCTTTTTCACCACTCCCATAATACATGCATCCAACCAAAGTACTAAACCATACTCACTCATTCATCCTGCATCCACAATCTAACCGAACTAGTAACCAATCAAAAACATTGGCGCCTTCCAGGACAAATGAGACCAAAGATGTGATTAACTGAGCCCCATCTAGGAAACCCATAGGCACCTAAGCGACCTAACATGTGTATACAGTATGCAAAACTCTTGAGTACACTGACCAAATAAAAACAGCATAGCCTCTTACATAATAAATTAATTAACTACAGTTTTTAAGCACATAATGAAATAGGCACGGAGTGATACATGTGAAACCTGCCAGTAGAAAGAAAGGTTCACCGAGAAAAAGTTAACAGACAATATCAGATATTATGAATGCAACATTTATAAGTTATAAGTTACTAGTTGTACAAGCTAAAAGAAATACCGGCTCTGCACTTGAATGTGTACATTTCAGGCATGCAGCAAAGGCACTCTTCAAAGCATGGAAAGCACCTGGGACTTGCACTTTAATAATGGAACTTGCTGGATCCAAAGAAAGTAAAACTGGAAGTATGCGTCCGTAAAATGAAGGTCTTCTTTGCGCGATAGCTGAGAGGCTGAGGGAAATTCATGTTAGAGGATGAGGAAAAAATGGTAGAAGATAAAAATATAACATGGAAGAAACCTGCACTTTCTTCTACAAACAGAATGAATAAATGTTACAACATCCTCATACAGGAAATATATTTGTTCCAAGAATGGTAAGAAAGGTAATATATAGAAAAGACAGTGGAACACAAATGGATGAGACAAACCTAGTAACAAAGACAATGATCATGGAAGTACTGAGTGATTTTACTTTAGGAGGCTTAAGCTGTTCTAGCAGCAATCCAAGGTTCTGGCTGGCTTCCATTGCCAGATCTCCAACATTAAGCAAAGGGTGACCTCCTCTCAGCCACGCTACATTGAATCCCATATCTACAAAAGGATTTACAGATGACAGACCATCATGGCACAACTCCAAAATATTGGCAAATGTTTTTTTTTTTGGGGGGGGGGGGGGGGGTATGAAATGCCGTGTATGTTATACCTTCTGTAACTTCAATTGGTGGATCCGGTGGGGTATCAAGATCAGGGGTGTACAATAGAACTGTTTTTTCAACAAATTTAATAGCCAGTAACCTGGCTCCTTCATTGCTCATCGGCTATACAGCAGGTTACGCAGATGTAAGAAATGGCAGGAGGAGAGGATGAAATTGACCAGCCACGAGGAAAAAGATAGTGCCTTACCTGAAAGGCCATGTGTGACACAGCAGATTTAAGCTTGAGCAGTGCCTCCCAGGATAATTTTAATGAATCATCAATGCCACCACTTGAGAACAAGCCCTGATATCAAATCCGGCAAACCAGCGATGTTAGGCAAAGTTCACCCACACAGGCTGCTCGAAGAGCTTCTGATAAAATTACCTGAATAACTAGCTGTCGTAGTACTTTGGCAAACAAGGTTGTTCCTGTTTTAATAGCTTGCCTTGCGACCGCAGGTGTGTCATCGTTGAGAAGATGAAGCAGACAAGGCATGACATTGGGAAGGTATGCCATGTGTTTTGACCCAACCTCACCAATCATCCTATGTCGGGGTAGAATTGACATGCACATGTAGCAAAAAAACCATGAGCATATACGAGCACAGTGAAAAGCGTGGGCAGAGTATTATAATTTCTAATAGACGCTCTTATGAACAACAACACCTTGAGCGAGCAGGCTCGTGTACAGTATTGTTAATAACTAGCAAGCGCTAAATTATCATTTGTTACTGTTGGTGAGTGGTAAATAGAAGAGTGGAAACTTAGCATCGAATGTGTGTGGAAATAAAATTACAGAGTGACTCAACGTTGACACCTAAACCACACACAATCCAAATATAAAAACCTAGGACGGGAGGATGAAATTGGGAGGTCCAAGACCAAGAGGAGAAAGGGACACTGACTCGGCGACGAGCTTGCGGACGGGGCTGGCCTGATCGGCATGGAGGTCGGCGATGCGGGCGACGAAGTCGAGGAGCGGAACCCTGCGGAGCTGGCGGAGGCGCGGCTCCATGGAGGAAGGCAAAGGCGAGGGGTTGGGATGGAAGGTCGGCGGGAGGTCTTGGGCAGCGGCCACAGCCATCGGAACCCTAGCTCCTCCGCTCCGGCCGCCGGCGCTCACTCCGCCGTGCCGCCTGCGGATGGGTTGGGCTTTCCCTTTTCTTTTTTTTTTTAGAATAATATGAATATGGGATGGGTTGGAAAATGTAAATGGGCTTACGGTGGGAGGGATGTCATCTGGACTTAAATCATCAGATATATGGGCTCAAATTTGAGATGCACATGAAATAGGAAATAAGTCCACCTGTCATCCCTCAACTTTACGTCGAGTTTGCCAGAAATTTTCACCCTCCATCTTGACAAAACGGGCCCATCTCGCTGAGTCACCACTGACCGGGCCTATATGTCAGTGGATAACCTTTCTTCTTCCTCCAATCCTCCTCTCTCTCTCCTCTACTCCTATCACCCTCCATATGTAATTGCTACAGTATTTGAAACAATATATAAATGTAATGAGGCATTGAGGTGTGTATATAATGGATATATCAATATGGCCTTGTCCAAATTGTCACTAGCTTTATGCTGCGTCTTACAAAGTACAGCACGCACGCACATCAAATCTAGCTACATATCCTTCAATACATGTATGTATACTCCTATATATCCATGGAAAGAATTGTGACCTCCATATCTCCACACGGACACGCACATATATATCGATTGATCGGCGATATATATAGGTCTCTTTCTATCTGTCTGTGGATCGAATGTTGAATACATGTCCAGGTCAGTCGCAGCTATCTAATTAAGCTAATTTAAGCCTCCGGGCTTAAAAGAATTGAAGGAAATGTAAAATTAATTTAGTTAGCAGGGTCGGTCTGGTAGTAGACCACATCTCCGGTGTCGCTGACATAGTGGTCGCGTTTCAAGCTCCGGGACAGCGCTCCAAACAGGTGTAAGGGAAAAGGCCCAGACTTGTCCGGCTCCCTGTAGTATTTCCCCATCACACCCTTTGCTGCTTCCGTCTGCACATTTTCATCACCCATGCTTCTTAGTAATTACTCAGCACTACGTACTGATAAACATCACATAGCATAATTTAATTACTAGTACTCCGCATGCACTGCAGAGACTAGAGCTTACCGCCTCAATTAGATGGTAATGCGGGATTTGGGGGAAAAGATGGTGAATGACATGTGTCCCGATGTCGTGGTGGATGTTGTTGATCCACCCATAGTCCCTGTCCACTGTCGTCAGTCCTCCCCGCAAATAGCTCCATTCCTGTACATATCATCAATCTATTCAGTACAAAAGTGCAAAAGTGAGATTATTATTATTTGGATTTCCTTGAGTAATTCTCTGCCTACGAACATTTTCTAAAGAAAAAAAAAAGAAAAAAATTCACTGCCTCACAGTATGAATTCTGAAAACGATGCAGCTCTCTAGGAAAAAGATGCATGTATACAAAAGTTGTGATCCAACTTGCATTTGCATCATGGACCACAACGTATTGTGATTTTTTGTGGACAGAAGATCGCATCTTTGCATTATCATCTAGTTTCTATGACTCGTTTAATCACAGGCTCAGGTCAAAGTCCCTTCCTAAATTGACTATTTTTGACAAGGTAGTTATGCCTAATCTTTTTTTTTCTACGTACTGCAATCAATCGATTACTAGATCCAACGGCATAAATAAAAGTTGCAACCTAGCTTATTCATTCAGTGTGTGAGCCATGCATACATATATATTGCTTGATTTCTGAATATATTAAGCATGCATATAGTGTGAGCGAGTTTAATTAGAGAGAAGAAATGATGTATATATGCATGTCGTCTAATAGTAATTGATAGTAAAAAATGTTAGTAATTAGTTAAACGGACCTTGCCACGGTACCAGGGCAGCTTGTCGTTGTGGCCGTGATGGTGCAAGTAGGTGACGAAGTCCAGCCACATAACAAAAATCTGCAGAGAAGTAGAATTGAAATACAAACTGATGAGAAAAGAAAGCAAGGTAGGTTTTGTTCCCCACATCCACAAAAGAGGAGATCGAGGGCAGGCAGAGGATAGAGGAACCCAATCCACAGATCACATCAATGAACCAACGTATGTATGTAGGGGGTAACTACGTACCCAGTAAGGGACAAAGTAGAGGTTGAGCATGAGGAGGGGTCCCATGAGGAAGGTGAGGCCTGCGAGGAGGGCAGCCATGGCCACCCAGCACGCTGTGGATGTCAGCACATCGTTCCTTTCGTTGGGCTGGAACAGGTCGCTGCTGGGATGGAAATGCGAACCAGACTTTCCTGGGCTCCGAGACCACTGCATGCATGCAATATATCCATCCATTCATCATCGTCTTAATCATCACATCACATATAAATATATATAATGGAATAATGAACGTAGAGTACATTGTTATGCTAGTAATATTAGTAGAGTACTAGAGTAGCAATTAATTAACCAGGTAGAATGGGTAGGCGAGCATGGGGAAGGGTATGGAGAAGCGGAGCATCCGGGTGGCTCTGTTAAGGCTCCTGTACAGCCGCTCGGGGAGCTGCATTTTGGATTGGATTGATCAGATTCATTTGCAATGGGGAAACCCAACTGGAGTAGTTGCAATTAAGTAGTGAAATCGAGAAGGAAGGAAGGAATGCGTACGGGATGCCAGGACTCATCCTTGTCGACATGGCCATGGTTCTGATGATGCGTCCTGTGGCTAATCCTCCAGCCATGGTAGGGTACGAGGATGGAGGAGTGGAGTATGTGGCCCATCACGCTGTTGAGCCTCGAGTTGTTGGAGAAGCTCCCGTGCCCGCTGCAATTCCAATTCCATGAACGAATTAATTACTACTAGTGTAGTAGAGTGGAGTAGGAATCAAAATGGAAATGAATACCGTCGTACCAGTCGTGGCCGAGGACGAAGAGCGCCCAGAACATGGTTCCCTGCGCCGCCCAGTAGAGCGGCCAGGCGAGGCAGCTGTGGAGGCGCGCGGCGGCGGCAGCGAGGGCGAACACCACCACCACGTCGCGCAGCACGTACCCCATGGATCGCCAGGGGTCCTTCACCCAACAGTGCTTGGGGATAGCGGCGCGGATGTCGGCCAGACCAAACGGGGGCGCCGCGCCCGGGTCGAAGTCCTCACAAGGAGGAGGAGGAGCATTATTTTCATTGTCGTCCTCCTCCACGGTGGCCACGCGGCTGGTGGGTGCGGCCACACGGAGGCGGAGGCGGACATTCCCAAGTGGGAGCGCAAATGCAATGGCGCGACGGCGGCAGGGGAGGAGGGGGAGCGGCGCGACGCCGGAGAGTAGCAGCCGGGCCATTCTTTCCTTGGTTGGTTCTACTCCAATTGGTATTGGTAAGCTGCGCGGCGCCGCCCCCGCCTGGGTTTATCAACGCAAAAAGGAAAGGAAAACCCAACTGGGTTGCCGGCCCTATCTATCTATCTATCTATCCATCTGTCCGTATCCCACTTTTGGGAACTCGTCGGCAAACCTCAGCCTTCCCTCCACTCCATCCAATACCTCATCACCTTCCAAACCACCCCACCCGTTACACTCCCAACCACAAACTACTCACATCCCCATTTCTCTTCCCAAAACTACCTTCCACTCTTCCTACATACTAGTATATCATTACATTCTGCTGTAATACAACATATTACTATCTTTCTTTCTTTCAAAAAAAAAAGAGAGAGAGAAACATTACATTCTCGTGTAGTACAACATGACCCTAAAGCTAACGTGTGTATAAACGACCACCGCGACAAGCTCGGAGAAATATGTACCACAAACGAATTATATATATATATATATATATATATATATATATATATATATATATATATATATATATATATATATATATATATATATATATATATATATATATATATATATATATATATATATATATATATATATGTAGTGCATACCTAAAAATGATAAAACAAATTGACGTATAAGATTTATCCACATCACCACAAATAAAACTTTTACTCGTGATGACATGGACAAATCTCTCACATTCACTTCATAATCAGACAGTTTGTCTTACATATAAAGTTTGCGCTACATATTTCCCCAAGGCTCCCCTCCTACTAATATTATACACAACACCACCAGATGGCACACAATGAATATGAATCAATGGCAATCAGCAATCAGTACATGTAAATGTCATGCCTGGATTGGACCTACTTGATTTGTGTAGGACGCAGCATATACAAACACAACAACGTTAATTATAGCTTCCACCATTTCTTGTTCTCCATTGATTTCGCAAGCTCCTGGGCCAGGGAAGCAAAATTCTCTGCTCCACTCTCAAGCTCCGCGGTTCGTTGGCTTATTCTCTGGTAAACCAATGATGAGCTAGTTAGTAGTATTCATCAACGTTTTCTTAATATACTCCATAAAAACCACAACTTCAAATATCGGTGCCTAACGTATATGAAGGTCTAGGCTAGGGGTGACACCAATGGAAAAGGTGCAAAGCACAAAGTATTGAAATGTACTCTCTCACCTCTAGTTTCTCCTGTCGCTGCATGAGCTTATCTTTTGCATGAGCAGCCGCCGCCGCCGCATCCTGCAATGAGATATAGATTTGGGTTAGCTTAGGTACACACATAGGAACCATGATTAGAACCACAGTTTTGAAATGGAATTACCCCGCCAAACTTATATTTGGTGAGAATTTCTTGGTGAGTTCTCATTCTTGGCATTTCAACATTGCTTGATCCTTCAAATAGCTTTGCTCTCTCCTCCTCAGCTGCAAACATAAACGTGCATAGTTGACGACAAGTGTACCTCTTAAAAAGTCAAACAACTATATGCCCAACTGACCTGTTGTTTTTTTATTCACATGAGATGTAGATGATGCTGGTGGGGGTGCTAGTGGAATTTCATCATCGATATCTATGTCGTCTGCATTCAAATGCTTTCAAATAAATAGGCAGTACTTAAGGGCAAATGCTTTCAGATAGACAGGGAGGAAGATGACCTATTGACAGTTCTTCTATGGGGTCGTCAGGATCGGGTATTGATGGTTCAACAAGTGATTCTTTCAAGAAAATCGATTCCAACTGTTCGCTCATGGTTTGTGCACTTAAACTTCCTTTCTGTTTTGCATTTTCTTCTTTGCCTTTCAATCCTTTAATGATGCCACCAAGAATTCCTCCTGCTGGAGTCTACAGATGAATTTTCATTGTCATGCCAAATTGTACACAGGTGATGATGATACATAGAAGATCTAACAAGGCCAAACCTGGTTTCTTTTCTGGTCCATTGAGGCATTAATAGCTGCTTCAGCAGCTGCTGCAAGTACTTTGTCATGAAGGCATGGCATTGACTCTGGAAGCCTAAAATGATAATTGTGAATGCCAAAATATCAGTGCATGGTCATATGTCGGGACTATGCTTCTTAACCTAAATAGCAGATCGAACTGAAACAGGAAAAAAAAACTACACAGAAGACATGCCAGAAAAGCCAAGTACCTGAAGGCATTCTCTGAGGCTATAAGAGAGATGATTGCAAGTTCAGACCCGTTTACCTGTGGCAGAGGGAAGATCAGAATAAAAAATGATGGATTTCTTCCCCGAACATTTCCCACTGGATCAAGGATGATTAGTGGATTGTGAAAAAAAGGTGTATTGTGCGCTAATGCATTAGTTACATTCGCATGTACTGTGGCCACACTATGTAACATTGTAATAGGTAGATGGACCTGGAGATTCTAAATTAAATCTTGAGTTTCCTATTAAAGATGGAATTGATTAGAGGTGACTTTTACTAGCGAAAGTCAACTTCAACTGTTCTTGCCAGTTGGCACGGTGAGCATGCGCTCAAATATAAACGTTCCAGAAACAACAGAAAAAAGGAATCAACAAACATCTGGCGATATGTGACACCAAAGTTCAATGTATTATTTGGCATAAACCAACCGAACCCTTAGGACCAATTTACAGCTCAAAGCAAAACGATTTACCAGAGCAATCTGTCCATTTGCGGAGCTCATAGATTTCTCCATGCCTGCCTTGTAACTCCACCTTGATAACGACATTAAGGAGCTTTCAGCAAGAATAGCCAGCTCTGGCAGAGATCTGCTCATGATAAAAGTAAGATAATTATTTTTCAACAAAAATTACCAGGCTCTTGCATTGATGTATGCATACATGCTCGCAGTGAAGATCACATCACTCAGGCATAGTATGGGAGGGCCCAATACCAACAACGAAAATGAACTGGTCTTGGTGAGGATTGGGCTGGGACAGCCAGGATTGGACCTCCCAATTAAGGACTTACAGAACTTTCCAGATTAAAACTTAAGAATATGGTCTAGATTTAAAACAATAATTTATGACTCTCTTTCCTTTCATATAACTAAACCATATTCCCATGAGATCTATACTAACATTTCTCCTTTCTTACCTACACTACAATTCTCAGATTTTACTTGTAGTATTTGAGGTGGACAATCAAAGCTGTAGTTAGTCATGTTTCCTGACTTGAGGAATGCGCTCTAGTATAAAGAGAAAGGCACATTCTCTCCAACAATACATTGATCATACACACTATAAGTTTATCCATATACTATTAAAATTATACTAAAAAGTCAAAATATCAAAAATCTTCATAAAATTCAGCATGCCAAAAATTGTCATAAAAACAAACTAAGATCCTGTATATGGTGTGAAAAAAGAACAGGGAAATCGGCAAAAGTCAGAGTTACCTCAGTTCTATTGCGCCCGTTTGATAAACTAATATAAATCCACAAGCTTTACCATCTATATTTGTGAGAACTGCTGACCAGCAGCAGTGCTTCGCAAGTTTGATCCTATGTAGAGGCTTGTTACTTCCCTGATGTTGAAAAGAGCATCACAGGTAAGCTATGGAAGTTTGCAATTTCAATAAAACAGTTGATATAACCAAGTATGAACCTGAATCAGCGATGGCAGAGAAAATAAAAGAACCAGGTCCTCACAGCAAACCAAAAGAAATGAATCTGAACCACCACTGTGCGAAGGTTGCCGAGTATTTTTCTGGCTCTTATCAACTGTGTGTGTTTGTTTTTTGTCCAGAACACTTTCCTCTTTTGCAATATGACCTTGACTTGGGAATTTGTCTTCTGATAATTGGTTCTGTTCCTCCTCTGACGTTCCATCTAAATCCAAAACTTAAGAAAGTTATGTATTGATTTAAAGGAGAAAGAAGGCGACCACCACCTTAAAGAATTGAATAGTAATCACTTGCCTATGACATACATGGAAATTGCAGATAGCTGCTTCTGATCTAACACACATGAATTTATTGTCAGACCATTCATGCTGTCATGTACAGTAAAATGTCCATCCTTAGTCAAGGAAAGTAGAACATTTGCAGGGGACTTTGCACTTTGAAGACTCTCCTTTTGTTGCTCGTTTGCCTTTGCGGCAGATGTAACCACATTGTAATTGCTCAATGAAACAACAGGAGAATTTGTTCCTGATGCACAGTCCACAGTGAACATAATTGAAAGTTGATTGGCATCAAAACTTGCCAGCTTTCAGAAAACAAGCCAGAAAACAATAATTATTAGTTAATAGTAACAGCTGATCAACACAAGGTTTAAATCTTTGAGACAAAATGTATTACAAAATAAGTAGTAGATTATACCTGACCGTTTTGATATCCCACTGCAAGGACCTCCCCCGAAGCTGTAAATCTGAGAGACCTCACAGGGGAATTTGAGGCCAGAAAGGCAACATGACAATGAAATCCTCTCCCATGTTGAACAACATGAACTGTGAGAAAAATCACATGAGACACTCGTTAAGGAAGATGAAATGGATCACACATTCACAGGGGAAAAAACTATAGTGATTCCAAGCAGACATACTACAGACCTGCCTACCATTTTAAGCACAAGTACAAATATTTGAACCACAGCAAAAATCAACATGAATAGGTTCGATCAATTTAAGGCATGACTGCTAATGCACAAGGCGGAAGTTTTTTTTAATCATGATCAGTATTCTATTTATTTATTTATTTTAAAAAAAGCATTCAGACTGACTAAAGCTAGGATCTCTTGTCCACCATACGCTTCTCATTTGCAAAAGAAGCATGGTATGACCTCTGCTTGACAGACTATCTTATGAGGTAGACGTGTTTTTTATGTGTTTTGAAAAATAAAGGACAATTAGCATAAACTTATCTTGGTAAAAATCTGGCAGCAGTATGTGCATATGGAAGAGATGATCACGCACAAGAAAAAAGAAACACATGCAAATAGGACTTCTATGAAATGTATACCTTCCTGCTTAGATTCACTCACAAAATGAAAGCTTGAACCTCCAGTGTGTTCACGAAGCTTATAGATGCGAACCTACAATAACATAAGAGATACTGAATTTGAATATACTGTCAGCATTCAATAACCAACCAATTGGACTGATCTGTAAAATAAAGATCTGATCTAACCAGACCACTTGTTGTGCCAACAGCCAATGTCATGTTTAATGAGCAAAAAGCAAGTGATGATACAGCGGAATTTTCTCCATCCATATTTACACCAACCACCTGTGGTAAATAGTAATAACTTGCATGAGTTAACATGTTAGTTATTTGTCAACAGGGAACAACACAAGCAATAACACAGCACAACTGACCTTTCCATCCAAGACAAACATTGGCGTCAGAACTGGAAAGGTTGCATCCCATATTCTCACAGAACTATCTTGATACCCTGCAATGTATATTCTTTCCACGGTGTAATTCTCGTTCATTGACATTTCACTAGGAACTCCACCAGTCAAACGCCATTTCATGTTCCGTTGCATGAAAGGTGCGGCATTTTGCTTAACAACAAATTTCTACAGAAAAAGCCGTACAGATGTGATCTAATAAAAGCCACACGATGAAGTCTTATTAGGTTAAAGTATCCAAAATAAATGCATAATTGTACCTTAAGTGGAATACTTTGAGATTCCCTTCCATTTAGTGAATAAAGATTAGTGACTGTTATGTTGGGATCAGTTGTTGGAACTGTGACTGGAAATTTTTGTGCTTCAATCTGAGCTTTTCCCTCTTCTGATTTTGGAACAGAAAATAGAGCACCACCATCATAAAAATTCAATTGCCCAGGATTTGTCAAAATGAAAACTGCAGATGTTCGGCTTTTATACGGAAACCCGCTATCTGAAATTAAAATCATATCAGCAAAGGACCCATCAAGTCTGAGATCCATTCGTGACATACATCTTGTTGACTCTAATCCAGTAGTTGATTCCAGGCTTAGAACCTGCAAGAAAATACAAGGTCTGGTTTTTTAAATGCAAGAAAATTGTTTTAAAAATTAAAGTAGCAGGCAAAGGATCCAAAAATAAACTACATTTGAGTTCACTTGAGGATAAATAAATTGCGCACATCCATGCCTATAAAATAGCAGGGAGAAAAAGAACAACAGGAACAAAGGAAAACGAAACAAGGGACAAACCGTCAGAACTTCCTCGGAACCCATATCATCACCACCATATACAAAGAGATGCCCTCCTTTGTTAGAATCAGCAGAACGAGAAGACCAGTGTAATACAATAACAGGAAGCCTACGACTACCAGAAGCCAGCTGAAGTTTAACAACATTAGATGGTTCATCACTTCTATTGTCTTGTTTAGAGGATCTTGCAGTCATATCCCACAGAAGAATGTCTCCAGTTATATAACCAACAGCAACAGTTGAACCTCCTTGCGATGCCCAACAAAGGGAGCAAATTTCTCTCTCTTCTTCTGCGCTGATATTATTGTCTTCATCTTCACCAGCATCCCTCTGTGCACCTGTGATTTGATTCTTCATGTGCAAATCACCATAGCCTCTAACCGAAATAGCACGATCCTCTGATACATCCCAAAGAACTAATAGTCCTTTCTCATATGCAATCAGCACCCTGAAACATTTAAAACAGTTTATTTTATGTATTCCAGATTGGCAAAATGAATTGATCCAGCCTCGCATGGGAGTAAAGGAATGAAATAAAGCTACAGTGCATATTTCAAACTATCTGCTTCAAATGTGTGTGTGTGTGTGTTTTTTACTTGGCACTTTTTTTCAGAACATATGGTTCTGTAATTTGTCATTCCTGAAATGTTTTCATGCTAACAAGTAATAAAAAGTCAAAAAGAGAAGTGAGGTTATTTCTTATACCTAATTCATACTATCTTGATGTTTGTTAACAAAAAGGAAATGACACTAACCAGATGTGGTTGAGTATTGACCATAAGAAGACCTTACCTGGTCCCAAAGGTATCAGGCTGCGGCAGTATTCCAACAATAGATTGAGGATCCTCTAAGGAAACGCAAGCTGCTTCTGTGAAGAAATTAAACCAAAAATGTCAATAAGTGCAAACTATGTTAAGACGATTCACTGAAAAGGTGTCAGTAAATGATTTGGACCAGCTAATCGGTGAACTCAATTGGGCATACTATGCAGATAACAAGTGCTTCTGGTAATCCAGATGAAGAACAACGCAAAATTGCAAGAAAGCATGAACAAAAATGCCTGTGCTCGCAGTAAATAAGATTATTTATTTACACAGGTGGGCCCAAGGTCAAATATTTCTATGGAAGGTTCAAACTTTAGTGTAATATATTATGATCTTGTTTGCTCAGGATTAGAGTTTTGTGCATAGTTACCAATAGAAGCAAATTGTATAACAGCTAAGCCATCTATATATGATGGTGTAAAATTAACACAAACACTTATTGACAAAGACACAAAAGGGACAATTGCATACCAGCTAAGGAATGTATCGGAACATTGTAGGGCATCTTTTGAAGTTTCCCATCATCAACGTCATACTTCAGTACCGAAAGCAGGCCATTCTCATCTCCAAGGTACCTGAATGCAGCAAAAGGATTTAGCATACAAGAAAAGGCTACAAACTACTCCAACAGGTACACTGGCCTAATAAACTAAAGCGGTGGGGAAGACAAGTTTCCATATATATAGCTCACATCAGAAATGTCCCCTCTACAACTGCAAAAGCAGTTATATTGATGTCCCACTTCGAAGAATAAAATAGTTGTCTGAACTCAAGATTCCATACCTACAAGATACACATGTATTATATGCAAACAGTCCCTAGCACTGGCAACATTCTTGTGAAATGAGGATAGAGTAACAATATATGATTCAAGTAAGCATAACTAAACAAAAACAGATAGGATGCTTGCAAACTTGAAGAGTTAGGCAACAATTGACATCCTTATTAAGTGAAACAACAGCACACATGTATTATATAAGAAGAATTAATTTGAGCAAAAGAATTATATGTGAATTGCTCACGGCACTACCTGGATTTCATTCTCATTAGAGATGGCAATCAGAAACCCCTGGTTCTGTATAAACTGCAAAAGAGAAATGTATTAGTTTGTTCTTTGGCAATTGCAACAGGAACAAGTAGTTATGAATCAATGCAGACAGTTAGTTTAACATAGTAAGTAGCAGACATGAAGTAGAATGAAGACTAAAAGGGCAGAGCACGGCCACAAAATTTAAGAAAAAGGCTGCAGCATGCAAGCACAAGAAAAAAAAAACAGTTATCCAAAAATTCCGCAGAGCTTTGCTGTCCTGGTAGTTCCAAAAAGAAGAAAAAAATCCTAAAATTCCGCTGTTGAAAGAAGAAAAAGCGTGGGCACATTTGATTTGGCAGAGCTGTTAGTTGAGAGATATGCATGGGCAAACCTGCAAAAACTTGTATGGGAGACTGTTGGGTGATATAAGGAGGCCCTCGATGTTATCGCCTCCAAAGATTTTAATCCTACCGTCCCTGCAATTTGAGGTAGAGAAAAAGGCTATGATCAGCATATATAGATTTATAGCGAAGAAGAAATAACTTTAACAAGGAGAGCAGTAATAAAAAAAAAAGTCTAGTCGAGGACTGAATCCATGAATGAAGGTTGAGTATGAGAAGGCAGAAGAAGAGGAACGGACAGTGTGGCGAGGGCGAGGAGGCGCTGGACGGGGTCAAAGGCGAGGAGCGATGCGGTGTACGGGATGCCGTAGTGAAGGGCGATCTGCGCGTCCATCTGTGCCACATCTACATGAGTTCCTCCCTCTCCCTGCAGCAAAACAGCAAATAAAGAGGAGGAAGAAATTAATATTAATTGAGAATCCAAAGCAAGCAAAGCGCAGCTGTTGGCTGTTGGATCGGAGCGAGGTAGCACCTGATGAAGAGCCTTGTGGAGGAGGCGCTTCATCTCATCGGAGAGCAGAGCAGAGATGGATTAACTTGCCGGCGACGGCGACGGCGACGACTGACAGGCAAGCAGCAGACTGACCGCTTCTTCTCCCAACTCCCTTTCTTCTCTCTCTTGTGTGGGGACGGAGAAGAGAAGAGGCGGGTGGAACGGGCCGTGATCGGCCCAATAAAAAGAAAGCCCAAAAAACATCCGGCCCGCGCCCTCGGCCTCGATGAAATCGATCTTTGGTTTCCGAGAGGATTGATTCGTAACCGATTCCAACTTCAACACCCAACAAACCCGGCGGCCGCGAACAAATCTCTCGCGCTCCTCCTCCTCTGCCGCCGCGGAACAACAAGAAGAAGAATCATGGTCGAGCATATGGATTGGCAGCCGGTGACCACCCTCGGCCCCAATTTCTCGCCGGAGCTGCATAGCCTGCTCCTCTCCGACCACCGCGCGTCCTTGCTCTCCCTCCTCCGCCGCCAGGACGACGAGCTCCGGACCAAGATCAAGAACCACCTCCTCGCGCTCGGATGGACCATCGCCTCCAAGCCCAAGCCCCCTGGCCTTGCGCCCAGGCTCCGCTACGTCTCCCCCGCCGGAACCAAGTCCTACTACTCCCTCCGCCGCCTCATCCAGACCATCCACCTCCACCACCATCCTACCCAATCCCAATCCCAATCTCAATCTGATTCTTGCGGTTGCGGAGATACCCCTCTTCTTCTTGAGGAATCTGATGACGACCAATACCAAGAACAACAAGAAGATGATGCCATCGCGGGGTACGTTGCCTTCATGGAGGAGCAGAATGCCAGGCGCGACCGCGGGCAGGGAAATGATGAGGAGCAGAGGTCCATGGCCAAGGAGCTTCGGATCAAGGCTAAGGATCAGCTCAGGTCGTCGGGATGGACATTCTCCATGAAGGTCAAGTACAACGGCCGCGAGGAGCTGCGCTACACAGAGCCTCGTGGCCGCTCCCACATCTCCCTCATCACCGCCTGCAAGGCCTACCTTCTTCACCACACGCCGTCGACGACAATGGCTTCATGCAGCAACAACAACAACAAGAGACCAGCGCCACCCGCTGCCTGCAAGACTGCCACTTCTAGCAAGAAGAACAAGAAGAAGAAGGCGAGCCTGCAGCAGGCGCGCGTTCTGCGTCCACAGCCAAGAAACGAGGAGGGGAATGCGCTGACGACGGCGCGCGCGAGGACGCTGCTGTCATTGCTGATCGACAAGAAGATCCTGGCGCCGAGGGACCAGCTCATCTACACCACGAAGCGAGGGCTCATCACCGGAGACGGCATGGTGAAATGCATGTGCGGCGGCTGCATCAACAACAACAACAAGAGGAGGGTAGCAGAGTACACGGTGGCCGAGTTCGCGGTGCACGGCGACGGCGATGTCGCCTCTTCCTCGTCACGGCAGCCTTGGGCGCGCATGTTTGTGGGTGACGGCAGGTCACTGTCGCAGTGCCTGGTGCAGCTGATGATGGCGGACGACGAGGCGGGCTCCGGCAGGAAGAAGAAGAAGAAGAAGTATTTGCCGTATGTGTGGCGTGGTGCAAGGGTGAAGCGGAAATGGGAGGAGGACGACGACTACGTGTGCTCCGTGTGCCACGACTGCGGCGAGCTGCTCATGTGCGACCGCTGTCCGTCCATGTTCCACCATGCCTGCGTGGGTTTGGAGTCCACTCCGCAGGGCGACTGGTTCTGCCCGGCCTGCACCTGCGCCATCTGCGGCTCCAGCGACTTGGACGATCCACCAGCTACCACCACCACCCAAGGATTCAGCAGCGACAGGATGGTCATCTCCTGCGAGCAGTGCCGACGAGAGTGTAAGTCACTCGATCACTCACTAAATCATCATTTTGCATTTTTAGTTAGCTGCTGATGATTGATGGAGAATTTTCAAATGGATGAGTTGATCTCAGATCATGTTGGGTGCATGCGAGAGAGAGACAATGGGTTGTGGTATCCAGAGGCGGATGGAGAGGGGCCATGGTTGTGCAGTGAGGCCTGCTCAAAGATATACCTGCGCCTCGAGGAGCTCGCTGTCGTCCAAGCCCCTTGTCGTTCAGTTGCTTCGGGCTTGTCATTGGTGGTGTTGAGACGCGGTGCAGCGAGAGACGGAGAGGAGGAGGAGCACGCCAAGCTGTGCATGGCCTTGGATGTGCTCCGCGAGTGTTTCGTCACCCTCATCGAGCCTCGCACGCAGACCGACCTCACTGCCGACATCGTCTTCAACACAGAGTACGCCCGCAATATATAATTAAGCTCTAATAAAGCTCCAACTGTTTAACTGCAAAAAGAAAAAAAGTCAATTGATTATCAATGGGTCAATTAATTGTTGGCTACTCTATATATGGATGCAGATCGGAGCTGAGACGGCTAGATTTCCGGGGGTTTTACGTGGTAGGACTGGAGAAAGCCGGCGAGCTTATAGCCGTGGCTACACTGAGGTAAGTAATAATATAATGTGTGTGTGTATCCATCTGCGTTCCTGGCTGGCTTCCATGTATGATCAAATCTCAACTATAGTCGATCAGGTACTAGGAATTAACAATAAGCTGTTTGTTTGCGTCGTATATATGTGCAGAGTGTATGGAGAGGAAGTTGCAGAAGTGCCGCTGGTAGGGACTAGATTCGCGCGTCGTCGGCAAGGGATGTGCCGCCTTCTCATGGATGAGATACAAAAGGTACGTACTCTCTACTAGCTAGCTTAATGATCAATCATCGAGTTATTAATCGATCTATCGTTATTAATCTTACATGCATATATTCGATGATGCATGCGTATGCAGTTGCTTGGTGAGATGGGGGTGGAGAGGCTTGTGCTGCCGGCGGTGCCGGAGATGGTGGCGACATGGACGGGACCATCATTTGGGTTCAGAGAGATGGGGCAGGCTGACAGGCAGGATGTAGCACACCATGCCATCCTCCGCTTCCAGGGAACCATCATGTGCCACAAGCAGCTACCTCCTCAACCTCAACCTCAACCTCAACTTGGGCACACAACGACGACCCCAGCAGGAAGAATTCCAAGTCCAATACCATTGTAAGCTGAGCTGATGCGTGTCTCTTCCTGCTCGACCATTCCATGTTTTGCCTTGTATTGTTGTATTGGCTGCATCAAGGAAGGGAGGAAAGAGGGTGAGGCAGTGCTCCTGCGCTGCATGTACTGTGTGTACATTATACTACTGTACTAATCAGTCCATTTTCGTGTTGCCTGTTTTGTATTGCTAGTTATTATTATTACTCCAACCTTCACATAATAAGTTTACTTTTGTATATGAATCTGGATGAATGCTATATTCAGATCCATATATAAGAGTGAACTTATTTTAGTAGCATCACACATTTGGTGTAGTTTTTTTTTTGAAGCACACATCTGGTGTAGTTTGTAGAATAAAAATTGAAAATATACATTTTTCCTAACTTTTTACAATTATATACGTGTTTTCGAAAGAATTATTAAAATATATGTGTACCGCGGTATGAACGTGCGGGACCAATTCGTTGGCGCGGAGCGGATGCGCGGGACCGTCGGTCCCGCGGCTTGGCTGCGCGCGACCGCGCTGTCCCGCAGGCCGGCGCTGCGCCACCTCGCGGTTCCACAGCAGGGACATGCGCGACCCGTTACAGCCAACTGAAATCTGCACAGATTCTGCACATATTCGATTACATGCGCACGTATATATGCAGTGCATGCAGGGTATATATGCAGTGCGTGCAGTGCGTGCGCTCTGTTCCTGGATTCGGTCGCGCGCTGCCGTGCAGCGGAACCGCGCGGTGGCGCGGCGGCGGCCTGCGGGACCGCGCGGTCGCGCGCAGCCAAGCCGCAGGACCGGCGGTCCCGCGCAGGCAAGCCGCGCCGACAAATCGGTCGCGCATGTCCATACCGCAGTATGCGTATATTTTTATAAATCTTTCAAAAGCACGTATATAATTATAAAAAGTTAGGAAAAAACATATATTTTTAATTTTTATTCGTAGTTTGTACGCTTATTCCGGATGAATATGTGAAGGCCTAGTCGTTTACATATCTCACATGAGACGAGCAAAACAGCAACATCTCTGTGGCCCATTTATTGTTTGGTATCCCAGGAAGCCCAACGGAATACTCCAGTGGAGTAGTCGCATAATAATTTAATTTATTCAGTCAACGACTTCTTCAATATCCCAGATACTATACTGCACTACATACGCATCATTGTCCACTCATCAGTCAATATATATTTTATTCATACTGATCATCGACCCAGGTAGTAGTTGTGCTGGTTCTGTAATGGCAATGCTGTCAGGGTTACAGATACCACATATCTAATAGTAGTTGACTAAATCTCGGTAGGACCCACCACATACCATATCCTATACGGAAACAACCTTCGGATATAGAAGTAGTTCCGCATAAGGAAGGATAACCAGAGTTCTACATGGAAACGACAAGTACTACTCGGATTGTATCCATATTGGTTTCTCTAGTTCTACTTGAACAAAGGGACACCTATGGGTATAAATATAA
This sequence comes from Oryza sativa Japonica Group, assembly GCF_034140825.1. Classification (NCBI taxonomy): domain Eukaryota; kingdom Viridiplantae; phylum Streptophyta; class Magnoliopsida; order Poales; family Poaceae; genus Oryza; species Oryza sativa. The sequence continues at coordinate 29,752,198 of NC_089041.1, read as the reverse complement.
GACCCCTTAGGAAAAGAGGGGAAACACCCACCACAATCTTCATAGCAATAGATCAAGACAGAATATCAACATACAAGCCAACATACGCCAAGACAAGACGCCGGATATCGACTTTAGAGATAGGCACGGCTAGTTCCCTACGGTGTCTCCGGATACTAATAGGAGAGACATTGCGTTGTCTCTGATCTCATCGGGCACGGATTCGAGAAGGAAGACTACCCTGTTGTCGACTACGAGTCATACCTTCAGACCGCCATGTCGACAACAGTTAGATAGACTACCCCAAATATTGTACTGGTGTGATATGGTAAATAAGATCAACGACCGGCTTTGGTCAACAGGATGTAGGGTTATTACCTGACAATTCAGGGACCTGAACCTATATAAAAATCCTCGTCGTCTCCGTCTCTTTTATCTCAGTCTCACGTATATCCTAGTACCAACAATTCTCATACCATGCAAATAACAGAATTGCGACATCCAACATCGACAAATGCTAATCAAGTATTTATAGTCATTATCATCACTAGAAAGTGAAGTGCACGCACGGTAACTGGAGAGTTTATGATGTCACTCGAGTGCTGCCTCTTACTGATCCTGTGATCCAGGCTTGGTAGTTGTACTTTGCATAGCACTGCACTGCATTGCAGGTGCAGTGGATTAAGTGCTTTGCTTATGTTTTCCTGTCATCATGATGCACGCGTGCATTGCTATTTACTACCGTAACAGTGATTTTTCTCATTTTGTGTGTGGAACAAGGCAGTGATTAAGGGCCTATTTAGTTCCAAAACAAGAATTTTCACGCCGTCACATCGAATATTTTACATATACATAAAGTATTAAGTGTAGAGAAAAAACTAATTATACAGATTACGTGTAAATTGCGAGACGAATCTTTCAAGCCTAATTGCGCCATGATTTGACAATGTTGTGTTACAGTAAATATTTGCTAATGACAGATTAATTAGGCTTAATAAATTCGTCTCGCAGTTTCCTGGCGGAATCTATAATTTGTTTTGTTTTTAGACTACGTTTAATACTTTAAATGTGTGTCTGTATATCCGATGTGACAACCAAACCCAAAAAAATTCCCCAACTAAAACAGGCCTAAGAAACTACTAATGCTCCCTCCGTCTATAAAAAACAAATCTCGAAACACATTACTTAGACGGGAGGGAATACTCCGCTAGAATCCGTTGATTTCGTTTGAGCCATAGTAAGAAAGAGGAGATTCCTCTCGTTCTCCGTGTGCACATTCCCGAACTGCTAAACAGTGTGTTTTTTACAATAATTTTATATTTAAAAATTGCTTTAAAAATTATATTAATCTATTTGTAATTTAAAAATAGTTAATACTCAATTAATCATACGCTAATACCTTATCTTATTTTGCGTATCTTGCTGGTATCTGTCCTTTCTCTTTCTCTCAAACAGAGACTTAACCGGGGCGAGCGGCAATACGACGTACTGCTAGTACGAGTAGTAACTATGTAGAGGTACAGTAGATGATGGAAGGTGTCGGTCCGGTCGGCCGTTAATTAATATACTTATACGTACTCCGTACAACTACTAATTGGATTTAAATAAGGAAAAATGAAAACGAGAGAAGAGTGGGGATTTGGGGGGCACAAGCACTACACATGGGTACATACAATACATGAAGAAGAAGAAGAATGGAATGGGCGCTGCCGCTGACCGTGGCCGGCTTCTCGCTCTTGCTCACCACGACAAATTAAACCCAACCAAGCCAAGCGAAGCGCAGAGAAGATTCAAACCATCCATCCTTCTTCTTCTTGGAAGCAGCCTTCCTAGGCTTGTTCCTCCTCTCCCCTCTTCCTTCCTTCCTGTAGTAATTAAGCAAACCGAATTCCATCAGCGCTGGCTCGTTGGCGATCTGAATCCTCCTCCTCCTCCTTGTCACCTCCTTCCGATTCAGGGGCAGGGGCAGATGCAGATGCAGCAGCGGCGGAAGCCACCGCCTGCGGCGGCGCCGGTGGCCGCCAAGCAGCCTTCCCCGCGCAGGACGCCCGGGCCTCTCTCCTTCGCCGGCGCCCTGCTCTCCCTCCTCGTCGTCGCCACCTTCCTCTACATCAACGACCACGGCAACATGATGCCACCCCACGCGTCCCCCGACCCCGACCTCCGCCTCCTGCAGGAGGCCGCGCACCAAAAGGTCAACTCCATCCTCCTCTCCCGCCACGCCCCTGCCCCTCCCCCGCGCACCAACACCAACACGTCTTCATCCGACCAACACCTCCGCCTCATCAACATCCCCATGTCCTCCGACTTGGACTTGGAGTTGGGGGGTAACAGCACAAGCAGCAGCGGCGTGGAGATTCAATTTGAGCAGCAGCAGCAGCAGGAGGAGAAGAATCTGAGAGGGTGCGAGCTATACAAGGGGCGGTGGGTGTACGACGCGGCGGGGAGGGAGGCGCCGCTGTACAGGGAGTCGGAGTGCGGGTTCCTGACGGAGCAGGTGACGTGCATGCGCAACGGCCGGCGGGACGACTCGTACCAGCGGTGGCGGTGGCAGCCGGAGGGGTGCGACCTCCCAAGCTTCGACGCCAGGGCGCTGCTGGAGCGGCTGCGGAACAAGCGGATGATGTTCGTCGGTGACTCGCTCAACCGCAACCAGTGGGAGTCCATGGTATGCCTCGTCCAGTCAGCAATTCCCTATGGCCAAAAGACGCTCACCAAGTTCGTCAACAACGGATCGCTCAACGTCTTCCGAGCGCACGTAATTCCCTTCCTTGTTTCGATTCCTTAATTTTACGCCATGGGTGGATTAATGCCACTCACTCGCTCATGATTGCAAGTACTACATGATACTAAACAGGAGTACAACGCGACGGTGGAGTTCTACTGGGCGCCGTTCCTGGTACAGTCCAACTCGGACGACCCGCAGGTGCACAGCGTACGTGACAGGGTCATCGCGTGGCGCTCCATCGCAAAGCACGCCGCCAACTGGAAGGGCGTCCACTACCTCGTCTTCAATACCTACATCTGGTGGCTCAACAACTTCCAGATCAAAGTGCTGTAAGTTACTCCTGGACTACTACTACCAAGTACTAATATATATTCGCGCGCATTGCATTCAAAGTTAAGGGAATCGAATTGTGGTTGCAGGAAAAGCAGAGGTGCTCCGTTTGCGGGCAGCGGGGGGTGGAGCAGCCGGTACGCGCTGGTAGACCGAGCGATCGCCTACAGGGAGGTGCTAAAGACGTGGGCCAAGTGGGTGGACAGGCGTATCGACCCCAACAAAACCCATGTCTTCTTCATGGCCATGTCTCCCAACCACTTCATGTAAGTTTTTCTCTCTTCTCTGCTCTCACCACCACCTCTTTCCTTTCCTTTCTTTTCCGTTGCACCATCCGTCCTCGCCAATACCAATACCCAACATTAGTCTTAATTTCTTCTTGGTTGCTACCGTCACGGGGTAACGAACAACTCCCTTTCTTGTTGGGTAGTAATTTCTGACCCCCTAACCTGGAGCACTACTACTAGTACAAGTTTGATACGACTACTGCTTGCTTACTGCGCGAGAGCGAAAGCAACGGACCAAGTTTTAGGACAGCGACACACGCCCACATCAACACAACTTTTACCTACAAACAAACGTTTGTCAGCTCAGCTCGATCAGGGCTTTGCCTTCCCGATGAAGAGAATTGACTAGTCATACATACTGTTTCTTTATTCTGCCTCTTCCATGGGCGACGACACGTGCTTAGGTTGGTGATATAGTAATGCAGACCAAGAAGCTTCGGAATGAGGAAAATCTTAATCTACTCTGCATAATTTATTTACTTTAATAATTATTTGCCATTGAAATTAAGATTCTACTGCGGCACATGGCAACATGGGAAAAATTCATTCTCGTTTCCATGACCTGTTTTGCTGGAGTTCAAGGGAAAGAGGAAAAGGGCACTGCTGCAATCTAACATGGACCACTTCATGCCATTTGCAAACCATAGCTCGCTCCCTTACTGCAAAATATCAATTCATGATGTTTCTCTTTCGGATACGCAAGTGGAACAATCCAAATGTACCAAGAGCCTCATCACTGGATCGATCTGAGCTTTAGAGACGGACTGGTGAACCGAAGAATCTTTCTGCATGCGTAGAATTAATGTGAGCAAAATACTCTTGATTAGTAATAGTAGCAACTTTAGTACTATCACTAGTGATGTTGATGCGTGCATGCTTACGTCCCCATATGGTCCCAAACATTTCGCAATCACCTGTTTGTCGCTTTCCTCACTCATGAATCAACCAATGGAGCCACGTTCTAAACAGCTACTCAGCCTAGCTGTTTGTTAAGAGGAGAGTTAGTAGTATAACTAACCACTAAAGCTGGAACAAAGGTCGGTCGCACTCCTCGTCTTTTGCTCTGTTTCTTTCTTCCGAGTAAAGGTTTTACTACAGTTATGCATATGGTTTAATTACGTGTCTTCCCTCCGATCCTAGACAGCTAAACAAGCATTTGTTAGGAGATTCACCACTAGTAATAAACAAACCACACAAAGCTGCAACCCTGCTCGTAGCTTAGCTCGTGTCCTTTTTCCCCCTCTGTTTTTATTTTTCTTCTGAGTAAGGTTTTACTACGGTTATGATCATACATAACATACCCCTTTTCTCTTTCGGTTGGCATGGGCTGCTTTCAGCTTTGATGGGCACTTGTAGCAATAATTAAGGAGTCGACAATGCAAATTAAGCAGTAGAAAGGCATTATTAGCTCACCGCATCACATGAAAGCAAAAAGGCAAGCAAAGCCAACCAGGCGTGTTTTGCAGCTCCGGATCGAGCAACGGTGGCCGTAATCAGATTGTTTTAGGCTGGCAATATCAGCTCAAGGGCGGCTAAGGTTGGTTGTCGCATCTACAGATCAGTAGTATCATGTATAGCAGCACAGTGTTGCCTGACAGAATCTGACCATTATTTTGCTAAGATGCTCCACTCCAGTGCTACAGCACTGAGTCACTCACTAGTGGCTTTGGTGAAAGTGAGTTAAAGTAAAGTGGGTGACAGGCAGATCCATATGCGAGTGGGATTTGGCTAGTCGAGTCGTATCTACTGTGCAGTGGAGTGCTTACTGTTTGTTGGTCCATATGGTGGCCAGCTCTGAATTTGTGTGATCTAATAAGTGAAATATCGGATGTACAGGCCGGAGGCTTGGGGGGGATCGGCGGGGGCGGTGAAGTGCGCGATGGAGACGCAGCCGATCGTGAACCGGACATCAGGGGGGCTGGACATCGGGACGGACTGGAGGCTGCACGGGGTGGCGCGCGGTGTGCTGCGGTCGATGCGGCGGGTGGGCGTGCGATTCGTGGACATCACGGCGCTGTCGGAGCTTCGCAAGGACGCGCACACGTCGGTGCACACGCTGCGGCAGGGCAAGCTGCTGACCCCGGAGCAGCAGGCCGACCCTCGCACCTACGCCGACTGCATCCACTGGTGCCTCCCTGGCCTCCCCGACACCTGGAACCACTTCCTCTACGCCCACATCGTCGCCCATGCCGCCTAGCCCTTCCTTCCTTCCTGCAACTAATCTCATCTCATTTATTCTCCCTTGCTGCTATGCAATCTGTGAGTAGTTCTTTTTGTATAATCAGAAAAAAAAGGGAGGGATTAGAATCGGAAACAAACAAAGACGAAACACAAGAGTGTACATCAAACGGCCTCTTGTCGCCTTTGGTGTCTGCCATGCCGAAAGAACGAACGTGCCAAAGAGGACAAGGACACCCGTGTCCAAGTTTGTACTAACGACTAACGTGACCGTCATCACACTTCCTTCCCCTTGTGAAGTTGTGATTGCTCAGCCATCAGCTCTACATGCATAGTATGCCTCAGGCTATCAGCTGTCATTGAGATGGACCAGCATGTCGTCGTACAGTTCGACCAAAACAAAATAGGTAGTGTATCGAACGGCATCACATGTATAAATGTACGCGTGTACTAGTAATAGCTTACAGCACATGTGCAACCTCACTAGACCCTTGGCTAGTTGGGGTTTATCAATTTTCCATTGTTATTTTGGACTATATGACCCCCGATGCATGCGTATGTTTAAACTTCCAGTATTCCATGACTCAAATCTTTCTTATTTTATGGTACGGCCTCAGTCCTAACATAATTTCTTTTATCAAAATCCTACTACTAGGGAACGCAACACGCTACGGAGATTCATCGAAAAGTAGAATCATCCTAGATCCCTTTCTCCTCCCTTCCGCAAGCAAGTAGAAACCGCACGGTCTTGGTTGTACCTGGAAAGTTTATGGTAGGAAGATGGGGTGCCTTCCAGGACCATCATCAACAACCAAGTAACTTCAGGGTTTGCAAAATTCTTGCCAGGTCTTCACCTATCAATTTCTTCCGGTATATCAACATTCCTCAGATGTATTAGCTCCATTTCTTCTTTCCAAATCTGCGGGCCAGTAACAAACGCAATTACCAACAGAAACAAACGTGCTGACAAGTACGGGAAGAGATCAGACTCCAGGCAGAGAAGCTAGTACGAAGTACATACAGTGTGTCGGAATTCAATCCTGATGTGAGGAACATTTGTCTGGTGAATGTCATTGCCATCATGACCTCTTTTGTAGTAGTTTCTCCCAATCCAGTGTGACTATACAAGAGCAAAATGTCTTATCAAAACAAGGAGAAAAAAAATAGGCAGAGAGAAAAATATGAAAACAAAATCAAAATTGCTAAATGAACAATAGCAATCTATACCTTGAGCCTATGAGAGAAACCAGACTGGTACACAGAATTCCTAGCAATTTCACATAGGTCGCATGAACTTAGCTTCCACAGCTGCCAAGAATGACAGGCAATCCAAATTAAGCAGATCTAAGTGGAATCTAAACATATCCAAAGAGCTAGAGTGAAGGAGATAGTTACCGAAGCAGCGATGCTATATTCTTCAACCAAAGGTTCTTTTGTCAGGTGAATTTGCAAAGGGTCATCGGTTGATAGAGAAACGTTAAGGCCTCTTAGGAAAAATGTTGGGAAAGGGTTTCGGTGATAATCAATAAACAATGAGTTGTTGCTCAAAGGAGACATGGCAAGACCAATCTAATTATAGGCAAACAAAAGATGGTTAGTTTATTCAAAGATCCGAGAAAACAAAATTGATAGGTGTTCAATTGATAGCTGTTGCGCTAAAAAAATGATGAGGAATGAACACAAAATACTAGTTACCTGAGCTAGGTAATACAGATACTGGAGGACAGGGGACTTCTTTAAATTAACCCCGTGAGCAATATTATGAGAAGTAAGAAATGCTGCAGCAAGATGATCAATATCTCCAGCCTGAAGACAAGAATCATCAATGCAACTTTTCCGGGGTAAATCTATGAATACTCAAATATGTGCATTAGCATATACCTCCCCACAGTGTGGACGAAGTTTGATTGTTGTCATACCCTTGGACTCACGAAGCTACATCACAAAAATCTCAAGTCAACCAAGAGAGCCCCAATAGGGGATAGGACATCATAAATGTTGAGAGAGAAGCTAATCTGAAAACTAGAATTTGAAGGAGAAGAACAGGCAGAGATCTGGGGACAAATGAATGATACCTTGTTCAGCGTGTACAAGTTAGCATAACAATAGTACACATAATATGCATATGCTGGATTGAAAACATTAGTCCATTGCTCAGGTGTAGGCATGTGTTTTGTTGGGCGTCTCTCTGGTTTGCTTTCATCATCCACTAAATCCAGCCCAACGACCTGAAGAAAACAGCAGCAAAATTGATGGTGATGACTGCTCCGCTCCACAACATAACAAGGCATACACTAGGCATAGTAATGCATAAAGTTACTAATGGGAGGAGATTAGAGGTGCCCTTATGTTAGAGGAAAGTATCCTACTGAGCATTGCTTTAGGTGCTGCAGCAAGCCTTGTAACTTATCAATGTTATTCCCTCTATTTCCACTAGATAGGACAGCTAAAAGAGGTCAATCTTTGTAAGACTCACATACCACTGTTCAAATATCATATATTTTCTAATTAATACATTTTTTAACTCCATTCAATTGAGTACTATATTAGCACTGCAGTGCGCATCTGCGTAAATAGTTCCACTGACCTGTTGCAAGAAAACATGGAGCTGAGGATGTGAAGCAGGATCAACAGTTACTTCAAAAAGAGGCAGAAAAATATTGTCAAGGAGGTTCTGGAAAGAATTGATTGTTCCCATCTCCCTGTATACATTGTATATCCGAGGAATCTGCAGATAAAATTAAACAATGTTTCAGTAAATCTACTCTGGCAAAATAAAAATAAAATAGTTACCTGCACAGAGTATACTAGTTTGTTTGGTTTACAAAGTTTAAGAATTGATTACTGAATGTTTAGAAAAAAAACTCAGATAAAATTATGACTAGAAGCAGACGACGACATCAACAGAGAGTGTCATAACCTGAATTAACCAAACAACATTCTCGCTGTACAATTCATTATTCACTATCCAGCTTGCCATCTGATCCCACTCACTTTTCTTTCTCCCATAGATAGATATTCTATACTCAGCCATCTGGTGAAGATTATGAGAGTAGGAATAATTAGACAGAGCAATATGTAAACAATGTGTTACATGACAAATAGCGAACAACACCACCTTAAAGAATCACAAATATGAGATTGGTAAAGAAAGAAAGAAGTACCTGATATTTACTTGCTTCAAGATCAGAAAATACTTCTTTTGTCAATTCAGCAAGAAATCGGCCTATTAAGAAGACAATACAACATTTTAAAGAATTGTACATATACAGGGTATGCTGAGAATAAGGTCAACATAGAACATGAGTAACAGTTCTCGACAACTGAAAGAAAATATAACAAAACGAGAATGGCATCGATTACTGAAATACGTAGGAAACAAGACAAAACAAAAGGTGCACCTTGAATAAGGTTGTCCTGTTTAAGAAAGATCTCCCTCAGCCGGGATTGGCCACAAGGATTATACTTCAAATTGAACTTGTCAAAGCGATGGAATGTACTTTTATCGGCATGCACATCTAAGAGATCAACATTGAGGTCATAACTGGCAGAGTGGCAAAAGCAGGTTAGTTAAAAAATATCTTAATCAAAAGATACATGACAGAACCATCACATAAAGAATTTCAGTTACCCAGTCAAGTCCAAACTCTCAAAAACCTCCTTAAGAGTCAAATAGGTACCATCTCTAAAAATCACAACCTGCACAAATGCAATTTTTGAAATTTTTAAGTAGAGAGCAGACAAAGAACCTTCATATTCCACATGAGAAAAAAAACCACAGGGATTGATGAAAAGAAAATAGGTGCACCTCGTCAGGTTCTTTCCTCAACTTGGACTTGATAAATCTCAACAGATGCTTCTGATTCATGCATGCAGAGTGATGAACATGAGTATCAACCTTCCTGACATTGTAGAAGTCCCGATGGGGTGCAGCTTTCTGAGCAAGTAGTTCTCTATCGGCATTGACCATCAAATGAAGATTGAATTTCTGAAAAATCCACAAGAGTGAAAACGATAGTAAATGTACATAATTGAAAAGAAACCTAGCCATGGCCCATTCCGATGTGTTCAGTGAGATTTATGAATCAAGTTAACTTGACAGTCCAGTCTGGAGCACATTCAATATATGCCAGCAAACACTACTAGCCTACAAATGTTAGATGCACAAAAAAATCTTGGCCACATCAGGGATTCTTTTGTATGCTATATGCTTGAGATTATATATTAACATTGCATGTAGCCTGGAGTACTGTACCACCTTTTGCTGCCATTGCAAGATTTCACATATCTTGTTGCTAGGCTCAAACACATACAGCAAATACAAGCATTGAAAGAACCACTTTAAAAGAATTACCTGTTCTAGAAGATTTAAACGTTTATAACATACAGTTCGAATATCCCCAGCAGCCAACACACGAAGGATATAGTGCATATCAGTAAAAAAGGTAGTAGCATCAGCAACAGGATAGATTCTTTCTTTAGCTGCAGCAACAGAGGAAGACAAAAATAAGTGACGACGAACATGAAAAGAAAAAACTTCGACAAAATATGAGTAGTCGTAAACTAAAAGAGAAAGAATAATTTGTTACTCACCGTCTTTATTGGGGTATACATGAATAACACCATCAACCATTTCAAAATGATGCTGAAGGAAGGAAAACAAAATTAGAGTACAGAAAGCAGAGCAGGAAAACGTGTTGTATCGTTAATATGCAGAAAATATAGGGAAACACACTCACTTCAGTTTTAGTCTGCTGCTCGTAATAGAAAGGGTTAGGATTAGGTTTTGGAGTACTAGGATCAGTTATGATTTCCTTCTCCCATGGAGCAACTTCTTCTCTAAACATGTACTTCTCTCGTAGCTCAAGACATTTCTGAAGAACCTTGTATGCTTCAATTTCATCAGGAGATGGAGTCTCTGCAACCAAAAAAAAACAGGTGCAAGTGTTGCAACACGTAAGTGAATAATAATAGTAATAGCAGGTTTCATTTTCAGCAACATAAATCATCGCTATCACGTAGATAATCCATAAAATAAAATGCATTCTAATTTCTAACTGATACCAAAAGGGACAATTCTAATGGTGTGAACATTTTTTTTTTCTGAGAACACCATGTTCAGGGTCATGGCTAGAGTTTGAGTAGTAAAAACAATATTAATTGGACTTAAAATAGAATTGATTTAATATAAGGCACGGGAAAAGTGGACCATACCAACAGCTGTTATATTGATCCTACTGAAAGTCTCATGTTCAGGTTCCTTTCGAAGAATATCAGCTGCAACTGGATTGTGCTGGGCCCCATGCAGACTGCCTGTTGCACTTTGAGATCTAATCATGTTTGTTGATGGTACTGGTTTTGTGTCCCCATTCTGACTTGCTTTACCCGGAAGGGGATCTGATCCCTGAGATAAGAAGAATAATCTTAGTACATTAAATACAAGAAAACATACATTTGCATGTAGAGAGTTACCACTGAAAAAGAACATCATGGGGCTGTTCACTTTGTTGCCAAAACAAACCCTACCAAATAGGCAAGGTAACAACCCAAACATTGCCCAAATTTGGTAGGGTTGATTTAGGCATCAAAGCAAACAGCCCCATAGGCAAAAATGTAACAAAGAAATACATGGAGCAGGGGACAATAAAAAAATAGCGAGGAAATTGTATCTGTGAATAAGTGCATCAGTGAACATTGCGATTTGCATGGCCAGTTCAAGATGACTTTAATTTTCTCGCAACAAAATATGCACGATAATTGCAATACAACAAAAAAATATGCATAGGAATTATTCTGTTTACATTGCCTTGAAACTTAACATGAGAATCTTTACCTGATTATTCTTGCAACATAATCAGATAAGCTAACATGTCAAAATACAAGGAGGCTAACCTCCTAGGATTGCATTGAATAGGGCCAAATTTCCATTTAGTTAAAACAACAACGTAGATTACAAATTTCCAGATATTTTATTCATGCCATTGAGATGCAATTCACCCAGAAAAATAAAAGTAGTGCTATAGCTTGGCAAAATAAGCATATGCATCTTAGGACTTACAATAGTTCCATTTGTGAGCAAGGAAACGGCATTGTTTTTGGCATCTGGGGCAATATTCTCATCATCGTCATCTGAATCTTCAATAGTTTCAAATGCACTGACAGTAGGAACAGGGGATCTTGGTGTAGTAGGTCTAACCAAAGGTCCAACTCTTTTGGTGGAAGCTGGTGAGATAATTGGCTTTCCTGATATGTAAAAGGGCTCAATATTAGCATCATGCAGAATTACTTACAAATTAGAAAATCAGTGCAAAGGTGTGTGATCATAAAGCAACTCACTAGTGCACCATGATTAAAATCCGTTTTGTTTCATTGAAAAAAAAAAGCATCACTAGATTCACTACGCAGATATGATTACAAGTATTGAAGACAGATATACATGCGGATAGTTGGGTGCAGTTTGAGGGATGTTTCTTTGGGGGTCAAAAATCCCCCAGATGCACAAACCCTGAATATGATTTTAAAAATAATAATCTACACCTAGGAAGTAGTAAATCAGAGGGGATGGATGAACCCCTCCACACGCGAATGAAGAGCTAGTGAGCTAGTAATCACATGGTCGCGCACATTATACAATGAATCCTTAGATGATACGCATGAGTAAGTTGCGCCGCTCCGATCACAAGTCACAAGGGAACAGTATATGACTAGTGAAAAAGGAAGGAAATGTGGGGGTGGGGGTACCTTCTCGGCCGGTGTGAAGTGGCGGAAGGCCCGGTGGGATGGGAAGGGTGGTGCGGCGATCGTGGTCTCTGGGAGGGTCGTCGTCATCGTCGTCGTCGGCGTCGAGGAGGTGGCGGTTGCGGCGGCGGTGGTCGCGGTCAAGGGAGCGGGCGAAGCGGAGGAGCTGGTCGAGGGTCTTGCGGTGCATATAGTAGGCGGAGGCGGCGGCGAAGGAGGCGCCGAGGAGGGTGGCGACGGCGAGGTGGAGGGCGTAGGTGGAGTCCATCCCGCCGCCACTCCGCTCTCCGCCTCCGCGTGGGGTTTCCCTTCCTTCTTTCTGGGCTTTTGCTTTTGCTTGGGCTCTTCCCTTCTCTTCTCCTCTTGTGTGTTCTTATATGGGTGATGAAGTGAGGGCCATTTTTATTACTAGTACGAATCAGTGTGCGCCTGACATGTGGGGCAGTAGCGCACCGAATATTTCCTCCGGGGTATATTCACCATTTTCATTCGTTTTGCTCCTGTTTTCCTTTTAAAAAATAAATAAAAACAAAAAATTGCAAAAAGGCGCAAAAGATGTTGCAAGTGACGCACATTTGACATCCATGGAAGTGGAAGATAAGCACGCCATCAACCACCCCAACTCCTCGTTTTAAGGAGCATCAGCATAGCCAGGACAAAACAAAATATACTAGTTACAGTATATGCTTGTTATGGATATGGAAGCCACTGAGCAGCTGTACAGCCAGGAAAAGAAGCGATGCTAGACAAATTGGACACTTGAGCTTCTTAATACATATGGCCTTTCTTCATAGGGCATTAGGAGAGTAACTTTGCTTTTGTTTCGTGGTTTCAGACCTGAGAATCAGATCGATTTGTTTTTTCTACTTGACAACGACAGGGCAGGTTCCCCATACCAAAACAGATGTTCTCCTTCAACTGGGCATACGACACTTGGAAGGAATAATCCTAGGAAGATACTATGCATAATCTTATCAACTCATCTTGCCAATTAGAACACGAGTTGCAGCCTCGAGAGCGCGTACATGAAATGCGGAAACAAATCTCCATCTCAAAACAGTACTGCATTACTTCCTCATGCCTATTCTGTTACAAAATACTTTTTAACAATTACAGTGTTACCAGCACGATGCCCGGTCATGCATTTTTTTCAACCGGGCCGAGAATAAATCCCATGCACAATTTTACTCACTCTGGAAGAGCAGATCTAAAAACTCTGCCAACCTCAGACTGACGACCAAACCCCCATATCACCAAACACAAAAATTGTGCAGAGCAATCTTCCGCAATCGTATCGCACGGTGAAATGAAACCTCTCGGGCTGGGTGGATGATCAAACAACACACAACCCCCCAAAACATCGGAAGAACATTGCCACTGACAGTAACCGGTAAACAACTGTAGAACTACCCCACCTTTTGATACTCAAATGTAATCTACACCTGTAAAATCAACAATCCATAATTCCATATTACCTTCGACAGTACAGTGCATCAACAGCAGGACTGGAAAATGCTGTGCATCCAATAGCATAACCTGAAAAGAAGCAAGGATTGCCAAATACATCAAGGAACGCAGCTTGGTGCTGAAGTACTGAATGCTCTGGTAGTTGCTTACTGTATTCGAATCACATGCACTCCAGTGGCTCATGATGCACCGCTCGCTCTTTACCTTGCTCAAAACAACAAAGAATTCACTAGGATCTATGAACATCTCATGCAATATTCAGGGCCTGCTGCAACTGAGCAAATGCTGCTGGATGGATCCTGCCGATGGCAGCATTGAAAGTCGCGTCCCCGTGGAGTGCTGCACATGCTTTTAAGTTATCTCTTAGCATGTCCTCTAGAGAAGCTTGCTTGATAGGATCCGAGTCCTTTACCTGATAGAGTGAACTGTCAAATTATGTGACCAGATAAACTAGTATATGGAAATGAATTAAAACTATTAATAACTTACTTGTCGCTTTCTCAACTCTTTGCTTGTGTTAGAATAACCTGAATTATCATTGCCAAGCCAAGAAGAGCTTGTAATATCACCACTGCAAATCATTGTATCAACAATAAATGAAACTGATATAGGCCTTAAAGATTTAAGGAAGCGCAATAGCCAAAATCATATCAAAATGGAAGAATAATATGACACCTAGTATCATCCTCAGTCTTCACTTCACGGCCCCCCATGATAACAGTAGTGCAGACACTGCATAAAAAACATAAAGTTGATAACTGTGAAACTACCAACAAAATAGACCGTACGTTTCACTTTATACTCCTAAGAAATTGTGTTACCTTAATATGTCATCAAGTTTGTCAATGACTTGAGGTACATGTAAAGTTAAAATTACAGAAAGAGCCATTGCATATTCTTTCTGTTGTATAACATTCGCATCATCTACCTGTCCAATGATACTTCTTTCGTTAAACAGTAAATCCCAGAATTTACAAGCACATGTTCACATCGAAAAGACTAAAACATGTAAAAAGTTTATTAATCAAGGTTGATATTGAATATTAAAGTACTATACCAGAATACGGAAGTAGGGGGTATAAATTATCTAAACAAAAAACATGTATCTTTACTGATAACAGGACCAAAACATTCACATTGCAGGTTAAAGTATTAAAACAAAAACAGAGATGCTACAGGATGTACCTTGTCAATCCACATATCAACCAAAGAGAGCAGCAGATTATTGTTTACAGAAATCCCTGTTTGTTGAATGCTTGTCAGAAGGGCAGGCTCTGATAATAGCTTTCCTGTAAAGTTTGTGTTCATCACCAGAAGTCTAGCAAGAATCGCTCCCGCAGATGCACGGACAGTTGTCCTAGAAGGATTATGTTCATCGTCTTGATTCAAACATATGAAGATAAGTTTCTAGAAGTTGACATGAGTGGACAAGTCAGAATAGTGAAAATGCAAAACAATGGAAGGGAATACATTGAATCATCTGAACATTCTGGAGTTCAACAAACCCTAGAAGTACCTGAAGAGCACTGGATATTAGCGGTGGGGCTTCCTGAGGAAAGAGCTACACCCAAAAGTTCCAGTTAGATTGATGAGAAATGGATTAACAAAGAAATTTAATTGCTGGACTGAGAATGAAAGAGATACAGATCCACGCCATCCCATTAAAGGGCATTACAATTAAAATTCTGACAGATAAAATGGCTATAATTAATTGACAGTGCACGTTTCCTTAACTCTGACACAATATATTCAGGAAGGACACTTCTAGCCTAGATCCTTAATTAAGATAGACTATGTTAACCCTACCAGATATTTTGCTCAGATGATTCATGATTGTCAATGTTGCCCTAATATATTCACCACTACCAACATAAGCAAAAGTAGTAACTAAGAAAGTCAGAGCTGCTTCACAAGGGGAGATTATAGTAACCTGAATAAGAAGATCAATAATTGGTAGTGCAGTGAGAAGACCCTTGTCGTTTACATTTCCAACAATAGTATCAAGAATGTTCGCCAAGCTTGCACCATGCCTTTTCAAAAATTCTGATCCACCAAAAATTATGTAATCCTCAATTATGTTGATTGTGACCTACGTCATTAAAAATTCTCGTCAGAAAAAATGAAATATCCCCAAATCTTCAAACAGGGCATTTGATACAATTATATTTTAACTTGTAATATATTTGAAGTCAAAATACAAGCAGTTTTATTTTTAAACCGCAATGCAGCCCCTTTGAAGCAAGAGGGGAGACCTTTAACATAAAGAACCACCTGCATGGATCGATGTATGAAACAAAATCTTGTTCTGGTATCAAAATTGTGAATGGTCCATCAATGGTTGTAAAGCATGTGGGAAAACTAGCAGCAATCCAATCAATGTCGTGTGATAGTAGAAGATGACATAGGAAGAACAAGTAACATTTGCAGCCTCCAAATGACAATACCAAATTGAGCACATGATAATCATCAAACTCTGATTATAAACGTTATGGTTAGCTCAAGTCGTAGTAATCTTGTTGAAACATACAGCTAGTCAACTTGTGGGGTGACTTGGCCATTCAAAAATAAAGGATAAAATAATTTACATTTTTTATTCACAAATTCATAGCAGGTTAATCAATATAGAAATGAAGTTACATAATGGATTTAACTAAATGAACACATGAAGTAGAAGATATTAACAGAAGCAAATCATGAATATAAGAAATACAGCCGCAAATGACACAGGGCAAATTTACTTGGTGTTTCTGCCTGATGACATTCAAAATCAGATTGTACTTCTGAACATAAATATTCTTGATATGTAAAGGACTAGAAAGAGATGTTTTGTTTCTTATTTTTCCAGGGTGGGTGTTCTAACCTCCAGATGATCGAAACTTCTAGTCACAATGCCCACAAGATAAGGGAAGAGATCCAGCAGTTGAGATACGATGGAAGGAGCATTCAAAAGGGTTGTTTCCCACAACTGCATTATAAACTCATCATGAGATTTTCAGTGCATGCAGAGTCCATGGTGGACATAGAACAAGGTAAGGAACTACTTACCAGAACACTGTCCTCGAGAAGATTGAGAGCATCAGGGCTATCCACGTTTATACCACTTTGGAGTATAGGAATAAGCATATGGTAAGAAAGAGGCGACTGGTATCCGACAGAAGAAATAAAGGTTCTAAGTGCTGCTAGCAATTGAATCTGAAGCAGGCTTTCACCTGCAGATTCGTCCCAGATCTGAGGAGAATGATTCAAAAATCAGTACTAATTAATTTGCAGAAAAAAAAGGAAAGTTTGAATTGTCATTGAACATTGAACTGATAAACTCCCTCACTGACCACACAAAAAGTTTGTGTTGTAATGATTTTACTCTCAAAGAAAGCAAAAGGTAAACATGCATTAACTTGCTAACCGGCTATCTAAAACTATTGCACGAAAGATAGCAAATCAATAAGATGGAACTGCAGAGGTATTTCTAGTATTATTAGATGGAGAGGAAAAATTACACGGCATTGGAAGTTAAAATAAACTGGGGAAAGCTTATTGACAAAGGCGCGCTCATCTAACCCTTTCCAAACATAAAATTTTTCAAATGATGGTATGTCAAGAGCATACTGCCCAGTCAGTTCAGCCAACAAGAGAATTCCATTCTACAAATATAGGTACATACAAAAGGAAATGGGGGCTTTAGGCCATACCTTCTGGAAAAAATGTGATAGCTGACTTGCAAATGGAATAACCTTGTCTCCAGCATGTTCAAGAAGGACTGAAATGAAATTCAACACTTGCACCTACAAAAGAAGCCCTTAGAGTGTGAGCATACGGGCATGCACACGCGCATAAGATGATGTTCAAATTGGCACAGAAAGGAGAATAAAGGTGCACAGTGGAGATTCAAACCTTCGAATCAAATTCTTGGACATCTTCTGTCAACTTGAAACACATTGTCCAGCATGTAGGAAGACATTCAAACAAATCTAGTTCTGAAAAGCTTGATTCTTGAAAAAGATAACACAGAGAAGAGCATGCTGCTAGCTGAAAGTTTAACAGCATGAACAAATTATTAAATAATTGGGAGAATATACAGGTATACAATCAAAGGTATACAAACATACCCTGACAGCTATGTCATTGTCCTGCAGCAATCCGACCAAAGCATGATAGACTAATTTCCTAG
Organism: Oryza sativa Japonica Group; assembly: GCF_034140825.1. Taxonomy (NCBI): domain Eukaryota; kingdom Viridiplantae; phylum Streptophyta; class Magnoliopsida; order Poales; family Poaceae; genus Oryza; species Oryza sativa. The sequence continues at coordinate 29,734,323 of NC_089041.1, read as the reverse complement.
TGTCACCCTTGATCTGCAGAGTTAAAAATATTAGAAGCTAAATAGGTAGGAACCCACAAAATAAACTTTTGGCATTAATATTTAGTTTTTCTTGAACAATATTAAAGAACTAAACCTCAGAAATCCATTGACCAAGTAGCAATGCAATCTTTCGACGGATGATACGCATATTTGGGTGGCCATTTGAAATTTCAATGGATAGAGATCCATGGAACCTGAAGAAATGAAAAAAGGAAAGGAAAGGAAAGAAAGACAATGAACTAGAATTAGATAGAGCCATTGATTTTTCTTACTCAGATACAGAATGTCTGCATAAGAATATAAAGTGTAACATCAAGGAGCGTTTGCAAACAGCTGTATAAATATTAATCTCATCTTCACTAAATTCAACATAGAAAAATGTCAACACTAACTAAAATGTATGAAGACTATCCAATCTTCTACAAGGTATTGCTGCTCTTTTTAACTTACCATTCATTAAAACTAAGGTAATTTGAAAGTTCATAATAAACATGACCAGCAGCTGTATAAGCAGCATCCTTCAAAAGCATTCCAGCAGTAACATCTGTTTCCAGTGGTGGAGACAGAGCCATGGCTTCACGAAGAATGGAAACAACAACTGGAGCTAATTGCTGAAACAACATATCATTCTATAAGCACTACAAGATTCAGTTATAGGCCCACATGTCACAGCAAAAGAACATCACGATGTACAAACCTCTCGATAGTTCTCAAAGATAACAATAAAGAGGGCTTCAGCGCATGGGCGTTGTTTCTCAGTCCATTGTACCAAATTCTGCTCATGATGAAATGATTCAGGATTCTCTGACCATTCTTCCAAATCTTTTGCTGTGTAAATGAAATATCTGGACAAGAATTGGAAACTTTCAGAGTCTAAGAAGGCAAACAAAATCCAAAAATGAGAACATAATGCATAGCTACAAGGGAGACATACTCCACTCGCAGGGATACCTTAGTGTAAACATAATGTGCATAGATAGTTGGCCAAAAGATGCCATACTGCAAGTCATTTTTACTATCTTTTGGGGGAACATCATTATGGTTAGCTTCAAAATGCATATCCAGCAGTTTTGCAGTTTTTCAAGTTGAAATAAAGGCTATCTTATCTTAGACAAACCCCAAGTTTGTTATATTTGCAAAAGGACCAAAACATGCACATCCAAACAGCATGCAGTTTAGGTGGGTACTATAGAAATGTGCCAATTCTATGAATTCCAATTATTACCTTCTTATCAAAATGTTGCACAGCAACATAACTCGGTCACCAGGCAAAACAATCTTCAGCATGTCACTAGCCACTGCTCCAAAGTTTTTCTTCCGTTGCTCCAGACTCAAAGGCTGTGAGCTTTCATTGATCACACGACCTGTGGGACTTGGTTTGTATTCTTTACACTCCAATACTGATTTAACAAAAACCATACTTTGTATAAGGAACTCCTCAAAAGATGCTCCACCCTGTTCAGGATTTGTGATCATATTCAAACAGAAATCGACTATAGCTGGAAGAACAGCTTGGTGAACGAAAGAATATGGATGTCTGCCTTGTAAGGTAACAAGGACTTTCATCAACTTAGTGCATGCTCTTTTTGCAAAATCCCATAGTTTTGCTTGCTTATCTTTGTAGGAGGAATCTGTCAAGTAAGAGTAACAGAAGATAATTTACTTGAACAAAGCAAACTGAAATGAATGAGAGTGTAAGTTGGCAGGCCAGAAAGATTAACACCAGAAACAAGATTAAAGAAACAAAGGTTTCAGTTGATAATAACAGATATAATCGGGGTCGTGTTACAGGTTAATATTTAGTTCACCATACTTTTTAGAAGACCAAAGAAATAATTCACTCTCAGTTTCTTGGTGTTAAATAATTCCCGAGGCAAATAGCAAAAAAGGTTGCAAAAGGATATCCCTCATCATCAATGATTAATACCTAAAGTTTAATATAACTTGCAATGGATATAATTTGGTGAACTCAGAAGATTGAAGCTGTTTCTGGCTACTTAGGTTAAATGGTCAAGTCAGACTACGATCAAAGAAGGAACAAATGCAAGATTACAAGTAAAATGTGTAACTTACAATAAGGAAGGAGGGATTGAATGGCAGTTAAAACTGTTGGACAAACTTCCCTAACCTGCCAGACTTCCTACAGAGCACAACAGTTGGTTAGCGCTCTTGCTTTCTGGACCAGTTGATGAAGATTGTAGAACAATAAAACTATGAGCAAAAGATATAATCAAAATAGAAATTATGACTACCTGTGCGGTTGTTGAGTCACTTGCATATCCTGAAAATATTAGTTGCCTGATTATTTTTAGACAAAGCAACCACCGGTCGCAGATCAACATAAGATCATTTGATTGCTCTAAAATGGAATCTATATCACTCCGCTGTGACAGCATAGAAAGATTCTGTAATATAGTCTGCACATCACTCTTCCAGAGGTTCCAGGTATACTCAAACAAGTGACTAGTGATCTGCATAGATTAGTGAGATGTATGAAATCATAATTTTATGTTTAAGCATAAATTCATGTACTCATGTTTTAGAAAACAATTGATGAAACAATAGAAAGTTCTATGAACAACATTTCTATTGATCATTGAAGAACAATCTGACAATATTGACAGGCTCGCATAATAGCGATCCACCTGCTTGGCACTTCAGATGCCTTAACATGCTCGGCTAAATTGAGCTAATATGTATATGTTAATGTGGTCCATCAATCATTTTAGTTGACATACACCAAACTGAAGGAAAGATGGAAAAATCAACAAAGCACAAGCACATCTAAGTATTGATGCACATATATAAGTGGATTCTGCCGAATGAAAATACCTCAGCATAGTTCCTCTGATCAACAGCAAGCCGTTTAGTTGATAGCTCCTTCAGAGTTCGAAACAGAACCATGAATACACGATGTGAAGCAAGAACATCAGCTGACTGCAGCTGTTGTGCCAACAGAGAGAAGAGGTCTGGCCTGAATGTCATTCATCGTGAGAAAGCATTGTACAAAACTATTCAACCATATGAGAGAGAGAGTTGATAAGAGTTGTAGGCATACCATTCTTTTGGGTAATCTAGGCGTGCAATCTTGGAAATTAGTACAGCTAGCTGAAGTGCAATCTGCATTGCAGCGGCAACAACAAGAAAGCAATTTCCGATCAATGCATATTATATTTGTTCAATGTTATCGGATTGCATATATGTTATAAAATGTGCACCTGGCTATTCTCCTCTCGTATATTTACCAAAAGGTTTTTTCGAAGGTGGTCCTTCTCCTCGTTGCTAATTCCACTACACCAAATAATTTAGGCTGGTGAGTGGGATGTCAGATTAAATCAACAGGTTGCAAAAATGTAAAGCAAATCAGAAGTTGTACTTCATAAATGCAGAGTTGGGATTATCATATCATATCCAAAGGGTGCATTTGCCCCGTGAAATAGGTGATCTAAAAGAAGAAGTAATTTGGTTCGATGGTAGCTTATGCTTCCTTTCGGAGGCTATCAGTTGCTGCTCCTTGAGTTTTAAGTTAGAATTGTCAATGACTCCAGCGGAAATGTGTCGCATCGAACAGAAAAGCAAAAGACAAACAAGTATGTGAAGTTGAATAGAATAGAATGGAGGCTCACTAGGAATCCCGGCGATGTCGCCAATAGCGACTGATGCTGTTCTTAAAATATACTGTGGCAAGCAGACGCACGTCTTCACGGCAAGCCAAACCCCTAGCTGAGATGATCTCCTGGAGAAAAATCAGATCAGCAATTAGCTCCCTGAGAGGCGTGCGCCATTGCCCCCATGGATCGAAGACGAGAGGCCAAGCCCTAGAGGGATGAATACGGGGGAGGGGGAGGCACAATGGCTTACCAGTAGGCATGAGCAGAATCCTGGGCGGGCCTCGCACTGCGCGAGAGCTGTTTCCGCCGGCCGCCGCACTGCTTCGTCGGCGCTGAGCGAGTTGACGAGGACTGTGTACATCGTCGGCACATCGCCGGCGGAGAGCGCCATAGCGGCGCCCGGGGACACGAGGACGAGACAGGACGCCGCGACCGCGAAGGAAGGAAAGGAAAGGCAAGGCGACCGAAGCGACGGCGGCGGCGGCGGCGGAGGGGGGTGTAAGGCGAAGGAAGGATTGATCGGTCGGGGGGATTGCAGAAGAAGAAGAAGAAGAAGAAGAAGCCAGCAAATGGGAACGCGAGATTTCTGGTCGGAAAACCTGCCTGGCTCCACCACCCAGCCACCCCATTCTATTACTCATCTTTCTTTTCTTCCACCGGTTATTAAATAATATGTAATTTTCAAATAAGTTTCAGTTTATATTGTGACCTTATCTTAAGCAAATGTTGAGGGAATATAAGAAGGGTGGACCTAACATTTTTATGCAATATAAGAACTTTCTCGATAAATATATCGTGTTTGCTAGCGTGACAACTTTAGATTTCTCATACTTTTAACATAACACTAGTGCCGATGTCAAAAAAAAATGTAAACAAGTTAGCACATGTACAAGCAGCATGTGTTTATTTAGGGAATTGGAAAATATTGTGTTACCCTAATTTATTATCAGCATGTGGTGCAACACCATAATCTTTCCATTTTAGACATTTTATATTAAAACTTAACTCCCTCGTGTTGTGGTGGAAGTTCTCTCAATGGATGGTAAAGATCATCTGCCATGTCAACAATATATGGCCATGACATCAATAACTACTAGAGGATGCCCCGCACGTTGCTGCTGGACTTGGTTAACATCAATTTGTTAGATAGGAGGTACAATCTCAAGAAGAAACGGAAGAAACAAATGACTTTCTTAGAGAAATTCTTTTTAGCAACCCTATCTAAATTTTGTAGTTAATTTAGGTAGCACATTCAAAGCATAAGCTACAAAAAAGCAAAATGGTTTGACGTAAGTTAACAAATTGTAATGTTAACTGAATGGGCATTCGGCCATAAATCTCTTTTATACGGATTGATGGGCCTGATACATGTAGATGTGTGTGGAGATTAGGCAATGTGTTCATGTGGGCTATATTTGGCACTAAGGAGGTGAAGAGACTCACTCGGTGCCTGATGGGTTGGGCTCTATGATGTGTCCCATCCAATGGCTGAGAAGCAATCTAATGCATTCATCCAACGGTTCACAATTGATGATGACGTGGAAGCATGAGGTTTGAGCTTTTGGCGTTAACTTTATAGAAAGAAGGGATTGTTTCTATAGTCAAGCGCAAAAGTTGTTGATGTGCTTGCGCTCAAGCAAATAAAGAAAAGTCGTTGATAAGAATAGGAGATGTGGTCTTAGGAGTTAGGACTGCTTAAATTCATGTCTAACTTACTTCCTGAGTTTTCCATAGACATGAGTACCATGATATAAATACAAAATATCTACAAGAGGAACATATCACTTTGCAACTCAAGGAACAACAAACACAAAACATATCTAATCCCATCAAATCGACATTAGTGAAAGCGCAAAGAAACAACTAGCCATCTATGGCCTCACTAGGGCTTTCCAACATAGTCGTAGGATAGACTAAGATTTTTATTCCGTACTTTATACTTGTGATATTGATATAGTGGTCACTCAATAGAAGACAACATAAACCTACATCTAATTTGATCCGAGTCAACTTTGGTGGAAGCTCGAAGAAAATACTTGTGCCTTCTTGTCCAACTCAACTCAGAGTTTTTAATCCCTAGCTGTCAACTACCTCACCAGGGCTTATGCATGGCTATTACCTACCAAGGAACCTAATTAATCTTGTATAAGAATCATCGTCTCCCTTTTCTCCCTACATCTTCGTTTGCATCCTTACTTTTGTCTTATCCCAGAACGTCAAGCATATATACTAGGATGGAGGGAGCAAGGCAGAGTATGGCTTGAGCCCCATGCCTTGCTTCATTATCCTTATTATAATCTTGAAAATTAATATGTAGTTTATTAAAATAAGTAAGCTTTTATTAGCTCAGTCCTATATGTGAAGATTTTCTGGCTCCACCACTAATCTATTGAGAATGTTTAATGGAATATGCAAATAAAACAAGCAGAGTATCTAACTATAGCAATTTTTTTTCAACAATTGAAATCAACAACATAACATAATATTCATCTCTCAAGTTAGAATTAGAATAATATGATAACTTAAACATATTGATATTTATTTATTTTGAATTGCAAATGTACATTATAAGTCCAGGCTTATAGTTGTAGGTTCGCATATAAAAAGGTACTCCCTCCATACTCATAAAGGAAGTCGTTTAGAACAGTGACACGGTCTTCAAAACACAACTTTAACTTTTTATTTATATAAAAATATTTATTGAAAAGTGATATATGTATACTTGTATGGAAGTATTTTTCAAGACAAATCTATACATATAACTTTTACATTTTTAAACTCGACAACTTGAGAGTTATTCATGATTTATATTCTCAATGTTTGACTTAAACATTGTCCTAAACGACTTCTTTTATGAGTATGGAGGGAGTACATGCACAATAACACAATAGATGGGGCATTTGGACATGTTTCCAGCAATTTGGTCTTTATTTTCCTGCCGCATCCATATTACATTTCTTGATGTTTTTTTAACATGTTATTTATTAATCCCCTCATCACGCCCTTGCACTAATTTGTGTTAAAATAGAAATGAATCAATCACTAAACCAACAATGTGGCTGTAGTTTAGTGGTGAGAATTCCACGTTGTGGCCGTGGAGACCTGGGCTCGAATCCCAGCAGCCACACATTTGTACTTTATTTTTTATTTTCCATCGAGCCCAGCCCAAGAATTTTTTTTTCCTATTTTTCATCAAGCCCAGCCCAAGAGCCCAAGAATAATTTCAATAAAGCCCAGCCCAATAAGTATTTTGGTAAAGCCCAGCCTAATAAGAAGTCTTGGGTTGGTATGATATTCACGCATGAGTAAATTGCATGTACGGTATATTAACTTAGTAGATGTGTGCAATTCAGTGTCTATAAGAATTTTATAAATAAACGTATGAGTGCAACAACTTGTAAGGTGGGTGCGATTTTTGATACAATAAGTTAATAAACGATGTGACAACTTAATTATTCTAAATATTTTACTTATTTTGATAATATACTAGCGTGGATTTGTATGAGTATACTAAAAGTCAATTAAACTTTACTATGCAAAAAATATTATATTTTGGTTGAATTTTAGAAGGTGATGAAAAAAAATCCAAATCGATGGTGCAAATTGGGTTTGCAATGTAATTCTTAAAGTTAAATTAATATTAGTAGGATTGCTATACGAGACATCATGAAAAAAAACTCACCCACTCAGCACAACACATGCTTATAGTCAAGTCGTTTCACCAAAATGATAAATTGTCTAAGTTCTTGTATTAGAAGGAGTACAACAACTTTGCTAAGTTGTTTCACCACAATAATAAATTGTCTAAGTTATTGCATTAGAACGAGCGCACCCACTTTCAGTTCTCAAATTATTATTATACAATATCACATCCACATGCCAATTGTTGAACCGTGGGTACAACTTTACTCTTCACACATTCGCTATTTTCGATTAAGCCCAAACCTAGGAAACATATACACTGGAGTATATGTTCATAAGTGCTCCTATCTGCTCGACGTCGTGTTTCATGATCTCAAGGTTAGCTGCACATCTGCGACTGCGAGCTGCATCATTTTTTTTATATGCTTATGTGTGCCATACGGACATGCGATGTGTGCCTTCGAGCGAGCACGCGAGCTACATCATTATCTCTACTATTATAAAAATTGAAGATATTTTTACTGGTATTTTGATACGTTATCCGTGTACGAGTCATGTTTTAAGTTTGTTCGCTTTTGAAAATACAAAAGAAATCGTACAAGAAATCTCTTTAAAAAACTCGCAAACTTGAGACGGTGGGACTCCTAATTACAGCTCATAATTTTCTAACAAAAAATATATCCAAGCGAATTTAACACAGTGGATTTCACCTTAAATAAACCATATAATAATAATAATAATAATAATAATAATAATAATAATAATAATAATAATAATAATAATAATAATAATAATAATAATAATAATAATAATAAGATTAAAATAGCATTCACCCGTTGCAACGCACGGGGATTTTTTTTCTAATAATTAAAAATTGTAGCTTTATTCACTCCATCATTTATTCGTACGATGATTCTATATGATCTATATATATAGTATACTAATATTATCGAAATTTATATATAAAAGGCAGCAGGTAGGTGCAAATGGGGCCGGGATCGAGGATGAATGGTAATGGCGGTACTACTGCGGGTTGGGCGGCCTGGAGTTGGCGGCGGAGACTCTGGAGCCCCATTCGAGGAGCTCCTTGCTGGTGTCGTCCTTGTGCGCCACCACCTCGATGAAGCAGAGGCTGTCCGCCTTGTCCCCCGTGGCCGTCGCGATGGCCGCCTCCAGCTCCTCCTCGCACCGCACCCGGGTGGCCCAGCACCGCCCCTCGCCGTTGTGGATGGCGTTGACGAGGCCCACGTAGTCCCAGTTCTTGATCACGTTGTACGGCCCGTCGTGGATCTCCACCTCGATGGTGTACCCGCCGTTGTTGATGAGGAAGATGATGCTCCGCTGCCCGCAACGCAGCATCGTCGACACGTCCTGCGCCGTCACCTGGAAGCTGCCGTCGCCGATGCAAGCCACCACCCGTTTTTGGACAGCCTGCGCGTAGCCCAGCAGCGCCCCCACCGACCACCCGATGGAGCCGTACTGCATCTGGAACTCGTACCCGCAACCCTCGGGCAGCCGCAGCTTCTGGCAGTTGAACCACGAGTCCCCCGTCTCCGCCATCACCGCCCCGATCTCCGTGCCACCGATCATCCTCTGTATGTGCTTGAACAGCACGTTCACCCGCAGCGCCTCCCCGGCCTCGCACTCCGGCAGCTGTCCCTCCGGCACGAAGATCCTCTTGTAGTTGTCGAACGCCGTCGTGTTCTTCCGGACGCGCTTGGCCAGCTCCGACAGGAAGTCCCTCATCATCACGCACCCGAACGCGGGGCCATTGCCGACGGTCACGCGGTCGGGCTGCACCACCACCGCCTTCTCCTTCTTCAGCAGGCACGAGTACCCCACGGAGCTGTAGTCGTTGAAGATGGGCCCCGCGAACAGGTAGGCGTCCGCGGACTCCACGATCTCCGCGCAGAAGGCCGTGCTGACCGCGCCCCAGTAGGTCCCGATGAAGCGCGGCAGCGTCTCCGGCACCAGCCCCTTGGCGGACGGCATGGCGGCCACCGCGTGGCCGCTGGCGTCGGCGAGGTCCACGAAGGCCCCTCCGGCCTTGGCGACGCGGAGCTTGGGCCCCGCGACGAGGACGGGCTTGACGGCCTTGTCGAGGAAGGCGAGGGTGGCGTCGAGCGCGGCGTGGAGGCTGGCCTGGTTGGAGAGCCTCGGGGAGAGGAAGTAGGGCACCGGGTCGCGGGAGAAGGTGGGGTGGGGGACGGCGGGGAGGTTGCAGCTGACGCTGATGTAGACGGGCTTGCTCTCCCTGATGGCGGTGGAGATGGCGCGGTCGATCTGGTCGTGGGCGTCGTCGAGGTTGTTGACGACGGCCTGGTAGCAGGTGAGGGGTTGGAAGCAGCGGAGCTCCTGGGAGAAGTCCGGGAGGCCGATGGTGTGGTGGAGGATGCGGTTGGTGCCGTAGTCGTTGGAGTTGGGGCCCCCCACGATGCAGATCAGCGGCAGGTTCTCGCTGTACGCCCCGCCGATGGCGTTCAGCACGCTCAGCCCGCCCACGGTGAAGGTCACGGCGCAGGCGCCCACGCCACGGGCCCGCGCGTACCCGTCGGCCGCGTATCCGGCGTTCAGCTCGTTGCAGCAGCCCACCACGCGGAGCCCGGGCTCGGCGATCAGGTGGTCCAGAAGCGTCAGGTTGAAGTCCCCCGGCACGGCGAACACGTCGCTCACGCCCACCTGCACGAGGCGCCGAGCCAGGTGCCCGCCCAGGGTGGCGTCGCCGGAGGACGGCACCACCACCGCTGCCTCCTTGGGAGATCCTCCTCCTCCGCCGTTGCTCTCCATTAATTAATTGTCCGATCGATCGATCTTAATCTGTTATATACAGTAAGTATGTGGGGGTGGGCGTGTTCCCGTATATATATGCATGATTATGAAGATGATCGATGCGCGCGCGCGGTTTCGTCGCCTACGCTTTCGCTGCATCCTCTGTGGGGGATCGGTGGGCCTACATGTCAGTTACACAACAGACGCGCGGCAGCATACGTACGGCGCCGTGATTTAATTTGAATTGGTCTGTCAATCCATTGATCGATGCTAGCCATACGGCCCACGGATGCATGCAACCCTTCCTTAATTAATCGATCTTCTTACGGCACAAGAAAATATTCCGTGTGGCAGTAGCTGGAATTGAAGGAATGCATATGCTTATTGGAGCAGATCCAAAGCCCAACCATCAACATAACACTATGGGCCTCACGTCCCACTTCTGATAATTCGAAAGTTCTTGGCATCAGTATTCCAAATAAGTCCACTCCCATTCGTGTCCATCAACCATATAAAACCATACCCTCTTCCAACTATTTAAAACCGATGTAATTTAACTCCCACAACATTATTCACATTGGTATTTACTGACGTAACTCGTTAACATGGTCCACCAATTGAGTCGGCATGCGAGACTCCTATATCAGTCTCACCTCCTTTCCTTCTTTCTCCCTTATCCTTTCCCCACTCGGCCACATGGGACGAGCCCGAGCAGGGGATCAGGGATGACAACCGACGACTTGGATGGCAGAGCCAAGGAGGACAACGATGGAAACATGATGTGGCCGGGCAGGCCTTCCGCATCAGCTCGCCGCCCTTCACCAAGCTACCAACAGTGGCGTCCTCTTCAGATGGCAATGATGGACGATGTACCATCTTCCTTGCTAGCTTCGATAGGAGACGTAGGAGGCGCATCGAGACGGGTGCCTTATTTTCCCTCACCAACAAGTTCTCACTACAATGACAATAACTGTGACTCTAGTGAACCACCCCCTTCTCGCGTTGGAAAATTGAATTGATGCTTAGGGGCAACATCTTGTTGGGTCCTGTGAGTCGGGCTCTTCCTTGATCCATTCCGTCGTTGCTATTGCAACTATCTTCTAGCGTGCGTGCAACGCATCCTTACTACGTTCTCCCTTTCTTTTCTGACGTTATTCCTCGTAGTCAAGCTGTGATAGTGAAGAGGAGCCCGATCGATGCCCGTCACTGCCGACGCGAGAGGCCACATCGTGGGACAGAGCAACTTCCCTTTGCCGGTGTCGTGCCTCGCTGGCGATGTCGCTAAAGGGAGGAGGTTGTAGCTGGAAGTACCTCCACCATGGCATGTTGCCATAGAAGGGGGCCTACCTGCTGCACCCTAGTATGGGAAAGGGAGGTGAGGAGTCTTCGCTGCCAGCCGCCGGTGCTTGACCTCATCATCCTACCACTATTGTGGAGAAGAGGCAACCAAAGGAGGAAGGGCCAAAGGTGGGAGAGAGAGAGAGAGAGAGAGATAGGCATAAGGAAGAAGGGAAGGAGAAAGAAAGAGAGAATGACATGTGGGCTCCACATGCTGACTCAGTCAAGTGGACCATGTCAACAAGCCACGTCAATAAATACCGCTATGAATATTGTCTTGGGAGTTAAATTACATCATTTTAATAATGGTGGTTAGGAGTGATTCTTGATATCCAGTATTACGGTTGAGGAATACGAATCAGATTGAACATTTAACAACGGGAATCAAAGTGAACTTATTTCTTACTATTCCACACCTAGAGAAAGGATATGGCCCAAATTAGATCAAAGTAATGCAGGCCTAGAGGCCTTTAGGCTTGGTTGCATTCGAGCGCGGAGCAGCCAGGCCCAGTCACCTCGTTCCTGACTAGTAAAAAGGAAAAAGAGTAAATTTCACAAATAGCATATTTCAGTGTACGTGTAAGACAAAACCCCATATATTACGACTTGTTCCAATGATCCCGTAGTTTATTTTCGATGCCAGATTTTATCCTCCGTGATCAATAAAATTTCCCGTAGCAACGCACGGACACTTTACTAATTTAAGTTTATGGCAAAATGTTTCGAGAAACGCGTCGAAGGGGAGATAAGCTCCTACGGTGTGGTCAGAGGTGGGTCTCAAATGTGCATATGCGTCGACGGTGCTTGGACACGTATAGTACGATGAAGCACAGTTGGATCCAAGTAGACGCTTCTTCCATGGCGCTGAGAATTCAAGCTCTGGTTCGGCTTCAATTCTCAGCGCGCCTGCAAGGGACCCTGCTGGGCTCTCCGCCGTGGACCAGCCAAGCTACTGCTACTCTACTCTTGTAACGAACTACATTTCGAGCCACCTCAAGGCAAGGATTCTGCATCGCAAACTTCTTCTTACACACTGGCACTACTGATTCCCACTCACAACCAATGCCCAACTGTCCTGACTGGTATAGAGTTTGCCAATGCCGAATTTGATCAAGCACAGTCCAACTGCGCCGAGGATACCATCACGCCAGTTTTCTGATTATTTCATTTCATCTAGGGTCCTTTTCTCTGACTAATCCATATATGGTATCGTCTGAATAATTTCATTTCGGTCTGAAAAAAATAAAACTGCTAACGAGCTTATTAACATGATCACTCCTAGCTTCCTTCACACGTTATTGGATATCACCAGCATTTTATTGACATTTGTTGATCTTGCAACAACCGAGTTAGGAAAAGGCCAGTAGCTGAAACAAGTTGCCAAGAGACACAGAAGTATTTTCTCATTCAAAGTCAGAGTATTCTCATCACTAGTTTTGTTGCCATGGCCTTAGCTGGATTATTCAGTGCTATCATGCATGCTACTTGCCACATGTTGCCAACAAACTCAACATGATACATCCTTCCTTCCTTCCTTCACACGTTTGCATGCTTACAAGTTACAATGCTCAAAACACCTTGTATGTATACATATATAACTATAACCACAACCACCAAACTCTTGAGTAGTCTTGATGATTAACAAACAAGAAAAGAAATGAAAGAATTTGCTACTATATCACATTGGGGAATCAATTGCTGTTGCTGGTGGTGTTGACATCAGCATAGCTAGGTAGCTTGGCCAGACATGATCTCCAGCTCCGCCCACCATAGCGGCGACACCTTTGGAGTCGCTCCCTCAGGCCCCAGGGAGGTGATCTCCTTCATCCGACCTGCAACCTGTGACATGAGCGGCCTCTTGCTCGGCTCTGGCTCAATGCACCACCTCGCCACATCGCACAATGCACGCGCAGCGTCTTCAGGGAATGATCCCAGGCTTGGGTCAATCAGCTCTGCAAGAGTCATCTTGCCTTCAAAGTAACCAGATGCCCAATGCTCCAGTGGCCCATCTGACTCAGAGTAGGGAACTCTTCCGGTCAATATCTCCAGCAGTATTATGCCATATTGATGCACCATGCTATCTATCTCCACCATGACGGTTTCATCAGAAGTAGCAGAATTGAAGGATCCCTTACTGTCGTTCCAGAAATCAAGATCTGAAACCTTTGCAGCGAAATCATCAGTCAGGTATATAGTTGTCGAGTTGAAGTTCCTTGGCACAACAGGTGGGTTCAGCTGATGCATGTGCTCTAGACAGTAAGCTATTCCCATCGATATCCTAACCCGTGCCATCCAGTCCAAGTTCTCAGCTTCCCTGACTGCAGCAACACAATCAAAGGCATTGTCAAAATGCCATATCAATAATCATACGGGGTTGCATTCTGTAGTGTGCGAAATTCGCAGATTTTACCAGTATAATATTTGAAGCGATATATGTGATACAGGAATTACCCTGTTCACAGAAAATCAAAGAAATGACATGGAATAAAAGGAACAGATTAGTAAACAGGGGCAGGCTTACCATGGAGATACTCAAAAAGTGTCCCGTTTGGAGCATACTCAAACACCATAGCTCTGGTAAAAAGATTCTCTTCTTCACAATAGCCGAGCAGATTCATAAAGTTCTTATGGCTAACTTTGGATAAATTTGTGATCTGAAATCATAACCATTTCAGCCATTCGCACAGTAAAGATGAGAAAAAGCATACGCACATTTCTGAGAAAAGTCATTTGCACCACAGAAAACATATTTGTATTTTAGGGGATATCCTAAAAGTTATGAGCACATGTTACCTTTTTTCTGTACTGTGACTCGCATTCTTTTGACCATTCCTTCCCGGATTCTGTTGAACTTGTCAAAACTGCTATTTCAACTCCACTTGATAAAGTTCCCTTGTACAACATGCAACTAGATGTAGAACCAATTATATTGCTGAAATCCTCACATGCTGCTTCCAGCTCAGACCGTTTCAATGAAGGTACACCTGGGATAAAAGATTGATGGGTCATGGTGTAAGGTGTAACTGAAATACTAGATATAAGACACACAAAATATACATGTAGAGGAAGCGTGTACCTGTGACAAATGCTCGTTGCAATTGCCCGCTTAACCCCGTGGCCCAAGGTCTGACAGTTCCGACTTTCTTAGCTCGACAGTAAATAACAGATGCTATTGTCATGACAAGGAAAACTGCACTTCCTGCTGTGACCAAACCGTAGTTTCTCCAGGAATGCCTAGGTTGAGCCGGAGCATCTTCAACAGCAGGATTACTCTCTGCCTTTGGCTGTGGGGTTGAAGGAGATATGGGGATTGTTATGGCAGCAGGTGAGGCTGATTTAGGTGGAGCAGTGAATGGAGAAGGGGATGGTGCAGGCGATGGTGCTGGTGTATGTGCTGCTCTGTGATGCCCCCCGTGCCTATTGTGATGATGAGGAGGAGCTTGTTTAGGTGACTCCTCGAGAAGAAGAGCATGTAGGCTTCCAGTTCTACCACTGATATCGTCCAATAGGCCAAGTAATTTTCTAGTATGTGCATTTCTGAAAGTTGAAATCACAAGAAGCAAGAGCAAAAGAAAGGAAATTCCTTTTTTAGTATGCCTCCTCTTCACGGTAAAATTAAGCTGTCTAAATCGTAATGAAGTAGATCACAGGCATCGATCTCGATAATCGAAAATAAATAAATAAATAAATCGTAAATTCGTACAAACAAATTCCACATGGAATGGCCGACCAAATCAAGAAGTAGCGAAAGAGAGAGAGATTAATGCCAGAATAGATTGCCAGTGTTGCCCAGCAGAAAAAAAGAAAGTCTGTAAATACATTCTCACCTAAGATGAACAACAGAGGTCTGTCCCCAATTCTGTGTGTCTGCAAAAATCAACCCAAGAAACAATGAGGATAATCAGCAGCACAACCGAATTAGCCAAGGGGCCAAACGAAAGAAATAAAAGGGCACCAATTAACCTGCAGCAGTAGAGTGGGCGAGCTGGCAAGAGAGAGGAACCGATGATAGCACAAGCAGCAGCAGCAGGCGAAGCAAAGGCAGCGCCATTAGGCACCAGATCGATCAAGGAAAAGCAACAAGAAAGGGCGGCGGTGGCATGGGAAGCCAATCAGAGATGGAGGAGGAGGCAAAGCTTGAAGTGGCGAATGGTTGCTGGGATCTGAGAGGAGAGCGAGCAAACGCGGTAGAGGTTGAACGCACGCGGCCAAAGAAAGAAAATCGAGGACGAAGGCGACCGCACAGCTTAGTAGTACCATTAGGCAGGCAGATTAGCGCCAATTATTACTCTATTATTATTATTATTATTATTATTATTATTATTATTATTATTATTATTATTATTAGTGATTTCATTATCTGGTGTTTAATGCTCTTGTTTCTTAGTCTAATCACAATGTATGGAATCACAGGCTCACAGCCAACCAACCCACCCTCCCCCTGGAGGCTTGGGGACAGATTTACACCAACCTTTGTACTTCCGCCCATCTTCTCTTTATTCTTTTTTATTCGTCTCCGGTTGCTGGCATCTCAAAATAATACTCCTCCTCCTACTGCTACTGTGCATACTACTATGCATAACATCGTTTCATTCCAAGTGCGAGCTGCAACTGAAACAAAATATAAATCCTTCCAAATCGAGAATAATTAACTATTTACAACTTTTATGAGTGGTGATAAAGGATTTGTCACTAGACCCATGTATCATAGACATATAAGGGCCCACTCCAAATCGTTGCAGGCTTACATATAGGAAGATGAACTCAGGAATTTCTGAATTAAAACAGTATTATTAGGAAAGGAAGTCCTAGTTAGGATTGCATTTGATCTCAATCCAAAAGAAGGAAAATCAAACATCACTATACTTTGACATAAATTTTGGATTGGATTTGGGGCCATCATATCCCAGTAGTTGACCATGACTAGCAACCGCATTTCTTTAACGCACAACTCCCCTGGAATTGACCTACATTTAAGTCGTAATCATCCAAGATCTACTACATTGTCGACCGTTAGGAGCACTACTCCTGAATGAGTGAATGAACAAGCAGCATATGCAATGACACCAGAAAATGAAAAACTACTGCATGTCATGAGCACTACGAATAAATAAATACCAAGGGATCAAGCAACGCCAAATAAGCAACTTATATCATATTTTTCATTTTTTGCGAGTCTATAAGTGAACTAATCTTAATGAGTCTATGACCGAACTAATCTTAAGAGTAGCGATGTTTTCTTTTCTTCTTTTTTGTTCTCCTCTGATCAGCTCAGCTGCTAGGGGAGGTTTGACTAGCTATCGGAAGTAAACTGAGACAAGAGGAATATCGATGTCGTTTCCATCATCATCCTCGCAGGCCGCCACAAGATCCAAATGCTTCCTGTATTCAGGAACATCCACCTTGGCGACTTCTCTGGCCACGTCTACCACCTTCTTGTTCAATCTCTCCTTGTGTCTTGCGAACATGTTGTTGTACAGCAGCGAAGTGCCACAGGAAATGCTGTAAGCGGTAAGGCCCTTGTCGCTGAACCATTGCAGGAGCTCAGCAACAGTCAGATTGCCCTTGATGGACCATCTGTCCCATACAGTCCAGCTCATGTCTTGATGCTTCATCACCTTGGGTGGAACAGGTTCAGCCATTGAGAATAGTGGCAGTGCCAGGTTCGCAAATGTATTGCGGTAGTCTTCAATGGGGTGCTCGCCAGCAATAACCTTGTATAGCTCAAGACAGACCAGTCCTGTCGCCATCGCTGTTGAAGTTGCAATAGCTGGGATGATTCTTCCAGCAATGAACTTAGCCTTCAATTTGTCAACCTCTGGAATGCTGTAGTTCCTTGCGCGCATATTTGCAAATCCAGAGATCAGATCCATGTGAAAGTTGGTGTCATCATCCTGTAAAAGCAAAGCGAAATTTAATATCAAATAGCTCATGCATCAGTAGTTTTTGAGGGTGGCAAACATTCGACACAAACATTGCTAGTATATCAGCTTTTCATGTTCAAGGAAATAGGAATTTCTGTTGTATGCATATGGACAACAGAAGCTACACAGCCAACCAAGAGGAAGAAAATTTTCTAATATGTCATTCTAAGGAAGAACAAGGAGCTAATAACCAAATACATATCCTCACGATTCACCAGATTGTACTAACATACATACATCTCCAAAGTACAGAAGCCATGATTTGAAATATTGTGCTAACTAATAACGATGGTAATAAGTACAAGCCATGCATTACAAGTGACTAGAGATGTGGTACGTCGATATATCAAACATCAGCAAGGAAGTGGAAAAACAACAGATCCAGTGTAACTAGGGACACTTGAACTATATTGAACTAGGTGGATATATATCAACAAGTATCTTAAACCTAGACTTGCAGAAACTTGTACTTAAAATACTAACCTTCTCAAATTGGATAGGTTTCATTTGGAATCCTGGAGGTAACCTCTTGGCACATTCTTCCAACTTAGCAAGAAGGTCATCAATAACACTAACATCATCAACTGAGGCACTGGAAAGGCTAGTAGCTTTCTCATCTGTCACAATACTGACCCCTTTCTTTGGCTCAAATTGAGGAACGGCAACTTCACTTACTGCATCAGCCAGCTTACTTGTGTTCTTTGCCCAGTCCGGTATAGCAATTCCAAATGACTCAGCTCTCAGTATTGAAGCAGACATAATAAAGTGAATGTGGGAGGGATCAGAGACTGAAAATTGCAGTGGGCGAGGGAAGCGCTTGGGGGCAGACCAGAAAGGAGCACCCGTACTAGTGGCAGCATCTTCAGGAAAGGTAAATGTGAGCTGCTTCACACGGTTTGAGAAATAGTCCTCAAATCTGCCAAGAACAAAACAAAAGGAAAATTTTCAACTTGTGAAAAGGGAAAACGGAGCCATAAAATTGCACCAGCCTTAACTGTACTAGTCTTCACAGGAAACACAAAAGCTGATTTAACAGTGCAAAGGACTAACTCAGACAATTTATTAATAGTGGGCTAAACTAATCTTTCTTGTCAAGAAGAAAGGGCCAACAAAAATATAATAAAAATAATATAGCAATGGCAAGCAGGAGAGACATACTTCAGTCTGGCCCATCTTATGCAATCCTCAAACAAACTGCAACGCTCTTTGCCAAGACATTCAGAAACACGCTCGAGCAATTCTCTAGCTTGGGCATCACCTGCCTTCCTCATGGCAGCAGCATATTGAGCCGGATTAGAGAGAAATGAATTTACTTCACCTGGTGTCTTCTCTAGCAAACCCTCAAACTCAGAGCGTGCCCAAGTCAAGCAATGATCAATATTGTGCGGAAAAGAATGGACTGTGCACATTGGTGCCTGCTTCTCTGGAGGATCTCTTGAAGCCCCATAATTTTCAGTAAGGTGAGGAATCACCATTTGCGTATTGCACTTTGCACCCAATGTTCCTGACTCCAACAATGCCTTCTGGAAGTACAGGCATCTCATGTCCATATACATCCTGGCATTAACATTATCAAGCGCATTGATGACAACATCTAAACCCTCCCAGAACGTGTCATGGAACACATTCTCTGTATCTGGACAAGCACGGTTCTGGAGAGCATCAATACAGAGGTTGGGGTTGATAGCACTGGCAGCTGCAGCGGCCACAGTAGACTTTGCCTGCCTGATATTCCAGTCACGGAACAGAAATTGGCGGCTTAAATTACTTTTCTCAATGACATCATCATCTGTTATAGTTAGCTTTCCCTTAGGGCTGCAAGACACTCCCATTAAAGCAAGGTTCTTCAAAAATTCACATCCAAGGGCACCAGACCCCACAACAAAAGTATTTGCCTCTTCCAGTTTCTTCTGAAGTTTGGAACCAAATACAGAGATCTGAGCATCATAGCGGCTGTTTGACGGTTTGATGTCTTCAGAGTCAAGTGGATACGTTGGCAGGGATTCGACAGAATCAAAGTAGAAGAACTACATAAAATTGAGTTCTATCAGACAGGGTCAATGGATTATCATAAAAGCAACAGATGAGTCATAACACAAACCTGGTAGAGAGGATGGAATTTTCCTGAACATGCCTTCACAACTTCTTGACCAACAATACCACCAAACATTGCAGCCATAGGGTTCAAAACAGCTCGAGAACCACTTGCGAAATGTCTGAATAACTTCTCATCAATTGTATCCAGCTTGTGATCAGTTAAGGCTTCGTTAATATCAGCAGCACACTTAAGGAAACTTTGAGCATCCTGCTCACAACCAGGAGCAGGGTAGCGTCCATATTCTTTCTTAAACTTATCCAGAGCTTGAAATGCTAGGTGAAGCACGGGGGAACGTTCAAACTTAGAGAAGTCACTCAGAAGGAAATCTCCAGGATCTCTCATAGCATCTCTTAGTGACTTGAATCGTAGTATCTTTGGCTCCTTGATCTGTGTAACGATTCCACCTTTTATATACATGTCATATTTAGTTGTATCTTCCTCAATGCAAAATGAAAATGGCCTTGCATTTTTAACCTTCCTTGGTTTTCCATCATTTAACTCAGCCATACCATGGACCTCAGAGAAAACCACAAAATCACCGTCCTGAAACTCAAGCCGTTCATCATCTACACAGGACACCAACGCAGGGTTGTCATTGCTGATGGATGCAATTATACCAGTATGTGGGTCTTCACCATCAACATCAAGAACGGTAAACTCTGGTCCAAAGTCACAAAAGACAGTACCAAAGAGACCACAAACTTCAGCTTTGATGAAGGAAATAGGAGGGCAGTGGCTGTGACAGTAGTCATCAAATTCGTAGGCCTTGTCTAAACCTATATCGGTGAAAACAACAGCCTGCCATCCAGATAAAACTATGGGTTAGACAGGCATATCAGAGATGCATGGAATATATGTGACCATTCATCATATGGCAAGATACTGCAAGTGCAACAAACCTGGAATTTAGACAGGTGGTCTGTGGTCAGTTCCTCTGTTAGAGCAGAGACAAGAACAGCATTGTTGAGCTCTTGCAGCTTGGATACACAAGCAGCAGCCCTGTTTTTGCCAATATCATTTTCAGATAAAAAGAAATTGGCAGACAAATCCCACATCTCAACGTTTTTCACATCATGTAGGGTGACGGACTTGACCCCAGCAAGAGCAAGGTTCTTGGCTGCAGGAACGCAACACATTTGTTTAATACACGAGAGTTGCATATTGTTGGCAATATATGAAACTGAAGTAAGGTAGCATAAACAAGTTACAATCGAATCCATTCTACGGAATACATGTTAAAATCGGAAAAAAAAAATGATGCGGGGACATGATTTTGTTATAGAATCGAATCCATGTTGCATACTTGTGATGAGGAGACAGTTGAAAGCAATCTGGAACAGAAAGAAACAGAGGACGAACAGAGTGAGTGGATAGAAAGACGAACCAATCTCTGCACCGAGGCCATTGAGGCCAGAGACGAGGACATGGGAGGCGAAGAGGCGGCGCATGGTCTCCCTCCCGTAGACGGCGAGCTGCCTGCTGTGCAGGTCCTCGTCAATCTCCGGCACCACCACTCCATTCGTGCTCCCGTTTTGGGCGACCTTGGGTCTCTTGGGGTCGGTGGGGCGGTCGTCGTCCGTGCCGGCGGCTCTCTTGTTGGTGGGAAGCATGGAGAGCAAGCCCCTGCGCAGAAACCGTAAGCACCTCATCGCCAAGTCCAGATTGAGATTGGAACATGAAACAGCGCAGATCCCCCATAAGTAGTAGTAGCACAATCGGAATAGATGCGATGCGATGCGATGCTTACCTGTGGCGGGCGGCGACCTCACCGGCGAGGGAAAGGAAGGGATCTTCCTCCTCCGCGGAGAGGAGACGAGACGAGATGCTTAGCGTGGCGGCTAGGTTTCCGTTTCCCCTTGGAGTTGGAGGAGGATTAGCTTCTTGGGTTGGGAAAAGTGGGGGAGTGCGAGTGAGAGAGGAAGAAGCAGTGTAGAGGAGGAGGAGGCGGCGGCGGCGGCGGCGGTGATGAGACCCTCGCCTATTTATACCCTCCTCTTGCTACCGCCACTTGCCCAGGTCACGCACACATTATTGAGCGAGCGAGCGTGCGACAGATAACACTTGAACTCGACACGACTCCCCCTCCACCGAAAAACCCAAACCCCGCGCCGCGGCCGCCCCGCCCCCGAAATCCCCTCCTCCTCCAACGCCCTAGCTCCGGCGAGCGACTACCGGCGGCGATGCCGAACCTGGAGTGCAGGATGTACGAGGCGCCGTTCCCGGAGGTGGAGACGGCGGTGATGATCCAGGTGAAGCACCTCGCCGAACTGGGCGCCTACGTCTCGCTGCTCGAGTACAACAACATCGAGGGCATGATCCTCTACTCCGAGCTCTCCCGCCGCCGCATCCGCTCCATCCCCTCCCTCATCAAGGTCGGCCGCCAGGAGCCCGCTGTCGTCCTCCGCGTCGACCACGACAAGGGCTACATCGACCTCTCCAAGCGCCGGGTCTCCCACCACGACCGCCGCACCTGCGAGGACCGCTACAGCAAGTCCAAGTTCGTCCACTCCATCATGCGCCACCTCGCCGAAACCCTCCACCTCGACCTCGAGCCGCTCTACCACCGCATTGCCTGGCCGCTCTACCGCACCTACGGCCACGCCTTCGACGCCTTCAAGCTCATCGTCGCCGACCCCGATGCTGCTATCCTCGACTCGCTCACCTACGACCTCACGGAGACTGGTCCCGACGACCAGGAGGTTCGTGCCCGCGCCTTCCTCAATCCGCACCACCACCACCACCACCGCTTTTTCGCTGCCGGTTATTGTGCTCGTTGTTGTTTATTCACACTTGCCCCTTGAAGATCAGTTAATTATTCAGAGATTTGTTTGTGTTCTAGTAGATAGGTTGGTCCTTTCGATATGTATGTTGGACTTGATCTGCATATGGAATTTATCCTAACCATGTGCTCTTAAAATTATTTCTATTTGTTTTATGCATGTATGTACATTGGAAACATATGTTTATTAAGACTGCTATGTCCTGCATTTTCATACAGGTGACTAAGACCCTGCCTGCTGTCACCCCAGAGATCAAGGATGCCCTTATTAAGAACATAAGGAGGAGAATGACGCCACAACCGCACAAGATACGTGCTGATATCGACATGAAATGCTTCCAATATGATGGTGTTCTCCACATTCAGGTTCTGTTCGCTTCCATCAATGGAGTTTGGATTCCAAATGCCTCTGTGGGTTGCTGATTATGTTCAGTTTGCAGGAAGCCATGAGGAAAGCTGAAGCAGCTGGAAACAAGGATTGCCCTGTGAAGATCAAGCTAGTCGCTGCCCCGCTTTATGTCCTGACCACTGAAACTCTTGACAAGGTTATTGTCTTTTCCTTTTCATTTGAGCAGTTAATATGGACCTTTGGATTGATTTTCGCTACGTGGTGGGCCAGTATGTTTATTTAGACCTGGTTATTTGAGAATAGCTTCTTGAGCATGCAATGCCTTGTCTCTTATATGTAGGTTTCTGTATGCAGACATGTATATTCTTCTATACTCTCATTATGTGATGCAAAGGCAGAGTCTGTAGGATCCTTCACTTTGAACTTGCTGATTGCAAGCAATGTCTATTCTCACTGAACTGGTATATGCGTGTATAAGCAATGTCTATTCTCGCCAAACTGGTATATTGCTTATATATGCATATAGGTATTGCTTATATGTGTATATAAACTGGTATTTTCACTTCGAACTTGCTGTTATAAGCAATAGCTATTTTTTTTCCAGGATACTTTTGTGGACTCAACCAATTTGTATAGATGACAAAACATGCTGATGTTTGATTTTTGATCTGTTTTTCTTTGCCTATATTTCAATTTAGAAGTAGCATGTCACATCTACCATTGTCCATTTCTCATTTCATCTCTATTAGTTTGCTGCAATCAATTTGGTTTTAGGGCTATTCATGATTTGTTATGTTGTGAACAGCACCAAGGGATCTCAGTCCTTAACAATGCGATAAAAGCTTGTGGCGAGACAATTGAAAAACACAAGGGGAAATTGGTGGTAAAGGAAGCGCCTAGAGCTGTAAGTTCCCCCATTGCCTGATTCTGCTTTACATCCTCCCTGTGCTTTATACCTTTGGCTCCAAAGGCTTTTGGTAGGTGCTCCCTTGAGGACTGTAGCTTATAGTTTTTGAGAGTGAAAGTTAATTTCAGGTGGCGTCTTCACCCACTTATATAGGCTTAGAAAAACTGTTTCATCAAAGTATTGGGACATGTTGATCTATTATGTCTTTGTGTAGGCATCTTGTAAAACTGAATATCCTTATTGTGAAACTATTCAGATTTGTGTGCTTAAGTGAATGTCGTTTGCACATGCAGGTGAGCGAGAGAGAGGATAGGCTGTTCATGGATGACATAGAAAAGCTGAAAATAGCCAATGAAGAAGTTGATGGTGATGAGGACAGCGAAGAGGACACAGGCATGGGCGATGTAGATCTTACAAAGACCGGCGTTGGTTCGCAGTGATCAGTAACAGTATTCGGGCTGGATGAGAGAAATTGTACAGCGCAGCTTGAGGGATGGTAGTTTGACCAGTACGTTTTAGCACAGATTTTGGTGAGATAGAAACGGTTACTAGTAGTCAAGGCTCACATCGATTTAGGGCTAATCATTTCTGACTATGTATATGTCAATATTGGTGAAAGTTTTGCCAGGACAGCACAGCATTAAGAAAGATGATGGTCGCACCAAATAGTTGACCACTGTGCGTCTGTGTTAGTTGGAGGATTGGGCATTTTTACTTGTGTTGCTGCCTGAATGTTTCAGGTAGCCCCGTCTCAAGTGTACATATATGCATGAATGCACATGTTCCCCTAGTTGAGTTCAGTTGTCATTCAGAAATGTAAAAACACGTACAGGTGGAATGGAGGATGTTGCAAGTTTTGGCCTCAGCGAGGAGAGGCAGCTATCAACGATTGGATGTTGTGCTTCCTGTTGCAACCTGATGCTACTTTCTTACTCCGAATGCTGCCTGAATCCATGGACTTAACCAACATGTTCATCAAGGCACCAGTGGTCTAGTGGTAGAATAGTACCCTGCCACGGTACAGACCCGTGTTCGATTCCCGGCTGGTGCATTTTACCTTTTTTGTGTCGTTGTTTCAGTGCATAGCTAGCATGGCACACATGTATATCAACCATTTTTTTTTGTTGTTGTTGTTTCAGTGCATAGCTAGCATAGCATACATGTATACCAACCTGAACTTTTGGTTCTGTGGAGGAGAAGTGCACTTAGTTGAAGTTGAAGGTTGAGGTGCCTGATACCTGATGGTAGCAGTACATTTTATATCAGGCCATCACCTCCTCCTAAGGAGGTACTAGTACTAATTAAGAGCTAACAGTAGCAGTTGTAAGTCGTAGTTCATACTAATATTAGTAGGTACAAGTAGGGTCAGTCTTGCTTGACAATCATATGGAAGGTGCCGGTGTGATCTTCATCGGCAAGCTCCTTCAAGACCTCATCATCGATGTCAGTGACACGGTTTTGCGAGGAATCATCAACATAGCGTCCCAGGAACACCATTTTGGACATCCAAGCTTTCCTCCTGTTGCTGTTGTACTTCTCCTCCTCCCATGTCCCAGATGCCACCAGGAGGTAGACGTACACCGTCCTCTCCTGCCCACGCCGGAACGCCCGCGCGATCGCCTGCCTCGTCTTGGAGTGGTTCCACTCCGAGTCCAGCATCACCAGCCTCGACGCGCCTGTCAAGCTGATCCCCTCCGCGCATGCCGTTGTCGACGCGATCAGCACCTTCCTCTTCCCCGCGCTGTCGCCGTTGAACTTGTCCATCACATCGGACCGGACAGGCAGCTCCTGATCACCCTGAAGCACCAGCACCTCCTCCCCGAGCCGCCACCCAAACACCATCTCTATCAGCTTCACCAGGAACGTGATCGGGGACACGTTGTGGCAGAATATCAGCACCCTCTCCCCTCTGAACGACGACTTGTGCAGCAGATCGATCACAAATTTGGCCTTGCACCCCGCCGCGAAGTCTCGCTTGTACCTCTCAACCTTCTTCACTTCGGCTGGACTGAAGAAGGTGCTGACGGCCTTCGTCGTTTTTATGAGCCAAGGATGGATGGAGCCAATCGTGATGAGCAGCTCAACCTCTAGAGGGAACCGGGACGACCCGAGCTTGGGCATTGTTACCTTTGCCAGCATCTCCTCCTGAATGTCCGTGGGCTTCATGAACACGGTATACACATGTATCCCTGGAAGGTTGATCAGCTTCGCTCCCTCGAATGAATCTATGAATCCACGAGTAAGCTTGTTTAGCAAACTGATACCATCACTTCTGATATGTTTGTTGTCAGACTCAATCTTCTGGCCCACTTTCTCCACAAAGGCGCGGCGTGCCACTGCTTCTTGATGTTTGGCTCTCCTGCCAACTGTTTCTCTTTTCCTCTCTGGCACTAGTTCACTCATGATATCACCGATAAACCGAGGTCTGGCCAAACATAGGGTGTTGAAGTACTCTTCAAAGTTGTTCTGGAAGGCCGTGCCAGATAAGAGGATTCTGAACTCAGTCTTCACCTTCATCAGCAGCTTCCTCAACTTGGACTTGTTGCTTCTTGGGTTGTGCCCCTCGTCAAGAATCAAGAGTCCAGGGTTGTTCATCAGGACCTCTGCGATAAATTCTCGGTATCGGTTTCGCACTTTTGAGTCTTGTTTCGTCATCCCTAAGAAAGATGAGTATGTCATGAGGAGGACGCTTGGATGTGCATGCCACTTGAATAGTTTGTCCAAAGAATCCATAAGGCGCATATTTGTCCAGGTTGGTCTGTGAAAATTATTTAATAACGACCGCAGTTTAGAATCCATTGCCCCCAACGGCTTGCCACTTCTGTTAGCATGGTGGAACACATGTAAAGGAAGTGAAATGCCCCATTTCTCAAATTCTCTCTTCCATGTATGAATTGCAGCTTTTGGAGTAAGGACCAATGGCCGGCTTCTTGGGTGAGCTTTCATGTAACTCACCAGAAATGAGATAAGCAGCAGTGTTTTCCCAGATCCAGGAGTGTGTGCTATCACACAGCCACCTGTACTGACATTTGAGTTATCCATTCCTTCAACCTGTATCGACCCCGCCAAATTTTTCCACAGAAAATCTAGTGCTTTTCTCTGGTGAGGAAGCAGCTTTGGATCAAGATCAGATATTGCACTCCACACGCTCCCTGAGTTCTTCAATTCTGACAACTCTGGTGCCAAGTTTGCAAGAAGAGAAGGATCAAGTATATCATCATCAAGGCAAATATTGCTGCATCCAGGTCTGTCCTTGTAGTCATTTCCATTGAACTGCATGAAATTAATAAATTATACATCAAGTCAATGTGTTAAAAAGTGAAAATAATGAATAAATACTTGCTTGATTGAAAAATTGGACCTACCATTTCTGGAAATATATCCTTTGCCTCAGTGCATACAACATTGCATAATCTGCATGCTAGTCCAAGCTCCTCATCCAGTATGCATTCATGATGGCATGGTATTCCTCCAACTTTTCCAAAATAATCGGTGCTCTCATTAACTGATCCTGACTCTGCAAACTGAAAAAAAAAAAACTAAAGTGTTTTACTATCATGTGAGGCTAAAAGAAAACGAAGGTACATGTTTCCAAATAAAGGAGGTTAAGTAATTTACGCCAGCAACATTGCAACAAATACTGCTAAGGATTCCTCTGACCTATAGTTTTTATGCATAAACACCTCACTGTATACCCTAACAGCAAAAATAATCAGCCTGAGTGATCAAATAGGGCATAACATTCCTACTCCATATAATCAGGTGAAGTACTGATTACTGAATATTGATAAAACCAATTACTAAAAGCTTGTTTGAAAAATACCATACTTCATTTTTTTAACAAATGCTACAGAATTCTTAATAAATGCTTGTATATACCCTACAGATTAAATCAGAAGTCGGGACAAAACAAAAGTAGAGGAAAATAAAAAAATAGAAAGAAAGAAGAACAAATTATTTTGCACCCTACAGATTAAATCAGAAATTGAGGCAAGTACCCTGACCACATTGATACCCTATATTTCTATAAAATAAATACAATAAATAGAAAATATAAATGATGTAAAAGATTGGATCGAACTTTGTGATCCTAATAACCATTTTTTTTACAATATGTATTTTCTGCTAACACTACACATTCTAAAAACGTTATATGCAAAACTTCCAGGTTTTATGAAATCACAGCAATTTAAGAAAAATTACCTTTTCTTTTTTTTGATAATAGCATCTGTAATCATCCGTCAAAGTTAAACAATCCAGCCTCAACCCATCAAAATTATCCACCAGCATGTTTATCCTACTTTGAGCCATCACCTTCAACAAACACAAAATTAAAATACATTAAGAGATCCTTCTGAAAGTATGATTATTGAACTAACTGATGTAAAACTTATGTAATTTTCTTTGTTCTAATTGAGTCCTAAATAATATGCACGGGCTATGAACCAGCTGGCGCATCTGTTGACGCATTGATTTTCTACTTATAGAGTTATAGTATAATAATGGATCTCCCATTCTATTTCTGTACCCTAAGTGACACATGGTAGAATAACAATGTTCATAGCCAAAGAGGTAAACAATTGCTTTTATGTTCCAAATTTTAGCTTCATGCAGAAGGAAGCTCAAAACTTGCAGTAGAAATCACCGCACCTGCTTTTGCTCAAGAAGTGCTAATGTCGTCAGTGAATAATCCATTTCTTTCCACAGTTCTTCAAGCTCATCCTCCTCCACCTCTTGGTTATCAGCAGAAGGTGGCCATGTAAAATCCTCTTCTCGATAAGAATGCTGAACGTAATTCATCATATTGGCATCGAAGTTAAACATAGAGTCCCTCTCCATTTCACTCTCAATGTTTCCTATGCATTGGTCAATCATTTGTTTGTATTCTCTCTCGCACATGTGCCTCTTTCTTTTCCCGCCCACCTTTTGGCAGAATGCTGGTTCACAGTTAACACCAAGGGTGCCTGATGAAGTAAATAGCTTCGGCTTACATGAGAAAGGAGGACGATTATGCTTCTCTTTATTCTGTGCAGGTGTCCGTGGAATGTGAAACTCCGGTGCACTTTGCTCTTTTGAGCTTTTCTCCTCTATTTCCACTGAGCTTGGCTCTTCCTTCACAGGCAAAGAGCACGTAGTTCTCTTTATTGTGTTCTTATGCTGTCCTTCTGGAGAGCTTGCTTTTTCCTTCACAGGCAAAGCGCATGTAGTTCTCTTTGTTGTTTTCTCATGCTGTCCTTCTGGAGAGCTTGCTTTTTCCTTCACAAGAGAGCATGTAGTTCTCTTAGTTGTGTTCTTA
Source organism: Oryza sativa Japonica Group (assembly GCF_034140825.1). NCBI lineage: Eukaryota > Viridiplantae > Streptophyta > Magnoliopsida > Poales > Poaceae > Oryza > Oryza sativa. Next base: position 29,705,589 of record NC_089041.1, on the reverse strand, counting down.
TGCTGTCCTTCTGGAGAGTTTGACTTTTCATCGACCATGGGAGAGTGTACACCTGTTTGCTTCTGTGTAACATTCCCTGGAATCTCTACACAGCATGATTCTACTTCTTTTTTGGAATCGTCTACCGGTGAATCACAATGCACAGCTCCCCTTACATGCTTGGTGGGTGATGAACTTGCTTCTTTCTTCTTGTAGCCACTAAGGAACCTAGGTGTATCGTAACTTGTAAAGCGATCTGGCTGAGTCTTCAAGCGCTTTGAACGCCTCAGATCCACATGCTCATACAAGATCTCAACATCTAATGCCCTATCCAGTTCACTATCCATTTCACTCTTCACAGTGAATCTCATGTCTTCTGTGATATTGTTCTTTTTCACATGAGTGATAGGGATATTTGTGATTGTTGGGCGCAAGGCCTCATCACGCAATTGGAATGATATTATCTCCATTGTATTCCCGAAGCCTGGAGGGATGGCCATGGAATCAAGATTCCATTGTGCTTGATCTCCTTTGATTATTTGATAAACGATCTGGCCTTCTACCAATTTGATGTTGAATTCCATTCCCCTCAAGATCGACAAGACTATCAGATGTGTAATTTCTGAGGAGAATCTAGCACTTATTAGCCTGCCTTTATTAAGAGAGAGGCGATCCTTTGAAAAACTCCATTTCATGCTTCCTTCATGGACCTCAGGTTGAAGCTTTTGCAGGAGGAAAATATCGTTTATGGTTACTACCTCTGCTCTTCTATCAGTTATCACTTTTTCTGCATTGCCAGGACACTGGTTCTTGTAGAGTATAACAACAAACAAGCAGAGACACTTATCTTCTTGATGATTCTTCTTGATTGTGATAAGCCTTGCATCATGACGCAGTAACACCTACCAAAACAAATCAAGAGATAAGATGCTATCAGATGGCATAAATATACTTGCAATCATACAGTTCTTTTCTAAATATACCACAGTATGGACATGTGAAAGATGTGTAAATCAACATACAGTAAATTAAATATGGACACAATATATATGTAAACATACTCCCTCTGTCCCTAAATATAAGAGATTTTAGTTGGATGCGACACATTCTAGTATAATGAATCTGGGCGTGAAGGCTGTACAGATTCGTTGTACTAGGATAAGTCACATCCAACCAAAATCCCTTATATTTAGGGATGGATGGAGTATACAAAACAAACAGTAAATTAACATACAGAAGCGTTTGTTCCTCCTTGTGAACTTGCTTCGGGTGTATGAGATGACTGCACACAGACATCAACACCTGGCTTGAGAACATTTGAACAATCAGAACAAGTCGCCCTTCTCGACCGTAAGCGTAGACAATCCCCATCAACATTATGCTCGACTGTTGATCCAGAGTAGATAAATTTAACAAACAGGTTGCCGTTCCTTATCCTTATACAATTTACCCCATGCCATGATCCATCATAAAACACCTCAAATGCTGCAAGCAAAGGATAGATTCTAAGCTGATCTTGCATATTACCGACCATTATTTTACAAGAAGACATCTCTTGTTTGATCATGGCAATGTTATAGACTATTGACATGCTCGCTCAACGAATATTTGTACTGAAATGTAATGCTCACGAGTTGCACTGATGGGATGGCTCCGATGGTCCACAGGTCCCTTGAGCATCTTGTCAGCAATATTGGTTAAATCTTATGATCTGAAATTCAATTCCCTGCTAAGCAGAATATAGAAAAAACTTACTTCACACTGGAAAGAAAATGATGCAGAAAATATATTTGCAAATTCTACTATCTTTTTTTTATTTTAAAAAAGAAAAACATGAACAGAGAGTCTGAAGCTATCAGCTAATCCAAAATGTTGAGATCGCGGCACAAAACACATCTGCTTTTCAGTGAGAATATTATCATGTACAACAACAAATCATAAAGACTATTAGTAGATACTCCTATAGCGCATTTGCTTGTGTGGCACAACGTTTGCAGTACTAAAGACTACTAGTCGTTCTTTATTTTCTTTGTGCGACCCACCCAGAAGAGCAAGTAGTTATCTGGTGAAACGGTCCATCCTAAGATGGATGAAAAGGTTGGAGGTGCAGAGAGGAGGAGAAGAAGAGGAACAGTCAAGCAGACATTCTGGTTGAAGCAGGTCAATAATAAAAATGGCGATGCGTCATCAATACATAAAACAAGGACAGCGGAAATGAGCAAGTAATATGTGCAGCAGAAAAGAAAGGGCAGGTTCTTGGGGGCGGAAAGGAAAACGAAAACGAAAACAGGAGGAGGAAGAGGATGCAGTCAATCACGCAGGCAATGGAGATTTGGAGGCAGCTAGCTCACTGTTGAGGGTGATGAGCAAACACAAAGGAAAGGGAGGGGAGGGCTGAGCTGAGTTACCTGTAGCACCCATGACCATGAACAAGTAATAAGTGATTCTGAGGGAGAGCAACGGAGAAGCCGAGGAGGAGGATGACCTTGCTTGCTTGCGTTGTGTACTTGTAACTTGTGTGTGTCTGGTCATCTGTTGATGGTGGGTGCATCCAATGAATCCAACTGGATTGAGAAACTCGTGGTGGTGGCACCTGTGCTCTTGTGCAGAGCCGAGGCAACACATGGCAGCACGCACGGTGCCAATGCCAATGCCAATGCTACTCCCCCGTGAATTGAATCATCCGTGCGTGTCCTACTGATATTGAGGCTTCCAAACCTTTTCTTCGATCTTTCAACTTTTCCGTCACATCAAAACTTTTCTACACACATAAACTTCTAACTTTTCCATCACATCGTTTCAATTTTAACCAAACTTTCAATTTTAGTGTGAACTAAACACACCCTCAGATTGAGATTAGCAACACAACACAATGAATGCTGATTTGTCTTGACAATCCTCCCTGCAGCTGTGAAAAGAAACTGTGTCAGTAGTAGTATTTACTCTTGTGTTAGTAGGAGTACTAGTATTTACTGGATTAATTCACCTCCACCAACCTTGCCTCATCACTGTGGAGTTAGCAGATGACCAGCAGTTAGGGCCCCTTTGAATCGCAGGGTAGAAAAAACGGAGGAATAGGAAAAACATAGGATTCTGACAGGAATTGAAGTGTAAAACAGAGGATTGCAAAACACAGGAAAAACACAGGAATAGTCGTTTGATTCGAGCGCAGGAAAAACGCAGGAATCGGATGAGAGAGATAGACTCAAAGGAAATTTTCCAAGAGGTTGGAGCTCTTGCTAAATTTCCTCCAAAATCTACATGCAATGTGTCATTTCATAGGAATTTCATAGGATTTGGAAAGCTTCAATCCTTTGAATCAAAGGGCCAAATAGGAAAATTTCCTATAGGATTTGAATTCTATGAAATTCCTACATAAATCCTTTGATTCAAAGGGGCCCTTAGTAGTTTGTACCGACAACACAATACCGTGTCTGTATGTATGAAACAGAAACATACGACAACCGGTCGGTCTGATACAAAGCATGTACATGTGCATCTTAACAGGGAAAATGCACATATGCAAATGTAGGAGATACAGTTCAGACAGCAAACAGCCAACTTCTTTCAGTCCGTGACTGTGACTTTCAGATGGCTCCAGCTTCTGTGAAATCTTTCACAGGTCGCCATCACCATGAGCCATGACCAGCAGCAGCACCCTGTTCCATAATCCATACTACTACTACTGCTACGCAGCAAAAAAGGAAGGAAAGCATTCCTAAGCAGCCTCCATCCTGTCTCTAGTCATCTTTACAGGCAAAAAAGATGAAGTGCTCCCTAATTAAACGAGGGTGTTTACAGCAATAAGTTTGCCACTGCATGGCATGTGATTACCCTTATTAGAGCAGCTCGTACACTATCTGTCTGGTCTCACCAATAAACATCCATGACAAGAAAACCAGGTTCTTCAGGCTGCATGTAAATAGACCTGATCCAAGACAAATACAACTACTTCTGCATATGCATGGTTTCTAGTAGTAACTGGCTTTTCTGTTCGGATCAAAAGAGACCTGTAACTGAAGTGCCTTGTACTACTAGCATTGCTGCAGTTTCTGAAACAGAGGTGGTCTTTGAAACTGATGATGTAACAAACAGATACAGTTTCAAATACCATATAGTAGACAGCAACACAGATGTTACAGACTGGAGTAGTAGATGGAGCTGTGAGAAATAAGGCAGATGAATTTAAAACAGTTCAGTAAGGAAACAGTAATTCACTTTGTCAATGATAACAATGGCAATCCGCAGAAGGTTTTTTTTTTACTGGGAGTGCAGTTACAAATGTTACCTTTCTTTTCCTTTCCTTAACTCTTTTTGTTTAACTACAGAACGTAACATCTACTAACACAAAACAATTCAATCTCTCAATCTCCTATGTTCACAAGAAAAAAGAATAACTTTACTTTGGAAACTGAATACTCCAGTAGAAGCATGAGACCCCTTTTGCCATCTCAAATGCTTCAGCTCTATCTGCAACCAACAATTCTGAAAGTGGAATTCACCAGCAGTCACCACCACTGATGCACAAGAACGCCGCTCTCTCTGAGCGAACTGAACAGCTCCAAGCACTCATCGTACGTGTTCTGATACTTGGGCGACCGCTCACCAGGGCAGCATTTCTGCCATCGGTTGTAATGGCACTCGAGGAACAGCTCATCGATCAAGCAGATTGCGCCTGTATCAAACAGCCTTGGGATCAAGTCGAATTCTGTCCCCTCCACATCCATCTTCATCACCACATAGTCCTGCTCCGACACCGTGCGCTTGAGCCACTCGGCAAAGTCGAATGCCGGGACACTCCGCACCTCACCGGACATCTTCTTGCCAGCCATGGGGCGGATGCGGCCCATGCCGCGGCCATTAGCCTTGGCCTCATCCTCCTTCCCGGGATCAGCATTGATCTCAAAATTGAGGGTCTCATTCTTGACCCAAGCAGCATATGGAAGCAACGTGACAGCCTTCTTTGCGGCGTACTCAGAGTGGAAGGCCGGGTCGGCCTCAATGGCAAACACCTGGAATGTATGGTTCTGCTTGGGGTAGTGCTTCCGGAACCAGCTGCCGATACTGGAGCCATAGCTACGGGCGCCAACATCAACATACACATAGTTGCGCTTGAAGCTGATGTCTGCGAGAGTTGGGAGATACTTTATGTTCTTGATGTTCCGCTTTAGCGTGATCCATGGCTTGCGCGGCTCCTCTTGGATGAGTGGCTCCGCATGTGTGAGGAGTTGGAGCTTGTGATCCCCAATTGTGCACTTGTTTACAGGATCGTCAGTGGAGTCCTGGATCTTCTGGAAGACGAGCTCCCGCAGGGTGGAGTCGTCGGGGCCTTTGATCTGGCGAGATCGGAGCAAGCGGAGAGAGGGGAGGAGTGCCTGGAGCGCGCGGAGGCTGAATGCGTCGGCGGCGCTGGTAGTGAGGACGACGAGATGTCCATCTGGCTTCAAGATCCGCGCGGACTCGGCGGCGAGGTCAGCCGGGCGCTTGGAGGAGTCGAGGGCGCGGGCGGCGAAGACGAAGTCGACGGAGGAGTCCTGGAAGGGGAGGCGGCGGTCGTTCCCGGCGACGGCGAGCGGGGGGGAGCGCTTCCTGGCGACGGCGACGGCGGTGGAGACGCCGAGCTCGCGCATGGCGAGGGCCTCCTGCACGGCGCCGAGGCAGACGGCGCGGGAGGTCGGGGAGAGGATGCCGTCGGCGAGGTGGGGGGCGAGGAGGGTGGCGTGGTAGTCGACGGCCTTCCGCCAGTCGCGGGTGCGCCAGGCGTCGGGGGTGGCGACGGCGGAGTGGAGGTAGGTCTTGGAGCCAAGGACGGCGGCGGCGGGGAGGGGCGGGTAGAGCGCCATGCCGGCGAGGAAGGCGGCGTAGATGAGGCGGAGGGCGAGGGCGGCGACGGCGAGGAGGAGGGCCCGCGTGAGGAGAGTGCACCTGCGGCTGCGGGCGGGGGGGTCCATGAGCATGAGCATGGATGGATCTAGGATGTAGGGGGCGGGGCGGAAGAGGAAAAGTAGTAGTGGAGTGAGTGAGGGCGAGGTTAGCCGGGGGAAGGCAGGCTAGCGGCGGGAGGTGGTGGTTGCCGCCGACGAGGAGGAGGAGGAGCAGCAGCAGAAGTGGTAGTGGTGGTGGGAAAGGGAGAAGGAGATTCCACCATCGATCCCCTCAAATCTGGAGGTGAATTCCCGGCCTCTTCATCGATCTCATCGTCGGGAATTCAGGGGGCGACGGAGACGATCCATGGAGATGGAGTGGAGGCCGTTTCCTTTCCTTTCCTTTCCTTTCCTTACCACCTTGGGAGTCTGGCTATGGTGGGCCCCATCTCTGCGGTGGCCTTTCGTCCTCGTATTCCTCCGGATATTACTCTTCTGCCATTGCCTTATTTTTTCTTTTCAGATGATGCCCCCTCTCCCCAGTCAAGGACTTTGCAACGCATCTAGGAGTAGTACATACCAAGGCAGTGTGCAGGGCAAAGGGTTTATATAGAAATTTTATAGGATTCAAATCCTATAGAAAATTTTCTATTTGCCTCTTTGATTTAAAGGATTGAAGCTTTCTAAATTCTATAAAATTCCTATGGAATAGCACATTGCATATGGATTTTGGAGGAAATTTAGCAAGAGCTCCAACCTCTTGGAAAATTTCCTTTGAGTCTATCTCTCTCGTCCGATTCCTGCGTTTTTTCCTGCGCTCAAATCAAACGACTATTCCTGTGTTTTGCAATCCTCTGTTTTACAATTCAATTCCTATCAGAATCCTGTATTTTTCCTAATCCTCCATTTTTTCAACCCTGCAATTCAAAAGGGCTCTTAGTGTCCTTCAAACTTCCCAAAAAATTTCATCGCATCAAATGTTTGAGCACATGCATAAAACATTAGATATGGATAAAAAAAATCAATTGCACAATTTACACATGTAAATTACAAGACGAATCTTTTGAGCCTAATTACGCCATGAGTTGATAATGTGATGCTACAGTAAACATTTACTAATGACGGATTAATTAGGCTTAATAAATTCGTCTCGTAGTTTACAGATGAAATATGTTATTTGTTTTGTTATTAGTTTACGTTTAATAATTCAAATGTGTATTACATCACCTCAAGGTCTTCGAGTCCTCATTGAGAATAGCCTACCTGGGTATGAATCTAAAACACATAATGTCGTATACTCTGAAATATTTAGTAATATTGTGAATTAGCGTGGTTAGCTTTACCAGGTATTTTCATACGGTCAATAACTCAACATATATGTATACATATGCCTCGGTTTTATACATCAATCGTTCTAACACGTGGACCGTGTGTACTTCCATTTTCATCTTTTTTATTCTCCTGAATCAATGGGTACAACTCAGCTAGCTATGCTTTTTTTTATATATAAATGCAGATTTCACTACCCATATGTTGCACCTATGGTACCCAAAGTCATCGAACACGTTTTATGATTATTCCTTGGTTTTTTCCCTATTGCATCATACGGTTATTAAAAAAAACAAAGGTAAATTTCTTTTAAAGACTGTATGGGTTCAGCTTGCCCTCAGTATACATGGATTCATCATTTCTAGATGCTCTCCTGTCATGTTTGATATGCACATGGCAGTAAATATTGATGCATATATTTATATTTAGCAAATGTAGGTTAAAAATTTATTCGTAGTTTTTCCATTTCCTTCCTATGGATCGCTTACCGAATTCTGTTATTACAAGACAAACAAATTGTTCCATTCATTCCAACTGTTGTGCCTCCACACGTACAAAATTAGTTCCCTTTTAATTTTACTTACGCACGCTTATAGTGTGTAGTGTGTGCTATTTATTTTCATTCAACTTTGTGGTTTGCTAAACGAATTATGGACAGCTCTGTATGTATACCGAGCTCAGTGTGATACAATTCAAAACATTATATGATGTTTTACTCTGCCCAGATATGTGAACTCAATTTAATCATATTGCTTACTTTTTAAACTTAACATGATAATCATGCTTTGATTAATTGTTATCATGACAATATTCTACCTGCTTCCTTTTTTTTTCATATGCTTGCAGGTTCCTCAGGTTGTGCTTATGGTTCGGTGCTTTCCGTGTAGGTTGATCGGTGCGAATGACAACCAAACGTGCAAAACTCTTGCCATTAACTATCATTTGTTTTATTACCATGCTATAGCTTTTTATATGTTTACTATTATGCAAAATTTTCTATGCAATGCACTATGCAGAATATATGATTATGTTGTATACGCTCCAACATCACGCGCCACTTGGCCTGATGTCAATGTTCTTATGCCTATGATGGGTTGGTGTTGTATAGCATCCAGCTTTCACAATTTCTATCTATACAATTAATTGGGCTAATATGATAACACTAATATTCGGGCACATATAACTTTGTTACTCTTGCATGGTGATGTTTAGATTGTCTCCATACAGTTCATCTTCTATCAACATACTTTTTTATTTTATTTATGTGTTTGTTTCTCAATCCTATCTTACTATAAAGTTATCCCCCACTAACTCCTTAAAATTAACGTGCAAAGATGCCATATCATCATCCATTAATTAACAAGATGTCACATCATCATCCACTAACAATCATCACATTTAAACATCATGCAAACATGCTATATCTTTATAGTTTTTATAATTTAAGAGCTTTTCAAATACAAACATGTTAAATTATCATCCAACATAATTCACATAATGTTTCAATGTATTTCTTCATGCAAAGATGCAACATCATCATCCACTAATTAACAAGATGCCACATCATCATCCACTAACAATCATCACATTTAAACATCATGCAAACATGCTATATCTTTATATTTTTATAATTTAAGAGCTTTTCAAACACAAACATGTTAAATTATCATCCAACATAATTCACATAATGTTTCAATGTATATCTTCATACTAAATTCCCGCAGCAATGCGCGGGGTTTCACCTAGTTATACTTATAACAGTGTCCACGGCTTTGCCGTGGGGGTACAACCTAGTTGTACTAGTATCTGATGAGGCCTCCGTATATTTAGCTTGAGTCATAGTGTCTCACGTACTACCAGAACTACTATTACAATACAAATGCATTAGACCCCCTTTGAATCAAAGGAATTATGAATGAATTTCATAGGATTGAAATCCTATAGGAAATATTTCTATGTAACCCTTTAATTCAAAGTATTGAAATTTTATAAATCCTACAAAATTCCTATGGAATGGCTTATTGCATATAGGTTTTGGAGGAAACTTAGCAAGAGGTCCAACCTCTTGGAAAAAATCCTTTGAGTCTATCTCTCTCATCTGATTCTTGTGTTTTTCCTGTGGTCCAATCAAACGATCATTCATGTGTTTTGCAATCCTATGTTTTACACTTACATTTCTATCCGAATTCTATGTTTTTCATATTTCTCCGTTTTTTCATTCGTACGATTCAAAGGAGTCCTTAACCTGAGCCATCTGGAGGGTTGTCGTCAAAGTGTTCGTAGGAGAGTTTTTTCTTTAGGGAAAATTGCTTATTTGACCCTGTTCTGAAGTCTAATTATCAATTTGACCTTTCTTTTTCAAGTTTGCTTATTTGACCCTATTTTTCAAGTTGTCGTCTGACCCTGTTTTGACTGCACCGCTAGGGTTTCATTTAGCAAAATAAAAAAATATATATATTTACAAGCACAACTGACCAAAATACCCTTAGTATATATTAACCCTATCCTTAAATTTCTCGCCACTCCTTCCTTATCCTCTCCCTCTCTCTCTCTCTCCTCTCACCAGAAGCTCTCCTCGCCGTCCTCGTGTAGAAGCGATGCACGGCGGCAGGGGAAGGGGCGACGGCGGCTTCACGAAGAGGAGCGGCGGTGGCGGTGGCTCAGCGACGAGGAGGAGGGGCGGCGGGAGGAGCTGCGGCTCGGCGGCGCGATGCGGAGGGCCGCCGCTGGCGGCGGATGCGGAGGAGCGGCAGCTCGGCGACTAGGAAGGCCAGAGGCAGCTGCGGCTGTGGAGGGGCGGCGAGAGGAGCGGCGTCTTGGCGGCGCGACGCGGAGGGCCGCCGCTGGGCGCTGGCGGCGGATGCGGAGGAGCGGCGGCGGAGGGGCAGCGGCCGCTCGGCGACGAGGAAGGCCGCCGCTGCCGGCGGAGGAGGAGAGGCGGCGGCTCGGCGACGAGGAGGGCTACCGCTGGCGACGACGGGCGGCGTTGGCTCGGTGACGAGGAGGGCGGCCGCTGGCGGCGAACGAGCGGTGGCTGCAGCTGCGGAGGGGCGGTGTCGGCTCGGCGACGAGGAAGACGACCGACGACGGCGGCGCTGGCTCGGCGGTAGCTGCAGAGGGGCGACGTCGGCTCGTCGACGAGGAGGACGGCCGGCTGCAATTGCCCCTAATACGTACTATGACTGCCGTTGTTGAGGGAGAATGAGGTCAAATAAGCAAGGGTAGTAGTGGTATTTTGGGCTTTTTTGAAATGCCCTTAACAGAAGAGGATCAGAGTGGACCTTTGGTTTTGAAAAGGATGGGCAAATAAGCAGAGTGACAAAATCAGAGTCAAATTGGTAGTTAGACCTTAAAATAGGGTTAAATGTGTAATTACCCTTTTTTTATTATTAAACGTAGGAGAGTATTGGAGCAAGAGAAGAGAAGGTTGGAGTAGTTTTGGAGCCGTTGAAACTGGTTTTCCTGGCACGTGATCCTGCTACATCTACTGCACCGTTGGTCCAAAGCCCAAAGGTATCCTCTGCACTGCACTACTGCAAGTCTGCAACTTACCCGCCACAGCCAGGGGTACTATCGGAACTCTCTACTCTATTCAGTATTCACCCACGCCACGCGGTTTCAGTTTATCTTCTCTGCCCACTGCCCGGCGATCTGTCTCTCTCTGTTTTTTTTAGACAATGGCAACATCGATCAGCAGCAGCAGCTTGTCACGTGACATATGGGCCAGGTCCGGCCCACCATGCACCAGCTGGCCAGCCACCTGCTTAATTTCCTTTTCGCTTTTGCTTTGCTTCTTAATTTCCATTACTGTCAGAATCGAGTACTAATTAATCCATATGATCGATATGATCGGCCTCCACATTCCTGAATCTTCTTCCTTCTGGCCTTATTTTGACAAGGACACGGCCCACTCCGATCCTCATCCTACGGGTGAAGTGCTAGATTGAAATGCTAAGAATAATGCTATACGTACTACCTGTATGTCCGACCAGCGTACGACCAAACGGTAAAACAACTCAGCACGTAACTGAGTATGGTGACAACATGGCTTGGTTATACGGAGATTAACGTCACGAGCTCACGGCGTTAAGGTCGTTCTAAAGTCAGACAAGTTTAGTCGTACGTATAGTATTTTTCAAATGCTAATTACTACTATCTCCGTTTCAAGTTATAAGACTTTCTAGTATATGTGTCTAGATTCATTAACATTTATATGGATGTGAACAATGCTATAAAGTTTTACAATATAAAACGGATGAAGTACTGTATTACTTATCAATTACTACTAATTTCATCTTCTCTCTAATTAATCTGTCACGCAAGCATGCATGCATAATACTCCAGTCTCCAGATTGCTTAACCAGCTCAACAAGCATCCAGACGAGACGACAGAGACATCGACCAGACCAGCCTTTCCGGCCTTTACTGGACTACTTTAGCTTTCTTCCTCCATCAAAAAGCCATAAAACCAAAGCAAATTGATCTCATCTTCCACACCACCATTACCCATACTCCGTACCTTATTACCTGCCATGCCTACGGCTACGTGTATACTCCCTTCGTTCTTAAAAAAAGCAAATCCTAAATTTTCGTGTCTAATTTTGACTGTCCGTCTTATATAAAATTTTTTTATAATTCGTATTTTCATTATTGTTAGATGATAAAACATGATTAATATTTTATGCGTGACTTGTCTTTTTATTTTTTTTCATAATCTTTTTAAATAAGACGGACGGTCAAACGTTGGACACGGAAACCAGGATTTGTCTTTTTTTGGGACGGAGGGAGTATATAAGTACCAGCTATATATGATTTTTAAGTCCACCTTTTTTAAGTACTATATATAAAGATTAACTAATTATTTCGGATGCCCACCACTAGCTCTGTGTATCGATCTGCTGCTTTGTACACCATCATATCATATCGATTCATTGATTTGCTTGCCAACGAAGGCATGGCGATGGTCGCCTCCCCCGACGACATCGTCAAGTCACCGCTGCCGCCGCCACCGCCACCGCCACCGCCACCTCTGCCGCCCGCCCACAAGGACAAGGCCGCGTACAACCCCTACAGCGGCTGTCCGGCGCACGGCGGCGACGACGGCCTCGACGGGATCGTCCTGGTGCTACGCGCCGCCGCGGCGCTGCTGGCCTTGGTGGCCATGGCGCTCGTGGCCTCATGCCGCCACGGGGACTGGATGGAGTTCACGCGCTACCAGGAGTATCGCTACCTTCTCGGGGTCGCCGTCGTCGCCTCCCTCTACTCCGCGCTGCAGGCGGCGCGGACCTTTCGCCGGATGCGCGCCGGCACCGCCTACGCCGCCACCTTTCTTGATTTCGCCGGCGATCAGGTCGGTCAGTCATCGCCACCTTTTTTGTGATATGATGATGATCGATGAACAAACTAAGTTAACAGTGGAATGAATTGAAATGAATTTGGTGCATGCATGCTTGCAGGCAGTGGGGTACTTGCTGATAACGGCGTCGTCGGCTGCTCTTCCGATCACCATCCGAATGAGATCAGCGGTGGTGAACACCTTCACGGACGTCGTCGCAGCCTCCATCAGCTTCGCCTTCCTTGCCTTTGCCGCCCTCGCCTTCTCCGCCTTGATCGCCGGCTTCAGGCTCTCCTCCTCCTCCTCCTCCGCCTACAACTACTAACTCTTTTTCTTTTTTACTGATCATCATGTATTGTTTCAACAAGGGGCCCGGCCCATTTAATTGCTATATGCTTGGCATATATATTGGCATGGGCTCCAACTTAATAGGCCTGACTGCCTGCCTCACTCTCTTACTCTTCTTCTTCTTGGTTGCACACTTGCACTATAGACATGCCTGTATGTTGTAACGCCATACATGAGTAGGCTGTTTAAGTTTTCTACAGTATAATACTCCGTAGTTGTTTCTACCAATTTTTTTTGGTTTTCTACGGGACCTTTTTTTTTTCTTGAGGGCGGTTTGTTTGGAATTTCTTTTTAATTAGGAGCGTCCGTGCATGGAATCGTACGAGGACAACGACTGTATGTTTGTAAAAGTAGCGGAGATTAGTGTATGTCTGTGATATTCTACTCCCAATCAGCGACGTTCGTTAGTATTATTAGAGCATCCCTAACAGATCATCTATCCGATCATCGATGTGAGAAATAGCTTATGAAAGTGAAAAATGAGCCTCCAGCATACACGCTACCGCATACTCCAAAAATAGCGCATCCGCTAAACTGGATAGAGGAATGCCAATTCTGGGGGAGAGGGTGGAGGAGTGTGCAGCCCTGGAGTGAGGTGGAGAGAGAGGGGTGTACCAAATCTGGGGGTGGACCGCTGCAGCAGGTGCATCGCCAGCGACAGTGCAAAAGTGGCCACAGCCATGGGCAAAAACGTCTACGAAAAATATTTTGGATGAAAAATGTTTTACAAACGCAAGAAACAACAAAAATGACATTATAGAGAATGCCTACGGCTTGAGTGGCATTCGAGCGAATCACATTTTAACAATAGTAGCGAAACCGGTTTTTAACGATGGCACATGCAAATTACTCAAAGAATGCACATACCAATTTAAAGAAAATGGTTTACTCATTCCAATATAGCAATTAAAAAAATTATACATTACAAATATGTCAGTTAAAATATACTTATATTAAAAGATTATTCGTGATAAATAATATCGCTAAATTTTTGTTGTTCAAAATATAGCCCTTGAAAAAAAACAGAAATATGGTTATTGAAAGATATTAATAAAATATAGAAGGGTGTGATATGAAGGATGTAATATAAATGATGGGATATGGAGGATAAAATTTAGATAAGGTGTTGGGATGGTCTTACTCCTTTAGTGCTACGGGCCCAAAAAATATATGCTATTGACGGGCTGACCGGCCTCCACGGCCCACGTACCACAATATGGCCCGTAGTCTCGTTCAAGATGCTGAACTTACATCATCATCTTGAGCTGTTGTGCTTGTATAATCTTCAAATGTGCCCAATGTTTCCTAGATGTACAAAGTAGCATAATCTGTTTGTCTGCATTGCGCATGGCGAACAAGCATTTTTTATCTTGCTTTAAATGTGTAATACAGGAGAAAAAGGAAAAATATGCCACTCTGTTGTTAATAGATGATCACTGCTCTATGCCTCTGTTTAAAAAAAATGATGAGAGAATCGCTGAATGAAATCATTAATCACCTCACACAATGGAAACTTTATAGGTCAAAAACATATCAATACGGCCATTCTATATACATACACTGTCAATAGTAGCTGAACGTTATTTTCTTTTTAAGCACTGGTTTTTAAATCACTATAAATACACTTATAAAAGTTTTACCTATAAATTATCTGTTTTCGATAATAAGCCTTGTTTTCAATAATAAGCCTTTACGGCTTACAATTTGTCGACGGGGGATACCCGTAGACTGGATATAGAGAGTATTGGGGTACGCTGGTACGAGGATCTACGTAGTACGACATCAAGCAAACAGGAAACATGGATTATACTGGTTCAGGCCCCTTGGTAGGTAATAGCCCTAATCTAGTTGATATGGGATTATATGGTGGAAACCACATATTACAAATGAAACAGTAGAACTCGACGATACCAACGAGATCGTAGTCGAATTGATCCGACTAGATCTCCCGGCGACTTGGCTCCGATAAGCTCCGGCTTCGTAGGCTGTGGTGGATGTTTTAGCTCTGAGATTCGATGCCTTAGGTCCTCCCGGAGGGTCCCTTTTATATCGCAGGTCAACTGTCTCCAAGTAGGACTCGGAGAAGCCGGACCGAACACGACACAATGACGACCCAGTTCTGATCGAGTAGGACTCCTTCCATCTGTGAACTCCATGATGAATTTCCTTAACGTATGCCGAACACGTCCGTATACGCGTGAGCATACCATGTCGATACGTGACGTATATCGAAGGGTAGAGGATATACCTTATCCGTAACCCTGACAGTAGCCCCCGACTTCTGCTTAAATGAACTCGTGAAACCGATCGTGACTTCTGATGTCGAAGTTGTCGTCGTTCTCGGCGTGATGACCGAGAGAAAAGGAGTGATCGACAACGCCGGGTGAAGCTCAATGGTCATGAGTGAATTTAAATTGAAGTCCGAGAAACTACCGCGCGTAACGAACCCAGAAATTTCTGGCGGCCATCTCTCTCCTTTCCTTGGAATTCGCACCATCGGGGGTGCGTCTATTTAAGGTAGTTTTGGGGATCCAATTTGAGGTCCGCCTGTTGAAAAAACTCTCCAGCTTCCAAGCGTCCCTCGTCTTCTTCGCTCCCGCAAAAACCCTAGCTAACTCATCTCGGTCCTTTCTCCGGCGATCTCCGGTGGCCATGGATCTCGACAAGTCTACCTCCACCAGTGCGTCACTGAAGAAACTGCAGGAGGATGGCGCCCTTCCCGGTCGCGGGACCGCGGAGAGGGAAGTAGGAGGTACTGAACCCCAGCCTGTCCTGGGTCGCATGGTTACGGTTGAGGACTTTATTCTCTGCGGTTTTCTTCCTCCACCTTCTGAATTTCTCCTTTTGGTCTTGAATTTCTATGGTCCTTCCTTGCTCCATTTGAACCCCAACTCCATCGCCTTCCTGAGTATTTTTACGTATCTTTGTGAGGTCTACATTGGGGTGGAGCCGTTTCTTGACCTCTTCCGCTTTTACTATGAGTTACGCTGGATGGAATCCAAAAAGGTATCCGGGTGTGTTGGTTTCCGACTTCGGGATGGCCTGTAGTCGCGATACATCCCCTTTCAGTGCCCCTCATCTCGCAGCAAATGGCGGGGGAGGTGGTTCTATCTTCAGATAGAGGACTAGAAAATTAGCGCGCCAAGTGGCGCGCTCATTATAGCCCGTGTGTACTTGTTAAGTAGTTTCCAAAATTCATGCCTATAAAAGGTTGGTAAATGAAATATTCAATGGTGTTATTAACCGATGCAACAAGTTAAGCTAAATTAGCTTCCATGGCACTTATGCTAAAAAAAGTAACTATTACCCTTTAAGAACAATCATCAAAAACTGGATAGAACCATAGATAAATATATATTTACATGAATTCACTAAGATAAAAAAGCCTGACACTACCACAGTTGTATACAGTTTTTTTTAAAGAATACAGTCGTTTCCGGTCTAGCTTCTAGCTACGGCACAAAGAAGAAACACAACAATGTAGTTACACAAAAAAATTTTAGAACCATAGTCTTTCACATATTTTAAATCCGGAGGTCATGATTTCGAGCACCTTGTAGGCGGCAACAATTTATATCTTTGGTATCTTGCATATCCCTAGAAATATAAGGAGGTGAAGACAAATTAGTTGGACCTATACTGACTATAGAAGGAGATCAAGAGCAAGAGACAAGGTTAAGCCAGATTGTTCTGGTGGGCTAGTGGCACAGCAGCAAAAGCTATCAGAGACATGGCAGTAAAACTATGACTATTTTTAGATTAAAACAGCAGTTCGAGATCTAAAGGAAAACTATTGTTTGTCAATTGTTAGTTCTTATTATGGGTGCATTCAAATGATAATAGAACAACCTGTTGATAGGCCCATCAAAGTGATAACATCCACCCAACAGAACAAAAAGGATGGGGGAGAGGGATACAGAGAAAAAAAATCTCTTTAGGAAATATTTTATCTTTATATATTTGTCAGATAATCGCAAAAATCCATGTTCAGATAACACTATATTTTTTCAATATATAGAGAATGTGGATAGAAATATAACAAGCTCATGATGTATTAACTTAAGAATGTGGTCATCATGAACAGTTGCAATCGATCGCAACTTCAAAATTTCTGAAGTAATACTCAGGACAATCCCCTTGAATAGAACACTTGCAAGTTGCAATGAGCGCACTAACCAATTATGATGCAAATGTCAGTAAATTGCGCCACTTTTATAGATCATTTTCTTTTGTCAGGAGGAGAAGTACTCTCGAAATAAACTACTGAGCAGGATTGAGACCAAAGAAAAAACTATGTATCAATGCAGAATTATTTTCATGATTATAAATGTTATTAGAAAGGGTATTCAGGAAAAAAAATCAAACTTGAGTTTTGTCAAGAACCATTCCTGATTATGTTCTTCTAGCGCATTAATATTTCTGTTCTAGATTATGCTAACTGTATATATACTAATAGCTCTAACTCATGTATAATTCGATTGCTGCTACGATGGAATCAGTAATACATAACTTAACTGATTAGTAATCCATATAAGAGTTCCATAACTTAGCATCAAATTCTGCAATTTCTAGTTGTGTGTTTCTCCTGGATTTCTGCAGAAGAAGTATAGTAGCAATAGAGCAATTAATACACTATCCAACAAAATAGTCCTAACTGTGCTATCAAATGCAACTCTAAGAAAGAACAAGATATATTCTTTCTTGGTCATTTCATCGAACACCATGAATGCACAGTTCGCACTACAAATCAGCAACCACACGTTCAGGAAAATAAATTGAACAAACATTACACTGTAGCTTGCTCACCACTGCTGGCCATGGCGACGACCGATAAGCGTGCTCTGCTGGCCGCTGAGAATGGCCATGGCGGCGGCGGTCCAGTCGCCGTGTCGTTCAACACCAATGCCATCGTCTTGCTCGCCCTCCTCGTCTGCGGCCTCGGCGCGGTCGCGCTCCACGTCGTCCTCCAGTGCGTGCTCCGCGTCATGCCGTAGGCTGGGATCCCTGTCGTTGGCTCACCGGCGCCGTTACCGGGAGCGGGAGGCGTCGAGATGAGATCGATTGGAAGGGGAAGAGGCATGAGGTCGATCGACCCTTCAGGAGAGGACGAGAGGCTAACTTTTTTGCATTTTACTCCTTCGCTAGATCATATTTTACATTTTAGCCCTTCGCGGGAAGAGCGTATGCACGAACCATGCAGCGCCACGTGGCCTCGCTAATCGCACGCTAATCTGCATAGATTTCGATATATAGAGATTCGGATCCGGTCTTCGTTGTTCCTGAGGAGCAACCAGACAAGGTTCCATCTTGGACTACCAAACCCGCCTTGACCCAGTCCCTCCAATCTTTCATCGATATCGTTGACGACCTCCGAGAACAGGGGTTGTCGGGGTATGAAGTTGCTGCCGACTTCATTGGTAGGCGGATCCAGCCGCTTCAAGCTCGAGCCCATCCTGCCTTTGATTATTCTGGGCCAGAGGGCGTGACCCGGGTTTCTCCTCGGGGTATTTCCTTTTTAGTTAAATTGACTCCCTTATGCGCGTGTTCTTCTCGGCTTATCGGATTCTGGTCTCGATCTACAGGCTTGGATAGCGCAACCGTGGAGCGCCGTGTCAGCCAACTGATGATCAACGGCCCGACAACGGCGAGCAACGTCCCCGTCCCCCTTTGCGAGAAAGGGGCAGCCGAGCGCAACGCTGCCATCAATGTAAGTGTACTCAGCGGTCCTTTTGCATTTTTCTTCCGGGATCGCATTATGACTTCATGAAGCGTAGGCTCTCCCTCTGACTGATATCATCGGGCCACTCGTGGACCATCAGGTGGTGGCGTCGCTGAAGGAGAAGGTCGCCAAGGAGGCGTCTGACTCTGCTGCTGCCGCTGCCACAACGAGTGGCGGCGACGTTCCGAAAAAGGGGAGGAAATTCTCCTCTGTAGTCGGACATCGTCGGAAGACACCCACCCCTCCGGTAAGTTCTCCTGTTATTTGATCACGTAGTCAGAAAACTCCCACCTCACATCATATCATTTGTACTCCAGGCCTCGGACGCGTCTCCCCCGCCTCCGCGACGGCAGCGGCTTGTGACGCTCAACGAGAAGTGAGTGAATGAATTTGAGGTTTTGTGATTTTGTTGAACTCTGTCTCAATCGCAGCCTTTCGCAGGGCAGCGCGGGCGAAGGTGGCGCAAGGTGGGTCTGGAGGGACCTCCAGCGCGTCTCCTGCCGTGGCCTCGACGGATGTCGTAGTCGTGCCCAGGAGTCGTGAGGCGACACCTAGCGGCCCAGCCAGCAATCTCGTGGCTGGTCATGGTTCGCCGGCTGCCGTCCTCACCTGGGAATAGCTCCAGGTTGAGATGGGGCGCCTCCTCGAGGCTGGTGCTCGCGGTGTTAGCCACGAGATCGCGGAGGCGAGGGCGGCGGCTACATCGTCGGCGAACGAGCGTGCCGATCGGCTGGCGCATGATCTGGCGGAGGTTTGCAAGGACCTCCAGAAGATGAGGGAACTGGTGGCCGGCAACGAGCGACAACGGCAGGGGCTCGAGCACCGCATGTCGGAGGTTGAGAACAACTTGTTGGAAATCCGTGGCTCGTTGCGGGTCACCTATACTGGTCTGCACCATCTCGCCGGGGAGTGCGGTATCAAGTCCACCATCCCGACGAATCCTGATGAGTTCTCGCTGACGTCTTCTCTTGCGAAGCTGGTGACGGCGATGGAGGAGATCCCCTCCAAGCATGCGGCCAGGATCGGAGAGGAAACGTCTAACGGGATCTACACCGGGGTGTGCCACGTCCTTGCGTGTGTGAGGCTGGCGCACCCTGAACTCGATCTGCAGAAGATCTTGGATCAAGGGGTGGCTAGCGACGCGCGCAAGGATGTGATGGAGGAGGTCGGTGATCTGGGGGAGTCCGTCCTCCCGCTTTTTGAAGAGTAGGGTCTTAGCTCTCTTGTACTCTTTAGTCATGCTTTGTAAGACTTTTATTGGTCCCAACCGCCCCAGTGTGTGCGGTCATTGCCTTAGCTTTGTTTAGCATTTTGATCTCGAGTACTTTGTTGTCCTTTGTAGAGATGTTGATGTCGAGGATGTCCAGCAGCGCGGGCAGCCTGAGTTGCCAGTGGTCGTTCCGTTACTTGTGTCCGAACCACATGTGCCGGAAGGCGATGTAGATCGAAGTTCGCCTGTGGAAACGAGCATGGCGACGACTCCGTTAGGTTGGTTGTCTTTGTTACCATTTCCTTTGCCCTTCCGTCTGGATCGACTTGATTGTTGTGTTCTCGGGAGAGAAGAGCAGCTTGACTTAGTCGTTTCCATGCTGAGCAGATCTCGAGAGTGCGCTTGCTGACCAGGATCGTCGCATCCAGTATTGGAGGACGAAGTTTGAGGTCACGGAACTCGGGAGGACTATGCTGGAGGTGAGAAAGGACCAGGCCGTAGAGACACTCCGGGGTCGTGAGGTGTGGTTCAACTCGTATCTGAAGAGTTGCTGCACATCCATGTCAAGAGTCTGTAGAGAGCTCCGAGTACCCCGTGGGGATCCCGAGGAATCGGCGGCCGAAAACATCTTGTGGCTGAATGGGGTCTGCGCCCAGCTCGAAGGCATCGGTCAACGTATCGACGAGGCCTTGAAGCAGGAGTGTCGTCGCTCAAGCCGATATGCCGGGTTGAACAAGCACTGATCCTAGCCCCCAGCCGTGAAGTTGGAAAGTTTATTTCCGATTACACGGCTTGGTTAATACGCACGACGAGAACTCTTACACGACCAGATCTTACATGGTCTTTCGTCTCTATAGGATCCGACAAGGCCTTATCGGCTCTGGGCGTCCCCAGCCGAAGTTCCCTTAGGTTCCTCGGAGGCCTTGTCAAGACGGCGTAAAGGGACATGAGGATAGGTTTCAACGCTAAGTGTCATCTGGGTAAGGGATCATCGGGAGGAACACTTTGATTGTAGTCTGTACCTGAAAATTAGGCTTTATTGAGGCTGTAAGATGTCTTAAAAGTATGGATACTATTGACTTATACATAGAATTTACGTAATTGATCAATGTTCCAGGAATTTGCCAACTCGCGACCATCGCCGTCTGCGATTTTGAATGCGCCTGGCCGCAGAACTTGTGTGATCATGTACGGTCCTTCCTATTTGGGTGAGAGCTTGTTGCGCCCTGCTTGGCTTTGAACCCGTCGGAGGACGTAGTCGCCGATCGAAAGCGTGCGTGCTCGGATGCGCTTCTCGTGGTAACGGAGAAGGGCTTGTTGGTAGCTGGCTGCTCGAACGGCAACTCGTTCGCGATGTTTCTCGAGTAGATTCACATCGTTGTATCGCTGCTCCTCCTGATCCTCATCGGAATACTTCTGTACTCGTGTACTTTTATGTCATAGCTCGGTGGGGAGCATGGCCTCTGAGCCGTACACGAGGAAGAAGGGTGTCTCCTTGTTGGACGTTGTCGGTGTGGTCGCACGGCCCATAGTACTGATGGAAGTTCCTCGACCCACTTCTTGTCGTGTGACATGAGCCTATCGTAGACGCGGGTCTTGATTCCTTGTAGTACTATGCCGTTTGCCCTCTCGACTTGTCCATTGCTCTGAGGGTGAGAAACCGAGGCGAAGCAGATCTTGACTCCCAGCCTGATGCAGTAATCCTAGAAATCGGCACTGATGAACTGGGAGCCGTTGTCTGTTATGATACGGTGGGGCAATTCGAATCTGCAGAATATCCCTTTGATAAATTTGATGGCGTTGTCGGCCTTACTTTCCCCCGTGGGTGTCGCTTCAATCCACTTGGTGAATTTGTCGATCGCCACGAATAGGAACCTGTAGCCGCCCTGTCCTCGTGGGAATGGCCCGAGTATATCTAGCCCCCAGCACGAGAACGGCCAAGTGAGAGGGATAGTCTAGAGTGCTTGCGCTGGCAGCTTTATGTGTTTACTGTGGAATTGACAGGCTTCACACCGCTGAACCATGTCACAGGCATCTTTGAGGGCGGTTGGCCAGAAAAACCCTTGTCGGAAAACTTTTCCGACTAATGTCCGACTGGCGGCATGTGACCCATAGATCCCTTCATGTATGTCGAGGAGGAGGTGTCTGCCGTCGTCGGATGAGACGCATTTTAGGAGTACCCCGTTTGGTGCCTTCTTATATAGATCGGCTTCTGCGTCGTCCTCGGGCAACTCTTCGCTGCCTATGAATTTAATGAGTGGGGTGCGCCAGTCGTTTGTGGTCTCGATATCGGCAACGGCGCGCTCTGCCTCTGTAGCCCCCGAGCCGATGTTGGGGGCGACTGGGCTATCTTCGCCGGTTGCCTCTTTCACTGATGGCCTCGTCAGGACGTCCAGAAAGGTGCCAGGTTCAAGTGGTTCTCGTCTGGATGCATGTCGTGCTAGATCATCCGATTCGATGTTGTCTTTGCGGTATACATGTCGGACCTCGATCCCATCGAACCTTTTTTCCAGCTTCTTGACTTCTGCGAGATACTTGGATAACTCAGGGCTAGAGGACTTGTAATCTTTATGCACCTGATTTGCGACTAGTTCGGAGTCCCCTTTCACGATCAGTCGCCTGACTCCAAGTGCAGCTGCAGCTCTTATCCCGGCGAGTAGTCCTTCGTATTCGGTTATGTTATTGGTTGCCCTGAAGTTGAGGTGAATTGCATGCTTGAATTGATCTCCCGAAGGTGATGTCAAGATGAATCCTGCCCCTGCTCCCTGGCTGTTGAGTGCACCGTCAAACGCCATTGTCTGACCTGTTATCAGGCATGGTCCTATCGGCTACGAAATCGGCGAGTACCTGGGACTTGATGGCTGTTCGTGGCACGAAGTGGATATCAAATTGGCTTAGCTCGACTACCCATTTCGCAATGCGGCCTACAACGTCTTTGTTTCTCACGACTTCACCGAGAGGGAAGGAGGAGACAACTGTAACCCTGTAGGCTTGGAAGTAGTGGCGTAGATTTCTTGATGTCATGATTACCATGTAGAGCAGTTTTTGGATCTGTGGATATCTTGTTTTTGCATCGTGGAGAGCTTCGCTGACATAGTAGATTGGTCATTGCACCTTCTCTCTCTCGACAACAATGACAGTGCTAACGGAATATGGCGTGGCGGCAATATAGAGAAATAATTCTTCATTAGGTTGGGGAGCAACAAGTAGAGGTGGATTTGATAGGTAGCGCTTGAGTGCAATGAATGCCTCTTCGGCTTCCTGTGTCCATACAAATTTGTCTTGCTTTTTCAGCAGAGCGAAGAAAGGTTGTCCTCGCTCTCCCATCCTAGCGACGAACCTACTTAGTGCCGCCATGCATCCGGTTAGCTTCTGTACTTCCTTGAGTCTTGTTGGCGACTTCATGTTCTCAATTGCCTTGATCTTCTCAGGATTTGCTTCTATTCCTCTGCCAGAGACGAGGAAGCCGAGTAGCTTGCCCGATGGTACTCCGAACGTGCATTTCTCTGGATTGAGCATGAGGCGATATCGTCGGAGGTTGTCGAACGTTTCCCGCAGATCGTCTATCAATGAGTCGCTTGTCTTGGTCTTGACAACAATGTCATCGATGTAGGCCTCGACATTGTTTCCGAGATGGTCGCTAAGTGCACCTTGGACCGTGCGCTGGAAAGTGTTTCCTGCGGTTATTAGTCCGAACGGCATCTTAATGTAGCAGAATACCCCGAACGGCGTGTTGAATGCTGTCTTCTCCTCGTCCTCTTTCGCCATGCTGATTTGGTGGTAACCGGAGTAAGCGTTGAGAAAGCTCAACTCGCAACCGGCTGTTGAGTCCACCAGTTGGTCTATCCGAGGAAGAGGAAAGTGATCCTTGGGACACGCCTTGTTGAGGTCAGTGAAATCGACACACATTCTCCATTTCCTGTTGGCCTTCCGCACCATGACTGGGTTGGCTAGCCACTCTGGATGGCGTACCTCTCTGATGAAACAGGCTTTGAGAAGCTTGTCGAGCTCTTCTCGTATGGCTTGTTTTCGATCTGGTGCAAATCTCCACAGTTTTTGCTTTACTGGCTTGGCATCGGGTCGCACCATGAGTTTGTGCTCAATCACCTCCCTGGGTACCCTCGGCATGTCGGACGGCTGCCAAGCGAACACGTCAGCATTGTCGCGGAGGAAGGTGATGAGCGCGAGTTCCTATTTCTCGCCTAGTGATGCCCCGATCTTGACGGTCTTGTCGGGGTTGGCACTGGAGAGTGGAACGATCTTGATTGCGTCGTCCGGCTTCGACGTCTTGTTTGTTTTGCTCACTTTCTTGGGTGGTTCAGCTGTGGCGGGTGGGCTGGGCATATGCTCGACCATGTCGAGGCTCCGCTTGTCGCATTGTACTGCCAGCTTAGCGTTCCCTTGAATAGTGATTGTTTGTCACACCCCGAAGTTCTCCTCCCAAGCCTAAATTTAATTTATAAATGACCCTAAGAAAATACCGGTGCAAAGCAAGAGTAAACCCTTTTAAATCAATGCAAATAATAATCGGAATTGGTATGTGGAATTTTTCTTGAGTTCTACATGTCGAAATTCTGTAATAGGATTTTTAGTGGAATTTTCAGAGCCCTAGAAATAATTTTAACCAATTAAAATTGAGCAAGCAATATTTTAATTCCAGGGAAAATCCTTTTCTCCTTTTTCTTTTTCTTTTTCCCTCCTTTTTTCGAATGGGCCGCTGGCCCATTCTCTCCTTTCCGCGCCCTCCTCCTCGTGGGCCGGCCCAAGCCGCCCCTCCCTCTCTCCCCGGGACGCCGACAGGTAGGCCCCACCTGTCGGACCCGTCCCCTTCCTCCAGCCGGCGCCGCCGCGCCCGCAACCGCCGCCGCGCCCACGCCTCCGCCTTCTCCGGGCCACGTCAGCCACGTCCGCGCGTGCGCCGCATCTCCCGCGCCCACTCCCCTCTCTCTCGCGCACGCGCCCGCGCCCGAGATGGCCGGGATTCGATTTTCGAATCCTGCCTCTCTCTCCTCCCCCACTTCCCACGTTGGCCGGCGAAGCCCCGCCTCTCCCGGCCACGTCCGGCCCTCCCCTCCCCTATTTAAGCTTCTCCGTCGCTCCCTCTCGCTTTTTCCCCATTTCGCCGAACTCCCTCGTGCTCCCCATCGCTCCCGCGCCGTGCAACCACTCGCCGCCGCCGTCTCCGCTACTCCGGCCACCGTTAGCCGCCGCTAGGCTCGCCGCCGCACCGCGCCGTCGCCGCCGTCGGGTTCGCGGGGCCGAGATCCACCCCGTCCACCCCTCCTTCGTCGAGGTTCGTCGCCGGAGCGCCATTCCCATCGTGCGTCGGGGAGGGTCGCCATGTCCGCCGCTTTCGGCCGGCATTCCCGTCTCCTATGGCCCCTCTCTTCCTCTCTAACCTCTTTCTTTTCGCTCTTTAGGTCGTCCCGGTCGCCGTCCGCCGCGTGTCGACCTCCCTCCGTCGCTCCTCGTCGCCGGACGCCGCCGTCCCCTCCGGTGAGGACTCCCTCCCCTTTCCTTTTCTTCCCCATTTCCCCGTGCGTCGCTGCCGCTCGCGCTCGCCGTCGCCTTCGGTCGTTGCCGCCGTCCGTTGCCGCCGCTTTCGCGTCGCTTTTGCGCCGTCGCCTCCGCCGCCGGATGCCGTCGCCGGCAACGCGACGCGCGCGTGCCGCCGCCGCTAGCCCTGGCCGGCCGGTCGGCTTTGATGCCAAGCCGAGCCCGGCGGCCGCCTCTATCGCCGCCCGTCCGATCGGCCCGAGGGCGATCTGGGCCGTCGGTCCCGTGGACCGGCGGTGGATCACCTGCGTGGTCCCGGTCCACGGTGAACCGCTCTCCCTTGAGCCGCTGACCAGTGGGCCCCGCTTGTCGGCGCCGCACCCCCTCCGTGCTGACGTCAGCCCTGGGAAAATATTGCGCAATAAAATATTTAAGGATTTTTGTTATAGTAATAAACACAGTGAATCTTCTAAAATTCATAACTAATTCATCCGAACTCCGTTTAAGCCCATTCAAGTCTCAGTAAATCAAGAAAAATGTGTAGAATCCTTTAAAAATGGTTCTGTTCTCTGTTTCAGTAGTCTTATAGCCTGTTTGTAATGTTTGCCTTGTATGTCGCTAGATTCCGGTTCCTCTGACGCTCCAGTGTACTTCGAAATAGTCGCCGAGGTTCCTCCAGCAGCAGAGCAAGGCAAGTCATGCTTGTCACTTGAACATGTTGATCCTATATTGCAAATGCTCTATTGTTTTCCTTCAAATATTGCATTGTTTTATAATGTTACTAGGGGGTGTTTACCTATTGTCATAGCCATGCTTTTGTTGTACCATGTCCCTTTGTCAGCTTGGGGTTATAACATGACTAGAGATTGGACTAGGGATTGCTTAGCCATGCTTAGTTCAACTAGTGCACAATGGGGAAAATCTTATTAATGTTCAGATTGTTGGATTAGTGCCACCGCTTTGAAATAAATCACATGGTGGGCTGTGGGTGCATGGTTTTGCTGGTCGCACCCATGGCAGTTAAGGACCGGTTCGCGGGATGCCCTGGAAGAACTTATCGTACTTACCACAAGCCAGCGTGGGCAACGGCTGGGCTTGTAGTGTAGTTCTCCTCTAGCCGACGCATCTAGGCAAGGGTGGGCGTGATGGAGCGGGGCGGGCCCTGCGACGGCCTCTGTCGCTTCCGGATTCACCTAGGCACGAGAGGGGACTGCCCGCTGCCTTGCGAGGAGTGGGGGTGAAACCTGAGGTGTGGTGTGCTTGGTTAGAGGGGGTTATGCGAAGGGTCCTGTCACGGCCTCTTTCCGGTATGTCGTGGTGACATGTCGGCGCACGGTAACGTGTCGTGGGGCTGTGTCTTGTGGGTACAGTTGTACACCTCTGATCAGAGTAAAACTATTCGAATAGCCGTGCCCGCGGTTATGGGCGGTCAACCAGATTCACCGTGATTAGTCTCACCCTAGTGTAATCTTTTGGAATTTGGATAGTTTAGGTGGATGGTTGGGCCTGTTGCAACGTGGGATAACGTTGGACAGTGGATAGATAATACTAATTAAATATTACAACTGTTTAATCTTTCAACTTCTGTTTATAAATGCTCGCTTTATGCAAATGAACCACTTTAGCTCTTCTTTGATGATTCCCTGCATCATGCCTCTATTCCGGTATGACTTGCTGAGTACAGTGGGTAGTACTCAGTCTTGCTCTACTTTTCCCAACCCCAGAGTACGAGAGTGTGTCAGATGAATGTTTCTCCGAGGAGTAGGCTTCGTCCGTGCCGTCGAGGATGCCTGTGGAGTGGTGTTCCCGTTGCAGTTCTAGTCAAGGCGTAGCTCCTGTCGTCTTTCTTTTCTTCCGCTACATTTGTGTAAGACTTTTATGATGTTTGTAAGACGTGGATCTGAATGTCAACATTGTCGTTTGTGTACCCCGGCCGGTCCTGGACGGGGATTTTAATGCACATTCTGCTTGGAATTCTACTCGGGAATTTCTGGGCGTGACATTGTTCCCTTCGGTCCTGGCATCTTGAGCACTTGATACGCGTAGTGAGATGCGGCCATGAACTTCGCGAGTGCAGTTCTCCCAATGATGGCATTGTATGCTGTATAGAATTTAGCGACATCAAAGGTGATCTGTTCCGTTCGGAAGTTGTTTGCTTGGCCGAAAGTCACAGGCAACGTAATTTTGCCCAATGGTTTGGACGATGACTGAAGAGTGATTCCATGGAAGGATTGATCAGTGGGTGTCAACTCGCTTCGTGGGATCCCCATCGCGTCCAAGGCGCTGGCGAAGAGAAGGTTGATTGAGCTGCCGCCGTCGATCAGGACTCGTGCGACCTTGATATTACGAATAGTGGGTTCGACCACGATCGAATATCGCCCTGGGATGACAGCAGTCTTGGGGTGGTCCTCTTCTGAGAATTGTATCTTCTGCTTGGACCATTTCATCTTGGGCGCAGACCACTGCCACGTCGAACAGACTTCACGCTCCACTTTCTTGTATTTTCGCTTTGAGGAGTATGCCGTGGAACCTCCGAAGATGTGTGAGACATGGAGATCGGAATCTGGGTATGCTGAGTCCGATTCTCGAGTAGGCGCCTTAGCGTCCTTCTCAACCATGCGTACTCGTTTGCCTTCTTTCGATGCCATATGTTTTGCGAGCGACTTTTTGAAAATGAGGCAATCTTCTAGAGAATGTATGTCCGACTTGTGTATAGGGTACCATGCTTTTTTCGTGTCGCTGCCTTGTGGGTCTGGGCGCTTGGGAGGGTCCGCATATTCTGTTGCGAGAACTTCTGATTGAGCTTTCCTTTTTCCACTCTTGCGATTTTTCTTCTTGCTTGACTCAGGTGCGTCCTTGGCTGGTTTCTTCTCTCCTTCGGTCTTCGGTTTGTCGTTCTTGCGTCTCAGTGCGTCATCCGCATGAGCGCATCGATCGACAATTTCGAATAATCTCCGAGTAGTTGTGATGCGCCTCGTTGCCAACTCCTGAGTAGTATAGCGATCTCTGACACCGGATTTGAAAGCGCAAATTACAGAAGCGTCGGTGATCTCGGGGATTATGTTTCTTTACTCGTTAAAGCGCCGAACATAATCCCTCAAGGATTCGCCCGGATTCTGTGTCAACGCATGTAGGTCATCTTCGATCGCGTGGCGCTTGTAAGTTCCTTGGAAGTTGGCTACGAACTGCTGCCACAAGTCTGCCCACGAAGAGATCGAGTAGGGGGGAAGATGCATCAGCCATGAACGTGCAGAGCCTTTCAATGCGGTCGGCAAGTAATTCACCAACGCGTTGTCGTCCGCTCCGGCAGCGTAGAGTACTGTGGAGTAAACCTGAAGGAACTCTTCTGGGTCGGTGCTCCCATCGTATTTCTCTATTGCTCCAGGTCGGAATCTTTCAGGCCATCGGACATCCCGAAGTGAACGACCGAAAGCTCTACACCCAGCGCTGGGGGCGGTGGGTTGTCGGCAATCATACGTCCTTCGTGGATGTCTATCTGATGATGGAGATGACGAGGATGATGACGATGACGATGGGTCGCTTGGTTCCGGCAAACGATTACGAGGACGTCGGCCGGGTTCTCGAGAATCTTGTCGTCGTCTCCCGTTGTTGTCTCGGCGCCGATCTCCATCATCGTCGTCATTATGGCGACGTCCTCGACCAGTATCGCCCTGCACCCGTCGTTCGCGATCGTCGTGATCGTGGCGGTTATCACGGTCTCGGTCTTCGCTTGAACGGCCTCCTCGATCTTCATTATCATGACGCCGTGAAGAGACATGACGCCGGGAATGGTTCTCGTTGTCTCGTGTGCGTCGTGTGTCTCGGTGGCCATTCAGGTGATCGCGGAGATCGCCGGTGCCGCGAGGTGGAGGGGTGACTCGATGAGGCGATTCCCGCCGTTCAGGGTTTTCACCATTAGCATTGCCAATTGGTGGCTATTCTGGGTGCGCTGCGGCAGTGGCCTCTTCGAACGCGTTGCTGAGGTTGGTCACTGATTCTCATAGTCGTTCTGTCCAACGTGCGAGATCGTCGTTCAGAACGGGATCGTATGGGGTTTCCCTCAGTATTGCGTTGACGGCTCTGATGAGCTGGGCCGGAGTAGTCACTTGATTCTCCGCTTCCGCATTGGTGCGCGCTGACGTGCCGACATCGTCGATAGCCAATACCTCACGCGGCGTACTCGTTGTCGATGATCCATAGTCTTTAAGCAGGTGCAAGACTAATGGTTCGTGGGGATCGATGTCGATTACCCCAACAAATCGATCTGAAATCGGCGTCGCTACTTGTTCCTTGTCTTTATCCCTGATGGGGATGCGTGACTGCTGGACCTTAGGAGGTGGCATCTTCATGGCGCTGAGAAATACCTTGCAGCTCGAGAGGCCGTGATTCTTTGTCTTGTGAATAGGACAATGGACATCACGAGTTGGAGAGGTACGCTGAATTCCACGCTCTTTGCAGGCACGAATTTCAGCATGAACGTTGAGAAAGACCCAGCAGGCTTGCAGGGTGTGTTTCCTGGTTTTGTGGATAGGACACCAGGACCTTGTCACCTCGGAAGTAATCCTCGTCGGCTTGTGATTCATGTTGGAAAGACAAGGCTTGGCCGCACTAGGATCCTTCTCAGGCTCGGATGTTGTCGACGTTCCGATCTCCGCTTCGGCGGGTGGATTCTTCGACATAGAGTCGCCCCGGGTTGTTGCCACTGCGTTCTCGTTTCCGGCCATTGGCGGACCAGCTGAGATCGGCACTGTGGTGTAAACCGGAAAGACGATTTCACCGACTTGAGTCCACACCAGTGTTGTTGAAGTAGGAACTCCTTGGTTGAGGTTGGTGTTGACGCTGTTGTCGGTGAAGCTGGATGTCATGGTAGTAGAACCTTGAGCACCAAGTCCCCCTACCTGGCGCGCCACTGTCGACGGGGGATACCCGTAGACCGGATATAGAGGGTATTGGGGTACGCTGGTACGAGGATCTACGTAGTACGACATCAAGCAAACAGGAAACATGGATTATACTGGTTCAGGCCCCTTGGTAGGTAATAGCCCTAATCCAGTTGATATGGGATCATATGGTGGAAACCACAGATTACAAAGGAAATAGTAGAACTCGACGATACCGACGAGATCGTAGTCGAATTGATCCGACTAGATCTCCCGGCGACTTGGCTCCGATAAGCTCCGGCTTCGTAGGCTATGGTGGATGTGTTAGCTCTGAGATTCGATGCCTTAGGTCCTCCCGGGGGTCCCTTTTATATCGCATGTCAACTGTCTCCATGTAGGACTCGGAGGAGCCGGACTGAGCACGACACAATGACAACCCAGTTCTGACCGAGTAGGACTACTTCCATCTGTGAACTCCATGATGAATTTCCTTAACGTATGCCGAACACATCCATATACGCGTGAGCATACCATGTCGATACGTGACGTATATCGAAGGGTAGAGGGTATACCTTACCCGTAACCTGACACAATTAGCTTTTGATTAATCAATGGTGCTGATTGAAATTTATTTAGTCTCAAAAGAATTATAGAAAAAAAAACAGTAAATTGTTGTTTGGGCCACTTTGGATACTCTAAAACTAATCCGTTTACTTTGGATTGGGCACGTTTGCCATTTTCTCGGTTTGGACCATGCGTATAGGTAAGGAAGTTGACTGTTATACCGATACCGATTCAATTGAGGTTGTTAATGGATACCATTAAAGTTGTTCCAAACCGAGAAAATGATAAAGTCACCTAGTATAAAGTGAAAAGATTGGTTAACTAAGTGTGATCCAAAGTGAAACTTGGATAATAAAACATGGCTAATTTACTCGGAAAAAAGAATTCATGGCTAACTAAACTTGGAAGATGGATGGATATTTCAGCGTTAAATGAAGTCAGTGGACGGTCCAGATCGATCAGAGGAAAGAGAGGGCCTCGGACTACTACTCCTCCTATATCACTGGTTCTTTCTTGCAAAGTAAGTCGAACACAAAAGAAGGGGAGAAGGGGAAGGATAGATAGATCGCCGCCGCCGCCGTCGTCTCCGCCCCTCTCCAGCCACCAGATCCAGCGACCATGGGGCAGGGCACCCCGGGAGGCATGGGCAAGCAGGGCGGCGCCCCCGGCGACCGCAAGCCTGGCGGCGACGGCGACAAGAAGGACCGCAAGTTCGAGCCCCCCGCCGCCCCCTCCCGCGTCGGCCGCAAGCAGCGCAAGCAGAAGGGCCCCGAGGCGGCCGCTCGCCTCCCCAACGTCGCCCCTCTCTCCAAGTGCCGCCTCCGCCTCCTCAAGCTCGAGCGGGTCAAGGACTACCTCCTCATGGAGGAGGAGTTCGTCGCCGCCCAGGAGCGCCTCCGCCCCACCGAGGACAAGACCGAGGAGGACCGATCCAAGGTCGACGACCTCCGCGGCACCCCCATGAGCGTCGGATCCCTCGAGGAGATCATCGACGAGAGCCATGCCATCGTCTCCTCCTCCGTCGGCCCCGAGTACTACGTCGGCATCCTCTCCTTCGTCGACAAGGACCAGCTCGAGCCCGGCTGCTCCATCCTCATGCACAACAAGGTACTACTGCTCACCCCCCATCGCTTTCCGCATCGATCTACTTCGGTTCATACACATACTTTAGGCCGGCCTCTTCCACATAATCAAAAGTATTAAGATCTATCTATCCCCATTAGTTGCCTACAATTGGGGATTTGCGTTCAAATCAGGTGGATTTCACTTGCTCAAAATGTGGACATATATAAACTTCTGAAACACCTGATTTTCCGGACTATAAGCATAACGACAACATACGGAATTGGGGATATTATATTTTATATTGTTGAACTGATAATTCATTCAGTAGAACATCATACTATATGTTTTATTATGGATCTGGGATGTGATTGAATTGAGTTTTTCTGCGATTTATACGGCATGGGCATAGGAAGACTGAAAGGTTAAATGATTTTCTTCTTTTTTTTTAAATAAAAAAAGTTCCAGGAGAACTGATCATGAGTGATTACAAGATGATGATACAAACACCATTTGTCTCACTGGTCACTGCCCAAACTTCTTGTTTTTTTTTGTTTGGCAATTTGTTTTCATGAACCAGATGGCTGTCAGATGCCAATGCTTGTATAAGGCTGCTTTTCAGGTGTAAACAAACATCCTCTTGTTTCTACGACGTGTTTGCAGTCTCCTATTCTGCTGCCTGTCTCTTAGGCTAGTCTATGCTATATGATATATCGATGAGCCATGTAGAAGGCTGAGCTAGTTTCAACTGTAGAACATTGAACCACCTTAATGTCCTTTCATTAAAGGTTTCTTCGATACCCAGTTGTTTCACACAGTGAAGAACCACAGAGCATTAAGATCCCTCCCCATTTGGTTGATTGGTATTGAGGATAATTTCTGCTCAGACCAGGTGGATTTGGCTTTCTTTTGGTCTAATCTAAATTTATCGAATCTGTGGCTAAACTAAACTTAAATCTTATCAGTTATCATGCTGTCCTTCTGAAAATTTGTACACCCAATTTTCACAAAAACCTTACACTTGCACATATGAACTTCTGTAAACTTTGATACATGATTTTTCACACTAGAAGCATAGCAAGGACATGGGGATTGGGGTTTTGATTGTTTATATCGTTGAGCTGATAATTCAGTACAGCATCATACTCCCTCCGTCCCATAAAAAAATCAACTCCTAGCATCCCGAGGTGGAATTAGTGGAGATGGAGAATGACTAAAATGCCCTTAATCATTGGAAAAAGTAGTAAGAGTGATAGGTAGGTAAAGGGTATTGAAGGGATAAAACTTCTTGTTTTAAAATGAGCTGAGGGTAGGTAGAATGATAAAAGTTGGTTTTTTGTGGGGCAAAATTCGAACTCTAGAAGTTGAGTTATTTTGGGACGGAGGGTGTATCTGTTTTGTTCTGGAACTAGAATGTGACTGAAAGTCATGTGTTTCTGGCATTCTGTGATTTGTTTGGCACTGCCTGTAGAAAGACTGAAAGATTAAGGCTTTTCCTTTTTGAAATCCGGGAGAACGGATTATGAATTATGACAAGGTGATAATCCAAACACCAGATATCTCACTGCCCAAACTTGTTCTTTTTGGGGGGCAACTGTTGTGTTATGAACCTGATGATTGTCATACAAATGCATCTATATGGGTATATTTTGGGTGCAAAGCAACCTTCTGCTGTTTCTATGATGCCTTTGAAGTATATTATTCTTCTGCTTCTATCTTAGGCTAGATGTGTTATGATATTTTGAGGAGCAATACAGAAAGCTACTTTTCAACTATAGAACATTAAACCATCTTCATACTATGCTGTGATTATACTTCCTCCGTTTCATATTATAAGACTTTCTAGCATTGCCCACATTAATATATATTAATGAATCTAGACATATATGTGTGCCTAGATTCATTAACATCTATATGAATGTGGGCAATGCTAAAAAGTCTTATAACCTGAAACGGAGGTAGTATTATACATTTCCATAGATATGAATATCATTTTCTTATGATCGAATAAGTGACTCAACCGTACATCCATGTGGCTAGTAATTTTAATGCTCTAGCAAGCTTGCTCACTAAATCCCTATTTCCAGGTTCTGTCTGTGGTCGGAATTTTGCAAGATGAAGTTGATCCTATGGTTTCTGTGATGAAAGTGGAGAAAGCTCCGCTGGAATCCTATGCTGACATTGGTGGGCTAGATGCTCAGATCCAAGAAATCAAAGAGGCAGTTGAGCTTCCTTTGACCCATCCTGAGCTATATGAAGACATTGGCATCAGGCCACCCAAGGGAGTCATATTATACGGAGAACCTGGAACAGGGAAGACACTACTTGCCAAGGTTAGTGTTCTGGTTTGCGTATTGGGAGTCAATATAGCTTATGGCAGTAATGCAGGCTTCAGCCCTCCATTTATGGCTTGTAATAATTAAGCAAAGCATTGCACTATTTGTCATTCTGTACCTCTCAGTTCTCTGACCACTGATTACTTGCATTGTTGTTGCAGGCTGTTGCTAACTCCACATCCGCAACTTTCTTGCGTGTTGTTGGAAGTGAGCTTATTCAAAAGTATCTTGGTGATGGTCCCAAACTAGTCAGGGAACTGTTCAGAGTTGCTGATGAGCTTTCTCCCTCAATAGTCTTTATCGATGAGATTGATGCTGTTGGAACAAAGAGGTACGATGCTCATTCAGGAGGGGAGCGTGAGATTCAGAGAACTATGTTGGAGCTTCTTAACCAGTTAGATGGTTTTGACTCTCGTGGTGATGTCAAAGTTATACTAGCAACAAATCGCATCGAAAGTCTTGATCCAGCATTGCTACGCCCTGGTCGCATAGATCGGAAGATAGAATTTCCTCTGCCAGATATTAAAACTAGGCGGCGCATCTTCCAGGTAAATATCCATTAGTATCTTTTAGAACTTCAGAATGCATGATAACTGATAAGCAGTTCCTTTGGTTCTCATGAATGTTGTGAATCGTGCAGATACACACATCTAAGATGACATTGGCAGATGATGTGAACCTGGAAGAGTTTGTCATGACCAAGGATGAGTTTTCCGGTGCTGATATCAAAGCAATATGTACTGAAGCTGGACTTCTTGCTTTGAGAGAACGCCGAATGAAGGTATGAGTGAACCTTTTTGTCTCTAATTGAAATAATCAAACCTTTTATGAGAGCCCAATTTAGACCGTTTTGTCTACTGACCTATATACCAAACAATGTCATTTTTAGTTTTTCTATATGAGTATGTGATACAGTCATACAGATAACTAGATTTTTATTTCATTATCAGCTCGACCTTTCAGCGAGATCATTATGTTTTGCTCTGAGCTTTTATAATGTGCTCGCTCATTGATTATGTCTGGAAGAAACAATTTGCATGGTCCTCACTTCCACATTCTTACCGTGGTGTGCTGTTTTATGATTTCACAGGTGACACATGCTGACTTCAAGAAGGCAAAGGAGAAGGTGATGTTCAAGAAGAAGGAAGGTGTGCCGGAGGGTCTTTACATGTGATGTGCTCACTGGTCGCCAGTGACGGGGTGGGTAACCTTGTAGGACGAATATATATTTGATTTATCACATAGGCTATGCTGCCTTGGTTTGTAAAATACTTGTGAAATTTGTTTTGTTACTTCTTGGGATGGAGTTGGATAGAACAAATTGCATTTCTCATGATTTGCCTTCTCAAGTACTGCACTGAATAATGAACTGTGGCTAATGTAAATCGCATTGGGGTCGTCACGATCGCGGCATGCTGAGCCTGAGATTGATTGAAGGGAGCAGCGTCAATGATACACGGTTTGCCCTCACGCTAGTGATGTTATAAAGTTCAGTGTAGGCGAGAACTTCCCAAAACTGATAGCAGGTTTACATGCTCTAAAAGTTAGAACGGCTGGTAAACAAGATATCATTATCATTTTCTGCTTAAAGAAGGTATCACCGGCAATTTTTCTGTACAACAGCATATTTTTTTCTGCTAAAGAAGGTATCATTGGCATTTTTCCGCACAACAGCACTGGGGATTTTCTCCCCTTTTATTTCCATGACTTCATCAGTGAAGCTTGGCGTTGATTGGCACCACCAACCATCGTAGTGCAACTCAATAATATCTTCAGAGTACATATACTTTTCTTGCTTCATACTCTTACATAATATTCTATCCACTTAAGTCATGCTGATCTTCATGTACAGTTAAGTTACTACTCCCTCCGTTTCAAAATGTTTGACACCGTTGACTTTTTAGTACGTGTTTGACCATTCGTCTTATTCAAAAAATTTAAGTAATTATTTATTCTTTTCATATTATTTGATTCATTGTTAAATATACTTTTATGTACACATATAATTTTACATATTTCATAAATTTTTTTAATAAGACGAACGGTCAAATATGTGCTAAAAAGTCAATGGTGTCAAACATTTTGAAACGGAGGGAGTACAATAGTCTCGAGCTATTTACGTAAGGACAACTAGAATGTACTCTTCAATTTCAGCATCAAATATAACAGCTCTTGCTAGTTCGCTACGGATTGTTTGCTACCCATACTTTGGCACCGAGAGAGAGGAAATGCAATTGCTTCAACTTCACTGCCTGCATTTGCTTAATGTTTTAGTCTCCCTTTGCAAAGTTCAACGAATGACTTGACTTCTCGCATCGACGAATCAGTCACTGTCACTCCAGCTAACCTCACTGTCAATGTCGTAGTTTTCTGCGTGAGCCTGTTTTACAATGAAGTATCATGGTAAGTTGTTGACAAGAGCTGTTCATTTAGTAACCGTAGTTGAATCATTCTTACCTGACGAATGTGATCAACCCTCTGCAAGATTGTAGCCACTTTTGTGTTCCTGTGATCAACTGTCACATTTGAGCCTCTTTCAAGGGCAGGCTTCAGATCGCAAGACTGACAAAAAGTACACGCCTTTGTCAGAATAATCTAATGTAAGTAGTATTAGTTGCAGGAAATTAGGAAAACGATTAAAGGTTGCCATTGCCGTGCACCACCTTGGCGTTTATTTGTTCAGGTAATTTGCGTATCTCTCCTGAAAGCCTTCTTGAAGGATATATCAAACCTGGAGCCGTTCTTACCTGCAAACATCAGGTAAGTTTTGTGCTTAATGTACAGGTCTGCTTGCAGTTGCAGAAAGAAAAGCAAGAAATAATAAAAGAAAAAGGGAAAAAAGAAACTGTACCGTGCTTCTATCTTGGACTCCAACCTGAAGTATAGAATATTTAGGCCTTGGCACCGGAGGAGGGTTCATCTTTGTTAGCTGTTCTACTGCAGAGAAAAAAACACTTTCTACGTGCACATTAGTATTGCTCTCTCTGTCAGTAGGATGATCCAGTGAGTTGTGCACATCAATCTGTGGTCCATTGCTATAGATAGGCCCTTCTGTGGTGGCCCTGAGATTATTCTTGTTGTTGCAATCAGAATCTCCATTACCAGTTTGGTGTATTTCTTCTCGTTGAGGTTGTATTTCTGAATGTTGTTCAGGCGGAGACTCGTCTGACTGTACCGTAGGCTCACAGACCTCCTCCGTAGTCTTCAGAATTTCACCTTCTGAAGGCTGAATGATATCCTTTTCTTGATGATTAATTTCTTCAGAATCCTTCCCAGGGAACCCATATCTGCAGATTCCATTTCTAATCGAGATAACAGCTGCAGATTTAATATCAGAAGCTGATGTCTGGGCTATCTCAGCGTGTGAAGCCAGGATGCCGAAATGGCCTCTCGCCTGAACATTGTCAGTTTCCAGCTGCTTTCTTACCGGATGCGAATAGCTTCTTCCAGCTGCATGGTTTGGTACCGCTGGTGATTGTGGCCTAAGTGTTTTAAGTCTTGGAGATGATGCAACCCTTGATCCTGAATGAACCTTGATTGATGATAACCACTGCATCGGAGGGAGTGGCGGCACCATATCTTTCCCAGGACCTTCACGCTCTAGTTGAGAAAATCTTGTAGTGCTGCAGACCTGCGGAACGGGAGAACCATTTCGTTCCTGACGTACAACAGATTGATGCAGTTCTTCATCCAACAATTTGTCATAAGATGCTTCAGATGCATCGTCAGAGTGCTCCTGTTTGCTTTTCTTATCCGATGCAACTTCAGCAAGTGCAGGAACATCTTCAGAAGAAGCTCTCGTGGCGTGCATATACCTACGCTCTGTTGATACGTGACGAAAGGGAGCGTCAGGAGATGGATGCTCACCGTTTTCACTTGCGAGCAGTTCCTCTCTGTTGATTGATCCCATGCCATTGGAATCGTTGTCTCGAATGTTGTTGCATTTCAGCTCAAGAATCTTGCTAGTCATGTTCCGGAAGGAATCTGCCACTGACAGTGGATGTGGATCTTGCTTCTTTCTGAAGAGCTTCCTGGGAAAACTGCTGACCCTTGAGGCGATGAACTCCATGCCACCTCTATACTTTGACCTCACAGCCTTCTTGTAGGTGTTGGAATCGTCCTTACAATTGCCATTGTTGGTTGCACCAATGGCATCATTCGGAGTGACATGATTGACGAATCCATTGTTGTTGTTACAACTGTAGTGAGGCATTTCTTCTGCTATCTGATCATGCTGAATATTATGTGCATTTGGAGAGAGCCATGCCTCGAATGAACTAGTCCTCTCGAGCTCCAAGTTCCTCTCTTCACTGACTGAATCTGTACCTGTTGTGCTTGCTCCGATGTCTTGTGTCACCTTGATGCTTGATTCAGGCGAACAGTTTGAAGATATGTTCAGCTCAGATGAAGAAGTCTCGTTCTGAAAGTTGTGCATTTGAGGCATGGGGCTTCCATTCGTCTGTCGATATTTCAGTTGTCGGAACATGGATAGGAATCCATGAGATGCGTCCATTTCAGGCCTGAAAAGAGCACGTTTGGTTGATAAATGAATACCAGGAGAAGATTGATGAGAGAAAAAACAAAGAGGGGAAGGGAAAATGTGGGTTACATAGAGTCACTGCACTGGGATGCCTTCTGAGGCCTGGAGTTGTCTGAATCTGAACACTGAAATGTAGGTTTGGTTTCCTGAAGAAAGGAAAGAAGCACCTGTCAATCTATTGTTGCAATATTATCTCTGTTATGTGTATGTATATTCAAAATGCTTGTGCATTTCAATTTTGCTAGTAGCAACACAGCCAAGACACATGTTTATAAAGCTTAGGACAGAATGTGAAGACAGTCGTATCTTTTCTCTAACTCTTGAGTGACAGCAACCAAAATATGGAGTCTGGAAATGGTATGAGTCTCTGTTTTAAAATAAATAAATAAATAAATAAATAAATAAAAATATGGAGCATATTGTTACCAGTAGTAGCTTTGGAGGTTGTTTTGCCATGTGGATGCGTTGGTGGATTAGTTTGGTAGAGCAGGCAGAGTGAGAGGTGAAGAATGAAGGATTAGTGTATCTCTTCAAGCAGGCACCCTCGCCGTCAGCATCGTACCTATTTAGTGAGAGCGATTAATCAACAGAGAGTTGCATATGCCAGTTGAGGAATTATGGATCCTTGGTAGATTAATTAAGTACTAGTAATACGAGGGACAGTAATACTTGTCAAGGAGGGACAGATTGGGTGGCCCTCTGCATCTGTGGATGCGGTCAAAGATAATGGTAGGCAAGCTGTTGTTTCCTCCTGCAACGAGCCCCTGCTTCAGAATGAGATTTGCGCGCCAATGGACACGGCCTGCGACACAAATGCAAGATACAATTACTCTAATTCAGTGGTTGTGCGCCATATGACAGAAGCTGGTCCATTATGTAAAAGAGTAATAGAAATCTTAATTTGAACTCCGGCCGGCTGGTTAGCTGGCTGAACAGATGGAGTAGCATATGTATGCAGTACCTATGTTGGAAGCAACGAAGAGGTAGTAATCTTTGTGACAGAAGAAGGAAGAAGAAGAATCTTGTGGTGCTGCTACTGCTGGTGGTGCTGCGTGATCGAGGTGGTTGAGGCGCAGCGCGAGTTGGCGTCGTCGTGTGGATAGAGCCATGACTTGGTCGTGCATGCCTTGGAACACCTCCGCCGCCAGCCTGACGATTATATCAGCATGCATGCATGATTATTATTCATGCAAATATCTACTAGTGTAGTGTAAAAATTAGCAAGATGGAAGAGTAAGTGATTAGAAGAACACTAGTACGTACTGCGCGAGGTCTCCGAGCTGGCGGAGGATGGCGACGAAGCCATCGACGACGACCACACCACCGTCGTCGTCGTTGCCTCTGCCTCTGCCACCCATCCTCAATTCCTCCTCAACCCGGTCCCGGCCGCCGCATAGTCATAGATAGATATAGATGAAAAATTTCCTCCTCCACTTCTCCCGGCCCCCTACTACTTAATTACTGCATGATCTGTACTATCTAAGCTAGCTACTGGAGTAGTACAAACTACTCCAACTTGCTTAATTTGGCTCTCTTTAACTAACTAAGCAAACCTAGCTGTCAGCTGCGCATGCATGAATTAGCTAGCATGAAGGTGGATTATATTGAATGGGAGGGAGCTGCATGAAGAAGCTAAGCTGAATTATTTGCTACTCCTACTCCACAGCGAGGAACCTTTGCATCGGTGTTTCGTTTCGTCGGAATGAAGATACCACAACTGACAGTATACCATGACGTTGTTGTTGTTGTTGTTGGTATTGGTAACCACCGATCGATGGTACACTTCTGTACCGTACCAGTCATGCTAGCTAGTCAGTTAGTACTAACTACATGCTCCGTACTAGGAGTAACTAATTGGTAAAATTGGTTATATAACATCAAAAGTTCACTTTTTTTTATAGTACCAATTTTGTCTTTGTTTTTACTAGTTAAAACTAGTTTTTTAAGGTAAGAGGGGAGTAATAAGCTAGCTAGCTGTAACTTTATTATATACTATCTGAGATCAGATCTATCCCTGAGTACGTCGACATGGATGGATGGTTACGAACATGACAAATCTGATTCACAGGCAGATGGATCGGCTGCACGCATCAAGACAAGATCAGTTAAACATAGTATACAGGATGGATGGACCGGCTGGACATGCATGCATATGCAGGTAATAATAAGTCACTGCTACTTAATTTGCTAGCTAGCTACCTGTATACCTCAGTGATCGTGAACACCAACTACACCCTTTTTCTTCATATTATTTTAGTACTTCTTTTCAAGGATATGCATAAGCTTTGTGTATCTTTGTATTAATTTGATGGTTTTATTAGCAAACTGCACAAGTGTAGAAAAAGAGAGGGGAAAAAAAAGAAAAACAAGGCAATATCGGTCGATCATTTAGTATTTTAGCAAGAGGCGCAAATTAATCCAAAAGGCCCAGTTTAGTTTCCACACAAAAATTTTACACCCTGTCGCATCGAACATTTGAACACATGCATGAAGTATTCAATATAGGCTAAAAAATAACTAAGTACTTAGATTGCGATTACTTAATTTACGAGATAAATCTTTTAAACCTAATTGCTCCACATCTCTCCGTGCTTCCATCCGAACACATGCTGCGTGCACGCGCCCCCCACCTTGAGTAGAACCACCATGAGGAGAGAAGCGCAACAATTCGCTAGCAGAAGGTGCCGGGCAACCGGCTCCGTCGGCTAGGACACCAGAGGCACCAACACATGATGACAATGTTGGTCTCAAAGTAGCAAGATGATACTTGTAGCAAACACCAGGAAATGGAAAATTGAATCCAAAGGAGATCGATGAGTGGAATCGAGTAGAGGAGAGAAGGTGCTAGCGGCAGACGGCTCGTCAACCGGCCAAGCAGCAGGCCTATATGACTTCTCACCATGCCTTGATACCTGGTACCAATAGGGTATTTGGCTGGTACCTATAGGTTGGTACTAGAGGTACCAAACGGCCTGATACCTTAGACATACCGACAAGGATAACACGCTATACACGATGTATCTGGGCACAATGACGATGAGCAGCGGAGCTCATGATGGTCGATGTCTTTCCGAATAGCCTTTTCACTAGTTATCGTTCTATCGCCATGGGAGCCAGATCCAGTGCGCACGAAGCAATTGTGGAGTGAGAATGTAGGTGGATGAGTAGGGTCCTGCGAGGAAAGGGAGCAACGATGAGCTATTTTTGCTGGCTCGAAGGAGGGAAAGGACATGAAGAACGAGGACAGTGGAGACGCAAGGTGGAGAGCAACTGTGGCGCCCGTTCCGTCGTGGCGCCTAGCGAGAAAATTAAATTCTTAAAAACCCTAATTGCAAAATTTGTTCTTTGAGTGTTGTCAAGCATCCGTGCCATTCCGGATCTCAAAATCCCCGATCTATCGTCAAATTCAAATCCCGAATCCAAATCCTTCCCAAATCAAATTCCTCCGCAAAAGTCTAATATGCCTCCCCGTCGTTTGGTGGGCCGATTCTCTCTCTCAGCCTGCTCTCTCTCCTCCCCTCAGCTCCGTCTCTCTCTCCCTCGCTCTGCCCGTGCGTCGCACGCGCGCGTGCGCGTGCGCCGAGCCGAGCGCTCTCCCCTCTCTCGCTCTCTCTCCCCGCTCCATCCCTGACGAGCTCCCCGCCCGCAATTTCGAACCCGCGCGCCGTTGCTTCGCGCGCGCGCCCGCGCGGTCGCCGCCGTCGTCAGCCGCCTACTACCCGTGCCTGCGCCGTCCGGCCCCGCGCCCTGCCGAGCCAGCGCGCGTGCCCGAGCCGCGCCGCCCGCATCCGTCCAAAAACCGGAGACAGCGCCTCCCGCTCCCATCTCTCTCCCTCCCCAAATCAGCATGGCTCGAGCTCCCTTTCTCCCCCTCCGTTTTCCCCGTTCCTCTCTCGGCCCGGCCTCTGTTTCTCCCGCTCGGTTCCAGCGCCATGGACAGGGAGGAGCGCCTAACGCCGAGCCATCGCCCATGCCGTTTGACCCCGCGCCCGTGAGCCCGTTTCTTCCCCTCGAAACTCTCTCGCCCCAGTACCGCTCGAGGTCGGTTTCCTCTCCTCCCAAACCGACATAACCACCCCATAAAAGCCGCCCCTCCCCCTCTCGCTCGATTCCCCTGTTTCGCTCCAAGCCGCCGCGCCATTGCCGCCTCGCCCGTGCCCTGCTTGCCGTCGCCTTCCACCGTCGCGTGTGCCAGAGGAGCCGGTGCGCGCTAGGAACCGAAGGGGACTCCGGGCACACGTCTTCCTCCTCTTCCCCGGCCCGAGGCCGGAGCGATCACGCCCCGCGCCGTCGGCCATCGTCACTGCGCCCTTCACCCCGTCGCGGTAGTGCACTCCCCGTTCTCCCTCCTCGTTCCTCCTCCTCCCCCTAGCTTTCGGTAGTAGCACGAGTAGACCCCCCGTAGTCAGCTGGCGCCGCCCCAAGCCTTGCCGCCGCCCGCTGTGTGCTCGCCGCCGTCGCCGCCCGAGCTCGGTAGCGCCTCTCGTCGCCGGCCTCCCTCGGTGCGTTTCTGTTGACAGAAAACACGAGGCCTGGGAGATCTGCTTAACTCCAGTGCAGGTCCAAAGCTCGTCTTCGAATGTATGAGCGTGCCAGTTGATTTGATCCTGTAATCAATAAGAAATAGAAGCAAAGAAACCGCAGTTAAATCTATAAATGATAGCCGATCGGCTAGGTGCCGATGACATATCATTTATCTTTGAGCCGATGTCATATATGTATCGATCGGCAGTCATTAATAAATAAGGAAGGACTGAATCTACTCGATCGGCTGCAGATATTACCAATATATAATCTTTATAGCAATATATACTTAAATCAAGTGATTGGGATAGATCGGTCGCCATGCCGAGACAGTATAAATCACTTAGATCGAAATATATATTAATAACGAGACTATATACGTTCATAGCATAGCCGATAAGATAGATCTAGCATGTATTGGCTAATACTCCGATACCATTCTATATTAAGATATTAAAGCAAGTAGAATATACTAAACAAAAGCCTAATATACTTAAATGCAGCAAGATCTTAACGTAAAGGGCAGATTTAACATGTCAATCAAGCATATAGGATAAAAAGTAGTTAAATCAGGTAAGATCGGCTGAAACTCCGATACTACCCTAATCAGCAACCAAGAAGCGGGCTAGAGATGGAGATTCTAATCACGACTCATAAGATCAAACTTAACTGATGCAGCTATAAGTATGAAAAGAAGGACAATATCTAGACAATCAAGCTGTTGGATGTGTCATAGAGTGGTAGATATCCTATATAATGTAAGTCAACATCGGTATTTAACCTAATCGGCTGCCTTCTATTGACGGATGTTAGCCGATTGTAGGTTGGATATCAATATTGCCAAGGATTATGTAGGATATATGATAACTCGACGAATTACATAAACAAGATTAGAGTGTCATAAAGATGGAAGCACTAATCCCGAGAACGCAAACTGCCATAACAAGTTTTACCTCTTGTTGAAGATCGAAACCGATGCAGCTCAACCCGAAAGTAAGAACTCGTCGAAATAAAACTAAAGCAAAAAAGGGTGGCGATGCGCCGAGATTGTATTGAACATGTGTGTTAAAAGTTACATAGGGCTCGGGCCTATTTATACCCGAAAATTACAAGATATGTCCATAACGGACACGACTACTATCTCTAACAAACTCTAAGATACCATAAGTCTTTGCGGCAGACTTTTGCCCAAGCATATCTCGAAGGAAATTACATAAAACATCCTAATTAATAGATACAATTGCCTTCTCAGGACTCTATCCATGTGCGGCAATCACCTTGAAGCACCTCAATTCAACCCGATGTCATACATCAAGTTCCATTGTTGGAATCGGCTGCATCGACTTACCTAGCCCGACTCAGACCC
Source organism: Oryza sativa Japonica Group (assembly GCF_034140825.1). Lineage (NCBI taxonomy): Eukaryota > Viridiplantae > Streptophyta > Magnoliopsida > Poales > Poaceae > Oryza > Oryza sativa. Next base: position 29,661,037 of record NC_089041.1, on the reverse strand, counting down.
AACCGATCCTAATTGTAGCCGATCTGGACTCCAGCCGATTCCTGCTCTGTTTCTGAACTTGATCTCCGCCTCCGACTTTGCTTCGATCTAATCTTCTTTCCCGATGCCGATATTACCAAATTTGGTTGTTAACAATTTCCTCCTAATCCAGCGCAAGGAATGGATTCCCGGAGTCGCGTAGATGCTCTAGTGCGAAGGAATCGAACTCCCGTCGCGCCGTCGCCATTTCCCCCTTCTCTTGCCGCCGGTTGCCGCCGCCGCAATCCGCCGCCATCGCACTCCCTCCGGCGAATCCGAGCCGTTAGCTTGTCTCCTCTAGTCCCGCGCTACCTCCCGGTGTGCTCGCCCTCGCCCGCATCGCCGTATATCGCCCCGCCGCTCGCCGCCGCCGTTCGCCGTCCGTTCGTGGGCGCTTCGTCGTCTTCCTCTCGCTAGTCCGCGTGGCGGCCACGTAGGTGCCACCTCGACCGCGACCGGGTCAAGCTGACACCGGTCCGCCGCTCCCCTCCGCCCCGCTCGCGCGCGCGGTCCACCGCGAGCCGTGAGGCTGCGCGTGGGCCCGCCGCATCCACATCCCACCACGAACCGCGCGCGTGCACCGCGCCCCCTCCGAACCCTAGCAACGCGTCGCGTGCTCCTCGCTCACGGTGAGTCGAGCCGCCGACAAGCGGGTCCCACTCGGAACCACGCGAGGTACACCCGGCCCATGGGTTCCCCCTCCCTCTCTCCCCGCGCGTGCCCTTGGGCCGCCTTCTCAGGCCGGCCGGCCCATTTAGCTCGGCCGAGCCGCCCTCTCCTCTCGGGCCGCGCCATAGCCACCCGAGGGAAGTCTAATCTCCCTCCCTCCTTCTTTTCTTTTTCAAAAGGGTTTAATTAAATCATTTTTCCTTTAGACCAAAAATCCAATAATCTTAGAAATTCAATAACTTCTCAATCGTACATCCGTTTGACTCCGTTCAACTTCCAAAAATCCTCAAATCTCGAGATCTATCTAATGGCACGCTTAGAGGTCAATAATAGGGCTTTATTTTCGCTGTTTGTTGAGTTGTCCCGTTTTGCGTGTAGTTTCGGAGCCCGAAGACCCGCAGCGCGAGGATTTCGAGGATCAAGCTCAAGATCTCGAGCAAAGCAAGTCACCTTTGAACATCTTGCACCTATGATTTAAATCTAAGTATTTCTTTTACGCAAATATTGCATGAATAGGTTTAACACACGTAATTCGGCCGCGGCTTGCGAGATAGCCTGCCGGCCCCAAATCCTAAATTGCTGCAATTACCCTCCGTGAATTATTGAATACCTAAAACTCCTTTGTCGACTGTTGTGCTTCGATGCATGGTCCTTTGGGCACGGGCATCGGAACACCTCCCCTCAAATTTAAAACATCCAACGATGGGTAAAACTTGGGGTTTTACAAAAGACTTGGAAAAAAACCCGACACCTGGGTCTGTGCTTGCGAACTAAATGAATTTCCAAAATCGCAGACCGGGGGATGTACCGGGAGTACGGTTTCCCGCTCTTGCACTAAGGACCGTTTCCTTGGAATTTCATCCGAACATAAGACAAGTGAGACCACATGGGTGTAATGGGACGCCCCTGGCTGAGTAATTAGCTAATCGGGGGAGCCATGATGCCAAGAGACATGTGGATTCAACGGGGTGGTGCCGGGGAGAACTCCCGGGTTTCCTGGCACAGTATGGTCTGGGACCTAACCTGGTGTTGGTCTGGGACCCCTCTCGTTGGCATATGGTGAACCTGTGTCGGCTTTCGAAATGCCTTGCCATGAAAGCCTCAAGGTCTCCAGACGTGGCCGTTCTGCACGGGCTGGGTGATCCGGGTTAGTAATATCGTGTGGGTAAAGTGTACCCCCTCTGTAGAGGTTATTAAACTGTTCGAACAGCCGTGCCCACGGTCATGGGCGGATATGAGGTGATTCCTAGCGTAGTTTTGTTTGACTACTGCTTGTGAAATTGCTGATGTGGAAAGGGTTCGATGTTTGGAAAAATCTGCGGCTGATGGGATCAGCCAGGCCTAGGTGGCCGTTTGAAAGCTGTTGGCCGGGTGCCAACCTCGATCCAATCAAAGACTGATACATTGCTCATACATTGCTCATACTCCGACCGGACGAGACGCACTGTCTCATCCGTGTCGTTTGAGAAGAACTCACTTAGTTGTTTCAAAATGGAGTTTAAATAAAATCAATTGCATAAACAACAGCCTTTCCTTTAAAGCCTGCATTAAACACTTAATTCCCATACCTTGCTAAGTACTCCTGTACTCACCATTGCTCTACATAAATAATTCCCCTCCCCAGTTGCTGAAGAAGATGAAGTAGATCCCGCTGATGAGGAGTTCTTCCAGGAGCAAGTCGGCTACGATGAGTTTTAGGGTTTCTGCCTAGTTCCTAAGTCGCGCCTGTGATGAATGGTCCAAGTCTTGGCTTCCGCTTTCCCTTTTGTAATGCAGTTGTGAGCTCGGGATATGTCTGTAGCCCAACATGACTGTACCCCTACTCTGTAATAAGGAGACCTCTGTTGCTGTGATAATTTGTCTTCCTGTGATACCAGCACTGTTTCCTGGGACTGGTATCGATTAACAGGTTAATTTAGAGCGTCACGGGCTAGTTCCGTTCGGGGCGTGACAGCAACGGAGGATGAGGAGCTCTTCTAGTGGGTATAAGGATGAGCTTGATGATGAGAGCTTCTGGTGGGATAAGGATGGACCGATAATATCCCGTCCTCACTTCTCAAGATGGGATGCTGTAGGGTATAGTATTTCTGATATTTGGACGTACTACAGACGTATATATAGGCCTGGTTTAGTTCCCAAAATTTTTTTTCCCAAAAATATCACATCGAATCTTTGAACACCCAAATGGAGCATTAAATATAGATAAAAAACTAATTGCACGGTTCGCACGAAAATCGCGAGACGGATATTTTAAGCCCAATTAGTCAATGATTAGCCATAAGTGCTACAGTAACCTGTATGTGCTAATGACAAATTAATTAAGCTTAATAAATTCGTCTCGTGGTTTCCAGGCGAGCTGTGAAATTAGTTTTTTTTATTCCTGTTTGAAAACTCATTCAACATTCGATCAAACGTTCGATGTAACATAAAAAAATTTTCTATTCACCAACTAAACAAGGCCATATATATGCCTGTTGTGTAGCGTATGGTATGTTTTATTTGCACATGGCATGGGCCGGCCATTGTCGAAAGAAAAAGGCGCGCGCGCGTACGTAGGAACGTGTTGGCTTGCCTTAATTGTTTTAGTTTGGGCCCAAAGAAATTAAGCACAAAAGTATGCATTTGAATATGGGCCGGCAGATATATATTTTTCGCCGGAACCATATATATGTATATGGGCTGATTTGAATGAACGACGTACGTGCGTCATATATAATTGCTGCATACATACACGTATATACATTACATATGTACAGTAGTATATACGGAGTACTAGTATGTGGCATGCGCACGCACGACACGAGGCTAATTAAACTAGCTAGCTGAAGTAGCTACTATATACTCATATACTACTGTACTGTACTGTCTTTCTCACTTGCGTAGTCAGCCCTGCGTGCAGTTACTACGTATACTATGCATCAGTACTAATTCTGCATATATACTGTATATGCTATGCGGTTAGTATACATGTATATATGCTCTGTACCAATAATTATGCGTATCTACTTGCATAATAAGCTAGGTCTACAGTTCACCTGAAAAATTTACTCATGTTAGGAGTAGCTAGCAAGTATATTAACTACCCATGCATCCAGCCAAGCCTGAAGCATTATTAGCTTTGTTTTCAATTATATACGATGTTCTAAAATAATACGTATACACTGCATGACTATTAATTTTTAAATATATATAAGTTTGATCATTTATCTCTTTCAAAAAGTTATCTAATTACCGTTTGTTTTGTTATGATTTATTTTACAATTACAAGTAATTTAACTTGATTAATAGACGATCGATCAATAGACATTTTAATATGCTATATATGCATATACTACGTACTGTACCTATTATCTACTCTCCCTTCATTCTAAAATAATTTTACTTTTGTACATAACTCTGAAATTCACATGAAGAATAAACTTATTTTGAAATGGATATAATATTGAATTATAACACATTGATTCGAATATATTTGAGCTTATTTTGTGTTGTAACACGAAAACACTATAAAAAACCGTAATAAAAAGCATTGTCTAAGTTCTTAGCCATATTCCCTCCATTAGGTTTCAATTTTTCCATCACTTATTTAGATTTACTAACATCCACATTTGAATTTGGACTCATATATGAGGCACATACATGGATTCACACATAAATCTATTTAAAACCAAAACATTTTATGATGTGGAAAAAAAACATATATTGTACAGCCAGCGGTAATCCAATAATACCGATCAATTTGTCGGTGTTACTATATCCAAACAACACATATATATCATTGTTAAGTTGTTGTCTTTAGGAAACCAATTAATTAATATAATCCGTTATTAAAGGAATCTTCGTCCCTAGCTAGCTAGCTAGCTCGTGGTCGGAAAATATTCAGTTTGATGGATCACACCTGTAATTAAATTAAGCTAGCTAGCTAGTGCATGACAACCATGCGTGCATGGAGCTCTCAAAAGATACACAAACCTACCGTATATGTGTGTATATGTAGTAGTAATAATTAATCGCGCTGCCTCTCTGTAACTGATCGATACGATGGTCAAAGTGTCTGCTTAATTGCAAAGTTATTTATGTATATGGTGAGATATAGTCGATCTTGTATTTCTCCTGTTGCTTATAACCCAATCGTTTAGCTTAATTAATTTCTGCCCATAAAATGGTCGTAGCTAAACTTATAAGTCCAGCTGAAGATTCGATGCCACGAGCTAGCTATTGTTTTACAGAAAAGCTAGGCAGCATACATGCAACAATAGGCTAACAAGGACATATAAATCTTACTCCCTCTATTTCAATATGCACGACGTGATTGACTTTTTTCCAAAATATTTAATCATTCATTTTATTAAAAATATCATTTATTTTATTGTGATTTTTTTGTCATATTAATTTTTTAAATAAGATAAATAATTAAATGTTTTACGAAAAATCAATGGTATCATACACGTTAAAAAGGAGCTAGTAATTTGATTAGTTACAATAAATTTGGGGTCGATCGACTCCATTTCTTTAGGGATTTAGGTACCATGCATGCATGCATGCACGCGTGCAGATATGCAGGGATCAGATCGACAAGACATCTGGTTAGGTAATACTATATGTGTGTGATACTACTACTTTGCTCAATTTTTTTGACTTTATTAGTTTAACTAATTTCTAACTAACCACTGCAACTAGGAGGCTAATTAATCAAGAGAATGTACAAAGAGGTTATAGGCTAGGCATTAGGTATGTGCCATGTCTATGACATTTACTATCATGTGGAGGCCGGGTTTTATTTTTTTTCTTTGAAAAAAAATTATGGTACTTTGAGAAAATATCTAAAGATATCAAGGTTTTACATTATATAAAATCTCAATTGGTACCAAAAATTACATTGGAAAATATGATATACCTCCTAATATCTTCGCAAGAAGATAAAAACTAAAAGGAAAAGAAGAAAATAACTCACAAGGCCGGCCTAACCGAACTTGTGCGCACCCCTGTCGACAGCAAGATATATGATCTGAAATGGTTGGGAACTATTAGTAGGTAGTTAGGACAGAAAGATCAGCATCGTATATAATTTTAGTAAGCATGTATGTATCATCGATCGATATGATTTGACAGACAGGGCTATGGATGGACCAATGCAATGTGATAGTATTAATTAATTAGCGCGCTAGCCCAATTAAGTTCCGTGCACGGTTCCATTTGACAATGATACTCAATAGCTGTTGCGGCTGAATAGTTTTAGTACTAATTACTTCGTTCTTTTTTGTTTGAGTGCAACGGCTGAAAGAACAAATTAATTTTAACCCCTGTCACTTTTGCTCAATTCCAGTTCAATGAAGAAAATTAGCCAAAGAAAGCCATTTATACCTTAATTTAGCTAAAAGAAAAGATGGACTACATACCGGCTGTTGTTTGTCTTAAACGTACCTCTTCAATATATTGCGTGGGACCTTTGAGCGTGCAAAGGGATGCCATTATCTGGAAGCTCACGTCCAATATATATGGAGTCTACTCGACCAAATCTACATACAGGCTATAATTCATGGGGATGGATAGAAACAATCAACAACCAGACAAACTAGAAATGTTGAGCTTCGCCTAAATGCAAATTCTTCTCATAGTTAATTGTACATAATAGGGTCTGGATGATAGACAAACTACAGAAAAGTGGTTGGACGAACCAATAACAATGTCCTCGGCATTTGCTAAATCAACCCTACAACTGATCGCAAAGTGTAGATTGTCAAAGAGGATTTGGACATAGGTTCAATGATGGACAAATATCGACCTCTGAATTGAAGAGTGGGTTGACTGCTCATCACTGGAGGGTTGGTAGTATAAATTAAATCTTTTGGCTACATGCCTCACATTCCGAGAAAGGCCCTAAAATCAATAATCATCCTGGTGACATGTGAGCTTTGGTGTGAGCGAAATACCAGGATGTCCAGGCATGTTGCTACTACACCAAGCACCATCATTGCCAAGATCAACGAGGAGGCGCAGAATTGGATCATGGCAGGGGCTACAAAGCTCACAGAGATTATCCCCTCTAGCGAGTAGTTCCGTGGTTCCCTCATCCTTTCTTGCGGATCTGTTCTTTTGATATACCCTATAAATTTTACTGTCGCGGCCTTTTTCTCCTTATCTATCATTATAAAAGACAAAGTTTTTACTCTTCCTTAGTAAAAAGAAATAAAAATTGATTCTTTCGGAGACATAGGTTGTTGTCCGAAGAATGAGACGGATTATTGAGGGACGGCATGCAGAAAAGATAGAAAGAAAAGGTGTACATATATACGCGTACAAATCGGTCAGTGTAATGTCTGTCTGATGCATAACTAATAGATAAGAAAAGTTGTCAGCAAAGCATCCATACAACGATATATATGGATGGGTGGGTGCATGTTTGTTTTTTTTCTGTCTCTGTCTCTCTAAAAGCAAAGTAGATACATGCTTGTAAGGATGTTGCATGCGGACAAATAAAAGCATGGCATTGTGATCGATGGATGGAAGCAAGAATTGCAATGGAACATATATATATATATCCTCCCCACCAACCGATGACCGATCGATCCATGGTTGGATGGATATCGGTATATGGACGGATCGATATATACTCCATGTAAGAAGGGACGTACTACATACGTGGCATATATGTCATGGGTCCATGACATATGTGATAGGAGTATATCCATCCACGCATTGTCAATTTGTCATCGATCGATCTCATGCACCTGTACACTAGCTACATGTGTCTCTCTCTCTATATATATACTACCTCCGTCCCAAAATGTTTGACGCCATTGACTTTTTTAAAAATGTTTGACTGTTCGTCTTATTCTTAATTCTTTTAAATAAGACGAACGGTCAAATATGTTTAAAAAAGTCAACGGTGTCAAACATTTAGGGAAGGAGGGAGTATATATACACATACGGCCACGCGCTCGATCGATCGATAACCACCTTGCCTTGCTTGCCTCTCATCAGACGATTGATCGACAAGAGAGAGAAAGAGCTTGCGTCGCAATGACCGCCGTCGACTTGATGCCTGCAGCTGACGACGACAACAACAAGCAGTCATCCACCGGCCTCCTCCACCACCACCAGCTCCCCGCCGCCGCCGACAACGCCATACTACACAATACCAGGCATCCATTCATTTCTACTACTCTAGCTAATTCATTCTTCAATCGATCGATCAGCGCGCGAGTAATTCATTCTTCGATTTGCAGGCGGCTGGAGGGGAAGGTGGCCATCGTCACCGGCGGCTCGCGTGGCATCGGCGAAGCCATCGTAAGGGCCTTCGTTCACCACGGCGCTCTCGTCGTCGTCGCCGACATCGACGACGCCGGGGGCCACGCGCTGGCCGCCGCGCTCGGCCCGCACGCCTGCACCTACGTCCACTGCGACGTGGCCGAGGAGGCCGACGTGGAACGCGCCGTCGCCACCACGCTGGAGCAGCACGGCCGCCTGGACGTGCTGTGCAACAACGCCGGGGTGCTGGGCCGCCAGACGCGCGGCGCCAAGAGCATCGCGTCCCTCGACGCCGCCGAGTTCGCCCGCGTGCTGCGCGTCAACGCGCTGGGCGCCGCCCTCGGAATGAAGCACGCGGCGCGTGCCATGGTGCCCCGCCGCTCCGGGAGCATCGTGTCGGTGGCGAGCGTGGCGGGCGTGCTGGGCGGCCTCGGCCCGCACGCGTACACGGCCTCCAAGCACGCCCTAGTGGGGCTCACCAAGAACGCCGCCTGCGAGCTCGGGGAGCACGGCATCCGCGTCAACTGCATCTCCCCCTTCGGCGTGGCGACGCCGATGCTGGTGAACGCGTGGCGGCAGGGGCAGGGAGGAGATCACGCGGATGAGGATCAGGCGGCGGCGAGCGAGGAGGAGGAGGTGGAGAAGATGGAGGAGATGGTGCGGAGGCTGGCGACGCTCAAGGGGCCGACGCTGCGGGCAGGCGACATCGCGGAGGCGGCGGTGTTCCTGGCCAGCGACGAGTCCAGGTACGTGTCCGGCCACAACCTCGTCGTCGACGGCGGCGTCACCACCTCCAGAAACGTCATCGGCCTCTGAATTGAATCTCTCTCTCTCTCTCTTAGCTAATTACTATTTCAGTTATATATATATATATATATATATATAAGTCCGTGACCGTCCTCATCGATCATATGATGATCGATGGATGTACTCCCGCATGCTCGACTGTGCTGTCTGAAATCTGATGACTGAATTCCAGCACTTGCGCATTGTTGATTATTATGCCAATATTAGTGTGCATCCATGCATGATTTTGCCAATATATATATGATGATGATTGGTCTGATTTGGTGATCTCGATCGTCACGATCGATCTTAATTTGTGTTTAATTAGTTGCAATAGGCAAAATGCGTTGTGTTCGTTGGATGCAAGAGGGATCGAAACGTACTAGCTAGCTACTGCAGCGCACCGTACTTGGTTTCAGTCGTGAGCAAGTAGGACTGTTTTGCATGTTTTTGTACTGTAGTGTGTACTACTACTGTAGCTTAGCTAGATTAGCTACCTGGTGGCCTGTCCTGGAACAGATCTGGAGTAACCAAGAGAGACAGAGAAAGATTGAACACGAGTCGGAGTCGTAGTCGACAAGGGCTGCAGGAGCAGGCAACAGTAGACACTAGTATCTCACTTGGAATAGTAGAGTAGGAGTATTTCTGTTGGACTTGAAAGTCTTGACTTGGGGACACATCACCAGTAGAAAAATGATTCATGCATATGTGTACTGTTCTCATGAACACAACATGCATGCCAGCACTGCTGAAAAATACGAGTAATTGACAAACTACTCTCTACATATTGATAATACTTGTCGTTTTAGATAAGGGTACTGTCAAGATTACGGATAAGCCATACCCTCTATCCTACGACTTATGAAATATACCGATAAGGTATACCTTCACGTGCACGGATCGTTTCCGTATATGCCGTTAGGAATTTATCTCAAATTATGGAAAATATCTCTAAGAGTTAAAGAAACTACCAGAGTCCTATTCGAGGGGGATAGAATCTCTACTATATCGTGCCAGATTACATATCCTCAAGCTTGGCTTGGGGGTCAAGATAATCCATGGTATAAAAGGGGATCTCTAGGGGGTGGTAGGATCCATCGCATCTCATTGAACACACACCCATCAAAGTTTACGAAGCCGGAGTGCACGGAACCAAGTCGCCGGGAGATCTCGTTGAATCTTTCGATTACGATCTTGTCGGTACCATCTGTTTCGACTACTCTCTTTGTAATCTGTTCTCATCGTCATCAATCTCATATAAACTGGACTAGGGCTATTACCTGATAAGGGCCCTAAACCAGTATAATCCTTGTCTTTTGTTTGCTTGATGTCGTACTACGTAGACTCTCGTTCCAACGTATCCCAATACTTAACTCATCCGGTCCGCAAGTATCCCTCGTCGACAGGTACGGTCTTAAAAAACAACTTTGACCATTATTTTCTATTATAATATGTAAAACAGTGTTAATAAATATATGATTTTATTAAAGTACTCCCTCAGTACCATAATATAAGGGATTTTGAGTTTTTGATTGCAACGTTTGACCACTCGTCTTATTTAAATTTTTTTTGAAAATATAAAAAACGAAAAGTTGTGCTTAAAGTACGGTAGATAAAAAAGTAAGTCACAAATAAAATAAATAATAATTTCAAAAAAAATTGAATAAGACGAGTGGTCAAACGTTGTAAGCAAAAATTCAAAATCCCTAATATTATGGGATGGAGGGAGTACTTTTTAAGACCAATTTATACATGTAGTCACTATATTTGAAAGACAAATATTTTAAAAATGATTCATAATCAAATATTCTAAAGTTTGACCTTACCTTATTCAAAACGACAATTATTATCAGCCCGGAGAGAGTAACTAGCTAGCTACCCTTATTCAAAACGATAAGTATTATCAACCCGGAGGGAGTAACTAGCTAATAACTAGCTAACTAGTACTACCACAACAGAACGGACACCAGCTCGATCGATCCATATGCAAGCACTAATGGATGCATGGATATACATATACATATACCACTATATGAGAATATTGGTGATGTTTGTTTTCACTGAAGATAAAGACGAAATTAAGATATAAAGACAAGAAAAACATTAACATGTGGTTAATTGAATTTTTAATTACCACTATAAAGTTGAAAATAGATTTAATTCATATTTTAAAACAACTATATATATACTCTCTCTATTTCAGGTTATAAGATGTTTTGACTTTAGTCAAAATCAAACTGGATCAAGTTTGTAGAAAAAAAAAGTAATATTTTCGGTCCAAGATAAATTTATTATAAAAATATATTTAATTATTAATTTAATAAAACTAATTTGGTAATGTAAATATTACTGTATGTGTTTATAAACTTAGTTAAATTTGAAGCAGTTTGATTTTGACCAAAAGTCAAAAACATATTGTAGCCTGAAACGGGGAGTATATATTAGTTTTTTTTATAAAACACACCGTTTAGAGTAGCAGTTTAAATAAATAATATAAAATGTCGAGGGAGCGTTCAGCGCCAATGGTGGTGTCCGTGTCCAGAAGTAGGGGGACTAGCAGGAGCAGGAGTTGTTATTCTAGTGCAGTATTACGCGCACGTTGCGACCAGCCGTCACATCGATCGACCACAGTTGGAGTAGTTAATTTTTTTCACAGCTCAACTCGCATGTGAGCATCACAGCCAATCAGATGCATGCGTGATGTTACAAGCGCTGACTACTTTAATTATCGAGTGATTAAGTTGTTAATCACTTCTCTACCATGCATGTAGTACATCTATAGTAAAGTGGTAGTACTATACAGAAATAGGTTTAGCCTTGACAGTATACTCCCTCTGGTTCCATATTAATTGACGTTTTGGACAAGGTTGAAGTCAAACTTTTATAACTTAGACAAGGTTGAAGTCAAACTTTTATAACTTAGACTATTAATAACTTTAAAAATATTTAGTTTAAAGAAACTAGAACAACATATATAGATTTGTCTTTTAAAGTACTATAAAAAAGTAAACATGCATTTATTTATTATATATATATTATAATAGAAAAATAAAGTCAAAGATGTATCTCGTAGACCGTGTCATTGTCTAAAACATCAATTAAAATGAAACAGGAGGGAGTATGCAGTACCGTCGATCGAATTAATCACCAGTACTGTAGTAATTGCAGTAGTATATATACTTGATCCAGGTCATGTTATGTCCTCAATCTCACCGCGTCTTTGCTAAATGACTGATAGTACATTGGATTTATGCATGATCTGCTTATAGCTAGCTACCTATCGTTTCATAAATTAATTTACCCTATGCATCTTTCTTCAAAAATAATTTACCCTATGCATGATCTGCCTCTAGCTAGTGCTATTCATAGAGCTCCATCTCGTGCATGCTACATGATCATGCACGGTAGAGTTATTAGTTTTCCTTATTTAGTCTTGATGTACTCATATAATATGATGATCAGGGGCGGATCCAGTAACAAAAAATTAGGGGGGCTCAATTACGCAGTTTCTTCAACCTCTAACCATTTAGGGATCTTTAGTTTATCATTCATAGTAAAAAAATCGAAGGAGGTACTCCGGGAGTATCCATGGGTCTAGGGGGACTTGACTCAAGTCCCCCCCTGCACCCACGTTGGATCCGCCCCTGATGATGATCAATTAGGAATGGAGAGCCGGAGTAGTATTTACTGGAGAAACTATATATAACTCATCATGTAAAGTAAAGTAGTATTATATTTTCAAGAGAAAAAATCCAATGTTCCGTAGATATATAACTACACATGTTAACCATTAGATCTTTTAAGTGTATACCTCTCACAGAACATGACAGCAGTAGTAGAGCACTGTGCTCGATCGTATTACTCTTGTTGTTTTTAGTCGATGCTAGATTATACTACATGCACCCCAAGATTCCCTAACTAAAATTAAGGAAGAAAGCTAAACAAAGTTAACAGAAGTACGTAGTTAGGGCGTGTGCAATAATAAACTGGGCCCTTAAAGATGGAATCGATTTCCAGAATACTGGTCAGTGCATATATATGTATGAGTTCCAAGCCGAAAAATAGGCATGCGGCTACATACATGCATGGAGTACATATTACTTTACTTAAACACCGTGGGAGCGGTGAAAATTTAGAGCGCCATGTCATCGTTTTTTTTCAGAAAAACCCTTTCTCTTTCCGCTAATAGCATGTGCATCCCCATTAACGTGGGCCGTCGGATCGCATGCTAAGGTCGATCTGGCCATCCACGTGTCCCAGCCTGACTACCCTTCCACCATCGTCGGATCATTGGATCGGGAACGGACGGCCTGGATTTGCGAAGAACCCTAGCCACCTTAGCTTCCTTCCCACAGCCTCAGCCGCGCGGCTCTCTTCTCGCCCGCGCTGCCTCCCCTAGCCTCGCCCTCCTCTCCTCAAGCATGTCGCCGCCTCACCTCCTCCCACCACCGGCGCCCGCCTCTCTCCCCTCAAGCACGTCGCCGCCTCACCCTCCTCCAACCCTCGGCGCCCGCCTCTTTCCCCAGTCAGGCCGTTGCATTTGCTAGCGAGGAGGCCCGGGCCGCTGAATCCGGCGACCCCGATCTCTTCGCTAGCTGATTTGGCTGCTCGGACGAAAGGGATGTGAGCCGCCGCTACCATCTTCTCCACCCCGCTTGCTGTGGCGCCTGATCTGTTCACGAGCTGTCGATCCGGGGTTTGGTTTCTTGCAGGTGGATCCGACCGCTCGGAGCCTTGGAAGCGAGGGAGCAAGCAGTCGCCACCACCCTCTTTTCCTCTCCTTCTCCACACTTCGACCGCCCCTCTCTCCCTCTCAGGCCCGGTCAGTGTCAGATCCGGCTTAGGGGCTGCCGGATTTGGTAGGAGGTTGGAGTGGTGCAGGTGTGTTGCGGCGTAGTGATGGCTATGACGCTAGGGGAGAAAGAAGGAGGAAGGTTGCGGCTTGGCCATGACTGGGGCGACAATGGCTCTGTCTCGGTCGTGATGATGGCTTGGTCAGGACGGCGGCAAGGAACGATTTCGTTTTCTCTCTTTTTCATTTTATTTTTCTCCAGGAGAGCCAACCCGTGGACCATTTGTGCTGAAATAACATGTGGATCACCTGTTGATAGTTGCATTGGAGCCACATCGAGGAGCCCAGATTAATCTTCCATTCTCTCTCTTAAGCAATATGCATGCTTAGTTCTGTTAGAGTATATGGTAGTTAGAGTCATATTAGGATAGGATTGGTTTGTTTGGATTCCTTCCATATTTGTAATCCTTCCTTATCTCTTCCCCATGTACTCCTATATATATCGGCCCCCTGAGGCTCAATACAATGTGTCCAATATTCACAGTATCCTCTCTTCCTATGCTATCCAACAAGTTCATTGTGATGTCTAATTTTATGGATCTCCGAAATCCTAATTTGCATGTCCATTGTCCAAGATACATGAACAAAGCTACATTTTTTGCTTGAATGATTTATGCAACATATATCAGATAGATAGGCTGTGTTTAGTTTTTCTTTTCTTGGCTCATATGGGAATGTCTAGGTATCCTTCTTCATTCTCTGGTTGGTAATTTATATAGGATCAATTTTACTTCTGTACACATGAGTGTGCTTGCAGTACTAATATGAATTGTTGCCATGGGTTCATATTGAGGCCAGTGCGCCACCCAATTTTGTGAGAAGACAGCAGGTGGAGGTCAACAGGGCTGAGCGTCCCTTGCTTCAGGTCTTGCTGTCCATTTATGTAAGTTGCAGCCCATCATACTTTTCTTTTGCATGTGTTATATATGCTAAATTGCTAATTTCTGCATTGCATTATTTATTCTTAATTGCAGATGTCTCCACTACTCAGAATGCATATGGCTACTTCCATTTTCCCGCTTCCTTCATTGTCTACGGTATGAGGTTCAAGCCGATTAATGCATATGCTTGTATTTCTCAAAATCAACAGTATCGTTCAGTGACATGTTATTTCCCCCCTATGTTGTTTTAGTTTGACATGACAAATTGAGCAGGTCTTCTTTTCAAGCTCTTCTGAAGAGGTTAGGCGTTTCGATGTGATATCTGCAAATTACTGATTCTATGATGAGGTTACATAAATATGAAGTATAATACTATCTAGATTCCAATTACACTGTGGAGTATAGTAAATGTTCTGATTGCTTTTGTAGGCCATACTATATATATTACATGCTTTTTTTACCCCTTATTTGGTTCCCTTTCTTCCCAGAAGGCTCCTGTGAGTTGCTTCTTTCTAGAGTTCAATTACCATATCGGTATGCACAACGCTGCTATCCCCCTGTTCATAACTTCCTGCCCATTCAGTTTCACATGGATGGTGTGGAAAGACAACCCCATCTTCTTGCAGTTTCCACTTGCTAAATGTTATGTTTACAACTGTGTTTCTATTTCGAGACATAGGGCCATTTTGGATTAATGCCAAAATGTGCCCTACCAATTTATTGGTGATCTTAAATAGTAATAGTATGGGTTTGGATTGAAGCTAAATTGTTGATAATACCTATAATCAATTTGTCACTAATCTAGAACCTTCTTCTCTATATCATTAATATTTGTCACCATATTGATAGCAATCCAAACATGTATAATAAATCTCTACCCTACCAAAAAATTGATAGTACCAAAACATGCCAAGAATTTGGTACTACCAATAATTTCGTAAGGTATAAGAACCAAACAGCCCCATAAATACTGTTTGTTTTCCTATCTTCACTAGGGTGGTGTTATATGTGGTCATTAGATTGCTCATCAGATTACTTAGGTTTAGCTTAATGGCAACGTACTATGTTTATGCTATCAGCAGATGATGCGTCTCTTCAGTTTCCTCAGCTTCCTTCCATTTCCAACAAATCATATTTAAAATATGTGAATTTATTGCCCACCGTTTTTTTTGGCAGAATTGATAGAGTACCAGTGCTTTGATGGTGTTCATTTGGACAATCTTTGGCAATTTTGATGCATACACCATCAAGCATTATTTGTAAACCTGACAAGTTACAGTCTTGGCATATTACCAGCTAACCACATCTAACCATTGAATTTGGCCAGGTACCATTCTTATACATCCAAATCTTAGTTGACTTAACCTATTTTACTCCATATATATTTTGAACAGAGCTTATTCTAGGTCCATAGATTTATAATTCTCTGTTTGTTTTTCTATTGATTTTTCCAAAATGTTACCTCCGGTTCCTAAATATGTAACCTGTTATCTTTGGCTATTTCTTTATGATAGAATCTACAATATTTATGTGGTATTTCTTACGCAATTACTATTATATGTGATTCACACAAGCATTTTGGAACTTACTGATAGTGATGGTGGCTATCCTCACATTAAAACATACTACCTCCGTTTTTTAATAGATGATGCCGTTGACTTTTTCTCACATGTTTGACCATTTGTCTTATTCAAAAAATTTACGTAATTATAATTTATTTTGTTATGAGTTGTTTTATCACTCATAGTACTTTAAGTGTGATTTATATCTTATACATTTGCATAAAAATCTTTGAATAAGACGAATGGTCAAACATGTGAGAAAAAGTCAACGGCGTCATTTATTTAAAAAAACGGAGGGAGTATATTCCTAATTTCAGGTTTGCCATTCATAATAGTAGTTGACATCAACAGCTCGATGCATTATGGTGAACAAAAGCAATTGTTTCTTTCGGATGAAAATGTGTTGTGGTACCTTTATACAGACCTACACAACAAGGTAATTGTCTGCATTCCACAGTATGGAATAGTACACTTCCCAGTTTTTGTTTGCAGGTGCAATGATCTAGACTTCATACTATATTTTTTTGACTGGGGAAATTCATACTATATTTTGATGCACGAGACAATTGCTTATGTTCTATCCACATGCCCTGCTTATGTTCTTCTTTCAGCAAAAGAGGGGAGGTTAGTGCTTTTCTTTTCCAGCTTCAAAATTCTGAAATGAAGGATATTCAGATAGATCATTTGTGTAAAATAAACTAGATGGATTTTATTATTTTGGTGAAAACCTGTCGACAATCGTATCTAGATCAAGCTCTATAATTATGTGAATCATGCATATTGTAACAACTGCAGTTGTTTAAAACTGGGTTTTTTTTATATTGTAACAACTGCAGTTGTTTAAAACTGGGTTTTTTTTATATTGTAACAACTGCAGTTGTTTAAAACTGGGTTTTTGTAAGTCAAGACAACAATCCCAATCCCAAAAAAGGATATAGTTGGTTTGACTGAAGACACTTACTAGACCAAAATAACCATATTTTCATTTCATGGCATAATTTACTCATACCTTAGTTTTCTTTCAATATGGTGATTCAATAAGTTCTCAGTCCAAAGGTTCTTTCCATGGTGTTTCAATAAGTTATTACATCAAGTGGTCACCCCAAAGGATCAATGCATGCATTGGCCATAGGTACTTTTATGCTAGAAAAGTATCAACCTCAGTTGATCTGTATTAATGTCCATGATTTACTGAACTTCTTATTAGTGTTCACATCAGGAGTTTATGTTATACCTCAATTGATCATGCTTCCATATCTCTAGCTATACTGTGTGGTTCTCTTATGCTTTGCAAATGAAGTTCTATATCAGTATATTATGGCATGTGACATTCAATTCGTTGAAATCCCTTCTTAGTTCAAACCATTCTAGATAGGTCCTGCCATATGCTCCAATGGGTGTAGTTGGGACAGTTAATATTTCTTTCCCTCTAAAGTAATATTCCTGCTTTGATTTTTTTTTTGCCTTGCACTGCATGTTATTGGAATTTTAGAAGATCAATCCTTTTGGATTGATTTTTTTTTCGCAAATATGATTATGAAGCTTTCATTATAAGTTGACTTCATGCAATGATTTCATTAATCATTTTTTTGTTTTATAGATTCAATGTTTTGTTCCCCTTTTCGCGAGCTGAAAATATTTCTTGAGAATACTTATCAAAGCCTATCTAATATGAAATTTTTGGACATGATGTAGGGGATAGCTTCAGTAGCATCCAGTACCAGCTCATGTGCAAAATTGCTGTGGATGAACGTTATGATGTGATGTTTTTATCAAGCTAAAGCACAACTACATTTCTTTGCAATGCAAGTTCTATTGAAGAGATCCTGTTTGTATATATGTCAGACCACCTTCTAATTACTGGTTTGTAACTGCTTGGTTTCCCTAATATAATCCACTGTACGTATGCACCACTTTTCTGTGGTTGCTATTTTTGTTCAAGTGTACATGATCATATAGATAGTACTCCAAACGAACCGATCAAAATAACTCATATTTGAACTTTGGTAGCATGGTTCGAATGTAATGTTGGCTATATTTATCTTCTGTTGCTTTTATTATGTCAAACCTTCTAATGTCAGCACCGGCACACGCAGCGTAGCGCGTGGCTCTTTCTAGTACTGATCCATATTCGGTTGAGACATATATATATATATATATATATATATATATATATATATATATATATATATATATATACTAGAGGCGCAGAGATCGAGGAAAAAAACAATAGCCCATATATAAATAAAGAAAAAGGGTGACATGGATGATCGAAACCACTGTACTAATTAAGCTAAGTAAGTCGTAATTAAACTGGGCATAATCTGAACGGATATTACTTGACAGACATGCTCGATCAGCTCAACCCAGACAAAAACCTTCAAACATAACCGCGCCGTATATATAGACGTATAGTATATCATATTGTCGTATATATATGCACGTGGTTGCGGTAGCCCTTTATGTTTTTATTAAAAAGAAAAGAAAAAAAGGAAAGGAAGGTAAGAAAAAGGCACAGGTTGGAGTGGAGTAGGAAGGGGAAATTAATACAATAATAATACTGTATACTAGTCAAAAGTAGTCGATCGTAAAGAGTGTAGTAGTGCCCGGCAGTAGGCCGGCCGGCTTGGTGGCCTGAGGCAGGGATGGAAGTATTGTCATGTGTCTCTGTATGCATGTACTCCCTCCGTTTTATAATATAAGATATTTTAATATTTTGCTTATATTGTTTGACCACTCGTTTTATTTAAAAAATTTATGCAAATATAAAAAATAAAAAATCGTGCTTAAAGTACTTTGGATAATACAGTAAGTAAAAAAAATTATATAATAATTCTAAAATTTGTTAAAAGAGACGGGGGAGTATCAGCTAATCTTAGGCCTGCCTTTGGCTATGGGAAGAGACCGGGTACGGTGCATCTGTATTCTGTGCAGTGTGCAGGCAGGATGATGAAGTTGGAGTGAAGACGACAAATGTGCCTGCTGCCTAAATACTCCCTCCGTTTTAAAATGTTTGACACCATTGACTTTTAGCACATGTTTGACCGTTCGTCTTATTCAAAAACTTTTATTAAATATGTAAAATTATATGCCTACATAAAAATATATTTAACAATGACTCAAATGATAGGAAACGAATTAATAATTACTTAAATTTTTTAAATAAGACGAATGGTTAAATATGTGCTAAAAAGTCAACGGCGTTAAACATTTTGAAACGGAGGAGTACCAGTCAGAGGCAGGGGGTAATAAGCTAAGAGATTACAATACCATCCTGAAGCCATCGGCAGAGGTCAAATGTGTGCGAGATAGCTGGCTGCCGCACAGCTCCTCTCCCGTCCGCCGCCACCCTTCTCCCCATCAGGCGTCGCCCTGAAGAAGATGGGAAGAGAGAGGGGAAGAGAGTTGGAGAGTGAGGAGGAAGAAATCATTTCTAGCTGACATGTGGGGCTTGCGAGGTTTTAGGCTGAATCAACTCTCCACGTCGGTCAAAGTGTAATTCAGTTTTCTAAGTTGAGAGGCCCAGAGTGAGCTTATTTAGTGGGAAATTGCAAATCGTGGGCCTGCCCATTGAACAGGGAGCCAGACAAGCAAGGAATTAAAGCCCAAAATGCACATGTACTCTAGACACCGGCCCGCTCACCCCTAGCCAGAATCGACTGGTTTAATTTCTCCGCCGCCGCATCTCCTCCAGAATCCAGATCCTCCCTTAGCTTGAAAGAGCAGAGCAAGCAAACCCTAGAGCAATTAAGTTGTATGTAGAAGAAGAAGCAATACCAGATCCAAGCGCGCGTGGCCAGAGGAATTATATGGAAGCTAGGGTCCTCACTCGCATCGCATCGGTTGGTTGGGTTCGCCGGCCAGATTAGTCTCCGATACGCCGCCTAGCTTGCTTGGGATTAGGCGTTTCACTTTCACTGACCTAGCTTCCAGCTACCTCTATCATGGAGTATTATCGTTCGAAATCAAACGCACACCAAACGCGCCCATGTTTGATTCATTATTAAGCTACTGTAACTATAAATATAGTTCATTAATGAAATCCTCAGTACATGTCCATCTTTTATTTTCCTAATAATTCTCTCGGAGAGTCATGCACATGTCATGCATACGGCCGTTGATTTGTCGAATATCATACATAATGGTCACGCACGGCATGATACTAGCTAATTTGAAGTATAGAGACGACCCGTTGAAAGAACAACAATATATACATACTGTATTTCGGTGTCCAAAAAAACAAAAATTTAAGGGCCCCTTTAAATCGTACGATTAAAAAAATAGAGAAGTAGGAAAACATAGGATTCTGATATATGAATGTAAGTGTAAAACAAAGGATTGCAAAACACGAAAATAACTGTTTGATTGGACTGTAGGAAAAAAAATACAGGAATCAGATGAGAGAGATAGACTTAGAAGAAATTTTCCAAGAGGTTAGAGTGGATGTTAAATTTCCTACGTTTTTCCTCTAGAATTGTAGGAATAAGAAAGTTTCCTTTTTACAGGTAATCTTCAAGGGAACTTATTGGGCACAATAGTGGTCTTTGTTGCTTAAGGAAGAGGATGGCCACAAATTGAATGAATATTGCAAGATGTTGGAGGCAAGGGTCATGGAGTTGTATGCAAAATATGGGTGGAACCTTAGAAGGAGATTGGAGTAGTAGTGTTTCTCTTTTCTCTTTTAAGTGTTGTCACTTTGGTTTTTTTTTTTTATCCTTTTTGTAAGGAATTCGAGTCTAAGTACTCTTGTATAACGTTGGGCTGTATACGTCCATTGTGGATGTAGAGGCCGGATTTTAATCTATTTTCTAAAAAAAAAGAAAGTTTCCTACGTTTTTCCTTTTCTCACTCCTATGAATAAAAACATAAGTAATGTAGGATTTCAATTCATTTGTTTTTCCTCCATTTTTTCTCCAATTCTAATGGGCCCTAAGAAAAGCAACACAGAAATAATCTAGAGAGCGTGTTGCGGATGATCGACTTTGGTTTGAACGCTGGAGTATATAGTTTTCTACTTTTCTTTGTTGCCTGGTCGAGCTGAAGATTTAATATATTAGCCTTTTGTCTTTAGATTAGAAAGAGCACACTTTAATAATTTGTTTACTACTCAAGCTAGTCCTAGGAATAGTTTCTACACACTTTGAGCTTTTGAATATTGCAGCCGCACTTAATTATAAATAAATATAATGGGAAGATATATACTTATCACTTTGCAGTGGACTTGCTGGCTCCCATGGAGCCAGAATAATTCGTAAAGTGGCGGAGACGATAGTTATAAAATAAAAGAGAAAAAGAAAAAGAAGATACGTACTTTTCCCCGTCATTGATGGTTCACATTACCACTATATACCTTGCTTTTATCGGAAACAACCTTTGCTTTCTTTCTGCTTGCATATAAGTTATTAGTATAATAAGTTGATGAAAAGGAAGGGAATTGCGTGTGCGCCGCCACCAGACAATGTGAAGAAAGCAGAGCAGGATAATTAAGCAGGAAGCAAAGAGAATGAGTACTAAATAATACAGTAAGATGAGAATGCAAAGCTGCTTTATTATTGTTCAACCATACAAGAGACATTATTTGAACAGTAGTAGCTGCGGAAGCGGCGAGAGCGTCACCGCTGACGAAGACGCAGACGCAGTAAAAGTGAAGTAAAGGAGGCCACATTTCTTATTATATACTAATTGCAAATAATACTGTAATTACGCGTACTAGGTGTGATCGACGTATTGGAACAGCAGAATGGAGGGGATTGGTTGAAGCTGATTGATGGTAATCACAATAAGATGATGAATTAGAGGGCGAGGAGGAGGGCCGGGAGGTCGGGGCGGCGGCTCTGCCAGAGGCAGCGGGTGGGCGGGAGGCGGGTGACGGTGAGATCGGTGTTGAGGTACTCGCGGAGGTGGGTGATGACCCTATCCCCATTGGGGCCGGGTCCCACGGTCCAAGCGTGCACCCAGTAGCTGTCGTGGTAGCGGCCGGTGATGCCCTCGGCGATGACGACGTCGGAGGCCGGGAGGGCGTGGACGGAGAGCGGGCGGAAGCGGAAGGAGGAAGAGGAGGGCGAGGCGCAGCCGGTGAGGAGGCGCATCATGTGGTGGCTGGCGGGTGGGCCATGGTACCACCACTCGAGGTCCGGGGCGAGGAGGGCGTGCGCGGCGGTGTGGTCTCGGGCGTTGATGGCCTCGTACAGCCGGATCACCAACCACTGGTTCCGCTGCTGCTCCGACTCCAAGTCTTCTTCTTCTTCTTGTCGTTGTTGTTGGTGCAGCAGCAGCTGCTGCGGCTGCTGATCCTGTCGAGACGCCAGCTCCTGCGATGCCAGCCCGGGGATGAACGAGACGACGAGAGTTGCACAACAAGAAACCAAGTGAAGGAGGGAGATTGTGGTTGGGAGGCTCAAAACTCTTCGAGCGACGTGCTTTTATAGAGGAGAGGAGATCGAGTCGACCGCGTCGCGATCCCGATTGGCATTTGCCAGAGGGGAGGGGAGGTGGGGTCGGTTGCGGGTGCGTGCTGACTCATACTGCGGGCCCTCATTGGATTTTTTTTTCCCCCGGAATCGGAAGGCATATGTTGATGCTTACTACTTGTTGACTTGTAAAATGTACACTAGCCGACTAGCGTCAACCATAAACTCACCATCTTCTAACGCATTATTACGCATCACGGAATTAAACATATCTAATATACTGGGTTTATCCGGAGAATCCATCTACTTACTGTATGCAGCACGCACCTCAATTTTTTTCTCCTATAGTACATAGTACATATATCGTCATAAATCTAAGCTATAGTCCTACTACTCAATCAACAACAATGAGCCCCTCACATCAGAAAATCTTGCAGCAGGTGGTACTCGTGCGCAAACGACTTATGACCTGCATTGCATTATTAATCTGAGCTCGTTATTCAGGGGAGGCGCCATTTGGTCCTGCATTGCCCACCCCCATCCATCAATTCAATCACAATCCAGTCACCACCCCTTCGCAAAAAAATAAAACCATCAATTCAATTCAATTCAATGTACTTATGCCTCAACCTCACTACTCCAATAGCAGCTTGTTTGTCCCACTCCCATCCAGCTCAACTCCTGCTCTGCATTGTTCATGGGCCTCATCACACTGACCTGCAATTGCTTCCTGGAAGCTTCCCACTGAATCTGCATTATGCAGAGTTATCTAATGTGTGTGTAGGGGTAATGAATGATGATCGGATTGGAGAGTGAAGACGGAATGATCATACGGCAGTTTGATTTGGATAACATCGATACCTCACCTGGTAATCATACTGGAGTAGGAGTACATAATAGTACTCCGTAGTAATGGAGTTCTAGTACTTACTACTAGGTAGCTAAACGTGTCAGATTTGGACAAGTTAGATTTGTGGTCGGCACAATGGTCAATGGATCAGTGTCTCTACCGAAACACAAGATATGTGGACAAGCTGCATACAGTTACGCGTGTGGTCACAGATACTCCGAACTCATACCCAATTGAGATTCAAAGCCCAAGCCAAGTTTTTCTTCGTGCCACCCCACACGACTCTTATTGCCAACACCAACCCTGTCTCTGTCTCTCTGTTCATGCATTTCTCAGTGTCTGCTACTAATCATTGTACTCGTCGATTGACAGGCCCACCAATACCCCATCATCTGTTGGATTGTTTTCGATCTCCAATGGCAAGCATGCGTGGCAGCTCCAATAATACAACAGTAACATACCAAATCATTGTATCTCCGTGACTTGTCGCGTGATTATGTATGACGTGAAGATCGAAAGCAACACCACCTTGCATTGCATACTTGTAACAGTATACAGATAAGCACGTTAATTAATCCTTCAACGGATGGATCTGGCCGCCGCGGCCGGATCCGTCGCCTCCACGCCGGATGGCAGCCGGTCGGCGGGGCGGCTGCGTGTGAGCTCCGGCAAGCGGCGGCGGCTCGCTGGCGTGAAGTTGGCGGCCAGCCTCCTGTTCGGCTGGCTCGCTCATCGTTGATTGGCGGCAATGTGCGGATGTGGAGTTGGCGGGATGACGGCTTGTGCTGGCGTGAAGCAGGAATGGGGCTTGACGTGGCGTTTCGAGGGTGGCCAAGGGCCCGCCATTGCTGTTGATTACGATCAAGGTATGACTGCTCGTGAGACGTCATGGACTATTCTGCGGCCATCGATGTGGGGGTGCTTGTGTGGGTGATGTGAAGATGCTGGCGAAAGCCTTGCCGTGCTTTTGGCCGGTTCGACAACGACGGCGCCCGTGGGCATCATTTCCCTCCTTGGAGGCGTTGTCTTGTGTTCTTTCATATCCCCACAAATCTCCAGGTGAAAACCTTGTTCCGATTTTCGGACGAGCGGCGGCGGCGTCACGCGTCGTGCCCTCCTTGAGGGCGTCGCTACGGAGAAGTTTCAATGCATCGATGGCTGTTGATGGTTCTTTTCGGTTCAAAAGCTTTCATATCTTGTGTTTGGCGAGGCTTCGCCTTCTTGGGTCCGCTTCATTCTTATGGTGGGCGACACGCTCTTCGGTTGTTTCTGCTAATGAAGTCGAAGCTGCTCGCTGACAGGGTGCGGCGACGCTTGGCAACGATGACATGTTGCAGTCTCTTCCAAGGAGTCCTTGTGCTAGCCGTATGAAGGAAGTGGCTCCTCGCTGGCTTGGCTGATGTCTATTGTTGGACGTCGGAGCCGCTTTTCGCTTTGGCGACTTTCGTCTTCAGTATTGTTGCGGTTGTGAAGTCGGCGCTGCTGAGTCGCTGGGGCGGCTAGCTCGGCAACGATAACCTCTTCTGCGATATGGGAGTTGTTGTGTCGCTTTTGTGTTTAGCTTGGCAGCGATGTCCTGTGATTGGACTCCACAGTTGTTGTTAGTTGTGTAGCGGTGGGTTTGTAATTAACCGTGCAGTTGTATGGTTTTCGGACCCGGTTTTCCTTATAAACTGGGTCAATTCTCTTCTTCTAAATATAAAAGTGGAACAAAGTTCCGCCTTAGGTTTAAAAAAAAATTAATCCTTCAACACGGTACAGTACTGATCACATCACATCGGCAGTTGCATATTGCATACAGTAATACAGATCGATACATGCATGGTAGGCACCTTATTTGCACTGAAATGAAAATACATCACAAACATAGTTACAGTAGTAGCTTAGCTAGTTCGCCCTTGCAAACGCCAGATCAAGAAGCGTCCGGAAAAACTTGTGGGGATAGATGGGTGGTTTCTCCGTCAGTGCCTGTAGTTCGGATAGTAGTAGTATTATAGTACAGGCAAAGATTGCGATTTTACCAAAAGTAAGTACTATTCGAATAGCAAAGAGTGATGTGCTGCTGCCAGGCTTAGTGATTTAGACCTTTTACCTGGTGAATCAGTACAGTGGATGGAGTCATCCCAGGAACAGTGTTTACCTCTATCAGCAGTATCTTCAGGATCAAACGTAAGAACGGTAATTAGTTAGCATCAAAATAAGTCTGCTCTTCGGTTAGTCAAATGAGTGTGCGCATACGAGAGCGCGCGCGCGAGAGAGATTACCTCCCCATTCTGGACATTAACAAATGCGTCTATTCTTGAAAAGCCTTCCAATCCGAGAGTGTTTGCCAAAGTTTCGATACAACTTTTGCACTTCTGCAGGGCTTCCTCGCTACGGATACAGAAAACAAAACCAACTCAAAA
Source organism: Oryza sativa Japonica Group (assembly GCF_034140825.1). NCBI lineage: Eukaryota > Viridiplantae > Streptophyta > Magnoliopsida > Poales > Poaceae > Oryza > Oryza sativa. The sequence goes on along the minus strand of NC_089041.1, from coordinate 29,635,353 downwards.
TGATGAGCTGAATATGGAGCTGCGCCGGCAGCAAATCAAACGAGAGGGAACAGAGGAAAGACGAGTAAGATTCAGGATAATATGAAATTCCAGGGACATGTATCAGACCTCATAATTGTTGAAGGAGGTGGTGTCAAGTTGATTCCAGTTCCACCTGGAAATGGTAACTTAGTTATGCATCACAGAGGAAATTAAAGTAGTACATCATACGAGAGGAAGCCTTCTCCTGGGCTTGTGTGTTGGCGATGTCGGTGTGTGGGTGGTGGTATTTTTTTTCCTTTTTCCAGGTTACGATCCTCCAGGGTTGTAATCTTGTAATTTTTTCCTACTCTATCAATAGAACTTCGCACCGTCTCGTGCAAAAAAAAGTAGTACATCATACGGTGGGAGAAAGCCAGAAAGGTACAGTAGTATTTTATTTCATCTGACAAGGGAAATTGCGAATAGGGAACACTGTTTGGGACTGAAAATTTTGGAGATTGTTCTAATACTAGTCTTCTGTCTACTATCCAGTGTCCACTACCTGTAAATGACTTCGAGGTCTTGATTTGGAATTTGTTTTTTCCTTTTATCACAGGATTAATGCTCAACTCCATCTTTCCCAGTTCAATTTAATTTTATAATGGGGACACAATATATAAGTTGAACACTCACAGCAGTAAGTCCTTATACAGATCATGGACAAGATAATGTTATTTACCTTGAAATTTCTCCTCAAGAGATAAAATGTCACCACTTTCTTTGACTGTGATACTTGGATTTAGTGACAGCATTTCTCCACGTTTGCCAACTACACCAACAGTCACTTCAAGCCATTTATTTTCCCCCTTCCATACCAGATGTCGGGTGCTATCATCCACTGATTTGGTTGAAATGATAATTTCATCGGTTTCAATAAAAGGTTCAAATATCAGTGACTCTGGAGGAGAGACTGGCATCTCAATGACACCATGTGCCTAAGGAGTAAAGCTTAATGTCAAAAAATGCATCTCAGCACCGAATTTCTCAATGGACATAAAGACAGGTTTAATAAGTTATCAAATTTAGTTTTTCGTACCCTAGATAAACAGTTAGCAGGCATGCGCTGTAATTTTCTCTCCAATGCGTTTGCATATACCTCCAAGTCCTTCGGACAACTAAAAATAGTTGGTTTTCATAATGATCCGTGAATGTGGAAGACATGACCAGATATTATATAGTACTAATACAGAAAGCACCAATTAAACGCTCACCACAATCTTGCCACACCAGTTGAGCATCCATCACGAGCAGGTTTCACACAAACCGTTTCAGTTTGTAGTTTTGCTTTCAGGTCATTCCAGATATCGTCAGGAGACGACTTTAGTATCTCTTCTGTTGCTCTCAGATCCTTTGGTATGGTGTGAACTCCATAGCTAGCCAGCTACATAGATAACAGAAAGGGAAAAGGGAAGGCTCATTATTCAACAGCTAGCATTGTGTTGTCAGAAAATGGATCATGAACTTGATCGTATTAACACTATCAAATGCCAGCACACTGCTTTACTAAAAAATAAAAAAATAAATGGTCATGGCAGTCCCTAAACAGAAGATAAAGGTGTTCATACATGGCTAACGGCAAGTGAAGTTGCAACTTTGTCCATGCATGTCCTAGAAGCTATTTGTCCAGGCCCTGTATAAGAAAGAACTTTGATACCATCGTAGTTCATAATCCCAACGACAGGAAACATCTAAATACAGTACAAGCTGCAAAGGAACCTGTGTAAGGAACTCCTGCAGATCCCAACAGCGATTGAATAGTACCATCTTCTCCAATACCACCATGCACTGCAGGAAATATATTGGACATCACCATCTTCTGTGCCGTTAACAGTTATGGTTGGTTTGATCACGAAATAGTAGTAGTTGAATAATTAATGGGGTTGAATAATATAAGAAATACTCCCAAGGTATTTCAGTATCACCTGAATTGTCAATAGTTAAATTGTGTAAATGTAATTATGTATCATCATAACTGCATGGTTATATGGAAATATTAATACTCCCTCTGTTTCATATTATAAGTCATTTTGACTTTTTCCCCAGTCAAAGTTTTTTAAGTTTGACTAAATTTATAAAAAAATATAACAACATTTCCAAAACAAAACAAATATATTGTGGAAATATATTCAACGTTGCATGTAATAGAACTAATTTGGTGTCGTAGATGTTGCTAAATTTTTCTATAAATTTGGTCAAACATAAAAAGAAATTGACTAAGAAAAAAAAGTCAAAACGACTTATAATATGAAATAGAGGGAGTGTCAGCTTGCATAGGAGTTGAACTAGATTAAAAAAAATACCTGCTATAAACACTACGGCTTGAGCTTCCTTAACATGATTGATCCATTGTTGAAGAGAGTATTTGATAGGTTGCTTATCGGCAATGTCAAAGCCCGCAAACCAATCATATTTGCTTAATGACTGTCCAAGTTCATTCATTACTTGGTCACGTAAACGGGATGTTAATTCCATCCGTTCTGGATCAATTGCCTCAATACATGCGGCATTAACTTCTTCAATGGTATGTCGTAGCACTAACGAATATCTGCCACAGAGTATGGAACTAATGACAGGTTGAACTATAGAAAGTAGAAAGGAATAAAGAAAGCATAGCACATGTTCATCCTCAAATGGTCTTAAAAGTCAACATTTAATCTGCAATTAAACTAACATATGTAAGTCACATGTAAATTCTGATTTTATAGGGTGTATATATGTGGCAAAACAAAATACCAACTTCGAAAAAAGAGAAGGAAAAAACAGAGGGAGAAGAGGATCTGGAATGAACATCTAGTGGAGCGAATTTCTATTTTTTATATTTAAACACCGATAGGAAGTTAGAAGTTGATGTAATACAAGCACATATCCTGTTCAAAACTACAAAACCGATATGCAACACAAGTTAACTTCTCTGGAGTTTGGACCAATAAACAATGATATAAATTATAGTTTCCTGCACACTAATACTAAGAACTTAAATCATATAGCTCCAGTGTCACCCCTATAGCATAATTAAAAAATGGAAATATCATGTCCCTTGTACGAAATTTTAGATGTCAAAACAAACCAAAAAAGCAGGTTGGCCAATTAAGATGAAAGTAGTTATTCTTTAATAACAAACCACACAAGGTAAAGTTGGGGTTCTGCGTTTTCCAATCGACGATGTGTTGGAAGGCAACAAGCCAGTTTTCTGAAACTACTACCTAGCAAATCCTTTTTATCAAATGAATGATTGTGATGCCTTACTACAAAGAGTTTTTGTGAGAAGGAATAGCACTTACGGCAATGTCCATACATCACGTGAAATTCCATTCATATTTTGGTTGTGGAAGGAAGAATAACCATTTCCAGATGTAAGCAAACAAGGTGTCACGTCAAGCTGAAGGCAACAAGAAAATTGCATTAAGCATTCATGCCAGTAGCATGAATATGAAGATACAATCATGGGATTCCATAATGTACATGGTAATGATAGCAAAATACACCAAACATTAAAAACAGATATACTAATGATTAGGGATTTTTTTAACAATATCAAGAATTTAATGTAAAAGCTAGAAATCTTACATCATCAAAACCTTGCAAATTAAGCCAGACATTTGTGCCACTCATAAGAGAGACTTGCCGCTCAGAAGTGTCACCACCAAAGATCACAAAGACCTTTTTTTTGGATGTACCTTTTTGGATTGCTTCTGCTTGTTTTGCTGCTTGTATTTTTCTGGACAAAGCAGTCCATGCATTACTGCATGGTACAAGAGACGGATACCGCGAGCAAGCATGCTGAACAACTGTACGAAGGATTCGAGAGTGAGAGAATCCAACCTGAAAATATTTTTTTAATGACTTCAGTATAAGATTAAACAGCCCATATGTAACATATATTCTTACAACACTTACTTGCAAACTGGCTATTGAAAATCTGTAGTACTAGTATTTATTTCTGTGAATTATTAGCTCAAATATGAATATCATCATGGTATTGCAAAGTAACCATCCAGAACAATAGTGAACATATAGTAAGGAAAATATTGCATCCTTTTTTAATTAGATTATTTTCCAGAAATAATGATGTGCACAATGCAATGAATTGTAAGTAATACCTTAGAAGATTGTTGGAATAAAAAGCTGGTTTGCTCCATCCCAGTCATCTGTTAACATAGGATAACAACAGATGTCACATTAGGAATTTGCAAGGCGCGGTGCAAAATTAAGAACAAAAATCGATCTAAGAACACTTACCAAATTAATGTCAGTAAAAAGGACAGCACCGTATTTGGTATTTCCAAATTTACCAGTATTTTCAGCTGAAGGTAGAGAGGTAACGGGAGTAGGTAAAAACCAACCATCTATCCTCGCGAAATCACGCAGGCCAAGACAACGAAATAAAATAGACACTCCTTGTCTGATGCAATCAATCACCTCTGACGGAAATCGTGGAGGTGTATGATAAGCAACCTGTGAAAATATCAAATTCAACACTTGACAACTAGCTACAGAATTTTGTTTTGTGTTAGATCACTATAATTGTGAAAAACACAACTTTTGAACTTTTGAAAAAGGTCTTGTCAAACGACATTCTAGAAAAGTCTTCTCGTTAGAGTTTGGGAAATAAAGTCACAGAGGCCAACAGAAAACATCTGACACTTGTGAATGTGTATATTCCAATCACTTGTGTAATAGTCTAGGATCTATATTTCCAGTACCTGTCGAGTTGGAAGGTATTTCCGACGGTAGTTAAATATTGTATCCTCCTGAATATCAATATTACTGGAGGATTGAAGCTCAACCTACAAAAAGTCAAAAAGATAAAGAGGAAACTCCTTCAGTCATTCTATATCACCAAGAGACTATTCTGTTATCTGCCAAGTAGGCTTGACTCAATAACTAATAGAAGACATGCTGCTGTGATGGAAACAGTGAGCAGAAATACCATTTATTTTTTGTGTGATAAAACATTCCCTTTGTCTTGGAAGTGGCAGTTATTCTTACAGATACAGAACTGTATAGTAACTGAATAAAATCATTGAAAATTCTAGAGTTGATACTTTTTTGTCGGTGTCAAAAGGCAAATATCTTCTCATTAGACGTGTTCAGGTTGAATGGAAAAAGGAGATGGTCGGTGATGTAAAACATACTTCCGTGGGAAGGAGAACAACAGGCTCACTGTTATTAGCTGTCCCAACATCAACAACAATGGCTGTAAACTCAGTGCCCCCTTCAAGAAAAACTTCTATGATAACCTTGTCGTCAATTCCCTGTTAGCCACCAGGTGATTTCAGATAAAATCCATGCCTTTTTTTTTCAACCTGAACTACTCCCCGAAACAAAGCAAAAAGTACCATGTACCTCTGAAATTATTCCCTCGGCTTTCTCAGCTGCATCATTAGCACCATAAGCAACAACTACACCAATACTCGATCCAGCACTTGTAGGTTTGACCTACATAAGGTCATCAAATTATTTGCTAATAAAGCAAATCACAGACATATTTTCAAGTCAATCATCCTCACTTACCACTACTTTGCCATTTTCTTTATCCAAATTGATGCTTTGAAACCATTCCTCCAGTTTCGACTTAGCTAATTTGTCCTTCTATTTTGCCATAGACGATACATGTAGTACACATGATAAGCCTCAATAGAAGAGCATCAGAATCAGCAACCAAATAATATACCTCCTAAAATATCGTTGGATGCAAATATTTCACAAAGAATTACAATGATTAGTCGTATCTTCCTCTTTTTTCAGATTCCAAGAAAGACATGCTAAAGCCCATTTGTTTTTCCTTTTGAAAGTGTTTGTAAAGATTCAATACCCTGGAATCGACAAAATCATCCAAATGAAAAGTGCACAAAAAGAACTTGTGAATGATTTAAAATTTTCAAGAATGTTATGCTTGTTTTCCTTCTAAACTGCATACTGTGTGCATCAAAACTTGTATACCTTGTAAGAAAACTAAAATAAAGATATTATACTCTTAATGACAGTATGAACAATATTGCATTGAGTAAACAACACAGAAATCAAGAAGCTTTACCTCTACAAGAAAGTTTGGTACTGTTAAAAAGCCTTGTGCATTGAGCTCAAGCGATGCATTATACTGCAGTCATATTCAGAATTAAATGAATCAGCTCCATAGTTAACTTGGTTGATATCAAATAAATTAACAAAGGGGCTCTGTATTGATGGACAGGGACCACATTTCCATGGATCTAGTAAAATATAGTGGTGATACTGCAAACCTGCTTGTCATGTGCATTTCATAAACTTCACTTATTTCTGGAAGATTTTGTTCTAATTCCAGCACATCTAATAATCAGCAAACTAATTGAAGTGAGATAACACATGAATATTTGCTCAGCTAAGAAAATCCTGGGGACAGCACTGGAACATTTACTACCATCCAAGTACTGAGATGACAAAGAAGGATGATTTAAAGAACAATAGGTCTAACGAGACATTTAAGCCATGAGAAACTATATTCGAACTTATTGATCATGTGCTGCTACTTGAGTCTATCAAGCATGTTGTTATGAAATGATAGCAGAGAAAACAGAAGTGTAAAAATAAGAAAAGAAATAAGAAGTGCATAGCATACCTTGTCAAAAGCAAGGAGGCAATTTTTAGAGGGTGTCCCAACAAATGGAACATTTGCTTTCTCCAAAAGCTCCTGAATATTTCCAAACAGCATTACAAACACTAACTTATATCTGATATGCAAAATGTGAATGAATTAAGTATGACATGGCAAGCATCTAATTCTTTCAGTATGTGAGATCGTATCATCAAAAGCAATTGGCAACAGTATGCAATTTCATGAAATTCAGAACCATTCAGTACTAGATGGTAGTGCCATGAGAAGCCAAACAGAGTGAGAGAATCCACAAGCATGTATCAGAGCACACTTAATTTCTTTCCCTCACAATGCATCTTCAGTGATTATACTTTTCTTTTGCCGGAACGGTGGAGAGATGCCATTCGATTTTATTAGATAGGGGAAGCCAAATGGTAGAACCGCGGCATGGGGGGGTTTACGACAGCAAGTGCTCGGGGAGTAGCAGGCCCTGAGGGCAGCCTGAGCTGTTTATACTACTCCATCCGTTTCAGGTTATAAGACGTTTTAACTTTGGTCAAAGTCAAACTGTTTCAAGTTTGACTAAGTTAGTAAATTAGTAATATTTATAATACTAAATTAGTTTCATCAAATCAATAATTGAATATACTTTCATAATCAATTTGTCTTTGGTTGAAAATGTTACTACTTTTTTCTACAAACTTAGTCAAACTTAAGCAGTTTGACTTTAACCAAAGTCAAAACGTCTTATAACCTAAAACGGAGGGAGTATAACAATTACAACAAGAAGAAGCAGTGGCAGTGAGTTATAGTGACCTGAATACCACCATCTTCACCAAATTTGCCATGGATCACCGGGAAGACAATGTCAACATTTGCGGCAAGATGTTGTGCAAAGTCAAATAGGGATTGGAATCCTTGGGCTAGACTGTAGTAGTGAAAGTTATAGTTTAATATATAGAAATGAACTAGAAGAATTACTAAGGAAAACAAATAATAATAATGGGAATAACCTGACCTTTCAAGTTTGAAATCAAAATCTGAAGGGGTGTTGGAATATAGCTGCACGGTAATAAAACAGTAAAAGTAAAACATGAGAAGCAGTCGGCTATAAAAGGTTGATGATAAAATAGTAAATGATGAAGTGCGAGGAATGCAGCAAACAGAGTAGGTAAGTAGTGTAGTATGACAATAGTCAGGAGCCACATCGACTAGTATAAAAATGATGAAGAGCACACAGATACCCGCGAATGAGATGGAAGCAAGCGCAGCAGAAACAACATGTAGTACATAGACTCTAGGTAGGTAGCAGTCGAAGAGTGAAGGAGGCACCTGCGCAGGTGATATGGCGTAGGCGTTCATGCCGCAGTCGATGTAGTAGCAGGTGACCAGCAAGTCCTCCCCCTGCATTTGATTTGTTTCAGTTTCAGAAGGAATACAACTGTGAGGAAAATGAAGCGAACAAATTGATCTAGTCCAGTAAAAGCAGAGTGACGATACGACAGTGTAGTGAAGAGTGAAGAGAGGTGCGTTCTCGCCTGAATGTGATCGAGGACGGATCGCGCGGAGTTGAGGGAGATGCCCCTCTCCGGGGAGGGCCCGCCGCAGACGAGGCCAACCCGGAGCGGCCTCCCCTCCGATTCGCCCACCATCTCCACCTCCCGCTGGGACTCGGAGAGCAGCGCCCGCAGCGGCAGCGAAGCGAAAGCTGAAGCTGCAAGTAGAGGAGGAGGAGGGGTGGCGAGCGAGAGCGAGGCGAGGAGGCGAGGGGCGCGGGGGCGAAATATAGCGGAGGCGGTGAGTGGTGGTGGGCGTGGGAGGTGAGCGAGTGGGATCAGCATGCCGCGCGCGGCGGAGGGATATGGGATGCGGTGGCGAGGGTGCGGTGGTGGTGGTGGCGACTTGTGCGGCCGGGCTACGGCACGGTGGAGAAGGCGATGGGGCGGATGCGGGCGTCTGCGGCGGTGCTGATCGCTGGAGCCGGCGCCGGGTAAGGTAGCTTTGTCCGTTTGCGGCGGCTCCACCTTTGTCGCGTCGTTTCCTCCGGCGCCGCGTCACTCACCAGTCCCCCTCCCACCCCACGCCGGCCGCCCGCACCCGCGCGCCATGATTCACAGGCCGCACCTTCTTATTTAACTCTTGTTTTTTTTTTATTTTACTTTTCTTTCATCACATCAGAGGATATTTGGTACTATTATGCTCAAGCAACAGATTCTCTACTACTCCACTATCCTATTATGCCGCCGGCCGGCCGAATATATACTCCCTCCGTTAAAAAAAAAATCAATCTCGTGCCGACACATCCTAATGCTCTGGACATAGTCTGAATACAGATTCTTATGTTGGTTTTTTTAATATGGAGGGACTATTATTTTTAGCATAGTGTCTTAATCTTAAAATAAAACTATTTTTTTCACTTACATTTTCTCTCAACCAATCATAACATTTCTTCACTTAATTTTTTACCTAATTTCTTTTCTCAATCAATCACAATATTATTTTCATCATTTCCACCTTATTTCTTTATATACAAGAAAAAATATCTGTGTGTTGCAACAGGTAAACTAAAAATATAACAAATATAAAAATTATTACTAAAGAAGGAAAGAAAGTTCTAAAAAAATAAAGAAAAAAAGAGGCACCGTTATTGTTGGCCTGCTAGGGCATTCGTGTGCACATCTAAGTAGTGTCGCGGACCGAGGATGGAGGTCGGCTAGACACATGATCGATTTAAGTCATTCATTTTGATGGACTACTCGGATCGGTTCTAAATCCATCAAAACCACCATTACCTAAAAACCATAACCCTAGTTTCACTTTTCCCCCTCCTTTCCGCACCGTGGGCTGCCCCTTCCTCTCTCCCCACCTGTGTCGCCGCTGCCCATCTGCTCTCCCCATCGGCGTCGCCACTCCCTCTCTGCCTCTCCCCTTCTCCTCCTCCCACAAGACATTGCCGCTCCCCCTCCCCTCCCCTCACCGGCGGTGTCGCTCCCTCTCCCCCACCGACGCTCTCTCTCCTCACACCATCACCCCCTTTCATCCTCGTCGGGGTGTCGCCGCTGCCCCGCTCTTTGCTAAATCCAGCACGAGGCTCGTAAGGTCTAGCCTTGGGAGGCGATGGCGGTAGCTCGAAGGCAGCGGTGGCAGTTGACGCTCAACGGCGGCAAACTCGTGCCGCTCTTGTATCCATTGAGGTTCAGTGGCTGGATTTTTGTTCGATTTGAGTTTTTTTTTTCTTCGTTTGTCGTTTTTCAATTATTGTATTTGAGATATTCGTATGGGCTGGCCCATTAAAGCGCATGCTGAACCGTAAGTAGAACAAACGTCCATCTGATAACAGCATCGTTTGGGTTATACGTCCATCATGATAACAGTATCATTTGGTCTTCAGCTTATCAATCAGAGACATTTAATTTTAAAGTGGTTTTAATTTTAAAATTGTAATTTATTTTTAACGCTGATTTTTAAGTTGCTAACAAACATATATATAATTTTACTCAAATTTATTTTTTATCACCAATAAGCGTAATGGCTTGTAATCTCTTGTTGAGGAACGGGTACTTCATCCGTCCCAAAATATAGTTATTTCTGGATACGAATTTGGCTAAATACTGCATTTTACTATGGTGGATGAATGTATAAAAAAACAGAGTGAATTGTAGTTTAAGCCACCTTCTATTATCAAAATTTCACTACGGGCCACCTTTTATCTAAGTTTTTCACTTTAGTCTAGCTAATTTTGTTTTTGTTTCACTTTGGATAACCCTATCTTCTCGAACATTATCTAGTCTCTCCTTTAGCAAAGGGTAGCTTGCATGTAAGTAGGTAAGATAGTCGGCTTGTGGGTGCCAATGCACCTAAAGTTATTGTTGTGCTTTCAGAAGGGAAATTGGGGTGATCCGAAGTGCAACAAATACAAATTTACCTAGATCAAATTGAAAAGATTATGTAAAATTAATGGATAAATATAAGTTAAAAAAGTGAAAATGATGTGGGGATTATAATTTGTCATCTTACATGTTAAGCTTAGAATATAATTAAATTATAGATTATATAGTTTTTTTTGTTTTTAAGAAATAATAATTGATTGTGGATGACGATGTGATATATTAAACTGGGTTGTAAGCATATAAAATTGTAAATTAAGAATCGCTTAACTAAAGGTAATAGTAGTAGTAGTAGTAAACAAGTGCTGATGAACACGTACGTACATTAGGCCAGCAAACAAAATGAAAGTAACAAAGAGATTGAATATACATTATATACATTTTGGATCCAGTCCCAAAACAATCGAGATCCATGCATATGCATGTTCCATGATCGAGCTACTAATTTAGTTAATCAACCGCGGCGACTGCAGTTGGAATGTGTGAGATGCATATATATATATATATATATATATATATATATATATATATATATATATATATATATATATATATATATATATATATATATATATATATATATATATATATATATATATATATATATATATATATATATATATATATATATATATATATATATATATATATATATATATATATATATATATATATATATATATATATATATATATATATATATATATATATATATATATCTAACAACAAGTATATGTATATGAAAATAAATAATGGGGGCCGGCAATTGATGCAGGTGAGTGAGAGATCGAAGATCCATATATAGTGTGTAGTACGTAGGTCCGGGCTGGGGGCTGGGGCGATGATGGTTATAGTACAGGAGTGAAAAATTAGTGCATCCTGCCCTGCTGCGTCTGGGGGAGAAGGCCGGGGATGTAAGGGACGCCGAACTTGGGGATGAACTCCTGGCCCTGGATGAAGGCCTCCACGGTGAACTCCTTCTGGACGTCCTGGTAGGTGAGGGACTGGACGCCCTTCCACTTGGCGCGCTTGCTCATGTCGGCGCCGGGGCCATGGTTGTCAACCTCCGCGTAGTAGAGGGTGTCCAGGGCGAAGTTGCCGTTCCACTCCAGCCACCCCACCGGATCCACCACCGCCCCGATCTCGTTCTGCACGAAGATGGTCCGCGAGTACTCCTTCCACGGCCGCGCCAGGTACGTCTTCACCTTGTCCGTGAACTTCTCCAGGTCCGGGTGCGGCGCCACCGTGCAGTTGTGGATCACCGTCCCTCCCGCCGACCTCTTCTCCCGCCGCCCCTGCGCCGTTATGATGTTCACCTGGTTGTCCATCGGCTTACGAGGCTGGAGCAAGCAGTTCTGAAGAACAACCTGCACGCGGCATTGTGTTTTTGTTTTTGTTTTAGTATGTATATAGAACAACAACAACAACAACAGTTGCTAACTATTTTGCTTGCCTGCGAGTTCCCGAATATGAAGTCGATTGTCCCCGACACTGTGCAGTCGCGGAAGAACTGGCGCTGCGCGTGCGGGTACAGCGTGTCCTGGTACCCGTCGAACTCGCACTGGTAGAACACCGCCATGTCGCTCTGCGCGCGGAGAGCCACCGCCTGGTGGTTCTCCGGCCCCGCCGTGTTCTCCACCGTGATCCCCCTCATGAAGAAGCCGTTCCCGATCGCCTCCATCGTCGCCGTGTCCTTGGTCGTCAGGTTCATCTTGAAGTTCTTGTTCCCCGTGATGATGGTCTTCCCGATGCCGTCGCCTATCATGTTCACGTTCGTCGCCGGCCGCCCCACCGACACGTACTCATTGTACGTCCCGGCCTTCACGTAGATGGTGTACCGCTCCTTGTTCTTCGGGGGCACCTTCGCCACCGCCTCGCCGATCGTCTTCACGTCGCCGCTCCCGTCCGCCGCCACCGTCACGTCCGGCTTGAACTCCACGGGCCCGGCCTCGGGCCCCGCCGCCTCCAGCAGCTGCCGCCTCCCGCCCTCCGACATCCACACCGGCATGCCGTCGTCGGCGAGCAGGCGGCGGCGGCCGATGTTGAGGCTGCCGAGCGTGGCGGAGAACTGGTCGACGACGGCGAGGATGTCCTCCGTGAGCTCCTGCGAGCTGTTGAGGGCGCTTTTCATCTTGTCGGCGGCGTCGGTGGTGGTGTTGAGGAAGCCGTCGAGGCAGGTGCCCTGGTAGGTGAGGGCGGCGCTGAGCCAGGTGCGGAGGTCGTCCACGGCCTTGTGGAAGTTGGTCATCTCGAACCCCCCGAGCTTCTCGAACGACGTCTTGAGGTCGTCCACGGCATACTCCAGCAGCTCCTTGCAGTTCTGCAGGGCGCCCGACGTGCGCTTGTCGTTCTTGAGCTCCTCCAGCGTCGACGACTCGCTGATGGCCTTGGAGATCTTCTCCGACGTCACGGCGAACATGGCCTTGGCCAGGTCCGTCGGCGAGCTGGCGCCATTGCCGGCGGCCTTCCCCAGCTCCTCCTCGCACGTCTGCTGGTAGTCCGTCGGCTGGCAGAAGGCCTTCACCGACTTCACCGACGTGGACAGCTCGCCATCCTCCTTGCCGCCGCCGCCGTTCTTGAACGACACCACGCACACGGCTGCCACCACCGCCACCACCAGCACGGTGGAAGCGCCGATGATAGCACCTTTGCTCATGGTTCCCTCGCCGCCCGGCCGCCCCCCTGCGCTCTGCCTGCTGCCTCCCTAGCTAGCTCCAATTAATGACGACGATATAGCTACCTAGCTAGGATGGAGGCAATGCAAGCATCCAAGCACGCATGCAACCCTCCTCTTCTTATAGCACCTTGCACCTTCGGAGGAGGGTAGCAGCCAATCCAAGACGCCGAGATGCTCGGACGCCGTGTCCATCGCACGTACCTTGCTTTGCAACGACCAAAATAGACGGAAGGTCGTCCTTAGTCGTTACAACCAACCACCATTGTTTTGTTTGAAAAACGTTGCTTATGTGATTCGGCCCATAAGAATCAGCCCATGAATATTTGCACGATGATCAAGTCAATGTCACATACTCACGTGGCACCACCCTCAACCAAAACTACCACCTCCTAAAACCACCAAGAAACTTAATTTACACTTAGACCCTATTTGGCACAGCTCCAGCTCCCAACTCCAACTTACCTAGAGCTGGAGCTATGCCAAACGGTACAAATTCTCTGTTTTTTGGAGCGGAGTTGGCAGAGCAGCTCCACAAATTTGTACTACGGGGGTGGAGCTGGGTTTTTGCTGCTCCACAGCTCCACTCCACCCCAAAAGACCCACTACCCTTTAAAATTTTGATGTATTTACACAAAAATGCCATTGAATAACCCCTAAACTCTTCCTCCTCCTCCTCCCATTCTCTCTCCTCCCATCTTCTCCGACAAGATCCGGCAGGCTGGTGGCGGCGACGCGCGGCCTCAACAGCGGCGCACGGGCTCGGCGGCGGCTCGTGGGCTCGGCGGCGGCGGCGCGGGGGCTGGCCGGCTGGCGGCGGCGCGAGGGCTAGGCGGCGCGCGGGCTCGGCAGCGGCGCGGGGGCTAGCTGGCTGGCGACGACGCGCGGCCTGGCGGCGGGGATTTTTTTTTTCAATTTTTTTCAGATCTGGAGCTAAAAGTTTGCCAAACACTTTTTGATAGGTCTGCAACTTCAATGGGAGCTAGCTCTAACTGGAGTAGGAGTTTGGAGCTAGGAGTTGGAGTTAGGAGCCCTACCAAACGGGGCTTTAGTTGAGGGACACTCTGTACCCGAGTTTTGCGGTTTGGGTCGAAATTGGACCTATAGTTGATGGATGTGAAGTGGACTTTTGTCTTCGTAATAAATCTCCCTATTAGGAGAAGGAATAAGTTCATCCGAGATCCCTTAACTTGTCAGCGAATCCGATTTTCATCCTTCAATCAGAAAACTAGATACAACAGGTCCCTCAACTGTCAAAACCAGTGTATAAGAGATCCCTCGGTGGTTTTGACAGCGGTTTTTGGCTGACGTGGCGCCTACGTGGCTAATCTGACTTGGTCTTCATCTGATGTGGGATTGACGTGGCGCTTACGTGGCAGTTCGATCCGGAAAAATAATAAACTTCGTGGGACCCACATGTCAGTTTCACCAAAAAATTAATAAAAAAATAGTGGGCCCACATGTCAACTTAAAAAATAAAGATTGTGGGGAGTCCCTCTCGGCTCTCCCTCGTCCTCGCGGCGGCAGGACCATGCCGGCGGAGCGGCGGGGCGTCGGCGGCAGGCCGCGGGCGGCGGAGGAGGTCGCCGGCGAGGGCGCAGAAGCAGAAGGTGGCGCTAGCAAAGCAGCTCAACCTCCGACCGCGGCAACTGGAGGTCTAGTTCCAGAACCGCTGAGCCAGGTGCATGCAAAGAGATTTTCTCCTCGATTCCTCGTTGGCTTAAAGTGCCGCCTCCCTCCTCACAGCGGCCAGCTCGCGTCACCCTCCGGCGGCGCGCCTTCCAAGGCCGAGAAGCCGTCGGGCGGCAAGAAGAAGGTAGGCTGGCTCAAGAACATCAAGTCCGTCGCCATCAGCTTCATCCAGGACAAGGACAGCAGCGGCAACAGCAAGTCAACCCCATCTACGACCACGTCCTCCGCCGCCGACGCCACCTCTTCGTCGTCATCCTCGGCGTCGTCATCGGAGCGGCTCAAGGCGCACCAATCCGGCAAGTCATGCAAGGAGCTCACCGGGCTGTACATGTGCCAAGAGATCATGGCGCACGAGGGGTCAATCTGGAGCATCAAGTTCAGCACCAATGGCCGTTGGCTGGCCAGCGCCGGCAAGGACCACGTGGTGTGCATTTGGCTGGTGGTGGAGGCGAGCTCCCAGGCGTGCCTTCCGAATGACAGCAACTCGGGCCCCCTCCCGCTGCATCCCCCCGCCGCCACGCCGGCGGACGGGACGTCATCATCGTCAACGCCGACGCTGTCCAAGAAGTCGGTGAAGGCAAAGAGCGGCAGGGACACGCTCCCAGAGCCCCTCCTGCGCGCCGTCGGCCTTCCCGAGCCTCGGCACGGCGGACCTCACATGGTCCTCTCCCACCGGAGAGATGAGAGAGAGGATAGAGATAAGAGGGGAGAAAGGGAAGACATGTGGGGCCCACGTGGGCCCCACCATTTTTAATTATGTTTTATGTGAAACTGACATGTGGGTCCCACTGATTTTATTATTCTTGCAGATCAAATTGCCACGTAAGCGTCTCATTAGATGAAGACCGAGTCAAATTAGCCACGTAAGCGTCGCGTCAGTCAAGACCACCATCTAAACCGTCGAGGAACCTCATCTGCACCGGTTTTGATAGTTGAGGGACCCGCTGGATCTGGTTTTTGATTGAAGGATAAAAATCGGATTTGTTGGTAAATTAAACTTATTCCTTATGATAACCTTTTTTGTCCGGACGATTTCAGGTGACACGGCCTATCAAATTCAAATTCAACCCATTAGACCCATTCGGGCTGGATGACGTCAATAAGGCGGGGCCCGGAGGTGAGAAAGGAAAGGAAAGGAAAGGAAAACAGAGCATGACGGTGGTGTCAACGGCAGGGAGCACAGCATAAACCGCGTCCATAAGTCACACTCTGATTACACTTTCATCCTTGAAAATTACGATCCGTCCGTATGTCATGCGGACTGCACTGCGCTGACTCGTTCTTGCTCTTGTTGCAATCTTCCAAACAGTAGCTTACAACGATGGAGTCGGTCAGTCAATTTCTCTCGTCAACTCCTCTGCCTCACTCTGCAGCTTCTTCTCCTCCCCTCTACTAAATCTCTCTAGTTATCCAATCACCACAAAGTAAAGAAACAACGAAAATTGAAGCAGCACATCGATTCATCGAGAGTACCAATTCAATTCGGACATGGCCGTGTTCATCATCGCCAATAATCCTTTGGCGCGCTATGCCGTCTTGTTTGCTGCTGCTGTCTTTCTTGTCGCCGCCGCGCAGGCACAGCCTACCACGCCCCCGCCGCCGCCGCCGCCGGAGATGGACTGCAACGGTATACTCCTCACCTACAACCTCGATCGCCGTGACAAGATCAGGCCATTCGTCGCCGCACCCGAAGCCGACGCCCAGCCCTACTCCTTCCGCGCCACCGCCACCGTCCTCAACTCCGGCACCCGCGCTCTCCGCTCCTGGACGCTGCGCCTCACCTTCCACCACCGCGAAATCCTCGTCCAACTCGATGGCGCCGTGCTCACCTCCGGCGCCGACCTGCCCTACAACACCACGGCAGACAACGCCACCTCCTTCTCCGGCTACCCGCAGACGGACCTCCTCACCCCGATCGCCACCGCCGGCGACCTCACCAAGATACAGGCCACGCTCAACCTGGTCGGCACGCTGTTCGCGGGGCCACCGCCGTACGTCCCGCTCCCTTCCGCGCTCTCGCTCGCCGACCCGTCCTACACCTGCCCGCCGGCCATCAACGTCTCCACGTCGACCCTCTCAACCTGCTGCATCCTCACGCCGGAGGCCGCGGCGAACGCGAGCGCCGGCGACTTGGACGCGGGCAGGGCGACGTCGTACCTCCCGCGCGGCGCGGGCGACCTGGTGATCACCTACGACGTGCTCCAGGCGCACGAGACCACGTACCTGGCGCAGGTGACCCTGGAGAACGACGCGCTGCTGGGCCGCCTCGACGGCTGGGAGCTGTCGTGGGAGTGGCTCCGCGGCGAGTTCATCAGCTCCATGCGAGGAGCCTACCCGCGCCAGGTCGGCGCCACCGACTGCGTCTACGGCGCGCAGGGAGCCTTCTACAAGGGCCTCGACTTCTCCAAGGTGCTCAACTGCGACCGCAAGCCGGCCGTTCTTGACCTGCCGCCGTCGCGCCGCGGCGACGAGGACATCGGAGGGATCGACCACTGCTGCCGGAACGGCACCATGCTGCCCAAGTCCGTGGACGCGGCGCAGTCCAAGTCGGCGTTCCAGATGGAGGTGTACAAGATGCCGCCTGACCTCAACCGGACCAAGCTGTACGCTCCGGCCAACTTCAGGGTGTCCGGCGCGTCGCCGCTGAATCCGGAGTACGCGTGCGGGCAGCCGGTGCGGGTGACCCCAACGGAGCTCCCTGACCCGAGCGGGCTCGCGTCGACGACGCTGGCGCTGGCGACATGGCAGGTGGTGTGCAACATGACGGCGGCGCCGCCGTCCAAGCCGCCCAGCTGCTGCGTGACCTTCTCCGCGTTCTACAACGAGTCGGTGATCCCTTGCAGAACCTGCGCGTGCGGCTGCCCGGCGAGCCCCGCGGCGGCCTGCAGCACGACGGCGCCGTCGATGCTCCTGCCGCCGTACGCGCTGCTGATGCCGTTCGAGAGGCGGGGGAGGGAGGCGGTGTGGTGGGCCGGCGAGAAGCGGCTGGGGGTGCCGAGGCCGATGCCCTGCGGCGACAGCTGCGGCGTGAGCATCAACTGGCACGTGGCGACGGACTACGCCGGCGGGTGGAGCGCGCGGGCGACGCTGTTCAACTGGGAGGGCGCGGACGTGGCGGAGTGGTTCTTGGCGGTGGCGATGGAGAAGCAGGCGTACGACGGGTTCGAGCAGGCGTTCACGTTCAACGCCACGGCGATGGGGAACGGCACCACCATGATCTTGATGAAGGGGAGGGAAGGGTTCCAGTACCTCAAGAGGGAGAGCAACATGAGCGGCGTCGACTACCCCGTGGCCGGGAAGCAGCAGTCGGTGCTGCTGTTCACCAAAAAGAGGAGCGGCGGCGGCATCGACGTGGTCGGCGGCGACGGGTTCCCGACGAGGGTGTTGTTCAACGGGCACGAGTGCGCCATGCCGCAGAGGATTCCGAGCAGTGCCCATCGTCGTTGTCTTGTCCTATTGTGGACTACTCTTCTTGTATTCATGTCGTCCATTCTACTGGTGTTGTCGCTGCTGTAAAAACGTTCAACGCGTCGCTGGTAGAGGAGACAGGAGGCGCTGCTAGGATGGTTTGTGATATGATGTATGGCGGCGGTGGGGGTGGAGATGAGAGGAGGGCTAGGGTTGTGATTTATCGCTATTAAATTTTGTAACACATTCAGACATGTAAATAATCTCTAATGAAAATGTTATCAACTACAAAATCATACATCACGTTCAGATATACGATTTTGATATAGAGCTTATCACCATCCAAGATGTTATATCAAACATCATGAGACCACAAATTTTAAATATCTAAATAGATTTGAGAACTTCTAACATATCTATACTCCTATAAAATATAGTAGTGATGGTGCTAGTGGTGAATCTGCTAACACTCCCAGTCTCCCTTGGAAATGAAAAAGAACGTGTGCCAAAGGGTCCATATATCAACCACCCAACCAACAATTCCCTACTTTCTATGGAAAGGAAAAAATCACAATGTGGAGCAAAGAGAATAAACATGTTAGTAACAAATAGAGTATATATATGAAAAAATTAAGAGATGGTGTATAAAAAAATGATGATATAATGAGTTAATAATAATTTTCTTTAATTAAAATCCTATTGTAATGCACGGGCAATATGCTAGTATTTAGACATGTAAACAATCTCAAAAAAAAATATTATCGATGATAAATCGGTACATATCGTAAAGCTCTACGATATAAAGATTATCTTCATCCGACTTCGTATGAAAAAGTTATTTTTTTTAAAAAAAATGCAATTCGAGTATCATTGGCCCTGTTTGGATCTGGAGGGCTATTAAATAGCCATCCAGAATCTTGCTATTTAAGAGTATTAAACGTAGATTACTGATAAAACCCATTCCATAACCCCTAGACTATTTTGCGAGACGAATGTAACGAGGTATATTAATCCATGATTTGCTACGGTGATGCTACAGTAATCAACCGCTAATTATGGATTAATATACATCATTAGATTCGTCTCGCAAAATAGCCTAGGGGTTATGGAATCGATTTTGTCGGTAATCTACGTTTAATAATTCTAAATAGCAAAATTATAGAGGGCTATTTAATAGCCACGAGGATCCAAACAAGGCCATTGTCGGTTCAATACTCAATGGACAGGATAGTGCTTGTTCATGACACGAACCGGCAGTGATACTAAGTATTATCGGTTCTATGACTTTTGGGTAGGATTGGATGCAAGAAGTATATAACCAATAGTGTTGGATCACCATCGGTTCACGCCGAACAGACAGTAATAGGCTAGCAGTGTTACCCCGTTCTGTGGTAGTGGTAGGAGTTAAAAGTTTCATGGGTTCTCAATTTCTCATACGTGTGCGTGTAATGGCCAAAAGTGATAATAGAAACTTGATAAAACAGGCCTCCAAATGATCAAGAAAACAAAGCAATCTTAAAAAGTTGGACACCAAGTAAGGGCTTGATGTCAATAGTTTTAAGAAGAAATAAGTAAATATTTCTCGTGAGCGTGCTCCACGAGAATTGAACCCGAGCCAACGGTTTGCATGCCAGCAACCCCTGCTACTGCGCTATAAGCACATCTCAAAACAAAGTAATCTTACCTTGAAGTACTAAACATATGGGATTATCCAGGAAATAGGCTGATTGATGTCCGTCCAGTTAAAAAAAAACCATTGGTTTTAAAAAGCTTAACAAATCAGAAAACTCGCTGAACTGTGAGGAAGCAATTAACTCAGCAAGTACATGATCGATCATAGCGACAGTAACTAGAGCATACCTTTTCTTGCAGCATATCCCAGATCCTTCAAATAATTTCTCCACAGAGCCGAAAGAGGCAGGCTTTCCAATTGAACAGTGTCACCTTCTACAAGAACGAAGAAACTTGATCACTTGAACTTGCACTGGTTTCTCTATTGGGACAACTGCCGCGATGTCAAGCAATAATCGGATAGGATGATATCAACCACCACACAAGTGGTGTCATCTTTCAGCCCAGTTTCTTTTTAGAGCTTGCTGCATAAGTAAAAGTAAAAGCAAAACTAGATGCCAAAAATTGTAATTGAGTCAATTATGCCAAGTACCATAAGCTTTGCAGCCAATTCTGCAGGTAAATCTCGGCAACCGGCATGCCTTTGCCGCTGCTACATAGCCAGAGCGGCCCAGAGGGAAGCGCATCCCATGTACCATCTGATCGATGATCAGCCTTCCTCCAATGTTTGAGAGCTCCATTTACCGAATAGTGAAGTTCAAAACTTTAAAAAGTCCAGCCTTCAGTACAACATATTAGAAAAAGAATCTATAAAACTGCATGCACTTTGTAATTCCTGCCCACCTTAACTTGGTCGACATGTGAAATCGCCCCCCTACAGCCAATGGATCTTGATAGGCACAGGCCACCTGGCCAGCACCCAAGAGGGCCAACCTAAAACAAAGCATCAACAACAATACATTATGCATAAAAAAAAAGTTGCCCTTTTTTTTTTTAATCTGGCCATTCACTACCAAACTCCGGAGCGACCTCCCCACCGCTAGCGTTCTCCTCCAGCCGGTGGTCCATGGTGAGCAGCTGCCCCCTGCATGGACAACCAGCAGGGAGCCGAGAGAAGTACGCCATGGACACCTCCTCCTTGGAATTATGCTCAACTTCCTGATGTTCGAAATGGGTACCACGCAAAGCACCGAACTAATTAACCAATCACAGCACCAAACTCCACCCTAAATTTTGTGTTCGTCACTCAATAGCTACTAGCAAGCCCAAAATGTGCATAGAACCGAGTGAAAGTGTGAAACTGCGAGACGCAAGGGGGGCGATTACCTTCTGGAGTCAGTCCTGGCCGGCGTCGGCGGTGGACGCCAGTGCTATTGCTGCCGCCGCCTCTTGTATTCGCGTCGTCAACTCTACTAGCGTGGTGGCTGTTGTAAGCCAAATGTAGTATACTCCTTCCAAATCCAATCGTAAATACATTGACGCTAGCTGCGTATACTCGCAGTCTAACTCTTCAATTCACTGCCATCTCTCCCATCCACATATGATATACAGCACGCGATTTCCAAGCGGCAGGATAGATCAAACAGAAAGAACAGATCCCGTACTCCAATTACGCTGCTTCCTCTGCTTAAATCCAGAAAAATAGAGCACACGCATGCAGAAATCTTTGCATGCTGGCTGTCTGTCACATAGGAGTACACATGGAAGAAGACATGACTAGGAAGGCTTTCCCTGATCGATCCAAAAGATGGTTCAACTCTTGAGCAGCAAGCACCTCATCTCCGGCCGGACGTGAATGTCTTGTCCAGTCCACAGCCTGCACACACAGCTCCATCACTCCGCAAGCTCTAAGTTCATCATGGTCACCCTTTGTTCTGTGGTCAGCTGGCCGGGGGCTCTGCACTTCATGTCAGAGAACGCCGGTATCAGCCGGCAGTGTCTGCAACTCTGCACTGAGCTCCGCCTTCAACAAACGATGCCATTGCTGCACAAGAAAAACATACTCCCAAAACTGCAATTTGGTTCCAAACTGAACTACAATGTCATTTGTCATCCACAAAATATCAGCAGCCCTCCCACCAGTAATTACATTTCACACCACATCAGAGAAAGAAAAGAGCTCATATCCAGCTCACACTTTGTTGGCCTCAGTGTAAAGACAACTAACCACCATGAATGTCGCAATCAGACTGGACAAGGTAAGCGGTTTCTCCCACAGTAATATTTCACAACTATAAAGCTAACAAGGTTTTCAGAATTATTCCAGCAGTGCACAATGTGCACACATATCATTGTTTCAATCTTTCTTTCTACATCAGTAGCATCGCTTCCATGTTTCCCATATGTAGCTGACCCAAAATATCCAAATGATGGCATTGTTACATGGCATGACTTTTCTTACATGACCATTTTTGCACATCAGCAGCGCCAGAATATCCAGGTAGCCCAAAATCATGTTTCATGGCATAGTTGATTCAAGATTCAGGTCTTGCAATTTGCCGACCTTAAACATAGCTTTCTGGAAATCGCACATCAGCTTTGGGTAGAAATGGTCCACTATGGAAGGAAACTCGTCTTCCTTGAACTGTGCCGCATGACGCCTGCAGTTTCTAAGGAACCTCAAGAGATCCTTCACATCATCCTTATACTCTATTTGCTTGCCATCTTTATCCATATATTCCTTTGTGCTCTTTAGGAAGGAATTATTTGGCATCTTACTTTTCCAATAATTGTACTGTCTAAGATCAGACAGCACACTCCCATAGGCTGCTGGATCAGATGTTTCGATCTCCAAAAAAATGTCATGGAGAGACATGAATGAGCTAGCATTCTGCCTTGGTTCCATCAAACCATCATGATGACAGAGCAGGTACTCAAACCCTTTGACACCTGAAGACATCAAACATAGCCATTCTGAAAGACTATTTGGAATTGATGTGCGTACAAAAACCTCCTTCTTCACCATCTTAACAAAGCTCTCATAGTCCAAGTTCTTATCACTGAGATCAGCGCCATACTTCAAATTGTCTTCCATAAGATTTCCAATCCTTGCATTGTTATCATCATCATAGAAGAAATTTTCAGCACCAAATTTTCCACAAAGTGATATATTTTCCTTATGCAGGGCTTGAATAAGTCTAAAAGCTCTTCGCAATTTCAACTTGATCTCAGTACTTCCTACAATGGACCAATGAGTGTCAAAACTCCCAGGGGTAGGGCCTGCGTATATCAGATTCTTCCTATTCTTCTCAGCGAATTGGAGCAATGTTGTTTGTGTGGATTTATCAAACGGACACTTGAATATGTCGTGATGTTTGGAGCAAAGTGAAGCACCGTCATCATGATATGAATCAAAATTGATCCTTCTCCTTACCCTCCTTTCCCCAGGATATAGAGCTTGACTGCCATTCCTAGTCCTGCCAGTATATGACGCCTGAGAAACGACATTCAAAAATGGATAATTAAGATTGGGGTAATTAAGGGGAAAAAGTATTGCGAATCACATTGATATTGTAGACGAAATGTATTTAGGGAAAAAATTGAGAAGTGAAACAATATGTTGAACGATTGACTTTAAAAATCTCTCCATTCGACTTGGCAATATAGGGGCTGAATTGAGCATGCTTAATAAGGTGGATTAAGTACTCGCTAACAGTACAGTGTTTAATATGCACATTATTGGAATCTGACACAGATTTTCAACAAAAAGAATCTGACACAGATTTTCAACAAAAAGAATCTGACACAGATTTTCAACATAAAGAATCTGACACAGAATAAAGTTGGTGGCCAGAAGCAGGAGCACAAACAAACCTCTAATGCTTTAGGCCGCACATACAACAGTGAGTCAAGCCACTCTTTAGAGTATACTCTTTTTCCGTCAAGTTCCCACACTATGGCAGCGCCTTCTCGTCCTCCCTATAAAGACACAAAAGCATAATTAGAAACACTTGCTGCGTATAATTACCATATAATGCTAGGACAGAGAATAGGTACCATTGGTACAATGTGTGTAGCTATCTCATATTCCAAAGAAGTAAGAACTTGGCCGCCCATTCCATTGATCAATTGTTTGTACTGCATTGAATTCAACAAATTCATCAAATTTCATCAAAAGAACTATACCTTTTGAACTAGTTCTTTCTTGTCATGTAAAGGAAACAAATACAACTGAATTCATAATGTTTTTCCTGTATATAGCCCTAATTCATTCTTGGATTTTAATACACTTTGACATGTAGGTATCTTGGCTAAACTCGAACCTATAGTTGGTTGATCCATCCATACTCTGTAAAGAATCAAAAAAGGTACAGAACAGCTAGTCCGTGAAAAGAACTAGGCCTTTAACGCAACTAATTCATGAACTCAAACTATAGCGATGAACTGAACTAATTCATTCTTGAAGTGAAAGGAACTAGGCCTTAAACCGTTAAACGCAACTAACTCATGCTTGCCGCCTGTCGAAACACGATAATGTTGAAGCTTAAAATGCAGTTACCTCGGCCTTGAGCGGGGACCCGAATCCTGCTAAAATGAATCTCATGCTGGTCAATGGTTGGTGTTGGTTGTTGCGCGGGGTATCTGCGAATTTGGAACTGTTCCCGCCGCTGTAGAAACTGTCCCCGTGTTCTTTACTCGATTGGCCGTCGTATCTATGACTGCAGGTTGGGGGGCCGCGGTCGCTGGTGTACCCACCCCCTCCGCCGTAGAGGTGTCCGCCTCCGCTGTAGCGGTCCCTCGGATGGGCGCTGCGGCTGCGGCTGCCTTTGCCGTTGCCGTTGCCGCCCCCGCCCCCTGCGCCGTAACGGTCACCACCACCGCTGCGGTCGCCATCGACGAGTCCTCCCCGTCCGCTACCTCCTCCTCGCCGTCCTGATCCGTAGCGGTCCTGCGG
This sequence comes from Oryza sativa Japonica Group, assembly GCF_034140825.1. Taxonomy (NCBI): domain Eukaryota; kingdom Viridiplantae; phylum Streptophyta; class Magnoliopsida; order Poales; family Poaceae; genus Oryza; species Oryza sativa. Next base: position 29,610,631 of record NC_089041.1, on the reverse strand, counting down.
GTGCGGGGAGCAGCTGCCGCGCCTTCCCCCTTCGGCGTGCCGATCCATCCGGGGGCCGCTGCCTTCCCCTGCGCCGTAGTGGTCACCCCCACCGGTGCGGTCCCTGGGGTGGCTGCGGTCGCCGTCGACGAGCCCTCCCCGTCCGCTACCTCCTCCTCGCCGTCCTGATCCGTAGCGGTCCTGCGGGTGCGGGGAGCAGCTGCCGCGCCTTCCCCCTTCGGCGTACCGATCCCTCCGGTGGCCGCTGCCGCTGCCGCCGCCTCCGCCTCCGCCTCCGCCTCCCCCTCCGCCGTAGCGGTCACCCGACATTGGAAATGGGGAATCGGGATCGAAACCCTAGCGGTGTACGAATTGGGGGCCGTATTATTGAGGAGGATACCGCTGAGAGAGATGCTCAGCCGTGGTCGAAGTAGACAAAAGGCTCCCGCTCAGGTGGGAAGGGGAATTTTGAACCCCCACCCCCCGCTCGCATCGGCGTAGACTTCACTGGACTACTGGAACCTACATGGGCCGGGGGGCCTCGACTTATCAGTTCCAGCCCAAGCCCATTTGGCTTTTCTTTCTTCTCTCTCTATAAGGCCAATTGAATTCCCTTCACTAATGGTTTTATATCCGTGTACCACACTACCGGATATCTCAACCCCTCACTCGGTGGTTTTGGAAGGCAGTTTCGCCGATGTGGCGCTTACATGGCGGAGTTAACCTGGTCTTCGTCCCACGTGTCGCTTATGTGGCATTATAATTAAAAATAAAATATGTGGGACCCATTTGTCATTCACACTAAAAAAATTATGGGACCCACTGACATGTGAGCTCTTCAATCCGTGTACATTCACATTAGTTCTCTAATCCTAATACAACTATATTATTTATTATTAGTATACTGTGAGAAATGATAATTTTTCATAATTGTTGTTTGCGGTAGAAATTGGTACTTAACAATTGTCGGAGGGTTAACTCCTCCACCAGGGAACAGTGAGGCCCCCCTTTTTTTGGTTTGGCCGGGGGCAGCGGGTGAGATCCGAGGTTCCTCGAGACAAAAGAGACACAATGGATTTATACAGGTTCGGGCCACTATGAAGCGTAATACCCTACTCCTGTGCTATGCTCCTTGAGTGAAGGATTACAAGATCTCCTTGTTGGAGTAAAATGTGGTGTTGATCATCCGGGGCTAGAGACTGCTCTAGAGCGTCCAATGGATCGCCCCGAATCCCCCCTCCCCCCTCACTAGGCCTGGACCTCCTTTTATACCTTAAGGGGTTACCACATGGGCCCAAAAACCTAGCTCTGGTGGAGAAGTGTTTTGCATTAAATGTTTGTCTTGTCTTTTGACTTGGGAAGCAAGCACACGTCATCTTGATGATGAGGCCTGTAAAATCTTACCGCCTGACACGAGGGGCGCCCATGTCAGCTGCTATTAATGGGTGGAGACTTCTGGGTCCCTGTTTGCATCGGGAAATGGAAACCCCAATTGACCAGGGCGGATGGACCAACTCTGGCCGGGATGAGAGGTTAAGACCTCTCATCATCATGACTAATGGGACAAGACAGGGTACACACCCCTTGACCCATGCAGTAGTACGTCTGACACCCTGGGTCCCGTCGGTCATTCGACCAGTTACAGACCAATTTAGCACGGGGTGCACGCCACATTAAATGCGGCGTGCCGCACCTGCTCAGGTCGCCATTAATGCGAGTAGGTGAGCGCTCGAAGGTGGCCACCTAACCCACCGCACATGGCGACCCGCTGAGGGGGTCGGGGGAGCCCGACCCCTAGTCACATGAGGGAGTGGCCTCCGCCCCACCTCGAGCCTGACTCCCCTCGGGGGAGGGCCACGTGGTATTGGGGGGCAGCCTCCTCCATCTAGTGTCTGGGAAGGAGTGGCCGCCGCCCTACCTCGGGCCTGACTCCCCTCGGGGGAGGGCCACGTGGTATTGGGGGGCAGCCTCCTCCATCCAGTGTCTGGGAAGGAGTGGCCGTTGCCCCACCTCGGGCCTGACTCCCCTCGGGGGAGAGCCACGTGGTATTGGGGGGCAGCCTCCTCCATCCAGTGTCTGGGAAGGAGTGGCCGCCGCCTCACCTCGGGCCTGACTCCTCTCGGGGGAGGGCCACGTGGTATTGGGGGGCAGCCTCCTCCATCCAGTGTCTGGGAAGGAGTGGCCGTCGCCCCACCTCGAGCCTGACTCCCCTCGGGGGAGGGCCACGTGGTATTGGGGGGCAGCCTCCTCCCTCTAGTCTTGAGACCCCCAGGCCCATATCACTGACAACGATCGTCAAAAGTGGTGGTGACGGTGCTGCGCGATGGCGACCCTAGCAATGGCTACAAGCGGCCGGAGTTGGTGGAAAAGGTGGTGGCGATGCGAGCGTCGTTGCTAGGGCGATTTAGGGCACGAGGAGCCACGGTGTTTGGGGAAAAAGGAGGAGGGGAGGCCAGGGATTGATTTTATGGACTCGGGGAGTTCGGATGTGGTTAGATAAGGAGCAAAACCATCGGCGGCGTGAAGAGGAGAGAGAGAGGGATGGCAAGATTAAAAACCGAATTCCGACTATCTCGCGGACACGGTGTGTGGGGCGTGAGTGGGGCACGAGGTAGGTGCGGAGCGCGCGGGTGGGCAGTTGCGCCTCCGGCTCCGTCAGCCAAAGGTAGGGGACAGTCCCGACAGGTGGGCCCCACCTGTCGGCGACCTAGGCAAGGAGAGGGCGCAAGCGCCAACTAGATCGTGGCCTCGGGCCGGCCCAACGGAAGGAGGGGGCCGCATGAAGCTGGCCGACAGTAGGAGTTGGGAAGAGTTGGGCCGGAAACGGCCCAAGGACCAAGGAGGGGAAAAAGAATTTGGATTTATTTAATTCCAATAATTGGTTTTGAATTATTAAAATTATTTCCTTTGCTCTCAAAATTTCACTAAAAATTCTGTTAGTCTATTTTAGCATGGGGAATTCAAGAAAAATTTCACCAAGCATTTCCCACTTATTAAATGCATTTATTAATTAAGGGTTTGCTCTAGGTTAACAAAGCAATTTCTTGAGGCATGTTCTTAAGTGATTTATGGTTAAGAGAAAATGGGGAACTTCATGGTGTGACAGTTTCTTAAACTATTAAACGGTGTGTGTTTTTTCGAAAGTTTTCTATAGGAAAGTTGGTTTAGAAAATCATATAATCCATTTTCAAGTTTATTTTAACTATTGCTTAATTAATCATGCACTAACCGATTACTTCGTTTTACACGCGGAGAGGTGGAGTTCTCACTTCCCAATATTACATGAGGAAGTATTGTGCTCGTGGACACGAACCTGCTCATTAGAAATGCCCAATATTACTACTCCCTCCGTCCCAAAATATAGACCATGTTTGGGGGAGCTTAAGATTCTGATAAACAGTTGGTGAGAAGCTAGGTGGTGAGAATCTGAAGAAGCTGGGAAACTCGCTTCTGGCTTCTAATTCATTTTCTGATTCTACAACTACAGCATCTCAGAATCTGGACCAAAAGCTGGACTGTTTGGGGGGGAGTTTTGTCGACGTTATTTTCTCCGCTTCGGCGGGAGGATCCTTCGACATGGAGTCGTCCTGGGTTGTAGCCACTGCGTTCTCGCTTCCGGTCATTGATGGACCAGCCGAGATCGGCAGGAAGACGATTTCGCCGACTTGAGTCCACACCAGCATTGTTGAAGTAGGAACTCCTTGGTTGAGGTTGGTGTTGACGTTGTTGTCGACGAAGCTGGATGACATAGTAGTAGAACCTTGAGCACCAAGTTCCCCTACCTGGCGCGCCACTGTCGACAGGGGATACCCATAGACCGGATATAGAGGGTACTGGGGTATGCTGGTACGAGAATCTACGTAGTACGACATCAAGCAGACAAAAAACAAAGATTATACTAGTTCAGGCCCCTTGATAGGTAATAGCCCTAATCCAGTTGATATGGGATTATATGATGGAAACCACAGATTACAAAGGGAATAGCAGAACTCGATGATACCGATGAGATCGTAATCGAACAGGTTCGATTAGATCTCCCTACGACTTGGCTCCTATAGGCTTCAACTTCGTAGGCTGTGGTGGATGTGTTGACTATGAGATTCAATGCCTTAGGTCCTCTCAGGGGGTCCCTTTTATATCGCAGGTTAACTGGTCTCCAAGTAGGACTCGGAAACATCGGACCCGGCACGATACAATGACGACACAGTTCTGTCCGAGTAGGACTCCTTCCATCTGTAAGCTCCGTGATGAATTTCCTTAACGCATGCCGAAAACGTCCGTACACGCGCGGGTATACCATATCGATATGTGACATGGTCGGAAACCCTGACAAGTTTCTGATTCTGGGAGAAGTTGCGGTAGCTAGAAGCTCTCCCAAACAGGCCCATAAGCATTTTTGGATTCTGACACGGTCTTCGAGATGCTACTTTGACCAGTAATATGTATTAAAATAAGACGTTTTAAATAAAAAGAATTGCGTATTATGATAGTTTGTTTAAACATAAATATAGTAATATCAATTTTATATGATTGATTTTTTTTTGTTTTTTTCTATTAATAGTTAAAGTTAAAAATGTTTGACTTGTCACTGTATTAAAAATGCTTATATATTTTGATATTGAGGGAGTATTTTTTTAAAGAACGCTACTAGATATAACCCTAAGGTGGCTGAAGGTGGGCCCGTGTAGGCGTGGTAGTACTAGTATATATGAGTCGGATCACCGTGCGACGAGACGACCGGAACCGACTCAGATCAGTTGCGAATTGGCCGCCCTGTCCGTTTCTATTTCGGATTTCCTGTACGTACCTTTATATAATGGGTTTGGTCGATCGGGGCGGCCAGCTCGAACGTACGCCCTTCAATTCAGCGCCATAACTGATCGATCGAGATCATGTCGTCTAAGCGGAAGCGGCAGGACAGAGATGAGTACGACAGATGCGGTGGCGTCAAGACGGCGCCGGCGCCGGAGAAGAGGAGGAAGCACCTCTATCTGATGCTGGATGACCGTGACAATGCGTACCGCATGCACAAGATCGATGTGGACGCCTTGGCCGATTCCGAGGAGGACGACATGCTGCTCCTCCCTGAGCCAGCACTCCTCCAGTTCGGAACGGATCGTCACAGCGGCATGTGCTTCTTCGCCTTGGGCAGCAGCATCTTCGCCACCCGACCTCCCCACACGCCCGCGCTCGTCTACGACACGGACACCGGTGGCCTCACCGTCGGCCCTCCCCTCCCCAACAAGCTCTGCGGCGGGCCGAACATCACCATGGCCATGGCCGACAACAAGACCATGTACGCCTTGTACGACTACGACACCAACTACTTGAACCCGCACCCCATGGAGGCCATGTCGTGGGAAGCGGTGCCATGCACCGAGCGCCATCTTCCGCGAGTCAAGGAATGGACATGGAAATCCGTGCCGTCGCAGCCGCCGTACGGCAGGTTGGACGAGATCGTGTCGTACGCCGTGCACCCGGACCAACGCACCTTCTTCGTCTCCGTCAAGGAGGCCTTCTGCAGCAGAAGCGATGGTGGCAACAAGGGGACCTTCTCCTTCGACACCAAGCACTGCGAGTGGAGGTGGCACGGCGACTGGATGCTGCCATTCGAGAGGCAAGGCTACTACGACGCCGAGCTGGACGCGTGGGTGGGTCTCCGCCTCACCGATGGCCGCGTCTGCGCCTGCAGAGTCGCCTCCCGCAGCAGCAGCGCCCCGCCGGAGTGGAAGCTGCTCCAGGAGAAGCTGTTTTGCAAGGATCCACAGGAGAGGCAGCTGATGGCGTTGTCAGGAATAAGGCCCAGCCTTGCGTACATGCAGGGCAGCGGCAGGTTCTGCCTCCTCGAGTGCGTGCTGCGAGAGGGAGTCGACTGGAAGCACGCCTTCGGCGACGATGCCCATGGCTGCCTGCTCCGCCTCACCATATTCGGCCTCAAGTACGACCACCAGGGGGAACTGCACACTTCCATCCACCGCACCAATGCCTCCTACATTGTCTCCAAGCATAACTCCTCCTTTTCTCCTGTAGCATTCTGGATGTAGCACTAGTTATTCTTTGCTCCCCACCTAGTAGCTTCTATTCTGTTTAACAACCACTTGTTAAATAAATTCAACACACAAAGAAAGAAAGGTGATTATTAAGTACTGTATATGCTTGACAATTAATTTGATTCCAGCAAAGTACATTAATTCATCCATTACAAAGAGCCTTCTGGTATACTAGCTCAAATAAAAAGTCACACACAGCATTAGGCATGCCCATTCCTACACAATACACACTAGAGGATACAATCCAAAACTACAAGCTCCAAGTTATGTGAGCTATTTCCTCAAGAATATTAAAAGAAAAAAAAATCCATCAGAGTTGTGCGCAGACGATAAACCGGTTAGCAGCAGCCAGACATAGTTTATACCAGGCTGAGGATGCAGTTAGTTTCAGAAAATAATAATTCAATCCAGCAACTTATTATTCCATCTTTAGTTTTTACACTCAACATCAACCTTGTCCAGAATCCCCTGCTCTGTTTCACCTGCACGCTGTAGAGTGGCTTGATCTTTTACCCTCCATTGCGTCTTTCTTTTTTCGACACTCCAAACAAAGATATGGACCTCCCCAGGGGGCGCATGGGGAAGAGCAGTAACTGCCTCCTTTCTCAGTCATCATACTTTCAAATGGTTCTTGGTCCACCTGGCAGATAGCACATCGAAGAGGTGCCGAGGTTGCTTTCAAGGACAAATTCCTACCCAACCTGCAAGACCAAGGACTGGTTGTTAATGACCACCTCATATGAGCAAAAAATACAAGTAATTTGAGTTATATAATCAGAAGTAGATAACTAGGCACTGGCGTAGCTTGAGTAAGAACTGTGAAATTTTCAGAAGACCTTCAGAGCACTCAAATCCTTATCACCACTAAAAAATGTAGTTTGTTTTCCAGGCTTCAATGAGAATTATCTATGCATAAGACAAACCAAAATATAGGACGGTGTACCACCTCCAGGACTAATTTCAGATGTAGGTGCTGAAAGAGTTTGGATACAACGCGCAGGTGTATTGATCTCATCCAGTTTACATATATACATGCCGGTACAGCTCAAGAGTGCCAACGGAATCCTAATAAAGTGGATCGTAGACTGAGCACAGCGGAAGAATAGGTCAGAAAGAAACTGTAATCTAGCCTATCCTTATCTACATGATCAGCCATCTTGACACCCCCCCGCAGTTGGTGCGTCGTCGACGATGCACAAACTGGATCGGAAATCTTCAAACAGCGCTGTGGGCAATCCCTTCGTCATGATATCGGCGAGCTGTTGTCGAGTCGGAATGTGCACGACGCGGATGTCCCCAACGGCCACCTTTTCCCAGACGAAGTGGACATCCAGCTCCACATGTTTAGCACGACCATGATGAACTGGATTCTTGGACAGGTAAACGGCGGAGATGTTGTCGCAGTACACAAGCATGGCTTTGTCGAGCTTGACGTGAAGTTTGCCGAGAAGGTGATGGAGCCAACAACATTCAGCAGCCGCGTTCGCCACACCCCGGTACTCAGCCTCGGCACTGGAGCGAGACACGATGGACTGTCGTTTGGAGGACCACGACACCAAAGAGTCGCCGAAGAAGACGCAGAAGCCGGACGTCGAGCGGCGTGTGTCGGGGCAGCCGGCCCAGTCCGCATCGGAGTACGCGGTGAGCGATGGTGTAGAAGAACGCCGGAGTTGCAGACCTTTGTGTGTCGTGCCACGAACATAACGGAGGATCCGCTTTACAAGTGTCCAGTGCACGTCCCGCGGCGAGTGCATGTGAAGGCAAACCTGTTGCACAGCGTAAGACAAATCCGGCCGTGTGAGAGTGAGGTACTGGAGTGCCCCGACGATGCTACGATAGAACGTCGGATCACTGTAGGGCTGCCCTGTCGTACTGGAGACCTTGGCCTTCGTGTCGACAGGTGTCGGCGCCGGCTTACAGTCTGCCAGGCTGGCACGATCAAGTACGTTGCCGGCGTACTGCTCCTGTGAAAGGAAGAAGCCATCGGCCGTGCGGCGCACTTGGATGCCGAGAAAGAAGTGCACCGGACCTAAGTCCATCGCGAACTCAACTCGGAGCTGGTTGATGATGTGCTGGAGAAGACGTTGTGACGAGGCGGCGAGACAATGCCATGTGCGGCGAGGAACGAGCAAAAGATGGTGTTGTCGAACTCACGTCCGTTGTCCGTCTGAAACGCCAAGATCGGCCGTCCGAATTGCGCCCGAACGAATGCATGGAAGGTGAGGAGCGTGGGCACGACGTCGGACTTGCGACGCAGTGGGAATGTCCATACGTAGTGAGAGTAGTCATCAAGTATAACGAGATAGTACTGAAAAACCAGAACAGCTCAACACAGGCGAAGTCCATATATCACAGTGCAAAAGGGAGAAGAGAAAAGGAGAAACAGTCGAGGATGCAGTGAACGGGAGGCGAACATGTTTTCCAAGACGACATGAGTTGCAATTGTGAGGAGAACTCGGTTTACAACTAAAATTAAAGTTATTCAAAATGCGAGAGAGCGCCGGCCGGCCAGGATGCCCCAAGCGATCGTGCCAGAGGTCGACGGAGGCATGGAAGCCAGAAACAAGTGGCGTGGCAGCGGAACGCAGCGGATAGAGATCGCCAGGGCTGTCACTGCGGAGAAGAACCGTCTTGCTGCGAAGATCCTTGATGGAGAAACCGAGAGGGTCAAATTCAACAGAGACAGAATTATCGCGAGTAAGACGACAAACAGAAATCAAATTTTTAATCAAAGATGGAGAAAAAAGAACGTCGCGAAGATAGAGAGGGGAGGAAGAAGAAGTGGGGACGGTGGCCGTGCCCATGCACTGCACGGGTAAAGAGGCGCCGTTGCCGACGATGATACGAGAAGTAGAGGGGGCAGTGGAGGAGAGCATACCGGAGTTGCCAACCATGTGAGTGGAGGCCCCAGTGTCGAAAACCCAATCCGTGGCGCTCGGCGGAGTCGACTGTAGAGACAGGCCGGTGAGAGCCTGGTAGAGCGCCGGCGGAAGCGTGCCGGCCGGAGCCTGCTGCACCACCATGGACTGCTGCGGGGCGGCACCAGGGCGAGAGCCGAGAATGCCAGGAGCTGACGAGGTGAGAGGGAACCACGCGATGGGCCAGGCCTGGACAACGCCGGTCCATGGGTTGACCCAGGATGCCATGGGCGCACTGGAGTTGCCGGAGGGGCCAGAGTTGCCGGAGGTGCCGTCGGCGCGACCAGCCTGCTTCTTGCGTTTGTAGGGGCGACCGTTGCCGCCAGTGCCGCCATTGCTGCCAGTGGCGCCGGTGGCAGGTGGAGCAGATGCGGGCGTGGAGGATCCGACGGCGGGCGCGTTGGAGGAGGCGCCGGCGGATCGCGAGGCAGCAAGCAGGGCGGTGGTCGCGGCCTTCTGCGCGCGATTGGCGATCCAGACCTCCTCTTGGAGGAGGAAGGACCGTGCTTGGAGGAACGTCATGGGCGGCCGTGCCGCGGAGATGGTGGAGACGCAGTGGGCAAACTTGTCGTTCAGCCCGCTCAGGAGGTTGACAACGAGATCCTGATTCGTGAGAGGCGAGCCAACGTCGCGCAACGTGTCTGCCAGTACCTTGATCTTGCCGCAGTACTCAGTGATGGTCATGTCAGCCTGGTGGAGAGCGTGGAACGCCTGCCGGGTCTGGACAGTGCGCTGGACGACGTTGTCAAGAAACTGGGAGCTGATGGCGTTCCAGGCGGTGTAAGCGTCGTCGTCCGGCTGGATCACAGCGGAGAGGAGGTCGGGGGAGAGTGTGGCGTAAAGCCATGAGACGATGCAGGTGTCGATCTGCGTCCACTCGGCGTCGTCGAGCTTGAGGCGGGCGTTAGTCGTGCTGTCGATGTGATCGAGGAGGCCGAACTTGCGGAAAGCAATGGTGAAGAAGGTGCGCCAGGTGCCAAAGGTGGAGTCGCCGAGATCAAGGATCACGGGAACATGGGACTTGATGTGAATGAGTTGCGCTGTCGCCGCCGAGATGGCCACAGAGCCTGCCGCGAAGGGGTTGACATCGTCGGAGGAGACAGAGCTCGACGCCATAGAGAAGAAAGAATGGAGAAGCAGCGGAAGATGATTAGGATCGAGAAGAGTCTGATACCATGAAAGAGTTTGGATACAACGCGCAGGTGTATTGATCTCATCCAGTTTACATATATACATGCCGGTACAGCTCAAGAGTGCCAACGGAATCCTAATAAAGTGGATCGTAGACTGAGCACAGCGGAAGAATAGGTCAGAAAGAAACTGTAATCTAGCCTATCCTTATCTACATGATCAGCCATCTTGACAGGTGCAAAATGCGAAAATAATAAGGGTAAAAAAAATTGGTTGGTCTTCTGTGACCAGCACAGCTAACAGAACGGCAAAATGCATTTTTCTTTAACATGTTCAAATCAGCTACTCAGTTATAACCTATAAATTATAAACAGAATGTGGTATTACAAAAAGAATATGGCGCACAATCTGTTCTCAAGTTTGACAGAAGTGATGTGATAGTGTCAACAATAGAACAATAGTGTAAATAGAAGCACAACTCAGTGTCTTGGGGTACCATTATAGATGGATCAATAAGAAATGCTAAACTAAATCAGTACTGCACTGGTTTCTCAGACCCAAATTCCAGATTTAAAAATAGTAAGTAAAATTAAAATGCACAGTTGAAATCTGAAACTATAAGAGGACAATGCAGGTGGTACAAAGTTTCATGAGTTCTCATACATGTGAATGATGGTCAAAAGTGTCAATAGAAACTTGATTAAAAAAGGACATATAACTACATAAGCCCATGAGAGATAAAACATGCCTCCAACTGATCAAGAAAACATGGTAATCTTACCATGCCATACTAAAGATGGTCAAAAAATCATTGGTTTAAAATACCTTAACAAATAATAAAACTTACTGAACTATGAGGATGGAATTAACTAACGAGTACATGATGGTATTGATGGATCATAGAAAAAGTAATTAGAGCCTACCTTTCTTCCAACATTGCAGAGCCTTCTTCAAATAATTCCTCCACAGAGCCAAAAGAGGCAGACTTGCCTCCAAGCTTTCCAATTGAACTGTGTGACCTTCTACCGAAAAGAAGAGACTTGAACTTGCTCTGGTTTCTCTTTGGGGACAACTGCGGCGATGTCAAACGATAATCGGAAGGGATGATATCAACCACCACACAAGTGGTGTCATCTTTCAGCCCACTTTTTTTGAGAGCTTGCTGCATGAGTAAACGTAAAAATGGATATTAAAGTTTGTAATTGAGTCCACCATGCCAAATACTACGAGCAACAATGACATGTATAAGTACTACAGGCTACAGCCACATGCAGAATTACCTTAACCACAAGCTTTGCAGCCAGTTCTGCAGGTAAACCTCGGCATGCCTTTGCTGCTGCTTCAGAGGGTAGTGCATCCCATATACCATCTGATGCGATGATCAACCTTCCTCCAATGTTTGAGAGCTGCAATTACCGAGTAAGAAAGTGACAACCTTGAAAAAGAAATTATACTACAATACACCATAGAAAAAGAAGCTAGAAATTGCATCCACTTTCTAATAGCTACCCACCTTCACTTGCTTCACATGTGGAATCGGCACAATGAACTCCCCGACATCCATGTCCCCGATAGATCTTGAAAGGCACAGGCCACCTGGCCAGCACCGGAGAGGACCAACCTAGAACAAAGCATCAAACAACAACAATGCATCACAAAACAGAACATGGCCGACTGGAAACAAAGCTTCACATAGCAATGCATCGCAAAAGCGAAGCCTCTCTTTTTTTCAATCTGGCCATCATCTACCAAACTGCGGGGCGAATTGGTACCTCCTGGCCGCCGAAGAGATTGAGGCGGCCGACCTCCCCACCGCTGGCGGTAACCCGCTCCCGCTCCTCGGCATTCTCTTCCAGGCGGTGGTCGACGGTGAGCAGCTGCACCTCACCACCCTGCGTGTCCAGGATGCACCGCGAGTCCCCGACTGACGCCACCGTGACCGTGAATCCATCGACGACCACCAGCGTTGCGGTGGTCCCCGACACCTCCCCTGACCAGTAGATGATGTATTAGTTGCGGGGATCTCAAGAGGCGTCAGTCGTGAGCAAACGATCCGTCCGGGCTCACCCTTGCGCTGGAAGTCGATGTCGGCCTTGACGAAGCCGGCGACGAGCGCCCGCGGCAGCGCCTGTAGCCAGTCGTCGCGGCCGATGTCCGGCGGCAGCGCGCTCATGACGTGCTCGAGCAAATGCTCCTTGCTGTAGACCGCCGCCGAGACCCCGTTGTGGCCGTCGAACACCTGAGGCGAAGCAAGCAAGCAAAGACGGACGGATCCAGCGCGTGACATGATGAGGAGGAGTAGTGAATGAATGAATGAATAAAATGGAGTAGTAGATCAAGGAAGAGGAAGGATACCGCGAAGACGGAGAAGGCGGTGGAGGTGTCCCCGGGGACGCGGAGGCAGTCGGGCTTGACGAGGAAGTAGTCCTCGCCGCGCTTGGCGAAGCCGGCGTGGCCGTAGCGGAGGGAGGGGCGCTCGGAGCCCCCGGCGCGGAGCTCGCGGCCGATGAGAGTGGCGAGTGGCAGCGCCGGCGGCAGCCGCCTCTCCTTAGCAATACCAGCCATCACGTCGTCGCGTCGCACCTAGCTAGCTAGCTAGAGCTCTAGCTCCCCCCAACGCCTAAAGGAGGAGGAGGGCAGCATTTCTGGCCGGCGCCGGAGAATGAGACGGAGAGGTGGGATTCGGATCTGGGATTGAGTGGCTGGGTGGGATCAAGGAGAATGAAATTGGGGATTTGGGAGTAGTAGTCTTGTGTTGTGTTGGGGACACAGCCTGTGCCTGCCTGCCTGCCTGTGATGTGCAGGAGTGAGAGAGTCGATAGAGAGGAACAGCGCAGGACAAGCAGGGGCAGGTATAATTAGGAAGCTTGTCATATGAGGTGGATTCATTAACTACCAACTTAGGGCCTGTTCACTTTGTTGCTAAAAAAAATCATACCAAAATTTTGTCATAGTTACCAAAATTTTGGCAACTTACCAAAATTTTTGACAAGATTTCTTATATAGTTATCAAAATTTGATAGCAAACTAAATGTAGCCACTTTTTTAGCAACATTACCAAAATTTAGTAAAGTTGAAAATGGCATCAAAGTGAACAGGCCCTTGGACATATATTTAGATTCGTATCTAGAATTGAGTTTTTTTATCGAAGGAGGGTAAGTACTAGTAAATACATACTATAGTGTTTCTTGGTATTTCTAGGTTCTTTAACAATACTGGAATACTAAAAAATATTATCCGTATTAAGTATCCACCAACGTGTATGATTTCAACCTATATACTTTACGTGCTTCATTTCTCTTCGCTCTACTTCTCCCCGTCCTCCCTACCTCCTCATCTATCTCCCTTCTCTTTTAACGTGTCTCCTGGCAGATATGGACTTGGACATTCTAGTGGGTCCGGGGAAACGGATCGAGAAATCTATGAGATAGATGATGAGGGAGCTCATGAGCGCCATAGCAACGGGTGGCCATGGGTGGACCAAATCGATGTTGATGCCAGCGTGACGGTCAGAGGTGGGAGAGGGTTGCGAGTGAGGGATGAAATAAGGGATTTGCTACGCCTCTTTCCTTGACCATGATGCGGAGTAGGCGAGCTGCCACGACGATCTCGTCTTTGTCCTTGGCAACTTTGAGTAAAGCTACGGTGATGAGCCTATCCTCCCTGTTGCGTTCTTTCCAACCATTATTATTTTATCTTAAGCTCGACCACTCTACCGTAGAAAAGGGAAGGAAGGAGGGCTTGCTGGAGAAGGGTCCAGCCTTGCTAGGAAGTAGTCATCGAACATGGCTGAATAGGGGGAAGGAGGATAGAGAGAGGGGATTTACGAGAAATGGAAAAGGGGATTGACACTTTGCACCGGTGAGCGCAACCATTTTTTGGCTTGGTACCTATGTGGAATTATGTTTACTATCTTGGTACCAGTCTTGATACCCATAGATATCATATCTGGTACCTGTCGAGGATTTATATCCCAACTACAGTATTTGTAAAGTATATGTATCGCTGGAACCAGAGTATTCGCAAGATTAAGATAAAAAAGATGAGAGACAAGAATTTTTATACATGTTCGGACCTCTTATATAACTGGTATGCCGAAACCAATGTTACCTTTAAATACCTTAATGTATTTTTATAGGATTGAAATACATGTTTAAGGTATTTTTATAGGATTCAATCTTTTATTTTAAATACTTCTTAAGGTATTTTTATAGGATTAAAATTCTCTGAATTTTCTATGTTTTTAGTACAAATCGAAGTGGCCTCAAAGGAAAGCAAAATGATTAATTAAGTAGTAGTACTGGACTAGGAGTGGTGAATTTGCTTGAATTGTGGGGTTCTGTCCAGGGCCAGGCCATATATATGTGGTTGCACTTTACAGGCATAATTTCATGATCAATAATAGATGGAGAAAGGAGTTCTATCCCGTTTGTTACTCTACTCTACTACTAGTAGCAATTGGCAATGCAATGTCAGTTGAGCATCCCAAGTTAATGGCGAGGCTAATACTAGCTCTACTGGAGGAGTACATATTAGTCCGACCCGCTTGTTTTTATTCGGTTTATATATATCGATATGTTGGCCGAGTTTAGTTTCAAAATTTTTCTTCAAACTTTTAATTTTTTCATCACATCAAAACTTTCTTACACACATAAGCTTTTAATTTTTCTGCCACATCATTCCAATTTCAACCAAAACTTCTAATTTTGATATTTTGATGTGAATTAAACACACCCGTGGTGTGACTAGAGAGAGTGTGTAGCAGTGGTGAAATATAATTTGTTTTGTGTGGGCCAGTGGGACTGGGGCTGGTAAAAACATGGATGGATCGGGTCGGGGAGGACAATCAATCAATTATTATCATCATCGATATTATGTAGGAGTAGCAAAAAAGAGATTGAGAGACAGGCCGGCAGACCGACCTCCAAATTGAAAAAGGCGATGGAAAAGGTGCAGAGGGCGAACTGGAAAGCAAAGCAAGGAAATCGCAGCCTATTGAGAGAGCTTTCGTTTATTTATTTTTTAGCAAGAAAAAGAAATTTGGAGAGGTGGGACGCGTCAATTAGGTGGGAGCTAGGAAGGACGGCAGAATCATTCCCCTTCCTCTACTCCTACCTGCTGCCTGGAGTATGGTCATGTACACACAACGCCGTTATTAGTTTGGCTAGCTAATGACCCTCATCGGACGAAGAAAAGAAAAGAAATATAGTATCTGCCAATCCAACTCATGTCAGTTAGTTAGAGGAGGATCAGAATCTTATCTGTCAGTTAAGAGGGATCAGTTGATGGAGATATATGTATATGTATGTATGCATGTAGTAGTAGTATATATGCTGGATACAGCCGGCCGCCCGTCTGATCGATGAGATTAAGAAACATAACTGTCCGTATACATTCCTCCCAGCCCTATCTACTGAAAACTCACGATGCTATAGTAGCAAGATGATATGAAGAACAGCTTATTAAGCCCTTTTAAATTGGAGGATTGCTATAGGAATTCTGTAGAATTCAATTTAATTTTCAAAGGACTTTTTTTTCATATGAAACTCTTTGATTCATAAGAAAGTATAGGAAATTTTTCATATGATTGTATTCCTATAACTCAATCTCATAGGAAAATAAGTAAGAGGACTAATTTCTTGGAAACTTTTCTTTGCTCTGTTGTTTGCTATGGTGCTATTAATTAAAGGGACCCTCTTCATATTTCATGTGTGTTTTATTTCTCCAGAATGAGGGAAACATGGCACTTTAAATCCTGTATTTTTTTTCCTCTCCTTCGCTTGAAAGGACCCTTAGCAGGCAACAGATAGAGCAATCAAGTTTTTATGCTGCAATATATACGCCATTCTAGTAGGCAGCTGTCTTTCTCCAGCCTCCAGCCTGCAGCCTTGTGCTGACGGTGCCAAAGCCAACAACGCACTCACTACGCGTTACCAACTAATTCTAAGTTCTCGTCCAAATCTAGTTAGGACGAACCAAAGAAAGAGGAGGAGGATTTTGTTGTTGGACAACCTACCTACATACATGTATTATAGTACTAATAGTGGAGTACTCCTATATGCAACATGAGACGGACAAATTAATCGGTTGGAGACAAGCAAAAGCAAGCGTCGTCGTGGCGCCGCGCTCTTCCTCTTCGATCGATGGATCGATCGTTCATTGTGTGTGTCCTCCTCCACCTAGCTTTTTTCATTCCACGCGCCCCGGCTGTTGCCCGTGCCTGATCATAGTGAGGTTGTGAGCTCGGAATCGTCCATTTATTAGCAGTTCAGAAAGCTATAGCTAATTAAAACCTGATCATCAAAATTGACACAACAGTAATTAATTCTTCAGATGTACCGAATGTTCCAATTAATTGGCGATGTTTATACATACAGAGCCTTAATTACCTAATGAGTAAAGTCCATCATCGGTCCCTAAACTTGTACCGCTGTGTCATCCCGGTCCCTAAACTCGCAAATCGACCCGTTCAGGTCCTCATACTTGTTCGACTGTATCATCCCGGTCGCTAAACTTGCTTATCACTCGTTTAGGTCCTCCAACTTGTTCAGTTGTGTCACCCCGGTCCCTAAACTTGGATTTGAATATCATCTGGGTCAAATAGGACGGTCTAAAGACTTTATATTTAAAAATAATTCATAACTTTTTCATGTGAACTCTAATGAAGACAAACTTAATATCAAACTTGTAGCCCTCGACGCGATCTACAACTTTGTGGTTGAATTTTTTTTTATTTTAAGTCATTTTTTTTATCCCAAAATGTAATTTTAAAATTAAAATTTCAAAATCTATAAACATGCAACAATATTTTGGGACCCTAAACAGTTTTAATTCAAAAACTTTTCAACTACAAAGTTGTAAGTCGTGTCGAGGGCTACAATTTTGACATAAAGTTTGTCTTCATTAGAGTTCATATGAAAAAGTTATGAATTATTTTTTGATATAAAATTTTAGACCGTCCTATTTAGGGACCGGGGTGACACAACTGAACAAGTTGGAGGACCTAAACGAGTGATCTATAAGTTTAGAGACCGGGATGACACAGTCGAATAAGTTTGAGGACCTGAATGGTCAATTTACGAGTTTAGGGATCAGCATGACACAACGGTACAAGTTTAGGGACAGGTGATGTAATTTACTCTTACCTAATCAACTGACATCATCGTTGCTAGTACTACTTCCGACTTTTTTGTTGCTCCTCCTAGCTCGTGCATGGCATCAAACGAAACCAGCGTTTAATTTGAGTTCCAAAGGAAACCTCCTGCAATATACTCCTACAATACTACTCCCTCCTTTTATACTTGATGAAGGCTGAGTTTAGTTCCAAACTTTTTCTTCAAACTTTTAACTTTTTCATCACATCGAAGCTTTTTTACACACACAAACTTTCAACTTTTCCATCACATCGTTTTAATTTTAACCAAACTTTCAATTTTGGCATGATGTAAACACACCCGAACTAACCAACGTAAAAAACGGAAAATGCATTTCTTTAATCCACCATGCATGCCTTAGGAGTATCTCTGGACATTACCCTCGTCTTCCCGGCCGTCAATCAATAGGGAAATATTGAACCTAACCTCATGTTCCTAACGAGACTTGAATCCTGACGAAGTTGTTGGGGCTGTTTGGTTCCCAGCCACATTTTACCATTACTTGCCAACAAAAATTATCACACCTTGACTAAGGTGAGGTGATCAAATTGTTAGCCACAACTTACTAAGCCTAAGGGAATCTTGCCACACTTTTTTGAGCCATTGACACGTGGGACCCAATTTGTTGGAGGGGAATCTTGTCACAACTGTGGCTACAACCAAACACCTGTCAAATTTGCCTAACCTTAGGCGTGACAAACTATGGCAAAGTGTGGCTTGCAACCAAACACACCCTTTCTCTAGAGTTAGGCAATGCAATACCCTTTCTCTAGAGTTCATCAGACCAGTCAAAGATGCTTAGTTTCAGACCGCGGACCAACGTCCCGGCCATATCGGCCCAATTTTGTCTCCGGATCGACCAAATCAAGCAAGGCCCAGATGAAAGAAAAGGATCGGGGATGTTGAGCCCGTTTCAATTTACCCAGCCTATTAGCTAGCCAATAATGAGTTTCCCTTTTATCCTTATGAAAACTACTCACTCCGTCCTAAATATTTAACGCCGTTGAGTTTTTAAATATATTTGACCGTTTATTTTATTCAAAAATTTTTGCGAAATATGTAAAACTATATGTATATATAAAAGTATATTTAACAATGAATCAAATGATAGGAAAATAATTAATAATTACTTAATTTTTTTTAATAAGACGAACGGTCAAATATGTTTAAAAAAGTCAACGGCGTCAAACATTTAGGGACGAAGGGAGTATTATGCCGGTGTAGCTATGGAAGACAAATTTTGAGCCATTCTTTCTAAGAAAAAACTGCATACCATTATAGTATGGGTGTTTCGCTATAGAGAAAAAAACAGAAAGACTGGGTGGCATTTTCTGAACTAAAAAAATTGGGTGCCGTATCTAAAACCGGGCGACCTCTTTTCGTGTGGCATATTATTATATTTTACCGGAGAAAGAACATTATAAATCCTCCTTTAGGAACTGATGAAATTTGTGTAATTTCCACAAGAATTAAATTAATTCCTGTAAGAAATACGGTATCTTGTACTACCTTTGTTTTTTAATAGATAACGCCGTTAACTTTTTCTCACATGTTTGACCATTCGTCTTATTTAAAAAATTTAGGTAATTATAATTTATTTTGTTATGAGTTGTTTTATTACTCATAGTATTTTAAGTGTGATTTATATCTTATACAATTGCATAAAATTTTTGAATAAAACGAATGGTTAAACATGTGAGAAAAAGTTAACGGCGTCATCTATTAAAAAACGGAGGAGGGAGTACGTAGTTGTACCACTAGAATTGATGCTTTGAGAAAAGACGTACTTGACGACGGAGAAACCATGTGCTCTAATTACGCATTAACCACCATACGGAGTCGGACCAACGGTTGTAGTACTGTAGAACGGCGGTTTACTATTATTGCGTGCCATCAACAGCCCACAGGCCAACTCCCCGAGCCCAATTTAACCGCACGGGCCCACCTGGTTGTGACCCGACAGAGAAACGCCGGGCCCACGGGCAGTCTCGTTAAAAACCGCTTTGCTTTTTTCCTTTTCTTGCTCTCGCCGTCACCCTCACCCACATCACAAGAGCGCTTCGCTTCTTCTCCTCTTCCGCATCGCATCTCATCTCCTTCCTCCAACCCAACCCAACCCACCGTACTAGTATTGACTTTGGTTTATTTTGCCCTCCCTTCCATTGATTCTACTCCTACTCCTACTACTTTTTTTTTTGTTTTTGTGTTTTTGTTTGCTTCTACTAGACTACTACTACTCCACTCGTCTTTGCTTGCCTTTTGTCACCCACTGTTTAACCTCAATTCTCGTGCTCTGGGAGAGAGTCTACTACTAGGTGAGATGAGTTTTTATTTTTCTTTTCTCCCCAAAATGGAATTTGTTTTTGTTTTTTTTTGGGGGAAGCAATTCGGCCAATTGGCTTGGCGGATTTCGATTTGGTGATAGGGTTCCATGGTTGCTGCGGCCTGATTCGAATTCCTGCTTGTTTTTCGTGTGTAGGGATGGGCACCGGCGGCGGCAGGGTCGCCCTCGACGGCGGCGGCCGGCGCCGGAGGAAGCTGGACGAAGAGGATGATGAGGAGTATGTGGCGGACGACGACGAGGAGGAAGACGAAGACGAAGACGAGGAGGAGTACCAACAGGCCGCCGCCCCCTCCGACGACGGCGAGGAGGGGGGCGACGACGAAGCGGAGCCGGAGGACGAATCTGATGCGGATTTCGTCGGGGACGAGGAGGAGGAGGAGGAGGACCTCGAAGACGAAGATGATTTGGAGGAGGTCAAGGCGCCGCGCCCCAAGCGCCCGCCCAAGGGGAAGCCGCCGCCGAGATCTCGCCGTCGGAGGCAAAAGGACGACGACGATGACTACGAAGAGGAGGAGGAGGAGGACGCCGACTTCGATCCGGACGTGGACGAAGACGACGAGGAAGAGGTAGATGAAGATGAAGAGGAATTTGAGCAAGATGACGACGATTCCGATGATTTTGCCCCGATTCGCGTCAGAAAGACCAGCACCAAGAACCACGTGGCCAAGCGGAAGCCACCACCCGGCCGTAAGAAGAAGAAGAGGAAACCTTCTAGGGTTTCTAAGGCAAAGCCTAAGAAGCCCACCTCAGGGCGCCGCCGGAGGAAGCGATGGGCCACCGATGACGACGAGGAAGAAGAGGACGATGCGGATTTCATCGTGGAGGACGATCAGGAAGAAGAGGAGGACGACCACCGCCCAAAGAAGAAGGCCAAGGCTGCTAGGAAGACCAGGGATGTCACGCCGGAGCCGGATGTCGAGGCAAGCGCATGGCCGGCCGTCGAATCAGACACTTCAGAATTCGAATTCGTGACATCTGATGAAGAAGCTGCTGACAAGGAAGCACCAGCCGCTGAACCAGCAAAAACCAAGGGGAAGAAGGGCAGGAAGAGGTGGGGATCTGGGTCAGAGTCATCATCTGATTCTGATTATGTCATATCAGAGCAGGAACTGAAGGATCTGGAAGTCTCCATGCCTCCAGATGCAGCTCTGCAATCACCTGCAACCCTGCCGCGCCGGACCTTTCTTTCAAGGAGGGTGGGGGAGAAGGGGAAAGAGCCTGAAGAGGCTTGGAAACAGACATGTGGGATATGCCTCTCGGAAGAACAGAGAGCCACGATACAGGGTGTGCTTAATTGCTGCGCACATTACTTCTGCTTCGCTTGCATCATGGAGTGGTCAAAGGTGGAGTCCAGGTGCCCATTGTGCAAACGCCGATTCACAACAATTACCAAGTCATCAATGGCAGATCTAGGGCTTGGATCAAGGAAAGCTGTCATTAGGGTAGAAAAACGTGATCAGGTAATGGCCTCCTTGTCTTATTGCTATCTATTTTCTTTTGCGAGGATTATTGCTATTGAATTTAATATTTGCAACGTATCAAAACCGTTATCCGTTGTATGGCACTTGCATGGAAACTCATCTATTTGTCAGTGTCCTCTAACTAGTTATTGCAAGAGACATGACTATCTGACCCCATGTGAAATACCCTGTGGCTGTATGCTCTTACATTTGGCTGTTATTTTCAGCAGTAAGTGTTCTAGTTTCTACCTGTGACACATCACACATCCAAAATTTTCCTTTATAGATAAAGGTTTCAGCAGACTTAGCATGTGATTTTAGGGATAACAGATCCATAACTTTTAGTTTGCTATTTTGAATCAGAGTTCAGTAATGTAAGTTGCTGACTGTCATAGATTTATGCCCATATAAATATCTTGCCGTAGCTTTTCTGGTGCACACATATATCTGTTGGGAGTAAATAAAAGGTAGCCTTAATTAGCTTTCACATTAAGCTCTCATGATCAGCAACCTTTTGATTGTTATGGCTCCATGTTTAGCCTTAGAATTACTGACATCCAGAAAAATGGTAACTATATAAGGTTGGGGGCAGTTGCACGTTGTCATATTGTTACATTCTGTTGAATCGCCAAATGCAGCTGTATCATTTTTCTTTCTTGAACAGGTGTATCAGCCCACAGAAGAGGAAATGAGACGTTGGTTGGATCCGTATGAAAATGTTGTATGCATAGAGTGCAATCGTGGTGGTGATGACAACCTCATGCTACTATGTGATATTTGTGATTCCTCAGCACATACCTATTGTGTTGGTCTAGGAAGACAAGTACCAGAAGGAAACTGGTACTGCGGAGGATGTAGATCCGGTGGGGAGGGCCCCTCTGCACAGGATACGGTGGTTCACTGCAGAGAAAGTAATACCAACCCTGCCAACAGTAGTTCTGGATCATTTGGCTCAGCCACACCAAGTGGAGTGTTCCAGAGACCACCACCAATCAACACCCAACCTTCTCTACAAGGATTCGATCTAAATCTCTCACCAAGAGAAACCCCTGATGAAGATAAGCGAGAAGAGTCACATGTTTCAGCTGATGCTGTTTCGACTCCTACTGGAAGGCATGCCACTCTCGATAGGAGGCGGGCCTTTAACCGACGAATTCGCATCCTTCTATTTAGACCAAGGGTCACACCTAATGGGTGGCAGAATCCGATTCAGTCTGACAGGACAATACCAGAGAATGAACAAAATCCACAGAGCACGTCCACTCCAACTGAAGTGAACCCATCATGTTCCAGGGATAGTTCTATGCAGAACCAGCAGAGTAGCTCATCTTTTGTTCAGCCAGCAAGGGGTCTTATTGAACGCACCTATGGGGGTGGAAGCAATTTCCAACAAACAGAAGGTGCTAAGGAACAGCTGATTCCTATTGTCAAGAGGAACCTCAAACTAATGTGTGCTCAGTCCCCATTGGGTATGTATACCTATTTGCACTCATCAGCACTATTTTAATGTATCGATTTGGTTTGCACATTTGTATATAAACTTTGTAACCAATTAGTCATTAAATAACCTTAAGATGTAGTAGTTTGCTTGCCCCCTTCACTGTTTATTGATTACCCCAAGATTAGTATGCTCTTCTCAAGGACTTGTAGCTTAGCTTTGTGCTGTAGTGTGTATAATCGCTGAAACAAAATGACTATTTGAGTTTGTGCTAGGCCAGTCAATCGGCATATTGTTAAAATGCAAAATGTGGCTACAGACAGTGCTTTTCCTTTTTCTGGTTATGTACCTGCTGGCCTGGAAGTACTGGTCCTACTGGGGATGCCTTTTCTGCTTATTCTATTTGTTATTGAGTGAACATCAGTGTCATTATGTTTTGAAGTAATCCGTTTTTAGTTATTAGTAGTATTGAGCTATTATAGATAGTCAGCAGTTTTTGCTTATCTTCTATGGTGCCTGATTGTGTGAGGGTGTTGGTCATGGTGCCTGAACTGAATGCAAAGGCAATTGTGTTGACCAAGCTAAATGGTGGGTATTAATTTAACTTGTCTAACCTATCCTTATTGTGTTTTATTGTATGTTTCAGGTCAATCTGATTTCAAGAATGTTGCACGGAGAGCAACACACACTATCTTAGCACTGTCTGGGATTGCACACAACGAGGATTTTGTTGTCAGTACGCCTCATCCTCTCCCTAGCCATTGTAACCATGCCTGTGATGGTCAGGAACCAGCATTTCTCATGAGAACCTGCTGCTCATCATGCTTCAACTCCTTTGTTGGTGGTGTCGTCAGTTACATTGCAGAAATGTTTACCTGAAGATGCTGCCATCATCTATTGACTTGACAATTTTTCTCTATTGTTGTCATTCTTTCAATTATAAACAGATCAAAAGATTATACAACCACAGACATGTTACTCAATGTATGGATAGTTTAAAATATAATGCATTTTTAATGACGCATTCTGAGCTCCATTTGGTCATGTGTTCCTGATTTTGTTACTCTTGTGATGGTTTAGCTATATTGGATGAGCGAGAGATGGAAATGAACATTGTGCAATCAAATGTTATGTTGAGAAATGGTTGCAGTACAGAGTACAGACCATGTCTAAGTTGCCTTAGAAGTTAGAACATAGCAGTACTGTGAGAAATTTTTTCAGTGTGGTGAGAAGATATATTGTTAATCTGCTTTTAGATTTACACTGTGGTTTGTTTGACATTCCTTTTTTTTCCCCTGAAATAAAAAGTCTTTCTGACAATCTGCATTGCAAGTTTTACTTGGTTGATAAGCTGCTCCGTTTTAGTCCATTCATTCACTCACTGGCTGTGTATTAAGTATGTTTGCATTGTAATTCTCTTTTTTTGCGGGGAAATGTTTGCAGCGTCATACAAGTAGAAAATTAACAGTGCATGCCAATATGTCAACGAGAGGATATCTGATCATGTATGGAATCAGAAGATTGGCATTTTGACGTACTGCTAGTAGAGAGTATAATCTGGTGAGGGACTTTGATATGGAATGCATAGTTTGCAATTCATAGAACAGATTCGATGGTTTTGGAGCAAGGAAGGAATCGTGTGCTTTTGATGTCAGGCTCATCAGATGTGAAGGAAGGAAGCAGAGGGAAGATGGCATCAGTCTGCCATGTGTTTTCTGCCCTGTTAAAATGTTACTTATGTAACCGTTGTCGTTGAGAGCAATTAAAGAAAGAAAAAAAATGCAAACAAACATTGGTTAATAGTAGTATACTTTGTTGGCACAATTTTGAAAAATAGAAATTATCAAGGTTAATTTTAAAGGGACATCAGAAAATAAAACAGTAAAATAAAAAGAAAGAAGAGGAAGGAGAAGAAAGAAAGAGACTAGCAAAAGCCGAGGGAGTCGAGCATAGGATGCCTGAGCTCCTAGCTGCATCGATCAGACGGAATCGTATTCATATCGGCAGTGGCAGGCAAGCCAAACCAACGTCTCCCCAACCCAACGTCTCACTCCTCTCTCTCTATCTCCTGTCCTGCCCTGCCCTGCCCTGCAGGCGAGGCTAGCTGCAGGTCAATTCATTGGCTCTGTGCTAGCTTGGGACTGAATCCTCCTCTCTTGAGGGCGCCGCGCTATCCGTCCATGGCGCCGTCGTACCGCCCCTACTCCGGGGAGTATCAGTACGGCAACGGCAACGCGGTGGTGCCGTATGGCGGTGGCGGCGAGCGGAGGATGAAGGCGGTGTGTCGGTGGGTGCCTGGTGCGTGGTGGCTGTCGGACCCGGAGATGAAGCGGCGGCGGAGGGTGGCCGGATACAAGTCGTACGCGGTGGAGGGGAAGGTGAAGGCGTCCATCCGCAGGGGGCTCCGCTGGATCAAGGCCAAGTGCTCCCACATCGTCCGCCGCTAGATATTTTACTCTACTACTCTCTACTTGTTCTTCTTGCTACTGCAACTTTTATTTGCAATCGATCGATGTCCTTCTTGCTTGCTTGATTCACGAGCACAGCACTCTTGTTCGTTTGCAATAACATCCATCTGCCAAGTTTGCTTGCTTTCCCTTTCCCCCAACTCCTCCTCCACTGCTTTGGTTGGGTTGGGAGATCTTGCTAGCTTGCAGATGTTTCTAGCTCCTAGCTAGTTATATACTGTTTCTTGTCGATCTATTGTCAATTTGTCATAGTACGATTGATTGATGTCTGATTACTGTAATGGCGCGTACGTGTAATGTTGCGATGAGAGCTCAAACAAGCAAACGTTTGGAGATATGCGGTTCGTTTTGCTTTGTTCTTCCCTTTTTCTTTCTTGGAATTCGATATTTCGATATATGATTATATTTGATGATGCAGCAGTCACGAATGTTTTCGCATTGGCAACGAGCGAAACGCGCACACACGCTCACTTCACTTGAGGGCTTCACAGCCAATACATAGGCCGTCTTCGTCTACATATATGGGCCGTCCTACTCTATCAGTAGTTACGATGGGCCTCAAACACGTACGGCCCGTTAATAGTTAGGAGTCGTCTCGGCGGCACAAAGCGCGCACAATTTTTTTCCTTTTCGCCATCTTTCCCTCCAACAATATTCCCCACTTCAAATTCACAGATTCACACGGCGGCTCACTCGACATCGATCGAGAGATATCTAGAATCAATCAAACAATCCTTGCAATTCCCCAACCCTAATTTCTCCTCCCATCCGATCCCTCCGCCCACCTCTCCATGCCCGCACACGGCGGCCAAGATGCCGACAACCGGCGCCTCTTCGCCGGCGTCCGCTTCGCGCTCCTTGGCTTCGACCCCGTCTCCGAGTCCCAGGTGCGTGCGAGCGATCCTGCCCCCTTACATCCCCACGCATTTCGCTGCGATTCCATGCCGGATCGTGCCAGCTCGGTGCTAATCTGCCGCGATTCGGCTATGTCTCACTCGATTTGCGGTTCCTTCCTTGCAGTATCGCTCCGAGATGGTGCAGCGCGGCGGCGTGGACGCCGGGGCCTACGGCGCAGGCTGCACCCACCTCATCGTCTGCGACCTCCTATACGTGAGTTCACTTGGCTCCCCCAATTTTGCCCTTCATCCATTCGCTTGCTTTGTTTGCCCATCGGATGTTTCGTCTCAACTGCTTCTAGGATAACCCAATCTGCGTGGCGGCGCGCAAGGACGGCACCAAGGTCGTATCCGAGCAATGGGTGGACGATAGCTTGGATCTCGGAGAGATGGCTGATGCTGATCGGGTCAGCTTCCCTTTCCCATTTTTCATTTATCCGCCAATTACCCCCAAAAAACCATGTATACTGCTTTTTAGTGGCACCACAGTTCACATTTTTGGACAGTCTACTAAAAAAATTGTCAGTGTTCTAGTGAAGTCCCTGCTGTTTTTTTTATGTGGAGTCGTATAAATTCTCTTGATTAGTTTTGGCAACTTGAAGCTGCTTATTTTGGACTTACAGGTACTATATAGACCAGTGAGAGATTTCAGCGGCATACCGGGTAGTCAATCACTACGCATTTGCTTGACAGGGTACCAAAAGAATTGGCGTGACGATATTATGGTAAATACTTATGATTTTATCCTCTAACTCTCCCACTGTAACCAGTCTAAAAAAAACTCTCCCATTGTTTCAACTTTCAGTTGATTGGAGTCTATTGTTGATGGATCTTTCAGTATCTTTCATATACATTCCAGTCTATATTGTTGATTGGAGTCACTTAAGAGCAACTTCAATAGAATGGCTAAATGGCTGGCCAAGTTAAATTTTAGCAGTATGAGAAAAAAATACCCTCCAACAGCCTCTCCATCTAGTTAGCCAAGCCATCTGCATGGCTAAATCACACCCCTCGCTGGCCAAACTTGGAGAGTCTCTTTGCCTGGCTATTCGTTGGCCCCACCACGCCACCTCCCACCCTCTCTCTCTCCCTCTCCCCCCGGCTAGAGCAAAAGGCAGCGACGATGACTACTACGAACCGCACGACGGCGACGGCACGGAGGAGAGAGGCGCCGGAGCTAGCCGCGACCGCCCGCCGACGTCCGCGCCGTCCCCAGCCGCGACCGCCGCCGTCCTCGGCGTCGTCGTCGTCGTAGCTAGCCGCGCCCGCCGCTGCCGTCCGCGCCGGAGCTAGCCGCGACCGCCGCCGTCTGCGTCGTCTCCAACCACGCCGGCGAGGGATGGAGGGCGCGGCGGTGAGGGAGGAGCGAGGAAGGCCGGCGAGGAGCGGATTCGTGCGCTGCAGCCCGCCGGCTTGGTGTCGTCTCGCGCGCCCGCCGCCGTCCGCCGCCGCCTCGCCGCCTCCGCCGTCCGCCGTCCGCCTCGCCGCCGTCCGCCGCCGCCTCGCCGCCCACCGCCGTCCGCCGCCATCTCGCGCCGCCTCGCGCGCCCGCCACCGCCGTCCGCCGCCGTCTTGCGCCGCCTCGCGCGCCCGCCGCCGTCCGCCGTCCACCGCCGCCTCGCGCGCCCGCCGCCGCCGTACGCCGCCGCCTCGCGCGGCCCGCCTCCCGTGAGTCGCCGTACGCTGCCGCCACGCGCAGCCCGCCTCCCGTGAGTCGCCGTCGCCGCAATCGAAGTAGGAGTAGAAGGGAGGAAGAAGGGGATGTACAGGGGAATGGGGTGGAAAAAGGTTAGTATAGGCTGACATATGGGTCCTATTTGTCATACACTTATGATGGAGATAGTAGATGGAGAGGCTGTTGGAGTAAACCACGAGTTTGACTTGCCAAATTAGATGGAGAGTTGGCCAAATAGACATTTGGAGAGTCAGATTTAGAGAGACTGTTGGAGATGCTCTTAGCTTTCCCTTCTGTGTGACTTGTGAGAGATGATAAAGCATATGCTTAAGTTTTGGTCCCCTTGTATGGAGAACTTGTTGCTGCTATACTGCTAAGTATTATCTCCAATTTACTGACACCAAGCCTGTTTTAACTTATTCTTTCTGCTGTAGAGCAACTCAGTTAATATGCTATATAAGTGGATCCACATGCACCACTGTTCCTTCAATACTCTTTCCATGTAGGAATTAGATTCTTCTATCACATTCAGGTCTTAATACCACTATTTTTTCTTCGCCTCATCACACGTCTTTCAACCACTCGTTTTGCTGTTGAATGTAGAAAATGGCTTCTTTGATGGGAGCAGAGTTCTCCAAGAGTTTTGATGCGCTCAAAGACACCCATCTCATTTGCTATAAATTTGAAGGTATACTTTTTTCTCCTTAGTTTTCCATACTTTGGTCTGAACTTATGTTGCACTTACTGTTTTTCCTCATCCTTTCCTCCACGGTTATCATTATAGTTTTATGACCATGTATTATATGTGTTGATTTTGCACCTGATTTATTTGATCTTTTTAGTTTATATTCGAGTTTTAAAATTATGTACAAATTTCATGTTCATTTATCCTTTTACTATAAAGGTGTCGAGTGTAAAGCTTGTTGACTTACTTTGGCTATTGGAAGTTGAATGTATGGACTGTATTGTATTTTGATGTCGGTTGTTGGGTTAGTTTGCATAACTGATGCACACCTCTGAATGTTTTACTGAAATTAGGGCTTGATTGTTTTCCTGTCTGCATTCAATCCATTGTGCTAGTATTTAAATGCAATTCACCACCTTTTCTAAACTGTGCTAGGTGAGAAGTACAAAGTTGCAAAACGGGAAAATACCGCCAAACGGGCAAATGTCAGTCTGGTTAATCATCAGTGGCTGGAAGATTGGTATGTGCATTTAATCAACTACCTAAAAATTAAAATGTTACCAAAGCACCATTGTTACTTTTAGCTGAAATCCCACATATATTTGCATTCTGCAGCTTAATGGCATGGAAAATTCTTCCAGCTGATGATTATACGAAAAGGTGAGGATATAATGCCACATTGTCCCTTCAATGTATGTCTCTTTTTTTTGTACATGTGCCATAAACCCACAACTGCTCATTCTTCAGTGTTCTGTATGTCATGTCTGGTGTACTTGCTCATCACAAGTATACATCTAATGTTATTCTTGGAAGCTAATTATGGACATTTTCTTTATTCAGCGGTTGGGAAATAGAGATAATGGCAGCACAAGCCAAGGACTCCGAAGATGATGAAGAAGAAGCTGGTAGAAGCTCATCTCATAGTAAACGTGCAACTAGAAGCGCACGCACTAAAGATATTAGAATGGCTACTCTTGTTGATCCTCATAGTCAAGCACCCACTAGAGATCCTACTATCTCCTCTTGCAGTGCAGAAATTACTGCTGGAGGACACATGAGCACTCCAGAGCGGATTACGAAAGCAGGAGGTTCAACCAGTAGATCACTCAACATTAAATCAGACATACGGAATACTCCAATATCTGCTGATTCTGATGCTTATGAATCTGCCCATTTTCCTCTTAATGGCAAGGAAGAGGCTCCTGCAGCTCAGGTCCACAGAGCTGAAGCCAAAGATGATGTTAAAATGGCAGTTGATGCTAGTCCTGGTGCACATTGTATTTCCAACATAGCTGGGACCACAGTTTGTTCTGATCATCATGTGCATCAATCAACTACTGCACCTGCTATGTTGGTGGACAAAACAGAGACCATTGGTGGAAATTGTTTGGATAGCAGTAATCAGAACAATGTGAACATTGCACTTTGGTCAACCCCTTCCAAAGAAACTTTCTCAGAGAAAACATTACGGCCATCAGGTATAAGTGGAAATGTAGGCCAGAAGGATGGTGGATCTACACCTGATCTTAATACTGCAGTTGATCAGTCAAATACTGCACGGGAGCTAACTTTGTGTGAGGCTAATTTGAGATTAACAGGCAATGCAGCATCAAAGAAGAATAGCCAAGTCTTAAGTTACAACAGAAGACGTTGCCGGAAGTCTGTGTCACCAGAAGCTAATTTAAAACCAACAGGATCACCACAAAGTTTTGAGGGAGTTACCCCAAGGGTTGACTTTACTATCTCTCCATCAATGAAAAGTGATCACAAAATTAGTGACATTACTGATGCTGAAAGCCTGAGAGACGTTGAGATAGTAAAGAAGGTGAATAAATCAAGTGGTGCACTCGCTCAGAAGAGGGCAAGTAAGCTTTCTTCAATCAGTATGAAGCCATCCGTAAGCTCAGAAACTGGAACTGCAAATAGTCCTTTCTCAAGCAGGGAAAGTGCATCTGAAGCAGCAACGTTTTCTGATCCCAGTAGAAACTCTGCTGAATCTGTGATTTTAACTGCAAAAGAAAAGTCTGGCCAATCTAAAAGCAACCTGTTGAGCTATAGGAGGGCCTTGAAACTTGCAAGGCCTGTTGAAGGAGAAAAGCTTTCTGAAAACTCTACTAAGAGTAAGAAATCACTGAGAGAAAATACACTTGCACTGCATGAGGTTGACAAAGGAGGTTCTAGTTCTGAAAATGGTCTAAGGTCTGAAAAAGGTTGTGCTGCAAACTCATCTGCCGATTCTGAAGTTGACAAAAGAAGTTCTAGTTCATCTCTTCAAAACAGGGACACTGAGATGAGTGATGTGCCTCAGGTTGACAAAACTGAAGTTGTAGCTCCTAACACGGATTTTGCAATTGTGGTTTCTCATCAAAACATGGAAGTGGTTCCTAAATCGATCCAAGTTACTGCAACCATCAGTGAATGCGAAACATTTCCCCAGGAAGAACCTACTTCTAAAGTGAAGAATGCCAGTGTCAAGAGGTTTGGGAATGCCTCAAATAAAGCAGCCACTAGATCTGTAAAGAACAAAGATGAGATTGTATCTTTCAAGTCTGATGGTGATAAAGTTGAGGTGCAACCAGAAAAGAATCATGCTAGACCAAATGGTGCTGAATGTACAGTATTCATTCCTGAAGAAATCCCAAATAGTAAAGCAAATAATGCAGCTACCAACAACTCGCGGGATGCTTTACAGATGAACACAGCACTAGCACTTTCCAAGACTGAGTTAGCAGAGAAAAATCCTGGCAGTGCAAGTGCTGATGAATATCGAAAGAGTTCATGTGAGAAGGTATCTCAAACAGCTGATGTCGAGATGCCTGATGCTCCAATTGTTGATAGCACTGGAGCCATGTTTTCAAAGTCAGGTTTTAAGGAAGTGTTTCCTCCAGAAAATGCAGGATCTTGCCCTAAGAGACTCTCAACCAACACAAATATGGGTGGCCCTGAAACATGCACCCCCAGTATTGTACCAAACAACAGAGTACGAAAGGCAGCAGCCAAGAGGAAAGTATCTGCTGTCCAGCAAAACAGCTTTGGTGATGTGCCTTGCAAGAACAGCAGTGCTGTTGTGTCTGAATTTAAATTTGTGTATAAGAGAGCTTCAGAGGGTCCTAGAAATGGTAGCAAGAAAACAATGGATCAGAATCTTCAGAGTTCCAATGAGGATGGGGCCAGAGATGCCGGTGTATCATTTTCTGAAGATGACATGCGAGATAGATCGAAAATATTGCAAAATTCGCAAGCAAGAAGCAGCAAAAGACAAAAGGCAGCAGATTTAATGGATGGTTCTACTGATCATGACAAGGAGAACCTACCAGGGAATCATAATATTTCCAAATCAAAATATGGAAACAGTTGTACGAGTCTGAACAGTTTTATTCAAGCTGCAGGAAGTGGCAAAGACAGGCTTGCTGACCGCGGTGTGGTAGAAGAAAACGATTGTGGAATGTTAACTGTGCTGGAGCCCAGATTATTTATTTTGAGTGGGCATCGCCTTCTGAGAAAGGAGTATAAGTTGATACTTAGACGCCTGAAGGGAAGAGTTTGTAGGGATTCGCATCAATGGTCTTTCCAAGCAACTCATTTTATCTCCCCTGAGCTCCGCAGAACTGAAAAATTCTTTGCGGCAGCTGCCGCTGGCAGGTAGGTATACCATTTTTCCCATATGTGCCCCAGTGTTAATTCTCATAAATAGTTAGTATTGTGCTGCACCAGTCACCGAATAACTCAGTTTTCTCTCATTAGGCTTTATATTTCGAATGGTTTATACCTTGCTCTTGTTGTGTCGAAGTCATCCAACAAAAAAGTGCGCAACCACTAATATTTTGATACAAAAGGGCATTTATTGTGTGCACTAGGACCTGGATATATCATTTTTTCCTTTGTTATGATTTAACCTTTTGGCTGACCATTGCACCCCCAAAAAAAAAGCTTGCTGAAAATCTAGATTTTGACTAGGAAAACAGTGCCGATGCAACCATTCTTCCTTATCTGATTTCATGATATCTTAAGCTTTGCTGTTTTCCCCCAAAATAACAGGTGGATACTAAAGTCTGATTATTTGACTGCTTGTAATGAGGCTGGGAAGTTCTTAGAGGAAGAACCATTTGAGTGGCATGGTAATGGCCTTAACAATGGTGATACTATAAGTTTGGATGCTCCTCGGAAATGGCGCCAACTAAGGCAGCATACTGGCCATGGCGCTTTCTACGGGATGCAGATAATTATATACGGGGAGTGCATTTCTCCATCACTGGTAAGGCTATCTAGACAATGATTTTTTTTTAATCCGACAAGACAGTTGTGATGCTGTCATGCTACTAGTAGTACAATATATTGTCCATCGTTATGATGCACGTAATTTCAAATGTTCGTTTCTCATCCATGTTCGTTGTCTTTCGTTTGTTCTTTTAACAGGATACACTGAAGCGCGCGGTGAGAGCTGGCGATGGCACCATCTTGGCAACCTCCCCACCTTACACCCGGTTCTTGAAGAAACCTGATCACGTCGACTTCGCTGTTGTATCTGCTGGGACGCCAAGCGCAGATGCATGGGTAGAGGAGTTTAAGAGGCAGGGCATTCCATGCATCAGCGCAGATTATCTTGTGGAGTACATCTGCAAGCCAGGTCAGTCCCTAAACAAGCATGTCCTCTTCAACATGCACGATCTGGCAGACAAGTCCCATGCGAAGCTACTCAAGGGCCAGCTTGACGACGTGCTTGGAGAGGCAACTGAGGCGATGCAGCTGAACCAACTTGTTCGGCTTGTGGATCCAACGACCGGGAAGGAGGACTGATGCTGATCTGTGGCAGTGGCAGTGACGAGGAGAATGGAACCCGGATGCATATTCCCCTTGAAGCTGAAGCTGAAGCTACCCCAGGTGATGGAGGAGAGTGGCTGTGCACCAGCTGCCACAAAAATAAATTCCCCCACAAGTCTGCCAAATCAAGAGTGCTGAAACGTAGCTGATCTCTCTGCCTCTTCTGTTCTACGGTAGCGATGATTGTCATCTGTGCTGTGCCGGTGTAAAAAGTTTTTCTGCTTCATGGTTTCTACGTGGTTTGCCAGCCAGTGATCTCAAACTCTTCATATATGATAGCACAGTATAGAGTTGGTTTTCAGTAAATAATTTTACACTTGCAACCGCCAATAGTACAGTGCAGTACAGTTCACCACGTGATTTTACATACATGTATTATACTACTACTACTACTACTCGGCACGGAAGCAAGCTATAGCAACGAAGCATTTGCAGCTCTTGAGAAAAGCATTCATGTAAAGTTGTTGGCCATTTGAATCAATGGAGCATAACTGGGACAGAAACTTTGTGGCAACTTACCGCACGGATCTGAAATCTCGTGTCGGTTGCTGCTGCACTTGACTAAAAGAAAAGGCCCCTCCACTGTTTTGCGATTCACCGAGAGAATCGAATATATTTTGAGCAAAAGGCGAAAAGCCAGCAGGGCCATCAGCGAGCGATACCTGTTGATTAAGGGCATCTTCACTGCATCCATCCTCTGTGTACGAATGGATTAAGGGTGTTAAAGAAATGACCGTGAAGATATTTGCATGATTAAAGCCTGGAGACATAAGAAATGGGCCCTCCTCCTGTTCATTAGCTCACAATGAGATTGTCAAGTCACATCAGACTCGGGTACTTGTGCTGCCTAATCTTCTCATCCATAATAGTAATATTATTAGTAGTATAATACTACTAGTAAATTGATGCCAGTGAAGCATGCATGATGCTGTCGCTACAAATCACATCGGCCCAGTGTAAACTCCTACTCCTACTGAGTTAACAGTGAGTTACTGCAGCTAACGTAAGGGTTAACATTTTGTGTTACTTCACCGCAGGTGTCATGTGTAGTACAGTACACAGGTTGGTACCACCAATTTTGATAGACCAATTTGGCAGTGCAAAGACGGCATTTGGACGTTCAAATTAAATGATGTCTTTTGTCTTGCTCAGCTTGATCGATCACTTTATCCGCTTGAGAAGGATATTAAACCGATGCATCATGTGAACCATCAACCTGTAAGTAACAGACCATGTTGTGTGATCTGACGCAATAAATTAGCTAGGGGTGCCTCTGCCTCTGCCTGCACGATCCAACTAATAGTAATCTACACGACACGAGCCATGCTAAGGGACAGCTAATTCGGCTTCCTTTTCACGTCATTCTTTACGCGAGTCATGCCCTGTTCATGCGGTGCAACCTCTCTTCCTCTTTATTCAGAGAATGAACAAGTACACCATCGATCAAGTGGTGCAACGACAGATCCAATTCCTTCTTTCCAATCCAGATCTGATGAGCAAACAACGGCTTGCTTGCTTGCTTGCATTGCAAATAGAAATTTTCAGATGGGCAGGTTGGATTAGATATCAGTAGCTAAGCTAGCTGGATCATCAGAACAAAAGCTGGCATGCCATGGCCATGCAGCATTGCAGGGCAATCTCATTAAAGCTTGGTCTCAAAAGGAGAACGTCCTTTGTGCAGTGCAGGAACATTACTGTAGGAGTAAAAAATTTTGCCATGCACGAGTGTACAGTCCCATGGATTTCTCTGCACACCAGCAGATTTGTCATCGGATTATGTCCACATTTGTTCGCTTTAAGAAAAGCTGTAGTAGGATGTTACTACCATTGTTACTCCCATTTCTTCCTTTACATTCAGCAGGGACCAGAGGGACCATGAATGATGAGTTCTCACAAACAATATGGCGTGCCACTATGCCATGTGTGAGACTGAATGCCAGCCATTCTTCAGTTGCCATATGCCACCATCGATAAACTTGAAGCAAGCTGATCAGCTGAGATGAGCTAGCCCACACTCACGAGCTGCTAGATTGCAGCTCTATCTGCGGCTGCAAAGCAGAAAACGGGCGACTTTTGGCTGTGCAGCCATGGGACCGACCGGACCGAGACGACGACACCAGATCTGCTGCTGCTGCTGTTGTTTGTGCCCATATTGATCTCTCGCATCATCCGCCGTCACCAGAGCATGGGCACACACACCTTCACCACACTTATCCACATGCATTTGCTGATGCTTTTTCCTCGTCCCCGAATTCTGAATTTGTTGTTGGTAATAGTACAAGCAGAGGATGAAGAAACTTGTATAGCAATAGCATCGCCTTCGGACTTCAGTTCGTTGGAGGTATGCGGCTGCAGGTAAAATATACTCCTACTACTACTATACCAGTGCAGGATCTTGATTGATAAAATAACTCTGAATTGAAATCTGTACAAAATTTGCATTACCAAGAGGGTAGCCTAGCATGGTGCATGGACATCTACAGGGAGAGAGAGAGAGAGAGAGAGAGAGAGAGAAGGGACCAGATTTCACAAGGAAACTAGAGCTACAATACTTAACAGACTCTACAAGTACACAACAAAACGAGACAAATCCAAAATTTTTCAACAACTGCCTTCTGTGGGTCGTTTTCCCCGCTGGAAAGCGCCATTTCGAGCTGTACACAACTTGTCCAGATTTGGAACCAAACCAACGCTTCGCTTCAAACTTGCTCTCTGTTTTCCCGCCACCTTCTTCTTCCTCCGTCCTGGCCGCACTAGCAATTCATCAGCAGCTCATCGCCTCGCACTTCACCGGTATCGGCCGGTCGAACCCGCCACGGGACAGCAGGGTCCCCACCACCGCCATGTCGCGGCAGAACACGCCCTGGAACACCGGACTTCCCATCGCCGCCGCCGCCGCCATGGCAGCTGTTGGCATTGCTGCTGCCTGAGTTACCTGAACCTGAACATTCGTGCTAGGCACACTAACACTACTGATCCTGGCCTTCTCCGGCACGGCGGCGGTCTCTTCTTGCTCGCGCGCCAACGCTGCCGCGGCGGCTGCTGCTGCTGCCGCGGCGGTGGCGGCGGCGGCGTCCTTGGCCCTCTGTCTCTCTGCGGCCTCCTCGTCCTGCACGACGGACATGATGAACGAGTAGCCCTTCTGCAGCATGCGGTACAGCGACAGCGCCGACATGCGCGCCTGGTCGCGCACGGCCTCCAGGTCGCGGTGCTCGTCCACGAGCTCCAGCCTCTCGGCGAACGACGCGCACCGGTCGGGCCTGAGCTTCAGCGTCAGGAGGAGGTGCGCGCGCTCCAGCTCCGACCGCGTGCAACCGCGGCGCACACCGAGGAGGGCGTAGTAGTCCACGCTGCACGCCTCGCCGCCGGCCACGCGCCCGCGGAGCTGCTGGATGCGTGGGGTCAGCGCGCGGTGCGCGCCGGCGATCTCACTGAAGCGAACGCCGCCCTGGGGCCGCCATGTCGGCCCCGGCAGCTTGCCGTCGCGGAGCGCCGCGTCGTAGAGGAGCTTGAGGTGCTCCAGGTCGCGGAGGCAGTCGCTGAGCGCCCCTACCGACTCGAGAAGGTCGGCGCGCGAGCGCAGCGCCGGGATGAACGCCGGGTCAAGCGCGAGCGCGCGGTTGCAGTCGGCGATGGCGTCGGCTGCCCGCCCGCTGGAACGGAGCGCCTCGGCGCGGCCGACGAGGCAGGCGGTCGCGAACGGGTGCGGGAGCACGCCACGCCGCGCGTCGAGCACCTTGGAGAAATGGCGCACGGCCTCGGCGGGGAGGTCCGCGTCCAGCGCCGCCACCGCGGCGGCGCGCCGGCGGAGCAGGAGCTTGACGTGCGCGAGGAGCTGCGACACGGACTCCGCCTCGCTTCCCGCCGCGCCGGACTTGGAGGCTCTTCGACTCGCCGGCGCGGAGATAGCGTTGGCCGTGAGGTTGGACGGCGAGAAGCTGTCCTCCGACCAGCAGACGCTCTCCCGTCGGAACGCGGCCGAGGCGAGGCGGCGGCCGGTCTGGAGCAGCGCGGCGGCGTCCTCCATTAATCCGAGGTGGAAGCAAGCTTGGCCCAAGACCAAGTACCTCCACTGGGTGTCGGCGCTGGTGTTCTTGGAGAAGCCGGCGAGGACGCGGTGCTTGAGGTCGGAAATGTCGAAGCAGCAGAGGAAGCGGGAGGCGGCGGAGGCAGCGTCGGAGCGGTCACGGGCAGGCGAGAGCAGGTCGGTGCGGGAGGCGGAGGAGCAAGAGGAGGAGGAGGAGGAGGAAGAGGAGGTATCATCGGCGGAGCAGGGCTTGGTGCAGCTGGGGATGTAGTCGCGGAGCATGTCGGCGACGGCGCGGTAGCGGCGGAGCGCGAGGAGAGAGCGCGCCCGGAGCTCGAGAGCGGCCTCCATGCGCGGCGACATCTCTAGCACCGCTTCCACTAGTCCAAGCGCCGCCGTAGCCGCTGAGTGCTCGCCACCTTCCCCATCCAGCGGCGCGGCGGCGGCGGCGGCGAGAGCAGCCCGAGCCTCGGCGAGGTAGTCTCCGATGATCTGCTGCACAATGCACAGCACCAACAAATCAGTTGCTGAAGCCAAAGCCAAATTGGGAGCAAAACCGCCCAAATTGCCATCTTTTTTGGTGGCACATAACACATTGGATGAAGAATTAAAGAGGGGGCAAGAAACAACCTTTCGGTGTCCGCGGAGCCAATTCCTTCTCCTGTCCGGCGAGGACACCGCCATTGGTGGCAAGAAACAGAAGCAGCAGTAAGGCCTTGGCAATCTACTGGAGTACTCCTATGTATGGTATGGAGTATATATACTTAGGAAATGTAGATGGATTGGGAATGAGAATGGAGAGCAAGAAATTAAAGAAATGCCAGCTCCCTCTGTCCCTTAACGAACCAACCAAACTACTCCATCTCCATGAGTCCCATGACCATGAGAGGAGAAGAGAAGAGAAGAGAAGAGAAGAGAATGGAAGGGATCGAGTAGTATAGTATAGCTGGATATGGATGATCCCAAGCTGGACAAGAAGAAGATGCCCGTGCTGTGCACTCCTCCTCCTTGGCACGCACACGCAGGCCACCCTACCCTAGTATTGGTGGTCTCCTAGTGCGTAGGGTGCCATGGCCTATGCATCCACCTCGGCTAAAAGCTTTTTAAAGAGAAAGAAAGAGAAAGAAACCATTGGCACATCACCCTGCCAGCAAAGCAATTCCTGCCTTTTCTTCTCTCCTCTTCTCTTCTTTTTTTTTTCTTTTCTTTTTCCCTGCTGGCTTTTCTGATCTTCTTCATCTTCTCCATGTGATTAGGACACTCTGCTCATTCATTCACATTCGCATCTCATGATAACCTTTTACTACTCCTGCACACCACCTAGAGTACCACAGTAATTGTCGTGGATAAACTCACGGCACACTACTCCTACTCCTACCTACTTACACTTATAATGGCATGTGTAGTACAGTAGTAAACTGGAAGAATTATACAGTAGGATTACAGTACATGGAGTAACAATTTTTAATTAATTACCTTGCATATATGATAATGCTGTTAGAGGCAGTAATGAAATGGAATGCAGAGAGAAGAAAGAGCAGCAGCAGCAAAGCATACTTAAATTTCATTTCAATTCATTGAAGCCTTGTCACATGTAGAGGCCTGCCTGACTGTCAGCATCATATCATGCATGGCATGGCCTTTCCAGCACACCAACTACTCTGCTGTCCACCCATGTTACTCCAGTGGTATTGCTATGTTACACTTCCCTTCCCCCTTTTCATTTCATCACTGCAAAACTACTCATCTTTCAAACTTTAAAATACAGACTACTCCCCTACTACCAGTACGCCAACAGTAATCAAAGCAACCATTACCTACCCACTACCTCTACATAGTGTACCGAATTCATCTTATTACTGCTAGACTAGGGGATTAACTCACAAGCCCTAAATGGATTATACTACAACTGATTTACCTCTAGAAGAACACATGTTAGCATGTACTATGAGCAACTAACAATGAGTGGGCCCAGCTGTCAGACTGTGTCCAT
Source organism: Oryza sativa Japonica Group (assembly GCF_034140825.1). Classification (NCBI taxonomy): domain Eukaryota; kingdom Viridiplantae; phylum Streptophyta; class Magnoliopsida; order Poales; family Poaceae; genus Oryza; species Oryza sativa. Next base: position 29,571,592 of record NC_089041.1, on the reverse strand, counting down.
GGAGAGTGCTAATGAGGTGGAGCCAGCTGCAGGCTGTTGGAGCAGTCGCCTGTTAATCAATAATTAAGAAAAAGGGTACCACTACTCCAGGCTGGTTGCCAATGCCATACAGTAGCATTTTATTTGGTGACTACCATCGGATGCCTGATTGCATATATATATTGCCCATGCATATGTCTTCGCATACGGTCAAACGGATGGATGGAGGGGATCATTGGATCAATCCATCCCTGTTTTCAGACTAGACTTTCAGGGTTTTTCAGGTGGCTGGACTGGATTGGACCCTAAGGTCAGGTCAACCTTGTTGACACCTCACCATTTCCATCACTCCAGTACCCTGTAGATACAAGTGTACTGGAGTACAGTACATGTTTGTGACTACAGTATATAGATACTCTTGCTCAATTATTTAGTCCAGTAGAAACTTGGGTATGTGGGGAAGTGGAATCCAAGGGTATGTATGCTTTACTTCACCCACCCTTTACATTACCACTTGACTACACATTTATTAAATATTTTCTAATCAGTTCTAGTACAGTTTTTACCTCTTAAACTGTGAGAAAGTATATATCTCTTCAAGGATAGGTGAAAAACTCTTCCTACAAATATTGACGTTCTCTTTTTGAACCTATTTTTTTTAAAAAAAAATTGACATGGTCTAAATACAACTTTGGCTATAAATTTATATCACACTATATTTGTCAAACCTGATAAAAGCTTGCATTACCAGAGTATTTTCTTGAGGCACATTATGTTCATATATCAAATCAAAATATTTAAAAAGATCTTGGTGTTCAAAGTTTTAATAAAGTTATGGCTAAGGGCATTTTCACTTTCCTACCATTTTCAACCTTACAAGTTTTGGCGTTAGCATATTTTGGTATAGTCAAAAACTAAACATAACGTTACCATTTACCCTACCAAATATTGGTAATTCTAGAAGTTTCCTCTCACTAAATCTCTCTCAATGGTAAGGTTTCATACCAAACACAACCAACACTATCAAATTTTGGTAACTTCAAAAGTGCTAAATTTTGACATTACCAAATTTTGGTAAGGTTGATTTTGGTAACAAAGTAATGAACAAGCAGCCCTAAGAAATTTTCTGCATGATGTTATGTTGTTGTGATCAGAAGGAGTATTTAATTACTGTTTGTTTCCATTTTTCCGAAGCTAGCATTATTGATTGCAGCAGTTGATTGTCATATGATCATCTTTTTTTTTCGGGGGAAATAGGGAGATATATTACTCAAAAGAATCCACATCGAGGAGATGTGAAATTATCATCCTTGCATATACGAGCGATATGAGCATGATCATGAGCCCCATGCATTAGGGATTAGAGAGTGGGAGGTGAACTGGTACCACTGAATAATGATTGCCCCTCTCGCCATCTCATCTTAATTAGTGGTTAATCCATTGGATCATTGGACGAGTTGATGTTTATGACTTTAGGTGGTTGGTTTGCTTTCCGTTTTCATGTATATATATATTCGGGCCAAAAGATAAGGCAATAATCTTCCCCTGTACGGAGTATATATGTTGAGCTGGTGAGACAGTTCGTTGATGGATTAACCGTTTTTTAGAGAAGGCCAAACCTTCTCATTCTAAAGTATAGCAATCTTATCGGTTGTCCATCTTGTCATGGCTTATTAGATAGTATTAAAAGTTAATTTATAGGTAAAAATTTCATAGATGTGTTCTCAGTAACTTAAAAGTCAATACTGAAAAAAAACAATATTGAAAATATCTTAAATCAACTTCAAAATTAAGTTTTTAAAAAATAAATTTTAGCCTTAGCTTTAGCTTATTAGGGCAATGTTTCAAAAAAAAAGTATAGTAGAGTGAGTATATGCGTGTAGACAATGCAACCGTTATGTCAACATCACATATACATTGAGCTATGATCACTGAACATCTCTCATGCATGCTAACTACCAGCTCCTAACTGTCTCCAAACTGCCACTGGGGATTAATGTACTACTGTCTTCTACTAACCACCCGGAAGCCTGCCATGTGTTTTCAGTTGTTTTTTTTTTTAATTCAGCTATGGAATATCTATACAAGACAAAAAAAAAATTAAAATATTCTAGTATTGTTTAACCTTCAGCTTATAAGCAACCAAAATTTAGATTTTAAAACCTAATTTTAAGGTTTATTTTGTTATAGTTTATTTTCCAACTTTGGTTTTGAATTAATAAAAATACATATAAAAGTTTTCTTCACACATTATTGTTTAGTTTTATCAATAAAACGTTACGGCTTATAATCAGTATAAACAAAACGCGACGTACTCTTTTAAGTTTCGTGTAGAACTCAAGGCTGAACAGAACCTAGTTTGTTTGGAGACAGAGACTGAAGCTCGCTTATATACAAGTCAAATTAATGTAGAAATTAAACGTGGCAAATAGTAGTAAGTGATAATACTACTCCAGCTGGAAAAGAAGACATGAGTACTTTAATTAGGTGATCGAAACCGTTTGGTAAACAAGGAGCATTAGTGCTCCAAATCTACCAGCAACGAATCGAACAGCGAGCATCTAGTCACATGGGGAATGGGGGCAGATATATGCAATGTGGGTCAGGACTCATCAGGGTCAGAATATTGATCCTCCAAAGCCATTGGAGCACCCATATCTGCTCTACCCCTGCATGTAGTACTCAGTAGTTAATTACACTTGTGCCGTGCACTCAACTCAAGGCCGGCAGTTGCTGCAACCTTCTTTGGAGTATCTTCAACTGAGAATACAGTACTGTGTCACAAGTTTAAACTGATAGTTGAGCTAAATGGAACATGGTTAATTTCACACTAAAACTATCTCATAATTACTGCATGCATGCAGCTAAACATGGGTATAGTCCCATATATGATCCAGCATTAAGTCGCTGTCTGTCTGGTGTGCAATGTGCCAATGTGTGTGTCTTGTCTGCATGTTTCTGATCTGAATTTGCTCTCGCTCGTCCCCAGCACAGCAAATAAAGCAGTACTGCTAGCTGCTGCCAAGTGCCAACACATGAAAGAGACCTGTTATTAATCCTAGTAACTAGCAGAGGCTGGCAGCAGACCACTGTTCCAAGTACAGCAAGCAAACATTGGTGTGGTGATCCATGAAAAACAAGTGAGTCGTTCCAATATGCAACTATATATATTAAGATCGATCGATCACGCAGGAAGGAAGGACAGGATCGAGTGCCTAGGCAACAACAAGCACTACCAAACAACGACCCTCTCTGCTAACTGATCACTAGCTTGATTCCTGACTGCCTGCCTGCCTGCCTGCCTTTAATTCTGGAGGTCAGCGCAACTCAATCCATCGACATCGAGGAGGAGCAACAACAAGCCCCTAGCTAAATGGGTGCATATATAGTGCTTGCCTTGCCTTTTTGTCAGATATATATAAGCATATATATGTATCCATTCCTATATATATCTTGGTACAGTAGGATGGAACAGATCACCGTATTCATATGTCAATGCATCATATGCATGTACAGTAGCAGCGCGGTTAATTTGGATGGACCATCGATCATGGCTAGGTTAATCCTGCATGCTTACATGCATATATGTCAACTAGCTCGATCTATCCAGCTCATTCTTGCTGCTGATATGATGCTGACTCTTTTCGCGATGCTGTGGAGTACGAATTCGAAGTCGCCGGATGGCATATCATGCATGGCCGCGCGCAGCTTTATTCGTCGTTTCTCTAGCTAGCTAACTATAAGTAACTAACTATAATTGATTATTGGTCTGCCACATGAAATGTCTACACTGTATGCATCTCTCAGCTCCTCATCTTCACCAGTCGATCCAGAGGCTAAAAGAATTTAAAGGAGCAATCTTTATCTGGTGTGAGCAGGTCCCTCCAACAGGTCCGCTATGCTTAACTTTATTTTCTTTAGCCCCAATATATTTTGAAACACACGAATAATTTTTCAGTGGTCAAATTTATAGTACTAATTTGTGTCACATCTCGTACTAGATTTATTTTTTATGTGACGGAGAGAGGATGTGTAAAGTCTAATATTCAAATTCATCTACATGTGAAGAAAAAAAAGATAAAATTCTGATAGATTTATACTCTTAAAATTATTAAGTTTTTTTTGTTACGATAAAAATATAGCGAATTTGAGGTCAGATCCTTACACATAGTTATAATACTTTTACTCAATTTTTTTGAATTTTCAATAATATTTTTAGTTGATTTGTAGTAGTGTAAACACCAAACTACTTTCATTGAATCTATACATTGATATGTTTATTTTGGGTTGAAAATTGTGCTACATGTCTTTTTATAAACTTTATCAAATTTAAGAAAAGTTTAAATTAAGATGAAATTAAAACAACTTACAGTACGAAACCAGGGGAGTACCTAACTTGTAATGGAATCAAGATTATATTGCTACGTGTCCCTACAGACAGTTTGACTTGCACACAACTGAAAAAACAACAATATATGCAAATTCCAGATCCATCATCGACCGCAACAATGTCACCATCGGACGAAAGAAGGGAAAAACAACGATAATAAAGATATATACTTTACTTTTTTTTAATTTTTTCCTTTACTTTTCTCTGCTTTTCAATCTCTTGTACTTAAGTGGCCATGTGGTTGTTAAAATGGATCCAATCTTTAGAATTATTTCTAACCTTTGAACTCTACGATTTTTCATGACTATTTATATAGTTACGTGCACCAATGATGCTAGGATAGGGGGCAACATATCCTATGCACACAGATCCTCACGTGTACACATGTGCACACCAACTAAAAAATGTCACCAAAAAATCTAGAAAAAAATCATACACATACTTTCAATTGTATTACACCTAGGGTTAAAATCTTAACGTCAAATTCATTATATTTTAGCCGTAACAAAAAAAAACAAAAAATCTGACAGTTTTAAGGTTGCAATTTTGTTAAAATTTTATCTTTTTTGTTATTCTCTATGTAGAATGAATTTGAAGATGCGACTTTGCACGTAGATGTAATACTATTGAAAGTATATGTATGAATTTTCCTATAATTTTTTGTGATATTTTTTAGTTGGTGTACACGGTGTGTACACGCGAGGGCCTGTGTGTATAGGATACGCTCCCAAGATAGGGAATGCAATTTTTTAATATATAAAGAGGTAAAAGAAGATTAATTCCTGCTCTCTGCACTAACTTAAATATGCGCATTGTCGTTTTAACTAGGAGTAGGACATGTACAGTAAGGCGGAAATGGATATGCAATTCAAAATATCGATCCACCCAGTGGGCTTATAGGTTTTTTTTGTCATGGTTAAATTTGAATTGACATTCTCTCTAGTTTTTGTTATAAAGCTGGATCGATCTTTGGTTAAAAAAAATGAATTGGTAAGGGTTTTTTTTTGGATAATGGAATTTAATCCATGTCTACGTCAGACATATATACAGCAACAAATTTGAGAAGCAAGTTTGTAAAGGTTTGGTTAGCTAGCTATTGTCTGTCGTTTATTTCTCTCTGTTTTTCTTCTTACTTGAAAGGCAAAGGCACATAGATCTCCTGTTTGATATCGAGAAATAGTTTTTAGTGTACACTTGCATTTATTTTAGAGCCATGGATATGTATGCAGCGAATGTACTATCTCACTCAGAAATGTCATGCACCCAAAAATAAAGAGGGTTGCACACGGCCGAGACATGATATCTCATTGGATCCTATGCTAAAGTAGCGGCAGTATGTATTGGGTTGGGGACACACAGAGAGAGAGAGATGAAAATTATTCATTCATGCGGTGAGAAGAACAAAGAAACGGAGTTTCTTCCGGACCCGCATAAGAGTAGCAGTAAGTGTTCGATGCTTTGCATTTTTTTGTAACAACAGGGCAGCTATATATATGCCTCTAGATCATAATTCATAAGAGTGACTGTATGATGAAGGCAGGCATCTGAATGAATGCAGAGTTGGCTGTGAGCTGATAGTAGTAGCAGCTAGTAGCTTTTTACTAGTATCACTATCATGTGTCTGCAGTCATGCAAATGTATCATGTTCTCCAGTCCATATTACATAATATTACTGACAATGAGCTATTACTAAATGTGTGAAAAAGGTGCGGGTAGCTTGTGTTTTTATTCATTATTTCGATGGATTGTTCACAGTCAGTAATACTAACAGGGCAATCGATTGTTGGGTATAGGAATAGGAAGGAAACAACGGAGGAGGAACCTGACGATGAGTAAAAAGTTGCATAGGATTCCCAATGAGCAGTGCTGAGTGGAGTGACCACCCATATATATATAGGGTGTGTTTAGTTCACGCTAAAATTAGAAGTTTGGTTGAAATTGGAACGATGTGACGAAAAAGTTAAAAGTTTATGTGTGTAAGAAAGTTTTGATGTGATAGAAAAGTTGAAAGTTTGAAAAAAAAAGTTTGGAACTAAACACGGTGATAGAGGAGTACATACATATCTTCAGGCTGCTGCACGGTAGTGGTACATGGCTACTCTATGCAACTGCAGGGCCCCAGTTGCCTTATATATACTGATAAATTACTGAGATACTCTCTCTGATCCTATAGGCAGGCATGCAGGACAGCATAATGTACGTATATGATATGGAGCCGTACATACGAGCATATGGTACGCACACGTGCATGTACATACTCCTATACGGCAACAGGACACGACATACGCCGCTTACTTTACGTTTTGCAGCACACCACATCACGCCTCGCTGGCTGCTGCATTTATTTATTTATATCACTGCACACTCGGACTACCTCTTTCAGCTGTTTCGAATGTACTCCCGAAAAAAACAATACAGGATTAAAATGCCCGAAAAAAAATACAGGATTAAATGTCCTAACATCTCAAATTCTATGGATTGGAAAAACACAAGAAAATTATAGGAATAGCTATTTGCAAAAAATGTAGAAAAAACACAAGATGAGAGTTGAGAGATGAAGGATTTTTGCTAAGAGGTTGAAGCTAATGTTAGAATTCTCTAAAATTCCTATGTTTTGAGCCAATCCAAAGAAATTTCATAGGATTTGTTATAGCTATTCTTGTGATCCAAATAATCACGTAGGAAAATTTTTCATAGGACATGAATTCCTCTAAAATTCCTTAAAAATCCTTTGTTGCAAAAGAAACCTCTTGGTTTTACCAAATTTTGGTAATGTAATAACTAAACATACTTTTCCATTGTCACCATACTAAAATTTAGTATTTCTAAAAGTTTCTTCTCATAAAAAAAGAATTTGAAAAGGTGGTAAACCAAACACATCCAATACTTTCAAATTTTGGCAATGCCCATATGTGTCAAACTATAGTAATATCAAATTTTGATAAGATTAATTTTGGCAACAAACTAAACCAGCCATAGAGTAACTATACTTACAGATCAAGTACATTACCAAGGATATTACCAATATCGATCAAGTATTGTCTGCGCATCTTCAAATTACCAATAGTAGGTGTTGTCGTATGATGAACACTTTTGCTGAAAGGTAGGCTCACTCGAGTTTTATGAAAAATAGGATTATAAAGTATATTAGTTAATTAAGTAATATTGGATCCCTATTACATATCCCGTATAGTCTATTTATAGTTTCACTGTCCTAGATTTACAATTCTAGGTTTTTTTTATGCCAATGAATTTACATGACCGCCTTTATAACAGGGAGGTTTAAAGGGAAAAAAGTACACCGAAGGTCTCTCAACTTGTCATCAAGTTACAAAAACATCCTCAATCCGCAAAATCAGATATCCGGCGTCTCTTAACTAATCAAAACCGGTTACAAGAGGTCCTTCGGTGGTTTTAATCTCGGTTTTGTCCGACGTGGCGGCTAAGTCAGCGTGGGACCTACGTGGGGCCCACATATCAGGTGTACACGTCACCTTCTCTCTCTCCCCTTTCTCTTTCTCTGTTTCTCCTTCCTTCCTCTCGATCTATGCTCTCGTAGGGTGCGCGCGGCCGGCGACGGCGGCTCCCAGGGTGGCGCGAGATTCCCCCAGGCGGCGCGCGGGCTCGGGGCTGCGCGATCTCGCCGGCCTCCCCGTCCCCCTCGTGCGGGCCGCCTGATGTTCCCCTCGAGCTGCGCCATCTCGATCTGGTCCATCTCTTCTTCCTCGCTGGTGTCGCCGTCCTCCTCCTCGTCGTCCGGGCTACGCCGCCGTCGCGCGTTCCGTCCGGCATTGCAACACAGTCGAATAGCTGAAGAATTACAAAGCGACAATGGATGAATGATGAATCCCTTCAAAGGACTCCATGCCATGGCCGTTGTTCACCGCGGCCACCACAGGGGTCACCGCCCTCAAATGTCCACCCAGAAAGCTGCCATGGAAAATTAAACATAAGGCAGCGAAGTCATACACAGACATGAATACGGCGTGACACGCAGGAACTGAACAAAGGTAACTATGGCACGGGCACACTAGCAAGCACACACTTGCTGTGGTACACAATCACATCCATTGATGTGGCTAAGACCAGAAGCAACACGAACACTAATACGAAGTGTGAGCAAGTACGCACGCGAGCTCGGAGTAGAGGCATCAAACGCTAACTACTCGATCGCTACAGATTGGGGTTGAGTAGACTCACCATCGGAGGGGTTGGTGAACCCTGGTACGGAGGCGAACGCGGCGCACAGCACCACCGCGGCGAGGAGGAGGCGAGGCAGCGCTGCCGCCGCCATTCCGATGCCTCCGCAGCTCAGCCCCCCCTCCCCCCCCCCCAAAAAAAAAAAAATCCAGCGCCGATCGCCACGAAATCCAGACCAAATCGAGCGATCCGCGCCCGAAATCACCGACGACGCCAACCGGAACGCTCTCGAACCTTCCCAAAAACACCCTGCGTGCGCGCTTGCTCCCGACGCCGCCGCTCGAAATCCCCCCCCCCCCCCCCCCCCCCAAATCCGTGCGGATCGGACCGAGCAATCCGCCCGCACGCGGCCGCCGCCGGCATCCCCATGCCCTGCGAGAGGAAGGAAGGAGAAACAGAGAAAGAGAAAAGGGAAAGAGAGAGGCCGAGAGGGTGACATGGACACCTGACATGTGGGCCCTACGTGGATCCCACGCTGACTCAGCCGCAACATCGGATAAAACCGGGTCAAAACCACCAAAGGACCTCTGGTGACCGTTTTTAATTAGTTAAGTGATGACCTCTGGTGACCGTTTTTAATTAGTTAAGTGATGACGGATATTTTTTAACTCGATGACAAATTGAGGGACCTTCGGTGTACTTTTTCCGTAAAGGGACAACAGTGCTCTTTTGGCCCATATGGACCGGCACATGGGCCCTAGAGACCCTCTCCTGGGCTGCTTACTGGGCCTTCCTGAACTAGACCAATTACCGCCCATCCGGCTTGGCCACCGGATTGAGGAGCACAGCAAAGCAAGTGTCACGAGACCAGAGTTGCTGTTGCTGATTGTTCTGCATGTTATCTACCACAACTACGTTTCTACTTCCTCCGTTTTACAATGTAAGTTATTTTAGTATTTCTCATATTCTTTTCGAACGAAAATTTTATATGAAAGCTTTTCTAGGAGCACAACCGCAGTAAATAGTGATCCCCTAGTATGATACGAGTAGTACTGTATATCGACATTGGCACGTGCTTACATGTATCTTCACTGTATCGATTAACAATAATTAACGACGATATTAATTAATTACTTGTATTAAAATTCGCTCTTCTACTCTACTCGACTCTCGACTCGACTGATCGACTCGATCCACCACACTCGAAACAATTAAATTCAGAAACTCGAACAAGTATAATACCTAGCCATTCTCTCACACAATATCTGCATCTTGCAAACCTGTAATTACTAGTGATTAATTCAAGCTAAAACCAAAATTACAAGGAGCACATATATTCAGCTGGGGTAACAACAATTAACAGCAGAACGTCGTCTCTAATCCCTTCTTTTCTTAAGCGAAAACTATGCAGATCCCAAGTGATTAATCAAGAGAGAGAGAGAGAGAGAGATCATGATCGATGAATTTAGGAGGATCTGTGGTGTAGTGTTCTTCAGATCGGGCTGTGATGAATTCACTGCTCTCGCTTACATTGATTCTTGGTTAATTGGGTGGATCGGAATTCAGAAAGCATAATCCATGGCAGCGTCGAGCAAGCTACCGCCTTGGCCACGGTGGTCGACGTCGGCGATCGAACAGCCATGACTCGATCTCGATGGCGGAGAGCTGTGTCTCCGGCGGATGGCGGTGATAGGCGCGACGGACGCCGGGGCTTCCGAATTTGATGGGCAGTTCAGGGAGCAAATGCGACGCCTCCGGGGTTCGGTAAATTAAACTCCAACCCCGAAAAAAGGCCGATCCATACAGATGGGCTACATACGACCCAACCGAAGTCAGGTGAACTCTTCAGAAAAAAGTCCACTTGGGCTCCGTCTAGTATACCGTGGATTTGATTAATATCCTTCAAATGCACAAACCTGATACAACAACTCCTCCAATTATTAAAACTGGTTAAAAAATAACTTCGAGAGTAATTAAAAAAAACTAGAATATTAGGGAAGGACCTAATATCAAATAATTAGGAGGGGTGAGGCTTTGAACCCAGGTTGTCTAGCCCACCACCTTGTGGAGCTAGCCGAAAGACCCCTGGGCATTTCTCACTTCAAGAGTAATTTAATGGTGGTTTTCACTGATGTGGTGCCCATGTGAAATATTGACCTGGTCTTTATACTACATAGCACTTATGTGGAATTACAATCAGCAAGATAAATAAATAAAAATTAGACCCACATATCATTGCACTTTTTTTAAAACAAGATTGAAATAATCCGTGTAACCCACATGTCAGTCATGACATGGCGCCTATATGTCATCCTCTCTCTCCCTCTCTTATTCCTCCTATTATTCTTATTATATCCTCCTCCTCCTTCCTCTTCCCTCTTCGGCCCTTCCTCCCCTAGCTAGAAGGCTCCTCTCATCCCTCATCCCTCTTTTGCATAGCAGTGACATGCGAGCGCTCCCCTCGCCCCTCCCTCCCCCCTCCAACCCCAAGACGCAACAGGTTAGAAGTCGTGTAAACCAGAAATGAATTAACGGCTTGCTCTTGTCATAGGCCATCTCATAAGTTGTGGGTTTTCTCTAAGGTTTCTGACGAGGTAGGTTTTTGGGGGAAGAGGGGAGTTGGGATTGCGGAGGGAGAGGCTGCCAAAATCACTTTGCTCTGTGGCTTCACTAAGAGGCGGGCAAACCCGGGAGGGGCCACTGCAGGGAGTATGGGTGGCTGCCTTGGAGCTGGGAGCTATCTTTAGCAATCAAGGAAGCTTGACAGCCACCCCGCATGCTGAGTGGGAAAGAGAAGGCTGCGGTATAAGTTGACATGTGGGTTTTACAGTTTTTTTTTCTTGTCACTTACACGTGGGATCTATGTTTGTTCTTAATTTTTCTATTGATTGAACTGCCAAGCCAGCTAATACCTCTATTAAAATTGCTGAAAAAGTCATTTTACACAATCTTAATAGCTGATGGGTTCGATATATTTGATTTTATAGTTAAGGGATACGAATGAGATCCGATCAATATTAAAGGCAGTCAAACTGTAACACTTTAACGCACCAACCCTGACTTCCCGGAAGTGCTCATTAGGTCGAGAACTGAAAAATTTGTACTCCCTCCACTTCACAATGTAAGTCATTCTAACATTTCCTACATTCATATTAATGTTAATGAATCTAGACATATATATCTATATAGATTCATTAACATCAATATGAATGTGGAAAATGCTAGAATAACTTACATTGTGAAACGGAGGGAGTACTACTGTGTGTTCTGATTCATCTGACAGCCCAAAACCAATGGATTCGACCCCTTTTGTCTCCCTCCATTCCCTCCCCCTCCCCCAAAAAAAAGTTACCTAGGAGAGGATGTGACATTTTCTAGGACACAATCTCGACAAATGACTGTCCATGTTTAGATTCGTTGTACTGGGATAGGTTTTATTTTCTCCTAGGTTAATTTATTTTAGAACGGAGATATTAATGGAAAGGCATGTATCGAGTAACCCTAGCAGTTACAGGCACACATTTCGAGCGATCAAATCAAATCATTTTGGCCTGGTGGATGCTGCTCCAATCATTTAGGCTTGTCGACTAGTATCTGGCTGCTTAATTTATATGGTTCCTTTGCATGAAAGAAAATTCGTAGGATTTGTGGAGGATTTAAATTCTTAGAAATTTCTTTTCTACGAAGCCATTTAAACATGAGAAATAGGATGTCCAGATTCATATGAAGTAACCTCCATTTCCCCTAAATTCTAATGGAAAATAAGCCTATATATTCTCATCCTTATGTTTTTTTTACTCTCTTCATTCAAAAATACTACTATAAGATATAATTAACCACCCTTAATCTAATGACAAAAAACCATACTCCTTTCGTCTCTAAATATAAGGGATTTTAATTGGATGTGACACATCCTAGTACAACGAATCTGAACAATCTTCATATCTAGATTCGTTGTAATAGAATACATCATATCCAACTAAAATTTCTTATATTTATGGACGGAGGGAGTATATTATTGTCCCCTCGTTTAGATCACTTTAAGAAATGGTACAATGTATGCATCATTGCATATAAATATCCAATAGATAGATCATGAGAGTGAAGGATTCAAAAATAATAATTTAATGAAGAGAATATGCTAGTCAATTGAATATATGCATGCATGTCTTGTATTATAAAATATCTGAAAAATAGTTCTACAATGTCTACAGTGTCTTGGATTTTGGAACGGAGAGAGTACTTTGTTTTTTTAAGAAGTAGCGGATCGTTACGATGGAATTCATGATCACATGCAAATTAACTATAAACATGACTGCATCATAATTATAATTGCTCCTCGATCAATTAATCGATCTCCTTTTTAAGCCCCGGAGATCGATCGAGACAGTATGCGTACGTACACATCAGATTATATACAGGTAACTTAATTATGCTGCAACAGAAAATTAACCACTTACACTCATAAATACGCAACAGAGACAATGGTTGATTGTAATAAGCTACTAGTACAGTAATCAAGCAGTAACACTCAATAGCGACATATATTCTCTCTCTCTCTCATCAGTCTCATCATGGGAAAAAAAGATAGCGACGCAATATGGCATGCATTCATGCATGACTGCAGTTAATTACCAACGAGATTATTAAATACTACTATTAGATTTGTTTTACTGGTAGATAATTATGGTATATATGTTTTCTTCTTAATTAATGCATGGTAAATGATTAATCGATAGTAACTGAGGTGATTTATCAGGTGAGCTGGTGAGGTAGCAAGCGATGGAAGCAGTCATCGATGCCTGCCTACGAGGAGGGCAGCTTCTCCATGGCGGACATGTCCTCCATCTTCTGGTGCGCCCTCGCCTCCATCTCGCAGCGCTGGCATGGACGGCTCACCACGGCGCCATGGCCGTGCGCGTGCGCGTCTCCTCCCTCCAACGCCGGCGCCGCCACGGGCGGCTTGCGCGCGATGATGACGGAGTTGATCACCTCGCCCTCCGGGTGGTGCACGGCGAGCACGTCGAAGCCGCCGCGGCGGATCTCCTCCGGGTCCACCACGGGGTACAGGAATCCCCGGGCGCCGTGCGCGCTCCGCACCACCAGGGCGGCGCCGGGCGCCATGTGCTTCCCGAGGTGCTCCACCATGCGCGCCTTCTCCTCGGCGGCCATACCCACCAGCGCCGCCAGGAACACGACGTCGTAGGCGGCGAGGTCGGTGGTGACGTGGGCGACGTCGGAGGTGTGGAAGGCCATGCGCGCGGACAGGTCGCGGTCGGCGCGGACGAGGCGGCTGGCGCGGCGGTTGGCGTCGGCGCAGATGTCGTAGTTGTGGAAGGAGGCGGCGGGGAGGTGGCGGGCGGCGAGGACGAGGGAGCTGAGCGGGAGCGGGCCGGAGCCGAGGAAGGCGAGGCGGGAGGGCGGCGGGGCGGCGGGGAGGTGGCGGGCGAGGAGGGCGTACTCGAGCTGGGCGAGCTGGATGTAGTTGTTGAAGTAGGGGAAGAGGGCGAGGTGGTCGAGCGGGTTGTCGTGGGCGGCGAGGACGTCGGAGTAGTGCGCCTCGAGGTGGCCCTCGGCGTCGGCGCAGAGGCGGATGAGGCGGCCGCGCATGTCCTGCGCCTCCGCCCCCAGCTGCTCCACGTCCACGCTGCTGGGCGGGATGCAGGTCATCACCAGCTCCGTGAACAGCGCGTTCACCTCCGGCGACGGGCTCAGCGACGGCAGCTTGCCGATGGCCGCCGCCAGCCCGGTGATCTTCTCAACCAACTTCTCGATCACCTCCTCCTCCTCCGGCTGCTCCTCCTTCGCCATGGTCACCGCCTCCACTTCCACCGTCATACTCTCTCTCTCGATCGATTAGCTCCAACTGGTGATCAGTCGAACACTCGATCGAGCTGCTTTGCTTGATTATACTTTTGGATTGGAGTGCAATGGTGAGCCGCGGGGGCGCCATTATTTATAGCATAGGACGGTTTGGATGGGTGGCCCACGTGTCAGCGGGTACCTATCTCTAAGCTGCCCCTATATCTAACTTTTTGTTTTGAGATATAGCATCTATCTATCTACGGAGTACCTACGATTTTTTTTAAAAAAAATTATTTTAGTTTTTAATTTTAAAAACATATCTTTTCAAAACTTATTTTTAAATCAGTATCTTTTTGACCAAACCAATCAAGAAGGCGTGACGAAACAATATTATCACGTGGGTCTAAATGACGTGACAACGTTATTTAGTCATGTGTAACTAGCTAGCGTAACCACACCAATATAGCTGGCATGGTAGGACAAAACTATCATTGCCGCTGCAGGTGACGTAATGTGTTATTTTGTCACGCCAAATAAGCTGGCATAACAAAAAGGTTCATATTTTAAAAATGAATTTTACAAAGATTTATTTTTAAAATTTAAAATTTAAAAAATAATAAAAGTTATCTATCTACACCTATCTATCTATCAATCTATCAGTTAGTCTTGATCACTTCACCGATCACTACTTGGACTTTTTGTTATTATATTATTTTAAGTTAAAATAGTGGGTATTTGCAGATTATATATTAGTAGAGTAGACAAATTAATTACTACACAACGTATGCAAATGAGGAGGCTAGAGCTAGATACGACAGCCAATAGATAGCTAGCGCATTACGATATACTATATGATATGGTTCGGTTGACTTTAATTTGTTGGGGCAAACATATATATAGATATTGTCTTCAATATATATATAATGCACATATTTAACTATATTTCTCTTTAACTTTATATTTAGAAAATATTAAAAGTATAAAAGCATGATATTATTAGGACTTTTCGATACCCTACGCTGTAGTTACCAAACACCAACAGTGTCACAACGTATAAGTAGTGGGCTGCTGCAGCCGAATATATCCATGCTATCCTATCAGCCACATTATTTCTTTATTGATAAATCTACTGATGTTGGAGCTGCTTTATTGGGGTGCGATGAAGCTTGGCAACGATAACACGTTGCAGTTGTCGAGAAAGGTTGGTGTTAGCTGTGTACAAGTAGTAGTGCTCAAGTGGCTTGGGCTGATGTTTAAAGTGGACAGTCGGTGTCTTGCTTGTTTTCTACGATGCCTTTGGCAACGATGATGTGATAACTGTGGAGTCGAAACTGTTGTGTCGCTAGGCGACAAGCTCGGCAACGATAGCACTTGCCTCATGAAGTCGAAGCCTTTGTGTCGCTTACAACAAGCTCTTTATCGATGGCTGTTTTGGGCTTTGCTATTTTTTCTTTTTTCATGGTGTTGGTAGCTTAGGTTAGAGTGTTGTGGTTTTCGCCCAATTTTTCCTAATTAACAGTGTATTGGAAGGTTTGGTCTCGTTTTCTCCTTGAAATGAGGCACCTTCTTCTTTATATAAAACGTCGGCAACAGCATGACCATTCGAAAAAAAAGATAAATCTACTAATGTTGATTCCACATATCAAATATCAATGTTTCCATTACGATTCCAAGATTTTATTTGTATACTCTAACTAACATGCAGCCTTTTTGAGAGTAGAAGAGGCTATATATATGTGGAAGCGACTCTGGCTCGGCGCCCAATGAGAGGAGGTTAAAATCGGGCGTTGATGTCAGCATAACGTCAGCGCTCGATTTACGTGCAAAACTATTTTAAACTAACTTTTCTCTTAAATTACTTATCCAAATCATGATCCGATTGCACCTTTAAATTCGTTGCAATTAAATCTTCAAAATAAGACCACAAATGGATATATTCCGACGAAATTTTTTTTTAGCTTATTATTGAATTATTTTTAAATGTTGCACGATGTTCCACCAGGTATATCGGAATTGTTTCAACTAAGTGGATCGAAAATGTTTCATTCATTTAAATCAGGTGTTGTTTCACCTTATATAAAAACAATGTTTCAGCAAATAGCGAAAGAATGTTTCAGTTCACTGCAACATTAGATATATACATAGTAAAACTTTGTGAGTACGCTAGGTGAAATATTTTTGGTGGAATAAAAAATAAAACGAATTCCCTTAATAGAGGATTTCCAAAATATATTGGTGATTTGTTGCAATAGAATATTTCAGTTCACTGCAACATTAGATCTATCCATAGTGAAATATTGTGAGTGCACTAGATGAAACATTTTTTTTGGAATAAAAAAATAAACCAAATTTCTTAATAGAGGGTTTCCAAAATATATAAGTGATTTGTTGCAATGGAATATATGGTGAAGATATATGTTGAGATCAGAAAGAGACACCGTGCGTTAGGGAAGAGGGAGTGCCCGATCCGTCTCCTTCCGCGCCGGTCACCCGGCGTTGAGCATTTCCGTATATACTATGTTGCATCGTAGATAGATCGATCGAGCTGGCCACGCGTCACCTACGTCCGTGCACGCACAAGCCACACGCTCGCACGCGTACATGTACCTGTGCCTTAAACAATGCAATACCTACCTTCACTTTCTTAATCTCTCTTTTTCTTTTTTTTTTGTCCATTGACATCATTGCATCGAAATCGATACATCAAGAAGACAGATATAATATTTGTTGACATCTCACAAAAAAAACACCTGATCCCAGCTTTGTTCGTCAGTGAGCCTATTCATGTAGTACTACTTAATTAATATGTATTGTTAGCTTAAAACTATTCTTCGGGCCACGTTAGCGCATTAAAATTAATACACATCTAGTGTATATAATACTAATAAAATATACTCTATCCGTTTCAAAATATTTGACACCGTTGACTTTTTAAGTACGTGTTTGACCATTTATCTTATTCAAAAATTTTAAGTAATTATTTATTCTTTTCGTATCATTTGATTCATTGTTAAATATACTTTCATGTACACATATAGTTTTACATATTTAATAAATATTTTTAATAAGACGAACGATCAAACACGTGCTAAAAAGTCAACGGTGTCAAATATTTTGAAACAGATGTAGTAGTATCTACCATCCTATCCCAAGTTGATCGAGATGCCACCCGCCCCAGTCCTAGTGATTTTAATTGTTATAAGTAGTATTCTATCTTGTACAATATCATATATATCTTATCTCAATAGATGACGAAATCAATTAATTTTTTTCCTAACTAGTTAATTAACATTCCGATTTATTAATTTGTTAAGTAGAAAAGAACAGCTTACATAGAGTATATATATTATATATGTAGGGTAAAAGTTCCCGTACTTACGATTGCGATGTACTCTCTCCATCCTTTTTATATTATGTTGGTTTTCAAAAATAGACTAACCAACACCAAACAAAAGAGAGAGAGGATTTTTCTTTTTAAAAAAAACACGGTACAAACGTAGGTACTCACAACACGCGCACCTTATGAACATACACGTACATCCTATCCCTACCTCCGGAAGATTGGGCCGACATATTTTGAGATTTACCACGCGCGCCTCATTGTGGACAGATACATCGTCTACCATTTTAAGAATAATTAGCTAAAAATACGAGTATCCGTGTGAAGTCTAGAACTTAAACACGGCGAGCTAGTTTCACAACAAAAAAATCTGACGAGTCTAGTATTTATTATATATGCCATTGACAATTGAGAGGATTATCTCTGAAAGGGACCCCAAAATTTCAGCTACAGGCCGGTGGTCGTAGGTAATGCAATGACAACTATCCAACGCTAATTATGATGCCTGTGTATATAATGTAATGTACGTATTTCATACATGATGACGTAAGTACTATATATCCTAGTTAATATTTATTTCAATTCATACTCGTTTCTTTTCCGTCCACATGTCCTTCTTTACTTGGTGAAATTAAGAAATTACAATACTAGTTCAAAGTCTAAAGGGAATGGTGCAATGCCTTTGTTTTATGCAGTTTAATTAGGCAGGACGAATATTACATGTTCTGATGTTCACAAACACACCACTTAAATTTTGCAGATACATGCTTTCTTTATTAACTATCCAAATTTTAGGTCCCACATAGTAGGTCCATATGCAGTCTATTTCGGCCTAGTTTAGTTCCAAACTTTTTCTTCAAACTTCGAATTTTTTCATCACATCAAAACTTTCCTACACACATAAACTTTCAACTTTTCCGTCATATCGTATCAATTTCAACCAAAATTTCAATTTTGACGTGAACTAGACACACCCTAACCATGAACCATAAGTTTTTGGGAAAAATAATTAACTGTGTAACAGCCTAGACATATGAAAATGTGGATCATTTCAATTTATCCCTTACGGAACACTTCTGCCACCCTCGAAGAGATATAACTTACCTCCTCATAATACATAAACAGATTTGCTAATAATGTGTCGACGTGTTTTTCTATTAAAAACAATCGATTTTTTGTACGTGTGCATCTATGAAAAAAATTTGAAAATATACTTTTTTTTCATATTTTGTGATTATATACATGCATGAGATTAATTTGTAAAAATATACCCAATCCGCAGAACGAATGCGCGGGAGCGAGGACGACCCGCAGAATGGGGATGTGGGAGCGAAACCAAGCCGGTACCACGGATCCGGGATGCGGGACCGAGCCGGTCCCGCAGGCCAGGGAAGTGCTACCGCGCCGGTCCCGCAAGACGGGTTAGCAGCAACGTGGTTTTTTTGGGTTTTTTTGGGCGATGCCTGGAGCTGGCGCGCTCCCGCATAATGGATGCGCGGGACCATGCGTCATTTCCCAAACAGCGAACACATCTCCGTACGGAAAACGGAGCAGTCCATTAGCACGTGATTAATCAATTATTAGATTTTTTTTTCAAAAATGGATCAATATGATTTTTTAAGCATCTTTCATATAGAAACTTTTTTTGTAAAAAATACACCGTTTAGCACTTTGAAAAGCGTGCGCGGAAAAAGAAGGAGATGAGTTGGAAAAAATTGGGGGAATAACACAGTGGACCATAGGGTCGGCGCGGTCCCACGCCGCCGTTCTACGGTACCGCCGCGCGGCTGAGGACGCCATCGCTCCCGCGCATCGGTACTGCGGTACCGATTCGGTCGCACATCCCGGTTCCGCGTGACCGGCTCGGGTTCCGCTCCCGCATCCCCAGCCTGCGGTTTGCCCTCGATCCCGCACAACCGTTCCGCGGACTAGGTATATTTTTGCAAGTTAATCTCAGACATGTATATAAATGTAAAATATGAAAAAACAAAGTATATTTTCAAATTTGGTTCGTGCATCTATTGCCTTAGTCCAACTTCTTCATACCTACTATATTAATAGAAAATATTTTAGATTCTCTCTAATCAACTGTTCCTCGATGTACTTTCATATTGTAAAATAGCCTTTCTACGTAATATAATGTGGTTTTATGCTAAGCAATATCTAAAATACATGTTAATCATGCAAAGACATCTACATGGATGAGTTTTGCAGTTAGTTTGTTACAAATTAATAATAACAGCATACATAATAAGTCATATTCATCCATAGTAGCAAATCACGTACGGCCGGTGATTAGCTAGTATCTTAGTATGACATTAGACAAATTCCTTATATATTGACACTGAAATGTTACCCAATCCCTTGTTTATCACTAATCGGCATATATAGTCATCTATTTTGGAGCTTCAAAAATCCATTATTGCTGCATGGAAAATTGCTAACATTATTTTTTTTTCAAAAAATCTATTGTAACATAAAATAGCAATAAATTAAACTCAAAAGTTCAAAACAGACAAAGTTTTGTAGTTGGCCCAACTCAAACTCTCTATGTTACCGACTCACGTGTCTTCCATGTGACTAGGGCGTCATGTCTATTAAATTCCCACATGAAAATTCCAAAACTATCATTTGGTGACACAGAGAAAAAACATAGGAACTTTCGGTCATAGGAAGAACAAAACATAATGTCAAACATCATGCTTATTTTCCTCTAAAATTCTGATGGATTGACCTAAAGGAATTTGATATGGTTAAATCCTTTGTTCCAAAGGGCCGTATATGAAAAACTTCCCGTGTGAGAGTCCTATTGAAACGTGGGATTTTAAAAGTATCGGAATAGAAAAAAACACATGACTGAAATGTTATGCATTGATGAATTCTACATGAATTCAAAATGCAGGAATTTAAAAGATGATGTGTTTGGACGTCTCATAGGAAAATATCAGATGAATTTGATAGCTTTCTAGAAAGAGAAAAGAGAGATGAAGAGAGAAGGCGTGTTGTACTTCTCAAAGACAAAAAAAAAAGAGGTTTGAGCTCATGAGAAAATTTCATCTGGAATTGAACTATTGGAAAGCAATCCAAAGGAATTTATCAACTTTTAATCCTATGTTTCAAACAGCAATTTAGGAAAAATTCCTAAGGATTTGAATCCTTAAAAAATTCTTATGAGAATACTTCAATCCAAAGGAGCCATGATGCAAATCCTTCAAAGTTCGTTCTCTTTTGCTTTGTTAGATACTTGCGTGCATTCTCGTGCACTATATAATAGACAACAGTAATCTAATCTTCTCACGCAACTAGGTACATATATCTTTATTTTACGAAACAATTGGATGAGCATATTGGTCATAGCTTACGCCACTTATTGGCACCTCCCGACTCCCGTGCACCGTATAATAGATCACGCAACCAAGTACACATCTTTATTTTACATATAAACAACTGAATGAGCATATTGGGCAGCTTATGGCTATTACTGGCACCATCTTGTTTTCTTTATAAAAACAATACGTCACACAAATGCGTGAATCCCACGCAACTGCTAAGGGAACTGACCAATATAATATATTATAATATAGTCAATTTTTGTCTATATGTTTCACGTAACAATGACTGTAATGTGAGCTTACAAAAGGTAGGCCCACATTATCGGTGACTGTTGCCACCCATACAGGCATATTTCATGCCTCATCACTTGTTAACTAATTATATCCATGATTTGTAAAGTGGCAAACTGCCATGTTCATGTAAGAATCTGAAGGACTGCCATAAGCAACTTTCTTTGTGTGCCATTGCCACCACGATTGTAGGGATAACATGAGCAACTTTGTTATGAATCCATAGTGTCGTCATCCATCGGGAACAGATACAGCTAGCTAGCTAGCTAGGGATATGGTGTCACCAGTGTAGATACAACAGTAGGGCATGCACTTTTTCTTGCAATATAGAGTCCGTTGCCGCGTACTCCTACTCTCTTCACCCTTCGAGGTGTGCCATTAATATTTTGTTAGTGATGAATGGTTGCTTATACATCACCACCTATATACTATTTGTCTGCATGATCGATCTTCTTTCATTTGCTGGTGAAAAACAAAATCCAGCAACTCGGATACTTGTATTGTTACTAGGTATTTTCATTAAAAAAAAGATCTACTTGTTTGCTAGTACTAGTTGCTACCGAAACATGTTAGGGAGCATTGCTCGACTAGAAAAAGCAGAGAATCCTGTGGAGGTTGATAGAAATACAGTATGTACTGTAGGAAAATTATTGTGAATATATTCAGTATGTGCAGCACAACTATATATAAACGCTATGCTGTTAGAGATATTAACACACAGTAACAATTATAACGTAATGACACTATGATGACATGAGAATCTCTCTTGTTGCCGACAAGACTATTAAAGTGGTATTAACCCTTTAGCATGCATGTCTAACCAATAGAATGACCACAACCACCCTACACTTCAAAAGAGTGGTCAGCAATACGATGCAATGTCAGCTACGCCCTCGTCCCCTAAATGTTTGACGCAGTTGACTTCTTTAAATATGTTTAACCGTTCGTTTAATTCAAAAAATTTTATGAAATATGTAAAACTATATATATACATAAAATTATATTTAACAATGAATCAAATGATAGGAAAAGAATTAATAATTACTTAAATTTTTTTGAATAAGACGAATAGTCAAACATATTTAAAAAAGTCAACGGCGTCAAACATTTAGGGATGGAGGGAGTATTTTATTTAGTAATAGTACTATGCAAAACTTTTTTTGCTACCTATCATAGTGCAAGTAAAGTGAGAAAAGATTTGATGTTGCGGTGAAAAGTTCACTTGACTATAAATAATGTGCATGGTTTACTTGTCACAATTAATATATTTGTTTTCTCACATCTGTTAATTAAGAACCACTGTGCTGACCTCACAAAAAAAATACTTAGATAGTAGTATGAGATATCTTCAGATTTGCATGAACAGATGAATGGTGGCACACTTGCCAGCAGTTGCCAATGCCACCTGAAAGGATTGAATGGAGTGTGGTCATGCTAAAAGGGTTGGGATTGCTGGTGGTCTACACCTACAGTGAGACGTTGGACTTTGGAAATGGTATACCGTATCGTGTTCGTTTAGTATCTGACTGTTGTTAGGCACCACCTAATTCAGCAATATCACATTCTTTTCTTCTGATTCTTAAACCTAATTCAGCATTGTCGCATTCTTTTCTTCTGATTCTTAAACATAAACACTCCCTCCAGTTAAATTTATTTGATGTTGCGTAGTTAAATACTTTTGACTAGCAGGAGTAGTTTTCTTTCTACCACACCGAGGAGAAGTGGAGAACTAATCATTTTTCAGTTTCACCCCAAAAAAATTGTGGTCTGAGTATCCAAATTTCAGGAAATGCCAACGGACTATGGACAGCAAAGAAGGAATAGAATAGTTGATGAGAGTCAGAGAGATCATCAGGATAGAACGAAAGCAACTGATCGAAGGCAACCAGCAACACTACCCTGTGAGGCTACAATTGGTTATAACCAAAAACGATCTCATATTGACCACAATAGGAAATCAAATCGCACCAAATCAACTGCCTTTTCAGGAAAAACGCGACAGCTTGAGTAAAATTTGCCTGCCTTGGAGCTTTCTGTCCAACACCTAGTATCAATTTTATCATTGAGTTGCTTTCTCATTCTTGCTCGCTGCTGCGTTTCCGATCTTCTCATCACCTCTTCCTTTTTTTTCCCCCAAAACACGGTACAGATGACCTTTTTTTTTTCTATATAAACACACACACACATATACTTATGAACACCTCTAAGAGTCTGGTCCATTATATCTTGATATTAGTGATGTCATTTCTTTCTTATGAACTCACACATATACACCTTATCCCATTAGTTTTTTTTTTGAAAGAATAGTATTTTTGAGAGTTTGGACCAACATATTTTAAGATTGATAGTCATTTTTTTTCTACGAATGCACACATGCACATCATTACCACATGAGTATCTTGTTGAGATTGGACCCAACATGTTTTGAGATTAACGAAGCTATTTTTTATATGATTATATGAATATACACACGCACACCCTATGATGAATTCATTGTTTCGTCACTGCAGGTGTTTTGATGTCGATAGTCAACAGGTACATCACATGCCTATCATTTAAAAATAATTAGCTATGAATATAAGTATCGGTGTTAAATCTAAGACTGCAATCAGGTTCAAGCCCTCTGTCACTTCGACACTACTTATGGGGCAGCTACAACCTCCGGCGATCATTCCAGTTGTAGAGTACAAAGCTTTCTACCAGCGGTGCTTCTGGCGTCTTTGGAACCATCAGCATGATGTGGTCTTCAGAGGGGAAGCCCCGTCAATCCAACGACTCCTACGCCGTTAAGCTGAAGATGCAACGTTATGGGCGGAACGAATAAACGATAAAGAACGCCCTGTAGTTACACGGTGGAAATGCTGCTTCTTCTCTGCTCTCTCCCTAATGTATGCTTAATCTTTGTTATCACCCTGTAACTTCCACTTTATCTATCTAAATGAAAATTCAGGTGGAAAAACTCTCCCGTGAACATTTAAAAAAATAACCTATGACTGCAGTCACCCCCTCCTCTCCTTTTGCTTGCAACTATCTCGGATAACGAGATCCATTGAAACTTTTTGAGCGTTTTCGAGAAGAAAAAAAAAAGAGAGAACCATTGAAACTGCGAGTGGATGGATTGGCTTGCTTGGTGGCCTTTGGAAATCATCGGAGGGCACCAAAAGAAGACAAAAGTGTTGTACAAGATGAAGCGTGTAAAGTGTCCACAAGAAAACCAATCATTTTTGGACTGCTTGACTTCGCACAAGAAAAAAAAGAAGGAAATTGCAACGATGGATGAGCCATCCATTTTGATTTCCACTTGACTTCGTCTCAGCCGTTCGCTTGCAACCTGACTGACATAATGCCATGCAAGGAGCTAGCTTTCAATGAAAAGATCCAAACGACGATAAATATTCTGTGCTGATCTGATCCGCTTGCTGTAGCTTTCGGTGATCAACAAGGAGCGCATTGTATTGATCGACATCTAAATCTCAGATGGGAGATGGATTTTAATTCAAATTAAATATGGAAGTTTTCTTCCGTAAATACAGAAAATGGCTTGTGTATCATTGCATTAAGGAGAAGGAAAATGCAAAGGCTTTTAAGGAGACCAAAAGAAGATAAATATGTAGAGAGTTTATCATAATTGTTTAGATGTCATGCAATGTGTCCTTAATTTGAAAGAGTTTCAAGCATTATGTTCTCTTGGCAGTATGATTATTGGAGTGTGGCGTACTGTGATGGAACCTGAATATAAGTGTGGTGGCTACTGCTCAGTTATTATCCTGATAGAAAGGAAGAAATCTCCACTCACCAAGTTGCAAGAAGGATTTATTGGATTCTTGAACAAATGCCGAGAGGCTTGTGGCCTCCACACGACACACGTCTTGTAAAGTTGTAAAGATTACCAGACACATAATGCTTCCAACTGACGCAACGAAATTCAGACCATTTTGACTTCTCCTGCTAAAACTGATGAGGTTAGTACAAAGGTCTAGAAATGTGTGCTTGAAAACGAACTGCATTTGTACTACGAGCTACTACTCCCTCAATCCTAAAATATAAGGGATTTTGGATGGATATAACCTATCTACAGCAGCAGAAACAGTGCAGCCTGCAGGTGATCACTTTGATCCTGTCCATGTAGAATATTACTAAAGAAATCTGCTCCCTCCGTTTTAAAATATAAACATTTTTAGCCTAGTAAACATTTTTAACTTTAACTATTAATAAAAAAATAAAAAAGATTAATCATATAAAATTGATGTTACTAGATTTATTATTAATCAAACTATCATATTATATAACTCTTTTTATTTAAAACATCTTACTTTTATAGATATTGTTGATCAAAGTAGTATCTTGGAGACCGTATCAAAGTTCAAAAATGCTTATATTTTGGGACGGAGGGAGTTGTATACAACGCTCATAGTTTGTTTTTCTTTCATCTATTACCTGAGTTGTCTGGCCATTCTCATAGGTTGTATTTAGTTCATGAAATTGGGGAGAAGTTTGGGGAAAGTTGTTAGTTTGGAAAAAAAAAGTAAGTTGGGAGTTTATGTGTGTACGAAAGTTTTGGATGTGATGTGATGGAAAGTTGGAAGTTTGGGAGAAGTTTGGTGTGAACTAAAGAGGGCCATAATCGAGTTATTGTTAGCTAGTACTAGTAGTTTTCTAAGGCTGTATTCGGGAGTGAGGGTACCACGTAAAACGGAGTAGCGTTTAACATGTGATTAATTAAGTATTAGCTAATTTTTTTTAAAAAATGGATTAATATGGTTTTTTAAGCAACTTTCGTATAGATACTTTTTTTAAAAAAACACACCGTTTAGTAGTTTGAAAAACGTGCGCGCGAAAAACGTGGGGAGAGGTTGGGAAATTCCTATACCGAACACAGCCTAAGAGCAAGTATTATAGTGAGCTATAAGCATACTATAGACTTATGTGGAGGAGAGAGATAACAAAAAAAATCAAGAGTGTTGGCTCTCATATAAGAGCTAGCTTCATACAAGCTCTAAGACAAATATATTAAATGTATAAGTGAGGCCATTCCCAACCCAAGACACTAGGCATAGTTTCTATAAACTCTACATCATCAAGAAACTAGTACTAGACAATACTCTTCCAATACAAATACCACTATTACATACTTAAATTTAATGCTACTTATCACATATGATGTTTTGGATGTTGTGTAGAAACCATGTCTCATGCAAGACATGGTTTCCTCCTCTTTCCTCATTTATTCACTTGCCACATCATTTTTCATCCTAGGTGGCAGCTTATTTAATGCTATGGACACCATCCTAGTCATTGGGTTGAAAATGGCTTGAGAGATAGAGAGAGGAGAAAAAGATTGTAGCCAACCTTATAGCTAATTTATTATATATGTTGGCTTTAAGATGAGTTAATAGTGGGTAGTGAGCTCTACTATTATCCTTGCTGTAAGTCCCCAGGACCCCAGCCCAGCAGTAGTATTGCTGGAATTGGACAGAGTTGACTATTCAAATCCTCTTAGATTTCTTCAGTGGTAACTGCAACAGAGCACAAGGTTAGGAGCTTCATAGAAATCTAAGCAAACAATTGGAAATTAATACTCCCTCCGTCCCACAATATAAGGGATTTTGAGTTTTTGCTTACAACGTTTGACCACTCGTCTTATTCAAATTTTTTTTTGCAAATATAAAAAATAAAAAGTTATGCTTAAAGTATTGTAGATAATAAAGTAAGTCACAAATAAAATAAATAATAATTTCAAAAAAAATTGAATAAGACGAGTGGTTAAACGTTATAAGTAAAAACTCAAAATCCCTTGTATTATAGGACGGAGGGAGTAGAGATCATCGACGCATTTGATCACTTTATACACATGTAATTTTTGTCTTTTTAGACAAGGAAGTATTGTTCTAAGGATTGACACTAGCTTTAATTTGGTGTATTTGACTTAACCATGCTGTCTTCTTCTACTAACTGTTGCTGTCCAAATCATATCCCAGTGAGTGCACAGTATGGAGATGAACTAAAAATGAGGGCGATGGTGATATCTAAGATGATCTTGTTTGGACCTTGAGCGTCGCCTAATCAAAGAGGCAGCCAAAGAAAGAAAAACAGGAACTTATTTGGCAAACATCATCCAAATAAACTCACATGATACAGCAGTTACCTTGTTTGTATGTCTGTATCATTTACAGATGACAGGGACCAACCATATGTATAACTATTCTTGCTTTGTGGTGTTATTAACAGTGCAACAGATACAATGCCATGCAATTTCCAAAGAAAATAGAGTGAGGAAAACAGAACGGCGAATAAGAAAA
This sequence comes from Oryza sativa Japonica Group, assembly GCF_034140825.1. Classification (NCBI taxonomy): domain Eukaryota; kingdom Viridiplantae; phylum Streptophyta; class Magnoliopsida; order Poales; family Poaceae; genus Oryza; species Oryza sativa. Next base: position 29,544,016 of record NC_089041.1, on the reverse strand, counting down.
AAAAACACAATCCTTCCAAGTTTCTTTAAGCTCAACCAATATGATACAAAATGGTCTGAAAGGTGGCAACTTACCCAAAAAAATCTACTCTAAATGTGGCAAAATTATTTTAATCCACTTTAAATTACTGTTATATGAACTAAAATGAGTATAATATCTAAAAATTAGTGGTCATGTCTTCGCAACTTTATTTTCTCGAGTAATACCATTTATGTGTAGCACTAGCAATGGGAGAGATTCAATCTGAACGGAATCTGCAACAGAAAACCATCTCATATTCATGATTGAAAGCATAACAAATATTAATGGGTGGAAGCATAAATGGAAACGGATAGCAGCATCTGCAGAAAGCAAACAAGAGATGAACTGACGATGATAAGGCCATTCTTTTTACACGCAACATTGGACAAAAATAAAATAAAAATTTACTAAAGCTTAAGTTGGCCTTTAATGGCTAGTAGAGGTTATGCATCTATACCAATAAAACCAAACTATTGGCACATTCATTCGTGTTAACATCATGAGCACATTACAGGATGAGATTCGGCAGAAATTATATAATGGGATGATATCCGGGGATGTAGAAATCTTGCATTCAATATATTCAGTTTAATTATAACGGAATAATAATGGAATAATAATATTCCAACAATTGCCTCCCGAGATGCATAAAGCCATAATTGTTTATTACAAGTTTTACACACTAAGTGAAATCATATAAACATAAAGCAGCACGGTGCAGTAGTTGAAATACATAATTTCTATTCTATGTAGCATATCTTGATGGTATAATACTTTTTGTAGATAAAGGTTAGTTCAGTAGAGATGCTCCAAATAAGATATTTTACCACGAGGCAGATGATAATGGTAGCCCATTGATATCACTGTACATTATTTTTTAACTTCCTGATGGAAAATTTGAGCAAAGGCCAAGTGAACCAGCTTGCTCTGCAAAAGAACATAACATGGAACTCATGAGTAACTGAATGGCACACCAAAAATTTACTAGTAGTAAAGCAGTCGGTAGAACACACTAATTGTCCCATATAGCCAAAAATAAATAGGTGCCTGTTGCAATAGACAACATGCACTTCACAAAGCATTGCAATCCTCTGTCACACGAGTACTACAAGTCTACAGCCAAATAAAAAATAGATAAATAAAAAGAAAACTCTCCTGTCACACTCACACATGTTCTAGATTCAAAGTAAACAACATCGAAACGAAGCGAACTAATAATTCAAACTAAAAAAAGTTGCAGTATTGCACAGAACTAACTGGTGTGCTCTCGAGGAGGCTAATCTCATAACTCAAAAGTCAAAACACAGAAAACCTTACCAGACTATATATTTTGGTGAAGTACAAGGCTAGAGCTTCACAAGCAAGTGACCATGTTGTATCAACAGTGGATTCCATAACTTGGATGTTCCTAGAGTTACTCACACAATACATCTCCAGCCACCTATCAGTTTCCCAAATTACATGCATAACGCTCTCCCTTGCAACATAGTGGTGCCTCTCAAATGGGAGAATCACAAGACGACATGGCACACCATTACCTTTTAAAGCATCATAAAATTGACTTGACTACAAGCATATATAAAAAAAAATAGTTTTAGATAGTACCTACAGCTGTAGAATAAACAAAATATTTAGAACTCATCTATCTCTGAAGGTACTGTTGCTACCTGCATTGCTGTTGTTACTTTGCTGTCATCTTCTCCATGAATGAGTAGAATTGGTTTCTTGATTTTGTTAGCTGACATAAAGGGACTCATCTTAATATAGGTATCGGTAGCCTCCCAGAGTGTCCGTACCTCTTTCTTCAAACCAAAACAGATAAAACACATACAGGAAACATAAGTCATAAGTGCATTAAGCAAAGAAGGATATCTATTATACAGTAAAGTGAACCTGAAAACCAAATGGAGTCAGTGTCCTGTTGTACGCTCCAGAACGGGCAATTCCACAGCAGAAAAGATGAGGCGCGTGAGCTAAGAGATTAGCAGTCATAAATGCACCATATGAATGACCACCCACAGCTATTTTGTCAGGGTGAGCAACCTAAAGAACAGGGCAAATTCTATATGATTAGTTACTGATTACTGAAAAAAGAACATCAACCCCAGTAGAGGAAACATAGAAAGCAATGCCAGACAGAAAGACATAAACTATTTGACAGGAAACAAATACAAGAGAAAGTCTTACCCCTCTTCTTACAATTTCATTTACCGCTGCTTCTGCACTAGCAACTAGCTGCTCTATGTACCTAGGGAAATAGTAAATTACTCATCTGAGAAGGAAGAAATAGCACCATTTCTAATTATATCATGCTTTTTAAGGTAATAACAGAATTATGTTTCAATAGGGAGAGTACAGGACGGACATTGGAGAGCATGAAAATTGTGTACTTTGCATACTAGCAAGGCCAGAAGTTCAAAGTACAGGGTGGCATAATCATGTTTAGATGAATAGTATAACTACCTATCATTAGCCTCTTGGTCTCTTTCACCAATTATAGGGATTGTTGGGTCGGCCAGAATAGCAAACCTGTAAGATGCAGCATAGGTAGAATTGCTAGTTCATGAAATGGTAAATGTTGCAAAAGTGATGTGTCGGTGAAACAAAAATAAGGCGCATGGTACCCTCTAGCTAACCAAAGAAGAGGAAAGTTGCTCCTGATGCGTGCAAATTTATTGGGTGAGCGACGGACTTGGCCAGCAGCCTCTCTGCTTTTAAATTCTCCAGGATACGACCAAATTAGGCATGGAAGAGGCTCATCTTTTGATGGATCATAGCCTGGAGGCAGATATAATGTAGCAGTGAGTTTAACACCGTCCACTCGCTGGTATCTGATTACTTCTTTCTGCAGCAATGCCAGTTGCGGATATGGATGGGAATAATTTGTGATCTGCACTTGAGTTTTATCTGGCCAAGCCTTGATATAATACTGGGTAGGTTCCATTCTTGACTCTTTTGATACAAGCAACTTTAAATGATTAAGCTGGATTTCACACTTTGGATTATAGGACATCAGAGCAAGAACAGATTCATAATACTTTTCCTTGCTACTCTCCCATATCCGCTCTTTCACTCCCGTATTTCTGTAAAGAAAAAAAGTTATGCCTACATTATGTTCATGGATTCAAAGAGTCATAACAGAGCAGGCATGGGAGGTGCAACAGAAATGTTTGGTAGAGATAGTTGTAAGCATACATATTCAAAAGATCAAGAAAAGGGATGCTTCCTTTTGGTGTGGCACCTTTTCCCTTCAACAAGATGTAGGTTCCTTCATAGTTTGTCTTAATTTTTGCAATGACAAAGGTGCCTGCAGGGGTTCTGCACATCATTGGAGAACCAGGATTTGAATAGGCATCTTCTGAAGATCTTTCAAATAATACCCGTGGGCTAACATCTTTGCAGTCAGGAGAGATAACCCATGTTCTTGTTCTGCGTGTCCTGTACCAATGCTCATAAACCAGTGCCTGTGATCCATTGCACCAAGAGATCCTTCTGCAGGTTTCATCAAAATAGTAAATTTTGAGTGATTTGGCAAGCAGTTGGACAAAGTATATTTGTGTATTTTAAATGCAAAAACACAGATTATTAGCCTGAAAAATCATTGATTACATCTTTGAAGTCGAAATCCAAATTTATCTCCAAGCTAAACCAAATGTACTCATCATAATTTGCCTTTCTGTAAAAGCATATTCACTCTGTAACACCATGAGGAGAAAATGTTAGGCCAGTAGTAATTTAATACCTATACCGAAGGTCAAGTTTAAGCAAGACTTGAGGTTTCTCGCCATTTAAAGGATCTGCAAGCTCCATATATACTATATCGCGTGGTGAGACTTCAACATTTGCATCTCCTCCATCTTGTGCCTCCACCCTTTCAAAACATCACATACGAAAATAGAACTGGGTCGCAGTCAGATCTGAGAACTATTGTTAGCATGGTGATTGGACATGTGGTATTACGAACTAAGTAGGGACTACTGTTAGTATGATGATTGTTTCTGAGTTCTGACAGATCTCCATTCACCTTTTCTAACTAATTTGAGGTTACCTTTGACATACTATGTCACCAAATCTTGCATTAAGTTGATCTTTCAGAAAAGTTGATAGTCAAGTTAAAATGGATTGTGATTACATGGTAAAAAGTCAGTCAAAAGAATAACTAATAGCATGCCTAGGGTCATTATCTGTCAACTAGTTGTTTCGTACGCAAGCAACTAGCTGCACTACCTATCAAGAGAAGACAATAACACGGTCACCTTTGCAAATCTCATCAAAGCAGAAGCAGTGCATTGGCATTATAAATTCTACAATTTTGAGCTTACCTACTATCATCAGGATTGGAAAAATATTACTATTATTATTAGAACAACAATATATTTTTTTCAACAGAAGCTTCTAAGGAATTGTTACTCACCAATACAATGTTGAAGGCATGTCAGGCCTCCAACTGATTAAACGCTTCCCCTTACGGACACTACCAGATGTGATTGGAATATCTTCAGCTAGGGGCAGATCACAAACTTCACGGATAAATGTACCATCAACTGTCCACAGCTCAACCTTCTTTGGGAACCTTTTATACGAGACAGTAGAAGAATATGGCCGGTGGACAGAAGTGAGCATCAGATACTTCTCATCTGGTGAAGGATCAAGAGCAGTATATATCGCAGGTGGGGCAATTGGCTTCACTGTCCCATCCAGTGAGAGCAGTATTAACTGTGATGTTGCATAGTAATCAAACAATTCTTCTTCATGCAAATCTTTCAACATTTCTTTTGTGGCTCTCATCTGAACTACATTTTTATGCTCATTAGAGCGGATCCTAGGACCAAAAGGAACCAATGGCTTCTTTGGTGGACAACCACGTGACGAAGGAATAGTGCAGACCAATACGGTAGAATCATTCACCCATACAAATCTGTAAAGAAAAACATGATAAAATCTGATGACTTAGGAAGGAAAGGAGTAGAAAGATGCTCCATCGGAAAGATGCAGACACTCACAGCTCAAAAATAGCATTCAATCTTATGTCTTCTGATATGCAGAGTGGCCGAGCCTCTCCAGATTCTGCATTGGCAACCCATAGTGACAAGTTGACGCTGTTGTCCACCTACTAAAATACAACAGTGAAACAAAAGGATCGATAACCACTAAAGATGTTGTCCAATTTCATAGTCCAAAGCATCAGCCAATCACCTTATCTTCGTAGCGCACAGTAAATGCCATGTGCTGACCATCAGGTGACCTGAAATTCCAAAATTGCCGAAAGAGGAAATATGAATAGAAAACAGTGTGATATGATTTGGTTGCACATTAAAAGTTAAATTTAAACATGTTTGGGAAATAACCATGTCACAAAATTAATCTTTGCACCATCAGCATATCCATGGACCTCTTTTGCTGGACCCAAAGTTCCACTATCCATCAGGTCATGGATAATAATGCCGGTATAAAACGACCTACAAATAAGTAAATCATTGAACACAAGAATATGAGGTGTCAACCCTCCTGCTATGATTGAATGGTAATGGTGTGTTACTTACATTCTGCTCCTCATGTTAGACCCAGGATCAATGCGTATGCCGGAAAGTACAATTTCTGGTTTCGTAAGCTCAGATAATGGAGGCATGGCTGTGCGCTGTAGGAACATGATCCGATCTCTGCGAGGGGAAATAAGGTAACTGGGATTGGGTGGAACATCAAGGATTTCTTGTATTTGCTTTGGAGGATGACGATATCCCAACCCTGCAGATTGATGCATCGAGTACAAATTTAAGGCTTGTAGTAATATATAGTAAAGTAACAAAGCAAAACACAGTCGTTCCCCAATTCAGGCAGAAAAAATGGTGGGATTGAATACGAGTATTATCTCCCAAATATGAAGGGGTTAGGTCAGGGGACTACGACTGGTGAATGAATTAACTTATTATTGATTAATTAATCTCCAATCTCTAGAGAGAAGAATCCTAAACCAAAAGATGTTTCCCCGGCCAAAAGAGGCACCTACCACCTGCTACGTCGTCTTCCTCCACGGAAGCGGAAGCGGCGGAGGCGCACTTGCAGTTGGTCAAGAGGGCGATGTGTTTGGCATGAGCATGACGCCGGCGGCGAGGCTGGGGCAAGAGGCGAAGAAGCGGCGGGCGGGGAGAAGGAGAAGGCTCGGTGGTGATGGAGTTGGCATGGGTGATTCCCATGTGCTGCTGAAGCAGAGGTAGCATGTACTCCACTACTGAAGAAGAAGAAGAGGGGAAGGAGGCTGCTATGCCTGTGCGCTTTGCTGTGGATGAACTGAGTGACTGGCACTTGACACAAGACCAGCGATAACCCTTCGGATATTTCTCCTCGAAAAGGGTCTTTTATATATCAAAGTTTATATTTAGACCGAGTTCTTTTTCTCAGGTTATATACAGATTTCCAACGCATACGAAACATGAAAACTCATTAGTACATATAATTAATTAAATATTAATAATTATAAACTTAAAAATAGATTTATTTTAATTTTTGAAACAACATGGATATGGAAAGTTTTAGAAAAAAAATCATTTAATAGTTTGAAAAACGTGCTAATGAAATAATAGTGATTGGTTTCACAATTAATAATATTGGAATCGAACTACACTTAATACGGTAGAGAAAAATAATACAAATATGATGCGCACTTACATGAGGCTATAGATTTTTAATCATTCTAAACGTGTGTGTGAGTGTATGTAGGGGTGGAAATGGTGTTTATGTGTGTGAGTATGTTATTCCTTCATTCTATAAAAAAATAAATCTAATAAGGATGTATCACATCTCGCAGTAGGTATGTTTTTATAGGACGGAGGTAAGTACGTGATAAAAAGACCCATATAGTTTATTCATGGTTAAAGCACTAAACTACTTAATTAGCCATGTATAACATGTTAGATGTGTTATACATTAGCTGAATCTTCCTCTAGTCAATTCAGCTAATGTTGTTGTAGAATAAAAAAATGCCAAAGATAGTTTTTCGCTTTCAGTTTAATAAAAATTTGTTATAGAATAGTAATGAAAAATGGGTAAAAGAGAGGGGGTTTTAGAAGGGTTTCGTTCGGTGCTTCCATTCCTTTCTTCCTCCCCAAACCAACGAAATCGAGCTTCCCTTTCACAGGGCGCGCGCCGCGCCGCCACATCCCCCGCCCCCGCCCCCTCCCCTCGCCCAAACCCTAGCTAGAATCGCTCGACCCCCTCATGCTGCGCGCCGCGGCGGCCGCCGCCGCCGTCTTCCCCTCGCGGTTCGCTGCCGCGCCGGCCGTGGCGGCGGTTGAGGAGGTCAGGTCGCCGCTGCTCAGGGTTTTGGGGGCGCTCCGAGGCGGCCGGGTCTCGACGCTCGGGAGGAGGGCGCGCTTCTGCTCCAACTCCGCCGGGAGCGACTCCGAGGCGGCGGCGGCGGAAGCTAAGGCCGAGGATGCGGTTGCTGCGGAAGGGGAGGCGGACGGCAAGGCGTCTTCCGCCATCGTGCCCACCGTCCTCCGCCCTGAGGACTGCCTCTCGGTGCGCGCTCTACTCGTTTGGATCATAACCGTTTGTTTAGTTGCTTGCAGTAGCCAATAGCAACCCGATGCATTTGTGTCCTAAGTAATTGGAGAATGTGTAATTTGGTTCCAAAGAGTAAGCATGGAAGGCCACTCCCTTGATTGGATATCGTAAGTCCATGGCTCAATCTGAGCATGGAAACACTTTGGTCTCAAAGTTAGCTCATTATTTTGTAATGCTAAGGTAGAGTTTCTTTGGTTTGGATCAACTAGGTTAGTGTGATTGCCTTGAATGAGCTGCACAAAGAGTTCAGTACCTCAGCATGGTTTCTCCTTCCTTTTGAGTGCTCAAACATGGTGCCTTTCTATTTATTAGGGGAAAGAAAGAGGAAAATGCTGATTGCTCACTGAGGGATTAACATGTTGTCCTGAACTGTAGTTTAGTTCAGTACTGTTTTCTAATTTGAGAAAAGTCACTGGTGCGATGCTTGGTAATGCATTATGAAAGCTTGCACCCCTCTGAAAAGTGTTGTTCAATTGAATAAATATTCCATCTAATTATCACATATTAATGGGCACAAGAACGAAGGAACACCATGAAATAATTATTCTGCCGTTATGAAGTGGGAGGCGATTGGGAAGGAGAGCTTATTTGTTACTTGGAGTGATACTCATGAGGATATACTAGGAAACATTGAGAAAAAGTGCCTCCAAACTGTATAATGGAGTACATATGATATTTCGATGACAAATTTGAATAGCTCAAAAACTTGCATTGGTGCCAAATGAAATGCACAATCTATTTAGGACTAAAGTGAGCAATTCATTTGAGGTGTGATGAAGGATCAAAATAATTATAATTTGATTGTAGTCTTTTGAGTAGCTATTTGAACTCATGCCATGTCTTGAAAATGGGTTTTCTACCAATAAGTCTAGAAGGGTATCATGCTCTCTCTTTCTCTGTTATCAAGGGAGGGCTTTGCTGTCTTTCCATCATTTTTTAGATCTAAACGTCTCCCTTCAGATTATTTGTTATTTATTTAACAGTTCATATTTTTCATAACATGGTTCTGCTAGTTGTATCCTTCTCTTACTTTATTATGCTTACTTTTTCAAATAGGTCATAGCACTGCCTCTCCCACATCGTCCACTCTTTCCTGGATTTTATATGCCGATCTATGTAAAGGTATGTCGGCGCTGAGAAATTTGCCATTGGTTAAATCAATTTCACTTTTCCGTATCATGCTACCTATTCATTTCCCTTCTTAATGATGTGTTTTTCCTGTTTTTTATAAACCCCTCAGGACCAAAAGCTGTTGCAAGCCTTAGTAGAAAACCGCAAAAGATCCATCCCATATGCTGGAGCATTTCTTGTGAAGGATGAAGAAGGTACTGACCCAAATATTGTGACCAGCTCAGATTCAGATAAAAGCATTGATGATCTTAAAGGGAAGGAGTTGCTGCAGCGCCTTAACGAAGTTGGTACACTTGCTCAGGTAAATGACTTTTTCTAAAAGACTTTGGGCATGAGTTCTTCCACTGTCTTGTCTCAAGCTGTGCTCTGTTGCTCCGTAAATAGCTTGTGTTGTCTCTGTAGATAACTAGCATTCAAGGGGATCAGGTTGTGCTACTTGGTCACCGTCGTTTAAAGATAACCGAAATGGTAAGATACATTAGTTTTTGCTTGCTATTCAATTCTTGTGGGTTTATGTTGGTAACTTAGTTTTCACCAAGATACAAAAAACTGTAGGTTCAGGAGGATCCACTTACAGTAAAAGTTGACCATCTTAAGGTAATTCTACAGTGCCACCACCGATTCTCATGTTTTATTTTGTATTTCCCATTATAAACATGCTCAGAGAAAAGAAGAAAGAGTGTTGTTTTCCGAAACTGAAGAAAGTCAGTTGCTGTTCTGAAGAAACTTTGTTTAGCCTTGATTTCACTATGAAATAAATGCGAGATTGCTATTTACTGCCGGGAGGTGCCTTGCAATTTTGGATCATTTATCTTGTCCTTTACAGGAAAAACCGTACGATAAGGATGATGATGTTATAAAAGCAACTTCATTTGAAGTTATATCCACCTTGAGGGAGGTTCTCAAGGCAAGTTCCCTTTGGAAGGATCATGTGCAAACCTACACACAGGTGTGACCTGACTTCTGACTTCTTACAAAACCAAATATAGGTCATTAAAACAGAGACTCTAACCAGTTGTGTAAGAACTGGCACAGAGTTAATTGGTTACAAGTCCATTATCTTTTTCACAAGCAATGGTAATTTACAAATTTATTTTCTTGGATGCCATTGGATACACACTACATTCTGAATGTCTCATTTCCTTGGTTCAGCACATGGGTGATTTCAACTACCCACGGTTAGCTGATTTTGGTGCTGCTATTTCTGGTGCCAATAAGTTTCTTTGCCAGGAGGTGCTTGAGGAATTGGATGTAAGAAACTTTCTTAAATTCCACTTCTTTTACCTTTTACTTTTACACTCTGGATTAACACCCTAAACAATCTTGATATTTTTTTTCAAGGCTATGACAATCTATCCATTGAATACTTTCTGTACCTTTTCATTCATTAAATGTTTCAAGACTGTAGAAATTGTGCATCACCATGTGCGCTGGTTGTCTCATTTGTGCTATAATTTTACTCTATACTCCAAAGAATTTTCTCTCTGACTTATTGAACATAATTTTTTTTGTTAAAAAATTCAGCAGATATGATACTGATTTTGAAATTTATTTTGCATATACTGCAAATCTGCAAAGAAGCACAACTTATTCCCTGATCTAGCAAATTCTCTTTCCAAATGCACCAATAATCAATAGAACATTGGGTATATGAATACGTTTTGAAAATCCATTATGGAACATATCAGCACAGCTTCTCTTACCAGCACTCTTCTAGAAGTTCTTGAAGATTCCACATTCTTTATACCATTTTCTTGGTCTATTTCAGTCCAACTATTGCACTTTTTGGAACAGGTATATAAACGTCTAAAGTTAACTCTTGAGTTAGTCAAGAAGGAGATGGAGATTAGTAAGTTGCAGGTAATTCATTCTTCTATCTCCAGCCTTGGTTACCATTGCTTGGTTGAGCATTTGTGGTGACCAATACACTTCTTTTCCAGCAATCCATTGCAAAAGCAATTGAAGAAAAAATAAGTGGGGATCAGCGGCGTTATTTATTGAATGAGCAACTTAAAGCAATCAAGAAGGTACTCCATCATATAGTGTTTCTTGTATAAAGTTACTTTTGTTACATTTCTATTGTTGAATAATTACTTTTGTAGAATTTGGCACTCCGATTGCTGATGACACCATTGCTTTTCATAGATTAGCGGAATGGGCAATAATCCCTTGCCTATTCTAGAACTACAGAATTACTAACGTTGACATCTGATATTCAGCCGTGTGCTCTTGAAGACTTGAACTGTATATATTCCATGCAAAATGGGAAATATAATCATTGTTGCCTTCTAGGTTGATCTGGTTTTATATAGGTTCATAATTACTCTGCATATCTGATGCTTTCAGGAGCTAGGTTTGGAGACTGATGACAAAACAGCATTGTCTGGTTTGTGATTCAGCTGTTCTTATTGGCTTTGTTTTTTTTATTGCCCAGAGAACTTGACATTTCTAGTGGACGATTCAAAATTGTCCTTCATTTATGTGTTGCAGCAAAATTTAGGGAGCGGATTGAAGCAAAGAAGGAGAAATGTCCTGCTCATGTTTTGCAAGTCATTGAAGAAGAACTCACAAAGCTTCAGCTGTTGGAAGCCAGTTCTAGCGAGTTTAATGTAACAAGGAATTATTTGGACTGGTTGACAGTATTGCCATGGGGAAACTATAGGTTTGTATATATCTGCTTTCTTTGTGAAAATAACAAATGCGAGATGCCTGTGCTTTATGCAGTATTTACCCTTGTATTGCAGTGACGAAAATTTTGATGTACATCATGCTCAACAAATCCTTGATGAAGATCATTATGGGCTGAGTGATGTCAAAGAGAGAATATTGGAATTTATAGCAGTTGGCAAGCTAAGGGGAACTTCACAAGGTTTGATTACTCTTAATTATTACCTTTATTTTTTGTGCTTGATTATCCCATTTATCTGCTGGTGTAGAGCTTGTAGACATTGATGTGTTCTAATTGCATTCTCTGTTGCATCATATTAATGAAAATTGACATCTAGTAGTTCTTTTCCTCTCATTACTTGATAATGCTGTATGACAATTCACAAGGCTCTTGCTAGATTGTAGCAGTTGACCACTGAATTAATGCTCACTTGATGCCTAAGTGCCATATCTTGTTTTTGAACTAATAACTTTGTTGGATCATTTATGACAGGAAAGATCATATGTCTTTCTGGGCCACCAGGAGTTGGTAAAACTAGTATTGGTCGATCAATTGCACGTGCGCTGAACAGGAAGTTTTACAGGTTTTCTGTTGGAGGTTTAGCTGATGTGGCAGAAATCAAGGTACAATACAGATCTTCAAGGCATGTCATTATCTTCTAAAATTGCATGAAGCGATTATGTGAATAACGTCTCAAAAATCTTAGGGGCATCGGCGTACGTATGTTGGTGCAATGCCAGGGAAGATGGTGCAATGTCTTAAATCAGTTGGAACAGCAAATCCTCTAGTATTGATTGATGAAATCGACAAGGTACTTATGAATAGTGAGTTTTGAGTTGCTAAATGTAACCTTTATTTCCTGCATAATGTCTTGTGATGTATTTGGACACCAACCACATTTCAAAGAACAGATGTTTTTTTCAACCAAATATGACTTTGTTTTTATTAATTCATTCATGTTCATGCTGTCCAAATTATAATTGTTTATTTTACTTCCTGGCAGCTTGGGAGAGGGCATTCTGGTGATCCAGCCAGTGCATTGTTGGAACTTTTGGACCCTGAGCAGAATGTTAATTTTCTTGATCACTACCTTGACGTTCCTATTGATCTATCCAAGGTTAGGCGGTTGTTCTCAAGGGTTTCCTTTTACCTGTGTACATCTGGTTGACTTCATAGTTTAATGTGGTCGCTGAATGCTTATTTAAAATTAGTGAAAAAACATTTGATTACTATTTTAAGTATAATCACCATCTTCTAACTTTGCATCTCTTGTAAAATTCATACATTTAGCTGTTATAATTAGGTATGCACATATGCTGATTAATGTGCTATCTCATCACTTCTGTAATTGATAAGTCTAGATTATCCCTCAACTTCAAAGCCGTAAAATGCACCCAGAAACTTTGCAAATCAAATCTACTTACTACTGTAAAGTAGGTTTTATAGCGATTTTGCTTACATGGCAATGCGACATGTATATTTGGCCACACAGGCAACACCACTTATATTCAAGTCTGCAATAAATTTTAGTATAGCAATGGGCCAACATGCATACAAGGCAATTTATACAAAATAATATGCAGAAAACACCTTACTCTAGAAGATAAACACACAGTTATGTAGAACATCTAACAATTACTGCTGTTTTTGGAAGTATCTTTCACTTCATGTGTTTATCAACTTCTGTCATGCTATTTTCTATTTCATTTATTATTGTTCCAACAATAGGGTATTTAACATGAGTATGCAAGGCATCCTCTGACACCTTTTCTTATTGAAAAACAGGTCCTTTTTGTTTGCACAGCAAATGTTATTGAGATGATACCAAATCCATTACTGGACAGGATGGAGATCATTGCAATAGCTGGTTATATAACTGATGAGAAGATGCATATTGCTCGGGATTATCTAGAGAAGAACACAAGAGAGGCTTGTGGCATTAAACCTGAACAGGTACATATGGATTTTTAAGTAGTTTTGTTATTCCTTCTACTTCCATCTTCTTCTTTTTTGTCTCAAAAAGTTCAGTATTGTACCTAATAAAATTCCTGACATGAGTACGTGACATGAATGAAACCTAGTGGTTATTGGAAACTCAATTGGGGTGGGATTGAGTGATGAATTATTCGTTTTATTTAGGAGTCAACAGTGACTAGTTTAAATATTATTATTTAACAGAACAATTGTTTCCAATGTTATGAAAAAAGGCAGCAAATTTTGGTAATTAATTAATTCCCTGATTTTCACCATGATGAATGGATTTTGATTTATTCTCTCCTAGTGGTCATGGACTCATTAGTGCTACATTGAACCTCTCTATGGCAAGCTATTATGGAAGTTGTTTATCATATCTATTGCTTTAGGCTTGTGCACATTAATAAAAAAACATCTCAAAAGAATTTGTTTCCCTCCATTTACAATACATTGAAAAAGATGTCATTTATTTGTGATAGGGGTAGCGTTCTTTTGGCAAGGGCAAATATGGAAAAAAAAGAAGTGCCTAAAAGTTCCAGAATGATGTACATTTAGGAAAAAGTTGGGAAGGCTAAAACAATCTACATTTAAAACCAGAGGGGGTATTTTCTTAACGCAACACAATGCCAAAGAGTGCCTTAACCTATAAGCTTTATGGTAAACACACCTAGATGTGAAACTGCACCTTACCACTGGTTTTGACTCCAGAATTGTATTTGAATAGTCATGTACTAATTCAGAAATCTCATCCTCTCACCATGTGCCACTTTACATTTGGGTAGGTTCACTGCACGAGATATATAGATTATTATACTTTATTTTATATTTCATTAAGCCTTCTGAGTAATTCGATGAGGATTGCATATGCAATTCATATCAGAATTCTATTTAAGTTTACCTCGGAAATGATACCCTTTACTGTTTAATATTGCATACATGATAAAGGATTGTAAAGTTCTTAGCTTCTTTTTCGACAAATAAACTTGGAATTGCTATTAGAGTCCCGAGTGGACTAAAAGTACTGAAAAGTGAAGAATAATCGTTGTAATTTCAAGTTTGTATAAACGACACACCACTTTTACAGCAATACAACTTTGTTGAGATGTGGAATATGCTAACAGGGCTTGCTTCTAGGACCAAAATTTAGTGCTTGTTTCAACTTTAACTGCCTGACTACAAACATGTACAGGCTGAGGTTACAGATGCTGCTCTTCTTGCCCTTATTGAAAGTTACTGCCGAGAAGCAGGAGTGCGGAATCTTCAAAAGCAAATTGAGAAAATTTACCGCAAGGTGTGTAACAGAACTTCTGCCTGATGATCTTTCAACTATTCTAGTTTTTTTTTTTTCTTAAAAAAAACGACAGTTATTCTAGTTTGGAACAAGGAGCCAGGAGGAATCAATTTCTACTCACAAAAGGAAAGCAACATTTTCTTCGTTCTAAGTTACAAAATGTTGGTTCTTGTTATTTTTGCTTGTACTCTTGCACCCTTAGCATTAGTTTATATTAGTATTATTTAATTAATTTATACATTTTCAAATCATACATTGTTTTCGCTAGTTGCTTAGCCTTGCAGAAAATTAGGTCTGCCTACCTAAATTCCTAGCACATTGCAGCAGCAGAAAATTATGTCTACCTACCTACATTCCTAGCACATTGCAGCAGCAAGCAAATTATCTATATATATTACGGTGCATTGATATGTCATTTATATGTTAGCTGACTGTTGATAGTGTTTAAGCAATCTTCAAGTCATTTGTACGAAAGGCTATTGTGCATCCATTTATATCCTCCACTCTTCAGTAATATGCAAAACTTTGTCCTTTTACAAGCTTTGCATTACCTACTCTGTTACTCTTTTTGCAGATAGCTCTGCAACTTGTTCGCCAAGGGGTATCAAATGAGCCAACTCAAGAAGCTGCCATTGTAACAGCGAGCGAAGAACCTAATGGTGGCGATAGTGCAAACAAGTTGAAAGATGAGACTATGGAGGATCCTGCTACAGAGAATGCTGCAATGACCAATGCTGATACTGCCTCAAAGGAAGCTAGCGAATTAGATTTACTGAATAGAACAGTCGATCATGATGTGCATCCAGCTGAAACACCCAAAGAAGCTGTTTTAACTGATTCAGCCCTATCGACAGACAAGTTGTGCACACCAGAGGTAGTGTTAATATGTTGCTGTCATGGTTTCCTTTCTGCTTATGTGTTTCTTTTAGATGTTGAACCTGAACATAATGCTCACTTCAAATATGCAAAATCCTACAAGTGGTATTTCTGTGCTGCTGGCTGTTGACCTGCTGATTAGGCTGTTAAAGTTGTCACCGGTTTAGGCTGGTTGACCAATTTAGTTGGATATGCTTGCATGCATGATTGGTTTTGCTTGTAGAGAACTTCGCTTGCTTAACTGTTTGATAAGATAACATTTGCATGCGTAAATCTATTGTATGACTGACATTTGACCTATAGTAGCTTACCTGGGAGGTACATGTTTTGTGATTGTCTTGTCTATATTTATGGTTGACAAAGTTCCAGTGTCTAGAATACTGGATATTATCGTTGTTTTTCATTCCCTGGCTACTGTGTTGGCTCTGAAAACCATGGATGCAAGCGTTAAGTAATTTGTCAAACATATAAATTCGACCTTGATAGCTTAATAAACATACAAATATAATCTATGGCTCAGTATAGTTTGTCATTAATTCATTACAAGGTTATAGCTCACCTTGAAAGAAAATTGCTTACTGTTGTGTTATGTAGGGCAACAAGGATATGGAGGGAGCCAAGGAAGAGTCAGCTGATAAGGCAGTTGAGAAGGTAGTAATTGATTCGTCAAACCTTGGAGATTATGTTGGGAAACCTGTTTTCCAAGCTGAGCGAATATATGAGCAGACTCCTGTTGGAGTTGTCATGGGTTTAGCTTGGACTGCTATGGGTGGTTCTACTTTATACATTGAAACAACGAAAGTGGAGGAAGGAGATGGGAAAGGTGCACTTGTGATGACCGGCCAGCTTGGAGATGTCATGAAAGAAAGTGCTCAGATTGCGCATACTGTTGGTAGAGCTATATTACTAGATAAAGAGCCAGAAAATCTGTTCTTTGCAAACTCAAAGGTACACTTGCATGTTCCAGCAGGGTCCACCCCTAAGGATGGCCCCAGTGCTGGATGCACCATGATCACATCAATGTTGTCCTTAGCTATGGGAAAACCTGTTAAGAAGGACCTTGCGATGACGGGTGAAGTAACATTAACTGGCCGAATCCTTCCAATTGGCGGGGTATGTTTCCTTTGTGTCCCCTACTTTACACAAATGCAACACATGTTTCTTTGTCTGGATTATTTTTCTCTATGCCTTCTATGTCTGAATTTTGAAACTAGGGAATATATAATATTTCTTATTATTACAGCCAGAATTTTGTTTTTTATATTCATATATTAAGGAGTTTCATCTTTGATTTCTCTGGTCAACATTTACAGACGGTGTTTGAACAAACCATAATACCATTTATGATCAATTTTATACCTTCATTCTTTGATCCCAAAATGATCATTTTTGTGCTAGTCTCCAGAAAAAAGTTCTGTTCATTACGAGATGTTATTGATATGATCATTGATCTTCCCGTGCTATTCCATTTCTATGCATATAAACACTGGATGGTCACCCTCATGCACTTTATACCCTCCTGAAACAGGTCAAAGAGAAGACCATTGCTGCCAGGAGAAGTGCAGTAAAGACAATCGTATTCCCAGCAGCGAATAAAAGGGATTTCGATGAGCTTGCTCCCAATGTGAAGGAGGGTCTTGAAGTTCATTTTGTTGATACATACAATGAAATATTTGATATAGCTTTCCAGAGTGAGACTCAGACAGAAACAAGCTAGCAGTTCAGGTTCAAGTGTTGAGATTGTTGAGAGACATGGGCACCAACTGAATACCCAAGGGAGTTTTGCAGCTAGACTATTCTTTGCAACATCAAAAATAACTTGATTGATCACCCTTTTTTTTTGTACGCGCCGTGTAGCAGTAAATGTTAAGTAAAAATTTTGGCAAGAATGTTGCAGCAAGATGGCTGGGGAAGTATCACAAAGAAAAAACTATTGTAAACTAATTCTTATAATGAACGAGGTCTGGCCATTCATCCATTTTGTTTTCTGGCGAGCCAGAGTTTCGTTATTTCTTTTCCGTTCTGATAGTCTTGGAGGTGTTGTCGTTCCTTGTTGGTATGGTATGTAAGTGAACTCGTTTGTAAGAATAAAATTAAAGGAAATGCCTTAAAGAAGTTGCTGCATTTTGCAACCAGATTGGAGAGAAGGAATAGACCAACCGAGCCTTAGTGGATGTGGGTGTGGCTGCTGCGTTTGGGCGGCAGCCGACGACGACATCTGCGCCGTTGGATGCCATCGGACGGCCAAGCCCCCAGCGAGGGGAGCACCTGGGCCGGTGGATGAGGCTTAGCATGGATCCGACGGTGGATAGAGAGGAACCTGCCTGCCCCTGCCCGTGATATAAGTATACTCGAAGCTTTGCATCGATGCCGATGGTGGTGTTGTGCTGTGCATACACAGTGACCCTTTTTATATCTTCTGTCGGCAGTTTTGTAGTTTTAATCTGATCAGAACTAATCAGCAGCAGTAGTAGTAATAACATATCAAGAAGAAAGGTGCTGAGATTACTGGCAGAGGGAGCTTTGGCCATCTGGGTGAAGATGCAGTAGATCGATTCTTTTCTCCAACTGTCCTGGTGAATGTTAATCACACAATGAAAATTATGCAAGAAGAGGTAAGCCTGAAAGAATGCCTGACGTCTTTTTGAACTAATGCTATTAGTGTTATCAATGCTCTTTGCTTGTTTATAGGCATTTGGACCAATTCTGCCAATCATGAAGTTCAGTTCCGATGAAGAAGTTGTCAAACTTGCGAATGACTCCAAGTATGGTCTTGGTTGTGCTGCGACCTAGGGTTGGCGCTGCAGTCTCTGGCCATGGCGTTGTGGTGGCCGCTCCTGGTGCTCGCCGCCGCCTACGCGCTCTGCCGCATCCTCCTCTTCCTCATCCCGCCCACCGTCCCCTCCATCGATGTCGACGCTTCCGACGGTACTTAGGTTTTACTGTTTTTATTTTTTTATTTTCCTCTGAGATTGCTCTGCTCATAGCTCATGGCTCATGGGGTTTATGTGGGATTTACTCTAATCGGATCGCACATTGCATCTAGTTTTCAAATATTGCGTTTCATTATTTGGGTTCAGTTCATGTGCCCATAGGTCTGAAGAAGAATACTAGTTGGTACTGTCTGGTGTACTATGGCTATCTTACTGTTAGTGGACAAATGTTTAAAGACTGTCTGCCTGGAATTTCCAGTTTTAGATTTTTAAGTCTAGCGACTTGTTCCAATGCTGTACTACAATGTTGCTATTTCCGTGAAAATTGAGATTATGTTCTAGCAAATTCCAGGGCTGTGGTTATTAAATTTTGAGAAAGCAACAGGCAACAGTGCGTACGGTCATCAAGTGTTAACCGTTGTTACATACTCCAACTTCAATTTGGTAAATTCCTATGCTCAAAATGGCCAGATGCAGTAAGATGATAACATGTAAATGAACTGCATGCTTGAACAGAGTGCTATTTTAATTCTTCGAATTGATGCTATGAGTCAACTCTGATTTGTGCTGATAGAGGTTTCAGATAAGCACTAGGCACTTTTTTTTTCTAAGTTGTATTGATTAACTCCAGCTGAATAAGGCTCACAGTGGCATGTTATGACTTCTGAGAGCTAGCAGAGCCACATGGTTGCTTTGATATTACAGGCTTACAACACATTCAGTTTATGCTCCGTTGCAGATACCACCAAGGAAAGGGAAAAGAGCTCAGACTGACAAGGTCCAATGCTATGAGCCCGCTACTATGAAATACTTGGGATACTTCCCTGCATTGACGCCTGATGAGGTATATTGCTGGCTTGCTTTTGTTAGGTCCTTTAATTACAACATGTAGTGTAGGTTTAGTTGTCTGGGTCATTATCTTTTGGATTATTAACTGAGATCTGGTTCGTCATTCATAATTGATTTTGATTTTCTGAAGTAGTGATCAATGAACAAATAAATCTTGTATTTTTTGTTACTACAGACTTCATTAGTGTGAGATCCTACCTTGTTTTGGTTTTCTTTAATTCTTTGACTAATCAGGTTAAGGAGCATGTTGCGCAAGCCAGGAAAGCACAAAAGATATGGGCAAAAAGCAGCTCCAAGCAAAGATGCCAGTTTCTTCGAATCCTTCTAAAATATATACTTGAACATCAGGATCTGATATGCGAGTAAGGGCATAATTCAAAATGGCATCTTATCTTTAAATTAGTCTAGATGCTGTTGGTTGTGCTTTCTATTTTCATTATCTTCAATCTGTTCATGAAGGCCTGATCAATTTCTTCTTTTATTCCACCTGATAACATTTTCCAGCACATGGAATATCTGAGGGTAACTACATTTTGTGCTGTGCAGGATATCACCCCGGGACACTGGAAAGACTATGGTTGATGCTTCACTAGGTGAGATAATGACCACCTGTGAGAAGTCACCTGGCTTTTGGATGAGGGTGAGAAGTGGTTAAAACCTGAATACAGGTTAGACTCTTAGAAACATTCCAATTTGAAAGACAGAGTAAATTAGGGCCTTGTATACTGTGTCAATGATTATATTAACTTTTCTATGTTAGCTTACTTTTGTTTTCACCACTTTGTCTTTACGATTTGCAATGGGATGTGATTATATGGGACTGTTTGGTAGCTCAACAGGTGTGAGCATTGGAAATATACTGCAAATGAACTCTGGTCTTGAATACAAAATGAACTACCTATTAAAAGTTTAAAACCTCAAAATAGTCGGGAATGCTACAGACATTTACACACACGACCCATGCCTTCTATATCTGATTTTTTTTCCACTATGCCTTCCATGTCTGAATTTTGAAACAAGGAATATCGAAATCTCTCTTATTTAAGGGAATAGCAAGTGATTTCATTATTACAACCAGAGGATTGATCCTCCTATGCCTTTCATCTTTGATTTCTCTTTTAATTAGTGATTGATCAACAAACCACATAACGTTCATGATCGATTTTATAATATGCTGAGAAAATTATCATTCATGCTAATCTCCAGAAAAGGTCAATCTTGAGATGCTATCGATATGATCATTGATCTTTGTGTGCTATTCCATGCATATAAACACTGGATTGTCACCCTCATGCACTCTATATCCTCCTGAAACAGGTCAAAGGGAAAACAATTGCTGCCAGGAGAAGTGCAGTAAAGACAATAATATTCCCAGCAGCGAATAAAAGGGATTTCGATGAGCTTGCTCCCAATGTGCAATGAAATATTTGATGTAGCTTTCCATTGTGATACTGAGACAGAAACAAGCTAGCGAAGTGTTAAGATTTTTCAAAGGCGTGGGCAGACAGAATCGCCAGGGATGATTGCAGTTACATCATTATTTGCAACACTTAGCGAAACTTAAATTATGACTTAATTTTTTGTACGCCCCATGTAACAATAAATTTTGAGAAAATTTTTGGCAAGAATGTTGCAGCAAAGATGGTTCGGCAAGTATCACAAGGAAATATCTACTCCATCCGTCCGTTTCATATTATAAGTCGTTTGTCTAGTTAAACTTTATTAAGTTTGACCAAGTTTATAGAAAAGTTTAACAACATTTAAAATATCAAATTAGTTTAATTAAATTCAACATTGAATATATTTTAATAATATATGTTTGTTTTGTGTTGAAAATACTAATATATTTTTATTATAAATTTAGTCAAAATTTAAAGAAAAATGAAAAAGAACGAATGCCTTTATGTTAATATTTCCTTTTTATAAATATATATATGGTTTGCTGCGCTTGATGCGTCTTTCAATAAGAGGGAGGGCTCGTCGTTCGCGTGGGTTAGGTCATTGATGGGCCATTTTTGTCGAACAGGCCGGAGAATATAGGATCGGCCCGTGTGACCATATGGCCATCCAACAAAGAAGGGATTGTGTCTGCGGGGAGGGGGAGAGTGGAGAGTGCAACCCGAGACCGAGAGAGGGACAGAGGGTGGAAGCTTTGGCAGCAAGCCGGCGACGACCAGCGGCGGAGCGGGAGGGGAGGTTGTGCTGTGTGTGTGAGGGTGGCTGCCGGCTGCGATCGAGCTGCGGCAGGCGGCCGGAGCAGATGGCTGAGGAGTGGAGGCTTTGGAGCCACCGGAGGCAGCGGCGCCGCTGGCTTCCTCAACCCCTACGCCGGCCGTCTTCCTCCGCTGCGCTCGCGGACAGATGGGCGGCATCGAGCACCGCCGACGACGGCGGCGGCGGCGGCGGCAGCGGCGGAGGTACCCCCCTTCCTCCTCCTCTGCTCAAGGCACATCGCGGCCGCACACGTGGACACCATCAGACGGCACAGGGCAGTTGGTTCCTGCGCCGTCGGATACTTGGATGAGCAGTCACGGACGGTTTGGATCCGCTTGATGAGAGCACAAGCCTCGTCGATCCTGGCTATATATGTACACTGTTGCAGCACACAACTTCCACCACCTCTCCCTCCGTCTCCGTGCTCGCCAACTCCATCCCTCCCTCCTCCTCCTCCTCTGCTTCTCTTCTCTCCCAGGACTCCCACTGGTAAAGCTTCCTCTTCTTCTCCATCTGGTTAGGATGAGGAAGGCGACGAACACCAAATGCCATGGTGGTCTCCGTCCCTTCCTCCCTCCTACCTTTTTTCTTTTTCTTCTTTTTGAGTTGTTGTTGATCTCCTCCTCCTCCTCTTCGATCTTCTTCTCCCTCTTCTTGCTGTTCTATTGAGGAGAAAAGCGACGAACACCGATACTAATGGTGATCTTTGTCCATTCCTAACTCATTTCTTTTTCTTTTTCTTTCGGGTTTCGGTTGATTTCTTCTTCTCTTCTTCAAATTTACTGGTGAGGACTGAGGAGGAAGGCGACAAACACCGATACTCGTGGTGATCTCTCTGCCTTACTCGCTCCTCCTCCTCCTCCCCTTCTTCTTCTTGTTGTTGTTGTTCTTCTTCTTATTCTTCTTCTTGTTCTTGTTGTTCTTCTTCTTGCTGTTGTGTTCGTGTTCTTCTTGTTCTTGATCGACAGTGTGAGTGAGTCTGTTCTTCATCTCGTATACATGCCGCTCTGATTTTGGATTTTGTTGTTTATTGGGAGGAGTAGAGAGGCATGAGCATCGAGAACCATGGTGATCTCTGCCCCCCTCTTCCCGTTCTAAGCTGTTTCCATGTCTCTATTCTCTTTCTTCTCGAGCGGGTAAAGCTTGTGTAATCTCTTCTTCTTCGTCTTGGAGAGTGTTGCTTTTGGTGAGGAGGGCGACGAACACCAATAGCCATGGTGATATCTGTCCCTTCCCTCGCTCCCGGCTCCCCCTTCTCATTTCTGTTGTTGAGTTTGCTGCTGAATTCTACTTGTTCTTCTTCTCTTTACTTGATTACTTCTTTTTCCATGGTGAATATATGTTGCTTTTGGTGAGAAGGAGGAGGGCGACGAACAACGATAGCTATGATGATCTCTGTCCCTTCCTCCCTCCTAGTCCTCTCCTTCTCTTTTCTTTTCTTTTCTTTTGAGTTGCTGTTGAACGGAGGGGCGACGAGCTCCCCACTTCCTTCCTCTTCCTCTTATTCGTTTAACATTTTCTGAAACTAATGTGTATGCTCCTTCTTGTTTTTCTTCTTCATCATCTTTCTCTTCTTCTCGATCGAGTGGTAGAGTGAGTGCGTCTGTCTTCTTGATCTCGTACACATGCTGCTTACGCTTTGATTTGATTTTGGGTCTTGTTCTTTATTAGAGGACTATGGAGGCAAGAGCATCGAGAACCATGGTGATTTCTGTCCCCTCTTTCCGTTCTAAACTGTTTCTAAGCTTCGCTTTGTTTTTTTCTTTTTCCATGGTGTTTTTTTAGGAGGAAGGGGACGAGCAACCACAGCAATGGTGATCTCTGTTTCGTCCCTTCACTCACGTTTCAACCTCTGTTTTCGTCCCTCTTCTTGGGAGTTGGGATCGAACTCTGCTGCTTCCTATTTCTCATATCTCCTCATCCATCGTCTAATTTTTTCCACGTTTTCTTTTGATGTTGCTCCAAACAAGTTTGGAGGAACCATGGTGATCTCCGTCCCTTTTTTTTTCATGTTAAGTTCTTTTTTTCGTGAAAAGAAAATCCCTGTTAGTGTGTCTTTATTTGACGTTAATGTATTTGATCAATTTTCTTGTGAAACATCCCTCCCCTCCTTCGCTGGTTTCGGTTTTGACTTAAGATGCGGCCGCATGTATTTTGCTGTCAGTAAAATCTCAAAATTGCCTTGGATTTAATTCTCGTACAAGATCGTAGGTGTTGAACGTTTTTATTGTAGTGTCGGGTTCTATTCCTAAGGAATGTTTGTTTGTTTCAAATAACATTAGGTTTGATTATATATGTTGAATGTTTTGAACATCCAGTGTTCGTGTCATGGCTTCCAAGAAGCGTGAGGATGGCGGATACCCACTTGGCACGTGCAAGGATTGCGGTGGTAAAATCGCTCTCAACCGAGACCACGAATGCCAAAAGACGAAGACGGAAATCGCCAAGGGCGCGAAGAAGGCGAAGGACAAACACGAGCGGACCAATACCAAGCTCAAGAAGAAGCACAATTAGGGCAATATGATAAGTAAGTTAATTTATTTTCATATGTATGTACGTACTGTCTGTGTGTTTACGGTACTGAGCCTTTGGATCTCTCGATGTTTTTGCAGGGCTTGTCCAGTCTGAAGGAGATCAAGCAGCAGAACTGAAGTGTCATCTTATAGTACTCCATATACTAGTAGTAGTAGTAAGGAACACTAGTAGTACTCATCAGGCTTCGTTTAAGAAAGCATGTCTTCGTATTGATTAGATGTTTTGATGCCTGAACTTAAGAAAGGCAACTTTTGTGGTCCTGTGCAGAGACCAAATATATTGCTGATGTGATGGCACTTATCTGCATCTGGTTTTAGTATGTAGAAGTGCTTTAGTTTGGAATATACAGTTGAGATGAATTTGATTGCATTCGCACTGCTAATGTGGTGGAGTATCTTCCTCTCTTTTTTTCCCCGTATTATTCTTTTCCGGATCTTTATTTATCTTGCGCTCGTCTGTCTGGTTTGGTATGGTCTGGTCTGGTCGGTCGAGGCTCTCGTCCTCATCTCCGTCATTGGCTCAATGCTGCCATTGCCACGCCCCACGGCTCTAGTCTCCACCGCCGCTGCACGCCCTGCTCCTCGATTCATGTTCCTGCACGCGATCTTAATTTCAGACTGATCGAGCTGTTGTTGAATCAACAACATGTTCCTGGACAAAAAGATGGCGTTCATCTGAAAAAGATTGTCGATGAAGAAGAAGAAGAAGAAGAAAGAAAAGAAGCAGCACCTGATCTTCTCCTCCTTTGCCAGTTGCCCCTACGGCCATTGGGTAGTGATTCTGATAAGTAGCTAGCTAGCGGATGGAAGCTGGTGGAAGCTAGGTGCGGCACGCGCGCGTGTCCTGCTTCCGCTGCCGGCCTGCCGCCATCGATCAAACCCTCCCTCCTGTTCGCACGGTGTCTTGGAGTTGGATCGACGCCGATGACGACGTGCTCCTCCTTCTGCCTCAACTCGCTGCTGCTCCAAGGCCCCCTCTTCTTCCTCGTCCGTCGAGGTGCCGGCGGCCGGCGGTGAGAGGGCGCTTGGTCACTGCCACAGCGAGGAAGAGTGGTCGCCGGTGGTGGGCTCTTCGTACCTGGTCGCCTGCCGGCCGGGTGCTCCAGGCGGCTCTGTTTTTTTCTTCTATGTATGACATGTGGGGCCATGCTGACTCACCCCTACTTATCTCATATAATAACTTTGATGTGTAAAAATCATGTCTCATGCAAGACCTGTTTTCTTTCTCTTTTATTATTTATTTGACAGATCACTTTTCATTCTAGATGGTAACTTATTTAATATGCTGCTGTCATCATTTTAGTTATTGAGTTGGAAATGACATAAGCAATACCATCTTTAGACCTAATGTGACCCGTTTTGTAAAACTAGCATGGTGGCCCGCGCAGATTGTACGGTTAGCATCATTATATTTTCTCTCATATAATAGCATATATGTTTTCTCATTATATTATTCAAATATATTAAAACGACAACATAATTTTAAATTTTGCAATAACTTTATAAAACTACTAATGTGTAATATTTATATTATTAATGTGTAATATTTATATTATATTTTATATAAATGTTAAATTTTGATATTAAATTTACAAATAACTAAAATTTGATATTAAAAATAATTAATAACTAACATGCATATTTGCAATATTCATATTATTAATTCCTATATGGACTCTAGACTCGTCTTTTAATATTTCTTTTTTAAATTCCGAATTTTCTGTAAATTGTATTTCTATATAGACTCTATGCTCTTCTTCCAATATTATTTATTTTTATTTCTGAATTTTTATTATTTCTAATTGTATTTCTATGTGGACTCTAAATTCATCTTTTAATATTCTTTAATTTTTAATTTTTAATTTCAGTTACTTCTAAATTGTATTCCTATATTGACTTTAAACTCTTCTTCACATCTTTTTCTTAATTTCAAATTTTAGTTATTTTTAATTGTACTTTTATACGGACTCTAAACTCTACTTTTAATTTTATTATGTTTATTCCAATTTTTTTGTTAGTTTTAAATTCCTATATAGACTCTATACTCTACTTCTAATGTTCCTTATTTTTTAATTCCGAATTTCTTTTTTTTTCTTAATTGTATTTCTATATGGACTCTATACTCTACTTCTAATATTCCTTATTTTTAATTCCGAATTTCTATTATTTCCTAATTGTATTTCTATATGGACTCTATACTCTACTTCTAATACTCCTTATTTTTAATTCCGAATTTCAGTTATTTTCTAATTGTATTTCTATATGGACTCTATACTCTACTTCTAATACTCCTTATTTTTAATTCCGAATTTTAGTTATTTTCTAATTGTATTTCTATATGAATTCTAGTCTCCTCTTCTAATATTCCTTATTTTTAATTCCGAATTTCAGTTATTTCCTAATTGTATTTCTATATGGACTCTAGTCTCCTCTTCTAATATTCCTTATTTTTTAATTCCGAATTTCAAACTATTTCTAAATTGTATTTCTATATGGACTCTAGTTTTCTCTTCTAATATTCCTTATTTTTTAATTCCGAATTTCAGCTATTTCTAAATTGTATTTCTATATGGACTCTGCCTTTTCTTTTTCTCCGATTAATGTGAGAATTTCTAGGCCATGAGAGTGAACGTAGAGGCTCATTTTTCTATTCCTTTAATAATATAATAGATAGATTAGAGATGCCTTATATATGCTATTTCAGTTTTTGAAACTCAGTACAAGTCTACAAGATTAGGGACCACAAATGAACTTTTTCCTGCCAGGAATAATGTAATGTGCTGGGCTGGAACTATTTTTGGGCCCAAATAGCACTTGCCTTTCCCAAATCGCTCCGACTCGGACTAAGTCGATCTACCTCTATTTGTATATATACCGTCACCGCGGCAGGCGACTCGAATCAAATCGATCAGGCCGAGGGGAGGAGCTTCGATTTGACGACTCGATCGCCACGCATCGCTTGCGCTGTTATATGTAAAGTATGTATCGGTTAATCCATTCTTCGTTATTTATATATAAATAGAAAAATTATCCGTGTGTTGCAACGGATAAAGTTTATTTTAATTTATATGGTTTGGTTAAGATGAAATTCATTATAGCAGTTTGCTTAGATATATATATTTTTTAGTAAGGGCCTGTTCACTTTGATACCATTTTCAACCTTACCAAATTTTGGTAAAGTTGCCAACAAAGTAGCTACATTTAGTTTCCTGCCAAATTTTGGTAACTATATAAGAAATCCTACCAAAATCAAATTTTCGCAATGCCAAAATTTGGTAAGGTTTTTTTTTGGCATCAAAGTGAACATGCCCTAAATCATGAGTTGTAGGGCCTGTTCACTTTGATGCCAAAAAAAACCTTACCAAATTTTGGCATTGCCAAAAAAAACCTTATGGTTACTTGCCAAAATTTTAGCAGGATTTCTTATATAGTTACCAAAATTTGCTAACAAACTAAATGTAGCCACTTTTTTGGTAACTTTACTAAAATTTGGTAATATTGAAAATGGCATCAAAGTGAACAGGCCCGTAGTTAGGACTTCGATCGTCTCAAGTTAGCATGTGAGCTTTTTTAAATAGATTTCTTATATGATTTTTTCTGTATTACCAAAAGTGAACGAACTTAAATCCGCCTCAAATACGGATATGTATTTCCAAAAGCAAACGAATTGAAAAAACGACTCATACACAAATGACGTATCAAAATACTGGCAAAAACATCTTTAATTTTTATAATAGTAAAAATAGAGATAGAGATATGTATTTTATACGTATAGATTATATTATTATTCAGTTTTGACTTAGCAACGATCGATGACTCCAGATCGATTGATACAGCAAGCAAATTAAGACGGCAAATAATCCATTGTCATGCTGCCTGCTGTTGAACTTGAGATGGAATCGTCGTCAAAACCACTCCTCCTCGTCTTCAAGTTTGCCGAGGGCAATGACAACGAGCCACCCACGCTCATGGACCCTTTTTCTCAACACAACAGCAATACCAACAACCCATCGGCATGGCGGCACCAAATGCTGGAGCTCAAGGGTAAACAATGCTTGGCTTGCTTGCAAGGCCAATGGCTATTGATGTTGGACGCCGCCTCCTCCAACCACTGCTTCTTCGTCTCTCCTCTTGACGACATGACCATTATTTCTCTGCCCCCACTGGACACGCCATTGGAGCCTCTTCGCAGGTGTGCCATCTCCTCGTCCCCGCTCTCGCCCGACTGCACCATTGTCTTCTCCACCTTCATGGACACCTATCTCGCCTACACCCGGCCCGGCGAGGACGACTGGTGGCAGCTCGACACCGATGACGACGACGACGACGAACTCCTACTCATGGGCGACATCGTCAGTTGCCAAGGTAAAATGTACGTGCCCACCGATATGAGCTCCATCGCCATGCTCGACGTCTCCTCCTACCCTCCCCACATCGAGCGGAGAGGCATTCCAGAGCCCAGCTGCATCCACTCCATGGCCAACGCAATGTTGGTAGAATCACAAGGCGAGGTGTTCCTGCTGCGCCACTACGGCTACGGCGCCCGCGACTCGGAGCTCCTCGACATTGACCTGCATCGCCTCGTCCACGCCACCGACGACGGCGGCGACTACGTGTGGCGCAAGGTGGACACCATCGGCGACAGGGCCATCTTTGTCGCTGACAACTGCGTCGTCATGTCCGACGCCACCAAGGCAGGGATACGCCCCGACTGCGTCTACCTCCTCCACCAACGATGCCGCCATGGTGTTCGCCTCTACACTATCCGCCTGGATGATCGGACTACCACCTTCACCCTGCTGCCCGATCTCACCTCCAACGATTCAATCTACTGGCTCCTTCCTGCACCAATTAGCTCCATCGTCGACGACACAACTCAACATTATTCAGGCGCCATTGTACATTCAAGCAGCAAAATCGATCAGGAAAATGGCGATGGTATCTCTGTCGTCGACATCGCCTCCGAACAAGCATCACCATGCTGGTGTGGTCTTCCTACTGACATGGTAGAGGAGATCGTGTCAAAGATATCACTCATCGACTACTTCCGTCTGCGACAAGTCTGCAAGGGATGGAGCTCCATCGTGAAGCCCATCCATTACGCGCAGAGATACTCGACGTACCCGATGCTCATGAGCATCTGCTCCACTTCTACCGGCGTCTACAAGCTGTTCGACCCAATCGTCGAGCAGGAGTACAACCATGAAGAACAACCGTGCAGGCCTGGTTCAGTCCCAGGATCACTTCCAGATGCTGCTCTTCTCCTCGAGACACGACGGATGGGTGCTTGCGACGAGAGGCGACAAGTACATGTACGCGACGAACCCGTTCACCGGAGAAATGTTCGAGTTCCCGGAGGCGACGTTCCCCGTCGACAACCAGTTCGACGGCATATGCTTGTCTGCGGCGCCGACGTCTCCTGACTGCATCGCGTTCTCCGTCGAGAAAGACCGGAATCCGACGGGGCGAAACCGCAGCGTCTACGTCACGCTGTGGCGCGCGGGAGACGAGCAGTGGACGATGCAGCGAATCGACGATCACACCCCGTTCCGGACGGCGTACTGCAACCCGGTGTTCTACGACGGCGAGTTCTACTGCTTGGGGACCCGTGGTGGCCTCGCCGTCTTCAACCCCAACAACACGACATGGAGAGTTCTTGACAAGCCGGAGGCGCCTGTACTTGTGGATGGCAATAATTTTGGTGATGATCCGATTCCAGGTGACATGTACTGCCATCTGCTGGAGTTCATGGGTTTTCAGGCCGCACAGCGATGGGGCGATCAGCGTGTTCAGGCTCAACAGGTGTGAGATGGCATGGACCAAATTGGAGAGGTTGGATGGTGCCGTCTTGTTCGTTGATAACTGGAACGCGATCATGATGCCGGCGCCGCGGGACATTGCCTGTAACAGGATATATTTGCCAAAGTTTGGAGGATGCAACGACGCCGGAGACGCCAACCGGAGCGCTTTCTATGATTTTGAGGCACGCAAGTATTATCCTAGCTATCACGGTGTCACGGATAGGATGAACTCGGTTTGGGTCAATCCAAATCTGTTATCTGACACAACATTATTATAGTATATTGATAATAACTGATTATAATTAGTTCTCATAAAGAGAGACGCATTGATCTGCACAGCATGTACAAATGCACGTGCATGCTATCTACCACTTTCAGAGTTTCAGTTTCGGTGAAGTTTCCGATCAGATAAGGCTTTCTCTAACAATGAAACCCAAAATACAATACCCATTTCACGTTTGCATAGCGCTACAGTCAAAGAGTTCAATACCTATTTTTGGTCTTCTCCAACAATAAGACCTAAAAGAGAACCCTTACTGCAAATAGGTCTTCAGAAGAGAGGATACTCAAATTTAGGTTATGTGTCTTATAGCACGTAAAATAGGTCTTCTGTATAGGTACTCTGTTGGAGGCTGAAATAGTACTATCAGAGACCCATTTTGGGTTTGGGTGCCCTTATAGGTCACTTGTTGGAGACAGTCTAAGCTGGGATGGTTCTGTTGTATGACGATCAGATAATTAATAATCGCTGATTTCCCATTTTTCTCTTCTTTTGCTGTATCATGTGAAACCAAAAACCACATCTCTGCTTATCTTGTTATGGTCTTATGAATGTTTTTTCAGTTCATTTTGTTTGAAAGCACTGCCGCGCGTGACTGTGCTGATTGGTATAATACATGCAAAACTATACATGAACACGAGGAGTTAATTTCCACAGTCTCAAATTACTATTATTTTAGTTTTTGTCTCAAGTCAAACATTATAAATTCATATTTATATGATTTACGTTTTAATAGATCTACCATGAGAAATATATTGTTCAACAACACGGATTTTTAGAAATCAATAGTTAAAGATAAAAATTTTTGAATTAAAACAAAGTTACAATAGCATGTACTTTAAAGGATTAATTGTATTCATACCATCATAATTTTTCCTGTTTTAATTTGGAAAATCCTATTACAATTCACTAACTCAAATGATGCCATTATAAATCTGTTGATACCGGAGATGATGCACTGACATTATTTTTTTTACCAAATTGCCCCTTATCTTGTACCTTCGTCCTCTCCACTCATTTTCCTCTTGCATCTCTTGATCTGGTTTCTAAGCATTGGCAGGCTGCAAACCTACCTCAGCAAATCGCCGCCATTGTTTACCGGTTCGTCTTCCCTTCCAACCTCTGTTCCTCCCTCGCGTATACCATTGTGTGGCGTCTTAGACCACGTATAGTAGCCTCAGCCAGCGACCCCAACTGCCTAAGATGGTGACAATCAGCAGCGACCAACAGCCGAGCTGTGGCCTTTGGCTCGTTTTCAGAGGAAAGCCATTTGTGGTGGATGCAGCTCCACTTGTTGTCTCTACTACACAAACATCTACTTCTCACCATACCCACGTGTATGTGGATTTGGTGGTTGGGGCCACTTCAGTGTGCCTTCTTCGTCGTGGCGGTAGAAGGGCCGTGCGCCAGGCCTGTCCCTCTCTCCTATGGCTACAGCCGTCAAGCCCGTCCGTGTCCCGTCCCTCTCCACCGCCATGGGGGTATCCAAGTGCCGTGGCAAAGTCGACCTCGGGGCATCGCCTCCTCCTTAGTCCTCTCGTCGGTCCGCAGTGCTAATGGATGGTTGTGTTGGAGGGGCTCCATGATTTGGATGTCCACCGCCACTAGAATAGTAGAGAGGGGGATGGAGGAAGAGATTGCCAAGATGGTTATTTTTTTTTGTTAGAAAATATGTCGAAGGGTTAAATAGCGGCACAAATTTATAATGCCATCGTTTCAATTATATAAGTTAAAATGATGTTTCTTAAAATGATATAAATTATTTTTTTTAGATAATGGAAATGTATCACATCTTCGGCCTTTGTCCATGGCACATAGCCAAAAAAAAGGTCTCAGAAGTAGAAAAAAAACTTTAAAAAAAGTGTGATGGGACAAACCCTCAATTTCTACCAATAATATGATCTAACGTTTCCAAAATCACATAAATGATATAAATTATATTAGCACGAATTCGATTAACCCTAAATTTAAAGCGGATGAGGGAGTAGATAACTAGATATACGATTAAATGAATTTTCTGTGAATGTGGGGGCAGTAGTCCAGTATAATATACGGCGGAGGACACGAGACGAGACGAGAGGAGTCGAAATGTGAGTTGCAACTGAACTGAGAGAGAAGCATCTCGCCACGCTCGCGCTGCACTCCACGAATAAAGCCACAGCACGCCCCCCGATCCGATCGATCCCCCTTGGATTTTTTTTTCCATTTCGATTTTGATTTTGATTTGTTGTTCCTCAACCTCAACTCGCTCCCTTGCTGCTGCTGCTGCTCCGAGTCCGAGCCACGCGCGCGCGGCGACCTAGGGTTGGCGCCCCAGTCTCCGGCCATGGCGTTGTGGTGGCCGCTCCTGGTGCTCGCCGCCGCCTACGCGCTCTGCCGCATCCTCCTCTTTCTCATCCCGCCCACCGTCCCCTCCATCGATGTCGACGCTTCCGACGGTACTTAGGTTTTACTGTTTTTATTTTTTATTTCCCTCTGAGATTGCTCTGCTCATAGCTCATGGCTCATGGGGTTTATGTGGGATTTACTCTAATGGTATCGGATCGGATCGGGTTCTATTGTATGCAGTGCTCGAAGACGCCAACCAGAACAAGGAGGATAGCTACATCTACGTAAGTTTAACTACTTACTAATCCCCTTTCCCCTTTCCTTCCACTTCTATACTGCCCTGGGATGATTCACTACTTCATATGCATCTGCACTCTGCTTCTTTTGTCTATTCACCCTCGGTCTCCACTTATTTGGCTTTGATGCGCAAACCGGCCCATTCTGCTGCCATTGCTTGTTTCGGCTTCTTCCACATAGATTTCCAATGACATAGGATCGCACATTGCGTCTAGCTTTCAGGTATTGCGTTTCACTATTTCGGTTCAGTTCAGGTGCTCATAGGTCTGAAGAGTTGGTACTGTCTGGTGTACTATGGCTATCTTACTGTTAGTGGACAAATGTTTAAAGACTGTCTGCCTGGAATTTCCAGTTTTAGATTTTTAAGTCTAGCGACTTGTTCCAATGCTGTACCACAATCTTGCTATTTCTGTGAAAATTGAGATTATGTTCAAGCAAATTCCAGGGGCGTGGTTATTAAATTTTTGAGAAAGCAACAGGCAACAGTGTGTGCGGTCATCAAGTGTTAAAACGTTGTTACATACTCCAACTTCAATTTGGTAAATTCCCATGCTCAAAATGGCCAGATGCAGTAAGATGATAACATGTAAATGAACTGCATTCTTGAACAGAGTGCTATTTGAATTCTTCGAATTGATGCTACGAGTCAACTCTGATTTGTGCTGATAGAGGTTTCAGATAAGCACTAGGCACCTTTTCTTTTTTTTTTTAAAAAAAAAGTTGCATTGATTCACTCCAGCTGAATAAGGCTCACAGTGGCATGTGATTTATGAGAGCTAGCAGAGCCACATGGTTGCTTTGATATTACAGGCTTACAACACATTCAGTTTATGTTCTGTTGCAGATACCACCAAGGAAGGGGAAAGGAGCTCAGACTGACAAGGTCCAATGCTATGAGCCAGCAACTATGAAATACTTGGGATACTTCCCTGCATTGACGCCTGATGAGGTATATTGCTGGCTTGCTTTTGTTAGGTCCTTTAAATACAACATATAATGTAGGGTTTAGTTGTCTGGGTCATTATCTTTTGGATTATTAACTGAGATCTAGTTCGTCGTTCATAATCGATTTTGATTTTCTGAAGTAGTGATCAAGGAACAAATAAATTTTGTATCTTTTTGTTACTGCAGTTTCTTGTAACTTCATTAGCGTGACATCCTACTTTGTTTTGGTTGCCTTTAATTCTTTGACTAATCAGGTTAAGGAGCATGTTGCGCAAGCCAGGAAAGCACAAAAGATATGGGCAAAAAGCAGCTTCAAGCAAAGACGCCAGTTTCTTCGAATCCTTCTAAAATATATACTTGAACATCAGGATCTGATATGCGAGTAAGGACATAATTCAAAATGGCATCTTATCTTTAAATTAGTCTAGACGCTGTTGGTTGTGCTTTCTATTTTCATTATCTTGCATCTGTTCATGAAGGCCTGATCAATTTCTTCTTTTATTGCACCTTTGCACCTGATAACATTTTCCAGAACATGGAATATCTGAGGGTAACTACATTTTGTGCTGTGCAGGATATCATCCCGGGACACTGGAAAGACTATGGTTGATGCTTCATTAGGTGAGATAATGACCACCTGTGAGAAGATTACCTGGCTTTTGGATGAGGGTGAGAAGTGGTTAAAACCTGAATACAGGTTAGACTCTTAGAAACATTCCTATTTGAAAGACAGAGTAACTTAGGGCCTTGTATATTGTGTCAATGATTATATTAACTTTTCTATGTTAGCTTACTTTTGTTTTCACCACTTTGTCTTTACGATGTGCAATAGGATGTGATTATATGGGACCGTCTGGTAGCTCAACAGGTGTGAGCATTGGAAATACACAGCAAATGAACTCTGGTCTTGAATACAAAATGAACTACCTATTAAAAGTTTAAAACCTCAAAATAGTTGGGAATTCTACAGACATTGACTCACAACTTATGTTAGTTCTTTCACAGGAAAGATAAGCCTTTTCATTTATGCATGCAGCCACACATTAATATTCTGTAACATAGGAAGTTAGCAATTAGGTACTGTGGCACCATTGCTGAAGTCTTCCTTTCTTTACACCTGAGGTGATACCTTAGCGTGTTTGGATGATGGATGGTACTCAAGGAATTTTAGAATTTTGGTTTGGATCCAAGTCCCCATATCCTCACAGACCCGAGCTTGTTTTCTCCCAACAAACTCGTGCTTTCTTCAATTATTACCTTATCCTAATTAAATACAAGCATTCCCCTACTTGCTTTTAATTTTAGTTCTGCTCAGGTCCTGTGGGAGATCAATGCTTCACAAGAAAGCAAAAGTTGAGTTCTATCCACTTGGAGTTATTGGTGCGATTGTGTCTTGGAATTACCCCTTCCACAATGTATTCAATCCAATGCTGGCTGCAATATTCTCTGGTAATGCAGCAGTTATAAAGGTAAGCCATCAGATGTTGCTTTTTTGTACTCCCTTTGTTCATATACATATGACATTTAGAATTTGAATGGTCAAACGTCCTCAGCTTTGAACACTGATAGAGATATTCAGATTAACAGTTCTCATCTAAGAGATAGCATATTCACATAACCATACTGTACTAATTATATCATTAACATTTTTTTGCTATGCTAAGCGAAACATCTGCAACACTACTCTGCCATATGAATATTGTCTTTTGCTGCAAATAAGAACTACTTTTCATTTTAATCACCGGAATTCATTTTTTATCTAAGCTAAATACTATTCAACTCTATTTATATATTTGATCAGCAAGATGCCCTTTTATAGGTTTCAGAGCATGCAAGTTGGTCAGGCTGCTTTTATTTTCGTATCATACAAGCAGCTCTTGCAGCTGTTGGTGCACCAGATAATCTGGTGCATATAATAACTGGGTATGAATACTACTCTGCATTTCTTTAGCATTCAGGATAATTGCTTACCATGGCTTACTTGGTCTCTTTTTTTTTTGGCTTGTTTATAGTTTTGCGGAAACAGGTCAAGCTCTTGTATCTTCAGTCGACAAAATAATATTTGTTGGATCACCTGGTGTTGGAAGGATGGTATAGCTTTCCTCTGAACTAGTGGTTTCTTAATCTCATGCTGCGGCCAATTTTTATACTGCTGTAGATGTGCTGAGAAGTGTTGTTTTGCTCACTTTGGGACACTAAATCAATTAATCATGTTCAGTTATGCATTTTATAGCTACAGATTCTGTTTCAGAACTGATGTGCTTCTATTTTGTATATGGAATCAACCTGTCTTCTAGCATATAACTTTTAACTAAAGCAAATTCAGGGAGCATTATAAAAATGTAGTCCTACTTGTTGTTTGAAGTTTATGTACTTGTTTGAAGTTCTTGTCCACGTTTACTGTCCTCTGTTCTAATGTTCTGTTTAATGCTTGCCACAGATCATGAACAGAGCATCGGATACATTAATACCTGTAACTCTTGAACTTGGTGGTAAAGATGCATTTATTGTATGTGAAGATGTAGACTTACCCAGTGTAAGTGTAATTTAGTGTTTCTTTGTCATGAAGAGCATGTTTTCTTCAACAATGTGCCATTTCTTTTGAGAACCATATTTTCTGAACGAGCACTGCAACTAAACCATGGCACTTAATTACTTGAAGGTTGTTCAAGTTGCTGTGAGAGCTGCCCTGCAATCTAGCGGACAAAACTGTGCTGGTGCTGAAAGATTTTATGTTCACAAGGATATCTATTCAACATTTGTTTCCCAAGTGGTGAAGATAATCAAATCTATATCTGTCGTAAGTACACAAAATTGTACTCTTAAGTCGGTACTGACATGCAATTTGTATTGCCTTTCTTTTGATTTTGACCAAGATTACAGACCTGTGGCAAATCATATTCATGTATGTTCAAATTATTCCTGGATACTGTTACTGTGCTTCATCTTGCAAGTGCAAAATTGCAGATTAACAGCTAACCTGGCAGTGTAGTTTTGCATTTCTAACATTCTGTATAACTTCATACTGTATTCACACGGCTAAATCTTCTGAATCTTTTCAGTTTAGAGCTATCTGAAATATGTATATTAAGCTATTAGTTTCTTAAGGTGTCCTAACAACCTTATTTAAGTTTTCAGATATTAGTTTCCAACGTATTTTTAATTCATGCTGGTAATCTTGCCTCAGCGCTTATCTTTTGGTTTGCTCCATTGCTCTTTTGTCTTTTCCTAGGGTCCTCCATTATCTGGCAGATACGATATGGGTGCTATCTGTATGATAGAGCACTCTGAGAAACTTCAGAATCTTGTTAATGATGCTGTTGACAAAGGTGCTGAGATTGCTGGCAGAGGGAGCTTTGGCCATCTGGGTGAAGATGCAGTAGATCAATTCTTTCCTCCAACTGTCCTGGTGAATGTTAATCACACAATGAAAATTATGCAAGAAGAGGTAAGCCTGAAAGAATGCCTCACGTCTTTTTGAACTAACGCTATTAGTGTTGCCAATTCTCTTTGCTGGTTTACAGGCATTTGGACCTATTCTGCCAATCATGAAATTCAATTCCGATGAAGAAGTTGTCAAACTTGCCAATGACTCCAAGTACGGTCTTGGTTGTGCTGTCTTTTCTGGCAACCAGAAGCGTGCCATCAAAATAGCATCCCAGCTACACTGTGGTGTTGCGGCAATCAATGATTTTGCTTCAAGTTATATGTGTCAGGTAGGTAATTAGAAGTTTCTAGTTTGTGTTATATTCTTTGAAATAGTCAACAGAAAACACCAGTATGATAATCTCTAACCATGGAAAGATCTCTTGCAGCTCACATGCTTATCTTGTAGTAATGTTTGGCATTTCATTTATTGTATTACTGAAAGCATGTTTTTCTTCATTGCTCGGTGTTATCCTGCCTATATAAGTATGCTTCTCTTTCTTGGTGCAGTCTTTGCCATTCGGTGGTGTCAAAGATAGTGGATTTGGAAGATTTGCTGGTGTGGAAGGTTTGCGGGCTTGCTGCCTTGTCAAGGCAGTTGTAGAAGATAGATGGTGGCCATATGTTAAAACCATGATCCCAAAACCTATTCAGGTATGTTAATTCCCAGATAAGTAGTCTGAAAAAAATTGTATGGCTTTACTACTTGTTCTGATACTCAGCTAATGATCTTTATTCAGTATCCTGTCTCCGAGAATGGATTTGAATTCCAAGAGTTGCTCGTTGAAACTCTCTACGGCCTTAGTGTGTGGGACAGATTGCGGTCACTTGTCAATCTGTTAAAGATGATTTCAGAGCAGAATAATTCTCCTGCTAACACCAGGAAGAAAAGCCGATGATCAGATACGGAAGAGTTTAGTTGAGACCTCTAGCGATTTGCTCTTATGATGTACCCATCGGTGATCGACCCTTTAGAAAGCTATCCCCACGCTGTGCATCGTGGGGATTAGGACAAGTGCCCGGTAGCATTTGTGCGGATGTAAAACGCCCTTTAGAATTAGCTTGTTGTTTGCTGAAGAGATGAGAGTGGAATTGGCAATGTAATTCTAGATTCTAAAAAACCTTGGAGGAATGTCATCGTCTTGTTTCTGCTGCAACCTGTAATTCTGATTTATGTCCTGTGTGAAACTGTGAACATCATCGGGTTTCAGTGGCATATGTCGATAAGATCTGCCCTAATATGACATGCTGGCCTGCAAGGAGGGTGTGCTGCAACAGGGCATCACCATGTGCTGAGATTAAATGCTGTGATCCTGTGCCTGACGCTTTGCTTTCGCACAATTATGTGACATGCAGGCAGCCTTTTTATCGTGTATGCCTTAATTTGTCGCAGCATTGTTGTTATCATCGATTGATTCGATTCATCCTTCCATTAATTGACGAGATAATTGCGTTCCGGCCGTCGGTGCAAGCGGAAGATGGAATGAACTGCCGCCTTTCAAGTGAGTTCCTACTAGATTTGGTTAGAAATAGAGAACGGAATTCATGTAGTAACATTTTAAATACTTGTATAGATCACTCTTATCAGTGATAAAAACTGTGGAGAAGGTTAAACATGCAGTTATATGACATGAAAGAGAGTCTAGCTGCATGCGCCTTGCAGAATGGTTTTCATCGAAATCCACAGTTTGTAATTTGCCCTGCAAATCAAAGTTTGGCACAGGCCAGAGCCTAGAAATGAAGCGAACGACTCATATCTGGCCGTGGCCGAGTTTAGTTCCAAACTTTTTCTTCAAACTTTCAACTATTCCATCACATCAAAACTTTACTACACACACAAACTTTCAACTTTTTCGTCGCATCGTTCCAATTTTAACATGAAAACACACTGGCTGTTATCATACAGGAGTATCAATGGTGAACAGTGGAGTGGAATCCTTGTCAACCCAAGCTGCAGAGTTGGCTCCAAAATTTATTGGCAGATCGAGCTAGTCCAATAAATACTAGTATTACTAGTTTGATGACTAGCAATAGTTCAGTACAGCTCAGCTGGAGACTATATTTGCATATAGTGATATTACTAATATTTTTGATGTGGAGTAGGGGTACAAAAGCCGTAATGAAATGAAATGAAAGTCGGTCCCAGCTGGAAGAACACATGACATGAATACAGTACAATTGCACATTCGTTGTGCATTCATATATGCGTATGAAATACGCTGCACGCATAGCTTTTCATTTTAGTAATTAGTTTCGCTCCTACGTACTAGTACATACGTACGTCATCCCAGTCCATGTGTAGTGCTGACTCGATCACTTGACTGCATGGACCATACATAATACTACATGCATATGCAACCGCGGGCGCGCATGCAGTTGGTTGGTTAAAGATGTGCAGAGAGAAAATCCGGCTGCACAGTGCAGTCTACTCCAGCTGATCGAGAGCGCGTGGGCATAAATGCCACCGGTTCACAAACACCACCAACCCAATCCCGCCGCGCCGCGCGCATCTCGCCGGCCATCCATGGCCTCGCTCGCTAGCCGCACGTCAAATCGATGGTGTAATGTAACCTTCCTTTCTCCGATCCTATTCCTACCGCGTTATCCAGCTCCTCTCCTCATGCAGCAGCTGTCACGCACTACTAGTACTCACTGTGTCGGCCGGCCTCCTCATCCAAGCTAAGCCGCCACCGCCACCGCCATAGCCCACAGCTCGATCTCCTCTCCTCTCTGGAGTGTAGATAGGCAGGCATAGGCTCCCCAACTAACTGCATTTACTCTACTCGACCTACACTGCACATGCATTGCGCACTAGCCTTCCTTCTTCTTCGTACGCTTCATATGATAGGAGCAGCCTTCCCCTTCTTCCCTATATAAACCCACCTTCTACACGCTTGAGCTTCAGATCATCACCCACTTGAGTGAGAGTGAGCGAGTGACGACTACTGGACGTCGGAAATATATATGGTAATGGGAATGGGTAGGCGAGCCGCGGCATTGGCCCTTGTGTCGTTGTTAGCTCTCGGAGTAGTGGCCGCCGAGGCGCGCCGCTTGGACAAGGACGGCTTAGGCGGCGGTGGCGGCTTTGGTGGAGGTGGTGGCGTTGGCCATGGCGGCGGTGTTGGGATCGGGTTTGGAGGTGGTAAGGGTGGTGGTGTTGGGGTTGGGGGAGGTGGTGGATTTGGAGGGGGCGCTGGTGGTGGTCTTGGCCATGGAGGCGGCATTGGAGGCGGGTTTGGTGGTGGGAAAGGTGGCGGCTTAGGTGGTGGTGTTGGTGTTGGTGGAGGGATCGGACATGGCGGTGGCGTTGGAGGAGGGTTTGGTGGCGGAAAAGGTGGAGGCCTAGGTGGTGGTGGTGGTCTTGGTGGAGGAGGGGGAGGCGGTGCCGGAGGCGGTCTTGGCGGTGGAGCAGGAGGCGGCGCCGGTGCCGGTGTTGGTGGTGGAGCGGGAGCGGGAGGCGGTGCTGGTGGAGGCGGTGGTCTCGGAGGTGGAGCAGGAGGAGGTGCAGGCGGTGGTCTTGGAGGTGGTTCAGGTGGAGGCGGCGGTCTCGGAGGTGGTGCTGGTGGCGGCGCCGGTGTTGGTGGTGGAGCGGGAGGAGGTGCCGGTGGAGGCGGTGGTCTCGGAGGCGGAGCAGGAGGTGGTGCAGGTGGAGGCGGTGGTCTCGGAGGTGGTGCTGGTGGCGGCCATGGCGGAGGCGGCGGTCTCGGAGGTGGTGCAGGTGGAGGCGCCGGTGTGGGTGGTGGAGCGGGAGGAGGTGCCGGTGCAGGGGGTGGCCTTGGCGCTGGCGGTGGTGCAGGTGGAGGGGGCGGAATCGGTGGCGGTGCTGGTGGTGGCGCTGGAGCAGGCGGTGGTTTCGGAGGAGGCAAAGGTGGAGGCTTCGGTGGTGGTGGCGGCGGTGGCGGCGGCGCAGGTGCAGGCGGTGGCTTCGGAGGAGGCAAGGGTGGAGGCTTCGGTGGTGGCTTCGGAGGAGGCAAAGGCGGAGGAGTTGGCGGCGGTGCGGGCGGAGGATTCGGTGGCGGCGGTGGCGCTGGAGCAGGAGGCGGTTTCGGCGGAGGCAAGGGAGGTGGTTTCGGTGGAGGCGTCGGCGGCGGCCATGGTGCAGGCGGAGGCGGCGCCGGTGGCGGCGGAGGATTTGGCGGAGGCGCTGGAGGTGGCATCGGAGGTGGACAGTAGTACGAGCATGCGGTGAGTTCAAATAATGGCGCGTACCGTTTGCAAGGTTTGAACCAGCCGGCAAGCTAGCTAGTCAGTGTCATTAAAAAACTAGCATGTATTATATATTCCTAGATAGTACTAGTTATAATTTGTGTTTATAGTCTGAATGAATGAATGTATACGAATGATACGAGGAATAATGCGGTGGACAAATCCGAGACGATGATCGAGTTAATTCGTAAGAGATGGACTTGTGTTTTGTGTTGTAGTACTAGCTAGTACGTGCATGTAAAGCATGCAAACCACTTGTATTTTCATAATCCAGATATGAGATATCAAATAATTTATAGTGTTATTATATATTGTTATGATTTACGTTTCTACATTATGCAGGCTAGATACTCAATATATAATTGAGTTGTATTTCTTTTTTTATTATTTTTTGAAGTTTTTAAATTTTTAGTTTTAAAGACAAACACTTCAAATTTATTTATAGAATCTGAACCTTTTGGTCACACCAACCCACTTGACGCGACAAAACAACACTGACATGTCACACACAACATGTGTGATAGTTTTATCATGTCACACCAGTCAGCGTGGCGTGATCAAATAAAGTTGTCACGCTAGCTAGACCTGTGCGACAATGTCATTTTGCTACGTCAGTTCGGTGGCATGGTTAAAAGATTTAGATCTTAAAAATAAGTTTTGAAAGAGTTTGATTTTAAATTAAATTTTTTTAAAAAAAATCAGTTGAGTTGTTGGGTACTATTTTTTTAAGATGAATACATGTAGTTGATCGAGTAATTATGTGTACGGTGCGTATGTATCATTGCTCAACACGAGAGACTGAGGATCTATTTAGGAGAGTTTCTGCCAATTACATGTTTTTTTCAGAATTAAAAGCTCACATCAGTGTCTGAAAGTTGTAATTGTAGAATCTATAAAATAAATTTCTAAAAAAAATCTATAAAATATATTAAGCTGGAAGCTGTTTTTTCTAGCTTTTTCAGATTTTCACCGGTTGTTATTGAAAATTAAAACTCCCTCGAACAAACCTTCAAGGTGAAGTTACAACTGGTACTACTATCAGAGTGAATGCAAGGGAGCCCGCGGAGCGTTGTTTGTTGGTGGCATCCATCATCAATCGGTGAATCACTGAATTCTACTAGTAATAGCCTACATTGGGCACACCTTGCAGCCAGCCAGTCCATCAGGGTGGTACCGTGGCATATGCATGTAATTTAAATAGCTATATAAAAATTTTATAAAATTTAGTAAGATAGACTACAATAATGTAAAACACTATACAAACATGCAAATCTAAATTCGATCGAAATATGAAGAAACAAAAATAACAAATTTTATCTGCGTTGTATGGGTACTATTCACTATCCGACTTTATTATTTTTGTTTCTCTAGTTGTAGATCAAATTTAGTTATGCATGTTTGTGTGTAGCCTTATATCAACACAATTGATGTTACTAAGTTTTTTTTAAATTTTTCTATAACTATTTTGAGTCGCATGTAATTGATAGGTACCATGGCATCTAGCTGTAGAAAATCCTTACCATCCATCAGGCTAAAAGCTCAGTTGTGCATGACATTTTTCTTCTTGTCTTGGATGGTCCAACCACAAACTGAAGTTTTGCTACAGTTAGACATATTTTTACCCTGCTAATGGTCCAACAAGACAAGTGATTTGTCTTGCTTGGTTCCGATGCCGGCAAGAGGCCATCTAAACAACTCTGCTGCGCTGATGGTCTGGATCTCGATGCTGCTTGCCTCCCTTTCAACTACTCGTTTCCCTTCTTCTTTTTATTTTCCTTTCTTAAGCAAATTAGCCTCTCCATTTGTTAGTAGAGTCTCAGTAAAATGCACCAACAATTCGCCATGGTTGCTCAGAACCCTCCAACAGTCAAGCTTCCACATGA
This sequence comes from Oryza sativa Japonica Group, assembly GCF_034140825.1. Classification (NCBI taxonomy): domain Eukaryota; kingdom Viridiplantae; phylum Streptophyta; class Magnoliopsida; order Poales; family Poaceae; genus Oryza; species Oryza sativa. The sequence goes on along the minus strand of NC_089041.1, from coordinate 29,500,796 downwards.
ACGGGATGGTACAACATGATAACGATACAGTTGAGAATGAGAGGAAAAACAATGTAACTAATGCCTGATGCTAGTAAAAATTTCAGTTTGTTGCTGAACCATCCAGCATCCTATCGCCCGCCTTTCCTTTCCATCACGCAGGCCTACTATTACTATTATATTCTTCATGGCCCAATAATTCATATTCTCGTTATTGGGCCTCACGTAATCGAGATCCTGTGACGGAACCGGAATGGGCCGCACGTAAGTCAATCCCGTTTTGGCCCAAACCGAAATGGGCCGTACGGAAGTCTCGAGGGTCACATGGCGGCCCGGCATGGCTTCCCCGCGTTTTTGGACGGCGAATCGGGCTCCTTGGGCGGTGGAGGCTACTGCAACTGCAAGTTCCTTGCGACTAGCTAGGCGATCTACGATCGGTCAATCGATCGATCGAGGTAGATCCCCCTTTTCATTTCTTTTGTCTCGCTACTATAGATATCGACTTCATATGTTCATTCATTATCCTGGCAAGCCAACGACCTGTTCACTTTGATGCTAAAAAAAACATACCAAAATTTTGGCATAGTTACTAAAATTTTGGCAGGATTTCTTATATAGTTTACCAAAATTTGACAGCAAACTAAATATAGCCACTTTTTTTAGCAACTTTACAAAATTTAGTAAGGTTGAAAATAACATCAAAATGAACAGGCCCCAAATCTCTACTTCTACTAAAAAAAATCTTAAAAATAAGGGCCACATCATCATTTTTATTGCTACTAGTGGTTCACTGGTTACTACTCCTATATATATATGCACACATATAATATAATGGCGTATTAGTATACTAGTTGATATACTCTTGTTCATATCAAACGGGGCAATCAGTCGATGCACGATGATGAACTTACCATTATTTCTGGGACCTAACATTGCAAATAGTGGTCTACATGTGTATCCCTACCACATCTCTCTCTATATGTATCCTTAATTGACTTTGCGCGCCAAATGTCATACCCTGATTTAATATGAGCAATCTCCTCCCTCCCAGGTCCCAGCTCTCTCTAATTAGCATTGCACATGCATGCCTTTACCAAGAACCTAAATTGGACCAATCATTTGATTACTTCTCCAATTATTGGGGGCTGACATGTGTCAGTTAACATATTTCAATCACTAGTCCTCAACATGGTTTAGTCAAAAGTACATGATTTATGCTGAAATTTTCTACTCCCCATCCCAAAATATAAGTATTTTTAGCTATAAATCTGGACACAAGTTTGCATGTAAAACGCACAGTTTCAAGTACTACATACATGCATTTATCTACAGGAAACATTACTTTCTTTTTCCCAAACTGATAGGGGGCTGGATTATGGATCAGTGATTGATGAATTGTCCATATCCAGCCTTTAGAACAGTGTTCTGCACTCATGCTCCTGCAATGTAGCAGCTAGGCCAGCAGAGCAATTACTGTATGATCGCTAGGAAACAGTTTGCCACTCTCTCATTCACAATCTGTTCGGCAACACCAGCTACCAACCATGAACGACGTAAGGCATCAGTTGAAATGACATTAGATGTCAATAAGCAAGTCAAAGAAACATGCTAGTAGAAATAATTCTGAGTTCTGACGATGGTATCTTCAGAGAGAGATGGAAGAGATTACACTGTCTCTTGTTTTGCAACACCTATAGTTGATTCCTTCTTTTTACTGGTGCTAAGCACTACTAAGCAGCATGCATGATCAAGGAAAAGAAACTTACTGCTACTTACTACTGTCTTACTGTCAGTTTAGTGGGTCCCATCTCATTGACAGCCATAACCAAGTGCAAGCAAGATGGTCATGGTGTCATGGCCAGGATCAGGATCCATATATGTTTATGCTGAATGAACAAGGCCAAGGCATGTGCCTGAATAGCGAGCACTTTAAAAACTCTGTTTACAAAATGCAAATTATTGTTACAGGCTTTCTTCAGTTCACCCATGCTACCATATACTCTATGAATCATCATCTCTGAGCGTTGAGGCTGGGAGATGTTGTATGATGAGTGATTCATGCGCTGGACTGGAGAACGTGCGTGGTGAGGCTGTCAAGCGTCAGCGTGTCTAATGGATCAGTATTATTTATTTATTTATGGGATGGGAAGCGATCAATCGAAGTGTCTCTGCTGGCTGATATCCACATGGCCGGCCCTCTGCATTGTCGAAACGATAATTAATCAGATCTTGTGTTGCTTAGCTTCGTCCCTGTGATTCTTGCATAGCTTTGTCCTGTGATTCTTGCGTCTGGATATATAAGGCCTCACGGAGCAGATTTATAGTTAACTAGAATCTCTGCCCTGTTGAGCAGATTAGATTAATTACTCGATCAGTAGTAGGTAGCTAGGATACATTACATTAGAGGATATATAGGAGTAGATAATACTAGTAGGATAATGCAGTAAATTCGAGAGGGTGTATGGCATGGGATATGGCACTGGCAGGCTAGATTCTGTGGAATTTGAAGGTTGTGAGGCCTCAACAAGCCTGAAGCTCTGAAACATGTGTAAATGCCCGTAGGTACAGTGTTCACCTGGCGTCGCATCGCTGGCATCCACAAAGGCAGCTTAACATACTACACACACACACTTGATTGTTAGTGTTGTTAACAAGAGGACGCATCAGTAGCCTGCTTTGCTTTGGCATCCTGAACCTGCACTGCAGCTCAGCCTCAGGCTCAGCAAGGCAGGCAGCAGTGGACAGTGGATGGAGCCATGCATGCATGCATATAGTCTTATCATACTATGCTGCCTGCTGCTGCATGCATCTTCTTCTCTTGGTGAATTTCAAAGGCGGGCAAGCCTCTGTGCTGCTAGCTGTGTGTTTTCGTGTCGCTGTTTTTATTCATTTTTCATCGATCTTCAGGTGACAAACTGTGCACCGCCGCTGATCATATCAACAACAGTCAAACGACTCACGTGTCCTTGTTCCTGCTTCGTGCGTCGGCGCTTGATGCTTATCTTGTGGTGGCTTAATTATAGACTAGCTATAGGTTAATTAGTTAATACTAGCATAGAGTACTCATTGCAAAGGCTGTCAAGGCAAAGAAGCAACCTCCTACTACCACCAAGTTAGCCTGTAATGAGAAGCTTTCAACTCAAACGTGCCTGAATTGTAGTGCAAATTAAAGCATCATTTCAACATGGTAGTTGATTAGTATGGTATGGACCAGGCCCTGCGTTGTACTAGCCAGTTCGTATCATGAATTCAGGATACGTGGTGTTAGTTTACTCCCTCACCAATTAAAGAGAAGGTCCAATTTTAGGTCACATTTGACCTTTCACAAGTCCTCTGCAGCCGCCAAGGATGAAATCGGTGAGCAATCCTATCCCTTATGCAAACACTTTACTTGTGAAACCTGAATTTTTATGAAGAGATCAAGAAGAGGAGGAAGGAAGGAAGGTAAGCTATTCCCTCAATTTCTAAACACTCCTATATGACAAATTGACACTTTACCTTTTAAATATGATGTTTAACAATTCGTTTTATTTAGACATGGATTGCAAATATGTAATGTACGTCATGTGTAAAGCACATTTAATAATAAAATAAATCGCAACAATATAAATAATATTATATTATCTTAATAAGACAGATGATAAACATCACACATCATCATATATTTAAAAACAGATGTAGTATCAGGGTTTTCTCTATCTTTTTTTTAGAGTTTACCGCTACCAAAAGCATTGCGGTTAGGTAACTGAGAAAAACTGAGAATCAACCACGAGCAATAATCACGCGATATTGTAACCCATGCTAAGTGCTCCATGTGGAGTACTAGGTAGAGAAGAAGATTGGTGGAAATAATGATGGTTCCATGTGGAAGTAGGTGGTGGCTTAGCTTAACTTACATGATTTGTGCTAATTGTGCGGACCAAAAATGTGAATTGCATATGCAGCATATGCCTACATAATACATAATACAGTCATACAGAGGTTGTACTACTACTCTTCTTCTTACCTGTGACATTCAGAGTAGTCAGCTACTAGCTTCGTTCCTGTGACATAGTGGCATGGCCATGGTGTTGCTCTGCTCATCAGATGAGGAGCCCCTCCCTCTCCTCTGCATAGAGTAGAGGCTCAGGTTCTCCTCCTCCTAATCATGCTTGCATCGCCATTGTCGCGCTGGATATATCATCACCAATCACCTACTCGTATGTGCCAACACTGCCAATGTACTGGAGTACTTTATATTGCCCAGTACTCCCTCCGTATTTTAATGTATGACACCGTTGATTTTTTTAAGACAAACATTTGATCATTCGTTTTATTTAAAATTTTTATGCAAATATGAAGGTATTTATATCATGCTTAAAGAACATTTGATGATAAATCGAGTCACAATAAAATAAATGATAATTGTATAAATTTTTTTAAATAAGACGAATAATCAAACGTTGGATAAAAAATCAATGGCGTCATACATTAAAAATATGAAGTTAGTAGTAGATTTTTTTTATTATATAGGAGAAAAATATATTATGTACATTAATCACGAATACAGTCCTTTTAACACATGTCCAAAGAGGACAAATAGATAATAAAAATCTTTTAACCACATACAATTTCTATTCAAATAAGAAAGAACACCCATGTACATATGTATGCACATGGAGCAGATTGGCCACTTCAATTAAATTACTTTATTGATCCTATCCCAAGGAGAATGCTACTAGTGTCAACCATGCAAAAGACTTTATATAAAGACAGAGAGTGAGAGATTAGGGCACGGAAATCACAAGGGTGATTAAGCAGTAATCGTGGTGTTAATCCTGTTCCCCTTTAAATTTGAGTCGTTGGCCTGCATCACCCACCCTCGGCCTCTACTCTACAAACTCCTCCCTCCCTCTTCTCTTCTCTCGTAGCTCGCCTTGCCGTCTCCCTCACCTACACAACCCCGCGTCGCCCATGGCGTCCTCGCCGACCTCCACGGCGCCACACGACCGCAAGCTCGATCCCGCCGCCTCGCCGGCAGCCAGGTGGCGGACGAGGCGGGAGCAGGAGAGCTACTCCTCCAAGCTGCTCGACGCGCTGCGCCTGGTCCGCGCCGCCAGCGGCAGACCATCACCCGCGTCGTCGCGCGAGGTGCGCCACGCGGCCGACCGCGCCCTCGCCGTGGCGGCGCGAGGGCGGTCGCGGTGGAGCCGCGCCATCCTCGCCTCCCGCGCGCGCGCGTGCGCGCTCCGCCGCGTGCGCCTCGGCGCGCCGCCCCCGCCGCCCGCCGCGCGTCCGGCGCCGCGCTCGCGGCCGCCGCTGGCGAGCAAGGCGAAGGTGCTGGGGCGGCTAGTGCCCGGGTGCCGGAAGCTGGCGTTCCCGGCGCTCCTGGCGGAGGCGTCGGACTACATTGCTGCGCTGGAGATGCAGGTGCGCGCCATGGCGGCGCTCGCGCAGGCACTCCAGTCCGTGGCACCCGCGCCGCCGCCGCCGCCGTCGTCGTCGTGATCTCACCTCCTCATCGTCATCCAGTTCGGATTTGGCCTGTGTGTCTGTACATGATTTTTTTTTTTTTTGGGGTTCGGGCTAGCTTGGCCATTGTTAGTGAATTGATGATGAAAATCGAAATGAGTTTTTGGGTTTAGTTTGGTCAGGATTATCATTAATTTTTGTTTATAGGTCTGGTGTTATCTCGACTCTGCAGTGAAAGCAAGCAGGAGATTTGAGATTTTTCATACGCTTTTTTGAGTATGTATGTTGGCGATCGATCGATGGATCGAATGGAATCGCTTCTGCAGTCAAGTCATGGTCAGACTGATTGAGAAATGCTTTTGCTTCTTCTGACAATAAAATGTTCTATTCGCAAAATTGAAATGAATTGAGATTAATTGATTACTAGTAGGAGTAATTATCAATTTAATTTTGGTTTGGAAAAGGGAGGGGGGAGATGGTGGTGGTAAACAGCGGAAGGGGGCATGTGGGGAGGATTGAACGGCACGTGGCTGATCAGGGAGGTGGGGCCCAGCGGCAGCGGCTGCGGCTGCGCTAGACGACGCGACGCGACGGCGGAGGCAGCGGCACATGGGCGCCGGGGCCTGCCTGTCGAGAGGGGTGGGGTGGGGCCCACATGACAGTATCACGTTGCGTACGGACGGTTTTGCATCGCACGGCCCAGAAGAGATCTGCGCTGACGTGTGCGCGCACCATAGAAACCTCACTATACTTGCTGCTGTCGTGTAGTGGTAGCCTTTGGCGCGAGATGGATGGATGGATGCGTCCGCATGACACCCACACGTGTCATGTCTCCCTCCATCAACCAACTAATCAAAAAAGTGTGGTGTCATTAATTAGCTGATAATGCTAATCACCACACTGCATATGCATATGCAGCTTAGCTAGCTCAGCTGTATGTCAGCCTGGCCTGGCCTTGCTGGTCGATCCATCTCTCTTTTTTTTTCTCAGCTTTTTGTGGCGTTGTATCCATTGCATTGCTTAAGAGGGCCCGGGTCCACCTAACTTATCTAATGCCTTGTCACGTGCGTTTGAGGTAGTACTCCCAAATGTTTGCATCTAGTAGGAGTAGGAGTATTCTTCTCTCCCTTTCGATCATCTAGCTCCATCTGGTCCATGTGGCACGCTCACAATCATCCTCAGCCTCTTGCCAAATCAAACACGACCCACGAGAGACTTAACAACGAGGCAACGCCATTCCATCTTTTCGTTGCACTTCACATGCCAATCGTGTTTCTGTATCGGATCAACTATATTAGTCCTTACCCAACAGTATTTTACTACAGTACTAGTATATATGTACTGATTAACTCAACAAAAATAGCATCAATGTTTTTTTTGTGCAAAACAAACCAATAGCGACAACTCTGATGCCTCGTAGTAGTAGTACAACCCTTTTTCCCCCTTACAACTACAGGTTACAAATGAACGTAGGAGATGTATTCTGATTATACGGGCTTGTTCACTTTGATGTCATTTTCAACCTTACCAAATTTTGATAAAGTTACCAAAAAAAAGTGGCTACATTTATTTTGCTGCCAAATTTTGATAACTATATAAGAAATCCTGCCAAAATTTTAGCAAGTTGCTAAGGGCCTGTTCACTTTGATACCAATTTTGGTATGCCAAAATTTTGGTAGGATTTCTAATATAGTTACAAAAATTTGGCAGCAAACTAAATGTAGCCATTTTTTTTTACAACTTTACCAAAATTTGGTAAGGTTGAAAATAGCAACAAAGTGAACAGGCCCCAAAATTTTGGTAATGCCAAAATTTGGTAAGGTTTTTTTTATCAAAGTGAACAGGCCCTACATCAGCAGTATCACAGCCACAAATGATGCTAATGAAAATCTACTATCCTTCAGATTTCAGATCTGCCATGAAAAATCCACTGTGCATTCACCATTGGATTCATGACCTGCACCCCAGCACCAGTTTTCAGTCCAAATGCAACTCATTTGGATGTTCAGCGTACAATATCCTCGACCACTTTACTGCCACCGCTTTTGCTGCATTTTTCTAGCTGCCGCACGCTACCATATGTTCACTTGTGCAGCCGTCAGATCGAGCAGCCGGAAACTTCACACTTCTCATGAATTCAGTATATATACACTGCAACTGCAAGCTCAAAGGGAGCAGACTCTGATCTCCAGATCTGCTCTGATAGTGTGTGTGATAGGTGCAACAGAACAGAGAGTAGGAATAGCCCCAGTTCAGGATATCCGACAATGGATGAAACGTCAGGTAAGATCCAATGGTCGCACAACAAGTCCCAGATAACGATGATCCACACAAGTCCTAGCCAGCTGCGCCACTGTAGTCGGTCGGAGTCTGGTAGCCCAGCATATATTGAGGAATGTATGGAGTGTACACAGAGTGGCTGTACAAGCTTTTCGGAAGCTGTGATGACCTAACGATGGACATTGTCAGCTTTGAATGTGTACCTTTCACCTTGCCATACACATCATTGATGACATCCTTCATGAAATCTTCTCCCAGTGAGCTAATATCAATATGGGTGCTTGTTTTATATATGAGGCCCCAGTGGCATACAATGCTTGGCTCGAAGACTGTATGATCAACTTCCTCTGTGGAATCTGGGTCACACTCAACACCAATACTTTCCAGCTGCAGAACAAAAGAGGAAGTTAACATAGCATGTAAATTCTTGCTCAACATTCCCAATGATAAAGAATGAGTAAAGAACAGTTGAGGAACAAAAAAAGGGAACATGACAGAAGCCAAGAAATAACCTTGAGGATAAGGTTGAAGCGGGACTTCACCCAACCAGCCCAATCGCGTAGCTCTTCAGACGTTGGGGCACATAGAGCAATTCGAAGGAATTCTTCGTATTTTGTAGCATATGGAAACGGTGCAAAAAGCCAGACCCACTCAAAATCATGCCTCCATGGCTCCTGCATTGGATAAACAAAGTAACTGTGACATGATCAAATAACATCCAAGCACTCAAGCACTGATATATACATTACCCTAGTAATAATGCAGAGGAGAACAATCACTACTCAGTGAAAACTGTACACGGAGATTTAAATCTGAGTTACAGATTCGACCATTTTTCGACAGATGAGGTCGCTCCTATGCTTATCAATGAGCTATGCCTATCAAAATATGAGAAAGAGTCGACACTCTTTGAGTTACCGAAAGCATAATAACGAAAATGAGATAGGTTCCATGTGTCAAGTTAGTACAGACTAATGGCTAATATCGCAAGCCATGAGCGTATGCAAGAATGGAGGAATGCATCATTTGTGGTTCAACGAAGAAATCAGAACAGGAATAAGCATATCGACAAACTGGCATGCACGAAGAGATCAGGAGTATGACATAGGAATGTCGGAAATTTGTTTTCGGTTATATAAAAGAGTTGCAATTTTTAACTATGCATCACAGTTATCACCCAACACTAAAAATCTCCTATTGTTCAAGAAATGAGAGAAGCATAACTGGATCTAAGCTGACCTTGGTCAAAGCATAACCACGCATAAGCTCTTCTCTAATTTTCTTGAAGGTGCCTTTTGTCATATTGGATGTGCAAAACTCCGGTGGAGTACAAGGCAACAGTATGGGCATGAAAGACCCATCAGGACGCCTGCAATTAGTTGGTTGACCATGCAAGCTTACTGGAATTTGCCAATTCCAGTGAGCAAATATATCAAAGAATATGGTGAACAGACCATTGATGGTGCCATATGGATATCTCTGACAAACATAAGCTGCAAGAATCGCTAAATGAATCCCAGCGAAGAAGCCGAGCAACTGAAAAAACACCATCATAGGTGAAAATACAACAGTTAGAGCGGAAAGAAGATATGAAGGTCATATAGCTGAATAACAGCCATTAAAGCATATTAAACCACATACATGGCAGTGAATTCCTCGCCTCTTAGCCCATAGCTTGATGCACCGCAACAGAATTTGAAACTTCTGCATCACAAATTTTCAGAGATAAAATGTTAAAAGCGGAATCTGACAAAATGAAACAAAATATTTTGAGGTGTTCTATGGGAAAAGAAAAATGAACAAATCTGCATAGTGACAGATCAGTCTTAAGGCAATAACATAAGTACATGGAAGGTACCCAGGACAAATATGAAAATACAGAGAAAAGTGTATCTAAACGCGACTTAATGTAGCAAATGAGAATATAAGGGAGGATGCTGGGCTGCTGGTAACTTAAATTAGATTAGTCATCAACCTGTGCGTTTGGTACTAACTGGACGATTTGTTCGTTAACACGAACTCCAGACAAACTTCTCCAACTCAGCGAATCAAGTTTTTGGAGCAAATGAGGATTAGATGTAATTATAGCCTGCAGGATAAAGGAAGTCGATGAAATTCAGATTGTTTATCGAGTACAATAACTGAGTACCCTTGTAACTACATATTGATTACAGAATAAACTTGCCTCTGATGCATCGATAACTGGAAGCTGAGCATATGTAAAATCAACAGAAATACCGCTGAATCTAAATCGCATCAATGGAACCTTAGCACTTTCGACAGTCTGCAGTTCTGATACTTCTGGCCTGTCTTCAAGAATTTGCCTCAGAACAATGAAAAAATGGTACTGCAAAATCAACACATGTTAAATACCCTGCCATGATCTCAGGTTGAAGGAGAACTGAAAATAATAATAACAAAACCCACCTGCAGTGTTGCAATACAAGGACCAACACATAGTGCATCAATGTCAGATTCAGGTCCATGAGCCTTCAGAAACAGAAAATTGTTAGCCAAATCTTCTCAATAAGTCAAAGCCAGGCGGAATTGTGCCATCTTATATTCTACAAGTTGTCATTTGTTCTACAGGATTCAATTTGTAAGGCTTACACAAAGCTTTAATTCATACACATGAGGAAAAAAAAAGAAAGGATTAACAAAGCTTTAATTTAGATTACTGTTTAGGTCAACTTGCTCAGTGTTGAATCTACATGCATATATGTTATTAACCCTCAGGACTTGAATAAGAATATTAAACACATAATGCGCACATTGAGTTATTGACTACATAATGACTGCATAATGCACATGCTTTTTGCAGCCTAATAAGATGAGCATTCTTGGCTTTCTGATCCTGTCCATGAGTCATGGCAACTACTATTTAATTTTCTTATGCCAGATAATTATATGATCCCCCCTTAAAATGAAAAGTGTGAACTTTTGATGCACATTGAGTGCCTATTTTGCAACCACCTGATGCTCCATTACCAACAAGAGTTTTCTTAAAACACGCGCAAGTTGGTTCCTAGATGAGCAAAGGGGGAAATTCATTCATTGCCATGGATGTGTTTTTGCAATAATAGGAGACTGCCACCAGAGTATGGAGGATGATTAAGGGTTGGGCTGGAATTGGCGTCCAACTGCCGGCTGAAGCAGGGTTGGAACTAGGGGAATGGTGGCTCTTGGCATGGCAAGGAGTTCAGACTAGCTGCAGGGGCGCTTTTGACACGCTAGTTTTGCTTGTCTGTTGGATGGTTTGGAAGGAGAGAAACGCACGTGTTTTCCAGAGTCAGAGCCGGACAGCGGGTAGCCTCTTTGCTTTGATTAAAGAGGAGGTTGTGGTCTGGAAAGAAGCCGGGGTTTTCAAAGTTTTAGGAGAGTAACAACAGCATGATGTAATTGTTTTTTCTTTCGGGAAGTTGCCCTTGTGACAACATCCTTTTACTTCGACAGCCTCTTGTCGAAGTTGGAACCTTGTAAATATGTACATACCCCTTTCTTAAGTAAATTTGGTCCGCCTATCTTAGGCCAGCCCGGCTCAATAATAGGAGACAAGTATATTAGAATAGAAGGTAATGAAAACAGAAAGGTGACAAGGCAGTGCACTTTACAGTGATACATACACCAGACACCACACAACTAACAATGCAGCAAAGTTGGTTGGGCATATATTCCTTAGAACATCCTGCACTATCCCAGTAACAATTAAGCGCTTAGTAAACTGCCTCTCTGTGGAATATAGTTGTGCTTATAATTGGTAATGTGTGTGGTGATTTTGTGAAGACAACACAAAAAATAAGTATAGTGTACTAATCTGTAGCAGCATGGGTCGGGAACATATCACACAATATATCGGAAGCAACAATTGGAAAGAATCATTCAGATATTTTGTGTGTTGGTTGCTTACCCCTAACGTGTATGATCCATAGGTCAAAACGGTAGCGGTTGCTCGCCTTGGGGGCACCCTCTGCTCGTACGCCACCACCTTGGCCCAGTCCATCACAATCTGTGAAGAGCAGCGCGGATGAGATAGAGATTCGATCGCGGCGCGCACCGCAATATTGAAGCTTTATTACCTTGTTGAGCTTGCGGATGACCTGCTCCCTCTTCTTGTCCGCCTCCGGCGACGGGATGCCCCCCTCGTCCTTCAAAAACTAATCCAACAACAAGAGCGAGTTAGTGACCCAAAATTGGTGGGAAAAAAAATAAACAGCGGAAGCAGGAGCAAGAAAGCATGGTGATAGATGTAGCAACCTGGAGGAGGGAGGTGGTCCGGCGGGAGTCCATTTGGGCGAGGAAGGCGGGGTGGAGGTGCAGGAGGATCGGGGCCATGGGAGCGGGGAGGAGACGGTGGTGGGGCGATGGCGAGGGCAAGGGAGGAGGAGGAGGCGGAGGAAGGTACGAGGGCAAGGTTGGGGGATCGCGCGAGGCGAGCGGGTCAGTGGCCCTCGCCGAAGCCATAGGCGATCAGGGGAGGAGGATCGGAGGGTGCGGGGGCGGCGGCGAGGTGAGGTGGTCGCCGGCGGTGATGTCCGCGGCGGTGGCGGAGAAGGTTTCGTTCCTTAATCGCGGGGTTTTCTACGGGAGAGACGCGGTGGTTTGGGTTTATACCACCAGCACCAAGTGAGGTGTGCGTGTGGGCTGTGGGGACCGCGTTGCGTTGGTTCGGCCCGGCCTTCCAGAAGGTTCTGTGAGCGCCCAGCCCAAGGCTTTTTACGCGGAATATGTTCACTTTAACTCCCTCAAAATGTAGCTTCAATCTAAGGCCATGTCACATCGAATGTAGTTTCCAAAACAAAAATTTTTTATCTATCACATCGAATATCGAATATTGGACACACGCATGGAGTATTAAATATAGGTGAAAAAACTAATTGCACAGATTGCGTGTAAATTGCGAAACGAATCTTTTAAGCCTAATTACGCCATGATTTGACAATGTGGTACTACATTAAACATTTGCTAATGACGGATTAATTAGGCTTAATAAATTAGTCTCGTAGTTTTCTAGCGGAATCTATAATTTATTTTGTTATTAGACTATGTTTTAATACTTCAAATGTGTGTCCGTATATCCGATATGACACGCTGGGGCAAAAAATTTTATCAGCTAAACAAGGCCTAATTCGTGTCAGTTAACCGCAATACTAGATATTTTAAACCAGTGCAAAATGAGTTTTGAGGATAGTTTTTCGCAGATGTGGCTCGTTGACGTAGTTCAATCGGCTAAGTTAGCATATGGGCCCACACTTTATGCTAAATCTAAATATCAGAGCTTTACCGTTTTAAATTACTAGTTAATACCTCGTGCTTTGCCGCGGAATATGTGGATAAATACATATTATACATCCTATATACTTATATAGTTCATCCCCACTAAGTGTAGTTAATGCTATTTCTCTCTTCTCCCATTAAGCCACATCACTCCAATTATTTCTAACCTTTGGATGATAGATCTACGGTCCAAATTATCTCTTATTTCTTCTCTCTTAAAAACATGCAATCTCAATTATTTTTAGTCTTAAAATTGTATCAAATTGTTTTGTTTTTATAATCAAATTACATCTTATTTATACATATTATGTAACTTAATTTTTTACAGCAACGCGGCGGGATATTCATCTAGTTATAGAAATGATAAACGTATATGATTAAATAATGTGAAAATGATGTGGAAATAATGATTTGACATTGCTTATATATTGAGTTTTAAAAAGGGTTAATTGGATCCATGCCACTAGAATTTTGCCATATTAGAAAATTGCCGGTACTATTTGCGAAATCTGCTGAGTGCCACTGGAACTTTGTAAAATTGGATCCATGCCACCGCCGTCGCATTTTCCATCCATCGCCGTCACTCCAGTGTGGGACCCACACGTCAGCTCCACCCTATTCCTCCATCCCCTCTCTTCTCCCTTTCCCATCTCTCTCCGGCAAACAACAGCAGCAGGTGGCCGGCGGCGGCAACGGCAGCAGTCGGCCGACGACGGCGGCAAGGGCCACGAACGCCGCCGCGGAATTCCCAGACCGGCGATGACGGCGAGGCCATCACCGTCGCCGCCGCGTCGTAGCTTGTGTCAGCTTCCACCGCCGCGATGTCGTTCCAAAGCTGGTCCATGGTGTAGTCCATCTGCAGCTGGCTTGCCGGCGTGGTGGCCACCACCAGCTGGTCGACGGCCTCTTCGTCGCTGCCTCAGGAGGTGCTTCTTTCTTGCAGCGCCACCCTCGTCATCATCGTGGTCGTCGTCGCCGTGGTGGCTGTCGTCGTCGTGGGCCAACTCGAACAGCAGAGTCAATGATCGTACGATTAGCAAAGAACATCCACGTGATTGCAAATCATCAAAGCAAATAAGAGATTGGACCTGGATTTCTTGGCGGCGGTGAGATTTAATTTTTGGTGTTGGGCAAAGAGCTGCGGAGCACGAGTGTTTGGTGCAGACAACTATGAAGGGCGTTGGAGGTTGATCGATGCTGCTGCCGGCCACCTGCTGCTGCTGTTTGCCGACCACATGCTGCTGCTGTTTGCCGAAGAGAGACGGGGAAGGGAGAAGAGAGGGGATGGAGGAAGAGGATGGAGCTAACGTGTGGGTCCCACACTGGAGTGACGGCGATGGATGGAAAATGCGACGGCGGTGGCATGGATCCAATTTTACAAAATTCCAGTGGCACTCAGCAGATTTCGCAAATAGTACCGGCAATTTTCTAATATGGCAAAATTGCAGTGGCATGGATCCAATTAACCCTTAAATGCATGATATGTCATATTCATTTAAAATACTCCAGATAGTACACGCGCAAAACAATTATTGGGCCAAGACATTTCCCTTGATGGGATGGGCCGATGTGCCATTGGCCCAAAAGGCATAAATTTGCGTTTGCCGGGAGTCGAACCCGGACCGTTGGACTACACAAGGTGGTGTTTGATTGGAGAGATTAAAGTGGGGCTAAACTTTATTTCCCCTCATAAAAATATAAGTCCTTATCACAGAGTTACCAAACACCCCCTTAGAATCAACGGCCCGGATTTATGCCCCAACTTCCGTTCCAAACCGACCGGGTTGACCAGCCAGGCAGGCTCGACTCAAGCCCGACCCCGCCGGCCGCCGCAATGCCGCGAGCCCCACCTCCGCGGCCGTCGGAGGACGCGCGCCTCGCCGCCTACAAGCCCGGCGTCGACGTCGCCCGCTCGCGCCGCCGCCGCGAGGACCGCCTCCTCGCCGTCCGCCGCAGCAACCGCGATGCCGGCCTCTTCAAGCGCCGCCGAGACGAACCCACTCCCACTCCCATCCCGCCCGCGAGGGCCGCGACCCCCTCATCTCAGGCCGATGATGTGCCCACCACCACCACCGCCACCTCTCCCCCTTCCTCTGCACCCTCTTCGCCCCCGTCCTCACCTCCCGCCGAATCCGTTCCTCCGACTGCCGCCGACTCTGAGGTGCGTGCTTACTCTAGGGTTTTAACTCTACTTTCGGAGTATCTGACTGTTCTCGCTTCTGGCACATATACTAGAGCTAGTCAAATTTCTCATTCTATGTAAAGAAACCTGCAATTTCCCACCGTATGTTTGAGTTCTGGTCATGTATTGTAGGCAATCTGCAAAACGAAATTCAAGGAAAAAGGCCTCTCACTCTCACTAGTCACTGCTGTCATTGGCTGAATACACTCACTAGAAGTAGATAGATGTAGGCTAAGTTTGTATACTGCTGCGTTATTTGAAACATAAATAACCCATGTCGCGTTCCTCTTATGGTGTGCGAAACTGCAATTGCATTCCAATTGTTTACCACGATACTTTGGTTTGTGAAGTCTAAAGAAAAGCTTTGGTTTGTGACATTGCTAGGACAATGAAATGCTTCCATTGGTTTCACAAACTCATTGTGAAGTGCTCTTCTTCCGTTTCCTTTCAAATTCCCTCATTCTGTCTTTTCTATCCAGCTAGCTTGAAGGCCTATCAGAAATGGTGGAGAAGGTCTGGTCAGATGATACCACTAGTCAGTTAGAAGCCACGATCCAATTCAGGAGACTCCTTTCAGATGGTATTTCACATGTTTAATATGCGATATTGTTTTGCTCTTTTTATTCATTAATATCCCCCTTATCATCATTGTTCTCTCTGTAGAGAAGAACCCAACCGTGATAAAAATCATCAGAGCAGATGTCCTGCCAAGGTTTTCTGATTTCCTCTCAAGACATGAGCATCCTCAGCTACAAGTATGTTTAGTCTATTTTTCTCTTCTTCTGTCTCCCCTTTCCGGATTTTCCATTTGTAAATGTTCTTATTCTGCATGTACTGTTTTGCAGATGGAGGCGGCATGGGTTCTTACCAACATAGCTGCATCTGACTATACATTGCTAGTTGCAGAATGTGGTGCTGTTCCAAGGTTGGTCGAGCTCTTAGAATCTGCAAATGCTAATATCAGGCATCAGGTAAAGATTGGTACTCTATGCTACTTGTTTTTGTAATGGTTTGGTTACTGATATTGTTGGTTCTGGCTTCTTATGAGTTAAAAGGCTATCTGGGCTCTTGGAAATATAGCTGCAGACGTGCCTACCTGCAGAGAGATCGTCCTTGATCATGGTGCTGTGACACCATTACTTGCCCAATTTAGAGAAGGCATGAAAGTTCCAGTTCTGAGGACTGCCACTTGGGCGTTGTCAAACCTTTGTTTTGGAAAATTACCAGCTGAAGTGCAAGTAGGTTGCTGAATGACTACTGCGTGTGTAGTATTAAATTTAAAAGGAATATAATTTGAGCTGTCATTGCTGATTGTTGCAGGTGAAGCCAATACTGGATATAATCAGCCAGCTTATTCATTCAGTCGACGAAAAGATACTGGGTGATGCATGCTGGGCTCTTTGTTATATATGTGACGGTGTATCTGACGGAATTCAACATGTGCTAGATGCGGGTGCTTGCCCTCAACTTGTAAATCTTTTGATGTAAGTTTCTGGGTTCTCTTTGTACTACAGTTTTGCGTATGGAAAACTTCCAAATATTCTTTGTTACAACACTTTAACTTGTTTCATGATTTTAGGCATGCATCAGCTAATATCCTGCTTCCTGTCATTACGGTACTTGCGAGAATCTCTTCTGGAGATGATGCTCAAGTGCAGGTTGTTTACTCATCATATTGTTTTTACCTGTCGCTGTTCTTTGTTTTACCACTATGGATTAGCAATGATGTGCAACAATTAGACTAGAAGACATATGTGGAGTGGCTGGAAGTTTGCAGTAAAGCTCGGAATCTTTTTATGACCTGAAACTCATATTGTGGTCACCTTGTGCCATCGTGTGTTCTCTTTGTTCATATGTGTATTCCTCCATCATAGAAATGCCAATGTATACTATTATCTTCCAGGATAGTATACATTGTAGAAATGACAATGTAAATATACTTTGTATACTTCTGTACTTGTTCTAATACTTGACTGATAGTTCTTATATTCTGCTATGTTTTTCTCCTTATCTTCTGGAATTAATGTTGAGCCTACGAGGCAATTTTTTGCAGGTCCTAGTAGAAAATGACATTCTTAATTATTTGGCCCCGTTGCTAGCACGAAATTACCCAAAGAGCATCAAGAAGCAAGCTTGTCTAATTGTTTCTAATATCTCCACTGGCAGCAAGGATAATATTCAGGTAGAAGTGTTTTCTGACTTTTGTGCTTTCTCAGCAAGGATAATGTCCATGTCTATTTTTGCTGCATCATCTTCCATGCCCTACATTAAGTGATTGTACTACTATGTTTTGACCATAATTCTTCCAACAGGCAGTAATTGATGCAGATGTTATAAGCCCTCTCATTTTCCTATTAAAGACCTCCGAGAAGGATATCAAGGAGGAAGCTGCTTGGGCTATATCAAATGCTGCGTCTGGTGGTTCAAATGATCAAATTCAGTAAGTTCTAGCCAGGAATTGTCTTGGTATTCTTTTACATTCAAATGTATGTTTAATGTATTTTTTTTGTGTCAATGAAATTGAACCTGGTGCTCTGCAATGATTATTCTCTATTTGGCCACAGATATTTGGTGAGTCGAGGATGTTTGGAGCCACTCTGCAATGTTCTCACTTACCAAGATGCTGACCTAGTATATGCGTGCCTGGAAGGTCTTCAAAACATACTTCAGGCGGGTGCAGTGGGGAAGCAGGGGCAGGGTTCCACGGTGAACCCGTATGCACAGTTTATTTTAGAATGTGGGGGTTTGGATAAACTGGAAGATCTGCAGGAAGTCGACAATGATGCCATTTACAAGTTAGTCATGAAGTTGCTGGAGGGTTACTGGGACGAGGAAGTAAGTGATGATGACCCAAATTTACCAACTTCAAATGACTCTGCAGAGACCGTGGAGACGGCATCTGAAGATGCTGCGCAGCCAACAGAGCCATCGGCCAGCCCAAATGAAAGCGAATGACTTGTAATGCTTCCTTCCTGTAAGATGTAACCATCTGGTTCGTTGGTGTCATGCCAAACCGTCACTCTGCCGAATTTATAACATTACTACAATTTATGTATTATATACTAATGAAATTTTTGTGAATGTTTGAGCAGGAATTTGATCTTAATTTCCCTTGTCCGGTGAAAAGAGAATGAAGGCATGACTGTTTTTTGGGGCAAGATTTTCTCGCTGTAAACAGTGTGAGACTAAACAGTGGATGAAAAGACCTGAGATACTCTCATCTCTACTACTACCAAGAGTCCAAGACCAACACAACCATATCAGGGTACTGTACTTACCTGCACAATTGTCGTCAGCAGAGGCTAGTGGCACAATCTAGTTTTGGTTCGTGTTGCATGCATCATGGCAAGTTGCCAACCTCATGGCTAAGCAAGATATGATCAACTTATGACTTGTTAGGAGCGATACGTTTCGCTCAAAAACCATCAATTCCGTTCATACACTACGTGTTGGCTTCCATCAATCGCTATCCAAGATATCTGAGTTTGTACGACCGTAATCAGTAAACCTGCATCTCTCTCGATCCAAGTCAATTGAAGCGATCGAAGTCAATTGAAGCAAATATAGTAGGCACACAAAAATATACAGCCTCAATCATGTTTGTTTAATTTACCGACGTGGTCGATATTAATGTATGTAAATTCTAAGTGTGTATCTGAATTTTTTAAGTGTCACCTTCAACAACACTGGGTTGATGGAAGCTAACCAAACCGAAAGCTAAGCTCGTCGTTCACCTCGTGCTTCAATTCGATCGATCTTGCTTGATTCAAGTGCATGCCATTTTGACAATTCATGGCTCGAACTGAACTGGTGAGTTCCAAAGGAGACTTTCATATGGCATGGGCAGAGAGATGCATGCAAGTTGCATATGCCAATATTCTCAAACGACACGTTCCTGTATATTGATCGACAACTACTTGTTCCCAACATAGTTAGGCTCAGGTTATGCATGCACATGCAAGTTTATTATAATTTCTTTCGTTTGGAATTGGATAAGATGTGTACATGCATTATCTGTGGTTGTTTGCATCTTCTCAGGAGAACCATGCATATATATCCCTTCATTTCCCGAAAGAAAAATGGTAATGTATAACTGAAGATATGATTGGTGAGGATATATGTACACGCATATTCCTTATGCTGTAGTAACATATCTTGCGAATATATATAATTGCAAGAATTTGGTGGATGCAATATATATAAATGCATCAATCATGCAGCTGCTTGAAAGGAGTTTATCGAGGAAAGACAATTTGAGGTAAGCACGACACATGCTCGAATGGTCGATCGAAATGGGACAAATATGCATGCGCGTTGAGGAATATGAGATAAATTGAATGATTGAAAGAAAAAGGCGTACATAGCCAGCAGTGTGTGTTCCGTGCAAGATCGAAGCAGTACATCAACAGCGCTACAACTTGTGTGTCTCGATTCGATTAGAGGATGAGATTGGATGAGATGCATTGGACTTTTGCTCTTTCGCCTTCAGCTCTGCACTTTTCAAGTCGTCTCGTTGCTTTTGATTGACTTGCAGATGCACTTTTGTCACCTGCATGCAATTCGTGGCCAATATATTCCATGGGGCAATTAAGCCGGCCGGTTAATTACTGAAGAAAGTCTGAAACGACGACACATGCATATGATGATTGATGACCAAAGGTACAGTTTAATTCAGAGATACATAGACAGATGATTGCGAAATGTATGGCAGGGAAACACTAGCTAGTCACTAGTCAATTAAAGGTAGTTAGTTGTGCGTTTTGATCGGCCGGGGATTTGCCTCAAATCTACCTACAAGCCAGCTTCAATTAAGATGCATGCATATGACTTAAAATTCTCTTAAATAAACTAAAAAAATACTAGTCCATTAGCGCTATATAGTAGGCGATACATAAGGATCACGTATGTAGAAAGCATGGCCGGTTTATTCTTCCTCTTAATTTCTTGCCAATTTAGTTGAGATCTAGCTCGATCGATCATTATCGATAGAGTTAGAATGACAGTAATTAAGAAAGATGCGGTAGCTATTTGTGGATATGTATCTGCATCTCGATCAGCATCTGCAATCAAGCTAGCTAGCTACTTGTATGCACGATACATATACTGGCATTGTGGATGTCGCTGTTGCTTCTAACAAGCCGATCGATCGACTTAATTCCTGGCGGTTCGGGATACGGTATTTTCTATCCACCTCTCTTCGAGTACGGTGAACCGTCTTATCTGGCGTTGGACAAGCGACCAGCGTTATTTGGCTCGCTCCGTTTACCATGCTTTCTTCCTTGGCTAGCGACCCTCTGCTCTTATCTGCTTTGGCGGGCTAAAGGCCCCGCTAAATGCAAATTCTTCCTATGGCTTGTGCTTGTGTTCCAGTACCGCAGTTGGATGATCGATCTTCTACAAAAAGCGTGGCATTGACAGTCACTCGGCCTGCCCTTTTTGCACCCAAGAGATTGAAACGGTGAACCACATTTTTCTCGTCTATGTGTTCACCTGTTAGGTCTCGCACCATTTTATGTCTCCTCCTGGCTTGCCAGACCTTGCATCTCCCCGTGGCTGCTTGCTCCAGGTGTGGTGGCCGACCTCTAGGGCTTCGATTTGTTAATCCTGTCGGTATTCTGGTAACTGTGAAAGTAGCGGAACTCCAGAGTGTTCGACTATCTCTCTCATCGGTTTCAGTGGTTTTGGAGTTTATCCTTAGGAAGGTTGCCTGTAGTCAACTGCGAGTGATGTGGCTTTTGGGATTTAGTGGGGCACAACCGCCACCCATAGCCTATAAGAGCAGTTTTTAGCTTTTAGATTCCCCTTAGCAACTTTTGTGGGTTTCTTTTGTTGCTTTTTCCTTGCCCCGGTAATAGTCTTTTGGTTGTTTGTGCTGTCTAACTAAAATTATGTTTTCTTCTAATATATTAAAGAGTATTTTTAAAATGACTTAATTAACTGTAGATGGACTAATTATATTAGCCACCCTCCTTAGGAGGCTAAAAACTATATACTCCCTCAATCTTAAAATATTTGACGCCGTTGACTTTTTAAAAAAGTTTGACCGTTCGTCTTATTCAAAAAATTTAAGTAATTATTAATTCTTTTTCTATCATTTAATTTATTGTTAAATATACTTTTTCGTATACATATAGTTTTACACATTTCACAAATTTTTTTTAATAAGACGAACGGTTAAATATATTTTAAAAAGTCAACGGCGTTAAAATTTAGGGAAGGAAGGAGTATATCAGAACAGAAGATGATTAATTTGGAGACGTACACTATTACTTATGTACGTATAGTCGGCTAATGCGCTTCGCCATCGATCAGTGTCGCAGCTGCTGTAAATTAACAGCATCTAATATAATTGGACCATGCTGCGTCGATGATCTGAAAAGGAACAAGCTTGCTTGAATTGGCGCCGCCGCCGACCGCCGATATAATCATTACTTACTGTTATTGGCCGGAGCAAACTAGCTAGCTGATCATATTGTCGATCGATTAATTTGGGCCCAGCTATCTAGCCACGCAAACCGCGAGGGAATGAACGGAATGATTCTAATCGCACGAATTAATTCGATGATCCATGTGTGGCGGCAAGCTAGCAACTACTTTTTCATATATATATCTCTCTCTCTTTCCTCAGGTGACGCCTGAATCTCATGGATCGATCGGTTCGTCCAGCACTAGCAACTAGTAGTATTACTTGCTTAATTAGCTTTCAGCTGGAATATTACTCCCATAACGTACAAATTAATCTCATTTTTAATTCTGATTCGGAAATATCATCCTCATTAAAATGTTCTGATTCCCCAGCTAAGCTAGCTGACAGAGAAATTAACCAAAAGCATTAATTTTGTAAGAAGCAGCAATATATGCAGGTAATAATGCATCCTTTTTTTGTCCCTTTTCCCATGCTAACTAGCTAGCTAAAAGCGACCCATGCTAGCTAGCTTGCACAGTTAACCCCACTAGCTAACATTTCTTCCCTGTTGCTAATCATAACGTGCCCTTTCCTGTTGGTTCTTAGTGCTGCTCCCTGCTGATCTCTCATCTGCAATTACATCACTTGACACTGCTTGTTACCAAGTGCTAAAGCTAGCTAGATGAGGTTGATGCAATTAGCCTCTGAGAAAAGTGTAGCATCACAAACGTACGCGTGCTTAATTAATGCAGTCTTTGTTTAAAACGAAAAACAAAACTAATATAATGTTCGAATACTTAGAAGTCAGTTGTATTTTATAATTGCAAATTAACAACTCTGAGAGATATGTGTCACAATCGGCACCGTCACCAGGACAAACAAGTTTGCAAATATCACTACTGATTAATGGACTAATATTATATTGGCTGGTCGTTTGTACAGTAATGAAGGAATTGTTGGTGATTGATGAGGTGTTTCTTTTCTGCTAAAGATAAAAATAAAGTTAAGACATGGTGAAAACAATTATTACTTAATTAATTAAGTTGTAATTATTACAAGTTCAAAATTTTAATTTGTCTAATATTTTAGAGTAATTTTTACATAGAAAACTTTTATACAAAAGACACTATGGGCTGGTTGGTTTGAGGCCTAAATTAGGCTTACCAATATTTGTCAATTTCAATAGTGTTTAGTGTCTATTTGGTTTGAAGCCAAATTTTGACATGCCTAAGAAAATAGGCCATTTTAATAGTGAACTTAGACTATTTTGGCTTCAATCCAAACACAACTTTGCCTTACCAAAATTAGTCATGCCAAAACTTGCTAAAATTTGACACCAACAAAATTTGGTAAGGCCTATTTAGGTCACAAACCAAACCAACCATATATTTATCAGTTTGAAAAACACGTAATAACGAAAGCCGAGATAGAATTATCTGGATCTTGATCAGACAAGAAAGTGACCGATCCATGAGTTTGCTTATACACATATGCATAGATACAGATTTCTTAATCAGTCCCACACCTCACCATCATATCACAAGGAGTTCCAAAAGTCTTATTGTGGTATCCAGATCATCACCAAATTAAGCTAGCTAGCTAGCTTGATATACATTATTACAAACAAATTAAACCAATCCGTTTCATCCGTCCCGAGAAATTAAGAATGGAGTAATTCAGGCAGTATAGTAAAAACCAAGCGATCGATTAACCGTACATCCAGACTAATTTAATTAGCACTGTAGTTTATCTCCATCCATGATCATGCATGCATGCTTTTACTTGATGATCATGGAGGAGGAAAACTACCAAGTGTAGCTTAAGTAATTACTCCATGCATGTTCCAAAATACTACTACTGTACTAAAGTGTAGCTAATGTACTGTACTTGAGAATTGACGATATATGTGGTAAGAACTGGAGACGAGATTATTGGGGGTTAAATCAAATCAAATTAACCTCCAAATAATAAGCATCTCCTTCTTCTTTAATCCACACAAATGTGTAGGTGTAGGTAGGAAGGCATCATATTTGGTCAACGGTTTTCACAAGCCAAGCATTTGCGTGTACCATGGGTCGTCCTCAGGGCCCCACATGGCCATGGTCTCCACGTCAAACTCCGGCAGCGCCGCCGCCGCGTCGTCGTAGTACAGCCCCGCGAGACCCGGCAGCGACTCCGACTCGGACCAGCAGCACGTCGTCGTCTCCGCCGCGCGCGCGCAGACGAACTGATCCTGCATCTGGTGGCACGACGCCGCCGCGGTCGGCAGTACTACATGTTGGGCCATCGTCGTCGTCGGCGGCGGCGCGCCGGCGACGCTCATCTGTGGTGCTTGATGTTGCTGCCACATGGCTGCAGAGTCGTTGCTGTCGGCCATGGCGAGCGGCGGGTGATGCGCGTCGACGACGAGGTCGGAGGTGATGCAGCTGGTGGCGGCGGAGACGGAGAGGTCGGCGTCGTCGGCGTCGTGGGATTGGGATTGGGAGGAGCGGTGGATGCGTTCGAGGAGGCGGGGCATCCAGAGGTAGCGCATGAGGTCCTTGAACTGCTGGGAGTTGACGTCGCAGTTGAGGTGCTTGGCGTGCTTCTGGACGCGGGTGCGCCAGTAGTTCTTGATCTCGTTGTCGGTGCGGCCGGGGAGATGCTGCGCGATCTTGCTCCACCGATTCCCCCACCGCCCATGGAGCTCCAGTATCAGCAGCTGCTCCTCCGCCGTCATGTTCCCCCTCCTCACGTCCGGCCTCAGGTAGTTCAGCCACCGCAGCCGGCAGCTCTTCCCCGTCCGCTTCAGCCCTGCATGCACCATCCAACTCAATTCATCTATCCATCCATCGATCCATCGGAGAAGAAGGAAGAATTGCTCTGCTTACCGGCGCAGCGCGCGAGCGCGTTCCAGCGGCCCTCGCCATGGGCGGCGATGTAGTTGACGAGGAGCAGGTCCTCCTCCACCGTCCACGGCCCTCGCCGGAGCTCGTCGCCGCCGCCAGCCTCCTCCTCGCTGCTCACCTCTCGCGCCATCATCATCGGGCAGAGCAAGTGTGTAGTAGAGCTAGCTATATCGTTTGAGGAAAATGGCGGGAGAGCTCGGGTCGGGCTTTGGCCTTATATATAGAGGAGAGGAGAGGATGATAATGGCATGTGTGGACTTGGAAGAAAATTACTAACAATCAAGCAGCTTAATTAGCTTAATCGATGAGATAGCTGCTGTGCTCTGATCGATTCCAAAAGCCTAAAGCGACGGAGCTGGCCATGGATGCCATGCGTGATTAGTTTATCTTTTGGAATTACAACACCACATTAACGATGCTAATCCACCCACACACGTCAACTTTGACGCCTCCTCTGACTTATCTCCTTACTTCCTTCCCAAATCTCTCTCTCTCTCTCTCTCTCTGTTTTGTCTGTCTCTGTATCCAGTTTGCCTGTCTCACATATGCCAACTTCACTGTACTTTCATTAGTTTCACATCGATATTGATTTGTACTACTTCAGTGAAAAAAATTCAGACTTTTCTGAATCATAGCACAATATAATTTAGTTCTTTTCTTTTTGCATGATCAGGACATAGATTTCTTTCTTAGCCTTAATTTAATTAGGCTTTTTGATGGTGACAAGGCCGGATTAATTGTGGCTGTCATTTTAGCTTAGATTTATCAGATTTATGTGCTGTTCAGAGTTGAAACTTGAAATGAACACACCCACACCATCTAGCCAAGTTTGTCAACATGCTACTGAAAATAACTGGTACTATAATACAATATACAACTAGTACACATTTTGTCACTCAATTATGAGCAATCAGTCAACTGCTTGAGCTAATATCAGAATCTTTTGCAACCCAATTTCTGCTAACTAAATTACCAACTTGATCATTCTAAAACCAAAAACAATCACAAATACAAATACAGTACAGCAGGGTATGGTCAGGTTCCACACCGCGCGTTGAAATTTGAGCATTTGGATTGAATTGTTTTTCAGCTAGGGTGCCCAATTTTGTCAAACTCGCAGACTCTGGTCTCCTCTGATCTGTCACAGGGATCTCTATCAAGTCCAAGCAAAGTGCTGTCATTTAGAATTGCAGCTGCTTAATCACACACACACTGACCTGGATGATCAGTCCCTGGTATTGGATACAATCGATCAAGTGCCGTGGTCTCGTCCATCCATTGCCAGATTGTCCCTGACATTATTGTTTTTCTTTTCCATTGCCAAATGCCAAAGCTAGGTAGCCAGATTAATAGACATGTTCCTGTTCATGCATATGCAAATCTGTTTGCTTGCTAGCAAAGGTCAAACTATTCTCTGAATTCGTGGGTTTTTAAATGGGAATTATTCTATGGATTACCATACGTGTATTCGAGTTGACTCATATATGCAGACCACTGTACTGTTCAATCCATATGTGTCCATATATGCAGATACGCTTGCATTTTCGAGGTTGGGGATGAGAATCTCAGATAAAATAGTGTTTGTGGTGTAGCATCTTGTAAATAGGCGGTGGCTGTGAAGCCTCGCCATCCCTGTACATTCTCTATTTTCTTAATATATTACGGTCGGCGTTCTTTGTCGACCCGACGAAAAAATGATAAAATAGTGTTCAGTATGCAGACATGCAGTATGGTAAGACATGTTTTTCTATAGGGAAATTATTGTTTTTTTCGAGACATTCCCTTGTTTATATTATGTCACCCAAATAATTATTAATATCTTTTAAAAATTGATAAGATAAATTAATATGTGATTTATTACTTCTACAAATATACAAATTCAAATTTGACTTCTGCACATTATAACAAAAGAACAAATTAAACTATAACACGGGCATTCAATTTTTGTTTCTTTTTTTAAAAAAAGTGCATAAGTCATTTAAACTTATATATTTATAAAACAATATAAATCATATTGATCTATCTTAAAATAATTATGATTATTTGAGTGAGCGAACATTCTTTGTAGGAACGAAAACCCATCTACTTTTGGTAATTGCTATATCTACAACTAATAGCTGCTACTAAGTGCTCATCACCGAAAAATAAAAATCCAGGCTCAACCAACCGTGAAGCAATTAACACAAGCATGTACTCAATTGGTATTAGCACAATGTTCACGACTCCTAATCTATTATATTATTAAAGGAATAGAAAAAGGAGCCTTCACGTTCGCTCTCATGGCCTAGAAATTCTCACATTAATCGAAGAAAAAGAAAAAATAGAGTCCATATAGAAATACAATTTAGAAAGAGACTAGAGTCCATATAGAAATACAATTTAGAAATAGCTAAAATTCGGAATTAAAATATAAGGAATATTAGAAGAGGAGACTAGAGTCTATCTACAAATACAATTTAGAAATAGTTGAAATTCGAAATTAACAAATAAGGAATATTAGAAGAGGAGACTAGAGTCCATATAGAAATACAATTAGGAAATGACTGAAATTCAAAATTAAAAATAAGGAATATTAGAAGTAGAGTATAG
The DNA here is from genome assembly GCF_034140825.1 of Oryza sativa Japonica Group. Classification (NCBI taxonomy): domain Eukaryota; kingdom Viridiplantae; phylum Streptophyta; class Magnoliopsida; order Poales; family Poaceae; genus Oryza; species Oryza sativa. The sequence continues at coordinate 29,473,747 of NC_089041.1, read as the reverse complement.
AGTGCATATAGAAATACAATTAGGAAATAATAGAAATTCGGAATTAAAAAAAAGGAATATTAGAAATAGAGTATAGAGTCCATATAGAAATACAATTAAGAAAAAAAGAAATTCGGAATTAAAAAAAGGAATATTAGAAGTAGAGTATAGAGTCCATATAGGAATTTAAAACTAATTAAAATTTAGAATAAACATAATAAAATTAAAAGTAGAGTTTAGAGTCCGTATAAAAATACAATTTACAAATAACTAAAATTCGAAATTAAGAAAAACATGGGAAGAAGAGTTTAAAGTCAATATAGGAATACAATTTAGAAGTAACTGAAATTTGAAATTAAAAATTAAAGAATATTGAAAGATGACTTTAGAGTCCACATATAAATACAATTAGAAATAATAAAAAAATCAGAATTAAAAAAAGAAATATTAAAAGACGAGTCTAGAGTCCATATAGGAATATATATAATTTACAAATAACTAAAATTTGATATTAAAAATAATTAATAACTAACACATATATAAAATACAATATGAATATTACACATTAGTAGTTTCGTAAAGTTATTGTAAAATTTAAAATTATGTTGTCATTGTAATATATTTTAATAATATAATGAGAAAACATATATGCTATTATATAAAAGAAAATATAATGATGCTAGCCGCACAATCTGTGCGGGTCGCTATGCTAGTTAAGTAATTAAGATGGGGTCAGAGCTAATCAACGTGATTAATCAAAGGGTACTGCCAGCTCTTGTTCCACTGACAAGATGACAAAGATTAGACACGAAAGTGCATGTCCTTCAGGGTTAGGATAGTGAATAGGGTTCCTCCTTTATTTTCTTTTCAGATTATGCATGCAGCACGTTGTCTAAATCCGCGTACGTGCTAAGCCACGATCTGCAAGATCACGTCGGCGATGAGCAGGTAAACTGATAGATTAACTAATCGATCTGCAAGTGCTCGTACTATCATGAACTTTTTGTTGCCGCTGCAATGCGTACTAATTTTGTATTCTAGTAGTACATTGTCTGATGAGAAGTGGGGGACACATCACGAGATTAGCGAGTGGGAAAGCGGGTTTTGCTTGTGCAAAGCAAGCTCCTCAACTCTCTTTTGTTTTTTCAGTGTTTGATCGTTGGAGCACTTGCAATACTAGCTTGTGGGTCAGTGTTTGTAGGCTCCAAAGGGTTCAACTCAGTTTCATTCAAGAAAAGAAGAACAAAAAAGAATGAAAAAGATGGCTGCGAGACAGGGCTAGGTAACTTGTTTCAGATGAACTCCGGCGCCGCTTTTATGTGTTCCAATTCTGGAGGCTGGACTACTTGATGGATCAAGATTAGCAAAAGGCTGTCTTGAGATGAGTTGTGTTGATCTTTTGCAAACTTATCTAGTTTTTGTTCAACCATTTGGAGTAATTTAGACAGGGAAATATTTGAAGAACATGCAGCGAGCAACAAGGACAGTGCAACTATTCCTTAACAAACAAAAAAAAAACAGATGTATTTTTAGCAATAGAAGATCTGAACCCTTTTTGGACACTAATATGGATTCAGAGGGGACAGCGTCTGATACACGAGGGGAGCTTAACAAAAACTTGTTGATGAAAGGAACTTGTCCCGAGTTTCAGGACAAGCCTAAGAATATGTCCCTTAAAGCAGCAGCAAACATGTTCAGACGTGATTAGCACTAACCAAGTAACCATGACATTGTGTTCTGCTGTGCCTACATCTATATGATACTCGTTTAGTACCTAGTAGTATATAATAGAGATAAAGTTGCCATCCTTCCTCCGTTCCATTCTTTCCTTTCTTATCTTTGCTATATTCTTGTTTCGTTTTGAGTGAAAGTAAAGAAGACTTTGCTCTTGATTGATCCCAATTTGATTGCTTATATTACTACTTCGATCGTTGAAGTGAAAGGAACGTTCAGGAACATGGCATTTGTTGGAAACAAGATGAAAATTATTCTACTATAACTTTGATGAAACCTACCAGCAGCTTCCACGCTCTAAAGTTACATGCTTGGGTGATGCAGAGCCGAAGTAGAGTCTTGTTTGGTCTCTCCGAAAAAAAACAGAACTGAATATGTCCTATTCTTTGTGCAGTAGTGTGCTAGCTTAGAATCATAAAAGTACAGCAACTCAGCTAAAAAGACTGGAATAGAATGGAAGCCTGGAACTGCAGAGAATAGGAATTTGGTTCTTGCCTTTTCTGCTCCTACTTTGTCATTGTCATGCTAGCTTTACAAAATTTTGCAGGCAACTTCCTGTTCCTCCTTTTCACTTCACCGCCACCATTGTTCTAGAGTTTCCATGCCGCTTTTACAAGGTTAGGATTTACATAAACAAAAGTTTTGCGACATGTGACTGAAAAATATCAACCCAACTTTGGATCTAAGCATCTTAGTGACTCTTGTTGCAAGAAATGAAGAACTTAGGACTATGATTGTGATTCCATATTCTGTTAAATTAAAAGCATATGCTAATTAATCTCCTTTGACATAAAGTTTATGCATTACCTGGCAAGCATCAACCTGGGCCGATTATTATAGTAGCTTGTACTGTCTGAAAAGCCATGCTAATTGCGGCGAAACTTAACAAGTACTACTAAAACCAGCTGCTACTGTCAAGTATATAACTAAATAAATCATACGCATGCCATTTGTTGCATAATGAACTGAAAGTTAAAGCAACTAATTCTTTGGTGAACTCCCTAGTTTACATTATCACCAAGTCACAAATGAACAAGGTTGCATTTTCGCATCTTTCTAGCCTTCACTGATGACAGACAGTTGCATGCATATTTCTTACTCAGTTAACATTTTCTGTGAGAAAGAAATTAATATTGAATCAGCGCACTTACAGTGGTTGGTGATCTTTACTCGCACTATTTGCCAATTGGTGCATCATTCCAAAATTTAGCATCTCCTGAAAATATCCAACTGTCCGATTACTGTGCTTTTCCAAGTGAAATGACGACAAAAAGAAGCGTAACCATGGTGTTGATTGTTCAGTTCACCCAGGTGAAAAGTACTTATGCAAATATATGTATACCACCGTTCTGTTGCTTAGTGGTGAAAGCTACTACTAAATTTATCTTCGTGTGGAATTTCACCATCGTCCTGTCTGCACGATTGGTGATTACAGGAAGCACAGCAAAGTTAGAAGGGGATAAGAGAGTGTGGCCACCAATGATGGTTCTGAAGTTGATAGGGCACCAACAACCAGTAGCATGTAGCAGTAGTTTTTCAAGCATGCTACTCTATTACCTATCATTAGATCTTAGTGGTTTCCACGCCATCCTTGGTCATTACAAACGGGGATTCAGTTCTCCTCTGAATAACAAGTGGCACAATCCTTAAGCCTGTCCAAGATGGGAACCAATATGGTTCAGATTGGGGAAAGTATTTTCATCCCTCGAGAGGATATCCACTCGTTTCTTGCATGTAACCTAATTAGTTATAAAAAAATTGAAAAAAATTAACAACATAAACTGATATGAAATATATATCATTACACAAATATGCAAGTTCAAATTCAACTTCAGATTGAGAATAGAAGAAAGTAACAAATCAGGGTTACTGTTTTCTATCTGAAAAAAGCAGCAGCTTTTTTTTTTTTTGGTTGTCAATGTTTGTAAACCTTAAGCAGCTTAGTGCTTCAGGTGCTGACCAATACTGTTTTCTATCTGAAAAAAGCAGCAGTTTCAGGGTTACAATTGATGGTTTCACTGAAATACTACAAGTGAAATGTATCATCCCAGCAGGAACCAAGTTTGTACTGTATTGGTCAGCAGATGAAGACACTAGTCAAGTTAGTTGCAGTTTGATTAATTGTTAATCAGACACAAAATTTCAATGGCAATGAGGTAACAACTTGCTCCTCCAAATATCTGAGTAGCGCCATTACCGCGGCATGGAAATGATGGGCGATGGAATTTTAGTAACACTGGTCTGCTTCCAAGTTGAAGCGTCTTTGACTGAAATTGCTTTAAAAAATCTTTAGACCCTTCAATGTTCAAATGCGTAGATAAGGGTCATGTCCAGCGTACAGTTAAATACTAGGCCACAAGCACCACTCCGACGCAAACACTCGATTTGGTGACTAGGCTAGCTGATCACTGATGACAAAACTGAATTCAGAGAAAAAAGAAGGCAGCCAACAAAGTGCAGTGCAGTCGAATGCAAATTGCAAAGCTATTGCAATATTCAAACTTCCTTTCTCGAGTCAAAATTTAAGTGATGATGATGCAAGCCAGGACCTTTTTCCCTTTTTTTCATTTTCACAAAGACAAATAATGCTGCTGGTTGCATGATATATGAGACTTGTATATGGCTGAGAAATGGTTTGCTTGGCGCTTTCTTGAATTTAGTACAGCAATTCAGGACAGGGCCTTGACTTTGCAGTCCTCGTTTGATGTGCGAGCTAGGTTAGGTGAGTGATGGCATAAAAACGACACTGAAATGAGTTCGTTTCAGGATGTGTTTGTTTATTTGGTATGCCAAGAAATGAGTTGTTGCAGGGGGTTGCTAGTTTCAATGCGAGGTCCTTGCAGACAAGGACGTATTACAAGGAGCATCATCTTCTAGAAGAAATTGATTGACTTTGAGATGATTTAGCAGCATAATCAGTGGAGGGGTAGTTAGCTCAACAAGTGTAGTAGTATGCAGAATTCAGACTGACAGCCGTAGTGACCGAGCAATAACCCTGACATTAGTAGCAGTAGTAGTAATTTAGGGTTTCCTTGGATGATTTTTCCAAGTTTTAACAGTGGTAATAAAGTTTAAGAGAATTGAGACCATGCGTTGACACAAGTCTTTAAGATGCATATATAGAACATTCCACTTAATTTGAACAGATCTCAACGAGGATAGATAGAATTAGCTTTGACTCGGAGAAGAAAGTTTGATGCCCTAGAAGTAATAAAATCTTCAGTCCATCCACAACAACTGGCAGTAAACGAACCCAATTAGTGCCACTCCAAGACCAGTAAAACACACTAGACATGATGCAAATGAATCTTTAAGTCGTAGTGTTAGTGGGTTGGAGAAGAACAAGAAATTAGGAGACAGGAATATATCGAAGAACGAAACAGGAGATGCTCTGACCAAAATAAGGGGTCACATCTCGATCGATCGCTATAATTGTATTGTTGTTGTGGTCAAGTCCGACAGTGAGACAAGATCACAAGAAGATGAGAGAGCTGACAATTAATCAAAACCAACAACTTAGTATAAGAGATCGATCGTGGAATGGAACATCAGGTGCAAAATGCGTGAGTAGGCAGGCTGCTGTAGTAGCTTTTTGATTAGTCGTAATACTAAAAGGCAGCAAATTAGCTTGTCTGACCAGTGACCACCCAAGCAAGCAGATGGACAAGGATGAACATGATCATCATAGATTCAGAGAAGCCACTTAATTTGTCTAGAAGCTGTATGCATGCCGCAATCGTTGCCGGTTCCTCTTCCTACTATTAGTCAAATTCAATCTTGGATCTTCTCTTCTTAATTATACAGTATTGTAATGATCTTCTGTATGACTGTTTCAACATGCAGGATTTGTAACCAAAAAAAGAAAAAGAGAGAGAGAGAGAGTATAGCATGATCTTCGTTGGTAAACTAACGTTGCTAGTTATCCCGGGGGGTAAAAGTGAAACTGCATTACTACTACTGAATCACTGATAGATGTACTACCACTAGTATACTTTGTCTAGATTCAGCAGCACTAGTATAATGAAATACTCTAGTAGTAATGGGCAAAGGAATCGGATTAGACAAACGTGTGTCGTCGCGCTTTGCTGCTGTCTCTGCTTCACCCAACAACAACGCGCGAATCCTGACTGCCTAGCTTTGTTTCCTTTCTGATTTTATTTCATTTTTCTTTCTGAATCATCATGCGCTGTGCATGCATATCCATGATAATCTTCAAGGATATTTAGTAATTCCTTTAAAAAAAGGATATTAGTTGTATATTGCTGTTCTTTTTAATCTCTAGAGTAGCTAAGATTCTCTGGATTCTCATCTGATGTGAGCTGCTTCTTTTTTTCCCTAGACCAGTGAGCGTATGTGCGTGCATGCATGAATCGTTCAAAAGCTCATGCGCGCGCGCCGCACTGTGCTGTGCATGCATCGTTCTAAAAAACAAGAAATTTCGGCCGTAGAAGGGGTCGGATATTTCATCGCCGAACCCCTAAATCTCGTTTAAAAAAAAAAGACAAACCCCGATCATTTGGATCGGTAGAGTAAAATTTCGTCCCTCTCCCTCCTTTTCCCTCTTCGATTTAATTTTCGAGATCCCATTAAGCCTTGTTTAGAAAAAAAAAATCCTGTCTCCGAACTCCCTACACTTGTTGTTTTCATCTTGAAAAGAACAAAAAAACAGTAATTCGTACTGATTGGGCGATTGGCTGGTGGTAGTATTATGTATTGTATTGTAGGCTTGTAGCCCAAAAGAATAATTAAGGGAAATCCCAATTAGTTAATTAAGGGTGTAATTAGCAAACGACCCTAATTATTCCCGATTGAGACCATCCATATATCCATCCACGGTGGTCGCGAGCCATGGATAGATGGGTGCGACCACCGGCTCCTCGGCGTACATTGGGCTTTTCTGCGGCTGCTTTGATCTATATGGGCCGTCAACATGTGGCCCACTATGATCCATCCATATGGGCCGTAGTTTCTCTCATGGGCTTCCTCCTAGATAACGCCCAGTACAGCACAGCCCATCTCGAAGGTGGAGCCGTTGCCTTGCCATCTCACCCCCCCCCCCTCGTCGTCTCGTCGCCAGCCGCCGCCGCCGCCGTCTCGCCGCCGGCTGACCTCCCGCTCGATCCCCATCCGTCTTCCGCACCATCCCCCCCGCCCCATTCCTCCCCATGCGCTTGCCGCTCGGTCGCGCCATCCTCTATCTAACCTAGCTCCTCGCTTCTCCTCCCTCTGCTCCGATCCGCGCGCTCCCACCACCTGCGCCTCGCATCCTACCTCGCCTGCCGCTTCAATCCGGTACCTTCTCCACCTGCATCCTCCTCGTCTTCAGCTCCGCCCAGCGAAACAACCGGCGTGGTCGCGTCCAGTCAGCTCGTCTGCCTTGGCCCGCAGCCAGCGCCTGACTGCCGGCAAGGTGTTCGACACAACTCCCCTGAGGAGGTCAATCTGTTATGTTCTTGGCCACACGACCATCTGGGTCGTCGTCTCTCATTACCAGGCTCTGCGTGCTCCACACCGTTTCCTGGATCGTTTCATCGAGGCAGGTAGCGAGGTTCAGCACCGGCGTCGACAATGCCAATCCAGGGGCTCACTGCCGGTTGTCTGAGCTTTTCCGGCCAGTTCGCACAGAGACCAGTTGCGTTATTATTGGGCGAGCGCTGGAGTGTGGGAGGTGGTCAGAGTCGGTTGAGCTGGAGCTGGAGGGCCTCCATGTCGAGCTGGATCCTTTCGTCGTCAACAAGGTGCTCCGTGGCTTGTTGGACTCGGGGATGGCAGTTCGGTTTTACTGGTGGGCAGAGTCACGCCCTGGATTTTATCATAACAATTTTGCCATAGCGTACATCATAAGCTTGCTGTTTGTAGATGACAATTTCGCCCTGCTTTCGGAGTTCCTGGGAAGAGTAAGGAGCCAGGGGGTAGCATTTCATCGCTCTCTCTATCGGGTACTTTTGGCTGGCTATGCCCGAGCTGGCAAGTTTGATTCCGTCATAGAAACATTTGATGAGATGGTCACATCAGGTTGTCGTGAGTTCGGTGTCGATTACAACAGGTTCATAGGTGTTATGATTAAGAACTGTTGCTTTGATTTGGTCGAGAAGTATTACAACATGGCACTTGCAAAAGGATTTTGTTTAACTCCATTCACTTACTCAAGGTGGATTACTGCATTGTGTCAATCAAACAGGATTGAGCTTGTAGAGGAGCTTCTGACTGACATGGATAAATTTGGGTGCTTCCCAGATTTTTGGGCATGTAACATATACGTTCACTATTTGTGTGGTCACAATAGGTTATATGATGCTTTGCAAATGGTAGAGAAGATGACCATGAAAGGAACCGGCCCAGATGTCGTCACCTACACAACAGTTGTTAGCTGTTTATGCGATCACAGGAGGTTCTCAGAAGCAGTTGGGCTCTGGGAAGAAATGGTGAGGAGGGGACTTAAACCTGATGTTGTAGCTTGTGGTGCATTGATATTTGGTTTGTGCAAGAATCAAAAGGTTGATGAGGCTTTTGAATTAGCATCAAGGATGCTAACTCTGGATATCCAACTTAATGTTTCGATTTATAATGCCCTAATAAGTGGTTTCTGGAGAGCTGGCAGCATAGAGAAAGCCTACAAAACTGTGTCCTTCATGCAGAGAAATGGTTGTGAACCAGATGTTGTGACGTACAATATCCTTCTAAACCATTACTGTAGTATAGGTATGACAGATAAAGCTGAAAATTTGATCAGAAAGATGGAAATGAGTGGGGTGAATCCTGACAGGTACAGCTATAATATACTGTTAAAAGGGCTATGCAAAGCTCATCAACTGGACAAAGCATTTGCTTTCGTTTCTGATCATATGGAAGTTGGTGGGTTCTGCGATATTGTATCCTGCAACATACTCATCGATGCATTTTGCAGGGCAAAAAAGGTAAATTCTGCACTGAACCTATTCAAGGAAATGGGTTACAAGGGAATTCAAGCTGATGCTGTGACTTATGGGATTCTGATTAATGGTCTTTTTGGCATAGGATACTCAAATCTAGCCGAAGAGCTTTTTGACCAGATGCTAAACACCAAAATTGTTCCTAATGTAAATGTGTACAATATTATGCTGCATAATTTATGTAAGGTTGGTCATTTCAAACATGCACAGAAAATATTTTGGCAGATGACTCAGAAAGAAGTATCACCAGATACAGTTACTTTTAACACACTAATATACTGGCTTGGAAAAAGCTCAAGAGCCGTTGAGGCCCTTGACCTTTTTAAGGAAATGAGGACAAAAGGGGTAGAACCAGATAACTTGACATTTAGGTATATAATCAGTGGTCTTCTGGATGAAGGGAAAGCTACGTTGGCTTATGAGATATGGGAGTATATGATGGAGAATGGTATCATTCTCGATAGAGATGTTTCTGAAAGGCTGATAAGTGTGCTTAAGTTGAAGAACAACTAAGTTTTTCGAAAACTTGAGCTTCTAGATGCTTTCTTGCTTGTGTTGCCTACATGGACATACCAACAAGCTTGAAGGTCCGATCTACTCTTAATGGATCTAAGGCTCTAAGCTGGTGGATGGTTGAACACAGATTTCATGAACACCTCGGCTTGATGCATGCAGTACTTTGCACCTTCTGAACCAGACCATGGCACACACACCAAGGTAGCAAAGCGACAAGGTACTATTCTTTTAAACCTTCTGAAATATGGACACTATGCTACTTTTCTCATGTAAACATCATACATCTAACTGTGATTCTCAGGCTTGTACTTTAGCAGATCCAAAAGAAACTATGCAAGATTGTTCAGGGGACAGATCTAGCGGAACTAGATAATCGTGGTTATAGCTCATGTAAATCATTTATGATCGTAACTGAAGACATATGACCTGATATCTCCTATATATATGTATCGGCAAAAAAACTTTCTTATCCCCATATATTGCTACAATAGCTATGAATGTTGGTTCCTGGAACTTTTAATCACGAGCTAACACTTATCGCTAGGCTGTGACATGCAAACCCACAAAGGCAACTTTGGGGACAAACATATAAATTTTTTTCATCGGTGCTATCTATTGTTATAATGTCTGGTTTGTCCATTTGCAGATTCAATATAACATAAGATGACAGCTATGTGTTTTAACCAAATCTGGACTGGAGAAATCAGCAAAAGCTGGCAGTAAGGCAATTGGTGACAGTTCAACCGTATTTTTATCGGGTAGCAGTATATTACTTCATGAAGCAACTGGTTGTGCTGTTTTTTAATGGCAACCCGGAAGGTGTCATCGAAATAGCATCCGAACTACATTGTGGTGTTGCGGTAATCGATGATTTTGCCTCAAGTTATATGTCAGGTAGCTAATTAGCACTTGCTAGTTTGTGTTATAACCTTAAGCTTTAATTATTGAAAGATCTTGTGCAGCCTGCATGCTTATTTTGTAGTGTTTGGCATTCATGTTCATCGTATTGCTGAAGCATGTTTTTATTCATTTCTCTTTGTCGGTGCAGCTAAAATGGTGTATAAGACAGTGGATTTGGAAGATTTGCTGGTGGAAGGTTTACTGGTATGTGGCGTTGTCAAGGCAGTTGATGACCATATTCCCATATGTTCAATCAAAGCCTATTCAGGTCTGTTAACTTTCGGCAGATAAATAGTCTGTATGGTTTGCTTGTTGGGATTCCGATGGTCAGCTAATGACCTTTTAGTATCCTTGCATTTCTAACCTTTTTATTACTTCATTTCTTGTATCTACAGGGCCAAATCTTTTTAAGTTTTTGAATAAATTTCACAAAACTACATATACTTTGACCAAATTATCACAAAACTACAGATTTAAGGATATATATCACAAAACTACAGATTTAGCAACAAATTTATCACAAAACTACAGGTTTAAGACTAATTATCACAAAACTACATATTTAATAATAAAATTATCACAAAACTACATATTTTGGGGGTTAAATTCGTTGCACTAATATTATGTTTGAGTTGAAAATGTTCAAGTTTTATGATTAATTGATATTAAACATGTAGTTTTGTGATATCTTTGTTACTAAAATCTATAGTTTTGAGATATTTTATCTTAAATCTGTAGTTCCGTGATAAAATTAGTGTTAAATCTGTAGTTTTGTGATACATCATGTTAAATCTGTAGTTTTCTGATAATTTGACCAAAATACCTGTAGTTTTGTGAAATTTACTCTAAGTTTTTAGTTCTTCAGTCTAAGATTTGCGAGATTCCTGAGCTGCATACTGCAAAGCCTGTATGCAATGCATTGAGAAGGACGATTCAGGAGGTTGGCGGCCCATCTGATAAGATGGGCTAGGCCTCTGCCTGTCAGGGACCAGTCCTCCTATCCTTAAAAACCCCCCTCTCTTTTTTCCCGTTTCGTATGTAGTACTGTATACAGAGGGGGGCTGCCACCTGCCAGTCCGTTTTCGTATCCAGCATGCATTTGTGTGGGAGCAGTACAAACTGATGAACATCCTGGCAGCTTTACTTATATTGATATAACAGTCATATAAAAACTGCAACATTTCAGACAACCAGAATTGATGTGCATCTCACAATGAGGATTTTAATCTCAACTCTGAACACTAGCTCCTAATTGGTCAACAATCACTCTACAAGAACAAGAAAAGCAAGAGGGCTTGAGGCAGATCATGTTGATCGGACATTTGGAAATTATCCTGGCTAATTGAATTGACAAGTTACAAAAAGGAACATCTCTTGGTAGCAGCATTCGTGACTGCAGAAGGTCTTCTCACCCCTGGAGAAGAAAATCAGTAATTCAGAATTGGACAGATGATCAATTAATTCTTTTGTAGATAATGATCACTTGATCAAATGGCATCGAAGGATGTGAACAATATTGTATCTTAAGTGCCAGATGATACTTGATAGTAGTTCAGTTGGTTGGCGATGTAGTCATCAATGTGTAAATATGCATATTAGACATGATAAGCTTTTCACTTGATCGTCAAATTGGCTGCATAAGTTTGACCAATGTTGGTTCAGAGTTCACACAAGTAGAGAGACAGAAAAGACTATCTACAGGAACCATTTCAATTCTCTTAAAGGAAAATTGAAAACATTACAAATCCAAACAGGGTCAGGAAAATATGGTTAACGGTGAAAATTACTGGGCAAAAGCTAAGGTACCACCCCAGGAAGATAGTATTCTCTGCATCTTGCAGTTACAGTGAGATATATGGCACATAAACAATGCCAGATAAATATTAGCATATTGAATACCCATAGGTGGTTGTGAAACAAAGGGAACAGGCAAGAAGCAATCGTTGGATTGATTCATTTCTAAAATTACCACACTCTATTTTCTGATATTTGTCCAATATTCAAGAAACAAGCATGTTCTAATTTGTGATATTATCATGGAAAAAGTTATCCTACTTTATTTACCTTTCGGTTGCTTTTCATCTTGCTGCCTCTTTCCTCTTGGGAGAGAGGAGGGGAGATTAAGCGGCAAGCATAGCAGCTGCTGCCACCTCCAGTTTCCATGCTATTACATACATGTAATTATGCTGCCAGAAAATGAGTATAATGAAGTCACATGTTTCTGAATATTAATCAAAACAATGAAGTTGGATGAATTTCCCTCCGCTACACAGTTCACTCTAGGGCTCAAAACACATCTCAGTATCAGCCATTTTATCAGAACCCACAAGCAACAACTTGTCTGGATACACTTCGATGTGCCCGAATGCACTAGTACCAGGAGGACACTCCAATGCAGCCTCAAGAGTCCGGTGATGTACGCCATGCGAGTCCACAGAGTGACCTCCCTTGTGGTCGTGCCCGGCAAAGCATGCCTTAACACATTTGTACTGGCGAACAATAGCCATCACCTCATCGTAGTTCCACATGAGAGCTGCAAAAGAAGCTGAGCCAGGATCCATTGGGAGATGACTGCATAGGATGACATTTTGCCGGCGTGCTGATGCATCCTGGAGGACATCATTGAGCCATGACAACTGCTCTTTACCAACTCCACCATTAAACATCACAAACCGCCGGTCAACGCCAACCAGACCGTCAGGGCTGTTCTTGTCAGAGTTTGGGTTCTTTTCTTCCAGGAACTTCATTGCTTCGGCAGTCACTGGATGGTCACGGGGCCAGCCAAGTGCACTGAAGTCATAAGCGTCCAGGACAACAAATCTGTACTCGGGACATGGAGAGAAGTCATAGTATGCACGATCAGAATCGGTTGGCATCTTCAGCAACGATACTAGCTTGCCACGAGGAAGGTTATAGAGGCAATGGTTCCCAAACATGTGGTAAGTTGGGCCATCAAATTTCTCAAACTCATCAAGGACCTTCTGCACTGCCCACAACGATTTGTCCTTTGGGCAATATCCATCAATGATGTCACCAAAGTTGATTGAAAACTTGATGTTGTGTTGTTTGTTCCATGTGCTGACAGCCCTTTGGAGGACGCTGATGCTATGACGGTAGTAGCGTGGGACACCAAGGAATGAGCGACCATCTGGAATATCAGCGTACTGGACATCAGCAATGACACCGAAGGAAAATAAGGGTTCCCTAGAAGATGCATGGATTACTCCATTTGTCACAGCCATCATCTCTGTGATAGAACCTGGAATAGGTTTATTCAGAATATTGAATCAGTTATAATATAAGCACCATGCCACAATAACGAGGAAAGGATTTGAGCACGGTCTAAACAGGTGTTAGAACTCTACGTTGTACTTTTCTACTTTAATGCTACTCTTGCACATTACTGAAGTCATAGTCTACACTAACAAATTCACCAAACAATTTGGTAAGGCTCTGAATCTTGATTTCCCCTTAATCAGTCATAATCCCTTTTAGAAGTGTTTGACTAGCAGATTAGCTCCATATCATGATATGGGAGCGTTCAAAGTAAAATGAATCTCTTTGTATCTATATGTGATTTTTTTTTAATTGCCAAATGATTGATATTGAAAGTCTGAATTTGGATTGCGGTACTAAAAACTGGCATTCAAGAAAACTAAATTTGTGGTGATTTTCAAGAACATCGAAAGAACAACACTGAAATGTAGTACGATTACTAAAATAAAGAAGTTTGCCGTTTGCCTTGTGTAGTATTAAAATTAATGTATTGCAAAGATAGTGCGTGTTTGCCTTGTTGTATCAATTTTGACCTGAAGCAATTATCAGTGTACAAAAAAATGAAGAAAGTGGGGAACCCTAATTATTACGGAGCTGGATAATTTGATTAATTATTTGAAATATAATCAGAACAATTGATCACGTGTTGCGCAAAATCGAAAAATGATAGGCATACCGAATGGAAGAAGGGCCTTATCTACGCGGCGGTGTTCCCCAACCCCTGTCTCCACCTCCTTTCTCTACACGGAGAGAAATGGAGAGAAGAGGAGATCGAGGGAGATGAGATTACTTGTGGAGCAAGAAGAAGAGGAAGAGGCGGATGACGGCGGTGGTGCACGGCGGCGGCGAGGGATGGAGGCGGATGGCGTGGCGTGCGTGATGGTGATGGCTAGGATGGGGATCGGCGGAAGCGGCGGGCGAGGAGGGCGGATGGGATGGATTAGGATGCTCAACGGTGAGCGATGATGCGGCGGAAGCCGGCGCCACCTCGCAGGATGGAGATCGGCGGCGGCGGCGGCGGCGGGCGAGGACGGAGACGGGATGATGGATTGGGGAAGTCGCTCTGCTGCCGCCTGCGGCCTGCCTATGGCCTATGGGTCATATGCACAGGCCCATGAGGCTGGAAATTTTTCATCTCGGAAAAAGTTCACCTGCAGTCCTTTATCTTGTCATCGAGTGTTAAACCCGTCCTTGAACCGGAATACCAGAATCTTGTAAAACCATGTCACATTTGGTTATAAGACAGTATCGCTCTCCAGTTTTGGTGACTTGACGGTTGAGTCAGTGTGGGACCCATGTAGACCCCGCATATCAACTGGCAATCTTCTTCCACCTCCTTCCCATCTCAACGCAACCTCCAGGTCAGCCGACAATGAGTAGGGGAGAAGGGTGGCAGCCATCGGGGACAAGCTCAGCGACGAAGGCCCCCGGGTGAGTGGCTCCCAACGGCCGGGAGTGATCGCGTCATGGACCTGTGCACGTGTGGCGGCTGGGTCCCAACTGCAACTATAATGTCGCCTTCACTTGTGCGCGTGAGGGTTGGGGATTCTGCCTCGTCATGCTAGTCAAGCTCCTATCCCGCATGCTCAGAGCCACCCCCACTGAGATGCCCAGAAGCCAATGTGTTCAGGTGTGGATATATACAGCCAAAATGTGTATAGTATGTGGATCGGTGTTGAAGTGAACCAAACCTTGTAAGGACAAATCCTGTCATATCTTATAACCCACTAAATCCTAAAGTTCAACATGCAAGGATATCTTATAACCCACTAAATTCTAAAGTTCAACATGCAATCTAAAGTTTAACATGCAAGGACTTGCATGTTGAACTTTAGAATTTAGTGGGTTATAAGATATGATAGGATTTGTTATTTCTTTGCACCATTCTAAAATATCATACAAGTATGTTGTATTATCTATAATTCTATAAAATCATCATCCCACATAATTCATATAATATTTGAATATATTTCTTCACTATTTTTCATAGGACTCTATATACCTACAGAGTTCATCATCACTTAGTTAATGCTATTTTCTTCTTCTCTCATTAAGCCATAACGTATCAATTTTTTTAAGCCCTTATATGATTAATCTATAGTCCAATTTTTTTTCTTATTTTATACTCTCATCAGGGCAACACTAATGTATATAGAAAAACTAGTCCATATAGATGGGACCCATATATATATATATATATATATATATATATATATATATATATATATATATATATATATATATATATATATATATATATATATATATATATATATATATATATATATATATATATATATATATATATATATATATATATATATATATATATATATATATATATATATATATATATATATATATATATATATATATATATATATATATATATATATATATATATATATATATATATATATATATATATATATATATATATATATATATATATATATATATATATATATATATATATATATATATATATATATGTATGAGCTTTAACTATTGTAACCTTCACAATGTATATATATAGCAAATAATATTAGGAGAGAGAGAAAGTAGAGACAAATAACATATTTTATTCTCTATGGCCATCCCATATACTTATGGGTAGCATTTATTATTTATTCTTTTCTGTGGACTAGTTCCACAATATTGCTAGGTGGCTGAATAAAATATTGTATTGCTTATGGACTACTTTTGCACTACATTGTGGATGCCCCTAAGCTATATCATCTTAATTATTTTTAACCCTTAGATGATTAATTAAGCTACGATCGAAATTACCTTCCTTTTTTTCTTCTCTCGTAAAGCCACATCACCTTACTTTTACATTTGGATCATCATTATGTATACGGTTTAAATTATCGTAAACCATGTTAACTTATATAAACTTATATTATCTAGCTATATTATATAGGGCATGTTCACTTTGATACCATTTCAACCATACCATTTTTTTACAAAGTTAAAAAAAATGTTTACATTTAGTTTGTTGCTAAATTTGGTCAATACGTAAGAAATCCTGCCAAAATTTTAACAATATTACCGAAACTTGATAAGATTTATTATAGCTACGATCTAAATAGGCTCATATTATTTATATTTATTACGGACAGTAGATATTGTACAGGACAGCGCGCACGCGGCCATGCCGACGAGTCACGCGCATATAGCGGAGAAGGAGAAGAAGAAGCAGAAGCAGCTAGCATAGCAGGACCGAATATGAATGACACACACACACCGACCAGATCGCAACATATGTCATCCTTGAGACCTTTAATTTGACCCAACAAGGGTAAGCTAGGTATACCAGCTGATCTACTACGTGTGTTGTTGCAACAGAATGGATCAATCGTTTCTTAATTCTGCACCCACGCGTACGTACATGTGTCTGCCCTTGATATGCCCATCTACAACCAGCAGCAGTTCCAGATTCTTTTCTTTTTCTTAATTTTTACTCTCTAGCTAGTAGCCAGATTGCCAAAATACTCTAGAAACAAATTAAAAGACTGGAGGAGAGGCTTCTGCAGATACCGGCCATGCACGTTTATCCCCAACCAAAAAAAAATGAAGATGAGATTTGCATATTCTTTCCATGCAATCCCCTCCCATTTCACCACGTGCCTCCCTTCACGGATATATAAAGCGAACCATCGGAATATTGTTTCCTCAGGTTGGTTCTTTACTCCAGCGACACATGCAAGCCCTTTTTTTTTTAATATACTACGTGTTCCCTTTTATTATCCCATCCGAATTATTATAATATATTATGCAAATGGCGTAATCGTCGTCTCTTAGACCATTTTTTGATTTCCGAATAAATGGACACCAGATTTTCTAAACCACAAATGGTGTGTTTGGCAAACGAGGTAATATGAGATGTATAAGAATGAAAAGGGACGATGAATGAATGACTAGAATTAAACGAGGTGTGAAAAATAAATAACTATGATGCAATTAATATTATTTTTAAAAGATGTGATATTATTTTTCTACCCCCATTTACTGAACATACCCAAAGTTCATACCATATAGTCTGAGTGCTCCTCATTCCAGCTTCTAGCTCCTTCCGTTACTTTTTCTTTTCTTTTCGATAATTCATTTCCTTTCATTCAGTTAAGGCAGTAGGAATTGAAGGAATTGAATGTAGGAGATAAAAAAAAAGGAATTGAAGGTAGCCTCCGATCAAATCCCAGTAAACCCGCCCCGATTAAAATCAACAGCCTAAATTTTGAAGGCTGGCCAGAAATAAAAGGAAAGAAAAATCAATAAATATGGAAGGATCCCCATTGCATTCCAAACTGCAACGGATAAAGGCAGTAAAAAAAAACACCATCCGATCGAATATTCGATCGAGAGAGCTATCTACCACATTCCAACCGCCTTAACTTTCTTACCTTTAATTTACATTTACCAACCAGGTCAGTAATAATTTCTTCCTTTTTTTACTCACTTTATCCATTTCGATTTTGCTCACGTAATCACCGGCCATACCATGACGCCGAATATTCATCGCACCCAGCCTTACTTAATCAGTGGACCCCACTTCATAAATCCAGAAAGAAATATCGCGCCAACCTGCCGAGGCCCGTCCTTTCCACCGCAGCCGTTCGATCTCCCGTGCCGGACACGTGTACGTCCCAGATCCCCCGAGATAACCGTCCTCAACCGCAAAACCGCCACGGGTAGAGGCGACCAGGCTCCCTATTTAAACTCCTCCTCCCGCTACGAACTCCTCATCAAAATCTTGCAGCACACCAATCCATTGAAGCAAATTAACATTTCTCTTGCAAATTTCGATCTAGCTAGATCATTTGCAAAGCTTGTTTGTTGATCGATCGATGATGGGGCCGAACGTGTCGTCGGAGAAGAAGGCGTTGGCGGCGGCGAAGAGGAGGGCGTACGTGACGTTCCTGGCCGGCGACGGCGACTACTGGAAGGGCGTCGTGGGGCTCGCCAAGGGGCTCCGCCGCGTCCGCTCGGCGTACCCGCTGGTGGTCGCCGTGCTCCCGGACGTCCCCGGCGAGCACCGGCGGAAGCTGGTCGAGCAGGGGTGCGTGGTCCGGGAGATTCAGCCGGTGTACCCGCCGGAGAGCCAGACGCAGTTCGCCATGGCCTACTACGTGATCAACTACTCGAAGCTCCGCATCTGGGAGTTCGTGGAGTACGAGCGGATGGTCTACCTCGACGCCGACATACAGGTGTTCGACAACATCGACCACCTGTTCGACCTCGACAAGGGCGCCTTCTACGCCGTCAAGGACTGCTTCTGCGAGAAGACGTGGAGCCACACGCCGCAGTACGACATCGGCTACTGCCAGCAGCGCCCCGACGAGGTGGCGTGGCCGGAGCGCGAGCTCGGCCCCCCGCCGCCGCTCTACTTCAACGCCGGCATGTTCGTCCACGAGCCCGGCCTCGGCACCGCCAAGGACCTGCTCGACGCGCTCGTCGTCACGCCGCCCACCCCGTTCGCCGAGCAGGACTTCCTCAACATGTTCTTCCGCGAACAGTACAAGCCCATCCCCAACGTCTACAACCTCGTTCTCGCCATGCTCTGGAGGCACCCGGAGAACGTCGACCTCGACCAGGTCAAGGTCGTCCATTACTGTGCAGCGGTAAGCATTACATGATCGATCATCTCGATAATTCGATGAATCGATCGGTGAATGATCGATTATCTGATCGAGCGATGGATGGCATGATTTGATTGCAGGGTTCGAAGCCATGGAGGTTCACCGGGAAGGAGGAGAACATGAACAGAGAAGATATAAAGATGCTGGTGAAGAGGTGGTGGGACATCTACAACGACGAGAGCCTCGACTACAAGGAGGAGGAGGACAACGCCGACGAGGCCAGCCAGCCGATGCGGACGGCGCTCGCCGAGGCCGGCGCCGTCAAGTACTTCCCGGCGCCCTCCGCCGCGTAGGCGCGCTCGTCGCCGGCAGTGGCCGCCGTCAAGTCTTGATAGCTACAATAATAATTGGCGCTTATTAAGGAGTGCTAGCTATGATTAATTAGGGGACATGATCTGCATAAACATTTTAGTATTGCAGATATATCGGTCATGGTCTTACTTTTGAGTGTGTTTTTTTTTCTTTTGTTTAGTACGAGGGAACACCCAAAGTCTGTATTCAGTTTGTAAATACGTACGTATATGGTTGGTCTAACTATAAACAGATCTGCCTACTATACATGTACGTTACTGCTGATACATTTTGTAGTTAATAAAGGTTTTTCTTCTATATACCTTTGTACTAGCTTCTATGATATTGTCAATGTCTTTCTCAGTGTTGTTAAAATCACGATTCTGAACTAAAAGTTTCAAGCTCTAAGTACATATAGAATTGTAGAATCAAAAATCTTAAATAAGATTGTCAAGTTATAAAATTGTACTACCTCCAACTCAAAATAAGTGCAGCCGTGAATATCTGTGCCCAACGTTTGACCGTCCGTCTTATTTAAAAAATTGTGAAAAATTTGAAAATATTTAGTCACACATAAAGTACTATTCATGTTTTATCATCTAATAGCAATAAAAATACTAATCATAAAAAAATTTCAAATAAAACGAACAGTCAAACGTTGAACGTAAATAGTGCAAAACTGCACTTATTTTGGAACGGAGGGAGGAAGACAATCAATATTTTGATAACTTAGCGTCCTGATCTGAACATGTAACTACGTACCTAGGCCTGTGTTGTAGACTATATCTTTTCTTTTAAGATGTGAAAATTAAAGAATGAAAGGTATGATATAAGAAAAATCTAAACAAGAGATATTATGAAAAATGAAAGAGAAGATAAGAGTATAAAAAAGGGAAGGAAATCAGATACGTCTTGATCCAGAATGAAGCGGTAATTTCGGATGTTGTCATGTACATGTCGTTTGGTTTGGAAAGCGATCATCATCAAGCCGTTAATTGACATGAATGCCAAGAATGGGTTCCAGAGACGATCGATCAGCATCAGCAGCACATGCACAGGAGAGGGGGTGGTTTGGTCGGTGCACCGCCCACGCTTAGGACAATTCAATTCAATTACTGGCTGACGGATCATGGATCGAGTACGCTACCTTATCCGAAACAAAACTTGAGACTACTCCCTCCGTCCTAAAATAAGTACACATTTACACTGTTCACGTTCAATATTTGACCGTTCGTCTTATTTGAAATTTTTTTATGATTAGTATTTTTATTACTCTTAGATGATAAAATATGAATAATACTTTATGTGTGACTAAATATTTTTAAATTTTTCATAAAATTTTTAAATAAGACGGATAGTCAAACGTTGGGTACGGATATTTACGACTGCACTTATTTTGGAAATTGGGCGCGCAAATGACGATGGACGGGTGACACATGCACTCTCCTGTCTCCTGAGTCGCAATCGAATTTGCACACCTGTCGGGGTACGTGGCCAACGCCCTTCATCTTCAACCACGTCCACGTACTACCTACCTTAATTATCCACCCGTTTCTTTTTTCTTTCTTTTGCTGCTTGAATTGCACCGGTGATCCACTTAACCAATTCAAACTGCATCATCCGATAAGTAACAAATAGTACGGTTAGTAAAGTAGTCTCTCCGTTATATATTGATCATCACATTATCCAAAAATAGAAATTTCTAAAGTTATTATTAATATTACCTTGGGCAGTGTTTAGGTTCCTTCGAACTTCTAAAAATTCCGTCACATCAAATATTTGGACACATGCATGGAACATTAAATGTTGACGAAAAAAACCAATGGCACAGTTTGCATGTAAGTTGCGTGACGAATCTTTTAAGCCTAATTACGCTATGATTTGACAATGTGATGCTACAGTAAACATTTGCTAATGATGGATTAATTAGGCTTAATAAATTCGTCTCGTAGCTTACATGCGGAATCTGTAATTTGTTTTGTTATTAATATGTAATTTGTTTTGTTACTTCAAATACGTGTCCGTATACTTAGAAAAATTTTGGCACGTGAACTATGGCCTTGGTCCTTTTGTTTGACACATGTAATCTTATTGTAATTTGTATCTATGTTGCATGCGAACATTTAATGTAAGTGTTGTAGAGGGAGTTCAAGTCAGTATGTCTCTTTTTATGTTTTTTCATCACATACTTACATTAAATGAAGCACAGAGTAGTTTGCTTTTTTTAAAAAAAAATATATGATGCACAATATAAAACGGAGGGAGCAAGTAGTAGCCCCCTTGTCATAGTGCCAGGTTCAAAGTAAGCATCGCCTGGCTGCCTGAGGATTAATTCGTGAGGCAATTCGAAGGGCGCTGAACGAAAACCATAAGGAAACAGATCAAATCAAAACAGAGTTTGAGAGTAGGCGATGCATGCATGTCAACACTGTCTTGCTCCCTCCTAACCATGGCACGTACCTTCATTCGTCGCCTCACCATCGCCCTCACCGCTCGGGCGACGACAAATCAGGTACTCCCTCAGTCATAAAATTAGACTCTAACATAGTTTCTGATATACTATTTTGACCAACAAAATCTATATAAAAGTAAGATATTTTAAATAAAAGAGTTATATATTATGATAGTTTATTTAATAATAAATCTAGTGACATCAATTTTACGTGATTGATTTTTTTATTTTTTTATTAATAGTTAAAGTTGAAAATATTTGACTTATCACTGCGCTAAAAATACTTATATTTATTTTGGAATGGAAGGAGCACTCCATCCACCGTCTATCCATCCATCTATGTGTAATGTGTTTCCTGCCTAGCTTGACTACGGCTCAGCTCAGCTTGGATGAGCACGTAGAAATGAGTCATATACGTAGTATATATGTGTGCATTGAGTCACCTGGGACAGCGACCGCCGCGCGCTGCAGGCTGCCATCGTCTTGCCGTTAACTTCAGTACTCACATCAGGAAAGGGAGACCCGGCCATTTTGGCTAACCGGCCATTAATTAGTCAATTTTTTTCTAGAGTACAAGGGGCAGACGGCCTTGTCTGCCGACGGTTTTCTAAAATTGTCACACGAATCCCCAGTCTTCTTCTTGTTTCGTTACTGTTACATGTCATGACTTCTTAGGTCGCAATCACCTGTGAATGGTACAGTAATTGTCAATACTATAACAGGATAAACTCGGACCCGTTAAACATACGGAAAACATGTGCAACGCAACGCGGGAACCGTAAAAACTGGGACACTTCATCTTTCATGTCAACCGGTCTGGAGATTTCATATGCTTCTGCAGTTTAGCATGATTTCAGGATAAATTCAGACCCGTACAGGAATTATGTACAGTGCAACACAGAAACCATAAAACTGAACAGCTCATTCTTCATGTCAACTGGGAGGTTTCATGTGGAAGTAGCAGTTTAGCATGCCTGTTCATTATCTCAGGATTTGGCAGCGATGTTGAGCCCATATATATCCTTTTAATCATTTACCATGCATGCGGTCTTCTGCACCGTGGTTGCTTCAGGTTGCAGTTTCAGCTTCCCAGAGGAGTGCAGGTAAAATGGGCATCACTAGCTAACTATTACTACACAACATTATGCAACGTGAGCAGCAGAGCTTTAGTTACATTCAACACTGCATTTCCAGCCACTACATGCAGTTCTTCTACTACAACAAAACAACTCAGGACACATCCTGAATTACCCAACTTTTATTGCTAACACAATAATGCAATCGTTATAACTTACTTAGAGGCTTCACCTATTTGCATACACCACTTTAGGTACAGTTTTTAACTTTAGTCCACAGCTGCCAAACACAATTGTACAGGGAAAAACCCAATTATCTGCAGTCCATCAAAATGAGCGTCTAACCTCGTCACAGGCACACATGACCATTTTGTTACTCCCGTGGCCTAGCAAGCCACAGCGAACTCAAAGCACGCAAGCGTGAAAAGTAATCGTGTATGGCAAGAAGAGCACGCGAGGCTTGCCGGATCGTCAGAATTCGTTGCATTTGATGCAATGTCTGCTGTCGCAGGTTGTCCGCCTGACAAAAATGAAACCAAAAGAATAGTCAAAATCTAAGCTTTAATCACTGCAAAGGCGACATCTGACACGAATCACCAGTTAATAAATCCATGTTGTCAGGCAGAAGAACGATGACACTTAGAAGGTGAAGATACTTGCCTGGCAAAGGAAATTCTCGAGCGTTCCTAGTTTACCCATGGCCATTGCCATCTGACCCATGTAGTTCGCCACATTCCCAGAAGACCCTGATGAACCGAGAGATCCAGCCAAAGTATCTGCCAGAGATTGCTGCAGTGCTTCCATACCTTGTGAAAGTGCATCCTCCGCCTGCTGAGAAGATTCCTGGAGGTTGTTTAATCCCAGCAACTGCTGCTCGGTTAAAGGTTCGAGGTGATTTGCTAGGAGCTGAAATTTTGTACCATATGGTGAAATCAGTATAAATTACAGGACCAGAAAGGGGCATCAGACAAATAAGAAAATATTGAGATTTAATCTGCGGTCACCTTTAGAAGCTCAGATGGACGGAAACCACCAAGCCACAGGAAGCATCTTTCTGCGGGTGTCTTCCACATGCCTGAAAGTATATGAAACACATCGGCCTTTGCAGCTACACCCTTAACCTTGAATACCTCGTCATAATGCGCCATTATGCCATCAACAATAAGACGAAGGTCACTGTCACTTGCATGAGCATTCACTGCTGTCCTCAACTCATTTATCTGCTTATTTTGCTCCTCGAGCCATCTAGTGTATTCTAAGTCAAAAGTCAATGCCCCTGCAAAACACAAGCTTAATGTTTTAGAAAGCATGCAGCAAACAGTTAATATAAACTGTTAAAAAGATAAAACAATGTAAGTACACAAGACACAAAATGTTAATGGGTACCAAGCGATGAAAATATGACAAATTACCATTTCCACTCATGGCATGGGTCTGGTCTCCAGAGCTAGAGATGAAGATTCCCTGCAATTGAATATCCAAGAATTCTCTGAGGACAGAAGGTAGTATTTTTCAAAACTATTTTTTGATGATCCAGCATGCAACCATAAAGATTTTACCTGCTGACGAGCTTTCTGAAGTTCCTGCTCTAGCTGTGCAAGCTTCAGCTTACTGCTCTCTAGTTGTTGCACATATGCCTTAAATGTTCAAAGAGAAAATACATGTCATGGTGGATCAAAACTAACTATCACTAAAAACTGCAATTAAACAATTAAACTTGATTCATATTTGACTTAAGCCCTTGCCATCCCATATAAAAGAGATAACAACTGCGACAATTCAAATTAGATAGACCTAGTTTGCACAGGTAAGTTCACAGAATTAATCCTATGCTTTTCCAAACAAGGCTTTTTTATTCAGAGCAAAAGCGAACATAAGAGCAAATCTGCAGTAGTACCTTTTTCCTCAGCCGACTTTTTCTTGCTGCCTCACGATTTTGAGCAAGCCGCCGAATTGTCTATTGCATGCCAAAATACAATATGAAATTAATCACACAAGATTAAGTGACATTGTATACGAAAAGAAACGGAACTAAAATGTCACCTTTTGGTCCATAAGTTTGTCAGATCTGTCAGATCTATCTGAAGAGTTAGAAGCCATGACTGCACCACTATGTCCGTTTTCTAACTGCAAGTTTGAGCAACTGAGCATATTTAGAGCACTATTTGGCAGTGGATTCATAGTATCAATATGTTATCAGGGTGCTACAGCAAAACATGACATTGCGAATCAGTAAATAAAATAGATTAAAAGTATGAGTGCTTCAGTGTCAGTAGATGAAACAGCACAAGAATTGCAAGGTTTAAACGGTCAATTACATTTGATTCTTCTTACTACTGTCATAGTCAGTGGTATCTCCATTCTCCAGAAGACTATTGGTTGAGTATCTCTCAATTATCCAACTCATAGCAAGTAGAAAACGAGAAAAGAAGTTACTACCCTAACAGCACCAGCTCTATTCTTGAGCTCTAGCAGTCAATTTGATGGCATCTTAACGTGTAAAGGAAAGATGACAACCTCAAAAAGGATTACCTGGTGGTTTTTGTCGTCGTTGTCTACAACAATCGATGTGTCAGTCCTTGAACTAGCATCTGCCATTACTGGGCCTCAACAGGCCACAATCAACAGGAGACAGCAAATCACTTTGCTCTCTCCTTTCTGCCAGAAAGGTTGCAAGCACAGCCCTATGAACCGCCAGATTGATCGATGGCTGAAATCTACAGATCATTTTTTTTTTAAAAAAAAGAAGGGAAATCTTTGACGACTTAGTAGCTTACATACTGAAACCTCAAACAGCTAAGGATATCGTACAGTACATGCTTGCGCCAAATTCTTTCTAATCAAAGACAGTAACTCCTCAGGAGTTACAGCAATCGTACATAGTAGAAAACATAATAGTAGAAGAATTTAAATGATAAGCACGTGGGGACAAGAATACGCACACTGACGTACTTATGTCGATCTGAAACCCCACAGGTTGGCCAATCTCCCTGACGGACCACAACAGCTTGGACAGTGCTACTCCCCTTTGTGCCACTGGACCAAACATAAATCGAGCCAATAGATAATGTCATTACTGGACAAGCTTTGTTCTTGGGTAGTGAATTCATTCATGAACCATTTAAAATTTCCAATACAACAGGTACAGTAGACGTTTTGAATTTTGACCAAAACAAGTAGTACTAAGGAGTAAAAATAACAGCTTGTAAATACTAGAGCAATAGCGGGCGCACACTAGCATAAGAGAATTTGGTGGTAATACTAATACCCGGCCTGATACATACTACTTGATAATCGAAACCAACTCAAAAACGAAGGGGAGCGAGAGCATGCATACAGTGAACGATCGTCGGTGGCGGTTGGGGGAAATCTCGGCAAGGCACCGGCGGCGCACGACCATGATCAGCCCTCTGCCCTCCCTCGCCGCCGGGGAAACGGCACAGACTCACTCAAGGTGGGGGGAAAACAAAAAAATCCAATCAACGCCCACGTTACTCCTCCTTCCGTGAGGCCGTCGGAGCTGGCGGGGGCGAGGGACCTCCGGGAGCTAGGGGCTCTGCGGCGGCGGCGTCGCCGTGGTGGATTTGGGAGGAGGAGGAGGAGCGGAAGGGGTTTGGGGGGGAGGAAGCTTCGAGAAGGTCTCGTGGTGGTGGGAGAGTGGAGGAGGTGGAGAGAGGGAAGGCGCCAAAGTGGGGGGAGGGCGGGGTGGACTCGGTGCATGGGGTGGGGTGAGGATGACAGGTGGGCCCAGCAACAGTTGGCTCGTCGCGTGACGCAACTTTGTGGATAGGCAGGCGGCGCTGGTGGGGCCCGCCGCTTAGCCTCCGCTCACCAACTCCTCCTCCTCTTGCTAATCTCCGTCTTTGACTTGCCCACTTCAACTCAAGGGAAAACGCCGGGACACCAAAGGAGGAACGCCTGGTGAGCAAGCCGTCGCCGGCGGCCGGCGGCGCAGACAGAGGAGGAGGAGGCGACGGCGACATGGTGCAAATCATCTCACAAAAATATGGTGTATTTACATATAATTAGTAAGTGAGAGTTCAACGAATAGCACAAATGGGGGTGTAGCTCATATGGTAGAGCGCTCGCTTCGCATGCGAGAGGCACGGGGTTCGATTCCCCGCACCTCCACTTCCTTTTTTTAAGTTAGCATGTCTTGTCAGAAATTCAGAATGAAACTGATAAAATCACAAAGTTTTTTTTTCAATGATCAAAGCATGTTTGATCAGAAAATTCAGAATGAAACTTTGGTCATGAGACCCAATACTGGATCAGTACTCCCGCGAGTTCCTCCCAGGTATCTCTTCTATTCGGGCTGACAAAATGGTAACCTCCGTATAGAATTTCAGCGTTTCCCAATAATCAAAGCACTTTTTTTTTGTAAATAAAATGATCAAAGCATGTTTGATCAGAAATTCAGAATGAAATTTAGGCCATGAGCCTGGATCAGTCCCACAAGTTCCTCCCAGGTATTTCCCTTGTATTCAAACTAATAAAAGTGATATATCCTCCATATAAAATTTCAAGAGAACTGCTAGTACATGACAGCAGCATGAGAACGACAAAACTTAACTCTGAATTTCTGGTACCGATATTCCGTACAAAATCATCGTGGAAAATCCTATCATTCTATACTAAGCATGCTTTTGGTTTGGCCTGAAAAACGAACACGTAGAAAAGGCTCTGACGTTGCATTGGTGATCATGGAGATGTCTAGTAAGTTGGGATGGAAGAATCGGCTTTAACGGCATAAGCGTGAATCCCACCCGCAACATTGTAAACTTTTCTGAACCCCTGCAAAACAATGGAACTTCATGTGAGGATGCCGTTCCACTACTCAGTTGCTCTGCATTGCACATCCACCATAGAGTGCGACTACACTTTGCAAGAACTATGCGAGTACTTCAATTACCTGTGATTGCAGCCATTTAGCTACCTGCATTGAGCGCATACCATGGTGGCACTGGGGGCAAATATGAAAGGACAAGTGTTAGAATGAATAATAATAACACATTGATGCAAATGTGTGTACCAATGATGTGTGCATATTACTTCCTTCCGCAATCACCGGATCAACTCAAAATCACAATATGTAGGAGGTACTGGTGCTCTCTTTTTCATTTGACAGGTACTTGGCCTTTATGGATGCACACTGGCAGCAAGTTTCATTAGAGGAGTAACCAACTTACCAGAACATAAGTGTCCTTCTGAGGATCAAATTCATCTGTCATAACTGGTCCCCAAGTTCCAAACTGTCGAAGAGGTAGAACTTTAAACCCTTCAAGAGAAGCTTTATCTCTGCCATGCAAGAAG
This sequence comes from Oryza sativa Japonica Group, assembly GCF_034140825.1. Lineage (NCBI taxonomy): Eukaryota > Viridiplantae > Streptophyta > Magnoliopsida > Poales > Poaceae > Oryza > Oryza sativa. The sequence continues at coordinate 29,445,639 of NC_089041.1, read as the reverse complement.
TAAAACTCAACATAAGCTTCATGCGAATAGGCGAACAATAACAGTAACTGTACTGAACTAGGTAACCACAACATCATGGATATGGAGATAAATACTTCATGTTTGATCATCTTAACAGTTTTTCTTTACTCCTGATAATGTGTATTTTGAAAACCACAACGAAGATGTCGTAACAGTTATTCACTGGAATATAGTTTAGAAAAGTACAAAATGTCAAAATGAAGCTCATTTTCTGTGTGAGGATGGCAATATAAGGACAGCTCTTAAAAGAAATGGACAGGTCCTAGTAGTACTATTTTGGTTAAACATGTCTATCATTTCACTGATGCGTAATTATGAGTATTATTCTAGCAATCAGGACACAGGTAAATCTTACACTTCATCAGGCTCCCGAACATCAATCAACTGAGCTTCTTCAAGAAAGTTAGGATCTTGCATTTTTGCATGAAGCTCCTCTGGTGGAATGTCTTCCACTACGCATTGTTCTCTGAAGTTAGGTGGAAAAGAAATCAATAAATATTGTTTGTATACATAGAACATAATTTTGTTACAAGTATCTACCTCTCAGCAAGCACTTGCAACAAATGCCATCCAAATTTTGTCTTACACCGTACAACCTTGTTCAAAGGAGCACCGAAAGCTGCTTCCTCAAATTCTGGAACCTGCTCAGTTCAAGTAAAAATGTTCAAACTCCATTGAAGACATTGTTAATGCCTTCACGGTGCTTACAGAAAAGAGAAAAGGAAAAAAAAACACACACAAAATTGGTGGAGCTTCACACATCAAGCTAGCAAGTGATTGTCACACTTGAATTTAATGGTTGTGAGAAGAGAGCTAGCATAGAGTAGAATAAGGGGCAGATGGATTTAGGTGTGTATGTCATAAAGGCCTGAAATTAATTAGATAAAGTACATACATCAGTATCAATGCGCTTAATAAGAAAAGACAAAACTTGTGGCATGAATTCACAGCAGTTAGTTTCCAAGGCAAGCAACCAAGTACCAATACCAAAACAATTAATTCTACATTTTTCTAGTTCGCCAATTGGTGAGGTTGGGAACTCCTAACAAATTGGAACCATCATAAAGAAGTAAGTTGACCAACGAAAGTCAAGCCAAATTTTAGTGGTAAAGTAAAAATTTATACTGCCAAGCATAAGGTTTCCAACTGCATCTTGTATGGAGTATGGACCTTATCAGCACCACCAAGCATAGTCAGAGAAACTGGATGGTTCCATAGTACATTTTAGGCATGTGATTAGCTCATTTGTAGTTTTGATCAGCCCTTTGATCAATTAACAATATGTAAAGTCCTAGATGAAAAGTCGCTACTACCATGCCAGAAAAGCATGTAAATGGAGTACCATCTGTCCTCTTCGAACCCACCCCAGCATTCCACCATTTTCTTTCGATGGGCATAAAGAGTACTCGACAGCTAAATCGCTCAAGTCTGCACCTGAAACACACACAAAAAAGCTAGATGCTGAGCAATATCCTTTTAATTAGTCTCCATGTTTATGTGAAAGTGTATATCAGCATCCACATGAATACTAGTACTAGTACCTCCTGTAATGATGTTCTTTTCAAGATCGACCAAAAGCCTGACATCCTGTTCGCCGACGAGCAGATGCTGGACAAGCAACTCCTTGCCCTCCCTGGGAGCAGTAGCAGCCGCAGAGCAGAAAACTAACAAACAGGTGTTCATGTCAATTACTTGATGAAACCATGTGGCACCATGCAAGAAGCACACAAATGCAAACAACACTAGTACTAACTAGTAACCGGATAGTATAGTAGGAAATAAAATGAAGCAAAACCTAGTATTGATACGGATGGCACATGCGAGAATAGCTAGATATCTGGTGGACATACGATACATATACAGCAGCAGAGTAGAGGTAAATGAGTAGCACGAGGACTCACCCCTGGTGGTTGGCCTGGACCTGGAGAGGGCGCCGGAGACGGGACGCATGGGAGGGTCCCTATCCCTCCTGACGGCGGAAGCGGAGGAGAAGGAGAAGGAGGGCGGCAGAGGCGAGAGGGCCGCGGAGGCGAGGAGCGGGAGGCGGCGCGCGAAGCCGGAAAACGAGGGCGTGGGGGTGGGAGCGACGGCGGCGGAAGCGTACGGGAGCTGCGCCGCCCTGGCTCCCCTCAGACCAAGCATGGCCGCGCGAGGGCGAGGCTCCGATGGCGGTGGGCGCTGCTGCAGGAGAGGAGAGGAGAGGAGGGAGGAGGAAGAAGGATTGGAAGACGAGTGAAGCCAAGAGAAAGATCCCCTCACCTCCGCATCATTCGTTCGTTCGTCAACAAGGCCGGAGTCGCTGTATGGGCTCACTTCAACTTGGGCCTGACATGTCATCCGACGGCCCATTTTACTTACTATTGGGCCTTCCTGTCCTCCTTCCACCTGCTTCCCTACCAAGAATGAGGCCCGCTTAGAATGCGGCCACCATTTCCGTTACTCGAACAAATCACCGAACTTCTCCCTCTAAAAAAATTCAGCAAACCAGCATCACCGAACATATGGTGATCCGGACCCTACCTTTAATCGTGCATCGGTCTCTTATCACTGGTAATACTAGTATTCGTACAGTACTGGTAATATATATTGCGAGGAATTAATTGAAAGCCCATATATGAACAATGAGATTCTCTCTCATCGTTCTGCCTTTTACTGGCGGTAGCTACGTGAAAGGGATAGACATTGACTGTAGTACTAGTATCTATATGTATCTTGACTGCAAACAGCAGCTATTAGTACGTATACCGGTCTAGAATGTACCATAAAAGTACTCAAGCTATATGGTCAATAATCACTCAATTGGACTAGTATCTGATCCTGGATATGCGTTTGCTTAATTAGTCAATTATGAATCGACAATGCATGCATCTGGATTCCTGATTGCTTTTGTCCTCGATCAGCAATCGATCGATTGATCTAGTCTAGGCATGCATTAGGCACATAAGTATGATCTGCATCTGCATGCTAGCTACCTGGGAATTTTATCGATCACCAAAAACTATATATCCTGATCAGTCGCACGCGCGTGCGCACGGATGTTGAAATGTACGAGCGCCTTGGGTCCGTGTGAATGAGACAATTTATCGATCGATCTCAAGGAATATAATTAATCGATCGGCAGGTCAAACTCAAAACGAATGGATGATTTTCTAGCTCTGAATTTCTCAAGTCTTTAAAAAATAGTAGCAGGCTAGCACACCCACCTTCTTCAATTCGTCGTCGAGCGGTTGCGATGCCATCGTCGATGACGGTCATCACTGACGATCAATGCTGCGCTGGATGATTTTGCTTTCAAAGAATCCAAATATAATATATATACTCGAAAACGACTTCATTTTTTGACTGAAGAGAATAACTTGTGTTTACCTGCTAGCCAATTGGCTAGAGACTGACTGGAGAGAGCGAATAGCCGTGAGACAGCTAGCTAGCTAGCAATCTGGTTTTACCGTTCATCTTTTTACCTAGATAACTTCTTGTTTGTAGATAGATGAAACACATCCTATGAATCTGGACTTTGAATGGGTTATCTCAGTTAATTCCAACCTATCCTTTGGGTAAGAGTACTTGACTGGGTGACCTCCCTCTAACTCGAACCAACAAGTCTCTTGTCTTGTCTTCCTTCCTTCCATGCGTGAATTTTTCTATGGTTAAAATTAATAACTACAGTAGCTAGCTGGTACAAATCTCCAACTAAATTTTATAGGCAGGATTTTTTCAAGGTAGCATAGCATACTAGCTCAGATTCTGAACTTAACTACAAATGTGTGATAAGGATAAAAGATTTATACATACTGCATGTTGGAATTTGAAGTCCATTAATGTAGATATTGGCTTAACTTTGGATGAAAGTTTACACATAGGATTGAATAAGATTTCTCCTTTTGTTGTTCGAACTTACTCTCTCATCATCTTTGGTCATTACGTTCAAAATTTTGTAATAAGTGGTTTCTATCTTAATTGAAGAAAATGCCAGTTCTTTTTTTTTTAAAAAAAAGGCCAGAATATTCATCATATAAAAAAAAACTTAACTGGCACAATAATATCTACTCCTGTCTCTCACCCCAGCCGCCCAATGAAAATGCTCTGATCCAATTCTCCCAAAATTTCCACTGTTTCGTCTGTTACTGCAGAAAATTACCACTGTTTCGTCTGTTACTGCAGGATATCGTTCCGAAACAGGGCTACTGTTTCTATAAAGGCACGCACATTGCACGTACGGCTGCACACCACGCTCACAAAAAGCTCTAGATAACATGCTCGGGGTGCAGCAGCATGGCCGGCAGCGGCACGGCATCTCGAAGCCACCGCCGGCGAAGAAGGGGAAGGCGGCGGCGAGGAAGTACAAGCCGCCGCAATGCCCTGGCGCCGTGAGGGTGGTGTACATAGCCAGCCCCATGAAGCTGACGGCGAGCCCCGAGGAGTTCCGCGCCGTCGTGCAGGAGCTCACCGGCCGCCACTCCAACATCGCCGACCGTCACTACGTTGACTCCACCATTGATCTCCCGCCGCCGCCGCCGCCGCCTCCAGCATACTGTGCCAGTTATGCTGCGTCGGCCACGGCGGCGGCGCCTCCCGTCGCAGCTGTACCACCGCCGGTGCTGACTCCGCCGTTGCCGCCGCAAACATTTCAGTCGTATGATCACGGCGGACAAGGGCACCGCTGGTAGACAACACTATTACTCCTAATTAGTAGATGAATAATAATGTATATATATGGAGGTTAAATTATATTATTATCTAGGAAATCAATTGAATTCACTCATAGTGAAATAATTAAGTTTTGTCTAGTTGAAACTGCAGGGCTGTAAAATTATTGTATATGAAGGTTTGCAAATTATTATATTAGTATTATTTTTTCGGTCAGGCCGGTGTGAAGAAAAGCCCCAACCAATTTTATGAAAAAAAACACTTATGAGAGGTTTTTAAATTATCAATTAGAATTCAAATTATATTATCCATTTCCACTCTATTTTATTAGCTGGTTTTGTATGAGAAACCAACATCCACCTTTTCATTTATTCTTATGCTTATTTGTACCGCTTATATTAGTAAAACTAGCATGTGGCTAGCATCATTATATTCTTTCTCATATAATAGCATATATGTTTTCTCATTATATTATTAAAATATATTACAATGACAACATAATTTTAAATTTTGCAATAACTTTAAGAAACTACTAATGTGTAATATTCATATTGTATTTTATATACGTGTTAGTTATTAATTATTTTTAATATCAAATTTTAGTTATTTGTAAATTATATATATTCCTATATGGACTCTAGACTCGTCTTTTAATATTTCTTTTTTTAATTCTGAATTTTTATTATTTCTAATTGTACTTGTATGTGGACTCTAAACTTATCTTTCAATATTCTTTAATTTTTAATTTCAAATTTCTATTACTTCTAAATTGTATTCCTATATTGACTTTAAACTCTTCTTCTCGTGTTTTTCTTAATTTCGAATTTTAGTTATTTGTAAATTGTATTTTTATACGGACTCTAAACACTATTTTTCATTTTATTATGTTTATTCTGAATTTTAGTTAGTTTTAAATTCTTATATGGACTCTATACTCTACTTCTAATATTCCTTATTTTTTAATTCTGAATTTCTATTTTTTTTCTTAATTGTATTTCTATATGGACTCTATACTCTACTTCTAATATTCGTTATTTTTAATTCCGAATTTTTATTATTTCTTAATTGTATTTCTATATGGATTCTATACTCTACTTCTAATATTTCTTATTTTTAATTCTAAATTTCAGTAATTTCCTAATTGTATTTCTATATGGACTCTAGTCTCCTCTTCTAATATTCCTTATTTTTTACTTCCGAACTTCAACTATCCCTAAATTGTATTTCTATGTGGACTCTAGTCGCCTCTTCTAATATTCCTTATTTTGTAATTCCGAATTTCAGCTATTTCTAAATTGTATTTCTATATAAACTCATATTTCAATATTCTTTAATTTTTAATTTCAAATTTCAGTTACTTCTAAATTGTATTCCTATATTGACTTTAAACTCTTCTTCCCATGTTTTTCTTAATTTTGAATTTTAGTTACTTGTAAATTGTATTTTTATACAGACTCTAAACTCTACTTTTAATTTTATTACATTTATTCCAAATTTTAGTTAGTTTTAAATTCCTATATGTACTCTATACTCTGCTTCTAATATTCCTTATTTTTTAATTCCGAATTTCTATTATTTCCTAATGGTATTTATATATGGATTCTAGCTCCTCTTCTAATATTCCTTATTTTTTAATTCCGAATTTCAGTTATTTCCTAATTGTATTTCTATATGGGCTCTAGTCTCCTCTTCTAATATTTCTTATTTTTTAATTCCGAATTTTAACTATTTCTAAATTGCATTTCTATATGAACTCTAGTCTTCTCTTCTAATATTCCTTATTTTTTAATTCTGAATTTCAACTATTTCTAAATTGTATTTTTATATGGACTCTGCGTTTTCTTTTCTTCCGATTAATGTGAGAATTTCTAGGTCATGGGAGAGAACGTGGAGGCTCCTTTTTATTCCGAATTTTAGTTAGTTTTAAATTCCTATATGGACTCTATACTCTACTTCTAATATTCCTTACTTTTTAATTCCGAATTTCTATTTTTTCTTAATTGTATTTCTATATGGACTCTAGTCTCCTCTTCTAATATTCCTTATTTTTTAATTCCAAATTTCAGCTATTACTAAATTGTATTTCTATATGGACTCTGCTTTTTCTTTTTCTCCGATTAATGTGAGAATTTCTAGACCATGAGAGCGAACGTGGAGGCTCCTTTTTTTAATTCCAAATTTCAGCTATTACTAAATTGTATTTCTATGTGGACTTTGCTTTTTCTTTTTCTCCGATTAATGTGAGAATTTCTAGACCATGAGAGCGAACGTGGAAGCTCCTTTTTTTATTCCTTTAATAATATAATAGATAATAATTTATAGGTAAAATTTTATATGTGTTCTTAGTGATAAAAACAAATATTATTAAATTAACCACGATTAAAAAACATAAAATCAGTTTAAGTTTTAAAATGTAAATCTTGACTTATAAAGACCAACAAGCTTCCTCAAGCCCAAACTGCAGAGCCACATTTTCGGCCCAACAGATATTTGGGCCCATAAGTGAAAAAATGGGCTTAGGCCCATTCCTCTCCTCCTCTTCCGCGTGTGTGTATATAATCTTGGTAAGGTGGTGCGGCGCCGGTGGCCGGAGATGGGCAACGCGAGCGGCAGGCTGGACGACATCGCCGACGCCGAAATGGATGACGGCGGCGGAGGCGGCAACCGCGCCGGCGCTGGGGACTACTCCTCCTCGCTGCGCCCCATGGACCGTGCTGGCCTCCCGCCGTACGGCGGCGCCGGGGGAAGCGGCGGACTGGTGCGGCCCCCGTCGTCGGCAGCGGGGTACTCCGGCGGCGGAGGGTCGTCGTCCCCGCCGGGGACCCCCCCGCGGCCGCACTCCCCGCGCATGTTCGTGCCGCAGGTCAGATCACGCTAAACTCAATTCGATCTCGATTTCAATTCCACCCATCCATGTGCAATATACATCCTCTTGATCGATCAGTGCATGTGACGCGCGTCGCACTTGTAATGTGCATGCCACAATTTCATCGGCGTTGCATTTTGGGGACTCCTCGCTGATTCTATGATTTATTTTGGTTGCTAACAATTTGTTTTTTTTAAAAAAACATGATCTGAAATATATGTTCTTTAGAAAGTTCATAATATGAAATATATTCGTTACAACTTTGACAATTAAAATTGTAGAATAATGTACTGTTGTTTTATCAGATTTATCTAGAATAATACTCCCTCCTTTTTCCTTTTTAGTATATGATGTTGTTGACTGTTTGAGATACATTTAACCATTCGTCTTATAAAAAATTAATATAATTATCATTTATTATGTTGTGACTTGATTTATCAGTTCCTTAGACATGATTTTTTATATATATTTGAAAAAAATAAGACGTCTCATGTATTAAACAGAGGTAGTACAGGCATACAACTTTGCTCAGTTGCTCTACTAGCGAACATGTTTAATCTTACGGTCGCTTCAGATGATCTAATTACCTTGTTTCTTGCCAAGTCAGTCTACCTCTTCCCAAATGTCATTGTTCTAAGTTTTGTGTTTTTAATGCACTGATATAAATGTACTGCAGAGTCCTGTAACTCCATTGCATAGAGCTGTAGATGGACCTCCTCCAGTATTTAACCAGATATTAACGAGTGAACAAGAGGAGGATCACGATGGTCCCCCTGACAAGCTGATTCCTACTCTGCTTGTGTGGACTCTTGGAGGGAAGAATGTCTATATAGAAGGATCATGGGATAACTGGAAATCAAAGTACATTTTTATTTTTTGGAGAGATAGCATATAGTATTTCCCTTTTGTTTCTAGTACCTAAACTGAAGCTTAAGGATAGAACTGATTTTGTTCTGACATTGTTAGTGTGTATCACAGGCAACTCGTCCATAAATGTGGAAAGGATCACTGCGTCATGTTAGGGCTTGCATCTGGAGTTTACCGTTATAGATTCATTGTTGATGGAGAAAGAAGATTTCAGCCTGATCGTCCCCGTGAAGCTGACATTATGGGCACCATTTCAAATCTTATTGATGTTCATGTGAGTATTTTTTTTTCATTCAACTTTTTTCCCCGTTGCACGTACGATTGTTTGTGCGAACTTGATCAGCAAAACTTACTCTTGACCATGATTATTTAAACCCAAGAAAATGTGCTAGGGAGATTCCCACTCAAGTACTTGATGATGATTAAGAAAGGGACCAAGCTCAGATATCTGAAAATTATATTTCTCGCCTAGTAAGAATCAATTGAATGATGCAAATAATCGTTGCACTAGTATAACCAATTGTCCCCTTGTTTCGTTATAATCAATAAAATTATGTTCTTCATTGTGTCTTGCAAGAGTCTAACTTGGAGGCACATATATATGAGAGAAACAATTCTAATGTAATTAGGATTAGACTACAACTCAAAGCACCAAAGAAGGAGCACAAAGCCTGGGCATTGCACAGATCATTCCCACACATCATGATTTATCTGCTAGCATTTGAAACACACACTACGAATGCATCACCTATCTCTGCTTCTTGAAAATTCAGTGTTTGCGTATTGCCTGAATGTATAACTGGTGTGCATATGCTTGCAGGATTATGTCCCGGATAGCGTGGACAGTGTGTCAGAGCTGATGGCTCCTCCATCGCCGGACTCCAGCTACGGTTTCCTGGCTCCTGACGACAAGGAGTTCACCAAGGAGCCTCCCGCTCTGCCGCCGCAGCTCCACCTGGGCGTGCTCAACTCGCGAGGAGGCTCCGGCGGGAAGGAGGGAGAGTGCGCCATGCCCAAGCACAACGTCCTCGGCCATGTCTTCATCGGCAAGGGCACCCCACCCATGGTCGCTGCCCTCGGCACCACCTTCAGGTTCCAGTCCAAGTTTGTCACCAAAGTCCTCTACAAGGCCATCCAAAGAGAGGACAGATAGCTTTATTAGCTGGCAATGCTAGAACAAATTAGTCATGCATTCTGTTCATTCATTGTTTTGGAATAGTAATAATAATGGTAATCTTGAGGGCGTGGACCGTGATGATTTCATCAGTGTTAGGAACAAAAACAGACCCATTGATGTGCTTTTCAGTCACCAATTTGTTTGCTGACGCCATATTAAGGATCTACCAGAAGAATAAAGATGGTGATCGATACTCTTTCATACATTTTTGTGTGTGTGTGTGTCAGGGTTGGTCAGTTTTGTAGTTGTGTTCGTTTGCTCACATCTCTTATCTTGTTGCGTTCCAAGATTTGTTATCCCTTTGTTATATTTCGGTTTCTCTAATATGTATATTTTGTAGGGAGAAAGAGGATTTCTAATCAAAGGGCATACCAATCCCTTTTCAGTTTGTCATGATACGATGATATCAGAAAGCTTAAATTGAGCCCACATAAAGGCGATGGGCCCAAAGCCCAGTACGAGCATCCAACCAGGAAAAAGGCCCAAGTTGTAGTAACACGTTTCATATGGCCCACAAGGCCATAACACGAAAGCTTGGAAAGTCGGGGGACTTTACTGATAAAATGCACTCCGCGTCCAAACCGCGTCGAGGGTACATACGTCATTCTGCTCATTTAAAAATGTCAAGAAAGCATCCATCATCGGAAAATTCCACCGTTTTACAGGCCCACATGCCGTAAAGTCACAGAGGCTTGTCCTTGACGGAACATTCAAGATTACACAAATGCCCTCACACACATGCTGTACTTTGACGTTTGGGATGAGTTTTACGTAAATTCTGAAAGAATAAAACTGTTTTTATGTGAAAATCCTGTAGAATTTGCTTTTGTGCATACATAGAGAATCAATGGAACATGTACAATAGTACTTCCTCTATTTTAAATAAAAAGATAGTTGCTCTCTCCGTCTCATTTTAAGGCTCTGTTCGTTTGGGCAGGTTTCCAACTTCTATTCCTCGTTTTCCGCGCACACGTTTTTCAAACTGCTAAACGATGCGTTTTTTGCAAAAAGTTTCTATACGAAAGTTGCTTAAAAATCAAATTAATCTATTTTTGAAAAAAAGCAAATACTTAATTAATCACACACTAATGGATTGCTCCGTTTTCCGTGCAGGGGAGTTGGGTTCCGAACTGCCTGAAACGAACAGAGCCTAAGTGCAGACATGATTTTTCGTGCCCAACTTGATCATCTGTCTCATTTGAAAAAATAAAGAATTTAAAAACATAAGTCACGGGTAAAGTACTATTCATATTTTATCATCTCATAACAACAAAAAATACTAATTATAAAAAATTTTCAAATAAGACGGACGGTTAAAATTAGACGCGAAAACTCATGGTTACACTTAAAATGGGACAGAGGAAGTATATTTTTAAGCGAAAGGACTGAGGGAATAGCTAGGTAGAATCCCGCCAATCCAGGGACTGATTTTTTTTTATCCTACCAATTGAGGGATTGGCTCAAAGCAAACTCATGCCACCACAAATATAGGATGATTTGGACATTGACAAGCTAAAGAAAATGCAACTTTACCAAATAAGTAAGTAAATTTTACTTTGGACCATTTTATCTTCTTATATACTATATATTTTAGATCATTTCAACTCTCTTCTGAAACATATGAGAGCGATTTTGAGTATGTCGGTTCCTTAATAAACTATCATGATTATATGTTTTTTGACATATGACAATTTAGGTGTAGATGGATAAAAGAGTTCGGGGTGGTTTAAAGTGTAAAAAAATGTTAATAAAAATATGATCCTGTAATAAAATGAAACTATTTTCATGTCTATGTTTTGAAAAACATTATACCCATTACTAATGAGGAGGGGTAGTTTGGGAAAAGCAGGTGGTCGAAGGTAAAGCGGAGGTGACGGAAGACGCGGTATAAATCGGGGGTGGGAAACTTCCACCGGACGCCACGCCACACAAGTCTCTCCTCCTCCCATCTCCGCTTCCCTTCTTCTTCTTCTTCGTTGATCCACTCACCCGCCGCGCGCAGAGGAGGCCATGGCGGATCAGCTCACCGACGACCAGATCGCCGAGTTCAAGGAGGCCTTCAGCCTCTTCGACAAGGACGGCGATGGTAACAACAACAACCACCACCACCACCTTGTTCTCTCTTTCTCCATCTCTATCTGTTCGTTGGATCGATCTCTCTCGTTTGCACACGCTGGCCGTCTCGCGCCTGTGGCATTGCCTCCACCGCGCGGGTGCCCTTCCTTCCTCGCGTCGTCGGGTGGCAGATCCGATCCGGGCACGGATCTGGACGGAAACCGGTCGCTGTCATCGTCCTGTGTGTCCAGTGGCGAATTGTCCGACATGGACGCAACGCTTATCTGCTGTGCTGACTTGACCATTTCCTGACTGCGCCACCTCCCTCGACTTCACTATCGCAATCGTGTCTCGCTGCCTGTTTGGTTCGGGAACACTTACTCTACATCATAATAACTTTTCAACTTATATTAGGCCCTGTTTGATTCAGCTAGTTTGCTTAGTTACTCCCTCATTTTTCTTTTTCGTGCAAAAACTTCGGATATATAATTTTCTTTTTAAAAAATTAATTTTCAAGTTTACAGTAGTTAATTAATCATGCCGTTAATAAGCTCAGCAAAGAATAATATACTTTCATTACAATGATTTTTATGTACGAAAAGGTTTATTACATAGTCGAAAACAGAGAGGAGTGTATGTGTTGGATGTAGCTTAGCTATCAACTGCTCCCTTTCGCATGCAACTTTGGTCATTTTCTTAGGTTAGTGCATTTGGTAGCTTCAACCTTTTTATGGTGGGCTGTAGTTGTATCAATAACTTGATCGCTACTGAAAGCTGTTCAGTTTAGGTAATTGGATTCCTAGCCCTTGGAATACCTTCTCCGTTAGAAATTTGTCCACAGGGAAATCCTGTATAAATTTCATGGGGGCACGTTGAAAAAATTATACAGCAAGTACATGCAAATAATTTTGTGGTTTACCTTGGACCTTGTTAAAGACCATAACCCTGCAATTACCTTGGTGGAAATTGTCTTCGACTGGTTTCTCGTTAACCTGGTAATATTTTAGCTCACTGATTCACTAAGTACGGCTTTAAGGTTGAACAACACCCACCTTGAAATTTTGAGCTGAAATGTTCGTGGAAATTGTCTTGGACTAGTTATTGTTGAACAGCTAACATTTTAGCTCACTGATTGATTAAGTATGGCTTTAAAGTTGATCGATACCCACCTTGAAACTTTGTGCTGAAATGTTTTGACTGCAGCAATCCCTTCTTGATATTACTGTCAGGGTGAATCACCCAGTTAAAAGCATCCAAATATGCAAATATCACTCAGCCTTGTAACTTTTAACGGAATACTCTCAGCATATTCAAATAGACATAATCGTACTATTTCAAACTCTTTACAACTGGTGATGAGCCAATAAGGAGTCCCTTTTCTTTTTCTTTTTTAAGTTAATATCCCCTAATGGCCTGTTTGGTTAGGATAATCATCCTACAATGATTTGGTTATTGTTGAGTCATCCCCTGATTTTGTTGGGATGATCCCATTCTTCAATTTTCTTCTTAGCATGCCCTTCTGAGGATGCAATTGCTATGTACCAACACATTCCATTCTTCAAACCAAACAAGTAATTACGTTTGGACTTCAGTGTTAGGATCAGACAGTCCATTCCGTATGGATCCAATTAGACGCATGTTGACATTATTATTAGTTATTAGGAAGTGTAGTGTGTGCCTAGTTTTTCTGTTAGTATCTAGTTATAATGACTACACTGTTCAGCAATTGATTGTACAATTGGTTGCTTGTGAACTTTACAGGTTGCATCACAACCAAGGAGTTGGGAACTGTCATGCGTTCACTAGGGCAGAACCCAACGGAAGCTGAGCTCCAGGACATGATCAACGAGGTTGATGCTGATGGCAATGGAACCATTGATTTTCCTGAGTTTCTCAATCTGATGGCTCGCAAGATGAAGGACACTGATTCAGAGGAAGAACTCAAGGAGGCCTTCCGGGTGTTTGACAAGGACCAAAATGGCTTCATCTCCGCTGCTGAGCTCCGCCATGTGATGACAAATCTTGGCGAGAAGCTAACTGACGAGGAGGTGGATGAGATGATCCGTGAGGCTGATGTTGATGGTGATGGTCAGATAAACTATGAGGAGTTTGTGAAGGTCATGATGGCCAAGTGAGCCATGGAACCATACTCTAAGGCAGAGGAGATTGTGTGTTGCATAGTCCTAGTTAAGATGCAACACTTGTTTTATCAATTTCCAGTGAAGCATCCTACTAGCTGTAGTCGCTAAAAAGGATTTTCCTGCTATGTTCCTCTGAAGTGTGTTTTCAGATCTCTTGTGTTTTATGTGAACCAGTAATTCTTGTCCTTGGTATGTCCAGATTGCAGTTGGGCCTGTATGTAGTTATATATTTTTTCATCAATTTATGCTCGAGTCTAGTATCAATTGGATATCTGGTATTTTTTTTATTCCATTGGTCTCTTCTTCGATCTACATATGTTTCTTCTGCTTGTATGCAGAAGAATTTGTTCAATTGCAGAGAAGGATCTTTTGGGGTTTGAATTGGATTTGAATTGAGCAAATGGGAAAGGCAGGCATGCCTTTCAAAGAGGGTTGCCTGGCAGGTTGCAACAACTACTAGTAATTATAAGTGTTGAATGATAGACTGATAGCTGCGTGCAGCCTCTGAGAGTATGGCAGTAGGTAGCAACTACCACATGCTCCTGGCCTTCTTAAGGCCTTTTTCTGAATGTATTCTGTGCTTGTAAGAGTCATACACGATTGCGCATGGAGCTGGACAAGAAATTTAAGGTGCTTTGCCTGCACGGCTTCCGGACAAGTGGGAGTTTTCTGAAGAAGCAAATCAGCAAATGGAATCCTTCCATCTTCCAACAATTTGACATGGTACTACGCTGGATCCAAAGATCAGGTTTTTGTATTGCTTTGTTGATTGTTTACATGATTTTCCTGGTTTTCAGGTCTTCCCTGATGGCATATTCCCAGCTGGAGGGAAATCAGAGATAGAAGGCATATTTCCCCCACCCTACTTTGAGTGGTTTCAGTTCAACAAGGTTAAATGCTTCAGATGGAACCCAAACTGAAACAACACTTGCAATAGCGTTGTCAGATCTTACTTTGTACTATAGTTTCAGTTTTGTTGCTATACTATACAGTGTGCCTTGGCTCAAACCAAAGATAGACAAACATTTATTTACTGTTGCATGTTCCTACACAGGACTTCACTGAATACACAAATCTGGATGAGTGCATTTCATACCTGTGTGATTACATGGTGAAAAATGGACCTTTTGATGGCCTGCTTGGATTCTCCCAGGTAAAAATGGAACCTAGCTATGAAACGTATTTGACCCACTTGGTACTTGAGTGTTATTATTATGTGCATGCTAGAGATCTTGGGCCAAGAATTTGCATATGAAATTCCAGATAAGTGCATTCACCATTTAAATTGTCAACTTTTGAGGTGCTGTAATTTATGAGTTCAGTTCCGACACACTGAGCAACACTAGATTATCTGAAGCTTCTGCTGTATATAGATAATCACTCACTCCTTGCAGTCGATCTCTTATTTTATTTCTATATCCAAGTTGCAAAAACTTTCGCATTTTTTTTTACAGAATCCTGTGTACTCACGTTTTTCTATTGGACCAGACACTCACATAGGAAAGCCAAAAGACATGGGTTGTGGTCAGACCTTTAGATTTTTTAATCAGTACTGACTTACTGAACAATATCATAATTCAGTTTTGACCGAAATCCCTTACTGTTTGTTTAACATCTTGTTTACAACTGCTCATGTCCTTCAGCTCATCTGTTAATTTCTTTTTCATTCCAGGGTGCAACTCTTTCTGCTCTTTTGATAGGTTACCAAGCACAGGTACACTTGTACTCTTAATTTTGCAGAAGGTTTCAATTTTGGTTGTAGTTTGAAGGAACAGAGGGCAATAATGTGTGAATATTCATGAAACGACTGTGACATCAAGGTCCCATATTTGAACCTAGCAGTTTCCATGAGCTATTCAGTTGTTGGTGATGTGTTTTGGCTTCAAATTGTTAAATGCTAGTACAAATATAAAGTCCCACTCCTATAGGCTATGGTAAATACTGAATAGTATCGTTTAGCTAGGTGCTAGCTTTTGTAAGCTGCACCAACATTTCATTCACTAGAACATGGACTTGAGCAGGGTACTTCTTTTATGGGATAAGTCCTTTATATGAGAGATGTTATTCAAAGTCTGCAGTATCTAGTTCCATCTGGATTCTTACTTAAGCTGAATGACTTAGGGCAAAGTACTGAATGATCATCCACCAATCAAGTTCATGGTCTCAATAGCTGGGAGCAAGTTCAGGGACCCAAGCATATGCAATGTAGCCTATAAGGATCCGATCAAGGTGAAATCAGTGCATTTCATTGGAGAGAAGGATTGGCTCAAAGTGCCTTCCGAGGAGCTGGCCGCTGCCTTTGAGGACCCTGTCATCATAAGACATCCCCAGGGCCACACTGTCCCTAGGCTTGGTATGCATGCACCCTACCCAGCACTTGCATTCCATCTTGTTTTTCTTTTCACTCCTCTTAAAACTGTTCACCAACATTGCTTGCTTGTTAAGTATTAATGAGTGGAAATTGTTCATTCACAGATGAGGCAAGTGTGAAGCAGCTTTCTGAGTGGAGCTCAAGCATCCTGGAAGACATCAAGAATGCAGATGATGTTGCCAAGGCTTCAATTGTGGAGAAGCCATCTGAGGGTAATACCGTGGCAGAGTCCGGTGAAAACCTGGTGGAGCAAATTGCAGCTTGAGTATGGTAACTGACAGTCTTGACACTGTCTGGAGGCTGGAGCTGATTGCTGCTTCAAATTAAACCGGATTAGTCCGTCATGAAACTCGATCTATCCAAATGTTTAAGTCTTTAAGAGCTTTCTTTTTTAGCGAAGATGTTTAAAAACTTTGTTACCACAAATATATTTGCCTGGGTACTGCTTGTATTCTCTGGGGGAACTAATTGAATCGACTCATAACCGGACCAAATGGATTCAGGGATTCATCACTGTAGCTCCAGCTACTTGAGAGAGTAATTGGTGTAAAATGTCCACAAAACATTCTGAGGTTCAAACTGAGATGATTTTCAATTCAGAGGCTGAGTGAATTCCATTATCAGAAACAAAAACAAAAAAGGCAAAAAAACAAAAACAAAAGTGAAATGATTTCAATCCTGATTCTGCCGCCCATCCAACTTTGGGCCGCGAGTTAAGATCCAAGTTGGGCAGTTTGGCCACACGAACGATCCAACTTCAGCCGCTAGATCCAATTTAAACAGGAACCAATCGAAGCAGAAAAGGAGGAAAAGTATCTGGACGCCGTGCGCCGGAGACGGAGAAGGTGAGCCACATCTCCGTCGAGTGGCGGCGGCTTACGGCGAAGCTGTTCTCGATGCAAGCGCCCACCATCCATCCTTTGCTTTTGGGGATAATTTTACTATCCTTTAGAAGGTATCTATATATTTTCTAGTATAAAATTTGGTACATCTAAGCACTAAGTATCTTAAGATACTAAATTACCTCAAGCTACTTTCTCAAGGACCATAAAATTCCTCGCTTCTGACCTGCATTTCATCTACCTTCAATTCCATTCCAGAAGATCCTGTTAAATAACCCTCTCAATACAATACTTTCATTTCACAATGTTTTTTGATACAGTAGTATACTATTACAGTGCCAAAAACAACGATACTACAAATTACACATGGTGGAAATATTCAGAGCATATCACTGATCATGGTTATACTGATCCTATGTCAACCTACATCTGTGGAAGATAAAATTGAGTAGATTTTCTGCTCTAAAAGGAACAAATCAAATGGTGAGCAGTGAAGCCGTGACCTGCTGTTGCCTAATCCTGTTGGGTACTTATATGAATCTATCCATACATGGGTAACAAAAGGATTTACTGCAACTCGGAAATTTTGATATGTACAGAGAAATCTAGCACTAAACTCTGAAATCTATTCTGCAGCAAACCTCATTCCGCTTAGCTCATATCCTCAGCCGCATCTTCTAATTCCCAAACAACATCTTTTAGTTGCGTCGAGAGCGTTTGGTAGAACTGTTCATAGTAATAATTTTGCTCAGTTACTTTGTCATTTAAACAAAACTGAAGGTGATCAATTGACCATAATAAGAGTAACCCCATTGATAGACATATACCTTTTGAAACTCCAGGGTATCTCCCTTGGCCTTTTTGAGCTCAACCACATGTAAGGATGGTGCCACTTGGAAAACCTATACAGCGGGATAATATTTTGATCAATCCTCATGTTTCTTGTGACAGATATCTTCTTTAATTTTGTGTTTTCTATACCTCAGTTGCAATGTTTAGATGTCCTTTTCTTCCTTCCTTTATATTCTCCATTCTCATCTAAATAGAACAGTAGAAAAAAACGAGTGAGATGCTTGTCATGGTTCAGGACGCAGCGCAGGGGTGATAAAGGTAATCTCACATTGTGATATTCAACTTCTTCATAGTTTGTACAAATGAGCTGAAAGTGGTACTAGTAAGACAAACATTACTTGCAAGGATTCTTAGCATACCCTGTAGTTTCTCTTCTGAATATTAAATCCTAGTAAGTTAGCAGCTTCTTCGATCCTATTGATGATTTCTTTCGGAGGGCACTGCGATGTAAATCTTGTCTCTCTCTTGTACTTCTGTCATGTTTAAATAAAAAAGTGAGTCCACTGCAATAATTGCATAGTTTCTGAAGTAATTTATGAAAAATGTTTATGATACGTGCATATTTGATCCCACTGCCCACTGGCTCATTAACCATACTGCTGCAATCAGAAAAGATCCTTACCTTATCAGACTCAAAAAAATTGTCTAGATTCAGACCCTTATTTAGTGAAATCAACTCAAAGGCATTCATCAAGGTTGGCTGCTCTTCCATAGCCTCTTTCACATGTTTTTCCTGGCAAATTTATTAGACGGTATATTTAAGATTATGAACATCTGAAGCACAAAAGGATAAGTACCCTTGTAGATATAATACTATTGATTAATTAACTCACTTCTGAGTCTCCAAAAGCATCATAAACATCGTGGAAATAAGGGTAATATTTGTCATCGAAAACAGGGGACTCATAGCCTTTTTTGAACCATTGATCTTGTAGCACTTGAGAAGTAGTTATCCGCTGGTTGGCAACAAAGAAAACCAAGTAAGAAGAAACAAGTAATTTTGGGCACTGATTACTGATCCAAATTGCAACTTTATCTAGTCAGTACAATCAGTGATAAAAAATAAAAGATTTAAAGTTTAAACAAACTTCAAAATGTCACTTCTGTAAGAGCTTCTATCCACATTTTGTAAGTGTCAAAAAACTTACAGTAGCAGGATTTGGATCCAGAATTCTAGCAATGAGCCTCTTAGCTTCAGCAGAAAACCAAGAGGGACAAGTAAACTGAGCTCCAGAAATCTGTCATCAGAATGACAAAAAAAAATGTATCATAACCTGGTATATTGGTGTTCAAGATTTGGTTAAATTTCTAAATTTACCTTGTTATAAAGGGAGACAATATTTTCATCCTCAAAAGGAAGATATCCTGCAAGCAGCACAAAAAGAATTACTCCACATGACCAAAGGTCTGCAAGAGCACCATCGTAGCCCTTATCTTCAATAACCTACAAAACAGAAAGATATTTATTATAGGAGAAACTCATTTCTGGATAAAGAAAAATAAGAGAAGTTGTACAAGCAAATGTTACCTCAGGAGCAACATAATTAGGTGTTCCACATGTAGTATGTAGTAATCCATCAGCCTGACAGAGTTGAAGTTAATTGACACACACACACAGTAAAAAAGGCAATCAATCGACATAGAAACAATATAGATGTGCAGGAACCTTTTTTTTTTAACTTTCGAGTAGTTGTGTGATATTACCTTCACTTGCTCAGATATAGCACTTAGGCCAAAGTCCGAGACTTTGATGTTCCCGGCAGTATCAAGCAACAAATTCTCTAACTGTCATGCATAAAACATCAATTTGTCAATTTCCAATTGTTTATGCCAGATCATAGTTATAACTTATAAACCAGAGCAATGGGGTTAACACTAGACCTTCAGGTCTCTGTGGTATACACCCCTACTGTGGCAGTAATCTACGGCGTTGATCAGTTGCTGAAAGTATTTCCGTGCTTCATCCTCCTTCAACCTTCCACTTGTGGCCTGGTTATAATTTATGAAGTTATTGAAATTCACTTAATTGTCATGCAAAAAAAAAAGTAAGTGGAGATTACTTCAATTACAGCTACTGCAAAGGAAAAATGTCATACAGGGGATCAGAGCCTCAGAGGTATAATAGTACTAACAATAATATCATGGAGCTCTCCTCCCATCACATATTCTAGAACAATGAAAATCCTTGTTTTACTTCCCATCACCTGTTATAAAACACCACAAAAGTAATCCAAGTTATCATAAACAGAAGGCTTGGGTGTACTACTGCACAAAGTTTCAAACTAGCAACATGGTAATAATGAAAGATATATTCTTGTCTCTCATGCTTTAGATTTACCTCATGCAGGTGAACAACATTGGGGTGTTGTATCAACTTCATTGTACAAATTTCCCGTCTAATCTGCAATAGAGTTTAGACTTTAGAGTGGCATGAGCACAGCTGGCGCGTACACAGGAATATTTTTTTTCTAGATACTTTTGGCTATTTTCGTTGTTGCAAAAAATCTAGGAAAGTAGAACAAAATATTGTGAGTAATTATCTGACTCTGAAAATAACCTGTTCGACTAATCTGTGCTTCTGAACCTTCGCTTTGTCAAGGATCTTAATAGCAACATGATCACCGGTCTCCATGTTCTTTGCAAACCTAACCTTTGCAAAAGTTCCTTGACCAATTGCGCGTCCAAGCTCATATTTTCCAAGGCAGCGCCTTACTTTCTGGGCAGCAGTCCTTTTAGCCTTATACATCTTCCAGAAAAAAAAAATTCTTTCCTCAGTCAAAAAAAAAAAATCCTTCCTTCAAACTAGACTTCAACTGAATCTGACAGGGAATATTACAAGATTTATTTTCATAAAGCTTGACCATTTGATGGTCAGCACATAGAAAAACAGAAGATATTGCATTATGTTGAATCTGAATGGAAAGCTATTAATCAAAAGGAGAAAACAATAATCCATTGCAGTAGAAATACGAAATTTCATTGCAAATGAAAATTCCAACTGAGATTGTATCAAATAGTATGAAAGAAAAATCTAACTGTAAGCTAATCTGCAAGGTGCAAGCTTTTAGTCCCTAGAATCTCCTAAAAATTTGCAGAAGTGCAGAAATTAAACGCTGATGGAATCGACCTAATATAACCAGCAAAACAAGAAACCAAAGTATTGGCTGTGTACATCCATTTCAGGATGTAGACGCCGGTTTAAAAAAAGAAACCAAAATCTGAAGGCACTAGCTAACAAATAATAAAACATCATGTTCATTGTTCATGTATTAGGAAGAAAACACAGAGCCATGTTCAATCAAAACAAGCCATATTCGAACCCTTGAAATAGGTCAAAATCGAGTCCTTTTATCTTTCCATGTATTCCTTGACAGAATGGAACGAAATACCGAAAGAATGCTGCACATGCAAGCAGCTGGAGACATAGTTAATCGCAGTCAGGAGCCAAATGGAATTCCCTTGCATCTGGAATGAGAAACAGCATTCCTCTCCTCCGGCGAGTGGCGTAACTAATAGAGGTAGAAGGAACAGGAACTAATGCTGAAGAACTGGACATACCTTTGGGAGAAGAAGGGTGATCTATGGAGTCCGGAGCATTCAAGAACAGAAGAACTGGTAGAATGGGAGAGGGAGGATGGAGGAGAGGAGGCCGGAACAGTGGAGAGGAGAGAGTGAGAGGTGGAGACGACAGGGGAAGAGACAGGGGCCCGTAGCTGTTTTGTTTGGTTTTGTTTTTGCAGCAAACGACTCCTCTCTCTTGCCCGCAGAATTTAATCAAGGAATTGAATATGTTTAAGTTGAACAGAAGAATGGTTAATGATGCACTGACATCAACTTTTAGCTGTCCGTACTTAGATCCGATCGTCCAGCCATTTGTTCCTCCGTTAAAAATATACTCCCTCCATCACAGAATATAAGAATATTTTTAAATTAAATATGAGTATTAAGCAAGTAGATAAAATTAAATAGAAGAATATTATGATTAGTTGAGAAGTGAAGGTAGATAAGAAAATTGAATGGTGGAAGATTATAATTGGTTGAGACAGAAAATATTTATGAAGAAATTGTCATATTTTGGGACAAACATTAAATGTTAGGAGTTGTTATATTTTTAAACGGGTGAAGTATAAGGATTTTAATTCTTTCATTTATCCATAAATTTAAAAGATTTTAAAATATTGAGTAGAAAAAATGTATCACATCACCTCTTCTCTTTTGTCCATTCAATATCTTGGCATTTCATTTTTTTATCATATTCCTGTCAAATACTACTCCCTTTCTTCCAAAAAGAAACCCAATTCTAAATTTAAATCTAGATATATGTAAAAGAAAAACTCAATGTTGAGTTTGGATCTGGACACATCACTCATGATTGGATTTTTTTTCTGTAAGGAGGGAATACATCACCCCTTACATTTGAAAGTACCACCAACATCATCCCTTTACATTTATGAACAGAGCGGATATTTTTCATAAGTTACTGATCAGATGGTCAGACGCTGAGAATTGAGAAGTGCAAGTAGAGGCTTCAGGTCGCGTGATACATGCAACTATGGCAGGTTTTATTTAACCATTGACAGATTATTTTCTCTCTCTTAGCTTTGCAATACAAGAGAACAAGATGATGATCGCCCGTAGGTACGAGGAAATTGAAGACGCGAATTGTTTGGGAATCAATATAGGCTAACACAACTGCCTTGACCTGCAGCTAGCTAGCTTGTTTAACTCCATTTTTTTCGCCGGGCTGTTTAACTCCATTTTAGCATGTTACTTCCTCCGTTTCACAATGTAAATTATTCTAGCATCTTCCACATTTATATTGATGCTAATGAATCTAGACATATATTTCCCACATTTATATTGATGCTATGTTTAGATTCATTAGCATCAATATAAATATAAGAAATGCTAGAATGACTTACATTGTGAAACGGATGGAGTAGCTTGATTTTTTTCAGGTCACATGAATCGATCTCAAATGCATTGATTTTTAGGCATCTGCAGCATGCACATCAGAACATGACGTCATGCTTAGCACGATGATGTGAAAAACTTGAGTAAACTCAGATGCGCGCACGTCTGAATTTTAATTGGAGCAGTCAACTGTGGAGGTTAAGCATATACAATTTGCCGTTAATTAATCTTAAGCATTTCTGCAGGTCATTAATTTATACGTCATCTATCATGTCAGCCACAAGGGAATTAATTAAGCATATTTTTGTCAGCGGTCGCCGATCAGCAGCCTGGTTAGCTATCGGTAGTTCAATCAATCAACGCACTGCATTGCAAGCTAAGATGATGTATTTTCCAGGAGATTTCGCCTTCAGTAAGTTAAATAGCCTGAACTATATGGGTGTCTCGATCGAACAATACAATAAGTGCACTTTAGGTGACGCGTATACAGCTATATATACACCAAACATCTGAAAATTGCATAGCAATACAATTGACAAGTAATATACCATTATGTTATAGCTTTATGCGACCTAATAAGCCAAGGAAATTGCCACTGTAAGGAATTTAGGAAGCTTCCTAGCACTAGCAGGTGGTGATGGTATGCACGTATGTACATACTTACATATGCTGTGTGCCAGCCAAGATCCCAGATGCGGTGCAACGTCAGCTAATCTGAATTTCATTGAAACAACAATTCTTGAGTCGGATGACTCACCCTCACCTGGTAAATCTCTCTATTCTTGGGCTGAATCGAATAAGAATATTGATGGGCATATTATGTTCCATGCAATGCAGTTAGCCTGAGCAATCAAGCCCCCCATCAACATTCCTTTATTCTCTTTTCCCCTCTTTTTGCAGGCTAATAAATATTCTTAAGACTATTACTACTACAGTATATATCTCCTTTCATATGGTCGAGTGCTTGCTCGGTTGCAGCAGCAGGTCGAACGACGTGAGGGAGTATGGATCCACCAACACGCCCATCTGCTCATTCGCGTTGTCCACCGGGCTCGACACTGGCGCCACCTACAACAATTTCGTACACATTCAATATAGTTACTACCATCTGTTTTGTTTAATTTACAGGATAGGATACATGATCAGCTGTCAGTCAGTGTGTAGTGTACTAACCTTTTGTGGCTGCTGGAATGAGTTCTCATCAAGCGGCCCGCTGGAAGTAAGCACGGTCTTCTTCGACCCTGAGCTCTTGATGCCCTCATCCAGCCCAGACACAGATATGCTGAGATTCACAGCTTGGTTGCCAAAGTTCACTAGCTGCAAAAAAAAAAAAAGTTTCGCTTTGTGCTCACTTGGTCATTTCCAAGCTAAACCAATGCATAGCTCACTCTCTCTGAAACAAAGAGCAGCTTAACAAAGTTCGCACCTTTATTTTCAGGTAAGTGCTCTTGTCTTTGCTATTCTGCCAAGTGATGGCAGATGCAACCAGCTGGTTGTAGCTGGAAATCTGAATGTTTGATGGGTGGAACGTTGCGCCGCATGAATCTTTGAAGAAATGTAGCATCCAGTAGTTTGGGCATCCATAGTTCTGCCATGAGTTGAACACAATTGCGTCTGGACTCCATCTATGGTATGCATCATTTCATTTTATTTTTGAGGGTTGTGAACTCAGTCAGATATGACACAAAGAAAGCAATCTGAAAAATAAGAATTCCTGAGTTGTTGGATCCTTACCTGCGATCATTGTCATTTACAAAGAGCGGTGCACAGCTTGCCATCTCTACCACGTCGCTGCAGGAAAACAAGGTACGGAATGTTTATCTTTGCAATGCAATCAACCAGTGATGCAGAAAGCCCAGACATGGTAGCCTGAAGGGGAAGCATGTTCGTTCACACTGCCCTTTGATGCCCAAAGCTTTAATCTTCAAGCAGTTTCAAATCTTTGGTATCATGGACCAATTTATGGCAGAGCTTACACAGCAGAAATCCATGATGGAGAGAAAATAAAAGTATAAATATTCCTCTAAAAAAAGTATGATTATTAACCTGTTTCTTTCTAATCCAACGAGAAATGCTGCCTCTGCTAGTGCTTCTACCAGTGTTCCTTTGCCAGCATCCTTTCCAGTCACAGCGTACTCACTTACAATTGCCTAAAGAGTCATAGAGCTCCCCAAGTCAATTTCTGAGCATGGAAAGTGGAAGTATCTATGTATATCAGATGTAGGGATAACATTTGAGCATACCTTCGGTCCACTGCGCGTCGTATTGTCAAACATACTAGTTCTGGAAAACATATCACTAGATGAGGTATAAACCTGTGGTATAGATGATGTTTTTGTCAGCCATAAACGAAACCATAATTTGGAAAAAACACGAAATTGTGAAAACAAACAAGGAAAGGAACATAATGAATAGACATTACATGAACATCATATAGATCGGCAGGGTTGGACGGAGAAATAGTGGATTTATCACAACTTGACACGACGTTGATGTCTGGATAGGCAGCTTTAATCGCGGAATAGAATTTTTGGTAATTGCCTGTTAATTGAAAGATCATATAATATGAGCTCTCCCTGCTTACCCACAAGATATAAAGGTAGATGAAATTATTTTACAAATTATCTTATAGAGGACTAAAACGCTATTAAAAATTGATGTATAAGAAGGAAAAGGAAACTCTTGGTCTATCATCTGCAAGCACAAACATGACATTATTCGATTAACAAAAATTTCCAACATGAAGTACAGGAATATGATGCATTAAGTTCAAACATCAATTCTTGGTATGAAGTTAGGAAGGACGTGCAACTGAAGAGCTACAGACCTCTGTAATAGAGCATCCAGCATTCTTGATTCCCTATTGAAACATAGTCAAGGTTAAAGGGTTGTGGATGACCCATCGCTGCACGAACTGAACCCCATGTAGTCTTGGGCCCTCCCCTGGCAAACTCGATGCCATCAACCACGTCCTGAACATTACAAGAACGAAGGAAATGGGGAACAAGGTATTGATGTACTAGATTGATCGTTTTATCAAAGGATTGAATATTTTGGAAGAACAAACCTTCACTAATGATGCAATTGTTGCAGTAGATACCTCTTCATTTTGGCTTGCTCCTGCAATGTTGAAAATAGTTTATTGACACAACATGAAACAGAGTGTTAGTTGTACCTAATAATCCATGGAGATTTGAACTACCATCATTGACCACCCATACTGGCGAAGCACCGAGGTCTTCAGCTAGCTGCAGTATATGAATATCAATATGAACTTATGAAGTATATTTTAATAAATATTAGTTTTGAAGTCATGGACTACGTTCCAATTACCTGAAGGAACTCAAAGAATCCAAGTCCATCATCAGTCCAGTATCCCCAGGCATCATTGAAGTGACCGGGTCTTTCCTCCCATGGACCCACAGTTTCACTCCATCGAAATGCATTTCGCAGATAATTTCCCATGGCATAGTTACCACCTAAGTTTGATACATATTATCAAAACTATATGATAATATTGATATACCTAACTTCAGAAAAAAAATATATGATGTAAAGTTGGCAAACCTGGAAACTTAAGAAATTGAGGTTTTAAATTGGCCAACATAGAAGCGAGATCTTTCCTAAAACCGTGTCCCTAAAATGAAAACATAACAATGAATAAAAGGTGGGAACTGATAAGTATAAAACACCTGTAAATCTGATGGCAACTCAGTAGGAATTTCCCTTATAGACCCGGCAAAAAAGGAATTTCCCTTATAGGATATGGGCCATCCAGTATAGTGATGGGTTTGCTCTTAAAAAAATCATAGTTGTCTACTGGCGTTTACTGATGAATAGTCTGCAAAACTGTGCAGCTGAAGCACGAAATAAGTAAAGATAATGGTACACCAAAAGAAATAAAATGAGACATGAATAAAGTATACCATGTAGGTATCCGATGGCATAACTGACACCTGGTCGAGCCAAATCACCCCACTTTTGCTGGTTGTAAGCTGGAGCCTTGAATTAGTATTGGTTTGGCTAGATTTCAGATGAAACTCTATCTTTGTCCATTTAGCAAACTGTTTCTTGCTAGCCCTGGAAGCAACATGGAAATTCAAGCAATTATTAGGGAAAAAAATGCAGCATCCCAGCGATATTAATGGAAACATAAATATTACGTTATGGTGTGAGAGGCCAGTTTCTGCAGACCATCGGAGCTTGTCAAGGAAACAGTTAAGGATACTGCATCTGAAGATCTAATGTGCAGGCCCACCTTATAAACCCTTCTTCTTTCAATATTCTGGAAAATGTGAAGAAATACTATATAGTGTATTCCATGATGTTTAATCAGTTAAATACACGCCAGATCAAATTTAAACTGTCAAATAAGATTACGGAAACTTCAAAAAAAATTGTAGACGGACAGATAAATAAATAAGAAACACATCATACCATGCCCCAATAACCAGGATTGTAGACTCCTACACCTCCAGAAGGGCAGTTATTGGTTCCTTTAGAATCACAAAGAACTTCCATCCGAAGTGCCACCGGATTTTTCTCAAAACAGGATGTCCTATCAGTCCCAACAATGATACTTGATTCGTTCCCAATTATCAGCCATGGGTCAATGTTTGAAGGTGTATTAGGTCCACCAGCCTCAAAACCTGGAAATAAATTTGAGCACTACAAACATTAAGCAAAAGTACGATATCCCAACCACCGCTGTTCCTCCTATCATCTTACAAGCTCCTCTATAACTTCTATCATCTTGATTAACACAGATATGCTTTGCCTTACCTCTGTTACTTACAAGCTCTGCCCACAACCCACCAGCCCCAGCATGGTTGATCTCCTACAAGTAGAACCACAAATATATTCAAGCTCCCAGCATGGAATAGAAGTCGAAGCAACCTCATTTGATATGCAGGTACTATATATAGGAAAATGTTGCAAATCAGGAGAAAATAACTGTGTTCCAAACAGTGCATACTTTAATTGTATGAGATTCAGTAAATAACTAGAAATGCTATCTGAACAATATGGTCTACAACTAGGAAAAATGTTTGTGCTGGCACCAAGTTTATACAAGTAATTGTCCCTTTTAGTTCGTATACCGGTTAGAACAAAAATGCTTGTTCTATTTTCTTTTTGAGTGAGAAAACAAATGTTGTTCTAAACAGATACCAATATCCAGATTCAGTCTCACCTCGAAAAATATACCGAACATCTTATCAGGGATCTTCCTTGCATTCTGCGGCGAGGCATCGACATTCAACTGCCCGGTTTGACCCGCAACAAAACCCAGTGAGACTGTCCAGCACATGGCGTAAACAAGAACCAGCTCACGGAGCCAAGAGGCAGCATCTGTTCTCTGCACTGCCATTGTGCTCAATGAGCTCGCAGCTCACACCAACTCAATGCACGGTCCATATATATGCCTGAAAGGCCGAAACGCACTACAAGATGAGATAGACGATCGAGGCATGCATCATCAAGTTGTGCAAAAGCAGTTGCATGAGTGGAAGCAAAGCTAGGCAAGAAGGAGAAGGGGAGGAACTGAGATAAGAACCGATAGGGACGTCATCAGCATTCTGTTTGAAGCTTACTTCTCCATCCACTGCTGCACGTCGCGGGGAAGCAAAACCAGGTGCCGTCATTTTCCTCGATAAGATGGCGCACGAAAAACTATTCTCAGAGTCGGAGAAAACAAGAAGAAAAATCAATGGTGCTTGATTGCTTGGCTTAATTCTGAAGGAAATCAGTCTGAATCTGATTCAAGATAGTTGCCTATTTGTTTGTGCATAGGTTTGCCGTACCTATACTGGAATGTCCGCCACGATGGCGGGTGGGGAGCAGCCGGCCAACCTCACCATCTCACCGCCACCGCCTCTCAAGCCGTGGCGTCCCCGATACGGCTCGCTGCCGCCGCCGCGGCACTGCCGGTCGCCGCAGTTGCTTCCCTAGGCCTTGTTCTTGGGCATGACCGCCACGGTGGCGGACGCCGAGTAGGTGGCCAAGCCGCATCTCGCCACCACCTTCTCTCTAGCCGCCGCTCCCCAATACCGATACGCCTCGCCGTGGCCGTCGCCAGCGCCGGCGCCGCTGCCGCCGGACTCGAGGAGTGACGGGAGTGATTCCGTGGGCCAGTCCATGATGGCCTAAGAAAAGCCCAATAGGCCCGGCGAAAATGCAAAGCCCAGTCCGTCTATGCAAACTGCCTAATGGGCTCGTTTTTGCAATTAGGCCTCTCTGTAATCCATTGGGCCTAAATTGATCGAATCTCTACTCAAGATCAATTGTCCTCCTTTCAGTGATCATACAGAGTTAAGTTCAGTGGTCTTGTTCACTGAACATTATATTTATTACTCGTAATGATGCCCTAACAGAGTCGCCGATTTAAATTAACTGTCTTTTTTCCTTATAATGCACTGAATTAACTCTCTACCTCTTCGCTATGCCATATTGTCTAGGGGAAAAAAAAGAAGCGGATCCTCTTTTGATCTACAAAAGAAGCTTCGTATTCCATATGTCAAAAAAAAAAACAACTTCTATAGACAACGTTCAAATATATTTCTAAAAGTTAATTATTTTTAGGATGAAGGGTGTATGTTATTGCAGGAAGTGATTGTCATTTTAGTCAACATACGGCGCGCAATCATGATGAAATGGATGACTCTAGTCAAATAGTCAATATATCACCAAGTTCGTGTGTGAATACTATCTTTTGAAACTTGAGTGTGTGAATACGTACTGTCCTTTGAAAGTATAAAGTGTGTGGATACCATCTATATATATGCGAGATCATGACCAGTTTAACAAAGTTAGACAGATATCGTAATAGTGGTGTTAATCAGTTCTTGCTTTCTGAAAGCGCGAAGATGCGAAATTAGGCACGGTTAAAAGTGAGGCAGCAAATCCGAATATTATTACTGATTGTCGTCTGATTTATGCTGTATGACTAGGCTAATTGTGTGTAGCGTGCACGTCTTGAGCGCTGACTGAACCATTTTGAAGCTGCTAATTACTCCACATATGAAGGAGAAGCGTCTGTTATAAAACCGGCTCACCAAACACGGAAGAAACATCATAGGATATCTAAACACAATAACGATACCGAGATATGATATTTGTTAACGAGGTTCAGCCGAAGCCTATATCTTCGGGGTACTGATTACAGGCGCTCCTCCCCGATCCAGCATATTATAGCGCTTATCAAAGTTACAAGTTACAACGGCTCACAGCCGGCCGTCACCGGCAGCTATTCTCTCTCGTTATGCTAAGTCGATATGAGGTTACAACAGGTCCGTCTCTCTATTTAAAAGAGATTATAGGATAGATTCTGACTCTTACTCTATTCATATACCTAGTACAACTCCAATTACTGAACTATAACCGACTCTGTACACATATTCGATAAAAACTCTAACAGCGTCCGTAATTAATCAATTGAAGTTCAACAGATTGGCATGAGCAAACAAAGCCTTCATTTGATGGTAAAAGGAAATGAAAGCAAGAACATAGTGTCAAAACAAATCACAAATCCTCAATCGTCTCTATACTGATGATGCACACAAATGCATGGAATTTCTGAACCTAGCTATAATAATATTATCTACTTAATTTGCAGCTAGCAATATATAATTCACAATTTTCACACAGCAATGATATATATCTCCTACCTAACTAATTACAAACTAGGTAGCTAGATGTTCATCGATTCTTTTGTCTGTATAGACACCACATGCTACTATGCTAGCATGAAATTGACAAACAAATAATACTGGAGTAATTGAGAGATGACGAAGTAATTAATTAACAAGACGCCTAGCTAGCTAGCTCGCTAGCGCTTGGAATGGCCTCGACCTGTGCGCCGGCGCCGAGGTCGACGAGGAGGATGGCTTGGTGTTCTGCTGCAGCAGGCGCAGCTGCGGCAGCACGTCGTCGGGCATGGCGGGGCGGAGCTTGGGGTCGTGGTGGAGGCAGCGGAGCGCGAGCGCCGCCATGTCCTGCGCCTGCTTCTTGGGATACTGGCCGCCGAGCCTGGTGTCCATGATGCGGTTGACCTTCCGGCGATCGCCGAGGTGGGGCCTCGCCCAGTCGACGAGCATCTCGGCGGTGGCGCCGCGGGCGGCGTCGAGCGCGCGGCGCCCCGTGAGGAGCTCGAGCAGCACGACGCCGAAGCTGTAGACGTCGCTCTTGACGGAGAGGTGGCCCGTGGCGACGTACTCCGGCGCGGCGTAGCCCCTGGTGCCGACGACGCGGGTGGACACGTGGCTCTTGTCGCCGGTGGGCCCGTTCCGCGCCAGCCCGAAGTCCGACAGCTTGGCCCGGTAGTCGCCGGCGAGGAGGACGTTGGACGACTTGAGGTCCCGGAAGATGATGGGGTTCTCCAGCCCGTGCAAGAAGGACAGCCCCCTCGCCACGTCCACCGCGATGTTCACCCGCATCGCCCACGACAGCGGCTGCGTCCCTCCTGCATGCATCATACAGTATGCAACATCCATTACATTCACTTCTGAATTGAAGAATCGATTCGATTTGATCAGTGTACAGTGTACTATATACTACTCACTTCTGAAGAGGTGGTTCTCGAGGCTGCCTCTGAGCATGTACTCGTAGACGAGCAGCTTGTTGCTGTCGGAATCCGAGCAGTAGCCCACCAGCTTCACCAGGTTCTCATGGTGGAGCTGCCCCAAGTAGGTCACCTCTGCCTGCAAGTGATCGAAGGTTAATTAATCAATGAAAAGTTGAAATGATTAGTAAGTGTAGTTAGTTAATTAATTAATTACCAGCCACTCCTTGTGACCCTGGAAGCTCTCCTTCTTGAGCTTCTTGATGGCGACCATCTTGCCGACGCCGGGCTTGGTAGGGGCGAGGGTGAGCTCGTCGATCCAACCCTTGTACACGCACCCGAACCCGCCCTCTCCCAGGAACGAGTTGGAACCGAAGTTCTTGGTCGCCGCGCGGAGGTCGCCCATGTTGAACGACTTGAGGGACGACAGCGACGGCGCCGCCGACGACTCGTCGGAGCTGGCTCGCGAGAACTGCCCCGACGAGAACGCCGACGAGCTGCGCTGCGATGCCTTGGAGGTGTTGTCCGTCGTCGTCGTCGAGTTGCTGCTTCTCGTAACCTCTGAATAATTTTCAAACCATATTACATAGATCAGCATGGATACTGCTAATTGTCTATTTGATTGCTTCTTCCTCATCATGTTTCTTGGCTAATCAAACCACGAACAGAAATATGATGTATATATCAGAGTAGCATCTTACTTGATTCAAGTGGAGCCGATGCACTGGCGCACTTGGATGAGCCCATGCAGTTCCCCATTTTGGATGAACCTCTTAATCCTTGATCACCTGCAACTGCAATCCCAGATGAGCAGTTGCTGCGAACTCCAAAATGGAGTATGGTCTTAGGTTGTGATGGGAGGCATGGAAGAATATATGGACAGGAAGGCAAAGAATTCAAGGGATAGAGATGACTGATCAAACTGTCAGTTGACTGACTACGAGTACATGTCTAGTACTAGATGCCTACTTGGAGGCTTCCTCCAGTTTTGTCAGTCAACCAAAGTGCTGATAAATTAATTACCTCTAATTAGATGTAGCCTTCCCTGTTAATTAAACACCATCAATTAATTTGATGCAGGCAAGGCATTCACCATTAATAAAACTAATGGTTCATAATGGGAACTGCATTAGGTGCAAGTCTTTGACAGCTTCTAACTTTGAACATGTTGGGTAGAAGAAAAAAAATACATATGTTGGCAGAAAAAGATAGTTTCTTTGGTTTCGGAGAGAAACTTTATTGCTTAGCAGCTACTAGTAGCATCATACAGCACTAACACTGAAACAGGTGGCAAAATTTGCTACTTTGTCAACTGCAGAGTACAGTGCTGGAAGAAACAAAAGGTGTGATTCAGTAACAGCTCAAACTAGTGCTCACAAAGGACAAGAACAGAACAATCAGTAGTCCTCTAGTAGCTATCCACATTAGTGTGAAAAAGGTTAGTAATGTGCACTATCACATCATTTTCAGTTGTTGAAGATCTGTCTGCTTGTAGCCGGTAACTAGCACAAAATAGCTCCTGTCCTGCAGTTAGTTTTACCAAGACAGGATTATTGCTTTTCAGTTTTGACACATTCAAACTGATAGATACTGGCTCACATCTTCTACAGATTGTTGGGCTTTGACCGTAGAATGCAGGATTCAGGGCATGGATCTCACAAGGTTCAATAAAATATATTATCAATAGTCTGCATTTCTGTGTTCGAGAGAAAGAAGAAACTACATTTTTGCAAGCTCAAAGTCAGATGCATGTGCATCAACATGAGCTCCTGCTCATCTTTCTTGACCTGATCAGCAAATATTATTTCTAATTGACATTTTCTTTCTTTTATGTTGGTCTATCCTCCAAGCAGGAGTAACCAAAAACATAAAAACAACCTTTTCTTTTGTGTTGGCCTCTCCTCCAAGTAGGAGTAACCAAAAACATAAAACAAATTTTTAGTCGAACTGGAATGGAACCAAAAACATAAAAACATTTTTTAGTCGAACTGGGAAGAAACCAAAAACATAGAAACAAATTTTTAGTCAAACTAGAATGAGTTTTAATGGGTGTCATAGATTGGCATCTGCAAGCACTGTACGCTCGGATCCTCGTATCTTCGCTGCGTCAAACAATTGGAGTCAAAGGAGAGCGATCTGGCGGTTTTATTTATGTACATGCAACTGGTGACCAGGTAGATCAAGATTAAGATTATAATCTTTTTTTTCAAGGTACGGATCAGGATTAACACGGCATACATGAGATATGCGACATAATCATAGTCTGCGAGACGGTGAACATTGACTATATTACTCAGAGAATTTGAGGCAGACGAGATCTTGAATATTTTGTTGTTACATCTGCTAGCTTTGCATGCAACATGATGTGTTTGGGTTGATTACGATCGAGCCGGTCAAAGAAGCGATAAACAGGGGGCGGCGGCGGCGGACTTTTGCGTTGCAAAGCGGCCATCTCCAATTTGTCGTCCAAGACTCGCAGGTCTCATCACCCTGGAGAGAATGTAGTACATGCCAAAACTAGTTTCAACGCGAAGCTGCTGCGAACACCAGATAAGTCTCTTCAATCTTGAAACGCAAACTGTTTTGCTATCCTGCGTTCCAACAGGCGCATTATCCTTGGAGTGGGCCTGGAATTGCAGCCGGTAACCACTAACCACGTGTTAAACTTCTCAGAAGAGATGTTTCCTGGAAGGAGGACAGGCAGAAGATTGCCGTCATCATAGTGACATAGAGCAGCCCAGCATAGGCAAAATCATATTCTGATCATCTCCAGCAGGTCTTCTACGCTAAGGTAAGAAGATTATCCATCAGACCTTTTGCTACCTAAGATTTTCATAGCTTGGCTTGCATTTACATGTTGCAGTCCTTGTTGCCTCAGGCAACTGTCATTCTCCTTGGCATTCTTGAGCACTTCCAACAGGTATCGTGCATCTGTCTTTCTCATGGCTAACAGCCTCAGGGAATCACTTATGAATGGAAAAAAGGCTTCAGGTCTTAAACAGAAGGGCCTAAAGATGTGGAGAAGGGCCTTCGTATCGACTCTTAGCTGTACAACTCCTTGGTCAGAGAATGTCAACTCCCCCCATCGTATGCTGCTGTAGATGAAGTAGTCGAGGCCTTCTGCTATACTCCTCCACAGATCAAGGAAATCCTTCGAATTAAGATGTAGCATCAGTTTGGTGGTTCTGTCTCTCACAACTTCTAGAGAGGCAACAAATCCAGGAGATACTCCGAGATTTTCTTCATCCAGGACCTCATCAACTGGATGGATCTGCTCATTGGGCAATCCAATGTTTTGGACATAGTCCCAGGATAGATCTTCAAACTCGAGCAGAACGGAAGACATAATCTGTTCCAGATAATCGGTCCCCAATTTAGCCAAGAAGGCGATTTCATCGCCAAAGAAAGAACATGGATGTTGGGCACTGTGTTTGTGGCCTTGTCCCTGGCCTTCATCAACATGTTTCCTATGGGCACCCATCTCCAGGAAAACTATGTCGTCATCCCATTCCCGAAGAACATATTCACAATATCGAGCAGCATTAATTGCAAATGAAGCTTTTAGTAAAGAATCATCTTCTAAAGCTGTATTTGTCAGTTGTAGGGCTTCACATCGTTCACGTAAGACAAGAAAGAAATCACTCAGGAACTGGACTGAAGAGGATCTGTTATACTGAATCCTTAATCCCCTATTTGGCAGAGCATGGCCTCTTTCAATCATAGCAGATGCAGTTTTGACCACAAATTCAGAAATTGTTGGAGCTTTGTAATCTTCTCTTGTAGACAGAAGAAAATTACTAGTGATCTCTTGTAGACCAAGCTCTTTAATACTATATGACCAATTTATCTCATCCTCCATCTCAGATTTGAGCTTATGTTGTGCAGAATTAAGCTCTACACCAGCCCACATGTGAAGCCAATCAGAATGCTCGCTATATATGGAAAAGACAGATAAGGACCTGGACAGGCCTTCAGAAATTGAAGCTATCTTCTGTATTCCTGAATCTGCAAGCAACTGCATTCTTTTATCAAAAGTAATCATCAGGTCATTCAAGTGCATCCATGAGGAATGTACTTCAAATTTGTCATCAGTAGCCTGATAAGATGTGACAAGGACTGGGAAAATTTGCCTCTCAAGGTAACCTAGAAGCATTTTCACCATTCCAGTTACCCAAGACTCTTTAGCACTCAATCCCACAAGTCTTGCTCGATCAATCAAAGGCTGCAATATATCATCCACACCACCCATAAAATCTCTTGCTATTTTGTAAACAAGGGCAAAAATGAACTCCGGCTGTTCAGACCATTTAGCAAAATGATATTCCAACCTGGAAGCAATAGGCTGAACCAACTCATCAATTGCCCAAAGTCCATTATCAAAGCATGCAGCAGTTTTATCAAAGTACTTTGAATCTGACATGCTAGCACTTGCTCCTTTCGCTTGGCATTGACGCGCTTCACAGTTGGCTTGCGCATGTTGCAGAGCACACAGTGCTAGAAAACTTTGTGAATACTTCTCTTTATTTGCCTCATTCATTAAGATGAGGGGGTTTGGAAT
Organism: Oryza sativa Japonica Group; assembly: GCF_034140825.1. NCBI lineage: Eukaryota > Viridiplantae > Streptophyta > Magnoliopsida > Poales > Poaceae > Oryza > Oryza sativa. The sequence goes on along the minus strand of NC_089041.1, from coordinate 29,409,771 downwards.
TTCCGAGTACTTATTATTTGCTGCATCTGGTGAAGACAAGGAAGGTGGCCAGCCAAGTGCTGCAAGTAGAGCTCGATAATCTGTTAGTGCTTTAGGTCTCAAAATTGCTAGGGTTTTGTCCACTCTAGAATCAACAGCCATGATAAGATTGGTCCATTGTGGCCTATTCGTGCTGATCCGTAGCAACTCTAGTTCAATATCCCTCATGGCATCAACAGCCTGGAGCAACTTTTCTTGCTTCCATTGCATTTCCTACATTTGGAGAGAGAAAAAAAAGCGTGATTAACATATCAAACAAACATACTGCTAACAGACGTCATATCGGCATGACCAATAATTGTAGGTTGTACCTAAAATAACAATTAAGGAAGAAAAAGGAAAGAGAAGGTTTCTCAGCTTCTCACATTAGATGCTGGCCTAAATACCGAGGACAAGTTCAACTTTGAGGCCTGTCTAACGATGGAAAACGTTGCATCTTCTAGGTTACCAACAAAAGCTTCCAACTGTAGAGCAGCTTCTGGAATGTCAGCATAGAAAAGTTACAGAAGGTACTACAAATTCCTACATCATGCCGGATATGATGGAGGAGACATAATATAATTTGCAGCACCAAACAAATTCTTTAGCGCAAATGGCATGTTCCCATGGAGATCACTGGCAGGTAATCCGCGTTAATCAGTTTAAAGGTCATGGTCAACATTGCACTGTATGCAGGGGCGGAGCCACGTGTGGGGCAGCTTGGGCTTGGGCCCCACACGTGGCAAAAATTTTCAATGGAGAAACACTGAAATTTACGTAGAATTTGCACAAAAAATTTATAGCTATATGGTTCAGCTAGCTAAAATGCTGCCTCCGCCCCTGACTCTATGTAACAATTGTTGAGAAAAAAACTCGATGTTGATAATAGCTTTGTTTAACACAGATATTCTCCATTGACATCATCAAGTTACAGTAGTTTGAGATTGAGTGGTGGGTGGGCCGTGGGCACGTGAAGTGCATTGCCAGGTTATTGTAGCTAGTGCCTTATTTCAGGGAAGTACTTAGTGTCTAGTGAAGTATGAAGAAACAATTCATCAAGAGATCCATATTGCAATGCATAGATAAGTTACTCAATGCTCAAGCATACAGGCTAATATGGTAGTAGGTAACAACTACATCTACCAAACTAATTTGCAAATTTAATATTGTAACTAGTCCAAGATTGGGACATTCCAGTTACTCGACACAAGCGTAACTTGCTATTGCCCAACTCAGAACTGATTTGGCAGGTAAAACACCACTGAAATTCTAAGAGCTTTTTTTTTTCTAAAATCGGAGTGACCCCATAATCCAAATTAACTTGCAAAAGTTAGCACTGTAACTATCCAATATCGGAATTTTCAAGTTAATAGGAAAGCACGAAGAGACGAAGGAAGGCTGACCCGCATAGAGTCGAATGGCGTCGATCCGATGGATCTCCTGCACAAGCGCCGGCAGCTCCGCGCTCCGCAGCGTCTCCTCGCCATCATCCTCCTCCACTCCGAATCCCCCGCCTACCACCGATAAAATCCGTTGAAACCCGAGCGGAATCCCCGAAGCAATAATACTGTAACAGTGAGCGTCCCTACAAATCCAGAACGAAACAAAAGGGGGACAAAAACCGTACTAGGGTTCAGAGAAGCGAACCTCGGGAGCGGATGCGGCGGAGAGATGCGCGAGCGCCGGCGGAGCGCGCGAGCCAGGAGGCGGATACGGACGCGAGCTGCGCCTCGAGGCGGCGGAGGGATGCATCCAGGCCCACGCACTCGCGGCGCAGGAGCTCAGCGAGCGCCGGTGCGGAGGCGAGGTCCTCGGGGGAGGCGAAGTGCGCGTCCAGGAAGCTCCGCAGGCTCGCCGGCGGCGGCCGCGGGGACGCCATGGCTGCCCAAGAGAGAGAAACGCGAACCTTTTTTCTTTTTCTTTTTTTTCTTTTTCGCCCAGAAAATAAAATCAGTTCTGGGAAGTGGTCAAGTGGACTGGAGACAGCTTCGCCGATGGGCTAAATTGGCGGGAGCCCAAAAAGGTTTTGGGCTTCCTATTTGTGGGCCTTCTCAGTGGTAATGTGCAGACTTTTTCATCTCGGTGTGAAGGGGATTGCTATTTAGCGCGATTGTGTTTCCAGGCTCCCAGGTCCCAGCGCATTCTTTTTTCTTTAAACTTTCGTCTCGAATACTTTTGTTCAAAAAATGTTCACACGAAAACTTTTATGAATGGAAAAAAAATGAGTTAAGAACTCTGCTGCACTAAATAGCAATTCCGGTGTAAAGCGGTCGTTTGATGGAATTATCATGGGCCGGGGCCGTGTTGTTCGGCGAGAGGTAAAAGAGTAAATTTAAAAGTACAAGTACTTCAAACAAACTATTGCAAAACTATATATATTTAAGGAATCGTATCCCAAAGTTATATATTTAGTGATGAAATTATGAAAGAACTACCGATATTAGAGTTTATAACCATAGCCCTATTAAAGTTATAAAAGTTGTAGCTTTGTAACAGAAATGAGTTTAATCTTCATTTTTTTATACAATGCTATAATCTACAATTTTATGAAAAATATGGTGTTAAATCTGTACTTTTAGGCTGATTAAAGTTTGCAGATTTAAGAACTTGTTTCACAAAACTATAGATTCAGTGTCTTTGTTTATTACAAAACTACAGGTACTTTGCACAATATATCACAAAAGTACAGATTCAAGAACTTGTTTCACAAAACTACAGATTTAATATCTTCATTTATCACAAAAGTACAGGTTTATTGTCTTCATTATCACAAAACTACAGGTTAAAACATGTAGTTTTGTGATAATGGAGACACAAAATATGTAGTTTTGTGATAAATCAAGACACTAAATGTGTAGTTCTATGATAAACAAATACACTAAATCTATAGTTTTGTGAAACAAGTTCTTAAATATGTTCTTTTGTGATAGATTGTACAAAATACATATAGTTTTGTGATAAATAGAGACACTAAATCTATAATTTTGTGAAACAAGCTCTTAAATCTGTAGTTTTATGATAAATAGTGTAAAATACATGAAGTTTTGTGATAAATAGTGCAAAATTCCTTTTTAGTTAGTATGGGCCCACATATATTATCGATGAGAAAAGCCTAGTACAGGCGGCAAGAGACTGAATGGGCCTGGCCCAAACCCCTCGGCCTTCCATCTCCACTCGATCGGATCATATACATGATCCGTCTGTCGATGACGAAGCAGCAGCATCCATGGTGCGACCAGGTCAATTCCACCGACCCACGACGTGCTCATTTCAATTATCAAAAAGGCGGCAATATTAATTGAGTACGCTCGTTTACCGTATATTTTATTCTTTAACAGATCTCTCTCGATCTTTCATTCTTGCGACTAATAATAATTAATTAACCTGCAGATATATAGCTTAAATCCAAAATGATGTCCAGATCGTGGGTTTGGAAGCTAGCTGCAACTACCTCCAACACGCAGGTCTTGCGAGCCAATGAATTACTCCAGCACGGAGCAAGTCGTTGTCTATGCATGTGATTCCTCCGTTTCAGGTTAGGATTGCTTATATTTATATTTATATAGATATTAATAAATTTAGACATATATAAATATCTAGATTTATTAACATATATATAAATATTGATAATACTAGAAAGTTTTGTAATATGAAACGAAAGTAGTACGATGGTTAGCATGCATTCTAGAATTCACCAGATTAATTGCGAGAGAAACTGATGTTTTACTGCTGACTAATTAGCTTTGACATACACGTAGTACAAATTAAATTAACTGAGATCAGCTATAGACAGCTACTACTGCATAAAATGTGGGCATATATAGCAGCCACACTCCGTTTGACCGACGGACGACGACATGACATGCATAATGCGCTAGCTGTACAATAATACTAGTAGTAACACCCTACAGTAACTCAACAACTTAACCTGATCAAGCGAGCATCATCGATACGATCTTGGCTCCAACGACAAACTAATCAAGTAAGAAATGGTAGTGGATTGATCGATCGATGTAGAGCTAGCTAGGCCGGCCACTGCGATCGAGAGCAAGAAATCTACTAGCTATGTCGTCGTCGTCGGCGGCGGCGTCCTAATTAACTAGTGTTGGCACTGCAGTGCAGCAGCAGCAGCTGGGAATGAAGGAATGCTCAGAGGAGGTCGCTGCCATCGTACATGACGGCGCTCCACGACGAGTCCAGCGTGGGGAAGCACGGCTGCTGCTGAAGCGCCGCCGCTTGCTCGGCTTGCAGCAGCGGGTTGGCGGCGGCGAAGGTGTCGAGCATGTGGAGGCCGGAGGAGGCGTCGAACGGCGCAGTGGTGGTGGTGGTGGGAAGGATGCCGGCGGCGCCGTCGGCGAGGGAGGCGGGGTCGGCCTGGACGCCGGTGACGTGCTGCACCATGAGGCGGAAGTTGGCCGGGTCGGTGCTGATGTAGGTGGTCGGCGCGCGCTTCGACGCCCGCGACCGCCGCTTCCCGGCGCGCCCACCCGCGGGGCCCAGCCCCAGCTGCTGCTGCTGGTGCCGCCGCGCAGGCCCGGCCGGCGACGGGCGCGCGCTGTCGGCCACGAGAACGGACTCGCAGGTGATCGCCGGCATCGTCGGTGGCGGCGCCGACACCACGAACCCTCCTCCGGCGCCACCACCGCAGAAGTCGGCGAGGAAGGCCGCGGAGGAGGATGAGGAGGGTGAGGAGGAGGTGTCGGGCATGGAGGAGGAGAAGTGGAGCGCGCGCGTGATGTCGGCGTCGGTGAAGGCCGCGCACGGCAGCAGCGCGGCGTGCGGCGCCAGGCAGGAGAGAGCGTCCATGGCAGATCAGCTAGCTTCGATGAGAGGAGGAAGTGGAGGTGGAAGGTGGGAATAGGAGGAGGCGGGGATGGGCCGAGTATATAGAGAGAGGCCATGGCCCATGGGACCCAGTGGAAAACGCGTCGGGGTGTCGGCGTGTGCGGGTGAGGGTGAGGTGAGGCTTTTTGTCTGGGTGTCGGAGGCCACCGCCAACCGCGCCGCGCCGTATCGCGTGGTGGCGCTGTCGACGCGCGACGGTGGCATGTGGCATATGCCATCCATCGCCTATTGGATATCGCTTGGTGGTTTGGTTTGGGAGCCCATGCTGATGCTGTGCCATTTCGCGATTTCAGGTAACTCAACTGCATGCATGTGGAGTACTAGTTGCTGATTAATTGATTAATTGCCAAGTGTTTCGTACTAACTGTAGCGAGCATGGAATAGGTATAACTCGCTCGATCCCTGTGCTGCTGGCCAAGCGAGCAAGCCAGCAACAGTCTCTTCTCTTCGCCATGCACGACCTTTCAACTGTCTGTCGGCCGCAATATGCTTGCCAACGTCTCACCTATGCATCCACTTAATATTATTTTTTTTTCTGTGAACGCGTAAAAGATTACACGTTAATATATTAAGTTTAATTACACAACGCAATCGACTAAACAGGCCTATGCCGGGATGGGGGAAGGACGAAAAACCAAGAGGCTACTATGAAACAAAGGATACTCCAAACAAACGAGAGATAGGAGGCGGAGCCACGCTACACTCACAGCAATCCCCTAAAAGTTGTTATACCAGCGGAATACCGCATACGACCTTCTGAGTGGACAGACACTACAAGCACGCACAAAGACCGAGGAGACGGCTGAGTCGAAAACTCTGTAGCCCCATCGTTCACTTATCGGGGGATAAGCGAAACAACATATTTGCAAACGAAAAATAATTTGTGAAATACAACTTTTATATACATATTCTTAACGATCTAAAAGTAAAGGTTGACAAATAAACTTCGATGAAAAAAAAACCCTCAAAATCAACTCCAAAATTGAAGTTAAAAATTCAAATTTTGGCTGATAAACATAAGTATAAGCGAAAAGATGAGGCTGCAGAAGTTCCGCTTCTTCCACAACTGCCAAGAGACCAGAAGGAACAGGGAGTCGAATCCACTAATACTACACAATTTATTTCAAACTTTTTTTATTTTCTTCCATCCTTTTCATCGAGCAGCAATCAGCAGCATATGTAAGTAACAAACAAAGGCAGCAGTAGCACACATTATATGTGCAAATTATCCATGAGAGATCGAGCATCCATTCCCGGCTAATCAGCAGTACAATCGCGGGAATAGCGGGGGGTAGAGGGGGTGGGCTCCTTGTCGCTCTCACCAGATTTTCTTTCTTTTTCTCCCTTACCCACCCAAACATCAAAGATCTCTCTCTACACTCCACCTTAGCTTAGCTTGCCTTAGCTAGCCCCTACACCCCTCTCGATCAACCTCGCTCATCAAAAATGGCCAAATTTGCCCTACCCAGAATCACAATCCACCTGTCCATCACACTCTGCATCCATTCATCCATCTATCCACCTCCGATCGATGCTAGCTCTAGCACCTAAACCACACTCCCTCCGTTTCGAAATATTTGACACCGTTGACTTTTTAGCACATGTTTGACCGTTCGTCTTATTTAAAAACTTTTGTGAAATATGTAAAATTATATGCCTACATAAAAATATATTTAACAATAAATTAAATGATAAGAAAAGAATTAATAATTACTTAAATTTTTTGAATAAGACGAACGGTCAAACATATGCTAAAAAGTCAACGGCGTCAAACATTTTGAAACGGATGGAGTATTACCTAATTAAAGATTTCCTCTTTCTTCTTTCAGAGAAAAAGTTTAAAGATCTCTTCTTTATATTGGCTGCCGTAACGTCACCAAACAAAACCGCATGAGATATATTATTACTCACTACTGCACCAGATTATTATTCTGCCAAGATCTAGAGGAGATCGGTCGTTCTGTCCATGGTGCGGTGCCAACTTTACCTGAAAGCGTTTCTCTGAATATTCGTTTCTTCCTTGGTTTTCTTTTCTGACGGTGATTCTATGCGTCCACTGTAAATCAGTGTAAATGAGTGAGCTTGCAGTTTTCACCTATCCAGTGAAAAGGACCACCGGCCAACGATTTGAATGATTCCACGATGCCTATATGGAGTATCTCCAGCTCTAGCTCTTTAATACTATAATCTTCAGTTTCAGAAAAAGAAAAATGTTGTATTCTGTAACTGTGTCTGTCCACCGAATAAAAAACAATAGTAATAATCAAACCCTGCAACTGTATGGAATCGGTCTCGTGAGGCGACGACGACATTGAGCTCAAACCAAATTGCGTAATCCTCATCGATGCTGTACCATTCGTTGACCTCTGCACAAGTCCAAATGTGTGTTCAAAATGCGACTGCACATCTTCCATGCCCCTTCTTCAATAACCACCACTGTGCTCTGCTGTCATGTGCATATTTGCGTAAGGCTGTAAATCAATCAGGAAATTATTAGATGAGTAATCAGGAAAGGGCAATTTGGTAATGCTTCTGACAGCCTTATTCGTTTTCTGAACACTGTGATTCAGACTACGGAAATCAGTCTGAACACTCAAACAAGGCGTGGACAGATGTTCTCTGAACAAACTGCATCGCCATTCGTCAGGTTTCTGAGAATGCGATAGTAGCTGACCAGCAGCATATGGCAGCACACAGGGACGAGAGGCGCACAGGATGAACAGGCGAGCTGACAGCATGGACGGAGGCTTATAGATTACTCCTACACAAAACTGAACAAGTTTGACGGTTTCCGGCAGTTGTCAGCGTTGAAAACAGTTCAGCAGCCACCCACTCCAATTAATCTCGAACCCACAAGCTAGCAGTCAACACTACTACAAATCCACAAGTTGCAGCAGCTTTGCACCGATCGAGAGGTAGGAGCATGGCTAAATTAGTTTAATCAAGACATCCCATGAGGCATTCCCTTGTGATTGAGTGCTTTCGAAGACTTTGTGTGTGTCATTGGGTCCATCAAACACTTGATTACTTCCACTAGCTCGTAGTATTACCTCACTAATCAGCACATCTTGCATAGGTCAGTTTCAACTGCAAAGCTGAAAACCTACTTTGACATCGGAGATGTATTTTACTTGTTCAATGATCTACGTAATCCAAGTCATCCAGAATGCGATCCGTTGTTGAATGCTGATCAAGCAGAAAAGGGAGAAAATTACGGTATGATTGTTCTGACTTGAACCGTTTTCAGAGACAGCCTGAAACTCTCATCAGTCCTCTTCATTTTCATCAGCAAAAGATAAAATGTGTGGCAATTAGATTGGAAAAGAAATGACATAAGTAGTGAGGGCATGATGAGATCACCATGCTGTGGCCATCCACTGTGCATTATTTAAAGGATTCCATGCACATCATCAGAGAGCTCTCTTCATGTGATGATACACTAGGCTGTTTTGACTTATCACACCTGCTCCTCATCCACTTGTTCCTTGTAATAGCATCAGTCGTACATGTTTCAGAATATACTGAACTAACACCTTCAGATTAACAAAGATTGCTAGCTAGGAGTATATATAAGATATATAATCATCTGTACACAAAAACTAAAATAACTGTACCTAACCATGCCGGATTCCCTAGGAATTATAAAGCAATTAAGCTTGGACCATCTCCTTGTCGCATAATTCCCTTTGACATGTAATGTATTTGCTGCGAGAACGTCCCTATCCCTAGGTCAATGCCTCATCAGAAAAATTCAGAACATGGAAAGCTGCTGGGTACGGCCCAGAGCTTTGTTTTTTGCATGGTTGTTGCTTGTACCTTTCTAAACCCCTGCCTCTCTCCTGCATTATGCTATTAAAACACTGGCATTATTAAATTAAGCAACAGCATGACATCTCCTAATCCATTTTCTCATATGCTGAAAAAAAATAAATATTGGGAACAGCAAACAGTAGACCAGTATTCTTTTGTTTTCAGTTTGAGCAGCTAGGGGACTCGACAATCAAGCTGCCTGTTTGTATATATGAGAAACAAAGGGAAGGAACACTGCATCTGCATCATGGTGAGTGCAAATGGCTTTTGACTTTGGCCATGGATCAGCTTGGCTTTGTCCTTTCTCGAGGGTAAACAGGCAGGAATCTGCTCGACCTGTTTGTTCGTTTCCTAGAGGTCAGATGCATGGTCTGATTCCCTTCCCGTATTATAATGAGAAAGCAGCAATCTGCATCACAGTTGAATGCCACTCTAGTTAGGCATCCGTGTGCTCTGTCAGGCAAGTTGAATGTTTCAGGCTTTCAGCTCACATCACTTGCCCAGCTGGGTGCTGGGGCATTGGAACAGGTACCCAGTATTTGACAGAAATAACTTTTTCCCTACATGGATGATGATGGTATCATCTAAAATATGCATCAAGAGGACTTGTTCTTTCATAAAGTCTTCATACTGATCATTTGTACTTCGTCAAATTCATGAGATTGGAGACTTAGCTTTCAACGCTACATTGACAAATCACTGAACTGTTCTGGAAAAATGGTGCATACATCATGTTCATATCAGTATCTTACAGCGTATTGTCCTCTCATGTTTCTAACTTAACTGTAGCCCCATACTCCCACCAGAGACTACACAAAACATTTACAACTGACAAAACGACTCGATACACAATATCATCACAACCAGGAATTTACATATGGAACATTTTACTCATCCAACTCAAGGGGGGCCATATTACTAAGAGCTCACTTGAGCTACTTGCAATCGTACTTTAATCTTCTCTCGAAAACCTATCCTTTGCCTCGTCGATGTTTTTCTGCAGATCAATATACTTCTGCAGTGAAACTGCTGAAAAGGCTTCAAGCTTCTCTAAGAATGCCATCAGACTTGACTGTACATCAGCAGGGGCATTATTTCTCAGGATTTCTCCTCCTGTTTCACCATTTAGCACCTGCTCTTGGTGCGGAAAGGAACGGCCGACATCTGCAACGAGATTTTCAATGGCTTTCACCAACTCATTGGTCAGTAAATCGTCAATTAATTTAATCCAGATTTCGCAAGTTGTAAATATGGGTGCAACAGCACATTCTGTTAGAGAAACATCAACAACATTTTGCTTCCTGGAGCCCTTCCTCTTCTTCAGCGGTTTCATGCACTTGTGCAGCCATAAGTTAAGGCTAGACAGGTAAACCTTGTGTGATGCCACCCAGTTTTGGAAGTCTGAACATAATTTAATTAGCTTAGCTGAGAGGAGAAGGGCATCTTGGCATTCAGACTCTGACTGAAATGATAATTTTACACTCCGTTTGCTGGATACTAGCTTCATGATTGCAAGTTGAAGATGATGGCACTCAAGCATTGTTTCCCACATCCTAGTTAAACTACAGTAAAGACAGGCAGACACTGTCAGATTTATATAGCTGTCAGTTTAATGCAAACTGCATACTGTGATTGGTGCATTCTGTTAAAACAGTCTGAGAAAATCCTGAAACAATGCATGACACTCAAGCACACAATACTCTCTTCTTGTGCACATCAAACTACAAATTATTCTATAAAAACTGAATCGGCAAATATACCTTCTGATTAGTTCATCCAACTGTGGTTGAAGCTCTTTATCTCTTATGTCTTCTATGTTCTTAGAAATGAAGTCTATTTTCTGAATAGCCACTAGAATTCTGGAATGCAAATCCTTTACAGTAGCGCGGGTAAAATCAACAAGAATTTGATTTTTCCCTCTCGACTCCTGGTCTCTCAGTTGCTTGCATTTCTCATCATATCTCCTGCATATGGCACTGTTGACCTGAAAGCAGAATCATGATAATCATTTGGTGTGAAACTTCAGAAGAATTATCAGATTTTATTTGAACATTCTTGACAAAAAATCACTACCACTAGTCATAAACTGCATAAACTCTGACTAATACAATATCTGAAACCTCTATGATTAAAGAAGCAAGTAATCTATCTATGAATTCTAGCGATCAATGTAGGGAGTTCCAGCTAAGGGATTAATCAGAAGAATCAATGTATATTCGATGGTTTCTGAAAGGCGGGGAAAAGAAAGTCATGTTGTGACAAGCAATCAGACATGTGGAACATAAATCAAAATGGATTAAACTGTCAGCCAAAATTAAAAGATTTAGGTATTTCACATAGAGTAGCCACAAAAAAGCTAATTACCTTGACTTCATCATAAAGCTTTTCCTCCCATGCATACAGTTTATCTAGTGTTGAGGTATGCATGACAGTAATAGCCCCAGGAGGATTTCTAGACAGCGACAACTGTGAAGACACTGACCTATGCCAGGTAAGGTATTTTACCTCAGCTTGAGAAGGAGCTGCATTATACCATGGTACATTAAATTCATTGTACAGTGGGAACACACAGGTATTACAGTTTACACAGGAAAATAGAACACTAAAGAAACAGCAAGGTCAAATTACGACGGACAATCTTGACTCTAAGATATGACTATATGAGACACCATTTGTTACAATATAAGGAAAATGCAATAGCTGAGAGATTAAAAAAAACAAAACTAAATGAGATCAATAGCAGAGTATGATATCATCTATTACAATAGAGGAGTATGACAATAAGAACAATTACACAGAAACATTACAAGTTCCATGTGATATGTCATATGTCTATAAAAAAAAGGAGTACATAGGGCTGAGCAGTGCAGGAAATAGAATTTCATACTAATAAATGGAAAAAAAAGCTTACTTTCAGGAAGAGGGACATCCTCCCTGCAGCAGGCAAACAATGTTGACAGAAAACTAGATGATGCTGATCCACGCGCTGCCAGAAATTATTGTGCACCTCAAATTACAAGAGAAGATATGAAAAGAAATAGTGCAACAGAAAAAAGCATTGCAAGATATCTAACCTGTTTCTTGTGGTAGTAGGGCGCGAAACTGTAATTTATCTTCATCGAGAACCCTTGTGACTTCTTTTCCCGAATCACAAGCTCTGGAAAATAATCTCTCAATCTCTACCATGCCTGTATATAGGCCCTTCACAGATATGCTTAAATAAGGATACGGTTCCTTTGAGACCATAGGAAAGGCAGCACCTGAAGGTGGTACGACATTAACTGGGGACACAGCAGAATTGCTATAATTTTCATTTGTGTGAATGTCAGTCATTCTCCTCTCATTTTGGGGGTTATCATTTTGGCAACCAGTATTTGGTAAAGCAATATCTTTTGATGCCACACTTCCATGACCATGATGCTCAGGTGCCTTGTCTGTTGAACTATTTTTATCAGACACGTCGTTGCTGTTTGACACTGGCACAAACGTTTCAATGGATGGACTGAGGAAAGCATCATTTGATTCAGAGAAATTCTCTTCCTCATTTGCAAAATCATCTTTTGATTCTGCAAAACCATCCTCCTCATTCGAAGGAGTTCTCTCCCCTTCCTCTTCGAGCTCTGGGATTCCCTCCTCTAGGAAGGGTCTAGGATCATCCACCTTGTCCAAACATTGGCCAGATCTATCCTTTTCTTTAGGTGAAAACTGGTTGTCACCTGGGTGAATTTGGTCAAAATGGTCCAATGGTGAAGTACCAGTAGGATCTTGAGATGAGGCACTGACCATAGTCACTGTCACAGGAGTTGCCACCTTCTCCAGATAAGTTCTAATGGAATTCATGGCAGCTTTCATATGACTGGCCTGAAAAGAAGACGGCGATTTATTATTTGGTATCGATTCTTCAGATGCTTCATGTTCAAAACATTTCCTTAGCAGAAAGCCAGTGTCTCTCAGTGACCGAATATAATCACAGTGAGCAGCTGCAAGTGCGCATCTTCCGTCGATTGCTTCTCTGACGAAACGCTTCCTCTCCTGGCATAACACGAGGGCCCTATCATCCTCAATCTTAGAAGGCGCCACCCCCATTTTGAAGGGCAGCAGCAGCACTGAAAGCTGTGCAGAGATTACTAGGGCATGAAAATTTGAGACCAATCACCACAGGTTGGTGGTAGGATCACCTTCTGCATGATTTTGTAACTGCCATAGTTAATTCATGTGCTAGAATTGAAGTCGACAAGAGACTATATACATATTGTCAAGCAAACTCCCCCCAAAAGAAAGGGTTTGGAGGGATCAGGAAGAAGCCAACCAGTTCTCATCCATTCTGCTAGCAGATTACTCCAATATAAACAAGAAAATCTGAAAAAGAAAAGAAAGAACCTGTCTGGATAGCGTCCGGATGGCTGGACTTGGACGGCGAAGGAATCCAGCGTCGCCGCCTCGCCGGTGAAAAATTTGCGCGGCACGGCCGTCCGTCTTGGATGCAGTACTGTGTCTGTGTGAGTTGCGGCGACTGGAGAAGGGTACGCGGGGGTGTAGAGAAAACCGGAAGGAGGTGGCGGCTCGGGGAGGGCGGAGGAGGAGTGGAGGAGGGCGCCATTGCCGTCGCCTATCAGCCAGCCACAGCAACAGCAGCAGCTCAGCAATGGCGACGGCGAAGAGGAGTGAGTAACTGCAGATGTGCGTGTGTGTGGCGCGTCGCCACGGGCCCACTTGCCGAGTCGCTCACGACGCGGAATAAGTTCATCGTAGGACCCTCAACTTAACAGCGAGATTTTTTGGAGGTCCCTCAACCACAAAACCAGAAATATTCGCCCATAAATTCATTCAAACCGTTCACCCGAGCTCCTTGGCAGTATTTTTGCCCAGTTTTGCTGACGTGACATCCTAGACAGAAAAAAAAAAAAAATTTCGTGGAAACCACATGTCACCTTCACATATCTTTTTTCTCCTCTTCACTTTTCTCTTCACCGGCGGAGCGGCGGTGGGCGAGCGCGGCAGTGGAGCGGCGGCCAGCTACGGGCGGAGCGGGCGGCGGACAGAGCATCGGTGGGCGGGCTGCGGGCGAAGCGGACGGCGAACGAGCACGGAGCCACGGCCCACGGGTCACGAGAGGTTCGGCTGCCGGCGGGGCCGGCCAGCGACGCAAGAGAAGGGGAGGGTGTCGTCGGCGGCGGGAGCTGGCCGGAGGAGGAGGTCGCCGGCGAGCGCGCTCCTGCTCCTGCTCCTGCTCTGGCTGCTACTGCGCAGGCGCGGCGGCGGTGGCGCCGATGCAGCCGAGCTCGGCCGAGCGACGGCGGCGCCGATGCGGCTAGGCGCGGCTGGCGGCCGCTCGGCGCGAGCGTGGCGCCGGCCCTGGCGCAAGTCGCGGCCTCGGCGGTGCGGCCGGCGTCGTCGTCATCCCTCCCTCCTGCGGCCACCGCATCCAGTTCAAGCTCTACGTCCTCGACGACGAGGTGCACCTCGGCAACAAGGCAAGTCGATCGAACAATCTTTTAGCGATTATCTTTGCTGTTTAAGGATTAATTAACTGTGATTGATTCTTGATTGCTTACAGGTGATCAAGGATAAGCTGATGGACGCCATCGAGGGGCATGTGCTGGGAGAAGCCAAGCTCATGGCCGTCTTCTAAGACACGAACTCTCTGCATTTTGACATCCCCAGCGGACGGCGATACCTCCCGTGACGACGACCAACGACGAGCCCCTATATCGGCGATACCTCCCGGCCGCATCAACAGCCAGAGCAGGACCAGGAGCGCGCTCGCCGACGACCTCCTCCTCCGGCCACCTCCCGCCGCCGCCGACGCCCTCCCCTTCTCTTGCGTCGCTGGTCGGCGCCGCCAGCAGCCGAACCTCTCGCCCACCGCTGCTCCGCCGGTGAAGAGAAAAGTGAAGAGGAGAAGAAGACTGAAGAGGAGAAAAAGAGATATGTGAAGCTGACATGTGAGCCGTATGATTTTTTTTAATTTTTTTGCTGACTAGTATGTCACGTCAGGAAAACCGGGCAAAAATACTGCCAAAGGACCTCCGGTGGTGAACGGTTTGACTGAATTTAGGGGCAGAAGGTTTTGTGGTTGATGGACCTCGAAAAATCTCGCTGTGAAGTTGAGGGACCTCTGGTGAACTTATTCCCTCTCGACGCATCATTACTCCGCTACGGCCCATCTAACCAATTAAGCCCACAGAAGCGATTCGGCTCGGCCTGGCCCATTTAAGACGCTCCTCTTCTTCCTCTTCCTCTTCCCGTCCCGCTCCCACCTCGACTTGAAAACCCTTTTTCCCTTTTCCTTTTCCCCCGGATTCGCGTCTCCATCGTTAAATCGCAATCAATGCGTATGATTTGCTTTGATTTTTCCCCAAATTTCTTGACCGTTGGTAGGGCAAAGCCACCACGCTCCTCCACTTCCCTTTCGTCTCCCTCCGCCGCGAGAGGTTCGCCTCCTCTCCCTTCCTGCGACTTCGTTTCGTTTTGGGTTCGTTTTTGGTGTCTCGGGTGCTTTGCGAATCTCAATTCTGGGGTTTGGATTTGGTGTTGCGTCCGGGATCAAGCGCCAAATCAAGGGGTTGGTGCTTCTGAATTCTGGGGTTAGGTTTGTCTCCTGTGGCTTGTTGATGCTTTGCTGGCGTGTTTTGGTTTCATTTAGCCTTGCGTGTCACCTGCTCGATCAATTTCCTGGCCCAAACTAGTTTGATGTGTGGTTTAGTTGCAGAGTTCCCTGCAAAAGGATACGTGGAATTGCTTGAAACTTCATTTAGATATCGCTTTTCCTGCTTGGTTCGTTACTCCTGTTTAATTATTATTATTGGCTATTCCTCCCTCGCACAAGGGTTTGCTATTGTATATTTGCAGATCATCTGGTGTCATTCAGTAGTTGCTACAAGATTTATTCTCGTTGCTACTTCTTTGCTGATCAAGATTCGCTCCTTGTAGGGACTGATTCAATTGTGGGGATCTGCGGATGTTCTGAACATTTGTAAGATGAGAAGGTTCTTTTTCTTTGGATCATCCACCGCAAGCACTGGGAATGGTGGTAAAACACCAAGTGACGATGATAGCAGGATTAAGAAGAAGGCATTGGACGGAGGTGACAGCAATGGCAGCTCCAGTTCCGCTTCCAATTCCCCTGTCACAAAAGTGTGTAGATCAAAGAGCCGGCGTCGAAATCTGAACAATGAGGAACCATCTAATCCGAAGCAGCTCAGGAGGTCTATGTCCTTCTCATCACCAGCCGGCAACAGTTTCTTGAAGGATCGGAGCTTCAGCTTCTCGGGTGATGTCCCATCTTCTCTGTTTAATGAATCTGATGCACCCGATCATGTTGCTAAGTAAGTGATTGGTTTACATTTTGATTACCATCAACAGTTCAATAGTGCATTGAAACCTAGGATGTTTTTGCCATCATCAAACCAATACATGGTAGCAACACCCTATTCCCTTTTTTATCCATATTAGTAGAAACAAGAAAAGGAGAAGTATTGTGCACTTGCAAACTTTACTCATTTCAGCTTATCAGCTATAATTGTTAAATGCTTAATTATACGGTGGTGATTGCCCTCCTTATAAATTGTTCAGCCAATGCACTCAGAGCTTTCTTTAGGCATTTCAGTTACTTGTAAATCCCATTTTCCCAATGTAATTCTTCACTCATTTCAACTAGAATAGTTTTAGATGGACCTGCAATCCTCACTCATTAAGTGAATTATGTGCAATTGTGACTCTACCATTTCCTTTCATCTGAGTGATGATAATAAAGTGTGTATTTTTTTTGCTGGTCCTAACAGTGCGTACTGACTTGCAGCTGCTATGCATGGTCACCAAAAAGGCGTCCAGCCCCAAGAGAATACACAATAAAGGATCCAAAAGCACATTCAGTCCTGCAAAGTGACTCTCCTGGTTCGAGATGCTATTCATGCTCAACAGGGCACTCTCCTGTTAGTTCTCCCATTGCCATTCGATGCAGGTCAACAAGACTAACCAATTTATTGAACAAGAATGAAGTTCTAGATCGATACATTGATGGAGAGCAGGAAGCCACCATCCTTGGTGAGAGACAGAAGCAAAACTCTCCCACCAGATCTGCGGTTTCGAATTTGGGAAGGCCGCCTCGACCGCAGTCTACAGTACCATCTTTGCCAAGACTAACAAAAGAGATCCTTGAGACTTACCCATATGAGGATGTAAAGGATGAACATCTCCACCAACTAGCTCAAGAGGATACAAGAGACACATGCAAGATTACAACACTGTGCAATGCAAGTAGAAACCATGCAGGTCTGCTAGATGCTTCTGAGAGATTTTCACATTTAGAAGATTACAAATCGGAAAGTGTTACTTCTGTTGAAGATATCTATGAGGATTTGCAAGACTTTAATCATCCCTCCATCGATCCTACTTCAGGTATCAACTCAAGATGCTATATTACCATACTCTTCTATATATGATTGCCCAACAATTTTTCTGATATTGGCTTGTATTTTGCAACAGAGGATGTAGAAACTGATGACAAGTTGCTCCAAAGGGCAAAAGAGGTTGAGGCAAAGTTCATGGTCTCTTCTGAAAAAAAATATGAGCTTAACATGTCCAAAAACAAGAGGCTAAGCGCAAATGACATGTTCCAGATGATCCAATGTTTGACTGAAGATAGGAAACAACTAGCATATGAATTGTCTTCACAGATCAAGGCACGCCTTACAGAAAGGTTTGCTGCCAAAGAGCAATGCAAAAATTTGAAGAAAGAGTTGGACATCAGAACTAGAAGGCTAGAGAAGGAAAAGATGGAAGTGCAAACTACTTTGGAGAAAGAGATGGATAGAAGATCAGACGATTGGTCAATCAGACTATCAAGATTTCAGTGCGAGGAAGAGAGATTACGTGATCGGGTGAGAGAACTTGCAGAGCAGAATGTCTCCTTTCAGCGAGAGGTTACTTTTCTTGAAGCAGAAAAGGTTGATGCTTCTAATAAGGTTGCTTGTTTGGAAATGGGAAACAAAAAACTAATTGATGAGCTAGAGAAAGTCAGAAACAATTGTGACAATCTCCAGAATTCATCTGTAGAGTTACATGATTGTTTTACTAAGGCTGTGGAGGAAAAAGATCATCTCAGGAAATTCTTGGAAGATAAGGATGGTGAGAACAAAGCATTGCATAAAGTGATTTCAAGGCTACAAACCATATGCAATGAACAAGAAAGAACAATCAGTGGCTTAAGACAGGGATACAGTACTGAATTAGATAAGAAATCTGTTGAGTGCAGTGACAAGATAAAGAAGAGAATGCAAATGGAACTTATTAGACTGACAGGAGTTGAGCAGAAGTTAAGAGGTGAAGTTCAATCTTGTCATCTTGAATCAGAGTCCCTAAGGCAAGAGAACATTGCACTTTTAAATCGTATACAAAGTACTGGAAATGGACCGCGCTTGTCCTCAATTCGTCTTGACCAGGAGCTACTAGCCAGAGTGGATAACTTGCAGATACATGGCTTGTCATTGCTTGATAAGACTAGCCAACTGTGCATCAAATTGTTGGAACTAATGAAATGCAAAAGGCATGAAAATGAAGCTGGCAATGGCATAGCTGCATTAACTGTCACTGACTACACTTTGGAGTTCCAGAGCATCAAAGGACGAATCCAGAGTCTGAAGCAAAGTTTGGGGATTATTAGTTCTGTCCTCACTGAAAAGGAAAATATAAAGGGAAGTTCTGGAGAGACTGTAGTTGGATCTAGTCCTTCCAGGGAGCACACAGATGAGTTACCTCTGGTATGAGCACCTATTATGTTTTACTGTAAATCTTTTTCTGTTCAATCAAGTTTTTTTTCCTTTTTGGTTGGAATAAGAAAAGACAGGGGAGCACTCAGCTGGAAAAATAATTAGTGTAGTATAATATGTGTTATAAGTTCAGCAGGTGCAGAACCTTGACTCCTTGAGCCTTTGTTTACCACCATCTTATTCTTATTGTAGGATATTCCTGAACTCAAGCTGAAAGAAGAGGCTATACTCAATAGAGTGCTAAAGGAGGCTCTCCTTTCAAAGGAACTTGATGTTGAACAATTAGAGTCAGATCTGGCATCTTCACTTCGTATACAGGATGTCATGAGAAATGAGATCCAGAGAGTTCAGGACGAACTATCTTGCATGAACCACAAGGCTAAGCACTTGGAGCTTCAGGTAGATTTTTCCTACCCTTATTCCCCAACAAAACCCTTCTTTGAAACAATGAGTTCCCTTGTCATGCTGTTTTACTGTATTATCCTGAAGAAAAATCTATTTTGTTATTTTTTACCTTCAACTAGTCCTCTGGTTTGGTTGTGAAAATATGAAATGTGCTTTTGTCTTACTAAGAATCAACTTATGACTTTATACGTGTGCTACAAGGGACATGTTTAACACTAATGAAATCAGACTTCATATGACCTAAACCGTAAATATTAGTGACAATCTGAGAGAAAAAGGTCATCTGTTAGTATTGGAGCTTAGGTCAGTAACGGAAGCTCTTCAATTTGCCTCTTGATAGGTTCTTCAACTGAGGTGTTTCAGATTATTGTAGAAGAAGTTCCAAAGTTTTAAGACTCTGAATTAGCGTATGAAATTATGCGAGTTTTTAGTGGCTTCTGGTCAACAAGAATATCAGTATCAGCTCACGGATCATAAAATAAATGCTTAGACAAACTGACTATAAATGGTAAATGAGATTACAATGTGATATTCTTTGTTATACTAAGTGAAGCATGAAAATTCACCAGGGTCCTTAAATCAGTTTATGTATAGAGACAGTCTATAATCTGACATTTAGCATGTTATTTGACCAGTACCAGGAGCCTCTAGTGGTGTAACTTGCAAGGCGTGTGAAAATTCTCTATGTCGGATTATATGCTTATGATCGTCCTTTTGTATTAGTGGCATTTTTTTCCCATGCACTCCTTTAGAACCTACAATTTGTATACCTTGTTTGTTTACATACTTGTTGCACTAGCAGGGCTTGAAGAAAGATGAGATCATTAGTCAGGTCCAGCTGGATTTCCAGGAATCTGCAAAGGAGATTAGTGCCCTTAGAGGAACGCTGAAAACAGTAACTGATGAGAGGGACCTTTTATGGCAGGAAGCAAAGCAGCTGAGAAAAACCATCAGCATCATGCAAAATGAGACTGCCTCACTAAAGAAGAAAATTGAAGCCCTTGAGGAAGACATACTTGTTAAGGAGGGTCAGATATCAATACTACAAGATAACATCAAGAATCCTCAACTTGACTTCATCTGCAGTCCTAGATCAGTGAAGGAGTTTGGCCTGGAGTGAAAACTGCATACACAGAAAAGGTTTTAGAACAGAGATTGTCAGATAGCCTCAATAGTTTATACTTCTGAAGACAAAGATAGATGCTTGTGAATACAGTGTTCATATGCTTCTACAATATCTTCGCTACTCCATACCGATATGTTATGCAACCCATTACCCAGCTTATACCTTTTGTAAAGCTTGCGTACTTCTATCTTAATTTCGGAAGCTTCAACGACTATTCCATTTTTTTTTTCTGTTTTGTTCATGTCTCTTCATGAATCCGGAAGTTGTGGCAAAGTAGAATGAGATATTCCAGTGTCAATGCGTTTATCTTGTTTTATCGACTGATGATCAAAGAGTGAGCACATGTTGCATGAATTGATGGCCTAATGGTAGGTAGCTAGACAATTCAGGTGTCCTTTTTGCCGGTGTTGTTTGCTGCACTGGGAGCGATTGGAGACCAAAACCTGCATTAGTGGGTGGTAGATCAGCAGCAACTAGCATCTAGCATTTGCAGTAGTTTCAATTTTTTTTTCAATGAAATGCATGCGACAGTTTCATTCTGCTTCCTGCAAATTTGGTATTTAAGCAATATGTTGGGGTTCCTGGCTTTGGCTTTGTCCAACCTTTTTGAATAATTATTTGATTTTTAGGTATCTTTCAACCACTGGTGCAATGCTCTGAGGGACTGTACGCTGAAATATGGTCTTCGTCTGTTCATTAAAATGAAGGGTGAAAAGGGGCGTCTGACATAGATATGCAAGGTTCCATAAAAAAAAAAGTACTAGTAGATACATACTCCTTCCGTCCAATAAAAAACCAACTTAATATCTGATGATATAACATATTTTAGCAGATGTTTTCAAATTTATAGTACTAAAATATGTCACATTTGATCTTAGATTGATTTTTTATGGGATGGAGGGAGTATAAAAGAATCAAATTAAGATAGGTGTGCCTGTTCTCTGTCCATGTGGCTTTGAAGCTTGTGAGCAGCGGCAGCGTAAGGTAGTCTTACCTCTCATTCATTATTTTTATAAGTTTGTGTCAGACAGACATTAAGGGTGTGTTTGAGAAGAACGAGATAGAGAATATTAGAAAGATACGCAAAACGAGGTGAGCCATTAGCACATGATTAATTGAGTATTAATTATTTTAAACTTTAAAAATAGATTAATATGATTTTTTAAGCAACTTTTCTATAGAATTTTTTTTTAAAAAAACACACCGTTTAGTAGTTCAGGAAACGTGCGCGTGGAAAACGAAACAAACTCACTCGCTTTGTTCTCCAAACGAACGCACCCTAAGTCTGGACACTGTGTATACATTATTTATTGAGTGGAAGTGAAGGAATACCTCAGTGGTTAACTATAAGTGCACCAGATCTGTTTAACTTTTGAGCTTGACATTAAGAAACGATTACATCACTCCGAAAGTGTATGTTGCATTGGAACTCTGAATAATTTGTTTTTGGCAATCTAGAATCCTCTCTGGGATATTTATATTTGGTCAGTGAACATCGGTGAAGAGGAGTATGTTCAAGTTGATCTTGGTACAGACTGATTAAGATAGGCATTAAGTTTTTGCCTAATCCGGATTAGAAAAAAGAAGTTGACCAGAACAAGATTTGGAGAGCTACCCTCATGTCTGAATTTCCTGAATCCTGGACGTCCCAATTGATTTTACTATTATTACATCCATGCATGTATGTCTAGTCTCTTCCTCTCCTGTTTAGTAGTATTAAGAGAGAAAAATCTTCCATTTTTCTCAATTAGCCCATGCTAATTAACTTGCCCTCCTTTTTGTAAGGTTTCTTGGACTATATATGAAGAAGCATCAACCATCTCTTAAAAAAAAATGAACCAGGGACAGAGAGGAGACGTGTGATCGATTGGGTATAGTAGCTCTGGAAATTAAGGGGAGAAAGGGAGACAGATGCCTAGATATGAGATGGTGTTGTGACTTGTGAACAGGTAGGACTCGCATTGAATGGCACGGTGACACGATCTCTATCTGTTATTCTACCTCTCTTTGAAGTCATTGTCCTGAAAGGATTGCATATTGAATGCAAAAACACATCGAAAAGTCAGAAGGACGAACTAAGTATGATATCTCCTTACTGATGCTCGACGGCATAGCTACTTGCAGAGGAGCAAATGCCCAATTTGGTTGCACCAAACCAAAAAGACGATCTAGATGAAGTTCATCTGTAGCTACCGATTGAAAACGAGACCCAAATATTAAAGCCATTGATGCTTCTATTACAAGCTGACATTTACAGCACTAGAGCTTTCAGCCATCCTATTGATCACGATGTTGGACACGTCTTGTGCAACTGTGTACAATAGCGATAGAGATAGACGAAGATAAATTAATTAAACGATCATCTTAATTTGTACTCTTTCCATTCTAAAATATAAGAGTATTTTTTATCCGATTCTAAATTTTTATATTTTAAGATGGAGTGGGTATTAATTAAATAGATAAATTATTTAGAGGACATTAAGCTTTGAATTGAAGCTGCTGCGCAGATATATAAATATTGCGTCGTCTCCCATGTCGCCTCGCGTCTCACTGCATTGTTGTGGATCGAGTAGCTATAGCTAGCTAGTGATGGAGATCTTGGTGAGTGCACTGCTCCTGCTCCTCGTGCCACCCTTGTCCGCCCTCCTCGCCGTCGCCGCGCCGAGCCTCGCGTGGCCGTCGGGGTCGTCGTCGGTGAGGAAGCTGATCGCCAAGAAGGTGGCGCCGGAGCAGGCGGCGCGCGACGAGCTGCTGCGCGTGGCGCGGTACAGTAGCGCTAGCGCCGCCGCTGCCGCTAGTGCTGTCCAACAACCAGGCGGCAGCGAGAGTAGTCGTCCGGCGGCGGCGGCGGCGGATGATGGTGGGCGGCCGGATCAGTGCGCGGTGTGCCTGAGCGGCATCGAGGAGGGCGACGAGGTGAGGGAGCTCCGGTGCCGGCACCTGTTCCACCGTGGCTGCCTCGACCGGTGGTGGTTGTCGGCGCGGCCGCCCGCCACGTGCCCGCTCTGCCGCTGCCGGCTCCTGCAGAGCCCGTCGGCGGCGGCGGACGACGGCGACGGCGACGGCGAGGAGGATTCGGACTCGGACATGGTGATGTTCATGGCGTACCTGCGAAGCAGTAGCACCTGGCTCTAGCCATTAAGGGCGTGTTTAGTTCCAAAAACTTTTCTCAAAAACATCGCATCAAATCTTTAGACACATATATAGGACATTAAATATAGATAAATAAAAAACTAATGGCATAGTTTGCATATAAATCGCGAGACGAATCTTTTGAGTCTAATTAGGCCATGATTAACTATAAGTGCTACAATAACTTACATGTGCTAATGACAGATTGATTAGGCTTAAAAGATTCGTCTCGTGGTTTTAGTTTTTTTATTCGTGACCGAAAATCCCTTTTGACATCCGGTCAAACGTACAACGTGACAAAAAAAAAATATTTCACCAGCTAAAACATGCCTAATTGATGTTCGAGATGGAGAGGCAGGCGATGCATGGAGATCACGTCGCAGCATCGATCGATCGGCATCAGGCAGGCAGCGTGCGAGGGAGAACTAGAAGAGCGCCACGTAGAGAGGGAGGCACGTAACGTAACGTTGGTTGATGTCCGAGTGTCTCATCACTCGATCGCCCACGCCTCTATTTTGTTGGATGAGGCAGGCCCACGTAACACGCGTACATCGATCGATCTTGTGCTCTGAGTATTTTATACGTTGTTCATACAAGAGAGATGTTCCTGTCCTAGTATCATTGTTATTGGTTTTATGTCATCATGTGTATCGTTGGCGTAATAGTATCAGAGTAAGTGTTAATTCGGCGTAGTTCTAGCTTCAATTTCATCTCTTATATAGAGCTGAACCTCAACCAAATAATTTTAGCTTCACTTAAAAAGGAAGTAAAGTGGAGCTGATTATAGTGCTCTCACAAAATAAGCTAGCACGACTAATATATCCTTCTAAAGTACTCCCTCCTTACCAAATTGATCATTATATAATTTTTCAAATTGATTAGTGTCATATAATCGCGTGGACACGGATTTCATCGGAGTACAATTAATGTAGCATAGGAGAATGTAGTGCATGCTAAGGATATAATTATGAATTGTGTTTTAATCGATGCATGCATTATGAGATAATGTGTGTATATTGTGCATGACGTCTTAAACTCTTAATCGATGCGGTTTAAATAACTTTTTGTCTTAGTGCACAAACATTATATGTGTGATTATCAATTTGGGATGGAGGGAGTAGAATTTAGGAGTTAGAGTCCTATCAAATGAACCCAAAACTTGTTTTGGTGCATAGGGACCAAAGTGATGCCTGAGAATGAGTATGTCCATGACATTTGTGACTAATTTTAGTGTAGATCGGTGGGTTTTTCGTATATGTGCGTTCGATCTGGAGCTGCATGATCAGTCCCAAATGACACTCCAACACCGTATTACAATTTCTGGTTGAAATTCGATTCACTCTGCCTAATGATTCAAATGGTTCCAACTCCATTTCGGATAAGGATGTTTGCCCTCAACATGGATTAACCGATCGCTTTCCCGTAACAAATTAAAGGAAGTCAACTGCATGAATGCACCCTAGAATTAATGAAGTCAAATTGACCGCTACGTATTGCACCCTAAATTGAAACGCGATGGATCTACCACAGGTTCACCCCGATGAACTAGATGAACCTTTTACAGAGGAGGAAGTTTGGGCCGCTTTAAAGCAGATGCCGGCAGAAAAGGCCCCAGGTCCAGATGGCTTTAATGGTACCTTCTACAAGAAATGCTGGCAGTTAATTAAACAGGATATCATGGATGTTTTCCAGTGTTTGTATAACCTGTCAGGAGGAAACTTTAGAGCACTCAACAGAGCAGCAATTACCTTGCTTCCAAAGAGGAACGCCCCTACCTTGGTGACCGATTTTAGGCCAATCAGCCTCATTCACTCCGTCGCCAAGCTGATATTCAAAGTTCTAACAATAAGGCTTGCCAGGCAGATGGATGGACTGATCTCGGTTGCACAGAGCGCCTTCATAAAAAAAAAGATGCATTCAAGACAACTTCCTGTATGTTCGGAATGTGCTCAGGAACCTAAATGCCAGCAAAAAGCCAACACTTTTTTTCAAGCTAGACATTGCTAGAGCTTTTGATTCGGTCTCCTGGGAATATTTACTTGAACTGATGCAAAACATGGGTTTTGGCCCCCGGTGGAGAAATTGGATCTGTTTGCTCTTTTCCACCACCACTTTCAAGGTAGTCCTAAATGGAGACCAGGGGGAATGCATTGCACACAGACGTGGCTTGAGGCAAGGGGACCCCTATCCCCCTATCTCTTTATCCTGGCTATCGACCCCCTGCAAAGGCTTCTACATCTGGCGACCGAAGGTGGGCAACTAACCAACATCGGAAGTCGCCATGCTAGATTGAGGACTTCGCTTTATGCAGATGATGCAGCTGTTTTTCTCAACCCTGTACAAAGCGAGGTGGATGTTCTTATTACCATGCTTAGGGACTTTGGCAAGGCAACAGGGCTGCACGTCAATCTTGGAAAAAGTCTGGTGGCACCAATTCGATGCCAGGAAGTAGATCTGGACGACGTCTTGCGTAGTTTTTCGGGGGCAAGAGCCAGCTTCCCACTGACTTACCTAGGGCTACCACTCACTCCTGGCCGCCTACGTAAGGTGCATTTCCAGCCTCTCCAGGATAAGATCAAAGGTCGGCTCTCGGGATGGAAGCCATCATTGTTGTACATGGGGGGGCGCCGAATTATGGTGAACTCAGTTCTAAGTGCCATCCCAACTTACACCCTCACGGTGCTGAAACCGGCGAAACAATCTCTTCAAGAAATTGACAAAGCAAGAAGGCGGTTCCTGTGGGCAGGTAACAAGAATATGCATGGCGGAAAATGCAAGGTCAATTGGCTTAAAGTTTGCTCACCTGTCCGGTACGGTGGTTTGGGGGTTCCGAACTTAGAAAAGTTTGCCAGAGCTCTTCGACTGAGATGGTTATGGTTCGAATGGAGGACGCCAGAGAAGCCTTGGATATGGACTGAAACACCCTGTGATGAATTGGATAAGGATCTTTTCGCGGCATCAACGAGAGTCCAAATTGGTGACGGACAAAAGGCGAGCTTTTAGGAATCAAATTGGATCAGTGGCCAAAGCCTAAAAAGTCAAGCACCGAATCTTTATAGGCATTCGAAGAGGAAAACCCGCACCGTCCAGGACGCGTTGCAACAAGAAAGATGGATTAACGACATCCGCCACAGCCTCACCATTCCCCTTCTTGATGAATCCTTCTATGTTTAGGAAATTTTAGCCCGTGACACCCCACAACTAATAGAGGGGGTACAAGACTCGATTGTTTGGCAATGGACAACTAATGGGGAATACAGTGAAAAATCCGCGTACCAATTCCAATTCAATGGAATGGTACTCTCGCCATCAACAAAGTTGTCTTGGGAGGCATGGGCTCTGGCAAAGTGCAAAATCTTCAGTTGGTTGGTTCTTCAAAACCGGGTGTGGACAGCTGACCGGTTACAGATCAGGGGATGGCCAAATAATTATTTCTGCCAGCTATGCTTTCGAAATCTCGAAACAATCGACCATCTTCTGTTTGAATGCCCGGTCTCAAAGCAAATCTGGTTTGGGATTCTCACATGGCTGCACCAAGGGCACATCATCCCGAAATGGAACACAAGTAGAAACCTCTTAGATTGGTGGACACAAGGAACAAGCGACCCGGAAGCAACAAAACAGAAAGGACTCAGAACTCTCTTCTTGCTCATTGTTTGGGAAATCTGGAAGGAACGAAATGCAAGAATCTTTAGAGCAAAGGAGGCGACAGTACACCAGATGATTAGTCACATCCAAGAGGAATTAGGTTGGTGGAGTATGGCCGGCGCTAAACACATTGGGAGAATGTTGCAATGAGGAGCTAGGAAGGCTACATGCAAGCTTGTTTGCATGTTGTCATGTACAGTTTTTCTCTTTCTTAGCCCTTTGGCTATTTGTACTTTTTCTCCTTCTATCAATATAACGCCAGTCAATTCTGACCGGCTGTTCGAAAAAAATTGACCGCTTCGTGGCATCGATATCGATATGCTTCGCCCGCATGCTAGTAGTAAGCACTAGCATGGATTCTAGGGCTTAGCTCAGTTGGTTGATGGGTATGGGTGTATGCCTAGACCATTCAAATTCGAATTATGTTGAAGACAAATTGGATGCCTATTTTTTAAAGAGTAAATTGTATTGGATGTAACGAATTACATAAGCTTGTAAAACACACGTTTTAATGTACGGACATGTTGATGCATGCGAATCAGAACCAAATAAGCATGCCATGGTTAATCTTACTAAGTTTGAATGTT
The DNA here is from genome assembly GCF_034140825.1 of Oryza sativa Japonica Group. Classification (NCBI taxonomy): domain Eukaryota; kingdom Viridiplantae; phylum Streptophyta; class Magnoliopsida; order Poales; family Poaceae; genus Oryza; species Oryza sativa. Next base: position 29,382,430 of record NC_089041.1, on the reverse strand, counting down.
TATTAGGATGCTACATGGGTACACATTTCAGAATGATGCCATCTAGACATATGTGTACTCGATCAAATACATAGTAGGGGATGCTAATTATACAGTGAAAAAAATACCAGTGATGCAGTGAATTAAAAACAATGGAAGAAAAAAAAATAGTGGTAATTTGCACATATAGTATGCCTCATGACCTCCTGACGTGTGCATGTGCCATTCTAAGCATGTTTCAACTTAGTATATCAACCACGGTTTTGGCGTCATTAATTTTGCACACACCAGACAAGTTTGTGACAAGTATTTTATAATTTTTTCCACTGTACTATGTTGCATCCACCTATTAGGTTTGTGTTAGGTTAATATAATTTACTTTTTAAATACAGAGTCAATCTAGTCTATTCTATGTTGATCCCTCTTGGTTCGTTGGAAAGAAAAGTTGCACGGATTTTTCTCGCTAACCTAGCTCCGGAGACTGCATGCCGTTGGATCTTGCGGTGACCGTGCGTCGTGCGTACATGAATCCGCCTGACCCAAGCCCACGTGGGCCACGCCAAGGGAGGCCCAGACAGCCAGATTAGCAGGCCTTACGCCCGTTACGCGACGTCAAACGGAACGAAGAATAAGTTCATCTTAGGCCTCTTAACTTGTTAACGAATCTGATTTTCGTCCTTCAACCAGAAAACCAGGTACAACAGAGGTCCCTTCATCTTATCTCTATGACTCTATCCTCCCTCCCTCAGTCTCTCCGGCAGGACGAGAGGAGCGCGAACCCAATGTCGATCTTGCCATTTTTTATTTTGTGTGTGAAACTGACATGTGGGTCCCACAAGTTTTGTTATTTTTCTTGGTCAAATTGCCACGTCAACGCCACGTCAGATGAACACATAGTCAAAATAGCTACGTAGGAGTCACATCAGCCAAAACCGCCATCTAAACCGCCAAGAGATCTTATCTGCATCGGTTTTGATAGATGAGGGACCCGCTGTATCTGATTTTTGAGTTGAAGGATGAAAATAAGATTCGTTGACAAGTTAAGGGATCTCAGATGAACTTATTCCACGGAACGAGACCTAGGCCTTCTTAATTCCAAAACGGGCCAAGGGCCCAAGTTACCTGAGCTCTAAAATATGTTGCTTCACAATATACCGGTACTATACTCTCCTCCGCTTTTTATAATATATAAAGTTGTTAATTTTTGTTACAACCTTTGATCATTCGTGTTATTTAAAAATTTATGCAAATATTAAAAATATAAGTATTGCTTAAATTTTGTTTATTGACAAATCAAACCACAACACATGAAAAGATATTTACTTAAATTTTTTGAACAAGGTGATCAAACATGATGTAAAAAGTTAACATTTTTAAAAAAAACAGAGGTAGTACTAGCATTTCTAAGACGAAGAAACTTAAGAAACAAACAGCAAAATACAAGGATCAATGAGAATTACTCGAACCTTGCAAAAGAGAATCATTCGCACCACATCGATCAACACAAGAATCACGCCCATCAGAGTGAATCTTTCGTTGAAAGTTTAACCACAGAGTGAAATTTGCAAGAGGAAGAGACGTGCAGATCGATAGTTAAGAAAAGAGTTCGTCGTTTCAGCTCTTGTTCACAACAGCCAGCATCCCCAAGTACAAACCCCCATTGATTTTCCTACAGAGATCGAGTTTAAATCATTTCGCTATGAACATTGTGGTTGGTTGATTAGAAAGAGGCCGAAGTAGTTCGTCGCAGCTGCTGCTTCGGCTCCGGCTGGGGCACAATCTGCATTACTGGTTCCAGCTTCTGCGTCAAGAATGCTTTCAGGAAATCGACGCAGCTAGGGAATGTTGAGAAATCAGCAACAGCCTGTTTCATAAAAACAAAGATTCAGTAATGCATCAACTGAACTGTAGAAAAAACTATATACTACTCCCTAGTTAATTAAGACGATCGTTCAGTTCAAATTAGAAATTCGTACCACCCTGAACAGTCATAATCTGTCCTATAAGTGCGCATCTGGAGGAATTAGTACATTGAGAAAATATACTAGAGCAAGTAAGATATAAAGAACCATTTTTTGCAGAGTACTACGTGCATGATTTGTCCACAATGTCACCTGTTTAACCTCAAATTGCAACCTTTGCTCGCCCATCTATGACCCAGCATCCCAAGGAGTACCACATTTGCACACACACACACAAGATGCTAATCAAGGCTCGTTACCCCTCTCTCTCTCTCTCTCTCTCTCTCTCTCTCTCTCTCTCTCCACTGAGCATCCAGCTCAATTATAAACCTAACAACTAGTAAGAAAATTATATTTCTAGTTTGGCTTTAACTAAAAAATGACTTTGCAGAGTTTGTGCAAACTGGGAGCCACAGAAAAGATTTAAAAACAAACAAAGAAACAGTGGAGCTGAAGCTCACATCAAGATCAGTGGAACTGAGTACTAGCAGTGAGCAATTAGTAGGATTTAGGAGGAGAAGCTACTAATAAACATTTTTTTTGTTGTTACCTTGTGCTCCCTGAGGCGCTGGTTCTCCTCCTCCAACCGCGAGATCTTGTTCTCGAGCTCGTTCGTGTATGCCTGCGTTGCCACCACATGAGCGTCTCACGAATCCATGGGGGGGGGGGGGGGGGGGGGAAGGAAATTGAAGCTTCTCTGCAGATTGATTCGATGGATGGAAAGCTCACCTGCTTCCGTGCTCGGGACCGCGCCGCCGACTCGCGGTTCTTGATCATGCGCTTCTGCCTCCGCTCCACCGTCTTCTCCACCACGCCGTCCACGCCGCCGCCGCGCTTCCGCCCCGCCACGCCCACCTGCGAGAGGAACCCCGCGACGCCGTGCCCGTCCACGCGGTTATACACGCCGTCCACCACCGCCCCGGAGCCGCCCACGTACTGCAGCGTCGTCGTCGTCGGCGGCGGCGGCGGCGGGTAGTGCCCACGCAGCCAATGCGCGCCGGCGGCGGAGGCGGCACCGTCGACGGCGACGCCGGCGCGCGAGAGGAAGTCCTCGAGCGTCATCTCGCCCATGGGCGTCGCGTGGTGCCGGCCGGTGCTGGCGCCCTGGATGTCGCGCCACACCTCGTCCACCGTCTTCCTCCCCGCCGTCTCCGCCGCCGCCGCCGCGGCGGGGAGCACCGTGCGCAGGAGGTCGTCCAGGTTCATGCTCCGCAGCGGCTCGCCCAGGTGGCTCTCCACCTCGTTCAGCGTCAGGCTGTACACCGACCCCTGCCGCGACAGTGCCCCTTCGCCGCCACCGCCGCCGCCGCCGTGGCACGACATTGCGTGGACTCCCATCCACACACGCACACACACTCACCCTACCCACGTGCGATCAGCTAGCTGCAAACAAAAAAAAATGGCGCGGAAACATTAACAGAAGCGATCTTGCCGGCGATGTAGGAGGAAAGAAAAATCTTGGAGCATGCCAAGAAAGGGGAGAATCTTGCAAGGAGGGGAGAGGTTTTACCTGAGCAAGCAAAGCAGGGGAAGGAAGGGACCAGATGAGAAGAGAATCTGGAGAGAGAAGCAGGGGAGGAAGAAGAGGAGGAGATGGTGATGATGAGGAGGAGGACATTAATAATCTAGGGTTGCCACCCACAAAGAGGGTTTGGGCAGTGAAAGCTACTGATGTGGGGGGAGGAGTCCTGAAAGGGAAGGGGAGGAGGAAGAAAGAAAGAAGAGGAGCAAGCAACTTGAGCTGAGAAAATGCTTTGCTTTGCTAGCTGATGAATGAATGAATGAATGGAAAGAAAGCCTAACTTTTTGGCATGGCCAATGTTCCAGGGCTGTAGGTATTGCTGGGGTAGTAGAAGGAAGCAGTATTTTCCAACTTTTTTTTTTTGGTTTTTGGAGGGAGAACTGTGGCTTGTGGGGATGAGCAGAGTACTCCACCTCCACTGGGCTGGCTGGGCCCAACCCCAAGGTGCCTCATCAATCTCAAAAGAAGTTTTTTGGGGCTTTCTGTTTGGGATATTTTAGTGTTTCTGCTGTAGAACTTTTTTTACTAACACAAAAATAACAAATTTGAGATATTTTGGAAGGAAAAAAAAAGCCCATAATTTCTTCCTCCTTTCATCCCGTTCATCGATGTTGTTATCGCTGACTTCCTTATATCACTCTCAAGTCACAGTCGCGGGAGAAAACTCCGCCACCACACCTTGAGTTCAATGCTGTCACAACTCATGTCCCTCTCTCTGTTTGCTAGAGAGGGGAGATGGGCGGGTGGTTGAGATTTAAGAAAATCACAATCTATAGTATATTTTGTAACATATATTTATTTATATAAGGAATCGTTGTGCTTCTCTTCAATTGCTAGTACAAAATCTAACATTAACATATAACGGTAAGTATGATTTACCGCTCTAAACCATGGGTTATACCTTCTTTTGTCCCTGCTACCTCTGAATTCTTTCAATCAAGCTCTCGCCCTACTAACATCCACCAGTTATTGTACAAGTGCCATTAACATAAATTTTGTATGCGATTTCAAGAATAGTTAAGAATTCCAGGTCGATAATAGCAGCAATAGCAATTGTCCCAGAGTAAAGGAAGCATGCCAATGTAGATGGACATGTAGTAGAGGAAGATATTTTGGAAGAAAAAAAAAGAGACATAAATCCCTCCTTTCCTCCCTCTGGGCGTTGTTGCTTTCACCGCCTTGCTTGTACTACTGCCACGTCACAATCGTAGGAAATAATTCCATCACCTTGAGTTCTAAGCTCCATCAGGATTCACGTCCCTCTCTCTGTTGGCTAGAGATTGAAGACAATGTTTTTTACTAGGCTAAGATCCATGGCTAGAGAGCAGGTGGTTGAGATTTAAGAAAATCTCTATCATCTATGTGTTTCTGTAATACAAGACATAAGTTATAAAGCAATCACTATGCAGCTCTTCAGCTGCTATAAAACCCAATGTTGACATATAAGGCTGTGTTTAATTTCTGGAAAAAGTTGGAAGTTTGAGGAAAGTTGAAAGTTTATGTGTGTAGGATAGTTTTAGATGTGATGTGATGTGATAGAAAGTTGGAAGTTTAGGGTAGTTGGGGATGAACTAAACACGGCCTAACAGTACATATGATTCATCACTCTAAACCATGGGTTATACTCCCTCCGTTTCACAATGTAAGTCATTCTGTCATTTCCTATATTCATATTGATGTTAATGAATCTAGATTGATATATATGTCTAGATTCATTAACATCAATATGAATGTGAGAAATGCTAGAATGACTTAGGCCCCCTTTGATTCAAAGGAAATTCATAGGAATTTTAGAGGATTTTATTCCTATAGGAATTTTTCCTATATAGCCCTTTGAATCAAAGGAATGGATCCTATGAAATCCTATAAAATTCCTATGGAATGCCTCTTCCCATGCAAATTTTAGAGAAAATTTAACAATGAGGTAGAACCTCTTGGTAACTTTCCTTCGAGTCTATCTCTATCATCCAATTACTGTGTTTTTCCCGCGGTTCAATCAAACGGTCATTCATGTGTTTTTCCTGCATTTTGCAATCCTATGTTTTACACTTAGGTGGTGTTTGTATCCAGGGACTTAACTTTAGTCCCTGTATTTAGACACTAATTTAGAGTATTAAATATAGACTACTTACAAAACTAATTACATAAATGAAAGCTAATTCGCGAGACAATTTTTTAAAGCCTAATTAATCCATAATTAGAGAATGTTTACTGTAGCATCACATAGGCTAATCATGTATTAATTAGGCTCAATAGATTTGTCTCGCGAATTAGTCTAAGATTATGGATGTGTTTTATTAATAGTCTACGTTTAATGTTTATAATTAGCGTCTAAACATCCGATGTGATAAGGACTTAAAAGTTTTAGTCCCATCTAAATAAGGTCTTATATTTCTATCAAAATCCTACGTTTTTTATATTCCTACGTTTTCTCAATCCTGCGATTCAAAGGGGCCCTTGCATCGTGGAATGGAGGAAGTACATTCTTTGTCCTTGCTATCTCCGTGAGTTTGCTCAATCAAGCTCTATAGCTGGTAACATCCAGTACTACGTACTCGTACCAATATTTGTAAAAGTGCTTGTAACATAAATTGTACAGGCTTTTACATGTTGAATTCAAAAATAGTGAAGAAATGCAGCCGGATAATAGAAGCACAACAGTAACCGTCCCAGAGCAAAGGAAGCATGCCAATGGAGGACATGTACTAAACACTGTGCATAGTCTGACATCTTTTGCATCGTTTGGGCATTGGATGAGCAACACAAGGAGGGCTGGCTGGCTGGCCATGGGCTATGGCTAGTCAATGATGGATTGGACGTCCGATAAAGGCAGAGACAAATGAACAAACAAACGTATGGAGAAGAGAAGAGCAGCACAAGATGCCGGCTATCATAGCACTCTGCTACTACGGCTGTGTCTAGTTCAGCGCAAAGTTTATATTTTGATTAAAATTGAAGATGATGTGATTGGAAAGTTATGTATGTATGATAGGTTGATGTGATGGAAAAAGATTGAAGTTTGGATCCAAACTTTGGATTTAAACACAGCCTACTATGTAATTGCAGTGACCTACACAACACCCTATTGTGGATAACGTGATCATCTGACAGTTTAGTGTGTGACTATGCAAACCAAATACTACTAGTACTGCTCGTACTCGTAGTACTCGGACGGTCAAACTGATTGATTGGCTCAAGGGGTTTAGGGCAGTTTTGGTGGGGTCCCTTCAACAGGCAAACGATATGGATGGAAAGGAATAATATTGGATCATCCTAGGTATCTCAGTGAATCTACTATTACGGGAGAAATCGGATCAAAGTTTTCTTCTGATGTCCTGATCAACTGGAAATTGCATGAAAATTCTTAACTACCCTGAAATAAACATGAATGGATTGGCTTAACCTGTCACACCGGTTCTGAACTCAGGGTTGTCCTTTCTTTTTGTCTTAGACATTGGTTAGATCCAGGGTAAAAATTTTTACTGTGCCACATCGAATATACGGACACACATTTGAAGTATTAAACGTAGTCTAATAACAAAATAAATTACAGAATCCGCCTGTAAACCGCGAGACAAATTTATTAAGCCTAATTAATCCATCATTAGCAAATGTTTACTGTAGCACCACATTGTCAAATCATGGAGCAATTAGGTTTAAAATATTCGTCTCGCAATTTACACGTAATATGTATAATTAGTTATTTTTTCGTTTATATTTAATATTCTATGCATGTGTCCAAATATTCGATATAACATCGTGAAAAATTTTACCGGGGATCTAAACATGCCCTTATAGATTATGGATTGCCACGGGCATAGTTTCTAAGCTCTAAAACATTCAAAGAAATTCTAGTGAAGAAAGTTTCTTAATCAACATTTCTTTGAAAAAAAATTCAAATCAATTTTTCAGCTTTCTAATATTTAATTTATTATGCTGTGTCCTCAAATAATTGTCATGAATTTAATTTTATCTATCAGTTACAAAGAACATGCCGAAAAAAAAGGGAAAATCTTCATCTTACTGAACTGAAAGGAGAAAATACTATTAATGCACTTTGTCGTTTAAGACCAAACAAATGCAAGCTACAGATTGTGCTACCATGTAATGCAGTGTGTCTCGCTCGATTATATGCAATCTGTTGAACTTGTTGACTCCTTCCGGCATACTACTAGTAAACATGCAAGAAAATTGGTCAAGTCATTTCTCTCATCAAGTCTGTCTTTCAGGAAGGAATCCGATTCCTTCTTTCCTATACACGGTAAAGATAGAAAAAGAAGCTGCCGAAAACGGCATGACGCACTATCTAGTGTCCTTCATACTCCATATATTTATTTGTCATTGTTAATTTCCAAGGCTACACAAAAAGGCACAGGATAAAGAAAACAAAAACTTGTTAATTTGCTAGGGTACAGAAAAAGGCATAGAGCAAAGGAAAAAAAAAGTGTCACGAGGGAACATTTCATGCCTGCCCCTGCCTGCATATAGGACTATATGGCTTTGCATCGCCGTTGAAGATCAGCCAAGGAATGGAATTTGTACCATACAAAAATTAATTCACGGGTTTTCATTATGCATGTTTCAGCAAATCACTAATTAATATGGCATGTACAATAATCATTCATAAAAGGCACTTAGTCTCACTCAACAGGATTTTAGAGTTTTTAGAATAGAAAATAAAAAATATATTTTAGGTTAATGATTAGAGTCTTTATTGTCTTAATTATTATAAGACACATGTATGCATTTAACTATTTGCCACTTTTCCAATTGGCAATTAACTATTTGTTGCCCCTATTTCAACGATATGTGGGTCCACATGTATCTATGACATGTGAATCCAGTGGCAAAAAGTTATTTGTCACATCTAAAAGTGGTAAATAGTTAAATATCTACAAATCCGATGGCCCTAAGAGTATAGCCATATTATGTTGTTAAAAATGTTGTCTAGCTCACTTGAACGATCGACATGGAAGAAATAATTGCTTACTAATTAACAAGATGCTGGAAATGTCGCTCGATCATGTAACTAGATGATGTTAGTCTGATTCCCTTTTAATTCCATTAACCAGCAGCGCATCACATCTTCTTCGGCAGCTTGTTTAATTATTCACCGGCTCCGGTTTAGCGAAACAACGTCAACTTTGCCTTAAAGAATCCGAAAACATCTTGCCTGGCCCAATCAGATCGCCGGATGCACCAAAAAAGATTTCTAAGCAAATTAATCATGTTGATTAGCCGGCGAGCTTATCTCCTAGTACTAGCTAATGATGGTAATTATTGCGTAACGTCATTGATTTGTACTAAGTACCAAAGGTCACATATATTTTTTCTTCAAGCCGTTTAACTCATAATTAAGTACTACTAATGCTACTTAAGTACTTGAGATAATGTCTTATCTAGGAGTACCAGCAGCTAGCTGGACCATAATATTAATGGTGCAAGCCCACTTATCTGATAATGTCCTGTTCATGTGTTGGATATTGACAGTTGCTGTGTTCCCATGTCTCCGGAGTCTCTCCAGCAACCCAACCATTAGCAGAAATTTCAGAAGTACTGTACACTTGGACGTGAACAACAAAAAGTTTGGTTGGTCCACTACTACTATTATTACTTCCTCTATCACATTTTAAGCGCAACTATAAGTTTCAGTGTTTAATTATGATCGTCCGTCTTATTTAAATATTTTTATGATTAATTATTTTATTATTATTAGATGATAAAATATGAGTAGTACTTTTATGCATGACTTATATTTTTTATTTTTTAAAAAATAAATAAATAAGACAAACCATTAAAACTGAAAACGAAAACTAATAACTACGTTTAAAAATGGAATGGGGGTAGTAATGAAGAAAAAAAAAACACCCACGTAGGAGTAGTACTGGTACTCCTGTATGTGCAGAAACTGTAGCGATTATTGGTCCCAAATGTTTATGTACTCCTACCATTAATAAATTAATAATGCAATGCGTCTTTTTTGTTTCGTCACAGGTAACGTGGTTGGACTACTCCTATTATTGACTTGACCACTGACTCCATTTCGGACTCACTCGTCACCCCTCTGACCAAACTACAGTACAGTTTTTACTGTTGTTGCCACCAGCAACCAATCGTGAACCGTAAAAAAGGAGAGGTAAAAGAAAGGGCTTTGTTGGGTGCACGCCACGTGGCGCCTCCCCGACATGGCTTGGCTGTCAAACCAAAGCTTAACAAAAGGGCAAAGCAGATCGCGTCGCTCACTGCCCGATGCTTAACAGCTAATTGTGCGTGACACGTGGCAGTCCAGTGTGCGTTTTCCCTTCACCAAGAAATTCCAGCAGTCATAAGAAAACGCTACTACACCTCTGTCCTAAAATATAAGGGGGTGTTTAGATTCAGGGTGTAAAGTTTTTACGTGTCATATCAGATATTATATATGATGTCGTATAGAGTGTTCGAGTACTAATAAAAAACTAATTACAAAATCTGTTACAGAATCCGTTAGTAAACTGCGAGACGAATTTATTAAGCCTAATTAATCCGTCACTAGCAAATGTTTACTACAACACCACATTGTTAAATCATAGAGTAATTAGGCTTAAAAGATTTGTCTCGTAAATTAGTCGCAATCTATGTAATTAGTTATTTTTTAACCTATATTTAATACTTCATGCATGTGTTCAAATGTTCCATGTGATATGGTGAAAAAATTTAGGGTGGGATCTAAACAGGGCCTAAGAATCTAAAATCAGATAAAACGTTTTCTAATATAATATATCTAGATAGGAGTGTATCAAGATATGTTGTACTATAAAACGTATCATTCGGTTATAGGTTCTTACATTTTTAAATGGAGAGTAGAAAAGAAATTCCGGCAGGCAGAACATGTATATGCATGTAGGAGTACGAAGATGCTCGGCTTTAGCAGAAATGGCAAGAACAAATTCTCTTAACCCTTTCTTTTAGCAAATTCGGCCACCTGGATACTCTAAAATCTCTTAATGGTTTTTATTCATTTGCTTTAGCATAAAGCATACTTCTATCTTAGAGTAGTTTAATTAAATGTGCAAGATCTTGATTTGGCGTCATCTTAGGGTGACTAGCACGGTTTTAATTAGTGGATTTGTGCAAGAGTTTTGCATTAGCAGGATGTGACATTGATTAGTGATGGTGGCATGGAGTATGCCCCTATTCATGTGACGGCATGGTGAAGAATAAAGCCCACCTTCTTTTCCCAGCTTTTGTGAAAAAATAATACTACTCTTTTCCTCCAAACGGATGATTGGAAAATTAATAAGTTAAAAAGATTATTTCTCAAGCTCATTGCTTTTGCTAGCCTCGATATTATACCACCAACTTAATTCTTTTATTGAACTTGCTCTAAGGAAAACAAAATTGACCTCAAATCAAACTGAGCACAGATGTTTCCGAGACATAAGAGTTTTGCTGAGTGCTACGGATCCAAAAGTCTTTTATATATTCTCTGAAACTGAACTGAAAACTCAGCATGTATTGCATGGCCCCAGGGGAAGTGAACTCCACTGATCTTTCTGTAACACAACTGGATATGTCCTTGAAGTTTTCCTTTCTCTCGATTGCATCGAAAGCCTAGTTACGACGAGCGAAGAGAGATGTTGCCAAAAGCTAAAAAGACTTGCTGTCAGATACGCTCTATGCCAATGAGAACTTTCCCTGCACCTTGATAGCCGAGCAAAGATACTACTACCACCGTTTCAGATTATAAGACACGTGTCTAGATTTATTAATATCTATATAAATATGGGCAATGGTAGAAAGTCTTATAACTTGAAACGGAGGAAGTATTCCACTTCAAGTAGACTACACTGCTTACTATCAAGTTGCACCACACTAGATTTTAATTTCCAGTTTCTTTAGTTTATTTGTCATTATTTAAACCTCAAGAATTATAAAATGGAGAAAGTATCAGTAGTAAATATTTTTTAATATTGGTTAGTTCAATAGATAGAGTATAGAAAATCATACTAAGCAACATCATATAAAAGAAAATAGAGGAAGTGTAAGGAAAGTTCCCATTTTCGTCAGCACGCCTCAGAATTCTCCTGGGTTAAACGCATGGCTCATTGCTCTGTCTCATTCCAGATAAACTAATGGCAGTAGTGTTGTCGCAGGTGGTTTCTAATGGTAATTGACTGTTGAGTTGGTTAGAGTACTCTATCCGCCTTAAAAATAAAACAACTCTATACTAAGATACGATACATTTTAATACAATAAATCTGGATATAGAGTATATTCAGATTCGATGTACTAGTATACATTATATTTTAATATGAGATTAGTTTGTTTTGAGATGGAGGAATTATTTGTTGGCCTATACTCGTCAGAGATCTCGATGTTTGGAGAATGGATGGAGATTAAAACTGTCTTTAGATATATGGGTGAAAAGTTTTGGAGTGTCGTATCGGATATACGGACACACATTTGAATTATTAAATATAGACTAATAACAAAAACAAATTATATAATCCTCCCGTAAACTGCGAGACGAATTTATTAAGCCTAATTAATCTATCATTAGCAAATGTTTAATGTAACATCACATTGTCAGATCATGGAGCAATTAGAATTAAAAGATTCATCTCGTAATTTACACGTAATCTAGTAATTATTTTTTTCTATATTTAATACTTCATACATATGTCTAAACATTCGATGCGACAGAGTGAAAAATTTTACGAGGTATCTAAACAGCCCTAAGTGGTGTGCTAGTACCACGAGATGGTTGGTGATAGGTCAGTCAAGAGTTCAAGTTCCAACGTTTGTACTACTCGTTTTCTATTCCCCTGTCCACCTTTTTCTACTTTATTTGTCCCAAAGTAAAATTACAAAGGGATAATGCAGTAATGCATCAAGCAAAAAATAAATCGGCTGATAACTTTGCTTGGTAGTATCATCAATGGCCTGAATGAGTACACACCATAGTACCATACTCATCAGCTAGTAATTCATGGGAGCATCCTTCTGTGAAAGAGAAAAAAAAACAGAGATAGATTCAGGTTGGTATAGTAATCTTACGGGAGTGTTTAGATTTAGGGGTGTAAAGTTTTGACGTGTCACATCGGGTATTATATAGGATGTGTGTCGCATGGGGTGTTCAGAACTAATAAAAAAACTAATTACAGAATCCATCAGTAAACCACAATACGAATTTATTAAGCCTAATTAATCAGTCATTAGTAAATATTTACTGTAGCACCATATTATCAAATCATATAGCAATTAGGCTTAAAAAGATTCGTCTCGTAAATTAGTCGCAATCAGCGCAATTAGTTTTTTTCCTATATTCAATACTTCATGTAGGTGTTTAAATGTTTGATGTGATATGGTGAAAAATTTGAGGGTGGGATCTAAACAGGACCTAAGTGCAAAGCTGTAAACGTTTGTAACCAACGTTCTTTAATAGCACAAGTTGTGGCTGAATCTTTTGAGTATCAAAGGGTGCGTTTGTATAGGAAGATGGCGGGTCCATGGACACATCTGGTAGACTTGTTTGTAAACTATCCATGCCCCTGGCCCTGCTCAATCATGGCAGACACTCTTGAGAGCTACAAGAGGAAGAGCCAAAATAAGTTCATAATCACAGCATCAGGGAGCGGCACGCCCAGATTTAAATAGCTAATCATCATCAGCACCACACACGCCACTATACATCATTCATCAGGACGTATATAAAAAGCTAACTTTGAGCTACGAATCTAAATACATGTGTGTCTAAATACATAGTTAGGATTAGATTTTTTTTTAACAGACGAGTTAATTAAGATTGAGCTCGAGAGCTAGCTCTACCTTATTCCAGGAAAGAAAAAGAGAGAGAACTGTACATGATTCAAAAACCGAGCTTCTAATTCTTCTAGACGCTGCAGTGCCTGCCTGCAATTGTTCAACCCCTCTCTCAAAACAGAAGAAACCTAAGAAGAGGCAGTGCTTGCCCTATAACGTACGTACTCCATCCGCATATTGTATAAAGACTGTGTCTAGTTCGTTGGCTAATTTTTATTTAATTATACGGACACACATTTAAAGTATTAAATATAGATTAATAATAAAATAAATTACAGATTCCGCCTGTAAACTGCGAGACGAATTTATTAAGCCTAATTAATCCACCATTAGCAAATATTTACTGTAGCATCACATTGTCATATCATGGCGTAATTAGGCTCAAAAGATTCGTCTTGCAATTTACATGCAAACTATGTAATTGTTTTTTTTCGTTCACATTTAATGCTCTATGCATGTGTCAAAACATTTGATGTGATGGAATTTTTGGAAGTTTGAAGGGAACTAAACACGGCCAAAATTGTTGATTTTATTTGACTAAAATTTTGAAACTTATTTTATGTAATAAGTTATTTTGGGTTTATCCTAAATCAAACATCTTTACAAGTTTATAGAAAAAATACAATTGTTCATTTGATTCTACTCTTAAGTCTAACTATCAATCATGTCTTACTTTTTAAGTTTGTTTATTTAACATTGTTTTCAAAAATAAAAATGAAGGTTGACCCTAATGAGCCCTGAGATTTTCTCGACAATGGAGTACAAACGAATTTCCCGTACGCAAACGTGAAGTAGCAGTAATACCTCCTTCCCATAATAAATACAATTTTGCAATATTTATGTCCAATATTTGATCGCTCGTCTTATTTGAATTTTTTATTAGTATTTTTATTGGTACTAGATGAAAAAACATGAATAATACTTTATGTGTGTGACTAATTTTTTTAAAATTTTTTAATAAGATGGATGGTCAAATGTTGGATACAGATATCTAATGCTGCACTTATTTTGGGACGGGTAGTGCAAACGAAGAGTTGGTGTGATGTTTTACAGATTTTTTTTTTTGAGTGATCCAGCTGAATGCTGTACGGTAAGCTATTCCAGCTAGCTGCAGTGGCAAGTGGCAACTGCGGCTTCTACTTTCGTACGGGCCTGACGTGGAAATGCACGCGGGTAAACGGGTTGGTCTTGAAAATGCTCCTCCTACTACTACTGTGATCTTACCTTTCACTGCTACTGCTGTCCAATTCGCAGCAGATTCTTTCTCACGTTTTGATATTACCTTCACCGTACCTTCCACCCTTTTTACTGGCGTCTGAAATTTCATCGGATTCGATTCGTTTCCTGTCCTGCATTTCCAATGTTCAGAGCGTTAAGATTGATCTCGCTCACACGGTTCAGTTCGTTGTAGAGATTAGAGAAGGCTCTCTCTCCTTACCTGAATGAAGGCGAGCAACGCAGTCTTTGTAGAGTAGTCTGAACCATCCAAGTGGAGTCCTTACTTTGTTCTAAAATGTAACAATATACAATAGTATGAGACGCGTTTTAATACTACGAATATAAATAGGGGTTAAAATTTACCCCATCCATTTTAGGTCACTGTATTTTAAAAGGAACGGAGTATTCCCTCCATCCCATAAGAAAAAACTAACCTATGAGTAAATGAGATACTACATGTTACAACGAATCTGGATAGAGGTAGTGTCCTATCTACTTTTGTGTTGGTTTAGTAAGTGATGCTCCTGTTGCTGTCAACTGAACCTAACCGAACTGAACTGAACTGAAGAGCTGAACCGAACTGAACTGAACTGAAGAGCTGCTTTGCGTTTAACAGCGAACAGTTAGGTTCTGTGCACCGATGCTGACATTGTTTATTGCTATAAGGACGAATCTTCCTGTAGCTCACCTTCCACCGGCCGTTATTCAGCTAGCAAGAGCACCATAAAAGCTGCAAGGTGCTCTCGTGCCATCCTGATCTCCATCCCCATGGCTTCATGCCGAGCTCAAGCTTTTCTTTCTGTCTGTCCTGTTCTTCTTTCCATTTCTCCTGCCCTTCTGTCGAGCTTATATTAAGGAAGATGTGAAGCTTGCAAAATAGCAAAACTAGAGTACTTACTCTAGTAGTAGATGCAGTTGAATTCAATTGCAAAAGCTAAGTAAAATGTGTTATTATAGTACGGATCAAGATCCTCAACCTTCGAAGTAAACTGATTCCATCACTAATATGTAAGCCCGATGAACCCTAGACCCACACATGTTGGGCTGGTTTGGTTCGTGGCCTAAATTGGCCTTACCAATTTTTGTCAATGTTAAATTTTGGTAACTTTTGTCATGGCTAATTTTGGCAAAGGTAAAATTGTGTTTGGATTGAAACCAAAATAGCCTAAATTAACTGTTGAAATGGCCTATTTTCTTAGGCATGCCAAAATTTGGCTCCAAACCAAATAGACAATAAACACTATTGAAATTGCCAAATATTGGTAAGGCCAATATAGGACTCAAACCAAACCAACCCGTTATTAACAAGGCAAAGTGGCAGGTAGAGTATCTCAATCCTTTCCAGTACAGTCTGATGGGCTGAAACTGCGTGCGAGAGTAACCCAAAAGCCCATTAGGATTATAGTAAAAAATCGGCCCAGTTATTAGTATTCACACAGCAAAGCGTACGACCCATGTACATAGCCCATGAAGAACTTCAGGCCCAGTTGTCTCCGCGCCGAGTCCCAACCGCCGGCATCGGCGGCGACGGCGGTGCGGAAGCGACGGGGATGTAGAGCACCACCGGACTCCGGACGACGTGCTCCGGCGACACCCATCTCAGGCTCCCTTCCAGCACCGCCACCGCCTGCGCCGCCTTCGTGAACCTCCCGCTCACCGTCACGGCGAACGTCTTCTTCTCCCCGGCCTTGGAGAACACCAGCGTCTCCGGCGACACGCTCAGCTTCAGCGACGTCTCCGCGGCCAGCGTCACGTTCGCCGTGTACGTCGACTCCGCCGGCCCGACGTTGGTCACCGTCCGGTTCACCGTGAACGGCGTCTTCTCCAGCTCCACCGTGATCGACGGGTAGTTGAGGTGCGACTGCCCCACCCGGGGGAGATCCCTGCAGCTCTGCAGGCTGGAGTTGCGCACGATGATCGGCAGGACATACTCGCCGACGAGCGTGCAGAGGAAGCCGGCGTATTCGGCGACTCCGATGTCGTAGACGAGGCCCGGGTCGGCGGCTCTCGTCGGGTTCACGTGGCCGGCGCCGGTGTTGAAGGGCCCGAACAACATGGTCTTGTTGTGCTGCTCGTCCAAGATCGGGCCGCCGGTGTTGTCGACCTCGTCGGATGTCGTCAAGATGGCGGACTTGATGGCGGCCGGCGACCAGTCGGGGTGGACGCTCTTGACAAGCGCCGCCACGCCACTCACATGCGGCGTCGCCATGGACGTGCCGGATATGACGTTGAAAGACGGCGGCGCGGCGGCGGCATCGGTGCGAGCAACCGACGAGGGCCACGCGGCGAGGATGTTGAGACCTGGTGCCATGATGTCCGGCTTGAGGATGCCGACGTTGAGGAAGCTCGGTCCCCGCGACGAGAACGCCGCGAGGGTGGGAGCTGGACGAACACCTAGCACTGTCCTGTTCTTGAACGTGATGGTCGCCACCGGATTTCTCGACCCCGCGTACTCTATCATCCTGGCTCCGTCGGCAACGGTCACCTGCACCACGTCGGAGCCGTAATCCCGGAGGATGGTGGTGTAGCCCAAGAGGTCGGTGTTGATCAGCACCACGCCGGCGGCGCCGCCGCGCTTTATGTTGTCGACGACCGTCGGAGGGCTCCCCTCCAGCTTGCACAGCACGATCTTGCCCTTGATGTCGCCCGTGTCCGCGATCTCGCAGAGACCAGCCTGCTCCTTGGAGTAGGACAGAGGGTACGCCTTGCCGCTCGAGTTGCTCGCCTGATCAAGCGCCTCGCCGTCGATGACCCTGCCGTCGCCGAGCCGCGTGGGGGCCGAGAACCGCCGGTCGACTGAGCTGGCGGCGACCGTGACCATCCACGGCGCTTCGTTGCTAAGCGTCGCGAACGCCGGGCCATTGTTGCCGGCGGCGCACACCACGACGATACCCTTGGACACCGCGCTGAACGCGCCGATGGCGAGGGGGTCCTTGTCATAGTCCGCAGCAAAGCTGCTACCGAGGGAGATGGAGAGCACGTCGACGCCATCCTTGATGGCCTCGTCGATTCCACCCAGCAAGGCCGACTCGGTGCACCCTTCCACGGTGCACACCCTGTACATGGCGATGTGCGCGCCAGGCGCGATTCCGGCGACCGTGCCCACGCCGAGCCCGTTCACCGCGGCGCCGTCGACGAAGTTCCCGGCGGCCGTCGACGCGGTGTGTGTCCCGTGCCCCACCCCGTCGCTGGTGTCATTGTCGCCGGGAATGAACGACTTGACGCCGATGAGCTTGTTGTTGCACCGGGCGGCGGTGTCCCTGCAGGAGCCCTTCCACCTCGCCGGCGGCGGCGGCACGCCGCGGTCGTCGAAGGAAGGGTGCGAGGAGTCGATGCCGGTGTCGAGGACGCCGACGATGACGCCCTTCCCGTACCCGGAGTCCCTCCACAATCCGGCGTCCTTCCTCAGCCCGAGGAACTCCGGCGTGTGCGTGGTCATCAGCTGCAGCGTCCTGTCCGGGATCGCGCGCACGAACCCCGGCTTCTTGGACACCGCGTCGAGCTCGCCGCCGGTGAGCCTCGCGGCGAAGCCGCTGACCGCCTCGGTGTACGAGTGGACGAGGCGTGGCTCGTCGTCGGAGCCGGCGAGCTCACTCAGTGGCAGGAAAGATTCATGCCACCGGCAGTGGTCGTCCTCGCCATCGCCGTGGCCAAGCGGCGGCGGCGGCTCGACGAACACGATGTAGGTTGCACGGCCACCTGAAGATTTCGTGCCAATTTTCTGTGGCGGCGTTGCACCTGGATTGATGTAGCAGAGTGCAGGTTTAGACGATAGGAAGGCGGTGAGCAACAGAATTGGGAGTAAGGACGCCATAGCCTGCATGAGGACTGGAGAAGACGATGGCGATCGATGAAGAAGCTTTGCAATGGTGGTGATGTGTTGTTATACACGCCTGGATGGCATGTTTGTTTTGGCAAGATGATATTAGCCCGTATCAATCAATTACCTTCATCTATGAATTAACCTATCCAATTCACCGCCATTAGTTGGTGCCAAATCCGGCTGGGATTTGAGAGGAATGCATTTCGTGGACGTATCAGGGTCTGGATCCCCTGGAGTTGAGTATAACTCTACCGTGTGGAGTTGGCCAAATCTGTGCTATCCATTGTTTTCTACGGCTGAGATCATTCCTCGTCAATTTAACCTAATAAGTTTTTTTTAAGGAATTTTCACCTAATAAATTAACTCCTTAAATTAATGGTTATGACTTAATTTTTTCATGTGTTTGCTCAATAATAGCGATTTGATTAAGTTCTCACCCCCAAAAAAATGTAACAGAATAACGTTTTGTTATTCCCCAAACAACAGATATAGTCGATCAACTCTAAAGCGGCAGTCAGTGTATATCAACATAGTGCTTTCACATATATGCAAACAGCGAACCATATCAATATTAATGTGTATGATTTTTTTTAAATAATAGATGAATCTTGAATTTTTTGTGCTAATTATACAGTAAAAATGATCTCGTGACAAGCTGTTGATACAAGATTATTTGTTGCATGGTCAGTTACTGGTTTTTAAGTATAAATTAATGTGGCTTAAGCCTAGCCCTTGAAGTATGCCGAATGGCACAGATTTAGCCAACTCCACCCGATAGAGTTATACCCAACTCTAGAGGATCTGGACCCGACGTATCATGGCAATTGATATCTCAGCAGATTTGGGTTGGAATTCATCCTCTGCCAGCGACTCAAATGCAACACTTATCTATGTTTCTGCATGAATCTAGACGAGTTTTAGTTTCATCCTCCACGTTTGCACCTTAATTCATTGTAGGAAAATCATAGCCCAAGTATGGGAGGTAATCGGAGATCCAATTGTGACAGCTAGTGAATGTCGCGAGAGATCAGATAAGTTTGCAGTTGCACGTATATGAACTCATCACTTATTATGCCTGCCTTAACTACAGGCCATTTTGATCCCATAAACGCAAAAAAACATATTATAAGCCTCCCTTAACTATGAAAATTATCGAGTCCAGCACTATAACAGAAAGTATTTTTTACACCTAGGTGACATGGCACCTAGGTGTATGCCTGTAATTTAAATAATTATATAAAAAATACATAAAATTTGATAAGATAATCCATGATAATATAAGTCACTATGCAAACATGCAAGTCTAAATTCGATCGATATATGAAGAAACAAAAATAAGAAATTTTATCTGCACTGTACGGGTACTATTGAATGTCTGATTTTATTATTTTTGTTTCTCTAGTTGTAGATCAAATTTAGTCTTGCATGTTTGTGTATAGACTTGTATCATCACAAACGATGTTACTAATTTTTTTAATTTTTTCTATAACTATTTAAGTCACATGCAAATGATAGGTGCCATGACACCTAGGTGCAGCATATATAGTAAATCATAGCTCAAGTATGGAAGGTAATCGAGGATCCAATCGTGACAGCTAGCGAATGCCTCAGGAGAGATCACATAAATTTTGCACGCATATGAATTCATCACGGAAAGGGGGAAAAAGGTTGGGCTAGATATTGAGTAGGCTACTCAGCAATTCAGCATGATATTGGGCCGATTTACGTATTTGACAGAGCCTCCATGTCTGGTTTTGTGTGGAATAAGTTCATCTTAGTTCTCTTAACTTGTCAACGAATCTGATTTTCATCCTTCAACGAGAAAATCAGATACAACGGATCCCTTAACTGTTAAAACCGGTGCAATATAGGTCTGATGGCGGTTTGGACGGCGGTATTCGTTGACGTGGTGCGTACGTAGCTAATTTGACTCGGTCTTTATATGATGTGGCGCTTACGTGGCAATTTGATTTGAAAAATAATAAAATTTGTGGCCCCACACGTTAGTTAAAAAAATAATTTAAAAATGATAGGCCCCACATGTCATTCTCACCCCTCCTCTTCTTCCTCCTCTCACCCCAACTCCCCTCTAATCATTTCTTTCTCCACTCTACTCGTTCTCTCTCTAGGTGTGAGTGAGGAGGGGCGGCACGCGGCAGCAGGGTGAGGAGGGAGGCAGCGCCGCCACAAGCACTCGCCACCGGAGTTGATAGATGAGCTCCCTCCACCGCCTTCCTCCATAGGGCGTCGCTACTGTGCTCACCACCGGGCACTGGCCACCCCCTGACTGTTGGTCTTGTTCCAAAACTAGCATAAACCAAACCCAAATCCCCCGCTTCGTCTGCTCTGCAACATCCCATGGATCCCCATCTCCCTGCAATGCGGGCTTGGAGAGAGAGAGAGACGAAGAAAGGTGAGTTGGGGAGAGAGGAGGAAGAAGAGGAGGGGTGAGAATGACATGTGAGGCCCACACGGAGCCCACCATTTTTAAATTATTTTTTGGTGTAACTAACATATGGGCCGATATTTTTTATTATTTTCCAAATCAAATTGCCACGTAAGCGCCGTGTCATTGCCATATCGTATGAAGACTAGTCAAATTAGCCATGTAGGCTACACCTTAACGAAAACCGCCATCCAAATTACCATGGGACCTATATTGTACCGGTTTTTGGTAGTTAAGGGGACCCATTGTATCTGATTTTTCAGTTGAAGGACGAAAATTGGATCATTGACAAGTTAAGGGAACTTAGATAAACTTATTCCTTTTGTGGTTGAGCGAGCAAAATCAGACACGAACCATAAGTTGAAGGATACATATGGACTTTTTTCCTCAGGGAAGCCTGCACCTTCTTCCATTAACATTTGGGCCAACATTTCCGGGCTATTAGACCTACACAAAGTCTAATGGAATAAGTTCACATTAGGTCCCTCTATTTGTCGGCCAGTCCGATTTTCGTCCCTCCGTCGCAAAACCGGGTATGACGGGTCCCTCAACTTATAAAACCGTGGATTGTGTCCGGTTTTGGATGACGTGGCGCCTACGTGGCTCCCTTTGACTTGGTCCTCGTCCCACGTGGCATTGACGTGGCGCTTACGTGGCAATAGGATCTCAGGAAAATATAAAAAACATGGGACCTACATGTCAGCTACAAGAAATAATAAGAAAAGGTGGGGCCCCTGTGGTCCCACATGTCAGCCCCCTCTACTCTCTATCCCTCCTCTCTCCCTTACAGAATGGTGAGCGGCGGCGCAGCAGGGGGCGGTGGGCGGAGCGGCGCGCGACGGTCGGGCGAGGAGGGAGGCGGCGCGCCGCGGCTGGGTGAGAGGAGGGGCCGCTCGCGGCAACCGGGCAAGGAGGGAGGCGGCGCTCGGCGACCGGGCGAGGAGGAAGGCGGCGCTCGGCGACCGAGCGAGGAGGGGCGGCGCCGTTCTGCTGGGCATCTCGGGCGGAGCGGCCGACGGCATGGAGCCCGCGCTCGCCGGCGACCTCCTCCTCTGCCTCTTCCTCCTCCGGCCACCTCCACCAGCCGTTGACCCCCACGCACCGCCGACACCCGCCGGCTGCCGACCCCCGTTCCTCTCCCTCCCTCCCATCGACCGGCGTGCGCTGCGCTACCTCTTTTCCCGCCGACCACCCTGACGAGCTCGCCTCCTCCCTCGCAGTGCTCTCGCCACGCTGCCCGCCGCCCGTCGTCGCTCCGTCAACCGCCCCTCTACTCCGCCCTCCGCCCGCCGCCCGTCGTCGTCGCTCCGCCGGCCGCTCCACGACTATGCGCCGGAAGAAGATGACGACGAGGCTAGCACCCCTTCGGCTTCGTGCCGCCGCTCTTCCCGCCGCCGCCCCGTTCATTTTCCCGCCCAGCGCTCCCGCCGCCGATCGCCGCCGCCGTAGCGCTAGCTGCCAGACCCCCCCGAACGGCCGGACCTGCCTTCACGCGGACCGGCGGCGCTCCGGTCGGGGAGCAGCGCCAACCACGCCCGCCGCCGCCGCCGGAGCTCGCCTGCTCCGCCGCCCACCCGTGCCGTCCCCTGCCTGGGAAGGAGAGAGAGAGGGGAAAGGAAAGAAGAGAGAGAGAAGGGAGAGGGAAGAAGAGATGAGTGAGGCTGACATGTGGGCCCCACCATTTTAAAACTATTTTTGTTTGTGCAGCTGACATGTGGGGCCACGTTTTTTATTATTTTCCCGAGATATAATTGCCACGTAAGCGCCACATCAATGCCACATGGGACGAAGACCAAGTCAAATAAGCTATGTAGGCGCCACGTCAGCCAAACTGCCTTCAAAACGCCGAGGAACCACGTTTACCCGGTTTTCTTAAGTTGGGGGCTGGGTCATACCCGGTTTTGCGGTCAAGGGACGAAAATCGGACTGGGCAACAAATAGAGGGACCCAAAGTGTACTTATTCCAAGTCTAATAATTAGGTCAACGTTTCTGGGCCGACTTGGCCCAAGACGGATCACATGGGCGGGCCGTACTAGTCTTCCTCCTTCCCTGCCACCTGCCCGCGTCCGCTTGTTGCCGCGTCGCCTCCACGCTCGCCTGCAACGCTGTCCGTCGCCTTCAGCTCCTCGTTCTGCTGCTTGGATGCGTCCTTCGTCTCCCTTGCCTTCTCCACGGTGGTGTCCTTCGCTTCCGCCGCGTCGCCGTACTCGCTGGGCTTGGTCTGGGCGGCGGTGTCCCTCACGACGCCGAGCGTGCGGCCGACGGCGCTCACGAGGGACCAGGCGCCCCGCTGCGCCGCCTCCAGGATGCCGGCGCGGTGGTGCTCGGGGCCGGCCTCCTCCTCGCCGACCACGCGCGCGCGCTCGGTGCCTTCGGGCGTGATCTCGCGCGCCGCCTCCCGCGCGCGCGCCATCTGCTCGCCTCGCTTCTCCTGCGTCGACGACATGATCGCGCACTGCACTGCTAAATTGGTGGTTTCCTGTTCGTCGTAGGGTAGCGCCTCTGATGATGAACATATATAAACCTGTACGTGCGACGGCTAGGCGACACGTCCCTTAGAGGGTGGACACGTATTGCAACGTGTCACGTTTGATAGGATTTTGGTCACGGCCAGGGCCAAGTGTGCCCCTTATCTCCGAGAAGACGAGTAGCATATGCCAGCATTACCATGAAAGGGTACGGAGACTAGTGATTGAAGTTTTCTGAGTAGCATTTTAAGATCTTGAGTTCAAATCTCTATAAGATCGAATATTCGGATTGGATTATTTGAGGGCTAAGTTTTAATAGGCTAAGTTTCTAATTTAAAAAGATTGTATATATCCAGAGTAAAAGAATACCCTTCTAAAAAAATGACATCATCAACGTTCCCCACTCCCTGAGCATCTCTGAACATCCATGCAAAACGATTCAAAAGTGGTTGATTATTAAGCATCCTTGCATAACAAATTTAGTCTGTGAAACATCCATGAATCATGTAGTGGTATATGTTTACACAGCTCTGATCGCTAAGCTAGCATGGAAGGATGATTATTAAACATGCTTAATAATTTTATAATGCTATATTTTACTACCAAGCTTCACCCAACTCTGTTTGATCAAAGTAGCAACCGGTTGGTCCATCCTGAGGGAGCAGAGCTGCCTTGACCGCACCTCTCGCGCCTTCTTCAGGAGGGATGATCCCTGTATTCCAGTTGATCTCCGTGTTGACAAATCCAGGGTGAACGCAGTTGATGCGCATCTCCGGGTGCCTCTTGGCCAGGATCCTGGTGTAGAGGTTGACGACGGTCTTGGACATGCTGTAAGCCGGCAGCATTGTTGGCCATCCTGCCTCCTCAAGCCGTTCGTTCTTCAGGTCAAGCAAGAACTCGTTCAGCATCGCTTCTATCCGTGCTTCGTCCCAGATGTCGATGTTGCGCAGCTCGTCGCGGAGCTTCTCATTGGGAATTCTCTGTGGCAAGTTTGGCACAGGAACTATCATGTTGTTAGGTAAGCTAGTTGAAGCACAGAAGTACCCTTTTTTTTAATAGAAAGAATTTGTACCTTCAACTCTGACCGAAGAGAGGTGGTGTTAACAATTCTTGCTCCTGACGGCGATTGTTTCAGTAGCGGCAGGAGAGCTTCTGTTATCCATTTCAATCCATAATAGTTGGTGTTGAGGCATTTTACTGCCTCGTCGTATGTTTGTACAATTACTGATTGGATCAGATTGACTGCTTTGCCGGATAGCTGAATTGCAAACACATTTTTTAGTGGTTGAGATGGTTGCTGCTGACTATTCATTTGTGCATCAAAAAGAGAATTTTTAATTGAATAGACACCAGTGTTCAAAGTTCGCAATGAACACTACGCACCAAAATAACGCAAGGATATCTGACACTAAAACTACTGACAACTGTAAGGGGCCATATCATCCAAGGGAAAAATTAGAGAACAAAATAGGGGAGGCATTTGAAGCTATGCAAATATGCTACTTCCTACTGGCTGATAATACTTGTTGTTTTGAACAAAGACACGGTATGCAAAAAACAACTTTAACCACTATTTTTTATTATAATATATATATATATATATAATATCAATAAATATATGATTTTATTGGAGCACCTTTTAAGACCAATCTATACATATGGTCACCATATTTCTACAATAAATATTTTAGATGTTATTTATAGTTAAAGTTTTTAAAGTTTGAAAATAGCTTTGTCCAAAACAATAAGTATTATCAATCCAGAGAAAGTAAAAAGCTAACATAAATCTACATACCCAAACCCTGGGATCAATGTTGAGAGCTCTCAGGCCATCCTGGTCTACTGCAACCCCTCCAACACCTGCATTGTTCACCTGCATTTCTCACGCGATCTTCAGTATATGTTCGTTCTTGTAGAAACAGATTGGTTAGACTTTGTAGTAAAGAGAAGGAAACAGCTGTATTTTTACCAAGATGTCAAGCTTTCCAAATCTACTGTTGATGTATCGGGCCAATGAGGCACGACTGTTACCATCTAGGATATCAAGTTGATGGAAGATTATGTTGGAGAGGTTAGATTCATGGCAAAGGGACTCAACAGCATCTTTCCCCCTTTTCTCGTCTCTTGCTGTCAGAATGACTGTCACACCTTGGAGGGCAAGCTGGCGGCACACTTCTAGGCCAATCCCTCTGTTTCCACCAGTGACTACTGCAAGCCTAAATCGGACAGGCAAAAATTTAGTATCCTGTTCATTGAGGACTAAAAGTGCCTATTTTTTGTATGTATAGTAATACCTTTCAGGTATTGTTTCATGGTCATGATTCACTGCCTCAAGCCTGTGGAACAAACAGTGTGAGTTCTGTTGCATTGGATAAAATAGTAAAAATGACTATAATCTCTTTTGTGCTGAAAAGTACTGGTGGCGCAGGGTGGTGTTCTTGGTGCAGAAAGAAAAATGCAAAAACTCTATGATTTTTATGAGTAACTTGACGTCTCATGAGAGCGGAATGGTTAAACTGAATGCTGCTAAACTAACAAAATACGGTTCTTCAAAAGTTTAGAGTAGCTGATCCTAAAAAAAGAAGAAGAAGTTCAGACTAACTGTTGCACCTAACCAGCTTACTATTTTTTGGGGAAACGAACCGGCACCAGGTGTGCCAATTTCTTTGAATATAGTAGGAATAAAGAGTATTTATAGATATCATCTATGCATTACCCCAACCAGGCAGCAGAAAGGAATAAACAGGCAATAGCTTTTATTGCCGTGGAACAATATACTAAGGGCTTGTTCACTTTATAGCTATTTTCAACCTTTCCAAAATTTAGCATTGCTAAAATATAGATTAAATATGATATTGTCAAATTCTTTAGACATGACCAATATTTGATAACAAAGTAAACACCGCCATACATTTGTTGATTTTACCAAACAATGATATGGTTTAAAATGATAGTATGAATCTAAACAGGCCCTAACTGCCCCTCTTATCCATATCTCGACATATAGAGTACTGAATATAGTTATTTACTTGAACAAGGAGGTTTCTACCTGCTTATGTTGAAAACAACATGAGGGTTTTGGGTGAGTAGCTAATAAATACTTAGAAAAACATGCAACCTATGAAATGCTCTGCACTCAGGATAAATTCAGACTTTCAGACATGCACTCAGGATAATTTCAGACTTTCAGACATGTATAGCATGGACAGGAATACAGCATTTTACAGTGAAGCAGACCTATCAGAGTAACGAAATGGGGGGAGGGGGCGCAACCTGTGCCGCGTTGAGGACGACTGCATCGCCGCCGAGGGTGTTGCGATGCGGATGCGGGTGGCGAAGATGGCTATCCGCTGGAGTCGTCCCTGCGGGTGTGGCTGGAGAGGGGAGCGAAATGGGGTTAGGCCGGGTCGGACTCTCCAAGAAGTAGATGAGTAGCTCGCGGCGGCGGCGGCGGCGGCCATCGCACCTTCAGCTTTGGATAGATAACCGCGTGAGAGGAGGCGCCGGCCGCCGGATTTTGCTTAAAATATTTGGCCGGCGTGCCCCCGCCGGCCCAGCGACAAAAAAGGAGGGAAGCGGCGGCGCTTGGGGTTGCAGGGTTCGGTGGATGACTGAATGGACTAAACCCTAATTAAACAGCATTGTAGGCTTTTTTTTTTAACCACAAGACGTTGCGTTAGGTCTTCTTGTACTGTCGCCTGCGATCTTGACTGCAGGCACAATCTCGTCTCGACGACGACCGGCATCGTGACTCCGTGCGCCGCCGCTGGACTGCCGCCGGCGCCGTAGACGACGACCGTGCTCGCCTCGGAAGGCGGAGCCGGGTTTTGTTGGCGGTTGGGCCCACATGGCAGTGAGCGCGACGGGAGTCTGCGTAGGCGAAGACTGATTTGACTTTTCAGCGGAAGGAGATGACGGGCCGCTGGCGTTGACTGCTCCGCTTTATTCGGACTCCTTTTGGGGTTGGGTTCGGTGTTTTCTTCTCCGACCCCCAAATCTTTCCCCGTTTTAATCCGCGAAAAATTCCCCTAAAAATGTTAAGGATACGCGGGGTACGGCTTTCCAGTATCCAACTGAAATTCGAAGTCAAACGCGTTCAGAAGATGGAAACATAAAATGAGAAATTTTACAGTTGCCAATGCTTTTGCTTAAGTTACAGGTTTTGCATTGCTTATCAGGGGGTTCGGAGTTTTCTGAAGCTGCAGCTGATTTGGATATAGACTGTGCGGTAGTGTAGCATTTTTCAAGTAACAGAGATGTGCTCAAAATTCTTCAACGGAAGGAGGTAACCGGTCACTCGGTCAGCTTTATTCGGACTCATTAGGGGGTCGGAGTTCTCTTCCCTGACCAACCTTTCCCCATTTTTACCCACTAAATCACCACGAAAAAATCCCCCAAAAAATCAAGAGCGTGCGAAATATGGGTTTCCGGCATCCTACTGAAATTCGAAGTCAAACATGTTCAGAATATGGAGGAATAAAATGAGAATTTTCACAGTTGCCAATGCTTGCTTAAGCTGAAACTGATTTGGATATATAGATGATGTGGCAGTATAACATTTTCAAGTGCTTTGAGTAACAGAGATGTGCTCAAAAATTTTTTAGGCATTTTAAATTTCAGAATTTATGAAAGTGATATAAGACACAACGAACTCAAGATTCAAAAGTTCATAAACTTTGACAAAAAAAATTCTAAGCAAACTACGCATATGTTTCATGCTATATAAGTGATATAGAGTTAGATTTCTGAAGTCATTCAGAAAGACCATCGCCCAAAGTGATCTGAACATGGACAAATGAT
This sequence comes from Oryza sativa Japonica Group, assembly GCF_034140825.1. Taxonomy (NCBI): domain Eukaryota; kingdom Viridiplantae; phylum Streptophyta; class Magnoliopsida; order Poales; family Poaceae; genus Oryza; species Oryza sativa. The sequence continues at coordinate 29,354,411 of NC_089041.1, read as the reverse complement.
TGCACACAAGTCCAAGCAATGACTTGGAACTCCAATGTTCAGATCATTGCAGGTTTCTACAGCCCTGTTCAGTGAACTGAACACCATTGACGACGAGATTTGCTCCTGAGATCTTCCTGAGTATCTATCTAGATTCGAGATGATCCAAGGAGATCCTTGCCTGATGAGGAGGGAGCACATCCTTGTCATCGTCAATTATCTGCAACTCTTGTAAAACTTTGCTGCTGCGTGCGACATCCTACACATGCAACACCGCGAGCTATTCTGCTACCTGTTCGTTGTTCAGAGAACCTGTTCACTTTGGGTTTTGGAGAGATGGCATGTGCTTCACAAAGTTAAAGCAAGTCATCTTGTTTTCTTAGTACTAGTATGAATCATCTTGTTTTTGTGCCGAAATTTGGCAAGAAATTGTCACACCAAGTTTACTGACCTTCAGAAAAAAAAAAGTTAATAAATTCAGTCGGCGATCTTTCAAAAAATTCAGTCGGCATTTGCAAATGTAGTGATCCCTCCTATTGGAGACTTGAAGAAAGAAGCAAAATAAACTAACAGCGATAACGACCTGAAATAGAACTATCAAACTGGATTAAATAAGTTGGCAAACATTGCGTACAACGTGGTGTATCAGATCAAAGGATTGGGGAGGAGATGTCGATAACTGAATAAAACTCTCTAGAATACTTGGGCCAATCATTGCCACTGCTACCGGAAACATGGTCGACCCAGCAGCATTCGATATACTAGTACTACTCTCCACGCTTGCAAGTTGCTAATACAGTTGACTTGCTTTTGTTGTCAATCAAAGCATCAGGCATAAACATGGTGCAAAATCTCTCTCTCTCATTCACTGTCTTCTGAAATCTGATCCTGAGAATTCATTCTTTATGTTACAACTTGACCTCTCCAAAATTGAATGTGCATGAGGCGTGTTACTGTTAGTCTGTTACTGACTACAGCACAGCAACACAACATTTTTCAGAATGAATATACAACAGCATGAATTAAGAGCAGCGCAGATGAAAGAGGTGTCTTTCAACGATCCTTTAGTAAACGCGTGGATCGCTATCAAGGTGCTGGGTTTTAATTTGCAGATGAAGTTAGAGAGAGCAAGCTGGCCAAACCTGCCGACACCTACAGATAAACATGGAGAAATGGTAGGGAGAATGACACAAGTGAAGAAGAAGATGGGCATGATGGTCCAGCCAGCCTTTACATGGGGCCTGAAATCCTGAAATTAATCTCAGAGTTAGAGGAACCAACCAAAACAATAGCTGTGCGATAAGGCTAATGAGTAAATATGTGGTCTCCATCTCCATGGAGACGGAGGAGACCTAGCTACCTCTCCCCAACAGAATTTGCAGGCCTCTTGTAAACTGCTGCTGCTACTACATGTGGTGTGGGTGGTATGGTAGGGCCCTGATTGTGTTGGTCCTTTTGGCCATTAGCACAGAGTTCGCCACGTAGCAAATGAAGGTACCTTGTCTAATTATTGTGCTTTTAATTTCCAGCAGGAACTAGGAACCACCCCTAAAGCCGATGAACAGTGTGTTCCCTTTTGCAACAAAAAAGTTCAGAACTCCGCAATTGTTTTTCGGAGCTTTTTTTTAATTAAAAAAACTGTTTTTCAGAGCTTGAACCATGTTTTACAAGCATCATGCTGGTAAATTTGCTTGGTCACTGACGGAGTGTACGCAGCAGTATTGTGTATTGCAAGGCAAATTGTTTGTTTTTGAGCGAAAGAAGCCGCCTTGGTTTGGTAGTACAATTGTTCATCGGCGCACGAGGAGAGATACCACTCAACACGTGGTATTAAAAACCGTAGTACTGCATTTTCCTGGATTGAATTTGGGCAAAGGCGTTAGTCAAGAGGGCATTATAAATGGTAGTTGTCGCTGTTGTTTCCCAGCACCTCTCGCTCGGTTCGTCGTCGCCCGCCCCTACTTGCTTCTTTCCTCCTTTCTTCCTCCTCCTCCTACAGTGGACTCGTGGCTGGCAGCATCGTCTCCTCTCCTCTCCTCTCTTCTTATCCTTTTTAACTTCTCCTTATTGTTGTTGTCGTCCTTCTTCTTCTCCAGTCCACACACACAAAGGCACTCTCTCTTCTTCTCTTTCTACTAGCTGAGTGCCAAGCTTATGGAAAGAGTGGTAGAGTAATCAGAAGGAGATCAGATAAGGGCATAGAGAGAGTCAGAGAGAGGTATGTGTGTGTTCCATGCTCCTAGGATTCATTCAATAAAGATTCCATTTTGAGTTCCCTGATTTTGATGCGTGTCTGTATACGGCCCGATTATTATTTTATTTTTGTCTTCTTACTTGATGATGGCCTTTGATGATCCTTTGTTCATCATTTGGCACATGGGCGCATGTTCTAGCTTGTTTTCACTTCTGCTAAACCATTTCTCTTTGTTAATGAAATCATCATTTGAGTTACCAAAAGCTTATGATCATTGATCAGCAAAGTAATTACTATGGGGAAAAAAAACTAATTCGAGGTCGGCTTACGTGCAGGTGGATCTATAGATAGCTACTGCTCTGCTGCTGCTATTAAGTCAGTCTGTGCTACGATCGAGGAGATGATGGGAGCAGCGGTGACCATGGTGGATCGGCGCATGGCGTTCGCGGCGGAGGCCGACGTTGATAGCAAGGCCGCCTTTGGATTCTTCGGAGGCGAGTGCTTCGTCGGCGAGGGCGACCTGGTCAACCCGGCGCCGCCGCCGCCGCAGCAGCAGCAGGTGCACGAGGGCGGATTCGCCGCCGAGGACGAGAGCGACGGCGACGACGACGACGACGACGACGACGACGTGGACGACATCGAGGAGCTGGAGCGCCGCATGTGGCGCGACCGCGTCCGGCACAAGCGGCTCAAGGAGCTTCAGCAGAGCCGCGCCGGGAGGGAGAGCCGGGCGGGCGACGCCGGCGGCGGAGGCAGGCAGCAGCGGCAGTCGCAGGAGCAGGCGCGGCGGAAGAAGATGTCGCGGGCGCAGGACGGGATCCTCAAGTACATGCTCAAGATGATGGAGGTGTGCAACGCGCAGGGGTTCGTGTACGGCATCATCCCGGAGAAGGGGAAGCCGGTGAGCGGCGCCTCCGACAACCTCCGCTCATGGTGGAAGGAGAAGGTCCGCTTCGACCGCAATGGCCCGGCCGCCATCGCCAAGTACCAGGCCGACAACGCCGTGCCGGGGTGCGACGGCGACGCCGGCGGCGCCGCGCCGGCGGGGCCGCACTCCCTGCACGAGCTGCAGGACACCACGCTGGGATCGCTGCTCTCGGCGCTCATGCAGCACTGCGACCCGCCGCAGCGCCGCTTCCCGCTGGAGAAGGGCGTGCCGCCGCCGTGGTGGCCGGAGGGGAGCGAGGCGTGGTGGCCCGAGGCCGGCGTGCCCAAGGAGCTCGGCCCGCCGCCGTACAAGAAGCCGCACGACCTCAAGAAGGCGTGGAAGGTCGCCGTGCTCACCGCCGTCATCAAGCACATGTCCCCCGACGTCGACAAGGTCCGCCGCCTCGTGCGTCAGTCCAAGTGCCTCCAGGACAAGATGACCGCCAAGGAGATCGTCACCTGGCTCGCCGTCCTCAAGCAGGAGGAGGACCTCTATCTCAAGCTCCATCCCGGCGCCCTCCCCCCGCCGCTCTCCGCCGCGTCCTTCAACGCCAGCGTCTCCGGCGAGTACGACGTCGAAGGAGTCGACGGCGACGAGGCCGGGAACAACAACCTGCAGAAGGCGCAGAACGACGCGACCGCGTTCATGGACCTCACCACCACCATGGATGCTGCTCTGAGCAACAACAAGTTCCTGATCATGCCGCTGATGAAGGAAGAGGCCATCGACGTCGACTTCATCCAGAAGAGGAGCGAGCCGGAGCTGATGCTGAGCAGCGACAGCCATGCCCGCGTCTACACCTGCGGCAACGTGCAGTGCCCGCACAGCAACTACGCGCTCGGCTTCCTCGACCGCAACGAACGCAACGCCCATCAGTACGCCTGCAAGCACAACGCCGCCGCCGCCGCCGCCGAGAGCAAGCCGCCGCCGCCGCACATCTTCGAGCCACTCGGCAGCTTCGACTTCGACCTCCCCGTCGACGGCCAGAGATGCCTCGCCGGGCTGATGACCATGTACGACAACGACGTCGCCGCCGCCACGCAGATGCACCACCACCACCATCAGCAGCAGCAGGCTAATTTCTTCATCCGCGACGACGCGCCGTTCGGAGGCGACGTCGCCGCCACGGCGGCGGCGGCGCCGGAGTTCAGGTTCAGTTCAAATTTCAACGTGACAGGAGGGGGCGCCGTGGACTACGGCGGCGCCATGCAGCAACCGCCGGCGAAGTACGCCGGATCCAACTGGTTCTACTGAAACGAATTCGAATCGAATGGGAACCAAAAGAATCACCACCCCTAGTTCGATTCGATCAGTAGCTTGTAGCTGTAGGGGATTAGAGGAGCTCATAAGCCTGATTAATTTTCAGTGTGCTTGTAAGAATTATTGGTTAATAATTTTTCAGTGTAGATCCATGCTATGCAAGCTTGCAAAACACAGTTGGCTCTGCAAAACGGTTCACGCCATCAAACCTCTTTATGGAAATTTCCATGTTTGATTTTTTTTTTCTTTGTCGTGGTGCTGCTCGTGTACTCGATAGGACGATCTAGATGTACTACGTGAGCTACTTCTCGTGATCTTCTGATCGATCGATATGGACACGAAATGCAAATTAAGCCAAGACATGCATACGCACGGTTTCTCTCCATGAACAAGGTCAAATTTGCTCGTCCAGCAGCTCAAAGATCCTTTTTTAAAAATAAAAAAACATTTTTTTGCAATATTTTTTTATAATAAAAGGTGTCTTTCCCTTATCTAGAAAAGTGATGTTGCCCTTTCATGAGCACAAAGGCTCTTTCAACAGTCTTTCCTTGCGTTAAAATTAAAAAAAAAAAACAATCTTGTGCTTTACTCGATCTGCTGCAGCTTGGTGCCGGTGCTGGTGGCGATACATCCATCGATCCATCATCTTGTCCCTTTTTCTTTGATTCATTCGGTGACCCCTCACTCACATGCTCGTAATCCTCGATGAGCATATCATGGTCATGTAGGAGCTATGAACTGTTGAGTCATGATAAGGACTGTTTACCTGACGGACACGGCAATACAGCACATGGTGCACTCGGCTCAAGGTAACTGAGGTTCTTTTTTTTTTTTGGAAATGTAGCATAACTGATTTTAGTGGCTTAATTGTCTCGAAATGGGCTTAAAAATGTCTGAAGATTTTTAATCAGATGCTATGGTTGAAACAGGGGAGGGAACACTTATAACTGAATGAATTAAGATGCCTCTCCGATGAACATTCGAGCCAGTTGTGAGCTATGGATTTAGGAGTATAAGCTACCATGCTGATGCCACCAAATCTGGGCCCTGTCGGCTCCAAATCATTCTTGAGATCTACCTAATCTGACTCTTAAAAAATAGGTCCTTGCAATTTTTTTATGTACACGATTTGGTTTGTGATTAACATATGCCTTCAGCCGTTTACAGGATTAAAAAAATGGCTAGTGTGACTAGAGATAATTTAACATTCCCATGGTATGGTTCACCAATAATCCTCTACTTTTGGTCAATGTTTAATTATGAAATCGGTAGGAGGAAGAACAAAAGCGGAATAATCACTCATTAAAGTAGAACTAATATACAGCTGTTTTAAAACATATGGGGATGGCTGTTTATTTTATCTGAAACCCTTCCAGTCTTCAGATGAGACTCAAAGAAACTGACAGTAACCTCATAACTAAAAAGTATAGTCAATTGAAGAAACCAACCGAAAGGAATTCCTTAGCCGTTTTGCTGAATCTGAAGAAGAAGATATACTAGAAAAAAAATACTCCTACTATTTTCAGAGTGAAGAAATACTGGTGGCTAGTAGTAACTCCCGACCAAAAACCTCACACGTCGAATTCTGCAGGAATAAATAGGGGAGGACAAGTTGACAAACGCATGGAAAACTCGTGGCCAAAACAAAACAAAAGGCCTCAAGAAGGAACGTTCTCTCCACCTTCAGCTACACAAAAATAATGGAGGAGGCTGCTTTTGATAGCTAGCAGTATGTAGGACACGGCATCAACGCGAGGAGAGGAGAGGACAGTGAGCGAGTACGACGCACGCAGCTGCGCGCCAAGTGTGGCCAGCGAAGAAATTCAGACTCGACTTTCTCAGAGAGGGATCGAGAGCGGCTGCCTGCCGGTCGGCGGCTGACAGCAACATCGACGGCGACGGCGAGTCGGCGATCGATCGATCGACTGCAGTATGGAGATGGAGCCGCTGCAATAGTGAAATTCTCTGATCTGCCGCTCGTGGGTGGTCCCTTGGCTCGACAGGATTACACGTCTCGTGCCTGCGATTGGTGGGTGCTCTCAACACTGTGGATATAGATAGATCCCCCTGCATGTATATCATACAGTGGCTGGCGCAATATTTGCAGTACTGGGGAACATGGATGGAGATGGAGATCGTGGATATGATACAGGTGTTGGGGCCTCATTTGGTTCCTGCATGCGTTTGCACCCAATCCATCTCAACATCGGATTGGTACTACTACTGTTACTGCTACTGTACAAGTCTCGAAGTGCCAATTTTCAGATGTCTCGTGTCATCGTGTGTGTGTGTGCTCATTGCTTGCTCAACATTCAGAGAGAGTACCGAGTACGTACCAATCGTACATATCGCAAGACGGCCTCAAATTCTCTTTGTTGGTAGCAAAAGGAATGATAAACACTTCAAGTCTTGAACAGTTACCAGACTTAGATATGGTAATCATGAAATTGTATGCATGCAGTTTTGTACTCTACTAGTATCTAGCAACAGGAATGCTGATTGCTGAACTTATCTGTCTTCCCTTTCTTCTCTTTAGCAGAGGTTAAGTTCTGAACTTTTTAAAGGAAGTGATGGCCTAGTACTACATCATGGCATGGAAAGGCAAATCTAACAATCTGAAGTAAGTATTGAACCAGTTGTGCTTGCCTATGTTACGTCGTGTCCTTCAATCTTCGTGCTCTTTTTATCAGCAACGCTGAACTATCATGTGCCTTTCATGTTCTCTGTTGAGGGAAGCAACAGGCCGGATATTATACGTTCTGTAGTACGTATAAACGCTAGGAATCTGGGTGACTATGCTACAATAGTACTCGTTTGTTATTATCCTCTCTGAACAGTAACGGCGACAGGTTGGAGGATAACACTTGTCGGCCACCCAACTCATCCAAGCGATCTCTAGTATCACTGAACCTAGTTCATATTCAGGCTGTCAGATTATTCATACAGCCATCATATGTACAGTGATGAGAAATACAAATCGAATTCCTAAGGGATCATATTGATGCAGGAATTTACGAATTGAAGGAATTTGGGTCGATTCAAAATAGTTGCATTCCTGGGCTGAAACCAAGCCTGAATGAGCATGAAGAAATAATGAAGTAAAAATATTTAAAACTTCGATTGAGCTTTGGTAAAAATAAATTTAAAACTTAGATTAGATTTTGTAAACAAAATTAAAAATTTAAGTTGAGACTTGGTTGGGGTGCGCCAGGCCCAGGCTGCAGTGCAACGCCTGGGCGACACGCGAGGGCCCCAGTGGCAAGCCACTATGGTGGACCCTCCCCCATAAAAAATAAATTTAATATCGAAGTGGGCACATGGCCCACATATCAGATATTAAACTGATAAGAACAGATACTACACTTGATCTTAGCCAAAAGGCCGAGAAAGGTATGAGTTGGTACGAAGCTGAACCCCTCTTCTTATACCCTGGGTGCTCTCCCTATCCTCTCTGGTAGGCGATGTGGTACAAAACTAACGAGGACTGATTTCTTGGCATGGGCTACCAGCTAGGTCTGCAACGGCCCAGTATGCTAAATTTCTCGTGGTCATGGGCCTTGACATCCTGCCCCCGTAATGCGATCTGTAAGGGCCCATTATGCAATATTTCTCGTGGCCCAGTATATACGATATACGATGACGATCATCATCACATGATAAGTTGATAACATTGGGAGTTTGAGTATAGCTAGGATGGATTCAATTGCATGCTCACCAGGCACGATGCTGTAGCCTTTGTGCGCTTCCGCCGGCGCCTTGGTGTACTGCTCCTGGCCACCGGCGGGAGCGAGGAGTGCGTCGCCGGTGACGAGAAGAACGGCGGCGAGAGCGACGAGGAGAGCCCTTCCGGTGGTGCTCATGTTGTCGTTCGTCAGCTTGGTGTGCCTGCAGTAGCTAGCGTGCGTTTGAGCTTCCGATCGATCTGCAACCCCCCGGGTCGACGGGGCGTGCTGTATTTCTAGGCGCGTACGCGAAGCAGCAATCAGCTCGATCGATGAGAAAAGGAAAAGCTATGAAAGCGATCGGAGAATAAATGTAGCTGAACTATATGCACGACTTAATTTCTGTGCGCTTTGATCAATCGGGAAAGGAATCTATATCTCCCAGTTAACAGCCACATGGGGGTATGAACATTTGTCAGGCCAAACTTCATGTCGTCGATAGTATCAACTCCCTCAGTTTCATATTATAATTTGTTTTACTTTTTTTTCTAGTCAATTTTTATTAGGTTTGTCTAAATTTGTAGAAAGATATAGTAACTTCTTTTTAACACAAAACAAATATACTATCAAAAAAATATTAAATCATTTGGTATTGTTTCTATAAACTTGGTTAAACTTAAATAAAATTTGAATAGAAAAAAAATAAAACCGACTTATATTATGATTTATAATATGAAAACAAGAGTGAGTGCTTATATCTGAAACAGTCAAGTCCCCTTTGCAAATTCAAAGATTAATCTGCCAATCCACGAGCTAGAAAAGGATTTTCCAATATACGGACACTGTTCTGACGAAAGAAACGTGTCGATGGATTCACCCTAGTCTTTAATCTCTAAAAATTGTAGTACCAGTAATTTCAAAGTGTGGACTGAATTTCTCTATGCTACATCATGATTTCATATCAGACATTATTCTACACACCAACAATCAACATCCGTTAACCTGCCCACCCTGATGCAGATGCTGCTAGCTGCTTATTCTGATGAGACGCGGACCAGAATGCTCTGAGCTCCTCAGCAAATCCCCTCTCCCTGCCGAAAACCACCGTCTTGTGGTCGCAGCCTTCCATGAGTCGGAGCTCGGCGCCGGGAAGCTTGGCCTTGAGGTGGCGGCCGCACTCCGCCGGAACCACCTGATCGTCGCCGCCGTGGATCACCTGCACCGGGACGCCGGCCGCCTCGACGGCCTCCAGGTTCCTGTCCTGCAGCATGGCCCCACCGCAGATGACGTTGTGCATCGTGTGCCACGCCGAGTGGTGCGTGTGCTTCGTCAGATCACCCAGCAGAAAGTCCACATCCCTGCAGCATGCAACAACATTTTTTTTTGTTTAAAATCAATCTTAGTTAAAAGGAGCTTTGTTTTCTGAACTCTGAATTAATCCTAGTATGTGATTACCTCTTTCCTGTGATGAGCCTGAAGAGGCGCTCCCAGAGCAGGTGATTTTTGCAGACCAAGAAGCAGACAGTCCTCCCAATGTGCTCGTACCATGACATCACTGCGGATCCGAACTGCAATGGCGGCCACAGCTTCTTCTCCGCCAGTCTCTTCAGTGCCACTTGGCTCGCCTTCTCTTCGCATGCTCCGAAGTACGGCTACAACCAAAGCAACGGATCGATATTTCCTTAATTAAATTCAGAGCTCTCACTGATTCTTCTTCAGATATATATGTACTGTACTTACCGGTGCAATCAGTGTGATTGATCTGACTCGTTCTGGGTGCTTGGCAGCCAATGCGAGGGCGATGATGCAGCCCATGGAGTGGCTGACAAGATGGAAGGAGCTCAGGTTGAGTGGATCGATGAGGCTCCGCTCGATCATCTCGACGTGATCTTTCAGTCTGTACATGCAGTTTGCCGGCTTGGGAGACTTGCCGAAGCCGAGGAGATCGACCGCCAACATTCTGCAGTTGTTGAGGATGGATGATTCGCGGAACACTGTTGCCCAGAACGACGATGACGAGGTGAAGCCGTGGATGAAGATGGCGTCTTCTTCTCCACTCTGCTGCGTCGTTGTCACTGCTCCATCTGCAAAAGCTAAGCTCGCGAACGTTAATGTCGCCGACACGGCAAAGCGAAAGGATTGTAACAGAAATAACGGAAGCGGTTGAGACCGTTTGGCGGCGGCGGCGGTTGGTTGGCGACGAAGTGCAGCCGGCCGTCGTCGTGGCGCTGCCATGCGCGGCACGAATCGCAGCCGCAGTCCGACCACCTCGGGCTCCGCCCCTTGCGCCGCTCCGTCTCCGTCTCCGGCGAGCCGCCGCTCCTGCCTCTGACGAGCCCCATCAGCGCGTCTCGGAGAGCGCTCCGCCGGTGGTACAATGTGTCGGAGACCTCGTCGTCGTCGTCCAGCGCCGCCGCGCTGTGGCTCCCGTGGCAGTAGCAGCTGACCGGGCTGTCCTCGAAGACGGCGTCGAGGAAGCCGTACACGAAGCAGAGGAGCACGTCGACGACGTCCAGGAACGCGAAGACGGCCGCCGCGAAAGCTGAGGAGACGGCTCTCGGCCACGCGGAAGGCGAGACGATGACCGCGAACGCGAGCATGGCCGGCGACCCGCCGTAGTTAGGGTGGACGGAGGAGGGAGGTAGATGGGCGGATGGAAGACGATGGTGCGAGAGAGTAGTAAGGCTGGAAATGCGCGTGCGGATGGGAGCGTGTGTATGGCGTTGCTCCACGTCGCTAGGTGGAGACGAAAAGGAAGCAGCGACTGTTCGCGCGGTTCCGCCTGCCGTTCGTCGGTCGCGCGGTGCTTGCGTGAGTTTGCCGGCGATATCTTTGTGTTCGGTCGCCGTGTCACCGTCGCGACATCGCCGGAATTTTCTCGCCTCCGGTAGCTTTCCTTGAAATTCATGCGCCTTCTGTTCTTACTCACCGTCAAGGTCAAGCCCAATAAAAAGAAGTCCAAATTAATATATGTGACGGCCCAGTAGAAGGCCCAATTAAGCCCACGGGGCAACGACAAGAGCCCATGTATTCAGCGCCACCACCATCACCGCCGGCAAGCGAAGCGGCCGCCTCCGCCTCTCCCTCTCCCCTCCGCCGCGTGCGCCCGCCCGCCGGCCACGCTGCTGGGCTCTGCTTACACTCCACGCCAAGGCCTCCGCTACTAGCGCTCTCGCTTCACGAAACCCCATTTGCTATTGCTCCCTCGCCGCCGCGCCGTCTCCGTCCCGCTTCCCGCCCAAAACCCTAGGCTCCTCCGACCACCGGTGGGGGGCCATGGCGCCGCCGCGGGAGCTGGACCTCTCCGACGAGGTCGAGGGCGAGGAGGACGGCACCACCGACTTCGTCTTCCGCCTCGCCGGCGACCCCATCCCCCTCCTCCCTACCACCTCCTCGCCGCTCCCGCTCTTCGACCTCCAGTCGCCTCCCTCGCGCCCGCTCGCCGTCTCCAACCGCCGGGCCGCGGTCTTCCTTGCCCACCCCAACGGTAAGCCACGGAGAAGTCGCGACGGACCAGGGCATTCCCATCTCGATCTCACCGCTTCGGGTTTCCCCTCGTGTTTCCAGGGTTTATGGCTGCGACGACCAAGGCGTTGATCGAGGCCAGCAAGGAGGCGCGCGAGAAGGGCAAGTCGACCACCCGCTGCGCACGGGACTGCTGCGTCGCGGACATCCCTCTCCCCGGGGTCTCTCTCCTCGAACTCTCCCGTGATGAATCGGTGCTTGCTGCCTGCGCAGGCAGTGTGATCCACTTCTTCTCGGCTTCTTCCCTGCTCACAGACAAGGTTATCTCATCTCCTTCCCTCATGTCGATGATAAATTTCAACCACAGGGCCAGCACAACTTATTAGAACCGGAGAATTGTTTTTTTTAATATATATCCTACTGAGCTGCATTTTACATAACAATATCTGACAGAAATGTTTATGCGATAATGACCTATAGTCAGTGAATGTTTTCAGTATCCCATGTCTATTTGCACTTTGACCTCGTGGATCTCTTATACATCTAGTAATTTTGCTCATGTATCTTCTACTCATGCTATTCACAATTATGCTACATAGGATGTGGAACCACTGTCATCATGTACCTTGGAAGGATCCAGCACTGTGAAAGATTTCAAGTGGCTAAATCATGCTTCCAAAGCCTTTATTGTACTCTCGAAAGACGGGTTGCTGTCTCAAGGAAGTCTGGGGGAAGGTCTGAAGGACATAATGGAAAATGTTGATGCTGGTTTGTGGCTTCTTCTATTCCTAATAAATTTGAGGCACAATGTTATGCAATGACTAACTGTTACAAATTCCAGTGAAACTTTCTTGAAGCAGATGTGAGATATAGCATACACCAATATATTTCAAATATTCAATATTCACACCTTATAAAGTAAATTTTATTTGTTATTGGCTGTTGTGAAGTTCAATACTTGAAAACCTTATTTCGTCGTGTTACTGTTTTGGATAGGAGATCATGTTCTAGGATCCTTTTTGTAGTTTTGTTTTAGAAATGCATCTGTACAGTTGTTAAACATGCATTGGTTTGTAAATGGTATATATTTGGATCATAGATGGTAAGAACCATTAATTTATTGATGCTATAGCCTATATTATTGTGAATGAAAATTACAAGAACATCGTTCATTTGCAACATATATCTCTCTGTGGGTATTGCAAGTTCATTCGACAGATCTTTGTTTCTATGAGTCATCTTTTTTCTATAATGCTTAGTCTTTACAGAAGACAGCTAGACAAACTAGATTGATTTTTGTTGTGGGCTGTATAAAAAGGATGATGCCATATTGAGTACTTATCTTTGGCGCATTCCTGCCTTTAGTCATTAGCACACTCCTTGGCCATTATGTGCTAGCATAGCATATTTCTTGATCAATGATTCATTGTTGTAATTGAAGTTAACCATCACCACCATACTAGTTTCTGAACTGAATTCTCCCATCGTTTTGAAATGTATACAGTTGACTGCTGCAAGGAAGGGACTCACATTGTTCTTTCAAAAAAGAATACACTTAACATATTATCATCAGATTTTAAGGAAATATGTTGCATGCCCCTCTTGTTCCAGCTATGGTCTGATGATAGTGATTCAGATGATGCTAGCATCAAAGGTAAGCACCATTCAGTTTTTCTTTTGTGGCCTGTATCTCCATTCCCCAGTTACAGGATGAATTATTGAATTGCTCCAAGTTCTTCGCAGTTATTATTATTCACACATTTTTAAACGAAATGGTTTATGGTAGCACTATTAGAACAGATACAATCATCACCAGGCTTAATTTGGTAGCACTATTAGCACTATTACACACTAGGACATATTGATTGGCTCACTACGTCCTAGTGCGTAAAACTCGTAAAATTGTTTTCTATTCTGTGGTAAATGAAACAAGTAAGCTTGTTACTCAGGCCTAAACTTCATGAGCAGCACATGGTTTGTTACTCTTAGCGTCACAGTACACAGACATGCTAAACATACCCGTTTCTTATTTTCCAAAAATATGTGAGAAAAACACAACCCACAAATATGATCGCCACTTATAGAATAAAAATGACTAATGGGGTGAACATGGGTTTCAAGATTTGTTCCATGCTCTATGAAGTTTATGCTCTTTTCCTCAAGGTCATCTTATTCATTTTTTTATTATTCTATTGCCATCATTGCAGGCACACAGTCAAATGCATTGGACTGTGTTAAGTAGGTGATCATTTTGATTTGTTATTAATGTTTTCTTTTTATCAGTGGATTCGATTGGGTGGGTGCGCGATGACAGTATTGTTGTTGGTTCTGTAAGATTGAATGAAGAAGGCAATGAAGAGGGTTATCTTGTCCAAGTAATAAGAAGCGGCGGAAATACATTTTTTGAGGTTAGTCTGTCGTTTAGTTCCAGTTGCTTCTGCTGTGTAGATTATATATCATGAAATTTATTTTTTATTTTTTTAGAAAACGATGTTTCCTTTTTATCATATGCTTGTATGAAACAAGCTACCTTAAATAATCAAGGATTTAGTTTTACGCATATTTTCATATTGCTGTGATGGCAATATTTGTATATATTTCAGCAAATGGAAATTATGTCTTCAAAGAAGAGAGGAGCGGTTTGAGAGGAACAACTCATCACCATTTTCTGAATGTTGTAGCCTTCATCTCCATCATTCTGTCATAACCACGTGCATCTGCATACTTGTGTGCTCATATATGTATGAGTTGTGCTAATATATTGAAATGCTACATAATCCTTGGCATTAATTCAGTGGATGAATCCTTTGATCCATACCGTGTCTACTGGCCAAAATTTAAGAGGCTTTTGAGCTGTTATGAATTGGCTGTATATTGATACTTTCTATGATTTGAACTTGGTACTCCCTTCATCCAATGTTACAACTACCTTTGGCATTTGACATTTGTCCCAAAATACTACTACTTCTCCGCCTAGTCGCCTACTTCCCCACCTCAACCAATCACAACCATCCCAATTTTAATTTCTTCACCTACTCCCTCATCTCAACCAATCACAACCATTTCTCTCTTCAACCTTAATCCCCTCAAGAAATGGCAAAAGTAGTTGTATTATGGCACAGAGGTAGTAGTTTTTATTATGAAACTAGCCTTCTGAAGGAACAACCAGAAGTTTACAGAATTCCTAAGAACAAAAGTCATTTTGTTAACTTCTTGTCATATACATATATGTTTTCCAAACTGCAGTACCAGAACACTAATACTTGGGCTTACAGCAGATTTGTTATGATATGGATGTTATGATGTTGCATGTATACTAAAATATTTGGTTCTGATTATCAATAAGAACATGTGCATGATTAATATATATGTGATAATTTTTTTGTTTTTCGGACGACAAGATTTCCTAATTCTCATCCATGAATTGGCGAGGTTGAAAACTATAATAGAACTCAAGCAATAAGTTATAAAGCTATAAAGCTTGTGACCTCTTAAAAGTATTGACTGATCGAGGTGCCCTCTTAATGAGACAGCAATCCAGTTACCCGCTTAAGTTCTAGCATTAAGGTTCTGATTGATTAAAGTGCTTTTTCAACGTCCTTACAGAATTCAAGCAAGTCAGTTGTTTTCACCTATGTGGATTTTTTCCGAGGCATCATGGATGATGTTTTACCATCTGGAGTTGGACCTAATCTGCTGCTGGGCTATTTGCATCGCTGGTATGCAGACCTGAGTTATCTACTGTATTGTGTTGATAGATAAATATGGCATATTTTGTGGGGATATATTCTATCATGCTGCAATTTACACAGTATTTTTTTTGTTATACTTCTAAGAGTCCAACAGAAATGTTCATGTTGTGAGCAAGTAAATACTTGATCAAAGTATTTATTTAGCTAAACATTTCTGTTCTTTTGTCACCTCCTGAGAGTTTAATAGGTGGATTTCATGTTATTTTGTCCATAGCATGAAGTAAAATAGTATATGTGCTGAAATTTTAAGCTATACGGACTAAACTTGCACAATGCAACTTTTCTAATTGGCTATGTTATTTCTGACCTTAGATTGGGGCATTAGTATCTTCTTAGTTCTGCCAATTAGCATCAATGTGGTAATATTGCATTTATTTTTACTTATATTTTTTTCCAACATTTGTTAGCTGTGATTGTAATTTGACAGGGATCTAATGGTGACTTCCAACAAAAAGAGCATTGATGAACACATTTCTCTCTTGAAGTGGTCATCTGCAACTGATGACAAAAAAACTGTAGTATATCTTGAGATGTTGGAGGATAAATATAGTCCTAGGATTGACCTACAAGGTAAGACATAATTCAGCCGCAACTAGAGCAGACTGTTTCTCTGTGAATAAAGTCTAAACTTGGGTTTCTCTACTCTAATCTACCATTTCAGAGAATGGTGATGACAATGTCATATTGGGGTTTGGTGTCGAGAATGTGTCATTATTTCAGAAGATCACAGTAACAGTTGGTCCTGAACAAAAGGAGGTTGCTCCTCAACATATTCTACTTTATCTGACTGGTGAAGGGAAACTGAATATATATTATCTTGCCAGGTAGTCAACCTCTGTTTGCCAGTGCCAAATCACAAACAAAAATATGGTCTGTTTATTACTTGCTATAGCGTCTGTGTACTAACCTTTGTTTGGGAAAGAAAAACTAATGTGTTGCCACTGGTCTCTTACCTAGGATTTCTGATCCTTCTGAATTACCTCAAACAAAGCTATCTGCTATTGAAGATAGCGATGTGATGAAAGAAATTTCACCTGTAACTGTATCTGGAAAAGAGTTTACTCCAAGTGCTACCAGCTCATTGGACAAGAGTATTCGCCCAGATGGGGCTGAGCTTTCTAGTGTACAACCAGGTAAAAGGACTGTTATGCGGCAGTTACTTTATCTTTGAGGGGTTGTTTGTTAGGTTTCCAAGTTCTTTGGAGACTTAATAATTCTTCCTTTTGTATCTTGCAGATAGAGACCTGCATGGATCAACAGATATGAAAAACAGTTCTCCAGTTTCAAAAGCCAAGGAAATAGTGGCTTCCTCACCTGCACCTGCCTCTTTCTTAGCACCAGCAAGCAACTTGAAACCTGGAATATCTTTCAGCTTTTCTACTGCTAATAGCGTCAGTTTGAGTCCAGCTGGAAGCAACACATCTAGTGAATTAGGTTCTTCCTGGCAACAAAGCAGCAGTAGCAATTTCGTAAATAACCAACTTGGTAAAGGAAGCATACCTTCCACTCAGCCGGTGGGAGCATTTGGAGGATCTCAGAACTCAAAGAAAGATGGTAACCTTAGCTTTAATAAATCATCAGTGTTCACTTCTGATGGATCTACCCTGGTTAAGCCTGGAGAAAGGAATGAACCTGGTTTTGGAAGTCACCCGCTGCAAAGCAGCTACACTACCGATAAGAAAGTTCCTAGTTCAGTTGGCTTAAGTTCCAAGTCATCACCATCAATTTCTCCAATAAAACCTTCCTCAGCTGGACCTTCATCCACTGGCTTTCGCACAGGAAATCTTGAGGCATTTCCTACCTCCCGTGGATCACCTCTACCACAGGAAAGCATTGACAAACCACATGACAGAACACATGCAGTAGTGGACCATTCTAAAAATTTCAAGTTAGGCGCAATGTTCGATACTGAACAGGACCTGTCTAAAAAATTTTACAGTGTAAGATCAACAAAAACATTTGATTATAATGTTTTTTTACTACCAATGCCTCAGTTTGGTCTGTTTTTTATGATT
Organism: Oryza sativa Japonica Group; assembly: GCF_034140825.1. Classification (NCBI taxonomy): domain Eukaryota; kingdom Viridiplantae; phylum Streptophyta; class Magnoliopsida; order Poales; family Poaceae; genus Oryza; species Oryza sativa. Next base: position 29,337,156 of record NC_089041.1, on the reverse strand, counting down.
CAGCATGTAATTAATTTTCCTGAATATTGTCTTCGGAAATGATGTTTTGAACCTTTTCAGTTCAATTTGCCATATTAAATCTCCTTAGGATAGGGTATAAATATAGATAATTATGTTCTTCTGCACTCATGCTCGGTTCCTGTTTTATTTCATCTCTCTACTCTTTCAATTGTTTTCATGCTAATATCTTATTCACCTCAACTGTTGTGCAATACTGTATGAAACATGTCCTTAAACAGAGTGAATATTTTAAATATTGGAATTTGGGTCTACCTTTTGTTATCTTTATTTCAACTAGTAAATTTCTTACCCTTTTGTTAAACAGATTAATGATATGACCAAGGAGTTAGATACACTCCTATCATACATAGAGAAGGATGGTGGTTTCAGAGATGCTTGCATAACCTTCCAGGAACGGCCTCTTTCTATGTTTGAGGGTGATTTGCAAAATTTTCTGGAACTGTTGCAGATCTTCAAGGTATTATACTAATTTTCACCACACATTTTTTTTTGGTCTCCTTTACCTTTCTTATCTTCCAGTTCTGCCTTTAACCTGCTAAAGAAATTCCTTCTTATTTTTGATCTCCAGAACAAGATAGCAGAACAGTGTTCAAGAGTTGAAGACCTGCGGAATAAGATGTTTCAAGGCACGTCTACTACTCGTGGTTATTTCTTTTTGCCAATAGACACACTACATCTAGTACTTCAATATATGCCTGAAAGAAATATAGGTTATATGTATCTTCATAGTGCTTACAGATAATTAGCTAAGTTTTATCCACACCTGGTTTGGTGCCGTTGTTTTGGTAGTTGATATTGTTGGTCATCCAATACCAACATTCTCTCTTTGCGTTTGGGAAAAAAAATGAAAATTGATATATCGATCATCTCTGATATTTCCATCAATTGATGACTGTCATTACTTTGGTTACTTCATACTTCCTCTGTCCCAGAATAAGTTAATCAAGTGCTGGATGTAACACATCCTAGTACTAGATTAACTTATTCTGGGACAGAGGGAGTAGTTCCTAATACATGCCTACTGCACATTTATATATATTGAAAAAAAAATAAAAACAATTCGTCAGGCCAGGGTTAGGTTTGAAGAACTGGTTTGCTCTGCTGCTATTTTAACATTTTGTCAACATTGCAATTGTGGAGAGTGGGGATGGCATTTTATGTTTGTATTTATTTCAAATTTGTTGTTTTGGCAATGCTTTTGTGCATTCCATATATAAGGATTGAGGAAACCCAGAAAGCGGAATGCTGATTGCTTGCCCTTAACTTGAGTGTATGCTAGACCTGGTCTGTTTTTAGTTCCTCGACTTTGTGGGTTTGAAAAAGCCTTCCAAGTGAATGATATGGTTGTGACATGACAAAGGAGTTTTACCCATCATGACTTGAGCTTGGATTTGTCGGTTTCTCCTTTTCTACTGATGTCAATGTTTTATATCTCAATTGGAAATTAAAGGGTTTAAAGTGTTCCTGGCCTTCTAGGCAAGAAGTGGACGCCACACTTAGCCTGCATCTGCTATCTGGGTAAATTAAATTTTGGTTAGCACACTAAATAAGAAACTTATTTCTGTTTCTCTACAGTCTCTGCTAGGCAAGCTTACATGAAAGGAATCGTCGACCAATCTTCAGATACCCAATACTGGGATATATGGAACCGTCAGAAATTGAGTCCAGAATTCGAAGCGAAGAGGCAGAATATTCTCAAGGCTAACCAGGTACAATCTGACCCTTTATGTTCTTTTTTTTAAGGAAAATAACATCAACAGCCTAATTTGTAATTCGTGGTTCTTTTGTCATACAGAATTTGACAAACCAGCTGGTAGAGCTGGAGAGGCATTTCAATAATCTGGAGATGAACAAATTTGGAGAAACAGGAAGAGTTGCTTCTAGTCGCAGAGCTATTTATTCTAGTAAGGCACGATCCAGGTACTCAATACTACACCTCACGAGCAATTCCTGTGTGTTTAGTCATATCATTAAATGGATGGTGTACCAAACTTGATCAATATCCAATTATTTTTCTGAATTTTCAAAGTAACCAATTGCTTTGCTAGCTTGCTATGTGATCAGGGTGAGCAGAAACTATCTTGGTACAGATGCATGTAGTAGCTTGTACATATGCTGTTAGCTTGTTCATACCTCTTTGATTTTGTTCTCACACATTAACATATCTCTAAAGTCGCTTTTACGACTTTTACCACATCATAATGACAAAATTATAAACTGTTCTTTACTCTTTCTTAGTACTCCCTCCGTTCCAAAATAACTTCATCTTTACGACTTTACCTAATTCATTTGTCCCACAAATGCTTCAACTTTAGAGCAATCATTGCATTGGAGTTTGAGGAAGTTGGGGATAAATGCATTGGAGTTTGAAAAAGTGATGGGTATCCTAGTCTTTTGGCTTTTGTATTGGTATGTGTGAGATAGGCAAAGATGAAGTTATTTTGGGATGGTGATGGTAATAAGAAACTGTTTATTCTGAAAAGAATACTTTAATCTTTTTTTTTGTTTTCAAATATAAATCGATGTATGTGAGTTTCTTATCTGATTTTTATCTTCTTATTGTGCAGTCAGACACAAATATCCAGTGTTTACAATGCGCTTAATTCACAATTAGCAGCAGCTGAACAACTGTCAGACTGCCTCTCAAAACAAATATCTGCACTAAATATAAGTTCTCCTTCTACAAAGCGAGGGTCAGTGGCCAAAGAGTTGTTTGAATCGATTGGTCTAGATCACACGATGGATGCAGCCAAATTTTCAGGTGGTACTCCTTCCAAGTCAGTTAAGAGATATCCATCAACGAGAGAACACATAACTAGCATATCAGGGCCTTCCAAGACTGCTGAGCCTGAGACTGCAAGGAGGAGGAGAGAGTCACTGGATAGGGTAAATTTTTTAACCCAGACCCAAACTTTGCATATATATGCATTATGCACATGATTGAGGGAAGAAATGTGGATCTTTCTGTTCCATTTTATCACTTCTTTCTGCACTTCTTTTCTTTTGGCACATTCTCATCGTATTTTCTTGTTGCTCTATGTATGGTGAATTGGCTGCAAATCTAACCACAAAATACTTGTCAATTTCTTAGAGCCTGGCTAGTTTGGAGCCTCAGAAAACTACTGTTAAAAGAATAGCGCAACAACAGCGCCTCAAGATCAGCAGTGACCTGCCATTCAGGTCAAATAAGAAAATATTTGATTCTCAGATGGCAGCTATGTCCCAGGAGAAGTCCAGCAGTAGCCCCACTTCCTCCATAGTAGAATCATATGCAAACAAGCTGCATTATCCAAGTGAAGGTAAGCTATTTAACAATTCTTCAGTAGAAATTTCATTATTTTAAGAAAGTTTGATTATAGAGTTGGGTACAACTTTCTTATTGAATCATTTTTACAGTGCTGCACGAGAAAACAAAGCCGTCAGGACCCCAGCACAACACACTGTTCAAATGGGTAAAGGAATCGGCTGGACCATCTCAAGGCCCTCAGCATAAGTATCCTGAATTACCAGGGCAGCTGAAAAGTTCTGACCAGACACCAAAGTTGGGCTCATCTTCACCGTTGTCATTCAGTTATTCACATAAGGATGTCTGGGATAATATCAGCTCATCCAATGTTCCATCCTCTGGAACAACTCATACCATGCCAAAGTCAAGTACTTTGACATTTAAAACCACTGTCATTCCAAAAACTAATACCAGTACACTCCCAGATTTGTCGCCTTTGATGACGGGCTCAAAATTCTCTCTGAGTCCATTGACCGTGAAAACTTTATCTGGGGATTCTGGAGGTGCGTCATCCATTATTACAAAGAACAAACAAGGTGGACAGGCAATGCCATATTTGGGAACCACAAAAGGACTGGATGTTTCTCCACAGAATATGGGTGGTGCATTTAGAGATCTTAACAAACCGTCTTTGTCTCCTGAACCTCCCAAGTCTGCTCTGTTACAAGGGAAGACTGTGCAACTTGGTAAGATTACTGAAACAGTGCAGAGCCCAGTGAAAGCTAAACCTGAGGTGGCATTCCAACCTCCTGCATTTCCACCAACACCTGTTGCACAATCTTCTCCATGCTCTATTAAGCCAACTGTTCCCTCTTCAGCTACATCATCCTCGTCAACTATGCAAGAATCAGCTGCAAAAACATCAGATGTTTTGTCTCCAACAGGTCCTTCCATTCTTCCATCAAAGGAATCAATGACAAAACCTTCATCACCATTACCTGATGGTACCATATCTAGTTCCCTACTATCTATTCCAATGCCTGTTAAGGAGTCATCAACTGGCTTGAATAAAATTGTATCTAAGCCTGAAGTGGTTACATCAGAGGTAACTGGAACAACCGTTTCTGCAAGTACTAGCTCAAGCGTACCAATCACTGAAGGCAAACCTTCATCGATTCCAGCAACCAGTGGAAGCTTACCTTCAATTCCTGTCTCTGCACCTAAAGTGGTGCCAGTGTCTGCAGAATCTGTTGTTGTCACTTCCACCGGAAAAGATGTAGGACCGAGCAATCCCTCATCAGATGAAGATGATATGGAAGAGGAAGTTCCTTCTGCAAGTTCGGATCTCAACTTGGGAGCCCTTGGTGGGTTTGGTCTTGGGTCTGTGCCTTCTTCAAGTCCCCCAAAATCCAATCCCTTTGGGAACTCATTTACTACCTCTGACAATAAGAGTTCAGGTTCGTCATTTACCCTGACAACCAGTCCAGGACAGCTTTTCCGTCCGGCGTCACTGAGTATTCCCTCATCTCAGCCAGCACAGTCATCTCAATCAACTAGCTCAAGTACATTTTCTAGTGCATTCTCAAGTGGGCTTAGTGGATTCGGACAGTCTGCACAGATTGGATCAGCGCAGCAGTCAGGGTTTGGGCAGCCTTCACAAATTGGAGCTGGGCAGCAGGCAGGATTTGGTCAGCCAGCACAAATTCAGTCAGGATTTGGCCAACCAGCACAAGTTGGAGTTGCGCAACAGTCAGGATTTGGGCAGCCTGCACAAATTGGGACAGCACAGCAGTCAGGATTTGGGCAGCCTGCACAATTTGGTGCTCAGCAAGCACTTGGATCTGTCCTGGGTTCTTTTGGACAATCACGCCAATTGGGAAGTTTCGGTGCTGGGGGATTTGGTGGATTCGCTAGTGCCTCTGCTTCCGGGGGCTTTTCTAGCAATTCTGGATTTGCTGGTGGTGCAACAGGCGGTGGCTTTTCTGCAGCTGCTGCTCCTGCTGGCGGAGGATTTGCTGCTGCTGCTACTGGTGGAGGGTTTGCTGCTCTTGCCTCCAAAGGTGGGGGTTTTGCGGCTGCGGCTTCATCTGGTGGCGGCTTTGGAGGTGCAGCCCAGGGAAGTGGCTTCAGCAGTGGTGAGCTCTCTGGATTTTTGCTGTTTTCGTCTTTGAGATCATGATGATGTAGCCTACATCAACATGTTCATGGTTAGATGTGTCCACATCTTTGTGTTTGAGACATGTCCTAGAATAGTAGTTAATTATCGAACCGGTGATTATCAACTTGATCTTGTTGATTGATATATATTGTGACAATGTTGTGAAATTTAGAAAGCCTGCCACTCCCCAACTATTCTTTAAACTTGAACTGCTAGCATATAACCAAATGTGGAACTAAATTTCCATATTAGGAACATGAGCAGTCTGTTTTTGACTTTGGTAAGGCTGCTCTATTAGGTCTATTTTACATAAATGCGTTACTTTTATTTTCCTTGTGAATAATAGTGTTTGGTATTTGCTCTAGCAGTAGCGTGCTAATTTAAGTTCATTCACAGCTAGTTTTCAATCGGTAAGTCATAAGCTGTTCTGCATACCATGATTTACTTAGCTCTATAGCATATAATGGATTTATCCATTATTGATCGAGTAATCATTGATCATTTTGCCTAACCATCTTTTCCAATCTATTTCATAACTTAAATATAGTGTTGTCATTTGTAACTTCTAAGTTCTCGTATGGTTTTGGCAAATGATATATGCCTAACCATTCTTTACTGGCAAAAAGGATTAAAAATCAAGGTATTCCTTTTAATTGAAAATAATGTATTTGGTACAAGCAGTTTGACCGTCTGGACAAATGTGACTTAATAGTAAATTCTATCCAATTTGCTCCACAGCTACTAAAGCTTTAATGCACATATCTCACACTTATTTTTTTGCTTAGAATCTGTTAACTCCATCTCCATTTTTCTGAGAATTAACTCCATTTGGTTGAATTGGAAGGTGGATTTGGAGCTTTTGGTGGTAATCAAGGGTCTGGCTTCTCGGCATTTGCTGGGAGTGGCTCTGCTGGATCTGGAGGACCCCCAGCGAATCTTTTGACACAGATGAGAAAATAACAGAGTTGTTTCCAGGTATCCTAGTTCTTCATTCCTTTCGGCTGCAGTGGCCCTTATGCATGCACCAAAAATTGTTCTTCGTGCATTAGCTGTAGCTATTGTGGAACTCCCAGCACCTGGTAAGTTCAACCTCGATATTTGTACATCGAACACAGTGGCTAATATGGAACTGACTGACGAACATTTTTGGACCCCCTATTTCTTTCAACAAGAGATAGATGAGCAGTGCGCATGCATGATCAGAATTCTAAGTTAATACAAATATTCTATCATCCTGGTACCGGTATGCTAAGTTGGTATTTGGCTAACGCCTAGTTAATTCATGTTGTGATGTTTGGTTTAGTGTACTTTAATTTCAACAAGTAAATGGGCATGCGAGCATCAAGAGTTACATGCATGAAACTGTCAACAGAGGTTACCAGCCGGACAGATGGGCAAAGAGAGAACAAAAGCATATGATACCAAACATTTAACAAGTAACAACCGAATGTATTCATGTATTCTTTTCCCAAATATATAACAGCATAAAACGGAGTTAGAGAAAGCTAAGGCCATTAGGGCTGAAGGAGTTTATTCCATATTCTACGGTACCGTGTTATAGTTCTTTTTTTCTTTCACGAACCGATGCTGTTGGAACATAAACATGGTTTTAGTTTCTCTGTATGATCATTGATCGGTTACCTTTGTTGACAACTCACGATCGACCAAAGCTGGAGAATCAGGCAGCTATCAGCTGGAACAGAACATATTCAACTTCGATATATAGCTAAGGAAATACAGGTATAGATACCATATCACAGGAGCACTTTGCTTATCTTAGTACAAGTGATATCCGTACCTGGGTTAGCCACCAAGATTCCCTTACCAACTTAGATGAAATTGTATCGAACCACGTAACAGCAACAGGCACAAATCCGAATAAAAGTGCAATGCAAGGGACTTTTGAAAGAACAACGAAAATACTGATGTGCTCTGCCTTCGTATGCCCATACTCTGTCAATCTTTTTCAACCAGACCTGCAGCATCTGAATACTTGATCTCTGGTGAATACTTGATCTCTGGTTTATCACTCTCGTGGCACATATTGCGTTATTAACTTTGTATCCTACCTGGAGTAGTTTGATACTCTGAAACAACACAACTGTACTTGGCCAAACATTAACATAACAGGCTGGATGAATTATTCCTACTTATTACGCGAGTGAAACAGCACGGCCGTACTAGTATATAAAAAGGACTAATAAAGGTAAATTTTGTGAGGAATATTTACAGCCCTTGCAATTAACAAGTTGTCTTCCTGAGCAACACCAACTTGACAAGGTTAATTGGGGTGTAGAAAGAAAGGTCACGGGGGATAAAACTCTAGTCCACTACGCCGCAAGCTTATCGTCTAGATTCCTCTCATTTTCACATGGCAGGAGTCTATAAACTTCAAAAGGATTACAGATGCTGATGCAATCATGAAACGCACATGACGTAGCACTGTGGGAGCATGCAAGTATGATCATCTCCCTTTGAGATCTGACAAGAAGCTCTAGCGTTCATTAAAAATTTTGGTATGGCTTGCTGAATGTGTACCTGACAGTTGGTACCAGTTCCTCTAACTTTAAAGTCACAGTGACTTTATCATTGACATGTGGGTCTAGGTTTCGTTAGATCCATATGTCGGTCACAAAGTTGTGTGGGATCCTAACCCGGATTTAAACCTGAATGGACAAGGATGGGAGTGCTGTTGATACTTCTAGAGGCGGTTTTTTTGAGGCAGGAATAAAGGGAAAGCAGCAAAGAGTGCTTAAAAACGTTGGAACTAAACCTTCATTTTAAGCTCACTTTTGGGTGCCATATGAAGAACAGCAACGAAGTTACGGCAATGGCTTAAAAGGTTACACAGACACAGCCCTATTTAGATTGCCTTAACCCTACCAGCAGCTTGCTTTGGCTTGCAGGTAGCTGAACAGGTGCCAAACTTACCAAAGGAGACAAAAGGGAATTCTATGCTTATTCCATTATTCCATTCCATGCCTTTGTGCAACCCCAAGAAGGCATCAAAGGGGTTATAGAATGGGCAACTTCACTTTCACTCTATGCAGGCAACTTTGCACAATTCTTCTTCTGGATGCCTGCAGCTGCAGCTGCAGTCAAAAGAACTTTGGGCCTCTTAGGTTAACCACTCTATTATTCCTTAACCAAGTGTGCCTGAATTCTGATCAAGAAAGAACTTGTGCACACATATGTACACCGCATCCGGGCAAAATGCGAAACAATTCATTGTGATCATACAGCAGATCATATGGAATCTTAACCAATGCTGATTGACCACAGATGTTGCCCTTTCATTTCAACACTTATAGGCCTCCAGAAATGCAGTGGAGACCAGAATTAGTTCTCAACTATGGATATCATTCAGGAATCCAGCCGAAGAGGCCGGCAAGTTCTAACACCATAGGTTTGCAGCACCACAGCCCCAAAGTTGTCATGAGAATAAGGTGCTCCCCCCGCCCCTCCCTCCCCCTAGTTTCTCAAAAGAAAAGAAAAGGAAGAAAAATAAAAGATTGTTCTTCGCCTTTCGCCCTTCTCATGTGCCATGTAATTTCAACCAAAGTTGGTACAAGTGTATAATCAGAATGGGAGAGCGTTTTTGGAATTTACAATGGAAAAGATCGGCAGAGGTTAGGGTCCACGGGCACCCTGAGAGAATAAGGATAATATCTCTTTTCAGTTGCTGCAAAGATTGGGTCAGGCAGGCTTGAGTGTGTGTGTTGTCCCAGTGATTCCACATTCTCTTCCCTGCCTTATAAAGACTCAAGACTCTCTGCTTGAGACCTTGACATGAGCAGAGGCAGCAGCAGCTAGTCATTGGAGAGGCAGATAGTCTGAAGAAGCCAAGGTTGTCTCACTCCCAGAAGACCATACACACATAATCCAATCAAGTCTTTGGTTACTACAAATAGAGGCACTGAAAAAGGCTGCAGAGGATCTTATCACTACTGATAAATGTGCAGCCTACTACAAGCAGACAGACATTTCAGTGCATGACTGGAACTGAACAGGTCTGTATGTACTACTGTGTTAGTTTCTTTGAACCATGCAAGGAAGAGAGGCCTTTCGTATCATATGCTTATGCTCACACAAGATGATATCTGCAAATTAGGAACATGACATCTTTGATGGCAGATGATGTATCATCAGCAACAGGTTCAGAGTGATAGCCAGCACCTGTCTTCAAGGCCGGGTTTGCCTCCGGAGAAGCAATTTCTCCTGCAAGGCGGAGCAGATTCATCATCAGGGCTTGTCCTCTCGACCGACGCTAAACCTCGGTTAAAATGGACATCAGAGTTGCATGAGCGTTTTGTGGAAGCAGTAAATCAGCTGGGAGGGCCGGACAGTGAGTATTCAAAACTTAATTAATCATTCATGCTTTGAAGCAGCAGAGGAATGGTAAATTTGCATATCTTACAATGGCTACACTTGAAACTTCTTCAGAGGCGACGCCGAAAACAATCATGAGGCTCATGGGAATTCCTGGATTAACCCTTTACCATCTTAAGAGTCATCTTCAGGTACATTTTGAAATATGTTTAAACTATAGGTGTCTAGCATTATTCGTGACTTGAAGATAGAAACTAAGTTGGCTTCTTTTATCGTAGAAATACCGACTTAGCAAGAATCTTCAATCTCAAGCCAATGCTTCCCGTGCACAAGGTGGTAAGTGCTACATGATTCTGAACTCTGAAGTAGCTTGATTATCAGTATTAGTAATAAGCGAGATAGTAAACTTGCTTTCACGTTTTCAGTCTTAGGTTGTAGTACGACAGAGATAGATAAACCATGTGAAGGAAATGGATCACCGGCTAGTCACTTGGACCTAGAGACTCAGACAAACAGGTAACTAAGAAGCAAATAAAGTTAATTTTTTCTCTCATGAATAGAAACATCAAACATCAGAATGTAATGTATATTTCACAATCTTTTTAGCAGTTCTATGCACATAAATGAAGCCCTCCAGATGCAAATTGAGGTGCAGAGACGGCTGCATGAACAACTAGAGGTATATATAAAAATCTTTCAGTTGTTTCTCGATGGAATATATGTAACAATGCATAGCAATAGTCTTGTGTCTCCTAATAAATAAATCAGTAGTATTTATAAGTGATCATGGATCCTGAAAATAAAAGGTACAAAGACACCTGCAGCTTCGGATTGAAGCCCAAGGAAAGTACCTGCAGTCAGTGCTGGAGAAGGCGCAGGAGGCACTCGGCACCATCGCCGTAGCAGAAACTGCTGCAACTGCAAACGCCTCCTCATCGAAACGCCTCCAAAACGAGCACACCCAGCTTCACCATCACCAGCAGCAGCAGCAGGTCGGCGATGGATCGGTGGACAGCTGCCTGACCGCCTGCGACTGCGAGGGCTCGCATCACTCGCGCTCTCATGGCCACAGAGGAGAGCAGGACATCCTGTCCATCGGCTTGCCGCCATTTGAGCCGGCAGCAGCAAGATCAGGCAAGGAGCACCACTACCTGCTGTTCCCCAACGAGCCGAGCAGGCGACGATCGTGTTCGGATGAACGGCGCCGCGAGATGAGCACGCTGCAGGCGTCGGAGCTGGACCTCAGCATCAATGGCAGGTCGTCGTCCCACTCTCACAGGCGCGAAAACATCGATCTGAATGGTGCAGGCTGGAGCTGAACCAACTTAACTGATCGATGGAGAAAAGCAGGTAGTAGAAAATTAGCAAGCAGCAACTGGGCAAGTGATTCATTTCTTGCTATGAGCACGATGAAATTAAGCCAAAGATGGTGGTGGTGCATCGATCGATCGCCATGTATGATCAATAAGGAAGGTGCTTTAATTTCTCTGAATATATGTAATCTAGTTCATGTAGAGACTGATCGGGAGGCAGTTTTTTTTAACGCATGATTTACTGTAACCGTGTATTATATTAGATGAAGTTATTTTTGTCATATACTTCTAAAAATAATAATAATACTATTACGTAAGGTAGGCCAATCTCTGAAAATTCCCGTACATGCTTTCGCTTTTCCATTATCCATTTCTCACTTCGGCAGATATTCCAATGTGTGTCATGTACGAATTTTTTTTATTTATACATTTTTTTTATTAAAATATTTACAAAAATAATTTTTTGTTTCAAAAATTTACAAATCTAATCGCCTGCCGCTCTTTGGGAGGGCGATTTTTAAAAATCGCCCTTCCAGAGGGCGGCAAGGAATCTAAATGCAAATTTTTCAGTACAACTTGTTAGCTCTATGATTTTATAATTTAAAATTATATTATATAAAGTCAGATGTAATAAAACTTTATATCAAAATAGTAGAGCTCAAGGAGATCTACAACTTTGTAGTTAACAACTTTTTCATTTAAGATGTTTTAGATATTCAAATATTCGTTACAAAATATAAAACACATTTTAAAAAATCTCAGATCTACATCTCAAACGACATTGGATGGAGATAAATTTTATATAAAAGTTGTAGATCTTGATGAGATCTATAACTTTGTAGTTTATCACTTTTTCATTTAAAATCATTTGAAGTATCGAATAAGCATTATTAGTTTTTAAGCAATTAAAACCGGTGGAAAGGGTTTGAACACAAATAAAAATTTTGCATTTAGGTCCCTTGCCGCCCTTTGGGAGGGCGATTAGATTTGTAAATTTTCGAAATAAAAAAATATTTTTGTAAATATTTTAATAAAAAATGTATAAATAAACAAAATTCTGTCATGTACCTCGCTGATATGGGCCTCAATCCTGGCCAATTCACATGTATGGGCTGGAATTTTACAGGTCTTTAGACAAAGATGAGCCCAGAGTAAGGCCCATCTAAAATAGGCCTGAAGAATTGCGTACTGTACTCTTTCTTCAGACTTGAGCTTTGGCAGCAGCTGGCACATCGCGTCACTCATAAATATTTGATGGTCCCTTTAAAATTCTAACTTTCAATAATTTCTCAAATACTACTTTTTTTAAAAAATAAATGTTATATGTAGATCTACCTCCAATAGACATAAGCTTATTACGTTTTATAAATTTATTCTAACACGAAATTAGTTGCCGCAATTTTGAAAACCATACTCATCTGATTAAGATCAACCTACTACTAGTTCTCCTAAGAATTTCAAGAAGTATTTGCATTACAAAGTAAGTGATGTTATCTTTTTTTTTTTGAAAGGAACCAGCACAAGAATGTGCTTATTCATTGAATATAGCAGGAGAAAAATACAACCCCTAAGGGTAAAGAAAAAGCAAAAAACAAGGAAAGCTGTACACTATACAAACTGCGGGATGATCTCTCCAAGACGCTTGGCGCCTGCTAAGGCCCACATGCCAGCCTCTTCTTTTATCTTTGAAAGGAGATACGAGGTTGCGGCTTCCTTATGATCAAATATCCTCCTATTTCGCTCCTTCCAGACTTCCCATACGATGAGTAGAATCAGGGTGCGGAGTCCCTTCTTGGGGACGCCAGACACAGAGGCCAGCCTTTCCCACCAATCTTTAACCGATTGCGCCACCCCCCAGCGTCGGGGTTTTAGCTGGTGGAACCCTACCCATGTCGCAACGAGGTTCCAAATCCGTCTCGTATACCTGCACTCAGCGACAAGATGCAAAGCCATTTCATCTTCTCTTCTACAGAGAGGGCACCTGCCATTATTTTGCCAACCCCTGGTCGCAAGCCGGTCAGAGGTCCAAACCCTATTCTGTATGATAAGTTAAGCGTGGAGTTTGCATTTTCCGGGCGCCCAGACCTTCCAGATCAAGAAGTCAAAAGTTGTGTCAGGCGCGCCAACACACTGCGCTTTGTAGGCCGATGAAGCCGAGTAGTGCCCATGAGGAGTGAACTTCCAGGCGATTTGGTCTGACTCTTCTTCTTCTAACTGCACGTTGTGGACTGCAGTCCATAGGGCAACCAGCTGCTCCACAAAGGGCCACTGTAATTACTGGGTTTGTCTCCAGTGCCAAATCACCTACCCAGGCATCATTCTCCTTTCCTTGGCGCAGGGTCTTTTTCCTCTTCTTAGAAATTGCGTATACTAGGGGCATGAGGTCCTTTGGTCTTCTCCCATCAATCCACGCAGAGTCCCAGAATCACGCTATATTCCCATCACCAATGGTTATCTTAGTGGATGCGGCAAACAAACTGTCACGCCTCGAACTAGTCCCGACCGGAACTAGCCCGTGACGCTCCAAATTAACCTGTTAATCGATACCAGTCCTAGGAAACAGTGCTGGTATCACAGGAAGACAGAATATCACAGCAACAGAGGTCTCTTTATTATAGAGTAGGAGTACAGTCATGTTGGGCTGCGGACAGATCCCGAGCTCACAACTGCATTACAAAAGGGAAGCGGAAGCCAAGACTTGGACCAAACATCACAGGCGCGACTTGGGAACTAGGCCGAAACCCTAAAACTCATCGTAGCCGGCTTGCTCCTGGAAGAACTCCTCGTCAGCGGGATCCGCTTCATCTTCTTCAACAACTGGGGGGGATTATTTATATAGAGCAAGTGTGAGTACGGGAGTACTCAGCAAGCCATGGGAAATAAGTGTTTAATGCAGGCTTCAAGGAAAGGCTGTTGTTTTTGCAATTGATTTTATTTGAACTCTTTTCTGAAATCAACTAAGTGAGTGCTTCTCAAACGACACGGATGAGACAGTGCGTCTCGTCCGGTCGGAGTATGTGCAATGTATCAGTCTTTTGAATTGATTCAAAGTTGGCACCCGGCCAACAACTTTCAAACGGCCACCCGGGCCAACAACTTTTAAACGGCCACCCGGGCCAACAACCTTCAAACGGCCACCCAGGCCTAGCTGATCCATCAGCTGCAGATTTTTCAAACATCGATCCCCTTTCGACAACAGCAAATTCACAAGGCAGTAGTTAAACAAAACTACGCTAGGAATCACCTCACATCCGCCCATGACCGTGGGCACGGCTGTTCGAACAGTTTTAATCACCTCTGCAGAGGGGGTACACTTTACCCACACGACATTACTAACCCGGATCACCCAGCCCGTGGGGATCAGCCACGTCGGGAGACCTCCAAGATTTCATGACAAGGCATTTCGAAAGCCGACACAGGTTTACCATATGCCGACGAGAGGGGTCCCAGACCAACAACAGGTTAGGTCCCAGACCATACTGTGCCAGGAAGCCCAGGGATCCTCCCCGACACCACCCCGGCGAATCCACATGTCTCTCGGCATCAAGGCTCCCCTGATAAGCTAGTTACTCAGCCAGGGGTGTCCCATTCCACCCATGTGGTCGTACTTGTCTTATGTTCGGATGAAATTCCAAGGAAACGGTCCTTAAGTGTAAGAGCGGGAAACCGTACACCCGGTACGTTCCCCGGTCCGCGGTTTTGGAAATTCATTTAGTTCACAAGCACCGACCCAGGTGTCGGGTTTTCCAAGTCTTTTGTAAAACCCAAGTTTTACCCAAGAAGTTACTCAGATTTTAAGTTTGAAGGCGACCGTCGATACTCGTGCAGAGTGCACGATTTTCGAGGCGCGACTAGGTGGTTACAAGGAAACATGGTATAACAATTAACAGAGGAAGGATCAAATGCAACAAATAGGTAGGTCCGCCAATCTGCCTTGCAGACGGGACAAGCAGATTAAGTGTGATCCTATCAATGCATAATATTTTTCAAGCAACATAATTAAGTTCAAATATAGGCTCAAGATGTTCAAAGGTGGCTTGCCTCGCTCGAGATCTTGAGCTTGATCCTCGAAATCCTCGCACTACGGGTCTTCGGGCTCCGAAACTACACGCAAAACGGGACAACTCAACAAACGGCGAAAATAAAGCCCTATTAATGACCTCTAAGCGTGCCATTAGATAGATCTCGAGATTTGAGGAATTTTGGAAGTTGAACGGAGTCAAACGGATTTACGGTCGGGAAGATATTGAATTTCTAAGATTATTGGATTTTTGGTCTAAAGGAAAAAGGATTTATTTAAATCCTTTTTGAAAAAGAAAAAGAAAAGAAAAGAAGGAGGGAGGGAAATCAGACTTTCCTCGGGCGGCTAGGGCGCGGCCCGAGAGGAAGGGGCGGCTCGGCCGAGCTAAATGGGGCCGGCCGGCCCAAGAAGGCGGCCCAAAGCGCGCGCGCGGGCGGAGAGGAGAGGGGGAGCCGGTGGGCCGGGTCCACCTTGCGTGGTCCCGGGTGGGACCCGCTTGTCGGCGGCACGGTTCACCGTGCGGAGGGAGCACGCGACGCGGCGCTAGGGTTTGGGCGGGGCGCGGCGCACGCGCGCGGTTCGCGGGGGACGCGGGTGCGGCGGGCCCACGCGTAGCCTCACGGCTCGCGGTGGACCGCGCGCACGGGGAGGGTGGAACGGAGGGAGCGGCTGACCGGGTCAGCCGACTCGGTTGTGCCGAGGTGGCACCGACGTGGCGCCTACGTGGCTGCCTCGCGGGCCGGCTGGAGGAAGACGAAGACGCCGGCCGCGAATGGACGGCGGGCGGCGGCGACGAGCGGCGGAGCGAATCACGGCGATACAGGCGAAAGCGAGCACACCGGGTGGTTGCACGAGACGAGGGGAGACGAGCCAACGGCTCGGATTCGCCAGAGGGAGCTCGACGGCGGCGGATTGCGGCGGCGGCCACCGGCGGAGAGAAAAAGGGAAAACGGCGACGAGGTCACGAGGGGCCGATTCCCGGCGGCGAGAGCATCTACGCGGCTACGGGAATCCGTCCCTTGCACCGGATTAGGAGGAAACGCATCGAGGGAGGCCGGCGACGAGAGACGTTTCCGAGCTCGGGCGGCGACAGCAGCGAGCACACGGCGAGCGACGGCAAAGGTCGGGGCGGCACCAGCTAGCTATGGGGAGGCTACTCGTGCTACTACCCGAGTCTAAGGGGAGGAGATGGAACGAGGAGGGAGAACGGAGGGATGCACTACCGTGCGGGCGGGCGCAGTGACGAGAGCCGACGGCGCGAAACGTGATCGTTTCGGCCTCGGGCCGAGGAAGAGGAGGGGGAGGGCACGCCCGGAGTCCCCTTCCGCGTCCTTGCTCGTGCCGACTCCTCCGACACGCGCAACGATGATCGGCGACGGCGAACAGGGGTGACAGTGGCGTGGCGGCGAGAGACGAAAACGAGGGAGATTAGAGGAGGGAGGAGCTTGGGTTTATAGGGGCGACAATGTCGGTTTGGGAGAGGGGAACCGACATTGGACGGTCAAGCCGGCGAGCTGGCGCCTGGCTAGCGGCCAAAACGACGACAGGAGGTGACGCCGGCGATGGGAGGAAAAAGAAGAAAGGAAGAGGGAAAGGGGGCTTGCCTCCTTGCTTCTTTGGGAAAAGGAGGAGGGAGAGAAGGCGATGAGGAGGAGCCCTGCCTCCTTTCCTTGGAAGCACGCGCAGGGAGAGGCGGGGCCGAGTCGATGACGACGGCGATGACGGCGGGGCGGTTTGGAGCGGAGCGACGACACGGGCGGCAGGCGCGGCAGGCGCTGACGGCGGCGGCGACCAGGCGGTCGGCCACCATAGCACGCGCGCGTGGGAAGCAACGGCGGCGCGGCGATTTGAGCGGCACGGCTCGGGCACGCGTGCTGGCTTGCGGGGCCGAGCGGCTGCGTGGCAGGGCAGCGGGGCCGGGCGGCGTAGACGGCGCAGGCGCGGCACGGGCGGCGACCACGCGGGCGCGCGCGCGCGAACAACGGCGCGCGGGGGCCGATTCTGTGGGCGGGGAGCTCGCTAGGGATGGAGGCGGGGAGAGAGAGCGAGGGAGGGAGATGGGCCGAGAGGGATTCGGCCCATCGAACCCGGGGGAGGCGAAATAGACTTTTGCGGAGGGATTGATTTGGAAGGATTTGGATTCGGGATTGAATTCGACGATAGATCGGGGATTTGAGATCTGAGATGGCATGGACACTAGACGACAAGCAAAGGAACAGATTTCGCAAATAGGGTTTTTAAGAGATAGTTTTCCCGCTAGGCGCCACGACGGAACGGGCGCTACACAAACTCTTGTCTACTTCGTCGCAGGGGATCTCGAGACCAACCCATGGCTTGTTTGGGTCCTTCCATTCATGCCACAGCCAGCATAGACGCAGGGCTCTCGTGAATTTTTCTAGGTTCAGGACCCCGAGGCCTCCTTGCCTAGTTGGCAGACACGTCTTTGTCCAATTGACTTTGTATTTTCCACCCGTGATGTCCCCCGTGCCAGCCCAGAGAAAACGTCGCCGCTGCTTGTCTAGGCACTCCAAGGCTTCCTTTGAAGTTTTCAGAGCAGTCAGTAAGTAGATTGGCTGCGCCGTCAGCATTGATTTTACAAGTGTGGACCTCCCGGCAAGTCCCATGTTTTTGCCTCTCCATCCTGTTATACGCCCTGTGATCTTATCAAAGATGTGTTGCATGTCCGCCTTTCGCATCCGCCCGAGGATCAGGGGGAGTCCCAGGTATTTGATCGGGAAGTATGCTCTCACTGCTGGGACTCCCTCTAGGACGTCGTCCAAATCAATGTTATTGTATTTGATGGCCGCGACTTGAGATTTTTGGAAGTTGGTAACGAGTCCAGTGGCCGTGCCGAAACGTTGCAGGATTTCCGTGAGCGCTTGGACATCCCCTCTTGTGGGATTGACGAAAATGGCAGTGTCATCTGCATACATAGATGTTCTCAGGCGATGCATTCTGCCTCGAAGCTTAGAGAGCGAACCTAGGTCTGTTGCCTTTGTAAAGAGACGTTGGAGAGGGTCGATTGCTAGGACAAAAAGGAGCGGAGACAACGGGTCTCCCTGCCGAAGTCCTTTCCCATGCGTGATTCTTTGACTAGGGATGCCGTTGAGAAGAACTTGCGAGGTAGATGTGTAGAGGAGGGCACCTAGCCAGTCTCTCCATTTTACAGGGAAGCCTAGGCGTTGCAAAAGGGCCATCAAGTAGTCCCAACGTATAGAATCAAATGCTTTCGTGATGTCGAGCTTGAAGAGGAGCATCGGCCGATTCGTACGGTGAAATCTTCTGGCCATGTTCCTCACAAAGAGGAAGTTGTCATGAATGCTTCTTCCCTTGATGAAGGCGCTTTGGTTGATGGAGACCAAGGAGCGCATGTGGGGCCTCAGCCGCAACGCCAGCTAATTAAGCTACTGTTTGAACTACATTGGGCATGTTATCTAAACTCAACCCATCACAATAAAACACACACAACCTAATTAAGCTACTGTTTGAACTACATTGGGCTTCGGATTTATCATGTGATTCCTCAGTAAAATATTCATCATGTGATAGAGCTGAATGGCTGACACTTCGGTCCGGCACGAATCATGAAGGCCTTTTACAAAAAATTGAAATTGGAAACTGAAAGTACACTACGTGGCCACTCTTTTTTCTCTCTTTGGAATGGGCCTAGATCTTTTTCGGGAAAGGACAAGAGCTGAGTGGATGCACACGGATATTTTTAATTTTTTTTCCCTTGCCACTTGTAGTACAATTGTAAAGTGCATGTTGCCATGTTGGTAAGTGCACGAGTATTTTCTATTTAGGGGGTGTTTGAGAGAGAGTGACTAAACTTTAGTCTCTCTTCCCTTAAGTTCCAACGAAAATACTACCCCTCTCTCCGATCTCGAATAAGTGTATACACTGTTAGGTACGACACTTTAGTTTTAAATAATTATACCAACACATAAAATTTTTAAGGTTATATTTATAACTATATGAAACCATTGTTTGCAGCTTTCAGCCTTTAACCTGCTATTAAAATTTAAATTTTTTAAGTTGATTTAGAGAGTTTCTTCGTCGTAGTTATTTTCTATGATTAACTTTTAAATCATGAATAACATACATATATAAAAGTTCTACCAACAATTTTCTTTTTTATACACTGTTTTACGATTTATCAATGGTAGGCGAAACAATTAGCCTGCTATACACTTTGATAATATAACATTTATTTAGTATTTATTTTTTTATAAAATAAGAGGTTAAAGTGTAATTTTAACAGTGTCAGTGTCAATTATTCAATAACTAACAAAGGGAGTACTTCCTCCGTCCCATAAAAAACTAAACTAGTACTGGATAAGACATAACCTATTACTATAAATGTCTATTCGTAGTATTAGAATATGTCACATCCGGTCCTAGATTTATTTTTTATGGGTAAAGTAGTATTTTGGAGTAAGGACTGGCGGTAGGCAGGAAGCCCCTCCTTCGTCAGCCAGATAAAAATATCCAACAGTACTTAACTGTTACTCGTTATTGTTTTGTTTTGTGGTGCCAATGTTTTCTTCTTGGCCTTATTCCCTCCACTACTCTCTCTCTCTCCGAAGCACATTTATTTTTGGGTTATGTTTGTTTATGACTGATTGACCAGCCCATCTAATCTTGGTTTATAGGAGATACTAATAACATATATTTAGCATCAAGCAGTACTAGCTAGGAGTAGTTGTCTGAGTTGATGTATATAAAAAAAAGAGAGAGCTAGTTTTCTGAATTTTGTTGTGCAAGAGGAGCAAGGAAAGACCAGATAGTCTTCATCATGTGGCCACTGCATAAGTTCAGTTGTTTAGGTACCCAAGGGTTAACTATAGAGGGACCAGCATCATGCATGGTCCATCATGTGATCTTGCAAGTTGCAAAAGCCAGATGCAAACTGTATGAACATTATTTCGTATTATTAATTAATTATATATATTGCCCAAGAAATGGCAGCACAGGAAAAGATCTTTATCATGTGGCTGCAAGGAAGCCAGGGTGGATGTGTGGATATGTGCAACACTACTATACATTTGTGCCAAAAAGGTCCTAAATAGATTTTGCTTGCATTTTGCATGCGTGGATCAGTGGAGGCAGAAAGAAACTGAAGAAAAGAAATAAAATAATAAGAGATGTGAGATCACCAGCGTATGCATCATGTCGGCCAGCATGCATGGTGCTGCTGCTAAGCTAAGGTAGCTGGAAATACTTACGGAGTACCTTTTTTTTTTTTTCTCTTCAGCCATTCATTTGTTCATTCATAGCGTTATCCATGAAAGACCTGGCACTATCTATCTGTCCATGGTTTCCCTAACATGGGCCAATTTTGCCGCGATATCCACTCTTGCAGCTTTGATTTGTTATACTGTATTTTACTTTTACTTGTTTTTCACGAAAGTGAGGCAGAAGTTCTGTAAATATATTTTCTTAGAAAGAAAGTCTTTTTTTTTCAGAGGTAAAGAAAGAAAGTTTTATTCCAGAGAGAAATATTTTTTTTCTTCGGAGAAACACAATTCAAATGCAAAAGGTCACTTGCATGTATGCACACTCATCTCTAGGATAAGATCTTGTTATTAAGGGTTACGTTGGCTACGGCTAAAATAATACATGGATAAGGATAAGGATAATATATGTTGCACAATTTTTTTTAAAAGAAAGACTGAGCATAACGATTTCTTTTATGCAGTATGAATACTAGCTATATGCACATGCTTCTTAAAATACAATTTGTTAGTAACAGGTCAGGTTTGTGTAGCAAAAACAGATCATCATTCTCCCTTAAAAGAAAAACACCCTCAAAAGAGGAAAAACAAAAAAAAAGAAATGGAGAGGGGCCGTGGGCCATGTGGAGCTCCTCCAATAAAACCAAAAGCACTAAAAAAAAAGCCGAAAGCGCCTTTTGCCGTCCTCCATTACTTTTCCCCCTCATCAAAAAAACCCAAGCTACCTCATCACCCCACCATCAAAGGCACTGACATGTGGGCCATAGTATGCACCCTGGCCCACCTGTCATTGACCCTCGTTCTCCAAGTGGCACGAGACGGAATAAACTAAGGCGGGCGCGTGTATCCGGTACGGGCACCCGGGTGGTTGTACACGACCGGGTGATCTGGCGGCGGTGGGCCCCACGGGAGGGGGATTCGTGGCCCAGGATCGCTCTCCGCGCGCTGACTAGGACTCCGACCGGGCACGCCGGTCACCGGTCACCGGCCTGACCCGGTAAAGTAAACCCCAGCTGCCTCTTTGTTGAATCAACCCCTTCACTATCTCTTAACTACAAAAACATTCTGTTCTTCAAGTGGATGCTGGTTGGTAACTTGGTACCTATTCCCATGATCCAATCTGGTTTATAGCTTTGGCACACGTTGAAAGGTAGAGTCTTGTATGGGTTTTAAGCAATATACTTGTCATTTATAATACTATCACTTTATAATAGTTGGGATTATATAGACCCTAAATATTAATCCACCAAAATATTTTTTTTACTCTACTATTATTTTCTCCGTCTCATGAAAGAAAAAAGTTATTTTGTTTCTATATGACTAAACTAAGAAATGATGTTTAGCTTAATATCGATGACTTTTCTTTTCCTTTATTACATACGCAGTATTAGCAAATTTGTTAGTTGTCTGGATGGCAAGTCTAAGAGCCCACTGTTAGTAAACATTGTACATGTTTAATGTTGTTTTGCTGAAGTGTTAAACTAAACACCGCTTGAATTTAGGTGCTAGATGAAAAGAAATCCAACTTTCTAAGAGGCTACAAATTTATTATTTGTGTTTGTTACGCATATGAAGAAAAACTCTCGTTCATTTATAGCTAGGAGTATAAAAATACAGCATGTCTTGCTACAATTGTTTTTCTATGAAAGCATGTGAATAACTCATGTGAGGCTAATGGAGGCATCATGGGCCAAGCATGGCTAACACCCACGCGGCTATAACTATAAGCAATGCAAGTGAGAGACCCATTTAGAGAGGAGGACTAAAATGAAATTTGATTAATAGTACAGGGGTGTTTGTGCAAGAAGGAAAGAGGAAATCTTTTTCCCCTTTGTGGTAGCGTTGCCAATGGCAAACTCCACTTGTCGGATCTCTCTCTCTCTCTCTCTCTCCCTCTCTCTCTCGCCCATGTACCATCTCCATGGACGACCTCGCCGCCGCCTCCCCTCCTCACCCGCCGCCGCCGCCGCCGGAATCCCACGTGCCTCCGCCCCCGCAGACGCCGGAGAAGGTGAGCTCGCCTCGACCCCCCTGTTTCTTTTTTTCTTTTCTGTTTTTCGTAATCTCCTCTGTTTTCCCCCCTTTCAGTTCGTGAAAATTTCTGTTTTTTATAGTTCTTTTTGGCGACTTGATTCGAGGAAAAAGGTGCGGTTTTTTTTTTATATTCCGAGCTGATTTTGCAGTGTTTTGTTCTTGCGTGCGCGTGCGACTGTTTGTAATTGGTAAAGTTGTTTGGAACAACATCCATCCGTGTGTTAGCTGCTTCAGTTCTTGGTCAGTAAGGTATAGATAAAATTGTTCGATTAATACTGCAATATATGGTCGAATTGCATAGTAATATCAGCTAATTCGTAGTATAATCATGTGCTTGATCTTAATTTTGTACTCGTTACACTCCAATCCTTCACGTAATTTGCATCTTTCTGTGGTGATTGATTAGTTAGGCACCGTGACAACCTTTTTGGATTAAGCGAGATAATTACAAAAAAAACCGATTTTTTGATCGGGTCTTATGGATAGTAATAGCACGCTCATTAGCTCAATTTCTACATGAAGTTTGGGTAGCCAGAGCAAGAGAGAAGTCCAATTGTTTACTCAACTCTCTAAAAGTTCTTCTGCTCTTGTGTACTAGTACTATTTTGCAAGCAGCTTTCGAGTACTAGGTAATAGGTTGGTGCTGATTCTAAGTAGAAATCTCTCATGGGGTTTTCTGAAGTTGCTCTCTGGTGCTACTCTGTAGACAGAAATGGCTTGTGTAGTTTGCTACCGTGATGTTGCTTGATTTGTGCTCTTGCTTCTGCACAGAAGCACAAATACATTTCAAATGGGAATGCTTATCCTCTAGATTCTAACTCAGCTTGGACTGATCTCAAACATGAAGTCTGACACTTGCACCCACAGAGCAGCTACTAGGTCTGAGAACCATATGCTGTAACACTGTTGGGATTACCAAACTTCGTTGCTGTACTGTAGTCATGGGAAACTGATGTATGCAAATGATGTGCTATAAAAAGGATCCGTCGCTTGCAACAAAAACAATAGTCATGCCCTTAATCATCCTTGCAATCACCCAGATCAACATGGAGAATTTATGCCACCACTGAAATCCAGCCATGCCTTCCTTTGAAACAAATTAATCAATTCTTTTAGGCCATTTGAACTATAGCAAGCTCCTTATGCTAACCAACTCTTACCAAATAAGATGATCCACGAGAGATTGCATGCTTAGTTGCCAAGAATTTTTGCCCATATGCAAGTAAGGCATCTATTATAGTATTCTGAAGAGAAGGCCAAAAGTAGCCATCATTTTTGCTTCGAGGCCTCAAAATTACGACATTATTCAGGGGGGGGGGAAGAGAAATATCTATGTTAGTAATCACGACGAGTCCATATTATAACTGCAATTGATCAATATAATTGTATACAAAATACAATTGCATTTATGGTAATATAAGCAATAGCTGTATATTAAATGCAGTCACTTCCAAATCTTATCTTATCTTATATAGTGGAAGTAACAAGCTTTCTTACACGAGAACACGCCACATCATCAAAAACATATCAACCATTGAATAAAGAGTTTAGATAAATAATAGCCATTGGATCAAAAAGTTACATATGCACTAAAAAATCAACAATTTGATAAACATATGGGAATTTCTGGAGGTTTCTA
The DNA here is from genome assembly GCF_034140825.1 of Oryza sativa Japonica Group. Taxonomy (NCBI): domain Eukaryota; kingdom Viridiplantae; phylum Streptophyta; class Magnoliopsida; order Poales; family Poaceae; genus Oryza; species Oryza sativa. The sequence goes on along the minus strand of NC_089041.1, from coordinate 29,313,181 downwards.
GTGCCTCCTCTTAGACACATGGTACAAAGAGAGAGAGGGCAAAGATAATGAAGAAAACAAAAACCAAGAAGCTTATAGTGATTTCTCATATAGTACGATTTAGTTAAATCTATAGTTAGCTAGACCAAGGGATACTTTGTAAATAAATTAACTCATGCTAAGACCTTCTGTAACTAATAGATCTTATACAGAATCAAAAGTAGCGCAACGCGCGACTACGTGGCTTGTAAGCATTAATGTAGCTTTGCGCAAAAAAACGTGGGAAGTTCAGCTAGTTCAAGATAAAAATTGCTTGTAGTGAATACGGTGTCGTAAATTCATATTAAGTGCTGTTTTTCCCAATGTGTAGATAAAGTGCTTGAATTTGTATACCATATTGTTTGATCTAGTTTTCTAAAAAAAAATGCTTGTTGCTTCTGCAATGCAACTTGTTTTACTGAGTCATTATGTGATCGTCAGGATTCATGTGAGGATACAGGAGACATGAGGATCAGTGAAGAAAAGCCATGCACAGATCAGGAGTTAGATGCTGATCAGATGAATAGTTCTAGCTTTAATAGTTCCAGCGAGTGTGAGAATCAAACACCTAGCAATGATGAAATGACTGGATCAGAGTCCAAATCTGAGGCAGCTCAAACAGAGGGTGGTGGATCGAGTGAAGAGAAGGTCCTGAAGAAGCCAGACAAGATCCTGCCTTGTCCTCGTTGCAACAGCATGGATACAAAGTTCTGCTACTACAACAACTACAACATTAACCAGCCAAGACATTTTTGCAAGAGTTGTCAGAGATATTGGACGGCAGGTGGAAGCATGAGGAACCTCCCTGTTGGTGCTGGTAGGCGCAAGAGTAAGAGCTCCACTGCAAATTACCGCAGTATATTAATCACGGGCAGCAATCTAGCTGCTCCTGCTGGAGATGCTCCCCTCTATCAACTCTCTATAAAAGGAGATCAAACAGCAACGGCAGTTAAATTTGCACCTGATTCCCCACTCTGTAATTCCATGGCCTCTGTGCTGAAAATTGGAGAGCAGAGTAAGAATGCCAAGCCTACCTCAACAGCACAACCCAGAAATGGAGAAACCCAGACCTGCCCGGCTTCAGGAACAACTTCAGATAGTCCCCGGAATGAACCAGTTAATGGAGCAGTTAGTGGGCATCAAAATGGAATTGTTGGGCATAGTGGAGTCCCTCCCATGCATCCCATACCATGCTTCCCTGGTCCTCCTTTTGTGTACCCATGGAGTCCAGCATGGAATGGCATTCCTGCCATGGCACCACCGGTATGCACAGCACCAGCTGAACCAGCAAATTCTTCAGACAATGGAAGCACAGCTAGTGTTCAGTGGAGCATGCCACCAGTGATGCCGGTACCAGGATACTTTCCGGTAATTCCATCTTCAGTTTGGCCCTTCATTTCTCCCTGGCCAAATGGTGCATGGAGCTCGCCATGGATTCAACCTAATTGCAGCGTGTCAGCTTCATCTCCTACAAGCACTAGTACATGTTCAGACAACGGCTCTCCTGTCCTAGGAAAGCACTCCAGGGACTCCAAACCGCAAGGAGATGACAAGGCAGAGAAAAACTTGTGGATTCCGAAAACGCTTCGGATCGATGATCCTGACGAAGCTGCAAAGAGCTCAATCTGGACAACCCTTGGCATTGAACCTGGTGACCGTAGCATGTTCAGATCATTCCAGTCGAAACCTGAAAGCAGGGAGCAGATATCCGGTGCTGCACGAGTCCTGCAGGCGAATCCAGCAGCTCTATCTCGATCTCAATCTTTCCAGGAGACAACGTGATGTATATTGAAGAAATCGTGTGACAATTGTAGAACATGTTACTACTATAATTTAAGCAAGTGCTACAGCCTGAAGGATGATTGGCGATGTAGGCGCTGCTGCAAACATGGAGGCAGCGTGATCTGTACTATTGAAACCTGAAGAGTACTATTCTTGACATTTTTCTATAATTTGCCTGTGGAGCATGCACCAGTCTACTGGGTTCATGATCAGGCTGTCAGCATATGTTTTGTTGTACAATAATAATAATTGTTAATAGCTTTGCCTAAAGGATACTGATAGTATTCTGCTGATCCTTCAGCTCTGTGATCAATGGCCCATATATTTACCTGACAAGTTTCAGAAAGGAAAAAAAAAAAGATCTGCTGCCTGACAAGAGGTTCAACTCCGAAGAAATGGTTAGCATTTTTGTACTGCGTCTGCGTGATGTTTACTTGTTGCTTTCTTTGGTTCTCTAATGATCCCTTAGTTACCTCTATGATGACCTGCATTAGTTGAAGTACCTCTGTCCTTTTGTTCGGCTGTGTTGCCTTTATACTAGCATCTGTGTAGAATGTAGACCGAAGTCTGAAGCTTTCCTTTTTGATTCAGTACGCTTATTGTGGATGTGACAACTGACCAGTTTTCATTTCCATTGATTGCTTTGTTACTGAATGTTAGTTGGGCACCCTTGAGCTTAGACTAGCATGCATTCATCAGTCATCAGTGCACTCAAAAAGTTTAACCTACTTGTTGGAAAACAGAGTACTCCTAGTAGAAAGGAATCTGATATGATAACTTGATAATTGTATATTTAATCCTGTGATATATACTAACTTTGGGGGTGGTGTTAACACAACTAACGCAAGGGAATAACAAATTAAATAGTCTATGATCCATGTGTGGGCAGGCAGGGGATGCATCATATGCATGGGTCAAGCTCACTGTTTTCTTGGTGGCTGCAGTCGCAAGCCGATGTTAGGCAGGCAGCAGGTATGCATCCTAACCTAGTCGCAGAAGCAAGCATCCATTCATGATTCATTCAAAGTATGCTCCAATTAAACTGGTTAAAAGATTGTAATAGCATTCTGTAAGTAGGATACTTAAAAGTGTAGTGGTTTGACTGATGCTTGCTGCTGCCAGAGTTGGGCATAGAAAACACATACTAGTACATTCGATCGATGAATTTTTGGTACTAGGCTAGTAGCTAAGCTGGGCTAGAATTAAGAAAAGAGAGGGAGAGTTTTAAGTGGAGTGGAGTACTTGGTAGTAGAAAAACGAATGACACGCGGTAGCCTCCTTTTGGTTGGTAGAGGTGGTGAGCTCGCCACTTGCGACCAGATCGACCGACCGATCAACCGCTTTAGTTTTTTTTATACATATATATAAAAGCTAATTTCTCTCTCACACACGGTTATATATACGACGCATGAGTTACCACATGAAATGATTTTATCAATATATAGCTATGCTTGGTAATTCAGGTTCATGCATATCTGTACATTAATATATTCAAACGGCCGGGTGTTATTCTTCAGTGAATAAAACACAAATATTAGGAAATGGTAAGGTTTCGAACCCAGATCGGTTAATCTATCATCTGTGAAGCTAGCTGGAAGACCTTTGTTTTTTACAGCTTCAACTTTTGTTTTGTTTTTTCTCTCTTCCCTTAGCATAGACTAGTCTGGCTGATTGCGTCGTGTAACGAAATATTTTTTTTCTTCTAATATATTGACGTGCAATATTTTGCGTGTTTGTGAAAAAAAAGCTGGAAGACATTTGGACGCTTCTCACTTTAGTGAATAATGATCTACATTACTAATCGTACTAGTAGTGCATTCATGCATGCGTGCGTCAAACAAAAATTACATGCATGAGGGCGCACGCAAATTAATTTGCTTGGCGATCGAGACGGCTATATATATAATTGTAAAATATACATATATAAAATATTCTGATATAAAGATCGAGAACGGGATACATACAAGTACACACAGAGATCGACCAGCTAGATGAAAAACGAATATAGTAATTAATCCCCTCTCTCTCTATATATATATGTATGGCCACAGAAGTACACATGCATTATCTGTATTATAATTAACTAGTTCGTCGCTGCAATTGCATTGTATAGTATATACTTGTACTATCGTGCTGCTTGGTCGCTAGAATGACGATCAATGGATCGTTCATATATATGCAGGCTCGTCGCAGTGACAATTGCCATGCGTACGTGCAGCATTCATCATCTGCTAGCTCGATCGATCGCGTAATTAACCGGCCGGCACCTGCAAAGCATGCGTTGCTTGCATATCGATCTGATCCAACGGACAAGGGGTACCTAAATCTTGCTGACACAATACGTACGTTGCCATCGATCAATCAATCGACGAATCGCTCAACTCGATCAAGACGACCTCGTGACCTGTCATATATACATAGATGATGCAACGCCTTGTTAATTAATTGACTATAGATCGATTAATTAATTGTTCTGTAAGTAAGTAATTAATTGACAGGGTATATAGCTAGTTAGCTTAGTGACGTGCATTGTGATGACAGAATCGAATTAGAGGAGTTGGAGCTAGCTAGCGATCGATCAGGGCTGAGACTGACCAGGAAGTAGCTCTCGCCCATCTGGAGAGAATGGAGGAGGATGCCGTACTCGTTGGCTGGAAGAAGAGCACCCGTTGAATGCACCAGCATCACGTCCTGCCCAAACATTGATCTCAGATCGATCGGTCCCCTTGGCACCTCCGTCGCCACTCCGTTGATGAACACCGTCATCGTCGCTGCACATATCATATTCATCCATCATTTTTCTTTCCCAATTCACATTACCTACATATCTAATGTCACTTCGGACAAGGACTACTTCTCAATTATTGCAAAAGTACTACTCCTACTACAACTGGAGTGATATATACAGTGTACATATATATGATCGATCGATCAATAGGTGGCTTTACTTGATGATTAACCAATAATAAGTAGTACTACCATTGATCGGCTGGCCGGTGGTTAGAAATTCAGTGTCCTAGCTAGTATCAGCCCTATGTCTAAATTATATGTATACTCATGCATATCTACAAATCCATGACAAAAACATGCATGCATCTGCATAATTAAGTACATATATTGTATTGCGCCATTCACGCATGCAACAATTCAACTACTAGTATTAATTGCATTATATATACTCCATATGCATATAATGTAGTACGATTATATATGCATGCATGGATAAATTGGCAGTATTAGTTTATTTAGTATGCATGCATGAAGCATATTTGCTACTACTAAGATAAAAGAACAAGACAAAGCTTTGCCCTTAATTCTCTTATTTCAGTGTAGTACACTAGCTAGTACTGCGTAATTGATCGTTCCCAATCTCAATTACCGCAAAAATACAAGTGCAAAGTCTCAAAGACATTCAACGCGGAAGATCAAAATAAGGACAAATTAAAATTAAGGAAGACAAAATATGAGTTTCTGGAAGATGAAACGATCGATCAAGTGTATATATGCAGTAATATGATCGTATGTACATGTCCCTTAATACTCTAGAAGAGATCGATCGAAGCAAAGAGAGACTGAAAGGAATTTTCTTTCTCTGAATTTGTACTAGGAGAGCAAGAATTATTAGCACCAAACGGAACAACTAATTCCCCTCATCACTGCATCTGCATGCGTAATTAAACATGTATATATATGCTAAAAACTAGCTATATATGTGCATGTTTAGTTAGAGAGAAATTAAAGGCAAATTAATCAAAGCACCGACGAATGGAAATTGGGGGGACATGCATCATGTATGAAGGGCTCACCAGGTTGACACGAGTAGTAGAGCTGCTGCTGCTGATGCTGACCGGCGGCCGCCGACGACGACGAGCCGCCGCCGCCGTCCATGTACCCCATCTGCCTCGAGATGGCGAACAGGTCGTCGCCGCCGCCCCCGTAGTCCACGTCCCCCATCATCATCCCCACCGACGGCGGCGAGGACGGCCACGATGAGGACGACGAGGAGCTGTACCCGGCGGCGCCGTGCGCGAACATCCCGAGCGACGAAGCCGGCGAGCCGGCGTGGCCAGGCGCGAGGCCACCGGACGAAGCAGTCGGAGGAGATCCCGACGAGGCGGCGGCCGCGGCCGCCTGCGCCTGCGCCTGCAGCTGGCGCTGGCGGCGGCGGGAGCGCGAGCGGCGGTTCTGGAACCAGTAGAAGACGTTGGCGTCGCCGACGGCGCCGAAGCGCTCGAGCAGCTTGCGGATGCGGACGGTCTCGTCCTTGGGCGGGTTCACCATGCCGCTGTTGAAGATGGACTCCAGGATGAGTATCTGCTCCGGCTTCGGCGTCCACCGCGACCTCACCGGCTCCCCCGCCGCCGCCGCCGCATGCCTGTCCGGGCTGTGGCCGCCGTCCATCGCCACTAGCTAGCTGCCTTGTTCGGTGTCGAACACCTAGAGCTCGCTAGCTCGAGAGAGATAGAGAGATAGGTTTGGTCAATTGATGTGTGCTTAATTCGCTTAATTGGCTTGCTGCGAGAGAGTGAGATCGCCCTACTTATAGGAGAAGAAGCAGCTAGTAGCTTAGCTAAGCTTTGATAGTTGTGATGAGTGAGATGGAATCTAAGTAAATTTCACTAGTGATGAGAATATGAATGAACGAATGGCACACATGCAAGGACGACACTAGTGCTGCTAGAGAATCTTTACCGCCGCTCTTAGTATTATATTTGCCTCCGAGGCTCTCCGATCAACTTGTGTTGGTTAAACATGCATGCATTGCTGTATAAATTTATATATTATTAACATGTTCTAGCTTGTCACTCTTTACTTTTTGGATGGAACTGAAAATGGTGCCTGTCATTTTCAGGAGAGTCCATGGAAGTGACAATTAATATGCATGAGAAGTGTGTTGTTGTTAATTATTAGTTGGAGTACATGATGTACTGTATATGTCATTTTCAGGATAGTCCTCCATATGGGACTATAAGAATATGAAGAGTGTGTGTTGCTGCTAATTATTATTTGTTGGAATACAAATATACTTAGTTGAACTCCATATATATACACATGTACCATGAATTGTGACTTGTGAGTATGAAAGCAATGTATGCCCTTAATCATGCGTGTGGCTGCAGAGATATATTTAGGATGTGTGTGATGTGTTGATTTGGCTTTGGTATCGGATATATAATTGAAGGCACGTGTACATTAATCGGAATATCCCTAGTATTTGGACCTAAGGGATATGAGTGAGTCCGTACATGTACGGTGAGTATTTGTTGACTCGCTAGTTTAACCACATCCTTTCAATTTTTGTGAAAAGGTGCATTTTTTGTTCTGAAATGGAGTTGTGGAACAGTCTGAAACCCGCTTCATGTCGCTAGTTCATTATGTGATAGCACTTTAGTCCCTCCGCTTTCTTTTTAGGTGAAATTGAAACCGTTTGATGGACTCTAGCTTCAGAAAAGATGAAGCTGGAGCTGAAGTTTTACCAATCAGACATAAATGAAACCGCCCCCAGAGTAGTACTTGGTGATGGAGCGGTGTTTAAAACCTGCCGTTGTCTGGTATGTATATCTTATGTGGCATGTGCAGGCACATATTGATAAAGATATGATATGTACAATGCCTTTTTTTTCTAAGATAATAGAGGTTTTATTAAGACTCAGTCAATTACACTAAGATGATACAACCGCACTGAATCCTCCCCTGGTCTCTGCATATGATGCATACAGCCAAATGAACCAAAACACCCTTTCCAAGCATAAAAGAACATGTAGATTAATGACTATCAATTATCCGTAAACTAGATCGCCACCCATATTCATATGTATAAAATCTCTTGTGCCACCTGATCCAACTATCATGATGCCACCATAATAGTATTGAAATCCCGGTTTATAGAGGATAGCCACGTAGTCAGCGGATAAACAATGTAATAACATGTAAATGAGAAGACATCATCTTGTTATATATAAAAAAACACACCAGGTACAATGGCGCTTTTGTGTTTTAGTAGCAGGCAGCTAGTTAGATCATCCCTGCTTCCGTGAGGAGAGTGAGGGGGAGCTACAGACAATGGCAAGGCGAAAGAAGAAGGAGAAGGGAGCGTGGTGGAAACAAAAAGCGGCTAAGGCACATGCATGTGGCCTTGGAACGGGGAACACATGTGCCCCACGGTTTGGCCCCCTGCATTGACCCTTTCTTTCCTCTCTCCCTCCCCTGCCGGCCGCCGGCATCTACCTTACCCCTTACCCTTAGCTGCATTGATCTCGACGTCCGGGTTTGCTTCGGTCCGCGTGTGATGGATCAGGCGAGCCCGGAGAAATTTCTCCTGCATATATATGCTGCCGCTTTAATTTTCTCCTGCCAGCTCGATATATCGATCGATCTCAGCTTGGTTGCTTGCTGCTGCTCATCATCGGCACGGCAGAGCATTTGATTGGGCCATGGATCGGTTTTGCTTGGCTGTTTGTGACCCAAGCTAATCTATAGCTGCAATATTTCTCCATCAGCTGCATGACTGCCCTGCGGCCGCGAGCATCACCTGCCCTGCCCTTGGCGCCTTCCGCCGGCCGGCCGTCGTGTCTGCTTTGCGGTGCGGTGAACAGACAGCCTCCACTGCATATGCTCCTCGATCAAGGAATCACTCCACTCCGATCCCCACTTCATGTCTTCATGCATGCATCCATCCATCCATCCATCAGAGACACACACACACACCATAGCTATAGCCGCCTGCGGCCTAGCTACATCCATCGTCTTGGCTTGCTTGCTCCCTGACACCTCCTCTCGACCCTTCCTTCCTTCCATTCTTTACTCTACTTAATTCTTTCATCCATGTAATCGGATACCCTGCCCTGCCCATGTCGATCCTCACCACGTACGTGTCTTCACCAAGACACCTACATAATAATATGAGTAATTCTACGGTTCTCGAAGAGGTACCAAAAATTTAATGTAAAATTTGGTATCTCATTGTACCTCATAGTACTTAGGTGTAAAGAGGTATCGAATTTACAATAGAAAAATGGTACCTCCTCAAGAACGATAAAATTGCTCTAATAATATACTTATCATATACTATGAAAACGTACGATAGATAGATAGATGCACCTTAAGCAAGTGTCAACCTAAACCATGACCATTAAATTAAATACTAATATACACATTGATAGGCAGTCTAAAGTTAGCAGCTGCTGCCCGCTGCCACATCACATCCATCCGGATCGATTTCGGCGCTGGACAAACCGTCAGTGGCCGGCCGAAAAAAGGAATTCCCATCTCCTTCACCTCCAGCTTCTTCAGCTACTACTCATGTTACCAAACCGAACTAAAACCAATCAGGGGAACCTGCCTAACACCTCCACTTTAATCTGCCTCCCTCCCTCCAGTCCCCAGTCCTTGTTTCTTAATTACTGAAAACTAACACTGCAACTTACTGCTTCCGCTCTTCGTAAATATATACACAATATAAACATTTTTAATTCATGGAAATCTATGCATTTCCAGCCAATCATGTGCTTAATTATAAGAGAAATTCAAACAATTCAGAAATTAAGGTTTGACCATCAAGTTAACTAAAAGGAAATTGTTTTCCCCAATTTAAAAACTTTGCTAAATAACATAGAATATTGTATTTATGAATGGAGGGAGTATTCATTTACTACATGCACAGCTTCATTAGGAGATATTTTTTTTAGAAACACAATACAATCGCATACGCTCACAACGTACTCACACTGCACTAGTAGTTAAAAAGGCCACACATTTCATTTTGGATGGTTTAGGCCAAACTTATGACAACTTTTGAGAAAAAATGTAGTGCAAATCTCATATATAGTGGAAATCTGGAAACTATCATTGGATCTTAAAAATGAACGCATAGGATTTGTCCATGTCACCCAGAGCCCAAAAAAAATTTTACTCATGGTTAAATTCAGGAGTTAAATTTTTACTCTGGGTAATGTGGGCAAATCTTTTACAAGCAATAGTGCAATAGAAAATCAATTAGAACCTGAAGAAGCTGTCCATTTTGATATCCAATGGTAATTTTTAGGTTTTTACTACATATGTAGTTTGCACTACATATTTTCCTCTTTTGGTATGATAATACATTAGAATTTTTTTAATAATAAAAACTATATGCACCTTCTGCTTCTACTGTTAGACACAGGGTCAATATATATATTGGCATTTGCATACATCGTTTATACAATAAAAATATTGTGTGCACAGAAACGTTATGTCGCTAGCGCCAACTTGTTTCTTTAAAAAAAAATCTCTTGAGACGGGCTAATAAATTTAGCAATATATCGTATACCAGGTTCATCCGTGCAAAGAAACCCACAATGTTTTTCTAAAAAGAAATCAAGATGTGACATGCAGTGCCATATTTAATGTCTAATAATTGTTGTATCGCAAGAGGCTACTCTAATTTCTGATATATTTTGAGCTTGTCTTCCTGGCTAGTTGCTGACAGAGAGAACCGTTACACATCACCTCTGCTTTTCTGCCGTGCAAAAGCCCGCCACGGTTGCTATTAATCAACTAGCTAGGCTTTAATTTGGGCAAATGCATCGCACCATCTCTATACAATTTGTCGGCTTAATATTTAACAAACTAGCCCAAGAACCCGCTCTGCTAGATTTGACAATATAACGAATGTTTCTTGAATTATTTAGAATACGTTCACAGTACATGTACATCAGTTGTACCCACCCATGAATATGTCTTGGTAACACGAGCTTAATAGATTGATACTCACAAAATACCTATTGAGAGTGTGATCGTCACTAACTGTATAATTATATTGTCTCGAGGTCCATCTTGTTCCCTGTCGTTACCAGCTAGCTAAAAACAGAGCAAGAGGATAACATTGTTTGGAAATTGCACTTGCAGGACATGCCTATACATGTAGAGTAAAATTGGTCACAGCTATTACAATCATTGCCCATTTTCGTAATAAAATTTGTGAACAAAAACAGATTGCAAACACCGTTGCAAAAATGAAATAAATATATATATAATCACCGCCCTCTCTTTTTGTCCATTACAAGAGTGTGAAATGACTGGACTGCCTCATTTATTCTAGGAAGAGAGCAATAATTCTGGCCCATGGTAGGCCGATTTTAACAAATTAGTCTGTGTTCTTCCCCTTCTTTCTCAACTCAAGCTCTTCCGTTTTCAGTGTGCATGTTTTTCAAAGTACTAAACGGTATATTTTTTTCTTTTTTACAAAAGCATTCTATTGGAAAGTTGCTTTAAAAAAATCATATTAATCCATTTTAAGTTTTTTAGCTAATACTTAATTAATCTTGCTCTAATTGTTTGCTTTGTTTTTCGTGTCAAGAGACAAGGTTGGAAACCTTACCTCCCGAACTTAGCCTTAAGCTGCAAGGACATTCCTGGTGAAGAGTTTTATTTTTTGGTTTTCAAGAATTCCACACAATCTAAAGAGGTTTGAAATGGTGAATGAAACAAACGTCTTCAATGTACGGTTTCATTTGCTAGCATTTAAATATTAAATGGTGTGAAACTATTTGGTTACAATAAGTTTTTTTTTTCGTTTTCAAGATTATGATAAAATGATTTAGTCCCAATGAAGTTTCATTCTATTACTAAGGCATAGGTAAGTGTGTAAACCGAGTTTCATCTTTCTTCTCTCTCTTCATAAGTTTCTTAATATGTTACTCCTCCGTCCCAAAATATAATAGTAACTTGTAGGTTGCTATATTTTCACTAGTACAATAACGATTTTTCCATGCGGTCGAAGAGTTTGCGAAAATCCGATTTTTTCGTGCGGTGACACACCCGCACGAGGAAATAAAAAATCGAAACAAAAAAAAGAAAATCAAACGCCACCCTGGAACCCTAATCCAGCCGCCACCGCTGGCCTGCCGCCATCGTCCTTGTGGTCGCCGGTGACGGATCTAGACGCCCGAGGCTAGGAGACCGCTGCCGCCACCACCGTCGTCACCGCCCTGCCCGAGACCCGCCGCCGTCGTCCCTGCGGTGGTCGGCGACGGATCCGCCCTCCCCACGGTGGCTGGCGACGGATCCGCTCCGCCCGCCACCACCTTAGCCGATGCCGCCGCCGCTCTCACCAATGCCACCGCCACCACCGCCCTAGCCGAGGCCGCCGCCGTCACCGGGAGTGGGTAGAGGGGGAGGGGGAGATGGGAGGAGTGGGAGGAGAGATGGGAGGATGAGAGGGAAAGGGATAGGGAGAGAGAGTGGGAGTCAGGGTTTACGTTACCGCCGGTAACCGCACGGTTACCGGGCTTACCGCAGGGGTACGGTAATAGAAATACCGCGATAACCTCCTTAAATTCAAATAAATTTAAAAAATAATTTAAATTTTTGATAAATTTTGTACGGTTTTGTACTGTTTTTCTCGGCTACCGCAGTTACTGTGCTTACCGCCGGGGCGCTGTAACCCCGGGCCCGGCGGTTTGGGAAACCTTGGTGGGAGTGGCCAAGTGGGAGGATGGGAGGAGATTGAGTGGCGCCGGGAGATAAAAGGGTGGGTGAGCTATTTTTGTGTGCGGGTCACTTTATAGGTCCGCACGCAAAAATAAGTCTATTTTCACGTGCAAATCTGTTAAGAGGTCCTCCTATGAAAATTTATTTTTCTATACGGTCATTTTAAAGAGCCGCATGCGAAAATGGAGCATGATTTTTGCAGACGCGACCATTTACGGTCCGTCTGCAATCTAAAGTGAGTTCTGTACAGGAAAATCGTTTCTGTACTAGTGTTTGGATGGAGGTGGTATTAATTTAGCCTATGTGGTATTTTATTTAATGAGATTGAAATTCTTGTGAAACCTGCATTGGGAATGATTTAACCTGGCCTAGCTAGAGAAATGCATTCCCTCTGTACTTAAATATATAAAATTGTTAGATTTTATTCAATCTTTGGTGTGCACTGGGAATGAAAATTTTCAGAATAAAACGATAATATCTAACAAAATGATATAATTTTTTACTTTCTCTGTTTTTTACGATACAATATTACAACTCTTAATAATTGTTTAACTGTGACGTGGTACCGACCAAAATCGCTCGACGCCACAAGTGCATAACTGTTGGAGTGTTGGACTTGCGCCTTACATGACCGAGATGAAATAATTCACGAGTGCAGGAGGCCGGAGCATTAAACCACATGTGTGTGTACACTTAGCTTTAATTGTCGGTGTGTTAGGTAATGGAGTATCCTTTAAGCTGCCACTTGCATTCTTAATGAACTTTAGGAGGCATGATGATGCTTAACTTTAATCCAGGATAATATTTTGGTGGCTAGCGGATTAATGAGTGTCTCGTACTAAACTTAACTGCACACATGCAGTGTCACATCGTGTATATACACAGTTACGCACACACTCCTAATCCTAAATATTGCGGTGGAAAATGACCGGTGCAAGTATATCAAACAATGATCTATCTCGATCGTGTGCACTGTGTATATAGCTAGCTAATTATTAGGGAAACTATTTTAATCACTTGAGGAGATATCCACTCGTTGTTTGCATGTCACTTAAATGGTCATGAAAAAATTGAAAAAATTTGAGAAGAAGTATTACCATGTGATATATTACTCTACAAATATACAAGTTCAAATTTAACTTCTATATCTCGTAAAAAAACAATTTTGACTATGAGAATACGTTAACTAGCTATAGTTTAATTTTTTTTCGATGCGAGATGTAGAAGTTAAATTTGAACTTGCATGTTTGTAGAGTGATATATCACATGTTAATATATTTTCTTAAATTTTTTTGAGTTTTTTTATAACCATTTGAGTAACATTCAAACAATGAGGGGGCATCTCCTCGAGGGATCAAAATCCACTCCCCTAATAATTATGGTGTAGCTGAGTTGCTGGAACGAATAATCCGTACTGGCACACAGTGGCAGATCAAGAATTTGATCACGTTGGGCTTTAGGCCCTGTTTGGTTCACATGGACTAAAATTTAGTCCCTGTCACATCGGATGTTTGAACGCTAATTTAGAGTATTAAACATAGAGAAACCATTGACAGATAGATAGTGCCTGGACCTTCTTTTATACCTCAAGGGTTACCACATGGGCCCAACAACCTAACTTAGTGGAGAAGTATGACAATCTTTTCATTCAATGCATGTCTTATTCCTTGACTCGGAAGCCATATCCACGAGCGTCACAGCATGGGTCCCATCAAATCACGCTACCTGACACGGGGGATGCCCGTGTCGCTCGCCATTTAACGGGTGAAGACTTCTGGGCTGATGTTACATCAGAAAACGGGAACCTTGCTTTGATCAGAGAGGACGGACCGACTCTGGCTGGGATGAGAGGATGAGAACCTCTCACCATCATGATTTGATGGGACATGGCAGGCTGCACGCCACCTGATACACGCGGTCAGTGAGCAGGCACACTAACCCGGTCCCATCCGTCATTCGACCGGTCACACACCGGTTAGGCGTGCAGCACATCACATTAAATGCGGCATGGCACGCCCGCTCAATCCGCCTTAAATGCTGTTAGGTGGGCGTTGGGGCTGCCCACCTAATCCCGTACGCGTGGCGTGCTGTGGAGGGGGTCGGGGCAGCCCGACCTCCAGCCATGGAGGGGGCGGCCGACCCTACCCTGGGCCCGACCCCCTTCAGGAGAGTGCCACGTGAGTATAGGGGGCAGCCTCCTCATCCCTTAAGTCTTCATACCCTCGGGCGAGGAGGGGGCAGCTGCCACTCCACCCTAGGCCCGACCCTCATCGAGGGAGTGCCACGTGGGTATAGGGGGCAGCCTCCTCCCTTAAGTCTTAATACCCTCGGGCGAGGAGAGGGCAGCCGCCACTCCACCCTAGGCCCGACCCTCCTCGAGGGAGTGCCACGTGGGTTTGGGGCGGCCTCCTCCCTCCAAACATGATATCCCTGGGCCTATATCACCGATACAACTCTATTTAAATTCGTAGTACTAGAATTAAAAAAACACAAATATTAAAAGATCTAATATCAAATAAATAGAATAGATGAGAGACTTCAAACCCAGGCCGGCTAGCCCACCATCCAGTGGAGCTAGCCGGAAGACCCCTGAGCGTTTCTCGTAGAATATGTCACATCTCATATTAGATTTATTTATTTTGGGATATAGTGAATATTTAACAATACATATTCAAGTGAGTTTCATTAGGCCTTGTTTAGTTCCCAAAACAAAGACTTTTCACCCATCACATCGAATATTTGAAGACATGCATGGAGTATTAAATGTGTAAAAAAACCAATTACACAGTTTGCGTGTAAATTGCGAGACGAATCTTTTAAGCCTAATTGCGCCATGATTTGACAATGTGGTGCTACAATAAACATTTGCTAATGATGGATTAATTAGGTTTAATGAATTTGTCTTATAGTTTCCTGGCGGAATCTGCAATTTGTTTTGTTATTAGAATACGTCTAATACTTTAAATGTATGTCTGTCTGATGTGATAAACAAACCCTAATTTTTTTCCCCAACTAAACAAGGCCTTATTTGGAAGACGTTGCAAACACAGAATCTGTCGTGGTACAGAAATCTGGATCAGGAGATGGAAGTAGTAGTCCCTCTGTCCCATTTTAAGTTTTAACTGTAACTAACTATAAGTTTCTGTATCCAACGTTTGACCTTTCGCCTTATTTAAAAAGTTTATGAAAGAACTTTAAAAATTAAGTCACGCATAAAGTACTATTCATATTTTATCATCCAATAGCAATAAAAATAGTAATCATAAAAAATAAATAAATAAGACGGATGGTCAAACGTTAGCACTGAAACCCATAGCAGCGTTTATTATGGGACAGAGGGAATAGAAGTGTAGAACAGTTGGACAGCAATGGGTAACGGTAAATAGGGGTTAATTAGTTGGCGACATATATGATGCTGCAGCCTCAACTAACAGACGACAGATATAGATTCCCATGGATGGATAGATGGATGGACAGTTCCCTGTACACACTTGTGCAGTAGTAGAGTTGATTTGTGTAGGAGGTGATGGCGCGAAGACAACGGGAAGTCGCGGGCGGATCGATCAGATGGAGCTAGTGATAAGCACTGGACAAGCATGCTTGCTGGATCCAGGATCCATGGATATGGCAACGGGCCAACACAGCACGAGCTCGCTGTCGCGTCCAGATGTGCACAGACGACGCCACACCCTTGTATCCATAATGCGTGCGTGACCCTGATCTCTCTCCGGACCATGGATTTTCAAGCCGTTAACACAACGGAAGGCACTAGCGTGTTCAGGTAAGTTAGGCAGAGCAGAGGACGCTCTCGTGTCGCTCGGCCCCAGAGTGGCACGGCCAGCGATCAGCTTGTTGTACGGGTAAATGGTAGAAACGTTAAAAATGAAAAAAAAAAAATGGATCAGATGAAGTCGGTCTGATCGATCGGATTGAGCACGTCGGTCTAACCGTCTCCTGTTGCTAGTCCAATCTACTACAAGTCATCAAAAGCACCACCGACCGAACTGATAGCCCGATACACATCGGTCTGAACGTTTTCGGGTCTCAGAAAAACACAAATTGAAGAGATCGTGCTGAGATATCTTACCATGACCTGCAACAAAACAGCTTGAGTCAATCTATAATAAATTAAATGCGATGGACAAGCCCCAAAGCTGGTACACCGCACCAAAAGATGTGGGCCGCATAGAGTACAACGACAGCCCTTCTCAGATAGTCGAGGAGTTCCCGGAGCAAACCACGTGGAATGTGGGTGCATCTTCCTCCCCGGATAAGGACACACGTCTAGCCCAAGAAAGGATGATCCACTTGATTCAGCCAACTATACCGTAAATACAGAACATGTGGTTGTTCCTGGATAGACTATACTTTGGAGCTATTCTCGCAAAAAGCACCGTGTTAGTTTTCGGATCGTCAACCGACCACTTCCACACCCCATGAACAAGCCACATCCGAACATCCCTGGCTCACCGTCTAGGTTCTCGGGTGTTTTAGCCCTATCGTGGTTCCGTGGTTATGGTAGCGAGGAGGCGTGTGGACCTTCCCGCTACGTGGTAGGTTAGTGCCTTTCCCGGGAAGACGTTGGCCCACTGACTGCACAATACGACACCCTTCCTTCGGAACAAACAAAACTGGTCAAATAAGTTTCTCCTTGGCTAGGATGCTGACAACTATGGCTCTAGACAACAAGATCTACATTACGTATATTGAGGCGGCACGATCCGACAAACTCTACGGGCATCGCCTCTCCACCTCTCTCCCCCTCTCCCTCTCCACGCGCTACAATGATAAGTTGTACTACGGATTGGACGAGGGGGCTTAGTATAACAAAGATCTAGTGACAAGGAGCTTGTGGCTTAGATGAAGCATGGCGGTGAGCGAGGATGGGGCAAGGAGCTCAATGATAGAGTCGTGCTAGCTGCGAGCTAATTAGATCTGTCTAGATTTGTTGATCTTTCTAGTCATTGTTTGTGGTTATAACGATGACAATATAATCCCCAGCGCCACTTCATCACGTCGGCTACCGTTTCTTCGTGTCTCTCCTAAATCCAAGACATATGCGAGATGATGTCCTTCCCAACCAACGCGGCTCGCTGCCATGGCTTCACCCACGGATGGTCTCATCCTGACAAGACACCCGTGCTCTCTGAAGGACACGAGGAGCCTTGTAAGGGAAAAAAAACTCAGTTGAATTGGAGCCATAGGTCTGGTTTAGTTTCCAACTTTTCGATCACATCAAAACTTTTCTACACGCACAAACTTCTAACTTTTTCGTCACATCGTTCTAATTTCAATCAAACATTCAATTTTAGCGTGAACTAAACACACCTATAATCCGATATGGCGAGCTAGAGCCACTTGCTACTTCGGTGCACTAATGCACTATGGATAGCCTCAGGATGGATGCGTTGAGGAGTAAATCAGGCGGAACTAGAGGACGAAATGACAATATATAGCTAGCAAGGAAGCAAGGTAGGGAATCAAATCAAACCATCAATCTCAGTGGAAATCTCCTAGCAGAAGCGGTCTAATGGCAGAGGAGGAGGTACGTACAACACCCTGGTGGCCAGGGCACCGGTTGCTCCCCAAAAGGCCAGCACACTAGCTGCTCCTGGTGACCCAGCTGCTACTGAAAATTTATTTATTTGTTAGCGAGAGAGATCTAACGCCGGAGGTGAGACAAGGAACCTGAGGGCCGACTTGGTTTTTGTTTTGCTCCCTGCGAGACGACGCAGCAAGAAATGCTCATCAGTGTAGAGAGCAGAGACAAAACAAGGTGACCCCTCATTGTTTTTGCTAGTGTACGCGCGTGGCGGGGCATCCTATCCTTCGTCCTGTGCACTGCTTTTGCGTGTGACTATGAACAGTCTAGACTTGTACTCATTGATAATGTACAGCTTATCATCATATCTGCATGCTCAGGTAGTCAGCAAATGCTGCTTGGCCTAATCCGTGTTGTGCCCATATGCTATCAGCTGGAGTAGCTCCCCCTTTTTGGCCATTAAAACGTAGGTACGTGAGCCCTATATACCTACTTAGGCCTCTTTGAATTGGAGAAAAAACATAAAAATTTTGGAGGATTTCAATCCTATAGAAAAATTTCCTATGAAGCCCTTTGAAACAAAGGATCAAATCCTATCCAATCCTTTGAAATTCCTATGGAATGGACAATCCTATAGAGATTTTTGAGGAAATTTAGCAAGAGCTTCAACCTCTTGATAACTTTCCTTTGAGTCTATCTCTCTCATCCAATTCCTACGTTTTTCCTGTTGTTCAATCAAACGGTTATTCATGTGTTTTTCCTACGTTTTGCAATCATCTGTTTTACACTTACATTCCTATCAAAATCCTACGTTTTTCTTATTCCTACGTTTTCTCAATCTTGCGATTCAAAGGGGCCCTTACTATCTACTAGTACTCACTCTATCCTTTAAACCATAGTGCAAAAAACCGGACCGGTGAGTAACCCGGACGATGCCTCGGTTCACCGGTCCGACGGTCTGACCGGTGAACCGCCGGTTGAACCGCGGCTCAATAAGTTATTATATACAACATGTATATCTCTAAAACAAAACGAAGCAAAGGTGAGATGGTTACTCACTCTCAATGCGCAGACCCAGGTTCGAATCCCCATCCCAACACCCTTTTCTATCCATTTTGTCAAAAAAAAAAAAAACAGCCACGTGGGCCTGTAGGGCATGGACTGGGCCTTAACGTGGCCCATTAAACTCCTTTGTCCGGTCCAACCGACTCCTTTGTCCGGTCCAACTGAGCCGGTTTAATGGCCGGTTAAGTCAAAAACCGCCCGGTTCAGCCGGTTCAATCCGGGTCGAATGCATGTCCGGTCTTTCAGTTGAACCAAGCCGTGGAGACCTCTGGTTCCGGTTTTTTTGATCGAACCGTCGGCCCGGTCCGGTTTTTTCCACTATGCTTTAAATACAAAATTCAACTTATAGAGTTTTAAAATTTATTCTAAAATAAATCAATTTCTACTAACTTACTACCTACCACCAATCTGCAAATCAAAAAAAATTATTAATTCAATATCTTTTACCTATCCATTAACAAATATAATTTCTTCATTAATTAAGGGCATTGTGATATTTTATTTCTCTCTTTAAATTTTTCTTGGGAAGTTAGGATTTAAGTGTTTATGAGACGGAGGGGGCACTTCTTTTTTTTTTGTGGTAGCAGGTGTACAATCGATCATTGTTCCTCAGAAATTCAATGCATGTTTGTAAGTTAAACAATATAGTGACAATGGTACAGACAGACAGAGAGACAACGTCCAGCCGGGTGTTTGGAACAAGGATAGATATGTGGCAAGCATGCAATGCATTAGCTCACAAGCTGTCCATGTTATTCCTGGAACGATCAAATTCATGCATGCATATGCAGCAGCGCTTTACATCTCATGAAAAAGAAGAGAGAAAAGAGAGATGCTTCAGCATCAGACAGAGAGAGACAGGTTTGTGAGATGAACATACTCCTATATGGAGTAGCTAGCTTGCCGTGAGCTAGCTACCGATCGAGGCCGATCGAGATAGATAGATAGCTGTGTCGCGGTGTCGCTTGGCCGCTTCATCATCCACTCCTGACGCCACGCACCCATCCATGTGCTCTGCTTCTCTCTTGCCGTCGGCGCGGATACCTATCGCTGTTAAACACTTGCATTGACATCGATCGATCTTAATTCGTTGGTTTCCTGCATAATTATATTAAAAGTGAGCAAATGAAGAACAAGCTTAGCTAGGCAGGGTGCAGTTCAGCTGTGTTGCAGGGCCGGAAGTTAAGATCTAAAAGCAGGAAAAGAATGGACTGCTTGTCTTGTCTGCTTTCTCGCTGCCTGTGAGCTTGTGACCACAGTCCACAGGTAGCAAGCGGTACCGTTCATTCTCGTCGTAGAAAATAATAAAAAAATGTCAGTTTTGATCGGTTGTCCTACGTAAAGGATTAGCCGCTATTCAAAATTTAAATTTAAAAACATAATATTGGAGTTGATTTTAAGATATACTCATCCTATTTTTATTAGCATTTAAGTTGCTAAAGATCTATGCATAAAAATTATACTCATAAATTATTTTTTAATAACTAATAAACTATTTCGTTTATAATTGACCCATAGTCAACCGATGAACCCTTAGACCTCCGTTGAACTAGTACAATTTTAATCACTAGTTTTGATGAGGATATCACTCTTTTGGATACACATGTTACTCCTCAAGTTGTTTTGCAATGTCCAATCAGTAGAGCTCACGCCTGACAATTAATTTACAGGTGAGCCTGTTCCTAAGTACTTCTTTATGTACTTTTGAGAATAGATTGCTATCTAATGATTTAATAATGGTTAGAAACTATGAAGAAAACCATAGAACACTTGGAGAGAGGTTAGGAGATGGATAAGGTCATCATGGACGTTCAAGACAAGATGGAAATCCAACTCATATAAAGTTCGAGTCCACTTCGGGCTCCAGGAGCAGTCCACGATAAATTCGTTGCCCATGTTGCATTCGGACTCCGATTTCGACGTTCTACATATGTATGTAAAGCTAACGAGGCCACATTTCCAATAGATCTAGTCCCATGTTAAAACTCCATCCAAGTCAACGGAATCTTCGAAACAAGAAAGCGTTCAGAATCTGTCCGGGTGTTGCGTCACCATCTTTGGGTCCATTGGGCCATGTATCGTGTCGGAGTCTAATAAGGACGCATTCAGGGCTCTAAGGTGACCCTAGAATCTATATATTCAGTAGCCGTCATTGAGTTAGGGTTGTGTTTTGCTTAAATTATTTCTGCCTTCGTAGTTTCGTCAATAGATCAGTTTGTGAAACCCCAACTTTGAGTTCTTGAATAATCATTCATCTACAATTGATTCACACACAGGGATTAGCCTTCTCGATGAGATCAATCGAGTTTCGCCATGGTTGATAATAAGAGGAGACGTGGTGCTGCAATTGTAGGGTTCGGATCGTGTGTGTCAAATTTTCACCAAATCAATATTTATCTTCACCTGATCAAAGATCGGGCATCCCGTTGTTATCAAGTTTTATGTTTTTAAGAACCCAATAAAATTATGGCACTTTTTCAAATGAGCAATTTTACGGTACTTTAGGATGTACCATTTTTTCTATTATAAAATTTAGTACATCTTGGTATCTAGGTATTAAATTTTTAGTACCTCCTCAACAATTGTAAATTTGCTCTTTTCAATATGATATACTTATAATGGCATAAATCAAATTTACCTTATTGCGTTGGCTTTGGTATGATTTCTTTTCAGCCTTCGATTTGGCAGAGTAGCAAGGAGCTGGATAAGAAAGGAACGAACAGACGGTGAGAGGGGAAAAAAAAGCACTGAAGCAGAAGCATGGAGCAGACCGCCACCGGCAGAGGGTAGTAAGGCTAAAGCTATTTAGATTAGGCTCTCCTCTCCTCTCCTCTTCTTCTTTCTTGGCATGTCTCCAAACTGAGGAACAGCCCGAGGTCCACAACCACCTGCATGCGATGCGCACGACGTCGTTTCCTTGTTTTGTTTTTCTTCGATTCTCTCACACACTATTAGTATTATAGCTAGCCCTAGGTCTCATGGAGAATTTTTTGTTCTTAATTAAGCAAAAGCAAATTCTTTACGAGTATCTGTCACTCGCACGAGTCGAATCGATCTCCCCTTGCCAATTATTCGTTCGACCTCACCTTTACCTGTTTTTGTTTTCAGCCGTCTTGTTATATACTCCCTCCGTTTCAAAAATGTTTGACACCGTTAATTTTTAGTACGTGTTTGACCATTCGTCTTATTTAAAAAAATTAAATAATTATTTATTCTTTTCATATCATTTGATTCATTGTTAAATATACTTTCATGTACACATATAGTTTTACATATTTCATAATTTTTTAATAAGACAAACAGTCAAACGTGTACTAAAAAGTCAATGTTGTCAAACATTTTGAAACGGAGGGAGTATATTCTACTACTCCCTCCATCCCAAAATGTTTGATGCTGTTGACTTCTTTTAAAAT
This sequence comes from Oryza sativa Japonica Group, assembly GCF_034140825.1. Taxonomy (NCBI): domain Eukaryota; kingdom Viridiplantae; phylum Streptophyta; class Magnoliopsida; order Poales; family Poaceae; genus Oryza; species Oryza sativa. The sequence continues at coordinate 29,290,891 of NC_089041.1, read as the reverse complement.
GTTTGACCGTTCATCTTATTCAAAAAATTTAAGTAATTATTAATTCTTTTCCTATTATTTGATTTATTGTTAAATATACTTTTATGTATACATATAGTTTTACACATTTCACAAAATTTGTTGAATAAGACAAATGGTCAAATATGTTAAAAAAAGTCAACGGCGTTAAATATTTAGAGAAGGAGGGAGTATATGTATGTATATTGCTCCTCAAGCATGCAGCAGCTAATGCGTCGGTAACACGACAATTCAAAATAAATTATTGTTTGTGGATAAAAAGTGGTGCCGGGGAAAAGCATAATTGTCGGGCAGCGTGGCTCATCTCATACTAGTTACTCCCTCCTTGCACAAATGTATAATGTTGGTTAGTTCGTTTTTGAGCTAACCAATGTCAAATAAAAAAATATGGAGGGAGTACTTTGCAAGTTTGGAGTTTCATCCTGTGTCTGGCCGTATGTGCGCGTGGCGTAGTCAGCGGGGGCTTAATTTGGCCGATGTAATTTTCAACTGCGGGTTGGTTAATTTCAACTTTGTATACTTGGCCATTTTTATTTAGCCTTGAGGGCACCGGTAAAAATGTTAAATTATGTATTGTACACTTTTAATTATGTAGCCACTTAATTGAAACAGGTCATCGATCAATTAGGTACTGGGCCTCGAATAGTTAACGGGCCTGTTTTCGTCTGAAACTGGGCCGTGACGTCATTCCACTCCGGGATTAAGTCCACTTGGTGTCCCTTATTTTTCCGTCGAGTTTAAATCGCATTCCTAAATTGCAATACGAGAAATCTTGAGCCACCAACTTATAAAACCACGTTGAATTAGATCCCATAGCAATATGGATGGCTAGTTTCGTTGATGTACATCCTAATCAACAAGAAAAAAAAAAAAGAAATATGTGTGGGCCCACATGTAAGTAGCCACCACCCCACCTTCTTCTTCCACCATCTCGTCCATCAATCTCAGCCTTGTGGTGAGCTCCGAGTGTTGGACCTCAGCCTCGTGAGCGAGCTGGAGCAGCGCGACCTGGCAACCATTGCAACTAACTCATCTCATACGTACGGAGACAAGCGAATGAAAACACGAACCCGAAAATCTGTTGCAAGGCCTAGCACTGGGCCGTAAGATGCTACAGTCTGCTGCCGCAAGCCATTTCTCCAATGGGCCAATACATTGTACAATCCCATGATGGGCCGAAATTATGCCAGGATTAGGACGAACCGTTCATGGGCCTTTGGTGGGCCGTCGTAACATGTCCTATTGGGCTGTGGAAAGGATTTGCTTCAAATCCGTCGGTGCCCCACATCAGCAACACTACAAGCTAGTAGCTAGCACAGGTTCTGTTATTCGTTTTTTACGAAACGCGGTGGTGATTGCGTCGGTGGCACATGCATATGCATACGAATTATCTTCTCTTCTCCCACAAATCGTGCATACAAAGGTCCAGCTGCTAGCTAGCGATCTGACCAAAAATTCTTCCATATTGGTCTTGCTTTTTGGATCCACAGATACTAGTAGATACTCCAGTATGAGTATGGGTCAAAGATTGAAACAAATCTAGCAATGGCGTCCAATTTGTCTGCAGCTGGCACACGCACACGCACGAGCCCAACCGTCCAAACCGCACAAGTGACGGTCAAACGCACGCACAAATCCACGATATTACGGGCATTATATTGCTTTCCAGGACGCGCGCACGACCGCACCATTCTCCAATCCACGTACCTACCTGCTGCTTTTACGACTACATACTTTGGGAATCTCATGATACCCATATTCCCGGCAGATTACTACTCTTTCAGACTGTCACAGTTTCATACACTTTATACAATCTGATGTAAGTATATAATAGTAATATATACTAGTATACTACTCCTACTACTGCTAATTTCTGTCAGTGTAGCACGCAGAATTGCAAACCACAACTATACAATAATCCTGCCTGAAAACGCGACACTCATTTATAGGCCGGTCACCAACTAACATCAATCCTAGCCTATACTACTTTATTAGTTATTAACTGCATCAGTGTGTGCCACGGATAAAATAACATCACTCAGATGTGGAGTACTAGAGTCATCAGGTAGAAAATTCCAGCCCCAGGACAAAATGTGTAGTACTAACAAATATAATTAAGGGAAATAAAATTCCGAACAATCTTATCAAAGATGACACGAGCGTACCGGTGGCCAACTTCCTTTTATTGACCTGTGCCATATATGTGCCGGCCCATTCAGGTTCACTCAAGTCATATCAATATATATTTGACAAATTTTGTTAGGTAGCATAAATAATATATGGGCAAGTTGATTAACAAAATGACGACATTATGATCAATTTTTATATGTTCCGACTAAACTAATTATACTATAGCGCGATGCGTATTGTGGCGACAATGACGCACTGGTTTGAGAGAAATGTCGTGTCAATGCCTCAATGCCACGTAACTTCAATCAAGCGTACAACCAACCTACCAACACGATCACGCCTATACCTTAGTAATTAAAAAATGTGATGGAGATAATGGCAAAGAGCAAACATGTCATTGCCACATGTATACACTGGTATTACTATATAAAGAAACTAAGTGTCCATCTGCAAACCAGCAGCTATAATATGATGCAAATCAAGTGCTTTAATTTTACTAATTTATCTTGGAGTATATATATTGTATTCCTTTTTGGAAATTGCAGTTAAAGGGTCGTCATGTTTAATTATGGGCAGCTTCAGGCATAGGTTGTTTTCAGTTAACTATTCCATCTTTCTAATAAGTTGTTGCGGTAGCATACATATTGAAAGATTTGAACATTGTTGCTATCTGCCAAAAAAAATATATTGTTGTAAGCTCCCCAATGATGCACTGTTTTTGGGCATTATAACACATATATAATATTTTTCATACAAATTGTGGTACGTGGAAAAATATAGACCACACACGTACATATGCATGTTTCTGTAGTTAGCTGTTGCGTTCATCTCAAAGCATAGGTATGGAATTGTACGCTGATTGCAACTGTATTCATTTAATTTGAGCTACTGTTGTGATGACAGAAAAAGAAATCTCTGAATACTGCTGCCCAATTATGCGTTTGATGCAGACATTATCGTCCACTTTGTTTAATTCCTTCATCCAGAACATTCATTTTGTAGACTATTAATTTGTCACGCGCCGTTTTTTAGTAGGACGCATTATATATACATGCATACACGGGACGGATTGAGGCGTACAAGTTTGGACACAGGATAATATCCCTTCTTATGGGTGACGTTAAGTATAGTATATACATATTTGTGTCCAGATCAGCCATATCATCCACAAAGTTCGAGGCGCTGAAACATGAATAAATTTGCATTTGTGTGAAACAAGATATGGCAAAGAAATATCATCAGTACATGCAAATAAATTAAAAGCATTTTTTGTAAGGTCCAGAAACGTATAATATCTAGCTAATGTTCAGAAACTTCAGAGATAGTGTGACACACAACAAACAGATATATTAGATGCTCGCTAGCCTGTTACGCAGATAGAAACAAAGTCGAGTACAGCTCGATCGACACGACGCACATTATATTGTGGCCTAGCTAATTAAGCTTTGCAACGACACATGAATTTGCATATAGCTAGCCGGCCAAGGCAGCGTTTGGATGTGATATATAAGAATTAAAGAAAAGGTGTGTACAAGAGATCAATAGCTTGGTGCGTCATGGCGTTAGCTAAGCTAGCTTAGCTAGCTTCTCTTGTTGGCAACGAGTTGCTTCAGTGTGTTGGTGAAGCACGTAGATCAGCTAGCCCATTTGCCAATTTCTTTTCATACTAATTAGCATCTACTACATATATAATAGTAGCAGTGTTAATAATGTCCATGACTACGACATGCACACCATGTTGTGTATATGGTAATTAGCTATAGAGGATCAATTAATTGTTTAAACAGAAAGGGGTTAATTAATTGATACTACGAGTTTAGCAGAGAATTAGGGCGGAGACTTATGCGTGTTTGCAGCGCGTCACATATAATTTGGGCGCATTATGCAGCTATCGAGCTGAATGTCTGATCGGACGAGATGATCTGGACCGTTGGATTTATTCCCACGCAACGTACTGGATCTGATCTGATCTCTATATGGGACGATCAATCATATCGCTTGAATTATTGCTGGTGGCTAGCTCTCATATATATCCATCCAAAATATTGAAAGCGAACTAATGTTGTGTTGATGTGAGTGTAGTAATAATTAAGAAATTTATATATATGTATTTACAGATGCAAAAGTAATTAATGGTTACTAGCTAGCTAGGTGATGAGTCCATAGATCGAAATGCAGCTGGCTGAATTAACAAGCTACGCGCAATAATTCTTTTTTGAACAGAGAAGGGAAGATGGAATTGGACCATGCATTATTATCGTTGAATATATACTGTTTGAGTGTCAGAGTGTAGCAGTATGAACTATACGTGAGATGAGCATGCAAGCGAGAGTGAATTATACATGCGTGGATCAAGGAGGACTAATACTTCTCTGGGAGAGAAGTGGCAAATTAAAACCCAACACGTGTGTCATAATCATACACATGTGCATGCTTAGCTTGCACATAGCCGGCAGATACGACGACGCCACTGCGAGTCCTTCTTAGTTAGCCCTCTTTAATTTGGAACAAACGAAAAATAAAAGAATTTTAAAAGATTTAAATCTTGTAAAAAAAATTCTACAAGACTCTTTGAAAAAAAAAAGATCACATCACTAAAATTCCTTAAAAATTCTTATGTTCAATGGGAATTTCGGTGGCTTTATATCTACCGCGTACCTCTCTCTTCTAAATATTGTTTTTTCTATGCTGCGTTCGAACGGTTTCTTATATAGTTTTCCTTTTATTTATTATACTTAAGAATTCAATGTTTAATGACATTTGAATTCTGTGTTTTGAGAATCCTATGTTTTTATACATTTCATCGGTCCTTGCCTGCATGCACACATCAAACTAGAGCTAGCTAGCTGGCCGCAGCAAAAACCACTACTTGCATGATCTCTTGTGCCACCTGTATGCAGGCCGACCGTCAGTAATATTTTTTAGGCCATGTGATAAATGTTAAAGAAAACCTTATATTTAGAAAATACTAATTGTATAATATATCAGGGCTATATATATATTGAGATGGGACTCTACTACCAGTGCCATTTTCTTTATATGTATTGCAGCCGGTGGCCTTCTAACCATATTAAAAAAATGCTACCATATATTAACCTAATGCTTCTTTCTTTTATGTCATGCTAAAAAACAGGAATTATTTGTAACCAATAACAACTAGAGCCATGATTAAAAAAAATACTAACACCTACATATGTAGTGGCAATCGGGCTAAGTAGAAGAAAAATCGTTGCAACAATTCAGTTTTTTCTTACTAAATGAAAAAAAAGGGGAATCCTTGTTATAAGTAAAAAGTAAGTTCACACCATCATCATGAAATAAAATTATTTGATCTAGTAATGATTATCATCTAATACTGAAATAATATATAGCTCGTTTTAGCTGATTCAGTAAAACAGAAAGAGTGATTTTTTTATAGAATAATAGAATCCAGAGATTCTATATATATCGGAACATATTGCTCTAGATCGAAACACAACGTTGCTGCTCGATCGATCGATCACCGGCAGGCATGAGGCTAGCTATAGGTTTTGGTTTTCTGTGTGCTGCATATACGCATACTGCTAGTCTGCTACTAGCCTACTATTACTGTAATAAACGGTCTAACCGTCTAAATCGGTTTGTTTGGATGCATATGGATATCCATCCTACATACAGTACAGCTAACTGCAAAAGACACATGCATGCATGTAGATATTTTGTTGGTTTGGCGATTCAACACAAGCTGCATGTCTCAACGGCGAACCTTTCAATCGTCGTCACGCTTGGACCAAATTTTGGAGCTGTGTTTTTAGTGCAATTATTGCCATGGTTCCTTCGATGATAAATGCTACTAGTACCATGCACTAGCTACCCTCCAAATTCAATTCAATTCATCCATGCATGGTAGTATATATATGGCTGTATATGTATGCAAAAGAGAATGTTGTATATATATTCGGAATTGATCTGCTTGTTTATGATCTGCTTGCCGATCGACATATTCCTTTTGCAGTGTGTATATATATGGATGGCCATGTATACAGTACCGAATAAATCTATTCAATGAACCAACATATACTTATTGATTTGATGCAGCAGAGCACACTAAATGTATAGTACTACTATACATATGCATGTACATTTGCCTGTGAAATGTGACAAGCGTGCTTGGCATGTGACGTTGCGTACTAGTAGTAATATAATAAAATAATCCATCTACTATACCACTGTGTAGAATGCAGGTACGCATGCATGCAAATGGCTGCATGTTTAACTCAGAATTTTTTAGAGGAGTAAAATCAACAAATGCGGGGAAGATGCCGTGACTTGATTGACACGTGTTGAGCTCTGGCGTGCCCGCGTACTACTACTGTTTATTAATTGCGTGTGCCATTCCATTCTCTGGCTAATTAAGCTAACCTTAATTAGACTGCCTTAAACCGCAGGGTTAAAATGAAAACAGCGAGTCCGCGCGCCATCGGTTTTAATTTGATGCATGACTTGTTTACTTTGTTATCGAAATTAATCTTAAGATTAATAAAATATGGTAATGTCAAATTTTAGCATGTTATGTTTTGGTGGTATCAAATCTTAGTAGCGTTAGACGCGTTTAGTTAAATAAATTGATGCCTTTTCAAATTAGTAGTGCATCAAAAAATGTGCTTTTCTTTTGCCATGTAATTCTTTTACACGTTTGCGAAAAAATAGTAGAGCATCAAAAATATCAATTTTTGATAAAACTATAAAATTGGTAAGATTATGTTTAGTTTGTTATTCTACCAAATGTTAGTAACACCACTAAAGTTTGATACGGTATTAAAAGTGACAGTATATGGTGACATGGCCCACGCGCGTATATATGTACAGAAATCCAATGCAAAATGTATTAGTACGACTAGTAGTTGTAGTAGACAATAACAGCAGGGTAAAAGTAAATTAGGCCTGAGCACGCAGTTAGGGCACGTCGGTCATAATCACGCATGCATACTTAATGATATCCTTAAGAAGAGTCCCTGACGAGCCAACCACTAGTTAGTGGAGTAGTATATATATTAATTGTGTTAGATAAACAAATGGGTACAAACATGCCTCTTTGATCCCATCAGCGATGATGATTAGTCCCGGATTAATAATCTACCTATCCACCGAAGCAAATTATTGACCGTCATCTCACTTAAATTTGTTTAAGCAAGTACGATTATCGAGGTTGATCGATTGTCAACTTTTTGTTCCTGTACGTCCGTATAAGTTATACTACTACCTACTTAAAAAAAATACTCCGTCCCAAAATACTACTTTTGAGTTTTTTTAAACGTTTGACCATTCATCTTATTTAAAAGATTAAAAAATTATTATTTATTTTATTTGAGACTTGTTTTATTATTAAAAGTATTTTAAGTGTGACTTACTATTTTTATATTTGTATTATTTTTAAATAAAACGAATAGTCAAACGTTGGAAGTAAAAAATTAAAACAACATCTAATTTAGGACGGATGTAGTACGTGTTAGGCCACTCCCAACACAAGACACTAGATATGGTTTCTATAAACTCCATATTATCAAGAAACTAATACTAGACACTATCTTTCAATGCAAACATCAATGTTACATACTTAAATTTAATGCTACTTATCTCACATGATGTCTTGCATGTTGTTTAGAAACTATGTCTCAATGCAAGACCCGGTTTTCTTCTCTTTCCTTATTTATTTACTTGACACATCATTCTAGATGGGAGCTTATTTAATGTTATAGACACCATCCTAGTCATTGGGTTGAAACTGGCCTTAGAGCATGTACAATAGCAAGCTATAAGCCGGCTGCAAACTTATTTTAAGAAGTTAAATAGGGAGAGAGGAGCAGCGGGATACAGATTTGCAGCCAGCTGTAGCACGGACTCTAAGACACAGTGTGAATGACAGGTGGGACCAGATATTAATAGTGTAGTATGTAAGTATTGTATGAATGAGCTATTAGATTGGCTATAGATGAATTAGAGCTAGTAGTTGGCTATACTATTAAACTTGCTCTTAGTAGGATGAAAGATGATGTGGCAAGTGAATAAATGAGGAAAGAGAAGAAACCTGGTCTTGCATGAGACATGATTTCTACATAATATCCGAGACATCATGTGAGATAAGTAGCATTATTAAATTTAAGTATAAAAAATGATGTTTGCATTAAATATGTAGTGTCTAGTTAATGATGTAGAGTTTATGAAAACCATGTATAGTGTCTTGGGTTGGGACTGTTTCTCTTCCAGCCAGGCCACAAGCACAATAGTACTAATGTAGAATCAATATACTACTACAGTGTCATGCATGTGGCATGTGCACGCCGATGTATTCGTGTCACGAGGCGGCGTTGCATGCCTATGCCGGGCATCGCGAGACCGCCGCGCGGCGCGGAACGCGCGTTCGGTGGAGACTAATTAATTACCGCCACGCACCGGATTAACTATGGGCTGGCATGCAGTTGAATTAACCCTGCCACCCCGTACGATTTTCACCTAACCGATCGAACAGCGGTTAGTCTAGCTATTGCAGCTGATCGATGATGGTAATTATTGGTGCACAGGCAGCGGCATGCGACACGTACTACATACTCCATGGAAAAGTTGGATGATCCATCGAGTCGGTGCGCATGCATGGACCTTAATTACCTTTCGGACACGATCGAGATTATTTTTGGGTTAATCAGTCGAGCCTCGTTACTTGCTCCTGCATATATATAGATAATCAGGTCGATTAATGCCATGTGTTGAATTACTAGTGCTACTACTAGTAGATAAAGTTAATTAGCTATTATTGGTAGTAGGCCAAGGGGATGAATTCACTGATGATGAGCTAGTCATGTCTCATCGATCGAATTCTTTTTTGCTACTACTAGAAGCATGCATGCAGATGCTATGGAGAAAATTGCGAAAAGTTACTGGATGAAGCTAGGGTTCTTCGTTTTATTCAGACACAATACGCATGCGTGATGCTTGACCTTGAATTACTAGCTACTAGCTACTAGCTAGTTAGTTCCCGTAGGTCACCTAAAACCATTGACTCGATGCACTTAAAATGTACTTACTATGTCCCAAAATATAAGCAATTTTAGCTATAAGTATAGACAACTATATATCCAGATTCATAGCCAAAAGTTATTATATTTTGGGACGAAAGTAGTATACATCAAGGGTGTGTTTAGTTATTTGGGTGTAAAGTTTTTAAAGTATACGGACGCACATTTTAAGTATTAAACGTATACTAATATCAAAACAAATTATATATTCCGGCTGTAAACTGCGAGACGAATTTATTAAACCTAATTAACCTGTCATTAGCAAATGTTTACTGTAGCATCATATTGTTAAATCATGGCGTAATTAGGCTCAAAAGATTCGTCTCGCAATTTACATGTAAACTGTACGATTGGTTTTTTTCTCCATATTTAATGCCCTATGCATGTGTCTAAACATTTGATGTGATGTTTTTGGCCAAATTTTTTTTATCTAAACAAGAACCAAGATGCATGAGATGTCTTGGGTCAGACTAGGAATTAATCTGGTTAACATCAGGGTAGAGCTGCTTGCAGTACCATCTATCTTAACATAAATATCTAGACAGTGTACATGTTAGTAGTGTGTTACTATAAGATCAAAGCTGGTCAGAAGTACTGGTACCTAAACTACTATAGTATGTATTTTTAAATTAAAATAGAAAGATGAGTCTGGCTAATTAGAAACAAATAATAAATGTCACTCGCGTGGAATTAATTAAATGACGAAAGGATTAATTGGGTGTTTGTACTTTAATTTGTTGATGAGCCAGCTTTGCAGCAGCCGTGACACAGTGACACTAGAGTAGCTACTAGGAGCACGGGGAGAATTTACTATTTGCCACTCTCTCAAAATACCAGTGCTCAAATGCCACTCTCCCAAATTTTCATTCCCAAATACCACCCGGGCCCACATGTCAGCCTCACTCAGTGGCAAAAAGAAGGAGAATTGTGTGGTGCGAGTAAATTCAACGGATGAGATAAGAGGGAGCTAGGCGCACGCACGGTTGGTTGGGTCCGTTGCAACGGAAGCTATATACAGGGCTAGCTAATCGATTGATTAGTTGATGGACGCATCCTAATTATCTCACCTAGCTGCGTCATCCATCGTCCACTCCCGCGCGCGAAGAAGAAATGAAAAACAAAATTAGGCCCCGTTAAGTTCCAAAAACATCACATCGAATATTTAAACACATGCATGAAACATTAAATATAGATAAATGAAAAACTAATTGGACAGTTAGGGAGGAAATCGCGAGACAAATCTTTTGAGTCTAATTAGTCCATAATTAGCCATAAGTACTACAGTAACCCACATATACTAATGACGGATTAATTAGTCTCAAAAGATTCGTCTCGCAGTTTCCATACAAATTATGAAATTATTTTTTTCATTCGTGTCCGAAAAACCTTTCCGACATCTGGTCAAACATCCGATGTGATATTCGAAAATTTTCTTTTCATGAACTAAACTAGTCCTTAATCCAAGCTACTAGCAAACCTAACCTAACTGAATCGAATTGAATTGAAGCTTCTTCCGTTCCGTGTCAGGGTTGGTGGGCCTATCTAAGAGAGCTCAAGATTTTAAAAAAAAAACAGCCGCTTGATAACCAGTTTTTAAATATAAAAAAACTGAGTTTTCTAGTTTCTGACTCCTAATTTATTTTCTAAATTCTATAACTATAGTTTTTGAGAATCTAAACTAAAAGCCGGCCGGTTAGCTACTGCTCATCCCTACCAACTCCAGCTAGCTCCTGATATCTCTCGTGTCTCCACTCTCCACACCAGATTGATGCTTGTAATCGTATATGCCGGTCGCCAGGTTCAACGTAACGTACGTGTAGCTAGCAACGCCAGGTTCAATGTACGTCCATGGAATGGATATATATATACTGTACTACATATGCCTGCAACCAGTTGAAGCTACGTTGAGGCTACCACCAGAGAAACATCCAGGGTTTTTTAACTAGCTTCACAAGATGATGGGCTAGACGATCTGGGTTCGAAGCCCCTCACCCCTTATAATTTGATATTAGATACTTTTCTAATATTCATTTTTTTTAGGCTACAACCATAAGGTAATTAATTTTCCATGCTTACTCACTGAATGAGGTAATTTCATTTCTGGAGATCTATCGAGCTTATCCAGCTACAGCCCAACCGACGGCGATAGCTACTGCCTCTGCTTGACCACCCCTGTTATCACCTAAACAAACCAACACGTTGGAGTGAGCTGGAAGCTTGCCGCCTCCTGTCCTGTGCACTACAATGCACTTCACTACCAGAGCACAAGAGGCCGGAGGGAGGAAAATATATAATCTCCTCGCATGCATGCGACATCACCACACTTTAATTCTTCCTCCCTTCGCTTTTAGCCGAACCTTTAACTGACCACATGACAAGGGTATTACACTCTAACCTACTCCCTCCGTCCCAAAAAAAAAGACAAACCATGGTTTTCGTGCCCAACGTTTGACCGTCCGTCTTATTTAAAAAAAATATGAAAAAAATTAAAAAGACAAGTCACGCATAAAAATATTAATTATGTTTTATCATATGACAATAACGAAAATACGAATTATAAAAAAATTTTATATAAGACGGACAATCAAAGTTGGACACGAAAATCCAGAGTTTGCCTTTTTTTAGAACGGAGGGAGTAGATAGCTCTGCGCTTTTAATTTGCATCCGTCCAAATATACACACTTCATGCATATAACTGAAATTATACTCTGCTGCTACTTCAAGAGATCAACATATTCTGATCCCAACTGCACCTGTACTGTATTAATTTGCGGCAAAAAGTACTTTAAACTGGAACTTACGGTAGAATGACTTTCATTGTGAAACGGAGGGAGTAATTGCCATCTGAATCGAGATAGTGATCGATCATCATGCTTTTTTTTTAGAATTATTACACACACAACGCACGTACGCACGCAAACCCGCTGTAACCACTAGGCTACAAGCCCTTTCGCGATCATCATGCTTTGGGTGTGTTTAATTTACGTCAAAATTGGAAGTTTGGTTGAAATTAGAACGATGTGACGGAAAAGTTGAAAGTTTATGTGTGTAGGAAAGTTTTGATGTGATGAAAAAGTTGAAAGTTTGAAGAAATAGTTTGAAACTAAACACGGCCTTTTGGCGATGCTAGAAATGTGAAGAATTAATGTCACGTAAGGATTAATGGCCGTTATCGCTCTGCTCATATCCTTAGGGGACAAGGCTTTTTCATCTGCCATGTATATATATATAATTTACATATATTCCCTGTTTGTTTCTGCCCTTTGGGATCAAGCAAATTAAACGCACTTCCTTTTGTCTGGCCGGCCGGCCGGTGTTCAAGCCAAACCACAGAAAGCATATTGTGTACTATTAAATTGCCCGGGCTTTGGAGTAAAACATTTCCAGAGAATATTCTGCCGATCGATTGGATTTTAAATGTCACATTGCAAATTTTAATACCCCTGCACTGCCCCCTGAAACTTCCATTTCAATTCATCCGTGATCTTTGAGCAGCTATAGGACTTGTTTTTAATGAGGGGAGGAAGGTACAGTGTTGCTGTCAAAGAATGATAAGGAAGACTTCTCTGCTGCTTCCAAACTGATAATGTTGTGGTGGTGGTGACAGAGACTCTCTCATCAGGTCCACCAAAAACCACCATTCATTTGCAGATTATTGTCTCTTCATTGCAGTTGCAGGCACAGGCAGGCAGCTTCTTCTGGTACTACTAGCAAATTAGGCCACGATAATTGTTGTCTACAATCACCAATTGTAGATGCATGATTACTATTCTTAATTTGTCCATATATGTTATAGTTTGTACTAGAGTAGACTAGTAGTAAATAAATCTTCAATTCTGTTTCTGATTAATATTACAACATGCATATCGATCCACCGTTTTCTGAATTGTGGTGTGGCAGGAAGCTGCTAGGTTGCATCATGCTATTGGATGGAAAATGTCGGTACTAATTTAGCTATTTTACTCTAAACAATGGACTTTTTTCTATTTTGTCGTAGTACTCAAGATTCATCAAAACACGGAATATTTCTGTTCTAAACTTCTAATTAACAAGTGGCTCGTTTGGGGAGAAATTACCTACAGCTACAGGTCATTGCTTATATGTGTCAAACTGTGATAGTTAGTTGCCTTAGTCATCACAAAATTTGTTGAGCGAGCTAATGTCACAAAATTCTCATTACAGTCTTAAATATATGAGATAATGCTCTGTATGTAACAAATTAAGTTCTGACTGCTGGAGCTGACAAGGCAGGAATTCGTTAGCCAAATGCATGACGAAAGACTGAATTTTTTCCTGCGTCATATAACAGAATTGATGACTGAATTTTCCGTAGAGCTCACTGCATCGATCTGAAAATAAAAAAATCAGATAAGAATGTTTTCGTTCGTGGATGACATTTTCCTCTAGATTTGGTCTTTGCGTGCTAAAAAATGGACGCGTCGGGTAATCAACAGATATACTAATCTCCTCAATGATTAGATTAGCTTGCAATTGATTAATTATTTACTTCACCCGGTTATCCTTTTCCCATTTGGAGATCTACCTAGTGCTACTTGATGATTAAGTATTAGGCAACAACTTGACGCGAATGCAGTGGCCGTATTCTCCACTGTTGAATATTTCGGGTTTTAAATGCGAGCTGATTTCCATTTTATTGCCACCATTAATTTTCGTAATTAATCTAGTGGAAACAGGAGTACTAGTAGCTAACTTGGTATGATAAAAACAAAGAAATTAATTAAATTAAGTCGTCGACTCTGCAGCTAACGTTTCAGTCGCCTTCTTTCTGTATAGCACCACTTGTAGCTGATAGGACAGAGCTAGCTAGGAAGCTTAATTGGTGAGAAAACGATATGTAGAATTTGGATTTATTAACCTTGATATATCGATCGATGCCTCATCATAAAGCTTAATAGTAGCAGGCGGCAGACAGCCACAGCCTTTGGTTTGGCTTCATGCATACATCTCCCATCGCATATTACACTGAAAATCTACAGTGGCCATTAATTGGCCGTTGAAATTTTCTCGCCGCGAACGAAGATAAGCATTGGAGACGGAAATTTAGAAAGGGATGAAGAAATCAACGCGGAACAAAGTAATAAACTCTTTTAGTTAGAAAACTAATTAAAAGAGCAGCATCCATGTTCGTTTAATTTGGCAGGCATGTTCGAGTGAAGAATATTCTAAAAAGAAGCCCTTTCAAAGCTAGACCTCCTCCACTCCAACCCGATGGATGAGGAAGTGTCAAACAATGGGAAAAGGAGAATGGGATCGGATTAGTAGATTAGATTGGTTTAGCGCCAATAATTTAACCTAGTTAGTCGTATCAGGATGAGTAGCATCATTGGCGCGTTAATTAATTATAGCAACAATATTAGGACATGAAGGCAAAATAATTACCAGGCAGCTATTACTGCAGTAGTAACAAGTGAGAGATGGATGGAGGAGGCGATCGAGGTTAATTAGCAGGAGGCTTATGCAGCAAGTTGGCTTCTCCATCACGGCACTCGATGGGAGAGAGGAGGTCGAGTCCTCTTCTATATAAGAGCCACCTCTCCTCCATTTCCTTCTTCCTAAACCCATCTCGATCCCTACCTAGCTAAGCTATTTCATTCACACCTCGATCAATCTCGATCGTCTCTCTCGTCTACTACTAGTACTAGCTTCTTCTCCTCCATTTCTGACCTGAGCTAGCTCAGAACAGAGAGCTGAGAATCATCAGCTAGCTAGCTAGGCGTCTGGGGAGAGAGCAGGAGCCATGTCGGAGTCGGAGGTGTCGGTGATCAACCAGCTGGAGGAGGAGGAGACTCGGCTGGAGCTGCCGCCGGGGTTCCGGTTCCACCCCACCGACGAGGAGGTGGTGACCCACTACCTCACCCGCAAGGCCCAGGACCGGAGCTTCTCCTGCGTCGTCATCGCCGACGTGAACCTCAACAACTGCGAGCCATGGGACCTCCCAAGTAAGTAGTAGTCTCTCGTTCATGGCGGCCTAGCTTCCTCATCGTCTGCTAGCTATTCGATCCGATTCGACGATGGAGCTGCATGCATGTATTGCAGGCAAGGCGAAGATGGGGGAGAAGGAGTGGTTCTTCTTCTGCCACAAGGACCGCAAGTACCCGACGGGGATGAGGACGAACCGGGCGACGGCCAGCGGGTACTGGAAGGCCACCGGGAAGGACAAGGAGATCTTCCGCGGCCGCGGCCTCCTCGTCGGCATGAAGAAGACGCTCGTCTTCTACATGGGCCGCGCCCCCCGCGGCGAGAAGACCCCCTGGGTCATGCACGAATACCGCCTCGACGGCAAGCTTCCCCCCAACCTCCCCCGCTCCGCAAAGGTATTCTCTACTCGCCGCCGGCCATGGCGATGGCTAGCTCACATGTCGCGTCGTTCCTCTTTCTCTTTTATTGAATACTAGTATATGGTTGCGTGCGCGCAGGAGGAATGGGCGGTTTGCCGGGTGTTCAACAAAGACTTGGCGGCAAAGATTGCCCAAATGCCGCCGCCTCCCTTCCCGCGCAACGACTCCTTCGACCTCGACCTCGACGACTTCCTCCACCTCGACGCCGACCTGCCGCCGCTCATCGACGACCCCTTCGCCTCCACCTCCACGCTCAAGACGGAGCCACCTCCGCCGGCCAACCTGATGCACAACCACTACGGCTACTTCTCCCTCCCGGCGTCAGCGACCAATTATAACCACAGCTCCGGCGCCATGGCGGACCAGGCGATTCGGAGGTTCTGCAAGGCGGAGGCGTCGACGGCGTGCTTCTCCGGCGCCGACGCTGACGTGGATCCGGTGGTGGACGAGCTGCTCTCCTTCCCGGACTCCATCACGGACTACTCCTACATATGGAAGGCCTGACCAGATTAATTTCGTGGTTAATTTGCCATATGATCGATCAGATTAATCCTGTTTAATTAGTTGGTTTATTAACTTGATTACTGTCAAAGGTTTGGGTTAACTAGGAGATGATGATGATGGAGTTTGTGGTGATGCGAGAGAGAGAGAGATTAGGTCGCGCTGATCTGGTCTGATCAAGGTGTGCAGAGCAGATGGAGCGGACTAATTCATTAATTAGCTTAATCAAATTAGTTATATAGGTTTGTTTGTCTTAATTCTGTATGTATATAGTTATCTGATTGGGGATAATACATAGAGATTACTAGCTAGCTAGCTAGTTTGGTGATTAGGGGGGTGATGAGCTAGCTAGAGAGAGATATCTCATCAAAATTAAGGTCTCGGTTGGTTGATTAATCTGCAGATTATATATTGCCTTGTGTGTGATAGGCCATGTGGCCTCTTTCTGTGTATGTGTGTGTGTGGATGGAAGGAGTAAATTAACTAAACCCCTTGTACATGTACCATCAGTTGTGCTTTACTTACATGATCAATTCAACCATTGATCGATTAACCAAACCGAGATTTGCATCCATCTGTCGCTTAATTCTTTTCGCTCAGTGCATGTGTGCTGTTGATCCAGAATAAGCAGCTGTTGCGCAGAAAAATATATTGATGGAGAAGAGAATTGAATTAAATGGGTTTGTATGTATGTTTTGTTTGGAGGCAATGATTGGAACGGCAGGCAGGTCCTTGTCGTGGAATCCACTTGGGGAATTGAATGGAATGGGATTGAGCATGCATCAGGTAAGGTAAATTACCAAGGCATACCCTTAATTGCTCCCTTGCCTCTTACCTTAACCGGCTGAGAGAGTGGAGTAATCCCTCCGTCTCTCAAAATAATAATCTAGAATTTTTTTTATAAACACAACACAAACACAGACGCTCGTAACATACGTGCACTCACCCCTGTAAATTCATACACACACCCTATCCTTATGAACACCTCCTTCGAATGACTGGACCAACATATCACCACGGGCGTCTTGTTGTCGACGGATATGTTGTCTACCACAGAAAGAATAATTAACAGTAAATACGAGCAACCGTGTCAAGTATAAAACTTGAACCTGGATGGATTGATTCCATCATATCATAAGAACTTAACTAGTTAAGTTACGTTCACTTTGCCTAATATACCTATTTATACTTGATAATATTTTTTTGTTATAATTTAATTTATTTTAGGACGGATAATTTATTTTAGGACGGATGGAGTATAACAAGTCTATTGTGACGATGAATCCAAGTCCAAGATTTGGAGGGGTTTTTTTTTAACAAGCGGCTTGTGAATTTGCTTGTGGGCGTGCGGTGTTGCATGCGATGCGATGCGCCTCGCTGTCGCTAATATCTGGATGGATGGATGGATGGATGGATGGATGGCTTTGCCTTGCTTTCCATTCGACGCAACAAACACAATTAAAGGCTAGTTGCATTTGGCACAACACAACACAAGGAGAGGCTGACCGGGTTTTGCGCTCGGCCGCCTCGCTTCACTTCTCACCTCGCCTATTGTCATCCAAATTAAACCCCAACAAAATACACTGCACTTGTTAATTTGCGAGTAGCTAATCTGAAGAAAAATAAAAGAACGGAAGTCAGGAGATCAGGATACGTAAAACTTTAGCTGGTCGCCCGGGACTGTGTTTTTTTAAAAAAAAAACACGAACGCGCAAAAGGATTGCACGTCAATAGAGTTTTTATTACACAACGCAATCAGCCAGATCGGTTCTGGAGCTCTGTGTTTTCATGTGCTTGGCCTTGTACATATGTGCAATTGGACTAACTGCCTGCCGGTCAGTAACATTCTACTGCTGGATTTTTAATTACTCTCCTCACTCTAAAATAAGTGTAGTTTTGCACTGTTCATGTTTAAGTTTGACCGCTCGTCTTATCTAGATATGAGGTTATCTACATATATTGTTTTAGGAGTGGTCACAGGTTAATTTTTTTTTGATGGAAGGAGTACTCTGCACTAGAAGCTAGAATATGAATGTGCGCCAGGTGCATGCATTGGCGCTTCCACGTTAGTTGCTTTCAGATGGATGATCATCCATGATCATATACATACATCGATCGATCATCATCAATGGGGCCCGGCCGGCCTGCATGCATGGGAGAAATCTAGCTAGCTGGCTAGCTTAATTAGCTTACTCCTAATCCTAGCTAGCTAGCTACTCATCACGAGTTGGATTTCGTCAGGTCTACCTCGTGATTATACAATGATAATCTGCATCATATCATGCATGTGGGGTACATCATATAGGAGTAGTATGTACTAGTAATATACGGCATCGATCGATCGACTTTCGTTGTGCTTAGATCCAAAGTGTGTATCCAAACTTCAGTCCTTTTCTATTATATCAACCTATCATATATACATAACTTTTCAGTCACATCATCTCTAATTTTAACTAAAATCCAAACTTTGAGCTGAACACAGCCTTCTTTGATTACTCAATAGTGACAACCTTTTTGTCGTCGTTGACAGCATTTAAATTCCCGCACTACTGTTCGTACGTACGAAGGCATGCATATCAATCGATCCATCCATCATTCTGGAAGAATCAATGCATATATATCATCATTCGATCGATCGATCCCATGCATACATCACAAATCTTTATATATGATCATGCATATGCATGTCTATCTAGGCTAACGGCTGCAGTAGTAGTACGATTGTTGATTGATCATCACAAGGGGACCAATCTATACATATGTACATTTATCGGAACAATTATCAAAGAGCTAGTTACTATAGGATGTGTGCCACGATTTGAGTTGGCAGCTGATATATACTGATAGTACTCCTACTTAAAATGCCACGCATGCAGCTACAGCCCATCCTTTTGTTCAAGATACAATGTGCTTAATTACTCTGTCTCAAAATATAAGGATTTTTAGGTTGACAGGGTTATTAAGAAAATACGTGTGAATGATTAAAGAATGATTAAAGAAAGTTTATCATTGGTTGAGAAAAGAAAACATGTGAAGTAGAATGGTTGTGATTAGTTAAGAGAAGGTATGTAGAGAAATACTAGCTTTATTTTAGCACAAGGTACTATGTTAGAAATAACTATATATTTTGAGACAATATAATGTACTTAAAAATAGCTATATTTTGATACAGACGTAGTAGTATGCATGGCAAATTGTTCTAATTAATCACTTAGGGGATGATGTACACTCACTTTTGCACCCATCAAATGGTTAAAAAAATGAAATAATAAAAAATGACATATCACTATAAGATATATATGTCACATCACAAACAAATAAGTTTAAATTTGACCATTCTAGTTTAAATAAAAAGAACAAACTAAACCTCTAAAAATATTAATTTTTAGTAATTTGTGTAAGTTGAATTTAAACTTGCCTGTGGAGTTTCTAAACTTTTTTTTAACTTCAAAAGTTATTTAGGGAATGAAAAAAAATCACAATACTGGTATTATTGCACAAGTGCAGCAAGACAACAAGACCAGTTGCAGTCTAGCTGCCATGCATGATTACTAGATAGCTTGGTCCGTCCTCTCAGATGCTACAATTTTGCATGTGTGTCGACGGCTACGCCTTCATATATGGCTATGAGCCTGACATGACTCGCTAACGACCACACCAAATTCGCCAAACTTATCACAAGACAAGAGCATATGCCTTACATATGTTATGTCACGTTTCAGTATCGCTCCATGTCGCGCTGAAATTTCAGAGCTATATAGCACAACGTTTATTAATTACTCCTAGTTGATGTATGATCGACCGACATCCATGCGTATGCATACTCTCTCCGTACTCATAAAGAAAATCATTTAGGATAATGTTTAAGTCAAACCTTGGGAATATAAATCATGAATAACTCTCAAATTGTTAAGTTTAAAAATGTAAAAATTATATGTATAGATTTGTCTTGAAAAATACTTTCATAAAAGTGTGTGTGTATATATATATATATCACTTTTCAATAAATATTTTTAATAAGAAGTCAAAGTTGTGTTTTAGAGACCGTGTCGTTGTTCTAAATGACTTCATTTACGAGTATGGAGGGAGTATATACAGATGAATATGAACGTAGTACGAAATAGCACGACCCACTGACCCAAACCTAGCTAGCTTGTAATTAACTCCTCCTAAATCACAATGGTTTTTAATCAGGTTTTCAGCTATTTAAGTTACTCATGTCATAAGTAAGTAATACTAGCTACTAGATAATTAAGTTTGCGTATTGGGCAATTTGCAGACAGCTAAGAGTTGATGTCTTGAAGCAGAGGACTCTCGATCCCGTTAATCTCGGTACTAGGTATGTATCTACTATAACAACTCATACATGATAACAGTAATACTACTTAAACACGTTAATTTGATTCGCAATCTAGTAGTACTTGTTATTTTTTCCTGTTGCATTGTTTGATTTGGCTAACCGATCGATATATACGGAATACTAGTACGTACCAGTCTCGTACAAATATACCTGTAGATCGATCGATCCGTATATTTATCCCAGGACAGGAGGGAGAAATTAAAGGGGAAAAAGAAACGCGCGTGCTCCCAATTAATCGCGTAATAAACACGAGATCGATCGATGCATGATGATCAGGGTGTAATAGTATCTTCCAGGTTAATCTACGCGTTTCTTCTCTATTCCAGCTGAGGCTAATGATGAATGAATTGGAGGAGTAAGCTAAGTGTCAATTAGTAATATTCCTGGGATATTTATGTCTGTCCGTAGGCAAACTGTACCCCAGTACAAGCTATAGATCGATACTGCTCTTTTGATCGTAGTACTTAATTAATTACCTGTAATCCTTGTCCGAGAAGACAAATCCATCCAACAACGACTTTACTTTGATGTTGCTTTAATTTCGAGATTCTTAATAATGTGTAATATAAATCTTCAATGATACGAATTTCCTCCGATATATAGTATCCTCTCGTTCTAGTCTAGAGGCCACAAACGCACAATTTGTTAATTACGTGGTTAGTGCTGAATTCAAAAGTTTAAGGCTTAAGGTTTTAGACCATCTAATCAGATCACACATAAAATATAATAAAACAAAGTACTATGAATGTAACCAGAGAGGTAGGTGTGTGTGTAAAAAATAAATCAAACTTATTTGTTACTACTCGATCGAAAGACTTGTGGTTTTGATTAGCCTTGATGTAATTTTCACGCTGTCGTCAGCGTAGCAACGGTTTTAATTTGACGAAGAGGGCTAAACGAGTAGGGTACATATATACTACAGGCAGCAAAACGCATGGAGGATTTTGGTAGCTAGGCGACGGCACGGGAAAGTTGAAGCCTGGACGTATCGCTCATGGGCCAGCCAGGCCCAGGCGTGTCGACGTGTCCAGGCCTAAAACCACAAACCACGTGGAGCCCAGGGTCCCACGTGTCACCACTTATTGGTCGTTGTTGTCTCGAAGAAAAAAATTGCAGTGATCGATGTGGACGCCATCTGGACGCATGCATGCGTAGTATATAATTGCATATGAATGCCTCCATCTCCATCTGTATATATCGGATTAATAGAAGACGACGACGACATCGAGGGAATGTACGTACTACATACGGATAGGGATCTGTCGTCTGTGTGGAGCCCCGTCATTCCCATACTCTAGAACGGAAGATTCATCTCAGTCAATTATTTTTCTTTTTAGTAATAAAAATGTATTACATCACATCGGTCCTCTGTCATACGGCCAATTAGTTCTTACTAAAATAAATTAAAAGAGTGGTAGGATAAATTCCTAGTTACCCTTAAGAAATAAAAAAAATAACATGCTAAAAGAACCACACATATTTTAATAATTAAGCCAATATATGTTACATCATCCATAATGAAATAAAATTCTCTTGGCAACTGATTCCAACAGTGTGGTGTCATATAGTTAAATAATTAATTAGTCCTCGTAATATATAATGCTGAAAACTTTATGGTATAACTTGTAGCCGTCATACACGGGGAACTAGGATATTTGCAGAAACTTATGTGAAACAACTCCCTTATATATGTATCCATCTGCCCAATAATGTGGGAGATTAAATTGATCAACATTAATTGAAAGCAGAGCAGTTGCTTGGTTAACAAAAAAGGAGCTGAGATAGATAGATCAGATAGGTGTGAGTTGTACAGTACTCCACATTTGCAGGACCGCAAGCGCAAGTACCATGTTGGTGATGTACTAGCTCCATCGATCATACTGCAGGTACATTCCATGATCTTTTTGCAATCAATGCAGGGCTAGCAAAAAGTGCAAGATAGGAAAAGTGCAAAGCATATATCTATATCTCCAAGATATTTCTAGTTTCAAGCTTATTGTACACTTTACTAGGAATTCAATCACCAAACACACACATGCTAGCTATTATATCTTGGCTTCCATGGAACATCTAACTAACCATAAAGCATGCATTCTTCACATGCCTTATTACATTGTACCAATCTCATTTTTATATGATGACCTGGATAGCTAACTAGCTTGCACATCAGGACCAACCATTTATTTATTTATATTTATTAGGGAAGATCGTATATAGTGGACAAAGCCTTTACTATGTATTAGAGTATACCCCAAGTCCATGTACTGCTAGTATTTGTCCTTCAAACCTACGTACTATTGCTTATCTACGGCATGCTTCACTCACCTTTATTCCTGGCTTTTTTAAAAAAAATTTGCCAGGACTACCAATTTAGCTAGCTCATGTTTTCCCATTTTCAGATAATACTGTAGTTAATATACAGGTTATGGTACATTAGTTGGAGAATTATGTGAACAAACTGATCGATCCTCAGCTACCGACCTGATATATGTCGTCCAGTAATTTTCCATGCTGTTTGGTTTGCATTTTTGTCACTGTCGGCCGGTTTAATTGGGAGAAAGAAGCCTACCTAGTGAATTGATATTTTTGTCCATGTACCGATGAGAATTGAATGACGGCTAATTTCAGTTCTCGAGTCCTAGTCAAATGCTGCTCAAGTAAAAGATCTTGAAAGCAATTGACGAGGGCTTCTGAAAAGAAAGAAAGAAAAGATCAAGTGCACTTGTGAAAAGTACTCGCTAGCTAGCTAAGCTAGTGGCTCATGAGCTAAATACTGATATTTTTTCGCAATTACTACTCGTAGTTCTCTATTGACTGCATTCCCCAGCGTATTTAAACAGAGTTTCAGAGATCTGAAATGCTACTGCTTCATCATTAATTGGCAGTATATTGGGAGAAGAAACATGTGCCGTTTTGCTGTGCCACGTCAGCTGTTTTGGCTTGGTATAGTATCCATTCCATCCACATGTTCCATTGCCAAATCAAATGGGAATCAAAAATTAAATTAATAAATGATTTGTTTCTTTCCCCGAGCTGTAGCTAGCAGCCATGCATGTATGCATATTATGAGGATAAATATTCCCAGTCCTATGATATGATCCAATCCTGATAAACAGTCCAGGTGCATGGGATCTCTGATGATGCATGATTCATCATCAGTCATCCAAAGAGTTGGGGGGTTGATCGATCGATCGATCGATGTGTTGCAGGCATGAATGCCACGTGTGATGCTTCTTGAGTGTGCCACTTGGGCACTTCGATCCCTGACAGCTCCCTTTCGTGGCCATCCGGTTAACAGGTGGCTCACATTTGGGACGTTGCAGATAACATCAGCAGCAGTAGTATTCGAGAGTTTGACAAGCAAAGGTTTTAATTTTTCTGAATTTGTTTTTTCTCTATCCAAAAGCAGGCGTGCAGTGTTCTTCTGTAAACACGGGCAAGCAAAGCATACTGGATGTTTCCAATATTTTTTTTAAGGCAGTTGTTTGCTTCTGTGCTGTGCTATTAGAGTGCGTTGCTGTGATAAATCCCTTTCGATTACGAAGTGTTTTGATCCAGGAGTTTAAGATTAGCCAGACACAGATGCAATGGGTTTTGATGGGTGCCTGGCTTGAGAGAGGTGTTCAGTTCAGCCAAGGCACTCAAAATTTTACTTACAGAAATGGACAACACCAACCTTTCCCAGTTTCCGGTTCCCATTAATTCAAACAAAAAGAATATGCATGCGGAGGATCGAATATCCTTGACACAAGTCAAGAACTGATGATTATTTATAAGTAGTGTGATTAAATCAAGTTGCAGTACTAGTTTTTAGGTAATTAAGGAGATAGATATAAAATTGTTGGAGGTGCAAGTTCAATCAACAGCGAAAGAACAATTTGTATGTGGAAGCAGCACCAGTTTTAGTAGCAGCATATATATAAAGCTGCTGCAGTTGAGGAAGACGCATGATATATAAGTGCAGGCCAGACAGAAGATTACAAGAGAAGGCTTTCCTTTGGAGATAGATCTATCTTGCTTTATTAGTTTAGTACTGTGGAGTAGTGCTAGACTTTGTATAATACAGTTCGCACTTGTGAAACCGGATATCGGGATATGATCGATATGCAGTGACGGTGATGCATGCATACATATGGGCCGGTTAGTAGGGTCAGTGATAGATATATATGCAAGGATTTGGATTTGGTGGTGGCTGCAACGCGGAGATGATGCGTGCAGTGCGTCCAGAACCGGAATATTGGATCGATGATGATGATGATGATGCCAAATTGCCAATGCCAGCCGTTTGCAGATAGATGGATATTATGGATCATGGATAAAGGAGACGTACTAGTATTAATTTGGAGTCAAAAGAGTGAGCAATCTCCATGCGGATTGCAGTGCAGCAGCTAGCTAGCTATTTGCGTTGAATGGAATCATTTTAAGTAAGCGTAAAGTGAGCTTCAATTCATTAGCTATTTGCTCGTCCTGTCTGTTTGTCTCTCTGTTGAAGTATGTACTGATACTGGATATTGTAGTTGTAAAGGAGGCTAGGCTAGCTAGGTATGGAACGAGAAATACTCCACATGAGAGATCAAGGGTGGCCATGCATCACTGCCGGTGTCTGGTCTAGCAGAAAGCAATCGAGATCAATGTATCTCTTTCGATCTTAGCTTGATCGATGTTCAGTTCGGTTGGGTGGTGAGCCGCTCAAAAGTATTTCTGCCTGCCTGATTGATAAAAGCAGTCGACGCAAGAAACAAATCGCAAGTAGAAAAGAAAGAGAGAGAGAGAGAGGAGGAATTAGGCCAAGGAATATTAATTGGGCAGACCAATAATACACCATAATTAGATTAGGTTAGATGGAACAAGAATCATTTCTTCATCGTCGTCGTGCAGACGGACTGCAAAGAAAATACTGTATAAAAAGAAGAAAGTGGCAACAGGGTAATAAGGCCTATTTTGAGGAAGCCCAAATAGTACGAGGCCCAGCTCATCTCGTTGGACTGAAGCCCAAGAAAGCAAGAGAGACGAGGCGAGGCGGGGGCCTGCAGGCGAAGGCGAGGCCCAAGCATCAGGAGGAGGCCACTTTGGGCATTGAGGTCAGGCCCAAAGACGATGAACTCGCTCTCCGAGAGCTTCGTGCTGTGGTCGTCCCGCACGGACCCGGAGCCACAGATGAGAGAGTAGACATACGGTTGTTGGGCACCGGCGTAGTATAAACTCATCAGCAGTAGTACGTAGTGCCTAGAGATGGCAATGGGGCCCATTCACCGTTTCCACGCGGTGAATTCACCTATTAGGTGACGGGGATAATTAATATCTATTCACCAAGGGGAATAAAATGGTTAAAAACCTCTCACCATCGGGGATGACAGGCCCCTAACCCGACTGACTGTACTGTACCATGGCTTTTTAGATGTTTTGGTCCATAATACTAAAGCCCATTTAACAGGCATATCTATATCTATATTAATATAAAAAGGAGGAGTTGCCCCCCTCCAATGCTACTGGCCAAATCATTCGGATTAATCTGAACCATCCATCCGCGCGCAACTTATTTCCACCATACGATTTCGCACCCGAGGATTGCACACCGATTGGCCGAAGACATCGCTCATCCGTCCTCATCCACCCGCTACTGCGAAGACATCGCTCCTCGACTCCTCCTCACTCGCTCCTCTTACTCCCCGCTGCCACCGCTCCTCCGCGGCCACGCCGGAGCCACTGCCGGGTCCTTCTTCTTCCCCACCGCCGGGTCCTGCTTCTTCCCCATCCCCACCGACGCGGCCGGCCTCTTCGCTCGCGCCTCCTCCTCCCCGCTGCCGCCGCTCCGCCGCATCCTAGACGGAGCTCTGCCGGAGCTCCGCCGGACTCTTACTCGGAGCCGCCGCCGGAGCAGGCCTCGGCCCCTCATCAAGTAAGTTCCTTAAATCCTGTCTCTTTCCCTAATCCCTAATCTTCTCCGTACGAACACGATCTGAAAACAAGTGACCATAAGTTTCCTTTTTTGTTGAAGTTTGATATGTTTCTATGCGCTCAGACCTCAATCGCGATCTCCCTCGCTCAATGCAAAGCATCGGACTTCAGCGATCAACGCTTGATTGCCAAATGGTCTGATCCGGCCGCTCCGCTGCCAAGGCCACCACCCCGAGATCGCGTGGATCTGGCTGCTCCGCCGCCGAGGCCTTCAACCCTGAGCCCTTCTGCCATGAGTCCGCAGCAGGCTCCATTGTTGTGTTCACCGCCCGGGCCCCTCACCGCCAGATCGCAGTCCACTCCACCGTGTAGTCGCTGCACTGTGCCCCTTCGCAGCTTTGCTGCCGAGGCCAACGCCCAGGTTGCTAGACCACCACCTTCTTCAACACCATATTGTGGCCCTTGACTTCTGCCTGATTGCCGTCACATAGACGTTCATCAACCCTAGGTATTTACCCTAACAATCTCTTGGTTTAGTGTCAATTTTGATTGCAAATCTTCTACAAATTTGCCACGATGTTGCTCATAATTGCTGTCACCCACAGGTGGCCATGGTACCACGATGCTGCGGTGACTGCTGATACGATTCCTGTTATGTCATGTTTGATGCTGAATCACGAGGATTCTCCAAGAGTTGGAAGCTATCAAACAGCACCAGG
Source organism: Oryza sativa Japonica Group (assembly GCF_034140825.1). Lineage (NCBI taxonomy): Eukaryota > Viridiplantae > Streptophyta > Magnoliopsida > Poales > Poaceae > Oryza > Oryza sativa. Next base: position 29,263,854 of record NC_089041.1, on the reverse strand, counting down.
CAGTCAAGTTGTACAGATGGTGAAAAGTATGGAGAAGCTGCAGTCAAGTTGCTTGCTGCTACATTAGGAGTAACAAGTGATTTTTCATCTGAAGACCAATCCAGAAATATTGGGACAATCTGACTGAATAACTGCTAATTATAACCAATGTTTTGCTCTAAGTGTTATTGGATGTTTTCATTACTGGTACAGGTTGTTTATATAATCTATGTGAGTTTTCTCTAGGTGATTTCTTTGTATTTCTTTCAAACTTGATATTTTCCTTTACTGTTTAATATTGCTTGCCACTAATCATGATGTGAAAAATAATTGAGGCAAAGAATCATGCCTTTCTGCTATGCAAAAATGTAAGCCTTTATTCTGCGCAAGGGCGCAAGCATGGTTCATGCATAATGGTCAAGAGCCGAAGAGCTAGAAAATATAATATGCAGCTAGCTAATTTGTTATTGTCAGCTGTATTTGAGTAGTACTTAATTTTGTTTTCTAATGCATGAATTGCAGGATCAATGGGTGCTTGCTGATAAAAGAATGCATATAAATAACAATTGGTGGAGGCGGATAAGGAGGCTGGTCAAGTCAGCCTCCTGCAATTACTAGTGAACATGCACGTGCAAGGCACGTTTTCGTAATATATATTATTGCAAATAAAAACATATTAAATTGCCAGTTTATTTCCACTCTCCATTGAATGATAGTTACAAAATAACTTTCCCTTCTTAAAGAAAATGTTATTATAGAACAATGCCATCGCCTTAGCAATCAGCAAGCAGCAAATTAGTATCTCCATGACCCTATTGCCAACATGTGAGACCCCTAGTTAGATTTGTGAACTAAAAACACCTCATTACTGTAACAACAGGAATGTATCTCTCATGGCAACATAATCTCTAGTACTAACAAATAGAACATACAAAGATTAAATCTATTAACCATTTGATCAAACTGGATGATGTAGGATTTCTTTCATAAACATCACAAGGAAAATAAAATTGGATTTGATCCTTATGGGCTTTCACCTTGTCAAATAGCAGTGTGCATTAAAAGTATCTTATTGTTGCTGCTAGCAAATCCTGATGCACACTCCATTTCTTGAGAATGTCAGAAATATATGCAACTTGATTTACTAAACAAGCAAATAATTATGGGTTTGCACCTTGTCAAATTCAATATCTCTTCATCAGCTTTGTAACTCAGCAAATAAAATCAGAAAGTGTAGTTCTTACCAAACATTCCCTTTTAAGAAAATAATCGACTTGGCTTTTATGAACCCTCGAATAAATTACCAGAGACTTGAATTTTAATTTAAGATATATAACCAGAGCCCAGAGGCAACTTTTCTCAACCATGTGAATAATAATTCTCAGTCCAGGTTAAGGACCAGATGAATAATAGGTTGGGGGTTTGTTGAAATTTTGTATAGGTGAGAAGGCATATTAGAATAGAGCTTTAGACATATTCCCAAGTCCCAACATTCAATTAAGTGAGTGTGCAGAGAGAAGTTCACAGGAAACATAAGACGCAGACTACTTAGTAGTGCTATGAGTCAATGATAAATTACTTTACTAAGAATATAATATTGACATAATCAAACTTATATCAGTTTAAAGGCATCAACTTTCCAGGTAATCAATGAGCATCAAGAATACCTTAACAACAGGATGTTATACACCTGTACTAATCTGGAGTAGTATGGTCAATATGCCTAAAAATGATCCAATGAGCATACTAAAATTATACTATTTTTTTTGCTTCAAGCAAGACCAGTGAAAAAAAAAGTCAGTGCAGACATGTAAATGAACATATCTAGAGGTGCAGTGTGGAGGCGGATGATGGCGGACTTGAGGTGCGGAGGAACTATTATTAGGAGATACTAAATCAAGTTATAACATATATACTCAGAATACGATAGAACCTTACGAACATTTTGTTGAGCAGTTCATGAGCAGAAAAAATGGTTACTTTGAGTAAAATGTCTTGTACCAGTTTAGTTCAACAAAAGCAGCAAGCTAAGATTTCCCAGCAAACTCACGTGTATAGCTAAAAAGATTTGGAACAAACATACCTATATGGAATCGATCAATCGCTCAAGCTTCAATGCTTAAAATAAGCATTGAGTGTAGGTAAGAGAATAAGTAGCTAAGAATTATAGAGGCTGGATTTAGATGAATCATATCTCCGAAGCGCAAATGCCTGCCAGATTCCTTATGAACCACAAGGTAACCAATACAAAAGCAAACTGGAAAAAATATAGCGAAACATAAAATTGGGGCTAAAGTGCTGCACTGTCAGTGTCTATTGCTATTCCATATGGCATCCTGCAGGTATTGAACAAATTGGGCAATTTCTCAAACTTGGGAAGCACACATAAGAGAGCAGATTAATATGCTTTTTAGTGCATGTACAATTCATACATCAGAAGTTAAACACCACTATATTTATCAATGTATTCTTGAGAAGTTAAATACCATTTCTTTTGTATGGAATCCCAACTTCGCCTAAGCATTTGCAGCTAGAAGTGCTCATCTCATCCCTTTCTTATGTGGTCTTTCTCAAAAAAAAAAAGAAGAAGAAAAACTCACCAGAGATGGTTGCAGTAGCGATTAACTCTATGAACTCATGTCATATCTTACCAGCAAGCTCATTTTGCCACATCATTCCTCAGAGCTCCCTTTGGTGCGTCTGCTTGTTGCCCTCCAAATCTTGTGGCTAGAGGTGCTGCCATCCCAAGTAGGTTGCCTCCTCTTGCATGCAAAGAATTTTTTTTTAAAAAAGGGTCTATTAAGAACTCGTTGACCAAAGAGTAATGCATATAAAAAAAATCTATATTTTAATTATACTGATAGCACTCATTGTGCCACCAGTTAAAGAACACAGAAAGTAAGTGGGAGAATCTCTAAATCTGTGATGTTGAACTTGATCATCACATAATTCTCTTATATTTATACTGCCAATTAGATTCTCCTTGACTGTCCAATAGGATGAGACTGCCTTCCTAATCCAAAGCACGCCAATATACTCGTGAATTGACAGAGGAGTTATCTTGGCCGACTCTATCACTTGCTATGGTGTCATTCGAGGGCACCGGCCTCATTGGGGTGCCCGGACTGGCAGCAGTGGTGTCAGGTGTTAGAGACCTAGGGGCATGGAAGTGAGGAATCATGTGCATATATGTAAATCGAAAGCAATATCATTTTAATGACAATGTGAGAATAAAAATAAAATAAATAGAAGATCTAGATTATTTGACAAAGTAGAGATGATTGTTCTTTCCTTAACAACCTTGTTGTAGGTTGTCTTCAGTAGCGAATAATCATTCCGAAGCTGCATTGTTTTAAAGCTAAACATGTTAAGCAGAGACAATTGAAAAGCATAAGAAGTCCTAATGCTTTCAATTACAAAAAATATCGTTGATCATGGACTGAACATACAGGAAGCAAAACACATTCTATAAAACCCAAAAATTGTCGCAAATGAAAAGGATAACTGATTCAAAGACAAAGCAGTAACTCTTTTTGAAAGTTGGGTTGACATGAATCTATATTGAAGAACTGATTGCCCATGGGCGCATAGTATTGTCTAAGTGAAGGCCTTTATAGTTTTACATTGCCTAGGTGAAGCAGACTCTGAATTTTAACTAAGTTGCTAAATTCAATTTGATCTCAGGCTACAAATCGCAAAAACTCTCATTGACTTTCAGCATTCAAATCATAAAAACTCTAATTGATTTCAGCAATTCGAGTTTTTAATTGTTTCAATCAATCTTTGGATCTTGATGGTGCTGATCATGGAGGCACAGCTAGCAGACCATGGTTGTAACTAACACATATGCTTGACTGTACTGATTAATCAATGAGAGTTTTTTGGTTGAACTAATGAAATTTCTACTGTAGTCGAGAGAAATGACAGCTAAAAGAACAAAGTGAAATGAAGAACGGGCTGCTGCTCACCGAGTCGAGGAGGATGTTAGATGCCTTGAAGTTGCTAGATGACCAGCGGGTGAGTGTAGTGGAGGAAGTCAAGCCCCTTCGCCGTGCCGCGGGCGGTCTGAATCATCCTTATCCATGGCATGGGACCATCGAGACCTGCAGACCATTACAGCGCAGATCAGCTTCCCCAAGTCTTTCTAGAATTGACACAGAGGTGGCGGCAACGAACTGGTGGCTAGGGTGAAGCAATCATCAATTTCTGTTGGTGAACCTTACTGTTTGTGTAGTGCTTTAGCTGAAACCATCTGAAGGTGGTCATGAAGTCCTTTCAAATGATCGGTGCTCATTTTGTGAATTTCATGATTGCTTCACAAGCATGAACATACACTTTCCCTTCAATAATAATTCTTTTGAGTGACAAGAGATGAACTGAAAGTCGTGCATTCATACAGAATCATCAACAGAAATTGAAAACATATAAGCATTTAGGCTTCCATTCAATCATTTCGCAATACAACTACGTAGAGTACTAAATTAGGTAAAGCATTGCACACGGTTACCTACCCATTGAATCATTTCATCGAGCAGTAGGGGAGCATGGGCACAAAGCAATGTACCTAACAGCTGTCTTCCTCAATGCTGCCACGTGCTCCGGCCTCATCTTCATGCTTTTAGTGGTGGTGACTCCGGCGCTGGCTTCCTGCTTTTAGTGGTGGCGGCTTGGAGGCTGCAGATGACGGCAACAGAGGCAGGGTCGTGAGCTAAATTCTAGGGGTTAGGCCGCAGTAGCGGAGAGGAGGACGATGGCGGAGTAGAGAAGGACAACGACAGCGCGAGGACCCTCCCACAGATCGAAGCCTCACCTCGTGCAGTCGTAGAAGTCTCGGTCTCCGGCGGATGCAAGGGGATTGAGGGCTGGCGCCCGGCAGCGGTGATGGCGTGCGAACATGAGGCTAGGTGGGGAGGCATGGATGCGAGGTTGAGTGCACTCGGCGGATTGGAGTGCGACCGACGGCAGTGGGTGAGGCGAGGGGCGGGTAGAACGTGGGGTGGAGTGCGGCCGGTGGCGTGGGTGAACCGGCGGTTTGGACCGCGGCGAAGCTGGGGGTGCGGTATGAGGGATTGAGGGGGGCGTCGGGGAGAAGGTTTGGCGAGGCAAGGCGCGGCAGCGAGGGCGCTGGTCCGGCAGTGGAGTGCGGCGACGGCGTCGGGCATCGGCGGTGGAGCATTAGCTGATCGGCAGCGTCGGGTGAGTTCGAGACAGAGGAGGGCAGAGGCAGCATCGGGGGATTGGGGACCGCGGCGATGGGCGATGGGCGAGGGGGTGCGTGAGAATATTCGCAAGAGAAGGGGCGCGTGAGTGTGGCGGCACCGGCGGAGCAGATCGTGGCGATGAGCGAGGGGCAAGGGCGTACCGGCGGCGGTAGCGGGGATTTGGGCGGAGCCGCGGAGCGAGGAGGAGTGAGGAGGCGGAGGGATTCGAGCGGCGGAGTCATCGCGCGGGCGGAAAGCGCGGTGGAGAGGAATCAGGTGGGATTGGTGATGATGATTTCCTACAGCGAGGAGGATAGGGGATAGCGATGGACGGATGAGATTAGATGAGATGGCGGATGGACGAATGAGATGAGATGGATGATTTGTCCGGTAGGATTGCTAGAGGTGAACTCCTTTTTATATTAGTATAGATGTCACTGGTAATATGCTTTCCTATAGCTGATCTTTTCCCTCTTCGGTCATGTTCTGTTCTGCTTACCACACCTCTCCTCCACCCAAAAAAAAAAGGTATGGAACATCATCATGTAGAAACTAAAATTTAAGTTGACTCAAATTAAGTAGAAAACATGCTAGAAAGAAGTATCCCTCCCTCACTGCTGACAAAAGGAATGAGGGCTTCAAAAGAATTGAGAGTACAGGTAGCGGTCCTAGCGGAAGAAAGGAAGCATATGGAGCAATGAATTGGTCTGCCTCTACTACTATTAGAGGTAATCTGAAAATGATTTATAATCTCATTTGGATACAGTTATCATAAATATGTAACTCATAAACTCCCAGTGGTGCAGTATAAATTTTTTTATATGAATTTTGAATAGCAACTAGATATGACACCCATGCACATTACATTTACAGAGAGCATATGACATGCTTGCAATGATCAAACTTCCGAAGAAATGTGCGGTTGTTGTTGTTATGAGCTGTGAGGCCCAGCAAGCAGAGCAGATTAGTGTGATTTATTGATTCTATATGTTAAAATTGATATACTACATCATGTTTCTATTTTTTGTAGTGCAGAATTTTTCTAGAGATAATTTGTGTATCCATTCAATAATATTTTTTTTCTACAACTAATTCAGGCAAACAACAATGCTGGGATGATTTTTATAAGCAGGACATGAACGCTAGAAAGCTAAATTGACACCCTGGTGCCTCCCGTTTATAGATGTCACCAACAAGTAAGAGTGTTCCTCTCGTGTTTATATTGGAATATTGTTATTGCTTCTATCTGTAAAACCTGAAAAATCTGAAACCATTCCTATACTGAATAATAGAAGATATAAAATGAATATGTGTTGCCATTGCATCCTTATATTTATTTCTTCAATCCACAATTAACTATCTAAACCACTTTTTTTTATTTTAATTCACATAAATTATTTTCGTTGCTGGTTTTAGTATGAATATTTTGATATATCTCCGTGCAAAAAAGGATTTTGATATAGCTATATGCATGTGCATTGCCATTCGATTCCTTTTCCAATATGTAACAGTAGTCATTGTAAATATACTTTCATATTGTTTCTCTCTGTTGGGGCAAGAACTCTGAAAAATGATATTTGGGGTGGTTGATAGGCTCACCAGGTAAAAAGGTACTTCATACTATATATGTCTAGATTCATTGACATCTATATGAATGCGGGTAATGCTAAAAAGTCTTATAATATGAAACGGAGGTAGTAGAAACTATGTAAAGAAAACTTCCTTCAATTTAGTTTGTATGGGCATTATTAAGTTACCTAAAACAAATACTAAGAATTTTGGGTCAAAAGGTATGTTTTCTCCACATAATTTTGATGTAAGAGTGATATGGTTCAACCCATAACTCTTTAATTTTGATATGGGTGTTCAGTTGCTACTTTTCTTCTTTTTGCGGGAAATTTATTTGCAAAGCACTCAATTTACTGCTCTGCAATTGCTTCACAGGTAACATTCATGCTTTCAAATCTGTACTGTTCATTCATCTATGAACATATAAATGTGAATTTTATACTGCAAAAATAGCTCACCATTCAGTTTCAATAGTTTATGTTAATGTTTCCGTATAACATTGGAACCATGCCCCATGCATCCTTTTATTAGCAATATTAACTGCTCAGATCGGGCTGGGGGTGTTATCTTCAGAGGGAGGAAAGTGTGAGGAAAAAGTTTTCATGGCATCATTAGTTGTTCCCCTAAGAAAAACATATGTATTCACCTGGATATTTACAATTTTTTGTTTATCAGAAAGTAAATGATGAGTATAACCCTAATCCTCTCATTTTAGTCCTCATTTTAGATCAGTATTCCTTATTGAATGTAAAACTGAAGTTACACTGATGCATGATCACAGAATTATTCTATGGGATTGGTTGTTATTTGTACTACTGAGTACTGACCATTCTCTCATGATATATGAACAGAGCATATGCTCCTAGCAAGAAATGTGGCATGGGTGAGTTTATAGTCTTGCTTTCACCATGTATGAAATGTGGCATGTGAGTTTATACTCTTTCTTTCACCATGTTGACTTTTTGCACATTTATAGAATCTTTTGGTATAATGCTTTGTGTCGATTCACATGTTTTATTAATTATTAACGACCAGCTGCATAGGAAAACTGAGGATGTACATGGTTGAAAAGCCTATAACATTATTACTATGTTCATTTATCTACAATCGTTTGGATTTAAGAGTTTAAAGGATAATTTACTAAGGTGGTTATCTCTGGTAATTAGTTTCTTGTCTTCATCTACTCCTTTTGTACCAGAAAAAATAATTTTTGGATGATGATAATATACTAAGGCCAACTGCAGATGTTGTGACTAATATTGCACATCTTCAGTGCATGCTTATCTAGGGTGGACACTATGTTTATTCCCGACAGTTCTTAATCACTTAGAAATAGGGTTATGAAATTCAGCAACATATGTGATTTGATCTGAAAGAATCATCAAAGAGTTCATCTTTGTGTAAGCTTATATTATAAAAGATTTTATGCCAACATTTTATCTTTCCAACACGTGTCTTGCACGTGCACGATTACTAGTATATAATCTAACCCTAAGTCAACAGGTCAAACTCCAAATCCTCTACCCATCCAGATCTGCACCAGCCACCAACCACCACCCGAGTCAGTCCGCCGGCTCCGGGAGCCCGGGAGCCACGCGCGCCGCCGTTCGCCAGTCCACCGGGAGCCCGGGAGCCGCGCGCGCCGCCTTTTGCCAGCCACCACCGACGCCGTTCACCAGTCTGCCAGCCACCACGCGCGCCGCCACTCACTGCCTTCTCTCGCCGGGATACTAAAGCTGTCATCGCCGGCCGTCGCCATGGACTGAAGTCGCCGTCGCCGGCCGCCTTTCATCAATGCGCCGCCGGGCCGGCGCGGCGCCTGCAGCCATCTTCACCGGGAGCCGCTATCTGCCGACCATGGCTTCGGCCTCCCCCCCCCCCCCATAAGCTACGACAGCGACGATGCAAGGAGCATTTTTGGAGCATTGTGATCTATAATTTGCTGATTTGTTGAATGGAGCATTTTGGATATATATGATATAATGTGACTGTGAATATGTTGTTTAACCGAGGATAGGTTCACCACGAGGAAAATTTCACTGTGTGGTGATCGGGGCTGAAATAATTATAGCCCCGTCGTGGTTGACGGGGGCGAGGACGGTGAAATATTTTCACTGCGGTGACGGGGACGCGAACATGACCCCCGACGGTGAATTCACCGTTGCCATCTCAGTAGTGCCTGTGCCTATGCTGTGAATCAGCTGGGGCAAGGCAAACAGTTGATTGATTTACAGTGCTGCATCCATTTTTACCGGCCGATGGAGTAGTACTGCAGGTACAGGAGCAAGCGAAGCAAATGAGAGCTAAATGGTGCTGACTAGGCTCCGAGTCAGAGCCAGGCTGCAGCTGACGTGGTGGGGTCGAGGGGAGGAGGGCCGGCGCGGCGGGTGCAGCCAGTGGCCGACGGGGAAGGAGTGCGGCGAAGGCTCCCTGCCGCTGAACCTCCAGCGCCACCGCAGCCTTGGCCACCTCGCGCCGCTATTGAGGTTACCCACAGCCACCGGAGTCGCACACCCTCCTCTGCCCTTCCTCCTAAGAAAGAGAGAAAAGGAAGAAGGGGATCTTCAAGTGGGTCCACCATTTTTTTTCCAGATCAAACTGTTATGTAAGTGCCACGTGGAATGAAGACCTAGTCAAAGAAGTCACGTAGGTGTCACGTCAACCAAAATAGCGGACAAATACCACTGAGGGACCTCGTTTGCATCGTTTCTGTAAATTGAGGGATGTGTTATATTTGGTATTTTGGTTTAGGGACGATTTTTGTAATTCGGTGAAAAGATAAGGAACCTCGGTGTACTTTGTCCATCGTATAAGAATTAGACGGTCCGATTAAACTAAGGTGAAGCCCAATAAAGCAAGAAAGGCAAAGGTGGCCCTGCAGGCATGACACACGACAGCAGGCGAAGGCGAAGGCGAAGGCGAAGCCCAAGCATCCATCATGAGAGAGAAAAAGAATAATATGCCACTCCATTCGTTGGGTTTAGACAAAATGTCACCCACTAAAATGCAAAGGATAAAATGCCACTGAATATATTACCTTCAGGATATTTTGCCACATTAAAGGATTTGATTTTAAGACAAAAATACCCTCGACTGTGGAAAGAAATGGAGGAAGAAAGGGAACGGCTCTACTCGCTAGTGACGGAGGCGAGCACACGAGCACGCGGGGGACGCGCTACGATGGGGGAGGACGGTGGTGACGCTGACAAGAGGGAGGGGGACACCGGATGGTGGCGATGGGGGGAGAAGGATGATAGCGCTAACGGGAGGGAGGGGGATGGCGGTGTTGACGGGATGGCTTTGCGCGCTCGTGGCTTGTCTCCTCCGGCGCCGCCCGTACCTGGCACTCACTGCTCGCCGCCTCCGGCGTCACCCGCACGCCGGCGAGCACGAACGCCGTTCAGCTTGACCTTCTTCGGTGCTGCTCTCTCCCCTCTTTTTTCATTTCTCTCCCCAGTCAAGGATATTTTGATCTTAAATTCTTTCAAAGTGATAAATAATTATGAAGATATCATATTGAGTGATATTTTATCCTTTGTATTTTAGTGGGTGTTATTTTCTGTAAAGCCGATGAATGGAGTGGCACGTTGTCACTTTTTGTAGCGCCCATTCCGTCGTAGCGCCTAGCGAGAAAACTATCTCTTAAAAACCCTATTTGCGAAATCCGTTTCTTTGCTTGTTGTCTAGTGTCCGTGCCAACTCAGATCTCAAATCCCCGATCTATTGTCGAGTTCAATCCCGAATCCAAATCCTTCCCAAATCAAATCCCTCCGCAAAAGTCTATTTAGCCTCCCTCGAGTTCGATGGGTCGAATCCCTCTCGGCCCATCTCCCCCCCCCCTCTCTCTCTCTCTCTCTCTCCCTCTCCCCCGCTCTGCCCGTGCGCTGCTCACGCGTGCGCGTGAGCCGCGCCGAGCCGAGCGCCCTCCGCCCTCGCTGCCGCTTCCCGTCGACGCCGCCGAAATCGCCGCGCCGCCCGTTGCTTCCCGCGCGCGCGCGCCTTGGTGGCTGACCGCCTGGTCGCTGCCGCCGTCAGCATCTCCCGCGCCTGCCCGCGCCTGCCGCCCGTGTCGCCGCTCCGCTCCACACCGCCCCCGCCGTCATCGCCATCGTCACGACCCGGCCCCCGCCACTCCACGCGCTAGCCTCCAAGGGATGGAGGCAGAGCTCCTCCTCCCTCTGCCGCGTCGCCCCCGCTCCCTCCTCCTTTTCCCAAAGTGGCAAGGGGCAAACTCCCTTTCTCCCTTCCTTTTTCCTTTTCCCCTCCCCGCCGGCGTCATCCGCCTCTGTCGCCGTTTTGGCCGCGAGCGCCGAGCGCCAGCTCGCGCCTTGACCGCCCAAGGTCGGTTTCCAAACCGACATCGTCGTCCTATAAACCAAGGCGCCCTCCCATCGATTCCTCCTCCCGTTTCGCTTGCCGCCACCGCGCCATTGCCGCCCCTCTGTCTCGCCTCCGCCGTTCATCGCCAAGCACCGGGAGAGCCGGTGCGTTCGTGGACGCGGAAGGGGACTCCGGGCGCTCGCCTTCTTCCTCTTCCCCGGCCCGAGGCCGGAGAGATCACTCCCGTGCCGTCGGCCTCTCGTCACTGCGCCCCGTCCCGCACGGTAGTGCATCCCTCCGTTCTCCCTCCTCGTTCCATCTCCTCCCCTTAGACTCGGGTAGTAGCATGTGTAGCCTCCCCGTAGCTAGCCGGCGCTGCCCCGACTGCTGCCGTCGCTCGCCGTGTGCTCGTCGCTGTCGCCGCCCGTGCTCCGTAGCGCCCGCTCGTCGCCGGCCTCGCTCGGCGTAGCTCCGCCCAATCCGACGCTAGCAATGGGTTCCCGTAGCCGCGTAGATGCTCTCGCCGCCGGGAATCGGCCCCTCGTGACCTCATCGCCGTTTCCCCCTTCCCTCGCCGCCGGTTGCCGCCGCTGCAATCCGCCGCCGTCGAGCTCCCTCCGGCGAATCCGAGCCGTTGGCTCGTCTCCCCTCGTCCTGTGCAACATCCCGGTGTGCTCGCCTTCGCCTGTATCGCCATGGTTCGCTCCGCCGCTCGCCGCCGTCGTCCGCCGTCCGTTCCGGCCGGCGTCGTCGTCTACCTCCCGCCGGCCCGCGTGGCAGCCACATAGGCGCCACGTCGGCGCCACCTCGGCCGCGACCGGATCGGCTGACCCGGCCAGCCGCTCCCTCCATTTTCCCCCCGTGCGCATGGTCCGCGGTGAGCCGTGAGGTTGCGCGTGGGCCCGTCGCACCGCGTCCTCCGCGAACCGCGCGCATGCGCTGCGCCTCCCTCCCCAAACCCTAGCACGACCCGCGTGCACCTCGCTCACGGTGAGCCGAGTCACCGACAAGCGGGTCCCACCCGGGACCACGTGGGATGGACCCGGCCCACCGGCTCTCTCTCTCCTCCCCGCCCGCGCGCGCGCCCTGGGCCGCCTTCTTGGGCCGGCCGGCCCATTAAGCCCGGCCGAGCCGCCCCTTTCGCTCGGGCCGCACCCTAGCCGCCCGAGGGAAGTCTAATTTCCCTCCCTCCTTCTTTTCTTTTCTTTTCTTTTTCAAAAAGGATTTAAATAAATCCTTTTCATTTAGACCAAAAATCCAATAATCTTAGAAATTCAATATCTTCCCAACCGTAAGTCCGTTTGACTCCGTTCAACTTCCAAAATTCCTCAAATCTCGAGATCTATCTAATGGCACGCTTAGAGGTCAATAATAGGGCTTTATTTTCGCCGTTTGCTGAGTTGTCCCGTTTCGCGTGTAGTTTCGGAGCCCGAAGACCCACAGTGCGAGGATTTCGAGGATCAAGCTCAAGATCTCGAGCAAGGCAAGCCACCTTTGAACATCTTGAGCCTATATTTGAACTAAGTTATATTTCTTGCAAAATATTATGCATTGCTAGGATTGCACTTAATATGTTTGCCCCAACTACGAGGCAGAACGGTGAGCATACCTAATTTGTTGCATTTGATCCTTCCTTTGTTAATTGTTATACCATGTTCCCTTGTACCCACCTAGTTGCGCCTCAGCAATCGTGCACTCTGCACGGGTATCAACGGTCGCCTTCAAACTTAAAATCTGAGAAACATCTTGGGTAAAACTTGGGTTTTACAAAAGACTTGGAAAACCCGACACCTGGGTCGGTGCTTGCGAACTAAATGAATTTCCAAAACCGCGGACCGGGGAACGTACCGGGTGTACGGTTTCCCGCTCTTGCACTTAAGGACCGTTTCCTTGGAATTTCATCCGAGCATATGATAGTGCAACCACATGGGTGGAATGGGACACCCCTGGCTGAGTAATTAGCTAATCAGGGGAGCCTTGATGCTGAGAGACAAGTGGATTTGCCGGGGTGGTGTCGGGGAGGACCCCTGGGCTTCCTGGCACAGTATGGTCTGGGACCTAACCTGTTGTTGGTCTGGGACCCCTCTCGTCAGCATATGGTAAACCTGTGTCGGCTTTGGAAATGCCTTGTCATGAAAGCTTGGAGGTCTCCCGACGTGGCTGATCACCACGAGCTGGGTGATCCGGGTTAGTAATGTCGTGTGGGTAAAGTGTACCCCTCTGCAGAGGTTATTAAAACTGTTCGAACAGCCGTGCCCACGGTCATGGGCGGATGTGAGGTGATTCCTAGCGTAGTTTTGTTTACTGCCTTGTGAAATTGCTGTTGTGGAATGGGTTTGATGTTTGGAAAATCTGCGGCTGATGGGATCAGCCAGGCCCGGGTGGCCGTTTGAAAGCTGTTGGCCGGGTGCCAATCTTGATCAATTCAAAAGACTGATACATTGCACATACTCCGACCGGACGAGACACACTGTCTCATCCGTGTCGTTTGAGAAGCACTCACTTAGTTGTTTCAGAAAAGAGTTCAAATAAAATCAATTGCAAAAACAACAGCCTTTCCTTGAAGCCGGCATTAAACACTTATTTCCCATGGCTTGCTGAGTACTCATGTACTCACCCTTGCTCTATATAAATAATCCCCCCAGTTGCTGAAGAAGATGAAGCGGATCCCGCTGACAAGGAGTTCTTCCAGGAGCAAGCCGGCTACGATGAGTTCTAGGGTTTCGGCCTAGTTCCCAAGTCGCGCCTTTGATGTTTGGTCCAAGTCTTGGCTTCCGCTTCCCTTTTGTAATGCAGTTGTGAGCTCGGGATCTGTCCGCAGCCCAACATGACAGTACTCCTACTCTATAATAAAGAGACCTCTGTTGCTGTAATATTCTGTCTTCCTGTGATACCAGCACTATTTTCTGGGACTGGTATCGATTAACAAGTTAATTTGGAGCGTCACGGGCTAGTTCCGGTTGGGACTAGTTCGGGGCGTGACACTTTTCTGCGTCAGGAGGAGCCCAGTTTGGGGGCCAAAGACGCTGAAGCGGCGGTCGCTCTGCGCTGTGGTTGTCGCAGGGTTGTTGGGCACCGGCGCAAGATGCAACCCCCTACCCATCATACTGTACAGTACAGCGCTGTGATTGTGCTGTGAATCAGCCGGCGCAAACAGAGAAACAGTTGATTGATGTTTTACAGCGCTGCATCCATTTTTACCGGCAAATGAAATAGTAGTACTACTACTGCTAGTCCAGCCAGACGTCCGGTAGAGATGAAAATGAGGTACAGGAGCCAGCGAAGAGAAGGGATGAATGGTGCTGACTAGGCTCCGAGTCAGAGCCAGGCTGCATCTGCGCAGCAGCCTATCCAATCTAATCCACACGCAGACGCAATACTGGTAGTACTGTGCACAAGGACGGGAGAAGCAGCATGCCTGTACAAGAGTTTTGTCCCTTGCGCGGCGGTCCATCTCGTCGCGCGGTGCGGTCTCTGGGTGCCGCGCGCGGTTTTGCGAAATCGGTTTCTTGGCTTTGCGTCACTCACATGAGATGAGATGAGTTGCCCATGTGCACCCTGCTGATTCTCTGATTCGCCCTACGCGATGGCCGGTGCTGCCGGCTCCTGCTCCGTAAACAGCGCTTGCATTTTTCCCTTTAAACAAAACATAGGTATCTCTTCCGCTCCGTTCCATTTTCTGTTACTCCTACTGTAGCTACTCTAATCTCATTCTGCGTGCCGCCCAACTGAATGAGTAATTAATCCTCCTCTTCCCTAGGTGATTCTGCTCTCTCGTCTTCCAACTTGCATCACGCTCGTCTCAGACATCCCGCAACTGACCACCATACCATACGTCTTCCTATACACATGTCTCGGATGATTCAATACATTAGGGCAAGTGCTATAATGTTTCATATGTTGCTTCTACAAGTGCCACATTATATTGGGTGATGAGGTGGAGGAGAAAAGTAAAGAGAGAGATGATGAGCCACCCCTAAATCAAGAGACAACCTCCACACAAATTTTAAAAAGGATGTGAGAGTATTAGATATATTGGTATTTGTGAAATAAGATGGTAAATTGTATGGGTTGCCTCTTGCTTTATGAGTGAATAAAATAGATAAATTTAGAGATAGTAGTCACATCTACCATAGCATTTGCCTTATACACGCACAACTGTGGCCTGCTCTTAATCAAACGAAAAAAAGAAAAAAAATACAGTACTCCAGTAGAAAGAGAGCGATATAAACAATACGGTACGCTGTTCCTGTGAAATCTGCTTCACCAGCACCATCACCGCGATCACCTTCCCAGACAGGACAGCTTAACTACTGCAGTACTAGTAGCTTATGGCTGGCAAAACCGTGCTATCAATAGCAACTGGTGTACTGTACACCCTTTTTCTGCAGATAAGTTTGCTATCAATAGGGAAAAATCAGTCGTACATATCCACTTATTTTGTCCAACAATAGGCTCGCCGCGCTTAAGCTGGATACAAAACACAAAGTGATCTTGTTTGTTACTCCATACTCCGAAATCGTCTCCAGATAGATAACCCGAATAGTAAAATGCGCAGCTACACCATGTTTCCCAGGCTAATTGATCTGTCCCAGCAATTTCCAAAGCACACGAAAATCCGTGGAGCTAATTGACATTAAAAATACCCTACAGCTAGGTTCTCGAACAGAAAATCAAAGCACCGACTGCACCTATTCCAAACAAACCCACTGAAAATTGTGCGAATAGTCAATCAGTTTTAAATTATAAGTCGTTTTAGCTTTTATCAAAATCAAACTACTTCAAATTTAATTAAGTTTATAGATGAATATAGTAATATTCACAACACTAAATTAGTTTTATTAAATCTATAATTAAATACATTTTCATAATATATTTGACTTGAGATAAAAATATCCTTTTTTTTCTACAGATTTAATTAAACTTATAATCGAGACGGATAGATTATATTATAGGATGAAGTATGTAGGAGTAGTTTATTAAGGGCATGTTCACTTTAATTTTATTTTCAATCTTACCAAGTTTTGATAAAGTTGTCAAAAAAGTGGCTACATTTAGTTTGCTGTCAATTTTTAGTAACTATAATTGCCAAAATTTTGGTAACTATACTAAAATTTTGATAATTTTAATGTTTTTTTTGGCATCAAACTGAACATGACATCAAGCTTAATGCAGCTTGACTGTTAATGTGGTATGATAACTCGTACTGTCGTACAACCCGTTTAATACTCGATGTCACTATCAAGTCTTTTACAGTGGTAAAGTACATTTATTACGAAGGCAGATTGGGGGTGGTGGGTCACCCATCAACGCTCCCTTTCGCTGTAACGTGGTCCCCACCGAGACTTGACCAAAAAGCACATTTGCCACACGTCCCCCGAGCGTGCACCAATACACGTGGCATCTCAACCCACCAATACCTATATACCCAACCACCGCTCGTGAGGCCCCCAGCTTTTAATCTTATCCACTCACCCCCCCAACCCTTTTTACCCACGCCAAAAAAACCGACGCGCGGCAACCGCTTTCCTCCACGTGTCCCCCATCCGCAACGTCCAGTGAGCATCGGACGGTCTCCAGGATTTACCCCATGTGAAAGCCGTTGCGGTGAAAAGGTGAAAGGGGTAAAAGGAGTGCGCTTTTTTTTCCTTTCTGTTTCTCCCTCCTCTCGTGGGCATTAAAAAGGCGCCTCTTTTCTCCTTCGCCGCATCTCCCCATCCGCCATTGTTGTGTTCTCATCCTCTTCTTCCATCTCTCTCTCTGTGCGTGCTCTCCGACGTCTCTCCTCTCCCTCTCGCGTGCTTGGTCGCTGTAGGAGGGGGTTCAATTGATTTGAGGTAGCCATGGCTGAGGCACTGTGCAGCGGCAGCGTCGCGTCCCCGTGCGGGGAGGTGGGTGTGGGGTTCGCCGCCGGCCTTGTGAGGGGCGCCGCGGCGGCGGCGGCGCTCGCGGAGTCTGTGCCGATTGGTGGGTACAGCAGCAAGAGCACGTTCCCGAGTGGGAGGGTGGCGCTCACGGAGAGGAAG
This sequence comes from Oryza sativa Japonica Group, assembly GCF_034140825.1. Lineage (NCBI taxonomy): Eukaryota > Viridiplantae > Streptophyta > Magnoliopsida > Poales > Poaceae > Oryza > Oryza sativa. The sequence continues at coordinate 29,246,759 of NC_089041.1, read as the reverse complement.
GCGAGGCCCCTGCCACGGAATCTCGAAGCGGCGCATGGGCAGGTCTGTTCGTCAGTTCTTCAGGAGATTTTTCAGCACATAATTTCATATTTTTAGTTCTAGGCTTTTGGATAATACTGCAAGCATGCTATTTTTAACTCTTTTTGGGGTTGGGATTTAGTTCGAGCAGTTGGAGAAGTTAGCTGAGTTCGCGTCGGATGCATGCTAACGTTTTCAAGTTTTGTTGCTTTTTACAGATGAACCTGACGATTGGGAAGGCCATGAGGTGGTGGGAGAAGTGCCTGCAGCCCAACATGAGGGAGATCGAGTCGGCGCAAGACCTCGCCGACTCCCTCCTCAACGCCGGCGACAAGCTCGTCGTCGTCGACTTCTTCTCCCCGGGCTGCGGTGGCTGCCGCGCCCTACACCCCAAGGTAGAATCCACGCCCAAATCCTCTTCAGTTTCCAATAACTGCAAGTGTTCTTTTTCCTTTTTTTGGTTGCTGATGAGAATCTGTTTGATTGTGCCGTGCAGATTGCTCAACTAGCCGAGAAGAACCCGGAGGTGCTGTTCTTGCAAGTGAACTACGAGAAGCACAAGTCAATGTGCTACAGCCTCCATGTTCATGTTCTGCCATTCTTCAGGTTCTACAGGGGAGCTCAGGGCCGTGTCAGCAGCTTCAGCTGCACAAACGCAACTGTAAGCTCCTCCCCAAATTATGTTTCTGCAACCAAAACACCAATCCATAGTAGTGGGTTAATGTGCTAACATGCATTGCTGCAAATGTGATTGCAGATCAAGAAGTTCAAGGATGCACTTGCCAAGCATGGTCCGGACAGGTGTGGCCTCGGCCCGGCGAAGGGGCTCGAGGAGTCGGAGCTCATGGCGTTGGCCATAAACAGGGACCTGAACTTCACCTACACACCAAACCAAGACCTTGTCCCAATTGCAGACGCCCTCCTGAAGGAAGCTGCTGCACCTGGAGGTCCATGGCTGCCATTGCCCGCAACGGCGACGCAGCTGTTCATTCAGGGATCTGAGAATTCGCTGTTGTCATCTGGAAGATAGCCGGTGGTTCGACGGCAAGATTGGCTTCAATTTGTACATATTTTTCCGCTTGTTCTAGCCTGATGTTATGACATGCTGATGCGCAGGCTCATGATTTTTGTTTATGAGCCTGCTGAGTGCTGGAGGCATGAAATTCCTTGCCTGACGGACCTGTATGCGTGATGCACGTCTGCATCGAAAATTGAACATGCTAGATTCATTCATGATTGAATCCCGTAATCCCTGTAGTATTCAGGTCTTGAAAGCTTTGAGTTCTGAATGAGTGTACTTGGTTGTGTCGAAAATGTCGGTACTTGGATCTGGATGCTGCTTTACACCATGTCATGATTCAGGAAGAAGGTTACTGCTGCCTAATCAAAATGAGAGCAATACGAATTGCATTGTTGATTGTTCTGTTCCATCAATTGGGTACAGCGGTGCCAATTTGTAGTATTATTGAGAGATCATGGGTAAGGTAGAGCATGATTCTTTTGTCATGGAAGAGTAGGCAACGGCGTAGTGGGCTCAATATTGCGAGTTGGAAGGTAACGCATGGCTGTAGTAGGTCCTTGTCACTGCACTCACATGAGGGTGTCATCTTTGTCTTGTACAGACGGATAGAGTCGTTACGGATATTGTTACGCAGGAATCAGCTATACACTTGTTTACCATCAGAACAAAACGGTAAAATCCTGATAGGGTTGAATTTGGAAGTGAATTGCAGAACTGGACAATTCGGATTGGTAAAGAAAAGCCATGTCTTGACAGAGAGTTTGGAAACTCAACTACAGAACTTGACACGTCAGGTTGGGAAAAGAACAGCGATTGAAAAGAGTAGTTCAGCATCGAAAAAAATATCTAGACACAACAGAAGGGGAGCAACCTGGATGAAGATGAAGATGAAGAAGAGCTATCCAATTCGCAAGGGCATTGTCAATTTCTGATGCAGTCATGCAGCTGACGCTTTTGGCCGTCTTTAACTTGTGGCACAATCGTCGTCGTCTTTTTCCTCAAAGTGTCTGGATCATCCATGAACTGACTTGAAAAATATCTGAGGTGTGATAACTACCAGAAGAATGGATAAATCACAAGTACATAACACAAAAAATAAGATCGATAAATTGGGTGGGAAGCACAAAATTTGCAGATTTTCATGGATCTTACCAGTTACCACTAACCTCACACGGTTGGAAATGATGAAAAGATGGAAGGACAAGATGAGAGGAGGGAGGGCCTGAATTTCAATTGGGATGGACGGAACTGGTGGCGAACTTGTGCCGCGTCGAAGTCGAACCGGCCGGCCTTCTCTCCGGCGGGCGGCGGCGATCGTGTCTTGAGGAGAGGAGAGACGCTGAACAGAAGGACACTCCGCTTCTTTCCTCGGATGCGATTTGTCCCAGTTACAGCCCAATATCGAACAGAGATAACAACTGACGGCCCAAAGTGGGGCCTGTTACTAGGTGATGGCCCAACAGAGGACCATGAATGTTCTATCGTAGAGCTTGGCGGGCCCATTAACAATCAGCAACCCCGGGCTGGTCTTGGACCACACATCCTCCAAGAATAGCCCGTTAACACAACACGAGTAATTCGGAAGGAATAAGTAACCCCGGCGGCGAGTGACCGGAGAAGGCGGGTGAGCACGCGGCCGGCGGAGCGGAGTGGCGACAGCCGTGCCATCTGCTGCCGGCTGTGCATCGAGAAGATTGGAGAGGAAAGGAGAAGAGAAGAGAAGAAAGATAAGAAAAGAGAAAAAAAATAGAAGAAATAAGGTATGTGGGACGGTAAGTGAACTTATTCCAATATGGAACGGTCCGACGTCACAGCCCATATGGCCTGTTAAAGCCTGCTTGCCATCCATTAACATTTCTTTAGTTGAAATCCGGAATTTCTATCTAGCGCTGTTTTTGAAATTAATGTTTCTAAAAATAGTGTGCGTAGTCCGATGACCTGAAAAATTCGTGCGCATATGCACAGCATATATGCAAGTTGAATCAAGCCCCAACTGTATGTGTTTATATATGTGTCGCCCAGCGAGAGGAGCTCTTATTGCCAGGTAATTAATTAACTTGTACAAGATACAAGCACACCACACGATAATCATACGGTACGGACGAGCATAAGTTACTCTTAGCTACGTATATAGGTGGGTAGCTAGCAGAGAATAATTATTCTGCACCAGATTCGTTGATATCAACTTGAGCCTTGATAGAGAGCTGGATCGATGTATCGATCAGCTCAGTAGTAGGGCTGGATCTTCCAGCGCTGGTTGTCGCCCTCGCACCACTTCCAGAGCACGATGTCGGTGCCGTCGCGGACGCCGCCGTGGTACTTGTCGCCGTGGAAGGCGTCGAAGTTGAGGTAGATGTTGTTCACCATGCGGATGCACCTGAACCCGTTCCCCACGTCGCGGCTCTCCGTCCACAGCACCGACTCGTCCATCACCTCCGGGTTGTACGGCACCAGCCTCACCTGCACGCAAGAGCATCGTCGTCGATCGCCATCAATGGCCGGCGGATTCAGATTCAGAGAAAGAACGCTGAGACTAGCTTACAGGGTGTGACTGGCCGAGGGAGTGCTTGATGGCCTGGCCGGTGGCCTTGTTGACGAGGGCGAAGGCAGGGTAGCCCTCCTCGTCCTTGATGCTGGTGCTCCACCTCATGTCCTTGATCCAATGCTGGTACTCGTCCTTGGGGTTCGCCGGCGCCAGCACCACCGCGCCGTTCCGCGCCGTCATCGCGTAGTTCGGGTTCGCCCGGCAGTACACCTTCACCGTCGGCTGCGGCGGCAGCGTCCTGCCACACCCGTTCCCCTCGATGTTCACCTGCGACATCCCGTACGGCGCCGCCGGCGCGTACCCCGGCGTCGCCAGGGCGCCGCCGCCACCGTACCCGCCATACCCGCCGTACTGCTCGCGCCGCCCGTAAAAGTCCATGGCTTCTTGATTTATGACTCGCTAGCTACCTAGCTAATTAAACAGAGATTGTATAGCTAGCTGCAGAGTGCGTTGTTCGTTCGATCGTTGATGTGCTGCCTCTATGCATGGCAATGGGATGGGGGATTTATAGGGGATGATCGATTGATCAGTAGCACTGATCGAGATGCTATCTATCTCTCTCTCTCTCTCTCTCTCTCTCTCTAGATAGCTGATCGATGTGCATTATTCGTGCACTGCATGGTCAGGGGCTTAGGAACTTGGTAGGATAGATGATGCCATTCCACACTTGCGCTTTCCTGGGGAAAAGGTGATTCCATCCATCCATGGTGCTTTACGTGATTCCGTTTCTAGTCGTTTTGGGAACCATCTCGATCTGGCTGCCGTATTATTGCAGGCGAGCGCGACGCGAGACGATAGCAAAGCACACGGTGCAGCTCCATCGCCCGGAGAATCTCACGTATTCTCATGTCCTTGCTGCGTTGTGATCAAGCAGAGAAAAAGTGCTGCAATTCCGCACAAGAAAAGATTAAAAAGGAATAACGGGATCGATCGAGAAGAAAAGGAATCAGCCAAGCACATTTAGAAATTTATTAGGGATTACCTATACAATTTTTCGACAGAAAATTCCCCGGGCGTGCAGTGTATCCACCAGAAATTTGAAAATTTGGCCAAAAAGGAAGAAAAGAAAAGGGAGTTGGGGGTGGGACTAATGGGTCTAAATTCTTAACGGGCCGATCATGAACGGAAGTTACACTTATTCTCCCTCAACTACAATAATACCGAGCATAACACTAATCATGTCGTAAAGTGACCATTGAGCAGCTTGAAAAAACTAAAATTTTGATTACGAAAGTCGATAAAGATAAGAGTTTCATCAAGATACTCTTAGATAGGACAAGAAAGAGCAAATTTGATTGATGCCACCTCTATTAGTTTGGAACAATTAGAAAAGTCTAAAAAGGAAACCCTTTAGTTTGAAATAAAAAGAGTGATGAATTAGGTCCAACAATGAGTTTTCCAACGAGGTCGTACAAGGAGCTCTAGAAGGAAGCTAACCTAGTTCTCAAAAAAAAAAAAGAAAGAAGAAGGAAGCTACCTTATTGGCAAGTTGTACGGTGGTTTTCTACAACATGGCGTTAATTGCATAGTGGAAAAAAAACTGGAACGGACTGACAGTTTAACCGGAAAAAAATCGGAACCAGAGGTTGGCGGCCGGTTTTGTGATGAACCGGGCAATAAACCGCCTTTGGTCCAGCCGGACTAAGGCAAGTCAATGAATGAATGGGCCACACGATGGCCGGTTCATCCCTGGTCAATGGGATGCATGGCAACTCCCGTGGCCATCCTACCAATCGGATGTACTCTCTCCGTTTCAAAATGTTTGACACCGTTGACTTTTTAGTACGTGTTTGATCATTCGTCTTATTTAAAAAAATTAAGTAATTATTTATTCTTTTCATATCATTTGATTTATTGTTAAATATACTCTCATGTACACATATAGTTTTACATATTTCATAATTTTTTTGAATAAGACGAACGGTCAAACATGTGCTAAAAAGTCAACGGTGTCAAACATTTTGAAACGGATGGAGTATGTGTTAGCATTGAAATACATACGTTACATGCATGCACTTAGTAAACTGCGGTTCGATCGGCTGGTTCATGGTCAAACTGTCCGAGACCGGTGAACCAGAAGGGTGACTGGGTCATCTACCGGTCCGGTTTTTTCCACTATGGTTAAGTTGCATCCGGTAAGGAAAAAAAAGGTGGGACTCATCTTCTCCCTTCACACCTCCACCTCTCCTCTCCTCTCCTCTCCCTATCCCCCCGCTCTCTCTCTCTCTCTCTCTCGGACGGGCACTATGGCTCGTTTGTGGGCATGTGGGCATGCTTTAGCGTAACACTATGGTTCATTGGCTAGGTTGGGGTCTCTGCGACCCATCGACCAAAGGCGTAAGGTGGAGAGTGAGGAATGAGGAAGGAGGAGGGACATGTTTAGATTGTAGCCAAAATAAACGTTACCAAGTTTTGGCAGTGCCAAAATATTGGCAAGATGACAATATTGCTACAATTTTAGCAGGATTTGTGATCAAATTTGGCAACAAACTAAACATAGACATATTTTTTGGCAACTTTACCAAAAATGGTATGATATTAAAGTGAACAGACCCGAGATTATAACATCTGGGACCAATGATTTTTTTTAAATCAGACATGTGGATCCTATTCTTCATATGTTTTTTTGTTTTTTTCCGCTGATTGTAATTACATGTAAGTGACTTATCAGGTGAAGACTAGGTCAATATTTTTTCCACATATGATACAACTGCCGTCTAAACCACCGCGGGACTCGATATACAATGTTTTGATAGTAGGGGACGCTCTATACCCATTACTTGAGGTATCTAATGTGAACTCTTTTCTTTTTGTGGCTACCTGCACTGTTTGTACGTATGGGCCATGATGCAGCCCAGTGCACTAAAGCCCAACCAGGACTGCCTTGCCGGCCTCCTGCGCTTGGTGCTCTTCGATCGTGTGTCCTCCTCCGTGGCCTAGCCCTAGCCGCCCGTTCCAATCCAACGGTTCGCGACGGCCAGAAGGGGTTCGTCCGGGTGAATAAAAATCCGAACCCCTTCACGAGATCGACGCCTTGGACGCCTCTCTGCTTTTCGAGTTCGACGAAATCGGGTTTCGTCCTACCCAAATTCAAAGCATTTTGTTTCATCATTATGACTTGGAGAACGTGTTCCAGTACCACGCCTTTTTTTTCAGCAAAATTACACGTCACAAACAGAAGAAGGGGAAACAACAGGGTCGAGACAAATGAGCCATTCATAATTCATTCATTAGGCATACGAAAAGTAGAGAGTACAGGGGAAAGCAAGATGAGTTGCATCAGATTTCTGAATCATATGGCCCCTCCTCCTGCACTTACATCACCCACTGTTTCATCTCATAGCAATCACTGGCTCGCAAAAGGACACACACTGACACAAACTCGAGGACGGACGGACACCATTGACTGCCATACTCCGATCGATCGAACGAACGAACACGGTCTTATTTCGGTAGCAGATCGATCAAATTATTAGCTAGAGTAGAAGCAGAGCAGACGCGACGACGATGGCAATGCAATGCAGCTCCCCCTCCCCGGAATCTCTGCAGATGCAAAGAAGCAGCAATCCAAGTGTCAGAATCTCTGATTTCTTCAGAGGATCCGAAGGAAATTAATCGATCAGCGATGGCATTGTGCATTGTTAGCGGTGGAACTTACACCAGGGGAGGATCTTCCAGCGCTGGTTGTCACCCTCGCACCACTTCCACAGCACGATCTCGGTGCCATCGTGGATGCCGCCGTGATCCTTGTCGCCATGGAAGGCGTCGAAGTTGAGGTAGATGTTGTTCACCATGCGGATGCAGCGGAAGCCCTTGCCCACATCCTTGCTCTCCGTCCACAGCACAGACTCGTCCTGGTACTCTGGGTTGTAGGGAACCAGCTTCACCTGCATGCGCAGAGAAAATCGTTCGTTGTGATTCAGAGATTCGTTGCATATGTAAGAAAATATTTATTTTGTAAGAAAAGATTTGCTCACCGGGTGGCCCTGTCCGGTGGAGTGCTTGATGGCTTCGCCGGTGACCTTGTTGACCAGCGCGAACGCCGGGTAGCCTTCCTCGTCCCTGATCTTGTTGCTGTGCCTCATGTCCTTGATCCAGTGCTACAAACCACAACCACAAATCTCTCAAGGTTTTTCTCTATCTGAATAGTAGTATATAATTAAGAGGAGAATACGTACCTGGTAGTCGTCCCTGGGGTTCTTGGGGGCGAGGCAGGCGGTGCCGTTGCGGACGGTGAGGCAGTAGTCCTCGCCTGCGGCGGAGAAGACGCGGACGGTGTGGACGGGGACGCCGCCGATGGTGCAGGCGGTGGCGGCGCCGGGGGAGGAGGAGTGAGCCTCGGGGCCCCAGGGGAGGATCTTCCAGCTCTGGTTGTCGCCCTTGCACCACTCCCAGAGCACGACGGTGGTGCCGTCGCGGACGCCGCCGTGGTCCTTGTCGCCGTGGAAGGCGTCCAAGTTGAGGCGGGTGTTGTTGACCATGCGGATGCAGCGGAAGCCCTTGCCGACGTCCTTGCTCTCCGTCCACAGCACCGACGCGTCCTCGTACTCCGGGTTGAACGGCACAAGCTTCACCTGCACACCCATCACCCGCCATGAGTCCATGACATCGAAGTCAACGTTCTTCGATCTTCCATGGCAGCACGCACAAAGCTAGCAGCAAAATAGAAATATAGTATTACGGGGTGGGACTGGCCGAGGGAGTGCTTGACGGCGAGTCCGGTGGCCTTGTTGACGAGGGCGAACGCCGGCATGCCCTCCCCGTCCTTCACCTTGGTGCTGAACCTCATGTCCTTGAACCAGTGCTGCATTTCAATTCATTCCATTTCAGTATACATCAAAATCCGATCGAATATAGAAACAAAAGAAAAGGCATATATAAGAAGGGGGACCTGACCTGGTGCTCGTCCTTGGGGTTGACGGGGGCGAGGACGACGGCGCTGTCGCGGACGGTGAGGCAGTAGTTCTCGTTGGCGCGGCAGAAGATCTTGAAGATCTGGTTCGGGTCCGACGGCGCCGCCGGTGCCTGGTTGTGGTGGTGCCCGAACCCAAACATCTTCGACCCTTAATTCGATCGGTGCAACTCGCGACTCGCGAGAGAAATGTTTTTGTGCTGCGACTGCGAGCGATGATGCGAGGAGGAGCGAGAGGTGCCACGTTTTATAGAAGGCCAAGGCCGGCCACTCTCACCCTCACCCACTGATCGATCGGCTCGGCTCGATGACGCGCTCTCCTGTGCCAACTCCCACGTTCGCTGACAGCTGGGCCCACCGGTGGTCCTCGACTGGCTCAAACGCGTGACATGCGTGCGTGTATGTTTTGCATTCTAGCCGTTTGATTTGAATATTTGATATGATATGATATATCTTTGGTGTTTAATGTACTCTCAGATTCGGTTCCATGAACTTGACTTGGATGCTAGTACCAGTAATTCATTGTGCTGAGATTTGCATTACTAAATGTGCGAGTAAATGCAAAGATTTGATTACTGGTGCACAGTTAATTGCTCTACTTACTCAGTGGAAGACTAGAGCAGTACACCAACTTCATTGAGTATTTTTGGAGCAGCCTGATTTCTTACAACCGGATAACATAATATCACTACCATTACCGTGACAGGTATGTGGGTCATATACTCCTATTGTTCCACACGTCAGTGCTTGTAATGGTAGTGCTGCCATTATGATAGAGAATGTGGATCCCTTCCAACTTGTAAAACAACACTTTCTTTTTCAGAAAAGCATAAACTCTTTCACCCGAAATAAAAATTAAGGGGAAAAAAACAATCTTTGCTTAAGAAAAGAACAAAGAGAGATGCTGCTTGCTCGCTTTCCATTGTCCGGGAATTTCGACCATTGTTTTCCCCAAAATCGAAAGGTATGTCGCCACGAAGGACGAGGTGATCGAAATGCATGCCGTGGCCCAGGATTGAAGCGTGCACCTGACGCAAATCCATAAAACAAGCTAAGAGATGTGATTCCAGCTAGAGATGACCCTTGTGACGGTCGTTTTGTACGTTTGCATCCCTGTGCTACACAAGAAACAAAGGCAGTTTTACTTTTCTGAATCACCATGGATCGCCCATGGATGGATGGTTCGATCATCCCTGTCCGTTTCCAATGAGCACATCTAATCTGACCTGAATGATGCATGATGCATGAAAGGTGGTAAAAAAGTTGTTAACTGATAAGAGAATAATCTTTTTACCCGGCAAGCTGCTCTATATCACGGCCACGCAGCGCCTGTATGGCCAAGAACGTTCCAGATTTCAACACCTAATTAATCGACGCGTCGCCTGCCTTTTGCAATGCTTTTACAGGCTTAAGCTTTGTTGTTGTGCTTAACAACAATGCAGCAGGCAGAAAACGGGTTAGCTACATGCATCTCCCTTTGATTTTTGTTGTCACGTACTACTCTCTCAACTTGTCAGGATGAAAAGTTTCGACTCTTTAACTTTCTCAAACGAAAACAAGTCAAGTTTTCGCGAACATTTGGAGTGCTGTGCAGATAGCAACGCGTTGCTGGTTTGTAGTAGTATAGTACCGTTGTTTCAACCGTTCTACCCTTATAGCTCCCGCAATGGTAAAATAAGGTACTCTCTATAAAACATATACATCTCAGCAATAGACTCGATTAATAGTAAACCACCTTAATAGTATGTCTACATTTGTATCTATAGCTCTCTCATGCATTGCCTCGTTTTTCTCTATAGATTATCTCTAAGTTAGTAGATAGCTTTACTCTCTCTCTTCATTTAATACCTTCTAAGTAGGAAAATATACTGACATAGATCTTTTGTAGAGAGCTTATAAATAACCAGTGATAACTTTAGAGGAGTAGGTGAAGCCTGTCCTTAAACTCACCTTACAATTAGGAGTAGTAATTGCTATGTGTAGGTTGTCCTGTGGAGTTTGTGGACGTTGGAGCAGATGATGTTGCATTTGCTAAATTGGTAATGGTGAATTTATTATTGTCTTGGTGTGATTAGGTGAACACTTTTGTCCTGTCTAGCTAGTATAGTACTCCACAAACCAACCTTGACGATTTCAACAGAAAATAAAAAGGCTAATCTAATCTGTTAGCTAAGCTTGGCTGGGTTTATCTGGACTGGATGGATCATGGGTGTGTGGGTTTAGCTCAGGTAGGCACACGTTTTGCCACCCTGCTCGTATACTCCCTCCACCCTTAAAAAAAACTCAACCTACTGATCTCTTCTAGTTCAGATTTATTGTCTTAGGATGTAACCTCTTCTAGGTTAAGTTTTTTAGACGAGAAAAGTATTACTCTATGATATCTCCCTCGTCATAATCGAAAACAAGGGTGCTTATCTCATGAAGTGCCATGTGGATGTGGATCAACAATCCCTAGCTCAAAAGCATTTTAGCAGGGGCTCGGTTTAAGAAAAAATGTTGTTTTCGCAAAGGGTTACTAATATATATTACTCCCTCCTTCCCATATTGTTTATCATATAATAAAATTTAAAATTTCTTAAATTAATCATCATATAACCGTGCGCATGGACACGAATTTCATCGGAATACAACTAATGTAGCAAGAGAGAATGTGTGCATGCTAAAAATGTAATTGGCATGGTATTTTAATCGATGCATGTATTGTGAAAGAATATGTGTATGGTGTCTTTATTGATGCGATTTAAATTATTCTTGTTCTTGGTGTATAAACATACTATTTATGGTTAATCTATTTGGGATGAAGGGAGTACTATTTATGGTTAATTATTTTTAAAATTAGAACGGAAATGGATACCTTGACCTTTCCATTCGCATGGCACCGTGTTGCCTTGTGTTTTAAAGTTTTGAACTCAATTACATACTACCTTCTTTTCAAAATGTATAGCGCCTTTGATTTTTTTATAACATTTAATCTTATTAAAAAATAATATGTAAAAGTATAAGGTAAGATTATATTTTATTTGATGATAAAACAAATCACAATAAACAATAATATTTATATAATCATTTTGAATAAGATGAACGATCAAATGTTATGAAAAGTCAACGACGTCATACATTATAAATGGAGGAAGTACTACTTATAGTGTAGTCACAGTATAACTAGGCTGTAATTACACCCGAGTTACATCGATAGTTTTTTTGTTTAAAATCGATCGATAGCGCTACAGGTAGACTCTTTTTTTTTTTTTGTAGACGACGTATTCATCAACAAGGAGACCGTGAGTGCTTTTTTATATTGGCACAATCTTTGGGTGTGCTTTATATTGGCACAGTCTGTAAAGGTAGGATGTTTGTGGGTGCACGGAGGCTGTGAGCATGTGTTTAGCAAAGAAAAAAAAAGCAGCTTCAATGATGCCTTCATTTTCTCTTGAGGAAGGATGTTTTGGGCTGGTGAAATTCACGTACTGAATGTTTGGATCATCGTCGTCATGTACAGCTAATAGGTGGGCCATTCATATTACGAAGTGGAGGTCCAATAACAAAACTTGGGCCATATTTGTTCGGAAAAAATGGATGTATTTAGGGGTAAGCAAGAAAAAACTGAAACCAAAGACCAAGCTAAACTGACCATACCAAGACCGAGAATTTCGGTATCTATACTGAACTAACCAAATTTTGTTCGGTCATGGGCTTCGGTTGACCGAATCAACCGAAATACCTTCTAAGCCCTATAAGCCCACTAAGCCCGATAGAGAAACTCTAATTTTCCACCCCTCCAAGTCCCAACAAACCCCACATCCACACCACCCACCCTGCCACCCCGGCCTTTTGGTTGTTGCGTCGCCGTCACCCGCTTCTTCTTGCCTTCGCGTGTTGACCAAGCCAGCGCCCCCCTCCCCCTCCGCCCAACAAGAATCGCCTCAGCACCATCGCGTTGTGCTCGCGCCTCCTCCTCGCACCACACCGCCATTGTATAGCCTACCTCCGACTCCCCTCCAGTCCTCTACTCAGACCTCCTTTCTTGCTCATGCTGGCAGTGGCGCCTCGACTCCAACGATGGCGACATACAGCTGGCCTCCCCTCAACCTCTCTGTCCACTCCTGCACGTACCGGCGGCTACTCCTCGACTCCAACAAAGACGATACATCAAGCCGTCATCCCCTTCCCTCTAGCAGTTTTCTTGATTTGGGCACAAGGTGGAGATGGCGGCGGAGCAGGAGGGCACATGCAATAGTCGGTGGTTGGTTGAGGGGCTATCGACGAAGATTGCAACCTGGCCTCCCCAGCCCCCATCCACTCTGATTTTTTTTATTTTGGATAATTTTCTTGTGATTTTCTTAATTTATCTCCTGATTATTTTAATCATGATCAAGATCGAGACCAAATTTGGTGGTCTTGATAAATTTCTACTATTGTCCAGTCTCTTTTCAATAACCGAACTAACCGAAAAAAGACAGGATATCAAGATATCAAGATCAAAATTTTCAATCTGACCAAATGCCCACCCCTTGATACATATGGGCCCTATTACACTTTTCACTAATTTTGGCCCGTTTGGAACCTTGCTTCTTGTCTCCGTCTATACTCTAGTACTAGTCTACTCTTCCAAAGAGAAGATGCAGATTGTTCGTCTGTACTTGATACATCAGCTTCTCAATCCAAACTGTTTGCTTAGTTTGGACGGTTTTTGGTGCACATATGGAGATAATTAACGTAGGTTTGCTCAACTGCTCTTTGACTAAATCTGATTGTGTTGCGTGTGCATCTCACACCCAAAAGTGCATTGCCAATCCTATATATAAGAGGACGAGCAGTTCATCATTTTTTTTCTTCATGTTTAGCTGTTCGGCCTTGTTGAAAAAACAGCACTACATTGTTAATTTCGTCCGTGATGTAAGACTTGGACGCTTGGGAGTTAAGAGTTAGACCAATCTGCATTTTTCCAAGATAAGAATTGAATTGGACCCATCGGCATGCGAACAAACGGTAGTGTACCTGCAGAGTACTGACGATGGGCTGACTTGATGGCAACCTAGAAGTCTCTAGTCCTTAGGAGTAGTAGTTCTTAACAACAACATTAGACTCGGACTTTTGCAAGCCCTTAATCTGAAATCTCGATTCTGTTATAAAATTTTAGTTAGCTGATTTTACGATTTTTACAATTTTTATGTATATATACAATTTTATGATTATGGCCTTACACGGAAATTTTTTTGCGAACGCGCAAAAGGATTGCACGTCAGTATATTAGCAGGAAAAGAGTTTTTGTTACACAAAACAATCAGCCAGACTGGCTTATGCCTAAAAGGGGGGGGGGACTTGAAGCTAGGAACTACTACGACGGTTAAAAACACAACTCCAAACAGCGGGAGGGGGCAGAGCCACGCTACATTTCCAAGAAAACCCCAAAAAAAGTAACACTAGCTAAAGACCACAGCTGGCCCTCCGAGCGGATGGACTCCAGAACCACTGCAACCGAAGCGAGCACAGAGTCGAAAACCCTGGAGTTTCGTTCCTTCCACAGCTGCCAGGAGACTAGGAGTACCAAGGAGTCGAAGCCGCTGCGGAGGTGCTCAGGTAAATATACCCTGGAGGATGACCACCAATCCTGGAGCCAACTGCCACGAGGGGGAGAGAGGGCAGCCCAGCCAGGAGGGGACAACACACGGAGCCAGACCTGCCGAGCGAACACGCAATCAATGAGGATGTGGTTCGCTGTCTCAAGCTCCTGAGCACAAAAGGGGCAAGCAGAGTGGCTATCGATACCACGCTTTTGGAGAAGATCGGCAGTCCAACAGCGCTGCTGAAATGCAAACCAAAGGAAGAACTTGCATTTAGCAGGGCCCTTCGCGTGCCAGAGTAAGTCGGCACAGGCAAAAGAGTGTTGGCCAAGGAAGAACGCCTGATACGCCGATCGCGCTGAGTAGCACTGGTCACCCGTCCAACGCCAGACGAGGTGATCCTCAACACCCGGCGAGAGCTGGGTAGGAAGCACCGCGTCCCAGACTAACAGGAACTGAGAGATGACTGGGACAGTGAGGGCGCCACGTATGTCACCAACCCAGGAGTTGTTCGCTAACCCAGCAGTAACTGTGCGCGATCCCCGGAAGCGTGGAGGCACGGCGTGGAGGAGGTCAGGAGCTATAGAAGCTATCGAGCGACCATCGATCCACCGATCAGTCCAGAAGAGCGTGGACTGACCATCTCCCAGGATAGAGAAGGTGGATGCTGCGAACATGTCGGAGACACTCCACTCAATAGGGGCCTTCAGATCAGACCAGTAGGGGTGTCCCGAGCGCTGAAGCCAGAGCCAGCGAACTCTCAAGGCAAAGCCAGCCACCCTGAGATCCGGAATGCCCAGTCCACCGAGATCCCTAGGACGACAAACCCTCGTCCAGGACACCCGGCACTGTCCCCCATTGGCCGAGTCTGTACCCATCCACAAGAAGGCGCGACGCTTCTTGTCAATGGCTTTGATAACCCAGCTTGGCAAGCCGATCGCCATAGAAACGGAGAACCGACTAGACTAGAACCGAGCGACCCGCCAGAGTGGTTAGACGGCCCTTCCAGGGGGGGAGCCGATGGGAGACTTTATCCACAAGCAGTTGCAGGGCCGCTTTTGGCAGCTTGCGAACTGACAGTGGAATGCCGAGGTAGGTGCAGGGAAACTCCGAGATCGAGCAAGGAAAAGAGGACTGAACCAGCTCCAGGTCAAGAACCGAGCAGCGGATCGGAGTAACCGAGCACTTGGTGAAGTTGGTCCGAAGCCCGGAAGCGGCACCGAAGACAGAGAGGATGCCTTGGATGAACTCAAGGTCTTGCCGAACGGGGGAAAGGAAGAGAACTAGATCATCGGCGTAGAGGGATGCACGATGTCGAATAGCACGGTCATTGAGGGGAAGAAAACCACCCGAATCAGAGGCTTTGCGGAGCATCGCATTGAGCACATCCATGACTAGAATGAAAAGCATGGGGGAAAGAGGATCTCCTTGGCAAAGACCTCTCCGATGGGGGAACCATGGACCTGGCACCCCATTAACCAGTACCCGGGAAGAGGAGGCACTGAGAATGAGGGAGATCCAATCACGCCAACGTTGACTGAAGCCAAGCTGGGCTAGCACCTCAAGCAAGAAAGGCTAGCTGACCATGTCAAAGGCCTTCGCGATATCCACCTTGAGAAGAAGTCGGGGAACGCGTTTGGCGTGGAGCGCCCTTGCCTCAATCTGGACATAGCGGAAGTTGTCATGGAGAGAGCGGCCCTTGATGAAAGCGCTCTGGTTAGGCGCCACAAGCTCGTCCAGGCGAGGGGAGAGACGAGAGGCCAAGATCTTGGAGAACAGCTTCCCAAAGCTGTGAATAATGCTAATCGGCCTGAAATCCTTAACATCAACAGCCTCGTCCTTCTTCGGCAAGAGGGAGATTAGGGCGTCGTTGAGGGAAGCAAAACCTTGGCCGTTGGTCAGGAACAAGGAGTTAAGGGCCGCCAGAATTTCGACCTTGATCACCGGCCAGCAAGACTTGTAGAAACGGCCCGTAAAACCGTCAGGACTGGGCGCCTTATCAGAGGGCAAGGACTTGATCACCGCCCAGACCTCATCCTCTGTGAAGGGACAGTCCAGCCCCTCAAGCTGCGCAGGGCGGAGGCCAAGAGAGTGGAGGTCTAGGGCGAGTTCACGCTCGAAGCTCGTCCCCAAGATGGCGCAAAAGTGAGAGGAGGCAAGCTCTTGCAGCGCATCATGGGAGACGACAAGCTGGTCACCATCACGAAGGCGCGTGATGAAGTTCTTCCGCCTACGAGCTCTGGCGTGCAGGTGGAAGAACTTGGTATTGGCGTCACCCTCCTTAAGCCAGACCAAACGTGAACGTTGACGCGCGATAGTACGCTCAAGCGAGGCAAGACCAAGACACTTCAACTTTAAATCTCGCCACAGCCAGGTCTCCAAGGGGGAAAGAGACCGACTCTCCTGCGCAACATCAAGCCGGAAGACAAGTTCCTTCGCCATCTGAAGCTGCAGACGAACACTGCCAATGTGATGTTCACTCCAGCTCTGTAAGCGCTTGGCCGTGGTAGAGAAGCACCAGGGAAGAGCAGCAAGAGGGGGTAGGTTGGTAGGGGGATGCCAGGCGTCCTGCACGACTTGAAGAAAGCCGTCGAACTTGGGCCAAAAGGCCTCAAAACGAAAACGATGCGCTTTCGGGGAGGTGACGCAGGTATGAAGGAGAAGAGCACAGTGATCAGAGGTGATAGAAGAGGCCGCTTGGAGGAGGCAAGAGGGGAAAAGCTCCTCCCAATCCGCAGAGAAGAGGACGCGGTCGAGCTTAACAAGCGTAGGCGACTCGCGCTCATTGCTCCAAGTGAAGCGACGTCCGTGAAGCAGCAGCTCCTGGAGTTCCAACTCGTCGACGAGTCGACGAAAACGACCCATCATACGACGATTGAGATTAAGGTTGTTTTTATCCCGAGCTTCGAGAATGAGGTTGAAATCGCCTACGACGGCCCACGGCCCCGTGCGAGAGGAGCGCAGCGAACGAAGCTCATCTAAGAAACGAAGTTTGTAAGGCTCCTCCTGTGGCCCATAGACGATGGAGAGCCACCAGGGGGCGACATCAGAAGAGTGTCGAACCAACGCGGTAAGAGAGAAATCCGCAAGGTGAACATCTGAGACAGACCAGACAGTCGTCCGCCAGGCAAGCAACACCCCCCACTCCGACCGACCGCAGACAAGAAGGAATAATCAAAGTCGAGGCCTAGCATTTCCAGAATAGTACGAGAGGGGATTACATCCATAATAGTCTCCTGAAGACAGAGAAGAGAGACATGCTCATCACGGACTACATCACGCACAGCATCCGGGCGGGCACGCGAGTTCAGACCTCGCACGTTCCACACCAAAACGTTCTCATTGCATGATCCCATTGAGGGGGACCACACCGAGAGTAGAAGAGAAGAAACCGATCAGCCGCACACGACCAACGCCTCCGCAGCCTTGCCCGGGGGCAAGGAGCCGGAGAAGAGCGAGGAGAGCGCGATGATGTGCTCCTGGGAAAGTGGCTTGGAGAAGAGGGCGTTGTAAGCCGCGATCGCCTCGGCCGTGACCGGGCCCCTCTCCGGAACTAGGCCGAGCTTCCGCATCAGGTTGCGCTGGGCGCGCGACACTGCGTGGATCGGCCCCTCAAGCGCCTCAAGTGCCATCTTAGCAGCGATACGCTCACTGCACTTCGGCACAACCTCCACCGCCTTGGCGGCGAGAGGCGGCAGCGGCAAAGGCGGCGGGAGGAGCGCAGGAGGGAGTGGCCTGGAGCAGCTGGTGAGGAAGGCGCGAAGAGCGGCGTTGTTACACGGAAATTTTGATTTAATTTTATGATCACAACGATCTTAACAAACCTGCTCTGTGCAATAATATGACAATAATCTTCAGTGTTGACTTAATTACTCACGGCCTTTTATAGCTAGCGGAATTAATCGCGGGTATTAGGTGTGGTGTCATTGGGATTAACCATTTGTCATAATTGAGTCGTCGAAGCAGATGTACCAAACATAGATCAACCGCATAGTACTGTAGTAGAGTATCAAACCGGAGCAGTACTCATCTCGCCAGAAGCAAACTGGGCAGAGTAGACAGGCATCTCATGACATGAACTAGTAGAACTTCGTACAAAAGATGCGCATATACGCATGGATCCACACCAAATAGCAGGGAGGGGGTCATCTGATCTCTGCTGACAGCGAGACCCTGATTTATTCTGCAGTGACATAAACACAGGACACGCAACAGTAACACGACATGCATGCATGGTCGAACTCGAACAGTGCCAAATGCAAGCACAGGTGACGGATCGATCGATGCTTTTGTTGACGGTCTCTCGATTTCTGCGTCAGAAGGAACAAAACCAAACAATGTCAGTTGAAAGATTCTGACTAATTAAGCTATATATCGGTGATAATTACTTACACCAGGGGAGGATCTTCCAGCGCTGGTTGTCGCCCTTACACCACTCCCAGAGCACGACGGTGGTGCCGTCGTGGACGCCGCCGTGGTCCTTGTCGCCATGGAAGGCGTCAAAGTTGAGGTAGATGTTGTTCACCATGCGGACGCAGCGGAAGCCATGGCCGACGTCCTTGCTCTCCGTCCACAGCACCGACTCGTCCAGGTACTCCGGGTTGTATGGCACCAGCCTAACCTGCGTGCAGACGAACGTGTCAGATCATCAACTACTAGTGTAGTAGTGGTTTTGCGACAAATTCACATCATGTGACGCCATTCCAGAAATCGTAAGCGTTGATTGCTACTACTACGACGCTCCAACCACTACGTTGACTGATTTTTTGACATATATGAAACAGACTGAATTAATTATCTAATGAAGAAGATGTATGTATGTATGTATGTACATACAGGGTGGCTCTGTCCGAGGGAGTGCTTGATGGCTTCCCCGGTGGCCTTGTTCACCAGCGCGAACGCCGGGTAGCCTTCCTCGTCCTTGATGCTCGTGCTGTGCCTCATGTCCTTCACCCAGTGCTGCAAATCGGATTTGAACATGATTAGAATAGTTAGACAAGATCACGATGGAGTTGATCTATCGGTGTTAAGAATTTGAGATGGAATTGTATGCAACGGAAATAACCTGGAAGTCATCCCTGGGATTGGTTGGTGCAAGGCAGACGGCGCCGTTCCTGACGGTGAGGCTGTACGCCTCGTCGGCCCTGCACAGGATGCGCACGGTGGGCTCCGACGCCAGCGCGCGGGGCAGCCGGTTGCCGTACCCTGCACCGGGTGGTCCGACCGGCGGTGGACGGTAGCCGTAGCCCGGCTCATCGTGGCTCGGTGGCGGCTGCGGCGGGTAGAACGCAGGTGCGGGGTGGTAGCCGTGGCCAGGTTCACGGTTGGGCGGCGGCGGCGGGTATGCCTGGTGCCCGTATGCTGGCGGCGGCGGCGGCGCGTACGCCTCGGGGCCCCAGGGGAGGATCTTCCAGCACTGGTTGTCGCCCTTGCACCACTCCCAGAGCACGACGGTGGTGCCGTCGTGCACGCCGCCGTGGGACTTGTCGCCGTGGAAGGCGTCCAAGTTGAGGTAGATGTTGTTGACCATGCGGATGCAGCGGAAGCCATGGCCGACGTCCTTGCTCTCGGTCCACAGCACCGACTCGTCCTGGTACTCTGGGTTGTACGGCACCAGCTTCACCTGCATCAGGACAGGAGCGTCGATCGATCATGCATGTAAAACAGTTAAGATGGCGCGCGAAGACTGCATGCGTGGATGAACTAATGGTGATTGACATACGGGGTGGGATTGGCCGAGCGAGTGCTTGACGGCGAGGCCGGTGGCGCGATTGACGAGCGCGAACGCCGGGTGGCCCTCCTCGTCCTTCACCCTCGTGCTGTGCCGCATGTCCTTGTACCAGTGCTGCATGCCATGGTCCGGATTAGAGAGAAGCTAGTAATTAAGAGATGAGCACAGAGCCACATAGCATAGCAGAAGAAGAAAATATTATGGTGGTGGTGCCTGGCAGTCGTCGCGGGGGTTGGTTGGCGCGAGGACGACGGCGTCGTGGCGGACGGTAAGGCAGTACCCCTCGTCGGCGCGGCAGAAGATCTTGAACGTCGGCTCGTGCTGGGGACCAGTCGCCGGAGGCTGGTATTGGCCGTGGCCGTGCCCATGGTGGCTGAACATGCTAGCTAGCTTCCAAGGGCCGGCGTCTGGTTGTCTCGCTGGTATTCGATCGTTGCAAATGGCACCTCCCGGGTTATATAGAACAAATTAAGCTGGAGGCCGGCCGGCGAGACGTTCGTTCGTTGAGACCGAGGCCGCGTACGTGGTGCCGATCGATGAGACCACACCCACCGTGTCGTGTCATGTCATCTTCTGGAGTACATAGGGCCTGTTTAGTTCGCGAAAAGAAATTTTTTAGTGTTACATCGGATGTTTGACCGAATAACGGAAGGGTTTTTTGGATACGAATGAAAAAACTAATTTCATAACTCGCCTGGAAACCGCGAGACGAATCTTTTGAGCCTAATTAACCCGTCATTAACTTATGTGGGTTACTGTAGCACTTATGGCTAATCATGGACTAATTAGACTTAAAAGATTTGTCTCGCGATTTCCTCTCTAACTGTGCAATTAGTTTTTTTATTTATCTATATTTAATACTTCATACATATGTCTAAATATTCAATGTGATATTTTTTAGGAAAGAAAATTTGAGAAACTTGTCGTTTCCGCAGCCAAGTCCCCGTTGCCCCCACGGGGTCACCGGGTGGGTAGTCTCTTCTCTGTCAAGGCACCGGTTAAATGATCCACGACAGACACCTGGCGTCACACCTTTCAACTTTCAACTATTACATGACCACAAAGGATGTTGATTTTGATTCGTGAGGGGATAACCCTCGTTGTCTTGTCTTTATGTCAGTCAAATGGTTATAAAAAAATTTGAAAAGATATATTAACATGTGATATATCACTCCGTAAGTTCAAATTTAACTTCTATATCTTGTAACGGAAAAAACAAATTTAATTGTAAATATACGTTAACAAGCTGCGGTTTAATTTGTTTTTTCGTTATGAGATATAGATATGAATTTGAACTTGTAAGCTTGTGGAGTGTTATATCACATATTGATATATCTTCTCAAATTTTTTCATAACAGTTAAGTAACATGCAAATAGGATATCCCATGCAGTGATCAAAGATAGTTTCCCTGACCACAAATTCATTCGCTCCGGCATCAAGGAATTCTTTGGGTTTGGGCCTGCACGCACACAAGAGGAGAGAGACGGGGCCCAGGCAGGTGGTATTTGGGCCATTCCCCGTGGTGGTGTCTCATCCTTGAATAAGTTCACTTTAGGTCCCTCAATTTGTTGTCGTGTCTAAAATTCATCCCTGAAACACAAAACGGGTACAACGCATCCCTCAACCTATAAAACCGTGCAAACAAGGTCTCTCAGCAGTATTGTCCTTGGTTTTGGCCTACGTGGCTTCTTTGACTAGGTTTTCATCCCACATGACATTGACGTGGCGCTTATGTGGCAATTCATCTAGAAAAATAATAAAATATGTGGGGTCCACATGTCAGTTTCACACACAAACAAATTAAAAAATGGTGGGGCCCATGTGGCCCCACATGTCATCCTCACTACTCCCTCTTCTCTCTATCCCTCTCCTCTCTTCTCTGTATCGTCTCTCTCTCCAGCCGGCGGCGACCGGAGCGGCGACTCCCGGAGCAAGCTGGTAGAGCAGGGCGGGCAGCGGCCGGAACGGGTGATTGGTGGGGCGGAGCGGCGACGGACGGAGCAAAGGGGCAAAGCGGGGCGGGTGGAGCAGAGGGCAAAGGGGCCGCGGGTGGAGCGGCGGGGCAGAGCAGGGCGGGAGAAGCGGCAGCGAACAGCGGAGTGGAGCGGATTGTCGTCGTCATGTAACTGGCCTACCAATGTGCCCACACCGACGCCAGCGGCATCATCCTGCTCCTCTAGGATGACATTTCAATGTCTCCGCAAGAGATGAAAAAATCCCATCTCATGAGGACGTGGAGACGATTAATTTGGCGGCGACGAGCTCCCGGGCGAGCTCGTGGACACAACACTGGTACCCTCGCACGAGCTCCACGGCCTCCACCTCCGCCTCCCCGAGTTGCACGCACAGCGCCACAGCCGCTTCAGCTCGGCGCGCCACCGCTCGGACTCTAGCTCCGACCACAACGCCACCACCTCCGCTCTAGCTCGGCGCTCCGCCACTACAGGACCTTCACCTCCCCCTCCTCCTTCGCGCGCCTTCTTCCCTCTGGCGACGGCGGCGATGCTGACGAAAATGGCTAGTGCCATATATGAATCAATCGAGCAGCAGCTATGTCGAGATGGCATAAAAAATTGGCCACAGCAAATCAAACTTGCTCTGCTTCTGCTTGGTGATTGATTGCGGGTAGCTGTATTTAAGGACGAGTTCGTGGCTGGGAAGGCGACCAGTTCAGTGCACCTGGGACATGAGCGGTTGCAGCCCTGCTCGTGCAGCACCACCGCCGTCGCCCACTGCCGCTCCGCCTACTCCAGCAGCGCCACCTTCCCACCCCGTGCTCCCACGTCGCTGCCGGAGCAACGCGTGGAGTGGTCTCCTTCGACGACGCCGGAAAATGGATGGTGCTCGCCGGCGACCGCTCGAGCTCCTCCTCCGGCCACCTCGAGGAGGCGAGGGGGGTGGCTGCTCTCGCTCTAGCCGGCTGCTGGAGGCGACCGCTCAGCGACATGGCCGGATGGGCGATGGCCCCACCCTCTTTTATTATTTTGTGTGTAATTGATATGTGGGTCCCACAGTTTTTAAAATTATTTTTTATCCGATTGCCACGTAAGCGCCACCTGGGACGAGACCTAGTCATACCAACCATGTAGGCGCCACGTCATCTCAAACCGGGCACAATACTACCAACGGACCTCGTCTGCACAGTTTTGGTAAGTTGGGGGATGCGATGTATCTGGTTTTGTAGACGGAGGATGAAAATCAGACTGGGCGACGAATTAAGAGACCTAAAGTGAACTTATTCCTCTCATCCTCCATCCCCGCTGCTTCCGGCGGCTGCCGCCATTCCATCTCCCACTTCCCCGTCCATTGCCATCAATCCTCACGCCAAGCTAGCTATAGCTACGATGGAACGCCCTTCCACTCCCGACTCCGGTTGGGTCATCCTCAGCACCATCGCCGTCGCCGGCCGCCGCCACAGCAATAATGGTAGCACCGCCATTAATTGGCACCACCAGGAACGGAAACACCATCGATCGAGGTATGTATCCCTCTAGATCTCTCGCCCACCCACCACCAAATCCCTCCATCGTCTTCGTGCACAGCTCCGACATGAACCCCGCCCTGTTCCCGACCATCGTCTGCGAGGCCGGCGACGCCCTCCTCCCCTCTGTCAACGTGCGGTCCGAACCCTACTGTCGCTCCGACGACCGCGCGACTACTTCGTATACCGCATGCCGACGCGGCGACGCCTGCCCGTAGGAAGCCTGATCGTCTATTGGGCCTAGAACCTACAACTCCGTATTGGGCCTATGCTTGACAACTCCCTATTAGGCCCTCCTACGCATAACCCGAGCCCATCTAAGGGCTCATTTAGACTTTTAGAGCCCAACACAAGCATCGGACGTGACAATGGAATAAGTTCACTTAGTGACCCTCAAAAGTGATCGAAATCTAATCCATGACCCTAAACCACAAAACCGGATATCTCGACCCCCCAAATCTTAAAACCGGTGCAATTTGACTCCCTTAGCGGTTTTAGAGGGTGGTTTTGCTGACGTGGCGCCTATGTGGCGGTATTGACCGGGTCTCCTTTACACGTGGCGTTGAGGTGGCATTTACAATTAAAAAATATGTGTGGGACCCATTTGTCATTGACAGAAAAGAAATTGTGGGACCCACGTGTCCCATCTCTCTCTCCCCTCCCTCCTCGCCGCTCCCTCTCTCCCGCGGCGGGCAGAGATGGCAACGATCGGCGGACGCGCGGGCGTGGCGCGGCGGCCTGCGAGCGGCGGAGACGCGTGAGTGGCAGCGCCAGGCACTGGAACGGCAACGGCGGTGGCAATTTCCCTCTTGGTTTGGGCCCTCCTCTCCCTAGGAGGCCCAGACTTGAATTGAACACAAGTTTAGCAGCACCAACACTTGTACGGAATAAACTCCTCTCATCCTCAGCAACAATACGGGAATCTAAATTACTTTCGCAGTATAATTCTCGTATTGCTCTTTTGATTACTGTCGAAGCACGGCCCAGGAGTGAACACCTCCAGCGCAGAGCCCCGTAGCCATCGAGATTGCAGTAACTAACAGTGCTACTTTGCCTTTGCTGAAACTGACAGGGACAGTTTAACTCTTCTGTCCGTCCAATGGTAAAAACTAGAGAGAGATACGTGAGGTAAAACTCTACTGCCTGGGTATGATAAGTACATTGAGAGGTAAAGTGCCGTGCGAATTTAACCGACCTGGACCCGAATATACTGCCCTGAAAGCCTGAACCTGCAGTGAAATGGTTGGTCTTTGACCATTCCAACGGGGTCCTATCTTCAGAAGTCACCCGTAACATTGGTGATCGACAATCAACTTTTAGTATTTTCGTCATCGGTGACGTGGTGGTTGCTGCTGACGAAAGCTTTTACTTTTGATAAGTATGATGAGTACAGTAAATAAGCAAGCTTAACAAAAACGCTGACTGTTAATAAGTTGAAAATCTTCAGACTTGAGTTTCAGTCTCTCAGACTGCATCTTTGCCTCTTCCTGAAAAAGTATGTTTCCAGTAAATCTATTCCTCCTTTATATGTGCTCTATCCATAATCCATCCAATCCGTCCTTTTCAATCTACAGCCGCCTAGCCTAGATTATACTAGATTATAGTACTTGGAAACAACTTCTTTGCTAATTTAAGAACAGAAGATGAAAGTTTGCCGTTAGACTGCATGCATGCTCCATTGATATTACACCTACTTCAGCCAAGAAGTAACACATCCATGCAATTTCCATTTCCCAGATCAGAGCCAGAATCTATTGCATTTGATATCTTCTACAATCCTGTATACTAGTAGTATATCAATTGGCTACAGTAAAGTATTATTGTTCTGTATATCTAGTAATCTTTAATTGTACAACATTCCCTCTCTACGGTGTAAAGTACTATCAAGGCTCCAGCTTGCTTTTGCACTGTGCCTGAAATGAATACGTAGGAGAAAAAATCGCATACAAATGCCTAATTGTTCAATACTACAATAATTCTATACCGTACCCCAATCATCATCGTCGTCCATGCTTCCATCCGATCTTAATATCGTCGGCAAGATTGTTCATGCCAGTACGTAGCATCCGTAAATTCGATCGACTGCGTTTGATCGATTTCCATGGCCATTAATTAAGCTAGTTAAGAATATATTCAGAATAGCTGAGGAGGAAGCATCTGGTGGTTGAGTCCGGCGAGGACTGACGACGGCGTCGCTTGCAAGCCGCCCACCACGGACTGCGGCGCCACGTCGAAGCATGAGCCGTTGAGCCTCTTCGCCGGCGTGTGGCCGCCGCCGGCGTAGTCTCCGGCCGGGCTCGCCTTGCGCTTGCCGCCGGCAACGGTGGCCGTGGACGCCGTCGACGGGTAGCACTCCGCGAGGAAGTTGTCGCCGACGCCGAGGAGCTGGTTCAGGGAGGGGTGGACGGCGAGGGCATGCTGATGGTGGTCGGCCGGCGGGTCGGCGGCGGCGTCGAAGATCTGGGCGAGCGCGTGCTCGTCGAAGAGCTCGGAGATGGAGGGGATCTTGGGGAGCTTGGGGATGAGCGTGGTGCTGATCATCGGCGGCGCGTAGAAGCTGTAGGCGTCGTCAAGGACTCCGGACGGCTCGTCGTGGTCGTAGTCGGCGGCGAGCGGCGGCATCATCGGCGACGCCTGGCCGGACTTCTTGTAGATCCGGCAGAGCACCCAGTCGTCCAGCTGCACGTAATTAAGCAGATGGATCGATGAGCACAAAAATGTCATGCCTATCATTGTCAAAAGCTACATACTTTAAATCGATAATAACCACACATGCATGCATGGCGCCAGGACAAGGCTAATGGATATCTCTATTCTTCTCTCGGTATAATTATTATACTCTGAAATTAAATTAAATTAACAGCAAGTGAAAAGAGAAAGGAGTATCTCTCTTGTTACGTACCATCCACGGTTTCATGATGTGGTACTAACAGTAGCGAGTGAATTAATGATTGAGTGATGCTAGTAGTTCATTAAAAAAAAGTTAATAAGCGTACGTCAGTCCAATCATCTGATTAAATTACAATATCCTAGAAGAAGAGTACAGTAGTTCAATTAGTAGTGGTGCAACAGGATGAGAGCACGCAAGTGGCATGAGGAGATGGATGGATATGCAGTTAGTAGTTAAGCTCAGAGATGGTGGTCATGGCGAATTGGCGATGGCGTATGAGTAGGTACATACCCTCATGGAGACGTTGCGGAATCGGGAGGAGGAGGAGGGCTTGTAGGTGTTTGCGGCGGCGGCGAGAGGGTCGGCGGCGAGGCGGTACTCGTGCATGATCCAGCTGGTCTTGGTGCCCTTGGGAGGGCGGCCGCGGTAGAAGACGAGGGCCTTCTTGACGCCGACGCTCTCGCCGGTGGCGCTGTCGTGGATGGGCTTGTCGGTTCCCGTCGCCTTCCAGTACCCCGACCCGGCGGCGCGGTTCGGCCGGATTCCGTTGGGGTACTTGCGGTCTCGCGGGCTGAAGAAATACCACTCACTCTCCCCGTACACCGCCTTCGCTGCAATTAATTAACCAGTAGCAATTGACCGAACGACCAACTCAATCGATCCATCGATATGATCGAGGAAGAAGGCTTACATGGCAGGTCCCATGGATCGAACTTGTAGATGTCGACGTCGGCGATGATGGGGACGGGGCACTGCCCGGCGGTGGCGCGGCTGCGGAGGTAGTGCAGGATCAGCTCCTCGTCCGTCGGGTGGAACCGGAACCCCGGCGGCAGCGACGTCGCCGCCGACGACATCGTCATCTCCATCGACGATCTAATACGGTTACTGCTTTAATTAGCTTGTAATTGGCTACCTATAGCTCGATCAATCGATTGATCGAATCAAAGCGAGTGCTCATCGATCGATCGATCCTCCGGAGCAGCGGAGGGAAGGGCCACTTATATGCACGAGCGACCTTGTCAGTTAGCGTGACGTGGCGCGGAGTGGCAAATGTTTGTAATTCTTCGGGGTCACCAGGGGTAGAATCGGAAGGCCAATCGGGTGATTCGTTATTCCTCGCGTCCGGCATGACTCGGCATGGGCTCGTGCGTGGTCGTCTATGGCGTCAGCAATGTTGCAACGCATATGCTCATGCTCATCCGTCTCCAGCTGCAACTAACTATATCTATCTATCTATATCTAACTAGTTAAGCTAAGCTAAGCTATCTCTAGCCGTCCTCACTGCTCATCAATCTCATGTGATATCTCGCATACAGTTTCATCGATCGTTATCAGCTACAGGGAATCGATCGATCATATATAGGGCAGATATACACTCCTATCATATCATATACTTCATCTGTCCCATAAATATAGGACAGATATACACTACTATCATATCATATACTCCATCCGTCCCATAAAATACAAACTAAAACTAAACGTGACACATCCTAGTATAACGAAATCTGAACATAAGTATATCTAGATTCGTATGACTAGAATGTATTACATATACTACATCCAATACTAGATTGGTCTTTTATAAGACTGGAGAAATATGTAGATAGATACTCCTATGTAGCTTTTTAATATATAATAGCATTGACTTTTTAAAGATACATTTAATCATTCATTTTATTTGTTTTAAAAAATTATGAACTTATTATTTATTTATTTTATCGCGACTTGATTTATCGTTATATGTTCGTTAAGCATAACTTATTTTTTTATATATTTACAAAAAAAATAAATAAGATGAATAGACAAACGCTTATCAAAAAGTGAACGGTGTCATATATTAAAAAATGATGTAGTAGATGATACGCGTGATTATGTCAAAGGTAAGAAACAGAATTTTACTAATCTGCTCTTTTTTTTGGAAAAAAAAGGAAAACATTATTCGTGTGTAAGTATATAATATCCGTGTGCATTACAATTTAAATCTCATAGGTGAATTGCACACGGATATTGATAAATCATGAATCCACAATATGAGATTTAATCGTACCACCGGTACTTTTCGGTAAATAATTCATCATTTCAATAAATATCAGTGCCAATTAAAGCATATTCTTGGGTGCTCTCTAAAGAAACTTATTGTTTATTTAAATAGGAGCATGAGAAGACCAATTATTTGTGGAGTACGTCACATCCTGCACGTGGAGCTATTTAGCTGCAGTGGCCGGCGCTAGCTAGTTGTAGACGATGAATTGGATCAGTCGGCTCACATGGCTAGTCATTATCGATCGAAAGGCCAGAAATCTCTGAATAGTACTGAAGTAGACATTCACACATCCATTGATTATTCCCAGAGAAATTACAACTGTTTGGCTCTTTGCTACAATACTCTCTCCGTTTTCTAAATATTTAACACCGTTGACTTTTTAACACATGTTCGATCATTCGTTTTATTCAAAAACTTTTGTGAAATATGTAAAACTATATGTATATATATAAGTATATTTAACAATAAATCAAATGATAGGAAAAGAATTAATAATTACTTAAATTTTTTGAATAAGATGAATGAGTAAATATATTTTAAAAAGTCAGCGGCGTCAAATATTTAGAAACGGAAGGAGTACTATATTGTGTGTGGGGCTCCATTTCAACTATAATTGAACCATACACAGTTTCGGTGTACGTTATTATTGGATCATCATATCTAACAGATTAACATCCATTATTCATGCACCGAAACTGCAATCTTTGTCTCTTCAAGAGGTTTGCCTCGGCGGTACACCGAAGCAAGCTAGCTATATATATAAAATCAGGATTATCCTCGCTCAATTATGCCTTGGAAAAACTCAGAAATGACACTACAGTAAGTATGTTAATTGGGATGATTTCCACTTCACCTGTTTAACTGGAATGGCCACCAATGCACATGTTTGGAGCATACTTTTATGATCGGAGAAAATTTAATTAATACCATCGCTAATATGTGTGAGTTGTAAATCACCGCAAAGGATACTATTAGCTACACAAGTCATAGGAGAGCCACTGTAGAAGGAAAAAAATATGATGAGAAACTAATTCCTTTTTTTTAAGATAATTGTCGCGCCCCGAACTAGTCCCGACCGGAACTAGTCCGTGACGCTCCAAATTAACCTGTTAATCGATACCAGTCCTAGGAAACAGTGCTGGTATCACAGGGAGACAGAATATCACAGCAACAGAGGTCTCTTTATTATAGAGTAGATGTACAGTCATGCTGGGCTGCGGACAGATCCCGAGCTCACAACTGCATTACAAAAGGAAAGCGGAAGCCAGGACTTGGACCAATCAACACAGGCGCGACTTGGGAACTAGGCCGAAACCCTAAAACTCATCATAGCCGGCTTGCTCCTGGAAGAACTCCTCATCAGCAGGATCCGCTTCATCTTCTTCAGCAACTGGGGGGGATTATTTATATAGAGCAAGGGTGAGTACGGGAGTACTCAGCAAGCCATGGGAAATAAGTGTTTAATGCAGGCTTCAAGGAAAGGCTGGTGTTTTTGCAATTAATTTTAATTGAACTCTTTTCTGAAACAACTAAGTGAGTGCTTCTCAAACGACACGGATGAGACAGTGCGTCTCGTCCGGTCGGAGTATGTGCAATGTATCAGTCTTTAGAATTTAAACAAGGTTGGCACCCGGCCAACAGCTTTTTCAACGGCCACCCGGGCCAACAACTTTTCAAACGGCCACCCGGGCCTAGCTGATCCCATCAGCTGTAGATTTTTCAAACACCGAACCCCTTTTCACACAGCAATTTCACAAGCAGTAGTCAAACCAAACTACGCTAGGAATCACCTCACATCCGCCCATGACCGTGGGCACGGCTGTTCGAACAGTTTGTTAACCTCTGCAGAGGGGGTACACTTTACCCACACGACATTACTAACCCGGATCACCCAGCCCGTGGGGATCAGCCACGTCGGGAGACCTCCAAGCTTTCATGACAAGGCATTTCCAAAGCCGACACAGGTTTACCATATGTCGACGAGAGGGGTCCCAGACCAACAACAGGTTAGGTCCCAGACCATACTGTGCCAGGAAGCCCAGGGGTCCTCCCCGACACCACCCCGGCAAATCCACATGTCTCTCGGCATCAAGGCTCCCCTGATAAGCTAGTTACTCAGCCAGGGGTGTCCCATTCCACCCATGTGGTCGTACTTGTCTTATGTTTGGATGAAATTCCAAGGAATCGGTCCTTAAGTGCGAGAGCGGGAAACCGTACACCCGGTACGTTTCCCGGTCCGCGGTTTTGGAAATTCATTTAGTTCGCAAGCACCGACCCAGGTGTCGGGTTTTCCAAGTATTTTGTAAAACTCCAGTTTTACCCAAGTTGTTACTCAGATTTTAAGTTTGAGGGCAACCGTCGATACTGGCACAGGGTGCACGAATATCGAGGCGCAACTGGATGGTTACAAGGGGACATGGTATAGCAATTAACAATGGAAGAATCAAATGCAACAAGTTAGGTAGGTCTACCAATCTGCCTTGCAGACGGAACAACAGATTAAGTGCAATCCTATCAATGCATAATATTTTGCAAGCAATATAATTAGATTTCAAATATAGGCTCAAGATGTTCAAAGGTGGCTTGCCTTGCTCGAGATCTGGAGCTTGATCCTCGAAATCCTCGCACTGCGGGTCTTCGGGCTCCGAAACTATACGCAAAACGGGACAACTCAACAAACGGCGAAAATAAAGCCCTATTAATGAACTCTAAGCGTGCCATTAGATAGATCTCGAGATTTGAGAAATTTTGGAATTTGAACGGAGTCAAACGGATTTACGGTTGGGAAGATATTGAATTTCTAAGATTATTGGATTTTTGGTCTAAAGGAAAAGGATTTAATTAAATCCCTTTTTTTTGGAAAAGAAAAAGAAAAGAAAAGGGGAGAGGGAGGGAATATAGACTTCCCTCGGGCGGCTAGGGCGCGGCCCGAGAAAAAGGGCGGCTCGGCCGAGCTTAACGGGCTGGCCGGCCCAAGAAGGCGGCCCACAGCGGCCCAAGACGCGCGCGCGGGGGAGGGAGGAGAGAGAGCCGGTGGACCGGGCTCACCATGCGCGGTCCCGGGTGGGACCCGCTTGTCAGCGGCTCGGCTCACCGTGCGGAGGGAGTACGCGGCTCATGCGCGCGGGCGGGGGAGGGACGCGGTGCACGCGCGCGGTTCGCGGTGGACGCGGATGCAGCGGGCCCACGCGCAGCCTCACGGCTCGCGGTGGAACGCGCGCACGGGGAGGGACTGACCGGGGTTGGCTCGACCCGGTCTAGGCTGAGCTGGCGCCGACGTGGCGCCTACGTGGCTGCCACGCGGGCCGGCGGGAGGTAGACGAAGACCCGGCCACGAATGGACGGCGGGCGGCAGCGGCGAGCGGCGGAGCGAACCACGGCGATACGGGCAAAAGCTAGCACACCGGGCGGTTGCTCGTGATGAGGGGAGACGAGCCAACGGCTCGGATTTGCCGGAGGAAGCTTGACGGCGGCGAATCACGGCGGCGACAACCGGCGGGGAGGGAAGAGGGAAACGGCGGCGAGGCCACGAGGGGTCGATTCCCGGCGGTGAGAGCATCTACGCGGTTTCGGGAACTCGATGCTAGCGTCGGATTGGACGGAGCTACACCGAGCGAGGCTGGCGACGTGCGGGTGCTACGGAGCTCGAGCGGTGACGGCGGCGAGCACGCGGCGAGCGACGGCAACGGTCGGGGCGGCGCCGGCTAACTACGGGGAGTCTACTCGAGCTACTACCGAAAGCTAGGGGGAGGAGATGGAGCGAGGAGGAAGAACGGAGGGAGGCACTACCATGCGGGTCGGGGCGCTGTGACAAGAGGCCGACGGCGCGGGAGTAATCTCTCCGGCCTCGGGCCGGGGAAGAGGAAGGAGAGGGCGCGGCCGAAGTCCTCTTCCGCGTCCTTGCTCGTGCCGGCTCCTCCGACACGCGCAACAACGAACGGCGACGGCGAACAGAGCACGGGGGCGGCGGCAATGGCGCGGAGACGAAAGGGAGAGGAAAGGAAGGGAGGGAGGCTGGGGTTTAAATGGGCGGCAATGTCGGTTTGGGAACCGACTTGCGCGGTCAAGGGCGCGAGCTAGCGCTCGGCGGTCGCGGCCAAAGCGGCGACAGGTAGGATGACGCCGGCGGGGGAAAAGGGGAAAAAGGAGAGGGAGAAAGGGGCTTGCCCTTTTGCCGATTCGGGAAAAAGGAGGAGGGGAGCGGGGGCGACGCGGCAGAGGGAGGAGGGACGCTGCCTCCGTCCCTTGGCGGCTTGCGCGCGGAGTGGCGGGGGCCGGGCGGTGACGACGGCGATGACGGCGGGCGGTTTGGAGCTGCGCGACGACACGGGCGACAGACGCGGCAGGGCAGCGGGGCCGGACGGCAACCACGCGGACGGCGCAGACGACCACGCGGGCGCGCGCGCGAACCACGGCGCGCGGGGGCTGGCTTTGCGAGCGGGAAGCTCGCCAGGGATGGGGAGAAGGGGAGCGAGGGGAGGGGGCGCTCGGCGCGGGCGACTCCCGTGCACGCGCGCGCGGCGCGCGGGCGGAACGGAGGGAGAGGGGGAGAGGGAGCGCACCGGGGAGGGGAGAGGGCGAGAGAGAGAGAAAGAGATAGAGAGAGAGAGAGAGAGAGAGAGAGAGAGAGAGAGAGAGAGAGAGAGAGCGCCCGGGAGAGGGAGGGCCGGGGGAGAGGGGGAGATGGGCCGGGAGGAAATCGGCCCATCGACCCCCGGGGGAGGCAAAATAGACTTTTGCGGAGGAATTTGATTTGGAAGGATTGGATTCGGAATTGGACTCGACGATAGATCGGGGATTGAGATCTTGAGATGGCACGAACACTAGACAACAAGCAAAGAAACAAATTTCGCAATTAGGGTTTTTAAGAGATAATTTTTCCGCTAGGCGCCACGACGGAACGGGCGCTACAATAATAGAATAAAACATCCCGGCCTTTGCTCATCAGAGCTATAGCCAATTATTATAAAAGTAACACCCAAACACTGAGTGTAGTTCAAATGAATTAAACACACCCAACGAAATAAAAGATCAAACTAAGATAAGGAGAGCACATTTATTCAAGTCTATCTGTGAATCTTCATCCATAGTTTGCAAGGAGTTGCATGACCGTTGTCTCAAGCCTACGACATGCAACCTTCATAAGCTCTCGATCATCTTCACACATTTGCAGCTGTGCCCAAAATCGGAGCCAATATGTTGCCCTGAAAATCACCTGCATATATGAGATAGATGGTGATTTGTCAAAAACCATATCATTCCTAGTCAACCGCAGAGACCAACATATGGCAGAAGCTCCTACAAGTATGAGTTTACTCTTCTTCTTGTCTACCCCCAAGAGCCAACCATCAAACATATTAGATATGGTAGTAGGAAGGTATAAACCAAGAGAGAACTGTACTGCTCTCCAAACAAATTTTGCATAATGACACTCTATAAAAAGATGTTGCATAGTCTCATTTTTCATACAAAAACAAAATCTTAAATTGCCATTCCAATTTCGTCTTGCCAAATTATCCTTGGTTAGCACAACCCCTTTAAACAAGTACCACATAAAAATCTTAATCTTAAGTGGCATCTTAAGCTTCCAAATAATCTTGTTTATCTCAATATAACCATTATTAGTTAAAGCTAGATACATCGACCTAATAGAAAATATTCCATTCTGATGATAATTCTATCTAAAGCTATCAGAGGATTGATTCAATTGAATATGTACAATATAAGCACACAATTCATGCCAATATGCAAGATTCTGACCAACTAATGATCTCCTAAAGGAAACATTGAGTGGAACAGATCTCATAACATTAGCAATAGTAGAACTTTTCCTTCGGACAATAGAGTATAAAGATGGATATTTGTCTTTAAAAGCCAAGTTTCCTAGCCATTTATCTTTCCAGAACCTTATTTGTTTCCCATTATTTATAATCCAAGAACCCATATCTAGGTATCTTTGACCTTCATGAGACCTGACAAAAATGAGAATCGCCTTGTTTCTTATTAACTTGGGTCATAGACTAATAAATTATTCCGATATTACAAAGTTACTAAAGTATAAGCTTGTTGTTCTTCTTCCTCCTCCCATAAAGTTCTTAACATGGAAGAACGTAGAAGTCAAAGACAAACATCTAAGTCATATACAAGACTTTAAATCCGTGGCATCTCACTATATCATATTTTTTTTACCACCAACAACCACCGCCGGGTCATCACAACTTATCCTTCACTTCACCTATCCAACTATTGTTGTCGATGTTCGTCCTACCAATGATTTGTTGTTAGTTCTTAGGATTGCTTAGCTCATAGTTTTGTGTGGGAACAGAGCACATCATCCACTAAGACAATAGTGAAAATGCTGATGCTCTTGTGGCACCAGTGGCAGGAGAAGAGGCTTTAGGGAAGCGGCCATGGCCACAATGGTTATTGAGGTTGTCATATAACTTTATGGAAAAACTGTCATCCATAACTGACTTTCCTCTATTACTTAAATAATGAAGTTGTTCTCCTTCCTGTTCTCCCACCATCCATGAGCGGTTGGATCTTGATTCGAACTCCCAACCTATCATCAGCCACATATGAGCCCATACAACACGCCCAAACCAATCGTGCGTGCTTATTGGTATGCAAGATATGTTACTAGTCAAAATAAAAGGCGAAACATCCTATTTAGATCATCTTTTTCGATGTCCCTCCTTACTCTACTATTTTGTTCCCCTAGTAGGTTAGGCCTACATGTTAGTTACTACTTACCCATGTTTTGGGTTTGGACCTAGGACAATTATAGACTTTATTGAGCTTGGTTGAAATTAAGAAGGGTTAATTTGTTAAGTTCGAATAATTATATATCAAATTTTGAAGAAAACTTGTACGAATTTGAACCTCTCTCATCGCCATGACACCGAGAAAATAAATATGATTTTTTTTCTTCGTCTAAATGTAAACTTTCAGATGGAAGTGTGTGAAATAAGTGTGCATGCACTCATTTCAAAACAGCTCTGGTTTGGAACGGAGTGGTATATACTCCACTAACTGTTTGAAGTTAGGTTGCCATCCATTTTATTGAGGGAATATTAATTGTCATCAAGCGGTACTACGTGTGAACTTAATCGGAACGTGGTCGTGGTCTGACCAAAATTAGCTGAGATTTAAGTCAAGCAGACACGTGCACTGCAGTTTGAGATCAGCTGCGTCTTCAGAACACCAAACACGCGTACGTGACAATTGGCAACCCTTTCGTTCATATTCATCGATCTTTCAAAGACTCAAACGTAGGATTATAAGCCAACCAATTAACGATCAATATATGGTACTCCCTCCGTTCTAAATATGCTACTTTGACCAACAGTATTCAAAAAAGATGTTTTAAATAAAAAGAGTTGAATATTATGATAGTTTATTTAATAATAAATCTAGTAAAAAATGTTAAAAAAATGTTAGACTTGTCACTATTCTAAAAATACTTATATTTTGTGACGGAGGGAGTAAGATCTATTTGATTCAGCACACGAAACCCCGAAATGCAGCGATTAATTAATTAGTTGACAAAAAAGATAAAGATTAAAAGAAGATGAAACAAGTCACGGAGGTGATTTGAAAACAAGGGCATAGTAGTACTATTGTGTGTGTGTGTATAGTAATAGCGGGTGTTCACAAAACGAGTGAAACATAATTAATTAATCCAAGTAAGTACACAAAAGACCATGGATCGATATGATGTAGATTGCATCAACGAGGAACAACCTGTACTTTGGCCATAGATAAGATAGAAACGGCGCGAACTGAACTAACTAATTCAGCATGCATCAAGTTAACAGCGACACACTAAGCTATAGCTAGCTAGCTCGTCATCGATCCGTCCGGCCGGGGCGGCGAGAATCTCTGATAGGTCGTCGGATCAGCCAGGTGCATGCACGAACGCAATGGCCGTCGCCGTCGCGAAGAAGCCCTTGCGCGCATTGGCTGGGGTTTTAAACTTTTGGCGCGGCGTGCAGTGGTTAAATTAGTCGTAGCACGCCTCGCCTTGTCCCTCTCGTCGCCACACGCGTCGCCGTGCGCGCGCCGCCACCTGTAGCTGTAGCTCTGTACATATGCATCTCATCCATCGCTTAATTACATCGACCTGCAACTACTGGCACACATGTGTACAGCTCTCGCTCATGTCATGCCTCCTCTCGACGACGACGACGGAGACGGCGATCTCTCTAGGTAATTAAGCTAGCTAAGCTCATCCTTTATTTGGAGTACGGAGTACTCCACTATCTACTAGCTTGCCAAAACCTGACACCGATGTGGATGACGGCAATTACTAATTGTGATCATCAGCAAAAGCTAGCTAAGCTCAAGTGGATCAAAGCAGCAACTGTGGCCTTATCTGATCCATTATTGATATATATCAAGTGCTGGAGTATGTGAGTTGCATGCCTTTTTTTTCCTAGCCTTTTATTCCTTTCAAACGTCATCCATTTATATATGTATTTGTATACAGAGATGCTGTGCATATATCGATCGGAATAATAATAAGAAGAAGAGGATAACAAAAATAACTTCACTTTTTCAGTCAATTAGGTAGAAGCCCATGCTGCTGATTGCCGCGCCATACATATATATATGATGGGACGAGAGAGCTAGCTAGGCAAAAGAAAATGGATACATAGATACATATATATATAATCGATGCTAGCTGCTACTGCTGAGATGGATGAGAATAAATTAAAGGGGTCATTCGATGTGGATATATGGCGGCGCAGATGTATATATTACTCCGCATATTACATGATCTAGAAAACCGGTCGAATTAATGACTTAATGTGACGACGACGACGACCACACAATCTCCTGCATACTGGTAGCTGATAGTAGCTAGCTAACCTAGTGCTAGCATCTCTTGACCATTAATTCCGATTTTCTTTAATTTGCTGGTTTCATCAGCTAGCAGCCACACGAATTGGTGAAATAAAAAAATAATTATCGATGATTAATTTGTCTCGATTGATTACTGAATTCAACAACATGACCTGGCGTATCAGCTAGAACCTAGCTTGAAAATGATTGGACCGGATCGAGATCTACAGTATACAGATAACAGATACTGCAAAACTGAATCACAAGTACACTAGCCATTAGTACTAATGATGAGAAGTACCTACGTACTTCGGCCAGTTTGTCTTGCATGCGTGGAGCGGATCTATAGTATAAGGACCGATGACTCTCGATAAAATCTAGTGGCGGAGCCAGAAATTATATAACACTGGTAGAGAAAGGGGCTTTACTCCCGGTTAGAAACCCCCCTATAGTCCCGGTTATACAACCGGGAGTACGAATCCGGGACTAAAGATACCCATCTTTAGTCCCGGGTGAAATAACCGGGACTAAAAATCCATCTTTATTCCCGGTTGGTATTACCAACCGGGACTAAAAATGGTGGAGCAGTCCCGGTTGATTCTTTTTTTTTTTTTGTTGTTGTTTCATTGCTCAATCGATTTGCTCCCTAAATATCCCAAATCATCCACAAGCATCACAGATTTGGGAAGAAATACATCACATATTGCAAAGAAATGCATCACAGATCACAAATACATCACATCACCAAATCTCAAACGAAAAATACATCACAAATCCTAAAAGAAATGCATCACAACTCAAATACATCCCAGATCAGATCCAATATCACATACATCACAGATCAAATCCAATGAAACACAAAATCAAAAAAAAAAATCGGCAGCAGATGGGAGGGCGCCGCCGGCCTCCCGGTCCCCGTCCTCTCGGCGTCTGCGCCAGCTCGGCCGCCACGCCCGCCCGCCGCCGCGGCTCCTGCCGGGCGCCGCTGCTACCGCCCGGCTTGCCGCCAGGCCCGCCCGCCCGGCCGCCGCCACGGCTCCCGCCCGGCTTGCCGCCGCGCCCGCCCGCCCGGCCACCGCCGCCGCTCGCGTCGGGCGCCGCCGCTCCTGCCTGGTGCCGCCGCTACCGCCCGGCCGGCCGCCGCTCCAGATCGAGGGGAAGGGGAGGAACGGCAGGGGAAGTGGAGAGGAAGGGGATGAAGGGGAGAGGAAGAGGGGGTGAAGGAGATATTAATGAGAGGGGAGGAGATCGAGAGGAGATCGCGCGCGGCTCTCGGGATAGTCTTTGCTCCCGGTTGGTATAAACAACCGGGACTAAAGATCTATTTTTAGTCCCGGTTATTTATACCAACCGGGAGTAAAAATAATGGGGATCTGTCTGGAACCCGACAACTTTTTGAACCGGGACTAAAAATGATCTTTAGTCCCGGTTGGTAACACACCAACCGGGATTAAAGATAAAAAAGTACACCTCAACTTTTCAACCGGGACTAAAGATGCTTTTTAGTCCCGGTTTTTATTAGAACTGGGACTATTGTGGAATTTGGCCAACCGACCAAAGATGGTTTCTCCACCAGTGTAAGACTAGAGCTAAGTTAGGGCTCGATTAATGGAGTATTAGTTTTCTAAAAAAATTACATGGTGAATCAACAAAATTTAAGCAAGTTTTTGGAGGCAGGCCTAGGGCTCAAGCCCTAGCTGCACTAGGCCTGCCTCCGCCCCTGATAAAATCTATAGCAAAATTGTTTATCTATATATTATAACATCATAATCTAAGTATAATTAACATATTATAACAACGATAGACACACTTTAACACCAACAAATCGATTTTCTGAATCGGCCATGCGTCGTCCTTAATTGGGTCGTTGAGTTTGGAAGGAATAAGTGACCACGCATGAATACGCATACAGTACCTACCAACTACTAGTAGCTAACTTTCACTCTCCATGTACATATTTCTTCTTTTCGGCCACTGAATATTGAAGCTGTAGTACGCAGCATCTGTACACACGCGCCCGTGCATGCAGAAATCGACTTGCATTGGGTCAAAGGAAGTAAGTAAGGTTGGAGCCGGCCAATGGTGTAAGCTAGCTTGGAGAAAGAGAGAAGCTGCATAACGACTGCAATTCGATTGATCAGGACAATTAAGCAGTTAGCTAATTAAGCTACCAGCAGTACGTAGCTAATTCGATCGAAGAAGAAGGAGACATGCATATATAGGAGATGCAGATTAAGGAGGAGCACACGTACGTACGGGCCCCTGCTTAATTAATTGTATGTGTGATTATACATTACTACATTAATTATATTCGTGCGTACGTGCGTACGCGCGTGTGGTACGTACGTGGCCTTCTTCTCCCCACGTGCAAGCAAGTCCGGTACATGCATGCTTCCTACCCTCCTATCGATCTCTCCTTGCCCCTTATCGTACGGCTCCTCCCTGCTCGATCGAATATACTCTGAAGAAATGCATAGCGACTAGCGATCGAGAGTTTATGTAGGACGATCGACCTGTTTGGTTGTCTGAAGAAATAGGGAAAATATTTTAAACTTTCGAAGAAATGTCCTCTCTCATTGTTTGTATGTCACTCGAATAGTTATGAAAAACTTTGAGAGAAAATATTAACAATATTGATCGATCAAAAAGGAAATTCAGAACCATCGATCAATCAGCTGATGAGAGAAATTAATATTGTCGGTGACATGGGATCAGGAGTATCATGACTAGAGGTTTGAGGCAGACACAATCGCACACGTGGCCTGGTACCCCCGAGGGACGTCGGGCCCGAGGGTGATGCGTTCGCCCTCCTCTTAGTCCCCCCGAGGGGGTCGGGCCGCACCCCCCTCGGCCCCGAGGGCCGAGGCGCCCCGACCCCTCGTGGGTTTTTGCTCCGCGTGTATGGGTTAGGTGAGCACAGTGGGGCTCACCTAACCACATTTATTGCGGTTTGGCTGAGCGTGTCACGCCGCATGTAACGCAGTGCAGTGCACTCGTTTATCCGGTCTGTGACCAGTCACAGACCGGTCAGATCGCGGGTTAGGTGGCGACAGGCGATCTGACGCACGCCTCGCCCCATCCCGTCAGGACGAGGGCTTCTAGGCGCTCGTCCCCAGCTGGAGCTAGCGTGTTACCTCCCAGAGATGGCACGTTAGTCCTGGTCAGATATATGCCAGGCTTCATCCTAACCATTACAGGCAAGATGTTGTGTGAAGAAGGGCGAGCATGTAGATTGCTAAGTTGACACGTGGTGGACAAGAATGACCGACGTGACTGGTCTGATACCGGTCATGTCGTCAGCAGACAGCCACGATTCCACGTCGCACCTGCTCCCGGCGAAAGTGGAGGTAGTTGTGGGCCGTCTCATCAGAAGGTGACTCGGACGGCAACTATACAAATCTCCGTCCATTTATGAAAAGGGGGGGTAAGTCCCCACAAAAAAGAGAGAAATGGTGCATGTGGTATCCCCTTAAGATATAAAAGGAGGACCTTGCCCACTGAGAGGGGGGACTGGACTTTTCCAGATTAGAAACCCAGAACAAGGGAGAGGCTGGCTGATACTTTGTAGCTCCTTCATACACAGATCTCCCAAAACACAGGAGTAGGGTATTACGCTTCTCAGCGGCCCGAACCTGTATACATCGCCCGTGTCTTGTGTGTTTCCTGTCTCGCGAGCCTTCCACATACAGAGAGCTTAGAATCTCTCCCTGAGTCCCCGGCCGAACCGGCAAAGGGGGGCCTGCGCGGTCTCCCGGTGAGGAGCCCCACGCTCCGTCAAATATACAAGAGAACAAATTAAGTTACGAGACAAGCTAAGTTTGTACGTGTTGATTAATTATCTTATTAACATCGATCTGCCTCTCTTTTCTATGGAGAATTTCAGGAATTAATCCACCATATTTCTGTATGCAGTCATGCATATATAGATGCATGCAAGAGTTAAGGAACGAGGCGGCCGGGTGCCTTTGACCACCAGCAGTGCAGCTCTGGTAGCTTCATATATACTCGACTCGATCGTAGCTTGCGACCACGGCACGCTAGCTATATACTCCCAAGTGAAGTGCTGTTGCACTCAACGGAAAGAGAAGATTTTGATGGCTTAATTTGTCGTGGTCACCACGATCATGATCATCCATCTCACAATTCATGCAGCTCTACATGCATGGAACGACCGGTCTAGCTAGCCATTTCTTTTTCCCCCTTTATTTTTTCCATGGAATAATTAAACAATCCTAGAGTCTCTTCATCAAAGTAGACGTTGATATAAAGACCGTTTCTCTTCTCCAGCAATAATATGCATGTATTTAAATATTTATAATTATATACGTACTTATTGTTTATGCTCCAAATGATTGTCTTCCACACCCTGCAGGTTTTGCTTATCATTTATGTATATGTGCTGCCATATTGCAATCATCTGCCAATAAAAAAAATGCAACTTGCTGATAGCCCATTGCACTTTGCACAAGACGACAATTAAACAAGGAAAATCCACGTGTATATATGATTAACCACCATATATATAGTTGATTATGATTTTATTATGTGGCGTTCTAGCTTTGATCGGCTGCGACGACATATATGCATGTACACGGATGACTTGACCAAATGACTGCCGTAAAAGGACAGACTACCCGGCCGGTTCGATCTAAAATTAGACGATAAGAACAAACCAACTGACCAGTAGTAATACGTTGAGAGAGGACGTACGACAAAACAATTAACATGTGTTTCAAATAAAATATATACTCCCCTTTCCTAAATATTTGACGCCGTTGACTTTTTAAAACATGTTTAACTGTTCATCTTATTCAAAAACTTTTGTAAAATATGTAAAACTATATGTATACATAAAAGGTATATTATTTAACAATGAATCAAATAGGAAAAGAATTAATAAATACTTAAATTTTTAAATAAGATGAACGGTCAAACATGTTTAAAAAATCAACTGTGTCAAATATTTAGAAACGGATGGAATATGTATCGAATAGATTAACCTCGAGCTAGCTACTGGCAGACATACCATTGACAGGTCAATTTATAGAACTCGATCTCGATCGAAAGATGAACCATGCATGGTGGCCACCTTTTAATTATCGTGACATGCACTTGGAAACCCTTTTGATCTCTTAGGAAAGCTAGCTGCAGACAAAGTAGTGAACTAGCTGTACACTCTGAATAAGTAGTTCATCTCAAGAAGATAGACGAGAATAAGAAGAAGAAAACTTTCATGGGAGATAACAACGTGATGTTTATCCTCTCCTATATATTGACCATATATATTATTTTCTCTCATTGGCCAGCTAATTATTAGCGTACGTATATATACGGCTCTAGATCGGGCGCCACGTACGTGTTCGGATTAATCTCTAGCTGGTAATTGATTTGGTAATAATAGTGCTGAGATAGATAGATCAGCTGGACACCAGAGTCCGACGTTCCGTTGAAGCATCGCTAATGTCGATTAGTACAGTTATGGTCTTCCAAGGTAAAAGGACGTACGGTTAGATTAATTGTGCTCAATGATGAATACAGCCATTCCCTTACTGTTTGCTGCGTCCAGTTTAGATTGTGACATGAAGAATTCAAGGCCTGCATATATATATGCGCATAATATATATAATGTCGTGTAGAGGAAGCTTCAATGTACCTGTAAAGATCCTTAAACCAACTTGAGCCAACTCTCCCATTTACTGTTCTTATTTTCAATCAAGAAAAATACCTTCATATAAGGGCAGGTGTTGTGTAATTTAGTTTACTAGCTAGGGCATGCTTGAAAGTCATTCATTTTGCAAGCTTTTCATATGGAACAATTTGATTTAATTTACGAGCATGATCGATGAGTGTTTGCATGTTTACACGGATCTGACAAATTAACTTGTTCTGGAAACGGTAAACAAATTAAACTGAACTTTTCTACGAATTAACAGCTGATAACGAACGCATGTTCTGAACCTAACTTTTCTTTTAAAGATAACTATCTTTTGAACCTAACTAGAGGGTCCAAGTTAGATAGGGAAGTTCTGTAAGTGCATCCATCTTGAGATACTAAGGCTAAGCACTAAGCTAGCAGGAAGCAAGGTCAGTTAAGCATCAGCAGCTAGCAGTAGTGTAGTACAACCTGGCTTCCTAAGAAAAAGATGGCCAGCCAGACACATGGTTTTGAATGGTTGGCTCCGGTAATTACCAACGTGATCGATGTAATAAATCGTGTTGATCACAGCTGGTAAAAAAAAGAGAGAGAGATGAAGATTAATTTGGTGAGTTTCTTGATTTGGGATCTAACAGGTGT
This sequence comes from Oryza sativa Japonica Group, assembly GCF_034140825.1. Classification (NCBI taxonomy): domain Eukaryota; kingdom Viridiplantae; phylum Streptophyta; class Magnoliopsida; order Poales; family Poaceae; genus Oryza; species Oryza sativa. The sequence goes on along the minus strand of NC_089041.1, from coordinate 29,203,410 downwards.
CGACATTGGCGAGGAGCAGATCACACTAGTTACTGCCGACGGGACACGTGTAGGCTGGTTGTGGAAGAGACGGTTAAAAACCGTAAGATACGCCACTCTTCCGAGTCCAATACGGTGAGTACTAAAGATCTACGTATTCCTTTCGTACGTACCCAGCTAGCTAGCTTAGCTACTGCCTATTATTCGATTGATGTTTCTTTCACCCGTGTGTGCGCGTGTCTATGTCTACGTAAAAACGTGCTTTCTTTTTTGTGGAAAAGGACCTTCCAATGATAAATTGTTGATAAAGCCAAACCACTAATTAGCATAGCTGCAGTGACAACTGACAAGGGCATACTTCACTCAGTCAGATATACAGCCCATTGGGCCGTAAACACTTGGGTCTCACTCCCGTTCAGACTGTTTGATGGCCCAGGTGTATCTCAAGCCCATACGACACTAGCTTGGGCCTTGATGGGCCGATACACCATAACAACTTGCGCTCAAAGTGGGAATAAGTGCATCCAAGGTCTCTTAACTTGTCAACGAATTCGATTTTCATCCTGCAACCACAAAACCAGATACAACGGATCCCTCAATTATCAAAACCGGTGCAATATAAGTCCCATGGTGGTTTGGAAGGCGGTTTTGGTTTACGTGGCGTCTACGTGGCTAAATTGACCCGGTCTTCATCTGACGTGGCAATTTGATTTGGAAATTAATAAAAAGAGTGACCCCACATGTCAGCTACACCAAAAGAATTAATTAAAAATGGTGGAGCCCACGTGGGCTCCACTTGTCATTCACTCCCCTAATCTTCTTCCTCCTCTCTCTCCCCATCTCCCCTCTCCTCTCTCCAGGAGCTGGCGGTTCGGCGACGCGGCCGGCCGGCGGCAGCGGAGCCAGAGATGACCTCGGAGACGAGGACGCCGGGGAGCTGCGCCTGGACGGGGACGCCGGCGGTGATTGTTGTTACTGGACTCAGAGTTGGTGTTGTTGTTGTTGAGCTCACCGTGGTAGGAGCTGAGAGGGGGAGAAGGAGAGATGGGGCGGCCGCCGTGCTGCGACAAGGCAAACGTGAAGAAGGGGCCATGGAAGGCGGAGGAGGACGCGCGCCAAGCTGCTAGCGTACACCTCCACCCATGGCACCAGCAACTGGACCTCCATTCCTCAGCGAGCAGGTCGTGAAAATCAACGATATCGCCATTGCTGCTAATGGGATCGAGCTTGAGGTGCATTTGATCATATCAGATCAGATTAAAATATGGTGTTTTTGTTTATCTCTTCTTTTTCCCTTTCGGCGATGCGGCGTCAAGGGAGGTTCGGCGGCCAACGATGCCGCGGCGACCCCCCGTCTGACCTCCTCGCCAGCGTCGAGTCGGTCGCCTCCGCCACCTCCTGCGGCATCCACGTCTCCAAGTTCTCCGTCAGCTTTCCCCGACGACGAACCGGACTCCGGCTTCTCGCCCGACGACCCGGACCTCCTGCGCAACCGCCCCGTCCCCGACCGGCTCCTCGTCGTCTCCGCCGGCGTCGCAGCCAACCTCCTCTTCGCCTTCCTCATCATCTACACCCAGGCGCTCGCCGTCGGCGTCCCCGTCCAGGCGCAGCTCCCCGGCGTCCTCGTCTCCGAGGTCATCCCTGGCTCCGCTGCCGCCGGCCTGCCGCATCACCGAACCGCCAGCTCCTGGAGAGAGGAGAGGGGAGATAGGGAGAGAGGAGGAAGAAGATGAGGAGAGTGAATGACAAGTGGGGCCCATGTGGACCACACCATTTTTAATTAATTCTTTTGGTGTAGCTGACATGTGGGGTTACTCTTTTTATTAATTTCCAAATCAAATTGCCACGTCAATGCCACATCTATGCCACGTCAGATGAAGACCAGGTCAATTTAGACACGTAGGTGCCACGTAAGCCAAAACCACCATCCAAACCGCCATGGGACCTATATTGCACCGGTTTTGATAGTTGAGGGACCCGTTGTATCTGGTTTTGTGGTTAAGGGATGAAAATTGGATTTGTTGACAAGTTAAGGGACCTTGGATGAACTTATTCCCTCAAAGTCTCAATTTGTCGCCAGATTTTCGTCCTTAACCAAAAATACAATCCCTCAACTTACAAAACCTATACAAATAAGGTTCATACATAGCTCTTTTGACTAGGCTGCTTCATCCTACGTGGAATTGACGTGACGCTTACACGACAATTTAATCCGGAGAACAACAAAAGGAGCTGACATGGCAGCAGAGACAAAGTGTGGGACCCACATATCAGCTGAGTCATGCTGGCATGTGGGATCACCACATGGACACATGGTCAATCTTCTTCTCTACTGTACTGCCCCTAACAGAGGTACAGAACTGGAGTAGTATAGATCAAGAAAAGAATGACAGGCTCGTCTTACTTTCAATGGTACAAAAAAAAAATGTATATACCCCTTGCATGCAAGTATGCAACTATGCAAGCTGGCGGGTCCTTGTGTATCACTCATTATCAGGCTACTGTATAGAAGCAGGTTAAATCAATCGATTTCAGTAACAAAATGGTCACTTGGGGCGTGCGCAGCGCCGAGCAAGCGAACACCCTCCAGATCCAAAACTTTACGGCGATGACGCCCTCTGATCGTAGCTCCCTTGCTGAACTTTCTGCTGTCTGTCTATCAAGATGCAACCTCAATGGCACTTCCCAGTGGCCATGCTGCTTCCACAAACGCGTTGCTGTAAGGGACTTTCTTTACCAAGGTCATCTCTTGGTGAGAACCAACACCTGCGAGAGTGCAAGAGCAAAACAAATTAGTGATAAATTTGTGCAAAATCTGTAATGCGGTCTTGATTATATTTAGTTTTAACGAGACATACCAAATCCATCCACAAGTAAGGTGTACTGGTAAACGAGATCCATGCAGATATATGGAATGTTATCCTTTTGGACACCAGGGTAGGCAGCTTCGGCGTCCTTCAAGTTTAACTTACATGCACGCTTGGCAGCCTTTTCAAAATCTGAAGGTTTAACCTTAGCCACAGGTGCCTTGGGATTCACAAATCCAGCCTGAGCAGAGACCAGAAAATTGTTTACTGGTGTATCATCATGGCAACAAAAGCAAACATCTTCAGTAGTTCAACAACCTTACCTCAGCTGCCCTGTCGAAGAAAAATGATGCCACAAACAAATTCTTCTGTCCAGCGCCACCACCACCATTCCAAATGCCACCAAAAGAACATTTCATGTGAGTGCATGCTTGGTCAACTTTAAGAGCTTTCACTACATCATCCCTGCATTTTGAATAACTAGCACCAGATGGTGAAGCCGACGCTTCAAATTTGCCATTGCCATATTTGTATTGCCCTACAATCACAATGCAATTAGAACAAAACTATCTTACCAACATAGAAAAGATAAAATTGCATCTCCAACTATTGTCACAGATTGGTCATTTGTGTTGATGAGGATTTAGATTTATACACATCACTATAAATAATTCTAACTGCAGACTGATGGTTGGAAAGAATATCAAGGAAACCAGTAAGGTATTTGTTTCATAGAGAATTTGAGGGTAACCTCATTTAAACCAGGTTACGATCCACTATAAGGGTGTGTTCCTTACCACCTCTTCCCAACTTCTATTTCTCGTTTTCCACGCACACGTTTGCCAAACTGCTAAACGGTGTTTTTTTTTTTTGCAAAAAAAATTCTATATGTAAGTTGTTTTACAAAATTATATCAATCCATTTTTTTCAAGTTTATTTTAGCTCATGCTTAATTAATCATGCGCTAATGGGTCGCTTTGTTTTGCGTGTGGCGAGGTGAAGTTCCCAACCTCCACCTCCGAATGCAGCCTACGCATTACATTCCTCCCTTGACCAAAATATGCATAAGGGTAACAACAATTGAAATTTTAGGAACAAACATAAGCTACTTGGCAGGGAGTTAAATGATAGCAGAAGAATATGGTAGAAGTATGTTACTAGTACCTTGATGCCCCTCCAATGTACAGTAGCTGTAACCTTTGCCATTGCCGGCTTTTAAGATCTCTGCTCTAGCAGCCAGCAACCCATAATGCAAATAGCTGTGAAGAAATGTGTACAGTTATATATGTGGTTCAAAGACTCCAGACTAAAAACAGGTCATGTGATGTCATCTTATACAGCAGATAATAAAAAAGTAAGGAGTATTAAGTTTGTGGCTATGTCAGATTAAGTGTTTGCTGTAGAACATTACATAGAATACCACGTGATATTTAGGTAGAATCTTTACACATAAAAGTACCCTTACGTTTGGTCTGGACTTAAGTTTCTCAAATTTGCATTAATACGCTATTCTTGCATTTTTATCAATACGAGATAGTATCTTAGAGGATTACAACAGCTGTCTGCTTTGCAAAGAATATAACCTATGAATTGGCATAGGCAGACATCAGAAATAGGCATGACAATATGCCATCAGATGCTTAAATGGATTTTGAAGATTGTTACCGTATCACAACTGAATAACTTTTTTCTTGACAATGTAGCAGCAGCCAAAAGCTCAACGGTATTTCATACTAACCTGTGAACATAAAGATAATATGTTGTTCCTTTAAGAAACAGTTTCTTCACATATGAATCTTCACCCTCTGATGGTTTAGGAGCCTTCACTGCATCCTTCTCTGCAATTGCATATGCCATCTGCACAGATCCACCTCCAAGATCAACCACTCCAACTGTGTCTGCGTAAGTCTTTCCCAATTTCCCCAGCAGATAATTGATGGTAACCTATAAGGATAGAGAAGAGCAACACTTGTTATCAGTTAATGGACTAAAAGCTAGACATAGAATCACTAGTTGTGAACAGATCCTAAACACTCAAAAGGTGAATTAACTGTCAGAACAGTGCACCACATGGATTCAGATGATCTGCATCTATTTTCAGGGAAAATGTTGTTTCTGGTGCCCTTACTTTCAATGTTTAGCTTTCGTCATTTGGATTTTGTTTCGTCATTTGTTTCTGGTGCCCAAATTTTGTTTTTCAAAAATGAAAATAGTTATTTTGCCTAATTCACTCATGAAAGCGAAAATTTCTCTTTTTTTATCATGTCCTTTAAAACTTATATCTTTGAAGCTGGCAGATGTCAGCTCTAAGAGAATTGGCAGATTTGTTGCTGAACAAAATAGTTTTTTCTAAACAAAAAGAACTTATATTGTCAATCTGACAAATGTGAGGCATTTCTAATAATCAGGAGCACAAAGTAATGTTCTGAACCATATGAATAAATCAGGCCAGTTTTGTACCCATTCATATGCGCCTTCCTGAGGTCCATCAAGAACTGTAACCCAATCCGGTTGGGTCTTGAACGAACTCTTTTCGCGAAGAAGATCCCTGACCTGCAAAAATTGTGAGTGTATTCAATATTAGGGACAACCAATATAAATTCAGTGATCGATCAAACAACAATTAATCAAAGGTGAATAAAAGCAAAATTTACCGCTTGCAAAATCTCCTCTGATTTTTCTGCTCCCAACGCTCTTAGCCCGGCGGTGGCCTGTGTGTGAATTATAAAGCTTATTATTAGAAGATGACCAAGCAGCAATAGGAAGCTCTACTGGTATCGTACAAGAACTCACCCCAACTCTAACAGGAGTCTGGCCGCGCAATTCCACGGGAACCACTCGTTTGGCATCCTCAAGGAGAGAGACGAGCGATTTGGCAGCCTCCTGCGGGTTATTGGCGTACTCGCTAAGCCCCGGCTTTTTCTGCAAAAGGGGAAGTGGGGGGAAATTAAGTAAAAATGGATTGAGAGATGAAAGGATCCCTAGCAGATCCAGATCCAATTGGGTGGATGGATCACCTGGACGAAGAGCTCGATCTGGTCGCCAATGTGGAGCAGATCGAGGTTGGCGTCGAAGCGGAAGACGTGGACGCGGCTCCCGGAGCTCCCGGCGTCGAAAATGACGGCGTACTTGTTGGCGTCGAGGGGGCCCCACCTCCTGCCGGCGGCGGCGGAGGAGGAGGCGGGGGAGCGCGGCATGAGGAGGAGGACGAGGGAGACGAGGGCGAGCGGGGCGAGGATGACGAGGAGGACGCCGCGGTAGCGGTGGAGGCGGTCGGCGAGCGTGTCGGGGCGGGCGCCGCCGCCGGGCAGCGCGGAGTAGCGGCGCATGTTCTTGGCGTCGGCGTCGGAGGGCGGGGCGAGGAGGAGGTCCGGGGAGGAGGGCGTGCGGTAGCGGATGCGGCCCGGCGGCGGCGGCGACGGCTTGACCGCCTCCTGCTCCGCGGAATCCAGGGCGGAGAGAGGTGGATCTGCGCGGCGTGGGCTCTGCCTCTGCCTCTGAGATCGCAGTGGAGAGTATAACGGGTGGGGTTTGACTTGGCGGGGATCGCGTCGCGTCGAGATGGGCGTCGTCGCGAGCTGGAAATGCGTGCGCGTGCGGGTGCGTGTGCGTGTGTGTGCGGCGTTGGGATCTGCGGCGAGAGAGGGGTTCGCTGCTGCTGCTCTGCTCCCCGGCGAGCCGAGCGCCAGAGGAAGAGGACAAAGTGGCGGGCTTGGAATGGGGACGCGACAGGTTTGCTCTTGCTGACGACGATGCGGATGCGGTGCGGTTTGCTTCGTGCGCGCGCCGGCTCGATCGATCGATCGCGCGTCCCCCGGTCACCGGCTTTGCCCGTTTGCCGTGCGTGTTGCTTTCAGAGTTTGGCTAATCTGTGCGCGGTCCACGCGTGTACCGTGACTTGGTTTGGTACGATCGGGCACGACATGTTCCTTGGATTTGACCATGTGTATACATCAAGAGGCGAATGCGATCGATCTTTTGTGGTTTGTTTATATATCCAGAATGCTTTTATTTTCATTCCTTTACAAGGCTTGCCTCTACGGCTTATGCTTTTTTTCTCTTTTACAAAATTAAAGTGTTGATGAATATTATTTATTCCAGAATTATATATTTTGATTTTTACTGCTTTTTCTTTAAGAGGGGTTAATGTAAGAGACAAACGACCCTGAATATATAATCTTTCGACACGCAATTATTGGAATATTCAATAATTCGCTTGCTATAATTGAGCATATAAGCAGTACACTCTTGTTGTATTCTTTGTCCTCTCCTCTTATGCACGAGGTTAGCTTCTCTTGAGGGATATCTTGCTTATCTATCATGAATAACAAACGCTTTTCTCATGATTTCTTCTTGTCCCATCTACATATAAGATAACATATGTAACCTAACATGTCTACCGAAGAGCATATTCTCTCCTCTAATGCATGAGGTACCATTTATAGGCGGACATTATGTTGTTTGTCTATTTTAGGCGTATAGATAGTAGATGATTATACGACGAACAACTCCAATGGCTAGTGTAGTATTATCGCTATTGGCATTTATGCGTTCCTATGTATTGTATTCAAGTTATAGTAATCCTTCCCTTTTTAATAATACCTCCATCCAGAAATATATGGGATTATTCCCAATTGGGTACAAATTAAGGAAGAAAGTATACACCAAATCTGATTGTGTGAAAAGACATATATAGTTAACACGTTGAATGATGTGCATAGAGTACATCTTTAAAAAAAAACTACTAAAGTTTGGTAGGAGTGAATGAATTTTAAAATGCACTACATATTAGTATTAATGAGTTTGTGAGAGCCTTATATGCTGAAATCAGTTTGTTGCTGCCCTTGTTGCCTCAGTATAACAAAAATCGTCTATATTCTTGGACAAATGAAGGAGAAATAATCCCCTATATTCCCGGGCAGATGAGTAGATGTCGACAATGATTTTGTTTGCAAAATGGGAAAAAATAAGATAAAACCTCCTGAAAGAAAAAAAAACAAAAAAGAGATTTGACAAAATTCCATAGCCCAGGTATCGTGATAGAAAATTTTGAAATACGTTTTGTTTGCAAAATGGGAAAAAAAACAAGATAAAACCTCCTGAAAGAAAAAAAAACAAAAAAGAGATTTGACAAAATTCCATAGCCCACCGAGTCAAAGGAGTTACTAGGCCGAGGGCAAAAGTTGGGCCGTAATCGGCCAGCCGCGCAAGAAGTAAAGGAGGCTTGGACTGCGACGTAAAGCGCGCTCTGGGAGTCTGTGGGCTGGAAGCCTGCAAGCGCCGGGTCTGGGAGGAAGGCTGGGCCGTGTTGTCGCGACGCTATCACAGGCACATGCTTGAACAACACGCTGGGCTTGCTTTTGACCGCGATCTCACTCGATTCTCTTCTCGTTGACTTGTCTCGTGCCATTTTCTCGTCTCTTCGCTGTATGCACCATGTGTTCACGTGGCACGCACGTGCAACGTTTCATATAATCCACGCATGTGTTCCCTTTTTGACTCGTACAAGTATGAATAGTATATTGCGGTGCTATACCTTTTCTTTGCGTATCAGCCATCTACTGAACTGCAAGTCTGCAACGTGATGCGAAAAGAAAAAAAAAGAGCTGCAACGTACGTGATGCGAGGACTGTATGAAACTGCTCGCTTGGGTTGGGCCTTAAGGCCCATCAATATCGAGTGCTTAGTAATATGGGCCGCTTCGCTGGCGCCGCTGTATACAAACGTGACGTGATACGTACTAGTACAGCTTTGAACGCACCTCGTCGATCGATGCAAAGTGCGATCTGCATTAATAGCGTTGCGTCTCCTTGCCAACCTCCTCTGCATGCGGTCGCTTCCCACCGACGCCTCCATCACATCGGCGCCCGTCGCGGTCAACTCGAAATCAACATACCACCAGCCGCGCGCGTGCAGCCGTCGTCGCATCTCACCATCGCAGCCATATCCTCTCCCTCTCCCACTTCGCCTCATCACTACTCCGTTCCCTAACCACCATTCCTCGCCATGGCGGCCCCGGCGGACGACTACTACGGCGACGACGACGACGAGTACGACGACTACAACCCCCACCCCTACGGCGGCGGCTACGACATCTTCGCCACCTACGGCTCCCCGATTCCGCCCTCCCCCACCACCTGCTACCCCGTCTCCTCCGCTGCTCCTACGGCCCCGCCGCCTAAGCCGTCGCCTACTCCGCCTCCGGCTTCTCCACCGCCTGCGCCCACTCCCCCGCAAACGCGGCCGCCTTCTCCGCCGCCGCAGCAGCAGCAGCCTCGGCCGGTTTCGCCGCCGCCCGTGGCGGAGCCGTACTACTGGCCCAAGCCCTACGACTACGGGGATGCGCCGCGCGAGCAGCCGGCGTACGCCACGCCGGAGGTCTTCCGGGGCTGGCCCTTCTTCGCGGGGGCGCGCTGCCACTCGCGGTGCGGCGGCCGCGACTACTGGAGGCAGTTCATGCGGGGGCTGGATTACCTCTTCGGCCACGCCGATGGCTACGGGGAGCGCCGTATTGGGGTGGACTACCACGGCGTCCCCGTCTACGCCAACAGGAAGGGAGGCGTCGAGGAAGCCGTCGTCATACAAGTGGAGCCGCCGGCCACCGGGACTGTAGAGTGGCACCACGCCGCCGACGACCCGGAGTACAACTACAACAACGGCAATGTGAGCGAATACACCATACCACTCGGGATTTTTCACTTCACTTCTGACTTGCTATTGTTGTTCACTTGCTACGTCTGCTGTCTTGCATGTTGAGCCAGCGCTTATCTTGGGATGACAATGCCAAAGATGAAACATATGCATATGTGCAGCACAATTACAGTTCGTATGATCGCTCTTATGATCAGTCTTACAGTCTTGATGCCGTTTCCGATGAAACTACTTGGTTTCCTAATCAGAACTACCAGCACGTGTACAAAGAGGAGGAATCTCAGTATCAGGTACTAATTAACTTATCACTGATCAAGAAGAATGAGGTCAATTAGTCGTCAGCCTGAGTATTTAGCTCAATTGCGTGCAATAGTACTGTAATTTAGTTATGTTTGATTCATTTTTCTGAGAATATGCTAGCTAATCTTGTCAGTGGACATATTTGACATGTAAAATGACAGAAAATGGAACGAAAAGGATTGTTTATTTTGAGGGAGTCGCTTTCTGTGACTAGACAGTTTAATCAATGACACATTAGCGTTCGCGAAAAAAATCAATGATACATTACTCTTGTGTAGCATTCAACAGATCCTGCCTGCTATCTTCGCTTCTAATCCCTGCTTAATATTAAATTTGCGTGCAGGAAATCTTGTCCAGCTCTTGTGCAGAAAGTAAGATTTCAGCTCAGCCTATTTATTGTTACAACCAGCAGTTTAGTGAACAACCGCTACATGTTCTTGTTGAGCCCCCAGAAACAGTTTATTCTCAGAAGTTGGAGTACTATGAGGTTTGTCTGTCATCTACAAATGCTGTTTACAGTGTCTTCATTTGGTAATTATGCATTTGCTTGTTCAGGTTGAGTTCATCAATCTCAAGGGAGAACACTTTTTTTTTATGTAGTCTTGTGATTGTCAATTAAATAATTTGTGCAGAGCTTCTCAACATACAACCACCATAACAGCAACGATGATTCAGATATGTTGGGACATTCATATGACATACAGCTGCCCGATGAACATGTGCCAGATGAACCATTTGAACCAATTAAGCCTTCTTGGGCTATGCATTCGGGATACTATCAGTCCTGCACAGATGGGGCATCTGCTGAATTCGAAAATGTAAGTTAGGTAGTTATTTCAGGAATTATGTTGTAAAAAAAATATCCAACTGAGACTATCTTTTTCACATTTGATGTTATACCGATATGGTGATACCTTGCTGCTTCAAGATCAAAGTAATTGTATTATTGAAATTTTCAGTGGAAGCTATCGTTATCACATATGTTGTGCTACTAATACCTTCCTGAGGCAATATTATTTTTTCTTTAAACTCCTTGAGTGCTACATTTTATCGGACCATGAACTTTTTTATTGGACTATAGCTACTTATGTTTTCCTTTACTAATTCGTTACTTTGACTTGCAGCATACTTTAAGCTCCAGTGAATTCAGTGGTATTGCAAGCTTATTTGCAACTTCCTTCTACCCTCAACAAACACAAATTTATGAGTGTCATGGAGATGAGAATGTTTCCTTGCAGCAAAATTGGCAGTGCAACTGGAATGTGGTTTCTGAAAATGATTTCCAATCGGTAAGCGTAACGGTGTCTATGTCTGTGAACGTGCTTTTTTAATACCCTATACTCTTATTTTTATCGCTCCATTTTACTCCTATTTGTGTACTGTTGAATGTGTGTCATGGTCGGTACACATGTAGTTGAAGTGCTAAGGATGGCGCACAGGGGGCAGAACCAAGCGGCAGCAGATAGACCATCAATGCATTTGCCGCACCTATCGTACCTCCTTAGTTGTTTGATTCAATTTGTTTAGGTTGAGATTTGTTAAACTTTTTAGGTTTGTTAGGGGCTGGCTTTATTTAAGAGAGCTTGGCATTATCTTTGAAATTAAGAGCAAATTACAAGTCTACTCTCTCATCCCCTGTTCTCTCTGCCTCTCCCCTTTTTTGGTGCTGCCTGGTGCCATCTCATTCAACCATGGGTAGTAAGACTGTTAACCTATCTAGCTACTTCCCACTCCTATCTTATTAGATCACTCCCTAACGCCCGAATATATTATATTGTTCTTGGCCTCATGGGTGGCTGATGACGATCAATGAAAACTTCAGACATGTCTGTGAGTGATGCTTTTTTTCCCCTTGCAAACGATAGAATTATGAATTAGTATCTGTTTTCGTTTTGGATGCTGTAAATTTAAAATGTCTGGACCTTTATAGTATGTCCCGTGTATCCTTTCACATTCTTCTGAAATATTTATTTTTGCTATTTAATATGCAATCCATGACACAATTTGTTTTGTTGCTCAAGAATGGCCATCACATGATCTCATTTGCTGAAGTTCAAAATGGCACTGCTTGGCTGCGATTTTTTGCGGCTGCAGCTGTGCATAATGTCTGTGGCTGTGGCGCACAGCCGTGGCTACTAGCAGCAGACGCAGCCACAAAAATGACAGCCAAACAAGCCCAATATATCTCTTTCAGATTTAGTTAATACTTGGTTGCTCTTTGTTCCATATATTCTGATGTTAGTGTAACTTTTATCCACATTCATGATCTACCACACTTGCCAGTGTTAGTAGTAATTGGGATTTACTTGCCAAAAGAATAATTCTCAGACTCCAGCAGATAAGTGAGGTTAACTCTGTCTTTATGGTATAGTTTTCTTAACAAATCAGCAATCTCAGTACCCTTGCTAGACGATTTTAATGAGTGTTAATAGTTTGGTTGTTTGTGCTTTGCTGGTATTGTTGCTAGATTTCAACTGAAACAATCTTGTATGGTGCCCGCATCACATTTTTATGGTTGAAACATGAGTGTGCAACTGTGCATGCGATGTCTCCATGTTGTCTTTTGAACTGAAATATTTCTCCATTTTTATTTGCAGGGTTACGATTCCAACCATATGAATGGCTCCTTCTGGCCGTTTGGAGATCATTCAGCATAATACCACATAGTCTATATTGTTGTAATTTCACTCTTATCTTTTTTATGTACATTTCATTTAAATTTACCCGGCCAAATGTAAATGAAAAAAATATATATAAGAGGTTATGCACCAATGTATCTAGGTTCAGCATATAATGTAAGATCATTGACGCTGTTGTTGACCATAATTACTTCTTTTTATAGTGATATCCAGTTTCTTTTTAACCTGAGACCATACCACTATTATTTACATTCAACCATACCTCTGAATATATTATCATATTCTTGTATTCCTGAGCCTAAGACTGTTTTACCCATTTCAGGTTCCTCTAATCTGCACCGCAATTATTTGGCACTACATGTTTGACTTGCTTGAATATATAAGCTGATACCTACTGTTATGCTGTTTCAGTTTTCTTTGAGTCCTGGCTGAAGGAATTAGCGTATTGCATTTCAGAACCAAATGAGCTTTTCAGGATCTTCACAGAACATAGCTTGCTCTGCGTATCATTTGATAATTGGTACATTATGGCATTCCTGTCCTGTTTTAGTTTCTTATGTCAGTTGAATCATTATGATTGATGAGCGCCTTTTTCCCATCTTCCTTACAGCAAGTCCTACTCAGTATAATCCTTTGTCAGTAGAACTTTTTTTTCCCAATTTATTTCCTTTGTCGCCAATTTGGACGGGATGAGCATATTTGGTTTACTACTTTAGTTTGGTTTTCAAGATTATGCAGATTTGTGTGAACACAAATCCTGGGTATGATATCTGGTACAAGTTGGCTATCTAGAAACTGTTTGTTCTTAACTCGTCAATCAATCATACCAGCACTCTATACAGTACTATTTTCAAGGTTTTGTACCATCATGAAGGCTTGATCGTGAAGCAACAAAAAAAGGGATTTGGAAGTAGACAGCTACGTCCTGTTGTAAGCTGTAACTTATGAAGACGACTTCCCTTTTCCAAGCACAATCTAATGATAGTTATGCTATCTCTTTTGGTATCTGCTAGGCCCATAGGTTGCTGCTGTCAAATAGGAGATCTATTGTCGTTAACTCTAGTGTTTGTTGGTTGCTATTTTCAGGTCAAATCTTTGCAACTCTCCTGGACCTGGCCCAATTAGGTCCTCCTGTCAGGGCCTTCAACGGGAACCTGGAGAGCGAGGAACCAATAATAAAAATAGAAGTTCTAAAGCTACATATGACGGTATGTTGAAGTTCTGAAGTATATTTTGAACTTAAGACTGGAAAACATCAGAGCGGCTATAGGTCAACCAATAGCACTAACTGATACACAGGTCCACTTGTTTTCCATACTATCTTATGCTTGTTTAGTGGATGATAATCAAACAAACAAGCCTTTTCTTCCCTCTACAGTTTTAGCTGCCATAATATATTTTACATTTCAAAGCTTTGCTACTGATTGTTCCCTGCTCTTGTGAAGGTGTATCGAAGGGTAACATCTTTCTCCTGTAATTAAATCTGCTATAATAGCAGGCCCACTCATTGGAGATAGATATGTTTTTGATTCCCACTTTCTTTTCTTGAATCATGATCTTTTAAATAAGATTACCTTACCCCTGGGAAAAAGCAAAGACAGGCCATAGAAAACAGAAAGATACCGAATGGATCTTAAGGCCATCATAGCTCTCTGCTTTCTCATGTCACCTAGTTGAGTCCCTGTAGTTGCCAGAACTTGTTTGTAAACAGTTGAAGAATGATTGCCTTTTACATTACTACGTATATATCTGTACCTTTTTTTTTTCCTTTACAACTGCCAGTAAAAAAAGTGTCAAAAAAGTTGGGTCGAACACAAACAGCTGTCCCGATCCTTCAATCCTTTTAGCAGGTATTAGTGCTACTGTTAAGCAAATATTAACTACCGCCGTTTAGGTAGTGATGCAGAATAATGTTTTAATACCTGAAACCATTTAAGGTGGTTGCTAGTTCTACCCGGTAGATATGTGGAGTAAACATTATACCTGACTACCTGAGTGCAGTTGAAAACAAGTGACTTCCACAAAGGGTAACCCCTTTTGTTTGTGCACCTCAACTTACAGCAAGTTTAGCCAGTTAGTAGGAATCTGGGAGAAGTCCTTATCAGACCTAAAATGCATGCCAGCATGGAACTAAAGTGTAGAGAAAGTAAATGCATAGCGTATTATGATCCTTTATTTCCTTCCTCTTTGATGCACCAAATAGCTGCGAATCTATGATAAGACGTTTCTTAGTAGTGCTAGTGGTGTAAACATACAATTCGTTTAAGCCTTGTTAAGTTTGACTGTTTTTTATAATGACCATCCACACAAAATTACCATTCAAAAATTGGAAGGTTGTTTTCTATATGTAAGTTGTTATAGAATTTCTTGTGATGGCTTCTTTCCCTTGCTAAATGAACAATATCACTATCACAGTAAGTTATCTATTTTTTCTATGCAATATAAGTACCAACAAACTCATTTGACAGGCTTTAATAATCAGTGTGTACAGGTCTAAAGTGGATTATATTTGGAATCGTATTGAGTATGCACCATCTATGCTTGTTTGCCTACTTGTTTCTGCTGTAGTTTTAGTTTTGGTGCATGGAGACAAGGACGAGAAGCATTTGTTATTGTGAACACGTAGGCCCATATGATCTCATGATTCTGATCAGATCCCACTATTAATTACTTAGTGTATTATTGAAAAGGGAAGGGCAAAGAGGGAGTCAGATTTATAATTTATACAGGTGGACTAAAGTTGTCGTTTGAATGGAGAGAAGGCCAAAGCTAATGATATCCCTATTCTCTAATCCAAACTGTAATGTGTATTGTGTAGGCAACGAGGAATGGTGACATCTACAGCTCGACCTGAGCCACCACAGCGACCTACCTGCGTTTGGCAGAATGGCAGGTATGTTTCCCCCCTTGCCCTTTTATCCGTGTTTGCTTCTCACCTCCTGACAATAAAATTCAAACAAATCCGACAAGTTCTTTGGTGGTTGCTTATGCAAAAAAGCATATAATCTCAGCATATCTGTCATAGTCTCATAGAATTGAGCCGTGATATAGATTTCTAGCTTCCATGTAGCTTCCTCAAGATATTGCGATCTTGTGAAGATGGCATGTAGCATAGCAGTAGTGATTCTAGTGTAATCGGCGAGATATCTCCACTGTGGAGTGGTCTCTTCCCGAAAATTTCGCTGTGTCCAGCAAGGGTCCAATTGGTACCCACATGGGTGGGATCCGGGGTGGGGGGGTTTTGGTTACTATTTGCTCCCATCTCCTGCTGTTGTCTAGTGACCTGAACTGACCCACAAACACACAAGACCATGAAAAGTTTTCTTGCTCTGTAGTATGTACTCTGTACTGGTGTAGTGCCTTGCAAATCCATGCTGAACAAAAAACACCGTGCCGCGCCCATGCCCCATCCTTTGCAGACCCATAGCCAGCCTGCCCAGGTCTCTCTGTTGGACTCACTTGAGCTGCCTCTGCCTGACCCTGAGACATGCAGTCCGGTTGCAATGCAAATTCTGACCGGCGAACAGCGACCACGAGACGGTGATGTTGAAGGGAATCAAAATCGATCAGCAACATATGCATGTGGGTGTTGTTCCATTTCGCTTTTGGATGTACTCCCCAGTATAGTGGTACGTACAAGAGTGACATCAAACCACTGTTTCCCCTCACGGGTTCATATGAGTTACCTGTTGGGGCTGTACACTGGAGGGGCACTGTCAATTCAAAATCCTAGCATGGACATTGCCAATTTACTACGAGTTCTATGTGGTTGTCCCCATGCTACCGCATCAATCGCCCAATCAATTACCCAAAACCCAAGATTGGACAGTAGGTTGCCGCACACTAGCCTCCCTGCATATGCAACCAGGGTAGTGTCTGTTGTATTTGCGCACCAAAGTACGGCATAATGTATCCGCACAATTATTAGCTTTTCTTTATTTTTATCGTGTGCTAAGATTCCTTTGGATTGATTGGATGAATTTCATACGATTTATGTCGGATTGGAATTCTTGGGAAATTTTATGTCCTTTGGAACAAAGAAATAGGATGCCAGAATTCCTATAGATTGGCCTCATATGACCCTAATTCCATAGGAAAATAAACATGAGCTCAAACATCATGTTTCTATCTTTCTTTGACAAGTCCCATGCACCCGGTCTCTCTAGTTTCTCTCTGTCATTAATTTACTTCCTCTCTTCCAGAATAAATAAACCTAGAATATGATGTAAAATTACCTAGTAAATCTGAATAAGAGCACCTATCCAGATTGGCCATAGTAATGTACAGTATTATTCTAGTATAGTTGGTTTATTTTTGGACGGAGGGATATATGTTTACTTCCTACTTCGTCCGTAAAAAAATCAATTTTTTGAGGAATAATGGACAAACATAGTTCGTTATTAGAAAGTTCTATTTTCCGAAGGGTGTAGGGAACGGACGAACTGAGCCATCGTTTCACTTAATTGCGAAATAAGCGAAACGGCATATTTGCAAATGAAAAGTAATTTGTGAATAAAACTTTTATAAACGTGTTCTTAGCGATCTAAAAGTAAATGCTGAAAAATAAACTTCGTTGAAAAAAATCTCAAAATCAACTCTAAATTTAAGGTTGAAAATTTAAATTTTGATTGATAAGCATAAACATAAGCGAAAAAATAGGCCCTTCAAACACCCACTATCATCGTTCCTGTGTTTTGGAATCCGATTCATGTTTATTTTTCTGATCCTGCATTCCAAAAAGGTTGGTGACCTGCTGAGGTAGGTAATGGGGAAAATAATAAATGCTGGTGATGGCAACGGGGTTACTCTTACCAATAAGATCGCTCACAAAAATGTCGCATCAGGGAGAACAAAGCACCCAAGGTACAACACTGTTGTATCAGCATCAATTATCAACCCATCGATGCCAGATAAGCTCCTAGATTAGGGACCTGCCTACTTGATCAAGGAAGGGAGCGCATCAGCAAAGGGCATCAATCATAATTAGTACTGAAACAAATGTTCCTGGCTAATCTCTTGACAGCGTCCAGGTCGTCATGAGTGGTCTTGAGCTGATCGGTTGGGGTTCGCCATGTTACCCATCGCATTCACTGTCACGTAAAAATCGATCAGTGCACCCCACACAGCATTCATTGGGGGGGGGGGGGGGGGGGGCGCCCGTGCGCTGCTGTACCTTTTAATGTCTGATGTTTGCAGACAGTGGCTTGTCAGCCTTCGCTCGAGCGCTAGTGGTTGTTGATCTGGGCAACAGACATTGCCACTGCACCTCCCACCAAGTAGTTTCGAAATCCCCTCAGATTATTATTGATAGGCACTTAAGTTTACCTAATCCTTCCTTAATTGGCATCTAACATCTTTTTTGCTGTGGCCAATTCCCATAAAGTCCCTTTGCCTACTGTACGTGTAACTCAAAAACAATTTTAGGCTCTGTTGGTCTGCAGTAGGTCCACAAAAATCAAATAATTAATTCCACATCTATAGGAGTATTATGTTAAATATTTTGCCCTCTCTACTATGACCACCACCCAAGTTTACAAAACTGAACAATTTATATTTTCTTCAGTTACTAAAACCAATTTAAATACCCTCCAGCCGTAAGAACTTTTCCTGAATCATACAGAACAATTAAATTCATATGAAATTGATATATGTGCCTAAAGGGGCATGAGAACTTCTCTTACACTATATTGGTTTTGTATAGGATGGAGGGAGTACATGACACTTTGTAACGAAAGAATGACCCTGTTATACTTCTAAGGTACAGTATATTCGTGGCGTTATACTTCTAAGTTATATTCGTGGCTTCAACTAGGGCAATTCCAAGGCCTGGTGATGTAGGGATCAGTTTTGTTAGTGAGCCGCACTACAGTGAATGGCTACGTGACTGATTTCTTGGCTACATAGAAATTGATCGGTAGAGCCGTAGAGATGGCTGCGTCTACCTAGCACATGAGCCGCAGCATAGCTTTGTTGCTGCAGAGCAGTCACGGGCAGCTGAAACGTGCAGGCCTAGTGATCAAGCGCATCATCGGCTCGTTCTCGCTTTTTAAACTGCCAAATAATTTCTATATAAAAATTATTCTAAAATATTAAATATATTCAATTTTTTAAATTTGTAATAATTAAATTTCTTATTTTGCGTGTCTTAATTTTAATCTTCAGTATGGCTCCATTCTTTTGTGATTAAGTTGTATATTTTATCTCGATTTTTGGTAACATGTTTTTCAAGCTGTTAAAGGGTGCATATGAAAACTTTCTATACAAAAGTTGTTTTAAAATATCAAATAAATTTATTTTTCAATTTGTAATAATTAAAACTTAATTAATTATGAGCTAATAGTTTTCTTGTTTTTTGCACCCTAACTTCATTTTATCTTCTATAGAGACGAACACAACCTTATATTATATTAAAGGGGATACATGAAACTATCCCGTTCGGACGGGATGATCCCTTAGAGCTTAAAGATATTACATGATAACTGGATATTAGCCATTACCTATTAAGTATCAAGAGATACCTTAGAGGTATCATATTGTCCGAACGAGTATCAGCCAATATCTATCAGGTGTGAAGCGATACCTCGTAGATATCACTCCATCTGAATGGGATACCATATTGTAGCATTTCCCTACATTATACCACTTTACACATGTTTTCGCACATGCTAGCTGAAGAAAATATTCGGATCTTATGTTTGGCTCTAACTATGTTGAAAGTTCACTATCGATATTCCTCTTTTTTCGCTATGGAACACAGAAATAACACAATATCCGTGCTTTTAAAAATCGTACTAGGAGTTGAGGCACTGATAGCTCCAATAATCGCCAAGAACTCGTCAACGAAGAACAGAGGGGGGGGGGGGGGGGACAGGCAGAGGCAGAGGAGGAACTGCAAGGCAGGCGTGGGCAATTTACTTTTGATGATTGCGCATCTGACAAGAGTGTGCAAGGACAGGCACTGACATGAGGCACATGGTGCTGAATCAGTGATGAGGGGCAGCCATGTTGCAGCTGTCCATTGGGTGCACTCTGGTGGCCCCCATTCCTTTCGGGTCTGGTTCTTTTTGTTAACCCGACTCCTTCAAAATGTACTCCTACTACTCCCTACTTTTTCATCAGTTTTGTCACATAAATAAAAAGCCCAAAACCCGAACGACAATTCACGCCTCCGTCTCCGTTGTTTCGATGGCAGTTTAGCAGCTGCCGACGACGTCGGCCGGAGCGGAGGAGGAGGAGGTGTTTGAACCCAACACACCGCCGTGCGGCCGCGTCAAAAATGTGTGCTGCCGCCGCAGCATGTGCAGCTACAATTGCATCGCCGCGTTTGCGTATCGTATCGTATCATCACCGGCCTTGTCGTGTGTCCCCCTTTGTATGAGCTGTTGTGGTCCGTCCGGTCCTATGTTTGACAAACAAAACATGCCAGCAGTAAAAAAAAAAAGTACGTACACACAAACTAGTCACGTACTGTACGCACTCCTACTGCAGTACTGCACTAGCACAACAAAGTAGCAAACAGTGGTAGCTAGATCAAGCGAGTGACTTTGGCTTGTTTGATCAACTTAAAATTATGAGAAACTGACGGCCATTTTGGATTAGTATATATGACGGTTTTGTTTTGAAGCCAAATCATTGGCATTGCCAATATCCAATTTGATATTTTCTATATTCTACTCAATGCTTGGTTCTAACTTCTAAATTGGCCTCCAACCAAGGCCGTGTTTATGGGGTGTTTGGGAGAGAGGGGCTAAACTTTAGTTCACCCCCAACTACTCTAAACTTCCAACTTTCCATCATATCACATCCAAAACTTTCCTACACAAATAAACTTTCAACTTTTTTTTCTAAACTTCCAGCTTTCCCCAAACTTTCAACTTTTTTCAGAAACTAAACACAGCCCAAATACAACTCTACCCTACCAAAATGTTGGTAGTACCAAAACTTGCCAACATTTTGGTAAGGTATTGAATCAAACAAGCCCTGAGAAACATGTAGTTGTTACAGTTTTTTAGTTTCTGACTTATAGTTTATTTTTTGAATTGTAAAACCACAGTTTCTCTTGATCCGAAAAATTTATATACAATTTGGAGGAGTTTCTGAGCTTGGGAAAAGTTAGAAATATCAGAAACTTCCTCAAACATATTCAGGGACTCTCTGCAATTGTTTGTTTTACACTTTCACCGTTCCTTTTGGTGTGTAGCAGTAGAAGAACGGGAGGCAATAATGTAGGCAAATGTCGGGTGTCTTGGTACGTACCCTAGCTAGCTTGGGTGGTGCGGGCACTGCAGTGGGCCAAACTTTTTTTTTTTTGTGTGTGTGGCGTCCCGGTTCCAGCGCAGCAGTCCTGACCGAGACATTTGTCTCCACCAGTGACAAATCCGTCGTGTCATCTCATGGGGGAGCTCACACACAAAGACTACGCTACGCCACAAATATTGTCTACTCCTTCCGATCGATCTTTTCCATGCAAACGATGATACCATGCACTCCTTCCGTTCTAAAATACTATCTCAAGTTTTAGAAGTATACTACATCCCTCCTAAAATACTTTGTTCTAAAATGAAGCTATTTTTCTATCTACCTTCTCCTCTCAACCAATCACAACCATTTTTTTTCATCTACTTTCTCTTTTCAACCAATCACACACTTTTTTCAATCATTTTCACCTACTTTCTTAATACCCGTGCCAACCTCAAAAATGCTTACATTTTGGGACAGAGGAAGTATATGAGATCAACATAATGCTAAAAAAAATGATTGGTTAAGATGAAAAGATTCATGGAGAAGTGAATTGTAAGAGATGGTTATGATTGCTTGAGATAAAGTAAATATGCAAAGATTTAAGTTGTCATATTTTTATATAAAATTTAAATGCTGAAAAAATTTATATCTTAGAACGAATTGAGTAAGGTTGTGTTCGTTTTAGAGTTTAGGGTGACAATGTCTTGTTTTCCATTAGTGTGCTTTCTAAACTGTTAAGCGATGTATTTTTATGCTACTATATATAAATTTTATTTATCCAATAAACATTTTTAAGTCTATTATAATTAATTAATCATAAGCTAATGGCTTGTGTCATGAAGTTTTCACCTCCATACGCCCAAACAAATTCAGCCTGAGTAGGAAAATTTTTTTAGAAATGAACTTGTGCCAATTACCTTCCCGTACATAGCACTATAGCTACAATACTTTTTTAAAGAGAGAGAGAGAGAGAGAGAGAGAGAGAGAGAGAGCATAGCAGCAATACGGAGCAGTAGTTTTCTAGGTGTGTACTGTATGCCTTTGAGACTTAAAAAATTTCCAGCAAAGAGAAGTGCACAGTGTAAACTTGATGCATGTGTTGCTTTGTCCGTAATGATTGATGCGCATTTCACGGCAAATTTGAGCAATCTAAGATTGATCATGCCCCCCCCCCCCCAGTAGGTTAAGATACTGTTTAGCATCTTAAATGCAGACAAAATGGACAAGATATCAGCTGTGGACAAATGAACTACTCCTAGATCAAAAAAGTGCTGGGCAATGAAGGCTAGTCGTGCTAATTTCGGCTAGTAAAGTTTATCAGTACAAGTAGCTGCTACCTAAGGTCTTATCTTTCGGCTCAATAAGCAGTTGAGATTGCAAGTGGATCATCACTTCACTAGTAGGAGTATCTTTTTTTGAACTATATATTGATGGATCACTTCATTATCAAATTAAGCTGATCAAACCTCCTTCTATATATGCATAGTACACTAGTAATTAATTAGAGAGATCAGGATACTACTCTATTAAAGTTTGCTTATTTACTCAGTATCCGTGATTTGGTTGGGAGGCAACGAGCTTATAGGAGATCTCTCATGTATGCAAGCATTTGGCGATCTCATATATAATAATGCATCCCAATTAATACATCCACACACAGAATGTTTCATTTTCTGTCAACGAAAGCATGCAGGTACGTAAGTACCCTAGCTAACTCAACTTCTTTGTTAGTCATTATCGTTAAGCTCATCCCCCGGATAATCATGATGATTTTAAGGCCGCAAGCAACATAAGCATTGAGTACGTATACGTGGTTGCTAGGACTAGGAGTACTCTATCACATGCAAACCCAACATAAGCCGCCCTGTGTTTGTTGCAACGCGTTTGATCGAGCACACAACTGGAGTAGTAGTAATTAATTAATTAGTGCTGGATGTGGCAAATTAAATGTGCGTGATGAATGGCTTGTTAATGACGATGTCTCACCCAGAGAGACCGGCAACTTAATGAGCCCAGTGACTTTATAACATCACTGCCCGTACAACACACATTACTCTGTCATAGGCTTATAAATTGTTGGATGTGGATGGATATATTGGATCCGGTCTGAAGCAAACGAAACACATTACACGGCCGGGGCAGCATCCAGCCACTACGGGGGTGTTTAAATGCATGTGTGTAAAGTTTTAACATGTCACATCGGATATTATATAGGGTGTTGTATGGAGTGTTTGGACACTAATAAAAAAAACTAATTACATAATCCATCAGTAAACCACGAGACGAATTTATTAAGCCTAATTAATCCGTCATTAGCAAATATTTATTGTAGCACCATATTATCAAATCGTGGAGCGATTAGGCTTAAAAGATTCGTCTCGCAAATTAGTCGCAATCTGTGTAATTAGTTATTTTTTAGCTTATATTTAATATTTCATACAGGTGTTCAAACATTCGATGTGATAGGATGTAAAATTTTGAGGTGAGATCTAAACAGGCCCTACATTGCATTTGCATCTGCATCCATGCACATCATATATTCGACATTGCGATATGAGAAAAGCTTTAGATTTCGTCGCACATACGATGCTATGGTTTTATCAGTCACGGGCGCAAGTGAATCAGTTGTAGCTAGTAGCTTAGCTAGGTTGGTTGTTGCACAGGCTGCAGCTGCTTTGTTGCGTGCAACCTGGTGGACCATGCTAGCTAGTGTGCATATAATGCAATACAACCAGCAACAGATGCAAGGCTCCAACGTTGCATTGCTGCATGTATGTATGTATGGACGGTACGTGGGCCTGTCACATCGGCAGCATGCGTGCAATGTACACCGGCAACCAGCCGGCAATGGCACGTCCGGTTGGGATGCACGCTCACGCCCGCAAAACCTCCTTTTCTTTTCTCCCAATTACACGAAAGGCACATAGTACACGTGCATAAAACATACCCGTAAATGTGTACTTTTAATGAATAATGTTTGGTTAAGACCCGCTAAAATAATGATTTTCGCATGTGACTCTCTTAAGAGACCTGTCTATGAAAATAAATCTATTTTCACAGATAGACCTCTTAATAAACATGCCTAACACAAGGCTCGTCCTCACTCCCTCTTATTTTCTCTTCTCACCTATCTCTTTAAAAAACCTCCTTACTCTACTCGGCCACTCCCCTCTCTCCCTCTTATCCTCTCCTCACCCAAGGCCGACGGGAGCGGTGGCACCTAGGGCAGTGACGGCGGGCGGATCTGACCCCAGCAGACGGAGAGACAACAACAATGGCTCCTCCGCTGCTCCCTCTTCCTCTCCCTCTCCCTCTCACTCTCCCTCTCTCTTACTCTCTCCTTCGCCCCTCATCATCTTTGTCTCTCAAACTCTATAGGCTGGCAGAACACAAAATTTGACAATTTGACCCTTTCCGAAATCTAATTTCGCAAATGAAACGTGGCCAAAACTTATTTCAAAAATGACTCTTTTGTTCAACACCAAATGGTACAGTGCTAAACCATACGATTTGGCGCTAAACAAAAGGGTCGTTTTTCAAATAAGTTTTGGCCGCGGTTCATTTGTAAAATTAGTTTTCAAAAAGGGTCAAATAGTCAAATTTAATGCTGGCAGAAGCACTTGAGGATAGCAGCGGGTCCAGCGGTGCGTGAGGAGGTCGGCAAAAGAGGCGCACGTTGACGGCGGCAATGATGTGCATCGACATTACTAGCGGTGTTGCCTCCTTGGGGCATCTCCACCGCCTCAGGAGTGCCCAACCCCCTCACGGATCCATCACTGTCAGTCTCGAGTGCAGCAGGGTCTCGACAACAATGACGGCGGCTGAGATGGTTTGAGCTAGAGTTTTGACTTTTTGAATTTTCAAAAATGTACTCTCATATAGTCATGTATATCATAAATTGAACTCTGATTGGTAAATTTGTGGACACACTATTGACCATTACACCATCGGTATTTTCCCGACCTCTTGTTTCATTGATAGCAAAATTTGCTAAGGACATCTAAACTTTGTGTAATTGGCTGGAAGACATTGCAAAATCGCATATCTGCTAATGGACACCATAAAATTTGTATACTTGACTGTAGGACACCGAGGCAATATTTTATCAAATTTAGACATAAAGAGTTGAAATTTTAAAAAGACAAAATTACCCTTAGCCTGATTGAACCATCGCAACCCCGAACCCTATACCCACATGCACCCTACCCTAATCCCCATCCAAAGACCCTAACCCTAGGCGACGGCGGTGGCAGCGAGAGCTGGCAAGCAGTGCTGGGAAGCAGGTGATGGTCCTGATGGAACTGAAGTGGATAGGGCTGAGGGTAATTTTATCGTTTTAAGACTTCTCTCCCCTAGTTTTGCCAAAAATGATAAAGTATTATCTCGGGTGTCCTACAACCATTACATAAATTTTGTGGTGTCCATCAGGCATCAGCAGCGACATGATTTTGTAGTGTCCCTCAGTAAATTACATAAATTTTGAATTTCATGAAGCAATGTACTACCAACTAGGAGTTGTAGTCTTATGGACAAAATTCTGTGCTTAATCGGCTATAAATTAAACATGTGTACTGCTTGAAGCTTTGTATCCAAGCAGTACTGGATGGATGAATGTCAAACAAAATTCTGGCGGGAATCGAACTGAATTGTTGTAATCACTGGTACAAGTACTAGTACTAAAACTAAAGCAGCGACCGTATGATGATGAGTCGCCGTCCATTTGATAGCAACACGACCAACAAGTTGCGTTGTAGCTAGCCCGCGTCAGGTCGTGGCATATCCATCCATCCATTCATCTAGCTACACAACTATACAATTCTAGCCATCCATCTGTCCTTCTCCCCATCTGGCCTTTCAATTAGTCCTCTCTCTTGTCGTCTGCGTCTCCTCCAAATTATATATCTTGTCGACAAATTGGCACTTAGCAATTAGGCCCTCTTTAGTTACCAAAACAAAAAAATTTCACCCATCACATCGAATGTTCGGATATATGTATGGACTATTAAATATAGAAAAAAAACCAATTACACAGTTTACGTGTAAATTGCGAGACAAATCTTTTAAGTCTAATTGCGCCATGATTTGACAACGTGGTGGTACAGTAAATATTTGCTAATGATAGATTAATTAGGCTTAATAAATTCGTCTCGTAGTTTTCTGGCGGAATCTGTAATTTATTTTGTTATTAGACAACGTTTAATACTTTAAATGTGTGTCCGTATATTCGATGTGACACCTCAAAATAAATTTTTTTCCATCTAAACTGGGCCTTAGCAACAACCATGCTCTCATCACTTAATTACGAGCTAGCTATAGCCAAGAACCAAACAGCAGTTCACACCCATGATTGGCACAATTAATTTACTACTAATCATAATAATTAATACTCCTAGCTATACTAATCATTCATCCCATGCATGCATCACTGAGCTTGCATACGTACCAGCAGCTGCATCAGCAGGAAGAGGAGGAGATCGAGCTGGATCATCCGTTGTCGCTCTCGAACAGAGAACGTCGCAACAGTGACAGGTTCTTGATTAATCTATCTATTATAAAATAAGCATGCAAAAGGAGGAATCAATCGGCAGATATGTATGTGTAGAATCTAGCATCGACATAACGATTGGAGGATTTGTCTGAGCCACTCTTTTGGGTCCATGACCATGGTGAATCACCTAATCAACCCCACTTGTGGGATCATTTGTGTTTGTATATCTAAACAAGGTTCTCGGAACAGAATTGTTGCATCAATCATATGCTCCTGTCCATCTAACTACTGACTATATACAACTGCAGATATATTTACTAACTTTCCAAGTGGATTCGACCAGCCAATTCATGAATTTGGAATGGGGAAGAGCAATTCTAACTTCTCATGCTGCCATTCCGCAGGATAAATCATGTCGGGCATATCTATTTGTCAGACATCTTAAGCTCGGTTTCCCTCAACATAATTCTACTTTGCCAACGGATAATTATTATAGTGTCCTATCATATTGACATAATTTCATTTATCAAGAGTAATTAATTAGGATATCTATTTCATGTTTTACCCATATTAAATATCTTTGAAATCTCTCACTTTGGAAACTACACAAGCAGTTCCCATTCTTTTCTGACTAACATACATATTTTACCTTGGTTTCATCAGCACGTTTTTTAAATTGCTAAACGGTATATTTCATTCGGAAACTTTTTCTTTAAAATATTAGATAAATCCTCTTTTGGATTGGTAATAATTAAAATTCAGTTAATTATGCAGTAATAATGTTTTTTTTATTTTCCGTGCCTTAACTTCAACTTCATTTTCAATAGAAACGAACCCCACTTTACAAGGGGTAAACTCGCCTAAAAACGTACACTAATCTCGAACGGCATAATGCTTCCCGGAAAAAAAAACATACCCTGACTATTCCAGTGATACTGAATCTTACAGTTTGCTGTTTGCCAACCTGAATAGCGAACCTCCTGAAGCCAAATATCCTTGAGAGATCCGTGCAAATGATTCGCCAGTTGGGTTACTGCACCCCCTTCTTGGTCACCTCACCATCATTTTTAAGGCCGTGTAACCGTGTTCGTTGAAGTTGGAAACTAACCCCTCGCATGCATATATAATACAGAGCGATTTATTAGCATATACTCCCCCCGTCCCATAATATAAGAGATTTTGAGTTTTTTCTTATAACGTTTGACCACTCGTCTTATTCAAAAAATTTTGAAATTATTATTTATTTTATTTGTGACTTACTTTATTATCTATGTTACTTTAAGCCCAACTTTTCGTTTTTTATATTTGCAAAATAAATTTGAATAAGACGAATGGTCAAACGTTACAAGCAAAAACTCAAAATCCATTATATTGTGGGACGGAGGGAGTAATTAATTAAATATTAGCTTGAGTATTTTTTAAATATATTGATATGATTTTTTAAAACAACTTTCGTATAGATTATTTTTTAAAAAAAATGTACCCTCGTAGTTTCGAAAGCATGTGCGTGCGTAAAACATAGGATGGAGTTGGGAAAGTCAATAAACGAACTCAGTATAAAAGCTTTACCCCATGAAAAAAGAAAGAGTAGTAAACTAGTAATAAGGCACCACCAGTGCAACTACTTCTCGCAGCTAATAGGTAGCCAAATCTTTATGTATGGTGCAAAGCCTAGATAAGCCCTTTCCATTTCCTAAAAGAAAGCCTACAGAAGCTTTGAATCCCAAATGTTAGATGGATCTGGTCAACCGGAAACTAAGTGACAATTAAATTAACAGCGACCAAACCAAATCGGAGCACGATCAAATTAACAGCAGTAATGGTCCCCAGGCAATTGGTGCCGACCAGAGCAGTGTTCTCACGGCGCCAAAAAGGCTAATTCGATTTAAAAAAAAACATGCATAGTAGTAGAAGGGCTCGGCGTAAGTGAGTGAGGAATATTTGGTTGCCAGCAACGCTTTTTTAGGCTGTGTTCGACACCCCTCGTTCCCGACCCTCTCTCCCTCGTTTTTTCACGCGCACGTTTTTCAAACTGCTAAACTGTGTGTTTTTTTAAAAAAGTTTCTATACGAAAGTTATTTTAAAAAAAATCAAATTAATCAATTTTTGAAAAAAAATAACTAATACTTAATTAATCACGTGCTAATGGATCACTCTGTTTTCCGTGCGGAGGGAATGAGTTCCCATCAGGACATGCGAACGCAGCCCTAGTAGTATAAGATTAGACCAGTCTGATTAACTTAAATAAATACTATTTCCTCCGTTTTACAATGTAAGATTTTCTTGCATTGGTAGATTCATTAATATATATGTGTGTGTTTTTTCATTAATATCTATATAAATGTGAGCAATGTTAGAAAATTTTACATTATAAAACGAATGGAGTAGCTACTATATGGTTGTAGCTAAAGTTATAGCTAGCTTCCCTCTTAGTAGTAATAAATTAGGTTCTATACTCAATGAAGAGAATGGCAAAATCCTCTTAAAAGGGTAGTAAGGACTTTGATCATATACTTTCTCGCTCCCAAAAATACTTCATTTTTAATCTCACACATATAGATATAAAGCTGAAAAGACTGTAATACTGTGCACTTTTAACAAATTTAAATGTATTAATTACTCTAAAAGATACTCCCTCCGTCCTAAAATAAGTGCAGTTTTGTACTATTCACGTTCAACGTTTGACCATTCGTCTTATTTAAAATTTTTTTATGATTAGTATTTTTATTGCTATTAGATGATAAAATATGAATAGTATTTTATGTGTGATTAAATATTTTTAAATTTTTCACAAATTTTTCAAATAAAACGGACAGTCAAACGTTGGGCACGGATATCCACAGCTGCACTTATTTTGGGACGGAGGTAGTAAAGTCTTCGTGGGACAAGTGCGATAGACTTAAAAAAAAGTAGGCTGTGTTTAGTTGGATTCAAAGTTTGAATTTTAGTTGAAATTGGAGATGATGTGACTGAAAAGTTGTGTGTATGACAGGTTGATGTGATGGAAAAGTACTGAAGTTTGGATCTAAACTTTGGATCTAAACACAGCCGTATTGTTGCGAGGGAGGTAGTGGCATTAAGCAAGTACGGTAAATTTTGTTTGCAGATAACCTTCTGTACCATAAAAAAAAGAACCAGAGATTTTTACCCTTCTCTAAAAAGAAGTGTCTCTATTTAGAGATTTCTCTACTTAGATGAATAAATCATACTCTCTTCGTCTCTGAGTATTTGATAGTAGTTAGTTCGTCTTTTAACAAATCAACGTCAAATAGAAAAAACCAAAGGTAATATGCTAGCAGCAAATAGTGGCTGACAACCATATAGTCGTAGAATATGCGTGTACAACATGGTCTCTTGCAAGGTAGAGTAGCTACAGTGATGGTTGCCGGTGCAGTTGCTTTCAGTTGAGCAAGTGGGTAGGAGCCGTAGTAGTAGTTAGGTGAATCTGATGTGCTAAAATTTTGGGGAATTGAAGATTGTGGCAAATGGCAATGGACATGGCAATGGCAAAATTATGGCAAGTGAGGAGGAGGAGGAGGCAGTGCTACCCTGTGCTCCCTTGTGTTGCTCCAAAACACCGTCCTTTGCAGTAGCCCAGGCTCCTTAACTGCAGCATCTATTACTTCATTACACAACCATCTTGCACGTGTCCTGTCCATCCTCTGCATATGCTCCATGTCCTACAGCAACAAGAGATACTACATACTGGGTGTATCCAGCACTAAGATTTCCATTTTATTTTTACCACAGTGCTATCTTCAGTATCTCCCCAATTCTAAATTAACACATATATCTATTCAGATTGATATATCAAATCTTATATTAAAGTTGTTTATTTTAAGGCGAATGGACTTGTACATAGGAGTAAAATCCTAGAGATTTTTTTTGGGTCAGAATCAAGTGTATGTTTTCGGTACAAACACAAACCTGCATTATGATCCATCATACAGGTCATGATGGAAGTTGTGCAGCCATGCATCCGTGCGAAACAAAACAATCCGGGAGATTGTTGTTGTTTTCGGGGAAATTTGGTGGTCGTTTTCGAACAGTAGGCTGATTTGAAGGAAGAAACGGGGAGAGGAAAGGTGGTGGTGAGCTGGACTGAAATCAGCAGCGGTGGTGACTGCAACCGGCCAAGCAGGACGACGTTGCTGCTGCTGTTGGAGTCACTCTTGGACTGATACGGCGGCCACAGGAGGGACCACGCAGTTGGTGACGACAAGGGATCCGGAGAACTCGCTTCCTCCATGTGACTATCCATCCATCATTCGAACTGGGAGGAGCAAACTTTTCTGCCTGCCTTGATGAAAGCTCCTCCCCTCCACAATTTCTCAATCTCCCCGGAAACAAATCCCCTGTAGGATTTCTGAAAATTCTATATGATCCATAGTAGAAATTCGATTTCGATCAGGTGTTTGGGAACCAAGGATTATAAAAAAACAAAAAAAACGATGAGAACCGCTTTTTTTTTCTGGTTTTCGTTGACTTCGTTGTGGATCGAGCTGACAAACCAGTTGGTAAATCTTTTCAATTTTTAAAAAATCAAATAAAATTTAGAATTTTGTTAACATTTGTTTAAGTTTATGGTTTTCATAAAAATAGACAAGACCACTCCGGAGTGGTATTCAGTGAATGATTTTGCGAACCATGTGTGAGACTCGTTTGAGTTTCAAAAATTTTTATGGAATTACCATGCTCCGGTCTAAGGTCATGTTCATTTTTTTTTCTTATTGATTATTGCATGCACGCTTCCTAATGGTATTGTGGCCGAGTTTAGTTCCAAAATTTTTCTTTAAACTTTCAATTTTTTCATCACATCGAAACGTCACATCGTTCCAATTTCAACCAAACTTCCAATTTTGACGTGAACTAAACACACCCTATATTTCCTTGCTAAAAATTTCTTCATTGGTATATATTAGGTGATGCCCTGCGCTTTGCTGCAAATATATGTTATATAATGAAGAAATGATGAAATGATTTGAATTGAAATATTTTAAAAATGATTTGAGAATGATGATTTATCATGTATATGTTTAGTTTTAGAAAGAAATAAATTATGGATATAATTACTATATACTTGCATGTTAAGCTTTGTGTGTTTTAATGGGTTGATGTGATATGCTTGTATGTAGGTTTTAGGAGTGGTAATAAATACCATATTTGCATGTTTATCGGTCATTAGTGTACATTAGTTTTATAGAAAGAAGAGATTTCGTAGAAAACTTTTTAAAATTAACTTCTTCACTTTTTAAATATTTAATTCATTCTGGTTCAAGTGTGGAATTATACTACTTCACTTAGAGCAGGTACAATAGCAGACTATAAGCCAACTATAAACATATTTTAAGGAGATAAAAGATAAGAGATAAGAGCAGCATGCTAAAGATTTGTAGCCAGATGCAGCACGGACTTCAAGATACACGTGTATGACAGGTGGGACCAAACATTAATTATTTAGAGCAAGTTTAATAGTATAGCCAACTAATTACATACTACACTATTAATACCTGGTCCCATCTGTCATACACATACTGTGTCTTGGAGTCCGTGCTATAGCTGGCTACAAATCTGTAGCCCGCTGATATTCTCTCTCTTCATTTATCTCCTTAAAATATATTTGCAGCTGGCTTATAGCCTGCTATTGTACCTGCTCTTATAAGTAACTATTGTATGAATTGTCTATTAAATTGACTATATGTGATTTGGAGCAAATAATTAGCTATACTATTAAACTTGATCTTAGGATTCTGGTCAGAATGGGATTAAATCCTGCGAACTGTTGGTGAAATTTCGACGACCGAGACAACATATGCCCAATGATACCGTATTGATTTGTTTTGTCTGTTCCATGCATTGGTTAGGCTAATTCTCACGCTAAGTGGCTATAGTACCCCCGCACTACAGTACAGTGATTACTGGTCATGTTCAAAACTCAAAAGAAACATGTTGGTAGAGTGAATCTGAACAAGACGACAAATGATCCTATCTCTCATCAGTTCCATTGTATAGGAGTCGTAGTAGCAGGAGTATTCAACATTTCTACGGACGCTCTCGCCAGCACAAAATTGAATCAGACAAGCAGTATACTATGTGCTAAGAGCAAGTTTAATAGTGTAGTCTACTACTAGCTCTAAATTATCTATAGCCAATGTAATAGTCAATTCATACAATAGTTGCTTATGATAGTATTAATATCTGGTCCCACCTATCATACACATATTACGTCTTGGAGTCTGTGCTGCAGCTGGTTACAGATCTGTAGCCCGCTGTTCTTTTCTTTCTTTTTTTTATTTCTTTAAAATATGTTTATAGCTTACTTATAGTCTGTTATTGTACCTGCTCCGATGACACAAGCAGTTAACAGTGAGACCGCTCCGAATGTCCGACATTCTGACGAAGAAGATGTTACTACTAGTCCTGATTCAGAGTTTTTCACCGCCAAAACAGGGAGGTAAATGCATGTTGACTCGTCGGTCAGGGTAAAGCCCGTACGCTTAGGAAACGAGTCAAGGGATTCTTGATGACAGTGAGAGGTTAAAACCCAAGAGTACTTCCATTAGCTATGCTAGTAATTACTGCTACCTGCCGTGCCGATGGAGCATCCGGGTGGTGTTAAATTGGATTCTTCCGTTTGGTGGAGACGAAAACGATTTGGGAGAGAATTCGTATGGAAAATCTTCTATACTAGTATACGAGGTACTAGTACTACAGTACGTAGAAGCAGAAGCTGAGGAAGTGAAGTGGAGTAGTACTCGTACAGTAGGCAAGAACAAAGCTGCGACTGCTGCGGCTGAAAACGACGGTGCAACAAAAGCGAGCGAAAGGCGAAAGGCGAGCAATCTGTAGTATCTGCTGTGTGTGGCCTCTGTATTATCTGTCGCTTCCGTTCCGTCATGCCAAATTTGCCATGGTAGATTGGTAGTAGCAAACCTGCAGCCTTCGCTCGCACAAACACACGCACCATGGCATGGCATGCCATGCAAAGGCGCACGCACAGGCACGCGCGTGCGCACACAAAAGTCGGTGGAACGCCAAAAGATGAGCCAAAAGCTAACCGGGTTGATAAAAAGTCCACCAGTTGCATCAACGTGGTACCCGACCTTGTTTATTTACTACCTTTCCCCATCTAGTCTAATCTAACCTTACTTAGTTACTCCTTCAGTTTTAAAGTATAACTATTTTTATATAGCTTAAAATCTTATATTCTAAAGTAGAGTAATTAGTAAACACATAATAAAATATAGACACATATCCTCTTTCATCAAACTAGTTATCGTTATCTATTTTTCATGACCGACACCAAATACCTAGAGTTTGGGTTAGGCCATTCACGACGGCCTCTCCCTTCTCACCTTAGACATCAATGTGGCGTCCCTCTCTAGCACAGATCGGGGAGACAGGCCGATGAGCTTAGCGGCGTGGAGAGGAGAACGACAAGCTTGCTGGCTAGGGTTCGAGCGGGTGCGGCAACTACTCTCTCCAATGATGACCGTTGTAGCCTCGCATGGGGTGTAGAGTTGAGGCGTTGCACAAGGCCATGAAAGCGCATGGCCACGACCCCCACAGCGTGGCCGCGCTATTCTCACTCATGCCGCACGATAGCTTTTCTGACAAAGAGCGTGTGCCCAGTTTAGGTTACAAATCTCGTTCGGCCCCACTCCGAGCCAAGCTGCTAGAGAATCTTCTATTATCATGGGTTGATCGAATGCCACATATGTGCACTGACCTTATAGTTTGCGCAAGTGATGATGGGAAGAAATGTGGCATTATAGATTAGTAGATTAGTAGAAAAAGGATGTGCCTTGGATCAATGGAGGCAACAAGAAAGTTAGCAACAAACAGTTGATGAGACAATTAGAAACAGATTAACATGGTGCAGAGACGATGATAACCGATTGATGGTTATTCTTCCAAGGCCATCAATACAATGTTGCGACATGGAAAAAAAGGAGGGGAGCATGAAAATCATGCGATTTGAAGATCAAATTATAAACTGTTATGGTTTGATGTAGGAGCGTTGTTGAAAAATAAGGGATAGTACCTAGTGTGCGGGTGGCGTAATAGAGATTGAGAGCTAGGATAATGATTAAATGATGAATAATAAGGTAAGGTGGAAATTGTAAAAATGTACACATGTTTATTTAAGTGTTACAGGTTCACCCAATAGGATAGCCACACATTAAAAATCAGGATATTGAATCCGGTACATCTTAAATCTACATGAGCAACATCCAAAAGATAGGAGTATGCTCATAGGCCTTCATAGAGAAGAGCTAACCTCACACTCATCATTGCTCTTCTCCTCGACCATTGAGGTCAGTGAGCTACGATGTGATAATCACGAATTGAGATCGCATGATTAAGAAATAGGATAATGTCATAATCAGGAGATCGTCGGGAGAATGACGGTGACACGGGCATAAGGCGGCTCTGGTACGACAACAGATTATATCAGTTTTTCTTCATGTAAGCTTACACCATATCTTATGTTCTCGTGGTTTGATACTATGCAA
This sequence comes from Oryza sativa Japonica Group, assembly GCF_034140825.1. Lineage (NCBI taxonomy): Eukaryota > Viridiplantae > Streptophyta > Magnoliopsida > Poales > Poaceae > Oryza > Oryza sativa. The sequence goes on along the minus strand of NC_089041.1, from coordinate 29,168,789 downwards.
TCGTCTTTCTTTTCTATTCAGATTCATTGTTAAACGAGTAGCTGCTATATTTCGGGAGCAAGAGAACAATAGTACTGAAGTACTACAGCTCCCATCGAATGGCATATTCACTCAAAGAAAAAGCTAATTTAAATTTTCAAACTTAATTTTGACATTAATTTTGAGATATTTTTAACGTAGTTTTTTTTTCAGTATTAGCTTTTAAGTCACCAAGAACACATATATAAAAGTTTTATTTATTCTCTAATAAGCTTAGCTTATTAGAAAAAAGCCAAACGATAAGGCCCTACATGAATTGATCACAATAGACGCCCTGGCCTTGCTGAAATGGTAATGTCACCTGCTGTGGTTGACGTGGCAACTGCGTATCATGCATGTAAAGCCGATTTACTCGAGGGAGGGAAATGGAAATGGAAATAGAGTGCCCTGATCACAAAGACAGCAGCGTCGTCCACCCAACAACAAAGAAACAAAACAGGTGGGGCCCCACCCGTGCAGTGGGTCCCTGGGGAAAGTGATGTCGAAATTATCCCCCGTCATTTGTTTATTGGATTTGTGCATGATAGGACGCGCTTCTGTGGCGACGGACCGAAAGCGACCGTGTTTGTTTGACAGGGAAATCAGACGCAGCCATTGCATTTTTTGCAATTCCTCCCCCCTCAACCCACACCACCCCTGCATAATTCCAATTCCAACCGGATCATATGCACTTCCTAATCCCTCATTAGTAGTACTAAACTCAAACTCGCGTGAAGAGTTGAGATGGATTATGCTTTCCTTCTTTTTTTCTTTTGTCTGAAATCTGAATGAACTCTCTCTTCTGATCGCCATCTCGTATCCACTGTAGCAGTTCATTTTTCAGAGAGACACCCATCTACAGTTAAAAAAATGGTGAGACAAGGCCATTCTTACGGGGAAACCCGCAGTTTGAAGGCATAAAAAAAGAGAGGCAAATGGCGTCGCAGCGTGTGAAACAGTATCCCTGGGGACAGAGACGGGGTTTAAGATAATCCAACCTCATGTCGATAAATATGATTTCTCATGGGGAAGTGTGCCATCTTATCGTGAAAGGCCCTCATCTCATCTCGCTGCAGCGGCCCTGCGGTTTTTTTGCAGCAGCAGCGGCAGCGCAGTGGGCAGAAAGGACAAAGAGGAACGGGACGGTGGCTGCTGCAGCCTCGAGAAACGCTCCCCTCACCTCGTGTGGGTCCCTCCCGGTCAGCACCCCATATTACGGCCGTGTCACTCATCACCAAAAAGCTCAAAATCATGTATCTGACGTGGGATGTTTGATCGGACGTCGGAAGAAGTTTTCTACACGAATGAAAAAATAATTTCATAACTCTTCTTAAAACCGTGAGATGAATTTTTTTAGCCTAATTAATACGTCATTAGCATATGTGAGTTACTGTAGCACTTATGGCTAATTATGGACTAATTAGACTTAAAAGATTCGTCTCGCAATTTTCATGTAAACTATGTAATTACTTTTTATTTTTATCTATATTTAATACATATGTTTTTGGAAAAAAAATTGATAACTAAACCAGACTAATTCCCCTATTTTGTTACCTCATTATTCTCGTATTCCCCTTTTATTACCGTACGGATCCTCCTGCAGTAGACTGGCGCAATTAAATCTCCATCTTCTTGCTCGTACAACGTAAATACTCGTCTCGTATTCCCCTTTTATTACCGTACGGATCCTCCTGCAGTAGACTGGCGCAATTAAATCTCCATCTTCTTGCTCGTACAACGTAAATACTCGTACTACTACTGCCAGTGTACAGTAAGAGGAAGAGAGTGATGGAGCTAGAGGCTGGAGTGCACTGGAGCGGATCGAGCCGAGCTCAGCTGGAGGAGCTGGAGCTGGAGCTCGACATGTATAAAAATGGGGTCCACGGAGATCCAGATCTATCCAACGCTCCACGCACCCATCCTCCTCACATCAGGCAGCAAAAACAAAAGCAAAATTACTTACAGCAAAAACAAAAAATTTCACCAAAAACACCCTGAAAGAAGGCTCAAAATTACAATGCAAAAACATTTTCGCGAAAAACACCCTGGAGAAATTGTGGCATCACCTGTCACTCCCCCGGCCCCAACAAAAGCAAGGGGCAAGCCAAGTAAAGAAAGGAGTAGTATAGATCGATAGGGATGCAGCGCACTAGTACGAGTACTACTTCTACTACATAGCCATAGCTTAGCTTCTTGTTCTAGCTCGGCTGCGAGCGAGCTCTTCTTCCTCTGGGGGAAAATGGAGCTCTTCCTCTGCTCTTCACTGCCTCAGTGGCGCCGCTCCCACTGATCTCTCTCTCGTCTTCTTCTTCTTTGAGCTTGCTTTGCTGCACACTCTAGTGGTGGTAATAGAACACAGCTCAGCAGCAGCAGCGGAGCAAGAAGCCAAGAAGCCAAGAAGCAACGAGTGTTGTGGTAAAGAAAGCGGAGGAGGAGGACGAAGAAGCTCGATTGCTTGCTTGCTGTGGAGCTCGCCATGGACGCCTACGAGGCGACCAAGGTGGTGTTCTCGCGGATCCAGGCGCTCGACCCGGACCACGCAGCCAAGATCATGGGCTTCCTCCTCATCCAGGACCATGGCGAGAAGGAGATGATACGCCTCGCTTTCGGCCCCGAGGCGCTGCTCCACACCGTCATGGCCAAGGCCAGGAAGGAGCTCGGCCTCCTCCCGGCGTCCGGGCCCGGGACGCCCACCTCCGTGGCGGCGGCCGCGGCCGCCGCCCACTCGCCCTTCATGCTCTCGCGGCAGAACTCCGGGCGCTGCGGCACCGCGCCCTCGCCGCTCTCGGTGTCCTCCCCCTCCTCGTGGGCGCCTCCCCCGGTGTTTTCGAGGAACAACAGCATCAGCAATGGCGCCGGGGAGGAGATGGTCGGCCTCGGCGACGAGCTCATCAGCCCGGCCAACGGCGGGGGCCCGCCATCGCCCTTCTTCGGCGGCGACCCGCTCATGGACGAGCTCCAGCTGCAGGACCAGCTCGCGTTCCTCAACGAGGGCGGCGTCCCCGCGGGGCACCAGATGCCCATGTTCGACGGCGGCGAGTGCCGGAGCCCCGGCGGAGGCGACGGCGGCCTTTTCTCCTACAACCTAGGGTGGGCGAACGGTGGCCCCGGACACCGCCGGAGCGCGTCGGTCAGCGAGCTCTGCCTCGGCGGCGCCGACGGCCTCGGCTGGAAGCCGTGCCTCTACTACGCGCGCGGCTACTGCAAGAACGGCAGCGCTTGCCGGTTCGTCCACGGCGGCCTCCCCGACGACGCCGCCGGCAAGATGGACCCCTCCGCCGTGGAGCAGCAGTGTCAGGACTTCCTCATCCGCTCCAAGTCCCAGCGCCTCGCCGCCGCCGCCTTCCCCTACTCGCCCACCGGCTCACTCCCCGGCTCGCCATCCGCAGCCACCAAGTGTTTGAGCTTGCTCCTCCAGCAGCAGCAGCAGCAGAACGAGAGCCAGAGGTGCCAACTTTTTCCACCTCCGAGCTCCTCCTGGAGTACCAGTATCCCTTTAACTTAGCTCCGATTCCGTCGATTTGCAGGGCGGCGGCAGCGGCGGCGCTGATGCTAGGCGGCGACGAGGCGCACAAGTTCATGGGGCGGCCGCGGCTGGAGCGCGCCGACTTCGCGAGCATGATGAACCCCGGCTCGCGCCAGATTTACCTCACCTTCCCGGCGGATAGCACCTTCCGCGAGGAGGACGTCTCCAACTACTTCAGGTAGTATACTATAATCCCACCGCCCACCGTCACCGCCATGCCATAGCTTTAATCTGATGATGCCCTCTCAATTGAAGCATCTACGGCCCCGTCCACGACGTTCGCATCCCGTACCAGCAGAAGCGCATGTTCGGCTTCGTCACCTTCGTCTACCCGGAGACGGTGAAGCTGATTCTCGCCAAGGGCAACCCGCACTTCATCTGCGACGCCCGCGTGCTCGTCAAGCCATACAAGGAGAAGGGCAAGGTCCCCGACAAGTACAGGCAAGCCGAGCTTACTTACAGTCCACATTGCCTCTCTAGGTTGATCCCCTATAACCAATTTGTAACTTGCTGTTACTTTGCAGGAAGCAGCACCAGCCGGGCGAGAGGGTGGACTTCTCCAGCTGCACTACTCCAACTGGACTCGATGCCAGAGACCCCTTCGACATGCACCAGCTCGGTGAGCTTTTGCGATCATCTTCTTCATGGTGATTGGGTGAATGATTGTTGCTGAAATCGCATGAGTCTGTTTGTAATGGTGTCAGGTGCGAGAATGCTGCAGCACTCCAACAGCGCGAATGAGATGCTGCTGAGGAGGAAGCTGGAGGAGCAGCAGCAGGCCGCCGAGCTGCAGCAGGCGATCGAGCTCCACAGCCGCCGCCTCATGGGGCTGCAGCTGCTAGACTTCAAGTCGCGCGCCGCCGCGGCGCCGACCCCCATTGGCAATCCTTTCAGCGCTTCTCAGACCGCCGCCAACGCGACCGGCGAGTCGCCTCCCGATTCCGGTAGGACCTGGTGTATCCGACCGAACGACGTTTCACCTGTTGCCGCGCCAGATGCAGTGTTGCTAATGTTTACCATGGCGGATTTGCTTGCTTATAGGGGAGCTCGGTAAGGGAAGCGGCTTCCTTCTTGCTCACAAGAAGGCGGTCAACGGAGCCGATAAGGAGGAATCCACCGGAGAGTCCTCCAGCCCTAACACAGACAGTGACCAAAGGTGGAATTTTGCGATTAACATATTGTCTCATCGTCATCATTTAATCATTTGTTATTTTCGCCACACTTAGCTTTCGTCCAGCAATGCAGACAAGTAACATTTCACCAAACTGATCTTTTTTCCTCTGCCCATTGTGCTTGCTCTCTTTGGCAGTGTGGAGCATAATCTGCCGGACAGCCCGTTTGCGTCGCCGACCAAGTCCGCGGGATTTGCTCGCGATCCTTTCGCTCCCACTGAGGCGGAGATCTCCGCCACCGCGTCGACTGGTTGTAGCGCCACCTATGTTGGCATCAACAATGGCGCCAGCAATGGCGGCACTAACCATCTCCTACCTTCTGCCTTGGACATGCCCTCACCAAAACCTTATTTCTTCCCCATGTCCAGGTATGCATCATAATAATGTATGGCCCCAAGTGCTATTTTAGTATTGCAAATTAGTACAGTATGCATCTGGGCGCCATGATTTGCTGAGTGCTATCATTCATTCATATGCATGCAGGCTGGCCTCCGATCACGGCGCGATCGGAATGTAAAGTTGTTCTGAATGGAAGTGAGTAATACTACTACTGCCTAATCCTAGTAAGCACCTCAGTCCTCTTGCCTTTCCACAAAGTCTATATCAAGCTCTCAACTCCATGCTTCCTAGTATTGAATCATTTGCTTTTCACCCCCCATTGGAATGATGGTGCCTTACTCTCTTTTCCTCTGTCCTTGCCATCACTTGCCCCTTGCAGGAATACTAGCAGCAAAGAAAAAGAGAATAGTGGAATATAGGAAAAGAGTGGAGAAGTTGCAGCATAGTGTTAGTTTCAGTCACCCCCCTTTTTTTTTACTTTCCTTTTCTTTTTCATTTTTCAAGAAGATAGCTTTATTAAACCATAAAGAGAAGAAAGAGGATGCCCTGGCCTCCAGAAGAGAAGCAGCAGCAGCAGCATCAATCAAGCCACCACCAACCACACCACCAATGTTTTAAAATGCAGTGCCATTCAGATAAAAATTTAGAGCCCCTCCTATTACTACCATATCATATCACCTTAGTTAATCTTAGTTACTATTACCACCCACCGACCCACCACCATTGATGAATTACCCCCCAAAGCTCTTGATAAGCTACCACCAAAATAGCCACTAGTTTTATAGCATTAGGGGTGATGTTTAGCCACAAGACTAGTACTAGTACCAACCACAAGATACATGTAACACTACTACTGCCTGATTGCAGCTGTGTGCAAGGCAGTGAGTACAGCAGATATGTAATGGACCCAAGAACAAGTGACAGGTTTGAGTGAGAGAGAGAGAGAGAGAGAGGAAGGCTTAATTAGCTAGTGTAGTGTATGTAAAATCACAAGAAGATGAACAAGTCAGTCAGTGTAGGTGTGATGAAAGGGGAAGGACCACTCACTGCTGATGCTGCACCATTCTGTTGTGCCAATGTGGAGATGTGTCAGCGTTGGTGTTCATGGTCCCCCTGATCAGCAAATGCAGTCCCAATACAAGAAAAAAAAAGGAAGTTTCTTTTTTTCTTTTATAATTTCTTCATGGCCTTCGCCTCATACCATATGTATTTCTCTGAATGAGTTGAATCACTCACCTGTCCCAATTGCGTTGAGATTCACCTTCTCCGGCGACGGTGGCCGCCTCCATGGGGCGGTGCTGGTGCCGGGGTGGGGGTCGGATACGGAGAGGAACGGCGGCGGCGGCGAGGCTTGAGTTGTTCTTGCCGTCGCCGGCGCCAGCGGTGGCGCGGGGGTGGGGACTGACGGCGTTAGGGCTTGGGTATTGTTTACCTTTGGGAGAGTAGAGTATTAGAGATCGTAGGGTAATCCGAGATTTATGCGGCTGGATGTTTAATATTACCACTTTAGATTTGGTATTATTTAAGAACTGATGTTTTTTTTCTTGCTAATTTTCATTTTTAGTACTTTGTCCACTGTAGTTGACTGTCATAGAAAGAAGAAAGGGAAGATAAAATTTTTAGAAATAGGTTAGCTTTGGTTTTTACCATTATGATGCCGCCTAATTTTCTACTGCTGCCTCCAAGGTGAGTAGGACTACATATATGTTCCCACTCTTTCTAAAAGAAGATTCGGTCGAAAATGGGAATTTTAGGAGAATAAATAAATGGGCATAGTAGCTCTGCTAGTGGTAATAACGCATTATTAAGGATAAAGAAGAGGGAAGGCGTAAAAGTGGCACCTTTGGTGACATGCTTTTGGGGATGCTAGTGCCAACAGCCACCCCCAGCGTCAACATCCAGTAATAAAAAAGAAATGGACGTGAATACGACGGTACAATTAAAATACTCCCAAGAAAAACCCACACAAACAAGTTATCACTCCCTCAATCCCATTTTAACACAGCTATAAGTGTTGGTGTCTAACTTTAATCATCTATCTTATTTATTTATTTTATAAATCATCTAATAATAATAAAAATACTAATTATTAAAAAAATTAAAATAAGATAAAACGATCAAAATTAGATATAGAAACTTATAGGGAAGTTCTACTACTTCTACTCCCATTATTGTGATCTCCTGTAAATAAACTTGTTGCAGCAGCAGTGGTAGGTTTGCTCCCTACATTCGCAGTGCCAATCATCCTATGAATAAAGCCCAGGTCAAAGTAGTAAAAAAAATTAATCCATTCGCGTTTTCACCGCAGCGCCGGTGTGGTAGATCGGGAAAAGGGGGTGGGGGGAAGCAAGCGTGGGTGTGGGGCCCAGGATGTCAGGCGTGGGTGACGCCCACGTGTCCGTGCCGCTGTGTGTGCGTGCATCCGACAAGGACGCTACACTGGGCCGGGCCCATTTGCTGCCGGATTTCCGCGGAGCACATCGTCTCGTCTCATCGCATCGCATCCCATCCCAGATTTGTTGCAGCAGCCAGCTACCCGCCCCCAGCTACTGCACTGTACGTGTACGGTGTACCTGTACACGTAGTAACTTTTTCCCTTTGTCCTCTTTTCAATCAGACGCATGCAATGCATTGCACCTACTCCTACTCGCTGTATAGTAGTATACTACAGTAATCACTAGTACTAGTAAAAAGGCCGTAACTTTTGGGCGTGTCCGCTGTTCGGATGCACGTGAATGCTTGCAGAGGGGCGCATCATCGATCCATCTTTCAATTACTAGTGTGGACCAGTCAAACGAGGGCAATTTGCAGGTAATCACCCTGCCTTAGGCTCTGCTTAGAGAGCTTCTAGCTGAACAGTTTAGTTTTTGGTTCACATTATGAGAAGTTGTAGAAGTAGAATAAAAAAATAAACTAAAAGTTTCAGATTATCAGAAGCTAACTACCAACCAGCTGCTTTTCAGAATCTTAAACTCCCTAAACAAACCCTAATCAATTAACAGATTCAGCACATCAGGAGAGCAGACCGGCTGGATGGTACGTATCCGTGGCTTTGCAGTTTGCAGGAGAAAGGCACAGTGGCCTTTCCTGAATGGCTGAATAGTCAAAGCATCGATGGGCAGCAGACAGGGTTGGCCACGCTTGGGCTGGTTAATTAATCCAAGCTTTTCTCTATCAATGAAATATTTTTAATGAAAATATATCCGTCCATTTGCTTGGCAAGTGTGCGTGTGCGTGCCATGTTGTTGTGTGGCACCTCACTGGAGGGTACACTACAGGAGGAGTATTTTGATACTAGTACTAGTGTGTGTATGATACATTGGCACCGTGGTCGAGTCGAGAGAGATGGGGCTTTGCATGTGCTCCCCATGTGCCCACTGCCCTGTGCCCATCTCCGGTTTGTCCCCCTCTCGCTCACCCTGATTCAATACTACTACAAGTATTCCTTCTTTTTTTTTAAGACATAAGTGTGTACAAGTATTATTGTTTGTCTATGTATAGTACATCTCGCATGCAATGTATACGGATGGATGGATCGATCAAACACCCCTGTTATTAGTTGATTTGTGACCATGCATGCGAGATCTAATCCATGGCGTTGTTATTGGCCACAGCGGCTGCATGCTCATGTGTGGCGACGTACGTACTACTCCTACGTGATGAAGCTGCCGGCATAAATTTTCCGGCGACAGGACAGGCACCAGTACGGAGAGCAACGTAAGATAACTCTGCATACGTGTGTGTATAGATCCACGTCAATTAGTCGCAATACTAACTACGTCCTAAAATGTAGCTATTTCTAGCACAGTAGTTTGTCCTAAAATGAAGCTATTTTTCTACCTACCTTCTCCTGTCAACCTATCACAATCATTCTTTTTCACCTACTTTCTCTTTTCAACCAATCACACAACTTTTTCAATCATTCTCACCTACTTTCTTAATACTCATGCCAACCTAAAAAATACTTACATTTTGGGACGGAGGAAGTATATCTCAGTACTATCATTCTATCGAAATGTCTTGGGTGATGAAAAATTACTCCCTCCGTCTCATTTTAAGTGCAACCATAATTTTCCGCGCTCAATTTTGATCACTATTTAATTTTTTTTATATAATTAGTGTTTTTATTGTTATAAGATGATAAAACAAGAATAATACCTTACTCGTGACATATGTTTTTATTTTTTATTAAATAAGATGAACGGTTAAAGTTAAGCATGAAAAACTATACCTACACTTAAAAAAATAGGATGGAGGTACCTAGCATGCATTTCCAGCAGAATAGACGGATGGACGATGGATGTGCTACGTCCAACGCATAGCTGCGACTACAGCTACAGATGGATGGAGACTATGCCGTCGCTACCATCTCCGATGGCCAGAAAACGAAAGGGATACGGATAATTAATTATTCGAGACGAGGTATCCAATTTTTTCTTGGCTTTCTTATCACCCGAGACTAATCCGATATTTCCCTGCACAAACCAGTGGTTCATTATTCGGATTACATCTACTACTCTATGCTCTTGCACGGCCAATTCGGTCTCTCCCCAATCAGCAGGCTTTCCCATGTCTGTCTGTCCAGCACCAACACCACCAAAGATAAAAATCATCATCTCCACCTGATAAAAGTGTGGAACCTCTCAAAGCAAAAAACACCTGAAACCTCAAGGCCTGTAGCTTGAGGTTTTGATCTAAACAGGCCCTTAGTGCATGCAAAAGCAGCATTTTTTTTCCTCTTTTCTGAATCTTCACCTGATAAAAAGTATAAAAAACAGAGAGAGAGAGAGAGAGAGAGAGAGAGAGAGAGAGAGAGAGAGAGAGAGGGATATTGGGCTCCTGCTTCTGCGACAAAAACAAGGCCTGACATAAGCCGCCATGGTAGTATTGTACAATCAGATGTGTGGTCTTGATGATGATTAGTATATGATCGAATTGTATTCGTGCATTCCCCCCCACAGACAATGGCGAATTTTTGTCCCAGTCCAATTCTTCCCATATGACCAAACCAGTTGCATCCCCTTGCACTACTGAAGGATGCATTTTGTGAGATTTCTTAACCTTGAAAGGCAGCATGCAGTTACCAGTACTGTTTTCCAAATTCGAGACAGGCTTTCATCAATGAAGGTGGTAGTACTCCAGCACAGTGATACTACTATATTCGATCGAGGAAAGAAAATCTTGTTTGTTTAGGACATACCAGTTGCAAATCTGTCTGTCCCTGCTTGCTTCTGCCGCTCGCTTCTTGTTTATCACTCCATCTCCCCCCCAACTCGCCCTTGGTACGTGGTTCGCTGCAGGTTTCCGAGGTAAGTAAAAATTAACGAGACGAAACACCATGCAAGCTACTAGCCCCGTGCGCACGGGAGACCGCGCCGTCGTCTTCTTCGTCTCGGCGATCGATCTGTTCGTACGTTCGTTCGTGGTCGTCTGCAGGTTGGTTTCCTTCAGACGCACGGGGACGAGTTTGTTCTCTACCAGTACTACTACTAGTAGACAGTCTACTTATACTAGCAGTAGTATATATCAGCTGTGTATTTTTAGCCGAGTTGGGGTTGGAGTGGTGTGTGTGTGTGTCGGCGTTTCTTGGCGGGCGAGGCGTTGTTTCTTGCTGTGTACGGTTTCCATGTTTGTTTTGAGTATGTTCATCGCTAACGTAACGACTTTAATTGCTAGCTGCTCCTGTTTTTGCAGCAAACCGATGCGATGCGGATGCGAATGCGAATGCGAATGCGAATACGAGTCGTCTTTAATTCGTTAGTTGATGCGGATCGAGCTGGATTAGTTGTTCACATGCATCCCCATTTATTAGGGCTATCTCCCCTAATATAATCCTCTTTGTTAATTTTGAGGGACAATCACAATCTCTCTGGTCGAAACTAATCCAGCGCGGTGTGTAGGGCTGATGAAATTTGATGCCAGCCCATGAGATTCTCCTTGCGTGTTCAGGTCCATCAACAGGATATGGCCCAATCTAAGCTGGGTTTAATGTTTCCTTCCTCGAGAAACGGATGAACTAAGCACAATAAAAGCCCACCATGTGACTGCAAAACTATTAGCATGTGTTTGGTTGGGGGATATGGTGGGATGGGTTAGGTCCATTCCTGTTATTTGGGATGGGTTGGACCCAGTTTCTGTTTGGTTGGAGGGATAGAACGGACCCTGTTTTTTGTTTGGTTTGAGGGATATGGTGGGTCAGAATGGTTCTATCCTCTGTTTGGATGGAGGGATAAATGTGGGTTGTTTTGGTGGAGATATCTCCTGGTGAGGTTACCTCACATATGAAATTACTTGGACAAAATCTCCATAAAATCCAGGATAACATGCACAAGTACTAGAAATACAGCTATGTATTAGTTCCCATGATGGTTTTGACGGTTAGCCCACATGTCATCAGCAAGTCCTTGTCTGAACTGAACCATCAATGCATGGTCATTTGCTTGCCCAAATGGCTCTGTTGTGGTCTCACTTATTAAATCTAATGGATCTGTAATAAACTGATCAATTCCATCATTTATGACCCAATTATGAATAATGCAACAAGCTACAACAATATCTACTTGAGTTGGATAAGGGAAGAATGGGGTGGCATCATCTAGAATTTTGAACCTCCTCTTTAGTACCCCAAATGCACGTTCAACTGTGACACGAAGGGACGAGTGCCTAAGGTTGAACAACTCCTTCTCATTTTGCACCGGATTATTCCCCCACTCTTTCAAGTGGTACCGGACAGCACGAAATGGAGGGAGGAATCCTGGTTTGGCTCCATATCCAGCATCAACTAGGTAGAATTTTCCTATCATATGATGGAGAAGTTGGTCACATTTCTATTGAGATGGAGAAAATGATGAACTAAATTGTTCTATTACCTTGGGGTACAAGAAGGCCATTTTCACGTTCCAATGCATCTCTTAAAACTACAACATCATGTGCTGTACCCTCCTAACCAGCCAAGACATAAGTGAACCGAAGATCAAAATCTATAGCTGCCATTACATTTTGCGTGGCATGAGACTTCCTACCACGAAAATAGGGCTCCATATTCTTCTCAACAGAGGCTCTAATATGTGCGCCATCAATAGCTCCAATACAATCCTATTTTATATTCAACACCATAAAAGATTAGGGCACATTGAGGTTTGTTCAAATATATAATTGAAAATGAGACACGGATTAATCTCACACCTTAAAGTAAGGATCCCACCTAGGGTTCCCGGTAATTTTACTTGGGGTGTCCAATGAGGGAGGCCTAATTAGTTCATCTCGCAGCTCACCAACAGCATGAAACACTTTGTTGAAATAACGACTAACTGTTTCTCCGGACCTATCAAAATTAGTGCGAACTAATCTATTTCTAAGATTGTGCCCTACTGTATTTATAAACATAGCTACTTGTTCCTCAATAGACATGTGGATGGTATCTTCAAGCAAACCACGATTTCTAAAGAGCTTACAAAACCGAAAGAAATAATCTTTTCTAAGTCTAAGCATGTCGACACATGTGGTATCGTTCCTCCAAATTTTTGTGTTTAGATACTCAATTCTCATCCTATCCCTTTCAACAATTGGGCCATATTTAACACCTTCCCTCCTAGAAACTCTCTTTCTTTTCCTAGAATGAATAATCATGGCCATCATTGACAACAATAGATTGGCAGCAGCAGCAAAAATTAAAATCTTGGTCCTCTTATCCATCTACAACAACAATCAAAGAAAATTAAACACATTGCCATGTCATTCTCAAGCATAAATCATCTCATCATAAACTACTTGCCCAAATTACATACTAATACTTGTTTCCATCAGGAAAATAAGTACTATGTAAAAATTGATGAAACCCCAAATCACATACTAATACTTGTTCCCATCAAGAAAATAACTGCTATATAAAAATTGATGAAACCCCAAATCACATACTAATACTTGTTCCCTTCCCATCAGGGAACTAATACTTGCCCAATTCACATACTAATACTTGTTCCTATCATGAAAATAACTATTGTGTAATTGATGAAACAAAAATATTGCAATGTGCTTGAACAGAAGTTGTGGACAGCAAGGGCATTCATGCAAACGGAGTCGCACAGATCTAGCATTATAAACAAAATAGCAGATATGGTACATAGCTAGGGTTTCATTACCTTGGCTATGGAGGTGAGGGGGAGCTGACGGGGCGGGAGAGGCGGGAGTTCCGGCCGTGGGACTGGAAGGAGGAGGCGCAGCAGGGCCCGTGGCACGACGCCGGCGCCGCCGCCCTCTCTGCGCCGCCGCCCCCTTGCGCGCTAGTTGCCGCCGCCACCCTCTCTCGATTTGGATTTGTTTCGCTTGTGATTGTGAAGGGGAAAAAGGTGGTGAGAAAAGAGATAGGGTTACTCTCGCGTGGTCTCACGTGATGCGCGAGAGGAGGTGGGATGGATCGGTCCGCCACATTTTGCCGAGCGAGACCAACCCGCATATGGGCAGAATATTCCTTTTTTGACCCAACCCAGCCCACACAGTTCTTCAACCAAACACCTGTAAAAATGGGACGGCTCTAGCCCAACCCACCAAAACCTTGCAACCAAACACACGCTTAGGGTACTCCCTCCAACTATTTTCATTGTATCACTTAACCCTTAAACTTTTTATTCGTTTTACCAATAAATTGTTAAAAATGCTTCACTTATTTCTTAATAGTATTTGTCTCTTTAATTTTACCTCTCTATACACATCATTTATTTTGGAGTCGAAAATATTTTCATTTGTTTATGGATGTTTGCTTGAACTTGGTGTTTAAATCAGTTTTAAGTACTTCCAACCTATGTAAACAATGTTAAAAAGATCTAAAAGAAAACATTGAAACATAGTATAATACATCTATCATCTTTATCAAATTTCTACGAAAAATACAACTTACATAGGAGGAAGAAAGAGAGAAATACTATTACAGAGTAAAATAAAGTGTAGAACAAACTGAAAAAAATTTACAGGGTTAAATGCTCCAGCAAAAATAGTTTAACTTAGGAGGAAAAAAGAAACTGCCGTGCATGCGAACATGGCAGCTGGAAGAGTTTCTTCGCTGCAGTTGGATGACCGAACAAACCACTAGTAGCTTCAGATCAGATGCAGATGGAAGAAAGAAAGAGAGACAGATCGAGAGAATGTCAACGATGACATTGCGGCGAGGGGAAGATGATCACATCACATGACGGCACATGCGCTCGCCGCCGGGTACTCCTCGTACACGAACTTGCCCTCCTGAACGAGCCGGCAACCCTTGCACCCTCTGCACGACGACGGCCCAGGGCAGCACATCGCCTGCATCGGCGCCGCCGCCGGCCACCCGCCGCCGCGGCAGGTGCCGCACCCACCGCAGTACGAGGGGCCTCCGCATGGCCACTTCGGCGCCGGAACGCCGCCCCATGGCGGGAGCTGGTGGTGGTGGTGGCCAGGGACGAACGCTGGCAACGCCGCCGCCGGGGCTTCGCACTGCGGCCACTGCGGGTGGACGACGCCGGCGCCCCAGTGGGTGGGGTCGCTGCACGGCCACGGGTAGCAGATGCCGCACATGTTGGTGAACTGCAGGTTCACCGTCGTCGACGACGGCGCCGGCGTGGCCTTGGTCTCCTCCTTCACCTTTGGCTTCTCCTCCTTCTTCTCTTCCTTCTTGCCTTCCTCCGGTTTCTTCTCGTCGCCCTTCTTCTTCTCCTCCTCGGATTTCTTCTTCTCCTCAGGTTTCTTTTCCTCAGGCTGCTTCTTCTCCTCCTTCTTGGCCTGATCCGGCTTCTTCTCCTCCTTCTTTGCCTCTGCAAGCTTCCCAAATTCAATGTCTTTGATGACCCCGCAGGCCTTGCATCTTAGCTTATGGGCGAGCTCCTCTGGCTTGAAATGGCCCGATATGATCACCCTATTGTTCGAGTTCTCATAAACGATGTTAATGATCTTCTCCTTGTCTGCTTCATGTTCGTTCAATTCAAACCACAGCTTAATCATATACTGTACCACCTTTTTGGCCTTACGCCACAACTTAGTTATGGGATTAAATTTACATAATTCAGCAAGTGCATTGATCCATACATACCTTTGAGTTTGTTAAGGACTTTCTGGATCTTCTTGCAACACTTTTCACACTCGAGATTTGCCTTAATGATCAAACTGGCCATTTGCTATAAAAGCATCCATGCAATACAAAAACAGAGCTTAATTCTGCAAAAACCTTAATGCATATGCAACCTTTGCTTTGCAGCAAAACTGTGGAAGCCAGAAAGGAGGACCAAGGACTCACCTTGTCTGCCATGATGGATCCAACAATATAATCCTAACAAAGTTCAGCAAGTTCGAGTGGAGGCATGTTGCCAAAAAGGAGTGAAATTTATAGGGTTGTTGGTCATTGCAATACTATAATCGACTAGTACTTTACATTGCGGTCAATCGTCGGTGAAGAGGAGTCTACCATGATTGGTCACTTCAACGTGCTGAAAACCTAATCCCTCTTATTCAAGTAGAAGATTCCGAACAACAACCTAGTGCTCCATAATTAGAGAGAAGAGTCTTGGAAGCCCAAGTTACAGAGCATATAATGGTACGTCTGTCAATTTTCGGTTTAGTACTAAAAAAACATGCTAGTTGCAATGGTCCACAAACTGAAGCTGATTAAAATGGGGCGCCAAATCGATATGCTAGGAGTGTAACGACGTTCGAGCTTCTAGTGACAGACTGACAGACAGATGTTCTTGCTAATCGATCACTAGTTAATTAAAGCTGATTAACATGTTAGTAGACATTAGCTAGCTAGCTTGATCAGATTCATCGTTGGTGAATTCTTTAATGGAGAGATTGCTGTTGGAGTTCAAACCATTCTGGAGTCTTGACCCGTACCCTCCTTCCTTTTTCAGCAACATAAAAAAATAAGATAAATTTTGCTATAGGACATCTAAATTTTGTGTAAGTTGCTGATAGGCATTGTAAAAAAAATATGTCACGGTTGAAAGACACTTTAAAAAACTAGTAATTTACTTCAATTCGAAAGATAAATTCTTAAGAAAGAAGAGAATGCCCATATAACAACATGCTTCAAATATAACGCTAGAGTAAAAAATTAAAAATTATGCAACTCCACATTTACCATAATTCCAAGTACATCACTAGCATACATCGTATTCCATCCTCATTGCAACTTCAGATCAAAAGCTTTCGATCCTAGACATTATCGTCTTTTAGAAGAAATTCTCTCCAATCGAGTTAAAATTATCCTCCAGCAAATTATTAATTTTTAAGTGTCTTTCAGCAATGACACGTTTTGATGTCTACTAACAAATCACATAATTTTTTATTGTCCTGCAGCAAATTTGGTTAAAGAAGAACAGAACCCTGGGAGTTCATTTAAGAGGAAAATAATTAGAAACAAACCACGTTCCAAGTGTGATTGGAATCAGCAATACAATTAGCAACCCAATAAAAGAGGTGAAACGTGATCGATGAACTGTACGTACCTGATGACACTGACTTGCGTTGTAGCTTGATTAGCAACATCAGGCATGCATGCTTGCATGCATAAGGTCGTCTAACAATGGTCAAATTAAGCAGGTTAGATGCCACTAGATAGCTGGCATAAAGTACAATTATAAATGATCCATGTTAGTTCGTCTGATCGATCATCAAACGCTGCACCAACCGCCATGCATGCATATGCTGATTAGTAGTAATTATCTAAAAAAATTCTGATTAGTAGTACTTAATATCAATCCAGATGGCCGCCGGCCGGCCGGCCGGAGGAATAGTTAGTTGCGGATGTCTGCCGAGATTGCCGGCGACGATGGCCGATGGGTCCCAATCCGACCGTGCAGTGCTCGGACTCTCACCATGGTTTGTACCATACGCAGCGCGTGACGTGAGACTTAATTGTTGCCTGCTCCCTCGGTCAAAAAAAAAATCAAACTGTGGGTTTCCGTGCCAAATTTTGACTTTCCGTTTTATATGAAATTTTTTTATAATTAGTATTTTCATTGTTGTTAGATGATAAAACATGATTAATACTTTATATGTGACTTATTTTTTTAATTTTTTTCATAATTTTTTCAAATAAGATGGACGGTCAGACGTTGGCACGGAAATCTACGGTTTGCATTTTTTTTTTAAGACGGGGGAGTATAGACGAGACACGTCCTCATGCATCTGTGGTTACAGTACCTGAGTCAACTGGAGTCAACTCAAAACCGTGGGCTTCGATCTGCTTGGTATTTTCGCTGGCATACAAATCGACAATCAAATCCATCCACTGCTCCATGTGGGACACGTTACCGCATACGTTGTCACAAGAGATTTCACGTCCCAAAATCACATCACCGGTGCACGAATTTGGTACTGGATAGTAGTGG
This sequence comes from Oryza sativa Japonica Group, assembly GCF_034140825.1. Classification (NCBI taxonomy): domain Eukaryota; kingdom Viridiplantae; phylum Streptophyta; class Magnoliopsida; order Poales; family Poaceae; genus Oryza; species Oryza sativa. Next base: position 29,151,378 of record NC_089041.1, on the reverse strand, counting down.
TTTATATACTCAAACTTGTGCTCACGCAGCCTTTCATTTTTTTTTTAATAATGAAACTTGTGCTCATGCAGCCTTTCATTTTTTTTAATAATGAAAATAAATTACATCTTGGGTCTCCGTCCATGGACACACAGCACACTTTGTCCTCACTCGTGCGCACTACCCATCCCTAAATTGCTCTAGGCCAAACACGCTTAACATCAGAGTTCTTTAGAGAGCGGCTTCCGGAAAAAAAATTACAACTTGTTAATATGAGTATTCTATTAATCCTATTAAGCTCTAGGACGGGATGTCACAATAGGACATGAAAAAAAATGTTGAACTACCATAAAAAATGCTACATATACTCTTTTAATAAGTAAATAAATATTTTTTATGTCATTATGTAAGAATAAATTTTGCCATAAATAATGCCTTGTATAATAAAATCATGAATATAATAGTCTTATATAACAAAATTATACACTTCCAACAATATAGCTAGTCTACAATTTTCAAATTTCCTTCATATGTAAGGGCAAAATGATCATTTTCATAGGGATTAAACATTCAACTAACGGGATGGATATGAAAGGGATCAAAACCAAAATTTAGAGGTATACAAGGGAGTGGACAAAACTCGGGGGTGTAGAAGAGATTGGCTAAACTTTCAGAGGTATAGAAGAAATTTTCTCTAAAAGAAATTAAAAGAAGGCCTTTCATGAACCATACTCTCCTTCCCGCACGTAAAACGGAGCACGTATTATTGTATGATTAATTAAGTACTAGCTATTTCTTTTTTCAAAAATGGGTTATTTTGATTTTTTTTAAGCACATTTCATATAGAAACTTTTTGCAAAAACGCACCGTTTAGCAGTTTGAAAAACGTGCGCGTGAAAAACGAGAGAGGGATTGGGAACTTGAAGGTAAGAATACAGCCATGTGGTGTTTAGGAAGGAGGAACTAAACTTTAGTTCCTCTAAAAAAATATAAGTTCTGATGGGAGGAAGCTGCATGGGTAGCTATTCGATCGGCTATTCCTTCATGTGCAAGCGATGTCAAATTGTCAATCACTGGAATACATGTCTCAATCCAACTGCACCCGATCAGCTCAACATGCGCCCAATCGACCACTCAACAGGCATGCTGATTACTGAGTTTTGTCCGTTGTGATGATAGCTAGTGTACATACAGTGCATGCAAACACTGGTACGATAACATGTCACTCTAAAACACAGTAGCGGTGTCTCAATTGGATTAAGGCCCATCAACCACCAACCTAGCTACACCGCGAGACCCATTTGTGTGATATACTGCGATGAGCCAATGAAGTACTACTACTTACTATACAAAAGCCAGTTAGATGAAGTTTTATTGCGAGAATAAGTTAACAAAACCGCAAATTTCTGCCGCTGAAAATCGATTAGAACATGCATATCATCATTTCCACTGTACTCGTGTATGGTAAACTGCAAATTACTGCTCAAAAGAGGGAACTTGTGTATGGTACTTCAGTGGTATATTTTCAGACATACAAACATCAATATATATCCTACAGTATATACTACCGGGGAGTTATTCAAAACCTTCAATTCTATGCATGGAGAATTCAGATGTGCTAGCAAATATAGTTTAGGGTAAATGGGCAAGGTTAGGCTGATAGTTTAGAGGCAGCTCATATGTCTAACTTCAGGCTATGTATATTCAGTGGTTCACATTGATCACAATCCTATGCTGCCTAATATTATCCAATAGCAAGGCCGCATGAGCTAGCTGGAAAGCATAAACAGAGCGCATTGCATCAAATTGCCTCACCGTCACAGCTTGCTCCAATGCGCGGTTGGTTCTCTTAACCACCTCTGGACATTTTCTGACAGAAAAAACTAATCCTCTCTAGTAGTATGTGACATGACAACGAACAGGGACCATTTTAGCACTAAGATGGGAAGTGGCCGATAGCACATTTAGCAATTTTCAGGCTCATATATCAACTGCAACTGAAGAACATAGCATCCTTAAAAAAACCAAATATGCGATTGATGATAAATCAGAGTGGTGTGCTAATAAAATTTTAATTGATGAAGTCTGAAACTCTGAATCGACACCGCGATCTGCCGTCCAGTTTCAGATCTCAGGAGTGACAAATTAGCTCCTTTTCGGTTGTTCGCATGCTATAGTTTACTGTTGAACAAACCTAACTAATATGTAGAATGCAAGGTTTGTGAAAGGGCATATAGCCTAGTGGTTGCAGTGATCTGAGTAGCACTCTAAGGTCCTGAGTTCAAATCTTCATAGGAGCGAATTTCAGATTGGGTTATTTGAGGGCTAGTTCCCTGTTCGATAGGCTAAGTTCCTAGGCTAAGTTCCTATTAAAAAAAAGCTGTATATATCCGGTTGGATATAGAGGCCGGGTAAAAAATACCCTTCTCCAGAAAAAAAATGGAATGCAAGGTTTTGGAGCTTGACACGGTGATGGATTCTAATAACTCATTTAGATGACATGCAATAAACGAGTGAACGCCTACTCGAGCTATTAAAACAGTTCCCGCTTGACACCCTTGCCTCTATTCCGGAACTACACAGCAGCATACCTGGGTGACCGCCCGCGTCTCACGGCGGGGATCACCGGCTTCTCAAAATGCGAGTTGAAAAGAGTGAGAGGGGTCTTGTGCACTGTCTGAAGCGGCGTCGGCCGGCGGCCGTGGGCGAGTACTCGAGGCGAGAAAAATAAGGGCCGGTTTGGTTTGAAACTTAAATTAGGCTTGTCAATATTTAACAATTTAAATAGTGTTTAATGTCTATTTGGTTTGAAAATAGGCCATTTCAATAGTGAACTTAGGCTATTTTGGATTCAATCCAAACACAACTTTACCTTACCAAAATTAGTCATACAAAAACTTGTCAAAATTTAGCATTGACAAAATTTGGTAATACCTATTTAGCCCTCAAACCAAACCAACACAGGCTTGGCTTCGGAGTACGCGTCGGACTAGTGTACGGCCCAGACCACCTAAAAGCCCAACATACTTGCCAGTTGCATGCTACATACGGATTACGGTCCATTTAATGTTCGGGCTTACTATCTTTGGTGCTAAGCGGCCCATATGAAGCAGATAACCGGATCGCTAAGAGAAGTGGCGAACCGTTTTTTCACAATTAAAACCACTCTCCTATTTTCACAATATTGAACATGTTGGAGGAGAGTAAGAACGAACGAGGCTGGAAGCTCAGATTACATCTAGATCATACTTTGTTCTGAAATGTTTAAGACCAAAAATATAAAGAGGACATGAAAGTCTTGATATCTCAGATACGTAGACCTTATGGAAAATCAATCTCAAGCTTAAGTTCAATGATTGTAGCTGCATTTCTCCCCCATGATAATACTCTCACTGTCCCAAAATATAAGAGATTTTAAATATATGTAAAATATCCTAATACTAAAAATCTGGACAAAATCTATTCATATTCGTAGTATTAAGATATGTCTCATCCATCTAAAATCTCTTATATTTTAGGACGGACGGAGTACAATTTATAATATTCATATCCAAATTTCAATTATAATGAATGAATCACCAAGTGAGGAAGAACAAGTCGAAATGTACAGTAGAGGTTAATCACAGAGGTGTCGAAAGCTTCCAATAGCAGACTTTCCGTGTGAAGAATTCGATAAATAATCCATGTACAACAACTAAGAACCAAAAAACAATGACTATCAGGATTACATATATTTACCCTTATTGGCAGAAGAGGAAGGGAAAAACCGTCATGAATCGATGGGGCGTGAAACACAGCCATGAGCCCGAAGCTCGTTGAATACCCTATCTAACAATCTGGACAGTGCCTTCTTCCAAGAGAACGAGTATCTGGACAATGAGGCTGACACCCACCTTTACTTGAAGACTCATTCATATCATCAATACCTGCAAAGCATGTAGTCCCCATATTTGAGACTAATCCCATCGCAAAAAAAATAGTTAATCAATCCTGTCAATTAATGAATAGAACATGCTTTGTCCACTCTTCTGCCGACATTTATGACCAACGATAGCAACCCTTCTCCTGTTCCACAGCTGTATTTGTAGTCGTAGTGCACAATAAAAGCTTTTGGGAGCTATAGCATCCAGTCAGTACGCCACATAAGGGTGAGACTCGTTGATGCACACTGCTATCGGTTGGTCTGATTCCCAGGTTCAATTGTGTCAGTTTGTCAGGGAATTATGTTGCACTCATCCATGAATTTATCGTCTCGAGTTAGGAACCTCTTCCAGTATCTCCTGTAGCTTGGTATACCTAATTCAAGCCAAGGTTTCATATTGCCATTGTAGTGCAATGCTGCAGAACTCCGTGCAACGTCTTCATCAATTGCATAATCATATCCAAGTCCAGATAGAATCAACCTCTCATCAAGGGGATAAATGAGGTGTTGGAAAGATAACAAACTTAGAGGAAAGGCTGCTGCTCGCAGAGATGTCTCATCCTTCGTCAAGAACTGCAACACAACAGAGTCAGATTAATACGTGCAATATAATAGTAACCATGAGGTGCATAAAAAACAGTGGGACAAATAATTTTCAGACTGAGACTGGAAAAACACAAGTAGCACTACATTATCTTTCCAGATCACCCTTTGTTGTGCCCTTTTCTTATCATATGCTATCGCAAGAAAATAAATAGACCAGAACTATACCAACCTTTTTCAGAAGCAGCAGGTAGTTCTCTGTAACTTTGTGCTTCCTCCATTTATCCAAATTTATAACATTTATTCCAGACATCCATGCACATGACTTGGTATCAACTGTTGTACTACCCAAGAGATTTCTCACTTGACCCAGTCTTAAACCACAAAATTCGATAGCACCATTTACCTTGTCCCCCATATCAAGAGACCACAAGAAAGAAAGATCACGTTGAACAACCACATCATCATCCAACACAACCACCTTATTTAGATCCTTAAATATTTCTGGAATGAAGAAATGTGAGTGACTAAATAATGATAGGTATTCCATTCTTGTCTTCCCAGCAGGTTGCTCAGTACTCCTAACAAGAACACGGAACTCCTCGGACAGATACAGGTGCCGCACATTAAACTTTGTTAACTTCTCCTTGATAATATCCTCATAGTTCACGACATGGATAGCTGCCTCTCTGTATGACTTTTTGTCAAACCAGTATTTCATGGCATAGAAATTTTGAGCATCAGTTAAGATATGAAAAATGATTTTTTTTGGGTCCTGCGAAAAGACCAACATGAATATAAGCAACACCCACCTCGAATATAATGCAAAAACTAAACACTGTAAAGAATAAAAACCATCCACATACCTTTGAACTGTTCACTGTTGAGTTGATAACAACCGAAGCAGCAAGGATGTTCTTAGATAGTATGACATAGTGCCTACCATGTGCAGCACTAAATTTGCGAGCAGAAGAATCATTTGAACCCAGTGAAGAGGATGTGAAATACTCTAATGTCAACCTCATAGATAGACAGTGATGACTCTTAGGCAACGTCTGAGCACCAAGGTTGTAGAGGAATGCACTCTGCTTCATATGAAAGTGAGCTTCATCCTCAGTCATGTCAAGTATCTGACGAAGTTTCCTGTCAACATTTCGACAATCTACAGTGCAAGATTTTGCTCTAGCTATTGTTTGCTCCATCTGCTCCATCTTCTTGTTGATACTGAAATCAATTGATAAATATCATTAAAATTATGAAAGTAGACTTATATATTGATGATGGGAAAATTATTCATCGGTTGATTCTATACTATTTTCAGATGAATGCACATTTTTCTCAAAAAAAAAAAACTATTTCCCCTTAAGAGATAAAGAGTTTAAATGGCATTGTAATTTGCAAGATATCCAGATCCAGTTTCAGTAACATATAACTGCAACTTTAAGATGACAATGAAATGAACTGTGAAAGACCAGAAGAGTAAGCACCAGAATTTTAATTCTTACAAGGACGGTAGATCAGCATCAACAGTCGATACACTAAGAACCCTCTCATGGTCTTGTATGTTTTGCTTCATTAGCACAGTAAGTTCCTCCTGTCCTTCAAGCTTCGCAATGCTTGGATAATATGAGCGTGCCACAAATAGTTGGTCTTTTAGCCTTTTCACAATGGAGTCCTTCATGACTACTTTGTGTTCTCTGGACCAGAGACAGTAGCTACCAAATTCAAGTTGACAAGCCTTCTCATTTTCCACTTCATCTGTGTTTGTGCCTTTGTCTAGTCTCTTTCTAACTTTGCTAACCTCCTGAAAGCAATGCATGCTCGTTAGTACCTCTTGTTGAAAAAAAAATTCTCAGGAAGAAAAATAGAGCGCTCTATGAGAATGAAGCTATCCTCGAGAGATACTAGGATGCAGTATATTTAGCATTGTCCTAAAATTTTGTCCTTGAAAGATACTGGGACACAGTATATTTTCAGCATTGTCCTAAAATATTGTCCTTCAAACATACAGGGACACAGTATTTTTCAGCATCATATTATTAGAATAATGGCATGTTATTACATCAGTACGACTAAAAGGAAAGGTAATTTTTGGCGTTATTGCATACTATCTACAAATATGTGTTTGACCTGAAAATATAGCATTTGATAACTTCTAGCATCATAATACTTACTACTACTGTTACTGCAGGACCTTAGAATTCCATTTTAATGACTGAACGTGTCACAAAAGTAGCAAAATAAAGTACAAATTCGAATGCTAGAAAGCATACTCTTGTGCCTTGAGTTGACTCCTTCACAGCCTCTGATGGGTCAACTTTTGGTGAGGGAAGAACTGTGTATAGATATGAAAAAGAATACTATAAATATCATACAGAATAAAAGACCAATCAGGAATAACTGGAATACAGCATATAGACTTCTTAAACAAAGAGCAGCAGTGAACATATTGTTAGTATCACAATGACAACATTGTTTCTAAACAACATTTGCATCTAGTATGTAAAGTAAAGTATTGGGAAATGGTGAGAAGCAAGAGCGTGGGACTGAAGAAAACTTGAGTTCACATATAATATTTAGGATGAAGGACCATGCAGTTGAAATTATGTCCATATATAAATATATAATCTTCATGTTACTATCACTGTTCTTTGTGTAACCCGAAATGCTAGATTTCCTGTTAAGTTTACCAGATTACTTCGTATAGCCTATAAATCTATAATTCATGAATGACATGCTAGCATTGGCAACATTTTAGTCACATCTAAAAACCTTAGCTGCAGAAAATGAACTGAAGAGTACCTTTTGGTTTAGTGCTAATACGGGAGGTGTGTCGATCAGTTTGCTTATGCTTCTGCAGCCCTCCGCTGTTAACTTTGGGCGTCTTCTTTGGTGCATCCTGAAGGGGGGAAAAAGAATGTGTTAGTGTTGCAGATGCAACCACACAACATTGGCAATTCACCAACTGCTACAAATACTAATTCTAATTTTTCATACATTTTTGCAAACTATTTTTTCATAATTCATGAAAAAAATGTTTAAGTATTTCCCTTGAGAGGCAATAACCAACAAGGATACAGTGTTGTCCTCGGAAAGCTAACACGCTAGACTTAAAATTCACCTCTAAGTTGCAGGTAGCAAGGATTAGACAAGTATCAGTCGTCCTGGCCACTCATTTATTACATCATAGGAGTAGATAATGCGAGCACCTTACGATGCATTGGCACCAATTGAGGTTTCAGAAGCAAACAACATTTACAAAGCAGTCACCATCATCGAACAGGATTTGCAAATGCGAACCTGATTCAGTCCATTGACAGTACCGTCACCATCCGCCTTCTCCACGTGATGGAACTCAGGCAAAACAACCTCCTAAAAGCCAACGCGAAATGCAATAATTTAGCGCGCGACGCAGCCTTGTAACACATCGAAATCAGAAGTAGGTGCAGGAGAAGGAGAATGGGGGGGTTAACAGTTGCGGGTACCTGTCGGCGCCGCTCATCCGTCGTGACGTACCCTGCATCACATTCACAGTCACAGACAAACCAAATCAAACAAAATTATCCGGCGGCAGTTCGAAATTACAGAACCACAGAGCAATCGAACAACAAGTCGATGCCCAGATCCAGCGGAAGCGGCACTGATCCGAGCACGAGGGGGCACTGCATTCCCCTCCCCCAAAACCCTCCCCACTAAAATGGTTCCAGAAAGGCGAGAGGGTTACGAACCGGATTGAGAGCGGTCGAAGAGGAAGGCGAGGGGAACGAGCAGCGAGCAGAGGAAGAGCGCCAGCACGGCCACGCGTGGCCCCCTCCGCCTCTTCGCCGGCGGCGGCGGCGGCGGCAGCAGCGTCGCCTTCATCGCCACCTCGCCCCACTACTGACACTGCTCATGGCGAACCGAATGCTTGGGGGAATCGAAGCGGTTGCGGTGCTCGGCCACACTCCGCTTGGATTTGAACTGAACAACAACAACTCACAATTCACAACTGATCGATGGATGGATGGATCGATGGGTGGGTGGGTGTAGTGCGAGTGCGAGTGCGAGTGCGAAAGGGGAGTGGAGAAAGATGGGGAAGAAAGAAAGAAAGAAAAAGAAAAAGAGAGAGAGAAAGCCAAGCCGTTGAGAGGGCCAGCGTGTGTGTGGGCGTGACGTGGGGTCCAGCTGTCACGTGATCATGCCAAGTTGCCATTGCCAACCGTGTGCTCGCTGCTGGGCCGGAGGCAGCGTGGGCCGCCCGTTCGAGGATGGGTGGCCTGTATTGGTAACGATCCTAGCTGGGCCGAAATTAGGATCGCTGCCATTGATAGCTATCCATATTCCGCCCAAAACTGAACGTATCGCACCGGGAAGTCCATGCTCCATCGCAGCCAGGCTGTGTCTGACACTAGTCTTCACTGAAAACCAACTAGAAACAAAAAAGAAAAAAACTTGATCATATTTGAGGCTAGGAGCAGACTCTGATTCTTCTACAACGAATCAGGGTCACTGGATATGATGATCCTTCAAGGCCAAACGGCACTAGTTTCTAAACTCTGAACAAGCAGAAAAAACTGAATGAACTAAAGATCAGTTGTTAGTGATGAACAGGTGAATTTTTCATACGGATAAAGAGGGAAAGAAGCCTACACTCATTACCACTAAATTTTATATATACATCATTTGAGACCGTATATGTTCCTAGATATGGGGTTACTAGCATTGACAACCAACTGGTAACATTCCTTCAGATCTTTAATTTCACATAATCATGTAGCAGCCATTCTTCTTGTACACCAGAAAATTGCCTTCCAGATTGTCCAACATCTCGACGACACATTCTCTTTTCGACCCATTGAAGTGCTTGACAACATCCTCCAACGAAACCTGCAACAACTAAGATCATCAACGAGGAACAACATGAATTCCAATCGAAGAAAATTCAGAAAAAAAAGATGTCTTACCCCATTGCGTCCTTCAACCAGTTCTAGTATTGCATCCTCTGTGGCACCGATTGCGGCAGTAGAATTTACACCTTGCCCGTCTATCTTTTGTAGTTTACTTGCTGGCTCATCACCACAAATCAATGACCCATCAGTTTGGCCTCTCCTTGTCAAAGGGCTTGCATCACAAACATCTGCGCCAACTTCACCTCCATTGGAGGTGGTCTTTGGTGCCTCTGATGTCTTGGACTGGATCCCATCAGTAGGAACAGTACCAAAAACTTGATCCGACAATCCAAGTCCCTCAATTGCCAAGAATGTCTGGATCATCTCATAAGTTACCTGCAAGTATCATGTTGCATTTTGCCAGGTAAATTAGGCCTTGGGAACGCTTTGGATGAACTAATATCTAACTTGGCAGTGCATAAGAAGCAGTTGTTTGTTGATGCAACAGATCTATTAGATATTAACAACAGTAGTCTAATCATGCATGGAGGAAGGGTTACATTTTCTGGAAGTTCATCTTTGATTGGCTTCAACTTTTCATGTGATCCAAGCTTTGTAATGGCAAGACGGATCTGTGAGGCTATCTCATGTGTAAGTCCTACCTCCTCACAAAACCTACTCCAGTCCATCTCACATCCATCTCGAGCAGCATCAAGTATGTAGGAAATGACTGTTTTCTCTTTTATTGGTACTGCTCTGCGGTAATGCTAGAATAAACCAGGATGTTAAGCAGTGAACTTACCAAATGGATCTATAGCAAACAAAAACAAGGGCAACTCACCGCAACTTTCTGGAACGAAAACTTCATTTTCTGCCACAATTCCCATGAACAAAATTTCGCGCCACCCAAACTCCTTGGGAGATTATTTTGTGTAGGTTTTGGAGCAGCAGGTATACTTTCTACAGCCGATAAATCATCCACAGGAAGATTCAATTCTTTTGCCAATTGTGTGATATTTTGGATGAAAATACTGCCGTAATGCGAGATGAAGTGCTGAAAACCAAAGGTCGGACATTATGAGTATTAAGACAAAATATGATCACATCCGTCGTATTTTCCAGTAGGGTGCACCGCAAAAAAGTTTAGTGCTCTGTGTTATGGCATAAAAGTGTGTTAGCTACTATTATTTTCTGAAGTGATACCTGGTTAACACCATCAATATTAGCCAACCTAGCTATGGTGCTAGGCCTGAACTTCGCAAAGTTTCTTAGTGTCTGATCACCACATATAGCGTACCTGAAATAATGGATTAAAGAGATTCAATTCAGTGTTGCTCCAATAAGTAAAGAGCCTAGAAACCTAAACCTATTGTTGTCAACATTTAAGTATTTAACTCACGGCGCCGTTCCAATATCTTGTGCAAGTTGCATCCTGACATTCAAGAGTACTTGGTAGATTTTCAATTCATCCTGAAAGAGATCCAAAATGAGACTAAAGAACTCTAAAATAATGAATTTTACAAATAATTCCTCTGAGAAACTTACCTCAGAAATTTTTTCAGATTCTGATGGGCCCAAAGGATTTAAGCCCTCTTCTTTACACTGTGAACCACCATGCCCCTCTAGCTCAATCATCTCTGCAGTCAGCTGTAAAAACAGCGATGCTCCATCCCCTTTATCAGCAGTGGATAGAAACTTGTACCCATTAGGACTAACACTGAACATAGACACAAGGAATCAGTGAGTTGTGGCTGTTTGAGCATTCATGCTTGGGTTAACTGGAGTCAATAAATTCGAAATGAGCTAGCAAAATAGAACAAGTAGAATATTATCTTATGCAGTGAAAAAGAAAATAGTCAGCACAGCACCTGATGGATCTAAATGTATCATGGACAGTCTCCTTCAAATAATCTGCACACAGAATAAAAAGAAATAACAAATCAAAGTGACAATGAAAGACAGGACAAATTGTTGTGACACCTGATGAATAAATTCACTCACTGTAGCCATTAATTAACAGTACAGCATTGACAAAACGATACTCCGAAATCTGAATTTCAGTGCTAAGAGACAATTTAAGAAATAAACATGGTAGAAAAATACAGATCTTGAGCTCTAAAAAAAAGGTCTCTAGGAATGAAGGTATACGAGAAGAAGGGTATCCCAAAAAAAGGGTCAGATGAAATGAGCTATTATGGTGCCTACTCTGTACAAAATATGCTGTTTGCATCCGTGCCATATGATCGAGGACCTAAGGTCATGAAAAACACTACTTTTACTAAAAGAATGAACTGCAGCATCACAATGTTTATTGATACTATTATTTTAAAAAAATGCAACCATTTATTTTCTCCAAGAAAACGACACTGTACATATGTACAAAACTTCAAGTCAGCATACAGAACATGTATCTTAGCTTGCACAAGAAAATGACTAAAAATATGTAGAGAGAGGCATACGATGGTACCATGTGCTAAAAGCAGGCCGCCAAGAGCTTTCCACCAGTTTGGTGGATAGTCTTTTCCCCGCCCATGCAATGGAAGTTTATCAAAATTGTTTTCAACTATTTTCTTGACCTACAAAATGAGAAAATACTTACCATGAAACATAATCCTTTACAAAATTGTTACTACTGCTCAAGGCTAAGGTATTTTTTTCAAAAATTATTAGTTGTATCACTTATATCTTATTATCTTATAATGAACTAATTTGTGATTATGAAAAGCTTGAACGATCACCAGGATAGTGCAGAAAATATAAGACCTAAATATACATTCCTTGAAATATTCTATTCACATTGATCTTTGTTCCCAAAAACATTATCAGCACACAGGTGATCTTATCCAATCAAGTGCTAATGGCCAATTTATGTCACAAGCTGGCAAAAATCACAAACATCAGGATAGAAACCATACACGTGATCCACGGAGAACATCAATAGGCAAATTAAGGCCCCACCGTCCACCACAGGACTTAATGCAGGACAGCAACAAGAAGGATTCTTTTGACAAATCCCTCTCGTTTTTTGTCCTTGTGCAATTTTCACAATTACCTGCAAATCAAGAGATATGTCAAAAACCAATGAGCCACTAGCAGTTGAAATAAGACTCGAATATATCTTACTCTTTTTAAATGGAAAACATTACTAGATGAGTTCAAACTGACTCTTAAATGTAACATATATACTTACCACAGTCAGTGGTGCGGTCTTCGCCAAAGTACTGCAGCAAGAATTTTCTGTGACATGTAGCAAGCAGGCAATATTTTTGTGCTGCCATGAAGGACTCCATGATGGCTTTTCGATGAGTTTGCTATCAGTGACCAAAAAAATATGAGACACTAAAATAGTAAGCAACTGAAAGAACTAGGCTGCAAATATGTAAGATATATCACTTTGGCATGAACAGAGATACGATGCACATAATATTCACATACACTTTTAGCTTCAGCACAATAGAAATCAGATTTCATAAAATCACTTCTTTGGTAATATAGCCAGCAGACTGAAGGCAGTCCATCTCTTCCACAACGCCCACTTTCCTGGTAGTAGGATTCCAGGCTCTTTGGACATCCATAATGTATTACACATCTAACATCTGGCTTGTCGATTCCCATTCCAAAAGCAATGGTAGCCACCATCACAAGTACTTCATCTCTAACAAACGATCTGTAAAGGAGAAGCATAAATTATGATGAGCCCCTATTGTACCAGACCAATATTGCAAAGGCAGCATGCATATTATAAATTGAAAGGTATTAACTACTCATTTCATCTGTCTAAATATCTTTCTAGTCTAATAACTTCATGATCTAGTGCATACGTAACAGAATGCCAATATTTCTACAAACATTAAAGATCAAATTATAGCACTGCAATATTCATAGATGTTCGTTTTTCCTCATGAAAATTGTGGCACGATCAATAAAATTTAATACAGTTATGCAAACCGTAGCCAACAAAACAATTATGCAAATCATTCTTTATGCAAACAAAAAGGGAGTAAAGTGGAAAGCATAATGAAATGTGCACAAAGAAATTAAAGTAGATGATATACCTATGTGATTCCTCTCTAGCTTTATTTCCCATTCTACCATGGTAAATGCTGGACTTGATTCCAGCAGCAACCAATGCCTCATGCACCTGAAAGAAAACGGCTTACAAGTCATCACATGTGCACCTATTACGAAAGTTCAAAAATACGTAAATGCATGATACCATAAGCTGTAAACCTGTTCAGTCTCTCGGATGGTAGTACAGTATATTATTGTTGAGCCACCCACAGTACAGTTCTTTGAGACATCCTTCACAAGTTCATTGATAAAGGCCATAGACCGGTTGCATGATTTCACGCCATAGAAAAGGTTAGGACGATCAAATGATCCTACCACAATGTGAGGAATGCGCAGGGTCAAGGAAGTGGCAATGTCTCCACGTACCCTACAAAATTATATGGCACTGGTCAAAAAAAAATTATATGGCACTATATATTTGGTGATTGGAAGGGAAAAAAAGAATTAGCCACTGTAAACAAAGGTAACGCAACCTACGAGGCTATAACAAGTGAACATGTCTATTTTGAAAAGAATGAGCATCAATATATTTTATTACAATAGAAATTAGTGGTCAAAGTTACGTTTTGGGGAACTTGTCAGTGTCCAAAACAGCATGGTTTCATGAACAGAAGGGAGTATAATCAAATCCCTGCATTTCTGTCTACAATATATTTTACACGCATCAAGACCAAAATTTAGTGCCAATGTGAAATGGAAAATGACATTTCTCCCAAAGTCACCAGCTACCGCGCAGCCCCCACTCTATCACTTGATTCACAGTTTCAGACATGCTGTCAGTTTACATATGAACACAATAATGGAGGTAAGTTACAAGTTTTCCAAGCCATTTCCAGCTTCTATGATATGTGGAGTATTGTGCCAATAGAGATATAATTATACCCCTCTAAAAAACATACAGCTATACACTCTCACTATTCTTACTTTAAATAGAGAAGAAACATAATAATATGATATTATTAATGGGCGAAAATTTTACCAAGCAGGGAAACAACTAATAGTGCAACATCTATACCTTTGTGTGGCTGTTGCAGTTAAAGCGACAAAGGGAACACCCACTAGAAGGTCACGCAACATATGCAACTGTTTGTACTCCGTTCTGCAAACAAGAAAGAGAATTGCAATCAAGAAAAGGTCAGCTATTTATTAAACTGGATGGTGTGAGTTTTAAGGGTGGGAGCACAAATTGGTAGGCAGTATGAATAACCTGAAATCGTGGCCCCATTCTGATATGCAGTGTGCTTCATCGACAGCCAACAAGCAGATTCCGGCAGCCTGCAAGTTACTCCAAAACCTGGGAAGAAGATTTAGAATGTCAAATCAATAGACCGAATGCTATGTTATCAAACCCATGAGTGATTTGTTGTGTCCATGAAATTGAATGAGCATGCCTCCCATTTCCAGACAAGCAAATACATAATCAACTATTCCTTTTAGACTAACCACGCATAATCACAAAGTGGATGTGACTAGAGTTTATCAAAAGACTACTAGAGTCTGCCTTTTACCTTGAAGGAAGTGAGACAGCTTTCTCTGGTGTCATGTACAGAACATCGAATGCGCCTTTTTCAGCCTGACCGCTAACAGAGATGTCTGTTTGGGTGCTGCCAAGGTATTCAGACTTCACGCCATGCTGCTTTAAGCTCATGACCTATTTGAAGTAGATAAGACCCACGATTATGTTTTCTTGTAAAAACAATCAACAAAGATCAAAGCAATAATGATCTGCAATGAGTATTTGAACCATACCTGGTCTTGCATCAATGACAGAAGAGGGCTGACAACAACAGCTGTCTTCTTTGTAACAAGTGGTGGGATTTGATAACTGCAATAAAAAGAAATCAATTAGCAATCAATAACTAATCCAATGATTTCCTGGAAGAAGAATTAGATGATTTATGTATGTGTATACCCAATGAAGATGAACTTAACTACTTAATATAGCTCATAGGCTCTATATTACTATCAAAATCATTATGTTTTATTTTTCTAAGATAGCATAAATGCACACTAGAAATAAGACAAACCCAATTCTGAAAGAATGTTTTACCTGCCCAATCAACAAATTACACAAACGCCAATATGAACATTACACGGCGATACAACAACCCATATATCAACCAAATGCAGCATTCCAATTTAGATTTCATCACTGGAACGATCTAACTTGCACATCCATAGAAATATCCACGATAGCTAGCAAACAGTGGCACCGCACGAAGGAAGGGAACAGCCACAGCAAAATTTTCCCCACAGGGAACTAACTCACCAGATCGACTTGCCGCTGCCGGTGGCCATGACGACCAAGCAATCCCGGCCTTCCAGGACCTTCTGTATGATCTCCCGCTGGTACGAACGGAACCCCGAGAAGCCGAAATACGTCTGAAAAAAAAAAAGCAGAAACGCCCCAGTTCAAGCATCCAGATAGGGTTTTAGCCCGCGGGATCGCGGGGCTAGGGTTTATTAGGGAATGGGAACGCCATTAGGGCAACGAGCACTTGCCTTCAGAGCTGCCTCCATCGTACGTGGTATGGGGCTCGCGCGCGCGGTCGCGCCCCCGCGTCGGCTTCGGCGAGGGGAGTTCGATTGAGCGGCTTCGGGAAGAAGAAGGCGAGGCGAGGCGGCTGGGGTGGAGTGGAAGGGGAATGGGAGGACGGAACGGAGCGATCGGGAGGTGGTGGCGAAATGGGTGGTGTTTTGGTGTTTTTGGCCGGGTAGAACGGAACGGGGAGCGTTGCGGCGGGTCTTTTTATTGGACTTCCCGCCATTTCTTCCGTTTCCTTTTTTTTTTCCGCATGGTCGCGATTATTCCTTAATAATAAAAAGCCTGTGAGGCCCAGTTTTAGCCCATTAGGCCTTGTATTCTTTTTCGTGTGGTCGGATTAAGTTTACTTGTGGTCCCTAGTTATCATTGAGTTCGAATTAAATCCTTGAACCGCAATAGTTGAAGTGAAACCCCCATCTTTCAAAACCAGGTTAAATAAAACAATATACGATGATTGGGCCCCACATGTCTTTTATTTAACCTGATTTTGAGAAAGTAGGATTCAACATTACTGATATTACGGTTCAAGGATATCATATAACTTTGAACTTCGGATTCAACATTACTAACAGGCCCACCGTTGGCACATTAGGCTTCGGCAAAGCCGGCCGTATCAATTTATGTTTTGGCAATTATTGTTAAAATCTTAGTTGTTTGATTTGGACTGATGCTACCTTGGTTTAAATTTTGTCGAAAATAAGCATATGTTGAGATACAGCTACCACTGCAGTTTTACAGACCACACAAATATACTACCTACAGAAATGTACATAGACAGATCAGAAAGTTCTAACTGGATACGTTGTCGAGCAAGGCCTCTGTATGATTTTGGGTTCACAATGCTACCCTGAAAATAGCAACGTTAGCAATGCACCCAGCAAACAAGATTAGCTAGCATCTCTCCGCTGACAGAATTCAGAAATTTTAGATAGCTCGACTGAGAAATCCTGAACCAGAAGACATCTCTACACAAGTCCTGGCCTCAAATGTGATTACAAAAACTCCTATGTCAGATAATGGGTGGGAAATGTCAAGAGGCAAAGATCACAACAAGGTGTCGACTACAGTGGAGATTGCCTGAGGTCCTCCTCGCTCAAGTAAAGCCAATGCAAGATCGTGCTCATTCCAACTCCGAAGCCCAGACGCTATCTTCTTTAGCGTGTCCAGTTTAATGTCCCGCAACCATGACGGGACAAACTTCACCACCAGGAACACAAAGCGCGATACATATGCCTTCCAGGTGCCATGGTCACAACCCAGAAGAATGTGCCCATCCAATACACCCGCCATGAAATCCATATGGTTTCCCACCACTCGTGGCCTTCTTGACAGGAAAGACAATTTCATGACAGGAGAAGTTCTTTCCGCTCCCCAGAGCAGACTACCACAGAAGAAGAGCATGTTGGCCATGGCGTAACCTTGGAGTGTGCTTGAAACTGGTCCAGGGTCTTTCATACTCTCTTCTCGAGCTGATAGCAGCAGCGTAGGCAAGGTCTCCTCATACAATACCTGGACCAGAAGAGGTCCACCTGCAACACACAGGAGTCCCCCACCAAGCATCGCAACTTGATGCGCCATACATGCAGCGCTGGATAGTGGCGTGCGTCCTGATTTTAACTGTGGAGGGCCACTGGAAGAGAATCCATTTGCAAGTTTGTCAGCCCACTCAATGACTTGCTTCAGGATTACCTCACTCACAAAGTAGGTGTCATGGAATGTTCGACAAGTTCTCAGGTAAATGAAACCAGGAGCCATGGGAAGCTGAAGACCTTGGCCGGTGATTGCATCTCCCATTAAGGCACCAACTCCACGGTTTGCAGTAAAGTCAGACCCACTGCACGAGGACCGTAGAAAGGATGAGAAGCAACTTTGGATGAGCTGTGCAACTGCATCTTTATCTCTGCCGAATGGAGAACGCAGACAAGAGAGGATGATAAAGTCATGCCATCTTCTGACTTTCTGTGTCCATAAGGCTGCTATGATGGGCATACTTGGCCAGGAACTGCCCCCTGCGCAGTTCTCTAGTGCCTGGCCACTGATCGCATGGATATACTCTGAACTCTTATCAAGCTTAAATGTAATTGTTAAGCTGACCAGCGCAGCCATTGGTAAAGGAAGCATTGGTGGTACACCACCTGCAAAATGAAATAAAGAAACTATATTCATGAAGTGATATTAAATGGAATGAACTTAAAAGATCATATAATGATGGAGCTGAAATTTATCAGTAATTAGGTGTGAAGCAATGCAACTAAATTGATGCACAAGAATAGGATGCAGGTAATACGTGGATAGCAGCTGGGAATCTGAATGCCAGCAGATGCGAGAATTTCCTTTATTTCTGCTTCGATGGAATGAAGAGAAGCACCAGGACTAGGCCATTCAGTTCCATTCATCGGGACCATTTTCCAGATTCCTCGTGTAATTTCTGCTAAGAAGTAGCTAACAATTGCTGCAATAGAAGCTGGCAAGAAGTCCACAAGATCTCTCAAACCTGCAGCACATAAATAAGATTAAGACTTGGGGATCAAATCAATACGGTGACATGAAAGAAATGGAGTTTCCTCACTTGTAGTCAAGTCTCGGCTGGAAAACCGTCCATGAGCACATGCTGTAAGAACAGCTTCAAGAACAAAAGGAACAGCTTCTAAAAATTCCCATGCAGGAACTGTTGGCCTTTGGTAATCATCTGGTGTACTTACAGAGGAACCACTGACACTACTGCTAGAAGTGGATGAAAGATTGCCAGATGATACAACAGGTTTGTTCATTTTTCTGCAAATCATACTCAAAATCTTGTTTGCAACTTGATGAACAGGATTTTTGTTGCAAAGACCAGAAAGGGTTGAAGCTATGCAAGCTTGATTCTGAAAATACCAAGCCCTTAACTTGGGGAAAGAATCAATATAAAGTGGTTGAGCAGGAACCTCATTTAATGGACCTATGTTGTTGCTAGAGTTTCTACTACTGGCAGATGAATTTGCAAAGTCAATATGGTTATTGCGCATTAACAGCAGGTAGTCCAGAGTAAGCTCCAATCTAACTGAGCCTCCACGTCCAGCTAGACAGTATTCTTGTGGGGGTTTATAAAATTTCCACAGTCGAAGAAGACAAAGAAATGCACAAGAGAAGACCGAATAAACTGATATTTCACCAACAATGGCAGGCTTGTGGTTAGATGGAGGTGGTATGGACCCAAAAACTTCACAGATTGGCATTAAAGCTGCAGCAACATCTGGAACCTGTATTTTACAAATAATAAATGGTATAAATACATATAGGTGCAGACATGGAGTTAGCATAATAGCTAATATGATATAGACATGAAAATAATCATGTATCATGTAATGAATGTGTGTATACCATTATGCTAGTCATAAGTAAAATATTAATATATGGTTTCAGTATATCATGTACAATGGCTCTCACAAAAAAAAAAGATATGGGGACCAAACGACACGGTAAGCTATGGCAGTCATTAACTGTTAGCAACAACAAATGATAGACATTACAGCTTACTGCAACAACAACTACAAAAGAATAAGAAGATAAAATGTTAGCAATGAGAGGCAAACTGTAGAAGATTTGAAATTGAGGATATATAAGACTACACAAGATCAGCTCCCATGTTTAATAATTTGCCTGTGGCCTTACAGCAGCTGCATTGATTTGTAGGCAGTTCCATAATTTTTACTTTGAGGAGAAGTGAAGAACAAATCAGGAGGATATTTTTTTCCCCTTTCAGAAGATTAAAATAAAGGAACTATAATGAATAAAAAAACTATGCAAAACATTCACCAGTTTGATATTTTGAGAATAAATTGTGCAGGTGATAGTACATGATGTATTGCTCACCATTCCATACAAAGAAATAATGTGGATAGCATCACCATAAGAAATACCAAGCAAGAGTGCATTTAATGTAGACATCTGAGCAAGGTAGTGGCTCATGCTGCCCTGTGTTGAGGAATTTGAGGGCAATGGAGGTGATAATAGCTTGACCACCATGCGGACCACATATTCCTGAGACGACAAGTAAAATTTAAATAATCATCATTTTAGGTTAAAAAGTATGCAAGTGCAAATGAACCTTTTTGGCTTGCTCATAAGCACAAGGTCAAATCAGGGGCATGACCACTTGTAAGCGTGCAGTAAGATAAGGCATACATCATATAGGAAAGAATAGGAAAGACGAATTTGCATGTGGACATGGCCATGGCAGTAGTAGACACATCAAATGCGATTGAATTGTATTTCAGTTAAATTGTATCAATAAGGTGAGATTTTTTTAACCATATGAACATAAAAGTTGAAATGGCAATATAAACAATTTCCAAACTTCTTTACACAATATAATTAATCTAAAATAAAGGTACCTGGATATTCCAACCACAAACAAATGATGCACCACAAAGAATTTTTGCAGCAGCTGATTTTTCCTCCTCTGAACCATTTAATGCTATGTGATATAACCTATCCAATTCTGTGGTGCTGAAACAGAATTTCAAATTAAGGCAGGAACATGACAATGCCAGTCAATAGACCAAAAAAATGAGCATGAATTGGGAAATAAAAAGAATCATTGAATCGAGAAGAATCAGCTTAAAAATGGAGTTCCTAAACGTGAAGTGCTAGTCCTAGTGTCTTTTCTAAAATTCAAGCTCCAATTGTTTCAGAGTATATCTTAATGTTTACGTTGTTTGGAAAATGGCAGAAGCGTTACACATTTAAGTTATCATCTTGCTTGTGGCATTGGTTGTCTACACGCAGCAAAGTGGTAATAGGAAAAAGTTCCTAGCTGCAGGATAAGTGGTTCACTTGGCTACTATTCATTTGCTGGTTTTCAAGCAGGCTCTAACATGTGAAAACCAAAAGGTTGCCAAATAAGTGACCGTAAGGATATTGAGGTCATAGAGCAAGGAGATAGTAAAGATCAATGTAGATGGATCTTAGGAAAGGTTTGGGGATCTGTTCCCCCCAACTCTCAGAGTGTCGTCTCCCAGAGAGAAGTATTGATGGCTACGATTGAACTACTCCATCTCCAGGATAGTTTCCAATCGGACATTACAGGGCAATGCATGCACTGGAAAATGCTCTAATAATATGGATATCCACCATATCATACAGAGAGATGTAAGGAACTAATGTAGTTCTTCGGTTCAGATGAGGAACTTAGTAGCATCAATGATGTAAGTGTAACCATTCAAGGCCAAACTCCTAATGGTGAATGGCTTCGATTGAATTAAATTTCCATTTTTGTCATAAAAATATATAATTTCCTGACATGTAAACCTGGAAAGTTCAGCACACATTGGATTTTCTTTTCTTTTCTTTTTTTTTTTTGCATCCAACACACTTGACCTGAAGAATTCAGAGAGTTTGCTTAGCCAGGGGTATAACTCGTTGTGCAATAGGTAGTATTCTTTCTTAAAAATTGCAGTGCAGCAAACCAGCCCATAAAATTTATAATTTTCTATACTAAGTTACTCGCTGCTAGTATAACTGCATACCTTGAAGCAGGAGTAGCAATCAGAGCATCAATAAGTGGACCTGAAAGTGGTGCTCCTTGCATAAAGTTTAACCAGGGGGATTCTTGGGGTAATGTCGCATCTTTCAAATGCCCAGATGATACAACATAGCCGGGCCATAAGTAAGAAGATGTATCAATCAAATTCCTTGAAATACAGGCTTCAACTATAAGATGTAGCATATTCCCAACTGAAAAGGGATAGATGGTAAGAACAAAAGGCCTAAACAACTTTACATACAAAAATAAATATATTTGCATATAGAACAAAAAGGAAAAGTGGTAGTGCCAATCTATAAAAGATGTGAAAGAAAGAAAGATGCGAGTATTTGTGAACAAAGAAAGATTGTTATTTTAAAAAAAAAATCTCTACTATCACCACTAACACAAAGGCATGGATACTCGTGTCAACGAAGAAAAATGTGAAGTATATATAGACACGGAGAATATTATGGATAAGATCAAATCTCAATTGAGTATCAGAAGTGTACCAGTTTTTGTCGAAGAGTCATTTTGGCCCATCATGCCAGGGTTGCCACCTCCAGACTTATAGTTGGCCTTAAATGCTGCTGCTTTTGAGGCTGCAGCATTGGCTGCATTTACCACTGATGAAGGAGGTACTAGAAGTCCTGAATACTGGATCAAATCCTGGAGTGATGATACAAGTCCTGATGTTTTTGGAAGACTTTTGCTTCCTTGAGCTCCATGGACATCAGTTTCTTCTTTAAGAATTGCACCAATTGATAATGGAATAAGAGCTAATAGCATGCATAGTCTTGAATCTAGATGAGGAATTGGTCCTTCGAGAGGTTCTCTAGCCTATTTAGAACATTTACATGTGAGACACAATAGAAGTGTGTGTGTGTGTGTGTGTGTGTGTGTGTGTGTGTGTATTCAACAATAATAGCCAATACAGAAAAGGTCTATTTACCCGCTGTACAAGGCGAAGGGCAGAAATCCAAAGAGCTTTAAAGGTTTCCTGCCAACTCGCCTCATTAATTGCTTGGAGTGTCTTGGTCATTTCTGATTAAGAGCAACATGATATTAGTCAATAAAAACATGTTATCTCATAAAGAATTGACAGTAAGGCGGTGTTGGTTACAAAAACCATGTTCATCGACATTGCTAGCCAACATTTAAGATGAACTCACGGCACACAGATAGTTCAATGTATTGCAGCCATTTTAAAGAATGAATACAGAAAAACAAAGGCAAAATTTATGTCAATTAATCGGATTGTGTATGCACACCTTTCAGAACCTCGATAGCAGATATGGCGCTTAGATGTTTTCCATCAATTGCATTCTCAACATATATGTCAAATATAACCCAGCATGCAGCTCTCCCAGCTCCAGTAAACTGGCCCAGCATGGAGCCACCATATTTCATGTTACCAAGAACACCCAAAAGCCTTTTGTTGTTTGGTTGATAGGCTGTATTGCTAACCCTCCACATATTCATCAACAGATCATCAATTTTATGATTAGCAGTCAATAGTGTCTCCAATTCCATTTTGTGAGCTTCAACCAAGCTCAACCTCTGGCTTAACACACTGAACTTTTCAGGCCTAACCTAGAAAAACTGTCTCATTAGCAGGCATTTGTAATGTGCGTCACGCACAAAGTATGTCAGGAGAAAAGGTGTATTCTTTAAAGGTTCTTAGGAAATTTGCGATGATATGAATCAATAAAAAAAAAACTTAGAATTGGATATTTGGATAGCAATTTCCTCTAACTGAGCATGACTTACATGTTCAGGAATATCAAGCGCAGAAATGATTGGATCTTCCTATCAGCAACCATCATAATCAACACATCTAAAGCCATAACAGTGTTCTTCCGGCGTAGTTGTGCACGGTGCTCGTTTTGCTTCTCAGTTGAAACCCCTTTGACATCTAAGTCCATATCCTGTGGCCCTTCAATAGCGTAAATGCTCCCCTGCTCCTCTGTCAGCCCGGATGGAAAGCCACAGTCTTCAAGTGTGCAATCGATCAGTTTGGTGATTACAAACATCATAAAGAAAATGATGACATGTCCATTGTCGATTCCAGAAAATCCATAAATCTTTGACAGTTGCAAAGCATCATCGATGGACTTTGTTATCCTGAGGAAAAAAAAACAGCAATTCCATTTTAGCAACATCCAGCAGGATACAAGCGACTAGTACGTTCTGCTCTGTTGTTCATACTACAGAAGTACAGGCAATTGCAGTATACCCCTACTTTGAATTTGGCGGTGCAGGGTTTACAATTTTGTTGAAAACCGATCAAAAATCATGAGATTTCGTGATTTCGAGCCAGTTCAAAATTCAATCATAGCTACTGATTGTGCTGTGCCCTTGAGAAAGTTCATGACCGCACACTTTCCGATGTCACATTCCAAAGCAGAACTCTTACTTGTCTCGATTAGGCCCGGCCTCCATGGAGAGAAAGGAGGATGTGACGTTACTTCTCAGCAACTCCAGGTAGAGCCGGTACGCCTCAGGCTGCGCCCGCCGCTGCGGCAGCACCCTGCAAAAACCCACCATCGCCAAGGAGTCACTCACAAAATGCTTGGGAAGATCACCGAATCCGCGCCACGAACGAACTGGGAAAAGGGGACCCCCGCCGACCTCGGGGTGAGGAGCGCGAGGACGTGGAGCGGGCAGAGGAGGCGGGAGGCCACGGCGTGGCCGACGAGCTTCCACAGCGAGGGGGAGTTGTGCGCGAAGCAGAGGTTGGAGACGAGGATCCCGGCGAGGTCCGCGCTGGGGAGCCCCGCCCCCTCCCCGGCGACGACGCGGGCCACCTCCACCGCCCACACCAGCGGCTGGTCCCCACGCGCCTCCGACGCCTTCAGCGCCGCCATCACCCTCCTCTCCAGCTCCCCTCCCCCGCCCCCGGCGGGCACCATCGCCGCCGCCGCCGCCGTCGCCGCCACGGTGACGACGCCGACGAGGGTTTGGATTTGGAAATTTGCAACTGTGTCCTCCTCACGTGGATGGACCGCCCCTCTCGAGTCTTCCGATTCGTGCGGGCGGTGGCGTTTATGAAAATGGCGGGGCAGATCGATCTGGGCCGTCCGATCTGATCCGAGGGTCGGGCACGCCTGTCAGGTGGGCCCGGACGCGGAGACCGGACAAAATCATCGGGTGACTGTGACCAAGCACGAATGATTGGGAAAGAAATGGTGTCCCATGTAGTAAACCGTTATAGCTGTTGGCTCACAATGGGGAAAAAGAGTGGCACCTGTGTGTTCATCTTGTTGAGAATCTATGTGTATCGCTGTTACGTTTTCAATGGTTTTTAAACGGATTGATAAAATATGATGCTTAGGATTGTGTGAATTCATTTATTAGTGTGTTTTGTGCGAGTGATGGTGTGTTGATGTGGATTAGTTTCTCTGCGTAATAAAGTAGCACATGCTAAGGTTCAACGGATCTGGAGAGCTGTGGCCACGGCAGACGTATGAGCTGACGCAACGTTTTTTTCGTGTTTGTCATTTGTGAGACCAACGAACATAGTAAACCTTTGCTATAGTCATTTTTCAGATCTTGCGCCCGCTTTAAGCTTCCCTTTACAATTGTTTTGTGCTTTGTCTCTTTGTTGACGTAGAAATAAAAATTGGGTAAATTGGAACCATGCCATTATAAATTTGCAAAGTTTGAGATATGTCATCGGTATCTCAATGACATCTAGAACCCACATGAGTCAATGACATGTGGGTCAGGATGACATATCTCAAATTTTACAAAATTATAATGGCATGGTTCCAATTTTCCTAATAAAATTTCATAGCCGATGTAAGTTGGTTTCGAATGCCACGTTAAAATGACACTTGTTTCTTCTATGTTGTCTAATACTATATCTCTATTAAAATATTATCATCTAGTGATAGATGAACACATTGTATTTAAATTTAGAGTGTTAGGATATGTCACATAGATATCAATATTTTGGGACTTCAAAAGTGTTTTAGTGCAATTAAAGTTAAACAGTTGCACAAGTTCTCTTTTTTGATTTCAACGAAAAAATGTCGAGCCGCTTGATATTTTCCATGTGTTTCGGTAGGGTCGGGGCGATCGATATGCAACCAAAACAATCACGCTCACTGGGACTGACAGAATCATCGAGTTGGTCACTCGTTCAATGAGAAATGATGGTCATCACACGATGCAAAGACCAGCTGCTAATGGATGATTAACACGTTGTCCTTCCTTGTAACCCCGCCGATAAGAACGTTGACCTTTTGTAAAAAAAAAACAAACAAACTTCGTCAATGACACACTATTATAAAGTGTACTACTAGCAGTGATTCAGTACTGACATGACAGTATGACACATTGACACTTACGACAAGTTTAATAGTATAGCCAATTAATAGCTGCAAATTATCTATAGCTAATATAATATACAATTCATACAATAGTTGTTTACTATAGTATTAATATCTGATCATACCTGTCATACACACATTACGTATTGGAGTCCGTACTGCTCTTATCTCTATTCATTTATCTATTTAAAATATATATTTATAGCTAGCTTATAGGCTGCTATTATACATGCTCTTACGGTAGTAGGCCGTAACAAACTGGTAGCTCGTCCATGGGCCATTGGATTTTCTGATACCGGCCTGTGGCTAACAGCCCATCTGTCTCATCCATTTTTCACAATTGTGTTGGGCTAGTGCGCGACTGGAAGGCCTTTTGTTATGGAATAATTTAATGGCCCTCCCTCATCTCTTGCTCCCGATTAAATCACCTCTCTCAACAGTAAAACCAAATAAGTTTATTATGTTGTGCACCAGTTTTGAAAGACGAGAGAAGTGTTATACCCAATTTTACGGTTGAGTGAGACGATTCAATAAACAGAAAGACAAGAGGGAGACAAACAGACTTATTCCTTTTGATATCTACTGAGGCCCAATATTGGTGTCACTCAGCCTTTCGCCACAGCCCAGCAAGTCTCACGCCGAACTGGGCCGTATATACGGCCTGTGGGCACACTGGCGCTACTAGCTAGTACTAGTGTGATGTGCTAATATGCTATGCTGTGGTACCTTTTGTATTCCTACAAATTTACTGCAGCAATTTTTTTTGTGTTTCAATCAGGAATGTAAATGAAGTAACGACCTTTTTTTAATAAAAAAAAGACAGATAAACAAGTTGCCAAGCATTTTGGGGACCTGCATGGCTCCTTATATTCTACAAAATAACAACTGTAAAATTTTTGTGTTTCACTTTCAATCAGGGTCCTAACATGGAGTAGTAATATCCTCCAGGAAAACAAGTTACCGAGCAATTTGGGTGCCTCCATTTCCATGCAATGCAAGCGTGAAAGTGACCATGTTATTTTCAACTTTTTTCGCCCAAATATTGAAACAGATAATTTGCTTTACGCTTCAAAATATATGTTGTCTCAACAAAATTTTCTTCTACTCTATTACTTGGACAGCTTGTATTCAGCTATTTGATAATTTTATTTCTTGAATTATTTAGTTTACCTATCTATCAAGTTGATAAACCACAGCAATATAATCCACCCAATAATCTAAATGAAACATAAGGATTGCTATTGAAAGGGAAGATAAAAACCAAACACCGAATTTTTAAGGTTGACGTGAAAGTTAGAGATAGCTAGGGTCAAGAACATCCACATCACTATTCGCTAGATTAGCAAGCGTACGTCCATGTAGATGTATAATATCAACACCACCTCACCACACAACAAGTTGTGCGAATGAAGGCCACAGAAAACGAAACTCAGGCCCTGCACTGCATTCCGATGCACAAAACAGGCACTAACAGGGATAAGGTCGTAGCTGCAACAAAAGTGGAATTGCCTTGCCTTAAGCTTAAAAAGATTACACCGAACCTACTGATCTTGGCTGCGATCTAGTATTGGCTAGTGCCTTCTCTTACGTCTTTGTTTTCAGAACTTCAGAAGCCTGCAGTACACAGTGAAAAATGTTGAATTTCATACTAGCAAATCGGTGTGAATTGAACTTGACTTGAAAATTCAATGGAAGCTTTTATCTTCATCAAAAACTAGTGAGGAAACTTATTAGTGTAGTCGTAAAGGGCGTGTGGTTTCAACCCCGATGTTCCGTATTCAATCCCTAACACGTTCATAATTTCTACTTGAAAAAATGTTTGGAGGGACTTCTTCAGTGAGGAAACTTACTAGGTGAGGGTGAGCGGATGCCATGGCTACCCTGGATGGAAGAAGTGGTCAGGCGCCAAAGACGGTGATCCCCTGCATCATGCACTTGAACTCGCCGAAGTCGACGCGGCCGTCGCTGTCGCGGTCGACGTTGCAGATCATCTCCCGCACGTTGGCCAGGCTGCCGGCCTCCGGCATCCCGAGCTTCTTCAGCACCTCCTGCAGCTCGGAGGCGGAGATGAACCCGTCGCCATCCACGTCGAACACCTTGAACGCCTCCTTCATCTCCTCGTCGCCGCCGCCGCCGCCGCCGCCGTCCTCGGGGACGTCCAGCGAGCCGAAGAGCGCGTCGCCGAGGGCGCGGTGGAGGGACTCGAAGTCCTCGAACCGGAGCCCCGCCGCGCCGTCGGGGACGTGGGCGCCGACGGTGGCGGCCAGGCCGGCGCGGTCGGCCTCGAGGCCGAGCGCGTCCAGCGCCTGCGCCAGCTCGTCCACGGTGATCTCGCCGTCGCCGTTGCGGTCGAACAGGTCGAACACCCTGCGGAGGCGCACCGCGTTGAGGCTGCCGTTCCGGAGCCGGAACGACGGCGACGGCGCCTTCCCCAGCGACGGCCTCACCGCCGCGACGCTCTGCTGCTGCTGCTGCTGCTGCTCGCCTTCCATTATCGGTCGCCCTCGATCCGTGGCAATTTCTCTATTTCGGAAGATGCGCGTCGAGTGCGCGGCGAGGCTCTCGTCGTTTATAGCAGCACAGAGCGCGACGCGTGCGGCCGGGGGACGCGGAGGCGGAGCAGTTTTTTTAGCGACATGTCAGTTTCTTTTCTTCTTCTTTTTCCCCCGGGAAATTGATTGCCTACCATACCCATCTCCATTTTAAAGCGCCATTTAATCTGAGAAATTCCATCGACCTTAATTACCTTTGCTTTCTTTGTTGCAAGAACAATCACACTCGCTCAAACTACTCCCTTCACATGCGCATTTCAGTTCGTTTTCAGGTTAGATCGCCGAATTCTAGCCAGTAGGCACCATCTGCCAACTACTTCTGCATTGGCCACTTGATCAAAACCCTCCAAACACGCTGTTATTATGTGCCTTCCTTCAAATGGGATTTGTTAAGATGTGTTAGGTTTGATTGGGGTACAATAGTATCTCACGTGCTGCCATTAAGCTTGGATCTACTAGCAATTTTGTCTTATGTAATTACACAAACAGTCGAGAATTAAGCGAGGAAAAAAAAAGGGTGCAGAGTTAATTGCGCGGGGCAGAGCAGAGACAAGGACAGAGCAATGCAACTTCTATGCATTTCCTTGCCTGTAACCGAGAAATGGCAGCACATACAACTTTGCTCCGTTCTCAAAAGAAAAAACTCAAGTGCTCCTGAAAACCTGTATACTCCAGTAGTAAAGCGATGCTTTGTCGTAGAATCTCTGCCTGCCGCGTGACCTGCTGCAGTTGACCTCTTTTTCTTTCAGAATGCAACCAAGTCTTCCTTGTTTAAAGCTTGAGGAGCAAATGCTGGGCAGTCCCACATCATAACCAACAGCTTTCACCCACTGTAATAGTCAATAGATGAGCCTGCTATCAGTTCAAAACCTGATGCCATATTTAAAAATATACTACCTCCATTTTTTAATAGATGACACCGTTGACTTTTTCTCACATGTTTGACCGTTCGTCTTATTCAAAAAATTTACGTAATTATAATTTATTTTGTTATGAGTTGTTTTATCACTAATACTACTTTAAGTGTGATTTATATCTTATACATTTGCATAAAATTTTTGAATAAGACGAATGATCAAACATATGAGAAAAAGTTAACGGCGTCATCTATTAAAAAACGGAGAGAGTATTTGTTAAGTTTATAATAATTAAAACTTGATTTTCATCTTCATTAGTTGTGATCGAGGCCATACTCGTAGAACGGTTTGCACTATACCTCATTTTCTCTTAATCTCCTCTTAATGTGGATTAAGTTGTCAGCGCGCCTAGACGCTCATGCCGAGTGGGTGGCTGTCGGCTACTTGGCTGTACAACTACTCCCTCCGTCTCATAATATAAGGGTTTTTGCTTACAACATTTGACCCCTCGTCTTATTTAATTTTTTTTAAAATTATTATTTATTTTATTTGTGACTTACTTTATTATCCACAATACTTGAAGCACAACTTTTCATTTTTTATATTTAAAAAAAAATAAATAAGATGAGTGGTCAAACGTTACAAGTAAAAACTCAAAATCTCTTATATCGTGGGACAGATGGAGTAGTCTAGTGGTCTACATGCATGCAACTAAATGAAGCTCAATCCGTGAGAAGAATGGGGGCCACCTGAACCCTGAGTCATTTTCTCCATGACAAGCACTCAATGCTCAACTAACCCTGCCCGACGCGTCAAAATTATGTTTGTCACGACATTCGGGAGCTATAATGATTATCAAACGACCTTAGAGAAAAGTTTAGCTTGTAAACTACAAAAATATAGTCGAAACCTAATACTATCATAAGATATACAAAATAGATGTGTGAAATTTATTCACGTCATCATCAGTAGTGAAACTTCTGTTCTACTACATCATAATAGTTAATTTTAGGAATGAATATTTTACTAATTGTGATGTGGATAAATCTCATACGTCTATTTTCATCAGGAATGCTACTGGGCGAGCGATCGCCTAGGGAGATCAGTTTTGCGCCCCCTCCCTTCCCTCCCTCCACCTCTCCACCTTGTTTCCTTTTTTGACACCGCATTACTTTCTTATTTTAGTAAATTTATACACCTAAAGTTTACACATCTAAAGACCAAAAATTTATAAGTCAAAAGTTTATATATCCGATTCAAATTTGAATTTGAATTTAAATATTTATATATATATAGTATTTCTATACATCTAAAATTTATACACCCAAAGTTTATAGACCTAAAGTTTATAGGTCAAAAGTTTATATACCCGTTTCAAATTTGAATTTGAATTCAAATATCCGATTCAAATTTAAATTTGAATTTTTTTCATATATATTATTTCTATACATCTAAAGTTTATACACCTAAAAAGTTTATAGACCTAAAATTTATAGACCTAAAGTTTATATACCCGATTCAAATTTGAATTTGAATTATATCTGATTCAAATTTAAATTTGAATTCAAATATTTTCTATATATAGTTTCTATACATCTAAAGTTTATACACCTAAAGTTTATAGACCCAAAGTTTATAAGTCAAAAGTTTACATACCCGATTCAAATTTGAATTTAAATTCAAATTTTTATATATAATATTTCTATACATAAATTTTTCTAACTTTTGTTTTTCAAAAAAAAATTGTGTGGTCTACTATAGTAGAAAGAGGAGAAGGGGAGGAGGAATAGGAGAGGGTAGGGAGGAGTATAGGGGGAGGGGGGCCGGATCCTAGGCGATCGCGCCCCCCTATTTTCATTCATCGATAGTTTCTAGGTTTGCCAGTTACACTGCATATTATCCGCTGTAAAGTAGGCCTCCTTAGCATATGGGCCGAATTTTGAACTAAAATCCCGGCCTACACACATGGACAGGCCTGTATTTCGGCCTATAATTTAAATGGGCTGAAAGCCGCTGCGCACAAAGGCCGAAATTTACTAATCAAATCCAGCCCAATCACACTTGGACCGCACTTTCTTGAGCACAAGGCGCACGCCGTGCTCGGCCTCCACGATGAGCTTGTGCGCCGGCGAGTGCACGTACTCCGGCGACAGCGCCACCTCGAACCTGCAGAGCACGAGCGAGAGGAGCACCTTGAGCTCTGCCATGGCGAAGGTCTGGCCGAGGCAGGTGCGCGCGCCGGCGCCGAACGGCAGGTACGCGTGCAGCGGCGGCCGGGCGTCGGCGAACCGCGCCGGGTCGAACTCCGCCGCGCCGGCGCCGCCCCCCCACAGCTCCGCGTCCAGGTGCAGCGTCGAGACCGGGACGTAGATGTTGACGCCCCTCGGCACGCGCACGCCGCCGAGGCTGAGCTCCCGCAGCGCCTGCCGCGACACCACCGCGCCCGCCGGGTACAGCCGCAGCGTCTCCTGGATCACCATCGTCAGCTGCAAATTAAACAGCACGATCATATCAGCTTCGGCGAGCTTCAATGCCAACAATTTGATGCGTGTCGGCGGCGTACGTTCTTCATCTTCTGCAGTGCCGGGAAGTCCGGCGACCGTCCGCCGCCGCCGCAGCACGCCGCCTGCACCTCGTCTCGCACCCGGTCCTGCCACTCAGGGTGAAGCGCGAGCAGCATCAAGCACCACGCGGCGGTGACCGCCGTGCTCTCGTACCCGGCGAAGTAGATGTTCTTGCAGTTGTCCACAACGAAGTCCTCGGCCGCGGCGGCGACCTCGCCGCCGCCACCGCCGCCGCCTCTGGCGCTCCGGAGCATCGCGCTGAGGAGGTTGCCACCGTCCTCCTCCCCGTTCTCTCCGACGAGGTCGAGTATCAGGGCGCGGACACGCCCGTTGAGCCGCCACGCCGCGCGGCCGCTCGCCTTCGGGAAGAGGAAGCTGAGCCCGGTCATCTCGGCGAGCAGGTTCTGCTTCTTGGTGGACACCGTCTTCTGCAGCTCCCTGATCATGTCGAAGATCTGCTTGCCTTTCACGTAGCTGCTACCGAAGCATGTCCTGGAGATCACATCAGCAGAGTATGCCCTGATGTCATCGTCAATCATCAGGTCCAGTGCATTCCCGCCACTTCTGTCAATCCTGTCTTCCCATGAACTGACTAGGACCTGTGCCGAGTCCACCATCAGATCGACCATACCCTACATGATCACATTTGCATATTAAGAGACACTAATTTGTTAGTGAAAATACATCAGATCGATCGATCATTTGCAAACTAAGCTTGCAGATGTTGTTTGGAAGATTAATTAACGAGCCAGTGATTTTACTATCCTTGAGAAGATACACCGACCTTGACCTTGTCGGGGAAGAACTCGGGGGCAATGAGCTTTCTCTGGTGAGCCCAGGCGTTGCCGTTGGACTTGAGGATGCCCTCGCCGAAGAGAGGCTGGTGCGTGGCCTTCATGTACGAGCTCTTGCCGAGGTCCAGCGACACGCACAGGCTCAGCTCCCGGACTATGTCCGGCCGGCTCACGTGCAGGAACACCATGTTCCCTACTGAATACGTGAATACCGGGCCTAACACCAAGAGCAAAATTAAGATGCACCAGTCGGTTACAAAGCTTTCAAACTATCCCTTTTATCTAAACATGTGCTTGGAAATTGAAAGTACACGCTATATTCTTCGTTCCCTTTACTGAAAGAACTAAAAAGAAATTAGACTAGAAAAAAATTAAAGCGATTTGTAATATGAAATGAAGGTAGTAATATACCATTAGTCTACTTGGACGAATGTTCACAACATGACAAAACTACACTAGCTGACATGAAAGCTGGGTAGCTCCTCCATTGACGCTAGCGGATCGGGAGGACGGATCAAATCCACATCAAAGAGTCACACACCTGCACTAGCTAGCTGCAGTGCGCGCAGGTCATTTATGAACAGGAGTACACCGCACGTATGCCTGGAGCCGTTTAATTTGCTCCAAACTGGGGGCATGTTTATAATTTGCTGGTTCATGTGAGCTGAGATCGTGCTGCTGTTTGCTAGTTACATGAACTTCGCTATCAATCGACGAGGAAAATATATTTCGATCGATCACGTCGTGCAATCGGCCGGCTATCTAGACAGTCGTACAGTGGCTGGCTGTGCGTGCAACGCTGGCAAGCTACGATTCCTGAAAAGGACACAACTTTCCCGTGGTAATGACATACCATGGCAAATCTCTCTATCGCTAGCTCGTCGATGGAACTCGGTGCAATTAAATGAAGCAAACCCAGACACAGTACAAAACACCACAGAGACTGCCCATGATTCTGACGGCTCAATAATGCTATGGCTGTGTTTAGATATATGGGATAAAGTTTTGATATGTCACATCGGATATATGGATGCATTTAAAGTATTAAACGTAGTCTAATAACAAAATAAATGATATAATCCGTCTGTAAACCGCGAGACGAATTTGTTAAGCCTAATTAATCCGTCATTAGCAAATGTATATTGTAGCACCACGTTGTCAAATCATGGCGCAATTAGGCTTTAAAGATTCGTCTCGCAATTTATACGTAATCTGTGCAATTAGTTATTTTTTCGTTTATATTTAATACTCAATGCATTTGTACAAACATTCGATGTGATAGGATGTAAAATTTTGCTAGGGGATCTAAACATGCCCTATATTGCACTACTGGTATCAATTACTTCCTCTGTCTCATTCTAAATATAGTTGTGGGTTTTTTTTCAACGTTTGACCGTCCGTTTTATTTAATTCTTTTTATGATTAATATTTTTGTTGTTATTAGATGATAAAACATGAATAACACTTTATGAGTGACTTGTTTTTTTTTAATTTTTGTAATAACTTTTTCAATTGATATGAATGCTCGAAATCGACAACTACCCTAAAGGAGACGGCTCCTTGTTTGGTGCATATCACTTAGTAAGTCATAAGAAAATATTTAATAATATAGATATAGTAGTATCGTTATACTTAAATGCATGTTTAAATTCTACTTGCATAGATTAAAAAATAAATTTGACTTTACATATATGCAGTATTTACAGTCAGCATGCAAAAACGAGGGATAGATAAACTTTCCTATCAGCATGCATATGCTTTTGTTGCTCTATTAATGAACGGACGTATAGTATACGTACTCTGAAACTTTTCATATATAGTAGTAGTACTCCACTATTTACTTTGTAGAAAGAACCAAATCTTCACTATATATATTTAAATCCATTCATTACCGAAAGTTGGAAATGATTAATACTAATGATTATTAGTAATTAAATCGATTGATTACAGCCGTTGATTACTCCTTTACCACCGGGCAGATTCTTCTTCCTTACACACACATGACCTAACTATCTCCTTTCTGGGAGCAGGGAGATTAAGCTAATGAAGATCCATGGCAGCCAAAATGGGATCAGTCATTTGTTAGCAAATAAAGCTAGATGTGAATCCTTGTCAAATGTTTGGCTAGGAAACAGTTGTAATTTCATCATGCA
This sequence comes from Oryza sativa Japonica Group, assembly GCF_034140825.1. Classification (NCBI taxonomy): domain Eukaryota; kingdom Viridiplantae; phylum Streptophyta; class Magnoliopsida; order Poales; family Poaceae; genus Oryza; species Oryza sativa. The sequence continues at coordinate 29,116,690 of NC_089041.1, read as the reverse complement.
TTTAGCGCGTGTTGACGCCATATATGAGTAATATATCTCCTTTTCCCCTAAAAAAACTATCTTAAAAATCTGGCGCAATTTTTTTTTAAAAAAAATCAAATATAGCAAAGGTACAATCACATTATAACTTTCCTACATGAATCTTATAGCAGTTCTAACGGTCCAAAAATCAAAAGTTTTCTTTCAAAAAAAAAAATGTCGCAAGAAACCTAGCAATTCTGTTATTATTCTTTTCTTGTTCTAAATCAGGGTGAGTTCTGTTTTATGTAGAGGCAGGAAGACGAAGATCACACAGCATGGGCAGAGCAGTAGTAGCATGCAACCAATCAAACAGCAGCTAGCAGGGATATATGATCGTTGATCGATATACACGTGCGTACCGTATTGTTTTCTCCAATTCTCGTAGAAGGGGAAGACGGCCTGCCGGTAGTCGTGCACGATGTCGCCTTCTTGTCGTCCTTCTCCGGTAGCCTTGCCGCCGGCGGCGGCGGCGGCGTGGCTCCTCATGTCGGCGAGGTTGCCGTAAGGGAAGGACGGGGTTGGGCCGCCGATCCCTTGTCTTCTCAGGTGGGCGCGGAGCCTCTCCGGCGCCAGCCACAGGACGTAGTAGAGGTACGCCGCCACGCCGCAGCACAAGCTCGCCGCCGCCATGGCCGCCGCCACCACCACCACCATGTCGATATCTCGATCTGATGATTTTTCTGACGTTGATGTATGCAAGATGGAAGACAGAGCTTGGCTGGCTGGCTTGCTTTTAGCTGGTGGAGATGGAATGAAACTGTGTGTACGATCGAGCAGTGCAGGGCAGGGCAGGGCAGGGCAGGCAGGAGGTACAGCTAGAGTTCGATCGATGAAATGCCAACTTTGGGAGGCTGGGAGTAAACGTACGTGCGGCGAGGCCGGCCGTTTCGCCGCGGGGAAGAGACAAATATCACGCCCGGGCCCACCTCGGGTCGACTTGGAAAGTACGTACCACTAGCACACAGATTCTCAACCATGTGTCAGGTCATCTGTAACGGGTTACGGAGAACCGTTACGGACTCACTCATCTGTAATGAGTGGTATAGACGGCCGTTACGGATGAGCATCCCAATCTTCATCCGTTATAGATGATATGTCACGTATATAGCTGTTACATTGTAACATGTGCTCGAATCGTTACAGATGATATTCTTCAGTTGGTATAGACAGGAGCGGATCTACCATAGGTTTAAGGGATCTCGAGTCCCCACTACCGATGTTAGGAACATAAGAGCTCCCACTGAGGCTCCTCTAAAATTATTTGTCATATATCTAGGGAAATAGAGGTTTATGTTTTATCTAGTTTATTCAGTTAGCTCCACTATTTTCTCTGGATCCATCACTGGTTATAGATAACTAGATATATGCTAGGCTATCAATATTTTTTTGGGCGTGTTTACATAGGGAGTGTGTTCGTACGTGGCGGATTAGCTAACTGGGAGCTTCATTTGTAAATCCGCATGTCGAAGGGTAAGTATAATTGTGGCCTTTAACTTGAAAAATTTACTGACAGTAAGTATAATTACGTACTGAAAAAAATAAATAACTTATCGCGTTGCGTTCTAGTGAAGCTATGTGTGTTGATTCGTTAGTTAGAACATCTAATCAGAAGATAGATATTGATTTTCCCCCCAATTGGTACAAATTGGACCGCATCTGAAAACGTTATTCTAGTACTTTTTAACCAGCATCATGTACATGAATTACAATAGTTAAGACGAAAACGAACGGTTTTATGGCTTTGATTTTTTCTACCCAATTCTTTTAGTCAATTTTCGAGTGGGAACATCGTTTTTTAATCGATCACCGGTTTTTGCATAGGTGGTTTTTCAAGGCATGGTTGTTTTTTCTTAATGCAAAAAAAGAAATGTTGTTTTCTTTTTCTTTGAGAAAATATGATGGTTCGGGAGGATTGGAAAAGGACGAGTCCGCGGTAAAGAAATCATCGGATTTGTACCGATGTTTTTTAGCCACATTTATTTTGCTTTACTTGAGAAAGTGTGATGGTTTTGGAGGAGGATAATGACTCTGCTTTTAAAAGTAGTAGAGAATAGGGTTTACGATTCTAACGAAATCCGGTCGGATTTCACGAAATTTCGATGTTTCGACGAGGCTCGAAAGTAGAAACCGTCTGAGATTTCGAGGAGTTTCATTCAAATTCAAATTTGAATTGATAAAAAAAAATCTTATAAATACTATGATATTCATAGAACCTATTGGGATATAATTTTTTTGAAAAAAAGATGTATTATGTGTATTTACTGAAATTTACATCAGGAAAGAAAAAAATTTCAGCAAATTACCTCTATTACAAATTACTGATTGAAATTTCGATGATTTTGATCAGAATTTCGCTAAAACTTGTCGGCAAACTCAGGGAATTTGTATTCAAATTTTAGTTTATGAAATTTATTTGGAATTTACCGGTTTTCTACCGAATTTCGCGAAATTCCGAATTTCGCCAGTGCCCGAAACGAAAGGGCCTGTCGGAATCGTAAACCTTGGTAGAGATAAAGCATGTTTCTATGTTATTGTTTTTTACGAACTGTGTCGAACGTAGAATTGTGCTGCTGCACCTTGAGCACGTTATGTGCAACCCGCAGCGGCACCCGGAGATGCGCCGCCGTAGCAAGTGTGTAGAAGTCACCGAACGAACACCTGGGAGGGATCTTGTTAGGGTAAACACACGTCGGTTTGTTCTAGACTCGGCAGCCTAGTTACGATGTCATCTAACGTCGTAGAGACAATATATGACAAACAATTGGGGGATTTGAGAATAATAGACTTGGGATAGATAGCAAGAAGGGGAGAGATATAGAATATACATGGTTTAGATACTAAATTGATTTGACGATTATTAGTTGTTGTTTCAATCAGTCTTGGTCCCCTTATATTTATAGGAGTGGCGAACTTGTTTTTAGGGTCTTTCCCATATCCAATTATGCTCATGAATCAGTTATGAAATCTCGATCTAAAACAAGGAAACACGAGAAGTATCTAAATTAGACTCGGACTCTATGCTGAAGGTCTGATCGTCTGGATACATGCGGTCTGATCGCAGTGCATTGTTCGATCTGATCGGTCACGTAATGACGGTTAGACTGGTCTTCGCTGAAAAGTTCTGATATTGTTTCATTTTGGTTAAAGCTTGCTATAACTTGTCTCCAGTGTAAAATTTGGTTATCAACACAACACGTGGTTGTTTGTTTACTTGAAAAGTGTGATGATCTAGGAGAAGGATCGGAGGATTCCGCGAGAGATAACACTGGTTTCTGTGCGAGTGGTTTCAGAGAAGAAAGATGACTCTGCTTCTTCCTGTCTGGCTATTGCCATGCATCTTGCATGCGTACACAAGTAGTGATAGATTGATAGTGCAGCAGCTACGTATACAAGCTAGACCTGTTAAGTAATTTACTCAACCTTTTTTTTCTGTCTAAAAAAGAAATAGTTACATATATACTCCGTGTAACGAAGTGCGTATGTGCGAACACATGTTTGATGGGCGATTAGAGTATCATATTATCATGGAACAAAGTACATTGGGTTGGGCACTTTGAAGACACGGTCGCCGACGAAGTCACCCTGCAGATCGCTCCACTGGTCACCCACATTGCCGCGTATCCTGTACCCCTCCTCCATCAGCTGCATTCTCATCGCCGACTTGAACACCACCGCGCTCATTCCCCGGTACTCCGCGCTTCTGCATATAATAGATTTAATTTTGAACGTAATATCCTGATTGTTCAAGTTATCATGCTCAAAATAAACGAAACCACTAAAATTATGTATTTGGTTTAAAAGTCAATACTGAAAATAGACTAACAAAATTAACTCTTAAAATCAACTTTAAAATTTATTAAGCATGCAGACGGTGAGAGGCTACCTACAGCTGATGAGATTGGCACACGTACGTGCAAATCATCGAAACTGCGAGCTACTCCAGATTGCAGTCCACACAAATTCGATGTACTTACAAAAAAATATCCTTTGACGCACTGTGCCGTCGAAAGCAAATTAGCAATCAGCTATATCTTCTAGTACTAGTTGTCTGCAGTTGAGAATATATGCTAATTATCCAGCTCCCTGTTTTCTTATTCCATTATCATGATCTTGCACGAAATGTGTCGTGGCCATGAGGACGAGAAACTGGCACGATCGATCTCGTACAGTGCGACGTACACACACCATGGAAATGTCTGTCCCCTTTTAGGCTGGCTGATTGGTGACTGACGCTTACCCCCGTTTGCCAAATATGGAACATGGGCCTTAATTTTTTTATTCTTTTGGGCCGTTCGATCCAGTACTACTAAGTTAGGCCCAATATGGGTATGTATTAATTTAGGCCCAATTATGTTTTCTGATGATGTTTTTATACTTTATCCGTTTCAAAATGTTAGACACCGTTGATTTTTTAGCACGTGTTTGGTCATTCATTTTATTAAAAAAATTTAAGTAATTATTTATTCTTTTAATATCATTTGATTCATTCTTAAATATATTTTCATGTACACATATAGTTTTACATATTTCACAATTTTTTTTTAATAAGATGAATGGTTAAACATGAGCTAAAAAGTCAACGGTGACAAACATTTTGAAACGGAGGGAGTATATTATTGTGTCTACCTCATGATGAGCCGGTCGTAGCCGGCGAAGCCGGCCGCGGCGAGGTTGGCGGCGGTGCTGGAGGCGAGAGTCTGCTGGTCTCGGCCGGAGAGGATGAAGACTCTGAATCCTCTGCCTCTGAGCATCTGGAACAGCTGCGCCATGCCAGGTACCCCCGGGCAGATCGCCTTGCTCGCCCACTTCTTGAACGCCACCGGATCATACGCCCTGCATCCACATCGATCGATCATCAAGCAATTGGAGTAATTAACAGTTACTCCCTCGGTTTCAGCTTATAAGACGTTTTCACTTTATTCAAAATTAAATTATTTTAAGTTTGATTAAATTTATAGACAAATATATAATATTTATAATACTAAATTAGTTTTTATCAAATCAATAATTGAATATATTTTTATAATAAAATTTTTTAGGTTGAAAATGTTACTACTTTTCTCTACAAATTTAATTAAAGTTAAAAACATTTTAACTCTGACAAAAGTCAAAACGTTGTGAACTCAAACAGGATGGAGTAATAGATTACACGTATGTTAGCTAGTCTGATCAGTGATCAGTGATGACAATCTCACAATCTCTGTACCCGAATTGCTTTGCCTGGTAGTAGAAGAGGTTGGACAGGCACGTGTCGTCGACGTCGAACACCCAGGCGTCGAGGCCGTCGTCGCCGGCGGCGAGCTGGGCGGCGTAGGCGGCGATCTGGTCGGCGACGCCGGCCACGTCGCGGGCGTACTGCCCCCACGCCATGTATCTCCAGACGTAGCCGACGCACGGCGGCGGCACGGTGGGCCAGTTCTTGGCGTTGTTGGCCTCCACCATCACCCGCCAGCTGAGGCAGTACGGCTCGTCGCCGGCCGCCGGCGGCCAGAACGACCACGCCGCGCCGCCCTCCACCGCCGCAACCACCAGCAGCAGCACGGCGAGAGCGGCCATGTCGTCGCTCGCAGACAGCGAGATGGAGAGAGATCGAGAGGTTGCAATGCATGGATTTTATGGGCGACGCGCGCGCACGTACGTACGCGCGCTTTAATCCCGTGCTGCCTTTTGGTCGACAATTCCCTGTGCAGAAAGCGAGCGATGCTGCTGGATTAAACAAAGCGTGTGCATGATCTCAGCGACGAATTAGCGCAAAGATATCGTCCAGATTAAATCGGCCTCGTTTTCTTTTGGATTAGGTCCCAGCTACTGAGTGAATCCACCTCACCCACGCCGTCCTGATGCGTGTGTTTGCCACTGCATGCGCCATTTGCGCTTTGCACTTCGCATTACGTACGTGACAAACGTGGACTCAATCGACTGAGGCATGCAGCCCCAGTCAGCAACTGCGCATGCTGTACATACGCCTCTTCAGTTCACCCTGGAGAAACTTTAAACTGAAATTAATTAACCAGAAGATCGATTACAGTTACATACACCAACCAACTAGTTCATTCCCAAAAATACATCATTTGAGCATGGGATTAGTATATTTGTCCATAAGAAAATGCTTGATAGAAGAGGGAGGATGTGTGCAGCTGATGTATGCAGGGTCCATTAATTTGCTCTGATAAATTAAAGCAATGGCTACTAGAGTGGAGTGGGTGCCCATTGGACCATCCTAGCAGCAGCAATACGAGCTTAAAGGAAGTAGAAGGCTTTGTAGTCGCCGTGTTAAGATTTGCAAGTTGACATTTTTCGCCTAGATGGCTAGTTCGATCGAGCAAAGGGGGATGAAGCTTCGTGCAACGTACTAGGAATGGAGCAAAAGTCACCTCTCCCTTTTTGCCGCTGTCTTCCTGTCTGCTGCTCGTCGCTGATGCATGTATCGTATCGTGCGTGTAAATTGTGTAAGCACACATGTACTAATCCGCATGAATGATCCAACAATGAGAACGATCGATGCAGACATGAGATTGTGTCTGATCCTGCATGCCAGGGTTTCACTTATCGCACGATAATCGCGCGATTATCACGGTTATCGCGCTTATCACAGGGGTACGATAGGGGAAACCGGCGATATGTTTGGATGAATTTTGACCAAATTCAAAATTCCGGAAAAAAATAAAAAAAAACTGAAAAAATTCATGGATATAGTTCTTGATTTGTAATTGCCAATGGTGAAGAATTTTTTTGAAATAGAGTAAGCTAAATTCAAATTTGAGGGTAAAACCAAAAATGGTTTACAAATTGAAAAAATAAGAGGATATTGGGCCTTAAGTATCCTACATATTCTTCCAATTATTCTCAATTTCTAGTTTTCTACACATATTTAACCGTATTTTTGATTTTTTTTTTATCCTATTTATTTTACATTTACATGATTTCAGCTACACAGCCCGCGATAACAATGCGAATATCGCGGTTATCGCGGTAAACCGTGCGATTATCGTGGTGAAACCGCGAAACCGACGAGTTTTGAATTCAAATTTTTGGATGTGATTTTTGTGCGATTTTAGACGATTATCGCACGATTATCACGGTTATCGCGCTACCGCGGAGTGGCGATAACCCCGGCCCAAACGATAAGATAAACCCTGCTGCATGCGTCGTCAACTGGCCCAAGATCGATGGGAAAACTTTGGTTTTTGTGACAGGAGTGCAGCAGCTATGGCTAGCTAGAGGTCAAACCCTGCATTAGTTTTCCACTGGGAAAAAAAAGAGATTCGGTGGTGCTTACTGGAGGTGCTACCACTGAGCAGCAAATAGGAAAACAAAAGATCTGCTCCGGTACAATAAAAAATACCACGAGGTACTAGTACCTCACGGTACTAAGTCATTTTCGTTCGTTGGATCTAACAATACACATCTTGTCCAGCTAAATCCAATGATCGGGAACAATTTAGTACCGTGAGGTATCGGTACCTCGAGATATTTTTTTATGGACCGGAGCAAATCTTGAAAACTAAATAAGAATGAACTGAACCATGAACAGAAGAAGCCACTATCCAAGCTACACTTGCAATGGCATACTGGCCGGCAGACAGGCGGGGAGTTTGTTAATCAATTGATCGATGTCCATATGGTGTTTGTGTCAGCGATAATGCGCCTCCTAGATCCGATACATTATGGTCGTGGAGATCGATCATGGCTGTTATTTCAAATTAAACACAGATGACATAGATCATGCATGCAGATGCAGTGCAGGGACCAAAAGCTAGTAGCTATAGCTAGCAATCTAGCTAGGCAGAATGGATCGATCCAAGTTGTTTGTTGGTGGTCACTGGTCCATCGAGGAGGTAAAGGAAGAGCACTGTTGTTAGGTTGTTGGCTGTTGCTGCCTTGAGACGTAGGCATGTGTACAGAGATTGCCATGACGAGAACGACTTGTTTAATCAGAATCTTCAGAGGATGGCAGCCACACAGAGAAGACATTTTGTGAGGAACAATTAGCTGAACGGACGGGATGCCAGTGTTGGGGAAGAAGAACATCTGTGCATATATTGCTGCCGTGATATCCAGGAACAGCATGCAGACAAGGTAGCAAAAGAAGCATCCCCCGGCTCGCCGGGCGAGCATAAAGGAGCAATGGAGGGAGTAATTAACAGGGAAATTGCAGGTGGCTTTGATTCATTGATTGTGAGGAAGGAAAAAAGTTGGTTGATGACAAAAAGTTGGGTAGGGGCCGGCCTGAGACATGATCCAACAGCTCCAGTTTTTGGTCTCCAAGCTTTACAATGGCACGCAGGCTGCCTTTTTTTCCCCTCTTTTTTCTTCTTCTTGCAGGGAGTATCTACGCAACTTTCGATAATTTTTTTATGAAAAACTTTCAAATTTCAAACATAATTATAGTTTAACTAAAGTGTAATCACATTAATATAGTTCGAATGCACTATAATTTATATATACTGTAAGTGGTACGTGATCGAACATAACTAAGCGTGTGGCCAGTTGGCTACTGCGATATGCCTGTACCTACTAGGTCTGGACTTGGAGCTCGACTCCTGTCTCCTCCTTTGCAAAATTATTGAAGCGATCAAACGGTCAGAAAGTTAAAGGTTTTGGAGGAAAAAAAGGATAGAATATTCTCTTGTTTTCTTTTCTGCAAATCCCTTCTTTTTAAAGGGAGAGATCGTTGCGGCTGCACGCCTGCACAGCAGCAAACGCACACAATTTCACAATTTCTACTGCTTGCAATGTACTCCCTCCGTTTTATAATGTAAGTCATTCTAACATTATATATATATATATATCTATATTTATTAACATCAATATAAATGTAGGAAATGATTGAATGGAGGAAGTAGATACAAGCGAGCAAGCCTAATGTGATGTGAGCCCATCCATCTGGTACCAGCAGGCCTGATTCTACTGCTTTCACTTGTTAGGCCAGGCCACGCACACGGCCCGTTGCCGGCTTGCCGCAGCGCAACGGCGTCCAATCTAGATCCGGCCCGCACGCGCCCTTTTATCACATTTCGACGAGATCGTAACAGAAGTGGAGCCTCAGCGTAGCACGTCCCATCTTTTTACCTCACCTCCTTCCCGTTTTCACTGTAGTGTGGATGAAACGCATTACTGACAGTGCAATAATGGGCGATGTGATTCTACCAGCAACACAACAACATCCTGTTGCAGATTGAATAATACTCCGTACTTACAGTATTATCGTTCAACACTAGTGATGCAGCCCGCAGTACCTACTCCACCGCTACTGAAACTAAGGCCCTGTTTAGATTTTAAATTTTTTTCTTCGAACTTTCAGCTTTTTCGTCACATCGAACTTTTCTACGTACACAAACTTTTAATTTTTCCATCACATTATTTTAATTTTTTTAAACTTATAATTTTAACGTGAAACTAAACACAGCCTAACTAACAAAGCCAAAAATTAATTACTGGTCGTCGGACCACTCTCACTCGGTGGCTGGCTCTGCTCTTGTGGTACTATTCCGTGCGATTAGGCCTGGTAAAAATAATGATGGTTAACTGAATAACTGTCATGTTATGTACTACAGACGACATAATACACGTACATACGTACCTAGCATGTACCAGTGGTCCACTGCATCACATGAGCAGCACATATCAGTATATCACAAAATATGAGCATACGGATCGACCTACATGCCAAACAGCTGCAAGATGACAATGCAAGCAGCATACGTATCGGCACTACGCTTGCAGCTGCAGATATTATATGCTACATATTAATAATTCCTTTTGAGAGATAAGTGTCTTTCAAGATGGAGGCCGTATGCTGTTTCTTGCAAGCATGCTTTTGGCTGCATTGACACTGAACCAGCTACAAAACAGTGGCCAATTGGGATAATAATATTGTTAGCCTTGTGTTGACCACATCTTCCAATGGCCTTATACCTGCAGGTTCTTGGCTTGTAGCAGCCTGTGACTTGTTTTCTTCTGCTGATCTTCTGATGAAACTGCTAGCTTAGGTAGCTGCCCCACAATGAACTGAACCCTGACGATGGAATCATGGAAATGATAAACAAAGCTGAGATAAACACAAACCTAATAGTAGTATAACAAACTCTGGATTAGTAAGTAGTAGACCCTGGCTGCAGAAGCAGAAGATTCCACACTGTCAGCAGACGCCAATTGCATGTGCCTATACTGCCCACTGCTGCATTTCTGCATTGATCCAATCACTGGCTGGCTGTTGCCTGTTGGCTCAACTTCTGCTTCCAACCATACAGCGTTAAACTGCTTTTTTCGGTGCAGATTCCAGAAGAACAGTCAAGCACAATACACATCAATTTCCTCTTTGTTTCCTAACGCAAGTTCTTTTTCTCTGAAAAGTCTATGCAGGATTGCAGGGACATCAGACATGTTTTGTTATTTTTCAGTCACAGCAATGACGGCAACCTGAATTCGACGTCACCTTGCGATAATTGGATCAAAAATCGTTTCCATCACCTCCAGGACAGGACAAAAGCGACATGGCTTGCAATAAAACAAGATTCGTGATTAAGCACATCTTGTCCAAGAAGCTAGTCCAAGCCATTTCTCTGTCAAAGTGGTTAAACCCATTGACCACGCCGTGAGAGGAAATAGATAATAGTACTGGTGAAACATTTCTTCACAGCAAAATTCTCATACCTGTGTGCTGCTCGAATTTGACTGCCGTTCACGCGAGTGAAAGGCATGTGTATGGAATATAAAACGTAATGGCATTTAGTCAAAGTAGATATAGAAGACAAACATGGTTAGTGGGTGCTTGTGTCATAACCTGAATAAAAAATAGTGAATTACTCCATCCATTTCATATTATAAGTCGTTTAATTTTTTTCATAGTCAAACATTTTATTGGTTTGACCGAGTTTGTAAAAAATATAATAATATTTTTAATAAAATAAACATACTATTAAAATATATTTAATGTTAGATTTAATGAAACTAATTTGATATTGTACATGTTGCTATTTTTTATAAATTTAATTAATCTAAAAAACTTTGACTAAAAAAAGTCAAATGACTTATAATATGAAATAGAGAGAGTACTTAGGTTCGTTTGCTAAAAACGTGAGAATATATATACTTTTTCATGACATCCGAAATTCCCTTCTCAGTGCACACAATCATTATGTTGTTTCTCATAGCCATGATATACTATTTCGGTACGCACAAATCCACCGGATCAAATTTTTAGAATGCATTCTTTAAAATTTGAAGGAAAAAAAATCAAATTTAAATAAATTTAGCGAAATTCACAAAATGGAAAATAAATGACTTTTTTGGGGGTAGGGGGTGGAGGGTTCCGAAAAAACTTGAACCCAAATTACAAACCCTCACCAGAGCATGCTAATACAACCAATAATAGGAAAAAAATAAAAATATTTCTTTCAAATTGACAGAAACTTTTCAAAGTGGTTAAACCCTTTTTTTTGAACGGAAAAGTGGTTAAACCCAACTGACCTCGCTGTGAGAGGAAATACTAGATAGCAGTAGCGTTAAAACATTTATTCTTAACAAAATTCTCACACCCGTGTGCTAGTATCAAATTTGACTACCGTTCACGCGAGTGAAAGGCATGTGTATGGAATAAAAAAACGCATTGGCATTTAGTCAAAGTAGATATAGAACATGGTTAGGTGGGTGCTTGTGTCATAACCTGAATATTTTGAACCTGTTGCAAACTCTCCTAAGAGCATACTAATACAGCCAATATTAGGAAAAAGAATAAAAATAGAATAATTTTTACGAATTGACAAAAACCGTGAAGAGATGACAACACACTGATGGAGCCAACCAACACATCTGTAACATAGTACTCCACCGTCCCATTTTAAGCACAACAATAAGTTTTCCCATCCAATTTTAATTTTCTGTTTTATTTTAATTTTTTATGGTTAATATTTTATTGTTGTTAGATGATGAAATAAATAGTAATTTATGTGTAACTTATGTTTTTTTAGTTTTTTTTAAAAAATAAATAAGGCGGACGATTAAAGTTGAATACGAAAATTCATAGCTACGTTTAAAATGGGACAGGAGGAGTTATAGTATATATACTAGTACTCCTGCCTCCCTCCCAATTTAACACCGTGTTTAGTTGCAAGCTTTTTTTTTCAAACTTTAAACTTTTCCATCACATCAAAACTTTTCTATACACATAAATTTATGACTTTTTTCTGTTTCCAATTTCAGCCAATTTTTCAATTTTAGTGTGAACTAAAGACACCCTAAGAGCAGTTGTGGGTTCCCGTGTCCAAAGTTCAATCGTCCATCTTATTTTAAAAAAATATGATAACGAATTTTAAAAAACAGTCACCCATAACGTACTATTCATATTTTATCATCCAATAATAATAAAAATACCATTCATATTTTTAAAAAATAAAACGGATGGTTAAACATTGAATATAAAAAGTGCAAAACCGCGGATTTGGGACGGAGGTAGTAGCAGTAATGCTTTGTTTCTTTTTTTTAAGAACAAGTAATGCTTTGTTGAACTGAAATTCGGTCTACCGTACTGACACTGTACCTCTATTATTGTCGGGTTGAGACAGTGACAACTCAGTAGATCCTTGTCATGTTTCTTTTCTAAGGCACCGCTCCAGCAAGATCCTGCAACGACAGTTGAACAAAATTGCATAAGTGAGCATGCCTCCAATTCTCCAAAGGAACTAGTAGATGAAAAACATAGTAACAGAAAAACAAAGGAATCGAAATGGCATGTTTAGATGAATCTTTGGATATTCTAAAACACATGAATTGTTAGAACTTATTGTTTGGATGCTTCATAGGAAAAGCATATAATTCAGGGAGAAATATAGATATAACGAAAGTTTCTCACGAGGTCCAGAAATCCTAAAAATTTCCATAAATAAAGCCATTACATAGGATTTTAGTAGGAATCTTAAATACCTATTCTTTTGTTCCAAATACACAACTAGAAAATTTTTTCGTGGGATTTCAATAAAACAATCCTCTATTTTTAGTTTTTTTACTTTGTCCATAAGGAGCCCTTACTTATTGCAGGGACCATCTCATTACTAGAGGCATCTGTACGTTGCACGACATGCATTGCTATTTCGCAATTACTCTAACCGTTGCAATCTGCTACACGGGAGAGAATAGATCAAGTCCAGAGATGTTTGTTCATCTGTGTTTATTCTCAGATACTACTCTCCAATGATAGCTGTAGCAGTCGGATCTCGGATGACATCGATGGTGTAGATTGAACGATATACAAATCATAATCCTATTTGATACTTGCGTTTTTTTTTTGCCAATGGTATACTAGTAATACTTTTGCCCACTTATAGAAAAAAAAACCCCACCACCAATTTCAATCATTTCTCGACTTTATGTACTTGTACCGGGCTGTTTTTCATTCTTGAAATGCAAAGTTACTCAAAGGCCCCATTTTAATCACGGGCACTCTTTCCAAGTCTACTAAAACGTATATTTTTTTAAAGAATTTATATATAAAGTTTATAAAACACATTTATTAAACAAAGATTTCAACTTTGTAAATAAATTTATTCATTTATACTGTCGAATATTACCAGAAAAGTCAAATAACCCATCAAAACTAAGCGTAGTTCTTCTTACGACAGCCTTGTTGAGTTCAGCGCATAAAACAAAGCACTGAAAACAAATAATTAATTAAGTATCAGTTTAAAAAATGAAAAATTGATTAATATAATTTCTAAAGCAATTTTTTATAGATTTTTTTAAAATATATTATTTAATAGTTCGGAAAACATACGCATGAAAATGATTAGAAAATTATGAAGTTGGAGTAAAAAACAAACCCTTAAATTTATTTTTTTCCATTTCCATTTCCATTTGTCAGTATTACATAGGCCCTGTTTAGTTCCAAGTTTTTTTTTTCAAACTTTCAAATTTCCATCACATCAAACCTTTCATACCCACACAATATTTTTATCATATTGTATCAATTTTAACTAAACTTTTAAACTTCAGTGTTAACTAAACACAACCATAAAGTAGAATCGAAAAAGAAGGGGAAAACAAAACAAAACAGCATTTACACTTGCATTTATCAGTAGTACTACTACTGCTACTGCTACAAAAGAGGGGAGAGTGATTTGTAAGCAAGAGAGTACAGTGGTGGATCCATACTACTGCGTTGCTGGCCTTGTTTCATTCCTCGCCATAAATGCGCCTCCTTTCCGTCTCTCTCTCCTGTGCTGGCCGCAAGCGAAGTCCTCTCTCTTCACACTTCACACACGCTCTCGGTCTCGGTCTCTCGCTTTTTACCACACTACTCTGCTGCGACCGCGAAGGGAGGGGTGTGTGTGGGTTGGATCAACTACCCCAGCTACTGCCGTGCCGAGGGAAGCGGGAGCGCCGCCCTAGCGACCGCAACTGCAGGCGCGCATTTCACGGGATTCCGTGGGCTGTGCTGTGCTGTACAGACCGGCGACGAGCCGCCGCCGCCGTGGAGGTACCCCGACGCTCCTCCTTCGCATTCATCTCCTGCTATTCTGGTTTGGTTGCCGCCCTGCTCCCGTAGAGTTCTTTCAGTTTCAGGTCGCGTTGTTACGAGTTCTTCTTCAGATTGACAAGGTATTTTTCAGGGGGGAAACGTTTTTTTTTTTTTAGCGGCGACCGTTTCGGATTATGCCCTTACATTTCGAGTTTCAGCTGTACGCTTCGTGCGAGTAATTATGAGCGGGACCGTACCATTTTTGGGGTGGAAAGATCGATTCTTTGCTCGTCCTTCCAGGTTTTCTTCATTCATTTACTTCGTCGAAACCCAATTTTACTTAATTTTCCTTCTAGGAATTCTTGCAACATTCGTCCTATTTCTAGCTGATTGATGCTCACTGCTCAGTTACACTGCACGCCGCCGTTTCAGGTGAATTTGATGGATAACATTCTTTTCCGTCCTAGAAGCTAGAACTCCTATTTCCTTTGTCTGTGCTACGGAACGGACAAATAATAGAGGAGACTTATCCGCAATATTATTCCATTAAATTTACTCTTTTTTGTTTCAATCTTGCTGTTTTTCCTAGCTCGAAATGTTCAGAGACTGGATCTTTTCTTGAGCTCCAGCTCTTGTTCTCGTTGCATACTTGCTTGCGTGGCGGATCTAGCAAGGTAACCAGAGGCAATAATAATGTTGTAATTTCTCTTTACGATGTTCCTGCTCTAGTTCAGAATTGAGTTTCCCCGCAAAAAAAAAAAAAAGAGTTCAGAATTGAGTTACTTGATCTATACGGTATACATAAGTCTGGGCGCCTGGCTTCCTGGAATTCCGGTCTGAATGCTGAGTTTTCATTTGGGGTTGGATGCTAGTACAAGTTAGAAATGTGTGGATCCTTGCAAACAACTGGATGCTGACCTCTGAGCTTGGGCTTTGGACTTTGGAGCACTGCACATTATTCATTTGTCGTCCGTGATTAATAAATTGGGTTCTCTTTAAGTGCAGATGAAGAAATCATGTACTGCTCCAGATCTTGTAGTCAGTAAACAATGTAGTAAATCTGCACCCACATTGCCATGTGCAGCAGTTTCCCACATAACTCCTACTAGAAATCTATCAGTCGTTGCCACCTTCCCATATTCAATCTTCCATTAGCTTCGGTTTTGCCTTTATTGCTTCCTCTTTTCGTTTCAAATTTGCCTAGTGGCTTCTCTAATCAAGTTGCTCAAATGCCGCATTTGGCGCCCAGAAAGTTGCTCCATTTTGCTCCTAAGAATGCAGAAAGCTGTTGCATGATAAATTAGTTCGGTTCGGCCAGTACTACTGCGTTGCCAGTGTAAGCATTCTATGCCTGATGCTAGGCTCATCTAGGCTAGTTTACTAGTATTTCATCTAAGCAAGTAGCAAACAGTAAATACATGATGTGATATGCTCATCTTTGTGGGGTTATGAACTTATGATGGGTTCAGCTTTGTTCTTGCCCTCATCTTTTCTCCCTGCTTTGGTTATGCTTTTGGCTTTTGTGTGCTGACCGTATCATTTTCCTATTCTTTTTCCTTCTTCCCCATTACTTTCTGCCCACAATTTTTTAGGGCATGTTTTCTTGTCTTCAGACTTTAATGGGCGCCATCCTTTGAGGGTGGAATTTTTTACCATGTGTCAATTTCATGTTCATGTTCTTGACATTGGCACAGAGTCATTGAGAACCATGACTTGCTTAGTACTCTAATCTAAATGCCTGGTTTCTGGTTCCCCCTAGAGAGATAGTAAAACCGGGCCTCATGTAAATCTTACCACTGAAAGATGCAAGCTACACATGTTTGGAATGGGAAATCTGTAATTATTACATATTGATGCAATTTACTTCTTTTCCAAAGTGTCCTGGATCTTTTGTCTGTCAATGTGTCACGCACTAGAAAGAAAAGCATGTTTATGCTGCTCCACCATGTTTTACACATTCATGCTTGATTCACATAAGCTCTCTGTTCCCTTTTGGGCACTTTAGAAGCATACAAGGAATGATTGGTAACCTTTATTTGCTATCTTCTGATGAAATGCGGTTCTTATTTGGAGCTACGATTGAAATCTTAGTGCAGTTGTTTTAACTGTTATCACTGAATGCTCGCTACTTTTATTTCAACAGGATCGGCTACTTATCTGACATAAACAAACGAAGATGCTGCTCGTCTAGTTCCCTGATTTGGAGATTCATCAAATGGATCATCTCAGTATTAGAAATCCTTTGTCTCTTCTGCTCTCACTGCAGTTGTCACTTTTGTTGTTCAATCCCTTGTCTGTAGCAGACTTAACCTCTGAAAAGCAAGCCCTTCTAGACTTTGCCTCTGCAGTGTATCGTGGCAACAGGCTCAACTGGAGTCAAAGCACATCATTGTGTTCTTGGCATGGCGTAAAATGCTCAGGAGATCAGTCACACATATTTGAATTAAGGGTACCAGGTGCTGGTCTCATTGGAGCAATTCCTCCAAACACTCTTGGAAAGCTTGACTCTCTCCAAGTTCTGAGCTTACGGTCTAATCGTTTAGCTGGAAGCCTTCCATCTGATGTGACTACGCTTCCTTCCTTACGATCCATATACCTTCAGCACAATAACTTTTCAGGAGATTTGCCTTCCTTTTTGAATCCTAACCTCAGTGTAGTGGACCTCTCCTACAATTCCTTTACCGGTGAAATTCCTATAAGCTTACAAAACCTTTCTCAGTTATCAGTCCTGAATTTACAAGAAAATTCTCTCTCTGGATCCATCCCTGATCTCAAGCTTCCAAGTCTGAGACTATTGAATCTGAGCAACAATGATTTGAAAGGCCAAATTCCTCAGTCGCTTCAAACATTTCCAAATGGCTCATTCTTGGGGAATCCTGGATTATGTGGGCCACCTCTAGCTAAATGCTTGCTTCCTGATTCACCGACGCCTTCACCAGCATCCCCTTCATCAGCACCAACTCCAATGTCAGCGCATCATGAGAAAAAGTTTGGCGCCGGATTCATAATTGCAGTTGCTGTTGGGGGCTTCGCAGTACTGATGTTTGTTGTGGTTGTGTTGGTTGTGTGTAATTCAAAGAGGAAAGGCAAGAAAGAGAGTGGTGTGGACTACAAGGGTAAGGGCACTGGTGTCAGAAGTGAGAAGCCAAAACAGGAGTTCAGTAGTGGCGTTCAGATCGCCGAGAAAAACAAGTTGGTTTTCTTGGAGGGTTGCTCCTATACCTTCGATTTGGAGGATCTACTGAGAGCTTCTGCAGAAGTCCTTGGCAAGGGAAGTTATGGAACTGCTTACAAAGCTATACTTGAGGATGGTACCGTTGTTGTTGTCAAGAGACTAAAAGATGTCGTGGCAGGAAAAAAAGAGTTTGAGCAACAGATGGAACTAATTGGTAGGTTAGGTAAACATGCAAACTTAGTCCCACTTCGTGCTTACTACTATTCTAAGGACGAGAAGCTCATCGTCTACGATTATCTCACCAATGGCAGTTTCTCAACCAAGTTACATGGTATGCTTTTCTTCCTTTCATCCTTTTTGCAAGACACTGGTACATGTATAGACTCATAGCTGCGGTGGCTAATGAGTAAACATAAGAAGAGTCCCACATTAGTTAAAAGGTGAACGCCTACACTGATTAAGTTTAAAATTTGTAAACTGATATATCCATGCGATGTTAATAAAGTTTAAACTAACACAGGATATTAGTGATTTTAATTTTTCACTACAGCTGAACTTGCCTAAAGCTGCATCCATATTCCTTCTGTAGCTAGCTTAAGTAGGGAGTCTAATCATATTTTCTTGTATCAATAGAAAGTTGTACAGCCCTCCTGCACACTAAAAAAATGCTCATACTCAGAAATGAAACTTGTGTTAAATAAATGTGAATAGTTAACTTTCAGTTGGTAGTATTTTGTACTGATTTGCTGATGAACATTCGGCAGGTATCAGGGGTGTTACTGAAAAGACACCATTAGACTGGAGCACCAGAGTGAAGATAATCCTTGGAACAGCATACGGCATTGCACACGTTCATGCAGAAGGTGGCGCCAAGCTCACCCATGGCAATATTAAGTCTACAAATATCCTCCTCGATCAAGATTACAGTTCTTATGTTTCAGACTATGGTCTAACTGCCCTGATGAGTGTTCCAGCCAATGCATCTCGCGTTGTGGTCGGTTATCGCGCTCCTGAGACCATCGAGAACCGCAAGATCACCCAGAAATCCGACGTCTACAGCTTCGGCGTCCTCCTCATGGAGATGCTTACCGGTAAAGCTCCACTCCAGTCGCAGGGCAATGACGATGTCGTCGACCTACCAAGATGGGTGCACTCGGTGGTCAGAGAGGAGTGGACAGCCGAGGTGTTCGACGTCGAGCTGATCAAGCAGCAAAACATCGAGGAGGAGCTTGTTCAGATGCTCCAGATAGCAATGGCTTGCACATCAAGGTCTCCAGATCGACGCCCATCGATGGAGGATGTGATCAGGATGATCGAGGGACTGCGCCATTCTGCTTCAGAGAGCCGAGCTTCCTCTGATGAAAAGATGAAGGACTCCAATCCACCATCGGTTTAGTTATGTGCTCCTGTGTTCATATGCCTCACCAAGCTGCGAGTTGCAGATCATTTGATTCTTAGCTAATTTGTGATTGAGTTCATGCTAAACATGGTCGACATTAGATGCAGCCTCAGAAAGCTGAGCATATTCTGATTGGAACTTATGAGTCTTGAATTCTTGATTCTTGACAAGTGTAGGATTTTTTTCTCTGGGAATTTTGATTGTTGGAATTGTGCATTTTGTGGTGTGATTTCATTATTTCGGCCGAGTTTAGTTCCAAACTTTAACTTTCAACTTTTCCATCACATCAAAACTTTCTTACACACACACAAACTTTCAACTTTTTCATCACATCATTTCAATTTTAACCAAACTTCCAATTTTGACGTGAACTAAGCACACCCTTCCTTTCAAATCAGTGTAGAATCTTGCATTCGTTCGATCCAAAGTGAACTATTTCTCTTAAGCCCCTCGCATTTTCCCAAAAATTTTCCCACTGTACAAAGCTCCACGCTCAACTTAGATCGCCACCATTGACAGCGAACCGTTGGATCAAATTTAGACGGCCAGGATTGATCACACGGAGTGACTTTTCTCACTAGAGTCCCTGTGTTCCCATAATTTTGCACGGGCGAGACCAGTAGTAAAGCTAAAGGCGCAAGGATTCCTCCGGGAAAAACCCTACCACCCGAATCCACGCCGCCGCCGCCGTCGCCGCCGCGCTCTCCTCCGGCGAGAGCTCAGGGTGCGAGTCGCGCATCGATAGGATCGTCGGCGCCGCGCGCTTTCTTCCTTCGGTTGGATCTGATCCTTCTGCCGTCGTGTTCGTGCCTTGCAGGGGATTCGATCGCGACCGGCGGAGGAGGTGAGGTGAGGTGAGGCTTGGCGGGCGGCAACCATGGCGGACGAGGAGCACGCGGAGAAGCGGGAGGAGGTCTCCGAGGTGAGGCAACGTGCTCCCCAATCGCCCCTAATCGGTTCGGTGCTGTTCATGCGGATTTGGGGTTTCGTTAAGAGCGGTTCCATTCGGAGGGTTTCGAGCTAGAAGTTTGCTGTCGATTGGAATTAGGGTTTGGACTTGATTCATTCTAGAGGCTAGAGACACTAGCATCAGGGGTTGGTCACTTGGTTTATGTGTAGTTCCCATTTCAGAACGCATGGGCGAGGGATTCGTAGCATATGAACAACGCATTGCAACAACATAGCATGATATAAGGGGCGCATTTTGACTCTGGTTTCGTGATAAGTGATTATATATTTGACGAACGAACAGCATTATATCATGTTCTGCCTGTCCAGAGGCTACCGGCCTTATCTGAAACCAGTACCAGGATACCAGCCAGTGCTTACTCCTCAGCTTCTTTCCCCTTCTTCATGGAGTAAATATTAAAAAAGTTGTGATAGATTACGTTGTCTGAGAAGTTATTAAGTGCTATATCTTATATTTCTTACTGATGGTTGTGTAAAACTTCTATAGATTTTCCACGTCTTCTCCGTTGCTCCGTTTATTTATTTGCATTGTTCATATTCTACAGCTTACTCCTTTTGACCCAACCAAGAAGAAGAAAAAGAAGAAGGTTGTTATCCAAGATCCTTCTGATGAGGTGGACAAGCTGGCAGAGAAGACAGAAAACCTGACAGGTATTCTTAATGTAGCGTAGAAAAAAATATTATGCCACGGGAATATCTTTGCTAATTTGTACCATTTTATTCCTTAGTCACAGAGCCTGGTGAGCTCAACTTCACTGGGATGAAAAAGAAGAAGAAGAAACCTGTGAGATTAACATTTTGTATTATTTGTGCTTGAACCTGTGAGATCAACATTTTGTATTATTTGTGTGTGTTTGAGAGGTACAGATTGAATTGAGCTTCACATTACTGAAAATTTCAGGTGGATCTTGATTTGTCTATTAATGACATTGGTGATGGGGAGGACATTTTAGGTATAGGATTAATCCTTGATTACTTACTCTTGACAGTTTATTCTTTGTCCTTACTGACTCCTGCTTTCCAGATGACCAAGTTGTAGAGGAGGAAGAAGGGGAAGGAATTGTGCTTGGAGGTGCCCCTAGGTACCCGTGGGAGGGAACTGATAGGGACTACAATTATGATGAGGTGCTTCTACTATTATATATTTCTCCTCATTTATTTTCCTCTTTTCATTATTTCCTTGTGCAGACAACACATTATTCAGTAATCTTTTGGTAAATTTTCCAAAGCTTTGCATGCACCATAATTTTGTGTTTTGACTGTTTTCATGCTCTTACAACCACACCTATTTGTTCCAATGTATTGTTCATGTACTGCTGTCACGCGATGTTTTGAGAGCATTAAAATTTGCTTTGGATAATCTTTATTAATTTTACTTACTTTTTCCTCTGGCTTTGTGGGTCTAATTCTATACTGAACTAGCATGCAACTCAATATCCTTTAGTCTCAAACAACATTGTGAAACAGAAACAACTGTCATCCAGAACTAGCACAGAATGACCAAATTACTGTAGTGCGTGTGAAAACCTGATTTGGGTATTTTTGTTGCAGCTTCTGGGCAGAGTGTTCAATATTCTGCGTGAAAACAATCCAGATCTTGCTGGAGACAGACGCAGAACTGTCATGAGGCCGCCACAGGTTCTTCGAGAGGGCACGAAGAAGACAGTTTTTGTGAATTTTATGGACTTGTGCAAAACGTGCGCTTTTTCACCATTTGGATTGTATTTTGTATTTGATATTCTATTGAATGCTCTTACAATGGATAAAGCTGTGATGAACTAACCGGAAATTATTTACCAGGATGCATAGGCAACCTGAGCATGTGATGATGTTTTTGCTTGCTGAAATGGGGACAAGTGGATCACTTGATGGGCAGCAAAGGTTGGTGATCAAAGGAAGATTTGCTCCGAAAAACTTCGAAGCAATCCTGCGGAGATATATCAGTAAGTTATCCTACTTCATTCCCTTGGTTGAACAGATGAGCTTCCCCTTTTTCATGTGTGGTAAACTATCATAAGTTGTACGTTTGTTGTTTACTGTTTTGTTAGTGTTAGTTGACTTAAGATTTCAAGGGTTATATGCAACTTATTGCGTCTTTAAACCTTTCAGATGAGTACGTCATTTGCAATGGTTGCAAAAGCCCTGATACCATTCTATCCAAGGAAAATCGTCTGTTCTTCCTTCGCTGCGAACAGGTAAATGCCGTCTGATTATCTGCTTGTGCATGTTCAGTTACATCCAGTTTGCTTCGGCATGAGCGATCACTCCTCTGTGAAAACATTAGTTAATTGCCTTTTGTTTTTTAAAATTTCATTTTACCATCTATTCCCTATGGTTCTGCCAATGATGAGTTGCAACATTATTGCCTACATTGTTTGACAAACAAATTCATGATAAAAAAGCAACAACTGAGGCTTAAACAACGTTGCAAATTTGTGACATCTATTATCTCCTATTGTTTACTGCTCCCTCCATCCTATAATATAAGGGATTTCGGGTGGATGTGACACATCCTAATACAATGAATCTGGATAGGAGGTAGTAGTTTTTTCGCCAATCTCCTCTGTACATAAGTATATTCTTGCTTTCTGTTTGACTACAGAAACAGACTTGCGAGCATCTGAATTTTCTATAGTGCACAGAAAACAATTTGTTACCCTCATTCTTTGTACCTGCTAGCTGCTGTCAACTTTCACTCTTTGCTTGTTAGCCTATGATGAGCTGCATAATAGTTTGCCTAGCCTACATTGTTTGAGTAAAGGAATATGATATTATCTGCAAAGTTCTGACTTCTAAGGCAATCTTCATTTTAAAACATTTTTTTAACAAGTCACCGCAGGGGAGAGATTCCCCACCTGAATTTCATTGCTCAAAGTCACGGGGTTTAAGGAGAGTACAACAGATAGTAGAATTAGAGGGAGGACTAAAAAACACTTTGCCACTGAAACATTTTAAAACATTTGTTGGATGAAAACCGAATATTCTCTCGTTATTTTGCTTGCCACTGAATCAACATTTGCCTATTCTGTCTAGTGTGGATCGTCGAGGTCTGTTGCTCCAATCAAGGCTGGATTTGTCGCACAAGTTGGTCGGCGGAAGGCCTGAACATAAGTCGAAGCTTTGGATTTGTCTATTCAGTGAGCTGCTATATTGTGTGAGAAATGATTTTGCTCTATCTTGTACTCTTGTGTGGCCAGTTTTGGACCTAGTTTTGGTCATGTAAATGCCGATGGCATTTAGTCTATCATAGGGTGATTTTGACCGCGAATGCAACAACACGACCAAGCAAACTAGGTTGTGTGTTGTGAACTTGTGATTGAAATTGGGTATCAGTTTCAGGGTCTGAGCAAATGGATCATATCTCCTGGGTAGATTAGCTCCGGAAGTGCATTCACATGGACCAGTTGTCCTTTTACAGATATTTTAGTAGTAACTTCCTACCCTTCGCCTCTTTCCCCTTGCTCTTGGTTCATCCGTTTCTTCACTCGCACTGGCTGCTAGCTAGTCTTTCAGCCTAGAGGAAGAGGGAGGCTTGACATCCTGGAGGAACGGAGCCGGCCTGACGTAGGTGAACCCGGCGAAGCTGCTGTGGCCGGCGCCGCCGGCGACAGGGGTGGCCACCGGCGAGTCCAGCACCGGCATGCTGGTCCAGCACTCGTCGAAGTTGGCGATGCAGGTGAGCCCGCTCACGTTGGGTCGGAAGCTCGGCTGGATCTGCCGGGCCTCCAGCTTCCTCCAGTTGATCGGTTTGAGCCATTTGTGCCTCTTTATCTCATCGCTGCCGCCCGGACCGCTTCCTAGCCGCTTGCCACCTTCTTTGTGGAGCAGCTGAAATGGACAACGGATTGCCATCTTTTTCAGATAAGAAACACAACATAGGAATTTGATACTGTGATCGAATGCATTAAGAAACTTACTCCTTTCAAGAGGGAATGAGCTTCACTGGACAAAAACGATGGAAGCTTCAGCTTCTCTTTCACTATCTTCTGCTGAACTTTATCCCTGTTCCCAACAAACGGAGGCTGCAGCGTGTTGCAAAGAGTAAGGGATTATTTAGCAATGAATGAATGCAAATGGGAAGATTACCCTCTCATGCAAGTTGGCAGCACACCTTTCCCGTGAGCATTTCAAAGAGGAGGATTCCAACACTCCACCAGTCAGCTGCCTTATCATGCCCCCGACCAAGAATAATCTCTGGGGCCATATACTCAACTGTTCCACACATCGAGTTTGATCTTGTATTCTCATTAAATTCTTTGGCAAGGCCAAAGTCAGTGAGCATGGCCTTGAAATGAGGCAACAAAAAAGATATCAGCAAAATGGAAAAGAAGTAGCAGGAGGAGATTGTTGAAGAAGGCATTCTTACATGGCCATCAGCATCCAAAAGGATATTTTCAGGCTTGAGATCTCTATGCATAATCCCGTTGTCGTGAAGGTGAGCTACAGCAGATACAATTTCAGCAGTATAGATCCGTGCAAGTTCCTCCCTGTTAAACAAAACGGTTGAGTTATAGGGCCGGAAACATTTTCTTTTGACAGACAAAAGTACTAGCTAGAAGTATACAGTCACCTGAACAATCCTTGCTTGTAGAGCTGGAAGAAGAGATGTCCCCCATTTATGAAGTCCAGGACAAGATAAAGTCGATATTTTGTCTGTGTTCAAACATAGGTACTAAGATATCACTAAAAGTGATTTCAACATAGAGATAAGAACATTGATGTACACACGTACCTGAAAGGAGTACCTGAGCTGCACTACAAAAGGATGGTCAACTTTTGTTAATATATCTCTTTCGGCTTTCATGTACTCCGCATGGTTCTTTTCCAAGATCTTATCCTTCCTCATAACTTTCATCGCGTATATCTCTGAAGTACCTTTCTTTCTCACCTGAAAGACTTTCCCAAATGCCCCTTGGCCTACAAGCTTCAAGATTTCAAAGTCATCAAGCCCAATACCTTCATTTTCTGTTGTGGCATTGTCAAACTCTTCATCACTGAGCTGCCCTAGGTTCCTTTCCTTTTCTTCTGCAGGTTCTGATGACCCCTCTGTTTTATTTAGAGTGAGATTGCTAAGTCGCAGGGACTGGCTAACAAGTGATGTTGGACCAACAAGAGAATGAGATCGCTTGATGATGACAATAGGATCATTGTAAACCCCCTCATTGGACTCAGCCAAAGGTGCAGGACTGTCTGGACCAGCTACCGAAATGCCTGTTGGCGTCTGAACTGGAGTGGTGCCAAAAACATCAGAGAAATCAAACTCATCATTTTCAGAGATAACATCCGGGGGACCCATTGGGAGAATTATTTTTGCTGTGAAGAGCTCGGGGTCCTGTGCGATAGTTCTTGTCAGAGAGGATGTCTGAGAAGAAACCATCATCCAAAGGCCTACTACGTAGCTAAGGTTGCTGGTTTTGCAGGCCAAGCTTCCACACTAATAGAAACTGAAGACTTGTGCTAAAGTAGTCTAAAGAAGGTTCCCTCCACAACTTCCAATGATGGAAGGAGATGCAGTGCTGCAAACGGTCTTGAGCAAGTGGAATTTTCGGCCAGGAATTCCCAAGTATCCTGCAAAGAGGCAGAGCAAGAAAATGCTGCTCTTTCCTGCTGAATAGGAGATGCTGGATGCCAGTGCTTTTCCTGAACTTGAACTCATGAAGCTGAGTTTGTCTAGACTGGAAGCAAAATGAATATGGTGTTAGTCTTATCTCTATAGGAAAGAGAGAACATACTGAACAACAGGTTTTATAAGGGCTAGACAGGGATTCTTTTTTGTGGAACTAGTTAATTTACAGGGGAAAAAAATCATTTGCATGGGAAGTTTAGAAAGTTATTCTGAATTCTTTTGGGAACATTTTTCCTTTCAGTTTTTACTTTGTTTGGAATTATACATATGCAGATATCTGATGCTAAATATTGCATTTAGTTCTGAATGGCACAATAAAGCAAAATCACAATCAATCACAGTATCTAGTAGAAATATGTTTCAAAGTAAAAAATGCCAGTCAGCTGGCCGTTGCAGTCTATCAGAATGCACATATTAGAGTCATAGAAAAGCAATCAAAGAGCATCTAACTTTACAACCTAAACCTTTGGGTTCCAGTTGACCTTTAGATTCATAAAGTCTACCTCTAAATTTCTAGAGTAAAAAGCTTCCGCCCTGCTTCAACCAATGTCCTACCTCTAATAAAGCAGGGACTATGCATTCAGCCTAAAAATTAGCTCAAGAATCTACTATAATCGTAGCTACACTATGATGGTCATCGTAGCTACACTATGATGGTCAACGCCTCCTGTTACTGATAATTGTACACACTAATCCCTAGTTAATCTCATAATTCATAAACAATAGTTCGCTACCAGCATTTTGCTGAACGCCTGAACAAAAAATCAACCGAGAATGGTGTCCCGATCAGGGATCATTTTCATCCAATTGATATTCCCATTAAGCATGCAAAGCTCAGTCTAAAAGGCACAAGCTCTTCTCCCTCTCCCAACCACATCTCCACATCGAAATCATCTGTTCAATGTAAGAAGCTTGAGGAATCGGCGGTAGGGGAGCTCCCTTCCGACCTGAATTTAACCGATTGCTCAAAACAAAAATGGAAAACTGGAAAACCTGGCTCGACAAATCAACCCTAGGATTCATTCAGGAGAAGCACATGAGATGCGGGAGGAAAGCACAACATTTCCACTGACAAAAAAAAAGGGAGAAGAATCATCCTAAAGGACCAAATCCACATCAAGAAACCGAAACACGAAGCAATATCGATCAACTCAAATTTCACACAAATTAAAGCAAGCTGAGAAACGGGGCGACGAATTCAGAGAGAGAGAGAGAGAGAGAGGTAGAGACCTCCTGGCTTTGCCTCGGGGAAGAAGATCGACAGCGGCGGTGGCGGTGCTCCGGCGAGGTTATCTCCCGCGCCCTCGGGGCAGCGGCGGCAAGGAAGGTGGGGGGGGGGGTTCGAGTGAGCGGCTGGGAGTAGGAGGAGGAGAAGGAGAAAGGGGAAAGATGGGTGCTCCTTCCGAATTGGCGCACGTTGAGTTGGTGTGAACGCCGCGTCCAGCTGCAACGTGTATGCGGGAGGGAGGGCCCACTCCCCAGTGGGTGGGTGGTGGGCCCGACTAACCGCGCCGCCAGGTCGTTTACTCATTTCCCTTTTTTTCTAAAAAAAATTAGCCATATTATGGGATAAATATGACCGACCCTCTTCCGCTTGCTGGAAGTGCTGCCAGGTTGGCAGTTAGACTCGTCGCAGCCGGGTCTCTTTCTCTTCTCTATCTGCCCGCGTGTTTCTGTGATCCGCGCGAGAGAATTGGCGCGTAAAAAACCGTCACTTCAGAGCCGGAAAACCGAGTCGCCAAGCCCAGCATCTTTGGGCCCCGCTCACGTTTCACTTTCACCTCTATCCTGATAGGCGTATTCGCTAGGAAAGCATATAGGAGTAGGAAAACTCAGTGAACGTACACTCGTGTACTTAATTTTAAGAAATATTCCCTCCATATTTTAATGTATGACGCCGTTTACTTTTTTTCAACGTTTGACCATTCGTCTTATTCAAAAAATTTATATAATTATCATTTATTTTATTGTGATTTGATTCGTCATCAAATGTTCTTTAAGCATGACATAAATATTTTCATATTCACACAAAATTTTTAAATAAAACGAATGATCAAACGTTGGTCGAAAAGTCAACGGCGTTATACATTAAAATACGGAAGGAGTATATTACTAGTATGTACTAATATATTATTGTAAAAACATACTCCCTCCGCCACATAATATAAGGGATTTTGGGTGGATGTGACATATCCTAGCACTACGAATCTTAACAGGTTTCTTAATCAGATTCGTAGTACTAAGAAGTATCACATCCACCCAGAATCCCTTATATTTTGGGACGGAGGAAGTATAAGTTTAAATTCGGCATTTACAAGTTATAAAAAAGATGAATATACATATACTATTAAAGTCTAATTTATATGTTTGTTATAATTTATATAAATGTTGCACATTAATCTATCTTCTTTTTCTTTTAGAAAAGATACTAGTAAACAAGTAATTAAAACTATTTTTCCTCGTGCCATGCCGCGCGCGAACCGGTTGGTAAGGAGAAGTAGGTCGATAGCTGCAGGTTGGTGAAGCTCGCACAGTCGCACCGTGCAGTCGCAGAGGCGGCCGGCACCGGCGCCGCCCGCGGCCACACGTACGTTGCGTACTAGTACGAGGCCGTACGAGAACGAGCCGCTCTAGCTGCCATGTGTACACCGACGGTGCCTACCTGCAGCCAAGAAACGCCTTTTTCGTTTCATGATCATGATAGCCGAACGCTGTGGCTATCGGCTCATTCATTTGGCCGAACCGTCCATCGGTCCATGCCTTCCTGAGCCTCCTATGTGATATTTGTCGCACCGGCATGCGGCAACAACATCACGACCAAAACTATCAACGGCACTTCGTTTTCTATGCTCACTGCGCACACACGTAGATAGTCCTATAGTACACAGGTACGATGCCAAGAGATAGATAGAGCTAGCTAGCTCTGCACGAGGTCAAAGACCATCATACACATATCGTTGCCTTTTTATTTTCCTCGTGTAAGTGATCGCTGCCCATTGAAAGTGGGTTGGTCTCTCTAGCTCGCTTGCTCCACGTATGGATGTGAAACGGCATGCTTGCGCTTTTCTTCTTTGTTTAAGCAAGGAACATGCTTCATGCGGTTATTGCTGTTCTGTTTGGCCGCGGCGTTTTTTTTTTCTAATGATTGCGTGTGTCTGCAAAACTTGCTTTGTCTGTGCTATGCACACGATTCCGGACTCCAGTTGGTACACACTAGTACAATTTGTTGCAAATAAATAGTTCTCGTACTAACCAATTTTATTTTCTTGACCTGTTTAAAACAGGAGAATAAAGTAGGAGTACTCACATATACAATGTGAGACACTCATAGAGTATCCTCACTAACTGAGGACACTCGTAGGAAACTCAATTCGCAATAGAAGGTATCCCTAAATGGGTTCCTCAAAATCTAAAACAACCCGGTGAGAGTACTATAGCCCACAATGGGTGTCTTGGCCCAATGGAGTCCCAGGTGAAAAATCCCCAAATACCCCTCCCCAGCTCATTCTTTTTTTTTTCCTTCTCTTTTCTTCCTCCCCCACTTTTGGCTTCTAGCTTCTTCTTATCGCTATCCTCGTCGCCCATTCGTCGCCGCCTCCTCCCAGCTTGCCGCCGCCACCTCCCTCCTCTCTTCCCCTGCCGCTCGCCGCCGCCGCTTTCCTCCTCGCCCTCCCCAGCCACCGCCGCCGCCTCCCTCCTCGCCATCCCCAGCCCTGCATCCATCTCCCTCTCTCCCCAGCCACCGCTGTCGCCCGCCTCTCTGTCTCCCTCTCGCTGCTCGCCTCTCTCTCGTCGCCGGCGGCCGCGAGGCGATAAGGAGGGCTGCCTCCCTCCCTCTCTCTCGTCGCTGCTCCCTCCGCGCCCTTCGGCTGCCGCCGGCCGCCGCCCGTCTCCGCGCACGCCGGAGAGCTGGTCGACGGGCGAGCGGCGCGAGGGGCGATCTGGCCGACGGCGAGCGGTGGGAGGCTGGACGGCGCGCGAGCGCGGGAGCGGGAGCAGGAGCGCGGTGCGGTGGCCGATGGCGTCCAAGCTGCCGCCTCTCTTTCCAGATCCGGCTGCCGGTGGGCTAGATCTGGCCGGCGCCGCTTCTCTCTCTCGTCGCCATCCACCACACCGACGAGGCCGCGCCGGCTCCGTCACCACGCCCAGGTGAGAGAGGGGGGGGCAAGAAGGGAAAATGCAGGGGAATGAGGCGGGGAATGGGGCACCGAGGTCGCCACAACGGGTTCCTTCGAGCCGTGCCTCAGGAAAAGGAGATTGGAGGAGCCCGAGCCGGCCGTCCCCCTCGTGGGGGTCGCGCCCCCCCTCCAAGGGCACGGTGTGCGGACGGGAGGCGGACGCCGTGAGCAGGGGCACGCTCTGAGGCTACCCATTGTGGATGGCCTTACTCCTCGTCTGCAGCCGCCAACACGTACGATTACACGAGCCAGAGAAAAGGGCATAGAAAAAGACGATACAAGGCAGCGCACGCACGATCCCTTCCCCATCCGCGCCGCGTGCCGTGTGGCCGCGTGACGGCAACCGCTCCCGCTACCCCACCACACGCGTCATGAGGCATCCAGAAAACCCTCGCTCTACACGCGCGCCAGTAGCCACGGTGGCATCCAGAAGTCCACAGCGAGCGAGCGAGCCAGTAGGCCACAGCAGCAGCAGGCAGCGGCGGGCGGGCGCTGGATATGACGACGCGGTGGCACTCGCGACTGGCGTCGGCGACACGGTCGCACCAAACGACCTGGCCCTCCCTGCCCTCCTCTTCTTCTCCAAGAGGAGGAGGAGTCCAAAGCCAGCCACTCGCTATCGCGGAAGCGGTCAGACTTCTTCTCCACCCCATCGCATATAAATATTTCTCCACCACGCCGCTTCATTTTTACATCACCCCAAACCCCATCATTTCTTGCTTCCTCAGCTGCTTCTTCCTCCTTCCTCTTCACACGACGCTCCCATTTTTATTTATATATATCAGCATCGTTTCTCCTGGCGTCACTGCACCCATAACTGCCAAGAATTGGAGCTGTCTCTTCTCCCTCTCTCTCTCTCTCTCTCTCTCTCTCTCTCTCTCTCTCTCTCTCTCTTTCTCTCTGCATCTGAGAGAGAGCCGGAAGAATTGGAGTTGGAGCAGGAGAAGCGTGGAGCTTCTGAGGATTGATTTTGGAAATTTGGAGCTTGAGGATCGGATTGAGTAGTTTCTGAGGATTGGGAACAGGAGAGATCGAAGCAGGAGCTAGGAGAAGCGTCTGGAACTGAAGGGGAAAGCGAGAAACCAAAAAAAACAAAAGATAGGTGAGTGGGTGCTCCTGTACCCGACTGTCTTCTTCCTCCTCTGCTTTCTTCATCTACTTCAAGTTTTTAGGCATCAGCTCAGCAAGTTCTTTTTTTTTTCTCTCTTAAGGTTTCAGAAATGTTTTTTGGTTTCTTAATTGTTTTTCATCATGCGAAAGATAACGTACCTAGGATTACCAAGGGTTTTGGAAATTAACTGGAAATGGGCAAGCATCTTCTACCAGCTTGTAGTGTCCAATAGCCGGCTCTTTCTGTTCTGTTCGTTCATTTGCTGTGGCTTACACCTTGTGTGCGTGGTCACACACAAAAACCGTGACTTTCTGTTGAGGAAGATTCTGTCTAAATCCTGTACTTCGTCTTGTATAGTACTCCACTACTACTAGTAGCTATAGTTATTGTGTTAATTAGGACTAATGACATCATCAGAGTTCTGATACACCACTAGTTTTTAAATTTAGAAAATTACATAATGCCCTCGACGAACAGTTCAAAGTTCAAACATACATGTCGCTTCTTGATGCTTACGTGCTTAAGGCTTACCGGGCATTTTCCTTTACTATTGTATTCGCATGTAAACTAAGTTCTATGTATTAGTATATATTATCAGTCAACAAAATTCCACACAAGTAGTACAAATTTCCTGGATTTCCTCTCTTCTTCCGTCAGAAACTGCAGATTCGATGAAGCAGAACACTGACGAGTATTTTTCTTGTAACTGTCTCCCAACACAGACATCGAGCTTGATCGGTTAGCACCTGCCGGATACACCTTTTGCTGCATGCGAGTGATGTTCTGTGGCCTTGTCGGCTCATGGCAATCTCAGACGCCAGAGTGGTTCGCCATGTGAGGTGTCCCAAATGCTTCAGTGTTCTTCAGGAGCCCACCGGCGCGCCGGTGTACCAATGCGGTGGATGCGGCACTACCCTCCGAGGTAAGAATTCAAGCTCCATGACTGCTCATGATCGAGAATTTGATCTTGGATTTTTGCCTTTTGGTCAGTCTCTGACGGATTTTGTTGCTTTTTTTACGCAGCGAAAAACCGCACCGGCAACTCACAGGAGGTGATCAGTGCTCCCTCCTCTTTGGGGAGTGGCCTGCCTCCTCACAGCAAGCACCTGGGCTCCAGTGATGTTGCAAGCACCAGTGGATCCACTCCTGAAGCTCAAATCAGCAGTGGGCAGCAAGGAGCTGACATGACAAGCCGACGCGAGACTGATGATCTCGTGTCGGCGAGGAACAATGCTCCTGAGCCAGAGCGAGTGGTGCCAGCTGAGAAGGAGGAAGAGCATGTTCAGAGTACCAGTCAGCAAGCTGTTGGCAATTCTGAAGATCTCACAAGAGGAGATGCAGCTACTGCAGCTGATGCACAGTGCAGTGACAGAGCATCTGAAGGCAAGGTGCAATTTTCAGAGAGTAGAGAAGACAGTAACACCGAACTGCAAGATGTTCAACGAAGCGACCAGACTGAATCTGATGCTGAAGGCAAGAAAAGTTCAGAGGAAACATCCCAATCTCCACGCCGCGATGTCGTCGAGCTTCCACCAAGTTCAGTTCAAACCCCAGACTCACAACCTGCACCGGCTGTGTTGAAACGGGAGGATGATCCGGCGACGAGTCCTCCTCATGGCCATGCGCGTCGATCACCAGAAAGCTTGGCGCCGCTTCAGAAGAGGATCCTGAAGACAGTGGACAACCTGAAAGACGACCTCTCTGAACTTTTCAGTAAATCTCCTGAACTGAACAAGCCGAGGACGCACGCGCGCCCTCCTCGTCTTCCCAGGCAAGAAGGCTACGCTCCTCGCGACGCGGCCATGGCGGCGGCGGCGAGCATCCAAGCCATCAGAGCGCGTCACGCAGCTGTCCACCGTCCCGGCTACATAGCTCGTGCAGGCAAGCCTGGTCAGCTCGCTGCTCCACCTCCACCACGTGGCTTGCCGTCGCGGCGCTACCGCCGGTGCAGGGCTGATCACCCGTGCTGCCACGACGCGCGCCATGGGCCGTCATGCCATCACGGTTGCTGCCCCCCTCACCATGGCAAGCAAGCGTGCACCAGCTGCCGGGGACAACATTGCTGCAGGCCAAGAACGCAAGAATCTCCTGCGCCGCGGCGGCCGGCGGCGGCGGCGGCAAAGGAGGTCGTCAAGCGGCGGGCGCCACCCAGGAACCATTGCCGGCCGGTGCTCAAGGGCGCGCCGTTCATCATCTGCTCCAGCTGCTTCAAGCTGGTCCAGGTGCCCGCCGACTTCGCCGTCTCGACCAAGACGGTGCGCAAGCTGCGTTGCGGCTCGTGCTCCGCCGTCCTCAGCTACTCCTACCGGGACCCCGACAGGAAGAAGCACGGCGATCAGTACAGCGCCGACGGCTCACCGGCGGCGCCGCGCGGCCACGGGCGGCGAGGCGACAAGTTCGCGTTCCTGGACGACTTCGGCCACGTCGACGTGAGCTACTCCACGGAGGACGAGCAGCCGCTGCACGTGTCGAGGAACTCGTCGTTCAACACCGTCGACGAGATGGCGGCGGCGGCGACGCAGCAGCATGGCTCCAGCCTGCACCGGCTGATGGGGTACGGCTCGGCGAGCGACCTGCTGTTCCGGCAGCACTCGCCTGACCTGTACGAGAGCTTCTCCGAGAGGACGACGCCGGAGGCCGCCGCGCTGTACGACCGGAAAGGGAAAGGCGTCTGCGTCGACCTCGACGACGACGGCGGCGACGATGACTCAGACGAGGATTGCAGCGGCGCGCTGAAGAGGTCGAGGCTGAGAGGGTCCGGTTGGCCATTGCCGGGGATACTCAACAGCAAGGGGACGACTGGAATGGGAGCAATCAGGATCAAGTCATAGTAGTGTAGAGAACTAGAGATAGATTCAGGTGCTGGAATTTTGACAGAATTTTCAGTCGTTGGAATTCTTATAGGTAGAGTGAATTTCATTCGGATTCATTTAGGTAGGTTTCATATTGGTGGATCAACAGGTTGTTTGTTTTGTTCATTTTCGGGTGTAATGGTGCTGCATCTAAATGTAAATACAACACTTTACGATCCCGGTGAAAAGGAACTTTCTTTTGGTAAAACTTTAAGTACACAACATAAATATGGTTAAATATCTGCGTTACAATTTGAACTCCAGTGATGCTACAGAAAGGGGAAAGTTTGATTTATGGACAAATTTATTACGAACTCTAAACCTAGATAGGAATATTTAATCGGACAAATTATCATCGTTCTCTTTAAAACTCTAAGGTTACATCGTTTGCCTCATAGCTTATAAACAGATACCAGAATTTAAATTTTAAAATTTGATTTTATGATATTTTTTTCATCGCAATTTGTTTTTTAGCGTTGGCTTCTAAATAACTAAGCACATCCATATTCTTCCTAGAATATATTCTCTCCCACTCCACTTTCCTCTCTACCTCTCTCCAACTCCTTGATGGCAATGGATATGATAAGTAAGTTAAGGAGTGCCATTATAGATGCCATTTCTTAATCTTGTCCGCCATCACCACTCTTGTTTATTTGTTTGTTTGTGTTTCAAGTGTGAATACTCAGCATTGTCATTATGGCGAAAGAGAATTTCTTTAAAAGGTTTAGAAAACATGGATATAAATATAGTTTAATAGCTTTTATAATTTAAATGCTGCTCACGTAGAGGGAAAAAAAATGATGTATGATGGAATTTATCATGAACTTCAAACCTAGACATTTAATGTCCTTCAACTCTTTTTTTTTAAAAAAATGGATGAGTTACATCTACTTTTTTTTAAACCCTACATGTGAGTCATGTGACACATGTAATAGTAGAAATTTATCCTGTAGTAATAGAAACTCCTGCCAATCCCTCTTCCTCCTATGTACTTAGCACATCGTTTTCCGTGTGCAAGCTTCCCAAACAACCAAATGGTGCGTTTTTTGTAAAAATTTTCTATAGGAAAGTTCTTTTAAAAAATCACATTAATCCATTTTTGAAATTTAAAATAGTTAATAATCAATTAATCATGAGCTAATGGCTCACCTCGTTTTACGTATCTTCCCAATCTCCTCAATCCCCTCCTCCTCAAAGGAGATTGGGGAGAGATTGGGGAGATTGTCACTCGTTTTCCGCGCGCACGCTTCCCAAACTACTAAACGGTGTATTTTTTTGCAAAAAAATTTCTATATGAAAGTTGCTTTAAAAATTCATATTAGTCCATTTTTGAAATTTAAAATAGTTAATACTCAATTAATCATGCGCTAATGGCTCACCTCGTTTTGCATATCTTCCCAATCTTCTCAATCCCCTCACCCTCAAACACAGCCCACTCTCCGCCTTCTTTTTTCTCTCTACTACTCTCCACCTCCTCAATGTCAGTAAAGGATAGGGGAGAAGGCTAGTGTTAGGCCATGTTTAGTTCCCACGCAAAAATTTTTCACCCCGTCACATCGAATGTTTGAAAATATGCATGGAGTATTAAATATAGTAAAAAAAACTAATTACACAAATTACGTGTAAATTGCGAGATGAATCTTTTAAGCCCAATTGCTCCATGATTTAACAATGTGTGCTACAGTAGACATTTGCTAACGACAGATTAATTAGGCTTAATAAGTTCGTCTCGCAGTTTACAGGCGGAATCTGTAATTTGTTTTGTTATTAGTCTACGTTTAATACTTCAAACGTGTGTCCGTATATCCTATTGTTGACAACCAAATTTGGTAACATCAGCATCGGAGAGAAGATTAGATCGAAGCAAAGTCGGAAGCGGAGATCGAGTTTGAAAACAGGGCAGGAATCGGCTGAAGTCCAGATCGGCTACGACAAGATCGGCTGAGTCTGAGTCGAGCTAAATAAGCCGATATTGCCGATTCCGACAATACGACTTGTGCGCGACATCGGGTTCAAGTTAATGTACTTCAAGATGATTGCCACGCATGGATAGAGTCCTGGGAAGGCAATTGTATCTATTAACTAGGATATTTTATGTGAATTCCTTATAGATAAGTGTGGGCAAAAGTCTGCCGCAAAGACTTGTGGTGTCTTAGAGTTTGTTAGAGATAATGGTTGTGTCCGATATGGGCATATCTTGTAATCCTCGGGTATAAATGGACCCTGAGCCCTATGTAATAAAACACACATGTTTAATACAATTTCGGCGCATCGCCACCCTTTTTTACTTTCATTTTATTTCGACGAGTTCTTGCTTTCGGGTTGAGCTGCATCGGTTTCTATCTTCAACAAGAGGTAAACTTGTTATGGCGGCTTGCGTTCTCGGGATTAGTGCTTCCATCTTTATGACATTCTAATCTTGTTTATGTAATTCGTCGAGTTATCATATGTTTTACATAATCTCTAGCAATATCATCATCTAACCTACCGTCGGTTAATATCTGTCAATAGAGGGTAGCCGATTAGGTTAAATATTGATATTGGTCTAGATTATATGAGACATCTACCGTTCCATGAGACTTCTAGCGGCTTGATTGTCTAGATATTATTTTTCTTTTCATACTTAATGCTGCATCAGTTAAGTTTGATCTATTAAGTCGTGCTTAGAATATCAATCCCTAGCCTGCCTTCTAGTTGCCGATTAGAATAGCATCGGAGTTTCAGCCGATCGTATCTGATTTAACTACTCTTTATCCTATATGCTTGATTGACATGTTAAATCTGCCCTTTGCGTTAAGATCTTGCCGCATTTAAGTATATTAGGCTTTTGTTTAGTATATTCTACTTGCTTTAACATCTTAACATAGAGTGGTATCGGAGTATTAGCCGATACATGCTAGATCTATCTGATCGGCTATGCTATGAACGTATATAGTCTAATTATTAATATATATTTCGATCCAAGTGATTTATACTGTCTCGGTATGGCGACCGATCTATCCCAATCACTTGATTTAAGTATATATCGATATAAGGATTATATATTGTTAATATCTACAGCCGATCGAGTAGATTTAGTTCTTCTTTACGTATTCATGACTGCCGATCGATACATGGATGACATCGGCCCAAAGATAAATGATATGTCATCGGCATCTAGCCGATCGGCTATCATTTATAGATTTAACTACGGTTTCTTTGCTTCTATTTCTTGTTGATTACAGGATCAAATCAACTGGCACGCTAATACATCCAAAGACGAGCTTTGGACCTGCACTGGAGTTAAGCAGATCTCCCAGGCCACGTGTTTTCTGTCAACACCTATGTGACATGCCAAAACTTTTCACCCTTGGATCTAAACACAACCTTATTGCTTATCCTTTTCTTAACCTGTACGTCATCACGACTCCTCTATAACTTCTCCTTCTTTACTCTATGTCTTTCTCCTATTTTCAAGGTATTGGGTAAACACTGAAGTCAGATGACTCTCAAATACTCTGTTTGAGAAGAAGGTGATTTTCTTCTTTCTTTTGTTATTTGTTGTAGACTCAGTTTTTTTCGGGGATAGACTCATAGTATACCATCACCGCTAAAACAAGGTAATATACGAGGACCATGTTTTGTAATAGAAAAGAGGGTGTTAAGTTGATTTTAGGTTGTGCATCTAAGATTTTTTTTGTTGAAAATGGATTGAAAACCTTCTCAATGAAAAGATGAGATATAACATTAAGGGAGAAGGGAGATGGAGGTAGGAAGTAGATGATATGCGAGAAAATCATTTTTTTTATTTTGTAAAGAAAGTATATGACGTCTATTTATGCATATACTGCTGTTTTAAACCGGTATCACATCCGGGGTTTACAAAATCAAGTGTTGTGAAGTGATAGATTTTATTAGAATCAAATGTATATTATAGACAAGGCAATGTTATTTTCCTTGCTAATAGTGCACAACTTTTATCCATTTGATTTTTCATCTCTCTCCCGCTGCCGTTGCAGTGCTAGAACCCTAGAACCCGCTCGCACTCCGAAACCTTGCTGATTGCTTCTTGATTTAATTAGCGAAGGGCATTCTTGGTATTTAGAGGATTATTATTCACCAATTTAAGGCCACCTTCTTTCCTTTAACACTTTTAGCACTAATAATTTTGCATTTTCACAACATAACACCATCGAGACTAAAAAACCTTGACACTTTCAAAAATTTACCGGGACTACCCTTCGTCCCCATTCCCCCTTCCTCTTCAGTTCGTCCTAAAACCCCTCGCGAGAAGATAACAGCGGCGAGCTCCTCCAATCCTCCGCCACCATCCAATCTCTCGAGCGACGCCTCATCCACCCATCATCTCATCCCTCGAATTCCATTCCTGCTCGACCTCGCGAGCTCCAATCCACGAATCATTGCTAGGTTTTGGAGATTTTTTTTTGTTTTGATTTGGTGAGGGCGTGAGGCTCCCCCCAATTCTACTTCCGGAGAGCTAAAACCCGGATCGGATGCTCGATTAATCTGCTGGGATCGCGCATGGGGAGGAGGAAATCGCGGCCGGCCCGGGCGGTAGGCCTAGGCCCCGGCGCTGCCGCTGCCGCGGAGCCCGACGCGCCGAGCCCTAGCGGCAGCGGCGGCGCCTCCAAATCGAGGCGCGCGGCGAAGGGCGAGGCTAGGAGGAGAGAGGATGTGTGCTTCGAGGTGGATGATAGCACGTGGTGTTTGAGCGACGGCGACCGCCGGGACCTCGCGGAGTTGGTCATGCGCGACGTGAGGATCTCCGGCGAGGGAGAGGGGGCGTTGGACGTAGCGGCTCTGCACGAGGCAGAGAGGGAGAAGAGGTGCTCGTTGCGCCTGCGGGTGCGCGACGCGCCGGAGGAGGGTTTCCGGCTTGGCCAGTGGCCTGTGGTACCTTCAGATTGTGTGATCCTGGAGTATGCCATCGCCGGTATGGTTTTCTCTGGATGTTTTGATGGTCCCGATGAAGGTGTATCAGGCCTCGCCCATTTGGTTAGATTGAGATTCGTGACATTGCGTGTTCATGCCTTTGCTGTATCTCGGTCTGCTGATTCCGTGTCGGTTGCATCATTTAGAGTTAGATTGGGGTTGATGGAGCAGGCTTTTGCTACATGCGAATCATTGTTGGAGGTGACAAGGCATCCGTGGAGGAAGAGTTTCATGAATATGATGGCTTGGGTTCGTCCTGAGGTCATGACCTCGGCTGCAATATATGGGATGGATGGTCTTGCCCGGCCTATAAATGGAGGTGCTAATGGTGATTTTACCCCAAAGAAGGATTCTCAGTTTGATCTTGCTGCTTTCTACGAAGCCGTTAAGCCCTCAATGTATGTTCCCTTACATTTATACATCTCATTATCTCACAAGTTATTAGGAATAAATTGTTGTGGGTGGTCTAAAACCACAATTGCGCACTTCAAGAAGTGTGTGAAGCATTTTTTTTGACGTTGTGTGTGAAGCATTTTTTTTGACGTTGTGTGTGAAGCATTTATACCAACATGAGATAAATGCTTTATTTTTATTACAAACATATTCTGTCTTCAGGCAAATGCATATGATTTTCTATTATCTTAAGTTGTACAAAACATGTAGCTACTATTTATTGCTGTTACCTTATGATTTTCTTTTCTTTTACTTGTTGACAGGGAGGCTGGACTGTTGGAAGAGGAGCTTCCCGATTTGCTTCCTCATCTCAGAACCTATCAACTTCGTGCAGCGAATTGGATGGTTCAACGTGAAAAGGGAAACACAATGATTTCATCACCAAATCAACATTATGTTCATTCTGCACCTTATTGTGTTCCCATAGATTTTATGCACAAGAAATCTAGGATGTTCTACAATCCATTCAAGTAAGAGTTTAATACATATCACATACACTTCCCATGATTTTGCTACGTTTTCCTTAAATGCTAGTAAAGACCCTACTATGTGTGAAACACTATATTGACCATCCTTTTCACTGCTTCATTTAATTATAATGACTGATATGAAGACAATATTATGTTAACTATCTATCAGCTTTTGCCATCATGGATGCAAGGAAATAAATGATAATTTGGTTTCATGTATGATGGTGTTGGCTTTGTGTTTGTTGTCAGTTATGCTTAGTTGATGTCAAGGTTCTATTTGGTTCTTTTCAGACAATTGGAAACACATTATATACCTACCCTAGACACATTTTTTGTTTGTTTTGCATTTTATTTTCTTACTCTGTATATCCTTTTATCTAAATACAATGTTTCCATTACTGGGATTTTGTAATCTTCTTATGAGCATCCTCAATTTTTATCAAATCTGTTACTTCACAGTGGAAGTGTCTTTTGCATCCAGAATGTAATGTGTCTTAAACACTTTCTTTTCATTTATCTGAATTTTAAATCGTTCTTTGTATGAGTATCCTCAAATTTCATCAAATCTGTTTCTTCACAGTGGAAATGTCTCGATGCATCCAGAACCTTCTCCACCTTATGTCTCTGGGGGCATTTTGGCTGGTATGTTGATATTAAGTTTGTTAAGATAAATCAAATGCATTTATTTTTTTGTCACTAATGAGGATGCTTTTGGTGTGCTTAATTAAATACAGATGAAATGGGCTTAGGGAAAACTGTTGAGCTTTTGGCTTGCATTTTTGCACATCGCAGGCCATATTCAGCAGACTGTTCTGTCTCTTCGAATATAAAAGGAGCAGATCAGATAAAGAGGCATAAAAGAGAAAGAGTTGAGTGCATTTGTGGAGCTGCAAGTGTAACCTCTGCATACCAGGGGATATGGATCCAGTGTGACATATGTGACGCTTGGCAACACGCTAGTTGTGTTGGTTACTCACCAAAGGAGGAAATGCATGTTGATGATGATGATGGTGATGAAGCATCAAACAATGAAAAAGGAACCCTAAAGTCAAAAAATAGAAGGAAGAAGAAAGACAGGTATTGCATTGCAGAGACAGAAGAAAAATATATTTGCACATTGTGCTTGGAGCTTATTGAAGCCGCCCAAACTAATATATCTAGTAATGCTACGCTGATAGTATGCCCATCACCAATATTGGCACAGTGGCACTCTGAGATAATCCGGTATGATTTCTTTTACCTGTACAGTAGTTGAACAGTATTGTGATATAGTATTTTCTATGTTTTAAATATACACATTACTATATCAGAAACTTCTTGCATTACCATTCTTTATGCTCCTATTTCTCCCAAATTAGAATGTAGAAAGATAGTTTTGAACTTTTGATTTCTGTGTAAGCCACATATTTTCCTTGTTTTGATTTCTCTGTGTAAGCCACATAATGTCCTCTTTACCTCTGCTTGATTCTGAGCATTGGAGAGTTTAGCAAACTTGAATTCAAGTTCTTCTCATGCTTCTATAAGAATTAAGGACACTCGTGATAAAATGCCTTTTATCTAGAATAAGTCCAATTTTGAGCAAATCGTGGTGCATGTTACCAAACTTGTAATCTAGTTCACTAGACTTGTTTAAGCAGGTAATGCTAGGTCATTATCCTCAATATATCGGCAGCATGATCACCCAGCTTTTTATTGAATGCTAATTGCAAAACTTGATTTTTTTTTCAAATGTTCGGCATTTACTCTTACTTAATATGACTCTCTGCAAATGATGATTGTAATGCTCACCGGTTTCTCCTTTTGCTCTTAGACACACAAGACCAGGATCTCTGAAAGTTTGCATTTATGAAGGTGCAAAGAACACGGACTTAACATCTACCCAAAAAAGTGATATGGCTGAGATAAGCACAGCTGACATTGTTTTGACAACTTATGATGTCCTGAAAGAAGATCTATCACATGATTCTGATCGGCATGATGGTGATCGCCGTTTTTTGAGATATCAAAAGAGGTATCATTTACTGATTATTCTAGTTTGTATAAACTGAGATAGGCAAACTAACATATTTGTTCCGGGTACCCCATCATGCCCATTGTTAGCCCATTAGATATACCATTGATGCATCAGTGTGAAAATAGCTGTCTTAACTCCTGCTGAACTGTCTTCAACTCTCTAGGTACCCTGTCACTCCAACTGTCCTAACAAGGGTCCACTGGTGGCGGCTATGTTTGGATGAAGCTCAGATGGTAGAGTCCAGCAAAACTTCTGTGACTGAGATGGCAATGAGGCTAAATGCTCAACACCGCTGGTGTATCACGGGAACTCCAATACAACGCCGGCTTGATGATCTTTTTGGGCTTCTTCGCTTTCTCAAAACTCATCCTTTTGACACATATAGATGGTGGGTGGATATTATTAGGGACCCATATGAGGTACGTTGACTACTACCAGTAACTATGGGTATTTATTACATGCTACCTAATTTAGAGGTTGCGCCACCTATTGAAAATGGAAGATTGTCACGCTGCATTGTTCACCACTTGTGTAAATATTGATCACTTTATCTATAGTAACAGAACTTGAATATTATATACATAGTAGTAATGATGGATTTACATAATCTAATTCTGGATTACTATAGATCTTACTGTTTGGCTAATTACTACTCTCTCCATCCCAAAAAGACTGTTGTTTTAGAAATCAAAGGCATATCAAACAAGAGGCTAAACAACTATCATGCCTCCATTAATGCAGAGAGAACGAGGAGGAGAAGGGAGTACTAATGGTTGGATGGCTAAAATGAGGATGTGACAGGGCATATACTAAGAACTTAAAACCCTGAAAAAACAAAGACACTGCAAATTCGTTGCTTAGTGCACCAATTTTTTTTCTGTGTTGTCTGTGTTACGCCATTGTGGGCTTTGATAACATTCTCTTCTTGATGGTTGGATTGATTAATCCCTCTCTTGTGTTTTCATCAAATTGACCTGCAGAAGGGGGACATGGTAGCTATGAATTATGCACACAAGTTCTTCAAGGAAATCATGTGGCGCTCCTCTAAAATTCATGTTTCACGGGAGTTACAGCTGCCTCCACAAGAAGAGTGCTTTTCGTGGCTCATCTTTTCATCAATTGAAGAATATTTCTATCAGAAGCAGCATGCCACTTGCATGGACCATGCACATGAAATTATAAGACGTATCAGAGATGATGCCAACAAAAGCGAGCCAATATCAGGTACTTCACACATTACTGCTTGCTAGATTGATACCGTGGGGACAGGATGTTCATCCATTACTTTTGTGTCTGCCTTTCTCTTTCTTGTTTTAGTTTTCTCTCATATGACCAGCCAATGAAAAAAATGTGCTGTCTGAAATTTTCATCTTTATTTACGCTTTGCTTTCTAACAAAGTAATAATGTCTACAATGCTCTTAAACTCCTTAAAGATTTTATTTGGATACAAAATCAAAATACAGCTAAACATGTGGTTTAGTTGCTGAACAGTTACCACAATACCACCCTGTATTTCCTTTATTTAAAAAAATACCACAACGCCACTCCCTTTCTCTCTCAGACTCGAATGTTGTATCAAATTTGTACCTCTCCAATGATGACATTGCCAAACTCCTAGTCCCACTGCTCAAACTTCGACAAGCTTGTTGCCACCCGCAAGTGGGGAGTTTCGGTCTCTGCTCCCTGCAGCGTACTCCTTTATCAATGGGTGAA
The DNA here is from genome assembly GCF_034140825.1 of Oryza sativa Japonica Group. Taxonomy (NCBI): domain Eukaryota; kingdom Viridiplantae; phylum Streptophyta; class Magnoliopsida; order Poales; family Poaceae; genus Oryza; species Oryza sativa. The sequence goes on along the minus strand of NC_089041.1, from coordinate 29,073,321 downwards.
ATTTTACAGGTAAACAACTAATGATTTTATGTACCTTACCATATAATTTTCAGTGTAATTACATGATAATGTGCTCAAGGTTGTTAGTTATCCTTTTTATGCAGGTTCTTATTGGGAAAGCAAAAGTCGAAGGGGAGGAAGAGCTCAGGAAAATTGTTGTCGCCCTGAATGGTCTTGCTGGACTTGCTGTCATTGAACAAAATAATCAAGAGGCCATCTCTCTGTATAAAGAAGCACTAGCTTTGGCCTGTGAAAATTTTGATGATTTCCGTGTTGACCCTTTGTTGAATCTTCATATCAACCACAATCTTGCGGAGCTGCTCAGAGCTAGTTCTGAGTATTTGCAAGAATGCCCACTAAAAGAACAAACCTCTGAAGTCCATGGTGCGCGAAAAAGAAAGGAAACTAGTCCCGCTGACTCAGGTCTGTGTGGCATAAAGCGAAAGAAAATTTGTGAGAATAGCAGGTCAAGTTTGATGACTGATAATCCAGAAACATCCAAGGAAGACAAAAACATCAATACACAAGTATGTGGAAGTGAAGAGATGGATGTAGAGAATGATTCTGGATGCCACACGTCATCTGTATGCTTAGCTGATGGTTGTTTGAAAAATACTTGCAATTCAATCAGAGAAAAGTATCTGTCAGTTTTTACTTCAAAGCTACTAATAGCACAGAAAGATTTCAGTGCATCATTCACAGAGGTTGTTTTTTTACTGCTATATTTTAGTTGCACCTAGCGATTTTAACTTATTTATTTTCTCGTCTCCTATTCCATGCTTCCCCCTTTGGAATGTTCTATGTCTCCTTTGTAATGCTCTATAACAATAATCTCTCCACCTAAGTATTTTCAGTGTTGTAGAATGTAGAAGTCATCACTATTTATATAATGAAATTCTGCTGTTCTGCTTCTAGGTCTCAACTCTCAGTATGGAGTTACAGAATCAAAATATGAATTGGTGGCTGTATGCTTTGGATTGCATTGAACAGAACAAGGATTCTGCTGATGAGCTCATTAGGAAGATTGATATTTCTTCCAATAAAAGCACCACTGGCTTGGGTTCAACAGGGATGTCTTCCAGGTCAGCAGAAAATTATGTTCAGTTTGTCCATTCAATTTGTTGTCCTTCCTGTTTGCAGTGATTTAATTGTTTAGAGGTTGTATAAATTAAAACCTTTTATGGCAATTGATGGATAACTTGGTTGTCTTGTTCTCTGCTTAGGGTTCAAACCATTGCTGGGTTGAAGTATACCATTCAAACTGGTATTGATTCTCTGCAAAGTTCAAGGCAACAAGTGATGGACAGACTTTTAGAACTTGACAAAACAATGGATAGCCCAAAGGATGAAGACATTGAGTGTCAGCGATATTGTCCAAATTGCTATGATGGTAATGGTTCTTTATGCATCCAATGTGAATTGGATGATCTGTTTCAGGTAGTTTTATATGCTAATGTTTTTTGAGGTACCTCCCTACTTCTGCTTGTTGATCATGCATTTATTTCATCAATTCTTGTAGGGGTATGAAGCACGTCTGTTTCTTGTTAAGAAATCAAATAATGATTCTGTTATTGCCTCAGTAGAGGAAGCAAGGGACTTGCAAAGGCGAAAATATGAGTTGAATCAGTTTTTTCGTAATACTAAAACTAACGAGGGATCTGAACCTGGTGACGACAATAAGAATCCAAGATCTGCTCGAGAAGGTTTTCTGGTATCATCTTGTCATGTCTTTTATATTGAAATATAGCTAAGCAGATGTCACCTTTCAGGCTTTCATTTGATTAATCCATACCTGTGCCTGGGGGTCTTATATTTTTGTTTCTTAAACTTCCCTTCTTAGTCTAAACTACTAGAGATCTGGTAGTTAGACCACATCTTATTTGCTTCTGGTTCCTGGACTTTCGCCCCCACCACTCTGTTCCTGTAACTAGGTTATTTCTATTTATCAAATTGAAATGGTTAATGACTTATTTCTGTCAAAAAAGACTGTACTGCACTACTGCCTGTATAGATCAACTCGCTTTTGTATATTATCAAGTGTCAGATATGATTTCGTTCAACTTTTCATTTGTCGGAAATTACTTTGAAATGGTTTATAAATTTCTTGGATTTTCTATGGCAATTAAAAGTGCATATATAGTGATCCATTTATGTTTTATCTACCATTTTTATGTTTTTATATGGTTGCTGTTTACAGGTCTACAGGCATCCTTCTCGAATTGAGACTTCCTTAAGGGTTATTCTAACCCACTCAAAGACAATAATGGGAGAGCAATCTGCTAAAATTGCTAAAAAGAATTTGCTGCTTTTTGAGGTACAGAAAATATTTTTAATGTCACTGCCTTCTCTTCTGACATGTTTTAGCTGGTAATTGCAGTTGCTGAAATAAATTTTATCACCGTAGTATATTAAAAGCAGATAAAACATTATTATTTGAGTTGGAATGATAAAACATGAGTATCTTATCTCTATTTTGCTGTGTCTTGATTTTTGTAGTAAATTAAAAGCAAATAAAACATTATTATTTGAGTTGGAATGATAAAACATGAGCATCTTATCTCTATTTTGCTGTGTCTTGATTTTTGTAGTAAATTAAAAGCAAACAAAACATTATTATTGAGTCGGAATGATAAAACATGAGTATCTTATCTCTATTTTACTGTGTCTTGGTATTTTCCCCCCTGCAGCAGAACTTCTTTTTGTTATCATTAACCTGCATCAATGTAAAATTTACTATTGTCTTGTTAGATCACTTGCATTTGTAATGTCTAGAGAACATATGGAAAGATGGAGGTGAATCTAATTAGGAACCTTTCCACATGTCAAACCTTATAATCTTTGTTTACTAAGTGATCCATATGTTTTAGTCTAAAATGTGAAGGTTCAAAAATACCACGAGATAGGATATTGTCTGACCATTATGTGCTAATGTAGGCTATGCGCAAGGAGTTCTCTCAAGCAAGGAATCTATCAATAGCACAGACCCAGTTACTGCGTGCCCATGATGAGATCAAGATGTCTCTCTCACGCCTGCAGCTCAAGGAGAAAGATGATGAACCCAGTGCAGTCAATATTGTTACTAGAGAAGAGCTTATACCATACAATGTGCAGTTTACAAGTGAAAAATTCTTGTCTTTGTCATCTTTAGCTCGTATAAGAGGCCAACTCAGATACTTAAAGGTCAATACTTGCTATCATGGGTTGCACTCTGCCGTGAATTTGATATTCTATTTTACATATTCTACATTCCATTTATTTCTAAACACTGCTCAACTGTATAATTTCCACCTGGACAGCTCTCATCATTTACTTGGATAAAAGTATATAACTGCCTCCTTTCAATACAGAATCTACTTTATTATCAGGCATTATCTTTCTTAATTTTCCCATAAGAATCCATAACCCATCTTATCTGTTATTTTAGAAATTCTCATTGTATTTTATTTACTTTTAGGGATTGGTGCTATCCAACAAGAAACCACTGGGCAAGCATGGTGAATCACTGCCCGAGTCAGGCAACAGTGTTGCTATAGCAACTTCCATCCCTGCCACAGGGCAAACTGCTTCTGATATTATCAATGAACCATGCCCAATTTGTCAGGAGAAGATCTTTGACCAGAAAATGGTTTTCCAATGTGGCCATTTCGTTTGCTGCAAGTGTGAGTATCCCAAGAGTTGTCTTCTATTTTATTTACAACTTATACTTTTATGCTATTTTTCTTAAATTTATTTCAGTGGAAGAAAGACAACTTGTCACGTAGTTAATGTTTCTACTGTTTCTGTTCTGTTGTAAGCATGCAACACATGTGCCTATGTTTTGTATTATAGATTGGTTCTGTTGATCTTTCAATTTTCCAACTCCAAGTTCCATGCTGATCTATCCATGACAATTTTATTCATCTGATGTATACTAAACTCTTGATCTTTACTGAATTTATCTATTCACTGCTCTCAGGCTGTCTTTACATGACAGAACAAGCTGCAGCCCACTTTGGGAGGAGCAAAAAATGGATTATGTGCCCTACTTGCCGTCAACGTACAGATCTTGAAAATGTTGCTTTTGTAGTTGAAAACCAGAGAGGAAATGCTGATAGAGAAATTGAGGATTTGGCAGAAAGCGCTATTTCTGTCCAAGGTTCATATGGAACAAAGGTTTTATTTAATTTCCTTGTAATTGTTTATATGTCCCGCATTTCAAATATCTGATTACTGCTTATTGAGTTACAACCTGCTATATTACATTTAGAAGGCAGATACTGCATAGCAACTTTGTTTAGACTTCACATGTCTGTTTGTACTGGTTTTGCATAGAAGGCAATAGTTACTGTTTTGCATAAAGCAAGTAATTGCCTTTTGAATTAACTAACCAGGTGAATTTCCCATGCGTTTGCGCAGAGCTAAATAAAATTGCATTGAAAGTAGAATTGTATTTAATATACAACTCTTAGGTTTATTTCTCATACAATCATAGCAGAATCAAATCAATCAACATCATTATATTAATCCATATTTACCCTATTTTAATATAATAACATGTATACGATAGATTTCATGTCATCTTAAATTGCTTGGTACTTGCAATTATCAAATATAGAAACGAGTATATCCATAAAAATTTAATGGGAATATACAATATAAAAACCATTTATCCTGATACCTAAATTAATGGCGTACTGTGTGGTACTGTTCAGCGTGAACAAAACCGCTGCCAGAGAAATTCTGACCCATGCTCATAACACAAAGTAAGTTCCTAATTATACAATTGTTTTTTTATCCCTGATAAGATAGGCACAGACCTGCCTATATTGTCACAATTTTTCTACAGAGCATAAAAGTTGGTGCAATGTGAATGCACGTGCAATCACTGACCAAACTACCAAACTCATGCTCCTTAGTAGTTCTATCTTCAGGTTGGGTGCAATAACTGATTAATTTATTTTGGTGATTTATTGTAATTAAGATTGAAGCTGTGACAAGAAGGATTTTGAGGATCACTTCAACTGACGGAGCAGCCAAAATACTTGTTTTTTCAAGCTGGAATGATGTTCTTGATGTGCTAGAGCACTCCCTTGCCGCTAACAATATCTCTTATGTTCGGATGAAAGGAGGAAGGTGAGATACTCGTAACCAAGGCTGAGTTTTCTCACTATGCTGAGCTGAGTAATGATATTGTATATCTGTTTATACACATTTTTTGAAGGTAGCGCAAAGTGCATACAAGATTATACTCCTCTCCATTCAAAAATATAAATTGTATTTTGTTCCTTTGTTTTGTTAGGACAAGGATTTGATCAACAATTACTCTATTAGGATATAATTTTTGTGACAAAATTGATGTTGTTAGATTCGTATTCAGACTTACTTATGATTATGCTTTTGTGTCGCATAAATAATGTTCCCTTCCGTCCCATAAGAACTTTTAGGGTTGGGCACATATATTAAGAAATAGGTGGAATTAAATGGGAGAATGCCGTGATTAGTTAAGAAGATGGAGTAAGTGGAGAAATTCAATGGGGAGGGTTTTGATTGGTTGAGAAGAAGTAGGTGGAGGAGTTGTTTTATTTTGGGACAAATTTTGAATGCTAGAAGTTAATATATTTTGGGATGGAGGGAGTATATTAGTAAAGCAATTGTTAGTCAAAGCCTTATCCTGATGAAACATAATATGCCTTATATTTCTGAACGGAGGGAGTATTTCTTTAAGTTAAAACTTGATTTTTTCCCCCTACTCTGCTTCTAGTCCTATTGCTAGATGATTATCACCAAGGAGGGTCCTCTTCTATATGCTTGAATCTTGTGGACAATGACAATGGGGTTACTGAAAGTGTGTTACTTTTCACAGAAAATCGCAAACAGCGCTTGCCCAGTTCAAAGGTCTGGCAAGTAGTATAAGTGGAGAGAAAGCAAAGAAGTCATTTTCCAAGATGCAACCTGCTCAAGTATTGCTAATGCTTATCCAGCATGGTGCAAATGGTCTTAATCTTTTGGAAGCACAACATGTAATATTAGTGGAGCCGTTGTTAAACCCTGCAGCTGAGGCGCAAGCTATCAGCAGGATCCATAGAGTTGGGCAAGACAAAAGCACGTTTATCCACCGTTTTATTGTAAGCACCAAATCCTGAGCTACTTCATCTCATTTAAACCATCCATGGAGAAATTCCTAAAGCATTATATTGTTTTTAGGTGAAGAATACTATTGAAGAGAGCATCTACAAATTAAACAGGGGCAGAGCTGTTTGCTCCACGATACACCGTAAATCAAAAAATTTCAAAGATGAGCTTGTTTTGACACTGAAGGATATTGAGTCTTTATTTCCTGTGGCAACACTTGATCAGCCTTCAGAACAGGAGAATAAGAATTACGGTGGGGCCGGTGGGCATATGAGAAGTTTACCTCCATCTGTTGCAGCTGGCTTAGCTGCTGAAAGGAGGTTATTGGAGCAACATGACAACCAGCATTAAGTTATCAGCTGACTTATTCTTTCAACTGGAACTCGGAGAGGCAATGAAAGAGGTTGAAATAATTGATGCTGTAGATATTTTAGTTAATTGGATTTATCGATTGCCTTCTTAGTTCTAAATTATGTTAAAATTACAGAAGGTAGGGATATACTATGGTCTGGAGCTTCTCGGATCATTATATTAGAATCTGGCATCAGTGATAGAATGTTTAGGACACCCCCGAGCATCGGGTATGTACTTAAGGAGATGTTGTGAAATTTAGTTAGTTAGCCTGACAGAAGCATGTGTATCATTGTATAAAACCCGCCGTCTTATTTTCCTTTTGATTTTTGATAGGTAATAAATATCCTTAACATGTGTACATGTTTATGAACATTGCTTTAGTAAATGAAAGATCAGTTCAGATCATTTTTGGTCAAGCTATTGTTCTTACTGGAAGACAGTTGTCACATACTCACATGCCGAGAAGTGCCATTTCTTTTGTCATTTGTGGTCCACTATATGTTTGTCTTCATACATAGATTTATGGACACATATACTGTTTCTGTTACCGATGGGGGGTATTTACTTTCATTATTTAGGAAGTGGTTGGGGTCCTAATTATTCTTCTATGCCTGTGGTAAGCCTGTGTTTCCCATGTCGGCTTGCGTCGAGTGCTATTCGGCTATGCAAGTTGACAGGCAGCTGGGCAATATTTTCTCTTCTCCTGCTTCATTGTTTCCCCCGTTTTTTTTTAAGTTCAGAGCTTCTCCTTGAATATGTACTTACAGTAGTCTTACAAGCATCTAAAAACCGATTCTTTTTGGAACGAAAAAGTACGTGGGAGAAAGTGTTTCCCACACATATAATAAGAAATGAAACTACAGGCAGGGGCTTTTGCCCTAGAATAAACTAATGTGGGGGTGGTCTCCATGGGTGTTTCCGTTATCCTTGTTTCCAGTCATCCTACCTAGATGGAAATGTTTTCGTAAGAAAATTGCTTTGAGCAGTTGTTGTTTTGGCAGATAGCAGATGCTCTCCACTTGGACAATTTGCTGCTGTGTGCACGTACAGTGCACAAAATGGATGGAGAAACATTATTTTCAGGGAGCAGGGGAGAGAGTTTATAGTTGCTATGATCGATATATTGCTTATCCCTCAACGTCCTGTACCGGATGTGTGATGACTTGTATGCATGACCAGTGAAGGAGCAAAGGTAACACGTGTATATCTTCTACTTGTCCTTCAGTTAGCTTGCACTGCATGCTAAGTGAAAACTTCTAATATTCAAGTGCCAACATGCCACTTAGAAAATGTATGAGTGACAACTATACATCAACTAATAACAGCTGTAGTGCTAGCATCATCACTAGGCAAGTAGTAGTGAAAAATTGTCTGCCATCAGATCTACAAGAAGATAGGCATCTAACGCATGCAATGGCTTGAAATTAAACAACTGCTGCACTTGCAATATAACTATGCATTCCATATACCATATATAAATGAAAAGAACCAAGCATGAATTTCTCCACCACAGTTGGGAGCTAGCTAGGACCATTCCACATTTTCCCAGTGATTAAACAATCATCTTAATTATATACGATTTCCAGTACTGCCATTTTTTTTCTCAGGGGTTCACTAGCACCAGCCGGGCCGTGCATGGAGCATGAACCGACCGTCCATGAGCTCACGGCCTCGTCACGGCGATGACGTACAGGCGACACACATCCAGCTGGGCCCCTCCTTCCATGTTCCAAGCCATTTCCTTTGGTGAGTTGTTCTTCCTCTTCCCCCCCTCCCGATCGCCCTCGTCGTCTACTTTTCCTCTCAACTTCCCACCGAGCACACCAATAAAAACTGCAGCTGCTGCCCAATAACCTATCTACTCTAGCAGTCTAGCTACGGCTGATGAGCAGGTGTCAATACAAGAGTAGCAAAGCTGAGAATATCTAGTTCCTACTTTGCTAGCTTTCCTAGTAATACTAGACTGCTAGCAGCAGCAATTAGCTATAGTAGCGGCTCCTCCCATGGCGTCTCCTGATGGTGGCGTTGGAGACGGCGGCGCGGAGCCACATGAAGTTATGGACGACCTGCTCGAGATGCGCGAGCAAGCGGCGATGCTCCACAGCATGCTACATGGGACATCGCCGTCGAGCTGTGCGGCGGCGGCGAGCACCAGGCAGCTGAATCAGCTGATAGACGGGGTGATGAGCAGGCTGCAGTCCAGCTCGCTGTCGGTGATGTCGCCTGGAGGAGGAGGAGGAAGAAGAGGATCGGGCGGGAGGAAGAAGAAAGGCGCCAAGGCCGTGGCCGGGCCGCACAGGCGGAGCAGCTCCGGTAGAAGAAGGTGAAGAAAGTTAAAACCCTTTTTTCTCAATAATCATCTGCAACTGGATGCGCAACTAGCTAGCTATGCTTACCACATGCGGTAGTAATACTATTACCCATATATATGATAGCGATTCACACATCATGCTAGCTACCTCCTTTATGCAACTTGGAGAGTACGTTGGGAGTATATTGCCTTGTCTAGCAGTGGGGTTTAATCTTAACTTTACGTGCCAATGATCAGGGGGGAATTTTTACTACCAGTAGCTTTCTTCTCTCACAAAAGATCATTTCCTGTTTCTTATATTGAAAAGACCAAAAGCTATGAGCAACTAGCTATATATATGACACTCTTGTATACGTACATACCGTGGTCTGCCGAGCATGCTAGTGGAGATTTGGGTGTGTGTCTCTGGATATGATAGTTGCTCCTATCTGCTGTAACATGTGGCAGATCGAAAAGTCCTTTTGTCAGGATGGTCACGACCAAGGAGCTGGAGGACGGCAGGCAATGGCGAAAGTACGGGCAGAAACATATACAGGACTCCCCAAATAATCCAAGGTATGTACGTATAGATTATTCAACTAATTCTGCAGTAACATGACCAGATTCTTCGCCCTTGTGCATGGTAGTTAGCTAGTACGTAATGATGATTAACCCAGCAAGAAATTAAAGGCCCTTGTACCGGCCGATCGAACACTTGCCAATGCAACTGGACAACTCGCTTAGCTACTCCAGTTAATTGGAGAATAGTGTTCCGATCTTCCGGTTCCGGCCGGATCATGGTTAGCTTCACATAGTTAGATATATACTACTCCAATACACATGTGCTTAATTCAATTGAACTGTATTAGTTAGTTGTTGCAATTACTAAAAAGAGTAGGAAAATACTGCTCAACTTGAACTGTGTATTTATTATTAGATAGCAACATAGCATAGTTAGCACCAAATCGTTGCTGTAACATGTTATCTATTCAGGAGCATCATACGATGCAATTTTGCAGCTTGCATTCCTTAATTAAAGATCTAGTTGTTGATCTCTCTGCAGGAGCTACTACAGGTGCACGCATAGGCCAGACCAAGGTTGTATGGCCACAAAGCAAGTACAGACCTCCGAGTCTAACTCGTCGGAGTTCGTCATCAGCTACTACGGTGAGCACACCTGCAGCGACCCTTCCACCATCCCGTTCGTCGTCGAGGCCGAAGCTCCCGCTGCAGACTACGCGAACCTCATCAGCTTCGGATCCAGCGGCGGCGCGAGCACAAGCAGAGTCGACCCTCTTCGTCAGAGCCGCCATCGTTTGATGGCAGAAGCCGTTGATCCGACGCCGTCCTGCAGCTTCGCCAACTGCCACTCTCCGGTACTGTCCTCGGAGTGCGCCAGCGAGGCGGCGGCGCTCAGCAGCAGCCTGCCGCTCTCCGCCGTGGTGGGATCGGCGGTGACAACGCCGTCGACGTCGATCGTGGGTTCAGCGCCTGCGGATTACGACTGGCCGTCAGGGCTCGCCGGAGGTGACATGGCCGGCAGCTTCCCGTCCTCTCCCAGCAGCCTCGGGTTCATGACTGGCTCCTTTGGGAATCTTCCTGGGGATGACGACGACATGTTTGGCTTCGATCCTTAACAAGGGCTGTGCATGCATACATTCTTGCCATGCTAATTATTGCTACTACTAATATTCAAGAAAAACAAGTCCGCTATTTGCATGCAGAAGTGTATGCATGCATGCATAATACTATTGCTGTGAGGCTATAGCAAATTAGCAATACTTGTAGTACATGTGTGTACTGCTATTGGAGGAAATCCAATATATATACGGTACGTAGTAAATATGTGTATTAGTTGATCGCTGTACTAGTGAGTTGTGTGTATGTGATTTTGTAAGTATTGAAACATAATTTGAAATTAATATATAGTAGTGAAAGTAATATATACTCCGTGTTACCTTTTGCGCTACCTATATATAGGTCATTTAATGCTCCAAAAATAACTAGATGAAAGATCTAATCTAATTTAATTTAGTTTGTCCAATTGGATTTGGAACATAACAATCAATATATAAAATGCAAGAAAGAATCTAGCTAGCTAGCGGGGAAATTTTACGCATAAACCAACTTTAAATTGAAGTGTGTGTGCTCAACGTACGCTCCCTCTGTACTTATAAAAGAAGTCGTTTAGAACAATGTTTAAGTCAAACCTTGGGAATATAAATCATAAATAACTCTCAATTTGTTGAGTTTGAAAATGTAAAAATTATATGAATAGATTTGTCTTGAAAAATACTTTCATAAAAGTATACGTATATCACCTTTTCAATAAATACTTTTATAGAAACAAGAAGTCAAAGTTATGTTTTAGAGACCATATCGCTGTCCAAAACGACTTTCTTTACAAGTATGGAGGGAGTATTTGACAACAAATTTATGTCTAGATAAAAACTCCAATAAACTCATGCTGTTACTTTTTTTTTGTTCAGAGTGGTCATTTTATAGGGAGCAAGATGTCCCTTGCATGCATATGTTCCTCACCCCCCAAAATATAATGTTATTCAAACAGATTATAAAAGTTGTGGAAAAGAATTTACAGCTAAATTTATCTTTTTTTTATTTCGTGGGTTTGAATTTTCTTAGTGATAAATTAATGTGCATATGTGACACCATAGATGTATGGTGAAAAGTTTCATGGTATATATATGTGTGTGAGTAAATTGCGTTTAGGGCCACCTTTTATTACCAAAGTTTCACTTTGGACCACCCTTTAACACATTTTTTCACTTTGGGCTAGGTTACTTTACCTTTCTTTCACTTTGGACCACCCCATAAACTTTTTAGGAATACATAAATGAATTTTCCAACTTTAAACACATCAGCAACCTGTAAACCGGTAATCTTTTTCAACTTACACGGGCAATTCTTTACAATATTATAGAGTAGATGCAGCTACATAAAATGACTTTGGGTGGTTAAAAGTGCACCAAAGGTCCAAAGTGAAAATATGAGTTAGAGGATAGCCCAAAATAAAACTTTGGTAACAAAAGGTGGACCATAGTGTAATTAACTCTATATGTGTCATTCCTCCTTGGATTCGAGGGAAAAATCTACCATATGCATGGCATATGGAACAAGAATGTTGCTGCTCTGTCAATTAGTTACGATCATGTATGCATAGTATAGCTTGCTGCTGAATTTGCAGAATTAGATTAGCATTATTGCACATGTGTGAATCGAATCTTAACAGATTTAGTATCATGCCAATGACAACGCCTTTCTATATCTTAGAGGAAATGGCAAGATTTTGATAAGATTAATTTGAAAGCATAGTTTAATTTAAAGCATAGTTTAGTTAACAACTATTTGATGAAGTAGTTATTTATTGTACATGGTTTTGCCGGCTGGTATCAATCCAGTTCGTGGTTAGCCTTTAATTTATGCCCTTTAAGCTACTGCACATAATTTATAATTTTCTTGAACTACACATAATATTTTTTATATGTGGCTTTGTTTAGATTGTGCACTCATGCCACTAACCTCTTGCAAGCTCTAAAAGGCCTTTCTCTGAATAGATGCTTGCCTGGACCCATGGATATCCACGTTGCCCCCCCGTGACAACAAAAGTTTGGAAAAGCTTTTTAGTTTTTTCAGAATTCAGAAGTTGCTGTCACAACAAACTTTCGTATTAGCGGCCCACTACTCCCTCCGATCCATCCAAGTCCATTTCCACCTATCAAAGTCTTTCACCCCGAAGACTTAGACTATTGACTTACATTCTACTTAAAATTACTCCTTCAGTTTGTTTTTGTTTTATGTTATAAATCGTTTTAACTTATTTTTCAGTCAAACTTTATTTAGTTTGATTAAGTTTATAAAAACTTAGTAGCATCTAAAAAGCTAAATTAGTTTCATTAAATCTAACATTTAACATATTTTGATAGCATGTTTGTTTTGAGTTGAAAATGCTACTATATTTTTCTATAAACTTAATTAAATTTAAATAAAATTAACTATAAAAAATCAAAATGACTTATGATATACAAACGGAGGGAGTAGCTAGCTAGTGCATGCGTTTATAGGTACTGTCATGTACTTGAAAAATGGCTCAATCAATCGACACATGCAAGGAGACAAAACACTTCACATCGGAAACAAATTAAGATCCTGCGGAAGACTGCGTTAATTAATTACTGCATATATCCATCACGTACGTGGCATTCATTCAGCCTCTTGTTACATGTGTCTACCTGCATCCAATGTATGGTCAAGATGCATACAGTGTATGGTCTCCTGTACGTACGTGTAATTGTAGTTTTAGAATTATCAACATAAGTTAATTTTAATAAAAGTATTAGATCAAGTTAATTGCTCCATTCATCCTAAAATAATTCAGATAAATAGCTAAAAATTACTCCTCCATCTCAAAATATAATAAGTTTTGGTTGGATGGGACACATCTAGGGTGATTTTTAGATTCTGATACGGACGGAGGGAGATATTCTGATACGGAGGTATATATTAGCTCAGTAACTAGTTATTGGAACTCAGGAAGCAGTTGATATTTAGATAATGGAATAGATATTGATTGGTCTTTTGTTTTTCACTTGCGATGACTTGATCTACAGTTCTAGACCGTGCATATATATGGATTATTTGCACGAACGATTAATTGGAAAACATAGAGGAAATTTAATTCTCAACTTGCAGCGCGTAAGAACATAAGTCGACCCTCATATAAATATATCTAGAGAGTCAAGTTGAGTCTCTTGTTTGTTGTATAGTGCCTACATTAATAGGTTGAAGTTGACATTGTCGATCATTAGGTCGCATGGCTCTAGCTACACATATAATACACACACTTTGATCATTTCAACAGCGGAAGCAAGGTAGCACGTGCTTGTATGGACCCCAACGACGAACTATTCTTTCGGTTAGATAGATCATATACAAAACTCGTCCATGTTTTTGTCTCAATTAAGTCAACAAATCCAATAATTCTCTCCAAGTTATCGATAACCATGTAGCTAGCGAGCGAAAGCAGTGAAAACTTCGTGACCAAGTCGTGGTCTGAAGTCGATCGATCGATCGATCTCGATCTCTTTCACAAATAGTTTAGAATATTTTTTGTATCCATTTCCAGTTTTCTATCCATGAATTTACACGTGTAAAATTAAAGCCTTGGTGCTTTTTTTCTTTGGCATGTGCTAGCTAGCTAGTGATCAGTAAAAGGACATGCATGGTTATCAACACACTCAAGGCTAATGAAAGTCGATCTAAAGATCATAAAGCTGTTTGATTTGGCTAACAGAGATTCTGAAAGCATTCCGAACATTCCCTAGATAGTGCATTACTGTTCTGAACTTTGGATCCTTCTGCTTTTCCTCGTAAATATAAATAATACGATTCAAGTGTATTTCTTACGTCGAAAGCCTGTTCTAATGATCACTCCCATGACCTTTACAATTAAATTAAGCAACACATATAATGGAATCGTTAGTTAGTTGTATATCATAGGTTCCTTTCAGTGAATCTGCCGGTTTGGAACTATGGATATGCGAGTTAGAACGATGTGCTGTCTACTTGTTTATTCTCAACTAAGAGCATGCTTTTTAGGTCGAGGGATTTTACTTGCCGATAAAAACCACCTGCCACGCAAGTACACTCAGCTAGTGACTGTGTGCTGCTGAATTTTCTTCCCTTTTTTCACTTCACCGACTCTGATCCGTCCACAAAAACAATGCAAAAAAGTTAAGATCAGCTCGATCAGATTAAACATTTCTGTGGCACGAGCTCAAAGTATGGCTCAATAATTCTGGGCTTGATAGGTATCGACACTACGAGAGTTTACTACTGAATTTGTCTTTGGTCGCCAACTGAATCTGAATGCATGCGTGCATGTACGTTTCATTCAACTCCTTTCACTATTGGGTGTTTTTGTCTCGATTCACCTTCATCGTCAAGACTCACTACAACTTGTAAGGAGAATTGTTGTAAAGCTAATTCATACTGTATTGTCGTGATATATATACTCAATTCCAAAAGGCAACACATTTTAAGACGGCAAGCGAAGAAGTTCAGTTTTCATATAGCAAGTTGGTGCTCAATTAGAACCTGTATTAATTTGATTATGTTTATCTGAGAGTGCAGCAACTTTTCCTACTTTTTATAATCCAATTGGACACAATAATTTACCTACAGTTGCGAAAGAGCCTGTAGTCTAGTGCTTATAAGAGCCTCAGTAGAACCTTAGGTCTTTCCAGGATTTAACGGCTTTAATTTGTGCTTTCAGTGGTAGGCGACGTATCCGTCGACAGCGAGGCGTCTGTGGTGACTTCGTCAATCTCCAAGATGGATTTGCCGGCCTAGTCTTCGAAGATGCTCATAAGGGTAGAATTTGAGTGCGTGCGTTCATAGGGGTGAGTGTGCGTGCGTTGTGAGTGTCTGCGTTGTACCGTATAATTCTCAAAAAAAAATAATTTACCTACAGTTACTTTTTCAGAGAAAAACTGAACAAAATTTGCCTGAATAAATGACAAGAGTTATTCTGTCCCCCAATAAGGCCAGATGAACCCACCACCTAAGGCCTTTAGGCCCGTACTGTTTCAGGCCCATAGTGTATCCGGCCCATCTACCACGAGCTCTTCAGCCCGTCGGCCCACTTAGGCCCATATACACGCGGAAGAAGGATGAGAACAAGCAACAAAATTCCGCAACCCTTGTCGTCTCCTTCCTCTCGCATTCCTCCTCCTTACCTTGCCCTAGGTCGAGTCGACGCGACGAGATTTGCGGCGGCGATGGCTCTCCCGGCGTCGAGCTCCGGCCTCTTCCGCTTCATCTCTCCACGGCGCCGCCCCCAGTCCACCGACATCGCCGCCGCCGCCACCTGGGGCGTCTTCGCCGGCACCGCCGCCATCTACCTCGTCCAGGTCAGGGGGTTCGATCCACGACGCCTTTTTATACCCCCCCCCCCCAGCTTGTAGGGATGTCTTGATCCGTAGATATGTTTTGCCCCATCGACGTTAGGGTTTGGTTTTTGTAGGTAGGATCTGTCATGTTTGTTTGGCATGTTGTCGGTCCCTAGATCTGCGTGGCGTGTTGGATCGGTCGTAGGGCTCCTCTGTTCGATTTGCTACCTTATGATTTCTGCGCGTTACACGGATTACGTATATGGTTTGTAGGTTGCAGTCAAATTTGCCGCTTGATCTGATAGAGAAATTGATGGGGGAAGAAGAAATGATTCTGTGGAGACTAAGGCCACAACTTTATCTACAGGAATTGCTGTTTGGCTGTGTCTACCATGCCTTATATAACTTTGTGATGATATTCATACCATTAAATATTTTGCCTGATGATTAATAGGCATATATTAGAAGAAAGTTTAGCAAAAACACAAACTTTGATTGACAGTTAAACTCGGTACATTGTACAATTCGGTAACTAATGCAAGTATACATCCCATTATTTGAATTTTGCAACATTTGATGGATAACATAATAAACTTTTAGTTATCGTAGTTGTGTAATATAATTTTGCTTTCACGAGATCCTGCTAGTTTTCTGCTCACTACCTTGATTTGCTTTACCCTGATGGGCTTTTTTGTAGTGAAGATGTATAATTTCCTGTTCTCTCCTAGGAGGAATATCTGATAAAATCTTTGACAGTTCAACATAACCAATATATGCCCATAAACTCACCATAGGAGCCCCTAGATACAGCCAAACAAATTCGCCATTTTGGATCAGTCAATTTATTTTTACCTGTACTTTGTGATATGGCCCTTGGGCAAGGCAAGAGTCTATGTTTTTGGGTGAGCTTTCCCCAGCAATTGCTCTTTCAAGACCTCTGTGCAAACCGGTTATTGAATTTTAATTGACCGACTTATGTACTACACTATTCCTGATTACTTTTACTGAGATTTGATTCCTTGCTGTGTGACTAACTTGTGTAGCTAAATGTACCCTACATGGCCTGTTAGCACTGTCTTGGGTTCCAACACAGTTTTCTGTCTGGGTGCTTTATTTCTTTATCTGAGAGAGCTTCAGCACATGATATAACTTGTTCATTATGGTTCATGGAATATGTTCCTAGTTTTTTAAGCCTAAGACGTGGAATTCCGTTGGGCTGAAACCTGCACTTTGCTCCTTGTAGCGAATAAAACTTTGTTCCTTACTTTCCTTTAGCCTCTTGTGATTAGAATCTGGGAGGCCTTTGCTGCATTGTTGAAACATGCGAATAGAATATTCGTTTATACCTATGTGATCTGTTATGTATGGGGTTACTCTACCTGTTAACATGTAACTTGAGTTACACAACTGGTTACAAGATACATAATCTGGGATTTCCGCTCTTAACTTTGATCTGTGTTGAAGTTATAGTTTTGCAGTTAATGTGTTGTCTTCTACCTTTTTGTTGTGAACAATTAAATTCTTAAATGTGATGATCTTTCCGGTTCTGAATATTCTTTTGATTTCTTGTGCAGCCATTTGACTGGATTAAGAAAACTTTCTTTGAGAAACCCGAACCAGAGGCATAAGTCTGCCAGGCATATGGAAGGCTGCAACTTTTGATACATTTACGTTTCCGGGATGATTTCTGAGTGAAGAGAACTTGGATGACCCTGCAAATAATATAAAAGACAGTCATGTTCCCTTGTTTGATTTTAATGTAGGTTTCTCTTGCATGTAAACCCCAGGAGGGGAATGATGATTATATTGAGTTATTTCTCATCTCAGCGAAACCTTTTTCTTGGTTTTTTCTCATCTCAGCGAAACCTTTTTCTTGGTTTAGCAGTGATATAAATTCGTGGTCCTGATGATTGTTTGTCGTAGATGCATGCTTTCAGACTGCCGTATGCGTGCTGACTGCCTTCATATGAATTGATCCATCGATGGATATATATCATATCTAGCTCCTGAGTATCGAACCATTTACTGTTTTATCGTCTTGGCGTCGTTTTATCTGTTACTGTCTTCATTTATTGACGCAAATTAGTCTCCGGTTAGTTGTTGAAAAGAGGCTGAAAAAATTGGCACCTTGGATGCTGAGAATTGGGCACCTGGATTGCCTGACACTTACCGTCGGATGGCGATCGTGCTGTCGCTGTCACCTGCCGTTGACCATCTAAAAAGGTTTATCCTCGTACTACACGGCGAGCCATTGACTCATCTAGGCTATCCCCGAATCTATCTATCCGTAACTATCCGTAGATCTTATTTCTAAAGTTTAATTATCCGTCTTATTTATTAAAATCATAAAAAAATTAGAAAAATAAGCCATATATAAAATATTATTCATCTAATAACTGTATAAAAATATTAATAATTTTTTTAATTAAATGGACGTAAGCGTTGGACATAAATCCACAATCCTACATAAAAATTAAAATAAAGTATATATTTGGACAGACAGCTTTTCCAGATTAATGATATCTTACATATCGATTGCAGGGTGCTGATCGTGGCATATTATTGGGCCACCTGGCAGCCTGAAAAAATTAGCTAACCATCTCCAAAAATTGCCACGTGTCAATCTGGTACAATTTCTAGAAATTTACCTCTCTTTGAGAAACATAGAGAGGTGATCCTTCCTATCTCTCTCTATATAATCTTTATTGTCAGCTGATTAGTTCCCCTCTAATTATTTGACACGTATCTATTTGGTGAGAAAAAAAATCCAGAAAAGTCCAGTGGATCAATCCATGCGATGATTTTTATTTTTGAGAGGACCCTGGTGATTTCTAGAAGAAACATAAGTGAGTGTATTACTACTTGCAGGCTGGTTGGATGCAGATTTGGTTGACAGAGTTCACCGGTATGGCCATAAAAAGGAAAAGACAACAAAATATATGGCCCGGTCTAAAATATAAATAATGTGGTTAGAAATATGGGCGCTAACGATAGATTCGTGATTTGTATCACATTTGAGATATATTTTTTTCCAAGTGTTCAAAAAATCATGTATTATATAATTTAGTTCAGTAGACAATTCAATTATAATTTTACACAAACAAAGGAGCCTTAAACAGTTTGGATGAAAAATAGTGGAATTTGAAGGATTCCATAATAATATGATTTACTTCATGTTTTATTAAAAACTAGCGGATTGTTCTGTAAATTGCATGATGCTAAATTTTAAAAGTAGAACTATATTCAATATAAATTCTATTTTTAAAATAAAATTGTATTTTCTAATCAAAAGATTTTTAAAATATGATTGGATCTCATATACAACTGCTAGTTTTTTGTTTTGAATCTAATGGTCCAAATCTTTTTTATTTCTTAGTGACTAATGTGGAAATTTCTACCATCTAGAGCGAAAATGATAACCTTTTTCGAGCCATCTTAGCAATACAAATATATATGTTGTAAAAATATATTTTTAATTTTTTTATATATTTTTTTACATGTGTTCTATAAAATGTATACGGGTTAGATGCTTATCGCGCCATAAGGCGCGTCAATTTTCTAGCATAAAGGCGCCCGGTCGCCGAGCCCTCACGATATCGATACTCACGCTCACGAACACGAGACGCAAAAGCAAAGAAAAGACGAGACGAGCAAGAAGAGAATAGAACATGTACAGTGACACATCTGCATTGGAAGCGTTCCAACTTCCAACCCCAATGCCCACGAGCACTCGCCACGTACATACTCCCTACTTCCCTAAATGTTTAATGCCGTTGATTTTTTTAAACAAATTTAACCGTTTATCTTATTTAAATTTTTTTTTGAAATATGTAAATCTATATATATACATAAAAGTATATTTAACAATAAATCAAATGATTGGAATAGAATTAATAATTACTTAAATTTTTTGAATAAGACTAACGGTCAAACATTTTTTAAAAAGTCAATGGCGTCAAATATTTTGGATGGAGGGAGTACATCTCTATCTCCGGATCTCATCTCACTCCGCTAGCTTTAGCAATCCTAGCAAATTAGCAATAGCGATACCGATAGCTCCCGGTCAAATCCTTCGTAGGGCAGGCTTCCTTTATTGCACTCCTGCTCCCGCGAAAGCCTCGCCTCGCCTTTTCTCCCTACCAAGCCACCACGCCACCCAAACCGCGATTTCTGATCGATCGATCGTTAGCTCGATCCAAGAACCCATCTTTTCTTTGATCCCCAATCCTCTTTTGCCGAGGATTAATTGGGAGAAGATGACGATGATGGGGTGTGCCGTGCTGCTCGTGGTGGTGGCGTCCATGGCGGGGGAGGCGGCGGGGAGGTTCGTGGTGGAGAAGAACAGCCTGCGGGTGACGTCGCCGGCGGGGCTCCGGGGCGTCTACGAGTGCGCCATCGGCAACTTCGGGATGCCGCAGTACGGGGGCACCATGCACGGGGTCGTCGTCTACCCCAAGGCCAACAAGAAGGCCTGCAGGTCCTTCGACGACTTCGACCTCTCCTTCAAGCCCAAGCCCGGCGGCCTCCCCATCTTCCTCCTCGTCGATCGCGGAGGTCCTCCCCCTTTCTTGATTTATTCGAACCCGTTTCAGTTTTTATTTATTATTGGGGGAGATTTATTTTCCCTCTCGTGAGTGATTTTAAATATCGCATCTTTTAATTTATTTTATTTATTGAATGTGGTCCTAGCTAACAGTCACTTCTAGTTCTAGGATATGAGAAATTTAATAATGTTACTCGCATTTTTTTTCTCATTTTGTCCTAACTAGCAGTTTGCACCTAATGTTTTTTTTTCTTTTGACTGAAAGTTTGCACCTAATGTTAATAACAACATGTTCTTGAATTGTTCTACTCTTAACTCCTAACCCAAACAAAATGATTTGGAACTTGGAAGTCTATGTACTCTGCAGTCCATTTAAGGAAAACGATTCATTTTGTACTCTGTAGCCATATTCTGTCAGTGAATAAGTTTGGCAGAGGGGTGCACTGTCATTACAAGCTGCTTTAGTTCTTTTTTATTGTCTAATGGTTTATCATGGATTTTTCCTTAACTAGGATAATTCGATACACGCTATTTGTCATTTCATATGCAATTTTGTCCTAATTAGTAGGGTACCTGATTTGGTAGTTGGCATATAGTGCAGTTCTCTATCTGCTTGTAAGTTCGGTACATGGTTTGTTGGAATTTTGGGTAAGTAGCTGGGTTCCATGGTCAAATCTTGTTTAGAGAAAGATTGTGCACGCTTACGTTTAGTTGTTGTGCTTTTTGAGTGAGTCAGGGAATAAAATCATGTGCTTTGACTGTCCAAATTATTTAGCTTTTGCGGCTACTGCTATTTCAAAAAGGATTTATTTTCTTTCTTTGCAATTTCAAAGGTCTTGCTCTACAACTTATGTCACTGCTTTGGCTACAGTTTTATTGGTAGAAAAGCTGCACATAGAAGGCGATTTAGAGCTAGAAATGGACACTATACATAGAACTGTATATATGGCCATCAGTATAAATATGTGAACCAGCCTAGTGGATTTCATTCTGAATATTAGGTTAAACAGGAGGTGAAAGTTCTCAACTCTGCATTATTTGTTGGTAATTACATTTTATGGAAGAAGAAATATCAGTATCTTTGTGTTCCATAAAAATAATGTAGTCATGCCATTTGTATGTTTGGCTGTAACTTCTTTTCTCCTGTTTCTTAGGCGTAATGTAACTGTTAAAGCAGATTTTATTGTTCAAAGTGGGGATCTTTAATTCTTTGTGATGTGCAGACTGCTACTTCACAACAAAGGGATGGAATGCTCAAACCGCTGGAGCTGCAGCTGTTCTTGTTGCCGATGATAGATTGGAGCCTTTGATAACAATGGACTCTCCAGAGTCTAGTGGCACAGATTACATAGAGAAAATTACTGTTCCTTCAGCACTTGTAACGAAGAAGTTTGGGGACGACCTTAAGAAAGCACTGGAAAACGGTGATATGGTCAATGTCCTTCTGGATTGGAGGGAATCTCTCCCTCATCCTGATGAGCGTGTAGAGTATGAATTCTGGACAAACAGCAACGATGAATGTGGTGCCAAATGTGACATGCAAATGAATTTTGTGAGGAACTTCAGAGGAACAGCACAGGTTCTTGAGAAAAGGGGTTACACTCAGTTCACCCCTCACTACATTACATGGTATTGTCCGGAAGCTTTTGTCCTGAGCAAGCAGTGCAGATCTCAGTGTATCAATCATGGGAGATACTGCGCTCCAGATCCAGAGCAGGATTTCAACATTGGATATGATGGAAAAGATGTTGTGCTTCAGAACCTGATTCAGATTTGCTTGTTCAAGGTTGGCAATGAAACTCACAAACCATGGGTGTGGTGGGATTATGTACACGATTTTTCAATTAGGTGCCCAATGAAGGAGAAGAAATACACGCGTGAATGCGCTAATGGTGTTATCAAGTCACTTGGTTGGTGTAGTTAACTTTGTTCAGCATAATTGCTTTATTGTTTGAACCAAATGGTTGATTTGAACCATTTGATATGTCATTTCACAGGATTGGACCTTGAGAGGATCAACAAGTGTGTGGGAGACCCTGAAGCTGATGAAGAAAATCCCGTGCTTAAAGCGGAACAAGATGCTCAAGTAAAGACTATTGATTACTAATCATAATGTTTTTGTTATGTAGAGTCTGTTCATTCATAAATTATTCAATAGTTCTGTGGTAGGTTGATCTTTGTGGATTTTGTCCTTTCAGATTGGTCAAGGCTCTCGAGGAGATGTCACTATATTGCCGACCCTTGTCGTTAACAACAAGCAGTACAGAGGTGCACTAGTAGTATCTATTGCGCAATTTTTCTTTAGCTCGATGCTGTAGCCTGTTATGTCATATAATAGTCTCTCTTTAGGTAAGCTGGAGAAAAGTGCTGTGTTAAAAGCAGTATGCTCAGGATTTGAGGAGACAACTGAACCTGATGTTTGTTTGAGTCAAGGTTTGTAAATTTTTATGTTTCATTTTATGAAGTTTACTGATTTTGATCGATGCTGTACTGATTTTTCTCTCCTTTTATTACCTTGCTCTCTCGTTTATAGAGATCCAAACAAATGAATGTTTGGAGAGCAATGGAGGGTGCTGGCAGGACAAGACTAATAATTTTACTGCGTGCAAGGTATAAAATTTTAATGGAAAAATGCTACTCCATCCGTTTCAGGTTATAAGACGTTTTAACTTTGGACAAAGTCAAACTGTTTCAAGTTTGACTAAGTTTATAGACAAATATAGTAATATTTATAATACTAAATTAGTGTCATCAAATCAATAATTTAATATATTTTGATAATAAATTTGTTTTGGGTTGAAAATGTAGAGAGAATAGGAGGGAACACCACACTCCCCAAAGAGGGGGGGTGACCATATATTATAGCCTTTCCAATATACAGGATCCTCAATTAGAGGAGTATACAAGGAAACTAAGGATACAAAAGAATCCTATACATATATGGCTATACATTCCTAATACCCGCCTGCAGTCGCAACGGGAGGATCACGAACGCAAGGACTGGACCTGAAATCAGTGAACAACTGCACAGGCAGCCCCTTGGTCATGATATCGACGAACTGATGGGACGACGGTACATGGAGCACACAGACCTGTCCGAGAGCCACCTTCTCCCGAACGAAGTGAATGTCGATCTCGATGTGCTTCGTGCGACGGTGATGCACTGGATTGGCCGTCATGTAGACAGCGCTGACGTTGTCACAGTAAACAACGGTCGCAGAGGCGATGGGGGCATGAAGCTCCTGGAGAAGCTGGCGAAGCCAGCAGCATTCGGCGACGGCGTGGGCAACAGCGCGGTACTCAGCCTCCGCACTAGACCGAGAGACAGTCGTCTGACGCTTGGAAGACCAAGAGATCAGATTGTCGCCGAGGAAAACGCAGTAGCCGGAGGTGGAGCGTCGTGAGTCAGGACAGCCGGCCCAGTCAGCATCAGAGTAAGCCGTCAGAGACTTGACAGGCCCGGTGCCGATGTGGAGTCCGGCGGAGAGAGAGCCTTTGACGTAGCGCAGAATGCGCGTGACCAAGGCAAGGTGGGGCTCCCGTGGATCATGCATGAAGAGGCAGACTTGCTGGACAGCATAGGCGAGCTCCGGCCGAGTGAGAGTGAGGTACTGTAAAGCTCCTGCAAGGCTCCTGTACTCGGTCGGATCCTTGACGGGGGCGCCATCGGAGGCGGAGAGCTTGGCCCGAGCGTCAACTGGGGTGGCGGTGGGGTGGCATTCAGACATGCCGGCTCGCTGAAGAAGATCAATGGCGTACTGTCGCTGGGACAGGAAGAGGCCGTCTGAGGAGCGCCGGACGGAGATGCCGAGGAAGAAGTGCAAGTCGCCGAGGTCCGTCATGGCAAACTCGGAGTGCAGCCGAGTGGTGATGAGGCGAAGTAGATCCGTGGAGGAGGCAGTGAGGATGATGTCGTCGACGTAGAGCAGGAGGTAGGCGATGCGGTCTCGATCCTTGTAGACAAAGAGGGACGTGTCGGAGGTCGAGGCAACAAATCCGAGCTGACGGATGTAGGTGGCGAACCGCTGGTACCATGCGCGAGGGGCTTGCTTTAAGCCATAGAGAGAACGCTGAAGAAGACAAACGGCGTCGGGCGCGGCCGGGTCGACAAAGCCGGAGGGCTGCTGGCAGTACACCGTCTCGTCCAACGTGCCATGAAGGAAGGCGTTCTTGGCATCGAGCTGGTGGATGGGCCATGATCGTGAGGTCGCAATGCTGAGGACGACTCGGATCGTGGACGGCTTGACGATGGGGCTGAAGGTCTCGTCGTAGTCGATGCCGTGTTGTTGGGAGTAGCCGCGAACCACCCAACAAGCTTTGTACCGAGCGAGAGAGCCGTCGGAGTGAAACTTGTGCTTGAAGATCCACTTGCCCATGACGATGTTAGCACCCGGGGGGCGGGGCACCAAGCGCCAAGTGCCGTTGTCGATCAAGGCCTTGTACTCATCCGCCATGGCAGCACGCCAGTTGGGATCGGCGAGCGCGCTGCGGTAGTTGGTCAGAACCGGGGAGATAGCGGAGTGGGAAGCCGCCAGGATGAGGCGGTCGACAGGCCTGAGGGAGCCGGTCTGGGAGCGCGTGACCATGCGGCTTGGCGGGGGCGGCACGACTAGGGGAGGTGCCGGTGCAGCGTCGAGGCGCGGTGGTGGCGTGGCCTGTCGTCGTCGATAGACGTGCGGGAAGGGCTCGACCAGCCGTGCCGTAGTTGGAAGAAGAGGCCCGGTGGCCGTCCGGGTCGTGGGCACTGGGTCCCCAGCAGCCGGCCAAGCCAACCCAGCAGCCGGGACCACCATCGTGTAGGGAAGAAGCGGCTGCTCGACCTCAGCCGAGGGAGCAGCCACCAAAGACGACCGCACCGGGTCATCCGTGGCGCGGGGCAGGGAGGGCCGCGGTTGCTCGACACCCGTGACGGGTGGAGCGACCACGGTGGGAGTAGTCACTTCCTGTAGCAGAAAATCAAACGAAGAGACATCGACCGGGTGACGAGCAAACGGAAAACAAGTCTCATCGAAGACAACATGGCGAGAAATGATGATGCGGCGAGTGGAGAGGTCGAAGCAGCGGTAACCTTTGTGTGAGGTGGGATAGCCTAAGAAAACGCATGCGGCAGAGCGAGGGGCGAGTTTGTGGCTAGCGGTGGCACTAAGGTTAGGGTAGCAAAGACATCCAAACACACGCAATAGGGAGTAGTCCGGGATTTTATTGTGGAGGAGCTGGAATGGGATGGAGTTCTGTATGGATGAGGAAGGACGTCGGTTTAGGAGATATGTGGCTGTGGCTAAACCTTCGGCCCAATAGGCAGGAGGCATGGAGGCTTGCAGGAGAAGGGTGCGGACTGAGTTGTTAATGGTGCGAAGTACACGCTCGGCTTTGCCATTTTGCGGGGATGTGTATGGGCAGGAAAGGCGGAGCAGGCAGCCGCGGCTAGCAAGGAAGGAGGTGGTGCTGCGGTTGACGAACTCAGCGCCATTGTCTGCCTGTATGCATTTCAAATGGCGACCAAACTGTGTGTGTGTATATGCAACAAAATCCACAATGTGCTGGTGAACATCAGACTTATGATGAAGAGGGAATGTCCAACAAAAATGACTGAAGTCATCGAGAATAACCAAATAAAATTTGTAGCCAGAGGTACTCAAAACAGGAGATGTCCATACATCGCAATGAACTAATTCAAAAGGAGAGGAAGTACTGGAGCTTGATCTAGTAAAGGGAAGACGGGTATGTTTGCCTAATTGACATGCATGACAAAGGGAACTATCTGGCTTTGACGAGGGTATGGCAGAGAGGCGCTATAGAGCGAGGATGGCTGCAGATCCGGGATGGCCAAGGCGGCGATGCCAAATGGTGGTGGAGGTGGCGTGGAAGCAGTGGGCGGCGATGGGTGGTGCGGCTGCCGGTAGGGTGTAGAGATCGCCATGACTATTGCAGCGAAGAATCACGCGCCGGGTCCGGAGGTCCTTGACAGAAAAACCAAACTCATCAAATTCAATAGAACAATGGTTGTCACGAGTGAATTGGCGAACGGAAAGAAGATTGCGAACCAAGGAAGGAGCAACAAGGACATGTTTGAGATCAAATTTGGTGGTGCCTATAGGTAGAAAGGAAGAGCCACGACATAAAACCGGAATAGTGTGACCATTGCCGACAGTAATATAGGTGTGAGAGTTGGGTAAGCGGGTAACGAGTATACCATCGGTGGATGACATGTGCGAGGTCGCGCCGGTGTCGAGGACCCAAGAATTGGGGCTGTGGACCGTCATCTGGTTGAGGGCAGCCACCAGTCTAGCCTGATCCCAGGCCGGTTGCGCTGCAGAGGTGGTCGGCGACGAGTACGGGCCGGCAAAGGCGGTGTGGGCTTGAGGAAAAGGCCCGAGGATGCCGGGGGCGCGCCACTGCTGCTGCTGCTGCTGGCCGGCCCATTGGGAGACACAGACCCATGGTCCAGTTGGGGGGCGCGGGACAGCAAAGGAGAAGGTGCCGCCGCCGCCGCCTTGACGATTTCCACCACCGCTGCCGCTGTTGTTGCCGCTGTTGTTACCGCCGCCATTGCGGTTGTAGTTGCGGCCGCCATTCTTCTTCTTGTTTCCACCCTTGCCGCCACCTCCAGTGGAGGAGCAGGAGCCCGAGGGGCAAGAGGCAGCAGCGCTGCTTGCCGCGACAAGGGCGGTCTCTGTCTGAACTTTGGCGTCGTTGGCCAGACGGAGTTCCTTGAGAACAAGGGTGTTCCGCGCAGAAGCGAAAGACGGGAGGACAGGAGCACTTGCGATGTTGTCCGCCGTACTGGTGAAGTTGGAGTTGACGCCGCGCAGAAGGTTGAGAACCAGCTGCGACTCCGTGACGGGGTGCCCGACGTCGCGAAGGGCATCGGCTGCCGTCTTCATGCGCTGGCAGTAGGCAGTGATGGAGAGATCGCCTTGGATCATGGAGCGGAACTCATGATGAAGAAAGATTGCACGTGGTTCCTTGTTCGCTTGAAAGAGGTCGGCGATGGCGAGCCAAAGGGCGCGAGCCGTCTGATCCGGTTCCATGGCGAGGTCGAGGACGTCGTCGGTGACCGAGCCGAATAGCCAGCTGCGGATGCAGAAGTCGGCTTGCTCCCATGAGGTGTCGGGGGCTGCAGGAGGTGCGGAGTCGTCGAGGTGGTCGAGGAGGCCGAACTTGCCGCACATCGAGCGGAAGAAGGTCTTCCACTTGTTGAAGTTGGGGTTGCGAAGCTCGAGGGAGATCGGGACATGAGTCTTGACGGAGATGGTCGCGTACGGGTTGACGAAGACGGTCGCGACGGAGTTGGTGGAGGCCGATGCTGTGGAGTTGTCGGTCGCAGCAGAGGTGGCAGAAGACGTCGACATGGCGACGAGGAGGGCGGCGACCAGCAGGGGACGTCGCCGGCGCAAGGCGCAACACAGAGGGGAGATCAGGGGTGCGGAAGGAAGGAGTAGAACCTGAAATCTGATACCATGTAGAGAGAATAGGAGGGAACACCACACTCCCCAAAGAGGGGGGGTGACCATATATTATAGCCTTTCCAATATACAGGGTCCTCAATTAGAGGAGTATACAAGGAAACTAAGGATACAAAAGAATCCTATACATATATGGCTATACATTCCTAATAGAAAATGTTACTACTTTTTTTTATAAACTTGGTTAAAATTAAAGCAGTTTGACATTGACCAAAGTCAAAACGTTTTATAACCTGAAACGGAGGTAGTACTACCTATTGATAATCTGATACTGGTTACGACATTCACCTCTATTCAGTTTGAGGTGCACATTCTTATTTGCTGTGTTACATATTGTAGGACACCTTCCGTGGGCGAGTTTGTGAATGCCCTATTGCCCGTGGTGTGAAGTTCGTTGGTGACGGGTACACTCACTGTGAAGGTACACATTTGCATTTTATTTCGTCAAGATGGGTTGGCAGCATTTATTTCTTTGGAATCATTTTTTCATTTGTTTGAAACAATACTGTTTCCTTGCTATAGACTGTGCTATGCATAACACATCCTAATTGTTTTATTATTTCAACTATTAGTATTACATTGTTTGGTTTACGGCTGGCCCTTTGGCAGCTTCTGGTGTCGGTAGGTGCCAAATCAACAACGGAGGCTGCTGGAAGGAAACTAAAAATGGGAAGACGGTTTCTGCCTGCTCAGTAAGAATCTCTTCCAGAGGTCTTCTAGTTTGCGGCTGTTCTATGAGGTCAGAACTAATCATGGAACTCTACAGAATGAAGAATCTAAAGGCTGCAAATGCCCACCAGGTTTCAAGGGTGATGGTATAAAAAGTTGTGAAGGTAATATTACTCCATGTGGCAAAACTTTCCTTTTAAATATAGAAAGATTGATATTTCTGCTTGAGCCAACCATCTTGTAAAACCCATACAAACTAGTACTGGCAAACCCTGAATAGTTTGAAACTGTTAGGTGATTACTTAACATATCTCTGGTTGGCGTTTTCAGATATTGATGAATGCAAAGACAAGCTTTTCTGCCAGTGCAAGGACTGCTCTTGTGAGAATACATGGGGAAGCTATGAGTGCAGCTGTGGTGGAAGTAATATGTTATACATGAGAGAGCATGACACTTGCATCAGTGAGTCCCCTAACCTTTTTTTTTGTTCCCTTGTAGTCTTATATTGTTCAATTTTCTACTTATCGGCATTCTGGACCTTGTGATCATGTTCTGAGATTGTTATCCCAACATACACTTGTATCATCCCTTGTTACTCAGCCTTGAAACTTCTGTAGAAATTTCAGATGTTCCTAGTTTTGCTTTTGCGATAGTCCATCTGCTGGCGGCTTGAAAATATGCAATGCAAGTCTGCTTGACTGCGCCATGATCTGGATCATTGTCATGTTTGATAACGGACTATCACAACCAAATTCCTTTTGAAAGATATCACAATTCTTTCATGCCTCATTCAAAATGTTGTATGTTATGTTATGTTGATTTGATGCAAAACAGGAGTGGAACTTTGATGCACACATAATTTCATTCGCTTTAGAACGTTTTATGTGACGCCTTTCGCAATCACTGTGCAGGCAAAGTTGCTTCTTCGTCAGTGGGCTGGGGCTTCCTTTGGGTTATTTTCTTTGGCCTCGCTTTGGCTGGAATTGGAGCATATGCCGTATACAAATATCGGCTACGGGTAAACAACTCATCCTTCTATTCTAATCCATCTCCGAATGATCACGTAATTTTCTAGTTCTTCTTATGTTTGCAATAATCTACGGCTAACTCATACTTTGTGTTACCATCATGCCAAACCAGAGTTACATGGATTCAGAGATTCGTGCGATCATGGCTCAGTACATGCCCCTGGAGAATCAAGAAACACCGAATCAACATCGTCCTGTGGAGCATGCTGATATCTGAAATTGCAGCAAGCTTAACTGGGAGCTGGCAGCAGTATCGGTGGTCGCCATCTTGACAGAGTGGTAGGCTTGGAGCTACCCTTTGTGCCCAGAAGATAAAAAAAAATTCAGTATAGCTTATGTTTCTGAAACGACAAGATTTTTGCATATCCTCTTTTTCTCTTTGCTGAAACTTGCAGGACAGATTAGGATCTCCCCAGAATTAACACCTCATTGGCCTCTAGTCATAATTATGAGCTTCTGGTCTTGTTCTTACTCTACTCCTACATGTTTTTTTGTTTTTCAGCGAGATACTCCTATATGTTAAAAGCTTGTAAATACTGTTGTTCAGACAATAGTCCTTAATAAAGAGACCGGAAGAGCATTCTACACCTAAACAAGATTTGAGTTGAGGATTCCACGAGCATAGCAATGTTCACTTCTGTTGATGAGGCTTTGTAAGCATATGTATGTTCCTTCTTGCTGGGGATTGTACTCCATCCGTTTCACATTTTCAAATAACCGACTATTTTGCCTTTAACATTGCACTACAAAATTGTTAGACTAAATTGAGTTAAAGTTTCATGTTTATATTAGGACATAATATGTTTAAATAATGTGGAATCCTTTTGTCTTTGTAAATATTTTGTAAAAAAGACGAGCGAACAAAGTTTAAAAGTGAATAGTATCCACGACAGGCTTTCTGAGTTCATCGATCAGGCCACCTAATTGGTTGTGTACTGCTCTCCTTTTCCAAAATAAAGGAATTTCTAGATTGGTCTTTTAGTAAAAACTAATGCATTGAAAAAAGATCTTCTAAAGTCATTTCAGTGGTCAAATTTTAAACTTTGAATCGTTTAGATTACTTTCCCAAGCATTTCATTGGTTGAAAATGTACAAATTTTCATGTATTGGAATCAATACCTTAGAAATACTTATATATATCGTAGTAGTACAATTTTGAATTCTAGAAATGCTTATTTTTAGAAATGGTAAAGAGTGCTGGTGTTCCTTCTTCGTCTAGTTGGTGGCTTTCTTTGGGGCTCTGGGCTGAGCAGTTGATGGGCCAAACAATATTGGGCTTAATGGTATCGTGTACGGTAATTGAAGGCCCAAACGCACCCAGGGAAGCCCTAACTCTGACGTCGTCAGGCCCTCAGAGCCAGCGCAAAATGGCGGTTCGCTACCATCGGCAACGGTCCGAAACAAGGGTCCATTTGGAATAATCGCGTTGAGTGCTGCAGCTATATATGGTGCGTGCATATGGTTGATGGGTCCAGCCTTAACTGTGCGACGATGATCTATACTGTAACCTCTTGTTTCCATCCAGAGTTGGAGTAATTATTATTGCTCTGACCAAGTGACCTGCACACAGGGCTCCCCAAACTATTTTTGGGTGGTTACCATCGTCCCATAGTTTAACGGTTATTGCGATAACTACGTGGTTATTGTAAAAACCGTACGGTTACCGCGAGATATATCGTAATGTTAAAATTTAAGAAAGTTATCACACGTGATAACCACGATAATCGTGCGGTAAACCTTGCCAGTACATACAGCAAGGACCACAATATGATAACTTCGTTCCAAAATATAGTGATAGCAAGAAAGATGGACTAAATCTCATCTTAGAATAACGAATCTGAAGAACTGTCAAAATTCGTTATTTTAGGACGGAAGAAGTACTATATGTATATAAATGTTTAAGCATTTACCTCGTACAAAATGTTTAATTAGTTGTGAATATAATCACCTGTTAGAGGCAAATCTAGCAATAAATAGTAGTATATGGCTGAACATAGAGATAAAGGAGCTGTTTAGTTACCAAAACAAAAACTTCACCTATCATATCAAATGTTTGGACACATACATGGAGGATTAAATATGAAAAAAATCAATTACACAATTTGCGTGTAAATATCAAGACGAATCTTTTAAGCCTAATTGTGTCATGATTTAACAATGTGGTGCTACAATAAACATTTGCTAATGACATATTAATTAGGCTTAATAAATTCGTCTCAAAATTTCCTAACGGAATTTGTAATTTATTTTGTTATTAGACTACATTTAATATTTCAAATATGTATCCGTATATCTGATGTGACACGCAGGAGCAAAGAATTTTACCAACTAAACCAGGCCAAAGCTTCAACCTTTTTTTCATAGATATAGTATATACTCCCTCCATTTCAAAATATTTGACACCGTTGACTTTTTAGCACATGTTTAATCGTTTGTCTTATTCAAAAACTTTTGTAAAATATGTAAAATTATATGCCTACATAAAAATATATTTAACAATGAATCAAATGATAGGAAAAGGATTAATAATTACTTAAATTTTTTGAATAAGACAAACGGTCAAACATATGCTAAAAAATCAATGGCGTCAAACATTTTGAAACGGAAGAAGTATGTTTTAAGGAGGGTTTAGCGAGAATCCTATGGTTCGAGAGAACCGGTAGTGAAGTGTCAAGCTTCCTCCGTTCCCACCGGTGTCAGCTCTTATATACTCCCTCCGTTTTAAAATGTTTGACACCATTGACTTTTTAGTATGTGTTTGACCATTCGTCTTATTAAAAAAAAATTAAGTAATTATTTATTCTTTTCATATCATTTGATTCATTGTTAAATATACTTTCATGTGCACATATATTTTTACATATTTCATAAATTTTTTTGAATAAGACGAACGGTCAAACATGTACTTAAAAAGTCAACGGTGTCAAACGTTTTGAAACGGAGGGAGTACAAGCTCATACTGTAGTACAGTATGAGGGTAGCGAGAGTGTGAATGTGGGAGACTGTGGGAGTAGCTTCAACGTACTCGTAGTAGTATACGAATTGAACGGTAGGCCTAGAGTACATACTGTCAGTAGAAAGAATGGCCTGTGTGTGTTTTCGGTGCTACAGGAGAGCTGGATGCTCCCTGAAAGTGGTGAATCGTCGCAGGCAGCTCTGAGACCTCTCGGCCCCATTTTTTTTCCCGTTGAATCATGGCGAGTTGGCGACTGTGTTCAAGACGAAGGACCAGCTCCGAATAACCGCAACAATTAGGAACAGAGATGCTCTCAATTAGGGCAACCCCGCATGGTCCACAATCCACATGCAGCATCTTCATAAACAGGTAAAGAGTTTTTATTCGTGGAGAGAACGTCCTCTCGTCTTCTCATGTCATCTCAATAATTATAAAAATAACAAGATAAATTAATACAAATTATACCAGTGTATAAATATGCAATATCAAATATAAATTAAACTAAAACTAATATACACATTCATAGTTTATTTTGTTACAACTTTGTATAAGTTGAATTGAAAGTCACATGTTTTTGAGACACATAATCTATCTTTGTTTTTCTTTTCTAAACTCCACATAGGCCATATGAAAAAAAAAGTAATTGTCCTATCTGTAAGTCTGTAACAATGGCAATGAATCAGAGTTTCATGCATTAGTCGAGTGCGAGCATGCAAAATTATTTTAGAGTGTGACTGAGGATTTTCTTATCTCAAGATGCAACGGTTAAACCCAACTACACGGTCATGGGATGCGTTGGATGCAGATATCATGGGCAAAAGGGAGAGGCAATTACAGTCTCTGTATGTTCTATCAATGAATTAAAAAGGTCATCACGTAGACAGGCCTGCCCAACCCTGCTCTCATTGCCTCCACTTACTACTAACTACTAAGAGCAAGCTTCGTAGTATAGCCAACTACTAGCTCTAATTCATCTATAATCAATCTAATAGTTCATCAATACAATAGTTACATACTACACTATTAATATTTAGTCCCACCTGTCATACACACACTGCGTCTTAGAGTCCGTGCTACAGCTAGCTAAAAATCTGTAGTCCGCTATTTTTATCTCTTCTTATTAATCTCCTTAAAATATATTTACAGGTGGCTTAGCTATTGTACCTGCTCTAATTCGTACTGCACGAACGAGCGTTGTTTAGTTGGATGCCATCGAAAATAAATGGTCGTCCCATGATGGCGTGATCCATCATCATGATGTGTGCATGTACTAGTAGTATTATGGGCACAGAAAGATAATAATACCGCTACTATCTAGAGTACCGGATTGGAGCATCATGGAGATGCAGGCTTAGGGCCTGTTTGGCACAGCTCCAACTTCAGCTTTACCCCTCCTGGAGCTGGAGCTCAGCTAAATAGTTTCAGCTCCACCAAAACTGGGAGTAGAGTTGGGTGAAGCTCTCTCACAAAATGAACTAGAATTGTGGAGCTGGGTTTAGGCAGCTCCACAACTCCACTCCAGACCCAACTCCTAGAGCTAAATTTAGGAGTTGGAGCTGTACCAAACAGGCCCTTATAAGAGCAAGTACTATAATGCTCTATATGTTACCCCTAAATATGCCACATTGGATTGAGTGATGAGGTGGAGGAGAGAAGTGAGGAGAGAGATGGTGAACCACCCCTAAATGAAGAGACAACCTCCACACAAATTTCAAGAGGGGTGTGAGAGTATAAGAGACATTGGTATTTATATACTAGAGAAGACATATTGTATAAGTTGCCTCTTAATTTATGAGTGTGATGTGGATAAATTTAGATGTGGTAGTCACATCTACCATAACACTTGTCCTAATGGTGCTCCCCTCTAGTGGCCCACACTTGTCCTAATGGTGCTCCCCTCTAGTGGCCGTGGGCCACAAGGAGGTGTAGGAGACAATGATTAGTTCCAAAGCTAAACAAAAAGAGCAGTTTTGGCCGATCGATCGAGATGAACATGAAATGGCTTGGTTAAATCATAATCTGAACATTCAGAATCATGTTACATGTGATGGTTACATTACATAAGATTGGCTGAAGGTTTACGACCCTTTTAATTTATAGGGAAAATATAAAAATTTTGGAGGACTTTAATCCTATAAAAAAAATTTCTACGAAGACTTTAAAACAAAGGATTAAATCTTATCTTATCCTTTAAAGTTTCTATGGAATATAAAATTCCTATAGAAATTTTAGAGGAAATTTAGCAACAGGTCCTAATGTCTTGAAAAAATTCCTTTAAGTGTATATTTATCATCTGATTTCTATGTTTTTCCTGTAGTCTAATTAAACTATCATATGTTTTTTTTTGTGTGTTTGTAACCCTCTGATTTATATTTATATTTCTTTCAAAATCTTACTGCTATGTTTTTTCTATTTGGCTGCTTACTACTACTATAATTTGCAGCCATACGCCGCGCAGCGTGGTGAGCGATCCATTTCGGCGCAGGAGCAGCGACTAGCGCAACGGTCATGGAGTAGCTTTGCTGCAGCTTTCCTTTTACCCTCTTCTTTTGCAGGGACAAGAGATTACCCCGTGGTCTTCGGACTAGACACCACCATGACACTCCATTTGCTTTTGTCTCTTGATGTTTTTTACTACGCTTTTTACGCACGGTCACAACTCACGCAAAGGCAGTGGTGGATTCCGGAATTTTGTCTTGGCAAAAGCAAAACCCAGAACACAACCCGATGTAGATTTTCCAACCACTCTTTGTTCGAAAAAAAAAAACTGCCTACTCCTCCAAGCCGTTGGTGGAACAATTTGAGAAGCAGTAAAAGAAATCCTATCGCTGAAGCTTAACGGCTCCCCAATGTCTCCGTGCTTTCTTGCAATTTTTAGTTGTTTCTTTTAAGAAAAAAGCAAGTCACCTTATAGTAGATGTATTAGCAAGTGATAATACCTTAAATTGCGGTTACAGTATACCGTGCAAAATCCTCACAAAAATAACACAATGCAATTTGTTTTACTAATTAAATATACTACCCCATTCAGATTTGATCGATGTATTTGTTCTTGACAGCAGTACCAAGGAGGAGTAAAATGACATGCTACTAGAAAATTATTCACTGCCCTGCCTTTGCTGTGGAGAATAAGGCGAAGCCTTGCATGCGAGATGATAAGGGAGAGGAGCAATAACTTCGTATGAAAACTGAACTACCAGCGCATCCGTCCGAGATAAAATCAACGCCTGCAGGCTTTTGCACTAATTTACCATTTTTGCGCAATATTTTTCTAGAAAGGCATTTAAGTTGTGCTGAATTTGCTTTTAATTTAACCATCGAAAGATCTCATATTCATACCGAAAAAATACATTTGTTTCACTGGTCAATAGTGCACAATATAGTATTCTAAGATTGCAATCGTGACAGGCAATCGTATTCTGAGCCATTTTTATCCATTCATTCATTTACTTTGTGGCCTGTAGTATACGAGTATGTCAAGATTTGTTTAACCATCACTTTTAAGCAGCACCGATTGATGTGGATTCTTTTTTTTCTCTCTCTTGCGTTGGTGATTGATGGGGAATTTATATAAATCCACCACACCACCTCCAACTGTGTACAAGGGACTTGTGAGTTATAGCAAGGGCGTTGTCGCATGAATGTACGATGTATTATAAGCTTGTATTTTCTTATGATAACATGTTTTTTTCTGGAGGTGAACGAGCATACATAAGGAAAATAAATTACAAAAACTTATTTTCCTACACGTCAAATAACTTATACGTCAAACAGAGATAGGCCGATAGCTACATCATTATAATAAACAAAAACTTTAAAGCATTAAATATTTTGACGTGTTTTATAAAAAACAATCTAGACGTGCATACATAAGGAAAATAAATTACACAAAGGGCAGCTAACCATGTCACACGATGAGTTGGCAATATTTTTCTGTGCTTAAGCGTAAGTTTTGAGACTTTTCGACATGACATACACTAACAACTAGGGGGTTTGGTTAATTGGCGCGCCAGCCCCTCCCCCACGCGATTTTTTTCTTTTTTTTCATGAAATTTTTTCTTTACCTTTTACACTTTTTCTGATTATTTTTTTAATCTTCAACACACGTGTTTTCAAATGTTTTGAATTTAAAGCTTGACTTAAAAATTTTTAAATCTTGACTTAAAAGTTTTTAAACCTTGAGTTGAAAATTTTCAAAATTTGTCTTGCAAATTTAAATTTTAAGAGAAAAATTTCAAAGTTTGAGTTGAAAGATTTTAAAATTTGACTTCAAAGTTTAAATCTTAAGTCAAAAGTTTTCAAATCTAATTTAAAAGTTTTCAATCTATTAGTAAAAATATCCCAACAAAAAGATAATCTTCTCCTAATTATGCCATTATCCTTAACTAACTAGTTAGTTAGGTTAACTCACTGAAACATGCGCCGGCGGCGCGCACGCGCTAGCTAGCTTTCCCGAACAACTAGTATATCCAGACTAAAATGGATCAATAGTAATAGTACAGAGTTACTCCATCCGTCGCGCGAAAAAAAAAATCTAGAACTGAACGTGATATATTTTAGTACAACAAATTTAGACAGATATATGTCTAAATTCATAGTACTAAGATGTCACATCATGTACTATGTTGATTTGGGATGGAGGGTGTGGAGATTATGGGTACCCCATACCCACACGGCATGGTTATCCGACTAGTTATAGGGGATAACTTATATATATGAAATATGTAACAGATTATGACTTGGGTATTACGTTTCCCTGTATATTATGGAACGGCCTAAAGTCCTGGTTTGATAAGATTGTAAAGTAGATTTAGGAAACCGATACCGTGTTGGTTAAGGTTTCTATCTTGTAATCATGCCCCCCATCCTATATAAGGTGGGCAGGAGGCCCTCTAGGGGGCAGGAGACAACTTGATCGTCAGATCTATACTACACCCGGCGGATTCAAATCCCCAAACAGGAGTAGGGTATTACCTCTCATTGAGAGGGCCTGAACCTGTCTAAATCCTTTGTCTCTGCATCCATCCACTTTTAGGTCTCGTGCGCTACCCCGTTTTATTATTGCCAAATTCATGTTTCGACAGTTGGCGCGCCAGGTAGGGGCCGCGTCGAGTTTTCCGTCGAGAAGTGCGATGGAACTTTGTGCCGGCATCATCGGTGCTACTCTTGTCTTTGGCCGTGATCCTCTCAACAAAAGGGCAGGGTCTTCGTCGCCAAAAATTCTATCTGGATCTGGTCAATCAACCAGGAGATTAATCACCGATCGAATCGATCTACAACCAGCTTGTTACCGTCAATTTTACCTCCGTCAGTGAGATCAAATCCGTCGCTACAATGCTGCCATATCTGTTGGTCCGTCGGTTTCGTCACCAGGGCATGATTTGAAGCAATCAGCAAGCAGCCGCCGTCAAAATCATGCGAAGATCACCGTTGGTTGAGCCTGTACATCACCAAGTCAATACTACTCGGATACGTACGGCAAGACACAAAGTCCAGGATACAAATTAAATATACCTGGTCAAATCTGTGGTCAAGGAAATTAATCCATACACAAATCAGCTATTACATGCACAAAGTGGTCTCCAAACTAATCCGTGCATGTGCTACCGACGATTACATGTCTACACGGCTGCATGACATGGCTGCATGCTACGGTTCATCCATTGACAGGCCTCGAATCAAAGTTGGATCACAAACCAGGTTTATCGTTCTAAATTTTCTTATATAAATTAGAATTAATTCACAGATCACTAATTATTATTTGATCTATTATTTTATACATGTACCGCCGGCCGCCTTCGTCGCTGCCGATTGGTTTCATCGCCTCCACGGTTGGTGTGCGCCGCTGCCGTTGCTGATGGCGATATCGTCTTCACCGCCGGCCTGCCTCCGTCGCCGCCGACTGGTGTCCTCGCCTATACGGTCGGTTGGTCACACCACCGTTGATGGGCATCGTCATCTACACCGCCGGCCTGCCTCCGTCGCCGCCGACTGGTGTTTCTGCCTACACGGCTGGCCTATTATGCCACCGCTGTTGGGCGTCTACGACTTCACCGCCGGCCTGCCTCCGTCGCCGCCGACTGGTGTCCTCGCCTATACGGTTGGTTGGTCACACCACCGTTCATGGGCGTCTACGACTTCACTGCCGGCCTGCCTCCGTCGCCGCCGACTGGTGTCCTCGCCTATACGGTTGGTTGGTCACACCACCGTTCATGGGCGTCTACGACTTCACCGCCGGCCTGCCTCCGTCGCCGCCGACTAGTGTTTCTGCCTACACGGCTGGCCTATTATGCCGCCGCTGTTGGGCGTCTACGACTTCACCGCCGGCCTGCCTCCGTCGCCGCCGACTGGTGTCCTCGCCTATACGGTTGGTTGGTCACACCACCGTTCATGGGCGTCTACGACTTCACCGCCGGCTTGCCTCTGTCGCCGCCGAGTGGTGCCTCCGCCTACACGGCTGGCCTATTATGCCACCGCTGTTGGGCGTCTACGACTTCACCGCCGGCCTGCCTCCGTCGCCGCCGACTGGTGTCCTCGCCTATACGGTCGGTTGGTCACACCACCGTTGATGGGCATCGTCATCTACACCGCCGGCCTGCCTCCGTCGCCGCCGAGTGGTGCCCCCGCCTACACGGCTGGCCTATTATGCCGCCGTTGTTGGATGTCTACATCCTCACCGTTGGCTCACCTTCGTTGCCGTCGACTGGTGTTTCTGCCTACACGGCTGGCCTATTATGCCACCGCTGTTGGGTGTCTACGACTTCACCGCCGGCCTGCCTCCGTCGCCGCCGACTGGTGTCCTCGCCTATACGGTTGGTTGGTCACACCACCGTTCATGGGCGTCTACGACTTCACCGCCGGCCTGCCTCCGTCGCCGCCGACTGGTGTCCTCGCCTATACGGTTGGTTGGTCACACCACCGTTCATGGGCGTCTACGACTTCACCGCCGGCCTGCCTCCGTCGCCGCCGACTGGTGTTTCTGCCTACACGGCTGGCCTATTATGCCGCCGCTGTTGGGCGTCTACGACTTCACCGCCGGCCTGCCTCCGTTGCCGCCGACTGGTGTCCTCGCCTATACGGTTGGTTGGTCACACCACCGTTCATGGGCGTCTACGACTTCACCGCCGGCTTGCCTCCGTCGCCGCCGAGTGGTGCCTCCGCCTACACGGCTGGCCTATTATGCCACCGCTGTTGGGCGTCTACGACTTCACCGCCGGCCTGCCTCCGTCGCCGCCGACTGGTGTCCTCGCCTATACGGTTGGTTGGTCACACCACCGTTCATGGGCGTCTACGACTTCACCGCCGGCCTGCCTCCGTCGCCGCCGAGTGGTGCCCCCGCCTACACGGCTGGCCTATTATGCCGCCGTTGTTGGATGTCTACATCCTCACCGTTGGCTCACCTTCGTTGCCGTCGACTGGTGTTTCCGCTTACACGGCTGACCTATTATGCCGCCATTAGTGGGCATCTTCGCTTTCACCGTCGACCGCCTTCGTCGCCGCCGACTGGTGTCTTCATTGTTATTGATGGACGACTTTGTTCCCACATTGGCCACTTCTGCCATCACCAAGGGGAATATTACAAAGCTAAGTCATCATTTATTTTATTCTTTATATGATATTTTTCCTTTTCCTCTGCCTCACTACACCAATTGGTCTTCCATTGAGTAGTGAGTCGGGGGCTACAGATGTTATATCATATTTTTCATAATATTTATCTTGATTGCTTGCGACATAATCTGAGTACAAAAGTACCTATCGAGTTATGGAGTTCTATCTTCCTATGCTTTCCGTTTGGTTTGCCAATGGATGGTTGCCTTTGGGCCGATTCCTAGCACCCGGGGGCTCGTTGGATGGACCGAGTAACGCAAGGTGCTAAGTATTATTCGGAATAAATCAAAAGCATAGAGATGAGATAAATTTATTTTCTGCTCTTAATAATTGCAAAAGTACCCGAGTAGAAAATTCTGATCCGTAAAACTTTGTTCCATTAATGACGAACTCATGTCACTCATATGCATGTTTGGGAAGTGCCTAGGCCGACTCCCGGTGCTTGATGGTTATGACTAGTCGGACAGAGTGTTTAAACGTACAGAGTCATCTGCTCGGGGAAATCAAAATTGACAAGAGGAGAAATACATATTTATAAATATTTTAAAATACTTGATTTTTTCTCGAGTATTATATTTATATCAGATACTACTCATCCTATATGTTTGTTCTGCAGGATCCAGATCCAGATATGCATAAAAGGGATTCATGGCTTTAAGCTTATCTCTTACGCTCCAGGAATGGATCAGTCAGAACGTCACCACCGGCTCGCCTCGACCGCCGCCGACTGGTGTTTCCGCCTGCACGGCCGGCCTATTATGCTGCCGTTGTTGGGCGTCTACGTCTTCACCGACCGGCCGCCTCGTCCGCTGCCGACTGGTGTTTCCGCCTGCACGGCTGGCCTTTATGCCGCCGTTGTTGGGCGTCTACGTCTTCACCGACCGGCCGCCTCGTCCGCCACCGACTGGTGTTTCCGCCTGCACGGCTGGCCTTTATGCCGCCGTTGTTGGGCGTCTACGTCTTCACCGACCGGCCGCCTCGACCGCCGCCGACTGGTGTTTCCGCCTGCACGGCTGGCCTATTATGCTGCCGTTGTTGGGCGTCTACGTCTTCACCGACCGGCCGCCTCGTCCGCTGCCGACTGGTGTTTCCGCCTGCACGGCTGGCCTTTATGCCGCCGTTGTTGGGCGTCTACGTCTTCACCGACCGGCCGCCTCGACCGCCGCCGACTGGTGTTTCCGCCTGCACGGCTGGCCTATTATGCTGCCGTTGTTGGGCGTCTACGTCTTCACCGACCGGCCGCCGCATCCGCCGCTGACTGGTGTCACCGCCTGCACGGCTGGCCTGTTATAACGCCAACTGATGCTATCTTCTTCACGGCTGGCTACATCGCTGTCACTACTAATAGGCATCAGTATCTTCAACACAAGCTGCCTACGTTTGTCATGGCTGCCGACTGGTTTCTTCACTTCCATGGCTGCATGATTCTGCCAGTGTTGATTGGCCTTACCATCTTCATCGCTGGTCGTCTCGTCTGCTGCTGACTAGTGCCCTCGCCTCTACGTCTGGTTTATACAGCTACCACTACTGATGGACATCATCATCTTCCGTCGCCGACTGATTATGCCGCCGCCGACTGGAGCTTTTATCTTCACAACTGCGCGTCTTCACTACCGGTTTGCTTCTGTTGCCGCCGACTTGTGTTCACTTCATTACGGCAATACAACTTTGTCATCATGGTGGAGCGACTTCATCTTTATTATCTTCGGCACCGGCAAACTCTATTGTTGCTACTTCGCAAGTTTTACTACTTCACCACCCACGACGTCTTTGTGAACCTCGACATCTCGGCATGCAATGCCATGTTATTTTACTACAACAAGTGGCTCTCCAATATTCAGGATTTCTACTTGGACATCTTCAACACATATCTTCAATCAAGTGATGACTACTCGACAACAAGAAGCTATAATTCTCGACTCTATGTTCAGTTGTTTCCCAACTAATCAAAGAGTCG
The DNA here is from genome assembly GCF_034140825.1 of Oryza sativa Japonica Group. NCBI lineage: Eukaryota > Viridiplantae > Streptophyta > Magnoliopsida > Poales > Poaceae > Oryza > Oryza sativa. Next base: position 29,031,431 of record NC_089041.1, on the reverse strand, counting down.
GGGGCTACACAAATACATGGCTCAAAATTTGACAAGCTTTATGTCAAGATGAAGCAATCAATTAATCAGCCAACAAGTCAACTCTGGGAGTCATCAATTTTGTCTTCGCTTCAGAGCAGTAGGTCAAGATTAAATTTACATGTCTGGGAGTTTGGAGTCATCAACCAATCAACTCATATCAGATTCAATGAGTTGAACAACAGCATATACTTTCCTCCAAGTGAAGCATCTACAACAGTTTGATGGATTATTGTCACTGACATCATCACCAGCACATCTGCTTCATCAGCTCTGACATTCCGCCGTTGCTAATGGATGACTAAGACTTTGCTAACTTGCTATTCCGCCTTCACGGTTGACCTACTATGCAAACGCTGATGAGCGTCTTCGTCATTATCATCGGCTATTACACCGCTATTGACTGGATCACCGACATCGTCATCTTCATCAACATCCTGTCAAACCTCTTTATCATAGCTTACTCTACTGCTATTGATAGGCAACTTCGTCATCATGTTTGATCATCTCTGTTGATGCTTATCATCATTACTGTCGGTTACGTTTGTCGTCGCCGACTATTTTCCTCATCTTCATGATTGGTGGATTTCGTCATCGCCTTTGATCTGCCTCGTCTGTCACCGACTGATTATTTCGCTGCCATGGCTACACAACTTTATCGCTGGGCGCCTTCATCTTCATTGATGGCTGACCTGACTGTTGCCGACTGGTTTCTTCGCCTCCACGGCTGTGCAACTTCATCACTTTTGATTGGTATCACTATCTTCACTACCACCAATATTTTTGCCACCTCTGTTGGGCAATATTATCTCTATATAGGTCGTCTTGTCTCTATGCCAACTGCGTCAGCTACCATCAATGAACAATTGTGACTACGTGCTCAGGGGCTTACTAGCTCAAATACAAGTATTATATCTTCAATTTGGACTTGCTCCGGATATATGCAACATGAATTCATGATCATGGGTCTATTTTATATGCTCAAAGACTGGACTATTTATTATTCCCCGTAAGGGTTATCAACTGAATACTTGCGCCAGTCGGGATTCAATTGTTATATCTATTTTGGAGTATCCCATAAGGGATAATCACTCAGATCACATGGTCTATATCACCCGGGAGCATGTTACATGTGTCATCCTTTAAAGGGTATCGAAGGCATATTTTTTGGCCTAGGCCTAATATGTCTGCAGCCCATATTTTCAGGTGTGGCCTGTCACGTTCTTTTAGGGACTTAGGCACTTTTTGCTTAGGCCAAAGTGCGCGTGATCAAGTGCCCAATACCTTAAAATCCTTTTATACCGCAGTTACTCAACTTTTTAGGAGTTGGTACAATGCATCTTAAAAGGTGTCAAACAGTAAAGCTTTATATAGCTGCCCCGCTGGCTTTTTTATATAGTCATGGTGCTGTTTGGGTTTTTAAGCAATTGATTGGATACAATATCATTGCTTTTTGCCACGTAAGTGTGCATTTTTATTGACCAATATTATGGCTTAGGCTGATTATATATTGTGGTCATTTTTCAGGCGGTTGGTAAATCCTTTATGAGTTTATTTACTCGGATTTTATACCACATATGCCATATATTTCCAGGTGTGGTGGAACCATGTGTCTTCTAGGGACTTAAGCACATCTGTTAAAGCAGTGTGCGCATGGCGTATGCCCAATACTTTGGAAATTTCTTTATTCACAACATACAAGCTTCTTTATAGCTATTTTGCTATGTGAATTTTCAATGATGTAGCCAACTTTAGGTTACACTCATCATATTTTACAAAGCAGTCGGTATATCACTTGGATCATATTATTCAGGGATTCACACCGCATATGCTACATATTAATATTAAGTCGCTTGGTTGACTATAATTATCGAAACCACTCGGTGCATCTAGTCGATGCACCTGACTTTATTTTTCAGCCCTCCACAGTCTTCAGATTTGGTAAAAATACTCGGGAGACCATGGCAAAGATGATTGAAGTACTCGGTTTTGGAGTAATCTAGTTCGAGAGAAGATTATCTTTTCGACTGTGAAGGTCTCAGGGGCTACTGTGGAGATTATGGGTACCCCATACCCACACGGCATGGTTATCCGACTAGTTATAGGGGATAACTTATATATATGAAATATGTAACAGATTATGACTTGGGTATTACGTTTCCCTGTATATTATGGAACGGCCTAAAGTCCTGGTTTGATAAGATTGTAAAGTAGATTTAGGAAACCGATACCGTGTTGGTTAAGGTTTCTATCTTGTAATCCTGCCCCCCATCCTATATAAGGTGGGCAGGAGGCCCTCTAGGGGGCAGGAGACAACTTGATCGTCAGATCTATACTACACCCGGCGGATTCAAATCCCCAAACAGGAGTAGGGTATTACCTCTCATTGAGAGGGTCTGAACCTGTCTAAATCCTTTGTCTCTGCATCCATCCACTTTTAGGTCTCGTGCGCTACCCCGTTTTATTATTGCCGAATTCATGTTTCGACAGAGGGAGTAGGAGACAATTAAGTACTCTCTCCGTCCTGTAAAACGGTAAAACCCAATTTAGGATTGGAATGAGATGTAATATAGTATAATGAATTTGAACAGAAGTTTGTCCAAATTTATGGTACTTATATTACGTCACATTCTAATCTCCATGTGCCGTTGCCGTGACCGTCTGTGCGGCCGACGGCTACCAGCCCACCATTTTTACCCCAACCAAAAATACTAAACCGCTCGAACCAAGCACAAACCCAACGGGCGAGGCGAGGCGACCAATCAATCAACCTGCCTCCTCACTCCCATTGAGCGGAATACGGAGTAGGAGTATATTATTCCCCTCATTCCATTCATTCAACTACCTCATCATTCCTTCTCCCCCTTCGTTTCCACTCGTCCCACCAACACCGTCCACTCGCTTCCACGTGGGCCCCAACAACCCGAGCTGTCATAGTCGTGACGGCCACCGTTGCCGGGTGCACGTAACCTCGCGCTCGCGTCGTTTCTCTCTCTCCCTCTCTCACGCTCACGGGGGATTCGAGTAGGACTCTACCTGGGCTTTACCGGTCCCGGGACATTGACCCGTGGACCCCACCCCGCACCCACGCCCCCGCGGGACCCACATGTCATCGATCGGGCTGATGACGGCAGCGGCACGTATGGCATGGTGACTCGCGGGGCCGGCACGGGAGCTCTCTCCCGGTCGTGGTCGCGCGCACGTCAGCGAAAGCCGCGACGTGGGAGTGGAGGAGGAAAGAAACGAGGGCGGTTGCGGCGTCCACGTCGCGGGCGCCTCCGCCACCACCCCGCCTCGACCGCGACACACCGTGCGCTTGGGCTCGCGTGCGTGCGTGCGTGCTACGAGGTGAGGTGCGCCGCGCGCGTGGTTGTGCGTGCGTGTGCCGCGCCGGGTGGAGCAGAGCAGAGTAACGTGTGGCTCGGCGCGGGCTCCCACCTGAACCGACGGCGACGTTTCATGGGAGATTTGGCCGCCGGACATGCAGCGCGCGCGGTGGCCGCCTGGGTTGGCGACGGTATTCAAGGCTGGACTGCAACAGTGCCTCTCCTAGTAGTAGTTCTAGTACTAGTATTGGGGATTGGTCGGGTCGTGGTAGTGGCATTCCTTGTGCATTCAATTCGGCTCGTGCTCGTGCAGCGATCGATCGATTTTTTTGCTGCTGCTGCCCCCGTTCGACATGCATGCAGACGACGCAGCGGCAGCGAATCATTTCCTCTGTTTTCATCCCAGAGAATATACTAGCAGTACTACAAATTCCAGTGAAAAATTCAACTCTGTTCAGCATGTGTATCCTCTCGCAAATTTTCTGCATTGAAACTGTATAGCGGTGACTTGAACCAGGACGCAGAGACAGAGAGGATCCCGTTGTTTATACAGTAACGCAGGTGTCGCTGTAACAACTGGGATGGTGGATTGGCATTTGCGGACACAGACTGAGTTCACCCCCATCCAGAGACCAGAGAGGGCAGATCGACAGCCAAGTACTGCACCTGCACTGCAGACACCTGACCTGCGTGCAAAGTCGTGGAGACGCGCAACGCGAACACAACACCACACCCCTGCCACCGCAGCATAGGACCCGGCCCAAGAGAGAAAAATTAATTAAACCAGCAGAGCATGTCGTGCGTGCGTGCAACTGTGCAATCCTTAAATATCTCCTTTTTTTTATGAAACAAAAAAGAGAGAGAAAAGCTTCCTCACTTTGCTCCCAATCTTTACCTTATAGCAGGTATAATAGAGCAGTTATATATACATATCGAGTAGATAAAAGGAGAGAGACGAACAGCGGTGCTACATAAACTTCAAAACGTAATGTGTGTATAACAATGTGACTAAATATTAATAGTATAGTAGTATATATTTAGTGATAAATTATCTATTAAATTAAGATGATTTAGAACTTTTAGTTAGCTATACTATTAAACTTGCTGCTATGGAGTGTAATATTTATGTGGAAAATCATGAAAATTTCAGTCACATCGTCCCCTCCTCCGTAGTTTGTACTACTACAGTAGTACAGCACAGGGTGAACCGAATACCTTACTGAAGTATTTACTGCGCCTTGGCTGCTGCAGCATCAGCAGCAGGAGTAATTCTTCAGTCTCCTCTTCTTGCTCCCCCCATCTGGTTGGTTTTCCTTTTCTTCCCCGCATCCGCACCCGAGTCGCCAGCGATCGATCGTTTTGGTTTGGTGCCATCTCCACATCCACCGGAAAACTACGCTTCCCCTACCCACCGCATCATCCTCTTGCCTCGATCTTTACTGCTCTCTACTAGGCTCGAGCTGTGTGGGTGGGGTGATGCGGTGAGCTTTTCTTTTTCTTCTTCTATTGATCGGAGTGGCCATGGCGGGGATGGCTGCGGCGGCGGCGGCGTTGGTGGCGGCGAAGAGGTGCATGAACGCCGCGTGCGGGGCCCCGGCCCCGTCCCCGGCGGGAGGGGAGTGGAGGAAGGGCTGGCCGCTGCGATCCGGTGGCTTCGCCGTGCTCTGCGACAAGTGCGGGTACGCCTCCGCCTCTTCCTCTCTCGGTTCCTCCTCCTCCGCGCTAGCTTGCTGTGCGCGCCCATGGTGGTCCACGCGCCGCGGCTGAAATGGCTGGCTGCATGAATTAGCTGCTGTGCTCTTTTTTTTTTGGTTGTTTCCTGTATATCGTCTCGATGATTTCCCCTCTTTTTCTCCCTAAATTTATTTGTTTTTCCAACGGCTACAACTTGTGTTTATTACTTGTTTGATGTGATTTTTACCATTACCATTTGTGGTGATCTCGTATTGGCGCCCAAATTAGTTGATTTATGAGGAAACTGTGCCGGGGTAGAAGCAACAGTGTTGCGCGTGTAGAATTTTTGGAAAGTGGAAAATCCGGTGAAACTTTGGAAGGTTGACTTGATGGCTCGTTGTGCGATTAGCTAGCAGTTAATTGAGTGGACATCATGCTCAACTGGGATTTCGATGATCGTTCAGTTACTTGCTGCACATGAGCTTCTCACAATTAAAATTATATTTGTGGTGACTTGTAACTGGATTGCTGTCCCGGATGACGTTTCCTGCGCTTTGGTGTAAAAAGGGGGGAATTTGTTTGCCAAAGCTCTATGAGTTGTCAAAATTGCTGCTTGGTAAAAAATAGATGTATTGTGAAATTGGTGTAGTTATGCAACCTGATTTTTCTTACAATTGATTTTTGGTGATGGAGAAAAACATATGCTTAGTTGAACAACATAAGGTTAAAGAGTGTTTTCTTCTGAAAAGGAGGTTACTTTAATCCCCTATACCAATTTGAAGTCCAATTTCCTTGATCTATCTATTTTGATTATGCCATTTATGCTTTATGTAGGTTGGCATATGAGCAGCTTGTGTTTTGTGATATATTTCACCAAAAAGAATCTGGCTGGAGGGACTGCTCATTTTGTGGGAAGGTGAGATGGTGACCTATGCTGTGAAATGTATGCACATTTTTGGTGCTAGATTGTTCTGCAACAGTAACTCTAAAGAACTTCACTATTCCAGCGTCTCCATTGTGGATGTATTGCTTCGAAGAACTCCTTTGATCTACTTGATAGCGGTGGAGTTCAATGTGTCACTTGCATTAAAAATTCAGCAGTTCAATCTGTAAGTTTGTTTGTTGCATATTTGTATTTCTTTTCCAAATTATCTGATTGTTCCTTTTTTTTGTAGGTTCCAAGTCCAGTCGTCCCCAAGCTTTTTTCATCCCAAAATAACCAGAGACTTTTTGGCAAAAGCGATGATTTATTGTCTGGTAGACCACTGGAGACATCCTCCCTTATGGTCGATGCCAGAAACGATGATCTTACTATTATCGCTAAGAACAACCTTCCATTCATGGTGAAAAACGTAGAAGCTGGGCAAAGCAGTAATATTTTGAGGCAAAAAGAACTAGAGAATGGTGCGAGGCAGATTAAATGGGAACTACCTACCCTTAGTATCGGGGACATGGGAAGGATACCTTTCCTAACTAGATCTCAAAGTGCATTGGAGTCTCGAAGAGATGAAAATAAAGACCCAACTACAGAAAGCACGACAAGTGAATCACTTTCTGAGGCATGCCTCAACATGAGCTTGGGAATTGCTAGTAATGGAAACAAGTTGGAGGCTACTTCAACTGTGGAAAGACCTATGCTATCACCAACAACAGGATTTCCTGAAGGAAGAGAGCTTACCACTGCATTATCTCCATTTCAGCATGCACAAAGGGCTCGTCATTTTCTGACCAGACCGCCAAGGGTTGGTGAAGGTGCTGTTTTTGATCCAACGAAAGATATGCTTCCGCATCTTCGTGTTGCAAGGCCACCTGCAGAAGGTAGGGGCCGCAATCAATTACTTCCTCGATATTGGCCTAGAATAACAGACCAAGAGCTACAGCAAATTTCTGGAGAGTATCCTTATTATATTTATCAACTTCTTGGTGATATTATGCATAAGTAGCTAACATACTTTGCGTATAATACAATCTCTGTAACTGATCAATCAGGGCGAATTATTTCATATTGTGCATACCTATTTCTGATCTGGATGCTATTTTGGTTTTCCTTAACTATATTTCTCTTCAAGTTCAAATTCCACCATTGTCCCCCTGTTTGAGAAGGTTCTAAGCGCCAGTGATGCAGGCCGCATAGGGCGCCTTGTTCTACCAAAAGCCTGTGCGGAGGTATTTTTTTGTTCACAACCTTTTGTGGTTCTGCCTCCTGTTAATAAAATTTTAGTGTTGTTACCTCATTACTGATTTATCGTTTTTGTATCATATTCCCTATTATTTAAAGATCCTTTGATACAAATGAGGATCAGGAACACCCTCCCATCCACATGTTACAAAAAACAATAACCTTTATTATGCTTTGACAAGATCTATGTGACTATATTATATAGTAGTATATGCACAAGAGTTAGGACTAGAAAGAAATACAGCCGATGTGGAACCTAATTTTACTACTTCACGTAAACACTGACATAGAATACCTGATCAACAGAGACCTAGGCCATTGTTACACTTGTTAGTATTGTTATGCTACTTGACATTCTTTGGTTCCCAACATGCTCAATAATCTTATATAAATAATTTATTTAAATATTTTCATGGTTACAGTATTTTGCAATAGAGCACTGCTACTTTACATTCTTTGCAAAATGGTTGCTAACTACTGGGAGTGGGGACAATTGTTTCTCAGCATAACTATTTTAACATATTTCTTTTCATGTTTGCTGTCATCCTGAGTTGCCGAGATACATTTTGTAGGCATATTTCCCTCCAATTTCTCAGCCAGAAGGTCGTCCTTTGACAATTCAAGACGCAAAAGGCAAAGAATGGCATTTTCAGTTCAGATTCTGGCCAAATAACAACAGCAGAATGTATGTCTTGGAGGGGGTTACACCATGCATACAATCATTACAATTACAGGCTGGTGATACAGGTTAAATCTCCTTGGACATGATATCACCTGTTCTTTTTTTACAATTTTATTACTGATGCCTGATTACATATAAGCAATGATTTTCCTATTGCATACCTTCAAAGGATCTAACATAGTTCAAAAGTACTTCAAAACTATTTGGGAAAGCACTCATGGCAGTAAAGTTGCCAGTTGATAGGGGAATCTCCTTAAGTATTCACAAATGTCTAAATTGAGTGTACAGAATTTGAAAGAACAAATTGACCTACACATGGAATTGACAGGGACAAATAGGGGTCCTCCCATAGTCATTTAATTGTCACGTCTAGGTCAAAATTCAATGCCTGATTAATATTTCATGGTCATATCTTACTTGTTATAGGAATTTTGTGTGGTAATATATTTAAACATGCTAAGTAGAATTGTTCCATATTAAATGTGATCTCACTGGGAAGGTTTTCATACTTAATGGTGATTCTTGTTTTCTTTTCAGTGACTTTTAGTCGGATAGAACCTGGAGGGAAACTTGTTATGGGCTTCCGGAAGGCCACAAACACTGTCAGTTTGCCAGTAAGTTAGATTTTCCTAACATTCTTCCTACTAATTTATTTTCCTGCAAATGCTTGTTTCACTTTCCTTTTTCCCTTCCTTTATCAATGTTTTTATGTTACTTCTGTACAGGACTCACAGATTTCAGCTATTGCCAACGGTTCCATTCTTGGGGATACATTATTTTCTAGTACAAATGAGAATTTAGCAATAGTAAGTGGTTATTCAGGATTTCTTCAGTCAATAAAGGGGGCTGCAGATCTCCATACAAGCTCTATATACGATCATCATGTGAACTCAGCTGACGGGGATGTTAGTTGGCTTAAGACAGATAAATTCGGCAGCAGGCCAGATGAGGGGTCTTTGCAGTTTTTAAAGAGAGGCCGCAATATTGGTTCCAAAAGCAGGAGGCTTTCAATGGATGCTGAAGAAGCCTGGGAACTAAAGCTTTACTGGGATGAGGTTCAGGAGCTGTTGCGTCCTGCTCCAACTGCAAAACCTACTGTCGTGATGATTGAGGACTACGAAATTGAAGAGTATGATGTAAGTTTGCTGGCCATTTCATTATTCACGTTTGTGGGAAACATGAAATTCTGACTTCTTTTTTCTCAGCCCTCAGGAGAGGCCTTGGAATGATTGAATTTAATCTAACTATATTATACATATGCAGGAACCCCCTGTGTTTGCAAAGAGATCAATTTTTACCATCCGTTCTACTGGGTAAGAACCTTATTCAGAAGATACCGTTTAGTACTCTAGTTTTCATCATGAGGAAAACCATAAGTGGTGGAAATAAAACAACAAAAATATTAAGCGATTGTTTAGATTTCAATAGATATTGCCTTGGAGCTGTATGGTATTGATATCATTTTAAAGGGTTTGCCCTCTGCATAGACACCATACAAATATTCTCTGTGCCAGTGACTAATTTTTGCCAATACCTTACTGTGTATTTTTTAGGGAACAAGATCAATGGATTCAATGTGATGATTGCTCAAAATGGCGCCGGTTACCACTTAATGTTATTGTTGCATCCAAGTGGACATGTGCTGACAACACAATCGACTCAAAAAGGTATGCTGTTTGTGGAAAAACATTCTAGCCACACTTTCGTCATTTGATAGAACTGTTCATTGTACATCATGATTAGCTAACTAAAATTATTTCCAACATATTTGCAGCTGTTCCTGCTCTGCACCTGAAGAATTAACCCCCAAAGAATTGCACATTGTTCTTCAGCAATACGAAGGTATCCATGCTTTTCATATGCACGCCTTGATAGCAAGATGCTCTGGGCATGCCATAATGGACATTTGGAGGCTCTGACTTTATTTAAAAGGAATTTCGTGCATTTCAGGACATGTTACATCATTCTAGGAAAAAAGAACCTGCATATAGCATATAGCATGATAGTGGGCAAATAAAACATGGATAGTCTGGTATAATAGGCATCTCTTATCACAATTGAAATTGATAACAAGTATATAGGGACTGGGTAGCACATACTGCATCATTTCTGGTGACAAACTTGTAAAAAAAAAAAAGAAAAATCAATAACTTGAATATTACCACAGATATGAGGAGGCGAAGGAACAGCTTTGGTTTTAAGCAGAACATCCCCGAAATGGATGCGGTCAGCCTTGATGCCTTTGCCACTGCCGCAGTCTATGGTGATGTCGGGAACCAAGGTTCCCCTTCTGTTGCGACAACCACAAAGCACCCCCGGCATCGCCCTGGCTGCACCTGCATAGTGTGTATCCAGCCACCTAGCGGGAAGGGCCCGAAGCACAACCCAGCTTGCACCTGCAATGTCTGCATGACCGTTAGGCGTCGCTTCAAGACACTGATGATGAGGAAGAAGCAACGGCAGTCGGAGCGAGAGGAGGCCGAGGCGAGCAAGAAGATCGCTTGGATGAACAGAGATGAGCCTGAGGGAAGCAGCCTGTCAAGATCCCCACAGACGGTTGACACTACCCGAGACGGAGATGTGACCATGTTCGACAAGGTTGACATCAACAAGGGCCACATAGACCTGAACTTCCACCCTACTGCCGTCCGAGACGAGGAGCGGCATGGCGGGCAGCCTCGGGTGAGCATGGTCAGCCTCCTGGAGGTGGCCAACCGGCCACTGGAGAACTACATGAAGCAGAACGGCCTGACGAGCTTGGCTGGGGAGCAAGGGAGCTCCAGCACATGTACAGGTGCAGCCACGGTTCCGCAGCCGGCTCTGGTGGAGAGCGAAGAGCGGACGTCCAACAACGACGGCGGGCGTGTGGCGACGGCAGAGCAGCCGGAGAGCATGGCCGTCGACGAGGCTGGAGATAACCAGCCGGACAAGGCTGCCGGTGACTCTGCTGCTGCTTTAGCTTGAGCTTGAGGCTGACCGTGTTGAGTGTGTGGATGGCAGGATGGGTATTGAATTTGTTGTGTGTGCATCTTATCGGCTTCCCCCTTTTTTTACAGGAACAGCAGCTGGTGAGTTTTGATGTTGAGAATCTCATAGGGTTTCATTGTGTTCTTGTAGTCCTTCACTTGCTTTCTTGTGTAAACACACGTGTAGAAGGCTGTATGATACTGACTGTACCTTGTAATTTTTAACCACGAGGCTCACCTTATTTGCTCATACCTCGGTGGGCAGCTAGTTGTTGTATGTATCCAAAGCCAAGACATCCAGTAATAACTCACCTGATTTGCCGCTCTAAAACCCAAATGGCTCTACAGTTCTCGAAACTTAGGTCCTGTTTATTGGAGCTTCTGCTTAACTCTGAGAAACGTCTGATGTAAATTTAGAAAAGCTGGTTTCCGCTTTCTGACTTACCGTTCATTTTTTTTAAAAAAATGTATAACTACATATTCGTAGAATCAGCTGCTCACTCTGACAAACGACTGATAAGAATTTAGATAAACTAGGCTTCCCAAGTCCCAACTTCTAACTTATCGTTTATTTTTCTAGAATTGCATAACTACATATTCCTAAAATATAGACAAGAATTTAGATGGTTTGGAAAATCTAAAGGTTTTGAAAAAAGCTATGTTCAGAGGTGAAGGTTGAGAACTCTGTCTCCTATATGTAAAACGGAACGGTCTATTCGTGCACGATTAATTAAGCATTAGCTTAAATAAACTTAAAAATACATAAATATGACATTTCAAAATAACTTTTCTATAATTTTTTTAAAAAACATACCACCGTTTAGCAATTTGGGAAAACTTGGGAAACTAGTTTACTAAAAACGAGAAATGATAAGTTGAGAAAGGTGAATGCCGGGCCGAAGATGATCTTGGAGATGAGGTGAATGAAGTCATGAAACGGCTTAGAGGCTACCAAAAAGCCCACACAACATCAGCCCAAAATCGGTCACAAAAGGAATAAGTTCATCTTAGGTCCCTTAACTTGTCAATGAATCCGATTTTTGTCCCTCAACCAAAAAAACCAGACACAATGGATTCCTCATCAATCGAAACTAGTGCAGATGAGGTCCCTCGGTGGTTTTGGCTGATATGGCACTTACGTGGCTATTTTGACTCGGTCTTCATCTGACATGGCGCTTACGTGACAATTCGATCCGGAAAATAATAAAACCCTATGGGACCCACATGTCAGTTCCACACAAAATAATAAAAAATGGTGGGACCCACGTGGGCCCCACATGTCATCCACGAGCGGCTGGCCGGCGGATACGCCGCACACGTCGTCGACATCCCCGAACTCCGCCTTCTCCCTCGTCGGCCACGGCGGCGGCATCATCCTGCTCTGGAATGCGGTGACCGCGCCGCGCTCCTCCTTGTACGTTGTGGCACGGATGCCGCAGCTCTGCACCCGGGACTGGATCCCGGCGGCGGCGCCCCTCTGCGCCTCCACCTGCCCTTGCCGCCTTGACGGTTGCCGCTTGGCGGCTGCTACTGTGCTACAGACCGCACCCCGCAGCTGCTCCCAGGACCCCGGCGACCGGCGACCGGCGCCCCTTGGCTGCTCCAACCTGCCGACTTGCTACTTCTGCCTGCCGCCATGCTCTGTCCGGAGGAGTACGAGAAGGGGGTAGGGGGTAGGGGCAGAGGGCCACACCTCGCCATACCGAGCCATTTGCCCCTGGGCTCAAGACGAGGCGCGCGGCGAAGACGGAGGAGATCCTCGCCGCCACGGAGAAGGCCCAACGCCGACGATGCCCTCCTCCACGGCGCCGCTTCCACCCTATGGCCCCGCGCGCCGACGCCCTCCTCGACGCCGCCGCCGCTTGCGCCCTGTGGCCCCGCGCGCCGCCGACGCCCTGCTCCCGCGTGCCTCCGCCGCCAGTCACGGCCGCTTGCGCCCTGGGGCCCAGCGCGCCGCCGCCGCCCTGCTCCCGCGCAGCTGACACCCAATCGCTGCACCGGTGGCATCCTCAAACCCGTCGCCATCGGCGTCGTCGTATTCGGCGGCGGCGGGGAAGCAGGTGGGGAAACGGGAGCTCGCCCGCCGCCGCCCATGGAAGAGGCCGCGCCTTATCTCCGCCGGTGATAGAGAGAGATGGGGGAGAGAGATGAAGACGGCAGGAGATGGCGCAGAGAGGAGGAAGAAGAGGATGGGTGATGATGACATGTGGGGCCCACGTTGGCCCCACAATTTTTTATTAATTTGTATGAGAAACTGACATGTGGGTCCCATAGTTTTAATTGTTTTTCCGGATCAAATTGCCACGTAAGCGCCACGTCAATGCCATGTCAGATGAAGACCGAGTCAAAATAGCCACGTAGGCGCCACGTCAATGCCACGTCAGATGAAGACCGAGTCAAAATAGCCACGTAGGCGTCACGTCAGCTAAAACCGCTCTCAAAACCGCCGAGGGATCTCATCTGCACCGGTTTTGGTAGTTGAGGGACCCGTTGTGTCTGGTTTTTCGGTTGAGGGACGAAAATCAGATTCGTTGGCAAGTTAAGGGACCTCAGATGAACTTATTCCGTCACAAAAACAAGCCTGCACCGAGAAGCCAACCAGCCAGCCCAATGCATGTTGCATGGCAGTCACATTCCACATCACATGCTTCACCACCATAGCCGGAAGCAAGCAACCAAGGAAGGAATACCAGATCCCGCACTGGCGTGGCGTCTCAAAACCAAGGCGACCGAGGCGAGCAAGCAAGCCCCACACTCGCACACACGCCACGCCACCCCCTCACTCTCCTCCTCTTCTCTTCAACCACTGGTGTGTGGTGTGTGTGGTTCTCTTCTCACAGGTAGAAGGAAGCAATGGCGATGCCGCCCAAGCCCGGCGATCAGCCCTCCCCGGGGCGGAGCCCCAACCCCAACCTCAACCTCCCCTGCCCGCTCCCGCCCATCCCTAGCTGCGGCGGCGGCGGCGGCGGCGCCGGGCCCACGCCGCCGCCGCCGCCGCCTCCGCCGCACCACCGGCGCGCCAGATCTGAGGTGGCCTTCCGCTTCCCGGACGACCTGGGCCTCGGGGGCGGCGCGGACGGCGGGGGCTTCGACGAGATCGGCTCCGAGGACGACCTCTTCTCCACCTTCATGGACATGGAGAAGATCGCCGGCGCCGACCGCGACCGCGCCGCCGAGACCTCCTCCCCTCCCCGCCCCACCAAGCACCGCCACAGCGCCTCCTTCGACGGCTTCGCCTTCGGGGCCGGTGCGGGTGGCCCCGGCCCTGGCCTTGGGAAGCAGCAAGACGGAGCAGGAGGCGTGTTCTCCGAGGTTATGGAGGCTAAGAAGGCCATGTCCTCCGAGCAGCTGGCCGAGCTCGCCGCCATCGACCCCAAGCGCGCCAAAAGGTGACGACACCCTTCGGATTCTCATGCTATCTTAGACTTGATTTGCTGGTTGGTAGGATTATTGGTACCTCTTGCTTTTGATGACCAACCAACGAAATATATATATATATATATATATATATATATATATATATATATATATATATATATATATATATATATATATATATATATATATATATATATATATATATATATATATATATATATATATATATATATATATATATATATATATACATTTATTGTGTTTACTCTTGAATTAGTGAGACTTTATTGTCTAGATATAGCATTAGATTTTGCAAGCAAAGAAAGGTGGTAGAAAAATAAATGTTAACAGAAACAAATCATTTCATAGTCTATTGAGGCCCAATATATGGTGCTAGTGGTCTGGAATCTCTATGGATAGTGAAAGGCAGCTTGTACGATAGGACTGCAGCAACCTGACCAACTGAATTGGATGTCCTGAAGGTCTCGCCTTCCTCGCTTACGCGGGCTTCTTTTTGGAACGTAAGCACTCATAGAGGTGGTTGAAATGCCAATTTCTTGTTTGGCAAGTTGCTTTCTTGGACCAAAAAGCCAATCCATGTTGTTTTGTTCCAAAATAAGAAGGCCTTGGAGCGAACGACATATGTTCGTTATGTGCAATAATTTTATATTTACTATGCAACACTTATTAGCTATAAATTCTCTACCCAAAACTGTTTCTTTTATCAAACTATTGTGCTGCAACCAAGTTATACAATATTTTTTTTTGCGGGGAAGTTATACAGTATTTAACTGCGTATATTCATTATATAGGGTTTAATTCATGTCACTTAGTAAAACCTTTCCTCATTTGGCCCCACATTCTCTTCTCTCTTCAACAGTATTTTATAACAAAATATGCTTCTGTATGTGATGAAACTGCATATAATAATTTTACTTATTCAATGATAACATGGTTGCAATGTCAACACTGTTCTATTTTGTGGTTTGTCTTAGAACAAAAAACTGCATCACTTTGTTTAGTCTTTAAATAAGCTGTGAGCGCAAGGCGAACGGGGCAGTAGTGGGAAGCACTTTGCTTTTGTGTTTCTTAAGCATGCACTCTTCTGATACTCTTTCCCCCTTTTCTCAAGGCCTTCTTTATTTCATACCTAAGGGCCATATATGCAGTGAACTTAGCATGGTCCACTTTCTTAAATATGTTTTTCTATTTGAAAATAACAGAGATATTTTTTTCCATTAGAGAATCACCATGTAGTGGTCTTTTAATCAAAATGCTGTACTACAATCAAGACTGTTAACGCACAGGTTCATGGTGTACGGTCATATATGCAACTGGTACTATAAGAGCAAACTTTTGTGCATAGCTCTACAACTTATGTAGTAATAATCATTATATTCAAAGACAGCTCTCCTCGATTTAATTAACCATTTGAACTTTATAATGTTAACTAAATCATTTTTAGCAAGTGCATTGTATCAGCTTTCTGCAGCTCATGAGTAAATGTAAAATTTCTGAGCTTGCTTTGGTGCAGAATTCTAGCAAACAGACAGTCTGCAGCCCGATCAAAGGAAAGGAAGGCTCGATATATAACAGAGTTAGAGCGGAAAGTTCAAACTCTTCAAACTGAGGCTACCACACTGTCAGCACAACTGACACTATTTCAGGTACCTTTTATCCATTTGTTTGTCTCATGGGTTGCAGTACTACTACTATGTTTAGTTCATCAGTGCAAAAACAATAATGTGCATAGTAAATGTGCCTTTTGAACTGTATTGAACAGGCAGTTGTGCCACTTACTAGTACATGTGCTAACCAAACTGCAACTTCTTTACAATTAAGTGGATCATCCATTAGTAGAACAATTTATTTGAACTGATGCATATGCCATGATAACTACTTCCTCCGTTTCACAATGTAAGTCATTCTAGCATTTCCCACATTCATATTGATGTTAATGGATCTAGACATATATCCATCTAGATTCATTACCATCAATATGAATGTGGGAAATGCTAGAATGACTTACATTGTGAAACGGAGGGAGTATAACACATGATAGGATTATGTGACTAGCTTTATGCTCATATTGGCTATAGCACATGTTGTGGAAAGGTCGAATTCTCATCCAAATATATTCTATATGGTTGGCCAATAATTTGTTGAGCTGAATGGTGGTACCTAACAATGAAAATGTATGCTCTCTATTGACCAGGACTATTAGGTTCTAGTAACACTGTATTTTTTTTTTACTCTGTTCACTGTTGACCAGTATTCAAAGTTTGTGATCATGCCCATATTTTTGTATTAAAAGCTGTGAATATCCTTTTAAGACGTTTTGTTTTTCTGGGCAGAGAGACACAACCGGACTTTCTGCAGAAAATGCTGAGCTCAAGATTAGATTGCAAGCCATGGAGCAACAGGCTCAGCTGCGTGATGGTGAGCACTCTGCCCGTACATCTCAACTCTTGATTTTCGTTATTTCCAATAAACTTGTGTTGAAAGGTAGCTCGTTGCTGTAGGCTGGCTGCATACTTTTAGAAGATATCTTATCAACATTTGCTATTTCTTGTATGTAAGACATTGTGTTATCGTCGTTTTTTAATGCAAGTTTTATCATGCGATCTCAATCCTTTCCATTGTTTACTTTGGTAAATCTAATCATTTGTGAGAGCTCCAACACTTAGTTACCGTTTAGCTTCAATAGAAATCTTTCTGCATTACTTCACAATGGAACTAGCTAAAATTTTGCACTGCTGGTAAGTGCCATGCTCTATTGCTGAACATAAACTTATACTGAAAACTGATTCATCATTTTAGAGGATAAAGCTCTGTCATGTAAGGAATATTGAGATTTCTCAAGCTATTAGTATTGACATTTTGAACAACTTGTGAACATCTGAAACACAGCATAGATTAGGATACGTGTTGTTTTTCCTGCTAATAGAAATACCATATTGTTTCGCAGCTCTCAACGATGCACTGAAGCAGGAAGTGGAGAGGCTTAAGATTGCTACGGGTGAGATGGCAAAGTCAAATGATGCGTATAATACAGGAATGCAGCAGGTCCCGTACAGCCCTTCCTTCTTCCAGCTATCTGACCAACACGCAGTTCAGCACCATGCAGGCGTTCAGCAGCTGCCACATCAATTCCAACAACCTCATCCAAGTGTCCCTAGCCACCAGATGCTATCCCACCCAAATTCCCTCTCTGATATGATGCAGCAAGACTCGCTTGGGCGGCTCCAAGGGCTGGACATTGGCAAAGGACCAGTGGCTGTGAAAAATGAGGCAGAGGTAGTGGTGAAGTCTGAGGGTAGTTCAATATCTGCAGGTGAAAGCAACAGCACATTCTAATTATAGACCTACATGTCAACAAATTGCTCCGTCCGTTTAGTTTTCTTTGTTCATAGTCTGACATGCCTTCCTGAACTGCTTCCCTCTCTCCCACTAGTTTTTTTTTTTCAATTCAATTCTTTCAATTTTAGTTACATTGTTTGTTTGTTGATCATCGTGTGGCTGATCATGTAGAGACTTAGATATGCTCGTTTGGAAACATCGGGTTTATTTCTTGTGTGTTGTGTGTTGTTTGATTTAGGGGGTGAGGGGCACTGAGTGGGTTTCCAGTGACTTTTATGTATTCTTTTAGTTATGTTGTAGACTTGTTGTCTTTGAAAATATGTACATTTTTGTGTTACTATGCTAATTCTTAATGGGCCCGTACTATGAAAGTGTGGAACAGTATCAGCTGTTGAGAAAATGGCGTGTTGTTTCAACTATTTTTATCTTTAAAAGTGGCTTATACACTTTCTGAAAACCAAACATGGTCTAAATTGGAAGTACATTATGGCTTAAAAGTGGCTTATACACTTTTTAAAAACCAACATGGTTTAAACTTAAATACATTATAGCTGAATGTGATTAGAACGTACTGGCAATGCGAGCTATGCATGCAAAGTACTCTCTCTCTCTCTCTCTCTCTGGTTCTTTATTGTAGTATAGTTATTTGCTATAGAGAAGCTACAATAAGAAACCACATCATTACTTATCTTTTAGTATCTTCGAAGTTCAGATTATCCTATAGTCTTTTCTACCCTGTATTAGTCTTTTGCTGTCCAGTTTCATATTTTGCAAAGAGAAATATATGACCGATCTTTAAACTTGGCAGTGGTGTATGATCTTTTTGAATGAACCATAGTATGTTCGAACCTCTTTTTGACCAGGTTGATCGCTGACGCGGTAACGATATATGTAAATTTTTACTAAGATGTCATGAGACTTCTAGTAACCAAGTAATTAGATCGGAGCTAGGATTTGTTTTTTCATGGGACGATACTCGTGTCCGTCCCATAAAAAACAAATCTAGCACTGGATATAACATATCTTAGTACAATGAAATATATCTTACTACAACGAATTTGAACAGACTCTTGTTTAGATTCTTGTACTAGGATATGTCACCTATACATTCCTATGTTTTTTTTAACCGATGGAGTAGATTTTTTTTGTCCATTCAAAAAAAAAAAACTAAAGTAGATTTTCTTGTAGTGAGTGCAGTTTTATGTTTGGATCCGCAAATAAAAAATATATAAATATCAGTACTGCTGCCTCTTTCATAGTCTAAAAAAATATACACTTTACACACAATCAATTAGGGGAGAAGATAAGGTACTCGCAAAATCTTTGTGGAGTTAACACTCACCAGATTTGGTCACATTATCTAGTGGAATATACTGAATGGATTTCTGACTTCTAAATTTAGAGTTGAGATTTCCAAACGTTTGGTGTGCAACATAAATGTCTTGACCTATACGTCTTATACTTTTCTTCAAGCTTCTATTAAAGATAAATAGTCTGAAAAAGGCTTCTTTTCCCCGAAAAAAAAACTTACTGAAATTACACTTAAGTTGGCACAAATGTGTTGAACTCATTTTGGCTTGCAAGATCACATATTTTTCAGCATTTTAACATTTCTCATATATTTGTCTTCCACAAGTTTTTTGTTCTTCCATATATATATTTTTTGTCAATGTTGTATTTTGAGAACTGTAGCCATACCCAAAACAACATGCTTTTGTGATCGGACAGAGTACCTATTTTATTGTGCCTTATTAAAAAAATCCACACAATATATAATTCTTGTGCAAATGTTTACATTCCACTTTTAGAACCCTAGTAGAGTTATTAGCAGTCCTATACAATGTTTAGCCTAGTGATCACAATGCCTTACTAGCATTCCAATGTTAAGAGTTTGACTACTTCTTGTGGGATAGATATTTTCGGGGCTAGATTAAAAGAAAGACCCCTTACCACCATGTTGCTTTCAGTGTTACACACCTGCAGGCGCCTTCGAGTTTTTTTCTCGATTCTGCAGCGAGAAGTTTCCTCTACTGCAAATACCTCCTAGGAGGTCCTCCCCTAGGACTGAGTTTTTTTCCCAGTGTCATGCTTAACAACTATAGCTTCTCGACAATGTGTGAGACTCTGAGATTGACCTAGGGGCCTATGGTCTCCACTATTGCTAACATTGAATCTAGATAACAACTAGGAGTATACCCTTTCTTTGGCATTGCTTTCACCCACTCTACTTTCACAACCTTTGTTACACCAATATGATTTAGAAAATTGTTTCATGACTTCACTCTTTTTCCATCATAATCACATAGGTAGCAACACCTATCATTAGTAGCATGGTCCATATTATCATGGCATGAAATCATATGAATAATCCATGTTAAATAAAAAACATATAATTAGAAATACTTTGGACTCAGTTAGCTTTAGTTGCTTTAAAAATTAAATAATTAATATATTTAGAATTAAATATAAATCTATACTAATCTTGGACTCTCAATTTAGTATACGCTATTTCATTAATCCAACTCTAAATTTCAAAATTAATAATTAGCTCGTTATAATTGACATGGACTCTTCTTTTAGTTTAGAATGACATAATCCGAGATATAACCAACATTTATAGTGTTAAAATTTTAATATCTTTAACATCATTATTACTAGCATGTGCAACATACATCGAGTTTCAACTCGTAAAAACTAACTTGTTTCAATGATAGTTTGCCATTTGTCATCGTCACTCTCGCAAGGCGGAAACCCCTAGTAATGCTAGTACGAATTAATTAACAAACACCATGCTTTGTTAGGTGATTCTTAACCCTAGTAAGGCACGGCTTTGGGCGGAATGGTGAAGGAAAGAGAAGATAGAGAAGGGAAGGAGGAGGAAGCCTAAATTGTATTGATTGCGCACCGACGCGCCAATAGGGCTAATGTGGCGCGCATGCGTAATCTTATCCAAACCTTTTGACGTAGTACACCAGTAGAGCTGATGTAGCAGGGTATGTCATAACCTTACTTAAACTTTTTGGATACAACCACATACATAGTGTTTCCATGTTGTTGGCATACTAGTAGGGCTGATGTGGCAGATTGAGCATGCGACAAACTCATCCAAACTTATTGGAGCCATTGCATACACATGGTGGTGCCATGTTGTTGGCGCGCAATTTGAGCTGATGTTGCATGCATATTGTAACCTTACACATACTTTTTAGCGTTGTCGCACATGGAATAGTAATCCATTTTGGTAGTGTAAGTAGGGATGATGTGGCTAGACATGCTTTGACTCTAATTGTCCCTTTTTTTTTGCCGCTATCACATGTGATTTAACGGTATTATTCGGCAATACCAACTTTGTCAGAGTAGTCAAAGCTAGTGTTTTAAAAATAACATGATAAGGTGTTTGTTTTCTCAAATATTATTAAAAGGAGTTTTGGAATAAATAATTCCAAGAAACATATCTACACCGCAAACAACAGTTTTGAAATATTTTTTATGTGATCACACCAAAACTCTTCAGGAATTAAAGGATTCATTTTCTTATATTTGAAACTGAATGCCTATCTATCCATACCAACCATACATCCTCGAATGACCCCCAGTTTTGGCATCCATATCCACTTCAATAAAGGCAGTAGCCATAAAGAATATATATATATATATATATATATATATATATATATATATATATATATATATATATATATATATATATATATATATATATATATATATATATATATATATATATATATATATATATATATATATATATAACTCATAGACAAAAAAAAAGAAAAAGAAAAGGCAGATATCAAAGTACACTGTAGCCCCTACTGATCTATATAAAGGCGAGACAATAGGAGAGAGCATTGGGCCCCAAATCCAGATCTCTTTTGAGTTTTGAGACACAAAACCACAAGAGAAAACTCAAAACTCCACCGAGAAACGGAAGGGATCGATCGAAAATGAAATCGTAAGAAGCAAATAGGTAATAAGATTTTGATCTCTCGCTCTTGCAAAACCCCCTTTGATTTCGCTCTTGTTTGATGATCTGATGATTCCCCAAACATGGCAGCTTGAACCAGTAGTAGTAGTAGTAAGCTAGCGATCGATGGCGGCGTACCGCGGCCGGCGGGACTACGGTGGCGGGTGGTGGTCGGCGTCGGCCGGCTCGGGGAGGATGACGCTGGCGGCGGTGATGGCGACGAGGGCGCCGCGGCCGGCGTTTATCCGGCGGGAGGCGATCCGGGCGGCGGAGGCGGCCGCGGACGAGGTGGTGTTACGGGTGCAACCCACGGAGGAGGCGGAGCGGACGCGGCAGGGCATCATCGGCTACCTCAAGCTGCTCTTCGGCACCGCGCTCGGCTGCGAGGTTCGTTCCCCCCCAATCTCATCGCGAGCGTTTTCTCCGGCCGGTGTCGGCGGCGGCGGAGCTACTCCGACCGCCGCCGCCGCGCCGCATGATCCGCCGCTGATTCACTTTTTTTTTTCCTTTTCCTTTTCGCAAACAAGTGCCGTGCCGCAAACAAAAAAAAAAGTAGAATAAGCACTCGCTTGTGGGATGATGAGTTGATGGGCGCTTCCGTTTCGGATGGGATCGTTTTTTCTTCTTCTCGATCCCAATCGCGGGCGGCGTCTTTGGGGTTTGGTGTTAGATGAGTTGATGAGCGCGTGTGCGCTTAATTAATCGCTTCGCGTCCAGTTTTGCTGATGAGCTCATATGTCGCTTTCGTCTTTGCTCCGTTTCGGTGATTGCGATTAGGACTAACTGGTAGTTAATCGGTTCTTATTCTCGTACCCATCAGCTCATGCATCGAGAGGTCTTTTTCTAATGACATTTGTTTGACTAACCAGTCCTATTCTATTACTCGAGTGGCTCCAAATTGCTGTGCTGAGCGAGTGACATCATGTCGTCATGTCAGTTTTTGTTTTATAAAATAAGAGAAGCTATTATGCTTTGGCCTTTTTGGTGGTGGCTTTTTTTACTAGCTTAGATGATCTAATAACTTTTTACCTTTCACCTTAGCGTAAATACAGGCTTCTTTTCAGCAAACATGAACGGTTAAACCCTTCCTTTTCACTGTGGTTTGTAGCTTTTTATTTATTTATTTTAATGACAGCAAATGTATCATTTCTAGCTCTATTGAAGGGGAAAAGGTTGGCTATCTAGCTTGCTCGTAAATGTGCTTGCATGCATGCAATCGGGTGCGGCGTGGTTTGGTCAACTGTGAGCTCGTTACATTTCTTGGTGACTCATCAGTCATCACATGCTTGGGCTAAGCAAGCAATGGATACTTGTTTATGCCGCCGTAGTGAAATCCTCTCTGCATGTTGTACTTGTAGATACAGCAGGATTTTGATTCTTGAGCCGGTGCAGTCATAGTGATCTTGCACTTTACACTATGTTGCATTCAGCATTCTCTAAGATGGTGTTTCTGTTTGATGATTTCAGGTCTTTGCATTTGGATCTGTTCCTTTGAAGACCTACCTCCCTGATGGGGATATTGACATAACTATACTTGGGAACACAGCTCCGGACAGCACTTTCATTAGTGAGGTTCGTGGTATACTTGAGTTAGAGGAGCAGGAAGATGGTGCTGATGTTGCAATCACGGGTTTGCAATTCATCGATGCTGAGGTGCATTTTTGTATGACATACTTCTGTTGAGTTATTTATTCCAGAGATAGTTTGGGTATAGTATGATATGGTCATATGGAGCAGTAACAATGTTTTTTACATTTTTCCATGTCTTTACATTAGTATCATGCATGATCTCTTAAGAAGGCAGAGATTTAACTATGTAGTTCTTACCTCTACATACGCTACTGATATATTTTTATACACCGTTTTAAAATACTGCTGTTGCTTTTGCATCCAGGTAAAGCTCATCAAATGTGTTATTGACAATATTGTTGTTGACATCTCGTTCAACCAAATTGGTGGGGTGACCACACTCTGTCTTCTTGAGCTGGTAATACATGGAAATCTGAACTATCTGCTCCATTTGGAAGTATTCATCTTGAATACTGCCCAGTAATTTCAACAAATATAGCGTGCAAAATTGATAACAAAGTTGAGTATATATTCCTTCTTCAGGTTGACCATGAAGTTGGGAACGACCATCTGTTCAAGAGGAGCATTATGCTAATCAAGGCTTGGTGTTACCATGAAAGCCACATACTGGGAGCTCATCGTGGACTAATATCTACTTATGCCTTGGAAGTTCTTGTTCTTTACATATTCAATATATTTCACAAATCGCTGCATAGTCCCTTAGAGGTACTTCTTGGTAGCATAACATTTTTCACAATTTTTATCAGCCTCTTTCTGAGATGGGTGGACTAAACTTTTTTTTTTTGGATGAAACACCCAATGGCTTTTCAGCAGTTTAGTAAGGGAATTTACATAGGGACTAAAATTTTTGCATGGTACCTTCTTTGTTCAAACAGGTCTTGTATAAGTTTTTGGAATATTTTAGCAAGTTTGACTGGGATAAGTATTGCATAAGTTTAAATGGTCCTGTTCCTTTGTCATCCTTGCCCAACCTAACTGGTGAGTCATACTCAGGTATTCTTTTGCTTTGTCAAGTGATCGCCAAGCATGTACTTACTGGTCTAATTATTATAATCCCTGTGACAGTTGAACCTTCAGGGATACATGATGAATTACTGTTTGGCCCTAATGGCTCGTGTGATAGACTTATTGTACTTAAAAAGGATTCTGATGGATCTAACATGAATTTTCGCCCGAAGTATCTAAACATAATTGACCCAATAAAGTCCAGTAATAATCTTGGCAGAAGCGTCAGCAAAGGTCAGAATAACCTGGAGGCTACATCATTTTATCTTTCTTTATTCTGTGCGTTGTTTTCCTTTCTATATTCCACCACCACGTTCCTGTATGTGTGCTTACTCATGTAGAACAGGTACTGTGCTTGTGAAATAGGCATATGTTGCTAACTACATACATACATGAGATCTCTTTGAAGGATGGTTCTCATAGGTTTTGTACATCTATGTTTATTTTCTGCAGGAAGCTTTTACCGCATACGAGGTGCTTTCTCATTTGGTGCACAAAACCTGAGTCAAATTCTCATGTTACCTACTGACCTTATTCCTACTGAAATCTTTGGATTTTTTGTGAACACCTTGAAGAGCCATGGAAGAGGAAAAAGATCAGACGTTGGCAATAATGGTTCATTCGAACCGTCACTTGATCCTGAAAGTGAATATGCACTTTGGGAAGATTCATCAGACGTAAAAGAATCTGATATGAGTGAAGATGAAAATAGAAGTCCTGATCTGCAGAGGACTTCAGATAGTTGTTTTTACAACAAGGTCTCAGGAGACAGTTTCAGTAGCCACTCACCATTTTCCCAAGAGAAGGGCAACAACATGAAACGACACTACGACTGTGCAAGAGAGGAATATTTACCCCTCGGTAGATCATCTATGGAGCAACATATTTATGCGAACAACCAGTCACAAATATTGACTCCCTCTACTCGTATAAATACTTTGGATATTTCCAATTCTTGCCCAGCTGAGACAAATAGGAGCGATCTCCATGAAGAAAAACTGCCACTTTCTCATTTTTCACCATCAAATTTGTTGGATCTATCAGGAGATCTGGATTTGCACTTAGAATGCCTTCGAAAAGTTCAGTACCACCTGGAGTCCATGTTTGATTGGTTGATTCAGGAAGCAAGTTTTTCTGGCGCAGTAAACAATGACTCCTTCAATATTCCAACCCAGAGCAGCTTCTCAAATACTGATGGAAGGGCTCTAAGGCCATTGTTAGTTTCATCTGCTTATACCCAGAGAGGGAACCTATCTCGAGTTTACTGTTCGCATAGCACAAGAGAAATTTCTCAGAAATCAGTATCACGCACTGAGGTCCAAGTGAATGCGGTTTGTCAGCAGAATGTGGCATTGCCCTCTGGAACAAATAACAGATTGGCGTTGCCTCCATCTCCTGTCGCTGATTCTGAGAAATCTCCAGTTTCTCCGCTCCATAACACAGTGGATATTGTTGGGACGCATGGAGCTGGCATGCATACTCTCAATGTAAGAACCTTTGCAGCTTTGTTCATTAACTTTTTGTTGTCCACTGTTTCGAATTAGTTTCGCTTTCAATAAATTGACTCGATTCTTGTTTGTCCATATGCACAGAATGTATCATTGCTTTCTGGAACAGATGTATTATCCAATGCATTCGCACAGCTTTCATTTCCTGCAGTTAATTCAGTTGACTATAAATATTGTTGGTCTTATACCACAACAAATAATCGTGCGACATCAAGTCAAAAAACAAACCGTGGGAAGGGTGGAACTGGCACATACATTCCCAGAATGGTGAGGACTCTTGGGACATAATCTACTCCCTCTGTTCCAAATATAAGCGTTTCTATGCATTTTATCTGGAGTTCTGGATGGAAGGATGTCTAGATACATTTTGGAAAACGTGCAGAAATGCTTATATTATGGAATGGAGGTATTATTTCTTGTGCATGCTCCATGTTTTTAAACTTTGAAAAGTTTTTGTGTTGTGTAGATCAACTAATTATTTTATTGTTCCTTATGCTTCAATATTGGCATGGAAAGCTGGAAATGAGCTTTTGTTTAGGCTACACACGGAACCTCCATAGTAGTATAAATTATAAATCATGTATTGGTGCATTCTTAATAAATCCATGTAATTTAGCTATTCACTTGTTACAGAATTATCATACTTACAAGGAACGCATATTCTATTATAATGGAAGAAGCCAGAGAGAAATGTTACCAGATCGGCCGTTCAAGATTAAAACTAACCCAATTGGCTACATTCGCCGGCGCAGTTCGCCTGAAATGGGATGTTCAAGTTCAAGCAATGGCGGTATTACATTTGAAAATACAAGTCATACACCATCAAAGAAACAGGATCACTCAAGCAAAAGTACAGTTACAGCTGAAGGAAGTTTTGCTCAGGAGAGAGCACCAGCAAGCCAGGAATGGAATATTTGCACAAACATGAACATGGTTGACAGCCAAAAACCTGGTAATGATGAAGACCTTGTCAGACCAAACAATGAATCAAGGGAACTACGGACACTCCATCCATCAGAAGTGCAAAACAGGGAAATGACGGCATCATCATCATCTAGTGTGGAGCTTCCTCATTGTGTTGGCAATGGTCTCCAAGAATCCAATACATCTCAGCCATCCTCACCTGCAACTGAGGCTTCTTCTCCAATCAAAACATCACTAGTCGAAGGTCTTGAGTTTGGATCTTTCGAACCTATCTTAGGTACTAGTTTTCTCTGCGAAAAGTTTTGCGAAGAATTCCCACCTCTGCCTGCTAGAAAGTGGCCTGCAGTAGCCGCTGTTTCAACGCCTGTGACTGTGAGCTCTTCGCCTGCTGAAACAGGAAGCAAGTACGTGATTCTTACATTGCGATCTCGTGTTCTTTTTGCATTTCATGATACAGTCGTGCTGTTGCATTTTTTTTCTAATTAAATTGCATCATGTCGTGAATAAATCTGTAGGCCAGAAGGGCTCTACCAACTGAGAGATGAAGCTGACTTCCCTCCTCTCAAGGCTGGTGCTCGCAATGGATTTAATCATAGAGTTGGAAGATGAAGGATGCTTTACTAGCTTGCTTCAGGAGAAGTCTGATATCGTACAAAGCTTGGATGCTATTCCAATCGTAATAGCATGCTTTCAGCTGTCTGAAACTCCAATAATCCTTAGTGATACAATCATTAGGTCTTTAAGTGTTAACTCCTGGTAGGAGCCTTAATTGTAAAAGAACTAGCTCATCTTTTTAGCTTTTATAACCCGAAAAAAATGTTTAAAAAATAAAATAATACGAAAATGCTCACAAAAAAAGAACTACCACCTTTGTAGATCCGTCGTTTTAACTTTTTAAGATTAAGAGAAGAAAAATGATGGAGTACAGTGTTTAGGTGCACCTATTGTTTCTTTGTGCTTCATCGTGATATATTTACCCTTTGCATGGTATTTGTTGAAGTACTACCTCCTTCACCAAATGTTTGATGTTTGAACTTACCAAAGTAAAAAAAAATAAAAAGAAAAAAGAAAAGAGGAGGGAGTATAATTTTCTCTGATACCTTTTACTTTGTACAGTGTACTGACTAGTGAACCGATAGTTGTATACAAGTCAATATGGCACAGCGATTATAAGTGCCTCACTTCTACTCCATCCGCATGAGGCTGATCCCTAGACAAGAGGCAGAATGTGGTGGAAGTAAATTATCCATCTTGCATTACATCCTGCAGTGAATTCTTCAATGCGTCTTGAGATTTCTTTCCAGTGGAGTCTCTCAGATGCTGAAGTTTGTCACCTAACAGTCCAGCTTTGAACACAACAAAAGCCTGCTTCTTCATTTCCCAAATCAGAGAAGAAAAACAGAGAAAAAGAAGCAGTGCACAGAATGGCGAAGTTCTGCAGAGGCCGGTTTAATGCATTATTAAAAAAAAAAGCCAGCAGAATACAATTCCCTTAAGATAAAACAAAATCAGCCGGACACATTTAGGTCCTCTTTTTCAGGGATGAAAAGTTTTGATATGTCACATCAGATATACGGACACATATTTAAAGTATTAATTGTAGTCTAATGACAAAAACAAATTATAGATTTCGTTTGTAAACTGCGAGACGAATTTATTAAGCCTAATTAATTCGTCATTAGCAAATGTTTACTGTAGCACTACATTATCCAATCATGACGTAATTAGGCTTAAAATATTTGTCTCGCAATTTACACACAATCTGTGTAATTAGTGTTTTTTTTGTCTATATTTAATACTTCATGCATGTGTTTAAACATTTGATATGACAATGTGAAAAGTTTTTTTTTTTTTGCATGGAAACTAAACAGGGCCTTAGCTTCCGTACATTTTCTACACTATCTATTTTCATAGCCACTACGAGTGAGGTGAACAAGATATGTTATTTGTTTATTTATTGAAACTAAGTTTAAAAAACATTTTTTTTTAGTTTATGTACCATCTCATTTTCACAGCCGCTGGATGGACAGAATAAATTATTTATTTGCATCCTGTACAGCAAACGGCGTCAAGCCACCAATAAATTTACACCACAAGCTTGCAAGAAAAACCTTACGTGGTTTGCTTGCACGAACTTCCCCATAGAAACGGGAAAACTGCATTCTCCACAAAGCAAATTTCAGTAGACCTGTTGCCTCGACCAAAATGGTGGACGATTCATCAGGTCTAATTTGAGTAGATACTGGGTGCTTCCAGGAAAGCATCAGGCATGATGCTCTTCATGATCAACTTGATGCAACGGTGACGGCGGGAGTGAAAATATACATTTTGCAGTCATGCACGTCAACTTGCGCCCCAAAAGTTCCAACAACGTTCTCTGATAGAGTTTCATGCTGCAAAAATGCAGATTCAGAATGCAGTTAACATATAATAAACAAAATGCTGACAAGATAAGGTTTTGACAATGGAATCTTGATAAACTTTGATCTGTCTTTGTTGCGTCAGTAGATACTACACTATGCTCATGCTTATTCTATGATGTTAATTTGCTACACGTTTTGGTGGTTGGATGAAAAGGATATATGTGGTGACCATTTTTCTCCTCTCTCTCCCCCAAATAGTTTAATATGATAAGCAACACCATTTTAACCCCTTTGTTTTCTCCACTCCTCTCTTGTTTCAACGGGAAACAGAGGTAAATTGAACCACTTAAACCGGAAATTATTTAACTTACCTTCCACAGATCTCTAACAGAATAGGGAGATGAACCATCAAGGCCTACAGATGGCAATTTTACTATAATATTGGCAGACTCCTCACAGCGGTTCCATAAAACAACAGCCAGACGGTTACCAGAGAGGGGGCCAGCCCACACCTGCAAACATGATATATCAGTGAAAAGGAATGCCCTGATGTGAAGAACTTCACAAACATGCATTTGTAATAGTTTAATTCCACACAGCAGCTAATCTATTCTAAAAGCTCAAGCTGTTAGTGTGGTTGCATGCGTTATTCATGCTCCGACGGCCCAAATGAGTATATGATTAAGATGGCAGAACTGCAGTTCCAACTGAACAATGCCCGAACACTACAAGTCTATTATCTACCCCAAGTAGCTTCTAACTAGCATACAAGGCCCTGTCTGAACAGGATTCTCAAAGGGATGTCATAGGAAAACCCATCACCAGCTAGTGGGGTGGCTGCTACCGTCCCTATGAAATTTCGATGGACTCTAGAGTTAGGCAAGTTGGGGAAATATCAAATATGTTACAAAAACATGCTCTGTTCAATATCAAATTAAAACAGTTGCTATACTATTGTGTGTGTAAATTGCTCATGCACAAAACTGTTATAGTTAGTGTCTTGCAATTTTGGAAAAGAAAAAAAGGACTGTGGAAGTAAACCATCAGGGCAGACCACACAGTAATAATTATATTTGCATACTATAATTACTAATGGACATGTATATCACCTCTTGGCATCCATTTTTCCCTTGACCTAAAATTCTTCTTCCTTGAACTCCAAGAGGATCTGCAGAAAACGAATGAGTGCAGTTTAACGTGTTAATTAATTATTACAACAGCATATACAAGGAGAAAAAAAAATTTGTTCGAATAAAATAATCTACTCTAAAACAGATATTTACAATATGTAGCGTAATTAGTTCTGTACAGTTTTTTCCTGTCCTCAGGTGGAACAAAGCAAGGGAAACTTGCGAGCTCTCAGGTCCATTGGTTCAAGCATCTTGTTCAAAAAATATACATGATATGCAGAAAACTGAATTCCAAAGAGCAACTATGATGCTAATTGTCTTAGTGCATGATGAAAGTTTTGCTGCTGAAATCAAATTCGCTTTCAAAGTTTTAATGCCATTCATGATCTTTGAGAACAATGACATTGTAGAAATAATAGAATGGTTTAATAGAAAACTATCTTGAAGTTTACACATGTCAACATAATAGAGAGCGCAAACAAAAAAGATTCAGTGTAATACCTTGATTTACTTGAATTACTTCTTTGTTGCTCAATATTTCCATTGTTTCTTTAGTCATGTTTCTGACATCGCAACCAATTAAGAGAGGGGCCTGAAATATAATAATGCAGGAGCCAAATAATTTTAAATCACATCATTTGCGCTACACTTCTATCCACAGAACGGTACTGAAATTCCCCTAACGTCAAGTAGCATAAAATATAAGGACAAGGAAAAACACTTGAAAAGAAACTAACTCCTTTTTTTCTTTTCAGAAACCCTTTTCACTACTTGATCCAGTAACAGCACAAATAAGTTGGAGTCATGAAGACCAAATGCAACATACTGGAATATAGGTGCCATCCTAGTGATTACAGAATGCACCCAATGAGTACTTGCCTTCATAAGTGCCCAGATGCTAAAATGTGCACGATACTCTGCAAAGGTCATGCCACCATTCCCGACTTCCAGCATATCCGGGTCTGATAAAAAAAAGTCAGTTGAATGATAGTACGAGTGTTCTCTTGCAGTATGAAAACTGGTGGAAAACTTGTGCTCTTTGCTACACAGTTACCATTCCATCCACCGGGTCCAGCATATGATGCCCACTTGTTATTCTTATCAGCAATATCAGTCATGCTTGTTTTCAAACAGAAGATCACAAGTCAGCTTCACATCAATGTATAGATAGGTTTCACCCAACCCCAAACACTTAACCCGAAATACATGAATCACCTTTTCCATGTATCCTGTATGTCATCTGTTGTGCGCCAACTGTT
Organism: Oryza sativa Japonica Group; assembly: GCF_034140825.1. Classification (NCBI taxonomy): domain Eukaryota; kingdom Viridiplantae; phylum Streptophyta; class Magnoliopsida; order Poales; family Poaceae; genus Oryza; species Oryza sativa. The sequence continues at coordinate 29,000,087 of NC_089041.1, read as the reverse complement.
ACCAACTTTGCCAGCCCATAAGGCTGGATCATCCTGGCCCCTAAGAGAAAAAATAGTATAATAGCACATCATATACATCTAAACCAACATGATATACAACCCCTAGCTTCTCTCGTATGATAAAGGTGCATACCATTCACATAGAGAGTAGAATATTTGGCGTCCAGTTGAATTTAAAGCATCACGCATTGGAGGATACCTAAGAATATGACACCATGAAACGAATTTTAATGCGTTATATTCAGTTCACATAACTGTACTCATGAAAGAGGCTTACACAATGAGAAGACATTTAGTTTACCTGTCCTTGGGCTTTATTCCCAAATTGTAGCAGTTGTCATACTTCAGGTAATCAACACCCTGGAGAAATCAATTTCCATAGAATATGCTCTTAAATCTTAACATGTTCATACTGTGTAGTATTTCAAATCAATAATTTATTGCTTCTAGCTCATACCCATGAAGCAAATATTGCAGCATCGTCCTTTTCATGATGGAGCGATCCAGGTCGAACTTGACATGTAAAAATCCTGAAAGCTTTAGCTTGTTATAATTTTTAGTTATTTGGAATATTATTCTTCATGGTGTATTAACAACAAAAACCATCTATAGAGGGCTGCTTACTCACCCAGCATCAGAGTAGATACCAAGCTTTAGACCTTTCCCATGCACATAGTCCGCAAGATCTTTGATGCCAGAAGGGAAAGTTTTTGGGTCAGGTAGCAATTGATCCTACATGCACAGGAAACAATGTATTAAAAACTAAAGAGGTAAACTTGTAATGCATGTATTTATATGGTCAGTAATGCATTTGTATTTGTATCAGTACAACCAAAGAAGACTGTTCTGAGTGACGTCCTGTCCAAGCTCGTTAAAATTATCAAAAGACCAAAGCATTGACATATTTAGGAACAAAGTAATTGGAGAAATCACAGCCTAAATTAGCAAATGAAATGCATTACCTTTTTTCCTCTTTTTACATTGGACCAACAATCATCTGAAAAGGCAATGAACAGCAAGTAAATTAGAGGATAACAACATACTTGCTTCAGCCAGTAATATATAACTCTTGAGCCAAGTAATGTACCGATATTTACATAGTTGTAGCCCAAATCAGCCAGCCCCGTCGAGACTAGTGCGTCAGCTGTTTCATCAGATAGAAGAAAACTTTCATTAGAAGTACATGGCTAACCAAACTCTACTCTTAAGTCTGAACAACCGAAAACGCATTAGGAACTTGTCAATTGTTATAACCAAACACGACATGAGAACATGTCACTTGAACAGTGGGTAGTAACAATTCCATTCCAATATCCAACCTCAACAGTGTTCTATTCTATCATTGCACTCTGAGCAGTGGAAGTGTGGAAGATACAACACTAATTAAGGAAATATGTATCCTCCAATTTCCAGTTCAGACAAGGACTTCCACCATATCAGGGGAGGAAAAAAAAAACTGCGGTGCAGAATTGCAGATTTAACCATGAAAATTAAGGGGATCCCGCGGCTGAACCTGTGTCGCGGATGACCGTCTCGTTGATGTTGCAGGCGAAGAAATTCCAGCTGTTCCATCTGCGCCACAGAACCACAGGCACTAATAAATCACGCACTCAACGCAGTGAACGACGATGAATTACACGCGCACGCAACAGGCGCTGGACAAAGCAGCAGCGGAAGGGGAACGAAGCGAAGAGGCGAAGCATTGGGCCGATTGATTGAACTTACCCCATCTGCGGGGTGAGGGCGAGGCCGTTGTTGAGCTGCAGCTTGCCGTAGTTGGAGGTGTCGTAGAGGCGGCGCAGCGCGGCGGTGGGGAGGGGCTCGATCCGCATTCGGCTCGCCGCCGCGGCGACCGCCGGCGGCGAGACGACGAGGGCCACCAGTAGGAGGAACGGGAGGCGGAGGCGCGGCGCCTCCATCCCGCTTCGCGAAGCTTACCGAACACTCCGATTCCTTCCTCCCTCCCTCCGAATTCCGAGCAGCCGTCGTTGAAACAGCTGTGCAGGCGATTTCCGAGCTCGTTACGGCTGCCGTTTATATGCGGCGAAATTGTGGGGCCCACATGTCAGTGTTCTCTGCACTCTTCTGGGACCCACCTGCCATTGACCGTACCATAATGCTGCTTTATCCAGTCACAAGATTATGTGTTTTGACGACGAAAAATAATAGTTTCTCGAGGGGACAATTTTATAAGTACACGTGGCAGCAGAGTCCAGAGAACCCTCCTATTGGTGTCGACATGGATGTTGCCAACACGACACATCAGAATGTCGTCGTCAGCTATAACAAGATAAGTAATTAGCGCATTGATTAATTAAACTTTAAAATAGTTTAATATTTACTTTTTAAGTAATTGTTCTGTAACAAAAACTTTTAGAAAGCGCATAGCATTTCGAGAAACTTACGTACGAGAGAAAAAAAAAAGAGAAATCTACCGCTGTCGAATGCAATCTAAGCACTGATTTTATTTGTTTGGTCGATGTGTAAGCAACACACACGTCGCGTGACTTGCGCGACCGTAGCGTTTCAGGTCAGAGATCAGTCGCAGTTGCAATCGTAAAATCTATTGCTAATCGCGCTATCAGCGATCAGGTGGGCGGATTACGATTACGGAAGGATACGTGAAGCGGGCACGCGAACTGAAAGCGACGGGCATCGCAGTCGCAGCATCCGGGGACGCATTGGGGCGTGACGTGCCAGGCAGCCCAACCATGAACCAACCAACTACACTCGTGGGTGCACAGTAGTCTACCTTTGTGCATCGACCATATTTCGGGGAATATTCTTAAGTTTATGCCCTGTACGTTAAAAACTCTTCTTTGTTTTCGGGTACTAAGGTTGGGACTGAACTTTGCTAATGGGCCTAATGCACCTACGAGGGTGTAGTTTAGATAAAAGTCCCCAGTTGGGCTGCATTTGGTTTGGATTTTCATTTTTTTGCTTAGTAGATAAAAGACCTTGAGGTTTGCATTGCACTTAACACCCTGTTTAGATCCCACCTCAAAATTTTTCACCCTATCACATCGAACGTTTGAACACTTGCATGAAGTATTAATATAGTCTAAAAAATAACTAATTTCACAGATTGCGTGTAAATTACGAGATTAATCTTTTAAGCCTAATTGCTCCATGATTTGATAATGTGATGCTACAGTAAACATTTGTTAATGACTGATTAATTAGGCTTAATAAATTTGTCTCGCGGTTTGTAGGCGGATTTTGTAATTTGTTTTGTTATTAGATTGTGTTTAATACTTTAAATACGTATACGTATATCCGATGTAACACGCCAAAAAAATTTACCATTGGATCCAAACACCCCCTAAGCGAAGTGAGAGCAAACATGGTTTTGGGGTAAAATGAGTATGGGCCACCGTTGGGTTAAGTTATGGGCCTTGCAAACTCATGGAGACTTTGTGAGAAAATAAATAAGTCCACTTGACTCCCTCATTATTGGTATAATATGATTCGTATCCCTCAACCGTAATACCAAATATCTTAACTCCCTAACTATTAAATCGGTGCAAAATAACTCTCTTTAATTTTGATAGTGGGGGGATTTAAATATCTAGTATTACGATTGAAGGATACGAATTAAATTGGATCTATATTTTAAGAGAGTCAAAGGGCATATTCGGCAGTTGCTTTAATGCCACGCTCTGACACTAACTATGTGCAACCGTAGCTGCAGCTGGCCCTGCCAAACGCTCTCAAAGTGGACTTAGGGTGTGTTTGAGGAGTAGATTGGGGAGATTAGAAAGATACGCAAAACGAGGTGAGCCATTTGCGCATGATTAATTGAGTATTAACTATTTTAAATTTCAAAAATAGATTAATATGACTTTTTAAAGCAACTTTCCTATAGAATTTTTTTGCAAAAAACACACCGTTTAGTAGTTTGGGAAGTGTGCGCGCGGAAAACGAGGTGTTTTCTCATCCTATATCATACAAACGAACGCAGCCTTATTATATGAGAACGAAACAAAGGCCCATATTGTTTACGACATGAACGATTCGCTGTACAGCCCACTCTACCTCGTTACCACTTACCTACTTGCCTCTCCTGATACAAAAATCTACTCAGATTTTTAAAATAAATATTTAAAAGGGACATATATAATTATATCAGTGTTTTGTTCTGCATAGTTCACCGGTCTAACTCATTCAATGGAAATTTTAATAATACATTTCTTAAAGGTGAACAGCACCTCAATGGAACATCTCAAACGCTTGTGTATTCTGAATTTCTGACGAAAGAGTTGCAGAGTACTTGACCTTTGTTCATCCCCAGTTCGCCCATGCCTATGTTGGTTTCACGTCTTCACGATCATCACGAGTGGCTGCGCAGGACTGCGAGGAATCTGACGGGGCTCTGAAAAATCAGATGGCGAAACCTTTGTTCGTTGCTGTTGGTCTCTTCCCAACTGCAGTTCTCGCATCCATGACCATACTGATTACTGAAACACACATTGCCCTGCCTGCCTTTCTCTTTCTCCACCCACGTAAGCAATGCAGCATTGCCTCGGCGTCGATCGTCTGAGATGCCGATTGATTGCAACTTTCAACTGAACAACTTATTATAGCACGTTTGTACTATGCACCGCACTAGCAGAAGAATTTAATTCTTGAAACTTTAGGTTACAGACACTTTTGGCTCATAAATTTCTCCCAAGAATCCATTGAGTACATTCGATTGCCTTTCAGCGAAAAAGAAAGAAAAGCTCTCAATATCTATTGAATTTTGACAAGTGGATGTCCCAAAGAAACAACAAGAACACATTCTTGGTGATTGCATCCACTGGGCACAAGAAAGGCAGGGTCCCATTGGCAGGAGGATCCATCTTTTCTCCTTTCTGCAACTGGGCTCACCTCAGCTCCGAGGAGCCCACGGGTAGGTACATCCATCATCCATGCAGTTAGGCCTGTGCCCTGGAAAACTGACAGATCAATCTTTTACATGGCAGGGAGGTTTTTCTGGGCGTCTGTTTCTTCAGCCTATTTCTGCATACCCTGGCCCCCTGCCCAGAATCGTTGCACCCTTGTGGAATGGAGTGTAGCAATGGTGAAAACTGAAATTGAACAGTGGTATGTCACAGTGCGCCTCTGGCCTCTGCTGCTGCTCTGCATTCTAGTGGCAGTGAAGTGAGGTGAGGTGTGTAGTGAAGCACGATTACTGAAGGACTGACGCTAAGGTTGACAACGATGTTTGTCCTGTTGGATTCTTGGTGGATTACTGTTTGGTTCACCTCTCAGATGTTTAACAGCCAAAATAATAATAATAAAAAAGTCTACTCCTACTCCTACGTGCAAGAATTTTTGACTTAAGCAGAAAATGGCCCGTGAGATAGCGAGAGTAGACGTGACTATCGGTAAGTACACAGAAATTTGTGCCATGATCCTATGCGTACGGTAGTCATTTAGTACGAGTAAACAAAAAATAATACTCATACTTAAAAAAAAATAAATGATGAGCCTTTCCAGAGGAGAGGAGAGAAAAACTCTGACGCGAATAGGCCTACTCCAATCTGTAAAGACAGCATGCGTCGATTCCCTTCTGAAAAATAAAGCGCGATGGATGCCCCCGTGACACACGCGCGTGCGCTCATCCATCCTTCACCTTTGCATCCGCAGCGAAATCACGGCGAAGCATAGCACGATCGATCGAGCAAACGAATCAAACATTTTTTATCAAACCATCTTGCGATCGATTTGTGCAACGACTATCATCTTAATCATACCGAATTCGATCATCACATGCATGGTCACTCTGTACAGGGCACGTAGCAATTAATCTTGCGTTTTGCTGGTACGTACGTAGTAATAATCTCGATCACTTGATCGGGCTAGGTGATGGCGGCGCCGCCGTGGCGGCGGCGGCGTGCAGCCACGCGCGGCGGAACGCGCCGACGATGGCGCGGTGGTGCTCGGCGGCGTTGAGGGCGAGGTAGCAAGCGAGAAGCTCCTCGAGGTCCCGCGGCGAGCGCACGTCGTTCGCGGCGATCATCTCCGCCATGCTCTCCAGGAAGTCCTCCTCCGGGTCGGCCGACTCCTTCACCACCACCAGGCTCTCGTACAGCCACCGGCACCGCCGCCGCCGCCGCCGCCTCCGGCTGGTAGCGTCGGCCGGCAGCGCCGCCACCCGCCCCTTCCGCCTCCCGCTGCTCGGCTTCGCGTGGTGGACGAACCGCCGCACCCTTGACGTCGGCGACGCGGCCGCGCTCGTGCCGCTGTCCAGCGCGTCACCTTCGTCGCCGTCGTTCTTGGCGGTGGCGCGCTTGGTGAGGATGGGCCGCAGCTTGAGCTCCGGCATCGCCTTCATCCCGTCGAACTGGCCGCGCGCCGGCGACGCCGAGACGGCGACGACGTCGAACACGATGTCGTCGTTCGGCTGCGGGCTCCGCGGGAACCGGGTGTCCCGGAGCTTGTGGTTGTCCGTGGCGGCGCGAGCCGGAGGGAGACAGCGTTCTCTGCTCGCGAAGTAGTACGACGCCCTGTTCGGCGACGGCGAGCACGGCGCCGCTGCCGCCGCCGCCGCCATGGGAGGTTGCTGCTTCTTGCTCGCCGCTTCGACGACGTCGGGTTCTCCTCTCGCCGCGCTTCTCCTCCGCCGCAGCTTGTGGAACAGCCACGAGCTCAGCAATGGCATCGTAGCTGCTGCTGCTGCAGTGAGGCAGTGTGGTCGTGGACTGTGGGGGTGAGCTGAGCTGCAGTGCGTGCAGCGAGGTTGCACCCCACTTTTTATTACGGAAAAGTTTGCCGCGAGTGGCAGCAAAGAGATGTTGCGGTGGAAAAGCGGCAGCGGCATCTTGCAAGAATCTGACATACTATACAAATTCTCTCTTATATTTGTGCTTCTGAATCATAATCAATACGCTTGTAAATTGTTGGAACGAAAAAGATATGTTGGTGCATGATACAGAGAGTTCAGAGTTCAGACTGCTCTCCAGAGCAAAATAAGAAATGTAGAAATTCAAGTGTTTGTCGACGCTTTGTCCACCGATGAAACACCAATTTTACTTTGACAGAGATTCATCCTTATTAGTAGATTGCATGCAACACGCATGGCACAAAGTCAAAATGTTTGAAATGGAGGAAGTGTGCGTAAAAGCTGTGGGGGACTCTCTGACGGCAAGGGAAAGGATGCAGAGTTGCAGACCAAGATGGTGATTCAGCTTTTCGCTAGTGGCATTGTGAGACAAGCCTGCCGTAACAGGCGTTTCTCATTGTCTCTAATGGCCATCGCTGCAGCTAAACCTCGAGTCCAGGACGATTTGGCACATGAGCTGCAGCAGGAGAGCCCAACTGCATGCTGGTGCTTATGGAGTGTGAACCAAGTCATTTCCAGAGGCAGCTGCTAGGTAGAGCTATGATATGGTCCATGGAGGGTTTGGAAGGGGACATGAACATTTCAAAAGGTCAAAATTTGGTCTACCACGAATCACTGTATTGAAATCAAAAGTGATTTGCTTTGATCCTCATGTGGGGGCAACTTAATTAATGCAATTGGCTTACGGTTGTATTAGAGACCACGTAGTGCAGGTGCAGCCCAAATGGACTCTACAGTTGCATTTGATTTGTAGCTTGCTTCCATCTTACAGAAGACAACATGCATGTACGCAGGAGAAAAATCCAACTACAAATGTACTATCATTCGGTTTTTCAGAACGTATTTGAACTCTCAAAAACAGTATACCACCCTTTCTTTTAAAAAAAATATAATACAAACACAAAGCGCTCACAACACGTGTATGCTTAACTCTATAGACGTATACACATACACTCTATCTTTATAAACACCTCCAAAAAAAATATACCGTCATATCTTAAAATTAATGAAGACATCGTGAATGTCTCGCTATCCAACGGGTACAGGGGCGAAGCCAAAAATTACATAAGACTAGAGCTAAGATAAAGCTCGACTAATGGAGTATTAGTTTTCTGAAAAAAAATTACATAGTGAATCAATAAAATTTAAGCAAGTTTTTGGATGTATGCCTTGCCCTAGGCCTGCCCCCACCCCTGAACGGATATGTCACCTGTACGGCTGTACAATTATAAATTGGTACTCTAAATTAGTACGGGAAAGGTTCACAAAACCAAACTGTCGTAAAAAAATGCCCTAGCTAGGAGGATTTTTATGGGTTTTACGAAAATCGTTTGAAACCCATCGACTACCGACTTAAAAAACTCTAATTTATTTTGGAACTTGATCGGTTTACTGAACAGTTTGTGATCTTGAGCTGGCCCGAAACCTCAATTTCTATACGAAAACCGAGTGATTTCCGTCTGTTTTTTATACCTTGGCACGGGGTGATCCCCGAAAAATCCACATAAACAATCAGCTATACTGAGGTTGATCATGCGGTGGAAGAGACAAATGCATCTTTTTTTTCATCACTGTAGTGATTCCAGAACATGTACTGCAACAGTAACAGATTATTTCGAACCTGCATTTTTTTTACACAAAACCTACAGAGGCTGTTGTTCTCGATGTCTACAATGCACCAGTATTGAACTGCTCATCAGATGTTCAGACATGTGTGCACGCACAGCAACCGGTAGACATTTTTTTTACTGCAGACTAGCAGCTAGCTAGCTCCAGTGACGAACTAGAACTACTGCTCACCCACGCTTGTCTGCAATGGATCAGTAAAACAGCTACAGTACTATAGGAGCTCCTATGCAGCGAACAGTTCACGTACTATAAAATTCACGATTCTCGAATATATAATCTGTATACATGTGTCTTCTAAATTCTTCTGCTGAAGCCTGAAGAGATGATAGTTTTGCGAGAGCCAAGATTAGCAGATAGAGGAATCGTCCGTTCTTAATTTCTCGATCGCATCCTGAGCAGGATGAGCAGGAAGGCATATGATCGCGCTGATGATTTCGCTGCGCGTTTTGCCGGGGCGACGACGACGAGGCTCACCTCACGGGGGGATCATTCTGCCAGTGGTTGCGGGGACACGGCGAGCTTATTTCAAGAGACTGGACAAGCGCGGATCAGTGCTGCTCGTACCAAAGTTTAGTTCAATTCGTGCGGTGCCACCATTCCATGCCAAAATTGTCGATTACAAGTTGCCGGGAGCAAGCAACCACCGCCCTAGCGAGTTAGCTTCGATACCTAGCTATCTATGATCGATGAGATCAAAACTCATAGTAGTAGCATGGGGAACTAGTAGAAACAAAAACAGCACCCTAAATTCCTCTATCGGAGCGACAGAGTACAGATGCAGAGTTTGGAGGTATGCAAGTAGATAATGAATAATTGAGATGGATTGATAGTGTTCGGGCGCGGCCCGTTAGGTAGGAAGAGATAAATAATTGTTGGAGTAGGTATAGTTGAAAGACCCGTGCCATGATTGTAGCTTTGCAAATCTTACTCGAACGCCATCATCATTATCCTTTCTAGTGTATATAACTATAGTGTGTGTACCCAGCGGCCGGATGGATGACAAGTTTATATGCCAAAGTAAAGTTTAAGACTTTCAGTCATGGCCGGGGTTTATCTATCATTGGTGGTAATCATGCAGCGGATAATCTTATACTCTCCTACATGCATATATTATCTTGCTGACACACACCACCAGCTATAGCACTACGTAGTGCTAGCTTTCTGCTGGTTTGATCGATTAGTAATACGTAGCAGAAATCCAGCTAGCACTGTTACTACTTGAATCTTAATAAGCAGTAGTAATTCAATCGATTTCTGCTGGATTGATCGATTGGATGTGTAACAATGCAAGACCTGGGTTCCTGAAGGCGACTTAAAAAGGAAAACAGAGTCTACCTTTGCGGCGGCGTGTGGTGCATTTCTCGTACTACATGGTACTTGTACAGTGGTGATGATGTGCTGATCGATGGAGTTAGGAGTAAATTTGTGGACAGACGATGCAATAGTACATGTGCAGGGCCATGAGTTAATGTCGACATTGAATTCCCTGTCCAACGACGGTCGGCCGAAGAAGAACACTGTCTGTCCAGCCATGCACATGTGACTACATACATATATCAATCTTCTGTGTACATGTGTACACACAGTACACGCGTATACGAGTGTATGTGTGTAGGAACGTATCTATACGTGTCGTGTCGAGTGATATACGTGTGCTGGTTAATTGGCTGGTCAGGAAATATCGTGCGTACGCATGCGTATATCAAATTATTCATTCAAGCATGCATGCATGCATGATTCCGAGACGACGGGGACCGGGCGATGGATGGATCGATGGAGCGAGTTTTAGGCGGACAGTTGGGTGCCCGACCGCGTTCTCGGCTTTAAAATCTGCCGCTTTCCGCATGCATGCATGCGCCGATCCGCCGATCGATCGAAGCCGTGTGTGCATTGCAACCGCGCGCACGCCATGCAAACCGCCCGCCGCTTCAGGCGTCCGCGCGCGGAGACGATCGACTCGATCGGCCTCGTTTACTCCGCACGTACGAGCCGTCTGCGTCGTCGCGCGAGGAAATAATATATATTCTCCGGTGTCGTGGGCATGTGATGCTCGATCGCGACTCGCGAGTGGCCGGAGATGTGGGCTTTTTCCGGTGTCCTTGGGCGAGACTTGGGCAGTGGGCAGGCAACGACGTCGACGCATGCACCGATCTGGTCACTGCCATAGAAAGGAGGTTGGCCAACGCGCGCACTGGGCATGTATATATATTCAGTGTCACCTAGTGCACAGTGATTTCTACTCTACGGGCCGGCTCTACGGCGTTTGATGACTTGATCGATCGGCCGGCCGTGCCATGATGGGGCTTCTGCTGCATGCAGTGGGCGCAACGGCACACATCACATATGGATCTCGATCATTCGAGTCTAGAGAACAAAAGCACGGAGGATTGGAGGAATGAAGGCGGTCGAGAGAGGATTTGGGGGAGTTCGAGAGCAATAAGTAGCTAGTGCCGACTTGCATCCGGCCACCGATGATGCGCTAGTATGTGTACGTACTACGGCTGTTTTACCACCGGTTCGTATAGTACGACGCGATCATGCTCGACCCTATGGCCGAAACAATCACGTCGTTCGTTGGCGACCCATGCTAAGTGATGCTGCCAAGGACAGTATTATTACGCGCCGCTGTGTGCTGTCCATCCGCCGCCCGCAAGGTCAACTTTTCACGCCGCCTCCGCAACAAATTGACCCACCTTTTCTTATGTTCCATGGAACCTGGGCCGTGTGAGCTTGTCCCTATTTTTTTTAAGGCTATTAGAGTAGGTTAACGAGTCACGTTAGTAAAAACCACTGTTAAAATAGATAACAATTATTTGGTTTTGCTAGAAATTTGTCGTCAAATTTTTTTCTTAATATTTGTCGATTTTTCTAACGGTGCAGCGCGCCGTTCGTACGTGATATCCTCGTTGGTGGCAGCGGTTCGTGACATGCATGTAAGTGATACATACATACGTACGGGGAAGCAGTGCATGTATGTGACCCAGTAATGTCTTGCACGTATCTTTTTATGTTTTTACTATACAACAAAAGCGATTAAATGTTAACTCTACTTAGATACGGATGAGAGAAATCCCGTGACCTCCACTGAGCACGAGAAGCGTACAGTTACGTGCAAATTACAATGTAATTACATATAATTATACTGTATTCACATTTGAAACTAAAATATAAAATTACAGTCCTATATAACTAAAATTACATTTGTAAGTTCAGTTGATATGATATGTAAGTGCACTGTAATTACACTATATTTACACTGTAACTACACTATAGTTACAGTATAGTTACACTGTAAGTATACTATAGTTACAGTGTAACTATAGTGTAGTTACACTGTAACTATAGTGTAATTACACAGTAACTTTTAGTAGATGAGTTGGTGATATTTTTTTTGCGAAGTAAAGATCTAATAAATAAAATATATGCAATATATATAATTAATATATGTTGATACATATATAAACTCTTCTAATCAAGTGATCAAATGAGCCTAATCCAACTATCTAAAATCTGTGTGATTTGGACCCAAAAATCTGTGGCGCGATGGATAGCTAGGCCCCAATTATTTTATATTGATTTTAATAGTTGAGATGAGCGATACACTCGGTTTTTTTTTATGGAGGTATACCAGTCAAATCCTACCTAATTTGAGGGAGCCACAGTAGACTTTTTCCTGCATAAGACATCTCCAAGGCCTACTTAGCCCTGGACCAGGTCTGCTTTATTCAGACCAGTCCAATTCATCAGTTCCGAATGACGAGCCGCACTTATGGGCCATTGGGCCTACGGTGAACATTTCCTATGACGGAACATTTCAAATGCCGAAAACTGTCTGCCACACATTTAAATGTGGGGTTCACTTTGGCATTTTTTTTAACTTTTAGAGTACACAGAAGAGAGGACGTTTAGGATGGTAATAACGAGCTAATAGTTTTTTAAATAGTCTGCAAAAACTATGATGCTTCGAACAAAGTACAGATATACAAATTCTCAAGCTGTAGTTAGCTAGCTAGAGAAAAAAAATAGGCAAATATAAACGAGACAGCTTTCACGCTACATGGAAGCCTCTTACAATCCGTTCAATCCGTTCAGCTTGCTAGCTAACATAGATATGTAAGTTGATCAATTATTGATCGATCATCAGGTCGTTTTAAACTCCCCTAACGACAAATAACATTCAACGCAAAATTTTGCATTTAGATTTGTCACATATACAGCATGGCTCCTGCTGGTTAAATGTTTTAAATTGGTATATACTGCATATGCACGTACTCGATCTGTCTAATTTTGCATTTTAATTTGCTTTGCTTTGGCCGTCTGTGCTAGCTATGAACTCATTTCATCGTGTCCTCCCACTCTGTCGCTCGCCTGCTCTGCCTCTACGTGAACTCCACCTCCACCCGCAAATCCACTATGCATTCGCCTCATCATAAAACTCAACCGATTCAATCAAATCAACAACCAAATCGATCTCAAAACCAGCAACCAACAAACGCACATTGCGAATGCACAATTGGTGGCTAGCCCACTAGTCCTTGATAATCTACTGCATGCAACGCCCAAGAACAAGAAGAAGAAGAAGAGATATGGCGTAAAGCTCACGATCGAGCTGTGTCGTTAGTGGCGTCGTATCATTGCGTCGCATGCGCTGCGGTTGATCGATCGATCGATGCCGTCGCCGTCGTGTTGCTTGCAGTGCAATCCATGCGGTGGGATGCTCGCGCTCTTCAAGAGGCGCCCGCGGGCGCTGCTCCGCCGCGCCGTGGGCAAGATGAACAGCAGCCGGCGCCGGCGCCGCCGCGCGGCGGGCAGCTTCAGCTCCGTCCGCGCGGTGTTCTGGCCACTCATGTCCATGCGCTCCGACGCCGACCGCAACGACGTCGCCGCCGCTGACCGGCCGCCGGCATCGTCGTCCACTGACGACGACAGCGGCGGCGGCGGCCTGCGCGCGCCGTCGCCGTCGCTCGACACGCCCGCGTCGACGACGGCCGCTCGGGTGCTGGCGCTGCAGGCCCAGCTCGGCGAGGCCGCGGCGGCGTCGACGAAGCCGAGCAGCGGTGGCGACGACGGCGTGGAGGAGGCGTGCAGAAGCTTCGAGAAGCATCTGATGGAGATGCTGGTGGAGGAGAGGAAGGTGAGGGACCTCATGGACGTCGAGGAGCTCCTGTGCTGCTGGGAGAAGCTCAGGTCGCCGGTGTTCGTCCAGCTCGTCGGCCGCTTCTACGGCGAGCTCTGCATGGACCTCTTCTCCGGCCGCGACACCGACGTGTCATCCGACTCCGAGGATTTGTCTCTCTGACATCCACGGACAGAACTGGGGTTTCTTTCCAACTGACAGGTGGACCCGGGTGTGGATATTTTTGTGGTCGTTTAAGCTGTTTCTGTGTTTTGTCAATCCGTGGAATGCCTATCCTACGTCAAAATCGTCCATCACCATCATAAAATCCTTCATCACCTTGTCAAATTACACTTTCGGTGAAGGATATGGCACCTTTCAACTTCCAGTTCGAGGGGATTTTGTACCTTTACCTTTGACCTTTTTAATTCAAAATTCTGTCTCAGCACATTTAAGGGGGAAAAAAACTTCTTACGAAAGCATGCGAGTAGTAGATTCATGGGTGTACAGCTGTTATCACTATTGTTAAAATCCTAATACACATGAATATTATGCTTTTCTATAGGATTTAAATGAGGTCAAGGCCTCTATTCCTTTAAGCATATGTTAAGAAATGCACTCGCACTCACGTATGTGTATCATAGGCGGATCAGGAGTGGTACTGGTGGTTCCGGGAAAAAAACCCTAGCCCAACTGCCCAATACACGTATATAAATATGTGAGAAGAAACTTTTGGAAAAAGAAAAAAAATCCCTTATTAATATGTTATGATGCACATTTGATCAATTTATATCTCTAACCTTGTTATATTTAGGGTATTTAAAAATATTATATAAGTTGAACCACCCATATTAAAAATCCTAGATACGTAATTGATATGTGAGTGTACAGTGCGTCTTTCAGGTAAAGAAATAAAAATGATACTACCTCCGTTTTTTAATAAATGACGCCATTGATTTTTTCTCACATGTTTGACCATTCGTCTTATTTAAAAAATTTATGTAAATGTATAAGATATAAATCACACTTAAAGTACTATGAGTGATAAAACAACCCATAACAAAATAAATTATAATTACGTAAATTTTTTGAATAAGACGAATGGTTAAACATGTGATAAAAAGTCAACGGTGTCATCTATTAAAAAACGGGAGTAGAACTTTTTTTTCTGTGCCTAGTATCCTCTTAAGCTTTGATTGGACCTTGGAATCAGACTTCAGCAGGTGTCTGCCTTCGCGTGGCCCTTGAACTAGAGAGCCCAATTATTAACTGGGCCTTTGTTTGGGCCTTATACAATCTACAGTTACATAACCAAATCACCGCGAATTGTACACATACGTAGTGACCAGTGACCACATGTTTGATTTGTACTTGTCAACTGACATCGACCTAACCAATCTAACGAAGTAACTATCACTGATTAAGCCATATGTGACCAAATTAAGAAAGCTTTTATCTTAGAGTTGCAGCAGCAGCCGCTATACTGGACCTGTCCGAGAGAGTTTCTACCGATTACAACTTTTCTCATAATCAAAGACTTTATGAAATAGTCTAACTTTTTTATCTAGATTTTAAGACAATATAGTTATAGAATTTAGAAAAATAAACTATTAGTCAAAAACTGAATTTTCTAGTTTATTCATATTCTCATAAGTTAGACTATCTGTCAATTCTTTCTAAGAATCACAATGAACATTTAAAAAAAAATTAGGACAGTCTTTTTTTCCTTGACCTATGGTGGCTTTTGAGCAGCAGCAGAGCGGCGGCTAGGTTGTACCGTTGTACCGTTGCAGCCTAATATGCCACAGCTATCGCAAATGATAAGCCAGCCTGAGAATCACATGCAGGCTTCAGAAGTACTCCTTTCGTTTTCGTTCTAAATTAGTTGTCTTTTTACCATTTAAATTTTATCTCATAATAGTTATCATTTTTAAGTCAATCATATCTTATTTAAATTTATTCTTATTCTACCCTCAATTATGCTTATATGCTCAACCATGCATTATTTGTATTATAGTTTTCGATCACTCGTTCTCTTCGGTTTCAGTGGAGCTGAAGTCCATCTTTCCGGAAGACCGTTTGTGATCATCTGCTGGCATTGCTGCTTTTGGGGACTTGCTGGGAGTTTAGTGGGGCTCCGCCCTCTCTTGCTCTAGGAGTTTTTATCCTCTTTAACTAGTCCTTAAACAATTCTTTTCCGGTTTTTTCTTCCTCGTCCCCTGGCAATGGCTTTCTAGCCGTTTATGTTGTGTAACCAAAACTCTGCTTTCTTCTAGTATATTGACGCGTGAACTTTTTGTGCGTTCATGAAAAATTTGATAAAGGCATTATAATATTTTACTCCAAATCTTAGCATGTAGTACCAAAAAATCTAGAACGTCAACTAATTTGGGAAGGAGGTAGTAGTATTTGTAGGTTTGGTGCAGAGCAACCGGTGGCAGGTTGCGTGCATCTTCAGAAAAGAAAAAAAAAAGCTACTTCCTCTATTTCATATCATAAGACTTTCTAGCATTGCCCACATTCATATATATATATATATATATGTTAATGAATCTATTAACATATATATAAATATGGGTAATGATAAAAAATCTTATAATATAAAATGGAAGGAATACTAGCTAGTACTGTACAGTCGTTCAGATTGGCATCTTTAGAAAGCCATGCGTTCATAGTGGACTCGAGCATTTCTAGTGCAATATGTTGATGGACGTCGATGGATCGTAGAGACGTAGACAAATGGAGGTTAGTACGTACCTTACAATTTATTCAGATTGGCATCTTCGAGAAGACATTTTTTCATCTTGGACTCGAGCATTTCTAGTACAATCACGTCAATGGATCGTACTAGAGACGTAGAAACTAGTGTCATATATGGAGGCTGCCTAATGATTGAGTGAACATAATCATGCGTGATGAGTGTGTGAGTGACAAGTTGGAAATTAAAGGATCCATCAAATGTCTTGAACGAGATTACATCTTCGTTAAGTGCAGTAGACGACCCAACGGTAGCTGAACATGGAGGTGGTAACACGAACAAACGCTACCAATTTCACCCGTGCAGAAACACAGCAAAGTATAGCCAAGCTGGTGAACGGATTTGACCCCTAATCTGGTCGATTCCCAACTGTACACTGTACAGAAGAAACACAAAAATGATATTCCACTAGTACGCAGGTTAGCAACGACACGTGAGCATCACTTGTCCTCTAGGATCAGGGCAAGTTTCCAAAGCTTCACATGCACATGGATGGACACACACGACACATAGGGGTGGACAGAAAAAGACCGAACCGAAAAGATCGAGACCGAGAAATTCGGTCATCAATTCGATCTTAGGCAGTGAAATACCGAATTTTGTTCAGTCAATTCGGTTAGTCTTCTTGGTTAATCGAATAGACCGAATAATGAAAAAAGGCAAAATTGGTTATATAGCATCGAAAGTTCACGTTTTTGGTTTTATAGCACTGAAAGTTACCGGTTCACTTTAATAGCATCCAAAGTTCACCCTGCTCCCATTTTTAGCACTTCCGTCAATTTTTTCGTCCGTCTTAATCGTTATTGATCCAGCCACACACATGATATGACATTTCTACTCCTCATTAATATGCATTATACTTGTACTTGTGAGGGGTACAAACGTCATATCGTGTGTGGCTAGATCAAGACGGACGGAAAACTATCGAGAATTGACGTAAGTGTTAAAAATGGGAACATGGTGAACTTTGGGTGCTATTAAAGTGAACCGGTAACTTAAGGTGCTAAAAAACCAAAAACGTGAACTTTCGATGCTATATAACCAATTTTGCCTAAAAAATGTCTAAATGCAACCTACAATCCACTATGTTTAATAGGATTAAACTCTTTTTTTCATATCCCTACTTCTTCTAGTCATGCAACATAATAAAATTCTTTACTCATAAGCGCACACGAACTTTTGTGTGGTTTTTGTGTTAAAATTTTCATTATTTCTTTGCATATATGAAAATGTTGTTGAATTTTGGTCAGGAGGACCGAGACCGAGATCGAATTTGTCGGTCCTGACATTTTTACGCTGAAATTCGGTCTTCACTTTTCAAAAACCAAAAAGACCGAAAACCGAGACCGAAATTTTCGGTTAGACCAAATGCCCACCCTAACCACACACACTCGCATGCATCTCCACACGTGGTCGGCCAAACCAAAACCACAACCCGAGCTACCAACCCCAACACGCGTAGTACGATCGCTGTGGACCTTAGAGACTGGCCCATGCTGTGTGTGACTGTGGATAGCAGCATGCTGCAAATCGAGCATGCATATAGCGCCGAAAGTGTCATTCTGATCACGCATCGATGCATGTTCCTTCTTCTGTGCAGCCATGTGAGATGAAGAGCAGAGAGGAAAATATACGACAAGGTTGTTGTCATCAATGAAGCTAGTACTGCTTTCATTCATGTCCGGGATTGCGATTTTGCCAATCCGGTCCTTACCGTCGACGAGGGACGAGAGGCACAGGAAAACCTGGCGAGTTTTCGGGGACCAAAAGCTGTAGGATTCGTTTCAGTCTTGAGAGAAACGTTATTTACATTGTCGTTATCGTTGGAGGCACGCGTTGCGATGCAGCCGGCGGCAACGGCAACATGCAGACGGAGCCATGTGCTGCCTCTCGATCTCTTTGAGACGAGCAGGTAGGCACTCCACGTTGATAGAAACAATGGAAATGGAAAGGATTGGTCCGATACGGCGCGGCGATGCAACTGATGTTAACGCTCTGGTTTCTGGAGGACTACCCAACAGCATCCCTCATCTTAATTCTGCTAACTAAATTGGACCAGTGGATCGGATAGTCCTTGTCCTTTGAATGAAACTGATGCTACCCTTTTTCTCAAATTTTACACCTTGTTTTCTACTAAACAATATGATTTTATAAAAAATAAATTCTATATAAAGATTACTTTAAAATAATTCTATATATTAATCATTTTTTTAAAATTTTTTTAAGCTAATAATTAATTAATTAATCATGTATTAATGAGTCGTACGTTTTCATGGTATAGAGGTGTTTCTAATTGGCCAGTCCAAACTCAGTCTTATAGTATCCTATCATGTAAAAGTGTTAATATACCATTATATTTATATTAAGTTTCATAAAACTACAAATACTTTTGTTAAATTATCACATAACTACAATTTTAAGATAATATATCATAAAACTACAGATTTAATACTAACTTTATTATAGAACTACAGATTTAAGGTTGAGTGTTGTAAAACTATAAATTTACTAACAAAATTATCATAAAAATACAAATTTAGCATCAATTTAGACAAAACTCGGATGTTTATAATTCAAATATAATATTAGTGCTAAGGATTTAAACCCCGAAATATGTAATTATGTGATAATTTTATTGTTAAATATGTAGTTTTGTGATACTTAGTCTTAAATATGTAGTTTTCTGATAAAATCTGTAGTTTTGTGATAATTTGATCAAATATTTATAATTTTATGAAAATTACTCTTGTGTATATTCACAGTATATTACAAATGTTAATGTTTATATATCCGTACAAAATTCAAAGAGTTGAAAGATACCATGATACGTGTCATTGGCATGTGGGTCTAGAACTCAGATGTCATTCGGTTATTTTCATATAGTATGATGGTATTTTGTAACCTACGTATATCTGCAATGGTTTTTTTAATATATAAAAAAAATTTAGCATACAATCTCCTCTAAAAAAAATATTACCAAGCCTGGGAGTGCCGGATACGATTCGCTTCGCTTTTATTCATATCCATGTGGCGTGGAACGGATCATCGATGGCACATCGCGGGATGCTCGAGGAGATGGCCATGTGTTCTTGGTACTTGCTTGATTCTTTCCATCTTTTCTTTATTTGATTGTAGAAAGAAAGAAACAGCTCAAACTTGTGTGGCCGGCACGGCTGTATTAATGTTCTCCGTTGCATCAGAGTCATATTTTGTCGATTCTTCAAGTCCTCTTCTGGTCGTCGTCCTAAAAGATTAGTAGTAGCTCGTTTGGCATTTGAGATGCAGACATGGGTTGGGTGCAGAACTAGGGGAATGCTTTTCTGTCTTCTGCTGCTTCTTTGATTTCTTCAGAAGTTTCTTGCACACCAATGTGTATAGTAGAGAAGCCAAAAATGGGAATACGATCTCTTGGGTTTTGTGCTGTTACTAGCTCCTTGTTCTTGCCCTTTCAGCAAGCAAATATGAGATCTTTGCAGCTATAATTAATCAAGAACTGTTCTCTGTAAAAATAAATAGGAGTCCACTTTTGGACCAGTCACTGCATTAGAATGTAAACAATTCTTTCGCTTTCACAAGTTTACATAAGGTTCGGCATGAGTAAGATCACATTTTTCTCGAGACATAAGAAGTGGTAGGAGTCCATCTTTCAAAAAGAATTGGTGATCCGTTATCATCTATTCTTTTCGATTTGGACCTATCCTCTCCTCCCTGCCAAACTCTGAACTGACCAAAAAGGTTTGGATCTTTTTGCATTGGTTTGAGGCAAGAAGAAGAAGAGGTTGGAGTGCGAATTCCACCATTAACGCAATAGTGATGATCTAGGGGAGGCTTCCCTGGTCTGCATTACATTCTGAAAGCAAAAGCTCATTGAGTCGGCACTTCCTGTGCTGTGATGCGAGAATGTGAGTTCACATGCTTTTGTCCTTGGACCCACATGGCCTGCCTTGGCTGTTCCATTCGGTCATATGCCCAAAAAGCTCTCGTTAAATCCCCTACCTGCTGCACTTTGCCATCCATCGATTTGATTTTATATGATGCAACTTGGTGTTATCCCAACTTTGTAAGTTTAGT
This sequence comes from Oryza sativa Japonica Group, assembly GCF_034140825.1. Taxonomy (NCBI): domain Eukaryota; kingdom Viridiplantae; phylum Streptophyta; class Magnoliopsida; order Poales; family Poaceae; genus Oryza; species Oryza sativa. The sequence continues at coordinate 28,979,687 of NC_089041.1, read as the reverse complement.
GTGATTATCTCTTTGAAGCTTAGGTAGAGGAGTGAGCACTAGTAGTTGATTAATAGGATTTGTATTGTAAGTGTGATACTGCTCCACCACACGTGTCTATATCGCTTCCTTCCATTCCATCACCTCGCATTCATTCCAATTAGTGATCTTGAGGGGCTCCATCTGCAACTTTTCACCTTGGATATATTTGCATCCTTGCTTTTCCCAGCTCTCCTCGCCCTTTCCCCTTCTTAGAGCTGATTCTCTCGATTGATTACCTAGTACTACTGCAATTCACATTGTCAGCTCTTGCTTGTTCCCAGGTGCGTCCTCTATCTGTGTTCAATCTTGTTCTTGGCCTGCAGAATCTATACAAGTTATGACAGTGTGTTGTATCTAATTCATCTTTTCTTGGAGCAGGAGGATCAGTTTCTTGCTGAGCAATGGATCCTGAGTTCGGGAGAGGCATGGCGCCTCGAAAGGTGAGAGAGCTTTTTCCAGCTTAAGCCGTGGTAGGTGATATCAATCCGGCAGCTAAGCTCGAACCAATGCAGAAGTGACTGAGGCAGAGTGACCTTTGCTGTTGCTGCAGAGAGAGCCATGGCGGACGACGCTGCTGCTGGCGTACCAGAGCCTCGGGGTGGTGTACGGCGACCTGAGCATCTCGCCCCTGTACGTGTACAAGAGCACCTTCGCGGAGGACATCACCCACTCGGAGTCCAACGAGGAGATCTTCGGCGTCCTCTCCTTCGTCTTCTGGACCCTCACCCTCATCCCCCTCATCAAGTACGTCTCCATCGTCCTCCGCGCCGACGACAACGGCGAAGGTAACCTCTCTCAAGCTGCTGCTGTTTTGTTTCTGCCTGCAAGATTCTGAACTCTGCCTCTCTGCAGTCTGCAGAAGATTCTTGGTGAGCTTATGTGTTGTTGTTGCGATTTGGATTTGGCAGGAGGGACGTTTGCGCTCTACTCTCTGATCTGCAGGCACGCCAATGTGAGCCTCCTCCCAAACAGGCAGGTCGCCGACGAGGAGCTCTCCACGTACAAGCTGGAGTACCCGCCTGAAGTGGCTAACAGGTCTCGAATCAAGGAGTGGCTTGAGAAGCACAAGACTCTGCAGACTGCTCTGCTGATCATGGTGATGATTGGAACCTGTATGGTCATCGGGGATGGCGTCCTCACGCCCGCGATATCTGGTAATCTTCAGACTGAGCTTTTTTTTCCCCCTTTGGTTACTGTTCTTCGAAAATTGCGTACCTTGTTTGGAGAAAAGAGTTGCTTACATTTGGCTCTCTGCTATTTGATTTGTCTGTTTGCAGTATTCTCAGCGGTTTCAGGGCTTGAACTCTCCTTGTCCAGGGATCAGCATGAATGTAAAGTCTCAACTCTGAATTCTGAAGTGCAATTGTTTCAGAACACCTTTATGAGTAGTACTCTAGCTGTAGCTAGTTCATGTAGTACTTCCTAATGATATAAACAGCCTAGCAAGACTGTTCAGCTTTGGGTAGATCTTTGTTGGTTGATATAATGAAAAACTGTAAGAACAGCCCCAAACTATACAAACTGCTGATAATGATCATGATTGGATTAGGAATTTTTTTCATAAACTGAATCTGAGAGAGAGTAAGGTGGAAGCTTTAAATGCAAAAGTACTAATACATTAATTCTACATCACCTGTAACCTTCACATTTTTTAGCTTCCTTGCCATGCTCATTTATGCGTTTTTCTGTGCAGATGCCGTCATTCCGATAACATGTGTCATATTAGTGTTCCTGTTTGCACTCCAGCATTACGGTACCCATCGTGTCGGATTTCTCTTTGCACCAATAGTCCTAGCCTGGTTGATTTGCATGAGCATGCTTGGCTTGTACAATATCATCCACTGGAACCCTCAAGTTTATCGCGCTCTTAATCCCTATTACATGCTCAAATTCTTGAGGAAGACTAAGAAGTCTGGGTGGATGTCCCTGGGGGGAATTTTGCTCTGCATGACAGGTAAAGTGAAGTATGCGTATGCTGAGATAAAGTTCATCCTTTCCCTTTGTAAGTTCTAAAATTGTAAGGAAATGGATTATTGGATGAAGTTAGCAACTCTGAAATGTTTGGCATTGCAGGATCTGAAGCAATGTTTGCTGATCTTGGCCATTTCTCCTACAGTGCAATCCAGGTAATTCGCTTGTCCTGAATTTTCAGTCCATGTGTTCCATGGTTTCATTCCTTCATTGTTTCTGTAAATCACAACTCTGAACCTTGATTTTTGCAGCTTGCTTTCACTACATTAGTATACCCTGCACTGATTTTGGGATACATGGGCCAAGCTGCGTATTTATCGAAACATCACACTCTGAACTCAACCTACCAAATTGGTTACTATATATCGGTTCCAGGTACTGAAACATCATCACTATTCTTCTGAACTGAACATGTGTAGCAGTTGATGGTTCTGAAGAACTGCACCTATCTAGACACACTGAAGTTACAGCATTTCTTTTGGCTTATGCAAAATGCAGAGAGTGTAAGGTGGCCTGTGCTTGTGCTGGCAATTTTGGCATCGGTCGTCGGAAGCCAAGCAATCATCAGTGGAACATTCTCCATCATCAACCAGAGCCAGTCACTCAGTTGCTTCCCAAGAGTGAAAGTGGTGCACACATCTGAGAATATCCATGGCCAGATTTACATCCCTGAGATCAACTGGCTGCTCATGGTCCTCTGCATTGCTGTGACTGTCGGTTTTCGCGATACCAAGCATATGGGAAATGCATCCGGTGAGTATCCATTACCATCCTGTCAGCTATACTTCACTGTAATTTCAGCTCTTTCTGATCACTTCAAGTATATATTTCATGATTAAAACAATGTTCATAATCCGATCAAACAAATGCTCTGAACTTCTGCAACAGATATGCATTAGAATTTCATTGCGTTGCTTAGAATGTGAGTTGTTGTGCAGGATTGGCAGTGATCACGGTGATGCTGGTGACGACATGCCTGACATCCTTGGTGATCATGCTGTGTTGGCACCGGAGTCCGGCGCTGGCACTCGTCTTCTTCCTCTTCTTCGGCTCCATCGAGGTGCTCTACTTCTCGGCGTCGCTGATCAAGTTCCGGGAGGGGGCGTGGCTGCCGATCATGCTGGCGCTCATCCTCATGGCCGTCATGTTCATCTGGCACCACACCACCATCAAGAAGTACGAGTTCGACCTGCACAACAAGGTGACCCTGGAGTGGCTGCTCGCCCTGGGCGACAAGCTGGGCATGGTGCGCGTCCCGGGCATCGGCCTCGTCTACACCGACCTCACCTCCGGCGTGCCGGCCAACTTCTCCCGCTTCGTCACCAACCTCCCGGCGTTCCACCGCGTGCTGGTGTTCGTCTGCGTCAAGTCCGTCCCGGTACCGCACGTGCTTCCCGCCGAGCGCTACCTCGTCGGCCGCGTCGGCCCGGCGGGGCACCGGTCGTACCGGTGCATCGTGCGGTACGGCTACCGCGACGTGCACCAGGACGTGGACTCGTTCGAGGCGGAGCTCGTCGAGAGCCTCGCCACCTTCATCAAGCTGGACGCGCTGTACCACCGCTGCAGCGACGCCGGCAGCGGGAGCGAGCAGCTCGACGACGGCCGCTACGAGCGCGAGAACGCGCTCACGGTGATCGGGACGAACCCTCTCCGGCGATGCCTCAGCTACGAGGCCTCCCACGACGGCGTGTCCTCGGTGGACGCCGCGCGCAGCCCGAACGGGATAGTGGAGGTCCCGGCGGCGGCGGCGGCGGCGCCGGTGACGAAGAAGGTGAGGTTCGTGGTGGAGGCGGCGAGCCCGGAGGTGGAGAAGGGCGTGGTGGAGGAGCTGCAGGAGCTGTGCGAGGCGAGGGAGGCCGGCACGGCGTTCATCCTGGGGCACTCGCACGTGCAGACCAAGCCGGGCTCGTCGCTGCTGAAGAAGCTCGCCGTCGGCGTCGGGTACAACTTCCTCCGGCGAAACTGCCGCGGCCCGGACGTGGTGCTGCGCGTGCCGCCGGCGTCGCTGCTCGAGGTCGGCATGGTCTACGTCCTATGACGTCACCACGAGATCTCATCGATCAATACCCTGTAAAAAAAATTCAAAATCAAATCTCTCTGCTTGTATAAGAATTAAGAAGCAGATTGGAAGAAAATTGGGCGAATTTTCTCCGATTTTTCAGCTGCTTTTTTGGTCCGTGATGAAACCGGCGACGGCGAGACGCCGGTCAAACACTCGGAACGGGCAACGTGGGCTGCGAATAGAAATCGGCCCATTTAATGTCCGGCCCATGAACGTCCACTTGATGCAGCCTGTTCGACTCGGCTGACCCATGGGCTTGAACGGGGATCTTTTGTGGAATAACCGTCCCTCAACTTTACACCGAGTTTGTGTGACATCCCTTATCCTCAATACCAGAAATCTTCACCCCTAAAATATACTCCCTCCGTTTTAAAATATTTAATACCGTTGACTTTTTAGTATGTGTTTGACCATTCATCTTATTCAAAAAATTTAAGTAATTATTTATTCTTTTCATATAATTTGAATCATTGTTAAATATACTTTCATGTACACATATAATTTTACATATTTCATAAATTTTTTTTAATAAGACGAACGATCAAACATGTGCTAAAAAGTCAACGGTGTCAAACATTTTAAAACGGAGGGAGTATAAAACCGTTCAATCTAGCTCCTATAGCAGTATAGATAAGTGGTTTTGCTGACGTGGCAATTTGACCCGGTCCACTCGTGCTGATGTGGTAAAAACGAAAGCATGCCCCACCTGTCATCCTCATTCTTCACGGTATCTCTTCCCCTGCTCTCTCTCTCTCTCCCTCCTCCCCTCTCTCCCCTGCTCTTGGTCTCTCCTCGGCTCCTCCCTCGACAAGGTGATGGTGGCGGCGGTCGTTGCAGCCGGGGCGGCGAGGAGGTGGCGTGGGGGCGTCGGCTGGGGACCACGCCAACGACGAGCCGACGACGGCCGACGGCTTGGGCCGGCGAGGAGGCGACGCCAACTAGGGGCGGTAAGGAGGCGGCGTCGGCGGCCTCGGCTGGGGACGTCTGCATCTGCTCCGCCGACTCCCTAGACCTGCACGCCTCGCAGCGAACGTCGCCGTCGTCATTGGCACGACGAGCAAACTCAAGAGGGAGTCGACGGCTCGACGCGGAGCGGCCGTCGGCAACGGTTAGCGGCGGCTCCGGTGACCTTTAGGCTAGGCGCCCGCCCCCGCGAACCACCGCCGGGAAGCTGCTGCTTCTGGCAATCTGGCCGCACGCCGACGAGATGGAGCAGCAGTATAGGGGATGACGGACGACGGCTTGGAGGTAGAACAGTGGTTTGGTTGCCGCCTTGCCTGAGGGAAATAAGCGACGAGTTTACCTTGCTCTTTCCCTCCTCGGTGAGGCGCTCCTGGACCGCGGAGCGGCGGCGTGGCGAGGAAGTTGTGCGCATGGAGCGCGGTCTGGGCAGGGGCGACGGCGATGAGCTCCCATGCCGCAAGGTAAACTCGTTGATTGGTTAATTGGTGTCAGAAAATCTGAATTTTCAGTCTTTGATTGGTTAATCGATGTTTTTTAGTTCATATGTTTGCTCTTTGATCGGTTAATTGGTATCGGAATCTAAATGTGTACATTTTGGTTTGTTAATTGAGGTGTCTGTATCCAGAGCTGTGCCGAATGTCCATGTGAAATTTACTTCTGCTCTTATCATGGTATCCGAGTAAAATTGTGGAGGTGGAGTTTCGACGCGGCTGCGGCGTCGTGCACGACGACGGACAGCGTCGGCCCGTCTGGAGGAAGGCGACGCCTCTCCCCTCCCCCATCTTCCGCCGGCCGCCTCCCCTCTCCACATTTCTCTCCTCCCGTCGAGGCCATGGTTGCCGCCGCTGTAGGAACTGCCGTGGTCGTGGCCGCAGAGCCCACCGCCCGCCCGTGGCCCAGCGCCGCTCCGCCCGCTGCCCGCCCATCGTCGCTCCGCTCGCCGGCCCCCGGCCTCCCTGACCAAAGAAGAGAAGAGAGAAGAGAGAAAAGAGAAGGGAGGGAGAAGAAAAGAGAAGAGAGAGATATGTGCAGCTGACATGTGGACCCCATATACTTTTTTAAATTCTTTTTTTCTGACTAGGATGCCACGTGAAACCACCCAGATATACTGCCATAGGACCTTTAGTGCACGGTTTATGTAAGCTTAGGGGTACACATTTTTGATTTTGTGGTTAAGGGACTTTAAATAATCTCGTTGTTAAGTTGAGGGACCTCCGGTGAACTTATTCCATCTTTTGTCGTGCGTGCGGCCCAATAACGAGACTGGGACCTATGAATATTAGGCCGAAATGGGATTTCGACGTACAAGAGGCCCATACCAGTTAGTCTAAACGGGATTTTGATTACGTGACGGCCATTTTGTGTGTACATGCGTCCCATTTTGTTTGGTCCATCGATTTATGTCCCAGGAGTTTCAGAAAGATGAAAGGAATAACACCACTTGCCGTAGCTTATCTTTACATTGAGTTTAATTAACATCTCTTTAAAACGTAAAACTATAAATCTTCACATCACATCTTGGCAAAACTGTTTAAGATAGGTCCCATGACATTACGAATGGCTGGTTTTCACTAACATGATATCCTAACCAGCAAAAATAAATAGAAAAACATATAGGGCCACATGTCAGTGTCCCACTTCTTTCTTTTATCTTTTTCTGCAACCGCGTAAGCTGTTTAGGGGTGGCGGTGAGGGAGGCAATGGGTGAGCCTATCCGTGCTCGAGCTCACGGCGCCTCTATGCAAGGGAAGCGAAGGCGGGAGAGTCAGGAAGAGGAAGAGGAAGGCGACCAGCGAGCCTGTCCAAGCTCAAGCTCGCCCGGCCTCCATATGAGAGAGGCAGAGGTGGTGGGCAAGCCCATCCAAGCTTGAACTCGCATGACCTCCGTGCGAGGAAGGCGTAGGAGGTAGCATGAGGGGTAGTCGTCGGCGAGCCCGTCTAAGCTCGAGCTCTCTTGACCTCCGTGTGAGGGAAGCAAAGGCGACCAGAGAGCCTGTTCCGTTCGAGAAGGAGAGGGAGGCAAGGGGCCGGTGAGCTCGCACTCCTGTGCGGTGCACATGTTGCGCCATTCCTCTTCGCAGCAGCGCACGAGCTTGGCCTTGGTGACCTTGGGTGCAGCCAGAGCGCCGACGCGGGAGGGCCCCAAGTTCCTTTGCCAAGTGATGCCGGGAGGAGGACGCTAAGAAGCATGCCGAGGCTGCCACTCGCAAGGCTGAGAACCGTCGCCTCCGCCTCCGCCTTCGTGTCGTCCAAGATGGCCTCCTGTGTCGGCGCCCTGCTGGCGTCCAAGGTCACCCAGGCCAAGCTCACACGCCAGCGACCTCGTCCGGATCTAATTTAATCTGGTTTTGCAAGTTAGTAGATGGCAAGATTTCTGGTATTATACGTTTTAGGGACGCGAATTAAACTCGACGGAAAATAAGGTATGTAAGTGGACTTATTCCGAAAGAAAAAGGGTCCAGGTCTTAATAGCGGGCCGGGTACAAGCTCCGGTCCAGCAAAGCTATTCGTCCTACGAGGCAGGCCGACTGGTGGGACTTCACGCATCGTCTCGTCCGATTTCTTTCTCGATCAAACGCCACCAAAAAAATCTGAGAAAATTCGAGGAGGGGCGCGGATATTGGCGCATCCTCGTGAGAAATTCCAGTCTAGATCGCTGGCGGGGTAGAGGGAGTAGCGAAAATGAGAAAAAAATACGTTGCGATTTTCATCTAATCGAGCCGTCCTCTCCATCTGGATCTGAATTCTGTGTTCTATGAGCGCCAGAGCATATATGCCCTAGTAGAAACGATGCAGGCGAGGCTTCCGGGGTTCGTTCTGCTTTGAATTCCGCCTCGATAAGGTTACTAATCTCTATCCCCTTGGTCCTTCGATGAGAATCGTTCCTTGTTTCCGTAACTGCTCATGTGCCGTAGCATTATGTTCTAATTTTAAGATCAGCGATATTCTGATTGAATCCCTTGCTGGAGTTAACCTGACAGTAATTTTTGAGTGAGAACAACTTTTGTTCAGAACAAGAATAGCAGTACAGCTGCTTGTTTGATTGCATTGAGATTAGAAATTTTGGCACGATAGGAGGTGAGTATTTTGATTGTACAAGTGCACACCTCTCTAACTTTAGTATATGTATCATTTATTTTGTAGTTCACTCCAAACAAAGGGTTACAGATGCAACAAATTGCGAAACATGGAACCTTAAGAATTTTGTCCACAACATATGTTTTACTTCTTTCTGACTTGTTTTTACTCTTACATTGTTTAAAAGAAGAGTCCCAGGGCTTTCCAAGTGCTCGATGTTCTGAAGAATCCTGTATGTACTTTAATACAACTATGACAATTAAGTTAGGCACCCTTGAACAGTGCATGATTAGAAGTTGTTAGGATGAAAGAATTTCCCATCAAATGGCAGATTGGTGCTGAGTCGAAGTACAAGACAACTTCTCGTTGTCTTTGCATTGCATTATGCAGCTGAACTGAACATGCGGTGATGGAATAGCCGAATAGACTAGTAGAAGCCTGCTCCAGTTACTAGCTGCTTGAGAGCACAAGAGCTCTTGCGACAAAGGGAGCATTGAAAAACAACAATTATGGAGTTAGTAGCGCAATATGGAGAGTTGTGTAATGCTCCATCATATTCTCTATCTAACGAGCGAGTATAAAATGGTTGTTTTGGTACAAGACTAATTTATTTTCCCTCTTGTTTTTTGATCAATCATGATGGTATCAATTCCCGAGCTTCTCATAACTTCAGATATATTTATGGATCCTTTATGTTTGTTTATTCTAGGCCTAGTTGCTTGCTTCAGGTGAAAGCACCACGAAGGGACTGGTTTAATTTGTCTGGTGGTTCTGGATATGAACAAGTTAAGGTACAATTAATCCTTATAATTTGTATTGTTGTTCTTGTTTCCAAGTCAAATTTCACATTCTTATTTACCTTGACTTATAAACTATACTATCACTTAAGTATATATGCTACATTTTCATATATGACATCGTGTTGTATCTATAGAAATGTTCTTAGTACAATGATGATGTACAACGTTAAATAATATTTCCTCCATCCCAAAATAAGTGTACTCCTCTAGTTCAAATTTGAAGAGAAGTGCACTTATTTTGGAACGGAGGGAGTAGAATAATATAGTTTCCTGGCATGATTATATGTACATTGTTTGTTTTTGGAAGTCAATAACAACTCAACTGTGTTTAGTTTCTGAACTATGACATCATTTGAGAGAACTTAAGTATATATGCTACATTTTCATATATGACATCACGTTGTATCTATCGAAATGTTCTTAATACAACGATAATGTACAACTTTAAATAACAGAATAATTTAGTTTTCTGGCATGATTATCTGTACATCGCTTGTTTTTAGAAGTCAATAACAACTCAACTGTGTTTATTTTCTGAACTGTGACATCATTTCTGAGAACTAATTTATACCATGGTGAAAGCTTAGTGCCTGTCTTATTTAGGCTGAATGACGTAATACTACCAGTGCCTGGAATATGAAATAGGGAAGATATTTCGTTGTGCAATTGTAATTTGCCGATTGATTCAGACAGGAAACATTTGAATAAGAAAGTCTAATGTTCGCGAACATGATTAGGCCCCAATTTGATTCCTATTGTCGCCAATGTCTTGTTAGGTCAGTCGATTAGTCTAAGTTGCTGAAAATGACTTGTTCTCTACAATTTGTCAATTTCATAATCCTATGGCAGGGAATAAGTTTGCCCAAGCATCACCAATATGCAGAAGTTTCTGAGAAAAACTGAAAAACTGGACCTTAGCTCAGGAACACTGGATCCAGGCACTAGAGGTCACCTGTCCAGGTTGTGCTGGTTTTCTGTCCATTGTTTTGTCTGAACAAATGGAGAACACACACTATCTGGGGAAATAAATGAGTTGCAGATCAAGAGATACTACAACATCAGTGACTCTGATCATGTTATCAATCCGAATTTCCCTCTGATTTTGTCAAAACTGCTTAAGCTAACTTGTTGAGATGCTTAGCTCGCCTAACTATTTGTTTTCTGCCTGATGACATGAGGTGTGATGGTGAACTGCTCAGGGTCAGTCTCAACTTGCCACTCAAGAAGGGTACAGGTGTCGAGCTGCAGTAGGAAAAGGGCCCACGGTATCAGAATCAGCTCAACCAAGGACTGAGAGGTGGGCCCAACCTTGCCACGTGGGTGCATGTGGCTCGTAGACGTGCACTTGCACAGCATGGTATGTGGGGCCAGACCAGGAATATATATGGGCATATGGCGTATCAGTTTCAGAAGCTTTGAAAGGTACGAATCAGTATTTGTCGAGCCTGCAACATGTAGGGTAAAGATTTTAGGACCCTGTTTTCTCTGTCTTGTCGAAGTCTATAAAACAGTGCAAATAATTAATTAAAGCGTGTAGTTAAGTGCGACCTAATTGCTCGACACGTACTTTATACTCATTAATAATTCTGGCGACAAGCAAACATGCGATGGACAGAGCTTTCATCTACTTACAATCACTGTTTCGATGTAGGTTGGACCTACTAATTGTGCAATCAGTGTACCATTCGCTTTGGCCCTGATTAATCACAGGACAAATGGATCAACCTACAGCCCGGGAGAAAGCAGAAAGCATCATGCATTTCCAGGAACCGATTATTCGGATTCAGATGCCTCTAAGGTTCGAAAAGCCATGATTGCAGCAGCAAACAGACATCAAAATTTTGATTCGGAGAATGCAGTTAGTCAACAGCAATGTGCGGATGGTCCAAGAGATTGAAATGTTCAGAGCGACGCAGCCCAGAAAATGATTTCAGAATGGCCATGTTTTGGCCGTTCGTCCACCGTAAACAAGCAGCCAAACTGGAATTACTTGCACCTTCAGAGACGGCGACATCATCCTGCAGGGGACAAGCAGCGGCTTCTGGATCATCACGGGAGCTAGCAGAGCTTGAGGGAGACTTGCCACATACCAACAAATGGCCCATGCCCCTACTGCCCCACCATTACTATTGTTTATTTTGTCTAATTGTTTACACTGCACATAACCACATACTGATTTTTCTCCATTTTAGAATCTTGGGCTGAAGAACGGCTGCAGAAACCATTTTTATTTCTGAAGGGTAAGCTGCAGAAGGTTTGGTTACTCCACTGCTATAGTTCCTGTACTTTATCTTCAGTGGAATTCAGAGTTCAGACAACTTAACGTCTTAACGTCTTAGTATTGGAAGTTTGGTTGAAATTGGAACAATGTGATGGAAAAATTAGAAGTTTATATATGTAGGAAAATTTGGATGTGATGGAAAAGTTGGAAGTTTGGAACTAAATAAGGCCTTATTACCTTAATGAACAAACTACTGAGTAGTAAGTAGTACTGGGTAGTATATACTTTGATGGACGTCTCATTCATCTTTGGGAGAAATCCCAACTGTTTGGTGATGGATCCTTACTGATCACGACATATAAGATGGTCCCTCTCTGGTATCAATTTCTAGGAAGGCAAGGTGCTATGACAGTCTCTTCTACTAGTGGTGTATGTGTATCTCCGGAAAAGAGAATCGAATCTGGTCATCACCATGTCCATTCATTCCAAGGTGAAAACAACCTTAGTACCACCTATTGCTGTCCCTTTTTTTCTTTTTCGGAGAAAGCATATGAAAATCAACATCCTAGCATTAATTTGGCTATGAACATCGCATGCTTTCCTTCATAGCTGACTCCCTAGAGGCCCTTTTTTCAGACAAGGTAAAAAGGTCTAGAAGGCAACCCCTGAGGGCAAGTACTACGAGTCTCTACACATTGCTTCTAAATTTACCATATAAGATTAGATGATGAGGTGGAGGAGAGGAGTTAGGAGAGAGAGAATGAGCCACTCCTCATGCAAGGGGCAACCTCTACACAATATCCAAGAAAAGTACAAGATGATGTGAGAGTAGATTAATATTGGGGTTTGTGTATTAGATGTGATATGTTTTATGTGTTGCCTCTTAAGTAATGAGAAGATGACATGATCTAAATTAGATGTGACATCCACCTCCACTATAAAACTTGCCCTCAAGCCCTGTGAACTTCCTCCCTTTTTTAGGCTATCTTGATCTCATGAGGTCCTTATTTTCTTTAGTAGTTTTTATATTTTTCTCCTTAACAAATCTGACTTCTGGATACACATATGCAAAAAAAAAAATATTTGCTTATTTCTTAGTAGCTTTGTGATATTCTCCTTAACAAATCTGACATCTTTATACACACATGAAAAAAAAGAGATAATTATTCTTATTTGCTTCGGGTGAACAAGTCAGTACAATGTAACTTAATATAGAGATTCATATGTGCAATAGAAGTGGACTAAAATACTAAAAATACACTAACTAGTATTTAAATTTTACACCTGTCTTTCATGGCTAGTAAGTTGCAAGCACCGATGTATCTCACCTGGAGCTTTACGTGATGTGAAATAGTAGTCATTCCATCTGTTTTTTCTTATAAAACGCGATAAACCCAGCCTCTAAATTTAACAGGATGTACATGGCCAATACACGAGCGCATAGTCTCCAAACACCTTACACAAGGTCCAAACAACCATTAGCCCAACATGATACAAATACCACTAAACTTACTCTTAACTTCAAAAGTTTGCAACCCTCTTTCACTGGTTGCTATCATCTTCGATTAAGACCATTGCCTCGCCCAATAGGTCCTTTTGAAGATAACCTGCAAAAATAACTTAATCTTGAAGCCATTGAACACCAATTATTTCTAGAGGTCTAAATAGCTCAACACAATGCCGCAATTCTCACAAAGAATTGATATTTAGCCAATTACCAAAAAAGTTAGCGGCAATAGTAGGCGGTTCGAGCCAAAAGCTATGCATACGGCCTTCCAAATACCTCTGGCAATTTGGCAATCGAAAAATATATGTTGTGTTGTCTCATTAGAATAAAAAACAATGGTTAATGCTACCTTTCCATCTCTTTTCACTAAAATTGTTATCTTTAGTTGACACAACCGCTATCTGTTAAGTATCAAAGGCATTCAATCAGTATACTCATTTCGTCCTAAAATAAACTAACCTAATATAGAATATAACATTTTCTATTACAACGAATTTGTTTTGGTATGTTCAGATTTATTTTACTATGAAATGTTCTATTTTATCTTAGAATCATTTGTTCTTGGGACGTGAGGGTATGTTAACGGCTAGCGTCCATGCGTACTTTTATGCGACGTCACAGCACACATGGGCATCTCTATCTATGTTCGTTTTTAGGACACGTGCATCTCCATTGATCACAGCAATTAAAGGCTGCCTAATCGATCATCAACTGTTGTCATTGAACCCTAGCGTGACGGAACAGAATGAATAGGACGTTGTACAAGAAACGAGTGTGCTAATGAAGATTGAAGCACCTCATGTTAGGCAACATCACCGCGAACAACTCAACTACTAACTATTCTTGGTTGACACAGGCACATTTTTAACTATTTGCTGATTAACCGTGGTTTATTTACCATAAGTTGCAGCAAGCTCCGTGTAGTCCCGGTTGGCAACCCCTTTGTAGTCCCGGATTTTCAACCGGGACTATGAATCCGGGACTAAAGATCACTATCTTTAGTCCCGGTTGAAATAATAACCGGGACTAAAGATAGCAGCACAGTCCCGGTTGGTCACCATTTTTTTCTTTTTTTTATTTTCATTGTTTCTTTCCAAATAGTTGCTCCTTCCCAAATCTCCCCAAATATCCCAAATATCCCAAAATCAAAGTATCATCCTCAAATCAATGAATCATTCACATCACAAATTCTCAAAAAACTACAACTCAAATTCTTAAAGAAATACATCACAGATCCAATGAATCACAAGTTCTTAGATCCAAATGTATCAAAAATTCGGGAAAAAAAAAGAAAATTGTGCTTCCGCTGCCGCCTCCCCCCTCCGGCAGAGGAGAGGGCGCCACCGGCCGCCAGCTCCCGCCATCGCCGCGCTCCCTGCCGCCCGCGGCCCGCCGCCAGCCGCCGCCCGGGCACGCTCTGGTAGAGGAGGAGGAGGAGGAGGAGGAGGAGAGGGGAAGGGGAGAGGGGAGAGGAGAAGACTCTGTGGCATAATGCCAAATCCGATCTGAGGTTGTCGTTTATGAGAGCTAGGGAGTAGAGAGAGAGGAAGGGGATGGAACGATAAGATCCAGACTCTGTGCCGCGCGCGGGTGGTTTTATTTTTGGTCCCGGTTGGTATAAACAACCGGGACTACCGGTTGTTTATACCAACCGGGACTAAAGATAATTAGGGCCTGAATTCGACCCGGTGACTTTTTGAACCGGGACTAAAGATGGTTGGTAACCGGTTGGTGTTACTAACCGGGACTAAAGATCAAATTTTTTTAACCGGTTGGTGTTACTAACCGGTTTTTAATAGAACCGAGACTATTGTGGAATTTGGTGGACCGACCAAAGATGTTTCTCGACCAGTGACCTGACATGTCTGGTTAATTGGATTTCTTCATCCTAAGAGGAAATTGATCAAAAACTGGCTATCAGAAGCAACCTAATTAATTAATCTAGCTGGCCCGGCCGGCCAGGTGGTGCGATTTGATATTTTATCAATGTTCATATATATTAGATAATATTGTTATAATATATGGCTAATTAAGAATGGTACTATTATTGATACTAAAATAAAGTGTATTATTATTGTGGGTGAGGATACTATAAAAGTTGCCATACAAAATGTTGTATGCACGTGCTATATATGTATACGTTTTATAGCATTGTCACTGTGCAGTTTTGTCAAAAATTGCCAGTATTAGTTACTAGTTTCTCAGCTGACAAAGAGATGGACAAACTGATCAACTAGCTAGTAGTAGCAGATTTTACTTTCTGGACTCGTATATACTCCCTCCATTTTAAAATGTTTGACACCGTTAACTTTTTAACACATGTTTAACCGTTCGTTTTATTAAAAAGTTTGTGAAATATGTAAAACTATATGTGTACATTAAAATATATTTAACAATAAATCAAATATATAAAAATAATAAATAATTACTTAAATTTTTTGAATAAGACGAATGGTCAAATACATACTTAAAAAGTCAACGGTGTCAAATATTTTAAAACGGAGGGAGTAGAAGAAAACAAAGTATTAGTAGAGAAAATTAAACCAAAACGTTTACTACATTTTCTACTGTTTAATTGTCGCCGACCATGACGTGCTAGCTTCTACTTGACTACGTGGAGTGTTTACAGCGGGCGAAACCTGCCGTGTTTTGGTTACTTCCTCTTGGTTTCCACACACTTCACTGGCATCGGCAAAGATCTAGCTAACCAGCACATGCCTAAGACTAACCGGTAGACCAAATCACATTTCTCTCCTTACGCTTATTTTGCGGTTGATCCTGACGTGAGCCAAGAAGGAGCTAAGCTAAGCGATAATATCAATGTTGTATCTGTATAACTGTTCTTATATAATACTTCCTCTGTTTTAAAATATTTATCGCAGTTGACTTTTTAGCATATATTTGATCATTCGTCTTATTTAAAAAATTTAAGTAATTATTAATTCTTTTTCTATCATTTGATTCATTGTTAAATATATTTTTATGAAGACATATAATTTTACATATTTCACAAAAGTTTTTGAATAAGACGAACGGTTAAACATGTGCTAAAAAATCAACGGTGTCAAACATTTCGAAACGGAGAGAGTACTACTATACTGTGTACAATTCCAAAGTTTTCAGTTTGACATGTACACTGTAATTGATTTTCGTCTCTGTTCGTAAATATTTATTAGCAGGCACTATTTACATTTCAACTTTGATCGTCCGCCGTTTTTAAGAGAAAATCTATACTTACCATATTATCAAAATGAAGGTGTATTACGCCTGAAATATAAGTAGTAATCTTTCGTTCATCGTAGTCTAAACCATTTAAATTATTAAGCGACCAAAAATTGAAATAGTGATATTCAATAGTGACAAGTATCTCGAAACAAAGAGAGTAACATACATAATCATCCTCTGTAATGGTGTGTAAGCTCAGAATCACTAAGTGGACTTATAATTTTGCTCCAGTTAAATCTGTTGGGCAAATATACCTGGAACCATGGAGAGAAATCAGAGCAAGGGAGATTGGAGAAGGTAGTTTTGGTTTGGTGGCACACAGATCTCCATGTCGGCCTATGCCGCCTATCATCATCATTCCACTAGTAGCAAAACGGACGGCCCTGGAAGCTGGAACAAACAGAAGAAAACAGCAAACAAATTGCCCCTACGCGACGTAGGCAAAGCCAGCCAAGGCAGCCCACCAATTATTGGTGGGCCCCACTAATCAGGGACAGTAAACCGGCCTTTTTTACCCGCCGCACCAACGGCAGGCGGGCGCTCCAGGAGGTTTCGCTTCGCAGTGAAAAAAAAAAGAAAAAAAGAAGAAACGGAAGCGAATATCCTACGGCACTTGGGCTTGGCTATAAAAAGGAGCCGTCTTTGACGCCTGAACGAATTGCTGCGCCGTGCTCGAACAGATCTCGATCTCGATCTCGATCTCCGCACGCACCAAGGCGAAGCCAATTCCACTACCACCGCTCTTCCTTCTTCTCACTCCTTCTCGCGACTGCGGCGAGGGTGAGTCTCCTGTCGTGAGAATTTCGGTCTACCGGCGGCGGCGGCGGCGTTGGGTGTTCTTCGCGTCGTCAGACGTCGGGATCTGGTACGGTTCTCCTTATCTCTGGTTGTTGATAATCTATATGGATCTATGGTTTGTTGATTCGTCTGTATGTGAAAAACATCATCTTGGGTTAGCGAGGGGTGGGTTTCAGATTCTCAGGTCGAGTCTCCAGTACACTGGTTGAGTGCTCGTTTCTAGATCTGTATTTGTTCTGCAACGCGAGGTGTTGTGGTTGATGCGATTCATGCGAAAACTTAATCTGTCATACATACTTGGAAGGGTAAAAAAAGAAAAAAATAATCTCCTTTCTACTGGAGATGCATAGCGTGGGAATTATAATTAGCCTCTTGTTATCTGCTAGCCTGGTTGTTGAGCGAAGCTTTCGGATCCAACCTTTTAATTCAGGGTAGCTTTATGTAGTACAGAAAACTGTGTAACTGTATTGTGTTTCCTGTTACTTTCTTTTAAAACAAGTTCTGGTTGAAAAGCGTAGAAACAGTCTTAACTGGCATGTCTTGTTTTCATGCATATGTGCTGTGCAGTAGATTAATCCTTTTACCTAGAACTTCTCAATTGAGTTTTATGTTAGTTGATTCCAACTAGTAGTTGTCCATGACTGACCTTATTGCATCTTCTTCTTTTGGCAGAATTACTAGACTTCCAATAAGAAGGAAACACCTTAGGGAATGCAGAAAGATGTGCTTGCATGCTAGAGAGCTACCTTGTGAGGGAATTGGCAGGGTAGCAAGCCATATTTCTCCTTCCACAACTCTTCATGACATTGGAACACAAGAGTATATACAGCGCTTGCTCCATGTGCTCTCGCACTATGGGGTTCGACGTGGCAACTCAACCATCTTCTTAGATCACCATCTTGGTGGAGACGGTTGAAGTCACCTATCATTTCTAGGCTCCTGGTTACCACACTTTGAGCTTTGGGATTACTGCTTTCTTTGGCGTGATGGCGGAGCAGAGAGGAAATATGTTGATGAAAAAGTATGAGATGGGGAAATTACTCGGGCAAGGAACCTTTGCCAAGGTTTACCATGCCCGTAACACCGAGACTTCTGAGAGTGTTGCTATCAAGATGATTGATAAAGAGAAGGTTTTGAAAGGCGGGCTCATGGATCAGATCAAACGTGAGATTTCTGTGATGAAGTTGGTGAGGCATCCAAACATTGTGCAGTTATATGAGGTCATGGCTACCAAGACTAAGATATATTTTGTGCTGGAGCACGTCAAAGGTGGAGAGTTGTTCAACAAAGTTCAGAGAGGAAGACTAAAGGAAGATGCAGCAAGGAAGTACTTCCAACAACTGATTTGCGCTGTTGACTTTTGCCACAGCAGGGGTGTTTATCACCGTGATTTGAAGCCAGAAAATCTTCTTCTTGATGAGAACAGCAATCTGAAGGTTTCAGATTTTGGCCTAAGTGCTCTTGCTGATTGCAAAAGACAGGATGGGCTGCTCCACACAACCTGTGGCACACCTGCTTATGTTGCTCCAGAAGTGATCAACAGAAGAGGCTATGACGGTGCTAAGGCTGACATATGGTCTTGTGGAGTGATACTCTTTGTGCTATTGGCCGGCTATCTACCTTTCCATGATAAGAACTTGATGGATATGTATAAGAAGATTGGGAAAGCAGAATTCAAATGTCCAAGTTGGTTTAATACCGATGTTCGAAGGCTCTTGCTCAGGATACTTGATCCTAACCCAAGTACAAGGATCTCAATGGACAAAATCATGGAAAATCCTTGGTTTAGGAAGGGTCTCGATGCAAAGCTGCTCAGATATAATCTACAACCAAAGGATGCAATTCCTGTTGATATGAGCACAGATTTTGACTCCTTCAATAGCGCTCCAACATTGGAGAAGAAGCCGTCCAACTTGAATGCTTTTGATATAATTTCTTTGTCAACTGGACTTGACCTCTCTGGTATGTTTGAGGAGTCTGATAAGAAAGAGTCCAAATTCACATCCACCAGTACAGCTTCAACAATCATATCTAAGATTGAGGATATTGCCAAGGGCTTGCGGTTGAAGCTCACAAAGAAAGATGGTGGACTGTTGAAGATGGAAGGCTCCAAGCCTGGAAGGAAAGGTGTTATGGGCATTGATGCAGAGATATTCGAGGTTACCCCAAACTTTCATCTTGTGGAGCTAAAGAAGACAAATGGTGATACACTTGAATACCGTAAGGTCTTGAACCAAGAGATGAGACCAGCTTTGAAGGACATAGTCTGGGCTTGGCAGGGTGAGCAACCGAAGCAGCAGCAGCAGCCAACGTGCTAAAAAACTTTGACAAGGGCAAGTTTTTTGCAATTTGAGTCGACTTCCAATCGTTTATGTATTTCTGCAGCTTTTGTTCCTCTTGTTATTCATTTTCATTCCTCATGTATTGTTAATATTAATATCGATGCTATCTTCAAATGAGGATTTATTTGAAAAAAATGTTGAGTTTGTTTCTGGATGTTACTGTTTTTGCTCATGGAGAACTGTAATACTGACATTTTTCATTTATCATGACGCAAAAAGATGCATATTATAAAAAAAAAATCGATCAAAATTTGTTCAGCTGACTAAGTTGCAAGCAGACAGGGTTCAGTTTTGTAGGTCTCAGTCCACTTCTTTGTGCTGAAAATTGAATTCCAAGTAATATCTCGAGCTAACCTCCTTTGATCTGCACTATGATTAAATACATCGCACCTTTGATCTGTAGCCGAGAAGATATCATTAGAAAGCTTGCTAGGTGGGTAGCATCACTCATTTTCTAAAAGCTAATGCTTTTTATTTCATAACACGCTTTAGTGAGAGAGTGCACTAGCAAACATAGGCTGTGGCCCAGATGTAATTGAGAGTTTTGTCCTCTGCAAAATTCTCCTTTCACTCTCTACTTTTTCAAGTTGAAGTAAAAAATCACAGGTTTTGCATATATCAAACGGGCTTAAGTGGTAGACTTTTATGTATTGGTACATGCATACAGCTACACAAATATACAATTACCAGGATGCTGAACTATGCATACAACAGCTACACAAATATACAATTAACAGGATACTGAACTAGAGTACTAGACGCATACTAGAGGATGCAGAACTATGCATACAGCTACACAAATATACAATTTAACATGATGCTGAACTAGAGTACTAGACGCATACTAGAGGATGCAGCTGCTACAGAACAAGACACATGAGGCCCAGATTCATGCATTTCTGTAGTTCAAAACTTCGTTTACCTTGATGAACTATTCAAATATAATCAGTAGATGTGATGAACCCGGACACATGAGGCCCAGATTCATGCATTTCTGTAGTTCTAAACTTCGTTTACCTTGATGAACTATTCAAATATAATCAGTAGATGTGATGAACCCGGACACATGAGGCCCAGATTCATGCATTTCTGTAGTTCTAAACTTCGTTTACCTTGATGAACTATTCAAATATAATCAGTAGATGTGATGAACCCGGACAAGTTTAGAGGGAAAAGGTAAATAGAAGAGGAGGAGAATCTGAACAAGTAGTCAAGTTGTTCGTCTGGATGGGGAAAAAAGGTAAATAGAAGAGGAGGAGAGGGGGAAAAGGTAAGTAGAAGAGGAGGAGAATCGGAACAAGTAATCAAGTTGTTCGTTTGGAGTTGCTATGATCTGCAACGTACTAGGTTTGTTTTTTTCCTCCAAAGTCACTCAAGCAAGGACCTATGATTTACATTTAGTTTTAGGTAATTGGTGGAATCAATTTTCCTTGGAGGAAAATAAAAAATAGGCATGTAGTGATATTAGTTTTTCTTCTCAGGTGTGCGGGTGTCTAGGCTAGTTATGATCTAAATGAAAAGAAGCGCATAGCAGTAAAAGTTTTATTTGATCTGTGATATTTGTATTACTGCTTGAATAAAGGGCAAAGTATTGTAGTTGAAGTTGATAGCAACATCTGTTATTATAAAATTAAGCTTGCTCGTATATTCTATACCAGGGCTCCCCGGAATCTTGCATGTTGGTGAGAAAAATTTAAGTATGTTATATCTTCTCTTCATTTGTTTGTGATTTTCTTCATACATCACTTCTCACCGGCCCCATATGATTTGGTTGTTTTGTTGATCTTTTCTTATGAGCAGAGGATTCCTGCTCCTAACCTAACCCCACAACAATAATTTGAGAAGTCTCTCCGCTGAACCACAATGCATGGCTAACTGTTAAAGCATGATGAACACAACTTGCCAATGCTTTGTCCTCGAGCACCTCGGACAGCAAATGAATGCTCACTGTGGAGATTACGATGCTGCTCTCATTTCATCAATCGTTCATAGATGAGAAGTATCGCGATTTGGATGCGAATATCACGTTTCCAGCATGTTCGATTCTGATACTGTGATCATTGATCAACATTGTCAGTCCCGATAATCAAGCTCGCCGCCGTTGATGAATTGTCAGTTAAATATACATCCGAGGAACGTACATTTCACTGTCAGTAACCACCGGTGTTCCCTGCGAACCTGTAATTACTGTTAACCTCTTCTTTTAGGCAGTTGCAATTACTGTTAAATTTACCAGGCAACTGAAGTCAGACTATCTGTCAGCAACAGAAGGGTCGATGGCACATCACACCGGAACGATGAGCCGTGGTCCATGGAAACACTGAAGCTTGGCTGGCCTTCCAATGGAATGCCTCCAGAGATGCAGAAACCATACAGGTTTGTACTGGAGCGAACTCCTACGTTGCATTCGGTGGGCTGCGGGGGTTTTTTCTTCCCGAAACTGCCTTGCGTCGTTGCGTCCCCCGCCGTCTGATTCCTCGCAATAATTGTACGGTTATGTTGCTGTCAGGAAACGGACGAGAGAGAGAGAGACCTTAGTCGGCGGACAGATGCAGACATTGATGAGGACGCTGGATGGAGTGAGTCGGCCCAAGAGCAGAGCAGTTTGAGTTCGCTCGTGCAGTCGGCCAACAAATTGCTTCGATCAGTTTGAGCTAGAAAATTCTTTGAAACAAATTTGAGCAAGAAAATTTTGGCATATGGTTTAGCATGCGGCACGTCGAACACGAGTTACGCACGCGGTAAGTGGGATGAAAACGGTAGAATCTTTTTTAAAAAACTATTCTCCATCGGCTACTAATAGACTAATATTTACTAGTTTAACTTATTCGATGAAACATCACGCTAAAAAAAATAGAAATTAATTATATAACTAATACGAGCATAATGACCTACTGTACGACTATAACTAAGCTATGAAAGACATGAGTCCACATAGATGTAATCGGAACAAGGTGACTTGTCTCATGATTTGAGTCATACGTATGATTTGTTTGGGTAGCACTATTAGTCGATAATTTCCGTGACTGTTTTTATCCCTAGCGGAGAGTATAGCCGCGACTCCCAGTCCCATGCAGCCGTCCACCAAATGGCCGTGGCCCGGAGGCTGGGTCCGCCTTAGAGCATTTCCAACAGCCTCTCTAAAATAGACTCTTCAAATATACATATAGCCAGCTACCCATTTGATTTAGCAAGTCAAAGTCGTTGCTCGCTTCAACAGCCTCTCTATCTACCCTCTCCATTACAAGTTTATAACAAATAGGACCCATATGTCAGTCTCTATAACCTTCTTCCTCCTCTTCCACCCCATTTTCCCCACTCATACATAAACCTTCCTCCTCCTCATGGACTTGCCTCTGATGCTGCGGCGATGGGCGTGCGGGACGGGCTTCAGTGAGCAGCGGGGCGGGCGGTGGCGGGCCGGCGGCGGGGCGACCGGCAGAGGCCGCGGTTGCGACAAGCGGAGGCGGGGCGCTACGCCGAGCGGATGCCGGCGGCTGCGGCGAGCGGAGTGGCGGGCCACGCCGAGCGGAGGCCGCGGTTGCGACTTGCAGAGGCGGCGCGCTGCGCCGAGCTGATGCCGGCGGCTGCGGCGAGCGATGAGGCGGGCGAAGGCGGCCGGATGAAGACTTCTCCTCCTCATTGCCGTCCCAGCACTTCCACCACTCGCACGGCGTGCCGATGCAGCAGCAGCAGCTGGCGTCGTCCACGCCCATGGTGACGCCGTCAACGCCGCCGCTGTCGACTTCGTCCACCGCGGCGGGCGCCGGGCACGACCTGTTCGAGGCGGCGGAGGGCAGTGCTGGAGAGAGAGAGGCTACTCAAAGGGACCGCGGTGCTGCGACGGATGGCAACGCTGCTACTCCTCGCCATTGCATCAGAGGAGGTAGCGGGGAGAGCATTTGGCCAGCCTTAGGGATGTGGTTGTGGCTGGCTAGATTTAGCCAGTTGGGGGGAGTATTTGGCTAACCATATAGCTTAGCCAGTGGGATGGAGATGCTGTTGGAGGCTATTTTTTCTCTGCTATGGCTAAAATTTGGCTTGGAGAGTCACTTAGCCATTCTCTCGGAGATGCTCTTATGCATGAGTGACCGCGTCACCGCACACAGTCAACTTGGCCTCACCCACCAGGACACTGCGGTTTTCTTCTCTTCTTCCTACGCATGTATGCATTTTGATTGGTTTTGATAACAAATTCAAAAAAAAAAGGTTTGAAAGAAAAAAAATATAAAAATATCTGTGTGCGTAAACATTATACATGTAAATAAATACATTGGAACATTTTTTATCTGAATTTAATCCAAATTCGGGTTGAGTTTATAACATACTATATAAATTTTAGGTGTATAAACTTTATCCGTATAAACTTTAAAAATATTAAATTTAAATCAACTTAAAAAAATATAGAATACACATGTGTGTGCTGAGATCCAAGCGGTTGTTATCCGAAACGCCTAATCGGCGACTAGTCGCGCCCCTACTCCCCCGCGCGGCGCGGCCACGCGCGCGGGGGGCGCGGCGGGCTAGGCGGCTGGAGGACTTACGTGTGTCCGGTTTTTTTGTTGTTCTTTGGTTTTCCGCTGGTTCTTCTGTTTTTTTTTCTTTTCGGTTTTTCTTTGGTTCTTTTGGTTTTTCGGGTTTAATATGTATACAAAGTTTGTATACATGATGTTTTTTGGGTTTTTTCGATTTTTTAATACGTGCGTATACAAAGTTTGTACATACCGTATATAAAGTTTGTACACGTTGTATACAAAATTTGTATATATCGTATATAAAGTTTGTATATATTTTTTACACATAAAAAAATATATACATATAAAAAATATATTTTTTATTAGGTACTACTAATAGTAGTGCTACTGTAGTACTACTAGGCGCGCCGCGCGGGCGAGCCACGCCCCGACTCCTCGTAGGCAGTAATAGTGTAGGAGGCATCAGCAGTACGGAGTAGTTAGGAGTAGTAGTAGTATAGGAGGCAGCATCAGCAATTAGGAGTAGTACTAGTGTACTACGGGACAAGTAGTACTAGGATTGTAGGTGGGAGTGGTGCTGGTCGCGCGCCCACGCCCACGCCCCCGCACGACCAGTCGCCGATTAGGAGCCCAGGTTGGTATCCCATTCCCACCTATTGAATTTGTCCTGATCTAGATGAAAAGCCCTAAAAGCCCCTCAAAAAGCCCAATACGATAGAAAAAAGTCTAGGCCAGCAAAGATAAAGGGGAATAGAAGGGGGAAAATCCTTCTCGTGCAGTAGACGAGTTCCTCCCAGCTCTACTGGGCCTAAAAGTTGGCCCATCGGTTTTCTGGGCCCTCTTCAGATCAACCATAGATTTCTCTAGTAAATAGGAATAAGTTCACTTTGACTCCCTTATTTAGTGACATAATTTGATTAGTATACATGAACCCTAACTATTTAAAACCAATGCAATTTCGCTGATGTGAGTTAAATTACATTGGTTTTAATAGTTGGGGTCGAGATATCCGGTATTCTGATTTAGAGATACGAATCAGATTCGACCACTAATTAATTAAGGTAGTCAAAGTGGACTTACTCCCCAGAAAAGTTGTGGGCAAGCCACGCATTTTGCTACGCCGGCCCGCATAGAGTTCTCTCCTTCTCCTTAGTGGAGAAAGTACGGTCCATTTCATGTGATATCCGATCTCGCTCGGCCTTAATCCTAGCGCCAACTCAGTGTTGCACAGGCCGTAACTTGCGATGGAGATCGGCGGTGGCAATCGTGCTTCCCTTGCATGGGCTGTAGTCACGCTAGGCCGCCCAACCAAATCCTGGTGGATAGGCCCGTAAAGCGGGCTGAATCACCTACGTCTTTCTTTGCATCGAAACCTGCAGGCTGGTTGTGTTCTCTTCAGCCCATTTATTCTCTTCCGCGTTCCGCTACTCTTTCCTTGCCTTCTTTTTTTTTAAGGAATAATTAACTATTTACCACTTTTATAAGTAGTGATAACAGATTTGTCACTGGGTCCACATGTCATAGACACATGCGGCCCATATGTTAGACATCGAGTGGTAAATCTGTTATCATCACATCTTAAGAATGACAAATAGTTAAATGTCTCTCTTTTTTTTATTAGTATAGCACAACTATTCAATGGACTACTAGAAAAGATCTACTCCCTTTGTGGCCGGAGGTGAGGCAAAATATCTACTATGCATCGTCGAAGACCCATCACTAAATTAATACAGAGCTCGATCCGCATGCCGAACTCATGGGCAGTGGGATGGCGAGCCAGTCGCCGGTGATCCTAATCTAAGTACTACGATACCCACTCATACAATCGGGACTAAAGATTATTTTTAGTGCCGGTTTAAAGAAATTGGTGGGTAGGGTCAGGCTCCAATTATCTTTAGTCCTGGTTGGTATAAACAACCGGGACTAAAGAACTATTCTTTAGTCCCGGTTGTTTATACCAACCGGGACCAAAATAGACTGCCAAGCGCGTGCCCTAATTATCTCCTTGCGGTGACCCCTCCCCTTTTTTCTCTCCTTTTTAAGTCTCTCGGTATCCACCTCCAGCGCCTCCTCGATATCCCCTTCCTCCCCTGGCCCTCCCCTTCCTGCTTCCCCTCTCTGGTCCCCCTTCCCCTCCCCGCCTCCTCCTCCTCCTTCCCCTCTCTACTGCGGCCGGTCGGCGGCGATGGAGCGAGGCGGCCGCGTGGCAGCGGCTGGTGGGGCTGCGGCCGTGCGGCGGGGCCGTGGCTGTGCGGCGGCGGCGGAGCGAGGCGGCCGCGTGGCAAGCGGCCGTGCGGCGGCGGCCGATGGGGCCGCGCTCGGCGGGAGCAAGCAAGCGGCCGGCGGCAGCGGCAGTCAACGTTGTTTTTTTTATTTGTGATTCACTGTGATGTACTTTTGTATGGATAATTTTGTGATTTATTTTACATTTGTATGGATCTGTGATGTATAAGATTTGTGATGTTACTTTGATTTGGGGTTTGATTTGGGTATTTGGGGTTTGATTTGGGATATGTATCCCACTTGATTCGGGAGAAAATAAAAAAGAAAAAAAAAAGAGACCATCTCACTACCGCTACCCTCTCTTTGGTCCCGGTTGGTAACACCAACCGGAACTCTTTAGTCTTGGGTATTTTAACCGAGACGAAAGATAGCGCTCTTTAGTCCCGGATTGGTAGTGAAAACCGGGACTACAGAGGGTTACAAACCGGGACTAAAAAGCACTTCTCTATTAGTGTTATCAAGGAAAAAGATTATCATAGGTAGTATCCCGATCCTAATAAATTATTTGTCCGGGGTACTACACTGCCACAGCTTAAACACTGTAATTAATTTTCTAGATACTTATCAATTTGTTGCCATGTGAAATGTGATTTCGCCTAAACAAAACATGTGCTCTGAGCTGTGCCGCAGGTTTGCCTGCCTGGCAAGCCACAACCGGCGGCCGGCAAAACTGGCAGACATACACATGAGTTGTAACCTAGCTAGCCGGTGACAGTTGAGTTGATAACCTGAATGATACGGCTGCAACATTATCACCGGATGTTGAGCCGTACGGTTCATCCCCTCGGACCCCAATGTACGTACGGTTCACTATCCGGATTAAACCAGTTTGCATTCAGGAGTAGCACAATTTGTTATCCTCTTCTTTGATGGCTACGTTTACACCTATTATTCATTTGTGAATGATGGTTTTTCCACGCTCTGATTAACTGATGGTTTCGTTGGTTAATTGATTTAGGTTGCGTTCAAAAGATAAATTGGGATTTAGCTTTTCTAACATGTAATACGAGACAAATATTAGCATATAATTAATTAAATATTAATCACTATAAACTTGAAATATATATATATATATATATATATATATATATATATATATAATATATTTAAAAAAATCTATATAGAAAGCTTTTATAAAAGAAAGAGTTGATTTCATTTTTGGCCACTTTTTATTGCAGTGTTTTGTTTTGTATCATCATTTAATAAATGTTTTCATTTTGCATGTAGATTGACACTTTGGATTACCCTCAACTCTTTTATCCATCTAGTCATCTACATACAATCTGTCATATGTAAAAAAACAGTCTACATACAACTGAGAGAGTTTATTGATATAACGTTTAGGAGTTTGAGAAATATGCTAATGGAGAGCGATAGAGTAGCCAGCTTCCCTGACTTCTCTTTAGAACTCGTATTCGCCTTAGTATACCATGGAGTGAAAACTAGAAGTTGTACTCCCTCCGGTTACATTCTTTACATTTTGGATAAGGTTGTGGTCAAACTTTTTATAACTTCACTATCAATAATTTTATAATTATTTTGTTTAACTATAACACCATATATATATATATATATTTATCTTTCAACGTACTATAATAAATGTAAACATGCATTTATTTACTGTATATATTAAAATAGAAAATTAAGGTTAAATATATGGGCTTGTTCACTTTGCTACCATTTTCAACCTTACCAAATTTTGGCATTACCAAATTTTGGTAATATTGTCAAAATTTTGGCAAGGTTGTCAAATTTTGGCAAGATTTCATATGCACTTACTAAAATTTGTTAACAAACTAAACGTAACCAAAATTTTAGCAACTTAAAAAAAAAGGTATAGTTGAAAATAATATCAAAGTGAACAGACCCTATATTTTGAAGACCATTGTCTAAAATATCGAGAATTATAAAACCGGAGGGAGTATCAATTTGAATTCGTATTCGTCACTCTTGACAGTTGATCTCGTTTTCCCATGCTAATTTTCTACTGCTGCAAATTTGTTTGCCAACTTTTCAAAATACGTACTGTTACCTATCTCTTATTTTGAAAATATGCAGCATTACCTATCTTGCTTCTGGGAACAAAGATGGGGACTCACGAACCACCATACGACTTTGAGACCTGACAGCCTGCATACCGCATTGTCGGAACACAAAAGCGTTTAAAGGTTAGGCTAATTGGCTGTTGTCACGTCGTACCCGGTCAGAATAGTATGTGCCACCATTTACTAGCCAAAAAACCAAAAGAATTAGAGCTTGAATTCCACAAGCAAAATGGGTTAATTTATGGACTAAAAGGCCTTGTCTACATATTGCCAATAGCGACGTCAACAGTCTAGCATTTCTTTCGCTATGATTATGCCGGCTTAGCGCATTTTCAGGCAGTCGACGGTTCACACCCAAATGTCCATCACCATCGTTGTGCCTAATCAACCCTAATCAAATACATCAAGTCATGTACAGACAACCCACAAGTTTGGTTAATACTCCTACCCCTACACCAGCAAAGCTAGTGAGGAAAAAACAAGGAACTTCAATTTATTCTCTCTTTGGATAAAAATATTGGCCACTCATTAGCCATGGTAGCTGACGAGTTACATCTCCCCGTGTCACACACTTCGTCACATGGCCACAAGTTCTCCAAACCCTCAAAATATGTAGAGTATATAACTGAATAATGCACACGTACTGTCCAGATCAGTAAAGTGTTAGTGTGCATCTATCCAAATTAAGACCTTGTTTAGATGGGACTAAAACTTTTAAGTCCCTATCACATCGGATGTTTGGATATTAATTATAAATATTAAACGTAGACTATTAATAAAACCCATCCATAATCTTGGACTAATTTACGAGACGAATCTATTAAGCCTAATTAATCCATAATTAGCCTATGTGATGCTACAGTAAACATTCTCTAATTATGTATTAATTAGGTTTGAAAAATTTGTCTCACGAATTAGCTTTTATTTATGTAATATATTTTGTAAGTAGTCTATATTTAATACTCTAAATTAGTATCTAAATACATGGACTAAAATTAAATCGCCAGATCCTAACACCACCTAAAGAGAATCCCCGGGCTCGTCAGCAGCATCGCTTCCGTGAACCGATGTGCTGTTATTTTAACCAGTTCAGAGCATGTGGAGCACCAATAATTGGAGGCATGCGAGCAACGTTTTCATGGTTCGTCGTTTGCTCCTATTATGAGAGGTGAGGTGGCAGAGATTTGATAAGGACTAATGGTTATACGACAATATATCGTAGTACGATTGCTACAATTATAGGAGTGCTTTCTTGAATCAAGGGGCCCGTGAAAGTTCGTGGCATCGATAGATCAGCTCCTAGCGTTGTAGTACTCGTTAAGTTAAGTACTCATCGGTAGCGAAGTTTGCAGTTCGATCTATTGGTCACTAGTTTTGTTTGCAGCCACAAGTTTTGGTGATTGCAGTTGGTCGCGTTATTACTGTATTCTGATGTGCGAGTGATTCCGAGCACTTTTGCCTTTGTGATCCCCATGAACATTATTGGGATTGTTCTTTATCCGATTCGACAGAATTCAGGATTAGTGAGGCGTCAGCTTTCAGGCTGATAACTGCGAACTGACCTTTACGGGCCCTTTGTATTGTAAGAAAAACGGAGGAAATTTGAAGGATTTTAATTCTACGAAAGAAATTCTTATGAAAGCCTTTGAAACAAAGAATTGGATCTATCCTATCATTTGAAATCCCTATGAAATGAGTAATACTATATAGATTTTGAAGAAAAGTTAGCAAGAGGTTCAACCTGTGGTCCAATCAAATGGTCATTGATGTTTTTTTTCCTGTATTTTGCAATTCTCTATTTACACTTGTATTCCTATAAAAATCCTATATATTTTTTCTATTTCTCTATTTTTTTCATTCATACGATTCAAAAGGGTCCTATGATCTACATCGAAAGCTTGCTGAATAATTACTCGCAGTAGAGATTATCTAGACCAAATGCATAGTATCTCTAACAGGCCAGCTATATGACTAGCCATACCAAATTTTACCTACAGTACATAACAAAAAGTGAAACTATAACCGGCTGGTTATCTAGCTAGCCAAACTTAGTATGTGCGTCGTAGCTAAAATCGGTCAACCATCCGCTCATCCCTTGTCCTTAGGGCTGTACATAGAGCCTGCTTTGACTTGGCTCATTTTAAGATAACAAGTTAGCTTGGCTTGTTATCCTATCGAGCTAAAAACTAACTCGGATCGGATTGTTTGCCTGCTTAGGCTGGCTTGTTAAGCTCACGAACCAACACATTCAGAACAACATCAACTTAAGTATACAAATATTTGCATACAGTCTAAGTAGCAAACTAATATACGAATTAATAAAAGTATCATTATTTCCATACTTCTATACAATCAACCAAAACTTCCATATA
The DNA here is from genome assembly GCF_034140825.1 of Oryza sativa Japonica Group. Lineage (NCBI taxonomy): Eukaryota > Viridiplantae > Streptophyta > Magnoliopsida > Poales > Poaceae > Oryza > Oryza sativa. The sequence continues at coordinate 28,949,524 of NC_089041.1, read as the reverse complement.
ATCAATTTAAATATACAGTTCTATGATCGAACAAAGCAACGCAAGACGATAAGTGGACGGAAGGATGAGTCTGAGACTCGAGAAAGCCACATGTCATAGGTGAAGATAACATGCTCCCTCCGTTTCAAAATATTTGACACCGTTGACTTTTTAGCACATGTTTGACCGTTCGTCTTATTCAAAAACTTTTGTGAAATATGTAAAATTATATGCCTACATAAAAATATATTTAACAATGAATCAAATGATAGGAAAAGAATTAATAACTACTTAAATTTTTTGAATAAGACGAACGGTCAAACATGTACTAAAAAGTCAACGGCGTTAAACATTTCGAAACGGAGATAGTATGTACTAGGATTGGAATCCTAGGGTTAGAGATGTGTTTTAATTTCTTTGTTAGAATGTTGTGTTTGTTAACCTGTTGCTTGCCTTGGCTCTTTTTGCTTGCAAGCAGGTCAGGAGCTACCTCATTACACCTAACGAACTAGAACCTTAGCTCAAGTCATTAACAAATCAAAACGAGTTTGAACTAAGGGCCTGTTTGAGAAGCTTTGGTAGCTGTAGATTCTCCAAATTCAAAAGATCCCCCAAACAGTCAGTTTTTTAAGCCAGATTCTGAGAAATTATAGTTGTAGAATCTAAAAATAAACTAGAAGCATTTTTTCATATTCTCAGAATCTGGATACCAGCAAGCAATTTTTCAGAATTTTAAACTCCGCCAAACATGTCCGAAACTAGCCACGAGCTGAGTAAGCTAGCTACCGACGAGCGCTTTTTTTTTGGGTCTAGCCTTACTTCCTCCCCTCTCTCTTAGGCCATCCCCAACCCAGAAACTATAAAGTATTTTTCATATTTACCATGTTATATAGACACCATGCATAGAAACTACGAATCCAATGGATGGTGTCTTCAAATTAAATTATCATCTAATCATCTCCTTTATCTTTTTTTTTTATCTACCTATCCTCTTGTTTTCATTCTTAATTCTTGTGTAGAAATGGTTTCTTGCATAAGAAATTTTTTCTTCATCTTTTTACCTCTCCCCTCGTTAACTCTCTTGCCATATCAGATTTTTCTCATGTGATAATATATTTGATGCTACAGACATTATATAACATGAAATGAAGGGTCGGGGACGCCGGCTCGTCCGTTCGTCTCGTCCCTCCACCTCCCGCCCTCTGTGGTACTACAGTCCCAAGCAGCCGAGCTCCAACTCTGCACCATCATGAAGCTCCCTCTGACGGCATCAACCCAGGTAACAACGTGGAGATGTGTTGATGACAGACTATAGGAGTATTGGCTTGAAACAAGGAGCCTGTGAAAATTCGTGGCATCTACTCTAGCGTTGTATTCGCTCACTATTCATCAGTAGCTAAGTGTGCCATTTCGTTGATCAGTAGTTTTGTGACATCCACAAGTTTTGACGATTCCAGTTGATCGCTTTGTACCATTTTGATGTGAGAATGATTTGGAGCACTTCTTTTATCACCGTGATCCTCCTTACTAACATTATTGGTTGTTACATTTCAGGATTAGTGAGACGTCGGATTTCAATTGATAGTACAATCGTGAACTGACATCCATTCATAGAAATGTACGTAGAATTTATCACTTGGCCATAAATAAGGCCCTGCTGGATAACTACACCTCTTCGAAGAGGTTATCTCGGCCACAGGCTTCGCCATCAGAGAGGAAATTAGAACACCACGCATTATTATTCTCGCCATCAATCCGACTGGACACTGAACTTTTACGCGCTTGCGAATTGAAACCGATTGGCGTCCTTTTACAGTTATCTGAACTTGGATCGGCATGTACATTACATTTTGAACTTGTCATGCCGCCAGGCGATCGCCGTCACACGAACCCGTGCACGGCAACGCCTCCGGGAGCTGAGGCCGACGGCGAGGGTGGCGGCGGACCACCGCAATAAAGCGCAGGAAAAGCGTCGGCGTCCGGTTGCGCCGGGGCATGGGGCCAACGGGACCGGGCCGGGCGGTGGTCAGGTTCATGGCTGCATGCAGTCTCTTGCATGCAAATATAGTGGTTAGCTCTTTACTTGTTTGTCTTATATATTTTTTTTCTATGTCTAAATCTGTGTTAGGTTTATAGCTCGTTTTTCATCTTTTCTCTCTTCTTTCATCTACCTCAGCATTCAATCTTTTTATAAATCTTTTTATAGCCCCTATTATACTGCTCTCACGCAGGGCCAATCCAACGACCAGGTCACATGGCAACTGTACCAACATGTACTCTGGTGATCAGCGCCTAGAGCACGGCCAAACAGTAGGTGTGGCCTATCGCTACAGTCCAGGTCACCCCGTGCTAGTATCATCATCCATGGAGATATCATATCAGATCAGATCTCGAAGCTACCCGATAATGCACACATCGACTCGCCGGCCCTCTTATCATCCCCCAGCTCCTACTATGAACAATTTTAAACATGATCTCAAACCTCATAGTTTGAATTCCTTTTGAGAAGTCTAAGACTACTCTAATGCCTTTTCTTCTTCCTGTGAAGTATCCAAACGACTAATTTGACAAATGTCTTTATTTTGAGTTTATGTCAGATTTCATATAGCATGACATTTAATTACTGTGTTTTTTTTTCTATTTTTCCATTTTTTTTTCTTAATTTCTTATACGTTCTAAAGGAGCCCAAACGAACGGATGGCTGCTGAAGCCTGGAGAAAGAACAACGTTAGGTAGGGGATAATGTTCCCTTTTGCAAGTGGCGCCTAGTACTTCCTCAGTCCAAGAAAAAAAGGTAAATCCTAGATTTTCGTGTCCAACTTCAACTGTCCGTCTTATATAAAATTTTTTTATAATTTGTATTTTTATTGTTGTTAGATAATAAAACATAATTAATATTTTATGCATGACTTGTCTTTTTAATTTTTTTTCATAAATTTTTTAAATAAGACGGACGGTCAAACGTTAGACACGAAAACCACGGTTTGTCTTTTTTTTTTTTTATAGATGGAGGGAGTAGACAGTAGCCTCTGAACGGTGTTCCGATGACGCGTTCGAGGTACGCACGACACGATGATAGCGAGAACCGCCACAAAAGCGCAGTGCCAGCCTCTCTCTCTGCCCATCCGCGACGGGTTCGCACCAGCAGCAACTTGTATAGCTGACTCTGTTTTTTTTTTAACGCCACTTGCATAGCTGACTCTGGCTTCCAACAATTTTCAGCGAACCAATTGGCATCGTTCCATGAGAAGCTGTGTAAACTAAGAACTGGTCGACTGTTTTATCGGGCAATCGATCGAGGGAGGAAAAGTCGAACGGCAGCTCTCGTCCACAAGAGAGGCAAGATTTTCGTCCATCCTGTGTCATCTGACGCCGACGAGTCGACGAACTTCAGTATCTTGTATTCTTGTCCGCTCATCATAGCAGGGAATTTTTTGCCTCTTATTTTCCAGCCCAGACATCACCAAATCGTGCTTACATACCACCTCCATGACGCCGTCCATGAACAAATACATCCCAAAAAAACCCAAACAATTCGCCGACGGGAGACATCACTCACACGGTTACACTGAACAACACAAGAACAAATCTCGATTGCAATTTGCAAGCACGCGGCAACGAACCAGCTCACCCTCTCGTCGGCAGCTCAGATGGCTGCCGGAGGCTTCATCGCCGGCTCGAGCCTGGCCTTCCAGAACCGGGCGGCCTCGGCGCCGTAGCCTTTCACCACCTCGACGACGGACACCGCGTCGGCGATCTTGAACACGCAGACCTTGGCCACAATGCCGCCGTTCTCGCCTTTCACGTACACCGGCCCGGTGCCCTTCTTCCCTTCTCTCGTTACCATGTACCCTTCCTTCTTCCCGGCCTCCTCCACTCGGGATAGCACCGCCGCCGCCGGCTCGCCGACGAACACCCGCTCCTTCCCCGGCTCGGCGCCGAAGAGGCCGGAGAGGTCGGAGCCAGGGGAGCATGCGAGTATGTCGAACGCCGTCATGTCCCGGGCCATGTCGTCCTCCTTGAACTCGGTCTTGAATTTGGCCTCCTCGTCGTGGCCGTGCTGCATCAGCTGCGCCATCGCGAAGTGGCTCGCGTCCTGGCGGAACCACGGGTGGGTGATGATCTCCTCCGTGTCAATGCGGGTCGCCGGGTTGGGGTCCAGGATGCGGCGGACCAGGCACCGGAGCTCCGGCGAGAACCAGGCCGGGCACCGGAACTTGCCGGCGTAGATCTTGCGGTACATGTTGACGAGGCTGGCGTCGTTGAAGGGGAGGTACCCCGCGGCGAGCACGAAGAGGACGACGCCGCAGGACCAGATGTCCACCTTCGCTGGGTTGTACCCCTTCCTCGACAGGATCTCCGGCGCCACGTAGGCCGGGGTGCCGCAGAGGGTGTGGTGGAGGGCGCCGTCGGCGACGGCGCCGAGGCCGAAGTCGGCCACCTTGAGGTCGCCCGCGTCGTCGAGGAGGAGGTTCTCCGGCTTGATGTCGCGGTGGTACACGCCACGGGAGTGGCAGTACCGGACGGCGGAGATGAGCTGCCGGAAGTAGTGCCGCGCGAGGTCCTCCGTCATGCGGCCGGACGCGTCGAGCAGGGAGAAGAGCTCGCCGCCGGCGGCGAGGTCGAGGACGAAGTGGACCTTCTTGCGCGTGGCCAGAATCTCGCGGAGGCGCATCACGTGGCGGTGGCGCAGCCTGGGGAGAATGGCCGCCTCCCGCTCGATGGGCGCGGGGCGGAGGAGGACATCCTCCTCGCCGCCGCGGAGGCCGCCGCCGTGGCGGGGGTTGGGGAAGGACTTGATGGCGACGTCGCGGCCGGTGAGGAGGTCGCGGGCGAGGTACACCTTGGCGGAGGCGCCGCGGCCGAGGAGGCCGCCGAGCTCGTACCTGCCGAGGAGTACCCTCCCGGCGGCGGTGGCCTCGTCCCCAGCCGCCGGCGTTGATGCGGCGGGTGGGACGGAGCCGGTGGAGGGCGGCATCGTGGCGGCGGTGTCTGCTCGTCCGGCGCCGTCGTCGCGATCGGTCGCGACAGAGGAGGGGGAATTTTGAGGCTCTTTGCGGGTGGGGAAACCTGGGGGAAAATCAGAGGATTGATGAAAAGCTCGCGACTCCTCTCTGGGATTTGGGGGCTCGTTTTGAGTTGGAGAAGATTTGGGTGCGAGCGCGTGGCGGTATTTATCCGTCTCGCGGTTGGTCGCTGCGGGAGGAGACGGGACTCTCTCGGTGACACTGCCGGGTGGGCCCGACGGCACATTGGCAATGGTAGCAACCGAGAAAGTTCACGTCATCACAACACGTACTTATCAATGTTTATTACTCTCTCCCATAATATAGCAACCTAGTACCCGTTGCTATATTATGGGACGGAGGGATTATGTTTAGTGGTGTTCGTATACGGTGTGATTGCGTTGCTATTATATGATTATCATAAAATCTATTTAGAGAGGCCTCCCGTTTTTGCCTTAACCAGCGACGCCTAAATATGGAGAAGACGTGGAGTCTACTACATCGTACTCGTACTACATGCATGCATTTTTTTAATAGACATGCATGTATTTTTCCTCTTCAAACAAAGTTTTCTCTCAAATTATTTATCCGATCTACAATCCAATTACGCCATTGTGTTTGTTACAATTAAATTTTCATAACAAGATCTTACATGATTATATTATGATAAAAAAATATTTATATTTATAAATTACTTTTATTATATATATAAGTTACTTTTATCATGTATATAAGTTACTTTTAGATTTAACTAAATTACTTCTTAGACATATAAAAGTAAATTCAATAAAGTCTAAAAGTAATGCACATATATTATAAAAGTAACTTAAAAACAAAACAGAAGTAACTTTGTCACGACATTAGAAGTAAATTCGTTGTAGGGATAAAAATATGACTTCACGTCCAATGAAAAAAGGCATTCATTAGAGTTACTTTCTTTTTATTATAAGTTACTTCTATAATATATGTAAATTACTTTTAGGCTTTATTGAATTTATTTTTATATGTCTAAGAAGTAATTTAGATATATGATAAAAGTAATTTATAATTTTTCATCAAAATATAATCATGTAAGATCTTGTTATAAAGAATTAATTGTTACGAACACAACGGTGCAATCGGATCGTATATCGGATGAGTATTTTAAGAGAAAATTGCATTTAAAGTATAAGTGGATAGTATCTCTCTTAGATGGAGTGGTACCACTAGCTGTATAGTTACGTCTTATGATTATGTGTACTGTTCTGATTTTCAAATTAAAATTAAAATCATGTGTGCTGTCGTGCGTGTTTGGTGCAGAGAAGAAACGATTATGAATTGTTCTTTTTTTAGGAAAAAAACGCCTCTAATTAAATTGTTCTTTTGAAAAGAAAAACACTTAAATAAATTATTGTAGTGGACTGGTTGGGTAGCACTGATCGAGTAGGAATAAATTGATGCCCGAAATAGTACCATTTGGAAGGTGTTATTGATGTAGAACAGCAATGTTTGTTTCACTTAAGCGAACATTTAAGCTCCAGTTGGAACAAGTGCAATTTTAAAACAAACATTTAAGCAAGGCGTCTTTGCATTGCTGGCAAAAATACTTTCCAGCACCATAAAGATCGAAGTCCTTTCGTATAGTCGAGTTTAAAACGTTTCGAAGCCCGTATACGTCACACAAGTGACACAAACATCTCAAAGCGAAAATCTAGATATATATAGATCTACAGTCGCGTACCGTCACAGATATATCCATCCGTCCGATATCTGCATCGCACAACTCGAGAAAGAGAGGATCGATAGAGATACAACTCGTGGAGCAGACGGACGCAAAGGGGAGCATCACGTACGTATGCGTCCAACGACGCGGAGGATTCCCACCTGTTGCACGGTTCCATTTTCACCACGGGAAAACAGCATGCAGCACAAATCCACCCTTTCCTTTTCAATGCCTCTTCTGTTTTCCTTTTCTTTTCTTTTACGAAAGACAGTAAAAACGTGATCGTTTATATTATTATATGAACACGAGTACCTTGTTTCTACCGAAGTTCTACTCACTTCTTTTATCTTAAAAATAATTAATCTGTATATGTTCAGATTCGTTGTATTAGAAAGTATCTTCTATCTAGATTCATTGTACTAGCTAGTGATCTTTATCGGTCTCTAGCTGTACAATGGGTGTTGTGAAACTATCATGAAGGGTATGGAGTGTACTTGTTCGTCTCTCAATGGGTCGGAGTCTCTGAAAACGAAACAGGGATGACCATGACAAGGTGATTTGGTTGTGCAAAGCGGAACCAGAAAATAGTTCACACTAAAAACGTCTTTTGGCCCAATCTAGTAGCTAGAGTGTTTAATTCTCTCCCCGATATTTGCTCAAGCCGGGCAGAGTGTCACATGCATTCGGCAATTGCGTGGATGAGCAATTGGCAGATGCATGAAACCGGCCGGCAAGCTCGACGAATTGGGAATGCAAGCTTATGGCATTGGCAAATGCAGATTTCCAGCTTCAGATGGTGATTTCGGTCAAACAGAGGAGCGTACAGTAGCTGGCTGCTTTGTTTGATCATGTAAGGTTCCAGCTGTTGTAATGAGAATTGAACAAGCTTATCAAATGATAATTGTGGTCCACAACTGATACGTTGCTGGCAACATGGACAAGTACTCATATATACATAGTTCTTCTCTCAAAAAAACAAGTATATGGCGTGCTACCGTCGCCCTGGCGGTTTGGACTGTTGCTTCATCCTCCCTACACGTACTGTGCACGTCTTGCACCTTCTCTTCCAAGTACTCTAACTAGTAAAACGTACTCTATAGTCTACTTCGTATGTACTACGAACATTTCTTTGAGAAAATAATTAGTAGCCGCCGATCGAGAAGAAAAACATCATGTTCGATCTAGTATCAACTAAACTCTCCAGTGTATTTCGGCGGCTTGGAATTTCCATGTGTTTTGTCCGAGTTAAGGAACTGTACCAAGTCCATATGTCCAGGAAATAAATAAATAATGGACCAACAATTTAACTGTCACTGTTTTTGCGCATTGTACACGTTGTTTCTTCTTCTTCTTCCAAGCATGCAGCCAAAAAGGACCAAAGTCCTCCCAATATACAGCTGCTAATTAATTACCCTATCTATGAAGCATCAACGTCATCGATCTTTCCTGGTGGTTTCCTGAGATATTACTGTACCGTTTAGCTCTCTTTTGACCTCACAAATTACCCCAGTTTTTCCACGAATTCACTGATGAATCCACGATTGATCAAATCTAGCAGATCGACCGCCGCCCGCTGGAAAATGACACCCAATTAGAGGGTGGAATCAGCTGTCTGTTTCACTAAAAAAGTTGAAAACAATTTTGTATTGTCGTTTATGTCAAATCGAAATACGTCATGGCCCCTTACTCTATGTTATCAACGTCGCGACGTCGTGATCATACCAACAAAGGCATTCGCAAAGCGTACTTGCTAATATTGTTTGGTGATAATTGTTACTCCTACTACGGTGCAATTTTTTTTTCTACCGTGCACCGCGTCACGGCCACAGTTTAGCCCTTGGCACGTCGCACGGGCCGGCCGTACGTGTCTCGCCACCATAGAAAAAGGCTAATGATTCAGTTTTTTTTTTCTGTTTTGGTAACAAAAGGCTAATGATTCAGTAGCTCCACCTGTTTTCGTTTGTTTGTCATGCGAGAAAACAAGATTAAGAAGGTTCGAGATCCACGAAATTAAGCCTCGCCATCGTCACAGTCACAGATGCAGTACAACCGTGAAGTCCCGTTCGGTGTGGCCTATTTCTTGCAGCCTGCTACTATGTGAGGCTAGCAGTCTAGAGTAATTTTACAATTCTTGGGAAGATATTATGAGGAACCAAAATTTAGTATTAAATTTAGTATCTCATAGTATCTAGATACTAAGAGTTATTAAATTTACATTAAAAAAAAGTACCTACTCATCAGTCTATCACTACTAAGTACATGTTAATCTTGTACCGCATCAATGCCTTAATCTTGAGTTCATCCAGAGCATCCTTTCCGTCTTTAGTGCAGCGTCCGGGCTACGCACCAACTTTGCCAAATGCTTGGTTACTCCGATCTGTTGCTCGGCTAAGGACCTGGAACTGGTTCAGCCTTGCTTTCCTTGCTCGATTTTTTATTTTCCTTGCACCTACCTCAGCATTCCGCTGTCCGTTCGCAAGTTGCCAAAGACGGCCCTGCAACCGTTTGTGGATAAAGTCTTCCATCGACTTCCACCATAGAAGGGACGACTCACCACTCTGGTTGGTTGCTCTATGCTGGTCCAGTCGGTTCTCTCCTCCAATTCAGTCCATGTGTCTATGGTGATCCTGCCTTCCAGTCCAGGTTATTAAGGCCATTGATAAGAAGCGTCGCGCCTTCTTGTGGACGGGTATGGACTCGGCTCATGGGGGCAGTGCCGAGTGTTCTGGACGAATGACTGTCGTCCCAAAGCTTTTAGTGGTTTGGGAATTCATGATCTTAGGATGGCAGGGTTTGCCCTGTGCCCCTGTGTATTCGTTGGCTCTGGCTTCAGCGTTCAGAGCATCCCTACTGGGATGGCCTGAAGGCCCCAGCCGAGCAGACCATTTTCGACATGTTCGAGGCGTCCACCTTCTTCATGCCGGGAGATGGCGAGTCAATACTCTTTTTGGTTTGAACAATGGATCGACGACCGCTCGGTGGCCTCCTTGGTTCGAGATCTCCTCTTCGGCGTGCCCCAACGCCTTTGAGGCTCACGCACAGTTGCTTTTGGCCTGTTTGGCGAACAATTCCTGGGTTTCTGACATCCGCGGCGCCCTCACTGTCCATGTCATCTCCTAGTTTCTTCTTATTTGGGATGTGGTGCTTCACATACAGCTCTTGTCGGGCATCGGGGATCGTCTTGTGTGGCGTTGGATGAGTGACCAGCGCTACTCGGTGCGTTCGGTGTACCAGGCGTTCTTCTATGGCCAACACTTTTTTGCATGTGTTGATCTCCTCTGACATGCAAAGGGTCCTGCTAAATACATGTTCTTTTTTTTTTGCATTTCAGTAGCGCTACTGGACGGCAACCTCCTCCAGAAGTGTGGCATCGATGGCCACTTGGCCTGCCCCTTTTGCGATCAGGAGCTTGAGACGGCGAACCACATCCTTCTCGATTGTGTGTTCACTCGGCAAGTCTGGCTCCATGTGTTATCACTCCTGGCTGAATTGCTCTCTCCCCCTCCCGTGGCAGCTAGCTCCAGGACTGGTGGTCTTCCTCCAGGGCCTGCTTGCCTGAGCATCTCTACGCCAATTTTGACTCCCTGGTTCTCCTGTTCTCTTGGTAGCTATGGAAGGAATGAAACTCTAGGGTTTTCAACTCCGCGCTCTCTTCGATCTCGGTGCTGTAGTCCATCCTTTCGGAGGGTAATATGTGGCCTCTAGCTGGCGTTGCCGCTTTTGGGAATTTGTTGGGAGTGTAGCGTGGCTCTGCCCCTTCCCGCTATTAGGAGTTGCGTTTAACCGCGGTAGTAATCTTTTCCTGGCTTCGGTTTTTGTTTTTCTTTTTCTCTCTTTCATTGGCATAAGCCAGTCTGATTGATTGCATTATTTAATAAAAACTCTTTTTCTTCTAATATATTAACGTGTAAACCTTTTGTGTGTTCGTGAAAAAGGAATAAGTGAAAAAAAAAATCTTCTCGTACCGTATCTCTCAAACTCAACTGTTTGAAGCCTGAAACGTGACCCAACCGCGCCCAAGCAAGTCCCAACCACACGATGATTCGTGTACGACAACGTAGCGCGAACGCGGATGCGGATGGGCCGTGTGCCGCCGCGCCGTGGGTGGGAGGGAGGGAGGCTAGTCGCTGTTCCCCCGTACGCGCGGCTCGATCCATGTGAGCGCCGTACGTGTGGGCGACCGCTCTCCTGGTTCCTGGACCACGTACGCATGCGCGTACGGTGCGGCGCGCCGCGCACACGGCAAAACCACGATTCCACGGCTCGATTGCCCGCAGATTTCTCGCTACGAGCTTAGCGTGTCGTACTCCTTCCAGTATGGATTTGTCCGTCTATAATTTCGGACGAAGTAGTAAAATTCCTTCGTTTTCCTGGCTGGATCCGGAGAGTTTCTGGTTGCCGCAAGCCGGCAGTTTCTGCTCGGAATATGCTTGGGCATCCACCGGAAAAATCCCGTGCATCTGGCATCTTTGCTTATTGGGCCAGCAGTGTTGTACGTGAGTTCTGATCCCACCACCACCAGCCCAAAGAGAGTTTGGTTACGTTTGCAGCTGCCCAGAGAATTCTTCCAGCTCCAATAATGGAGAACGTACGACCCCACGTGTAAGTGATGTTACTAGTGCATCATCGCAATTATAATTTGGAGTTTATTAGTACTATATTTTTCAACATCATCGCAATTATTTGGAGTTTATTATAGTTTTCAAGTATTGGCAAGATAGTAGTTCTAGTACACTAATAAAAAGAAATATCCAATCAGGAACAGCGTCTGCGTTCGTGCTACTCTCGACACGTCCACGTCGCATATGTCTCCGTGGCGTTACATCATGCCGATGCTTTCATTGATGCTCCATCCTCATCATACTTGACGCTAATGCGCACCACCCATATCATACGTGTGCTGCTTTTCGCTGATGCGTGCTCCTTGATTAACCATGGTGATGGACTGTTCGTCTAGGTGTATGGCAATATGGCATGGTACGGGCTTTGCTTTCATATACTTCTTGAAACGGCATATATGTAATGTACCTATTCCGTTTCAGATTATAAGACTATTTAGTATTATCTATTTATATAAATGTTAATATATATATCTAGATTTATTAACATATATATTAATGTGGGTAATACTAGAAAATCTTATAATATAAAACGGAGAAAGTAATAGAAATTTGCTCTGCCATCATTGATAAGCTGGCCGGAGCTGAACTGTAAACAGCCACCGCATTGCGTATCTTCAGTAAAGTGACCCATACTCAATCATCAATCATGTATTCATGTCGGGGACTTGGGTCGATGTTCAGGCCTGATATTTCTCAAGAACCGGTGGTGGCTCGCGTTCGGTTCAACTGCTCGAGCAGAAAGACGAAGGTTGATATATCCATCCCATTTGAGAGCATGGAATGTATTGGTCGATTTGGTTCCTACAATCGAGTATACCAGCCGTTTCCGGTTCAGAAATGTAGTACAGTACTATAATGCTGCAGTGTCGACGACTTGTTTATTCAGTACTACTATCACTAGTTTATTTCGAATTGCACATGAGAGAATGGAGTTTATACTTTATAGGCAAGTGTATTGAACCTGGACAGACAGCACGTCCGTCTACGATAAGGCGGAGCAACATATTTTTTCCATCCACGCAAACAACGTGATTCACCTTCAGACGCATTGGATTGCACGTGAACTCGGAAAACTTCTGATCTGATTCCAGCAGTTCAGCCTTGAAGAAAAGCTGCTGCTTGCAGGCAGCGATGCTTGGTCTAACCCAACCCAAGCACGTAATTTGGGAATCATAACCCTACGGACAGACAGACAGTAAATGGTTTACGCCGTGGAATTGTTCATTTGTTCTTGCTACTGTAGTATGAAAAGGGCACGTCATCATGTTTATGGCTTTTTTGGATCGGAGCTACATGGGTGTTTGGTTTGCTACCCATTTTTCTCTCACTAGTCAAATTTTACGCTAGTGCTGTATTAAATTTGGTAGTGCCAAAATATTGGCAGGGAAAAATTGGCTCCAATCCAAGCTTCTGCAGTAGGGCGAATTCGGGGACATGGGTGTTGCATGAACAAAGCAGCAAGCAAGAAGAAATTTTTGCAATAGAGAACCGATAGAGGATAGTAAGTAACGAGTTGCTGAAACGGCCCTATGTCCACACAAGGCCCGGTGTATCACGAAAAGGGCCCATTAGTCAACACAAGACCCAGTCCATTAGGAAAAAGGGCCTATATGTCCACTGGGCCCAGTCTATTTAGGAGAAAAATGGCCCATATGTCAACACAAGGCCCAGCCCATTAAGGAAAAAAGGTTTCCATTTGGCAACACAAGACCCAGTAAATTCGGTAAAAATGATATAAAAAAAAGGAATAAGTTCATCTGAGGTCCCTTAACTTGTCAACGAATCCGATTTCCGTCCCTCATCCGGAAAACCACACACAACGGGTCCCTCAACTATTAAAACCGGTGCAGATTAGGTCCCTCGATATTTTGAGGGCGGTTTTGGCTGACGTGGCGCCTACGTGGCTAATTTGACTTAGTCTTCATCTGACGTGGCACTGACGTGGCGCTTACGTGGCAATTCGATCCAGAAAAAATAATAAAACCCATAGGACCCACATGTCAGTCTCACACAGAAAATAATAAAAAAATGGTGGGACACACATGGGCCCCACATGTCAGTCCAACTCACCCCTCTTCTTCATCCTCTCTCCCCCATCTCCCCTCTCTTCATCTCTCTCTCCTCTCCTCTCCTCTGTCATCAGGCGACGGAGAGGCAGCGGCGATGTGGCCGGACAACGGTGCCTATGCGGAGGAGCTCGGCCGAGTGACAGCGGCGCCGATGCGGCGGGGCGCGACTGAGTGGATGCTCCGCGCGAGCGTGGCCGTGCGGCGGCGCCGGCCCCGGCGCGGGCACAGCGCGGGTCGCGCCCTCGGGGGTGCGGAAGGGCAGTGGTGCCGATGCGGAGGAGCTCGGCCGAGCGACGACAGCGCCGATGCGGTGGGGCGCATGGCCGGAGGAGCCGCGCCGCCCGAGCAGCCGCGAGCGCCACTCCACGGCGACCGGCGCCATAGGAAGAAGAAGAGAACCGAGGAAAGAAGAAGAAAATGTTGCCACCAAAATTTATCCCAGGAAAGCAACACAAAAATTCACCTGCTGCTGCGTCTAACTCATGCAGCAACGCTGCTGCGTGTGCATCTACGCAGCAGCCAGCAGCTGCTTCGAGGCAGCGTCACCACCAGCCGGCCGGAGAGACGACGATGACGATGACAGCTGCCTGCAGTAGATCGGGAGGAGCAAAACGTAGAGAAGGAAAAACAGCATAAAAGAAATACGATAAAAATTTGGTGTCGATTGATTCCGTGTTGTTCTTTCCAACCGCGCCCCACCGCATCGGCGCCGCCGTCGCTAGGCCGAGCTCCTCCGCATCGGCACCGTTGCCCTTGCGCACCGTTGAGGCCGCGACCCGCGCTGTACCCGCGCCGGGGCCGGCGCCGCCGCACGGCCACGCTCGCGTCGAGCCGCCGCTCAGCCGCGCCCCGCTGCACCGGCGCCGTCGTCGCTCGTCCGAGCTCCTCCGCATAGGCCCCACTGTCCGACCGCACTGCCACCGCGTGCCGCTGCCTCTCCGTCGTCTGAGGAGAGGAGAGGAGAGAGAGATGAAGAGAGGGGAGATGGGGGAGTGAGGAGGAAGAAGAGGAGGGGTGAGTTGGACTAACATGTGAGGCCCACCATTTTTTTATTATTTTCTGTGTGAGACTGACATGTGGGTTCCACAGGTTTTATTGTTTTTTCGGATCCACGGGTTTTATTGTTTTTTCGGATCGAATTGTCACGTCTGAAGACCGAGTTAAATTAGCTAGTTGAGGGACAAAAAATCATGCGTCGACAGCAGGGTTCGAACCTGCGCGGGCGTAGCCCAACAGATTTCAAGTCTGTCTCCTTAACCACTCGGACATATCGACGGTATGATTTTTGCTCGACTTCAAGTCTTTATATCTATTAATTCTGAACACAAGTACTATTAAGGGCCACAAGAAATGCATTTCGCTATACTTCAAAAGCACGCAGTACGTGATAAAACTTTGTGGTTCCAACTATGTGTAACTTCGCACGTTTCTACGGACACTTGTAGGTAACAATCATGAGCAAGAATAATTAGCAATACCTATATTTGGTGGGTAATAAATAAGTTAAAGTTTAGACTTATAGTAATTATTAGGGATTAATAATTGCACACAATATGAACGGTTAAAATCAAGCATGGGAAAGTACTAACAGCTCATCTTGTGGCCTCACTCATGTTAAGCATAGTTGCAAATTTATAGAAAGGACTGCAATACCGTCAGTTTTACGTTCCTAATCCGCAACCAGTCATCCTAGAGAAATCATGTGTGAGAGGGCAATAACAGATTCAGAGGACGCAGGGCCAGAACCAACTAACATACATGAACATGGAAATAGTGGTCACAACATTCATCACCTACTGTTTCAGGCTTAGGTAAACCTTGGGCAGATAGGCTCTAATCTGATCCTCTATTTCTCTTGCTCTTGCCTCTTGGCTTGTTTTGCCAACAAAACTGAAAGCCCTGTGAAGGCAAATTTCTTCCTTTTTCCTGACAATATCTTCTGAGAAGTTATATCACTGTTACAGAAAACAGCATTCCTCCGGTTCAGGATCTGACCAAGTGAAACATTTGAAGCTTCAGTTGTATCATCCCAAACGCTTTTGTCATACCCATCAGGTCCCATTAGCTTCAGATTCAATATCTGCCCAATTGACAGTGTTGGCTTCAAGAAGCTCTTTGAAACGTCAGTGATATCTGCTGCATTTTTTAACTTGGAAGAATCATGAAATGAGTGCCTCTTGTAGCCACTCTCAGATAGCCATCTACGAACAGACTCTTCCACTGCGAGCTTCCCCCGATTGGCAGCGTGTGCCCTCTTCAGAGCATCCTGCAGTGCAATTTTGCATTTCTCAAATTCCAATTTAGCTTCCTCCAGCTTGTTGAGCGAGTTGGATTTTGATCGGTTGGCTTCTTCCACCTGCAACATTGCCGCTTCAATCTTCTTCCTCGAGCTGACGTCACACTCTTGAGCTTTTGAAGCAAGCTCAAAATACTTTTCCAAGGACAAGTTCACTCCATCAGTACCCTGGAGATCTCCAGCTGAAGCTTCACCGCTAAGTAGGGCCTTGATCTCAGCAAGTGCAAGAGCTTCTGCTGCTCTTGCTGCATCTTCCATCTTCTTGGCTGCAAGACACCTCACCTCAGCGGTTGCAATGCTTGCCTTTGTCTGCTCAATTTCGGCAGCCAACATCGTAGCTTCAGATTTCGATGCATTTGATGCGCTCTTGAGCTGCTCTATCTCTGATGTCACCTTCTTGATCTCCATCAGAATGTGTGACGAATCCTCGCGCCTTCTTTGCCTATCATTCAGCGTTTGCAGCTTATGTGTAGTGCGATCCAATTCACCCTCCAGCGAAGAGATCAAGGATGTGTTGGAGCAAACCTTCTCTCGACTTCTCTCCACCAAGATTTTCTCTTTTGCTATCTCATTGCACAGCGACTCAACGGAGGCTCTTATCTCGGCTAGATCAGCTGTGGTTCTGGTCAAGTACGCTTTTGCCTGCTCAAGCTGCATTAGCACTGAACTTGGAGGCTGCAGATTCTGTGAATCCAGGCCACCCAATTCCCCATCAGTTTCAACATTTTCAGAAGAGCGCCTCTCCTCAGGCCCTGCACCTGGTGCTTCAGTTTGGCCCGGGTGTCCAGTGATGGCTGAATCATTCTGCACTTTTAGCTTCAAGTCCGAAATGATCCTTTTGGAGGACTCTAATTCTTTGAGCACATCAAGCGTCTGGCTTTCCTTGATGATGAGCTCCTTCTCTAGCTGCAAGGTCTGCCCATTCATCTGGTCATGTTCCTGCAATCGGATTAGTAGCATAAGACAAAAGGGAGCATACAAATACTGATGCAGATTTGCAAGCTGATTTTGCTAATACAACGAGGACAAAACTAGTAGTACAAAACACTCCCAACTGTACTGAAACATTAACAGTTCGTTCGACACTCAACAGCACGGTGTTTGGACTTGGGAGAAATGGAGAACGAAGCACGAATATTGGGAAGATTACTGTAGGAGGCGTCACCTTCGGGGGAGTGAGCATGCGGTTGACGAGGCAGGAGCTCCAGACGGCGGCGGCGCCGCCGCCGAAGTGGTCGACGGCTTCGCGCACCGACTCGAAGGGCGCCGACGTGTCGATCTCCGCCCTTCCACCGCCGCCGCCGCCGCTCCCGGCCGGAGCCTCCTCGCCGTTCATGTCGAGCGGTACAGTGCCAATACAGTGCTGCAAAGATGATCTGTTGTTTTGTCTCTCTCTCTTTCTTTCTTGGGTCTTGTGATTTTGGGGAAGAGCCAAAGCAAAGGAAGAGAAGAGAAGCAAAGCCAAAAATGCCAAATGGCATGGAAGGTTTGGATTGTTTGGAAGCGAGTGGTTTTAGACGAGGAGGAGGCGGGAGTTGGGATGCTTTGACCGTTGGCCTGTCATTGCAGAACGCACCCGCCGCAAAACCATTATTCATATGCGTTCTCGTTGCGGGATTAGACTCACGAGAGCTCTGCTCCACCGCATTTGATCACTTTTGGAGTTCAATAATCCCTTTTTTTCTCTGCCGGGTTGGCCCGGCCGAACGAGTTCAATTATTTCAGGCTGCCATCTTTCTAAGCATTGCGAAACAGTGGCTGTAGATGGGGCCGCGTCTGAAGCTTAGGGTCTGGTACTCTGCTGCCGCCCTGGATCATTCATTTCCCCGGCGGCAAGGGGCGTGCCGTGGCGAGCCTGTTTTGGCGCACGTCACGAGGAAACAGTGAGTGCCATTTCTCCGCCGTGGCGCGCCACCATCACGTTGTAGCGTGACAACGCTCCTTGAGGAACACACTGTTGATGTGATCACCCCGTGCAGGACTTGGGGGATTTACTACGAACTCGGGCCATGCTTATCTGCCATGTGGGCCCAGTCCTGATGGGCTTACGCAGTTTTACGCTTCTGTAAGGTGGGGTTTCGTAGCATCGAGACGAGTACTGAGTACTACTAGCTGGGAGCTGGGCCCCTGTGTTGGATGTTCTTTTATCTAGTTAATCTAACTTAATTAGGCCGTATGTGAGCTGAGTATCAATTGGCTAAACAGGCGGGCCGTAATTAAGCTGCCCATCAACTCATTTAATCAGCCGCATGTTAGTTCCAGAGTTCTACAGCACTAACCTTGAAAGTCCGGAGAGGAGCAAGGCCCAGACGTCCGTACAAAAATGTTTTAGATGTTTCACCGAAATGTTACAATAAAAATATTTAAGATGTTTCAATATTCGGTAAAAATGTTTCAGCGGTTAGAGAAAAATGTTCAACCAAATGCAATATTTAAATAAGCTAGTCGCAACACCTAAGAATTAAAGTGCGCAACATACAATTAAAATATAGTAAAACATTCAATTACACCAAGGCGTAACATGCATGGGAAAATAATAGCTTGCAACATCCTCACAAAAAGCTCCAAAAAGAAAAAATAAGATATGGCCTACCTCCTGCATCCTTCCTCCACTCTGACAAATGGATCTGTCTCCCTTATTGTAAGATCTTTCAATCTTTGGTCGCTCACCGGAGATTGTGGGGATGGCAACAAACGACCTTGGGCCCCCTATGTCAGGCCGACGAAAAATATAGAGAGAGATAGGGAAGGGGTCAAAGAGGCTTGATGTGTTAGATGGAAATCGCGTGAAAGAGAGACAATTTTGCTATATATTTGTCTATAAATTTCCTCTTAAAAATTTGACAGATGTAATTAAGTACTATCATAGTATAATTACACTGTAACTTACATGTAATTACATTGTAACTTACATGTAACTATAATGCAACTTGCATGTAACTTTCACATATTTCTTGTTGGGGAATAACCACATACTTAGAGTGTCGTATAAACTAATGTATAAAAGGATTAAAATACCCCCAAGAGGATGTTGTACATATATAGTAAATTAAGGGTAAAGATGTAATTTCCCGTTACATATGAATAAAATAAGCCCTCCAAGGACAAGAGGATCTCCCCCCCACACCCCCACTCCATTCTCGGCCATCCAAACTTTATCCTCTTTCTCTCAACCTCTCTCCTAAAGAACTCAAGCATGGGCTCTCTCCTATAGAGGAGAGGGCCCTTGCCATGCATTTTAGACTTTGTTCCAACAATTTTGAACCATTAGATTTGTTTCATGTGCAAGTGAAGAAGGAAAAAAGTCACTACACGCACACATGTGAGAGGATTCATTCCCACGATCTCCGTTTCACCAAAATAGCATGTTACGAAGAGATTGTTAAGAGTTATATACAAGTTACAATATAATCACATCACGATTGTACTATAATTGGATGCGAAATTTTTAGGAGAAAATTTGTCGACAAATGTACAGATGATCCCATAAGAGATGGGTAAATGATGGTGGGGCCGAACACGGTCGAATGTCTTACACGAAGCGTTTTCATGAAAGTTCATCATGCACGCGTCGATTTATTAGACCGTAAGGCCTAACTTCCTCATAATTGGGCCGTATATGGCCCACAGAATACTTTAGTCGTGAAATGCGTCTATGGGATTATGTACTAGTCGTCGCCTAGGCGATTCCTTACAAACTATCAATTTATCGATTTTTATGTAATCTATCTAAAAAAGAAATGCGCCCACGGGATTATGTACTAGTCGTCGCCTAGGTAATTCCTTGCAAACTATGAATTTATCGATTTTTATGTAATCTATCCTAAAAAGAAAAACATTTTTAAATAATGGCCACTGAATGAAGTTTTGAATAGAAAATAAGTTTTTTTTATACAAATTGCTATTTTGATATTAGGTCAATAACAACATTCCCAATGTGCGATTATGGAGTTCTCTCTACAACTCAACTTATGCCTGTGCATGAGGGTATATCGTTGCAGGTAAGATGCAAATCTAGTTCAACTTTTTTATATTATTTTTATCTTATTTATTGTGGTAAATATGTTTGTATTTTTAGCACGATTGACGATTGGTTTGTGCTGCACTATTGCCGCAATACTCGTCTCACCAGAGACATAAATTTCATGGCTGCACTCATACCGCGACTTCAAATACAACATGACTATGCAATGACCGAGACAGGGACACGCATGTGAAAGCACGGCATTGAGAGTCTAAATTTGGGTTGCTGCATAATTATGAACTGCTTGATCTCTAAAATTGTAAAGTACTTGATCTCTGAAATTGTAAAGTAGTGCTGCCTTTAGTCCTAAAATTGAAGTTACTTATATTCAGCAAGATCATATGCGGCTCTATTTGATTTTTCTATTGCTTGGAAGTAAGAAAAATGTGTTTTTCAAATGATTCCTGCTATTCATAGTTTATAGGCCAAAGTTGTACTAAATTTAATGTGTCATTTTATGCATAAATTCTGATGAATTCAAACAAGTAAAATAAATTTTAAGATTCATCAGAATTAATTGGTTCAAATATATTTACTTGTGGATTTAAATTTTTGAAAGATCAATTATTTATTATATTTAGAGTTTTTTTAACATATCCTGTGTAACAAAAAAACACAATCATTTTTTAGCTGAGTAGGTATTAATGATCCTATTCTGTGATATAAGAAAACAAGATTTTCTTTTTTTCTTTGTTTTGGATTTTTTTTGCATAATAATGTTGGGTTTACCGTATATTCTAGAGTTATATGAATAGTACCGAGTAGACGTAGGATATTTAAAGAAGGAAAATGAATGTAAATTCGTTATTTTAGATTTGTTTTTTCTTAATAATTTTAGGTTTATTATATATTGTAGAGTTATAGGAGTAGTACCGAGTAGGCGTGGTATATTTATAGAAGACAAGGGAGTAGAAGTTCGTGTGGTTGGAAAGAGAAGATCTGGAAGCCGAATCTATATGTGATATTTTTCTCTAGATTTTTTCTCACATATGATTGTTAGGTGTTTGTTCTCTAGTATAAATTTATAATTTTTCTCCAAGGTAAGAGGCGCCAAGTGGACCAATCAAAAGCTAGCAAAAGTGCCAGCTTTAGATTATGAGATTTTGCAGTAAATGGGCCGGAATGTTCCGCTTTCGGCCCTACAACGGGACGGGATATACGGCCGTAAAAGAGCCTGCTGACAGGCCATAAAAGGCCCACAGAGTATCGATACAGGGGCCTGATGGTCCGAAATCAACATAAAGGAGAAGGGATAAGTTCACTTTAGGTCCCTCTATTTGTCGTCCAGTCTGATTTTCGTCCCTGAACCGTAAAACTGGATACAACCCGTCCCCCAACTTACGAAAATGGGTAAACGAGGTCCCTCGGCGGTTTTGATAGTGGTTTTGGCTGACGTGACGCATACATGGCTAATTTGACTCGGTCTTCATTTGACGTGGCACAGACGTGGTGCTTACGTGGCAATTTGATCTAAGAAAAATAATAAACCTTGTGAAACCCACATATCAGTTTCACACATAAATTAATAAAAAAAGTGGGACCTACGTGGGCCCCACATGTCATCCTCACTCCTCCCCCTTCTTCCTCCTCTTTCCCCTTTCTTCATCTCTCTCCCCTCCTCTCTCACGCGTGATGGAGAGGGAGCGGCACGCGGCGGCGCCGACGGGAGAGGAAGCGGCGCACGCCCTCCGCCGCAACTAGCCTCCACCACTGTCGCCTCCTCACGCTCTTCGACGCCGCCGGCAGCAGCGGAGCGGTGCGCGGATCTAGAGAAAGAGGGAGGGGAGAGAGGAGAATAAAACCTCGCCGTCGCCCCTCTCTTCTCCACCGCCACCAAGCTCGTCAGCGGCCGCCCGCCGGAGCGAGGAGCTTCCCCTTCCCCTTCTTTCACCCGGGCGGCACCATCACGCGCCCCTTCGTCCCCGACGCGCCGCCGTCTGCCACCGGCCTTGTCCTCTCCCGCGACGGGCCGCTCGACGCCTCCCTCGACACCTCCCCAACCTCGTCCCGCCACCGCCGCCAGCGTCAAAGCTCCCTGTCATTGTCTACTTCCACGGCGGTGGCTTCGTCCTCTTCTCCACCGGCAGCGTCTTCTACCACGCCTCGTGCGAGGCCATGGCCGCGGCCGTGCCAGCCATCGTCATCTCCCTCGACTACCGCCTCGCGCCTGAGCACTGCCTCCCCGCCGCCTACGTCTCCGCCGTGCTCTGGCTTCGCGACGCGGCGGCGGGGGACCCATGGATCGACGCGCCACGAGGGAGGTCGCGGGTGCGGGGGCTGTCGCCGCCAGGTGCCCTGCCCGCTCCTGCCCGTCCCACTCCGACCGCCACCGCTCCTTGCCCACCCCACTTCGGCGGCCGCCGCTCCTTCCCCACCCACTCCGGCCGCCGCCACTCCTCCCTGCCGCTCCGCCGCTGCCACCCCCACCGCTCCGGATGGAGAGAGAAGAGGGAGGGGATAGAGAGAAGGGGTAGTGAGAATGACAGGTGGGGTCCATTAGTGTGTGTGTGTGTGTGAAACTGACATGTGGGTCCTGTAGGTTTTATTATTTTTTTTATCGAATTGCCACGTAAGCGCTACGTCACTGCCACGTCAGATGAAGACCAAGTCAAATTAGCCACGTAGGCGCCACCTTAGCCAAAACAGGGGTCAAATACTGCCCAGGGACCTTATTTAAACGGTTTCGTAAGTTGGGGGACCAGTCGTACCCGGTTTTACGATCAATGGATGAAAATCAGACTGGGTGACAAATTGAGGGACCCAAAGTGAACTTATTCCAAGGAGGAAACAGAGAGAAATATTTCAAGTTTCAACCTATGTCTAAAGCACGCGTTTAAATATTTGCGGCAAGTGATTGACCAAACCGTGTGATTGTGATCCATTGATTAGGTCAAGCATCGCCTTGATACATGCCTCTGTTCTAAAGCAGTGGCAGTTTATTAACCTGCAAAACAACCCAAAAACAGCTGTTCCATAAAGCATTTTATACGCAGTGCTGGAGCATAGATTATAGCGTTCGGATGGTTTCTTATCGTGTTAAACTGGCTCATTATAAAGGAGGATATGATCAGTCGATTTTGCTGGTTTCTGCAAGAAAACTATGCTAACAAACTTGCTTAACAAAAGTAGTTCCTCATTATTTTACTTATGGACGATGGCTCATATTCAATTCGGTACCAAAAAGGTTCATCAGGTAAATATCCGTGTAATAAGTAACATTTTGTTAAGAAAAAGCCTGTATTATGTTTCAGAAAATAAACAAAGAAAAATCCTGTAAAGAGGTCGGCATTACTCGCAAGAAACCAGTAGCACTTTACATGCCTGTCACAATTTGGTAATTGATAAGATGGAGAAGAAACTGATCTCTTCTTTGACAAGCCTCGCATTGACGCATTCTGAAAGCCTGGATTTGCATTAGATCTCTATCATACACCGAAAAAAAGCACCGGTTGTTAACCTGGCTAATAGTGACGGGTCAATCGCACATATTTAGCCCATTATATAAGCACACAGTCTCATCAGCATCACACTCCAAACCAGCACATTCGACCATCTCACTAGCTAATCGCTGGTACTGGAAGCAGTAGTAGCAGCTTGCCAAAAATGGCGCCATTTCTTGTTGTGTTCGCCGTCATGGCCGCGGCTTTTGCGTCGGCCTCCGGCTCCGGCGAGCTCACCCCGGACTTCTACAGCGAGACGTGCCCGCAGGCGCTGACGACCATCAAGCTCGTCGTCGGCGCCGCCATCTTGAAGGAGCCGAGGATGGGCGCGTCCTTGGTCCGGATGCACTTCCATGACTGCTTCGTCAATGTGAGCTAGCTACTAAATCATGCACGCTTCAACTTAGTGGTTAATTGCTGCAGATTTTACAAGCAGATGAGATGTTTTGGTGATGAACGAACGTGATGCAGGGTTGTGATGGCTCCGTTCTGCTGGACGACACCGACGACATGATCGGGGAGAAGCTGGCGAAGCCGAACAACATGTCATTGAGAGGGTTCGACGTGATCGACGCCATCAAGGTGGCGGTGAACACGGCCTGCTTGGGGAATGTTGTCTCCTGCGCTGATATCTTGGCAGTTGCTGCTCGTGATTCAATCGTCGCGGTAAGTTCAGTACAAGTGTAAAACTTATCCACGTTACACATACTGTCGATTGAAAGGTACTACTAGTAGTAGAAAGCTATCTATCGAACAGGGCAACGTCATCGACCATAAGACAAACCATGCTCCTTTTGAAAATCTTTCTTCAACCTAAACCCAATAACCGGCTTTCATGACATCATTTTCACAAGAGAATGAGTCGTGATTCACTTATCTGAAAAACTGCGGCACATCCTGATCCTGTTGACTTGGTGAGGCCAAAATGAGGGTTTATTTAGTTGGCAAAAAAATTTGCCCCTGCATGTCACATCGGATATATAGATATATATTTGAAGTATTAAACGTAGTCTAATACTCCATCCATCGTAAAATATAAGGCACAACCACTTTTACGTATTGTAGATTATGTCAGGAAACTGCGAGACGAATTTATTAATCCTAATTAATCCGTCATCAGCAAATATTTATTGTAGCACAACATTGTCAAATCATGACGCGATTAGACTTAAAAGATTCGTCTCATAATTTTCTGGCGAACTATGTAACTGATTTTTTTTACATTTAATACTACATACATATGTCAAACATTTAATGTGACAGCACGAAAAATTTTGTTTGGGAGTTTAGGGAACTAAACAGACCCTGATGTCAATGCAACGTGACACGTACGATTCATTTTGTTTGCAGCTCGGGGGAAGCTCGTACGAGGTGCTCCTGGGGCGGCGCGACGCGACGACGGCGAGCATCGACGACGCGAACGACGACATCCCGAACCCGTTCATGGACCTCCCGGACCTCGTCGACAACTTCGAGTCCCACGGCTTGTCGCTGCAGGACCTCGTCGTGCTCTCCGGCGGCCACACGCTGGGCTACTCCCGCTGCCTCTTCTTCCGCAGCCGCCTCTACAACGAGACCGACACGCTGGACCCGGCCTACGCCGCGGCGCTCGAGGAGCAGTGCCCCATCGTCGGCGACGACGAGGCGCTCGCCTCGCTGGACGACACGCCGACCACCGTGGACACCGACTACTACCAGGGCCTCACGCAGGGCCGCGCGCTGCTGCACACGGACCAGCAGCTGTACCAGGGCGGCGGCGGCGGCGACAGCGACGAGCTGGTCAAGTACTACGGCGAGAACCCGGACAAGTTCTGGGAGGACTTCGGCGCCGCCATGGTGAAGATGGGCAACATCAGCCCGCTCACCGGCGACGACGGCGAGATCAGGGAGAACTGCCGGGTTGTTAACCAGTGAGTGATCGATCGATCCTGGTGTGGTCAAGCGACACACGACACGAGTCATCGCCACGAATTTGCATGGCACCTGTGGTAGCTGCTGATTTCTTGAAGGGTGTGCTTGCATGTACTTCTGATTTTGTGATGGCCTGCTCTTGTATTTGAATTGTTTTGAAAATTATGTTCCATTTCAACCAAAAATTTAATATCTGTTCAGACCTTTCCCTTTTATTTTTGAAACTCGGATCCGACGGTGGACACAGGAGTACTAGTGTGAATGAGCTACTTCCTTAATGGGACGTGACCCAGTTATACTGGGCTTTTTCATAGAAGCACCGACATGTTACGAACGAGAAAGTTCACGGCCCAATAAAAAATGTCTCATGTGGAGATGACCCAGCAGCCCAGCCACACGCATTCTGATCCCTTCTGATGGGTCTCTCGGTCTCTCGTGTGGAATACTAGTAGCTTGTAGGAATAATATTTAGAAGATGAGTATAGTATAATCCTCCGTGCCTTTGCACCAGAAATTTCGTTACATATACGCCATGCATATGCCCCTCTGTCCTCTGTATTCCATGCACATACAGATGGAACAAGAAACAGAGCAAGGCAAATCTGCATGTACCACATCTCCACGTACACATTGCTATTCATTCAGTCGTAGTGGTTGTGGGGGTCCTTATTTTTTCACGCACTCCATCGTCTTATACGTGCATAACTGCATATACTGCTACAAACGTTGTTACTACTTACTGCAGTGTCTGCAGGGTACTCGCTTACGAGTTCACCTTGGAGCAGCTGAGCCTGATCTGGCCGTTTGTTCCCGTCTTGGGCGCGATGTTCCCCATGTTCACCATGGCCGTCGCGAAGGCGCTGCTGAACTCCGCCGCGTTGGACGCGAAGTTCCTCACCGTGTTGTCCGTGCTGCCGTTGTTGAAGAGCACCTGGTCCGAGTGCAGGAGGCCCTTGTTCGACAGCAGGTTGGTGTAGTAGGCGTTGTCGAACGCGTTCGCCGTCGTCGTGTCCAGCGGCGCCAGGTTCATGTCGCCGGATGTCCGTGGGCAGTTGGCCTGGCGTTGCGTCGCGAAGGCCGAGTCGATGTTGGTCTCGTTGTAGATCCTGCCCCTGAAGGTTGAGCACTGCGCCTGCCCGATCGTGTGCGCGCCTGAAATAGGAGTGCAGAAAATTAAGCTTGCTTGGTTTGATGGTTTGTGAGCATATATGGTGGATCTTTACCTGAGAGAGCAACCATGTCGGTTACGCTAAGGCCCTTCTTGGCGAATGCGTCTACGAGTTCTTGGAGGCTAGCGGTAAAAGGAGGGAGGTCGCTGATCGCGAGCGCCGCGCTTGCACCTGTAGAGTCCCTTCTCCCCAGCGGGACAGTCCACGTTGGCCCTCCCAGCTGCATGCGCGTTCATATGATTATTACTCCATTGGTTAAGTACAAAAGCCGAAGCCTAATAATGTCATATATATGGATCGGGATCATCTGACGTAAAACCAGAGGAACGTGATAACTGATATATGAGTTCCACCACTGACGGGCTCACCTGTTACTGTTAGTGATCACGTTAGGAAGAAGTTCACGTTAGAGGATCCGTTTCCCACGTACAACCATACAGGAATCGATCGAGAGGAGAGTTCGAGACCAAGCGTGCAGGCTATGCATGCAGGGAAAGTGATCTTACAGCGACGACGGAGTCACGGGCGGCGACGGTAAGGATGTCGGCGCATGAGACGGTCTGATTGCACACGGCCTCTATCTGCGCCTTGATGCTGTCGATGACGCCGTAGCCTCTAAGAGAATCCTTGTTTGGAGGAGCATCCTGCTCGTTTCCCGACAACAGAACAGACGCGTCACAACCCTGTACAGTTAGTCAAACAGGAAGAATGTATGGTTATTTGTCTTGCTTGTCAATTGTCATCTAACTGCATGCACACATGTACAATATATGGTTATTTGTCTGAACATGTCATCTAACTGCATGCACACATGTACAATATATATTTAACTTTTCTAGTTCAATTCAAATATCACTCAAGTTGCTTGACTAGAGATATACTGCAGTAACGTTTAAGTCAAAATGGAACAAAGGCGCTGGTTATGTGTGGAACTTGCTTGGACAAAACAGTCATGGAAGTGCAGCCTGAGCAGCGACGCGCCCATGCGGGGTTCGCTGTTCACGGCGGCGGTCACGGCGCTCTTGATGATGGACATGGCTCTGGGGCACGACGTGTCGTAGAACGTCGCCGACAGCTGCGCCGACGCCGCGGTGGCCAGAGCCACGACCACAAGCAAGGAAATGCAAGTTGCTTTGGCCATCGCTAAGCTAACAATTAACCAAAGATATATACGTTTATCTCTGCCTAGCAATGAGCTATCTGCACTTGGCTGTGGCTTGCGAGGAGAGTGCTGCATCCCATGCATATTTATAGCTAGAGATTTAATTAGCCCACTTGGTTACCTGCATATCTCTGTACTTCTCCAGCAGAGACAAAACATTCAGATTTGATGCCTTACCAGTCCAGGGTTAGTCCTCACAATCCACTGTCGTTGTGCAGCCATTTTGATCGTGGGTATGAACAGTATTGACCAACGTGTGTTGGCATTCGACGTGCTCACGTTGTGTGGTGAAGTAATTTGGCTTGCATGCACCCAAGAGAGACATGATCGGGTGACAGCGCCCAACTTAAATTGCAACCGCCAACACTAACCCCTGCTTCCCTCTTTCACCGGGCAAAATTATAGTATATCCTTGGAATTGTCAGGCATCGCTTGCAGGAAAAGTCTGTGAAACAATGGCGTAACATGGCTTTGTCACTTTAGTTACAGCTGTGTTCGTGAACTTTCTATGAGCAAGTGAGTGGAAAAGTGTGGAATACTACATCCGTTTTTTAAATAGATGACGCCGTTGACTTTCTTTTCTTACATGTTTGACCATTTGTCTTATTCAAAAAATTTACGTAATTATAATTTATTTTGTTATGAGTTGTTTTATCACTCATAGTATTTTAAGTGTGATTTATATCTTATACATTTGTATAAAATTTTTGAATAAGACGAATGATTAAACGTGTGAGAAAAAGTCAACGGTGTCATCTATTAAAAAACGGAGTGAGGAGAACAGAACAGCCACCATCCCTGGTCATCCATTTCACTAAACAGTCTTTGGGCTACCAGTATATACTCGTAGGAAACAAATAACAGTACAGTGCACTACTACTGTAGGTAGCACCAGAACAGTAACTGTTGTGACACTGATCCAAGAGAATGTCCTAACAGTTAGGACACCACGCCTCGCCTTAAACCATGTAACAGTTGAATGTTCAGCTCTCGCATCCATGATAATGAGTTTGTCTGCCATGCAATCAAGCAGAGTTCATTTCAGTTAAGCTGGGGCCGAACTCCATTGCCATTTCGATCTATCACATACGTGGGCATGTTCGGATGTGATTGCTACCATAACAGCCGTTATTGCGGCAGTTCAAAATGGCTGTAGCTTGCAACGGTTCAACTACCTCAGCCACAGCGTCTGTAGCAGCAATCGCAGCCAATCAAGGCCAGTACTGAATTAAGTTGTAATGACAATATATTGATATTTCTTCTGCTCTCAGTATCTGTTTGTGATTAATCAGAATCTGTACACCCGTACATTATACTAGTTGATCAGCAAAGATTCAGAAGAATCTGAAGTTGTAAGTTACTTTCACGGAAGAGGGATTCTAATCCCCCGAGAGAATATCAACGCGTATAACCTTTTCTTTTATATTTAATATAAATAGTTGTAAAATTATTTAAAAAATTACTAATGTAGAGTATAAACAGCATATACCATTCTACCAAAAATTATATTCAAATTTGATCCGCGCATTGAGAAATAAAAAGACAAATTCATATGTGAATAGTACCAATTAATGCTGGATTTGTTTTTTAATTTCATTTCTCAATGTGTGAGTTGAGTCTTTACTTGATTTTTTTTAGAGTAGTTCATATATATGTTGTGAATGTTGTCAATTTTTTTTGGAGAATTTTCAATATACAGGTAAAACTTCACCGTTCAGAATCTAGATTAGTTCAAATATATGGACTGTCCTCGAGAAGAATGGCAGAAACAATTAGTCAAAATTTAAGCACTCATTATGATTCTTAAACTGAAATCAAATACTGGAAATACAAACACATGTATTTACAATATCGTGTCCAGCAGCATATGAATGATGATTTAGAAGAAGAAAAAACATAAAGGGTTCGCGAAGAAAATGAAAAAAGGACGTATACGAGAAACATTCACCCAATATATTTCATGACAAGTGCAGGTCCAACATAATCCACCGGATGTGCACTCGGTGTGGAACTCCGTACTAACAGACGAAACACAACCCTAGATGAATCGATTGGTCAGCATTTGTCCAAGATAATTCTCTCCTTTTCTGACCGTTGTGCAGTCATTTTGCTTTCCTTTCACCTTCAGAATGTTTAAAACGACGTTGACAGCTTTTTTTAGTTTTCAATTCATTTTTTTTCCTGTAAAAACAAATCATTTCATTTTCTACCCGCCAAAAAAAAGCATTTCAATTTCTGCCGCTGGTGAATTTTAATGGGCCGAAGTAGTGGCAGCCTGCCAAGTAAAGAGTAGGCCTTTGCGCCGCGAAAATAAGCCGGCCCACGCCCCATCCACCACGTAGCACGCTCACCGGCATAGATGGGCCAAATCGTCACCTTCACGGGCCTTTGCAACGTGGAGCAAAATATCGCCGAGGCGGTGGAGATATCTTAACTCGCGCCGGCGGCGCGCGTGTGGTCACCGGCCGACGGCAATCCAGAAAACAAAAAATCTTGCTACTGCAAGATGGAGGACGAACAGGTCTAGCAAGATTGCAAGAGCGGGAGTCCTCTCTCTCTCAAAAAAAAAGAGAGAGGGAAAAAATAACTTGTAACAGGAGTGGATTTTGTATTGGAGAGAGAAGTCGGTACAGATCAAGAAGCATGCAAACCTGCTAATAAACGGACGCAGATTCAGTAACATTCCCCGTGACATTCTCGGTGACATCTTCACTGAATGCTCTACGATTTTAAAGGACTATAATTGCGTATGCTAATACGAGCGTACCTCCTCCGTTCCAAAAAAAAAAAAATCCAATCCTAATAACGAACATGTGTCAAGATTCATTGTTAGGATTGGATTCTTTCTAAGACGGAGTAGTATGTTTCACCTGTAATTAATTGCAACTGGAATTCTTTCCTTGATGCATTCGTGCACTGGTAATTAATCATGTTGTCGAGTGCCCAGCGTCTGGATATATACAAACCGGTCGATCAGATCACGAGTTGACGGCGGAGCAGATGAGCCTGATCTGTCCCTGTGTCCCGGTCAGCGGCGAGATGTTCCCCATCTTCACCATGGCCGTCGCGAAGGCGGCGCCGAACGCCGCCGCGCTGGACGCGAAGCTCCTGACCGTGTTGTCCGTGCTGCCGTTGCTGAACAGCTCCTGGTCGGAGTGCAGGAGCCCCTTGTTCGACAGCAGGTTGCGGTAGTAGGCGTTGTCGAACGCGGTGGGCGTCGTCGTGTCCAGCGGCGCCAGGTTGCCGTCGCCGCTGCCCGGCGTCGCCGGGCAGTTGGCCTTGAGCGCCGCCGCAAAGGCGGCGTCGATGTTGGTCTCGTTGTATAGCCTCGTCCTGAAGCCCCTGCACCGTGCCATACCAATCGTGTGCGCACCTGCATAATTGAAACAAAAACATATCGTTTTCAAATTTCAACACAAGCTGTTGTTTACTACACTTCCATGGTTGATTAGGAGATCGATCGAGGAGTTATATATATTGTGTGCACCTGAGAGAGCAACCAAGTCAGTGGCGCTAAGTCCCTTGCTCGCGTACGCGCTGATGAGCTGTGCGAGGCTATCTGTAGAAGGAGCAAGGCTGCTAATCACCTGGGCCGCGGTAGCGGCTCCGGTGGAGTCCCTTCTCCCTAGCGGAACACTCCATGACGGACCTCCAAGCTGCATGCCAAATTAAAAACCAAATAAAGCAATTCAGCATCACAGAATTCGTAATCGCGAGCTCGATATCTTGTGTCGTTGATATATGCATGCATGGTTACCGCGACGACAGAGTCGCGGGCGGCGACGGTGAGGATGTCGGCGCAGGAGACGGTCTGCTTGCACACGGCCTCGATCTGCGTCTTGATGCTGTCGATGACGTCGTAGCCTCTGACAGAAAAGTTTGGGGCTGCATTCCTCTCGTTTCCGGCCAGCAAAATTGAGGCGTCACAGCCCTGTGTTGATTCAGACAAAAATTAAGCCACGATTATTTTCTTGCAACGCTGCTAACTCACGTAGTCTGACAGACAGGCAAACCTGTTAGCTACTTTTCGGCCTTAAATCAAAGTAAAAAAAAAAAACAGGGTGGTTTGTGAGATGGAAACGTGCTTGGACGAAGCAGTCGTGGAAGTGCAGCCTGAGCAGAGACGCGCCCATGCGTGGCTCGTTGTTCACGGCGGCCGTCACGGTGCTCTTGATGATGGACATGGCTCGGGGGCACGACGTGTCGTAGAACGTCGGCGACAAATGCGCGGTGGCCGTGGAGACCAGCGCCGCGAGCATCAGTAATAGGCCAAGAGAAGAGGCAGAAGCCATCACTACTCTTTGGAACAGAGCACACTGCAGTTTCTTCCTAGCAAGTACTCGTAGCAACTACTCCTGTCTAAGCAGCTCTTGCAAGAGAAAACGCTGCATTGCATGCATATTTATAGCTCGCGATTTTCTCCCAGCAAAATGAGCCTGCATATTGCTAGATAGTAGATACATTGGAGATAAACAGCCAACAAGTATATTCGGGAGTTATGTCTTCACATATGCCAGCAAAAGTGCAAAATCTTGGTCGTTCTCTACTTCTCTGTAGGGACTCCCTAATATTACTAGTACGCATGTGTCCAAGTCTGATAACACCAGACTTGATTTGCTAGAAACGATGGCTGCTACAAGCCAACATATGCAGCATTCGTGTGGGAGAGGGCCAAATCTGTCAACGTTTCGCCAGAGCTGCATTGCTGTAAAGTAATTTTGCATTCTAGTTCCTCTTGGCTGGATAAACCGATGTTGACAATTTTAATTATCTTTTAGTTTCTATACCTGTCCGACATAAGTGGTTTTCACTTTAGGCACAGATTTCTGTTTAGAGTTTACAGGTAGGTTAGCCCCATTTTAATTGCTGAACCACCCCCCCCTATATTTATTTGAAAAAGCTAATACTCTCTCTTTCCCAATTTAATCATCATATAATGGAATCCAAAATTTTTCAAGTTGATCATCATATAACTGCATGGACACGAATTTTATCAGAATACAATTAATACATCATGGGAGAATGTAGGGAGTAGAAAGGTAACAGTATTTTTTAAAAACATAGTACAGTCGTGCAAACGCTCATATAAACACACAAACTAAATACTTCCTCATTCCTAAATTGATCATCATATATGTTTATGCACGAGGACCAAGTATAATTTAAATCACATTAATCAAAACACCATGCACACATTCTCCCATAATGTATGTATCGATTAAAACACCATGTCAATTACATCTTAGCATGTACACATTCTTTCATGCTGTATTAATTGTATTTTGATAAAATCTGTGTCCATGCGGTTATATGATGATCGATTTAAGAAATTTTAAATTCCATTATATGATGGATAAACATGGGAAGGAGTGAGTACATCATTGCTTTTATTATCTGGTTCTAATTTTATCTTCCATGCATGTATTAGGATTCAAACATTAATTAATTGGGCATGTAGACAATAAATTGATCAAAATTTTTAATTAACGTGGGAGCTTGTGCACTACTAGTTGATGATATATCTATAAGATTACTATTTTTTGGTGTACGTGATCATCTTCCATTTGGCCACCATTTCTCTTCTCACTCGTTTGGAAAAGAGTTTGGACAGTATTTGGACCACAACTATTTCCGAAGTAAATCTTCTACCAGAAAAAATAGACGAACACACATTTTCTGATAAACCTTAGCCAGTCGAATTATTTGGGTGATGCACAAGCAGTTGAAATGATGAACCGAGCGACTGACAGGATGAGGTCAACAGTCAACATGCTATAAATTGTTATGCCAAACCGAACAAAACTATCCGTGTGCGTGTTTTTTTGGACGCCATACAACCCTGCTATACACATGCACATGGCGATTTAAGGCGTACACAGGAATAAGTCCACTTATTCCCTTTTTTTTTCAACTCATTTTCCTCTTTTTTTCATATGCACGCTTTTCAAACTACTAAACGATACGTTCTTTTCAAAAGTTTTCTACAGGAAGGTTTTTTTTAAAAAAATCATATTAATTTATTTTTTAAAATTTTTAAATTAATACTTAATTAGTTATACACTAATGATTGTTTCGTTATACCTGCCGGAGAGGAGGGGTTCCCAACCCCTCCTCCCGAACACAGCCGGGGATCTGTCCTCTTAACATTGAGTTCGAATTACATTCTCAAATTGGACATGGCTCCTTGCATCGCATCGGGCTTGGCCGCCCTTCTCCCCACACACCCGCTGGACGTCGGCTGCCAACCTTATCCACGCTGCTTGCGACCTGCTTCCTGGTTGGGGATTGGGAAGAGAGGAGAGAGCGGGAGAGAGGAGGAAAGAGTTAGTTACTAACACACGGGCTAGCATGGGTCCCACGCTAACTCAGCACAACTGACCAGAGTCAAAGCGCCACATCGGACGAAATCAGGAGCCATACTATATTAGAACGAAAGTTAACACGGTTTTACGAGTTCGGGGACAGGCTATACTTGATATTGCGGTTCAGCAACGAATTTTCAAACTTGCCATCAAAGATGCGGGACGCAAAGTGAACTTATTCCAGCGTACACAAGCGGACTACAATCCACTTTCCAGACCAGTAGCCCATTAACTAGGCGTAGTTGGGCCACATCACGGGGACACTAAAAGGTGCAGCCCATTTCAGCTCTCCAGGCGGACTTCTTAAGTTCATCTAAGGTCCCTTAACTTATCAACGAATCCGATTTTCGTCTTTCAACCGCAAAACCAGATACAACGGGTCCCTTAACTATCAAAACCGGTGCATATTAGGTCCCTCGGCGGTTTCGATGGCGGTTTTGGCTGACGTGGCGCCTGCGTGGCTAATTTTGACTCGGTCTCGATCTGACGTGGTATGACGTGGCGCTTACGTGGCAATCTGACCCGGGAAAATAATAAACCCCATGGGACCCACATGTCAGTTTCACACACAAAAAAAAATAATAATAATGGTGGAACCCACGCTGCCCCACATGTCAGTCTACTCACCCCTCCTCTTCTGCTTCCTCTCTCTCATTCTCTCCTCTCTTCATCTCTCTCTTGCACTAGGGGATGCGGCCGGCGACGACGACGGCGGCGGAAATGGAGAAGAGTGATTGCCAGAGGCATAGGTGTGACGTCGCCGGGGGCGCTTTGAGGCGGAAGTAGACTCTTACGACGTGGCCGTTGGAGGTGAGCGAGGTCGTCATGGACTCACGGGATTGGCGGTGTCGTCGGCAGCGGCGGAGCAGGAGTTGTAGTTGGAGTCCTCGTCGTCGACCTCGAGTTCATCAATGTGCTCGAGCATCACCCACCATTAGTAGTCGCCGACGGCGGAAGGTAGCGTTGCCATCTCCTGTTGGGTTTCCATGGGCCGCGGCGAGCGGATCGATATGGGTTCCTCGTCAGTCCGGCCGGAACGGTGTTTTCTTGCCCAAAACAATGATCATTTATTCATTCATCAACCCCGTCATAACACAAGCAAATGATGATGACGAAGCAAAATATACTCCAGTCAGCTAGTACTAGTCGCTATTTCTTCTACCTTTGTATGATTAGGCATATAAACGCGGAGCGGAGGTCGTCGGCTCTGGTGCCCCAGCCGAGGCCGTGGACGAAGAGCTTCCTGCTCACGGGATCGGCCTCCGCCGCGCGCCGCACGGTCGTCATCATCACTAGGGTCGTCTTCGCAGCCGGCCGCCTCTCCCCTCTCCCGCCGGCGAGGTGGCCCCCTCACCCGCCCACGTGGACAGCCACCTCCGAGGATGCGCGCGTGTGTCGGCCGGTCGGCGGGACACGTTCATCCCGCCGCCGAGGATGCCGAGGTCGACGTCGACGTCGTCCGCAGCCACGGCCGCGGCGGCGCTGCCTCCGCCACCGGGCTGGTTCCCTTCTATCCGCTAGTTTCCCTCCCACTAGCCGCCGCGCCGCGCCCCTTCTCCCAGCCGGACACCGTCCTCTCCCCGCCGCCCGTGAACCGGAGAGAAGAGAGAGAGGAGAGGGGAGAGAGATGAAGACAGAGAAGATGGGGAAGAGGAGAATCAGAATGACCCAGCGCAAGAGAGAGACGAAGAGAGGGGAGGAGGAGAGAGAGGAAGCAGAAGAGGAGGGGTTAATTAGACTGACATGTGGGGTCCGCGTGGGTCCCACCATTATTATTATTATTGTGTGTGAAACTGACATGTGGGTCCCACGGGGTTTATTATTTTCCGGATCGAATTGCCACGTAAGCGCCACATCAGTGCCACGTCAGATCAAGACCGAGTCAAAATTAGCCACGTAGGCGCCACGTCAGCCAAAACCACTATCGAAACCGCCGAGGGACATAATATGCACCGGTTTTGATAGTTGAGGGACCAATTGTATCTGGTTTTGTGGTTGAAGGATAAAAATCGGATTCGTTGACAAGTTAAGGGAACTTAGATGAACTTATTCCCCAGAAGAAACCATCGCAGAGGCCAGATCGCCAGAGCAGAGAAGAGCAGAGAGGGGCCAATACATTCGAAACTAGCACTTCACTTGGTTAACACGACAGTTGAAATCTGTAGCTGCTAGGATTACGACGAAAGAGAGGTCCGTAATCCTCATGCCTTTGCATGGCAACTCGTTACATGACATCACACATGCATACACCTACACTCTCTAGTCTGTTCCGTGCACTTGCTGATGAAACCATTGAACCATGAAAGTGATGAGATGGCCACAGCTAGCTGCACGCTATTGGCAGCAATGTCGGGGCCTAGCTTTATTCCCTGAGACCATCACGTACTCGTCATCACCGGCTAGTTAACCTTGGAGCAGTTGAGCCTGATCTGCCCCTGGGTTCCAGTCAAGGGCGAGATGTTCCCCATCTTCACCATGGCCGCCGTGAAGGCGCTGTTGAACGCCGCCGTGTTGGAGGAGAAGTTCCTGACCGTGTTGTCCGTGCTGCCGCCGTTGAAGAGCACCTGGTCGGAGTGCAGGAGGCCCTTGTTGGACAGCAGGTTGGTGTAGTAGGCGCTGTCGAAGGCGTTGGGCGTCGTCGTGTCCAGCGGCGCCAGGTTGCTGTCGCCGCTGCCCGTCGGCCGTGGGCAGTTGGCCTTGAGCGCCGTCGCGAAGCTGGAGTCGATGTTTGTCTCGTTGTAGAGCCTGTCCCTGAAGTTCTGGCACTGCGCCTGCCCGATCGTGTGTGCGCCTGCAAGTTCTCATCGTATTATGATTCTTATCAGAAAATTTGTAAGAGAATCAATCACTGATATAATCTGTGTACATATATATGTACCTGAGAGAGCAACCATGTCGGTTACGTCGAGTCCCTTTCTGGAGAAATTGCCGATAAGTTCAGCGAGGCTAGAGGAAGGGGCAGGGAGGTCGGTATTTGCTTGGCTTTCGTTCGCAGTGGTGGAGTCCCTTCTTCCCAATAGAACCGTCCACGACGGCCCTCCGAGCTGCAAATATAAGGATTCCAAACCAAACCAAGAGCGATTAGGAGTACGTACTACTACAGTCTACAAGAAATATATGCATCATGTAGTAATCTCATCCGTGATCTTACCGCGACGACGGAGTCACGGGCGGCGACGGCGAGGATGTCGGCGCAGGAGACGGTCTGGCTGCAGATGGCCTCGACCTGCGTCTTGATGTTGTCGACGACGTTGAATCCCCGAAGTGACCCAGCGTTCGGGCCTGCATTCTGCTCCTGGCCGGACAGCAGAACAGACGCGTCACAGCCCTGCATCATCAGTGAAGTCCATAGATACATCCTCTGTTATTAATTTCCTTGTCTCAAAGTACAGTCTAAGGAGAACTACTTGTACAGCTGATTAGATTAGGTGATCAAAACTTGCTTGGACGAAGCAGTCGTGGAAGTGCAGCCTGACCAGCGAGGCTCCCATTCGGGGCTCGCTGTTCACGGCGGCCGTCACTGCGCTCTTGATGGTGGACAATGCGTTTGGGCACGACGTGTCGTAGAACGTCGCCGACAGCTGCGCCGAGGCGGCTGAGGCCATAGCTGCAGCCACGAGCAGCATTAAGCTGACAGAAGAAGCCGAAGCCATGCAGAGTGAGCGATATGATGCGCCGTGCGCGTATGCTTAATCCTACCTAAATAACTGCAGTTTTTTTTAAGCTTTTTCGCTGGCCGTGGCTTGCAAGAGAGGCTGGTGCCACGCTGCATCTTATATAGCTAGCTTAGCTACAGGCTTGACGCCATCGATTGGTGCCGAGATGAGACGAAATATGCAGGTACATTAATCATACGAGGGGAGCTGGGCAGGGGAATGTATTTTAATCTCAATAGGAATATCCTATTGCTTTGTACATATCTCTACTACCTTAAAATCGAACTCGTCATTTTTTCATCCCTCCTCCCACCACGCACAGAGTACTATCTCTAATTTTCTAATAGCATATTTCTACTTATATGAGCCTGGCACATTACAACAGAAGGATATGTTTCTAGTCATCTAAATAGTTATGTTTTTACTAACAAATTGCAAGTTGAATTTTAACTTCTATAAATTACAACACAAAAACAAATATGAGTGTGAATGTGTGCATACTAACTAGCTAGAATTTAATTTGTTCAACTTCAATATATCGAATTTGAATCTGTATTTTTTAAAGTGACATCATATATAATTTATTAGTTAACTTTATTAGTGCTACTAGACTACTAGTACTTACATGTGTGTCCAACATAAGTTTCTACGTACGGCCTACGGCCAACATCATCACCTCTGCATTATTCATGCAATGTAGGGTCAGTTCGGTCCATTTCGCTTGACCTTAATCTGTTAACCATTAATCACGCGTTGCTTAAGCCAAAAAAAAAGAGCACCCGTGCCATAGAATAGCACATGAACATACAAATGCCGTCGATAATTTGTCCCTTTGTTAAAGATTGGTATGTATGCACTATCGTCGTACAGAGTTTATGAAAATAACTTTACCTTATTAATACTCTGCTAATTGATCTCGGGTATAATAGTGCGAGAACTATTCAGCTCGTGACGAGCTAGAATGGTCTATCGCAATTCATCTTCTTATGTACGTTCGGACTAATTGTCTAATTTAAGTGCAAACGGTGTGTTACAAGACAATATATGCTGTTATAGCATTACATACCGTTGTGCCATCATTTTCGATCAATCTCCAGGGAAAAAATAATAGATCTGCGAGAGCTTTCGCATCAGCGTTGCCATGATTAAACCATGCATGTTGGTGATATGATTTTCCATTCGAACGTAATTAGCTATCACAAGTTGGGCCGACATTTCTAGCTCTAGCTAGAATGGTGGTTGTTGCATGTGCCGTATGTTACTCTTGTTTCTTAAGCCATAAAATGCGGATAGTAAAATAATTAAATTATCGTATAGTTCCTTTGAAAAAAAATTATGGTTAACCGAGTTTCACGGCTAATATTATACAGTTGCTGAGTGTTTCACAAATTATTCCTTTTTGAATGAAATAAAATACTCTCTTGATTTGCAACTTAGATTAAAATAAACACAATAGCACAAATAATATTATCGTGTACAGTGGTCCACCTAGTAGGTTGGTGGCCTGTTCACTTTGTTTACAAATTTACTACCTCAATTCTAAAAAAGAAAAATACAATTGTAATATTTAAAAGACAAACTAGTATAGTATAGGAAAAATACTCGACCACTCATCAAATGAGGGACAGTTGGGAATGGTGGAGTAGCTAGGTTAGTAATATATGGGTGAATGAGTGGTGGTTGGACGAAAAAGCAATACTATAGAGTACGTTATATGTTGGAATAAATTTAAAATCTAAAATTGTATTCTTTTTGAGGAGGAGGGAATATAACTTTAGTTTTTCCTAATTTTTCCATTACTAAATTTTGCTAAGGTAAATTACTGAATTTTGCCTAATTGATTATGGCATGTTTGATTTGTTGCTTATCAAAATTTATAGTCGATAAAGTTATAAATAACAACAAAAGTGTACGTTAGTTTCCCTCCGGCCTAGCCGCCTACAGGTGACACGAACTAAATGAAAGGCCGGCCTGCTCAGCGCCCACGGGCCACCATCCCTGGTCTGACAGACACTGCGAGCGAAATGTGGCGTCACACGGTCCAAAGGCCCAATAGGTAGGTCTCGGACCATTCGGGCGTAAAACGGCCCAAGCGGAAGGGCGGCGCTTGCTTGCGTCGGTGGGAGTTTGGGACGGTGCGGCCGCGCGGGATGGCAATGGCACGTAAGACGGTAGGAGTACACCGTTTGATAATTGATACTCAAAGAGTCAAAGTTCACCGTGTCAACCAACATCAATAGCGAAACAGAGCTCGATGTGCAGGGGTGGAAAAAAAATCGAACTTACGAGCTAGCTCAACTTGTGTAAAACTCGGCTCGGCTCGACTTAACTCGAGTAGTTAATGAGTTTGAACTTTTACTCGTTTACTTAACGAGCCAACTCGAGCTAGCTCGTGAGTTACTCGATTAGCTCGTTGAGCTCATGATACACTAAGATAGAAGTTAATTGTTCATATTTTACAGGTGTAAAAGTCATATACTCATAATTATACATTGTAGTACAATCTTATGAGCCATGATACATAGCACGCCAATCATAATTTTTGTCATAGAATCACAAATTATATTGCATATGAATTTCAAACCATGTTTT
This sequence comes from Oryza sativa Japonica Group, assembly GCF_034140825.1. Classification (NCBI taxonomy): domain Eukaryota; kingdom Viridiplantae; phylum Streptophyta; class Magnoliopsida; order Poales; family Poaceae; genus Oryza; species Oryza sativa. The sequence continues at coordinate 28,909,534 of NC_089041.1, read as the reverse complement.
TTGGTGTAACACGTTTAATGAGTCAACTCGGACTTTTTAATGAGTCGAGTCGAGTTCCATTTTTAACTCGTTATGTTAACGAGTCGAGCCAAGCTAGCTCATTAACTTAATGAGTTTTTACGAGTCGAGCCGAGTCGGCTTGTTAGCCACCCCTATCAATGTGTGTGCCAAACACGACATTTATGCCAAAGCGGGGATTGCGCTCCCTAATTCTCCTTGTCGTCTAGAAGATACGGAAGGAGAGGAACCAACAAAATTTCTAACAAGGAGACCACGACAATAACCCTCCTAGCAAAAATAGAGGAAGAAGACTTGGACTATGGCAGGAACAAAATGACTTAGAGAGTTATTACCTATCAGTATATAATTTGTAAAGACGGGCTTTTTCTTCTTCTTTTTTTCGCTCCTAGGGGCAGGTTGTATTTATTTTTTCTCTATCTAATGAAAAAACATAATCTAGTGTTGTTTACTTGAAAAAACGGAGCTTGATGTACCGTAAAAGTCTGGAGAAGTTGTGAACGGACATGTGTGTGAAGGTAACAGTTCATTAATCCTCCATGCATGCCTTCGCATGAGGAGCTTTTATTTTGGTATACTAGGTGCTAATGCCATGGCTGCTCTGCTCCATACACTTGATGGATTGCTAGAGCGAGCTGGCTGCCATATACTTTACGTGTACTAGTACAACACCACCGTACCTATACTTGTGGTTATACTACATATATGGGTATATGTGGTGTGGCCCGTTTATGTCGTCGTCGACACGATTTGCTTCCAGCAACGAACGCATCCCGTCATACTACTCCTTAATTAGGAGTTCACCTTGGAGCAGCTGAGCCTGATCTGCCCCTGCGTCCCGGTCAGCGGCGAGATGTTCCCCATCTTCACCATGGCCGTCGTGAAGGCGCTGCTGAACGCCGCCGCGTTGGACGCGAAGTTCCTGACCGTGTTGTCCGCGCTGCCGCCGTTGAAGAGCACCTGGTCGGAGTGCAGGAGCCCCTTGTTGGACAGCAGGTTGCTGTAGTAGGCGTTGTCGAAGGCGTTGGGCGTCGTCGTGTCCAGCGGCGCCAGGTTGCTGTCGCCGCTGCCCGTCGGCCGTGGGCAGTTGGCCTGGCGTTGCGTCGCGAAGGCGGAATCGATGTTGGTCTCGTTGTAGATCCTGTCCCTGAAATTCTGGCACTGCGCCTGCCCGATCGTGTGTGCTCCTGCGAAATAATTAATCGCGCTCTCATCTTATCAGAAAATCTGCAACACATATATACATGGTATCCTAATCTATCTATATATATACTCGTATATAATACTCCATATCGGATTACCTGAGAGAGCAACCATGTCGGTTGCGTCGAGTCCCTTTCTGGAGAAATTGCCGATAAGTTCTGCGAGGCTAGAGGAAGGGGCAGGGAGGTCGGTATTTGCCAAGGCCTCGCTTGCAGTGGTGGAGTCCCTTCTCCCCAACAGAACCGTCCATGATGGCCCTCCCAGCTGCGAACCAAGAGGGAGCTAGCTCTATCAGTGAAAGAACAACAGAAAGAAAGTCACGGGCGATCGAAGGGCTGTGACATTCTTACCGCGACGACGGAGTCACGGGCGGCGACGGCGAGGATGTCGGCGCAGGAGACGGTCTGGTTGCAGATGGCCTCCACCCGCGCCTTGGCGTTGTCGATGACGCTGAATCCCCTCAGCGACCCCACGTTCGGGCCAGCATTCTGCTCCTGCCCGGACAGCAGAACTGACGCGTCGCACCCCTGCAGTGATTTTAGATATATGTTCTCTGTTATTTTCTCGTCCGAAATATACTATAATTTCATGAAAATTAGTACAATTGGTTGTGTGAAACTTGCTTGGACGAAGCAGTCGTGGAAGTGCAGCCTGAGCAGCGACGCCCCCATGCGAGCCTCGCTGTTCACGGCGGCTGTTATGACGCTCTTGATGGTGGACAACGCATTGGGGCACGACGTGTCATAGAACGTCGCCGAGAGCTGCGCCGATGCCACTGACGCCATAGCTGCAGCCACCAGCAGCATTAAGCTAAGTGAAGAATTAGTTGCAGAAGCCATGGCTAGCAAGCTACTACTGATTAGCTGCCTGCAGGCTAATTGCACTTTCTGCTTGGCCGTTGTGGCTTGCAAGAGATTGCTGCATTGCATGCATATTTATAGCCAGAGATTTTGTACGCTGCCACGAGCATGCCACTCTTGTAGGGATATAAACATCCAAACTTTGTGACCACCAAGTCCAACTTGTCCACATTGGCATACAAGCGTACGTACAAGACGTTCAACCTGAACAATAGAAGTTTCGTCATCTGCATACATGCCCCCATCCGGCAGTTGTGATAGCGTCAGACTTAAATTGCTACATCCAACACCAACTCTGTATATCACTCATTCAGTGTAGGGCCTGTTCGATACATCTCTCTCCGGACGTATACAATATTTGCAGCATGAATATGATATATGTATGATTCGGAATGGTTGCTGATTAATTAGCCCATTGTGCTGTTGTTGGTCAAGATAAACAGGCGGCATGCGTCGGACGGCAGATTTTTCTTCCTGGTGCGCCATGGCATGATAAGCTGGAATACATTATACATGCATCCCGCAAATTATGGCTCAATCCCCTTGGCAAGTTGCCTTTCTAGGCTCATCAGAAGACGCACACGCACACATAGCACTATATAATACATACAATCAGTACTGTGAAAGACGAAATATGATTGTTAGTCAGAATTATACGGAAATTTGGCGTTCATGAATATATATGTGCACATCTTACAATATTATGGCCTTCTTTTGAGATTTAAATGTATACAACAACAAAATCAGAATATATTAGTGTTGTTTTTCAATTGAAAGCCATAACTTGACATTAACTTAAAATATAACTTCCAACACTTGCAGTTATACACAAATAGTGACAAGGTTTATATTGGATAAGTAGAACATAAAAAATTGCAACAAAACATAAACAAAGTCCCACAAGATTTTTTTAAAAAAATCATCGTCGAGTGTAATATGCGGATGATTAAAAAAAGTTGATTAATCGCTAAATATGGTGATATTGAAGACAAGAAATTTTATAGTTTTTGAGAGGTACCAAATTTTTTAATATTCGAGACGAGAAATTTTCGTCCCTAATAGATATCAAGAAATATCAAATTTTAGTGTAAATTTGGTATCTCATGATACTGAAGACTGAAGGCACAGAGACGTGCTAAATTTTCCTTGATACACTAAATTGCTAATCTAGGTATGTTTGGTGATACATTTTGGTTACTTATAGTATACTACATATTATATCATGGATGAGCTAGAACAGACAAATTAAATAAGCTCTGGATCGGAAAGAGCCATGCTAGTAGGCGAGTATGATTAATTATGGAGTAATTAATAGAGTAATATATAACAGCAGCTATATAATGGCACGTCATTTTCGTGTAGCTAGCTGGACATCAACATGTAGGTCCATCATGATCATGACTGATTACGTACAAAAGGTCCGCATTTGTCCAAATACAATTCTATCTTGCTCTGACCGTTATGCAACCATTTTGCTCTCCCAGTCCAAGGAAAATGACCACCAGTTGTTGCCTCAACTGTCTAGGCTTTATTCTGGATCATCTCTAGTTTGACCTATATGCTTAGGCACAACGGCTCTGGTTTATGGATAAATATACGGTGAAAATCACAACGGTAAAAACTATGTAAGTAACATCATAAAAATTATCAAGAAAATCTAAAAAAAATTGACACATATAGATAAGATGATATTTGAGAATTATACTCCTTTTTAATAGATGACGCCGTTAACTTTTGAACACATATTTGACCATTCGTATTATTCAAAAATTTTATGCAAATGTATAATATATAAATCATGCTTAAAGTAATTTGAGTGATAAAACAACTCACAACAAAATAAATTATAATAACATAATTTTTTTAAAATAAAGGCGAATGCTCAAACGTGTGATAAAAAGCCACCGGCGTTATCTATTAAAAAACGGAGGTTTTGTACAATATTGCAAGACCAAACTCGACTTTATTTATGAGTTGTATGAATGAAAAGTAGTGAAGAACAAGACAAAAAAATAGGAATTATGTTTTTTCATAGACATTTGATAATTTTATATCTCATGAACGAAGTTGAATTTGGTCGTGCAATTTTATATGGTTCTTTAATATCATCTTATCTAGATATGTGATTTTCTTAAAGACTTTTATACGATAGTTTTCATCAAATAGGTGGTTTTCACTGTATATTTTCCTAGGATGGTGCAGTGTAATATGTATACACCTTGTACATTGAAAATTGTGCTATTTCTATCATGTGTCTTCATTTGTGACTATTAGTATTTTGATAGGCGTTAAACCTTTTTTTAATTATTTTTTGGCCAGGATGGCCGAAGAAAGGGCCATCCGAATGTCATTAAGATTGAGGGCATCAAACTAAAATGCCCCTAGCAGCCAAACATATTGAAGCAAGGGACAGTTAGAGATTATCATTCATGCATTCCTTGATAACTTCAAAACCATACTGATCGGTACATAACATGGGCTTCCTGATCTGTTTCAAACACTTTGTGCTGATCAGAGAAAACACTCTTAGCAAACATTTCAGACTAGTAAAATACTACTACTGTGACATATATGGCCCAGCCTTATTCCCAAATTTGTGTTTGCTTTTGTATCCAGTTTGATTCTTTACTTAATTATTAGTTCACTTTGGAGCAGCTAAGCCTGATCTGTCCCTGGCTCCCGGTGAGTGGTCCGAGGTTGGCCATCTTCACCATGGCCGACGAGAAGGCGCTGCTGAACGCCGCCCTGTTGGAGGCGAAGTTCCTGACCGTGTTGTCCGTGCTGTTGCCGTTGAAGAGCACCTGGTCGGAGTGCAGGAGCCCCTTGTTGGACAGCAGGTTGCTGTAGTAGGCGTTGTCGAAGGAGTAGGGCGTCGTCGTGTCCAGCGCCGCCAGGTTGCTGTCGCCGGTGCCGGCCGTCGGCGGGCAGTTGGCCCTGAGCGACGCCGCGTAGCCGGCGTCGATGTTGGTCTCGTTGTAGATCCTTCCCCTGAAGTTGGTGCACTGCGCCTGCCCGATCGTGTGCGCACCTGCATCATCCATCATGTCATATCGCGATGTAGAGTGAGCTATGACTTCAGAAAATTCAGAAACCGATCGATTGATCAGTTTACCTGAGAGAGCAACCATGTCGGTGACACTGAAACCCTTGTCGCCGAACGCCTTGATGAGGTTCTCGAGGTCGAAGAAAGGAGGAGGCAGGTCGTTGTTAGCGCTGTCCATGCTCGCCGTGGTTGAGTCCCTCCTCCCGAGACCAACCGTCCATGACGGCCCTCCCAGCTGCAACCACAAGAAGAAATTAATTAATTCCTTAATTAATCGTCGTGAGTTTCATGTCGCACAAGCGGCCGGTGCGGCGGCGAGGATGATGATCTAGCTTACTGCGACGACGGAGTCGCGGGCGGCGACGGCGAGGATGTCGGCGCAGGAGACGGTCTGGCTGCAGATGCCCTCGAGCTGCGTCTTGATGCTGTCGACGACGTTGAAGCCTCTGAGAGAATTCTTGTTAGGAAGAGCATTCTGCTCGCCGGTGAACGTGGCCGTGTCCGCCAGCAGTACGGACGCATCGCACCCCTGATAAATTGACAGTTACTACTACTTTGTCAGTCCTAGTTGCAAAATAAAATAATAATAATAATAATAATAATAATAATAATAATAATAATAATAATAATAATAATAATAATAATAATAATAATAATAATAATAATAATAATAATAATAATTGTTACGAGTACTAATAGTCAATTGTTATCAACTCCTACTCTCTCTTTTTACTTGAGTCAAACTAGAGATGGTCAAAGCTAAGCTTGGAAATGGAATCTCGTATCAGTGTCAGTGACGAGTCCAAAGCTAGCCTTTTGACGTTAGTAATTCTGTCAGTCCAACTGAATTGACAGTGTCACATAACTTAGCTAATTCTGAACACAGTGCAATCAGACGCAAAACGAAAACTGAACATAGATTTATTAATTACTGCAGCTAAAGTTAGCCATGAGATCGATGAGATCAGGGACTTGCTTGGACAAAGCAGTCATGGAAGTGCAGCCTGAGCAGTGACGCCCCCATGCGAGGCTCGTTGTTCACGGCGGCCGTCACGGCGCTCTTGATGGTGGCCAGCGCCCTGGGGCACGACGTGTCGTAGAACGTCGGCGACAGCTGCGCCGCCGCGGCGGCGGCGAGGCACAGGAGCACGGCCACTGAAAGAGAAGAAGCCATGGCGATCGATCGATCGATCAAGCAGCAGTAGACTACCAGAGCACCACTACTACTACTCTTGCAGATGCAATGCGATGCGATGCAATGCAATGCCTGCGTCGCATGCAGATATATATAGCCCTCCATATCGTAATGTCGTTTTTGGCCACATGGCCATTTCGTGCTATTTTGATAGCAGATATAGAATCGTAGAATTCTGCATTCTGTGGAGTGTTGTGCATGGAGTCAAATGAACATCTGAAAAATATATACGATATATCTATGATTGCTTCTTCAACTTGCATGACAGATAATTTGTCTGTAATGCACGATAGACGGATTAGCATATATATATATATATATATATAAGCTATAGTATTTTGCAGTATTCGATATGTCGGCTGCCTTTCGTGTGTGCCTCAAGTCTTGACCGTGAAGCAAATGTGCATGTCAATATGTATAGTGTTTTTTTTCTGTTATGAGCATGGCTCATATAATTGATATTCCCTCCGTCCTAAAATATAACAACTTTTAGTTCTCAGAATTTGTTCTAAAATATAACAACTTATCTACCAATGTTCTCTTCCCAACCCATCAAAACCCTCTACTATTCACTTCTACCTACTTTCTTAATAACCGTATCCAACTCTAAAACTTATTATATTCTGGAACGTTGGGAGTACTAGATTGCAATTTTCCGAGGTTCCTTGCTAGATATCAGCCTCAAATCTAGGCAAAACTCACATCAGGCAATTACATGACACGGAATGCAAATTGAAAATTTGAAATTGGCAAATGCCCATGCTGCTAGATTTCCAGTTTGGAGCATTCGATCTAATTAATTCTCTAATATATTTTTTTACAGCTGTACGTGTTCCAGTCAACAATAACTATGGGTTTTAATTGATTGATTTTGGACATCGACTGTGATTTTTGCAGATGGGAGCATCAAAGAAGGTCATGCAAATCTTCAACTGGTTCTTTGCATCATCTGGAAGGATAAGGATTAAGTCACTCTAAGTCGAAGTTATTTCGAGTCAACTAGGCGAGCTAGGACATACACATGCCTGGGGAGCTTAATAACTGCAGATATAATTAATGACAGGCGCTGTGCAGTGTCAGGCCAAGCCTTGGAAGGACTCAGGCTCCAAGAGGGAGGGCTGACGATAAGTCTGAAGAATCTGAAGAACTGAAGATGGACGGCAAGGCAGATGACGCGCTACAGGGCGACAGGGAGGAGGCGCCTATCCTGGGCTGGGGGCGTCGTCATAAGAAGCCCAGTGTGCGTGTTGTCGGGCCAGAGTGGGTCAAGTAACTAAGTCCATCCTGCGCGATGGCGTGCGTGAGTTGTGCTGTTCCGACAGCTGTCATGAGGTGTTGAGACTGATATAAACAGGAGAACGAACAGAGGAGAGGGTATGAACTGAGATCACTTGGAGGCGATGGCGGCGGAGGCCTGATCCTGTTGGATTAGGATAATACAATCGTGATCTCGAATATCTGAGTCCTTAGCTAGTTTGCTCTTGTTAGTAACCCTAACAAAATTGGTATCAGAGCCAAACTCGCCCCTCTAATCTCTTGATTCGGCTGTGAAATTCCGGGGGAAGGATTGGGGCTGTTCTTCGGATCAGACCCCGCGAAAAGGCAACTTGCCTTCCTCAGGTTAGCTGAATTCGGAGCGTGGGTGAGTTGGTGTGTGAGATCGAGACGAGAGTGGAGGTATGGCGCAGGATAGTAAGTTGGATTTGCTGTTGAAGTCAATGGCGGAAAACGAGAAGAAACGGGAAGAGGCTGAGGCCCGCATGCGAGCTGATTTCGCAGAACTTAAGAAGTCTCTGGAGATCAGGTTGCCCGCGGTGGAGAAGAAGGTGGATGACCTCGGGATCGATCTGGTGGCGCTGAGTAACAAGGTGGAGCAATTGGAGCACAACCCCAATCAGCCTCCTTCAGGAGATGAATTCGCCGGCAAGGTGACGACCGTGGCGTTACCCAAGAAGGAGCCGATCTACAAGGCGACACCACCGACCAAAGGTACGCGTGAGCTTGACCCCACTTCTCCTGTTCATCATTCAAATGAGGGTTGGGGATCTCAGTTTGAAAACACGGGGTTCAGTGCCAGGATGATTGGTAATGTACCGCCCATGTCCTGTCCGCAATTCAACGGAGATAACCCTCACATGTGGAAATCCAACTGTGAAGTGTATTTTGATGTGTATGGGATTCATCCTCAAAATTGGGTCAAGGTAGCCACTCTGAATTTTTGTGGGAACACAGCGTTCTGGCTTCAGTCAGTGAGGGCTCAGTTGATGGGGGTCACTTGGTTTGAATTATGTGACAGAGTTTGTGCTAGATTCTCTCGGGACAGACAGCAAGCTCTTATTAGACAGTGGATTCATGTTTCTCAGACTTCTTCTGTGGCTGATTATGTGGATAGGTTCGATAGTATCATGCATCAATTGTTGGCTTATGGGGGGGCAAATGAACCTATCTATTTTGTGACCAAATTTGTGGATGGACTCAAGGACAATATCAGGGTTGGTGTGATGGGGCACAGGCCACAGGACCTGGACACTGCATGTACTTTAGCTCTTTTGCAGAAAGAAGCTTTGGAAGGTGTCCAGGCTATCAATGTCAAGAAAAATGACTCTGGAACCTTTGTTAAATCTAAATCCACCTCAAATTTTTCTCAGTCTGTCCTTCCTAGCAAGAGTACAGCCTTGATAAATACTGAAGAGAAAAGGAGTGCAGAGTTTAGCAGGCCCAAGGATGATAAGATATCGGCCCTCAGAGCTTACAGAAGATCAAAGGGGCTCTGTTTTGTTTGTGGTGAGAGATGGAGTAAGGATCACAAATGTGCTACATCAGTCCAACTCCATATTGTTGAGGAGTTGATTCATGCCCTGCAATCTGGAGGTGAAGAAAATAGCTGTTCTGATGGAACTCCTGAAATTGATGACGATTCTTTGATGGCAATATCATTTCATGCTTTGCATGGTACCGATTCTCCTAAGTCAATTAGACTCAGAGGCTGGGTCCAGGGTACAGAGTTACTCATGCTGGTGGATTCGGGTAGTACTCATTCTTTTATTGACACTAAGATTGGCTCCAAATTGCATGGTGTCCAGAAATTACTTCAGACCATTAAGGTACAAGTGGCTGATGGAGGGCAGATAGCTTGTGATATGTTTTTGCCTAAGTGCAACTGGTGGACACAGGGTCATAATTTTACCAGTGATTTCAGGTTATTGCCACTGGGTAATTATGATGTGATATTGGGAATGGATTGGCTGGAGCAGTTTAGCCCTATGCAAATTGATTGGATTCATAAGTGGCTTGAATTCCAACATCAACATCAGCTGGTGAAACTTCAGGGCATTGTTCCTCAGACTGATTGCTGTCCAACCATAACAGGAGCACAGTTACAGGGTATGTCCAAGAATGGATCTATCATGTGTATGGTTCAGCTGAATGCTGTGGAAGTTCCTGAACATGCTGTCATCCCCACTATTGTACAACCCTTACTTCAAGAATTTCAGGAACTATTCTCTGAACCTACTGAATTACCTCCTAAGAGAACATGTGACCACCATATTCCCCTCATTGAAGGAGCCAAACCTGTCAATTTGAGACCCTACCGGTATAAGCCAGCTCTGAAAGATGAAATCGAAAAACAAGTCACTGAAATGCTTAAGACTGGAGTCATTCAACCCAGCCACAGTCCTTTCTCTTCTCCTGCCCTTCTTGTCAAGAAAAAAGATGGATCCTGGCGTCTCTGTATTGATTATCGACAGTTGAACAATATCACTGTCAAGAGCAAGTATCCTGTCCCAGTAATAGAAGAGCTGTTAGATGAATTATCAGGGGCCCAGTGGTTTTCCAAGTTAGATTTAAGAGCTGGATACCATCAGATCAGAATGGCTGAGGGAGATGAGTATAAAACAGCCTTCCAAACTCATTCTGGGCATTATGAGTACAAGGTGATGTCCTTTGGCCTTACTGGGGCCCCAGCTACTTTCCTTAATGCCATGAATGACACATTGTCCCCTGTCCTAAGGAAATTTGTCTTGGTCTTTTTTGATGACATTTTGATTTATAGTCCCACATTGGAATCACATCTGCTCCACATCAGAACAGTTTTACAATTACTCTCTGCTAGTCAGTGGAAGGTCAAACTAAGTAAGTGTTCCTTTGCTCAACAAGAGATATCTTATTTAGGACACGTGATAGGAGTTCAAAGAGTATCTACTGACCCACGAAAGATTCAAGATGTAGTTAATTGGACCCAACCAACTACTATCAAGAAGTTGAGGGGCTTTCTGGGCTTAGCAGGTTATTATAGAAAATTTGTTAAGAATTTCGGTGTGATCAGCCGACCCCTGACTCAATTACTCAAAAAGGGAATACCATTCAAGTGGACTGAGGAAACTGAAACTGCTTTTCAACAACTTAAACAAGCATTATGCTCTGCTCCTGTACTCGCATTGCCAGATTTTTCTAAATCATTCACTGTAGAAACTGATGCCAGTGAACTTGGGATTGGAGCTGTTCTTTCTCAAGACAAGCATCCCATTGCTTTCCTTAGCAGAGCTCTTGGTCCTAAAACTAAACGCTTGTCCACCTATGAAAAGGAATACATGGCTATATTGCTGGCTGTAGAACATTGGAGACCATACCTGCAGCATGGGGAATTTACTATCCTCACTGATCATCATAGTTTGATGCATTTAACTGATCAACGGTTGCATACTCCTTGGCAACAGAAGGCTTTCACTAAGCTCTTGGGTCTTCAGTATAAGATCTGCTATCGAAAGGGTTCTTCTAATGCTGCTGCCGATGCTCTTTCAAGAAGGGAGCCATTTACCAGTGAGATACACGCTGTGTCTGAATGTGTACCGCTATGGATGCAAGACCTGATTCAAGGTTATGATCAGGATCCTCACACCAAGCAGATCATTTCGGAGCTAATTGTCAATGGTAGCAGCAGACCCCACTATCAATTGTGCAATGGAGTATTGAAGTACAAGGGCAGAATTTGGGTGGGAGACAATCCTGCATTGCAGCACAGGATCATCACTGAGGTTCACTCTACTCCTTTCGGTGATCACTCAGGTTTTCCTGTAACCTATAGAAAAGCTAAAGGCATGTTTGCTTGGACTGGAATGAAGAAAATGATTAAGACTCATCTGCAGTCCTGTCAAGTTTGCTTGCAAGCCAAGCCAGACAGGGCTAAATATCCTGGACTACTGCAGCCGTTGCCAGTTCCAGCTGGAGCATGGCAAGTGATTTCGCTTGATTTTATAGAAGGGTTGCCACGTTCATCTCATTATAATTGTGTGTTGGTGGTAATTGATAAGTTCTCCAAATACAGTCACTTTATTCCCCTTTCCCACCCTTTCACAGCAAGTGCAGTAGCTCAAGAGTTCATGAAACACATCTACAAGCTCCATGGCCTACCTCATGTGATTATTTCTGATAGAGATAAGATTTTCACGAGTCAATTTTGGGAGCAGCTCTTCTCTAAGTCTGGAACTAAACTGCATAAAAGTTCAGCTTATCATCCTCAAACGGATGGGCAAACCGAACGAGTTAATCAGTGTCTGGAAATTTATCTTCGTTGCTTTGTGCATGCTACTCCAAGGAAGTGGGCATCTTGGTAGTATCTTGCTGAATTCTGGTATAACAACTCCTTTCACTCTACTTTGGGCAAAACTCCTTTTGAAGTCTTATATGGGTACACTCCAGCTCACTTTGGCATTACTATAGAGGATTGTCAGATCACTGATTTGCAGGAATGGCATAATGAGCGGAAGCTGATGCAACAGTTATTACAGCAGCATCTTCATCGAGCTCAACAACAGATGAAACATCAAGCTGATAAGAAATGCAGTTTCAGGCAGTTTAAAGTAGGGGATTGGGTGTACTTAAAACTACAGCCTTATGTACAGACGTCGGTAGCTCAACGTGCTTGTCACAAATTGGCTTTCCGCTACTTTGGCCCATTTCAGATTCTTGACAGGGTGGGATCTGTTGCTTATCGCTTACAGCTACCAGCTGGCAGTTCCATTCATCCAGTGTTTCATGTGTCCCAATTACGAGCTGCTGTGGGGTTTTCTAAACCAGTGCAAGAGGAATTACCATCTTCCTTGGGAGCATTTCAGATTCCCCTCCAATTCTTGGATAAACGTCTGACTAAAAAAGGTAATCGCGTTGTGGTTCAATTACTGACGCATTGGTCAGATTCATCTGCAGAGGATTCCACTTGGGAGGATATGGAGGATTTATGCAATCGCTTTCCGCGAGCATTGGCTTGGGGACAAGCCAATTTTCAAGAATGGGGGATTGTCAGGCCAAGCCTTGGAAGGACTCAGGCTCCAGGAGGGAGGGCTGACGACAAGTCTGAAGAATCTGAAGAACTGAAGATGGACGGCAAGGCAGATGACGCGCTACAGGGCGACAGGGAGGAGGCACCTATCCTGGGCCGGGGGCGTCGTCATAAGAAGCCCAGTGTGCGTGTTGTCGGGCCAGAGTGGGCCAAGTAACTAAGTCCATCCTGCGCGATGGCGTGCGTGAGTTGTGCTGTTCCGACAGCTGTCATGAGGTGTTGAGACTGATATAAACAGAAGAACGAACAGAGGAGAGGGTATGAACTGAGATCACTTGGAGGCGATGGCGGCGGAGGCCTGATCCTGTTGGATTAGGATAATACAATCGTGATCTCGAATATCTTAGTCCTTAGCTAGTTTGCTCTTGTTAGTAACCCTAACATGCAGAAAGTGTGTTTGTAGGTTTGAAATTGAATTATACTGAATGATGTAGTAGTAGTAGTTAAAAATCGATTTCAAAATTTGAATGACGATGGCGACATGAACACAAGTGGACGACTTGGTACGCTGCACACAATGAGCGCGGAGAGGGATGGACGACAGTGCATACTGCATGTGTACATTTCATTTTTATTCCAAGTTGTTCTTTTGCAAGCTAGCTACGGCAAACAGTGCAATAAGAGTTCAAAAAATGTTTCGATCGGTCGGCGCAAAATGTTTGGATGGTTCCTTCAAAATTTCTGTATAAATCCACGAAGCAAATTAACGTACACTCCTGTGAGTGTGAATAAGCATAGCGCAGAGATCAACAATTGTGGCTGTTTGACCAATAATCTGCGGCGTGCTTCAGGTACACACTGCGTATTTTTCAGAGATACACAGCATGTGTACGTACGTATTTGTGGTTTATAACTTCATATAGAAGAAAAATCAATCCAGCTTGACAATATTATGTTTGTTGCACCTTTTGTGGGACGATCAGATAGTCTGCAAACGTGTGACCGGTGCATTTATTTTCATGTCACCAAAAAGATCATAAAAAATATATTTTTTATACAGATGACATATCACTCCACAAGCATATATGTTTGAATTTAAATTTATTATTTTCTCTTATTTATATATATATTGAATTTAAACTTACATATTTATAAAGTGTTACAGAGTTGGTCGATTCCCAACGTCCGCCTGCGCACTTCCATTTTTTCTCTACTGTTGCACGAATCTTGGAGGTAACCCAAAGGCTAGAAAATCGATTAGTTTTGTTAAGAGCCAATTTTTTTCTCTCCTATCCCCGCTGCACGAATCTTGGAGGTAATCCAAAGGCTAGAAAATTGATAATATTTATAAAAAAACTGTCGCCAAATTTTTAGCACTTCTTTTTTTATAATAACGTTTTAAGCAATATGTACAATATATGGGGAGCTCAGTGAAATATTCCAACCATGCAGCGTTTTGCAAAGAAGTAACCGAGCACAAGGACATATTTAGGCAAGGGAGTTAATCTCGCGGGCATTTGCATGAGGGCTCTTCAGAATTCAGTGTACACGATCAAATTCTTGCAAACACGCCACTTTCTCGGACACAATTTGATCCAAGAAAGCGTGAACATGATCACTGATCAGTGCAAAGCACAAATATCGATTTCAGTGGCATATATAGCCTTATTATTGTCCCCTCATGCACTCAGAATTTTCGTTGATGATCACCGCTAATTAATTCACCTTGGAGCAGACGAGCCTGATTTGTCCCTGCGTTCCCGTCAACGGGGCGATGTTCCCCATCTTCACCATGGCCGCCGCGAAGTCCCTTCTGAACCTCGACGGCCCGGACGCGTACGACCGGACCTGGCCGTCGACGGCGCCGCCGTTGAAGAGCACCTGGTCGGAGTGCAGGAGCCCCTTGTTCGACAGCAGGTTGGTGTAGTAGGCGTTGTCGAACGCGGTGGGCGTCGTCGTGTCCAGCGGCGCCAGGTTGCCGTCGCCGCTGCCCGTCGGCCGCGGGCAGCTGGCCTTGAGCGCCGCCGCGAAGGCGGCGTCGATGTTGGTCTCGTTGTAGAGCCTGTCGCGGAAGTTTTGGCACTGCGCCTGCCCGACCGTGTGCGCGCCGGAGAGCGCCACCATGTCGGCTTGGCTCAGCCCCTTGGCGGCGAACGAGGCGGTGAGGTTGGCGACGTCGAAGGACGGAGGTGGCAGGTCGCTGTTCGCCAGCGCCAAGCTCGCCGTCGTCGAGTCACGCCTCCCGAGAAGAACCCTCCATGACGGCCCACCCAACTGCACACACACAAGTTCAGTTCGCCGCTCGCCGTATAGTACGTATAGCTGCGCGCTCAAGGATGGGCATGATCTTACGGCGACGACGGAGTCGCGGGCGGCGACGGCGAGGATGTCGGCGCAGGAGACGGTCTGCTTGCACGCGGCCTCGACCTGCGCCTTGATGTTGTCGACGACGTTGAATCCTCTGATGGATCCGACGTTGGGGTTCGCCCCCTGCTCGCCGGTGAAGTTGGCCGTGTCGTTCAGCAGTACGGACGCGTCGCACCCCTGATCCATGTCACCCACGATGCACAACACACAATTAGCACGTTGAGTTAATTTTTTCAGGTTAATTCAGAGTAGTAGTAGGAACTAGTATGACTTGAGAGCAAATTCGGTGGCCATAGTCTCTCTAATCCAACGTCAACACAGTGCTACGAGTCCATTCTGTTCTGACGCAGCACATTAAACTGGAAGAGAGACTGAAAGAGTGTAAAGAACTGAAACTGCAAAGGCTGCGACCACAATGTAATTGACTGATGGATATAAAAATGTAAGTCAAGTAGTGTGGAAATGCACGACTTGCTTGGACAAAGCAGTCATGGAAGTGAAGCCTGAGCAGTGACGCCCCCATGCGAGGCTCCTGCGCCACCGCAGCTCTCACGCCGGCCCTGATGATGGCCAGAGCTCTCGGGCACGACCTCGAATAGAATGTAGCCGACAGTTGTTGCCCGGAGACTGAACCTGCAAGTGCTAGACACAAGAGCAACAGGACTGACAGACAAGAGGCCATTGTCAATCTACAATGCAAACAACTCTGTGTGTGTATGCAATGGCCTGAATTGCATGTGTTGCATATGTGCATTTATATGTGAGAGCTAAATGTGTTGTCATTTTTGCGCCCGTGACAGTCTGTTGGTAGCATGTCAGCCATATGCTGCATATTTTTTAGAGATGTGATGTACTTATGATGCGTTTTGTTCATGGTTTTAGTATGGTTACTATCACAATGCATGGACATGGAAGCCACACGACGGCAACCCTGCTAGCTGGTACGATATGGTTATGGGAGAGAAATCACGATCATCGCTAAAAGGTTGAGAATATTGGTTGGTCATGTACTCCTGTCTGATAAGCCTGAATATAGAACAGAGCATGCATGCTTGCTTGGGTTTGGCTTTATTAAGTGGACATGGAGAATGTAAAGAAGATGTTTGCTTTCCTTGATAATGGCAGTTGGCAGTTCCTTTTGTTTCAAAGTGTTCATCAGTAGATGTCGCTAAAGCCTGCAGACCTACCCAGTTTATGCGAAGGGCAACAATCTTGCAAGTTGCAAATCACCTCACCATCACTAATAGCATGGAGATGGATTTTTCATCCCTCTCGTTTTCGTATGTCTTTTATATAGCCATGAAAAAAATATTCAATATGTGATGTATCACTTCACAAATATACAAGTTTAAATTTAACTTACATATGTTGTGAAAAAAAACAAAAATGATGCTAAATATGCATACTATTACATATTTGTTATAACTTGTATATGCCAAATTTAAACTTCCATTTGTGTGAAATGATATATTAAAAATGCTCTATCTTGTAAAAAAACTTTTCATATTTTTTCATGATTATTTGGATAGCATGCAAAAAGGAACGATATATCTTCTTAAGGATGAAATTACTTCCCTTATAACACGGGTTGAGATCCTCTGCCTTAAGTCAGGTGATTTTATAGTCATTGATATGTGGGTCCATGGCAAAGAAGGCTCACATATCAATGACTCAAAGTCACGTGATTTTAAGTCAGATGATCTCAATCCTTATAACACTGGTAATGCTTGTCTGTAGATCAATCTGTCTTAAAATAATATGAAAGATGGTGCAGATGAACTGAATTTCTTCTCTAATGGTCAAGGGAGATGGCTACGCACATGGCTATATTTGATTCTTGGTGATAGAATTTTCCGCAGTTCCTGGCTAGATTTGGGCCTCAAATAAGCTGGCACCAAGCTGAACTTCTGCACATTCATGCATCCACGTCAGATTGGGTCAACTTTTGTTCAATTACCTCTGGCATCAGTCACAAGAATTAGGCAGAACAGTAATACAGTACTGTTATTTTTAAGTTGTTAATATATAAAGTCAGTTTCTTTTTTTTAAAAAAAATCTATTTTCGGTAACACTAACAAACACTTAAGTCAATAAGTAAGCAGGAGCAAAGAAAAATTCAGTTTGCCAACTGACCAAACATGTGTAGGGGGTACTAATGACAGCCATGCAAAATCTGTCTGAAGTTCAAATTTCTGTAGCAAATATCATCAAGAAACAATTCGAGTGATAGTGACGTGCAAGTGGAAGATCTCCTAACATAGTAAATCACAAGGCGACTAATCTGCAGAGATGTAAAAGCCGGTTTCTGTATCACCCTCTAATTCTCCTCGCTGCGTTGTGTAACTTGTTACTGCTTTCTTCTGATTGATTGACGTGTAATTCTTTTACATGTTCGTGAAAAAAATAATCTGCAGGGATGTATCAAGTTTCAACCCTTGGGTTGATAGTCAAGATTTATTTACAAATCGATGGGTTCCATCGATCAAGTTGAATTTAGTACTGAACTTCAGTAGTATGTACAATATAAAATTATTATTGCTGCTCTGTCATATGCTATCTTTTAACTGTCAAAGGTAGTCAATGTAGGGTTAGTGACCAATGTAAGCACTCAAAAAGTTCCTAATTAAGTTGCTGCAAATCAATGCCCCACTGACTTTTAGTTGAAAAGCAAAGCAAAGATGCCTCCTATCATCACAGCTGGCCTGATTATATTTGCCAATTGTCCGTTTGCAACTGTTTCAAAAAAAGAAATTGTCTGTTTGCAATGGCAAGCAGTTCAAAATAGCCAATCCGTTCAACGAAAACGTCTGTTTCGCACCAAACATGCAACCTGTCATTCTCAATCGCCTTCAGAAACGCCACGACGTTCATTCGGTTCTGAAAATTTCATACGAGCAGACAAAAGCCGGACAAAAGGCCGAATTACGATGACGCAAAAGGTCAAAAACTGTCAAAGAAGAATCGTACATGGATTGATCCTCTCGGCCGAGTAGCTACTCCGACAGTGACATTGCTGCATGCAGCAACAAAGAGCTCAATCACATACTCCAGAATAGAATGGATTTTCTTGGGCAACTTGGCAGATTAACTAGCATACATGTAACTATCTCTTATCTCTAGGCTGGTAAGGATAACCCTAACTCCAGGGAATCGATACCAGTCGGCAATCTTTGCACTCTTTAAGCGCCAATCCACGAACTCCTCGGTTCTTTAATAGCTCGGATTAAACAACTGAAACACTCCAAAATGCAAGCTCTGTGCACTGCATTCTTCCCCAACTCTTCAGTCTCCAAGCTTAAAGTCTTTCAGGTCACTCTCTGAAGCCCCAGTCGATTGTCTGTATACCACCACAAATACGTACTTCATCTTTCTACGATTCCATCTGTAGTAGGATCTCGATGCACAGATCTCTTGAATGCAACTGATCTCGCAGCTTGCTAATGCTATTTGCTAGCTACTGAATTGGTGGCCCGTGGTTTCAACAAGGACTGCTAATTGCTCGATCGCCGTCTTGCCTTGCCTGCAGATCACGGCATCGGTTGGGGGCACGTCGGTTTCAAGGGAGCATGCCGCCATGTCGTTCAACTAGTGATGCCAAGGGAGCTCTTTGGATCCACCTGCTAGCTAGTTCGAGCGAGGCATCTTGTCCTCGCGCTTGTTTTATCAAATCAATCGATTGGGTCGTTGAGCTCGGTCTCTGGCCTGATGCTAGGCGCGCTTGCCTACCTTTCTTGGGAGTTTCTGTGAGGAAGCTTCGGCTGCTCTGTGCCTCTGTTCATGGCGGGCCGGCGGCGGCATAGTGAAATTGGAATTGAATGATAGATCGGATGATTTACAATGGCAATCAGTACTTCAAATATTTGGACTGAATTGATAAGCAAGGAATGAATGATACCTCAAAGTTGGTTTATATCGAGGCCTGGAAGAACGTTGCTCACGACGGCGAGGTTCCGGGCTTCTCCGGCGGCGGCCATGGCGGCGAGGAAGCTAGGAGGCGTGCAGTGTGAGGGAGTAAAAGAAGAGTAGAGCCCAGAAGGAAGTACGGCCCAGTCTATCTTGGCCCAACTAAAGCCCATCCTTACTTCTCTTGCAGATCTACGGCCCATACAGTACGGCGCAGTTTTGACTTTTGAAAAAGCCCATAATCCTGAGGAGCAAATAGATGGGCCTCCTAATAAAAAGTCAGCCCAGATATAGCATGCTCAACTTGATGGAAGCCCTAGCCCTAGTCCAGTACCAAGCCCAAGAACACGTTTTGGTTTTTCCATCGTCTGATTCTCCTGGCTCGCCGGCGGCGGCGTGCCGCTCTGCAGCTCGCGGGGAGTCTGCGTGCGGGACGTCAGTCGTCCACTGATGTTTTTTTTTTAAAGAGTAAATTACATCCACGGTACATCAACTTGGTAGGTGGGTATAATTTGGTGCAATAACTTAAGAAATGAGCGTTCTAGTGCAACAACTTGAGAGGTAGGTGCAATTTAGTATAAGAACTTTATAAGTGATCGTATAAATACGACAACTTACAAGGTAGGTACGATTTTGATACAATAAATTAAAAATTTATGCGACAACTTAATTATTTGGAGCATATTTTTATATAAATTTAATTTTTAAGTACTTATTTTGACAATATACTAGTGCAGATTTGTATAAGTATATTTATATTTTTATCCTAATAAATAATAACTATAAGTCAATTAAACTGGATGTAGAAATTATTATATTTCAGTTGATATTTTAGAAAGTGAAGAAAACAAAAAAATTCAATATATGTTGTGGTAATTGGATGTAAATTGTACTAGAACGCACCCATTTGTTAAGTTATTGCACTCGGTTGATCAATTCTCAAGTTCTTGCACTATATTGCACCCACATGTCAAGTTGTTGTACTGTGGGTGTAATTTACTCTTTTTTAAACAACTCGCACGAGACGATGCGAAATTCTATTGATAGAGCAGGACAAAAATTACAAGATTATAACCTGGAGGGTCGTAACCAGGAAAAAGGAAAAAAAAAACACCACCCACACACCGACATCGCCAACACACAAACCCAGGAGAAGTCTAGCACCGGATCGACCGCCGCTAAGCGTGACCGACCGCCACTAGACCAACAAAGGGACACAGACGAGATCGCCCCCTAGGGGATGCCAGAACGACGTCTTCAAGAAGAGAAGCGACGGAAAAACCGCCGCCGCCGTCCGTCGGGACTCAAAGGAGCCAAGACTAGGCTTTCACCCGGCAAACACCCTTGAGGGGTGAGACAGCACGACCCGCCGCTCACCACAAGCGAATCCACGACTAACGCACTGATACTCCACCACCACACAAGCTCTGCCGACATGTTAGACCCCTGAACCGGCGTCTCCCGTCAGCCAGCCTTCGTGTGCAGAAGACGCGCCACATCCACCGACAGCTCCTCCTCACGCCGGCTTCCATCTCCGCCGCTCGCGCCTCTCGCGCCGAGCCGGCCTCCGCTCCCATCGGCTGCGCCTCTCTGCGTCAAGCCAGTCTCCGACCCCTTCACCAAACGATGCCACGCCGGTCAGATGTCGCCATCTCCCACGCCCTCGGCTAGCCGTCCGAGACCGTCACGCCTCTGATGACCGCAGACACGGTCACCACCACCACAGCCGCTGTTGCCGAACACCCAGCCACCTCACTGTCGCCATCCTCACCTCATCCCCAACTCCATCCCCGCCGCCGACATCACCACCGCCTCCACAATCACGGCCGCCGTCGTCGCTGCCACCGACACCGCCTTCGCAGACCGCCGTTGCGCCGTCACCCTCCGCCACCACGCAGCCAGCACCCGCCCCGACGCCGCCGCCATGTCCTCCTCCGCCAACGGCAGCCGACGATGCCACTGCCCACCAACTGCCATTGCCGGTCGATGCCAACGCCGCAATCACTGCCGCATCCGCCAGTCACCGCTAGAGCCGTGTCTGCCACAGCCGCCGCGCCGTCCACGGGCGTCGCGTCGCTGACAGCCGCCATCAGCGTTGTCGCCATAGCCGCCGTCGGTGTCGCTAGCCGCCGTCTGCCACCGCAATCACCGCCGCCGCTGTTGCCAGCCGCCGTCGCCGCTGCCACCAGCCGCATCGCAACCGCCAGCACCCCCAGATCTGGAGGACCTCGCTGCCGACACCGCCAGGACGAGCGCCGACGCGCCCGAACCGCCATAGCCGTTGCCGCTGTCGCCAGCTGCCGCCCGCCACCGCAGTCCCCGCCGCCGCTGTCGCCAGCTGCCGTCGGCATCCACCGCCGCCGCTGCCACCGGCCGCGCTGCAACCACCGGCACCCGCAGATCTGGAGGACCTCGCCGTCGACACCGTCAGCACGAGCGTCGACGCGTCCAACACCAGACGCCGCCGCCGTCACCTTCAGCCCCCGCCGCCAGCCGCCCCTCCCCTAGATCCGGCCGGGCCCGGCGCGGATCTAGGCACCACCGCCGCCACTCAAGGCATCCCCCCAGCCGCCGAGCGCGTGGAGGCGAGATGAGGCCCCACCGCCGCCGTCCTAGCTTGTGGGCGCAAGGCTTTGCCGGTGCCCGCTCAGGCGGCGGTGAGGCGGGGGGAGGAGACGTGAGGAGGAGGAGGACGGCGGCGGCGTCGCCTCCCGAGTCGCCCGGGGGAGGGCGACGCGAGAGCGTTTAATCGATGGGAGCAAGTTTTCAGTGCAATGCTGGATCCACTGATCTTTTTTTGAGAACTCGTCCACTGATCTGAGATTTTGTGACTGATCTTTCGGTGTTCTGAATTCTGAATTCTACCAACCCCTATTTGCTGCAGTTTCTGAATTCTGACTGGAAGATTTGACACTAGCAGGGAGGTTGCTCCAAGGTAATTCCCTAAGAACATCTGCTTTATGATACTGTAGTAACCGAAAATTTATCTTGATTTAATTCTGATTCAATTCCTTGAAAGTGAATTTACTGTCTGGGCATTCGCGAAAAAAAAAATTACTGTCTGTACTAGAAAAAAAATCAACTATTAACAGTGACGAAGACAAGCCTAACATAATTATGGCTTGAGCGCTAGGCTCGTCCCTTTAATCCCTTGTAAATCCTTTTAAAAATTAATGAAAAGTTTGAAGATTTAACAAATTGCATTGGTTGTACTTTGTAATACCTGATTCCCCCACTGATATGTATCTCGAAGCTGGCATAGATACATAGTTAGAAGTTATCTTTCTAGGACGGAGGTATACATAGTTAAAACAGTGAGTGTAAGTGCTGTTTTTTTTTCTTTCGGCATCATGGAACCCGTCAAGATCATGATAATTTTAATAGTATCTAGATAACACAAGTGTGATACTATTTGTTGTCAGCACAACTTCACTGCACGCCATTGCTAGATTTAGCCACCGTTGATGTTCTGTCCATTACTAATCGAATGCGTGAGTCACTCACTCTACGTGTGATTCTCTCCGTTCTTGCATTGCATTGGATGGGACAATAGCAATCTAATCCTGCAGTTGATATGTAGCGGCATATATAGCCAGAAATCCGTGGATTAGTACCATGCTGGTCGCCTCACGGGCAACACCTCACGCCGGAGCACTGCCATGCATATTCTGCCACAACTTAACCCGGCTGAGCTCGAAAAGACGCTGATCTGAGCCCCTGGACTCAAGCGGATTCTCTCTCTGATCAATCCAGCGGCGAAGGCGCTGTATGCAGCCTTGAGCTTTCAGACATCAGCAGCTAGCAGATTGCAGATCCCGGCCCTCTCGTGATGCATATAGGCAAGG
The DNA here is from genome assembly GCF_034140825.1 of Oryza sativa Japonica Group. NCBI lineage: Eukaryota > Viridiplantae > Streptophyta > Magnoliopsida > Poales > Poaceae > Oryza > Oryza sativa. Next base: position 28,886,820 of record NC_089041.1, on the reverse strand, counting down.
TGCCTACTGCTTCGAGGAGGTGATCGAATTTTGGATGTGACAAGCCTGATCCAGAGCAATGCTGTAATCAAGATGGTATAATCCAGACTAAGCTCGTTTCAGAATTCATAAGAAATTAATCTGCATGCAGCATGGAGGAAGAAACGGCTGTAGCTACCGCTCCCTTAGTTTCAAGTTATAAGATATTTTAACTTTAATTAAAGTTAAACCACTTTAAGTTTGACCAAGTTTGTAGAAAAAAATAGTAACATTTTTAACCTAACACAAATTTATTTGAAAATATATTCAATTATTGATTTGATGAAACTAATTTAGTATTATAAATATTACTATATTTGTCTAAAAACTTAATTAAATTTGAAACAGTTTAATTTTGACCAAAATCAAAACGTCTTATAACCTGAAACGGAGGGATTAGATAGCTACCTGCCAGGTTCATCGACCACTCGTGACATGCATGGATGTGTCCATGGCGCATATATACAGTATGTAGCAGCAAGGGCAGGCATGAGCACAAGAGCATGCATGCGTTGAGAGGATAAGCAGATGGAGCCGGCAGTACGTATAGCCGTCTCGCCACATGGATGGACGTGATATTCTCTGCTTGGCGAGCTCGCCATTCGAGACATTCTCGGCGCTGTTTGATCACTTCATACGCGCTCCGGGCCTAAAGAGCTCCAAGAGATGCTGCATGCTGTCTTGTTCACAAGAGTTTGTATCACGAGAGCATAGTAGAGCCCTCCAGCTCGTGCTCCCTAAAGAAATGGCACGCATGGCTTGTTCGCTTCTTCCTGGTTTGCAATTGGTGTTCTTGTTGCATATGCTAACTGCTACCCCTCTTGATTTGTCCCAAAAGATAAGCCAGAATAACGTGAATGGCCAATTGTCCTCCAGTCCAGTTCCTTGTCCTCGCCTCTCATTGGCTCATTTCCATGGTTATTGGAGCCATGCATGCAAGAATTCTTTGGTTTTGTTTCTTGGTACACCTGCCAGCTCATTGGATTCCTGACTATCCTTTACACCACCAATTGGTATATGTGGGAATAACATTTGCTAATTAAGGCATGCTAAGGTTGTGTTAACTCTTTCATTATAATAATATATACTAGTATGCTCAATATCAACTATAATACTACTATACTCCAACTAGTATTCTCAAGATCAGCTGTTCCGCATCAACTACTTTATTCCTTTTTTAATAGATGATACCGTAAATTTTTGGCATGAAGTTTAACCATTCGTCTTATTCAAAATATTTATATAAGTATCATTTATTTTGTTTTGAATTATTTTATCATTAAAGAAAATTGTAAACATAACTTATATTCTTGCATAATTACACTAAATTTTAATAAGACGAATGCTAAACGTTATGCTAAAAGTTAATAATGTTATCTATATTTATAAACGGAAGTAGTACGCAGTTTTTTAGTACGGCCTCGACCATAGATCGAGTTAGTGTTTTCTTAGTAGTGGCAAGGTTCAGAGAAATCATATAATGAGAGGTAAAGGAAGTTAATCATGGTCACATGTTTTCACATTTTTCTGCACTTAACAGCTGAATTTTCAGTTATTCCCAACTTCTTATCTCTTCTTATAATGTGAGATAAGTACTCTCATTGGTTTCACCATCTACGCAGGCAGGGAAAGGGCAAACATATATGAGCTTACTATGGTCATCATATCAGTAGTACAATGAACGTACAGCTAGCTAGCATATCTTACACCTTGCCAATCTCCATATATGGATTATGGACTACGTACGTACACATATATAATATCATTATCTGGTAGTACAAGGGGATGCTAGGGTTTCATCTGACATAGATATTTGCAGCTCATCATCTCGGGTAGATGTCAATCAAGAGAAGAGTCACGGAAAATTTGCAACTGATCGAGCAAGAAGCTAGATAGGGAAATGAAATTCAGCTAGCTGCAGTCCATAAGCGCGATATGATTGTCCTGATCAAAATGCCATCCAATGCAAATGGAAGATCACCATTGCTCTACCCCTCCTGGTCACCGCTGCTCTCCGAGCAGTTGCTGTTGCTGATGGCCTGGAGCACCGTTTGCTTGATGACATGCTCATCCACCTGGTTCTGCAGATCAGATTCCAGCATCGTCATCATCGTGCATGCAAAAACCAAACCATCATGACGAATAATCTCAGCTACTATACTTGACGACAGAGACCAGAATTAATATCGATCGCCCACTTGTATAAACATTTCTTGCTGATCGTCGTGACGCGAATAATTGGGGAATTCTATGGACACAACGACGACAGCTGCATTCAGACTAGCTAGCCAGTAGCAAGAGCGTATAAATACTTGGCCAATTAAGGGACGACACATCAATGATTGAGTTCTTGTTACGTACCTCTCCTCCTACAGCCTCAAGACGGAAGGTATCGTCGCAAGATGCCGTTGCTTCGAGTACATTGAGGCCCAGCTCATCGAAGGCTTCCAGGATAGAAACAAGCAACCCGGGGCAGCTCTTGTCAGAGAACACGTTGATGAGGAACCCGTGCCCTAGGGTTTCCACCGTCACCTGCATTGATCCAATCACACCCATATATATTGATCAAATTTATATATATACTCCTATATGGAGTACATATATATGCAGGGCATACGCATGTATGTGACTAGTAGCTACCGTGGGGATGGAGTTCTGTCTGAGTGCTGCAGCTTCTGCGCATGCGATCTCCTTGTTGAGCCTGACAACCTTCTGCTTTAGCTCCTTGATGTACTCTGACGCGTCCGTGATTATGGAGGTGTTGCTGAGCTGTCATGTTATGGTCACAAATTAAGTGGAGGGAAAAGCCTTGTCAGATACTGTGTGATTTTCGCTCAAATTAATTTCCATCTGCTCAAGTACATGATATCTCTAGAGCTAAAAGTAGAATTGCATCGCATGCAGCACGTGCCCTCTCGGCAAACAGAATTGAGTTGTTTGTTCATTCATCAATCATCAAGATCTACTACTATTATAGTATTCAAAACCTAGCTTACGTGGCAAAAGCAGAATATACTGTAGTGAATTAGTGATGGCAAAAGGACAGAATATACTGAAGACCAATCGAATCGACCTACATGCGAATATAGTATTGCTACTGCAATACTGCAAATTGAGTGGTGGTAGACTGGTAGTAGAATGGATGCAGAGGCATATATATGGAGCAAAAGAAGCATAGGAAGCAAGCATGCATAAGCAGCAGGTAACTAATGAAATTAAGGCGAATTGAAGAAGGATCACTGATCAGTTACCGCGTGGGAGTGAGTGATGGAGCGCAGGATCTGCAGCTTCTCGTGTAGAGCAGCTGCCTTCTTGCGTTCTCTCGACATCATCTCTAAAATTCTACTCAAGTGTGTCTGTGTCTTTCTACTTTATTTCTCGCTTCAATGGAGACGAGCGAGCGCGGGTGTCTAGCTAGCTACGACCTGCTGCTTCAAAGGAAGGTGATGAGTACTGATGATGAGAGGCTTTCTCTACGTCTTTATAGTGGTATCCTGCGCGGTCGCGTACCCACGTGATGTTATGGTGTCTTTAGCTAGCTAGGAAATGAAATGAATGAATTGAAAGGGAAACCAAGAGGACGAAGAAAAGATTCTGCACATGCGAACTGTTCATATATATAGTAGCAAGTCAATTATGCTAGCTAGCAACGTGAGAGACGTTTTAGTTTCAGGAGGCCAGGATTGTTGGAGGAGCAAGAACTAGCTAGTTAAATTGGAGTTTGCCCCGTTTACTAACGTACTGCAGAGAGAGTCTTTCAGAGTTTTTCCCTGCATATGCACTCAGTTTTCATCTGCTGCTTGCCCATGCATGTTGGCGACCGATCGATGCTCTAAATTGTTTAATGGTATCTGCATGGTTGACAAACGTGCGGTTCTGAACTGAAATATTTGGGTTGCGTATACAATGAACCTATAAGATCGATGAGAGAAACATGCATTAGTCAACAAATTAAACACGTACAAAGCAATGTGGACAGACCTAATAAACACGAAAGTAAACAAAACGATAGAACTAGATGTGTCTATCTATCCTTACTACTCCAGTATGTAACAGAAACAATTAATGAAACCGATGAATAAAAGCAGATGGAGCCTGAGAATTGAAGTGGACAGGTCAGAAAATGCGCGCGGTTGCTAGCTAGGAGTACTCTAAAGCTTAGCTAGCTGTGCGTGCGTTGGAGGGTTGCATGCCACGGGTTGCGTGGCTCGGTCTTCCCCCCCCCCCCCCCCCCCCCCCCCCGGGACCCCGGCCCTCTCGGCTCCTCTCGCCGACCGCACGGGTTGCGTGGCGAAGTTCATTCCAGCGCGCGTACGACGAGCCGAGCGCGCGGATGTGCAGTTCGCTGCTGCTGCTGCTGCTGCTGCATGCGGCCGGGTGGCTCGTGACGACGCATATGCGCGCACACAGCTCGATCGGCTAGGCTAGCACGCAGCTGGGACCTGGGAGAGGGAGGCGAGGCGAGGCGTACGCGCATATATTGAATTATACGACGACACGTCGTTGCGTACGCGGCCTGCACGGCGACACACGACGACGAGATGTCCGCGTCCGCTCCCTCGCTCTCGTATGCATGTGCTCCTCCACGGAATTCCATGCGTATATCCGGAAAATATCGTCCGCGCGCGCCCTGCATGCGCACGCGCGCTCGTGCATATCGATCGATCACGCGCTAATGCTCGTATTAATTAGTTCGACCGAGAGGGACGTGCTCATTTTATTCTTTTTAGGACGACAGGGACACGCACGTCGTGTCTCGATCGATCGGTTTAATTAGCATCATGGACCACACAACAACATTGCTAGGCTAGGCTGTTGTTCGAGGAGGCCAATAAGTTATACTCCAGTTCGATCGATCGATCGATCGATCCGTTTATAGTTTTAGTAGAAAATTTCCGGATTTGCGGAGGGGGTATGAAAACTGCGGTGGTCCACGGTCCATCGTGACCACGACACACAATCTAGCTGGACTGGGAACAAACTGCGCTACGTTAGTCTGCTAATTCATCAGAAAGTCCAGGTTGATGTGTGCTGGCAGGCAGGGCTCGCTCGCTCGTCGCGTACGTACGATTTGATGGACAGATACATCTCTTGTGTGTCGTCCGTCACGGGGTGTGTGGCTGCACGCGCATATACAGACGCATAGCTAGCGATGTACGTACACCTGGCAATAAGTCGTGTAGACATGTCGTGTCTTGTGTAAACAAGCAGACACGGCTTGCGTACGTCCTGGCCAATGGCAAGTGTGAAGTGCATGTGTTGGCCTGAACGGTCACGCTCTCGATCGCTGCAGGCTAACGTTCGGATGAACCACAACTACCGGCCGGCTGCAAATTGTCGAGACCTCGACCGATCGATCGATCGATCGCATTAACTCGCATATATGCATGCGGCGCGTGACCGCCGTACGTACGTCCGACGCCGCGCGTCTTGTCACTGCACAAGCGCAGAGCGCGTATGCCTCGCGGCCGTGATCGATGCTGCAGGCCTGAGGCCGCCCACATGCATGTGGATGCATGCATATGCAGTACGGGACGCAGCTGGCGACCATCCAAGTATCCAACCAGAGACTTCAGTTTGCAATATTTGCACGCAGCGGTACCAATTTACATGGAGCTAGTACGTACTCTCGTGATCTATGTCTCTCGCAGAGGACACCGTACACTAGCTAGCTGCCGGCCTCTCATCATGTACGTACTACTTTCTCCGTTTCATAATATAAATTATTATAGCATTTTCTTCATTTATATTGATGTTAATATATATATATATATATATATATATATATATATATATATATATATATATATATATATATATATTCGTTAATATCAATATGAATGTGAGAAATGTTATAATGACTTACATTGTGAACGGAGGGAGTAATTCAAAACTACTTTCCGGTGTTCACTACACGTACAACATGCATGCAGTGGTGTATAGAGGCGTATAGGCGAGCCGATCAAAGAGGAGGTCAAATCGTGGTCCTTGGCAGGGGCGAGAAATATTGGTAGTTGGCTTTATTTTTAATTGCTTAGAATGAAGGTTCTGAGCCTTAGTTTTTTTTTCACACTTATAAGTACAAATTCAACTTCTACATCTTACATATCGTAGTCCTGAGCCTGTATTAATATGTGATATATCACTTCATAAATATGTAAGTTCAAATTCAACTTCTACATCTTACATAAATCGTGGTCCTGTACCTATATTAATATGTAGTATATCACTCCATAAATATGTAATCGTGGTCCTGAGCCTGTATTAATATGTGATATATCATTCCATAAATATGTAAGTTCAAATTCAATTTCTACATCTTACATCAGAAAAAACAAATTAAACTACAACTAGTTAATGTATGTTCATAGTTATTTTTTTTTTGCTTTTTTTCGCGAACGCGCAAAATGATTGCACATCAATTTATTAAGTTTTTTTTTTGCGATATGTAGAAATTGAATTTTAACTTACATATTTATGTAGTGATATATCACATGTTAATATATCTTCTCAAAATTCTTAATAACTATTTGAATGACATACAATGACATACAAGTAACGAGTATACGTCTCCGTGAGAGTTTAAAATCCACTCTAGATGAGTATGTAGGAGTAGGAGGAGGAGGAGGAGCAATGTTGGTGAACAGATCAGACTGATGAGTATGCAGGGCCCGGGGGCGTATTCGACATGAGCACACATGTTTGTTGCATTCGATCTGTCTCGAAATATTCGCCGTGCACCCACATTCCCCTGTTTTATTGGGGAGGGGAGCGTACGTAGACAGGATAGGAGTCGTAGTAGCTCTCGATCATGTGATCTGAACACATCAGTAGAGAGAGAGACTGACGCTGAGATGGCACCAACATACATATACATGCGAAATACGCAGCAGCATTCGTTGGCCAGCTGGTGGGGTGACATAGTGCTGTGGATGCATTTGGCTGCATGGAATTTTGACAAACATCTCGTGAACGCGAACTGTTCTAACCTTGTTTCTATATGCCCGAGACTAGCAGAAGTACTCGCATTAGGCCCCGTATCGACGTAAGATCTGACATTTTGTCTCGTGTGCATGAGATTTGCACTTGTCACTATCCTCCCCTGTTTTTTTAAATGATTCCCTGAAGAAAGTTTTCTCCTGAGAAAACGATGTCCTTGTCTGATTCTATATAACTTGCATCTTTGGACTGAATTAGTTACTGTTACAATTAGTTAGTTTGGTGGGGACTTGTCTTCTCGGATGCTTGGACTAGAAAAGTAAAAAAGAAGAAACAAAGACTGCCGTCTTATATCTGTTGACCATGGATAAATCTCAATTGGCAAGTAGTAGTTATACTCATTTATCGCAAAAGCTGAAAAAGAAACAATTGCAGATTTAGACAAGTCTGCTGAAGTGATTCAGTTGGCAGTAGCTTGTGGCTCATCGCTCACGCATGCTGGGTTTCAGAATTTAGAAGAGAAGGGGCAACGGATCCATGCTTATCATCATTGAGATCGATGCTAAATTGTCATGATTAAGGAGTTTAACTATAGCATTTTTGTGGATTGTGGTTGCGCCAAGTCTGTTCCAAAGTACCATTTTTGGGAATACGTAAGGAGCGTATCTTTATATTAAGAGGAGTAAAAGTCTGTACAGGTGAAAGAGAAAACACAGCAGGAGACGGGATTACAGGAAGTCACCCAAGAGCATTAAACCCTATTCTCGCGATACAATGTTGCGACCTGAGCGCTCTAAGAGCAAGTTTAATAGTATAGCCCACTACTAGCTCCAATTTATTTATAGCCAATCTAATAGCTAATTCATACAATAATTGCTTACTATACTATTAGTATATGGTCCCACCTATCATACACACATTACGTCTTGGAGTTCGTGCTGCAGCTGGCTACAGATCTGTAGCCCGCTGCTCTTCTCTCTCATCTTTTATCTTATTAAAATATGGTTGTAGCTGACTAATAGTCTGCTATTGTACCTGCTCTAAAGGCATGGCCGGTATGGCAGTATTGGTGAGCCGCCACAGCGCTGCCTCTTCCACCATTGCCCTTGCACTTCTGTCTAGCTTCTGTGCTTCTGGTTGAACACCCTGTTATTCCATTCCTTCCAGATTGTTCATGCTGCGAGAGTAGCAATGGTATCGAAACCTCGCCGTTGAGAGCTCGGTAAGGTTTCCCTCTTGTCACACAACTAGGAGTGGAATGAGGTTTCATTGACGGGCAAGCACTCCGAGCGACCGATTGCCAAGAGCAGTAGCCACCAGAGCTATCTTGATTCTGGACATGCGACCAAAATATGGTTGATGCTTTCCTCATGCTCATCGCATAGGACACACATGCTGGGGTGGGGCAAGCCCCTGATGCTTAACCTGTCCGCCGTCCAGCAGCGGTTGAGTGCGTCCAGCCAACTGAAGTAACGGCAATGCGGCGGCGCCAGCGATTTCCAGATCTGCGTGAATTAAAACGGGATTAGACCGAGGAACAATGCTTGGTAGGCGGAGCGGGAGAAGTACAGGCCTGAACTCTCCCATTTCCAAATAAATTGGTCAATTGGTCCTGCCGATCCGAGAGCTCTATCTCCCGCAACAACGACCGGAGATGTTCCAAAGTACCATCATCGATCATGGTATGTATACAGACGAGAGGTAGCGACGAGACGAGTCAAGTTGTAGGATTCAGACAAGATACGTACGTACTCGTAATTGTTCGTGCCATCCCGCTGTGCCGGCCCGAAATTCTGTTCGGCGACAAAAACCCAACCTGACCAATAATGTTGTCGATCATACACGGTACAACGTACAATACAAAGCCATGCATGCTTAATTCACAAGCCTGTCCTTGAACATGAAAGATCATCGACCATTTCTGTTCTCCTTCACGTGCATCAATCGATCGCGATGAACACACAAGAATTCAGCTAGCTAGCTAGCGAAATAACAACTCCATCGATCGATCGATCGATCGCGATGAACAGGGAAAGAAAACTGCATTTGCGATGAACAGATAGAACTGCTCATACTGCCTAGGATTCTCGGCCTGTACTCTGTAGGATGCAACAGAGGCGCCGAGGCGGCGTGCCGCGTGCCACTGCAACAACAACCAGTAGCTCCAAAGGTCACGTGAGCGACGGCCGTGATCGAGCGATCGAGCTGAGGCCTGAGCGGCTCAGCTACAGCTAGCTCTCTGAAACTCTCTGCTCGAGTAGGTACATTCACATGCGATTTGGCGCAATACGAAGCTCTCTCTGTCGCGTCGAGTATACGTCTACCCTACATGCTTCGCTCACTCACGTTGTACTACAGTCTACAGCTGCAAGGGTACAAAGTACAAACTGGACTAGTACGACATGCTCCAGCCGTCCAGCGAGCAAGCGCACTAGTAGTACCAGAGGCGGAGTAAAAAGGAAAAAGAAAAAAAGAAAAACGAGAAGGCCGACTGAAACTTCGGTTTGTAGTGCAGAAGCCCAATTTAGAAATTTTTCGGCCTATGGGCCTCATCAATGCGACAGCCCAGCCCAAGTTTTGAACGGGAAACTTATTATTGAGTGTATTGTGGCCCAAAGACCAATTCAGTCCTTAACGTCTCGACCCAGTGACACTTTTCCGTCACATTTGCAGTAGGCGGTGTCCAACTCCAATGTGGATGACTGATGATCGCGTCAATAGTCAATAACGATGGTCAATCTAGCCGAATGGCATATTCTCTCAAAAAAGAAAAGAACATATCAGGCACGGGCAAAGAACCACCTCAAATCATTTTTTTTTCATACAAAGGAAAAAGAAGGGAAAGAACCACAAAATTCCCCTTTTGCGATGACACGGTGCCTCCCTCCATCCAAAATTAGAGCCATCCAGGCATCCAGCACAAAGGCCTGGCCGGCGAAAGGGCCACCAAGCGGCAGATGGCGGCTTCCCGAATGTTCGCGGCTTCGCACGCACAGGAATTATGCACTCATCGATTATCTGAATCACATTATTAAAATATTTTTGCTAAGCAGAGGGATAAACGAAAAGCAACACATCAAGCCAGTGGCGGAGCCACGAAAACTCCATTAAATTTTAATAATGATGAGTAAATTGATGATGAAATTTCTATAACAAAGACTAGTTATATTGAAATTTATCCGGGCTCCAAAATTTATCTGACTCCGCCACTACATCAAGTGGAAGCATAGCATGGTAGTTCACATAGGGCTATAAACTGCTGTAACAAAAACTAAACAGCGATAATATTGTTTTTAAGACGATAACATCTCAATAGTCAACTCCCAAAACTTGAGACGCTCTCATCAATATTGTCATTCTTTCTCATCTGTACTACCTTTCTTCCGTTTACATCATTTGCTCCATTTGTACACATTTGACTAGGTAACACATCAACTAAGCATCAGCTGCAAAAATAAATCAATGATATGATAACACAACAAAAGTAAACTGAGCCAAGTATCATGAGAATATAGAAGTTAGTGCTTTGAGTTTTGACTATATATACATACCAGTATATCGCGACATGCTGGACGCAGTCTTGGTGAAATCTGTAGCATCCGGATTAGTACTGGCACCTTTCCACCCCATCCTTTAGAAATATTGCAGTTTAGCCATGTTTGAAGTGGATTAGTCTTCCATTTGCTGCTATTCAAAATGCTTTCAAGTTTTTCCAGTCTTTTGTATCTTCCATTGCTGCTCGTGGGACCTCCAAAGAGCTCGAAGTACAGGATTCCGAGACTAAACACATCAGTCTATGAATGAAAATGAAGAAAATTCTTTTAGCAAATTTGCCGTAGCAAGCTAGAAATTCTATGAATTTAAAGGAGAGTTCATCATACTAGTAATCTCTAATTTGTCAAGGTTTTATATACTACTTAAATATTAGTAATGGTGGTATTCATTCTCACACTACCCCCTACCACTAATATCTGAGCCCACCAATCTATTATACTATTATATCACCTTTCAACAAGTTCTCCCCCATTTGGCCATTTCACTATTAGTTTCCTCCAAATTTCAAAATCACCTATTTGTTTAATAAAACAAATGATAGTATTACTTAAATTAAATAGTGCTTATTAATTGATTTAATAAGCTAGAATCTCAATTTGTATTTCATTGCAATGCACGGGCTCTAAGCTAGTCAGGTAAAAAATACACAGAAAATGGTGAATGTTACCTTCTCGTTGTGAGTATGCATGTTCCACAGCTCAGGAGACGCATGGAACTGAGTACCCCAGAACCTATTGCCCCTTCCCAAACAAGAAGCAGATCCCATGAAAGCACCTACCAGAAAGATAAACATGCCGTATTAAGATGGCAGGCCAAATTTAAATTATGTCATAGGGATGTTAGAGTACGAATAAATATGATATCAGTACTTACCACTTCCGAAATCTCCAATCTTAACATTGTTCAAATTATCAAGAAATATATTACTGGGCTTGATGTCTCTGTGAATGAATCCTTTTTGGTGGAGATAGTTTATGCCAAGAACTGCCTCCTTGAAAAACTCAAGCTTCATCAATGTCTCCATTTTTTTTTCGGTCCAAATAATCATCAAAAGTACTGAAAAAAAATCAATTTCAACAAGTGATCAGATTGTGACTTCAATAAAGAAACAAGTGAACAAACAAGAAGTGTATTACCATTTGCACAACTCCTGTGCCAGGTATACAGATGAATAATGAGTTCCAGCCTTTTCTTCTTTCCAAGCAATATATAGTTTCTTTATATTTGGGTGACGAAGCATCTTCATAACTCTGGCTTCTCTGGTTTTATAAAAATGACAGCGAAATTATTAGGGTCTAGGAAATAAATAAATCTTCCATCATTGTTTTAGTTACAGAAACTAAGACAATTTATATTACCTGAGCTCTTCATCAGCATGCTTTCTTGGAACATCACATCTCTTAACAGCAGATCTATGGGCACCTTTCTGAGTACTGCATCGGAGCACTTGACCTTCCGCTCCCCTTCCTGGTACAGATGCTATATTTAGGTCTACACAATATACTATATTTTCTGAAGACAAAGTATTAATAGTGCTCACTTACCTAGGGTCTGGTGGATTGAGAAGTGATTTTTCAAAGAAACCTCAAATTCATTCGCAATTTCATTGCAAATGAATCCTTTATATTGCAGGTCCTGTGTTTTGTCAGATAGATTGCTCTGTTTTCAAATAAGAATGATTGTCATAATGTGTTGCACAATAGTATAACATTGACAAATGAAAAGAAATAAATACTAACTGTTAAAAGACTTTTCCCACGTGGTGAATTTGTTGATTCCATATCAAAGCTCCAAGTAGAATGCCAAGCCAATCTAGATTTATCTGCACATTACAAGCATCACTGTATCACATAAAATTATTTAAAGCTGAAAAGTGATGCAGCTCTTCCTTATAGCTATGGTGCAACTATGAACGAAACTTGGATGTTGAGAAAAAAATACATTTAGCGAACATACTCGATACAATTTAGGAGTGAATTTCAACTGTTTATTTTAATTGCTCACAATCATGGTCAGTATATTTCGTGTCATGGAACCAATTTTTCCTAATGCCAAATGGTGCACCAAAATGAGAACATTGAGACATGTATCAATTAAATTGGCAGGTTAAATAGTGTTGCAAATAACATGTGAAAACAAAGAAATTAGACTACATATCACATTCAGCATTCTAGTTCCAATGACAGTGCAACACCATCATTTGCCTAAAAAAAGGACAGTGCAACACCATCATATATATGGATGCATTGTTTCACACAGCAATCCTACAACAAGTATTGATTAAATCAACTCCTTCTCAAGATAAATATCAACTGCAAGACGTGTTACACTTCACGGCAACAGAACAAAAGGAGGTAATGACGCACACAAGGTGCAACGGCAATCATTTACTTGCTGCTGTCCAGAACAAATCGGTTGGCACTGAAGTTTCTACTCATAAGCTGATAAATGAAACAAACAGGACATTTCAAACGATTGACTAGAATGCAAACTTTTATTTGCTTGCTAACACGCAAAAGGATTACACGTCAATATATTAGGACTAGAATGCATACATGATCGTGAGGAAGTGAATTAGCAGTCAAACCATCAGGTGGCATTTCTAGTGAGCTATTGTCAACTGGAGGCCTTAACCAACGATAATGAATGAACTATATTCCCAACTGCCATGAGGCCTTCATTATCAACACCAACTTAATGTTTACTAGTAATACCAAAATTCAGCTATTAACAGTGTTTAGTGACTATATTTTGGTCACACACAAACCAGTTTCACCATACAAACAAAGCTTACGGCGCATTAATGATGAACCAATTTCAGAGCAGATTCGAAGATCTATCTAATTGATCTGCACTTCCAGTACTTAAGCAACATTGTGAATATAATCGAGGAGAAACTGAACCTCTAACTAGGACCACAGATCGAGTTTAAGGCTAAACTAAACACTGAACTTTGGAAATCAAGTCGCAGGGATAAACCGCATCATACGAGTACTTTCCGTGAGCAATTCAGGAAAATCAAATCATACAAGTACTATATGTCATACTGCGAGCAAACATTTTTCTAGGAACAATATGATCTAGGCGTTGAACTGGACTTTTTTTTTGGTTGATCACTAGCATAATTAAGGCATAAACATCATGATAGATTTTAGCAATCATTTTTACTTTTCTAGCAGTTACCTTAATTATTCATGATGGAGGTTGCTATACTAAACCAACATTACAACATGAACAATAACTGAAGAAAAAACCGGCACAATTTTGCATCTCAAACAATTAATGGGTCGACATGATATAAATGTAAATATTATAGTACCATTTTTCCGCATCAATGTTGCAGCCGCCCGGGACTCCTGAGGCCAGATGTGAATGTCCACCAAGTTCATCTGCCTTCCTCTTCCTCGACGGGACCTGGCCTTGCTGGCGTCGAAGTTGGTGGCGGTCATGAGCACCGATGAAGCGATGACTCCTCCTTTCCCCATGGAGTTCATAGTCAAGCGAGATGTGTCTACTTTGCAGCCTTCAGAAGATACAGCCCTCTCGATCGCATCGCCGGAGGGAGACGCCGATGTGCTTCCCCACGGTACGGAGAGCTTGAACTCTGCGCGCTCATGCTTCCCATCCTCGAGATCGAATGAGACAGTGAGGAAGCCACGCCACCGAGAGGAAGCGGCGCGACCGGCGGCGGCGGGTAAGCCTATTGCACGGCGGAGCATCGCCGCATCTGGTGGGGAATGGAGGGGAGGGAGGCGGTGAGGTTTCCGAGGAGACGACGAAGTGCGGGGTGGGAGGGAGGGGTTTGTTTCCCTGAAGAAGAAAGAAGGTAGCAGCAGCACGCGCACACGCGGCGGGGTGGGTGCTTGGACGTTCGGGCGTCGGGAGGGGTGGGCCCGGGTGGCAGTGAGAGAAGGGACGAGCCGGGCGAGAGAGATGGTGTGTTGCGTGCTAGGAGCAAGTGGGCACAGGGGTTGTTTTGGTGGGGCCCGGTTGTCCAGAGGGGTTACAGATACAGGTGCGAGGTGTGTGTGTGTCCTGTCCAATCCAAATCGGAAGTAACCCGTCGTCGTCGTCGTCGTCGTCAATTTGGAGAACCCGCGGACGCGGCATGGGTGTGCAGCAACTGGGAGGCGCCGGCGGCGGGCGCGGGGGCGGCCGGCGGAGCCGCCGAGGTCGCCGTGAGGCACCACCGCGCCTTGCCCACCGGTGCGCCGACGAAGGACTCCGGGCTCCTCTCCGCGTGGTAAGTAACGTGCCTACCTGATCTCCGCTATGGATAATGGATTCCGCGTGGTGAAGTTTCTTGATCTCCTTTCGTGCCATGAGCATTGTTTTGGGGGACTGCCTCTAGGGTTTGGTAACTGAATACCGTTCGAAGGGCATTTTGCAATTGAACTGTGTGGAACTTTGATTTCAAGGAGTACATCGATAGTTAGGTAATTATTTTTGAACTGTACACGTATAGTCATTGAGGAACTGCAGTGATGATTTCTCATTTATAGATTCTTTTGACTGACAAATCTGGCACTTGAAAAGTATTTTTCTAGTAGCTGAAGTTGACAAAAATTCCATGGAAGAGGCTAGTAGTGTTTCTGATGCTTACCTCAATATGCCGGATGCCGCCCATATCACCGAGCATTTCCTGTCTTCAATGCCAATACTTACTGTGTTCATGTTGATCATAACATATCTGTTCGCGAAAACATGTCTTGTTGCCACCCACTTCAATTGTTTAGTTTGGGACTTCTTAATGCTGCCATACTTCACATCCAATGACTCCTTGATCCTTTTCTGGCCCACTATCATCGCTTGGCACGTGAAGTTTTAGAAAGTAAATAGTTAGAGCTTCTGCACTTCATGAGCTCCTTTTTCGGTCGCTCGCCCTTGACACAATCTGGCTGGTATGGTCTAGATCCTGAAGTGTGGCGCATTTGTAGAAGTGTGTTGGATGTGTTTGGAGAGGTTTTCTTTAATCCCTCCTTGTACTTTTCTTATCTCTTCTTAATGAAATGACATACAGCTTTCCTGCATGTTCGATAAAGAGAAAGTAAATAGTATTTGTTTGTATCAACAATTATAAGTTATAACCTGTAACAAGTCTAGTTTCAGCTTCTTCTGTGCTAAGATTTTCGTAGCTTCAAAGGAACATTTCTCGTATAAAACTCATAATGACATCTGCTGCACAAGTGAAAATGGGCATGGTGGTTAGGTTCTAGTTCCTGTTTTCTCTTAAAAATCACATTGTTATGCTTGTTAGGCAGCAGTTACCATATTGGCTTCTAACCATTATCGTGCATGATCTGAAAGTGGCACCATGTCGCCTTTTCAGATGTTACCAAGGTATTCACAGACAATGGCCTTGAGGTTCTTGGCTGGCCTGTTCTTTTTAATGTATCAGTGGTAGGTCGCTATGCAAAAAGAACCATGCATGATATACAACAGATTTGTGAAACTCGCAAAATAAAAGGATAATGCGGATAACAGATAGGGAGGGATGGACTTTATTTGTGTTCTTTGTCAAGCAGAAGTGCAGAATTGTATTAGGGAAATTATATTTGGACCTTTGGAATGGACTCTACAAATCTCTTTTTGCCATATAACAAAGAAAATGCAGTACCAATACAAATCGTAGATGGCCTCTTGCACAATCAGTGAGGTTACTAGGGCACAATGGAGAGAGAAATGCAATATAGGTTTACATTTACATTTACATCCTAAATCTTTACTTCTTTTATTTGTTCGCTGCCTCTGCTGTTATGGAAAGTTCGTTATTGAAGAATAAACATACCTGGAGCATACTCATAGTGTTCCTTTCCTTGTAAGGGAACTTGAGCAGGATGCAATCAAGGGAAGCCACAGTACAGTCTCCTGTATGGCGCAGGTGCGAGCATGGAATACACCCATTTGGTGACCCTAAAGCATCTGAGCATGAAACACTACAGCAAACCTTGACAGCACTGCTGAAGTAAGAGGCTGCACATGGAGCATCTATTACTAGTGCTTCTTGTCCATACCATTGACATAGCTTGCTTCTTGTTTGTAATAATGGCATGTACGATTTTTTTTGGGTTCTTCTTGATGCAAAATACAGAAATCTGATGAAAAAGACTTGCGTTTAATTCTAAAGTTCTAAAACAATTGAAAGATGCACGGTATGCATGCAAACATCCTGTGTTAGTTTGAATTTAATGCTTTTGAGATGTGGGGAATGAGGTTGTACTTCCATATGTTATAAAGTTGCAAGTTACTGCTAGTTGCTAAGCAACATGATTTTAACTTGATCTATTTCAGTGTGCATTACCATTTCTATGTATCAATCTGAATGTGCATCATGCACCCTGTTCTCTTCTTCAATAAACTTTTTACATTAAAAGGTGCTGCAAAACTGCTGTATTATTAAATCATGAAATTCTTTCTTGCACCAGTTGCTGCTAAGAAGTGGTAAAGTCTTGCTGAAGCTCTTATGATTCTTTTCCTGAGGCATACATCCCACATTGTGATGAAATATCCTGAGATATGGAGTGCATTAGTAGATATAGAAGCCATGGGTATACATCAAATTTGTCATATACTAACTGGTGCAATTTCTATCGAAGTGAAGGTTCTCTTGATTTGTGCATTAAGCGATCCACTTTTATGACTACTATAAAGGTCACATGGAGGCTTGAGATGGACCTGCTTTGCTCTTATTTAGGTAAGATCATTTGTGTGTGAATCTGTTAGGTTTTTTTTTTCTTTTGCTATATCAGTTCATGATGTATATCACAGTTTTCTTGCGCAGTTTGGTCCATCTCACAGAGTATTTAATTGCCTTGTCACATTGTATGTTTAGAAGTGACCATCTCCTATTTGTGTAATGTTTATCTCTTTTTCTATTGTTACCTGCTGACACTTCTCTGACACTACTACCTTATCTTTTTCTTGTAAAGCTGGGCAGAGAAATATTATCATTCTGGGTGAAGACGTTCTCTGCGAAGAGTCTAGCAAACTTTGTGTTCATCCAATAGGACCAATACAGACCTGGAGGTAGCATCTAAGTAATCAATTGTTGTCAAAACATATTTTATTCGTTGTTTGCCTCTGTTCTGCCATTTCCTCAATCAAAATGACATCAATTTGATGGTATGATATGAGATCTCATTTTCTACAGAATGTGTGTTTTTCCTTTTCCTTTTATATGTGATACTTCTTCCGTTTCATAATGTAAGACTTTCTAGCATTGCCTACATTCATATAGATGTTAATGTGTATAGATTCATTAACATCTATATGAATGTGGGCAATGCTAGAAAGTCTTACATTATGAAACGGAGGGAGTACATACTAAGGTGCTGTCTATCTATGTTTCAAAATCAAGTTTGGTTGGGTCCCTCTATGGATTCACCAATAATAATGATATTTTCATGCATCCTCCTCTGCTGTCAAGTGCCATGGTACTATTAACTGATATCATCTAGTTCTAGAAATTATTTTATTCTATTTTTAATGATATACCAGTTATGACTTATGGCCCTGCATGAATTTTGTGTGGAATGTTTGGCCACACTAGCATGTGATCCTGGATTTGCTCCATGCCCATGTAATGGTGAAAGTTGAAACACCCTTTTTCCAAAACAAAGGAGCAGCAGTAGTAGATGCTTACAAAACTTGACTTTATAGGATGCCCTCTTAAGTTTTCCCAATAAGATCCCCTATAGTAAATGCTTGGAGATTTGTTTTTATGTAAGAAGTTCATCAGCTCATGTACTCATGTCTTACTGTTTAATACTGAAATTTGGTGCTTTTCAATCGTCTGAACAGGCGAATATCGTGCAAATAATCCTGAGATGTCAAAGCTGCCGCGCAAAGCAGTTCATGAAAAAAAAAAAGGTGATAATGCATACACCATGTACCAGCATCTGCAAACCGTCCTGTCAATGTTAGTGATGCTTAATCCTTACTTTGATGTGGCCAATCCATAGATCCTTCTGCAACCTCAATTGTTGAGTTATTTTGTACAGGTGGAATTCCCCTTCCCTTGGAGCTATTTCCAGATAAACAAATGAAGCTATTGCAATTGCAATGAATAGAACAGGAGGGATACTCAGGGGAAGGTGGTGAGGTGCGTCAGATAACTTTCTGTTAGATGAAGATAGCTATTTAATTGCTTCTGGACTTCTTATTTTGCGGACCCAATCCGCTGAAGTCCCCTTGCAGATGTTGTTGATGAGTATTCTCCAATACTTGCTCATCTCAAAAGTCTGCAGAATGGAGACGCTGCCACAAGTTCCATTAAGCAGGTGGGGCATCAGAATTTCATGGGTGCTATCTACATTACTTAATTCTTGTCATCTGTGTTCTTTTTTGCACTTCTCCTTGGCTATTATTAATGGTTCTGATGCAAGATAACATTCTATTTTCACAACTTGTGTTGGAATAGGAGCATGCTTAAAATTTGCCAAATTTACTTTATAATGTGTACTGTATCTCACAGAAATAAAGAAGCAGAGCATGTTAACTAATTTCATTCTACATATTAACGCGGATTAACTCTTGCTACGGATGCAATGCATACCTCATCAAGTTGCATAGGGTTTTGTTTGCAATATTATGCTACATAATTTGCCAATTATATATGGTATTCACAATGATATAACTCCCTTTTGTAGTTTGTCTTTCTCCAGATTGAGAAATATTTCCTTCCTTGAGATATTGGTTAGCTATATTTTACTGAATGGGATATGCACTGACGCTGAGTACTTGCTAACGAATGCCACTATTTAGTGAAAAAAAGTGTCCTAGAAGCTGTTAGAGATTTTGGAGGATTTTTTTTGAGAAATTTACTACTTCCCTCGTTCCAAAATATAAGCATTTCTAGGTTGTTTAGCATATACTCCCGCCGTCCCAAAATATAAGGTATTTTGATAGGATGGGGCATATCCTAGTACGGACAGGCTCCCTGTCCAAATTCGTGATTCGTAGTATTAGGATGTGTCCTAACCAGTCAAAATCCAAAATCCCTTATATTTTGGGATAGAGGGAGTACTAACATTAAGTCATAAGATTCCCTTTCAGTCACCACAATGGTCAAAATTTGAATTTTGAATTGCTTAGATTCTCTTCCCAAGCACCTAATTGGCTGAAAATTTATGGATTTCCGTGCATTGAAATCAGTGCCCTGGAAATGCTTACATTGTGGAACAAATTTTGAATGCTGGAAATACTTGTATTTTGGAATGGAGGGAGTAGAATGGCCCCAAAATTTTAGCAGTGTAGCGCATGATGGTCTCTTCCAAAAAATCTCATACTAATGAAGATACTGAACTAATTTACAAACTGAATGGATGTACTAAACATTATAGTCTTCTTCGAATGAAGTTAGATTATTGCAGCATTTAACTTAGATTATTTATGAAAACTTATATTTGAAATATTTGTATTTCTGTCACACATCAGATTATGATGGTGGCACTGGAGCTAGGCCAATTAGTTTGATTAAGCATTCTGCCGGTCCTTGGGAACTTGGTCTTTCAGAAGCACACCAGGTTAGCCTCATCTATTTGTTTGTTATTACCCTATTGAAATATCTTGTTTGTTCTAATGCTAGTTAACTTTTCTCCTGACACTTATGCAAAATTGATTGTGAGAGAGGATGGTAGGGTGGATGGTGGATTCAGAAGTTGCCAATATGTCCTTATGGCTAGTGTCATGGGCGTGGATGAATATGGTTTTGGTTCTGTGGCTATGAATAGCTACTGGATGTGTTCAAGATGTCCACACTAATGGCCCTGTTCTTGATGAGACAATCCTTGCAAATCCTGATGTAATGTTTTCCATTCCTTTCTCAGTTACATTAACCTCCCTAGTGACTGATTTGTGAATAGTCAATCAAAGTAATCCTTCATTCTGCTATTTGGTCAGCTTGAAACCAGAAATTAATTTTGACGATCGATGCCCTTAATTGTAGTTTAAAGCGAAGTGTGCAGTTGTATACTTGTATCTTGCTTAATGATGCAGCATTATTTATATATTCTATTTTGCAGATATCTGATGTAATTGAGAATGAGGAGGTTTCCAAGATATTATAATGTTGAGAGGGCTGTCTGTGGTCAAGTAGCAGGTGTCATTGCGAAGAAGTACGCTGACACAGGCTTTGCAGGCCAGCTCAACATTACGATGTTAACCATTTTCTATTTTTAGTTTTCTTTAGTTTCTCTTATGAAAAGTTAGGAGCATAATTGTTTTTTGCCTTTTAGGTTTACTGGAAGTGCAGGGCCAGTCTTTTGGATGTTTTCTAACTCCTGGAATACTCTGCAAGTTGAGAGAGGCCAATGATTATGTTGGAAAGGTACCAAATGTATACAGCACATTTGAAAATTGATCCTGACCAGATTTAAAATACCCTCTCTTTTTTTAAAAAAGAATTTGCAGGGCATGGGTGGTGGAGAGATGGTTGTAGCTCCTGTAGAGTGTACTAGATAGCACAGGATTCGTTCCTGACTTCCTGACGAAGCTACTATAGCTGGAAACGCTTGTCTGTGTTGGCTACTAGTGAGCAGGTATTTGTGACAGGCAAAACAGGTGAAACTCTCTTGGTCAATCAGTGGTTGAGGTCAGGGCACTGGAGATCATTGCTGCGAGTACATGATCGGTGGCTGTGTAGTTGGCAAATCCTCCCTGTTTCACAATGTAAGTCATTTTAGTATTTCCCATATTTATATTGATGTTAATGAATCTAGATATATTGTGGGAAATGTTAGAATGACTTACGTTGTGAAACGGGGGAAGTAAGTAGGACATGCTGCTAAATGAGGATCACAGTGTTTTGTCCTGACTAGTGGCGGATCGTGAGCCTAGGCAAGTTTAACAACAAATATAGTATACACAAATCTATACAAATTTGTAGATCATTTTAGAGTGAGCATTTGCTTTGCTATTTTACACTAAATCGTTATAAGTATGTACACTATATACTATTGTTGTTTCAATTCATACGGTGATTAAATATGATTAGCTAGGTAATTAGATTTAATCTAATGGGACATGGTTGCATGTAGCCGGCAGAGCCCGGGCAGCTGCTCAGGGTCGCCGGGCCTTGGCTCCGACGCTGGTCCTGACATATGCATATTCCTCAATTGGTAGAGTAAGGAGGAACGTTGCAGCTGGAATGACGGGTGGCCTTGCCTATGTTCAACTGCAATCAGCAAGTGATCATCAGATTAGGTGACAGGAAGGTGTTCGTTCTTTGACACTTTCCTGGGACAGCATCATGGAAAAAGAAATAACCCAGGATACTTGTGACGCAACGAAGTGCCCCGAATACTGCGAATTTTGTGGAACCTCATAAAGGCAGCGAAAGCTGAAAACACTTCTAAACTTCTCGAATCCTCTACAGGATTCGTGCCATTTGTAATCATATTTTGGTTCTGGGCAATTTAAGTTTTGAGCTGTTTTACCGGTACTAATGGGTATTAGTAATAGGTACCAAGGTAGGAGTACCAATCATGTCTATACGTCAGTCCATTCATGATGAAGGGTAGTATGATCAGAATGTGTAAATGTCGGTCCGTACTCGCTACACGCCTACACCATCTTCCGAGACATTCATCTCTGGGCAGCTACAAATAATCTCCATCGTGGTTGTTATACGCGACCATGCGCCGGCGCCACGCCGTGGCTCCCGTGCTCCTGTGCTGCCTTGCCACGAGATCCTGTACCGCTCGCCATGGAGCTGTTCGGGAGCTTTCCTCTGACCCGCGGGGCGCTGCTGTTATGCAGACCATGACGGATCGCACTTGGTTCTTGGTGAGGTATATAGGCACAAGCTGTGGAAGCGAGACTATGTGGGATGTGGCTGCAGTGGAGGCGATGGCGAGACAATGTCGGCGTTGGACTTCGCCACCGGCATCAACGAAAATAGAGTGTCGTCAGCTGCTGTCAACGGCGGCAGTACTACACTATTACTGCACTGTGTTGCTAGTTTAAATAACTGGTTTATCTGTTTTAATTCTATCTTTGAGAAAACGCTACATGCTCTCATGAATAAGCAGAGAATCGGCTAAATAGCCGATTGCTTGGTGGCGGTGCAACTACTTCCTATAATAGCATACATCTTCATAATATCTTCAGATACAACGATATTAGATTATGAAAAGTACCAATAATTCTCTCAATATGGTAGATCCTAAATTTAGCACAATATGCTGGTCTGATCGGTAGTAGTGGTAAGTCAGACCGCTACAACATCACCGCTCAAACCCGACGTGCGATTGAGGGGGCACCACCGGCTAAACCGCAACCGACGACTCTTTCGGAATTGGCTCCTACATTGGATGTTTGTAGTAATCCTATGACTAGTACACGTTCAAAACCTAAAAGCCATAACAATGAGGTTATCGAAGTTATAAAATAAAATCTTCATTGCACACCTATAATTAAAAACAGGTTCAGTTTAAGAAAGTCAAACCAAAAAAGCCAAAATCTTAAAAGAGGCTAAATCTGATTATCTACTCCTTCCGTCCCAAAAAAAGACAAACCCTGGTTTCCGTGCTCAACGTTTGACCGTCCGTCTTATTTGAAAAAATTATGAAAAAAATTAAAAAGACAAGTCACGCATAAAATATTAATCATATTTTATCATCTAATAACAATAAAAATACGAATTATAAAAAATTTTCATATAAGACGGACAGTTAAAATTGGACACGGAAACTTAGGGTTTGCCTTTTTTTGGGACGGAGGGAGTACATGATAATATAGTTGATGAGGTCATATATTCAGACGATAAGACGATTGACGTGAATAGGACTAAATGAGTTTGGACCTCTAAGTTTGAACCATTTTGTTAGTTTCATCTTTAAGCCGGTTACGTAGGGTACGGTAAGTTATGATAACATAAAATAAATTTTTTCTAGCATTTCTCAAATTAAGAAATGCAAAGATGAAGAAAAGTGACGACGGCGGCCGGCGAAACCAGTGCACTCATCATCGTCATCATTTGGACCCGTGCGCTCATCAGGGGTGGCGCCAGATCCACGCACTCGTCGTCATCGTTTGCTGGACCTGTGCACTCAACTAACCCGCGCGCTCATCGACAACGATGCCGGATCCATAAGCTCGTCGTCATCACCCTCCAAGCCATTAAAATGAAGGAAGCCAACAAGAACAGCTCGTACACTCCATCCATGGCGTAGTAAAGGTGTGTTTAGTTCACGTTAAAATTGAAAGTTTGATTAAAATTGGAATGATGTGAAAAAAAATTGGAAGTTTATATGTGTAGGAAAGTTTTGATGTGATGGAAAAGTTGAAAGTTTGAAGAAAAAGTTTGGAACTAAACTCGGCCTAAGTGGAAGCCTATAGCTTTCGGTCGGGGTGATATTGATGAAAATCGTATTTGGGAAAACCCACTTCTTACATTGAGACATGGCATATTCCCAATTTTCTCCTAGGAATAAGGGGTAGAATCCATGTGGGACGGGTGTATTCTGGGTTGGAACACTCTCTACATGCAAAATAGAATGATATATTAACGCATGATTGTTAACGACCAAATTTGGTGATATCAGCATCGGAGATGAAGATGGAGTCGAAGCAGAATCGAAGATAAGGATTGTTGCGGAAATAGAGTAAAATCGGCTGAAGTCCGGATCGGCTACAACTGGGATCGGCTAAGTCTGAGTCAGACTGGGTTAAGTGATACAGCCGATTCCGACAATATGACTTGTGTACGACATCGGGTTCGAGTTGGTGTGCTTCAAGATGATTGCCGTGCATGGATAGAGTCCTGGGAAGGCAATTGTATCTATTAATTAGGATATTTTATGTAATTTCCTTAGAGATAAACTTGGGCAAAAGTCTGCCGCAAAGACTTATGGTATCTTAGAGTTTGTTAGAGATAAGAGTAGTGTCCAATATGGACATATCTTGTAATTCTCGGGTATAAATAGACCCCGAGCCCTATGTAATTATTAACACACACGTTCAATACAATTTCGGTGCATCACCACCCTTTTTGCTTTAGTTTTATTTCGACGAGTTCTTGCTTTCGGGTTGAGCTGCATCGGTTTCAATCTTCAACAAGAGGTAAAACTTGTTATGACGGCTTGTGTTTCCGGGATTAGTGCTTCCATCTCTATGATACTCTAATCTTGTTTATGTAATTCGTCGAGTTATCATATATCTTATATAATCTTTGACAATATCATTATCTAATCTATAATCGCTAACATCTGTTAGTAGAAGGCGGCTGATTAGGTTAAATAGCAACGTTGGCTTAGATTATATAAGATATCTACCACTCTATGAAACATCCAGCGGCTTGATTGTCTAGATATTGTTCTTCTTTTCATACTTAATGCTGCATCAGTTGAGTTTGATCTATTAAGTCGTGCTTAGAACCATAATCTCTAGCCTGCCTTCTGGTTGCCGATTAGGGTAGTATCGGAGTTTCAGCCGATCTTACCTGATTTAACTACTTTTACCTTATACGCTTGATTGACATGTTAAATCTGCCTTTATATTAAGATCTTGTTGCATTTAAAGTATATTAGGCTTCTGTTTGGTATATCTTACTTGCTTTAATATCTTAATATAGAGTGGTATCGGAGTATTAGCCGATACATGCTAGATCTACATGATCGGCTACGCTATGAACATATATAATCTTGTTGTTAATATGTATTTTGATCTAAGTGATTTATACTGTCTCGGCATGGCGTCCGATCTATCCCAGTCACTTGATTTGAATATATATCGATATAAGGATTACATATTATTGATATCTACAGCCGATCGAGTAAATTTAGTTCCTTGTTACCTATTTGTGATCGCCGATCGATTCACATATGACATCGGCTCAGAGATAAATGATATGTTATCGGCAATCAGCCGATCGGCTATCATTTATAGATTTAACCACGGTTTCTTTGTCTTTGTTTCTTGTTGATTGCAGAATCAAATCAACTGGCACGCTCATACATCCGAAGGCGATCTTTGGACCTGCACTGGAGTTAAGCAGATCTCCCAGGCCTCGTGTTTTTTGTCAACACGCTTTTGGCACGCCCGGTGGGACACATTAGAAGTCAGAATCACAGCAGCAGTTTTCCTCATAGCCGAGAAGCCGCCAGCATCGCCGTCCTCGGCTGGAGAACCTGGATCAGTTAAAGCTAAGATGCTTAAGTTGGGTCTGCCTGAGGTTGATGAAAGCAACATTATTGTAACGCCCCGATTTTCGTTCGGGATTAAAAATCATTAAATAATGTATTTTCTAGAAATTAAATAAAAGTTAAATCAACTTAATCAAGTGAATTATTGGGAGAATTAAAATTTTCCCTTTAAAAATCATTGGCCGGGAATATTTTGTAATATTCTTTGTGCCCTAATGTACTCTCCGGAATTTTCCGTGAATTTTCGGAGCTCGAGAAATAGTTTTAATAGCACAAAGATCATTGCATCAATTAAAATAAAAAGAAAACAAATAAAATTTCCCCTCTTTGTCTTTGGGCCGCTTTCGGCCCAAGATCTTCTCCCTCTCCATCCTCTCGGGCCCGGCCGCCCTCCTTTTCCCCTCCTCCCTTCTCTTTGGGCCGTCGGCCCGGCTTGCCCCCTCCTTCGCGCAAGTCCGCTTCGCCTCCCTCATCCTCCCTCCTCTCCCCGAGCCGCCGACAGGTGGGCCCCACCTGTCGGGGTCACCCCCAACCTCCAGCCCGGGCCAGCAACCGCCATGGCCGCCCGAGCCGTCCAACGTCGCCGCCGTTTCCGCCCACCTCCTCCACCCCGCGCGCGCGCGCTTGTCCGTGGGACCTCGCCGCCCACGTCCGCGCCGTTTCCCCCCCCACTCTCCCCGCAAAATCCGGCCACGTCGCCGCCTCCCGCGTTTCTCTCTCCCCCACGACGCTGCCCTACTTCCCCTCGAAATCCGCCGCTCCCCGGCCCTCTCCTCGCCCCCTTGAGCTATAAAATCAATCCCCGTGGCCTCCTCTTCCTCTTTCCCCGTTTTCCCGTGTCTCCCACGCCCTCTACCGAGCTCTCCACGCCGATCCGCATCGCCGCCGCTCGCCGGCGATCTCCAGCCGCCCGCCACCGCCGCTCCCGTCGCTGCCGCGCTGCGCCGCCACCACCTATAGCATCACACCACCCCACCGCACCCCGGCATCCACTCCATCTCCCTCCTCCACCGCCGGAACCACCTTCCCATCGCGAGGCCGAGCCACTACCGCCACACACCGCCTTCAGCCGGCCGCTGCCGCCGCGCTAGTCGTCGCCGCACCTCGCCGCTTGCGCCGCCGGCAACGCCGTGCCAAGCTCTACCCCGGCCTCCGCTCCGTTTCCCCATTCCACCACCGCAACCACCCTTCCACCGTGCATCCCGAGCCACCACCACCATACGCCGCCTCCAGCCGTGTGCCACCGTCGCCTTAGCCGCCGCCGCGTCGCTCCGTCTTCACCTCTCGCCTCGCAGCGCCGTGCAGCACCTCGGTCACCGTTGTTCATCGCCGGAAACCCACCGGAACGTGGTATCTCTCGGTCGCCGGTGAGCCCCACCATTCCTCTCCGGCGTGGTATTCTCGCCGCTCCGGTCGCCTATTTCCCTCCCTAACCGCTCCAATAATTTCCCCAGGTCTTGCCGGCCCTCGGCCGCGGCTCCGCCATGGTCGGGCGTCGTCGGAACGCCGTTCCCGTCGCCTCCCGTGCCGGCCGCCGCCATCCTTTCCGCCGCCGGTCGCCTCCCCATGGTCGTCTCTCCGTCGCCGCGCCTCTCGGTGAGCCGCCTCCCTCCTCCTTTTCCTCTTCGCCGACCGCCCGCCGCTGTTCCGCGTCGCCGGCTGCTGCCGCCGGTGGCCGCATGCCGCCGCCGCGCCTTGGCTCGGCCGAGCCGGTTTCATGCCGTGCCCGTGCCCCAGCCGCGCCGTCTCGTGGCCGTCCGATCGGCTTGGGCCGATCCGGACCGTTGGTTCCCGTGGACCGGCGGTGGACCGCCTCGGTGGTCCCGGTCCACGGTGGACCGGCGCTCTTGTGCCGCTGACCGGTGGGCCCCGCGTGTCGGCGCCGGCCGCCCCTTTGCTGACGTCAGCGAGGACCATTTCCTTTGTAAAAATAAATAATAATTGCGCAATAAATCGAGTTTAATTGTAGAAATTTATTTAAATGGCTCAAAACTTCTAAAATTCATATCTAATTCATTCGAACTCCGAATTGAGCCATTCAACTTGCAAAATTCATCTAAAATTGAGCTCTACATGTTTGTTTAGTTTTTATGTACTGTTTCCTTGGTTTTTATTAGAGTTTTTCCTCGTTTTGCGTGCCAGCGTGTAGTTTCCGTCGTTTCGGAAGTCCGCGGTCGCAAGGAAAAGAGTTCGGAAGATCAAAGTGAAGAAGCAAGGCAAGTCACACATTCCCCTTGAGCATGTTGATCCTAATTTACAAATGTTTTACTGTTTGCAAATAAATATGCATGTTTTGCTAATTACACGGGGTCAGGGTTTACCTATCTGCTCGCTTGTGCCATGTTTACTTGATATCTATCCTTTGTCAACCTTGGGTGATAAATTGACTAGCTCATGTTACTTATGTGACCTAGCTAGAACTATATGCTTAGCCATGCTGAATTACCACTAGCTCAGTCGATGGGATAATTGCAGTATTAGACATACTAGTATCTTGTTGAGCCGCGTGCTCGAGACATCTGGCCATGTTTTATGGTCGTAATTATCCAACTAAAATGCGACTGAATGGTGGGCTGTGGGTGCATGGTTTTGTGAGTCGCACCCATGGCAATTAAGGACCGGTTCACGGGAAACCCTGGAAGACTTACAGCGCTTGCCACAAGCGGGAGTGGGTAACTGCTTGATCTGAAGTATAGCTCGACCCTTTCCTAGGCACCAGTGGCGAGGGTGGGCGTGATGGAGTTGGGTCGGCCGGGGTGTCCGGTTGTCCAGCTGCCGGATTCACCGCGGCGCAAGAGGGGACCGCCCACTGCCTTTTGAGGGGTGGGGGTGAAACCTTAGCGTGGTGTGGATGGTTAGGGGAGGGTTATGCGAAGGGTCTCGTCACAATCACTCGACATGGTGACGTGTGCATCATGGGCACATGATGACGCGGTGACATGTCGGTGGGTTGTGTCTTGTGGGTACAGTTGTGCACCTCTGGCCAGAGTAAAACTATTCGAATAGCCGTGCCCGCGGTTATGGGCGATCGACCAGATTCACCGTGATTAGTCTCACACCTAATAAATCGACCCAATGCACTGTAGTCCAGGTGGGTTGGTTGGGCCTGTTCAACGTGGTGTAGCGTTGATCAGTGGAGATTTAATGTTACTTTAATTACTCAACAGTTTTACTGTTTGCTAAATAAAATGTTTTACAACTGCCTTTATGCAAATAGCCACAAACCGTCCTTGTATCCCTTTGCACGTCTGCATCATTGGTGTGGCTTGCTGAGTACGGTGGTTGTACTCAGCCTTGCTATTATTCCCCCTTTTCAGAAGCGTAGTGCTTCTGAGCTGAAGACGAAGTTAGAGGACCAAGGCTCAGACCCCAGTTGAGTTTTGCCTGTGGAGTGGAGCTGAAGCCCCGCTAGGATCGCTTTTTTTCTGCTGCTGCTGCTTTTGTTTCGGTGTGAGGACTAAGTGCCCCTTCTGTAAGTATTTTTACGCTTTATTTACGTTTGGAACTGTTTATTACTTGTCGTTTTGTGTACCCTGGCTGGTCCTGGACAGGGATTTAATACACAAAATAGTCTGGAAATTTAGGCTAAATTTCTGGGCGTGACAATTATGCCCGTCACTTTGGACAAATTGACACTTGAACAGCAAAAAGATCTTGAGGCAATGATGCAGCAAGCGAGGAACCAATTTTTGAGCTCATTCACAGAAACCCGTAAAGGAACGCTAGTTCAGAAGTATAAAGTTAAGGTGGTTGCTGATGTTCCTGGGACAGGTTCTTTTAAGGATGGAGAGGTCAAATCAGCTCCGGATGGTGCGGCTTAGCCAAGTGATCAAGGTGTTGCAGATGGTTCTCAAGGAGATCAAGGTGATGGTTCTCAAGAAGTTCAAGGTCTTGATGATAATTCCCAAGGATTACAAGGTGGAAATCTTAATCAGGATGGTAATGCAGCACATGAGTTTTTCAATAACTTCCAAGATCGGGTTGACTATGCCGTGTATAATGCTTTGATCAACCAATCTGGGGTATTAATTAATACCTTGTCAAACATGATGAAGTCAATGGTTGATGGTTCAATGGCCGAGTATAAAGCTACGGGACCGGTTTACCTACCAGGAGGAGTATTCCCGAATTATCGGACATTAATCACCGATAAACAGCCAGTCATCCAGTCAGCCCTTCTTAGTGCGTCACCGGCTCAGCCGACGGCACCAGCATTGGCTCCCGTACCTGCTGCGCCGCCTTTGGCTCCAGGCCAATTAGTCAATCCCCAATTGTTGGTAAGAGAGCAACCACAACATGCTGGACAAAATGTGACTCGGCTAACGCAAGACTAGGTTGCATCCATGTTTCTACCTCCTCAGAATGCTGTTGATCCAACCCAGCAGCAGCCAATTCAGCAAACACCACCCAGGCAATAAGTTGTGCAACCTATTCAACAAACACCCCCAATCCAGCAGGTCATACAACCAGTTCAACAGACACCACCAAGACGGCCGACTTTACAGCCGATTCAGCAGACACCGTTAAAGCAGCAGGTCGTTCAGTCGATTCAGCAGCAAGGCTCAATGAATGCATCGGCTGGGTTTGCAACACCTGGTGGTCAGCCTGTGCAGCATGCTACAAATCAGGTTGTCCCAGAGCACTTGGTTCATCATGTACAACCAGATGGCACGGTGATACCTCAAGTTATTCCCGAGCATTTGGTGCTCAATATTCAGCCAGATCTTCAGAATTACCAAGGGGGCAATTTGAATTATCAGTATCAGCCGCAATCACCGCATGTTCAATACCAACAGGCAGGATCGGCTCAGCCCCAGTTTGTTCCTCAATACAATCAGTTTGAGCCCATACCACAACAACCTCAGGGAACACCTCAGCAGCGACCATGGGCCGATTTAATTGCGGATGTCATGAAGGAGCATTTTGGGCTTAGGCCAAAGGAGGCTGGAAATTTGTACCGACAACCTTATCCTGAATGGTTTGAAAGAGTTCCTCTACCTAATCGGTTTAAGGTACCAGATTTTTCAAAGTTTTCAGGGCAAGATACTACATCGACTTATGAGCACATTAGCCGATTTTTAGTTCAGTGTGGTGAGGCATCGGCTGTGGATGCCTTAAGGGTTAGGTTATTCCGGTTGTCGTTGGCTGGATCGGCTTTTACTTGGTTTTCTTCTTTGCCACATGGGTCAATTAACAGTTGGGCCGATTTAGAAAAGTAGTTTCATAGTTATTTCTATAGTGGGATTTATGAGATGAAATTGTCCGATCTCACGTCGATCAAGCAAAAGCATGATGAGCCGGTACATGAATATATTCAGAGATTCAGGAGATGAGGAATAAGTGTTACAGCTTGAGTTTGACTAATGCCCAGTTAGCCGATTTGGCTTTTCAAGGGATGATTGCTCCGATCAGGGAGAAGTTCTCATCTGAAGACTTTGAAAGCTTGTCGCATCTTACACAGAAGGTAGCTTTGCATGAACAAAGGTTTGCGGAGGCTAGAAAGAATTCTAGAAAGGTGAATCATGTCTGCCCTTACATGTATGGATCGGATGATGAGGATGATGATTCTGAAATAGCTACAGCCGAGTGGGTTAGGAGCAAAAAGGTTATACCATGACAATGGGCAAAGAACTCAGGGAAAGAGGAAAGGTATGGCTTTGACATAACCAAGGCTGATAAAATATTTGACTTGCTTCTTCGAGAAAAACAGATTCAACTTCCTGCCGGACACACAATTCCATCGGTTGAAGAGTTGGGCAAGAAAAGGTATTGCAAGTGGCATAATTCTGGGTCTCATACGACTAATGATTGCAAGGTCTTCAGGCAGCAAATCCAAGCAGCTATTGAGGGAGGTAAAATCAAGTTTGATGATTCTAAAAGGCCGATGAAAGTTGATGGCAATCCTTTTCCTGTCAATATGGTGCATACAGTTGGCCGAACAGTCGATGGTGGTCGTGCAAGAGGTTTTCAAGTGAATTCGGCTAAGATTATTAACAAATATAAGAAGAGGTATAGTAAACAGCAGGAGAGGTATCATGAAGAAGATGGTGATGGCTTTGATCCTCATTGGGGTTGCGAGTTCTTTAGATTTTGTTGGAATGAGGGTATGAGGCTGCCATCTATTGAAGATTGTCCTGGGTGCGGTGATGTTGCAGAAAGTTCAAGCCGATCATATAATAGAGGCAATCGGCTAAGGCAAACGAGAGTTCCTGTTCATCAACGATTGGGTCCAATAAACCAAGATCGTGGCCAGGAGGACGATGAAAACAGGAAAACTCAATGGTGTCCTTCTGGTATTTTCACAAAGAATCAGAAATGAAGGGTTCAAAGGTTGAGAAGTAGAGAACGCTTTTAGGAGGTCGAGCAGGAAATCAGTCATCGGCTGAAGAAGGCAAAGCCGAGACAGGAGTGGCGAGTTAAGAGTCAAGCTCCTGGAGCCGATGATGTTGCGGCCGATGAGGCAAAAAGGTTGGCAAAAGGGAAAAATGTTGTAACGGCGTCAGTTAACATGGTTTTCATCTTGCTAGCCGAATTCGGGATCGACCGAGCCGATGTCGATGAGGTGGAAGAGGAGTCGGCTAAGTTGGTTCTATCACCAGAACAGACAGTCTTCGAAAAGCCTGAGGGGACAGAGAATTGGCATCTTAAACCATTGTATATAAACGGCTATGTCAATGGAAAGCCGATGTCTAAGATGATGGTCGATGGTGGGGCTGCGGTAAATTTGATGCCTTATGCCACGTTCAGGAAGTTGGGTACAAATGCCGATGACCTCATTAAGACGAACATGGTGCTCAAAGACTTTGGCGGCAATCCATCAGAGACCAAAGGTGTTCTAAATGTGGAACTGACAGTCGGCAGTAAGACTATTCCTACCACGTTTTTTGTCATCGATGGAAAGGGTTCTTACAGCTTGTTTCTTGGAAGGGATTGGATTCATGCCAATTGTTGTATTCCTTCAACCATGCATCAATGCTTGATTCAATGGCAAGGCGACATGATAGAGATCGTACCAGCCGACAGGTCAGTCAATGTTGCCAGTGCCGATTTGGCTCTCTGGGAAATGGATGGCCTTGATTTTTTTATCTGGAAAAGTTTGGGATGGAGATTTCCTAAAAGTGTCCGATTCTGATATACAACCAATTGAAGATGGAGAACCCAAGCTATTATTTTGAGGGTGTCGTGGAGGGTCCAAACGTCTACACCAAGGACACAATAGATGATCTCGATGACAAGCAAGGTCAGGGTTTTATGTCGGCCGATGATTTGGAAGAAATAGATATAGGTCCAGGCGATCGGCCAAGGCCGACATTTATTAGTAAGAATTTATCCACAGAATTTAGAACCAAGTTGATAGAGCTCTTAAAAGAATTTAGAGATTGCTTTGCTTGGGAGTATTATGAGATGCCAGGACTCAGCCGATCGATTGTTGAACATCGGCTACCTATCAAACCAGGGGTTAGACCACACCAGCAACCACCGAGAAGATGCAAAGCCGATATGCTCGAACCTGTCAAGGCTGAGATTAAACGTTTATATGTGTAGACCCCCGATTTTGGAAATCAGAAATCTTCTGTGTTTATCCGTACCAATCCTTGGATCAGTAGTTGGTACACACATACATAGTTGGATCACAACATATCACGAATGAATTCAGGCTAAAAGAGTTAAATACTTACATTAGGGCCAGGTAGGCCAACAACTATCAGAGAACAACAGCGGAAGACAAAATAATATAAGGGCCCGGTTAACATGCCACAGGCAGTCGACTGGGGAACGAGACCTAGAACAAGACCGCACTCCGATCATCTTGTTGGATACGCAAGCGTACCGACAAGGGTTTCTCTTCAACACTCTCCTAAAAGATATATAAATAGCAAGGGTGAGTACCAACCGTACTCAGCAAGCCACCACAGCAACGATGCATATGATAGAGGGTATTTCAAGGAATGGCTTCAGGTTCTTTTGCATAAAGCTAGTTTTGCAATTCTTTTCACAAGCCTAAGACCTAGCATAGACTGATCAAGTTTTAATACCAGTGTTCACGTTAAACAACGACGGTTCTGTCCACCATCCATTGTAATCCCAATGATAGCTTCCCGCCATTGAGTCGTCATGGTTTTCTGAGGACGTCCACCTTCCCGCCTCTCAGGAGGTGGCTCCAACAGCATAAAATCATCATACAATATCCCATCCCACACAAGTTAAGAATTTTTAGTCTAGCCAAGTGTAATACATGTCCCGGTGCTCAATAACCGCGAGCACGGCTATTCGAATAGATTTGGTTTACTCACACTGCAGTGGATGTACACTTTACCCGCACTCCGCGACTGCCCAACACATGAGCCTGGTCCCAACACATAAGACGCGTCACGGCAAAGCTTTTCGATAACCTCGCATTGGCAGTACCCGCTCCATGAACTTAAATCCTCATGCACTCTAGGCGTCCATGTTTCTAGCAGTGAGAGGAGTTCTGGCGCTCCTGGGAAAGAGAAGTCTCACACACATATTAAATTATGGTTCAAGTTAAGTTCTCTCTCTCACACACTCATGGCAGTCCTACCAATGGCGATACCGATGTAGGGCACGCCTCTCGGCTCTACCTCAACGGTTGCCCCACCGTAGCGCACCTGCCTCACTCAGGGGTAAACCATCTATGCAGGGATACTGCCTCCGCTCGGCTATCTAATCCGCTAGGTCTATACCCATTCGAGAAGTATGGTTGTACGGAGGTCGTTTCATGCTTAACTTCATGGCTCGGTCCTTAATTGACTGGGGACGGTACTAGCCTTTTCTAGATACCACCCAAATCTTCCGTCCGCCCCAGTCGAAAACAGTTGTTTAGTTTTATTTCTCCTTTCACAAATCATGTCATCAATATCATGGCAATGTGGCGCTCATGTCTCCACATGCCGCATCTCAATTACCTTCCCAAAGGTAATTGCCCAAGCATATAGCATTTGATAAATATGAATATGCATGAATCTAGAGTAGCATTTTCTAAGCATTTGTCATAGTTGACTAGGGACTCATACGTAATCATGGTTACAAGGATTTAAGGGCAAACAATAATCAAGGCATGGCATAATCACAAGTAGGATGTTTATCATTGCATGCAATTTTATTTGTAAACAAAATAATTTCGCAATTGGGATCAATATGTTCAAGGAATAGTGATGACTTGCCTGCTCAGGATAGTCCTTATTCTTGATACAATCGTGATCAACCTTCACCTCCTGGAAGCTGCATACGTTGCCTCACGACTAATCGATATACAAATTCTATAATACGCGAGAAAAAACCAATATTTAAACAACAATCAAATATGTACAAACAAAATATAGTTGTTGGGGTCGAACCTAGGGTTGCTCATACTACTCGTGTTTGCTAATGGATTCTAATCAAGCTAAGAACTAAGGTTTCTTAATCTTTATGTTGTCATCATGGTCTTTTCAGGAGTTAACCAACATAGCATTTATGGGATACATATTTGGCTAATATGTGGTTTAGTCTAGCAAATGGCTATATATGCATCTATCTAAATAGAACGGTTATACACTAGAGGTTCTATTGCCGGATGGATTTTGGATCGGTCAAATAATTACTGTGAATCATTTCTATTATTATGAACATATTTTATTTGTCACAATAAATTATGAAAGGTTAATAATTATCCATGCTCTATATGTTACACTTGTGAGGCTAATAATATTATAGTTACAGATTATCCCATCACATAATTTTACAATGAATAATCTTAATTTACAATTGAACTTAGGTTATATTAGGTCAAGGTCTATAATTAGGATTTATCCACCATACATGTTCATCATATATTCTCTTTAATTTTAATACGTGCAATCAAGCAATTTAATACTACACCGTATAGCTATAATGGGTTGTGCAGTATATGTGTGTGCACAATATCTTAATATTTAATCATTTACTGAATAGTTGCTATTTACTATAGGCTATATAGTACATGTGATTTTAAGTGGATTTATGAGTGAGTTACCGTCTATACTACTTAAGGGTTGATTTCCAATCTAAACATATACTATTGTATAGGAAATGCCGTTTAATTAATTTCGTGTGGGTGATTTTAGTCACACTAGCTCTGTTATTATCTCTCATAAACAAGTTAAAGACTCTTCTATGTGTGTTTATATTTTAGTCACGAAATATGAGGCTAAACATTATTTATATACTTTGGACGCATGTGTATAATTATATAGGGACATATATTAATAAATGGCACTAGCATTTCCTATGCTTTAATTAATTTGAAACAATGCTTCTAATTAGTTTACATGGGTTTTATAGTGAGAAAGCATGTTAAAGACAATTATTTGACATCTACTTTATAGTATATTTTCAATTTTATTTATTAGCACATTTTTAAGTTAACTATTATGCATCATCTTGATATTAATTAACTTTTAATTATAAACATATTTTATTAAATCGTGAACTATATACCATTGGAAAGCTTATGAATTTAGATGAATTTAGGTTCAAGTTTCACTCAAATCCGAGTTAAAACGAATAAGTTACGCTAGTTTAAAGATTCAAATTTGAATTAATTCAAATAATTGCGAAATGCTACTGTTCCTAATTCATTTATTTTTAGTACAACCTTATCCACAAGCTATAGTGACTGACAGGTGGGGTCTTCCTATTTTCTTTTCTTTTATTTTATTTTTCTTTCTAAAGGAATCCATATGGGCAAATGACGGGTGGGCCCGACTCCTTTGACTAGGGTCAAACCGGCCATTAAACCCGGTAGGGCCCGCATGTCATAGACTCGAGACCATAAAACTTCTATAATTAGATTTTTAATCACCCGGACCCACATGTAATAGACCCAACTAATAAAGATTAAGAAGGGGATTACTATTCACCAATTACGTGGGGCCCACTCTAATCTCTCCTCTCCTTCTCTTTTTCTCTCTCTCCTCGCTACCTCTCTGCTTCCTCTCTCTTTCTCGCGGCTCGGCTGGAATCAGCGGGAGACGTGGCGATGACAAGCGGTGGGGGAGGGGGAGGTTCACCGGACCGGCGGCGGGGTCGACGGAGACGCGGCGGCGGGGTCGATGGCGGAGCACGGCGCGGCGACGAGGCGCTGCGCTGTGGCGGGGCGAGGCGCGTCTGCTCAGCGGCGGCGGCGGCTTCCGAAGAGGTGGCAACGCCGGGGACAGGAAAGAGAGGGGAAAGGGAGGGGAGGTGGTGAGGGTGGTGTGGGAAGCAATGGACGGCCGGGGGGGGGGGGTTTATATAGGCGTGGGGAGAGGTGGTCGGCCTGATGGCGATGGGACGGCGCGGCGCGCGGAGAGTGAGGCGACGGTGCGGGGCTCGGAGCGGCGACGCGACGGGCGGGCGGCGCGGCGCGGGGCTCGGCGTGGCTCGGCATGGGGCTCGGCGCGACGGGACGGGCGGGACGGCGACAGGCGAGTGGTGCGCGGCGGCAGCAACGGGCGCGCGGCGGGGCAGGGGCGCGGGGCCGATGAGACAGGTGCGCAGCGACGGGACATCGGCGGCGAGGACGGCTAGGCGCGGTGTGGCAGAGGAGGGGGAAGGGCTAGGGGACCACATCGAACACCTAGGGGCTAATGAACAGTGACTTTTTCCTATTTATCCAATTTTAGGGCATATTTCCTATTAAAACTTGTCCCATAAATTCTATATTTCACACAATTGATGTTTACCCAATAGATGTGTTAATTTAGATGAAAGTTTACTCAATTTTTAATATTACCCATATTTTATTTTTATATATATTTTTCTATTGCATTATTTAAATGAGGTCTAATTATAAAATTAACCTAGATAATTTTGGAGGCTTTGAGGGTTCTAAAATTAATTAAAATATCCTAATGTGGCAATTATTATTGCAATAGCACATTGAATGAACTTATTTGTATAACAATGCATTTTATGTGGGTCTATTCATTCTATAAATATAAATTGAGACTCAGTACAACATTAACCTAATTGTTTAAATTAAACACTCACATATTCTTATTTATATATAAAGCTTAATTTATTTATATGACCATTATTTTATATGAGTGATTTTCATGTCATGAGGGACTCGGTGAAATGTTCTAAGTATCAATCTATATATTCCGGTGAATTTCTTATTTTTAAACACGATCATTATAGTGGTGATCATCATTTCATGTGTTCTTATATTTCATGTGAGATTGGATTCAAATGAATTAGGTTTGATTTTACTGTTTCTTTTAGCTAATCATGGCATCAAGCTATCAGCATGGTTCGAATATTTAATATTTGATCTATAAATTAAATTAGTAATTAACCTTCCCTTTGTTTGGATTTGCTTTCTTTGTGATTATTTACATTTCGGCAAGCAATATCAACCATAACAACCAGCATGATGCAAAAGTTTTAAAAAGTTCAAAATTTAAGTGATTTTTATTGTCGGGAATTTTCAGGATGTTACAATATGATGCTAGTTTTATTCGTCCTTGTCGATATGCTGAGTGGGTTTCTAGCATAGTTCCTGTTATCAAGAAGAATGCCAAGGTGAGAGTGTGCATTGATTTTAGAGATTTGAATAAAGCTACCCCAAAGGACGAATATCCAATGCCAGTAGCCGATCAACTGGTTGATGCTGCTTCAGGGCACAAAATTTTGAGTTTTATGGATAGAAACGCGGGATACAATCAAATTTTTATGGCCGAAGAAGACATTCATAAGACGGCTTTTAGGTGTCCTGGTGCAATCGGCTTGTTTGAGTGGGTTGTGATGACTTTCGGCTTAAAAAGTGCTGGAGCAACATATCAAAGAGCTATGAATTATATATACCATGATTTAATCGGCTGGTTGGTTGAGGTCTATATTGATGATGTGGTTGTCAAGTCTAAAGAGATAGAGGACCACATAACCGATTTGAGGAAAGTTTTTGAGAGAACCAGGAAATATGGCTTGAAGATGAATCCGACAAAGTGTGCTTTTGGTGTGTCGGCTGCCAGTTCTTAGGATTTCTTGTTCATGAGAGGGGGATTGAAATTACTCAAAGAAGTATCAATGCGATCAAGAAGATTAAGCCTACGGAGAACAAAACAGAATTGCAGGAGATGATCGGCAAGATTAATTCTATTAGAAGATTTATTTCTAATTTGTCTGGAAGGTTAGAGCCTTTTACGCCATTATTGAGATTGAAGGCCGATCAGCAGTTTACTTGGGGCAGCGCAACAGAAAGCTTTGGATAATATCAAGGGATACTTGAGTTCTCCTTCAGTTTTGATTCCTCCACAGAAAGGGATACCTTTTCGGTTATATTTGTCGGCCGGAGAGAAGTCAATCGGCTCGGTTTTGATTCAGGAGCTCGAAGGAAAGGAAAGGGTTGTGTTTTATTTAAGCCGTCGGCTCTTGGATGCAGAGACTAGAGATTCCCCTGTGGAGAA
The DNA here is from genome assembly GCF_034140825.1 of Oryza sativa Japonica Group. Taxonomy (NCBI): domain Eukaryota; kingdom Viridiplantae; phylum Streptophyta; class Magnoliopsida; order Poales; family Poaceae; genus Oryza; species Oryza sativa. The sequence continues at coordinate 28,847,735 of NC_089041.1, read as the reverse complement.
GTTATTATGCCTATGTTTATATTTTTCATGCACAAGGTTGAGGCATTATTTATTGTCTAATAAATGTACTATCATATGCAAAGCCGATGTTGTCAAGTACATGTTATCGGCTCCAATTTTGAAAGGAAGGGTTGGAAAGTGGATATTTTCCTTAACTGAGTTTGATCTTCGGTATGAGTCACCGAAGGCGATTAAAGGGCAAGCTATAGCCGATTTTATTGTTGATCATCGTGATGATTCAATCGGCTCGGTTGAGATTGTGCCATGGACTTTATTTTTTGATGGGTTAGTGTAACGTCTCGCCTCTCCCAGGCCGGGCCCGCTTACATTTGGCAGCTTTCATAGGATCCAATTTTGAAAGAAAGGGTTGGAAAGTGGATATTTTCCTTAACTGAGTTTGATCTTCGGTATGAGTCACTGAAGGCGATTAAAGGGCAAGCTATAGCCGATTTTATTGTTGATCACCGTGATGATTCACCGAAGGCGATTAAAGGGCAAGCTATAGCTGATTTTATTGTTGATCACCGTGATGATTCAATAGGCTCGGTTGAGATTGTGCCATGGACTTTATTCTTTGATGGGTCAGTGTAACGGCCGGGCCCGCTTACATCTGGCAACTTTCATAGGTCATAGACTGCCCTCATAAACCAACACAAGTCTTTTCTGCACACTTTGTCCTCACTCGTGTGCACCCAGGAAGAATTTCCCGGTCGGTCACCCATCCCGAAATTGCTCCAGACCAAGCACGCTTAACCTTAGAGTTCTTTGAAGATTGGCTTCTGGAAAAGAAGTTGTAACTTATTCATATGAGTATTCTATTAATCCTATTAAGCCCTAGGCCGGGATGTTACACCCTCACCCCCTTAAGAGAGATCGACGCCCCCGTCAATCAACCCTAGGCCAGGAACGTCCCCTCTTAGCCACGTCCGTGTGTCCAGTGCCAGCGCATGTGCCATGCTGTGTGACCACTCCGGGCCCACACCAGCCATGCGCACCATGCCTGCGCAACTGCGACACACGCGCCCGTGAAACCGCGAGTCGGCTCTGATACCATTTTGTAACGTCCCGCCTCTCCTAGGCCGGGCCCGCTTATATCTGGCAGCTTTCATAGGTCATAGACTGCCCTCACAATGTGCCATGCTATGTGACCACTCCGGGCCCACACCAGCCATGCGCACCATGCCTGCGCAACTGCGACACACCGCCCGTGAAACCGCGAGAGTCGGCTCTGATACCATTTTGTAACGTCCCGCCTTTCCCAGGCCGGGCCCGCCTGGCAGCTTTCATAGGTCATAGACTGCCCTCACAAACCTACACAAGTCTTTTCTGCACACTTTGTCCTCACTCGTGTGCACCCGGGAAGAATTTTCCGGTCAGTCACCCATCCCGAAATTGCTCCAGACCAATCACGCTTAACCTCGGAGTTCTTTGATGATTGGCTTCCGGAAAAGAAGTTGTAACTTGTTAATATGAGTATTCTATTAATCCTATTAAGCCCTAGGCCGGGATGTTACAGTCAGTTTGTACTCATGGTTGTGGTATCGGCTTAGTAATAATTTCCCCTCGGGGGGCATGATTTGAGTTTGCTTATACTATTAAACCTTATGCGACTAATAATCAAGCTGGGTATGAGGCAGTTCTCAAAGGGTTGCAGTTACTCAAGGAAGTTGAGGCCGATGCTATCGAAATCATGGGGGATTATTTGTTGGTGATCAGTCAATTGGCAGGAGAATATGAGTGCAAGAATGACACGTTAAGGGTCTATAATGAGAAGTGATGTCGCGACCGGGAAAATTTCCTTTTCCCGAACGCTAGTGTATTAATCCCCGTCCCAGGAAAAGCCGGGGTACACCACACAAACATGATATAAAAGACACATCTTTATTATATCGATAATATTTACATTATTACAAAGGCGCTTCAGGCCTGACAATCAAAAATAAACAGCAGCGGACTAGCGGGCCTACGGCTCCATCTTCACAGGCGCTCAACTGGGGTATAAGCCAGGACTCCACCTAAGACATCTTCTCCAAAGCTTCTCTTACTGAAGAGGGGAAAGATTGAGCAAGAATGAGTACAACCACAGTACTCAGCAAGCCACACCGGAGATGCATAATTAATGCAAGGGGGTAAAGGGGATAATAATATAGGGGTTAAGTTTTGCAGAAAGCAGCATTTAAAAGTCACTTAGTTGCCCAAAGCCATTTTATAAAGACGATCCTAGAGCTACACAGTATTATTAATCAAGGCCGTGAACCCACACGAACCTGCCTTAACCCAAGGCCTACGATGATTCAGACCGAACTGGCAACCCGACCCTGGGTCCCAGCTCGTCCCAAGCCAACCCAGGCCAACCATTCCACATTTTAGTTGTTGAGCAAATTTTAAGAATTAAAACACTGACTTGGGTACATTGCTCGGCTTGCCCATAACCGAGGGCGCGGCTATTCGAATAGATTATACTCTGATCAGAGGTGTACATCTTTACCCACAAGACACATCTTCCTCACGTGCAACCACGTGCCACATACCACCACGGTATACAGACGGAAGACGTGACATAGTTTCCAACCCATCCTAGCCATAGACAAGAGTACCGACCCAATCCCACCTACGGCCGGAACCTCCGGGACAGGTAGGCAGGATTGAGCCCCCTAGCAGCAGGGCACCAACCCTCTGCCATGACATCTCGACTACCGGGCCGCAGCTCGTGTAGCCTTCATTTGCCCTGGAGAATGTCCATCGACCCCCGACTTCACACATCTCCAATCCGTGTACTTTTGTTTATAACCAGACTGAGCCACAAACTAAGCCTTACCCACTAGACATGTGGAAGTACGGTAGTGCTTTGCAACAGAGGCCCGAGCTTAATCCTTATAGTGGCCGGGGTGCTACTTCCCACAACTGGCATGCACCCAAACCCCACCGAAAACAGGTTTTAGGGGTTTTGAAAGAGGAAGAGAGGTGTATGTCCAATTCCACCATAAACCAACAATTCCATAGTGTCCAAATGATATGAGAATTCCCAAAGTCTAAAGTTATAAAAACCACCTAATGTTGTCCTATTTAATCAGCGAAGCATCTACCTAAATTCATACTAGTGGAACCATGAATAGAGTACTCACTAGTTGGGGTTTTGTTTAACCTAGGGTGAACAAGGTAATAATAACAATAACAATAATAATAAGGTCATAACAAAGGTAAATAGGTATGGCTAGATAAAACAGTGATAACGCGGGAATTTAAATAAAGCGATAATGCAATAATTTAAATCAACATAATTTTACAAACTGGGATTCAATATGTTCAAGGATGATGTGACTTGCCTTGCTCGCTTTCCCAAACGTCGGCTTCAACTTCCACGAAGAGCGGATCTTCCGAAGCTGCAGCGTCTACACGACCAACGGAAAAGAAAAGGCTTTTACTCTAATAAACTCCATATAACAAGCAGAAACAAAGCACAAAAATGGGTTCTTGACTTCTTAAGGAAAAATTAGAGACTTGAACGGTCCAATTCCGAGTTCAAATGGCCAAGTTATGGCCATTTGAAGTTTATATGCTCTTTAAATGAATATTTGCGAATTTCTTCATTTAAATTTTAATTTAAAATTGGATTTATTGCGTCAGCCGAGAGAGAGGGCGCGCGGACCGGGTCCACGGGAGTGGGGCCCACGCGACAGCCTCTCGGTCCACGGTGGACCGGGTGCACGCGGCTGACGCCGGCCGGCGCCGTGGGTCCCACGCGTCAGCCGCACCCGCGGGCGCGGGCGGCTGACGGCCGGGCCCACCTGGCAGCCGCGGGGCGCGCCCGAAGGCGGCCTCGCCGGCACGGCCGACGGGAGGCGGCGCACCCGCGCCCCGATGGTCGCCGCCGGCGACCACCGACGCGGCGGAGCGGCGCCCGAGAGAGAGGAGGGAAGGGGGAAGCGAAAGGAGCGGTCCACAGCTCACCCCGGGTCGATGGCGGCGACGGAAACGGCGACCGAAGCGGCGAGAGGCGGCGGCGCGGTTCGGAGCGACGAGGACGGCGGCGCTCCGACGGTCGGCGGGCGAAACGGAGGAGCGGACGAGGTCGGCAAGGACGCGGCGAAGCCGAAGGAGGCGGTGCCGAAGCGGGAGGAGGTCCGGGGCGACGACGGCGGCGAACCGGAGCTCGGCGGCGACGGCGGAGAGAGAGGACGACGGCGCGGGCTTGATTCCGACGGGGAGAGAGAGCGGCGAGCGGCGGAAACGGAGGAGAGAGGCACGGGGAGCGATTAAATAGGGTTGGGAGGGAGAGAGGGCGGCCGGGGAGGAAGGAATCGGCCGCGGAAATCTCGGACTCCATCAATGGCGCCGGCGAGGATTGCGGGAGACTTTCCGAACGAATCCGAGGGAGAGAGAGAGGGAAAAGAGGGGGGAAAGAGGGAGGGAATCACGGGGAGTGATTTCCCCCTCTTTATGGCGCGCGGGAACGGCGGGATGCGGCGGATTCGGCGGCGGCGGCGGCGCTAGGGCACGGGCGGGCGGCGGGCGCAGCGCGAGGTAGGGGATGACAGGTGGGCCCCACCCGTCAGCGAGGGTGGCGGGCGGGCCCACCCGTCAGCGGCGCGCGCGCGGGGGAAGGCCGATGGGCCGCGGGGGAGAGGAGAGAGAGGGAGGGAGTTGGGCCGAGCCGGCCCAAGAGGGGGAAGGGGGGAAAAGAAGACTTTTTAGGGTTTTTCTTTTTATAAAACCATTTTAACTTTGTTTATTTCTTAATAATTATTATTTGTGCTCTGAAAATTCCACTAAAATTTGAGGGCTCCTTTTAGACCAAGGAGAATTTAACAAAAATTCTCCGGGCCACATTCGAATTTTTCTTGTACGTATTTTAGTGTTTGCCAATTTCTTTTCGAATTTTAATTAATTCTATTATTCCTTTTAGAAAATGATTTTTATTTCGGGATGAATTTATCAGGACGTGACAAATCCACCCCCCTTACAAGAATCTCGTCCCCGAGATTCGAGGAGGCTAGCATGAAGATAGGTTGGGCGGTCTTCTCTTCTTGTCTGACTTCTTCCGCTCCGCTTTCTATAACAAACTTGCCTAACAAAGCTTCTCCACTCTGGACTGCTTGGCTCGATCTCCTGTTGCAGGTGGAATCTTCTTTTCACCTGACTCGAACCAGGGTTGAACCTTTAGCTGACTTCGACTGGGTTGCGGCACTTGAAGATGGGGCTTCAGTTCCAGAACTTCGCATAGTTCATATCTTTGGAGTCAACCTCATACAAGTTATCAACTTCATGTCATGTGCCGTAACCTGCTTGTCATTACTAGGATACCATGCTTGTCATCATGAGAATACCAGGCTTGGCGTTTCCTTCCAGCTTACCACCATAGGCTTTAGACTATGATATCCCGCTTACTAAGGATACCATGATTGACAACTTGCCATTAACTGTCTCATATTAGCTTTCCTGGTCTCCGGTGCTAGGTACTTCTGCTATTCGATGCAAGGGTCGATAATTTTCGCCTTTCAGTTATGTTTCTCAACAGAGCCAACTTATCCCACTTGACATGCTTTGACGCCTTTCCAGATGACTTTACTGCTGGACTTGTTATTGTTTGATCGTTACCCTGCCAAATCTGAAGCTTCGCTGTTACATGTGATTTTAATCTGACCTCTGTAAACTATCTTCGAACATATCACTTGGTTCATAACTGGGAATAGCTCCCATGAACAAGCAACTCGGATTCACTTTCTTTACATTCAGTTTACTTCCCATTATTATCTTCAGGTTGTCCTCAGTTAGCATTCAACGTATTCCTTTACACCTTTAACCTTGATGTGCTCTTTCCCATTGGATCATCTCCCAAGACATGGCATTACCTGGTAACCGGTGCTTGCACTTTTCACTCCGTGTAGCATCTGATACCGAGTTGAAGGTTTCACTCTTTGCCTTCATAGAAACACTTTTACCTAGGTCATCTTGCTTACTTAATGACAAGGTGACTGTTGCGGGGCAATTACAATCAGGGGTCTTCCTTGAGCGGTGCAGAGCATGTTTCTGTTTATCAATCACCTTTCGGCCTACTTCTTTCATGCTGGAGAACATCTTTGCCAATCTCTTTTATCAATCATCTTTTGGCTTATCTCGAACAGGTGGTATTCTTTAATGTGGATTGCGGACGCTTCTGGGGACGATGAGGTCCTTTGGCTTGCTGCCTTTCAGTGAAACCTTGATGTGGTTCGTCAAAAAGCTGCACTGACTACCTTCAGGGAAATACATTGCCTGCTATCTGTATCTATACCACTAGGGTTTAATTGCCGATGGTCATCTTTAGTGCTTCCTCGAGATGGGGAGCATCCAAATTGTTCTTCTGCCATATCACCTTTGACCCTTTTCTGATACCAGATAAACTAATTACCAACCATCGACTACTATGTTCTCAAATATTGATGTCTCCTGGATTTTCTTAACTGTTTGCAGGTATATCCGAACTTAACAATGTAGAGGCATGGCGGGTACCCTTATGGGTTTCATCCAACAATCCTTATCTTGATCTGTAAAAAGGCGTATCCAAACTCCTATCCCCAACTACTATCTCATTGGCTTTTTAACCCAACACAGTTTAATTGGTTTTCTTTTCCATCAACAGGTTGGTTATTAACTCGAGGTTAGAATATAGTTCCTCTGACACGAGACCCTAGGTCTCCTTTGTCAGTAAACAATTGTACACATGATCACATATCCGCATCTTCCAAAAGAATCCTCTTAGAATTTGTCTGTATTACACATTTCTCCCTTATTACCCGAATACAAGGCACTGCCTTAAACAAAAAGGGAAGGTGCTTATCATCGGTACATTGTATCCTCAACATGAATCATCTCTAAACATAGCAAGCTCACTGTTTACAGACATGAATATATTTATTGATTACATGATTGCTGCAAACTTTCGACTGCACAATGATAGGTAGCGAACTGAAAACCACAAGCGTGGCTGCTCATTTTGACTCTGGAGAGATATAGCGGGCATTGTTCTAGTGACTGCATCATCCTTGATTGGTTCTGTGATGATGTGATAGGACTGCATATTGCTATTATTCACCGGAGAAGCTTCCTTCTGAGTGCTGTTTGAGGCGAATAACGGTCTTCTGCTTGGTATCGCCCTCCGGAGGTTGATTGCCCTTGGCTCGGCCTGGAGTAGGTCGGGGAGAGACACAACTTCTTCCATCGACGACAAGTCTTTGCTGAGGCTGTCGGTGCAGAGAATGGTTGGTGCTGAAGGTATTATTGCTATGATTTATTGCAGAGTCAGGTGCAGCAGGAGGAGCATTGGTGCTGTGGATGATATCGTCGATGTGGCTGTTGGAGCTGACTAGCTGAGGAGACAATCGTAGGGTTGTTCGTTGGATTTCTGCGGTCTTGGTCAACAACACACTGAGTTGGCAATCCTTGGGCACATGGTTTGTACCTTCGCACAGAAAACATGTGATCTTGCGGGTGGGACACTCCCCTGGTGGATGGTCTTCTTCATAGTGAGAGCAGAGTGTGAGACACATGCTAGCAACGTGTCCAGTTTCTCCACAACGGGTGCATGCCTTTGATCCGAAGAAGACACATCTGAAACTCTCAGTCCAAACAAATGTCTCTTTGGTTGATCACTTGATTTTCTTCGCCATCAATCGCTAGGTTATTTGATTCATAATAGATTATGAGCTTACGGAAATGAGACCCTAGGTCTCCCTAATCAGCAACAAAATGTACACAACTCACAGCACTTGCAATCTTAACATGGATCCCTCAATAAACTTATCAAACTCATTCATTATCTCATGTTTCTCTGTTATTACATGATTGACGGGGAACAACTATAAAACAAAAGTATTTGAACACTGATATAAGAGTATTATGGTTGCTTCTGATTAGCGCTAGGCTTAACAGGTACTGCATTTGCTCCAGTGACCACTTGGCGATGGGCATGTCCGCTTCCTTAACAGGTACCACAGTTGTAACAGACAATAACTTTCTTATGCTCGGGTTCTTCATCTGGTACTTGATTTCTTGGCTGCTGTGCTGGAACATCCAAAGGTACAATGCCGATACTGGCCTCTGTCTTGTCAATTGATGGCTGGGGCTGAAATTGAGCATTGACACCTTGTGGTAATGCACTCGCTGGAGTTGGAGCTGTTGCAACGCGGGCTATAGGACTGCTTCGGGATGCATGGATGACAATTCGCTGAGGAACAAGCTTCTGATTGCAGGGGGTTGCGTGGACTGACGTGCTGGCAGCTATGTTTCTCGGTTTTGGGCACTTGTCGACGAAATGACCCATTCCTTGACAATTGAAGCAACAGATATCTTCCCGGACTCGGCATTTTCTTTTCTCATTTTGATTCCTCTGTCCTGGCACTGGAGTTAGGCTGAAACTGTAATCTTGGCGAGGATTTGTGTTGCCTTGATGCTTCTCTCCGTTGGAACTGGCGGGTTGGTTGGCCATGTTCTTCGTTAGCAGAAAACTGAATTGACAATCTTTTGGTACATGATCAGTTCCTTCACAAAAGAAACAAGTGATCCTGCTCGTTGGACACCTGTCGGGTGGATGGTCTTCCTCACAATGAACGCATGTAGTGGCACACGAGCTGGCAACATGACCGATTTCTCCACAACGGGAACATGCCTTATGTTCCATTTTATTCTGGTTGAAACCTTGGGGAGACTTCTCCTCTTCATCATCTGAGGAGACTTGATCTGAATCTTCACTATCAGACACTCTACCTCCATTAGCTAAAAGATGCTCTGTCAACTGTGGTGCCCCTCGGAAGGTATTTCTTCTCTGACGTTTTGTCATTCCTGGTGGAGGCCATTCGGTGCTGGTAATGATCATCTTACGGACTTCATCTTCGGTTCGCATTGGTGTTTTTCTTTTCTGCTGAGGACACTCCCTTGCATAGTGCCCTTGCTCATCACACATAAAACAAATGATACTTGCTTCTTTTGAGTCAACATGTGGCACGTCACCATGGGTCCTTCGGGATGCTGGCGGCATGCTGACTTGTGGTGTGAGTGCTTGGACTGCCTCCAACTGCACTTGAGGTTGTATTTGACTCAGGTTCAGAATTGGCGTCTGATGCTGCTGTAGTATCTCTATAAGCAATCGGTTCTGGTTAATCAGGTGTTGGACCAGTGTCACACAACTGGTGTCTGGTGCTTCATTCACTCGGGAGCTTGAGGTACCAATGTCCTGTCTTCTGACCTTATTGCCTTTCTCATTGTCAGCCATCTGTTGCAAAGGTTTGGAGAGGGAGAGAGGGAAAACAAAAGGGGAGAGACAGATTAGAAACTAAGGATAGGACCTTAACAGATCTATGCCTTTTGCTGTTATGATGTATGTTGGGCTTATTCTGCAAGTTGATTAAGCAAACAACCTAGCATGGTTACATCACAACCCACTGATGCAAACCATGCGCTACACACACAAGCAAGGAAACACACGACTAACGACTCTGCCCTAGAGGGTGGCTTAGGTTCTGCGACGGGTTCTCCAAGATCTTCACTCCTTCACAGCTGGCTTCACTGCTTCCTCCACTTCGCTAGCGGATCCTCCAGCCTTCCGGAGCTTCGGCAGACAACTGACGATGTCTTCTTCTTCACTGACCTGACCATCTGGTACTAGTTGAAATTTGAAGAAGGAAGAAAAGAGTAACCCTTTTGCAAATAGCATTAGGGGAAGAAGAAAAAGAGGAACTTTCGCAAATAGTTTTATTTATAAAATATGTCCTTAGGTTTTATCCACTTGGCTTATCCTACAGTCGAGATGGCTCTGATACCAGCTTGTCGCGACCGGGAAAATTTCCTTTTCCCGAACGCTAGTGTATTAATCCCCGTCCCAGGAAAAGCCGGGGTACACCACACAAACATGATATAAAAGACACATCTTTATTATATCGATAATATTTACATTATTACAAAGGCGCTTCAGGCCTGACAATCAAAAATAAACAGCAGCGGACTAGCGGGCCTACGGCTCCATCTTCACAGGCGCTCAACTGGGGTATAAGCCAGGACTCCACCTAAGACATCTTCTCCAAAGCTTCTCTTACTGAAGAGGGGAAAGATTGAGCAAGAATGAGTACAACCACAGTACTCAGCAAGCCACACCGGAGATGCATAATTAATGCAAGGGGGTAAAGGGGATAATAATATAGGGGTTAAGTTTTGCAGAAAGCAGCATTTAAAAGTCACTTAGTTGCCCAAAGCCATTTTATAAAGACGATCCTAGAGCTACACAGTATTATTAATCAAGGCCGTGAACCCACACGAACCTGCCTTAACCCAAGGCCTACGATGATTCAGACCGAACTGGCAACCCGACCCTGGGTCCCAGCTCGTCCCAAGCCAACCCAGGCCAACCATTCCACATTTTAGTTGTTGAGCAAATTTTAAGAATTAAAACACTGACTTGGGTACATTGCTCGGCTTGCCCATAACCGAGGGCGCGGCTATTCGAATAGATTATACTCTGATCAGAGGTGTACATCTTTACCCACAAGACACATCTTCCTCACGTGCAACCACGTGCCACATACCACCACGGTATACAGACGGAAGACGTGACATAGTTTCCAACCCATCCTAGCCATAGACAAGAGTACCGACCCAATCCCACCTACGGCCGGAACCTCCGGGACAGGTAGGCAGGATTGAGCCCCCTAGCAGCAGGGCACCAACCCTCTGCCATGACATCTCGACTACCGGGCCGCAGCTCGTGTAGCCTTCATTTGCCCTGGAGAATGTCCATCGACCCCCGACTTCACACATCTCCAATCCGTGTACTTTTGTTTATAACCAGACTGAGCCACAAACTAAGCCTTACCCACTAGACATGTGGAAGTACGGTAGTGCTTTGCAACAGAGGCCCGAGCTTAATCCTTATAGTGGCCGGGGTGCTACTTCCCACAACTGGCATGCACCCAAACCCCACCGAAAACAGGTTTTAGGGGTTTTGAAAGAGGAAGAGAGGTGTATGTCCAATTCCACCATAAACCAACAATTCCATAGTGTCCAAATGATATGAGAATTCCCAAAGTCTAAAGTTATAAAAACCACCTAATGTTGTCCTATTTAATCAGCGAAGCATCTACCTAAATTCATACTAGTGGAACCATGAATAGAGTACTCACTAGTTGGGGTTTTGTTTAACCTAGGGTGAACAAGGTAATAATAACAATAACAATAATAATAAGGTCATAACAAAGGTAAATAGGTATGGCTAGATAAAACAGTGATAACGCGGGAATTTAAATAAAGCGATAATGCAATAATTTAAATCAACATAATTTTACAAACTGGGATTCAATATGTTCAAGGATGATGTGACTTGCCTTGCTCGCTTTCCCAAACGTCGGCTTCAACTTCCACGAAGAGCGGATCTTCCGAAGCTGCAGCGTCTACACGACCAACGGAAAAGAAAAGGCTTTTACTCTAATAAACTCCATATAACAAGCAGAAACAAAGCACAAAAATGGGTTCTTGACTTCTTAAGGAAAAATTAGAGACTTGAACGGTCCAATTCCGAGTTCAAATGGCCAAGTTATGGCCATTTGAAGTTTATATGCTCTTTAAATGAATATTTGCGAATTTCTTCATTTAAATTTTAATTTAAAATTGGATTTATTGCGTCAGCCGAGAGAGAGGGCGCGCGGACCGGGTCCACGGGAGTGGGGCCCACGCGACAGCCTCTCGGTCCACGGTGGACCGGGTGCACGCGGCTGACGCCGGCCGGCGCCGTGGGTCCCACGCGTCAGCCGCACCCGCGGGCGCGGGCGGCTGACGGCCGGGCCCACCTGGCAGCCGCGGGGCGCGCCCGAAGGCGGCCTCGCCGGCACGGCCGACGGGAGGCGGCGCACCCGCGCCCCGATGGTCGCCGCCGGCGACCACCGACGCGGCGGAGCGGCGCCCGAGAGAGAGGAGGGAAGGGGGAAGCGAAAGGAGCGGTCCACAGCTCACCCCGGGTCGATGGCGGCGACGGAAACGGCGACCGAAGCGGCGAGAGGCGGCGGCGCGGTTCGGAGCGACGAGGACGGCGGCGCTCCGACGGTCGGCGGGCGAAACGGAGGAGCGGACGAGGTCGGCGAGGACGCGGCGAAGCCGAAGGAGGCGGTGCCGAAGCGGGAGGAGGTCCGGGGCGACGACGGCGGCGAACCGGAGCTCGGCGGCGACGGCGGAGAGAGAGGACGAAGGCGCGGGCTTGATTCCGACGGGGAGAGAGAGCGGCGAGCGGCGGAAACGGAGGAGAGAGGCACGGGGAGCGATTAAATAGGGTTGGGAGGGAGAGAGGGCGGCCGGGGAGGAAGGAATCGGCCGCGGAAATCTCGGACTCCATCAATGGCGCCGGCGAGGATTGCGGGAGACTTTCCGAACGAATCCGAGGGAGAGAGAGAGGGAAAAGAGGGGGGAAAGAGGGAGGGAATCACGGGGAGTGATTTCCCCCTCTTTATGGCGCGCGGGAACGGCGGGATGCGGCGGATTCGGCGGCGGCGGCGGCGCTAGGGCACGGGCAGGCGGCGGGCGCGGCGCGAGGTAGGGGATGACAGGTGGGCCCCACCCGTCAGCGAGGGTGGCGGGCGGGCCCACCCGTCAGCGGCGCGCGCGCGGGGGAAGGCCGATGGGCCGCGGGGGAGAGGAGAGAGAGGGAGGGAGTTGGGCCGAGCCGGCCCAAGAGGGGGAAGGGGGGGAAAAGAAGACTTTTTAGGGTTTTTCTTTTTATAAAACCATTTTAACTTTGTTTATTTCTTAATAATTATTATTTGTGCTCTGAAAATTCCACTAAAATTTGAGGGCTCCTTTTAGACCAAGGAGAATTTAACAAAAATTCTCCGGGCCACATTCGAATTTTTCTTGTACGTATTTTAGTGTTTGCCAATTTCTTTTCGAATTTTAATTAATTCTATTATTCCTTTTAGAAAATGATTTTTATTTCGGGATGAATTTATCAGGACGTGACAAGTGACAAGAACTGATGAAGGAATTTCGGCTAGTAACTTTGAAGCATGTATCTCGAGAGCAGAATATTGAAGCTAATGATTTAGCCTAAGGGGCATCGGGATATAAGCCGATGATCAAAGATGTTCAGATTGAGGTTGCTACCGTAACAGCTGATGATTGGAGATATGATGTCTATTGGTATTTACAGGATCCATCTCAATCGCCTTCTCGGAAGTTAAGATATAAAGCGTTGAAGTATACATTGTTGGACAATGAGCTTTATTATCGGACGATCGATGGAGTGTTGCTTAAATGTTTGAGTGCCGATCAGGCAAAAGTTGCAATCGGTGAGGTTCATGAAGGGGTATGTGGCACTCATCAATCGGCGCATAAAATGAAGTGGTTACTTCGACATGCTGGATATTTTTGGCCGACGATGTTGGAGGATTGCTTTAGATATTATAAAGGTTGTCAAGACTGTCAGAAATTTGGAGCGATCCAGAGAGCGCCGACATCGGCTATGAATCCTATTATTAAACCATGGCCGTTTAGAGGTTGGGGAATTGATATGATCGGCATGATTAATCCACTGTCCAGCAAAGGACATAAGTTTATATTGGTGGCAACCGATTATTTTACCAAGTGGGTAGAAGCGATCCCTTTGAAGAAGGTTGATTCTGGGGATGCTATTCAATTTGTTCAAGAACATATTATCTATAGATTTGGTATTCCTCAAACTATTACAACCGATCAAGGTTCAATCTTCGTGTCCGATGAATTTGTTTAGTTTGCCGATAGTATGGGTATCAAATTGTTGAATTCTTCACCATATTATGCACAAGCTAACGTGCAGGCCGAGGCATCTAACAAAAGCTTGATCAAGTTGATTAAAAGGAAAATTTCTGATTATCCTCGGCAATGGCATACTCGTTTAGCCGAAGCTTGTGGTCTTATCGGATGGCTTGTCATGGATCAATCCAAGTTCCTCCTTATAAGCTTGTTTATGGGCGTGAAGCTATTTTGCCATGGGAAGTTAGAGTTGGCTCACGACGAGTAGAGTTGCAAGATGGTTTGACAGCCGATGAGTATTATAACCTTATGGCCGATGAAAGGGAGGACTTGGTTCAATCACGTTTGCGAGCTCTTGCTAAGGTAACTAAAGATAAAGAACAAGTTGCTCGGTACTATAATAAGAAAGTGGTACCCAAGACTTTTTCGGAAGGTGAACTTGTATGGAAGTTGATTTTGCCGATTGGAACTCGGGATAACAAATTCGGCAAGTGGTCACCGAATTGGGAGGGACCGTTCCAAATCTATAAGGTTGTGTCTAAAGGGGCATATATGTTGCAAGGGCTTGATGGAGAAGTTTATGGACGAGCACTCAATGGCAAGTACTTGAAGAAATATTACCCAAGTGTTTGGGTTAATGCATGATCGTCTAGTGTTGCCGATGCATGACAGCCGATGTGTTTACATCGCCTTGAGATGGCCGATATGGTTATATCGCCCTTAGTTGTTTTTCCATGTTGTAATCGGTTGTGGTTTGCTGATGTACAATGGCCGATATAGTTGTATCGCCCTTAGTCCACATTATAATTTTCCTAATGTCTTCGCCATTACAAAATTAAGGGGGCACATATATTCACAAGATGCAAATTTAGCAAACTTTTGAGCAAATTTGGGAGTTAGATTAATCGGCACAAAGGGTTGTCAAGAGAAACATCAGAAATATTTTAGCCGATTACAAAAAGCTTCTAAGAGTTATTACAAAGCGTCATTGAGACAAGTAACGCTGGATAGCTGATATAGCTCTTTGCCTAATTTGTTCTACTTCTTCAATGGCTTGAGCATCTTGAGCATCGGTTCCAGGGATGGTTTTCAGAGATTTAGTCATATCAGCGACATTCTTGATAGCTGATTTCAGCTTTGCTTTTTGTTCTTCAATAGACTGAGGAAGATCGGCTAGCTTCTTGTGCTCTAGATCCAGTTCAGCATTGCATTCTTGAAGTTGAGCCAAGAGCTCAATCTTGCGAGCTTCGAGCCGATCAATATTAGATTTGATCCGGCCTTCAGATAGCTGATCAAGCTTAGCCTTCTCTTCATGCACAATTTGCCGATTGACTTGGATTGTAGCTTCAATATCCTTGCGCTCCCGGCGATCGGCTAATCTTTGCTTGGCTTTCTCCAGCTTGAATTGATGTTGCTCAAGGTATACGGCTGGAGTAATAGTGTTCGCTAGATCGTTTGGGATTAGGGCTTGAATTTCTGCAAATTGTGCTCGGATAGAACCACAGTCGGCCACCAAGCTATCCAATTATGCCTCTAGCCGATGAGAGATGTCTTCAAAAATTTTCTTCATATCATCGGATAAGGGAGCTAAGGCTTTGCTTGTGGTATCTTCTTCTGTCTCATCAAGATAGTCTCTAATGTCGAAAGAGAAAAGATCGGCTAAGACCTGCAATAATGGTTTAAAGAGAGTTAGAGCTAAATAGATGTAGCCGATCTAAGTTCGTGAATAAAAAGAGACTTACCGGGATAGCAGGAGCAGTTGGTTGTATTTCTTCTTCAACATTATGACTGTCTGCAGCCGATGGAGTACGATTGCTTGTTTCTGGCTAGACAGGTGGTGAAGGAGGAGGAGAAGGCTGAAAAGGACAAGTGTCAGTTGATATCGGCTATTATCAGAGTTAAGGATTTTGTAAAAAGAATTGAGACTATCTTACTAGTGGAGCTGGTTTGGATGTTGTTGCAGTCAATTTCTTCTTCACAGCAGTCTTCTTTTTCTGCAATTACTAAATTTGTGAGTAATCGGCTATAAGGTAAAATGATTACAAAAGGGATCAAAGAGAGCTGCTTACTCTTGAAAAGTGTACTGGAGCAGAAGGAGTTGGAGGGGTCTGTTTGGGTGAAGCCAATGGTGTTCTTTCTATATCACTTACTTCGGCTGCGGCCTCATCAACGTCGTCTTCAATTACTTCTTCATCTAGAGTTTGTTCAATGGATGGATCTAGAGCAGGCAGATCATCAGCTGGTGTGGTTTTCTTTGTCTTAGTTTTCTTATTTGGAGCTGGGGCTGAAATATTTACGGCCGATGATCTGGTTTTCCTCTTCTTGCCGGCATCGGCTGGATCTCTGATGAGCTCTTGAAGAAGAGCTGAAGTCTTGGGGGCATTATAGCCGATGACGGGGGGAGATGGCCCACCTCCGTTAGGGATCAATCCTAGGGCATACTCAATATCCTTGCCACTGTTGCTTTGGCGAGGGGGAGAGGATTCTGTTGTCTGCAAGTCAAAAGGAAAGTTAGCCAAGGATTAATCAGCTAGGCAGTTATTCAAATGAAAATCAAGTGAGTTAAGACTTACTTGAGGGACAACATTTGGAAAGAGGTCTGTCATATACATAGAAGCCGATTGATGGAATAAGTGCAGCTTCCATTCGCCCCACCATCTGTCAAATGCTTTGCTCCTGAAGGTTGCCAGCTTTATGTTGTCAATGCTGCCTAGAGGAGGTCCTTGGAGATTGAGCAGCCGATCCATCATTAAGGTTGATGAGATTTCTCCTCGGCACTGGATCTTATCGTCAAAGAATAAGCCGATTGGGAGTTGGCCCATTCCAAATTGCCTGGCAGAACTCATTGGATGATAAAACTCATAGGAAACTTGGATGTTTCTCCCTTGATGAATGTCGACGGGAAGGATGCATGGAGTGATTGCAGATGAGAAGATTTCTCTGGGCTTTTGATATCTGTCATTGTTGATGTCTTCAAATCTGAAGTCCAATGGATTTTCTAGAAGTGTTGAGTCTTCATAGAGAAACCAAACTCGAGCATCCTTTTGGAATCCCTCATAAAAGCTGCAAAACCAATCTTTGAGCAGCTCAGCCGATAGTTTTGCTCCTGCATCAGTTGGTGTAGAGGCATACTCTTCATAGGATGTGCATCTCCGATGAGTGAGTTCTTCTCCGTCATTGTTTACAATCGGCTCTAATCTTGGGAATTCTGCTTCTGTTACGGATGGCCGATTGACAACTTTCATGACTACCAGATTTAGCCAAGTCTGCAATAGCCACCATGGTCCACCTGCCCCAACTACTGAGCCGACAGCTAATTTAGCCGATGCATTATTTAGCATTTGATACAAGTAGCCGAGGAGGATTTTTCCTAAAGGAAATTGCTTCTTTGTTTCTAAGGCCTCAGCTACAAATTGCCAATTAGTTGTAGGGCCACAGCTTGATCCACAGAAGAGGAATTTTTCTAGTCACATTAGCAAAAAGGCCACATGTTCTCGAGGGGTGACCGGACCTTGGCCCATATATGCTGCTACATAGCCTGACCAGCCGCCTATGCTCTTGGTCTTGAAGTCGTATTGGTTTTTCGTGTTCAGGCTCATAGGGTTAGCCGATGAGGTGACATCCAGGCCTGTGATCATGATGATATCTATGAGAGTTGGGGTCATCGGCTCTTGGTTGAACAAGAAGGCGTTGATGGTGTTGGACCAGAAATAAGAGGCAGCTGCTATTAGGGGTTCGTCCTTAGCTGAGTTGGCTATGGTAAGGTCGAGTGCTTGGCCGATTCCGATTTCGTCCCAGTGAACTCTTTTACCAGCCGACATGCGCTTGAACCATGCTGTCCAACTTTTCTCGGGTGAAGTTTTCTCTAGAGACGGCCAGGATTTGAAGGTATTCTTCCAGTGACCTAGGTCTGGGTTGGTTAATCTGAAAGGAATCCTATTGGTTTCACCAATGATGAACTCGGTGGGATCAGGGTTGCCGACTGGGCCGAGAAAGTAGTAATTTTCATGTGACAGGCTGGGAATTGCAACTAGATTGGAAAGATGCTACAAATTCAAAGTAACCGAGAAGAAGAGAGCAATATATGGCAAGGGAAAACCGATCTGATGATAAGAAAGGGGATCTAGCCGATAGGAACTTACCTCAGCGTACTCGGCTGATGGTGCGGCAGATGGGCTGGCAGAGGACGACATCGCCGCAGGTGGAGATCTGGCCGTAGATGAAGTCACCTGGGGATCGCCTTGTGCGTCGGAGGAGTCGCCGGAGAGAGAGAAGGCAGAGTTTTGCTTAAGCGGTGAAAATGGAAGTCACGGTGTGAGATTTCTTGGGGACAACGGTTAGTATTTAAAGCGCTGGAATAGCAGTTGGAAAACGGCAGAGTGCGAAACTTGCTCGGAGTCGGTATACGGCAAATCCGGAACATTACCAAATATCCCGGACTTGGGAGGCATGTGTTAATGACCAAATTTGGTAATATCAGCATCGGAGATGAAGATGGAGTCGAAGCAGAATCAAAGATAAGGATTGTTAAAATTGGAAGTTTGATTAAAATTGGAATGATGTGAAAAAAAATTGGAAGTTTATATGTGTAGGAAAGTTTTGATGTGATGGAAAAGTTGAAAGTTTGAAGAAAAAGTTTGGAACTAAACTCGGCCTAAGTGGAAGCCTATAGCTTTCGGTCGGGGTGATATTGATGAAAATCGTATTTGGGAAAACCCACTTCTTACATTGAGACATGGCATATTCCCAATTTTCTCCTAGGAATAAGGGGTAGAATCCATGTGGGACGGGTGTATTCTGGGTTGGAACACTCTCTACATGCAAAATAGAATGATATATTAACGCATGATTGTTAACGACCAAATTTGGTAATATCAGCATCGGAGATGAAGATGGAGTCGAAGCGGAATCGAAGATAAGGATTGTTGCGGAAACAGAGTAAAATCGGCTGAAGTCCGGATCGGCTACGACTGGGATCGGCTAAGTGTGAGTCAGACTGGGTTAAGTGATACAGCCGATTCCGACAATATGACTTGTGTACGACATCGGGTTCGAGTTGGTGTGCTTCAAGATGATTGCCGTGCATGGATAGAGTCCTGGGAAGGCAATTGTATCTATTAATTAGGATATTTTATGTAATTTCCTTAGAGATAAACTTGGGCAAAAGTCTGCCGCAAAGACTTATGGTATCTTAGAGTTTGTTAGAGATAAGAGTCGTGTCCAATATGGACATATCTTGTAATTCTTGGGTATAAATAGACCCCGAGCCCTATGTAATTATTAACACACACGTTCAATACAATGTCGGCGCATCACCACCCTTTTTGCTTTAGTTTTATTTCGACGAGTTCTTACTTTCGGGTTGAGCTGCATCAGTTTCGATCTTCGACATGAGGTAAAACTTGTTATGATGGCTTGTGTTTCCGGGATTAGTGCTCCCATCTCTATGATACTCTAATCTTGTTTATGTAATTCGTCGAGTTATCATATATCTTATATAATCTTTGACAATATCATTATCTAATCTATAATCGGCTAACATCTGTTAGTAAAAGGCGGCTGATTAGGTTAAATAACGATGTTGGCTTAGATTATATAAGATATCTACCACTCTATGAAACATCCAGCGGCTTGATTGTCTAGATATTGTTCTTCTTTTCATACTTAATGCTGCATTAGTTGAGTTTGATCTATTAAGTCGTGCTTAGAACTATAATCTCTAGCCTGCCTTTTGGTTGCCGATTAGGGTAGCATCGGAGTTTCAGCCGATCTTACCTGATTTAACTACTTTTACCTTATACGCTTGATTGACATGTTAAATCTGTCCTTTATATTAAGATCTTGTTGCATTTAAAGTATGTTAGGCTTCTATTTGGTATATCTTACTTGCTTTAATATCTTAATATAGAGTGGTATCGGAGTATTAGCCGATACATGCTAGATCTACATGATCGACTACGCTATGAACATATATAATCTTGTTGTTAATATGTATTTCGATCTAAGTGATTTATACTGTCTCGGCATGGCGTTCGATCTATCACAGTCACTTGATTTGAATATATATCGATATAAGGATTAAATATTGTTGATATCTACAGCCGATCGAGTAAATTTAGTTCCTTGTTACTTATTTGTGATCGCCGATCGATTCACATATGACATCGGCTCAGAGATAAATGATATGTCATCGGCAATCAGCCGATCGGCTATCATTTATAGATTTAACCACGGTTTCTTTGTCTTTGTTTCTTGTTGATTGCAGGATCAAATCAACTGGCACGCTCATACATCCGAAGGCGAGCTTTGGACCTGCACTGGAGTTAAGCAGATCTCCCAGGCCTCGTGTTTTTTGTCAACAATGATTAATTAAGTATTAGCTATGAAAAAACCTTAAAAAATAGATTAATATGATTTTTAAAAGCAACTTTCATATTATAAACTTTTTGCAAAACACGTATTCCTTCTGTCCCAGGATAAACTAAACTAGTAGGAGATGTGAGCGTTTAGATTCATTGTAAGGGGTCATAGGTTATTTTAAGACGGCGGGAGTACCGAGTTTGAAGAAAAAACACATCATGGCCATGTTTGGTTCCATGGGCTAATTATTAGCACTCACCTTTTAGCCCTGAATTAACCCTCAAGCATCCAAACAGGTGGACTAATTTGGGGTTAAAGTGAATTAGCCCCCTCAAAACATTAGCCCCTCCAAGGGGTGCTAAATGGGGCTAATTTTGTGTGGGGACCATAAAAAGCAGTTCTCTCTCTTTCCCTTTCTCCGCTCTCTTTCTACTCTCTCTACCCTTTAGCCTTGAATTAGCCAATGGATCCAAACATACTACTCTAGGCTAATGTTTAGCCTATAAATTCATAACTAAACGTTAGCTCCCAAAATTAGCCCCCAAAATTAGCCCTGGGCTAATTTTCTAAAAATGCCCCATATCAACATACAGGAGTACAAAACAGTACGGTATCATTTTATTTTATTATATCTAGAAAAACAGAAAAAGAATATAAGGGGGAAGACTTGGGCCGCCGCTAACCCTAACCCCTGGCGACGGCGGCCGATCGTCGTCGACGAAGTCAGGCGCGGAGGCTGCGACCGGATTAGCCGGTCGCCCCTGGATTTGGAGCTCCCGTGTCCGTGTGGGGGCAATGCTAGCGCGGGCGTTTGGCCTCGTGGGCAAAACATGGAAGCGAACGCCGACTATGTCCGTCGAGGCTTCCGCCTCGCCGCGCCGCCGCTCCCAGATGCCACAGCAGCAGCTTTGTCATCTCCACGGCAGCACGCCGTCACAACGGCAAAAGTTCCCCGAAGAACAGCTCCCGGGGTAAGATTTATCTCTCTCTATGCCTATTTGATTGGTTGGAAGTTGGAACAGATGCCCCAGTAGGTAGGGTCGAATTTCCGACTCATGTTCTTCGGGATTCTTGTTAAATTTCATGGGTTAGGTTATTCATGATAAAAAGAAAATGGGAAATAGCAGGCAACATCTTTCCAACCGCAACCTGATTATTTTGCTACAGAGGAGCTCCGCCAATGCTGGACTATATCTCCGAACAGAACTTAAGCACCGTAGTAATGGCAACATGGAGAATTCAGCTGTTGCTGCTGTCGACTCTAATGGATAACCTTGCTCGCTTCTGAACTTCAATATTGAACTAAGCTTTGTAAGGTTGGCATGCTAAATTAGTTGTTTACATTCAGGGATACTGTTGAGGGGAGTTTTGACCTGAGGTTTGCAGCACTGAAGAGCATTGGGGAGGATCGGGTCAACGATCGTGAGCTTAAGTTACTGCTAAAGAAGAAACATGCCCCCATTTGTTATGTTTGGTGTGATCCATGCCCCTGGATGCACATTTCTCAGGTATAGGAGCACATTTTTTGGTAGCTCTCATAGATGCTACTTATTGAAACTGATAATTATCTTTGATTATATGGTTCATATATACCATACTGTAGCACTGCTAAGAAAAAAACAGGGATAGCTTTATGCAGATGCACTCTTTAGTCTGTAGTGTCGTTAAAAGCAATTTTTGTTTAAATGCACTGCAACCTCATCAGGAATAACTTGAAGTTTAAAAAAAAAGCAGTGCCTAAATGTACAACCATTTGGGTTGCACAACAAATCCAAAAGAATACCACGATTTTACTTGTGTACATCCTTTGGATTCAGTGTGTAAAGTTGAACTAGTGTGTTTCATAAGAAAACATGCGGTGTCTTATAATTATCATTTGGATTCTAAAACATTTATAAGTCTTCCGCGTTACTGAAATTTTCAGGAAAAAAACATCTTTTGTTCTTTATGTGCTCACTAATCAGTTGTCGATGTTTATGCTTTGGCACAAACGAAATCCATAGACCAGACAATAATAATAACTGCCTATTATTTTTGTGCGCTTCAAAATTGCAACTTATTGAGAACATCCTTTCCATGGTTCCACCAAATTGTAGTCAAGAGTTGATTCTGATAGTACCATCAGCTTGCTATTTACAATTAACTTTTGTTCTGTCTCTTTTAGTTAGTTACAACAATGCCACCAAGCTTCTTTGTGAGAAAATAATGTTGCATGAACCTTTTGTCTCAATGGCATAGCCCTGCTGAGAATCACAACTGAATTTGTCTTATGACTGAAGTACGCATTAACAAAACATGTTGAGAAGAAATAACAGCAGTGCCCATTGTTAATCTACTTTCCAGAGACATCTTGTTCTTCTATCCAGATTAGCCTAGGCTGTAAGTTGTCCAAAAGACAGGAGAAACATTCGCTCTTAGGCCTTGTTCGGTTAATCCCCATGAGGGAGGGATTGGAGGGGATTTATTCCACACCTATTGTGGTGTGGAATTATTCCCCATCAATCCCCTCCAAACCGAACAAGGCCTTAAGTTTGGGTCTCAACTGTGAGTGACAATCCAATGTAAATGAAAAAGACTCATTTTTCATCTACTCAGTCCAGCAAGTAGAGTCATATTATCTGGGCATAAGTTAAGAGGGACTGGAATATTTGGAATTATTCACGTTAAACCTTGAAATCAAAAAATATTTGCAAGCTTCCTTTGAGAAACAATAATTTATTTGTAGATTCTCTTATAACTCTATAGCCATCATCATTTCAGAAGATGAGAGAATGAAGTGTCCCTTCATGTCCATATTTAAGGGAAATCAATCCTGATGCATATTTTTATTCAATAAATCCTGTAGAATCACCTTCCAGAACAAAGAGCAGTGGTGAGAGTGGTCTTGTCATAAAATTCTTTTGCAATTATCTTTCCTTGAACGCCATTCAGCAAACAGAAGTGGGACCTGTATTCAGGACTTGACTGACCTCCAGTTCTAGGAAAAGCTTTTTCATTGTGTACTAAATAAATTCTCCTGCTTGTTAAAAGTTTTGAGCACCAGGTGCTCTGTTATCTTTTGGTATACACTAACATACCATAATCTCATGCAAAAAAATAGGTCTAATTTGCTGATATTGATTAAACTGAAGTGAAATTTTATTGGCTGTAATTTTGCTGTTCTTCCATGTATGTATTCCTTATGACATCAGTGTAAAATTTAACTTTCAGAAAACCTCACTATTCAGTTCATTCATTGTTCATTGATGTTTCAGTTTACTGTCTTAACATTTGAAATGACGCCACTATTCCATTTAAATTAATGCTGACACCTTCAAATTGTTCAAATCTGTAATGCGATGTTCACTAGTGTATGGATCCGTTCTTGTTCTGCAGGGGATCATGAAGACACTCAATATTAATAAAATGGTTGAATCTGGTTTCAAAGTTAAAATCTTAATGGCAGACTGGTTTTCCCAGATGAACAGTGAGATTAGTGGCAATCTAAATAAGATGCGGACTGTTGGCAGGTACAATATTGAGATGTGGAAAGCAACTGGCATGGCTCTTGATAAAGTAGATCTAGTCTGGTTGTCAGATGAAATACGTCAACATGGTGATGAGTACTGGCCAATTGTCATGGATATTGCAAGGACAAACAGTGTGCGTAGAATAAAAAGGTATATTCTTGTTTGAATCATTTGAGTTTTCAAGGGTTATTTCACTGGAGAGCCTACTGATTGAGCATCGGATGTTGGATCAGTACATGCAGGTCCTCTTATTACTGTTTACCTAGCAGATTTTGTGGGAGTAGAAATTCTTATGCGATTGGAAAATTAAATGTTGATGAGATTTTTTACATTTGCTTGCAGTGTGCTAGCATATTATTTCAGAAGGTATGTTTAATGTACCTACTACCTCTGTTTGCAAATGTGTTGCCATTGGTATGTTTCAGTCAATTTATCTAACAGTAACCGCTGATATATTAATAACTTCTGGAAATATCAGGGGCTAATTTGTTAAATGAGCAAAAGTAGTGGTGGTGCTTTAAACTTAGTAGGGACAAATGAAGGAAGCAATTAGTGTAGTTCTATTAATATAGTTATTTGACTATGCAGTCCAACCCTGTTTGCTTCCCTTTGATCTTGCACCTCACCAATTCTTGTACACAAGGCCTATTGATATAACATACTCCTCTTTTTTTTTTGGTTTCAAGTGTAGATTATGTATCTGTTCACTTTCACTAGACTGATTGTTGTGAAACTTTTGTGCAACCAATTCTGTGATTGCCATATCAACTAAAGTAATAGTGTTCAAATATGCTTCTGTATTTTATTTTACATGGGATTTTGTAATGGACTTCTTTAAAGCTTCTTGCAATGCATACATTATCAACTGCAGGCAGACATATGGCTGTTGGGAATGGAACAGCATGATGCCAACTTATTAGCTAGACAATATTATAAGCATTTCAAAAAGAAGAATAAGGCAATTGCTGTTTTGGACAGTATCTTTTCACTTTTATATGTATTGTTCCAAGTTGTTACATGTGCTTGTGCTTTTGGTATTTGGTTCTTGGATGGTGGTACTTACATGCCAAGACACTTGCACAAGGTACATGCACCGAAACATACTCGGGTGCACATCCTTAACTCAAACTACAGATATGCTTCCTAATTTATTACAATACCCTCAAATGGAGAACAGGAGGCATCCAGCTTGGGCTATCTTCATGGAAGATGATAAGGTTTTACTACCGTTATACTCATCCTATATGATGCCAATCCTGTTTATATATTCTCTTCGTTCCATCCTTTTTTTTTTACTGCAACATAAGTTTAACTCGAACCTGCTATTATATGCTTAGGCAATAAACTCATCTTGATCCAGGGAGATGAGTAACAAGGGAAGACTCCCCATTCTTTGTTTGAAAAGAGGCTAACTTTGTTCTTATGCACTGCAACAGATGATTATTAACCAGTTTGTTTTAGCTTTTTTGTTACTTGAACCCTATATGTGATAATTATTATGTTATTTGACATTTTGAACAGTTCTGGTATGGGGTTTGGTTTTGTCAATCAGTGTGACCATAGAGTTGTTGAAATATGCTACCTTATGCAGCTCATCGTCTGATCGATGTTTTGGCGAAATCATTAGTTATTGTTTGAAGGTTGACAATGGAGATTGTTCAATATTTACCTGTTGTATATTTCAGGAGGATATATGTTTTAAAATGGAAAAAGCTTTCTGCCCTCCAAAACTAGCAGAAGGCAATCCATGTTTGGAGTACATAAAATATATCATCTTGCCTTGGTTTGGAATGTTTGAGGTGGTCCAGAAGAAAGGGAATGGTGGCAAAAAGTAAGAAGTTGCAGAGTCACTTCCGCAGATTTCTGGACAAATCTTAATTTTACAATTCAACAGTATTAGTACAATTGTTTTGTCCTGTCGGTGTCATCAATACCTAACAATTCACAACTAAATCATATAACGTAATCATGCATTATATTTGTATGCTTTTATTCTATGGTTTGTGATTACTTCTATCTTGTTTAGGACTTTTCTGAGCATGGAGGAACTTACAGCTGATTATGAAAGTGGCGCTCTGCATCCTGCTGATGTGAAGCTGGCCCTTGAAAAGTCATTGAACGAGATATTGCAGGTAATGCTTTTGTCTGTACATATGTGTTCTGATTTCCAGTCATCCATCTCTTGCTGGATAAGTTCTGCCATTTCCCTTCTCTACATCCGCTTATAATGAATACTATTTTGATATTAATGGATCATCCCACATGGAAGATTCTGTAAATGTTACATGTTCCAATTGACAAACTAGTGATAAACTAGAAATGCTAGAATCATGCTTCTCATAGAGTGAGGTGTTCCATTCCACAGAGGCGTAAGATAAACAATTTTACTGTGACTTCAAATGACACTAGTTTAAATTCGGACGGACATGCTACCAAAAGTTTGTCCATAGAAAGGAGAAAGAAAATGCATAGTAACAGAGAGCTCATCGGAGTTTTTCAAAGCACCCCTATTTTCAAAATGTCTTTTCTCGATAACTAGGTTTTGTACTCCTCTGTCCTTGTCTGTGTTGAATGGGGTTGGTTGGGAGGTGGAGGAACTCAGGGATCCTCTTTTTCTGGATAACGTGTTGCCTCACAACTGATTAGCACTGAGTCAAGAGCAATTTTAGGGTAAAAGAAAATGCTAAAAATACTTTTCGGTGATAACAACTAGCTTGAACCTAAGCTGGTTGACAGAAAAAGCATGTTTGAGCAGTGGAGGATACATCTTGACACATAATCTGGAAAAGGATAGGTTCTCCCAGGTAGCTGTCAATAATCAGTGAATCAAGTTGATTCGCAGTATGAAGCTTGCCAGTTGCCACATTACTGAAAGATGGATTTGGACAGAAACCAAAGCTGTTCCTAACTGGGATTACTTAAAATCGTCCTTTCTCACATGCTGATTCTGCTCTTCTCATCGAAGTAGAAAGTAACTAATAGGAAAATAAACAGGAGTATTTGTTTTCATTTCCCAAGAATGTGGATCAGTTACTCCAATGGCCACTAATCCGCTGGTTTTTTTTCTTCCATGGCAGTAATCCATTTTAATGTTTCTTGATGAGTTGCTCTAACATGAAAAATATTATGAATTGGATCATCTATGTTATGGTGTAGCAACCATACATGAAGAGTGGTATGTGCTATGCTGTTAGTGATACACATTACTTCAGAACCATTTTTATGGTAGATTGTACTTTATTTGTAACTTGCAACTTTCTGTTAACATCCAAAACTAGTATCAGAGCATGTGAAAAATTGATTTTAGAATTCTTTAATTAAAAATATTTTTAAAAAGATTTAACTCACTTGTTAAAGAAAAGCTGTTGGGCTGGTGAACGAATTGCATGGACTACAAAATAATATTTTTGGGATTTTAATAATCATAGAAGTTCATTTCAGAACAATCATCAAAATACCATTTCAAAAATATGTCAAATGAGTAAAAAAAGCAAGGGTGTAGTTATTGCAACATTTCCACTCTCCCCTTACTTCAGTAGCAGAAATGAGTTTAAATAATTATATCATGCCATTCATTAGAGCTATATAGTGCTATCTCCATCACCTTTTTATTAGACTTATTGATTTCTTGGTTTCTACACATGGAGGTTAAAAAAAGTATTATGAAAGGATGGAGTAATTTATTTGTATGTTCAGTTTGTTCGGTCTCGTTCGTACCATAATATCTTTTTTCTCTCTCAATTGGTCTTACCATTTTATTTTTGTTTCAAGCCTGTTCGTGATCACTTTGGAAGGAATGGTGAAGCAAAGGATCTAGTGGAAGCTATCGGGGTAATTTTTTTTTAATCAAATTTGTTGGTTGTTACAATTTGTACATAGTCGAAACAGTCTGCTAAGCGTAGTTGTGATGTTGAGGCGGATAATTTTCTCATTCCTAGCGGAAACAATCTTGGGTCCAGCTATTAAGCTGGAAATTCATACATTTCTAGGAGAACAATTTCTCTCTCTTTTTTTTTATTAAAAAAAATCAAAATGACCAGCTAGTTGTCAGATGAGATTGATACTATGTTTCAAGGCCGAATTTGATGGTCAACCTAACCAACAGTTGTGATGATGCCAAATTGATATTTATGTCTGTTGATCTCTTAGCTAGCCTATGAATTAGTTCTGAAATATATTTTTTAGCATACTTCTGGGATAATTTAGGGGCTTATATATGAGTTGGGTTGGGTTCTCTAAGACACATTGATAGGTTGGAGTGTTATTAGTGGAGACATAATATAGGTTCGTTGGTTAGTACTTCCTTTGCTTTATGTTTTGGCGTGTTGGATTTGAAGCATGGATCCATGTATGTGCTTCATATATTTCCAAATTCATATGGATGATAGTGAATTTAGACGAGGGCTGGAGAGGCCAAAACGTCCTATAATTTGGAACAATGAGAGTACTTCCTCCTTTCCATGATATAAGACATTTTGGGTTTGTCCTAAGTCAAACTTACTAATGTTTGATAAATTTATAGAAAAACTTAGCAACATCTACAATATCAAATTAGTTTAGTTAAATCCTCCATTGGATATATTTTTATAGTATATTTGTTTTGTATTGAAAATGCTACTCCCTCCTTCCAAAAATGTGAGTCCTATTTCTTTTTGCACCAAGACTAAGAAGCAATTAATTCATTCACTATGTGATAAAACCAATGAACATGCAACCAATAAGCATTAAAATAGCTTCTTGGGTTCCTATCAACAATTTAATTTAGCACATAATGACTACAAATAGGACTTAGACTTTTGGAAAAACAAAAAAATGAAATAGGTCTTAGACTTTTGGAAGGAGGGAGTACTATATAATTTTCTATAAAGTTGGTAGAACAAAGCCAAAATGACTTGTAGTATGGAATGGAGGGAGTATGATTTAGCCTCTATTCTGAACCCAAGGTGTATATAAACGGATTGGAATATATGTTTGTTTGCTTTTGAACCGGAATAAGGTATCCTATGCTAGGCATAAGTTTGGGTTGAGTTCAGTTGGATTTGGATTTTGAATGGCAATGCAGTTCTATGTTGGGAGTTTGATCTTGCATGGGATGGGCTATGCTAATCGTTACCAATTCGCCCAAACCATAGCTCCAGAATCTGGTAGCCCCTACACAGAGCTTTGCTGGGCACTATGTTAAGCGCTGCCTATGTATGAGCTTCATTCCAGTTACCAATTGCGACTGTTAATTGTGTTTGAAGTTAACTACTCCACCTGCCTATGTTGTTTGTAGTGCACTGTATGACCCTGCCACTTTTTTTTTGTCTTTTTCTGCAGGAATGCTACGGTGCTGACTGATATTACATGTTCACTCTTGGACTTAGGAGTAGTGTTCTTATCTTTGGCCATGTAATGAACAAATCAATCCCTATCTATGAGCAGTCTTAGAGGTTCCTTTTGTGCCACAAGGTCATCAGTTCAGTGCTTGCTCTTTCCTCGTGGGTGTGTTAGAAGGGTGTCTTTTTTTTTCCTCATCACAACCTTGTTTCTTGTATTTTTTACCTGCTATATGAATATGAAACCTCCCGCTGTCTCGTGCGGTTAGTTCCCAAAAAAACAAGGTCATCAGTTAGCGACATCCTGATATTTTAGAGTTTTAGAAACAATGTATAGTGACAGTTTCTACTCTATGCGTCCACTCGATCTAATAGTGAATTCGGATGATAAATTGCTGGCATCAAACCGATCAAACTTTTCTATCGAGTCCCTGTTTAGATCCTACCCTAAAATTTTTCACTCGATCGCATCGAACGTTTGAACACTTTCATGCAGTATTAAATGTAGGCTAAAAAAATAATTAATTACACAGCTTGCGACTAATTTGCGAGATGA
Source organism: Oryza sativa Japonica Group (assembly GCF_034140825.1). Classification (NCBI taxonomy): domain Eukaryota; kingdom Viridiplantae; phylum Streptophyta; class Magnoliopsida; order Poales; family Poaceae; genus Oryza; species Oryza sativa. Next base: position 28,818,249 of record NC_089041.1, on the reverse strand, counting down.
ATCTTTTAAACCTAATTGCTTTATGATTTTAAAAAATAATTAATTACACAGCTTGCGACTAATTTGCGAGACGAATCTTTTAAATCTAATTGCTTTATGATTTGATAATGTGGTGATATAGTAAACATTTGCGAACTGTTCTAACCTTGTTTCTATATGCCCGAGACTAGCAGAAGTACTCGCATTAGGCCCCGTATCGACGTAAGATCTGACATTTTGTCTCGTGTGCATGAGATTTGCACTTGTCACTATCCTCCCCTGTTTTTTTAAATGATTCCCTGAAGAAAGTTTTCTCCTGAGAAAACGATGTCCTTGTCTGATTCTATATAACTTGCACCTTTGGACTGAATTAGTTACTGTTACAATTAGCTAGTTTGGTGGGGACTTGTCTTCTCGGATGCGTGGACTAGAAAAGTAAAAAAGAAGAAACAAAGACTGCCGTCTTATATCTGTTGACCATGGATAAATCTCAATTGGCAAGTAGTAGTTATACTCATTTATCGCAAAAGCTGAAAAAGAAACAATTGCAGATTTAGGTCAGTCTGCTGAAGTGATTCAGTCGGCAGTAGCTTGTGACTCATCGCTCACGCATGCTGGGTTTCAGAATTGCAGCCATGCTTATCATCATTGAGATCAATAAAAAATTTGGTGAAACCAGACGCTAGCCCCAGTATCTCAATTTGAGTGTGTATTAGAGACGTGTTCTCGAGTGTATGAGTGCGATGTGCTGGTTCAATATTTTGTAGTGGTCTGCGCGCTAAGAACACGGTAGATTAATCTATCTACGTTCGCCGTGGGGCTAGAAATTCCCACATTAATCGGAGAAAAAGAAAAGAAAATTAACCATTGGATTGTGATAAGTCTAGATTTTAATGGCTAAGATTTAATGGAGGTATGTTGGATCGGAATCGTACAGAGAAATACCGCTAATAATAATATATGAGGAGTTAGAGTAGGCTGAGTTAGGGATGGATACGAACGTCATTAAACAGTACGGACTTAAAGCACGATTAGAGTAGAACTTGAAGATGGATACATCCAATTCAAAACAGTATGCGCATGTAGGTGAAGGCAAAGACCAAGACAACTCATGCGTTCCTCAGACAAAAATCGAATGTACCATGCATGAAAAAGAAAAAAAATGACTCAAACAATGTCGAAAAAAATCATTCAATGACGAAGATCATTTGCAGATACACTGTACCTAATTAAAATGTACAGCGGTATAAATAGATCATGGATATGTATAAAATATTGTTATATTTATTAATAAAAAATATATGATGGCGTAGAAAAGTTGTCAGGATCGGGATACTAAGTAGTATCATTTTGCTCAAAGTAATATCATATCGTAGGATTGGGATACTATAAGATTTTTTTTAAGTTTAATTAATATATAAATAGACATTCTATATAAAAAATGTAGTACTGGTATATGTCACGCAAATAGAGACATTTATCAAGAGAAACCACGTTGGTTTTGATATATTTAACTGATTTTTATATAAATTTGAGCATATTTATTTATATTATAAAAAACGAAATTAGGAAAAATGAGAAGAGTCCAAGTAGGAATACAATTTAAAAATAACTAAAATTCGAAATTTAAAAAAAGAAATATTGAAAGAGTCCATACAAGAATCCACTACGGGATTAATTAAAACTCAGAATAAAAAAATAAAAAATTGAAAATAGAAAAAAGGAAAATAAAAGAAGACTTCAAGTAGAAATAAAATTTAAAATTAACTGAAATTTGGAATTAAATATAAGCAATATTGAAATAAGAGTACATATAAGAATCCAATAGTAGATTAATTAAAATTCGGAATAAAAATAACATAAAATCCGAAATTAGAAAAATTAAAAAGAGAGTTAAAGTAGGAATACAATTTTGAAATAACTGAAATTAAATATAAAAAATAAAAACATCAAAAGAATACAATAAAAAAATAAAATAAATTCTGAAATTAGAAAAAGAAAAAAAGATTTCAACTAGGAATACAATTTATAAATAACTATAAAAAATTAAAACTATTGAAAGAAAAAACAATCTAAAACACATGACGAGATTAAATAAGTAACGGGCTTATAAAGGAGCAGAGTGGTGGCGGTTGATGAGACATCTAAAAACTATTAATAAAACACCAAATAGAATCCTAATGACGATTAAAAGGAAAGATGACGGGCATGTTGTGAAGCAATCGGTTAAGTGGTTGGCGGGAACTTCTAGAAAGTAAAAAAATAAACCCCAATGATAATCATATTTGATTTTTAAAATCTCAATTACAAATAAAAATAAGAGGCAGTGGGCGGGTTGTATAGGAATACAATGACAAAGCCACCGATGATTGGTGGGTCTTCTAGAAAGTAAAAAAATGAATTCCAATGTTAGTTATGTTCGATTTTTACAATCCCAACAACAATAAAGAGTATGCGGTGAATGGGTCATAGAGGAGTACAGTGGCAGCGTTTGACGAGATTTCTAAAAATTATAAAAACATGAAACTTAACGAGACAATTGTAGCGCCCGTTCCGTCGTGGCGCCTAGCGGGAAAACTATCTCTTAAAAACCCTAATTGCGAAATTTGTTTCTTTGCTTGTTGTCTAGTGTCCGTGCCATCTCAGATCTCAAATCCCCGATCTATCGTCAAGTTCAATCCCGAATCCAAATCCTTCCCAAATCAAATCCCTCCGCAAAAGTCTATTTTGCCTCCCTCAGGTTCGATGGGCCGAATTCCTCTCGGCCCATCTCTCCCTCCCTCCCTATCTCTCTCTCTCTCTCTCTCTCTCTCTCTCCCCGCTCTGCCCGTGAGCCGCGCCGAGCCCTCCCTCTCCGCTCTCGCTGCCGTTCCCGCCGACGCCGCCCAAATCGCCGCGCCGGCCGTTGCTTCCCGCGCGCGCGCGCCGTGGTGGCCGACCGCCTGGTCGCCGCCGCCGTCAGCCTCTGCCGCGCCTGTCCGCGTCTGCCGCCCATGTCGCCACTCCGTTCCAAACCGCCCCCGCCGTCATCGTCGTCGTTATCGACTCGGCCCCGCCTCTCCCCGCGCGTGCTTCCAAGGAAAGGAGGCAAGGCTCCTCCTCATCGCCCTCTCTCCCTCCTTCTTTTCCCAAAGAGGCAAGGGGCAAGCCCACTTTCTCCCTTCCTTTTCCTTTTCTCTTCCCCGCCGGCGTCATCCGCCTCTGTCGCCATTTTGGCCGCGAGCGCCGAGCGCCAGCACGCGCCTTGACCGCCCAAGGTCGGTTTCCAAACCGACATTGCCGCCCTATAAACCCAGGCGCCCTCCCTTCCTTTTCCCCTCCCAATCTTCCCCGTTTTTCGCCCGCGCCATTGCCGTCCCTCTGTCTCTCTCGCCGACCGCCGCCGTCGCGTGTGCCGGAGGAGCCGGTGCGCGCTAGGACGCGGAAGGGGACTCCGGGCGCTCGGCTTCCTCCGCTTCCCCGGCCCGAGGCCGGAGAGATCACTCCCGTGCCGTCGGCTTCTCGTCACTGCGCCCCATCACCCCGCACGGTAGTGCCTCCCTCCGTTCTCCCTTCTCGTTCCATCTCCTCCCCTTAGACTCGGGTAGTAGCACGAGTAGCCTCCCCGTAGCTACCTGGTGCCGCCCCGACCGTTGCCGCCGCTCGCTGTGTGCTCGCCGCCGTCGCCGCCCGTGCTCCGTAGCGCCCGCTCGTCGCCGGCCCGCGTGGCAACCACGTAGGCGCCACGTCGGCGCCACCTTGGCCGCGACCGGATCGGCTGACCCGGCCAGCCGCTCCCTCCGTTCCCCCCCCCCCGTGCGCATGGTCCGCGGTGAGCCGTGAGGCTGCGCGTGGGCCCGCCGCACCGCGTCCTCCGCGAACCTCGCCCATGCACCGCGCCTCCCCTCCCCAAACCCTAGCACGCCCCGCGTGCACCTTGCTCGCGGTGAGCCGAGCCGCCGACAAGTGGGTCCTACCCGGGACCACGCAAGGTGGACCCGGCCCACCGGCTCTCTCTCTCTCCTCCCCGCCCGCGCGCATGCTTTGGGCCGCCTTCTCGGGCCGGCCGGCCCGTTAAGTTCGGCCAAGCCGCCCCTTTCTCTCGGGCCACGCCCTAGCCGCCCGAGGAAAGTCTAATTTCCCTCCCTCCTTCTTTCTTTTCTTTTCTTTTTCAAAAAGGATTTAAATAAATCCTTTTACTTTAGACCAAAAATCCAATAATCTTAGAAATTCAATATATTCCCAACCGTAAGCCCGTTTGACTCCGTTCAACTTCCAAAATTCTTCAAATCTCGAGATCTACCTAATGGCACGCTTAGAGGTCAATAATAGGGCCTTATTTTCGCCGTTTGCTGAGTTGTCCCGTTTCGCGTGTAGTTTCGAAGCCCGAAGACCCGCAGTGCGAGGATTTCGAGGGTCAAACTCAAGATCTCGAGCAAGGCAAGCTACCCTTGAACATCTTGAGCCTATATTTGAACTTAATTATGTTGCTTGAAAAATATTATGCATTGATAGGATTGCACTTAATCTGTTTGCCCCGTCTGCAAGGCAGACCGATGGGCTTACCTAGCTTATTGCATCTGATCCTTCCTTTGTTAATTGTTATACCATGTTCCCTTGTAACCACCTAGTTGCGCCTCGGTAATCGTGCACTCTGCACGAGTATCGACGGTCGCCTTCAAACTTAAAAACTGAGAAACATCCTGGGTAAAACTTGGGTTTTACAAAAGACTTGGAAAACCCGACACCTGGGTCGGTGCTTGCGAACTAAATGAATTTCCAAAATCGCGGACCGGGGAACGTACCGGGTGTACGGTCTCCCGCTCTTGCACTTAAGGACCGTTTCCTTGGAATTTCATCCGAACATAAGACAAGTGCGACCACATGGGTGGAATGGGACACCCCTGGCTGAGTAACTAGCTAATCGGGGGAGCCATGATGCCAAGAGACATGTGGATTCAACGGGGTGGTGTCGGGGAGAACCCCCGGGTTTCCTAGCACAGTATGGTCTGGGACCTAATCTGGTGTTGGTCTGGGACCCCTCTCGTTGGCATATGATGAACCTGTGTCGGCTTTCAAAATGCCTTGTCATGAAAGCCTTAAGGTCTCTAGTCGTGGCAGTTCTGCACGGGCTGGATGATCCGGGTTAGTAATGTCGTGTGGGTAAAGTGTACCCCCTTTGCAGAGGTTATTAAATTGTTCGAACAGCCGTGCCCACGGTCATGGGCGGATGTGAGGTGATTCCTAGCGTAGTTTTGTTTGACTACTGTTTTGCGAAATTTGCTGATGTGGTTTGGGTTCGATGCTTGGAAAATCTGCGGCTGATGGGATCAGCCAGGCCCAGGTGGCCGTTTGAAAGCTGTTGGCCGGATGCCAACCTTGATCAATTCAAAAGACTGATACCTTGCACATACTCAGACCGAACGAGACGCACTGTCTCATCCGTGTCGTTTGAGAAGCACTCACTTAGTTGTTTCAGAAAAGAGTTTAAATAAAATCAATTGCAAAAACAACAGCCTTTCCTTGAAGCCTGCATTAAACACTTAATTCCCCATGGCTTCCTGAGTACTCCCGTACTCACCCTTGCTCTATATAAATAACCCCCCCCCCCCAATTGCTGAAGAAGATAAAGCGGATCCCGCTGACGAGGAGTTCTTCCAGGAGCAAGTCGGCTACGATGAGTTTTAGGGTTTCGGCCTAGTTCCCAAGTCGCGCCTGTGATGTTTGGTCCAAGTCTTGGCTTCCGCTTCCCTTTTGTAATGCAGTTGTGAGCTCGGGATATGTCCGCAGCCCAACATGACTGTACTCCTACTCTATAATAAAGAGACCTCTGTTGTTGTGATATTCTGTCTTCCTGTGATACCAGCGCTGTTTCCTGGGACTGGTATCGATTAACAGGTTAATTTGGAGCGTCACGGGCTAGTTCCGCTTGGGGCTAGTTCGGGGCGTGACAACAATAAACTCTAAAAATTATAAGGTCTAATTTTTAAAGGTTTGGGCTTCTAAAAAGTATATAAAAAACCACAACGATAATCATGTTTAATTTTAAAATCTTAATGACAATAAAGAAGGACGGTAGCGGGTGAGACGTAGAGGAGTAGAGTGATAAAAGTTGATGGTGTTTTGGCGAAACTTCTAGAAAGTAGAAAAATGAACCTAAACGATAATTATGTTCGATTTTTAAAATATAGAGAAGATGCAGTGGACGTTCGTAGAGGAGTATATTTGACGGGACTTCTATAAATTATAGAAAAGAAGCCCAACAGGACAATAAACTCCAATTTTTAAAGGTTCCATGGAGAATGAATAGAACCAGTGATAGATCGAGCAAGCTAATCAAGAATAATATGACAGAAGTAAGGGGTATCAACTGCTGTGACTTTTAAAAACTATAAAACTAGAAACACGAGAATGATAAGGTTTGGTCTTTTAAATCTTAAGACAACGAGATAACTATTTAACAAATTTTAAATAAAATCATATTAAAAAATAAATAATTTTATATGGGTGCTAGCCGCGCAATTCTACGGGCCACCCAGCTAGTTTCCTATAGTTTATCGACTGCAGATTGACACTTTCGTGCAGTGCAGTCAACGAAACAAAATTAAGAGCAACGTTGTTCTTAATGCATCTTCCCTGTTCCCTCGCACGAACCCTCTAGGAAAGTATTACCATCACACTGCTGCTACTGCTACTCTCTCACTGGTACGTGTTGGGCCAGATGCTGCGGGTGGGCTGCCCAAACGTGAACTGTAGCCCAATCACCGGGTGTTTGGATCAGAGTGGCGTGTGAGTAGAGATGAAAACGGAGCGGATAGTTTCCGTTCGCTCCGGACAAAAAGGGATACGGATATCTTTCGGATCGGATAATTCTCGGATATTTTGGATACGGATACGAATACGGATATTTTCTCCCGGATATGAATACGAATATGGTATCAGGGTTTCCGTCAAATACGGATAATAATTCGGATATCCGGTGAACAGTGCTATTCGGATATCCGCAGGACCCATGAGACATACCCCATTTCTTTCTAACTCTATAACCTTCAATATACCTTTATAGATTTTAATAGTAGTTTATCTATCTCTTAACACTAGTCCATACTATTAATATTATTTAAATTTTATATAAAATGAGATAATTATATATGTTGATATTTGTTTCTATTAGAAGTTGAGTTAGTTTTCGTGTTCCGAGAAAAATTTATTTCCGTATTCGTGTCCGATCATATTCGATTCTTATTCGTATTCGAGATAATCCGTATTTGTTTCCGTATTCGAGCTATCCGTATTCGTTTTCGTATCCGGTAAAAAATATGAAAACGAATATGATATGAGCATTATCCATCCGTATCCGCTCTGTTTTCATCCCTACGTGTGAGTGGTCGAAGGGTATACTACGATCTATGACTATAAGTACCCTGTAGAGAGAGAGATCTAGAGAGAGAGGAGGCATCGAAAATTGAATCGCATTCAATTCAACCAAACTATACTTGCTTGCTTTCCTCCCGAATTCCCGAGTTAGAATCCCAAAATGGGCGCCAGTTCTCTTCTGTATACGCTGGACATCATGTTCACGGTGATCGCTATTGGGATTGTGGTCATCATGGGAGCTTTCGTACCTCGTCGGTGTCGGGACTATATTCTTGTGTTCAATGTTCTTGCGGCACTTTCGGCGTTGGGTTTGATCAAAGCAAAGATGGTCTACGGCGCACAAATGTTTTTGGCAGCAATATTGCACTTGGTCGAGATAGTGACAATTCTGTATACGTTTCGTAAAGAGTTGGTTCTTCTAAGATCTAATAAAGCCAGTTTGCGAGGTGTGTACATGCATAATCATTCGTCTTGCATATCATATATACCATATGATTACGAATAACCACACTGAATTCTGTATACGCTTCGTAAAGAGCTGGTTCCTCGAAGATCTGATGAAGCCAGTTTACAAGGTGAAGCCAGATTGCAAGGTGTGTACATGCATAATCATTCGTCTTGCACATCATATATACCATATGATTATGAATAACCACACTGAATTCTGTATACGCTTCGTAAAGAGGTGGTTCTTCAAATATCTGATGAAGCCAGTTTGCAAGATGAAGCCAGTTTGCAAGGTGTGTACATGCATAATCATTCGTCCTGCACATCATATATACCATATGATTATGAATAACTACACTGAATTGAACCCGGTATGCAATTGCAAGATGTACTCTTGAAGGTGATTGAACGGGCGAGACCATGGGCGCCGTTCTTCTTGGCCGGACTAGTCAGCACGGCCTACGGCATGGTTATTGTGTTCTTCGCCGGGGGCCAGCCGGCAAGTGCCTTCTTCCTTGGTGATTTCGGTGTCTGCTTCATTCTCGTCGGCTTGATTGTGATCATCGCCAGAAGCCAGCATGAACGAACACAGGATGACAAGGGCCTTTGGGCTGGTACTTCCCTTGTCTTTTACATTTTGGTGCTCCTTCTGGCCGCTTTCATAGGAAATCGTACTAGTGCTTGATTCCAGTCTGTTCTACTACTACACGTCCTGTAGTATTACTGCTGTTCCCTTTTCACACTAAAATGTAACGTCCAAATTTACGATCACTCTTAAGTCCTATATTCCATCATCTGCTGCGTCAGGTGGCTCTTACATGACGATGAAGGCTCTGCTTTCGCTTGTGTGAGTAGAAAGGTCGTGTGTGGTGTGGTATGCTGGTAGCAGGCTGTGCCGTTCTGTTAGTTTGTCTAAGGTTGTTCTGTGCTGTGCTGTTACCTGTTATTTGCGCCCTTTGCTGGCATGTAAGATACTATGTTATGCTTTCAAGTAAAGCTGGGTAATAATGAGCTTTTTATTCCAGAAAAATTATAGCTTCCATCTGAATTTCTCTAGTTAATAATCGAGTGTTTGGAGCTTTGTCAGAAATGTTCAATCTTTGTGCAGATATTTTGAGATTTTTTCCGTGCATTTCATGGTTTTCATAACATTTAAACAATTAAATGGTAAGCCAAAAACTCAACTAAGTGATCCACCCCATCGGCCCATCACTGCCGCGCACGGCTAATTATTCCCCTGTGTAGTGTATCAGGGGCGGTCCTATATGGACATGAGTGTTTAATACACAAAGGCCAATATTTTTTACACAAAAATTATGATTTGACGTGTGTAATACCTATTCATAATGTTTGCTTCTTCACAATTATATTTTTCACTAATCTACAACTACAACAAGACCTGTCAGATACTAGAAACACCCTGCTCAGCTCTAGCGGTATAACAACATCGGCCTGCTACAATCTCATCACCTACCGTGGTATGCTTTGGCCCCCTGCAAGCTTCGTTTGGAACAAAGCAATACCAAACACTTGCAAAGTTTTCTTGTGGCTTGCCTTTGGGGGAAGACTCAACACCAATGACAGCAGGATCACCAAGATGTGGGATTCCAACCCTCATTGCGGCGTCTGCCCGGCTATTGAAACATCATGCCACATCATTCTTCGTTGCAAGTTGGCAGATGGAATCTGGAGGAAACTGAACCTCCTGAATCAAGCCCGACAGAGTGCCAACTTGCTGCAATTTGTCGAACAAGTCATGACATCTTCGCCGCCCCATTCTCAGCCGGGCTGGCCAGTTTGTTTCGCGGCATGCACACATGGCTTATGGAAGGCGCGAAACCTGAGAACGTTTCAGGAAAAACTCCTCACTGAGGCCACCCTGTTGTATTAGATCGCCGATACACTGAAGCTTTGGGAGAACCGGGTTAAACCAAACAACAGAAGTGCAATTCGAAGTTGGATCAGTTGTCTAGAGTAGTTTCTGCAATGGCAACGATTTTTGTTTCTCCTCCTCTTTGTTTCTCTTTTCGTTTTCTTCTTCTGTTCCCTACCCCCCCCCCCCCCCCCTTCCTCCTCTTCTCTCCTTTTCCTCTTTCCCTGACATGTAAAACTTGACCACCATTAATAAAATGGTTATAAGATTACTCCCTTCTAACTTCGCCCAAGGCTTTTACAGGAATATAGGGTAGTAAAACCAGTGTACCTGCACAAGATTTCTCTTTTTTATTGAATTTTTTTTGGCTACCTCGTGTTGTGACACGTATTTTCTGGATAGCTTTGACTCCTCGCATGGACATGGGAGACCTGAAATACGTGGTACTCCCGGTAATTTCTCTGTTGGAGCTTGTGCAAGCGTATACTGGCGGAAATGCTACTGGACGAGCAATCTAAAGTTTATATACCTAAAATTTATAAGTCAAAAGTTTACATACCCGATTCAAAATTGAATTCAATTTTTTTATAAATAAATTTTTCTAACTTTTTGTTTTTTTAAAAAAAAATTGTGGTGTACTGTATTAGGAAAGGAAAGGGAGGAGGAAGGGGAGAAGGGAGCGCGGGGGGTATCCTGGTGTCCGGTATTTCTCACAGGCTATGTCCAGTTCGCTCGTGCATGCAAGCCACATGTACCATTACATATTTTGCAGAAAAGCACTTACCACTCTACAAAATAGTGAAGCAATTCGCCAACGGTTAATATCTCACTATGTTTTTTTCATAAATACCACCGCTCTCCTACAAAATACAATGCAAAGAAGACAATTCCAGTTCTAAAGGTGACGTTGTAAACATGAAATATATAGGGTGTTTTGTGCAAAACAGCCATCCTCACCCCGCGAAACCTTCCAAGCCATCCCTACCCGGCGCTCGCAGGGGCATCGCCCCCCACGAACACACACCACCGCCGCCGCCTACACCCCTCACCCTCTTCTCCTCCCCCTCCACACCTGGCCCTCCTCCTTCGGACTCACCATGCTATTTGAGCAATGGGGGAGGAGATATGTCGTTTCAAGATAGGGCTTGTCGTATCTCGAAGGAGGATCGTTCTGGGTGGCGTCACCGAGGGATGGCCGGTGGGGCCCTTGTTGCCAGATCCGACATCCATGCCTCTCCCCTGCACCAGATCAGGCGACCGACGAGCACCCTAGAGCACAGCTGCGCGAGGTCCTGTAGCGCGCGTGCCTAGGCCTCGTACTCCCCCTCCTTCCCAGGGACCTTGATGAGTTGGAGTGGGACGGCGTCGACGACCACAACTTTGCGATGATTGTGGCCATGCGATCCTACGTCAGAAGGCACGGGACCACCGGATCTGGAGGCAGTCGTCTCGTCAGCATCGACCACTTCACTCTTCCCTTCTCCTCGGCATCCTCGCGAAGCTAAAGGAGAGGGGCATCGCCACGCATCATAGCAGCACCAGATCAACACCAGCATAGCCGGCCAGCTCGGTGCCTCGCTACCTCTCCCTCCCACGGTGGTAGCATCACAGATTGAGTTGGCATGATGGAGGATTTGACACCGATGCTGGGAATCCACTACATATAGGGGAGCCGGTGAGCTCACGAGCCTCCGCCCGCCTCGAGCTCACCTCTGCCTCAGCGCGTTCTCCAGGTTCAGCAGATAGGAGGAGGTACGACCATCATATTTTGCCACTGTGTCGATGGGGCGGGTGTGAGGAGGTTACCTTATGGGATCTCGCTCTTCTTGTTGCCTCGTATCCCATGCTTGGATCTCGCCGTCTAGACAAAGCAGACGCCACTGACCGTCGCTGTGAGCCGATGCCGGTAGCCAAGCCTTCCTCCCGTGGCTAATGAATCAGATTGATCCACTAAGAGCATCTCCAAAAGAGGCCTAAGCAGGGTTCCTAAAAAATAAATTTTGGGATTTTCATCAATTCATGCCTCCAACAGATTCCAAAATAAGGTCCCAAAATTTACTCACAACTAAAACCAGCGCCAATCCCACCAAAAATTGGGAACATGTATACCCTCCCAATTGCACACATCACGCCACTTTTTTACCTGTATGCGCCAATTTCTTTCTATCGGCGTCATTTTTTTCTTCCACCCACTTTTTTCCCCTTCTCCCACATAGTTTTCTTTCTTGCGCTAGCTCGCGCACGCCGTTGTCTTCTCTTCGCCTTCGCCGCCTAGGGTTCCACAACGTCACCAATCGCCGTCGCCTCAAATCCTCCATCAACGTTGTTTCATCCGTCGTCTCCCGCGCCTCCTTCCCTTCATCCATAGAGCCAACGCCCCTCCATCTGGTGCACCGGAGGCCCTCGTACCGGTAGGCGGCGGCCCTTCATCCAGTGCGCCACGGCCCCTCGTCCCGTCGTTCGTTGTGCGGCAGCCCTCCATCTAGGGTGTCGCCCGTCCTCCATTGAGGGCAGTGCCGGCCACTGTCTTCCCATTCCAGGGTGCCTCCTCTTCTACATCCAGGTACCACTTCCTCAGTCCAAATCTCTGCCTCACCAAGTTGAAGGTCCTCATTTCCCTCTGAGCAAAAGTTGTTTAATTTGGTAGTACTTGGTTAAAATGTTAAGCAAATGGTACTTAAATACTTGTCTGTTACATGTCGGCATAAAGAATGTTGAGTAGAAGAAATCAGTTGAGTAAAAGAAATCATAAAATTTCTTGATTTCTTTTACAAAATCAATTGAGTGAATGTCGTCAGACGATGATTCATCCATAAGCCGCCCTTGAAACGACTCATTACGGATCAAATCAACTGCCAAACCATTATTCATCAGAACAAAATAAGTTTTTCCCCTAGCGACATTGTCATATCAATTTTTTTTAATAAAACTAGAATGTGATTGACATGAGAAAATCCTAACATGAGAATCGCATAGGATATAAACCTGCAGATTGATGACACAGTCGTGTAGAGGATCAGGTAGGCCTTCCGTTTTTTCACATTAGAGGTGAAATCTTCCTTCAATACCACCGCGGCCGGTGAGGGATTCTCTGGCGGTGGCAAAAAGGGTAGCTACAGATCAGAGCAATCTGATCCATGCGAGCGACCAGGTCCAGCGATCTCCCCTCCGCGCTTGCCCACGATATTAACGAGCCCGATATAGGATTAATTGTCTTTTCTTCTAGTGGCTTAACATCTTAATCAGATTATGGTCGAACTGCGGGCGATATTTTGCTTTCCACATGGTTGAGAGCATGTTTTACTGATTTGGAGATAAATGATTATACCTCAATTTTCTGGCAACGTGGAGTTGTGAGGTTCAATAATTTGAGATATTTTCACCCGGTTTGGTTAAAGATATAAAGTCTTTTTTCATATGGTAGAATGACACCGTCCATATGTTGTATCTGGTGTGCACATATATTCTCAATATTATTTGAAACCTGATGTCTTGCGAGGACATCGAAAAAATGGAGGCAAATCTAACGAAATAAGCCCAAGGGTAGATGTTGTGAATATGCATGATTCTCACTTCACTATAGCACCAATAGCTTGACTAGGGTGTTGACCTGGTTTCAATCCGAGTGGATCTAGTGCTAAATGGCCACCATTGATTGATGTTCAATGGTTGGTAGTGTTTGACTAATAAGTTGTTTTGACAATGAGAGTTACATGGCTAGTTTTAGCTATAGTGCTACAAAGCCGTTTATCTTTTGCTTAATTTAGAACTTTGCATTAGTTGAATATTTCATGAATAATAAAAGTTCATGTTCTATTCTAAAGCTTATCTTCTTGTTGATACTTTAGTTTAGAAGCACAATTAGTGTATGATTTGAGGAGTTACAACCACACATTTTGTTCGGCTTAACTGTTTTTCGGACAGATGTTGCCTATGCACTATCGTGTTTTATCACACTCTCGTAGTAGGTGACTACTCCTGGTTGTATTGGTTCACACCCACGAGTTGATGATCGTGCTTGTCGCACACTAATGTTTTTCAAATATGGAGGTGTGCAAGCCATGCAAAGGCGTTTTTCGAGTATATAGGTGTGCAAGCCATGCAAAGGTTCGTGTTGTATATGTTGAGGTGGTTGTGCCAATGATGATTGCACCGATATATTTTATTTTTTTTAGATATGTCTGAACATAATGGTTTTAGAATAAATATTACCATTGTTAGAGGTATTGATTATCTCTCGATGCCTATGTCCAGGGGACACTAACAAATGTGGTTTGACGATTCGCTCGTGGATCGTACTTAAAACATGTTGTTTAACTATGAGTAACCCATTTCTAGAGTTTAGTATAAATAATTAGGGTCAAACTTAGGCATTAGACGAGCTAGACTTTAACAAAAATGTGCACCACCAAAATCTGCTTGGCAATATCTACACCTATAATGTTGTAATGTTTTTGAGGGGAAAAAAAAGATACGGGTGTTGTGCATCTCACACCTCTACTGCTACGAGAAGAGACACGTCTCTACTGCTACAAGAAGGACAGTGAACCGGTGACCCGCTAATAGACGTGTTTGGTTTATAACAACGTCTATGCCCACGTCACTTCTCACTGACTCGGTGCCGGAGATCAACCAACAAGATGCCCTACAATTCCTTTTTAAGCCCGATAACTTCAAATAAAAAAATCTAATGGCAAGTTGCAACATAAGCGAAAATAGTAGAAAATAGTAGGAGTAATAATAATTTACATATCTGATCTCTATCAGCAGGCCCAGTGGCCCACGTACAACTAATTAATTTTAAGAGTCGAGAAAGAAAAAAGAGAAAAAATATCGACTGACCGACGTCTGAATTAATCGAGTGATAGGACCGTCTGAATTAAAAGTTAAAGACAAGTCACAGAAATAGTAATTAACAACATTGTGTGAATTATTATTTTTTAGGTACTACGTGATCGAATGCAGAAAATGTCCTTAGTTACATGTGATAGCTAGATTAAAAACCAAGTATACTAGCCATATATGTCGCGCGTTGCGCGACTGTGAGAAATATCTTTTGTGCGACACCTGCGATCGCTTCTCGTACTGCACATTGTAACTTAATTTGTTGAGTTTGAAATATAGTAGGACTTGATATACAATAAATTAAGTTCTAAATCCACTTAAATCATTAGTTTCTTATGAAACATAATGGTGTTATTCGACAATTATATCAACAAAACATTAAACCTAAATTTGGTGTTCATATCGTAATTCACATTAAAGCTAGTATTTCGTAGGCTTGATCAATGCCACATGGCCGAAGCATTTTGTTTGAGACTATCAACCAGCAAGCAGCCAAACATATTATTCTTTATTCATATGCAGTCAATACATTCTTTTTGGTGTCGAATGTAAATGAATGCTTGCGATATCTGTCAGGAATAATCTCCAAATATGGGCCTGCATATGAAAAATTCTGTTATTATGGACCATGCCAGAGATGCAAAACTTATATGAGTTATTACTGTTTAAAGGGAAAATCTGCTAGTTTCCTAGTAGTTAGAAAATAGGAAAAGTTCAACTCAGGACATGGATGCAATTAACTCTAAGTTGAGCTCCTTCAGATATTGCAGTTCTGCTAGTTGAATTGAATAACAGAACAACAGTTATGCAACAACAGTTATGCTTATATGGCCAGGGGTGGAGCTAGAACAAAATTAAGGGGGTTCCACTCATATATTTTAGTCTATTTTGGATTGAGTTTAGCTTGATACGGATGCCTAAGTTTGAATTAAGGGAGTGTATATATGGTGAAAATTGATAAACTATAGCTGAAAAAATTTCTAAACCTGGTTTCTGGGCACCCCCTGATACACCTAGCTCCGCCCCTATATATGGCAATCATTTTTTAGGTACTACTGTATGTGACTCCCATCTCAATTGAAGTATCCCAAGCACCTTAACTTCCCCTGAAGGGGAAATTAACAGATGATGACTTACCTACAAAAATCTTAAGATCATGACTTTCAGGCTGCACTTTGTACCTATCTAGTTTTATTTATTGCAATTTTCGATAATGCTCTAAGAACTATAATGAACAAACTATAAGTATTGTTGCAAGCCAGTAAGAACACTATCGCCAATACCTGGACATCGTCAATGCTGCAAACTATTTTCATTTGCAATAAAACAAATCGCCCTTGACTCGTAATCTCTGTTAATAGGCCATGCAAGTCATTTTACACAAAATGAATGGCAAACAATGCACAAAAACTAAAGAATCTTTAGGCAAATGCTAAATTACTATAGAAAAATATTTTTTTACATTCAACAGATGTGTATCTGTGAGAATAGAAGCTACTTATGTAAATACTCCCTCCTTCCCTAAATGTTTGACGCCGTTGACTTTTTTTAGCATGTTTGACCATTCGTCTTATTCAAAAACTTTTGTGAAATATGTAAAAACTTTTGTGAAATATGTAAAACTATATGTATACATAAAAGTATATTTAACAATGAATCAAATGGTAGGAAAAGAATTAATAATTGCTTAAATTTTTTGAATAAGACGAACGGTCAAACATGTTTAAAAAAGTCAACGGCTTGACGCCATTTAGGGAAGGAGGGAGTACGTAACAAATGGTAGCAATTCCAATTCACAGCATGTATGGACAGTGTGATTCAATCTCAAATCAGGAGCTATATGTACCTGATATCCATGCATAGTTGGCAATTTCACATATTGACAGATGGGAAAATAATTTTAAACTTTGCTATGTCAAATCTGCGAGCAACACATGTACATATTAAGAAGAAAAAATGAAGGCTAAAGCTCCTAAATTGCCTGTTGTTCTCGGTAACTTTTGCATGCGGCAGATTGATAATATTAATCAAATAGGATTTCAACAGGAAAGGACTATCTTTCTAGATTGATAGTGTGGACTGAAATTTATTTTCGCATAATATTTTAGCAGTTGCCTGGCTACTTCCTTACCTCTTGACTACACTCATCCTGCATAGCAGCATGGCCTCCTCATCAAGCTCCCAATCAGCGGAACAACAACAGTCATCCACTCATCTTGTATAGCAGTATGGCCTCCTCATCGAGCTCCCAATCAGCGGCGGTTTCCTCCATATTGGATCTGTCATCCCCCTCCCAATGTTGCTATCCTTCCGCCCTCCTAGGGCGAGGTAGTGGTAATAGGTCGGTGGAGAATGAGGAGGGAGGAGGGAAGGAGAGTAAGGCGCGGCCGCGACGACTGGGCATGGAAGAGGAGACGCTGGGGGCAGAGATGAGGAGGCGACAGCAGGGGCTGGGGGTGGATGGCATGGACTAGGTGGCGGCGAGGACTAGGAGGTGGAGGAACTTCGCCGGAGGGGGACGGGGAGGAGCCGAGGCGGTGGGGCTTGTGGCGATGATGGGGATATGGAGGGGCACGAGTGGGCGCGGGACTCAGCGGCGAGGCGCTGGGACTGGGAGGAGGAAAGCGCAAGGGGGAAGGAAGGAGGGAATGAAAATGGTGTAGGAAGTTTCTTTTGAAGGATCGTTTTGGTAGTATATTTGGGAGAGATCGAGTTTTGATAGTTTATTTAGGAGAGATCGAATGGTTCTTATCTAATCTGCTGATGGAAAGATCCAATGGTGCGTTTTCAATGAATCGTTGTATCTGACGGCTATTTTTTTTTCGGATGACGTGGCGTATTTTGGTGGTGAAAAACTTTGCTATTTTCACTACTTTAGATATATAGCCAGTTGGTAACCTGTAAACGTGAAAATAAGCCAACACGGTTCCAGAAACCTGCTATACAATATGCGTGCCACGAGACAAACATCAAAAAACAAAAACGATGATACGACGGCGCATATGAACACAGCAACATATCAAATTGAGAAAAGGAACATCTGCAATTTTAACATAAGATCGAGTGCACCCTTTAGTTCTTGGCATAGGATCAGTAGACGCAGCAGGAGTAACATTTTTTCTTGCATACCCCCCATGCTACTACTGCACGTCTACATTCCCGCGGATCAGCTGACGCCTGACTAGCTTCCCCAAGGCGCACTGCTCCTGCTCCCCGCAGCGTCTCCTTCGCCGCGGCGCCGCGCCAGCATCTCCGCGAGCGCGCGCGAGTGCGGCCACTCGGGGTTACCTCGCGGAACATGGCCTCAGCGCGCGCCAGCGAATCGTCCGCCGTGTCCTCCGCCACCTTCCCGGGTACGTCCGACAACCTGTCCGCGGCACTGCCGCCGTCCGTGGCACGCGTGATCGGCTTCCTCGTGTCCGCGAACTCCAGCTCCGCGAGAGGCGACGGCTTGTGCGTCTGGTAGTACTCCCTGTCCTCCTCCCTCACTTTCCGCCCCGCCGCCTCCTCGCCCCCTGGCGTCGCCTCCTCGCGCGAGTCAGCTGGCCGGGACGACGACGACCGCCGCCGCTTCTGCGTGAACGACGAGCCTCCCGCCGGGTCGGCGAGCTCTTGGGACCCAAGCTTGTCAGACATAGCGAACGGCGGGACGCGCTCCTTGGTGGATTCCGACGGCGTTGCTGCCGCCGTCGACGGGTTCTTTCCGTGGTCGCCGCCTCCGGTGGCCTCCTCGGCGCCGGAGAACTTGGGAGGACGGTCGGGGTAGTCGTCACTCGGCGGGTCGCCGGAATGCACGGATGGATCGCCTGCGCCACCCGCTTCCGTCGAGGTGGACAGGAGGCGGCGTCGCCCTGGTACGACGACGAGGCTGCGGAGATTGGTAGATGGTGGTCTTGAGGCAATGAGGCGTACTGCTCGCGCGGTGGCCATGCTGGTGGCTGGTCGATCGTGCTAGCTGCTGAGGATTTTCGATGGCTCGACGATGCCGTGTTCGCTCTCGTCGGAGGGTGGTCTTATATATGGAACGGCGTGCGAGCGGAGAGAGTTCGCCGGAGAAGGAGAGGAGGTGGGGGAGGGAGAGGTGGACGCGTGGAGGGATCGAGAGCATCGAGAATGAGGTGGAAGACACGAGTCGAGCACGGAGCGACCCTTTTCCTCTCTGGAAAGTGCGGGAAGACTGAAGAGCAGCGAGAGTTTTGGACTTTTGGCGGCGGTTGGGGCCGGGGCCAGACTGCCAGGTGAAATCAGCCCGCTAAGATTTCGGCCTTCCGGATGATTCGGCCCGCTCAGAGGCTACTTAGGAGTACTACTATTACATTTGGGCGTTAGGACAGGGAAATTGATTTGTCATGTACTCTTTCCGTCATATCAGTCGTTTTAGTTTTCTTATTATTACCTTTTAAAATTTTGATCAATTTTAGTAAAAAATTACAACAATTATAATAATAAATCAGTCTCTTTAAATGTGGCATTAAATATATTTTGAATTTTTGATTGTGTATAAGTGTAATATTTTTTTTCTATAAATTTAATTAAATTTACAAATATATGATTAAATAATTAAAATATTTTATAATATAAAACGGAGGGAGAAGATAGCATTATTGTTGCATCCTTGCAACTCATGCATCAATCATAGCTCAAACGCTATCACTCCTCGTGGCCGTACTAAGCTATGGGCTATGGGGGCCCGTGCTAACACGAGCGGCTGATTGATCAGCGGCGTGCAAAAAAGTCTCGAGCCAACGACGACGCACCATGGCTCGTTGGGCTTACGACGACGGTGTGATGCAATCAAAGCATCGCCAAACTCGCAACATGCCGCGATCTCTCTCACCGTCACACCAGACGCAGCACATGCACGCACGTTGCCGTGGTTCGCCACTGCGCGCGCGCCGCCCACCCGTCACGTCTCCACCGAGCCGAGATTGTGATACAGCCGCGTGAGATCCATCCATCCATGCGGCAAAGCTAGCCGCCTACCAGCTCATGTCCGAAGCGTCGTTGCTTTTTGGCTTTTTGGCCTTTCGTCCTCTGCTATTTGCAAGTACATTTTTTGTATGCCGTTGGGAACACGACTGAGCAACAAGGGTACCACATCGGACGAGTAAAAACGATAGCAACTGATCAGTTTTCTGCCTCTTTTTGTATCTGACCGAGCGAATGGGATGCGATGCGTCGGTGTGTGCGCAGCTGCCGGTGGGACCGAATTGAAAACGGCGAGAAAAGCCGCGGGCGACTTGCTGCCACGCATAGGAATGGGGGGCCAAATGGGGGCATGCGGCTGTGCCGTGCGCAGAATCGCACATACATTAGCATGTGAGCACTCCGCCGCTCGTCGCCCGTTGTTGTGTTTGTGTTGGGAGCCAGGACGAACGCCACTACTGTCGCTCGCCTTTCTTCTCCATGCTGTCTAGCTTGCTCTGTTTCTTCCCACTGTTTCTTCCGTTTGGTGTATGGCAGTAATAGTACTAGTGCCCTACTATCAAATGCATGGCACTACATTTGATACTAGTAGTGCTGGAGTATTTTATTATTACTTCCTCTGTTTCACAATGTAAGTAATTTAGTATTTCTCACATTTATATTGATATTAATGAATCTAGATAGATATATATGTCTAGATTCATTAACATCAATATAAATGTGGAAAATATTAGAATAACTTATATTGTGAAATGGAGGAAATAGTAATTAGCAGTATCACGCGTCTACTTAGGGAAATATGAAGAAGAAAGTCGTATTAATACTCCACTAGTCCTATCTCTACATAGATAGAGAGAATCTTGCAATCTTTCTGCGGATGTTTGCATGTTCATTTCGTCTCTTCTCGTGGACGGTATACGCATGTGTTTGTCCCGGATTATTTCAGTGGGGTGAATGTGACTGTCTACTCCAGTCTGAATAATTCTCTGCTGGCCTATACTAGCTTACATATGACAATGCTAAGAACATGCCCGGTCCAAAAAGAATTGTTTGCCACAGACTCACAGGTCGGTTTAATCTTGGCATGCTCATCAGAACAAGCCGGGATTGAAGAGATTGTATATATGCACACAGGTTGCTTCACATCACATGGTTGATTTGACCTTTGTGCCAAGAACATCTGTACGTGCCCCTCCAAGTCAAAGACGAATCCAACATCAACACGAGTTTGCAAGTAAAATAAAACAAAAGATACAACCCAAGGCGCGTCGTCTCAGGCATGTTCTTGGCACGTAAATGCACTCGTGAAGCACGGGAGGTCCGGCTCTGGCAGCACAATTCAGTTCTTGTACTTGTGAAACAGTACGTTTATCTTCGTAGTATAATCATACTATTGCACCAACCGTTGCTGCCCATTTGCATCCTGCAGCATATTCCTGTCCATTAATGATCTCATTTGGTAGTCCGTAGCCGTTGCAACTAACAACTCCTACGAGCTGTATGAAGTTCATCCTTAGTGCTCTAGAAGAAGAGTTCTTCTCGTTGTAGCAGGTTAAGAAAAAAAAAAGGAAAAATGGTTCTAAAAAAAAGATTTCATTTAGTACCACCTGGAAAGAACATAGTAGTATATTGTTTATACTTGCCCACAAAAACATAAATTGAGAACACTAGACCGCAAATGAATGACAAAGTATGAATTAACAATGTCAGTTGCTCCTAATTCACATTTCGTACGTGTAAGTACACTAACGCTAGTGCGTCATGACGCTAAGATGTACCTTTTGATCATTTTTCTTTGAGGAAGTTAGTTAGCCAGCTACTAGATTAGTTATTAGCTTGATTGGGTGCGTGGTCTGCTTCTGTAGAGGATTATCCAACTGACTGGACCAGAGCCAGCTGAGGACCAGACAATTTTCGATGTCCATGGTACCTATTGCAGCTAGTCATAACAAGTTGTTCATAAGTCATAGTAGCCAATAAAGTTTCAGTACTATTTCCTCCCTCGTTAACTAACGGAGAGAAAAGTGTTCATTTAGCACAAGCAGGAAGCATAACTAACTAAGCTTAATAACGAAATGTATGGATCATGACTGGCGAGTCAATGTACAGGACATGAAAACCATAGATTCCTAGCAGATAGCAGTAGCATCAGCAACCAAAACGCTACATAGTATAAAAAGTTAGGCTCAGCTCGCTGCAGGGCTCACTCACACTAGCACACTGTCAGTCCTTGTCACGTTTGCTACGGCCATCCCGTCCAATCCACCGCAGAAACGCCAATGCCACCTCCAAGAACCAAGCACCGGCCGCTTCTCCTCGCCACCACCTTCCTCTCCCTTCTGCTGCTGCTGCTGCTGCTCAGCTTGCTCTCCACCGCGCACAAGGCATTCGCCGTCGCTGACGACGACGGCCACCGCGCGCGCGTGCTTCTTGCAGCAGACGGCGGCGAGAGGAATGCCGATGCCGAGCACGCGGCCGCCGTGGACCGGCATTGCGCCGGGACGCTCCACCGGGACGTCTGCGTGTCGACGCTGTCCACCATCCCGAACCTCGCGCGGAAGCCGCTCCGGGACGTGATCTCCGAGGTCGTGGGGCGCGCCGCGTCGGCGGTGCGCGCGTCGTCGTCCAACTGCACGTCCTACCTCCAGCGGCCGCGGCAGCTGCGCACGCGCGACCGCCTCGCGCTGTCCGACTGCCTCGAGCTGTTCGGGCACACGCTGGACCTGCTGGGCACGGCGGCCGCGGAGCTCTCCGCCGGGAACAGCACCGCCGAGGAGTCCGCCGCCGGCGTGCAGACCGTGCTGTCGGCGGCGATGACGAACCAGTACACCTGCCTCGACGGGTTCGCCGGGCCGTCCGCCTCGGAGGACGGGCGCGTCCGGCCGTTCATCCAGGGCCGCATCTACCACGTCGCCCACCTGGTCTCCAACTCGCTCGCCATGGTGCGGCGCCTCCCGACCCAGCGGCGGCGCGGGGCGGAGGAGGAGCCATTGGAAGGGTACGGCCGCGTGCGACGCGGGTTCCCGTCGTGGGTGTCGGCGTCGGACCGGAGGCGGCTGCAGCAGCAGGTGGCGGCGGACGTGGTGGTGGCGAAGGACGGGAGCGGGAAGTTCACGACGGTGAGCGAGGCGGTGGCGGCGGCGCCGAACAACAGCGAGACGCGGTACGTGATATACATCAAGGCCGGCGGGTACTTCGAGAACGTGGAGGTCGGGAGCGAGAAGACCAACATCATGTTCGTCGGCGACGGCACGTGGAAGACCGTCATCAAGGCCAGCCGCAACGTCGTCGACAACTCCACCACCTTCCGCTCTGCCACGCTCGGTAACCAATCCTTTTGCTCAATTCGTGAACCAATTTTCCAAACCTTTTTTTGCATGCACACCGGTGAGAAGTGAACTCGATCTAGATCATCGTACGTGTTCCAACGTGTAGTTAAATTACTGCGAGTTGCCCATGGATGAGAGGGGCCAATATAATCTCATCCTGTTTGGCACGAGGCGCTGTCGTTTGTGTGGGTGACGCCGCCCAAATCGCAGGTATCCCACGCACGCCTCTGGTCCGTTTTTTCCAGCAGCCGCGCGCGTCGGTTGGTTCGATCGGGGGATGTCGAGTTGCCGACAAACCAATCAGTTGTTGTACCTAGTTTGTAGTACATGGCCCAGCTCGTGAGCGAGTGTACGTACGTAAGTACTACGTAGACTACATCGGTCACGTGTATCGCTGTCAAGTACGCATGGTTTTGCTTGTTGTAAGCACGCAGAATTAAGGTTGAGCTCTAGGAATCAGTAAATCACAAACGTAAGACACTTCAGCGAGACTTTGCGAAGAATACTAGCAAGTTTGAATCAAGTCTCATTGTAGATAGAGGATTTGATTACGGATTGGTCAATACAAAACCAATTTATCACCCATCACCTGGTACCAAACACACCGGGCCAGGAGGTGGTTTTCAATGCAAGATGACATTATACTATTTACCCTACAGTACAGTGCTAGGAGTACGTACAGGCACAGTTTCTTCTTGCTCTTGGGCTCTTGGCATTTGGAGTTATGCAGCACGGGAATGGTTAGGTGAGGGGGGAATTAGCCATTAAACGCGTGGCTGGCGATCGAGCACTGCAATTTGCAAAATCGAGATGCATATGCGTGCTCTGCCTAAAAGGCTGCAAACAAGAAACAACATTGGCTTGTTGGCCTGAGCAACTCTCTGATCTGAGCGCATTCAACCACTTGTACAAAAGGGTAGCCAATTATAACACCATGGAATACTAAAAACTTTCTCGGATCTCTTCTTTTCTTCTTCTTTTTTACATCATTTTTCCCTTTTTCGTTGGTTGGATGTGAACTGGTGTCGATCAGCACTAGCTGGTCCCCTGTGGGGATGCCGGGTTTGCCCCATCCTCCAAGCTGCTTCTCTAGAAGAAATTAAGAGCGAAGGCATACATGCACAGGCATATCACACATTCATACCAACAATCAGTTATAGCACTCACAATCCAGTGGCAATGGAGTAGAAATTGACCAGCCATGATCGTGTTCGTTGGAGGTGAATCTGATCTTTGAGGCTTATTGGTTATGACCAAGATGCCACATTAGCTAAGTACCAACAGCAAAGTGACACTAGACGCCGTACCAATTCGCGTGGCTTTGCCTGCTGGTTGCTCGACATGAACACGCGCACGGTACAAACCATGGGAGCTTAACAAATTTTTTTTGAAACCGATCGATATGGCTCTTTTTTTAAGAACAGATCGATATGGCTCGTAACTGCATTACTGCAGTAGCGGCTGAGGCGACGCTCCCCGCAGCGGGAGAGCATCGTGGCCTTAACTCCGGCTCAGCGAGACGGGATGTGGTTGACACGCCACTGTCGTGTGTCGGTGGAGGTTAATGCGTTTCGTCGGTGCCATGGCCAATGTTTGCACGTAGTAGCAATAGTAGTACTACTACTCATCATCGCCGGATCGCCCACGTACGAACGTCCGCACTATGAATGCAGTTGTCTGTGTCGTCTCTCGGCTGCTGTTGCTAGGCCATAGGACATGTAGTACCACATCGCGATATCAACGTTGCATCGATCATGCGTGCTCACGTGAGCTGTGGAGCGTCGTGTGTAATAAACTGACAGTGTGAAAAAAATTGTGGTGTGGTTGTTGCAGCCGTGGTGGGCACGGGGTTTCTGGCGCGGGACATAACGGTGGAGAACGCGGCGGGGCCGAGCAAGCACCAGGCGGTGGCGCTGCGGGTGAACGCCGACCTGTCGGCGTTCTACCGGTGCAGCTTCGCGGGCTACCAGGACACGCTGTACGCGCACTCGCTTCGCCAGTTCTACCGCGACTGCGACATCTACGGCACGGTGGACTTCATCTTCGGCGACGCCGCCGTCGTGCTCCAGAACTGCAACCTCTACGCGCGCCGCCCGGACCCCAACCAGAAGAATGTGTTCACGGCGCAGGGCCGGGAGGACCCCAACCAGAACACCGGCATCGCCATCCAGGGCTGCAAGGTCGCCGCCGCCGCCG
The DNA here is from genome assembly GCF_034140825.1 of Oryza sativa Japonica Group. Taxonomy (NCBI): domain Eukaryota; kingdom Viridiplantae; phylum Streptophyta; class Magnoliopsida; order Poales; family Poaceae; genus Oryza; species Oryza sativa. The sequence continues at coordinate 28,793,298 of NC_089041.1, read as the reverse complement.
ACCTCGTCCCCGTCCAGGCCAACTTCTCCTCCTACCTCGGCCGCCCGTGGAAGACCTACTCGCGCACGGTGTTCCTGCAGTCCAAGATCGACAGCCTGATACACCCCAGGGGGTGGCTCGAGTGGAACGGCAGCTTCGCGCTCGACACGCTCTACTACGCCGAGTACATGAACCGCGGCGACGGCGCCGACACGTCGGCGAGGGTGTCGTGGCCGGGGTACCACGTGCTCACCAACGCCACCGACGCGGCCAACTTCACCGTGCTCAACTTCGTGCAGGGTGACCTCTGGCTCAACTCCAGCTCGTTCCCCTACATCTTGGGGTTGAGCTGAAAGTGGTGGCTTCTGGACAGTCTCTGGAGATGGGGATTTTTGGGTCTTATACTGGTTTTGGTCCTTTTTGGAATAAGAGTAGCTCATCACAGGTTTAAGATAATTTGTAGTAAACCTGGAGCTACCACCAGGCCATCACCACCAAGTGTTTTGTTACGAGGGTTGAAGCCTACAATGGCCGAAGGCTAATCATTGGAAGGGGATAGGTTCATTGCTTCTGAGCTCTTATTCGTCTCTGCTGTACAACAAGGTACGGTTGTTTGTTGGTGTCGAATTATGGACAGATGACAGTGCAATAGCTAACAGTTGAAGTAATACCCGCAGTACAACATCCACAAATTTCACGCCACATATCAACCATTCTATACAAGTGACAACTATCGTAGTGTCATTTCCAATTTCGTTCAATAAAAACGGGGACATGTTACACAACGATTTCCCTCTCCCCTAGTATTTATTATTCATGAAATCTGGGCGGCATCCTGATGACGCGAGACTACATCCTTGCTCTTTGCAGCTCCAGCTTAGCGATTGTCCCAAGATGAACTTCATCAGGGCCGTCGGCGATCCTCAGTGTCCTAGCAGTTGCCCATAGATGTGATAGAACTGTGTCTGATGAGAGACCAGCACCACCATGAACTTGCATTGCCATGTCAAGCACTTTCAGGGCCATATTTGGAGCTGCCACCTACATGAGGCCATATTTCACTGAACTTCTGTTCTTGCTAGAAACGATTAGAAAGAAGGTGCTGATCCTTGACTCACCTTGGCCATTGCAAGGATACCACGAGCTTTCTTGTTCCCATGTCGGTCAAGTTGATCGGCTGCTTCAAGCACCAGAAGTCTAGCCTGCTCCAGTTCTACCCGGCACTGGATTCCACGTACATGTCAAGGAATGCAAATAACAGAACACAACAGGAAAATGCACTAAAAATATTTTAGGACACTCCTGAACTGAGCAATAGAAAAAATGATGGAACTTCATAAAAGACCATGGTTAAGCAGATAAACAGGTCATACCTTCGCCAGATCTGCTAAAAAGGAACCATGTTGCGCAATCTTTTTTCCAAAAGTGGTCCTACTTAAGGCCCTCTCGACCATCAAATTCATGCCACGTTCTGCTGCCCCTATTAGTCTCATGCAATGATGTAATCTTCCAGGGCCTAGTCTTCCCTGCAAAGCATCTTAAATATGATGTGGAGAGCACATATTACAGTAGCATAATTGGTACAAGATGCAGAATACGGCTTACCTGAGCAATCTCAAAACCCCGGCCTTCCCCAAGGAGAATATTTGTGGCTGGAACGCGCACATTCTCAAAAGTAATCTCTGCATGCCCATGAGGTGCATCATCGAAACCAAATACTAACAACGGTCTCCTTATCTGCACTCCAGGTGTTTTGACATCAACTAAAATCATCGATTGCTGTTTATGTTTAGGTGCAGAAAAATCTGTCTTCCCCTGTATATAGAGAAACAAACAGCTTTAATATTAAAATAAAAAAATTGAACTATTGACAGCATGCATTCATTGATAAATGTTGCAATTACCATTAATACAAGAATTTGGCACCTTGGATCCATAGCCCCACTGGTCCACCATTTCGTTCCATTTATCACATAGAAATCTCCTTGCCTGTCAAGAGCAAATAACTTGCGAGTAAGCACAACGTAAACAGCTTAAACTACACAATGTCCAAGATAGTGGTAAGAAGTACAGTATCATTAGTTTCCCGAATAAACACTGAATTAGGTCTGTTAGCCCTTAAAGTAGATAATAACTTGTAATTAAAGAACAACAGCCTCAAGGACTGGCAACAAAATGCATGCAAATATTTCCCTTTTTTCTCACCTTGATATTGAACACTCGATGTTTGTTGCATCTGAAGATGCAACTTGTGGTTCTGTCATTGCAAATCCAGAACGAATTTTCCCTTCCAACAAAGGAACAAGCCACTGCTTTTGTTGCTCCTTAGTCCCATATCTCAACAGGACCTATAACAAGGTGGAGATATGGAGTGTTGCTCCTCAACATATGCTCTATTAACAAGATACTTGAATGTATTTTAAAGTCTTTCTTATAAAAAAATATGATAATTTGTATCTTACCTCCATGTTGCCTGTATCAGGTGGACCACAGTTAAATATTTGTGGAGCCCAAATTGAACGGCCCATAATCTCACATAGATATCCATATTCAAGATTTGTGAGACCTGCACCTAGCAAAAGCTCCTCAGAACTTCCAGGAGAACCATGAGACATGTCCTCAAACAGAAGCTCTCTTGCTCTAGCAGCACTGTCTAGCTGCAGATCAAACATTTTGATTAGAAGAAGAAAGTCCAAAATAAATGCAGTCTACAGTACTAACACGACAAATATGTGTGATGAATCAATGTATCAGGAAAAAAATGAAGGGCCTTAAGGTTTTAATATAAAAAAAGGGAAAGTTACCGGAATAAACAAGTTCCATAGTCCCTCTCTCTTTGCTAAGGCTTTTAGTTTTTCTTCTTCTGGATGAATTGTCCACCTTGAGGTCGAATGTGCGCGTTTATAGAACTCACTCTCCATCGGGTATATGTAATCTTCCATAAACTTCATCAATTTGTTTCGAAGCTGCATAACCTTTTCACTAGGAACAAATTTTCCTTGATCTTTTGTCGAAATTGATCCTTCATGCTTTCTTTGGAATTCTTGCGATGGGCCATTTGAGGCATGCATACCTGATATTAAAAGTAAAGAAGTTAATTTTTTTTATTAGACTTGGAAAGAATAAAGAAATATAACCACATTTTTCATGTCTTTGCCAACACTATTATTACGAAATAACCATAGAAATTTAAGAAAAAAATAAGCAGCATTTGCACTCGCCAACCATATGGTATGGACTGTGGAGAGATTATAAAATATAATTACCCCTAGCAGGCTGTTCTCTCAGGACATTTTCTCTATTTATGATATCCCAGGCACGGTCAACCATAGCATTAGCAATCTTGCCAGAAAATCTAGCACGCTCACCACCTGAAGCATTACCCTGTGTGACAGCTCAAATAAATTAGAATATATAAGCAGAATTAGATTTCAAGGGTTACAGATAAGTACCATAGTCCATCTGTGATATACTCCTGCATATATAGATGCCCCTCGAAAAAGCGAAAAGGCAACATAAAACTTCCAACTTGCAGCCGGCCAGGGTCTTGCCTGAGAAACAATTTTAAAGAATATAATGATTAATGAGGAATAAAGAAGCAATAAGTTTGGTGTATATATTCAGCCAGTATCAAGATGTTGTTCAACTCCACCATAAGAATAACTTGTAGACCAAGATGTAGGAGACGTGATTCTTACAGAGATAGAGCAGTATGCAGCGAGGTACTCTTCCAGTGGGGGAATGCCATCTGGAATGCCAGTATATTCAAATCCACCATAAGAATAACCTGTACTAGTTGTTGCATCAATAATATACGGCTGCACGTACAAATCATAATAATCAAGATCAAAGTGATTAATAATACCATTGAACACATAGTAAAACATACTCCGTCCGTCCCAAAATATAAGGGATTTTGGATGGATGGGACACATCCTAGTACTACGAATCAATTTAAGTGCTATCAGACATAATTGATTAGTTATTGGTACAAGGTGTGGTTAGAAAGTAGGGACATTGATAGTGGAGTAGCAAATATAGCATGTTGAGATAATAGCAAATCCAAAATTCCAAAGATATGTACTCAGTGCTAGCAGATATAGTTGCTTTGTAAACATATTGACATGCTGCAAGCTGATTCCATATCAAATGTAAGTCTATCATGCAAGAAATATTACACTAAATCAATTGAAAAATTAATATGCATGCCAGCTTTGTTTCTAATTGGGGTATGTATGCACATATTTCTCTGGTTGTTACCAACTATGGCCAGAAAAAATGTCAAGATCTCTGGAATTAAATACAAATGCTATCAAAGTATTAGAGTGACTAAAAGAAATTACTATGTATACTCCTCATTTATATATACTATATAACTAAATTCAGTTAAGACATATCATTCCTTAATGTTTCTTTCAAGAGTTAAGACTGTCTAATAACAGCACAAAAACACAACATAAAAAGGATGCATAACAATATTTTAAAAATATAAAGTGCTTCATACCAAAGAGCTGTATGCAACATCACACATTTGATTACCCAAAGTAGATAGTTCCCAATCAAGTACACCAATAACTCGGTCCTGCATGAGAAGTGGTATGTTGAAGAACTTAAACAACTAGTAATATGCCCGTGATGCATTAGAAGATTGCATAAATACTTGTTTTTGATGAAATGCATAAATACTTATGATGCCAAAAAAGATGCAAACCTCTGTTGGATGAAAAACAAGATTATCAACACGGTAATCACCATGAACAAGACCTGTTCCAAATCCTGCCGATGAATCTTCTTTTGGTATATGTTCTTTCAACCAATGAGCTAGATCAAGCATCTTCTGGTAACGAGCAGGCTTCCCTTCACCAGTGGAAGAGAGATATTGCCTCCCCCATCTTTCTACCTAAACCAGAATAGGTTAACTATCTTCAGATGCAAATGGATTATCACAGCAATCATCATTCACAAATCACAACATGACAACTAAAACTCTCCTCTTGAACTTAAAGTGATCAAATCATAGGTTGTAACAGCTGGGAACAGGCAATCCATTGCTGTACTCACATAAGCAAGTGATACTCAAAACTCACGAGAAACTACATGTCTATATGCATATTTCACTTATAGATTAAGAATATTAGTATACTACTGATACACCACCTAGGAGTATCCAATTCCTTTCCTTGGCCTAGGAGCTATGGCCTGACCCCAGTTAAAATAAACAAAAAAAATGGGGAGAGAAGATTCTAGAGTTACATTCAGCTCAGCTGTTAACTGTACCGATGCCCAAAAAACTATATTATGCAACTCAATGACAACAGAAATGAATGGAGTTTTGTTTTGTTTTTACAAAGCAATCAGAATCAGAGAGATTGAGATAAGCGTAATCAAATATAAGGTAAATACCATGAAACATGGTATCACCTACTTGTCTTTTGCAATAGTTATCTCTTCTCCCATACTTCTGCAGTCCAATTGCAGTCACGTCAACTTTGTGTATAGCAGCCAAAGTTTCAGCAGCTGCAAGATATATAGTCTTTCTTTTAGTTGGAGTTACTCCCTGCATAAACAAAGGGCACAGAAATTCTTTTTACTAAATCATCATGAAGACAATCATTATCAGTTCAAGGAATACATTTCAAGGAGCATATATAAACCCGTCATTGGATGGTGAGATTTCTCATATCAGCTGCTACATCAACTGTAATGGTGTAAGGAGGAAAGATTTGAAAAATTGCTATGTTATTGCCTTCTATAATTTTAGTGTTTAATCAGGGTCGCATAGATGCTGTCCAACGGCAAGGTAGCAACTTCTTAATCAACTCCAATACTAGGTTTCATTTGGTGTGTTCCTTACGCACATAGAAGAATAAATGCCCGGTATTTGCTACATGGAACCTCATGACCTAGAAATACGCCTACCTGATAGGTAAAAATGTACAGATTTCATACTAAATCATCACCCAGTAAGTAATGCATATACCAACAGTCTGAAGAATATGCAAGACAAAGAATGCTCACAAGAAGCGTACCGTCAACTTGTTGTCTGGGTATATTAGTCCTTCTAGATGCTCCATTATATAGAAAGGAGTTCCAATTACACTTGCATCAGTGCAAAGACAGAACACCTTAGGGACAGGAACATCAGTGTAAGTGCCCAAAGCTTTGAGGACCTGCTCCAATTCAAACACAACTCAAGGAATTAGCTCATAGCGCTCATTCGCTCGTCAGTTTCGTATTTCTCTTAGTACTAAACAGGAAAAAAAAACTACCTAGCCAGTAGCATATGCACTTTACATGTACACTTTTCACTAATCAGCTGGATTTACGTAGTTCAATCAGTGAAATAAGTTCGACATGATAATTCCAGAGTAATTTGCATCACTATCATCAAATGGAACTCAGAAATCTGGACGCATGACTCCTGACTTTTTGAGCCTTTTCACCAGGAAATGCTGATTCCACTTTCGTTAGTGCTTTCGCACTTTGACTCGAGCAAACAAGCCCGCCCTTACCTACCAATCATATCAGATCGGCATCCATCATACTATCGGAGAAACTGGAGCTTTCAATCGATCACCAGTACCCATCATACCATCGGACAAAGTGGAGCTAAATCGATCACGGGACGCTGCAAATCGAAGCGAGAAGAGGGGGACAGAGAAACGAAACCCCGACCTGGAACTCGCGCTCGACGGCGTGGGCGGACTGGAGGATGGCGCCGGGCGGCTTCTTCCGCAGCACGTAGCGCGCGGTGACCCCGCCGGGGGCGGAGGCCTCGATGCAGTAGGTGGGGTTGGACTGGCCGTGGCCGAACTGCGTCAGGGCCAGCCCCCGCGCCGGGGAGGGGAACCCGGCGACGTGCTCCGCCGCGTAGCGCAGCAGCGCCGCCTCGTCGATCGCGTGCGCATCGTCGACCGGCCGCAGCAGCCCCGAGGTCAGCATCGCTCGCTCCCCGCCGGCGACGACTAGGAGAGAGAAGAGAAGGAAGGGGAGGAGGCGATGCGCCGATGCCACTACTGGTCGTCGCGGATATCTTGTCCAGAATCAAGGAAGGGGAGTACTGCTCAGTTTGTCACGCCTGACAGCGACCCTAGCAAGTTTGGATCAGGCGCTGCCGTGCCGGATATGTTTTGTTTGGCAAATAAAATTGGCTTGGGATACGACTCCACAGAATACAGCGCCACACACTCAGAGTTATAAACTAACCTATAAGTCGAAAAATCTAAACCTAAATAAATAAGTTAGCTTTTTTAAAACTATAAGCCACTCTAATACTATTAAGCCAAAAACTAGGTTGGAGAAGTTTTTTTTTTTGTTTATGTGAGCTACACGTATGACTCCACCACTAAATTTAGAATATTAAATCACCAGCTTATAAATCATATAAACCAATAAACTGTTTGAAAGTCCAAGCCAACAAACCTAACTCTAAATAAAGAGGCCTCGGAATCCAAAGTTTAGATTAGTTCACATATATAAACTTCATCGTTATTTACTAGTATACTAGATCTTTTCGTGATTTGAAGAGAGACGTCACTACAAATATATTTTTAAAATGAATATGTTTAGATTAGTTTAAGACTGACATATATAAATTTCATCGTTGTTTACTATTAGATTTTTTTCGAGATGGATTGAACACGGGACTTAAGAGTTAAAATCACACACCTCTTACCACTGCATTATAAAGAGCATTTTTTTACTATTGGATTTTATACTTACTCTATTATAATATTCTGATTCCTCAATCTAATTTGGGTTGTTCATATTTAAGTTGTCAAATATGTGCATCTATTTAATTTTTTACCAAATTCTAGTAAATACATAAAAAGTTCTACCAAAACTTGATAATATTGTTAAATAGTCAAAATTTGGTAAGGTTTATTTTAGCTACAGCCTGAACAGACAATTTAGATTTGGTAGACGTTAAAATTGGAAGTTTGGTTGAAATTGGAACGATGTGACGGAAAAGTTGGAAGTTTGTGTATGTAGAAAAATTTTGATGTGATGAAAAACTTGGAAGTTTGAAAAAAAAAACTTTGGAAATAAACACGGTGTTTGTCTGCAAAATTCCGGATCGGTCTGATCCGTAGTCGTAGGTTCGTAGCGATCCAAACAAGGGACTTGTTTGAAAAATGATCACCGTTTTGTCGTCAGATCTACGAGGAAGAATCTTAGCCGTTGATCAAGACTGCTGATCGTACTAACCGAGGTCGTCGAGGCCGGCAATGCTTGTACCGTACCACTTTTGCCCATTCTAGATTTGGATTTCTACGATCATAGTGGAGTTTCCAGTGTCAATTAGCGCCCTTTGTTAATTCAGAGTTACTAGAACATTTCGAGATGGAGCTGCTAGTGAAACATCGTAACTTACAAGGTAAATTCAGAATTTCAGATACGTCTGAACTCTGAAGGAGGTTAGCAATCGCATCACTCACTATACCTGCAGCTTTGTTCCATGTCTAACAAATTCAGACATCTGTTTTGTTTTAATATATGGTTTACTTCGGATCAATAAAACGAACTGACAAATTCAAAGCGCATGCAGTTTAATTACCTGTCCAGGTACACAGTGGCAACATTAACATTTAACAGTTTAATACTATAATTATACTTTTAAAATTTAACTTGTTGGTTGATTGCAGAACACAAGCAGGACATGAATTTGTTCTATGTCGTGCTGAGCAATGACACTGCATTCAGTTGGAGAAAAACATCGAATACATGCTACAGGTCAATTTCGTATATACTTAATACGATCACTTGTTCTAAGCCTGAATTGTGGCTACTAGATGGCTACAGAAGAAGGATGTCATGTGGCTACGTAGAACAAATAAAAGGGGGGAGATCAGTGGCTTGTAGTAGGTGGCCGGCCCATTTCCTGAGTATAGCCCGGTAGTTCAAGGCCCAAGCAGATTATCTATATTCTTCTAAGGTACCACAAGTAGCAACAGGGGGACAAAATGCTGGAACCAGATAATCTGGTTAACTAATGAGAATGTGAGATAGTATTATGCAGAAAATGAAAACAAAAGAAAGCTTCAATGATGGCAAGCTTTCATGACAGCCTACCATTGTTAGAGGTGAGCTCCAGTTCCACTGTCGATTTTTGGAACTCGACCTGAATGCATGGTATAGACGGCCAAAGGATATTGCACCAAGAGTTTGTGCAATCTCTAGAAAAAAAATAGAACTTTAAAGTAAGACATTGAACATGAAAATGTGGATACAAGACCTCAACCTCTCACCTAACAAGGGTATAACTGTCTAGCTCCTAGATCAATTGGTTATCCTATGTAACAATACACAAGGCATGCACATATAGTACACGGTAGGATTCGCTTACAAATTGTAGTTTTTTTTTTGGCTCCGTTAACACGAACTATGAGATGATCATATGAAAGCCATGGACGTCGAAGAAATACAAGATCCTCTCTTGGCTAATTGTGTACAACAGAGTGTGGTTATTTGACAGACTAGCAATCGTGGTTGGCTAAACAATATTGTTGAGGAGTGGCTCCGGAATTACGGAGCTAGTCTCCGTCAGGCAGCCTCCGTCCCGGAGCTACCCGCCCTGGGAAAGCGACTAAGCGTTCAAGAGCCCCAAGTCAATCGAGCCTCGAGAGGCCGTTATAACTCTGGAGGGTATCAGGCCGTCGGAGGCCCGCGGAGCCTCCGGAGATCACCCGACTGCCGAAGCCCCGTGGAGCCCCCCTGGAGGCCACCTGATCGCCGGAGCCCCATGGAGTCTCTGGAGGCCACCGAATCGCCGGAACCCAACAAGCCTCCAATGACATCGGGCCTCTGGGGGCCAATCGACCTCCGGCTGCTAACGGATCTCCGGAGTTGGTTAGGATTACGAAGGACTGAGAAGGCCTTAAGCTAGAAGCCACGGTGGACCCCTAAAGGCGTGATGGGGGGCAATAAATACGCACTACGTATCCGCCAACCACCTCTGGCGTCTCGACAGGGACGGGCCTGCACAGGCCACTACCCGGGAAGCGCGGCTTTACCCAGGCAGTGGCTAGTATCCTCGGGGGCGCCGCCGATTCCCTAATAGGCGCAGCCGTCCTTGTCACGGGTGATTTTACTAGGAGCCCGAGGGCTGGCCCACCAGCCAGCCACTCTAGATTAGCCTATAGGATAGGGGCAAAAATGTAATTTCCTCTTGTATATCCCGGTATAAATATATAAACACTGCTCACGATTGAGGGCAGAATTCACATTGAATACACTAGTTGGATTTTGTCCCAACAAATATCTTTTGCTCACTATGCCAGCACACCCCAAAGACATCTTTCCACCTCCAAATGAAATGCGGATACACGAAGAGAATATGAGATATACTATCAACATGGACCTTATTCTAGGAGAACAAATCAACAATATGTAGCACAACTACGACAGTCCATGAGTGGTGACTGGTGAATGGTACTGGCCACTAGTAAGGAGCTACTGGAAAAAGGAGTCCGCACCCTATTAATCCTACTAAAGACAAGGGAAATTTGGTAGGAAAACAATCAGAGAGGCTAAACTTATTGGCAAAAATTAAAGAGGATGCCGAAACCTAAGCCTAGCAGGAGCAAAAACAACTCTCAGAGCTTATTCTTTAGCTTTACTGAACTTTATTTTTCTTTGTACTGTTCTTCACACTTATACAACTTCTTTTATTCCTGCTATATTCAAAATGAAACTAAAACTAGTAGTGTCAGTTCGTTAAAAGGAAAAGAGGTGAGCTCCAGTTGCCGTGAGTATCTCTCTAGACGGCAATGGTGGCGACCGTTGAGTAAAAATGGCTATTTCACATATGCACACGTTTTTGTGCATACTGCAATGGTTTCGGGTAATCAACTACAAGTCTGACCTGCGGTGGCGCTTACCCAGCCTGCATTTCTGGAATTTTATGGTCTACAGATACTGTAGTTGGTGAAATGTTGGTTGGTACCAGTTCGTTGAACACAAATACTATATGTATAGCTGGAAGCAATATATTGACTGTAGGTGGATTTTGGCCCATTTGATTCAAATCTGCCTGCGAAATTGACCAAGCTGGTGTGCTTTCCGTACTATTCCCTATATATGAAATCCATTTTCTCTGTTTTTTAAGCCCCAGATTTTCACATGTTATAAATTGCTGCCATGGGCTGATGGGATGATTACAGCTGCTTACCTTCTGTCAGGGTCGTCCTTTTCCTGTCAAATAGTCATATTTGTGTTTTTATCAGCAATTTTCAACCATACCATACTGCCATCGTTTTCAGTTATGCATTCCTTTGGGCTGAATCGGGTAGGAACTGGGCGTGTGTCAACCACAAGGAGAGCGGTTTTTTATCATCTTGGAGATATAATTGGAGTTGCTGATCTCTCTGGAGGCTTTGCTGTAATTTACTTACGTTGGTCTGAAAGGTGACACTTTCACAAGGAGGCAGAGATAGTATTGATTCTTTCCTTGCGTCTGATATCTTCCCTCCCTTTTGGCTCATGATGGTGTTGGCAATAGCTAATTATGAAAACACTGTTCTTTTTCTATGGGAGTCCGCCGTTCGTTTGACACAGTATTTTACTTCAAGGCCATCTTAACTTCTTAAGATTATAATAAGAAATAGTGTTTGTTTACTGAAAAAGAGCATATTTCTCGAAAGACATTTGTTGGAACTAGCATTTTAGTATGCCATGACAGCCTTATCGTCAAACGAAGTCAAAAGTCGCACAGAGTCCACAGAATTTGCAAATCAGACGGCCATCTAATACCCCTACTAAGTAATGATGAATATTGTACTTGTAGGGGTGCCTTTGCAAGTGGAGAGTTTCATGCAATCAGCGAGGACTGCTGGACGCGTGGCATTGTGGTTTGCTTACAAGGAAATCAAACGTAATTAGATTCTGAATGAATTTTGTAGTAGATGCTGATACAGGATGGTGGGAATATATGGGTGTTTAAGTAGTGTTTTTATTCGAGCTAAACTTTGCCTGTAGGAAAAAAATTTCTGAATTTTGCATTATCTACGAGAATAAATGTCAGAAAATGTGATGAAATTGTTATCAAGGGCGGAATCAGACATGGGGCAGCTAGGGCTTGAGCCCCATGCCTAGCTCCATAATACCCATTATAATCTTGAAAAATAGTATGTAATTTATGAAAATATTTGAGATCCCATTAGCTCAGCCCTAAGCCGGCATGAAAATTTTCTGACTCCGTCACTGATTATTATATCTCTAACCTGATATTAAATACATTTTGCAGGGCCCATACCGATCACCTTACATATACCATGCAGTAGAGGGTAGACACTTGCATGAAACCCACGGCTGAATGAAGCCATCCTATGGGCCAAAAAAGGTTCAATGAGTTGAACGTTGCATTTCGGTGGGCGTTCGTGTTTCTTTCGTGAGCTGACCACTTCGGTTTTGGCAGTGATATCAGATGGACTCCCGGTATTCTTTCGTATTTTGGATTATTCAGTTCCATTTTATTCAGTGACCCGTACGTAGCTGAGCATGCTTGCTAACTCTCAGTTGCTAGCTATAGTACATAGTACTGAATTTAGCTCATTAATCTTATGTTACTGCGGCCGATGTGCTATATATAACTACTCCGTTTGTTGTCAATATCATGTTTGTTCCCGAGTAAATATATTGTTTCTGTCAAATTGGGAAGAAGTTAGGTTATTATAGTACTCCTCCACTAAGTTCTGATAATTGCTAACGTTAGGGCAAAAAGTGGATGGGGATGACAATGACCGGGATATACACAGCCAAGCCAAACAGTCTATAGAAGACCATGGTTTGGTCCTCAGGTCCTGTGCAGTTCAATGAAGCTACTACCTCAACCTGCAAGTTGTCTAGACTTGGCCATTTTAAAGCCTTATTAAAGGTGAATGTAGCCTTATCTTTCGTTTCAGCCAGCGTCCTTTTCAACTATAACCTAGTACCTACCATAATTTATTTTGGCTCTATCTCTCACGTGTAAGTAAAGATTGTACTGAGGTGGAGGTAGTAATATGGAGTAATTTCCATGGGCTGCCTTATAAAAAAAATACTACTAGTAAAGTATATATACAGACCTTAAGTGTGTGGTCGTGAAGAGTTAATAGCGCTGCACCTTTAAGGTGAAAGGGAAACCTATCTCAGCCTGGGCATTTTTTAGCCGCAAACCGCAAACCGAACCGAACCGCACCGAACCGCATTTTTTTCGGTTTTCGGTTGTCAGTTCGGTTTCTGTTTTTGTGCTATTCGGTGTACGGCTTCGGCTTCGGTTTTATAGAGAAACCGAACCGAACAACCGATTAAACCGACATATCCCGCGGCGGCGGTTTTATAGAGAAACCGAACCGAACAACCGATTAAACCGACATATCCCGCGGCGGCGCAGCCCACGGCCCACCAGTTCGCAGCCCATCAGGCCATCAAGGGCAAGGCCAACCCTACGCCACGCCCCCGACTCGTCAGTCGTCACGCCCCCGACTCGTCACTCGGCGCAGCCGCTAGCCCGGCCGCCAGCCGCGCAGGGTGCCGCCGCAGCGCTGCCGCTGCCCTACCTCGCCATCGCGGGCTCGAGGCGGCACGCCGCACGGCCGCAGCGCCACACTCCCCTCCCCTGAGCAGCAGCTGTAGGCCCCGGCGAGCCGCCCGCGAGCACACCGCCCCCTGCGCCCAAAGACCCAAACCCTAACTCGGCGGCCGGCAAACGGGCTGCTGGCGGCGGGCCGGCAACACCCTCGTGGAGTTCTCCGACCAAGACAACGGCGGCGCGGACCGAGCAGTCCTCCTATGTAAGTTCTTCACTTCTTGTTCGTTTGTTCTAGTTGAGTCCATGTTGAGTGAATGAGTGTTGTATTGCTGTTCTATGTTGGTAAGTTCTGATTTAGTGATTTGAAACATTTGATCTAGATGGGGGACACAGATGAAACTGTTGCTTGTGAGATTAATCACACTCAATCTCAAGACACTGAAACCGGAGTGTCAACTACTGGAGTGGTAGATGCAAGCGAGGACAAGGAGGAGGAGCAGCAGTCCAAGGATAGAGAGAAAGCTGATGAAGAATCCAGAAAAAGAAAACCAATGGCTCTAAGATCTGATGTATGGGAAAGTTTCAGCAAGGTCAAACTTGCTAATGGGGACGAGAGGGCCAAGTGCAAGTGGTGTACCAAGCTATTTCATTGCGGCTCAAGAACAAATGGTACGTCATCCTTGAAAGCTCATCTGAAGATTTGCAAAAAGAATCCTAACAAACCAGTAGTTGATAATCAAGGAACTTTGCAACTGACACCATGTGATGACAATAGTACTCTTGGTACTGTGACCACTTGGAAATTTGATCCAGATAAACTTAGAAGGTGTTTTGCTGAGATGATAATTGAAGATGAACAACCATTTGTCCTATCTGAGCGTTCTGGTCTTAGGAAATTTATGACTTTAGCATGTCCACGATTTGTTCTGCCATCTAGAAGAACAATCACTAGAGCTTGTGTTAAAGTATATGAAGATGAGAAAGAAAAGCTTAAGAAATTTTTTAAGGACAATTGTGTAAGAGTTTGCCTCACAACTGATACATGGACTGCTAAGAACAGCCAAAACTTCATGTGTGTTACAGCCCATTTCATTGACAATGAGTGGAACCTACAGAAGAAAATTATTGGTTTTTTTTTTGGTTAAGGGACATAGAGGGGAGGACATTAGAAAATCATTAGAGAACTGCTTGGCTGAGTGGGGCATTGACAAGGTTTTTACAATAACAGTAGACAATGCTAGTGCAAACAATAATGCAATTAAGTATATGAGAAGGGTCTTGAATGAGTCAAAAGGTTGTGTTGCTGAAGGAGAGTACATTCATATGCGCTGTGCTGCTCATATTATCAACCTAATAGTAGGTGATGGCTTGAAGGAAATTGGTACATCAATTCAACGTGTCCGTGCTGCTGTTAAGTTTATCAGATGTGGAACATCTAGGTTGGTAAAATTTAAGAAATGTGCTGAGTTAGCCAAGGTACAGAGCAAAGCATTTCTAAACTTAGATATTTGCACTAGATGGAACTCAACCTATCTTATGTTAAATGCTGCAGAGAAGTACCAAAAAGCATTTGAAAGATATAGTGATGAAGACCCATACTACAAATTAGAATTAGAAGGAGAGAATGGTCCAGGGGTACCAACAAGAGCAGATTGGGAGAAGGCTAGGAAGATGACTGATTTTCTTGAACACTTTTATGACCTCACTCTCCGTGTTTCTGTACAAAGTCGTACAACATCTCACACTTATTTCCATGAGATTGCTGATGTATTACTTCTGTTGAGAGAATGGTCTCATAGTGAAGACAAGTTGAGCAAGGAAATGGGTACAAGAATGCTAATGAAGTACTACAAGTATTGGGGAGAGAAGTATGGTGAGAGGCAGGGGGACAGAGAGAAGAGAGGAGAGAAAGATAAGGGGGATCAACTACTCAACTTCACTGTCTTCTTCTGTGTTGCTATTGATCCTAGATACAAACTATCAAATTGCATTAGAATGGGAATTAAGGTGATGTTTGGGGATACAGTAGGAGAAAAAGTATGGGAAACAGTGAATACCTATTTTCGTGCTTTGTTTGAAGAGTACAAGGAAATGTATACCCCAAAAGATAAGGCACCACAACCTACTGAATCTGAATCTACAGCTGAAACCAGCAAAAGAGTGAGTTGTAGGTGGATGTCAGTAATTACTCAGCAACTTAACAGTGAGGGTGGAAGTGGAACTATCAAATCTGAGGTAGACAAGTATCTATCAGAAGATAATGAGCCGGACACACCAAAATTTGACATTCTAAAGTGGTGGAAGGCCAATTCAACAAGATTCCCAATATTATCTCATTTGGCCCGTGATCTTTTGGCAATTCCTATCACCTCAGTTGCCTCTGAATCAGCCTTCAGTGCTGGTGGGCGAACTCTAGATGACTTTAGGACCTCACTAACCCCAAGAATGGTTGAGCGTCTTGTTTGTGCTAATGATTGGCTTCGTGGAGGAAACTATGTTAGTGTTGAAGAGGACAGCGAACAAATGGCTTTGCTTGAGGAAGGTAACATAGAAAATTTTTATTTCCTTCCAAATTCTAATGTGCTTCATGATTCATACACTATTGACTGTTCTAACTGAGATCATCTATTATTTTAGAACTTGGTGACCTATCTATTTCCAAGGAAGATACTCCAGCTGCAACTCAGTAATTCAGTCCTGATCAGTGATCATTTGGAGTCTTGGACACTTGGTTTGGTGTATGCAATGCTGTTGTTGCCTGTTGGGTGCCTGCTACGGTGCTACCTGGGACTTTATATTTCTCTATTTGAATAATGAAGAACTCTTGAATCTATGTAACTGTACTCTTGAGACATGTTGATTTGTGTACTGTGTGACTACTTTGTGTAATTCTATGCAGCTGTGCTGCTGGTTATTGCTTGCTTAAGGATTTGATATATCTATAATATCATATATGATGTTGCTTGTGTTCATTTTTATGTAATTCTGTATTGTTGTGGCTGGTGGTAGTAACTTTTGGTTAATTCGGCTAAAACCGAAAACCAAAATTAAAAAACCGAAACCGAATTTTGCGGTTTTCAGTTTTTTGGAGAACCGATCGGGTGGTGAAGCCTGTAAACCGAATTTTATAGCAACCGAATAAACCGAACCGAATTGTGGGTTTAAACCGAACGCCCAGGTTGAAACCTATCAAAACATTGTGCTATTCTTCTTTCACAAACATAACTCATGCAGATGCAGGCCACTCCCTGGACACTGTAGCATATATGAGCACATACTACTCCACCACAGTACTAACATGGGCAGATACTCTGATCTCTATCATGCAGCTTCGCAAGTTGCTTCCAGAAAACAGAGGCAGCCGGCAGCCGCCCGTGTCCAAAACCATGGTCCGCGCGTATCCTCTGGCTTTATTTCATTTTCACCACCTATACTAAATAAACAAAATAAAAGTTACACCTTTACCAACGCTGATCGTACGTCAAGCATGTCCATTTGGATTAAGGGTGTGTTTAGTTTTTTTAAAAAGTTTTAAGTATACGTACACACATTTGAACATTTGAAGTATTAAACGTAAACTAATAACAAAACAAATTACAGATTCCGCCTATAAACTGCGAGACGATTTTATTAAGCCTAATTAATTCATCATTAGCAAATGTTTACTGTAGCATCACATTGTCAAATCATGGCGTAATTAGGCTAAAAAGATTTGTCTTGCAATTTACATGTAAACTGTGTAATATGGTTTTTTTCCACATTTAATGCTCTATACATGTGTCCAAACATTTGATGTGATGTTTTTGACCAAAATTTTTTAGATCTAAACAAAGCCTAAATGTAATTCTAACGCACACCAAAAGTTTCAGTCAGCTCATTCTATCCAGCACAGCAGTGCAACTAGCCGGTTGATCAGGTGGTTCGTCGTACAATACAATAGCACGCCGCAGGGCAATGGTAATATGGCATGGTATACTGGAGCAGCGGCCGCCGTCACCATCTTCACTAGCCGTAAAACGGGCACGCACGTATGGTATGGGTCATCAGCAGCCAGAAAGAAAGCAGCGGCGGCACCGAGCGATCAAGAGTCGGTCAGTCACCCAGTCACCCACGCGGCGCGATGAGCGAATACCGAGACGATAGCGACCGCACCGGATTTCATCGCGTCGACCACGGAACCAACGCAAAATCCACCGATTCGATCGGCCGTCGTCCGAGGAAGCTACCGCGTCACACTCCACAAACTCTCACACCATCGATCTCCCCTCTCCTTTTACACACGTCCGCTCCCCCCGCGCCGCCACGCTCTTCTATATAAACCAGCCGCGGCCCACGGCTCCGCTCCCCCCTCCTCAACCAAGCCCACGCGCTCGCTCGCTTTGCAAGCAAAACGCCCCAACTCTCCCGCACGCACACGCGCCCTTCCACCGACTCGTCAGCTTAGAGCACCGCAAGCGCGCAGCAGCAGCAAAGATGTGTGGCGGCGCGATCATTTCCGACTTCATCCCGCAGCGGGAAGCCCACCGCGCGGCCACCGGCAGCAAGCGTGCCCTCTGCGCCTCCGACTTCTGGCCGTCGGCGTCGCAGGAAGCCGCCGACTTCGACCACCTCACCGCCCCCTGCACCTTCACCCCCGACCAAGGTAGTAGCAGTAATAACTAGCTACCATGCATGCTATTGCTATGTGCGATCGATTAACTCGTACGCTGAGCTGATACGTGTATGCGTGTCTGTAGCGGCAGAGGAGCCGACCAAGAAGCGGGAGCGGAAGACGCTGTACCGTGGCATCAGGCGGCGGCCGTGGGGGAAGTGGGCGGCGGAGATCCGCGACCCGGCGAAGGGCGCGCGCGTCTGGCTCGGCACCTTCGCCACCGCCGAGGCGGCGGCCCGCGCCTACGACCGCGCCGCCCGCCGCATCCGCGGGGCCAAGGCCAAGGTCAACTTCCCCAACGAGGACCCGCCACTCGACGACCCGGCCGCCGACGGCCACAGCCACGGCGGCGCCGCCATCCCGTGCAGGGAGTTCATGGACTACGACGCCGTCATGGCGGGCTTCTTCCACCAGCCCTACGTCGTCGCCGACGGCGTGCCGGCCGTGCCGGCGGAGGAGGCGCCCACGGTGGCGTACGTGCACCACCACCTGCCGCCGCAGCCGCAGCAGGACGCGGGGCTGGAGCTCTGGAGCTTTGATAACATCCACACGGCCGTGCCGATGTGAGATCGATCTGATGATCATTCAGATCGATGCTAGCTCATGTGTTTTTAATTATATCTTCACAGCAGAAACAAAAAAAAGTTCAATTCAGTTTATTTTGTTGTTATACGTTTTAAAATGTTTCATTAGGTTTTCATGTTATAGGAGTGATTTATCGGATTGAACTCTCAAGTGACCGACTTCTGAGTTCTTCGTGTAAAGATGAATGCTCCAAGGAATAAAATGCAATTTGTATTTCACACTTCTTGCAGTACCACTACGAAACCGAAACATGTGCTATACTGCCCACACATTGCTCACATTATATTGGATGCAATTAACAGAGAATCAGGCTAAATCAACATTCTTTCAAAGCTCTAAATAGTGGTTCTTGGTTACATGACAGAGCTAGTTCAAGTTAGACAATTGATCAGTAGTCTCACCAGTACCCTTTTTCTAGTTCCACATCTGCATGCCGATGAAGAAAAAGTGCAATTTCACACTGACGCTGGAATATTAAGTCATCCAGCTGGTCCCAGGTCTCACATCTGAAATTTCTACCTGACTCATGGAATGCATGGTTTTGCACGAACAAGTTTCTAAGCCATTTGTTTACAACAGTTTGAAGCCATGTTTTGACGGCGGATTTAATGACTCAGAAAAATCCAGATTTTTCTGCAACTTCCAGTAGACAAACAAGCTGTTGTTTTCAGCAACTTCATATAGACATACAAACTATCAATAACGAGGTACAGCATCACAATTTGAGCATCATCGATGGATTAAAGCAGCCATGGTCAGGGCAAGGGCTAATTTTCTGTAACTCAAGTTGATCTTCAGAACGCAGTTGCCCAGCCTCATAAATAAAGGAGATTATATTCATAATGCGAGACGCCAAACAAATATCTTGAAGTGCAAAGGAGGTAAACAATTTAATTGTTCCTGTGAAGTCAGTAACACAATATTTTGACATCTAAAACAGTGTAAGTCTAGCATCCAAAACAACAGTGCAAGTCTGGCATCCAAAACAGTGATGTCTAACTGATATGAGCAGTTTGGTGTAATGGTGCCAAAGCTGCCACAACTTATACCTTGAAGCCCTTGCTGTTCCTTCTTCCTCTTGCCTTCTCAAATTTCCTTCCCTTTGAGCGAACATATGGCTTAGTGTTGCTGTGGGGAACTCCTGGAGCAGGGCCAAAGTGCTTAACAGCTTCCCTAGCGTTCTTGGGACCCCTCAGGAGGACCTATCAAGAAATATCAAAATTACACAGAACAGTTATATAACATCCAGACTTAATGCAAGAACTTTTAGCAATGGAAATACAAACTATTTATAATGGTAGGTGACAATTCTGGTAGTAATGACCCGGTGATGTCAGGTTTCTTAATGTTGTGGCTTAACAACTAGTAGACCCATTTGGTAAGTAAACGGTACCAAACAGAGCTAGCCCCACAAGTAACATGAGTTACAACCCAGTTTATATATAAAAATAATGATAGATCAGCATAATAAAATAAAGGATACCATAAATTAGACCAAAATATCTCAAAATGGCAACCGAGAGTTCCTGACTTATATAGCAACTAGATAAAACCCACGTGTTGCTGCGAAAGTTTTTTATGATAATAGTACAAGTAATATGTAAGGTAATTGGACGGTATAACTTTATACTACTTTATATAATTTTCATCTTTGACCGACTATTGAAAAAAATCTACAAACATTTAACAATTAAGATGATATGGTTTAGACCAATTTAAATTATATATAAATTAATCATTTAAAAACAAAACTAAGGTGATGTGTCTCAACGAGAGAAGGAAAAGGAGGATAATATAGATTGATCATCCAAAGGAAAAACTAAGGTGCTGCGACTTTATAAAAGAAAAGAAGGGAGATAATTTGGACCAAATATCAATCATCTAAGGGCGGTGATGTAGCTTAATGAGAGAAGAGAGAAATAGCATTAACTACATTCAGCGGGGATGAATATGGCAGAGGCAGCTAATACACTCTATCCACTATTGTATGATATATTGATGTGTATTACACCTTTTTCCAGTGTGTAGGAAATCTTACTAAATCTAAAAGTTGGTCGAAACAAGAGAAAATGAATCGTTCAAGTTTTCAAAACCAACTACTACGTGTTAAATAAGCATATACTCTATAATACCAATAGAATGGTTAAGTAATCCCCAAGCAAGCTAATTTTGGACCATTTGACACCAGGGCAGCCTTAATCGAATGCAGTGGGCTGGTAAGCCAACCATTTTAGATCTATGCACCTGTTTTATCTCCTTGGCCTTTATAAAGATACCAAGAAGAGGGTAAATAGTGCATCTGTTGTCGTCAATAATTGCAAAACCCATTCATCAATGAAATGTTATCGGATTAGCCTAGCATATCTGCACACGTCTTGATTGAAATACAGCACTAAGTATGAAAGGTTAACTTGGTCGTTGGCAACAATAAGATGCATGGATCAGAGTCGTCAGACATAATTATGTCTCAATCTTAAGTATTTACCACGCAAAAGCGACTGTCCTAATTCATACAAGTGATGAAATACCGCAAACTGTATCACCAGCAAGCAGCAGCTGAATTAAAGCTGGAGAATTATACCGTGTTCTGGCCAAGCGGGGCGCGGAGAGCGAGCTGGTCGAACGTGAGGCACTCGCCACCGGCATTGATGATCCGTGCTCTCGCGGTCTCGGTGAACCTGAGAGCAGCCACCTTCATCGCCGGCACCTCATAGATCCTCTTGTCATCTGTGACGGTGCCCACGATCACGGCGATCTGGTCCCCCTACACTCGACACGCCACACGCAGAGACCCCAATGAGTCCCCAAATCCAACTCTCTCTCTCTCTCTCTCTGAACTATTCTTACCGAAATGGCATGGCGATCAGGTACCTTCCCCTCCATGAACCTGACGAGACGGCGCATCGAGAGCGGCGGGCGGTTGGTCTTGCTCATGAAGAGCCGCTTCAGGATCACGGCGTTGAAGTGGCTCTTGGTCCTCCGCACCAGGAAGCGGTAGAGCTGGGAGGAGCAAGAACCAAAACGCACCAAATCAGAATCCCTGGGCATCATCGACCGCGAAGGATCTCACAGCACCGAGAGATCGAGGAGGAGCTGACCTTGACGATGAGCTTGAGGTAGACATCCTCGGACCTGGGCGCCGTGCGCTTGGTCTTCTTGTTCCGGCCGCCGGCGACGAGGTCGATACCCTGCGGGCGACAGATCGGTACGGCGTCAGTAAGGTCGAAGCTGCCAGGACAACGTGGACGAGAACGACGACGAGATTACCATGGTTTTCCGGCGGCGGCGGCGGCGGCGAATGGGTCGGCGGCGGCGAGGGTGTTAGGGTTTTGGAGGCGAACGTGCGCGTGTGAGTTAAGTATGGGGTAGGCAGGCCGGCTGGGTTCGGGTAGCCACGGCCCAAATCTTCAATAGATTTTGGTCCGGAACGAGATTGCCACGTACGTGCGGCCCGTAGAAGTTGGGCTGGATTTGTGCAAAATATATGGGCTGATACTAATAGGTCAGACGCCATCACGCCGAATTTTTTTCATTTTTAAATTTTTATTTTTTAATATTTACAAAAATATTATACCATCTAAAATATTTACAAAAATGTCTCCTGCCGCCCAAGTGGAGGGCGGCAAGGTGTGCGCATTTTGCACTGAGGTCCCTTGCCGCCCTCTGTAAGGGCTGCAAGGGGGTAAATGTAATTTTCACCGGCCAAAAATGTATTTTTTAGTGTTGGACGGCAGGGTCTACTTTTGTAAATATTTTCGCCGGTATAATATTTTTGTAAATATTAAAAAATAAAAATGTAAATATGAAAAAAATTCCCATCACGCCAAGATAGACTCCCTCAACCCGTGCCTGATCAGGTAGCATGATATGGCGTTGCGATCGTACATTCTCACCATTTGGTGCCACCATCCCGCTCCACCCTTCTCCCGTGCGGCACTCGCTCAAGTTACGAAAAATTGGGAACGAGAACTATTCTCAACTTGTGGAGAGTGAGAGTGAGAATGAAGATGAAGAGGATGCCAAATTTTTTTAGAGAAAAACAGGGGGGTAGGCTAATATTTCCTAACGACCCGAAATTTTGTTATTTGGAAGAGTATGGCCTATGGGGGAACTGGACGAGTCTTCTCTGACATGTGGGATGCACAAAGGTTGGGTCCACACGTCAGTGATCCACGTCCCTCTTACGTTACGTTAGAGGAGCGCGATCCGGGGGAACTGTTGGCCATGTATGTTACATAAACAGAGATATACAAGCTTTATTTGATTTATCACAAAGCACGCGCATGGATTATTTCATTACTAGCTGGCCATTACACACTAGGCAGTGTGGTACGCGTTAGACCTCATCAATTGTTAGGAGAGTAGGAGAAGGGCCCGACGTCAAAAGCAACATAAGCATCAACGGTGTCGCCGCCGTAGGATACTCCAGTTGGGACTATGTCGTCGGCTAGCTCACGGAGAACCTCCATTGTGGCGTTACTGAGTAGGTAATCTAGTCCTTGCGCAAGTCCTGGAAGCAGATCACTCGAAGATTGCAGCTGGTCGAGAATTTGACGCAGTGTATTGTCTGCAGCGGTGGCACCGAGTATTCTTGCGCCGTGAGGGACAACCGGCGCCACCAAGGTCGTCCCGCCGGCGGCGGCGGCGGCGGGGAGAGACGCGCCGCCGCTCGCCGCCGGAGGAGGAGTGATCACCGCCACTCTACCGCTGCCGCTCATCAGAGAACCCATCATCTCGCTCGATGTCACGTTCAGCAACACCACGAATTGGCCCTTGCTGTTCCTCCTGATGAAGCCTTGGTTGCCAGCAGTCGGGATTTCGTAGCTACTGATCTGCAGACGCACGGTAGCCTTCGGCAGAAGATCTGCATGCGTACGTGCAGTGCAGCATGGGTGACTGACTGATTGAAAACTACTTACACACACAATAGCTAGCATCGATTAGTTTGCTTACTGGGCAATGTGAGGCATTGCAGTGAACAGTAGACGACGCCGGCTATACTCGCCTCCGCGCCTCGCGCTACAAGGCCCGCTAGGAACAGAGTGGCCAGGACAAGCTGGCTTTTCATCACTGCCATAGTTACAAAATTTTTAGAGCTGTTCTTCTTGTGTATTAGTAATTTTATCTGGTGCCAATATATAGGCAGGCTAGACTAGAGGAGCCGGTAAATTTCTTGCACAATTTGTGTGTATGGATTGAGCACGTACGCATGCAAATTTCAACCAGCTCTGTCTGGAGTGAATTTCTATTTGGATAGCGGTGTAGCGTCCGTATACTATGTCCTAGCATGCATGTGCTCCATTAGATTTTTTTTTTCTCACCGGCCATTAACACTAGAGGTTTTTACAGTCCTTGAAAAGAGGTGGTACCAAATCCTCACCGTCCATCACACAAGATCTAACGGCTGGATAAGGTTGGTACTTGCTAGTACCGCATCTTCCTGGAGCAGGTACCAGATACCTTTTGACGGTGGGAGGGCAAAATTGGGAGTGGGGCATCGTCTGTTCACTTCACATTGTTGCCGCAAATCACGAGCGACGATTGTTCTAAAAAAATCGAGCGAGGAGTGACCCAGACGGCCATTGTTCTAAAAATGTTGGTTTTTTTTCAATTCTTTTTATAACCATTCGAGTAACATAAAAAACGAGAAGAAGAGTTTAATAATTTCTCAGGCGTAGATACTAACTGCACGTAGAGCAATTGACCATGGGACCCAGACGAACAGATCAAACGACGTAGGAGAAGCCACGCGGGAAGAAGACCATGCTGACGAGGAGCCGGAGGCCGGACTGGAGCGTCCCCGTCGCCGGGAGCGCCGCGTCGCACGTCGCCAGCGGCGTGGTCACCACCAGCGAGCAGCCGCTGGCCACGCTCGACAGCGCCGCCGTCGTGTTCATCGCCATGCGGAACCACCCCTTGCCGTCCGTCGTCGCGCTCCCCGCCGCCACCGCCGCCACGGCGTCCCCCGCGCACTGCAGCTGCACCACCGCGTCTGCCACACATCACGCACGGTGCATGCAGAGCATTAGTAGTTAGATTGAAAAATTGAGAGCGCGGCGGCGCGGAGCAGCTAGCTTAGGGTGTGTTTAGTTCGCGAATTGAAAATTTTTAGGTGTCACATTGAATGATTCATCGGATGTCAGAAAGGGTTTTCGGACACGAATGAAAAAATAAATTTTATAACTTGCCTGAAAACCGCGAGACGAATCTTTTAAGACTAATTAAGCCATCATTAACACACGTGGGTTACTGCAGAACTTATGGTTGATCAGACTAATTAGACTTAAAAAATCGTCTCACGATTTCCATGCAAACTATACAATTAGTTTTTGTTTTTATCTATATTTAATACTCCATACATGTGTCAAAGATTCGATGTGATGTTTGTGAGAAAAAAATTTGGAAACTAAAGTAAGCCTTACTTGGGAACCCGGGAGCAGAGCCCGATTTCATGGAGGTGCCGTTGTTGCACGGCACGTAGCCCATCACGACGACGTCCGCTTGTATGCGCGGTGGCTGCGCCGGCGGCGCCGCCGATGCAACCACGCTGACCACCGCGACGCCGATCACTACCAGAAGGATCTTTGATGCCATACACCAAAATTTATCTGCTAATACTCTGATGTGTTTGATCAGTCCGAGTTCTCGGTTCTTGCGTTTGTTGTGCGTGACCGATTGTTTTATATGATGTTACAAGGCCAAGGTACGATTTGATTCATAGTTAAGTGTGGTTATTCTTATCGCCTTAATTAGGTCGATTATCCACTAGGAATTAAAGTTCGTTGATATATTGTTCTTTATCCTGTGCTTCTGACGGCGAATGAACCAAGTGCATGTTGAGTAGTTAGCCACTGTGAAATTGAAATCATGTATGTTATGCATCCATTTGTTTTATTTTTCTTTTAAGAGACTTGATCTCTGTTCACCCTAACGACCAAATTCTAGAGGCCGTCGCTGGAGATTTTAGCAAACAAGTAGTGTGCGGCGAAATGATGAAAAGCAGTTCTCCACTGAGGTATGGCACACTGAACACTTGACAGTGAGATTTCACTTTGTTGGCCTTTTTTTTCTCACCACTTTGGCCTCAAAAGAAGAACCACTGAGGTATCCATACACCGCATGATGCGAAAAGAATTCTAAAGAATCAGGCAAAAAGGGTCCTTATGTCTGTTGTTTACCCCACTAAGGAATGTTTATTTCGAAGGTTGGGTTTTCCGTTTTCATAAGAGAGAACCAAGAGAAGCAAAATATCTCAATTCAGAATTATTTTTACCAATGATCGAACCCAGGCAATGGTAAAACATTTGGCAGCTCTCGACCAACCAAGCTGAACGTTCTGCACAGGAACGTTTTCTTAAGACCGAAGGAGGTTATATATCCGAAGGTTAGTAAGATAGAAAAAAAAACACAAAGGTTACGAGAGAGTTTTCCATTGACAGCCAACTTTCAAGGAAAAAAGTGCACCAAAATACCCACCTTAAAACCACGTGCCAACTGACACATACAAGCTACTGAGAGAGGAGCCGAGCACCGAACCAGTCACCGCTAAGTGAGTCCAGTCACCGTCGGGCCTATAGCAGCACCACAGAGTGAACTCTGAAAATAATGCCTCCATTAAGATTACGACGCTGGAAGACAATGCTATTGCCGGTAAAAAAACCGGATAAGGTTTTTACCCAGATATCCTTGCTAAGAGAGGGAGGAGGAGTATCTCAACAATACCCCCAAGAGGGTTACCAAGTCTGAAGGTGTAATCATTACCAGCCAGTTAAACAATACCCCCAAGAGGGTTACCAAGTCTGAAGGTGTAATCATTACCAGCCAGTTAAACACTAGGCTAGGTTTCCACTGGAACCATCAGCAATCCTGTCATCATGATCCATTTTCACTAAATGCACTCGCTATTCCACCTAGTTGGAATTTGTTTTTTCTTGAAATTTTTGGCACCAGGTCTCTCCTTGACGTCCACATTTTATACAAGTCTAGAAGTAAACATGCAATATGCTTGCCCAACGTCATATATCAAACAAAAGTATGTGATGCGCCATTTTTCTCCTTACTTCGTCCGTCCAAAAATAAACCACCATTGTATCAAATATGACACATTCGAGAGCGATGAATCTAAACACAAAATTAGGATGTGTCATATTCCATACGAGGTTAGTTTATCCTAGGACGACAGACACCGTGCCCAAATTGAAGGAGACTAACATGTATATTCAGTCGATCATTGACATTAACTTAGGTTCAGAACAAGGTAACAGTAATTTTAGACCCATACAGCATTCATCTGACCAAGAAAACATTCGCAACTCCTGCTCTAAGCAGGCCAATGAGCTTCAGCGTACAGGCGATACAGATGAGATCAGTACTACGTACTACTAGTATTCTACTAGTAGAAATTACGGTACATCCAGTTTCCATAGACAAGATAGGACCAAATCGAGATTTGCATAATGAGATGTTGTATATTAGTGGGCGTGGAAGGAGAAGCCGGCGGGGAAGAGGCGGAAGATGCCGCCGAGCAGCCTGGTGAGCGGGCCCTGCAGGTAGGAGACGAGGCTCCCCGCCGCCGGCAGGTTGGCGTCGCACTTGATCAGCGGCGTGTCCACCACCAGCTTGCACCCGCCGATGAGCATCGCCAGCCCGCTCGTCAGGTCCGCCTCCATCGCGAACGACCCGTTGCTGTTCGTCGTCGCCCCCGCCACCAGCTTCCCCGCGCACCTCAGCTCCACGTCCGCGTCTGCATGTATAACAGTAGATTCAGATCGATTACTACCACTACCTGTGTACTCTGCTTGCTGTGACGAGTGGTCGAGTGAGTGCGTACGTACTTGGGAAGGCGGGGGACGTGGCGATATCGATGAGGCTGCCGGTGTTGCAGGGCACGACGCCGGTGACGACCAGCCTGCCGAGCTTCGCGTCTGCGGCGCCGAGCACGCACGCCGCCGCGACCACGAGGAGGACGACGACCCGTGACGCCATTTGTCGGAGAAGCTTTGTGAGATCTGTGCGTCTGAGCTTTGCAAGCCAGTTGGCTTTCTGCTTCTTTAATCGCGACCTATTTATAGGCTCAGAAAGTGGTTAACTGCTGTCTCCGTTTTTACTAGTACTACTAGTAGTTTTTACCCAAGCTTAACTTGACTTTGCCCTTGATTCTGAATGTGGTTAGTTACTACGTTTGACTGATGCGAATAATGACGCCGTGTGCCACGTCGGCAGTTGTTTATAACCCACCAACTAGCAGTGCCAGTGCGACTACCTAATTAAGCTAATCTAGGTAGCATGCTTTGCAGCTTAGTGCCTGATAAGAAAACGATTGGTTAACATACCTGACATGTTCAGAGCGAGCTGATTGAGCTTTAAATAATGGACGTTTTAAGCAGTTTGTTCCAAGTCAATGCCGGTCAAAGATGAGAGACCCAAACTTCCAAAGTGCCCTCTCCACTGGCAGTCTGTCACTTTGCGAGATACTACTACTTGGCCCGTGACCGGCTGCTGTCCCGTTACATAATGTATAGTTAGAGCAAGTTTAATAATAGTATAGCTAACTACTGGCTATAAATCATCTATTATTCATTTAATAGATAACTAGCTGGGTGGCCCGCGCAATTACGCGGCTAGCACCCAAACAAAATCATATATTTTTTACTATGATTTTACTTAAAATTTATTAAATAGCTATCTCATTGTCTTTAAGTCTTTGAAAAACCAAACCTTATCATCCTCGTGTTTCTAATTATATAGCTTTTAAAAGTCATACCAGTTACTATCCCTTATGTCATCTCCTTCTTTATTTGCTTGCTCGATCTACCACTATTTCTATTCATTGTTCTCGGAACCTTTAAGAATTGGATTTTATAGTTTTTAGAGTTTATTGTCACGTTGGGTTTCATGTTTATAATTTCTAGATGTCCCGTCAAACGTTGCTATTATACTTCTCTACGGCCCGTCCAGTGTCTCTTATCTTTATTGTTATTGAGATTTTAAAATCGAATCATTGGGTTTTTTTTAGAAGTTTCGAACATTTAAAAATTGGACTTGTAGTTTCATTTTTTTATAATTTTTAGAAATCTCATCAAACGATGCCACTATGCCCCTTTACAGCCCGTCCGCCGCCTACTATTTATTGTCATTGTGATTCTAAAAATCAAACATAATTATAGTTGGAATTCATTTTTTATTTTCTAGAAGTCCCATCAACCGTCGGCGGCTCTGCAACTATACTCCTGTACATCCCGCCCGCTGCTTCTCCTTTTTATTGTCATTGAGAATTTAAAAATTGAATATGATTATCAATGTGGTTTGTTTTTTTTTTTACTTTCTAAAAGTCCCGGCAACCGCCTTACTTGTTTGCTTCACGGCCTGCCTGACGTCCCTCCTTTTAATCGTCATTAGGATTATATTTGGTGTTTTATTAACAATTTTTATATGTCGTATCAACCGCCACCACTCTACTCCTTTGTAAGCATGTTACTTAATTTATCTCGTCATGTATTTTAGATGGTCTTTTCTTTCAATAGTCATTATTTTTATCACAAATTTTAGTTATTTATAAATTGTATTCCTAATTGAAATCTTTTTTTTCTAATTTCAGAATTTTTTTTATTCGAAATTTTAATTAATCTCGTATTGGGTTTTTATATGGATTATTCTTCCAATATTGCTTATTTTTAATTTCGAATTTCATCTAATTTTAAATTGTATTCCTACATGAAATCTTCTTTTATTTTATTTTGCTAATTTTGGATTTATTTTTATTTTAATTCGAATTTTAATTAATCTCGTATTGGGTTCTTACATGGACTCTTCTTTTTAATATTTCTTATTTTTAATTCCGAATTTCAGCTATTTTTAAATTGTATTCCTACGTGGACTCTCCTTTCCTTTTCTAATTTTGGATTTTATTTTATTTTTATTTCGAATTTTGATTAATCTCGTATTGGGTTCTTATATGGAAACTTCTTTCAATATTCCTTAATTTTAATTCCGAATTTCAGCTATTTTTAAGTTGTATTTCTACTTGGACTCTCCTTTCCTTTTCTAATTTTGGATTTTATTTTATTTTTATTTTAAATTTTGATTAATCTCGTATTGGGTTCTTATATGGAAACTTTTTTCAATATTGCTTATTTTAAATTCCGAATTTCAACTATTTTTAAATTTTACTTATATTTGGACTCTCATTTTCTTTTTTTTCTTTTTCTTCGATTAATGTGGAAATTTCTAGCCTCCACAGCGAACGTGGTGCCTTCTTTTCAAACTGTCTTAATAATATAATAGATTCATATAATAGTTACCTATAAATATATAATTGGTCCCACCTATCATACGCATATGCTGCAGCTGGCTGGCTACATATATGTAGCCCACTGCTTTTCTCTCTTTTTTATCTTCTCGAAACGTGTTTATAGCTGGCTTATAGTCTGCTATTATATCTGCTCTTACGGGTACATAATGCATCATGGTCATCACTACAGACACCACATATTAGTAGTGTGACAATCTGAGATACTGAGGTCCCCATCGTTTGACTTATTTCCTAATAAGACAAAACGGCTTATTAGGAAATAAAAATGAATTTGTAGGAAACTTTTATAAATGTGTTCTTGGTGACTTAAAAGCCAATGTTGTAAAAGAAATTACGTTAAAAATATCTCAAAATTAATCTCAAAAGTAAGTTTAAAAATTCAAATTTTGACTTTTTCTTTGGCTGATTAGGCCATCCGATGGGAGCCTGATAATCCAATCAGCTTTGGATTCCTGAATACGCCGAGCTTTGTTTTGCACTCTGAAGTCTGAAATGTTGCCAGCAGCTATTGTTTTTTTCTCTCTAGAGTCCAAAGTCCAGGACAGACCAGTCTGTGCATTTGTCCACCGTGTAACCGTGATAGTATGATCCCATTGGCACCCGGCTGCTTAGAGGGGTCCAAAGCAATTGGATATATCCAAATCTATTACACTATTGCATACCGTGACCGATCGAGCTGCTCTACTGCCGCCGAGATGGGCTTGGTTCAGTTTATGTCGTGCGTTAGACCTGTTGCTCTGCTCCCCTGGGTGGAAATACCATCCTTAGGCACATCAGTGCTTCAGAAAAACATATGAAGAAAAAAATCACCATTATGGGCAGAAAATGAAGATTCCAGCATATATAACACAACACATCAGGATTCAGGCACATCCAAACATAAAAAAAAAAAGCAGGTAATTTAGAAAACACAGGAACGTATTCATTCATAAACTCTGAAGAAGTGAAGAAAGCAAAGGAAACAACTGTGTTGAAAGTTTCTAGCATTGCCAATCTTTTGCTTTGCGTTATGTATTGGAAGACATCAAGCCAGTCCATATCCAGAAGCTCCAAAAATAATAATGGCATGTATACATGCAAACAAGAATGCTAGTGACAAGAAGTTGGGAAATTTAGTTGGATTGAAAGAGCCCCTGGAATTGAAAACTAACCTGAAGAATAGTGATGGCCGAATCAGCTATACTAGTACATAACGATGGAATAAAATGCAGCGTGATTCCAGAACAAGAGAATAAAACTAGAACAAATATTTCTCATCATGCATCTGTTGTGACTACCAACAGGCCAGTCAGCTGGGAACTCCAGAGTTGGTCTACTACTACTACTACTACTTAAATTATCTGAACTACTACTCTACCAGAACAAAGGACCAAGTGTTTTACTGAACTTCTGCAATTCATTACATCAAAGATCAGGTACCACCAATACGAGATTTTATCATTCATCTTGATAGCATGCTCCCTTTGGAGGTATAGATCAGTTTGAAAAGCATATGAACCGGTGGGACTGTCGGAAAAATGTTCTCTCTCTATCTCCTCTCCTATGCTGAATTCCATCAGTAATAACCAAACAAGAAGGATGTTCACGACCGCCGTGGGCGCACCGGCACCTTCATGCTTGCATAATACTCCTACCTAGCCATCATCGCGACGACGGATGCCACCCAATTGCAGCGCCTTGTGCCAACGCAGGGCATGGGAACGGCTACGGCTATGGCGGCAGCCGGCGATGACAATGACGTTGGTGGCAGCAGAGAGTGGAATTCACACCACCAGGCACCAGCAGAGAGAGGAGAAGGAGGTGGATGCCCCACTTCAATTCACGGATGGACTATGCTGCGGTGGCAGTGGTCGGATCGGATCGGTGACGTTCCTGCCCGTGCCAGTCTGCCACCAACGTGGGGTTCGGGGTTTAAAACTCCGAACCATTGGGTATAGCCTGCGTTACTTTCATCTGCTTCAGCTTTTCTGTTTGTTTGGGCCTTCCTCCCTTAGAAAAGGACCCGACGGCCTAACACGGCACAATTTGTTGTGGACTTCTGTGGACCGAAGGGAGTATTTGGTCGGCCCAAACACAAGTCCTTTTTCCGTCTCATAGACGTGTCTGTATTTAAACGAGGGCATATGCCACAAACGTGTACAGTTGTAAAATGAGCCAAAGTTTTTTCATCTTTTAAAAAAATATTTTTCTAAAAATACATTAAGGCCCTGTTCAAACCTCCATTTTTTTAGAAAAAAACAAACAAAGGAATGGTGAGCTTTATTGATTAAGTTACAATCTTGCTGCCAAGATTACAAAACACAGGACCAAGCAAGCATGGTCACGCTAAACCGCACAATGAGCCAATAGTTTCACAAACTGAAGTTCATGAGCTACCCTATTACACTCTTTTTTTTCATATGCATCTCCCATAGACTCCCCATTGACGCTTGTAACTCGTGAAGCATATAAACAACACGTAAAATGGGACGACTTATCAGCACATCTCTAATCAAATATTAACTATTATAAATTTAAAAAATATATATTTATTTAATTTTAAAAATCCTTCATATCGATTTTTTTTATAAAACACACCGTTTAGCGATTCAGAAAATGTGTTAACAGGAAACCTCAAAGTTGTCATTTGAAGTTGTAGTTTAGAACTCACCTAAAATACGTCGATAGTATATTTCTTCCTCTGTCCCAAAATATGTTCGTTTTTTGCGCATCCCACACATACTGATACAAAACAAAAGGATTAGAATACCCTTATTTTATCGAATCTCAATACAATTATTCTTCACTTTATCTATTCTCAACGTAATTATTTTAAATTTTTCACAAACTCCAATGCAATAATCAAGTAAAAATGAGGACATACGTGAGTAAGACGGAGGGAGTACTATTCTATTAGTATAAAAAACCGATTGAGACATCAGTGATTTCAGCCCCATCGTTTTGCTTATTTGAGGAATAAGCCAAACGTCATATTTTCAAATGAAAATAATTTATGAATAAAAATTTTATATGTATTCTAAAAGAAAAGGCTGAAAATAAACTACAATTGAAAAAAAAACCCAAAATCAACTCTAATTTTAGTGTTAAAAATTTAAATTTCAGTTGATAATTAAACATGAGCATAAGAGAAAAGATGAGACTAAAAATTGATGGCGATGGTGCATATGTACTCCCTTCAACCCGTTCTAGACGAAAACCTGTTTGCACATCATCAGGTTCCAAAAAAACTAATTTGGAGCATTAAACATATACTAATTATAAAACTCATTCCATAACCTTGGACTAATTCGCGAGACGAATCTTTTGAGTCTAATTACGCCATGATTTGACAATTTAATGCTACAGTAAACTTTCCATAATTATAGATTAATTAGGCTTAAAAAATTCGTCTCGCAAATTAGCTCTCATTTATGAAATTAATTTTTTTATCAGTCTATATTTAACACTCCAAATTAGCGTCGAAACAATCAATGTGACATGCACTAGAAAGTTTTTACCCCGTCTAAACACGCCCCCTTATATGTCGGTATCAATGCCAAAGCACCGTAATTTGTCCACAAAACACAATAAATTGATTTGATGGCGGTTGGTTGGTTACCCCCCTGCCTCGGAAAATTGGCCATAAATTTCCAGGTGATCAAATCAGATCAGATCAAATCAAAATTGGCAGTCCTTGCACTCCAACGCACGCAGGCCATATGGCCCATATCTACGAATCTGTGTAAGAGCATCCGTAATAGTAAAGTAAAGTACTCTCTATAAAATATGTACATCTCAGCAATAGACTCGATTAGCAATAAATCACCTTAATAGTATGTCTACATTGGTATCTATAGCTCTCTCATACATTGCCTCGTTTTTCTCTATAGACTATCTCTAAGGACATGTATAATGGTCTTTATTAGCGGTCTCTCTTTATTGTCATGCAAGCATATTTGGTGATGTGGAAGAGAGAGAAGAAAAGAGAAAGATGATTGCTATGCATGACAACAGCATAGAGTCGACTCTTAGCATTTATTAGGAAATTTTTTATTGCATTGAGTCTAATAAAGGAAAGATGACTAGTAAGAAAGTATTTTGGTACATTAATGATTAGAGACCGTATTATCTTAACTATTATAACGTGATAGCCTCTAATTAACGTAGAGATCGTATCGGTCTCTACCTTTGTAATTGCCCTAATTTAGTAGATAGCTTTGCTCTCTCTCTCCATTTAATACCTTACAAGTAGAAAAATATACTGATATGGATCTCTTGTAAAAAGTATAAGATAATCATTGTGGGTGCCCTAAGCGGCCTACGCCTCCCCCGCTGTCCGTGTCCGTGTCCGCGTCGCGATCCATCGGTGCGCGCCCCGCCGCGGTGTGTGTGGAATTTGCTTTGCGTCGCGGTTGCCTCCCGGCCGTGCCGCGCGCGCGCGTCGTCGTCTCCCACTCTCGCTGTCCGTCCAATCCACCGGTCAATCCGCACGTCGTCCGCCCACGCGAGCCATCGATCTCTCCCTCTCCGTCATCTCTCCGTCCGTGCGCGAGCGCGAGATCGCGAGAGCTTTTGCGTGGAGGGATACGCAACCCATTCGATCCAAGTCCATCTTTGCGTGTGTATCTCGTGAAATCTACGAGGATTTCAGCGCCCGCGCGCGCGGGCCTGGCTAATCACTCGACGGCCAGTGAAGTCATGCAAGATTTTCTTTGTACTGGGCTATGCATTCCAATTTGAAGGTTAGTTCCAAAATTCTGTATTACTGAGATACCCCTCCTTCCAAAAAAAAACGAACCTATTACTGGATGTGAGGGAGTATGTCGTACCATGTTCTGAAAAAAAAGAATCATTAGATCGGAAAATTCTCAAAGTGGTTTCTGAAATTTCGTAGAGGTAAAAGAACTGCTCACCAACTGGATGTATGTAATTCAGAGATGTTCAAAGCATAGGTCGACCATATTCAATGTGCAAATTGCCTGCAGACTGCAGTTTGCTTACGCGCCCCACAGAACGCATAAACGAAACAGTGGAAGAAGAATCGATGCAGTTGTCGTACTTGTTGTACCATTCATGATATATATGTGCCATGTGTTAGGCACCTTAGTAGTAGTTGACTGTCCCTAATGAACGGACATATATCAGAGTAACTAAAGCAACTACCTGTACTATAGTAAGGTAGAAGTGTGCCAAATGCAGATGCACGCATGATGCATGCAGGCAAACGCCTATTGCCGGCCAATATGACGGTGACCCCTGTGTGGACTGCAGGCTAGGTACTCCCGAACTGTACCAAAACAGCGAAAGTTATTAATTTATTCATCATGCTTAACTTCATTTGGCCATTGGATGTTCAGCATAGATAATACGACGATAATATACAGTTCCTAGCGAATTAGCAAGAATGATACAGTGGGGCTTTGCGTACAGTACTTTGCCACAAGACTAGGTTTGCAAATTCCACATCGAATTTGCTGGTGGCGACATGCAAACCGACAATGCAACAGACAACGGGCGTCAACTGTGACACATTGATTACTGTATTACGGGGGCCGTTTCCACTGGCAATTTGGCATGGCAACTGACCCCGGCAACAGAGCGATCGACCTAGCAAACTCTGTGACTTGTGAATGCTCTGTCTACGTATGCAAGGCGGGCTAGCCAAAAAGCCAATCTATTCTATACTGTATGATACCACATCGGCAGCAAGAGATTTGAGAGAAGTCGCCTCTCGCTTACGCATTAGTGGCCCGACAAGGATGCAGCAGCGGAGATAAAGCTTGACACTCGCCGGCCCCAGCTGCTTCCATTTCCTTTCTTCCCAACGAGGACGACGACCCTCGATCCGGCACCTCTCCTCCTCTTCCATGTCTCGATCCCTAGCAGCCTAGTATACTCCTATGGCTAGCTAGCTACGAGATGATCATCCACTCCAACACTCCACTGCACCATCTCTGTCTCTCTCTTTCAATTCTATGGGGATAGTGGGGTATAAAAGGGGAGGATTCCTCTTCATCCTCTCTGCCATTTCTCAGCAGGGTGAGTGTACATGTGGAAACTCGATATCAGAAGAGAAGAGGGAAGCATTTGTGATCTACTGTCGACGTCGTCATGCAGGAGCTAGCTAGCAGTGAGAAGGACCGCGTTGGAGAAGCAGGGCACGTGCATGCATATGTTCATCATCATCTTCTTCCTCCTCCTCTAGCTCCAGCCTTGTGTGGGTTGGAAGTTTAGATAGAACTCGCACTGCACGTGGTCTCCTTCTCCATCCCGGTCTTTTTCTCACTTTGCCATACATCGAGCAGTCAGACATCAACAAGGTAATTAGAGTATACGCAGGTATAGTCTGGTATGTACCTTGATCAGTTGCATCAGGAGAGAATGCATTTGCATTCTTCGTGTTTTCGCGAGATATGATTTGCAAGGGGAATTTTTGCTATTTGCTCCTTCCTCGAGTTTCCGTCAGTTCATAGAAATGACTGAACTTTTCTCCTGAAAGCTAGCTTAATTTTTTAAGTAATAATGTCTGCGTATTTTAGAAGTGTCCTTTTCGTTCTTGCCGTTTCCTTCTGTTTACGTTGCTGTCTGTGTTAGATGATGTCAAGCAAGAGACAGAAGAAGGGCCGGGCCGAGAATTGAAACTACATGCTGCCATGGCCCCTGATTATGTCAAACTCGTGTATTTATTCCTGCAGTTAGCTAGCCTACTCCAAATGTGATAAGATTTTCAGAGAGCATGGCATGTGACGCACACAAGAACGCGCGTCGCGTAATTAACACAAAGCAATTATCCATGCGCGCATGCAAGGCCAAGCCGGCTGCCATTAATTGGTTACTGATCGAGTTTCAGTGTGGTGCACTTCACACCATAGATTATTATTGTTACAGCAGAATTGAGGTTAGAATTTTAGACAGCCAATTGATTTACAGATGGCTACACGTCAGGCACAAGTAGTCAAGTACTCAGTGACGGTCATTATCTGGCGGATTCGTGTGTGGCCTAGTGGGATTTGTTGTTGTAATTACTTTTCATTTTTGCAATGATGCATTTGGCCTGACTTTGTTTTGCGTACCACGCATACCGATCCTCTGCGATATTATTAATACTCGCACCTTTTTCTGACGTAATTCATTCTTATTTCAACGGTTGCATTGGTGCACTGTTGCTGGTGGAAAGAGATGCGGATCCAACAATGCATGGAGGCGCGCTCATGGGAGAACCAAACATTGCAAATTCTCCAAAGCCAAGAATTGGCCTTGTAACATTTGTAATCATCCAATTACCGATCATATTGTCTGAAATTGCGTGAGGAAGACAAAAATTTCAAGAACACGCAAAAGGGTTTTGCATCATTTCATTGATAGAAGAAACTGCTTACAATGGCACCGAGTACCTAATCCACATTGAGTGAGTCACAGAAAAAAAAAACTTTTCTTTTAAGCACGTTGTAACTTGCACCACAAAGGTAAGCATCGGTGATGCGGTGGTTTACTCACCTGCAGGGTTCAAACCCTGGTGCGCATAAATATTATGCATGTGCTCTTTTCAGTAGAAATTTTTAGTTAGGTATGGAATTCGTCCTGGTCATCTCTTTAAGCGTGTGCGGTGATGTGTGTGTTTCGTGTAATCGTAAAAACAAAAATAAGAACCTGTAAAGGCCACTTGTTTCAATGAAATGGTGCAAGATCCATTAGCTCTTATAATTTTATCCTCAATGGATTTCGTTATTGTGGAGATTATGGGTATCCCATATCTACACGGCGACGGTATTTGGATTGGGTACCGGATACTTAATGTAGATAGAATATCTTATCTGTATCTCGGGTTTGTTTCTTAACTTGTATATCAAGGAAACACCCTGAGACTTAGTCGGTTACGACTGTATTTTACCTGTATCTTCATATTCCGTTAGGAATATAGATTATCTTTTGTAATCCGGACTCCTTCCCATATATAAGGGGGGTCCGGGCGCCTCTAGGGGCATATGTTGATTTTCTCTAAATCATACAATCAATAACACACTCGGCGGATTCATCCCCGGACAGGAGTAGGGTATTACTTCTTTTATAAGAAGGCCTGAACCTGTATAAATCCTTTGTCTCCAAACCCATACACTTTTCCAGCTTGATAGCCACCCCCTTTTATTATTGCCGAAATCTAGTTTCGACAGTTGGCGCGCCAGGTAGGGGTAGCGTCAAGCTTTTCGCCGATCAGTGCAATGGGTCCTTTT
Organism: Oryza sativa Japonica Group; assembly: GCF_034140825.1. Lineage (NCBI taxonomy): Eukaryota > Viridiplantae > Streptophyta > Magnoliopsida > Poales > Poaceae > Oryza > Oryza sativa. Next base: position 28,755,052 of record NC_089041.1, on the reverse strand, counting down.
TCCGGCATCGACGACCTCGTCTTCCCACCCGGGCAGACGTTTCGGTTCGGCAGCCTCGACTTCATCACCAACAACTTCGGCAAGATTTCTCTCCTCGACTCGGAATCAGACCAGTCGGGAGAGAACCGGCTTTCGGTCCCGTTTGGATTCCCGAACGCGGCTGAAAGCTACTTCAAGACCATCTCAACCGAGTCGGCTTCAAACCACTCGGCCGAGATCGCACCTTCTCCAACGACACCAGATCAAGATGACGGGGCTTACCCACCAGTCCTGATGAAGCTCCCCGACGATTTAGCGGCCGTCTTCACCACGACAGCGTCTTCATCCCGTAGGCCTAGGCGGAAGTCGGCTTCAACACCGATTTCGCCTAGCTTCAGGGAAGTCGGCGTCATCCTCCAACCACTCGGCACGGTTTCGACGGACCAGCTGGATGACTACAACAGCTCTCCCACCGTCGACTCACGTCCTACTGACATCGTGGAGTACGACGAATTTAGTTCTCGATACAACGACTTCAACGACTTCGACGATTTCGACGGAAGCCTAGATGACAACTACACCCCTCTCTACTTTGGCGTTTTCATGGCCAATAATGAGACGGAGGAGCAACGCCAAGCCCGGGAGACCGAAGAACGACGCCGACTGGAGGAGGAGCATCAAGCACAAGAACAAGAACGGCTACGGCGCGAGCAGCAGGACCGTGAGCGGACAGCGAAGGAGGCTGAAGATCGACGTCAGCGAGCTTTGGAAGCAGGGCGCCGAGCGCGTGATCTCATCGGCCAGCAAGATGTCGAAGGGACACCGGTTTTCCGCACCCCTCAACAGAATGCGGTTGCCGCGATCACCCTTCTCGACACCCTCCTCAACCAAAACGAGCTCAATCAATCCGACCACGTCGTCAACATCTTGAATCAGACGAAGACCATGATTGCGGCAACGGTCCCAGTTAACTCCGAAAGCGTCCACACGCCGACTGGCAGCCGGGTCCCCCACTTCCGATCTCATGACTACCGTCATCCAAGCCTCAGCATTACTGGAGCAGGATCCAATCGCAGGAGCAGGGGCCACGACGAGCGGTCTGTTCACTCGCCTCCCGAACTTCATAGGGAGCGCCGAGTGGAACGGCCTCGCTCACCACCTCGTCGCCGCCCCATCGATCTTCGCGACACAATCATGCAGCGCCGAGCAGCTCGAGGCTATCATCACTCGCCGGATCGCCGCGACGACGACCTTGACGGAGTTGCAGCCTTCACCGACGACCTGCGTCGAGTGGATTGGCCAGCCGGCTTCAAACCGACTGGAATAGAGAAGTACGACGGTACCACTAATCCAGAATCGTGGCTTACCGTCTACGGTCTCGCAATCCGCGCAGCAGGAGGAGATAACAAGGCCATGGCGAACTATCTACCGGTGGCTTTAGCAGATTCCGCCCGATCTTGGCTCCATGGACTGCCCCGTGGTACGATCGGATCTTGGGCCGAATTACGCGACCACTTCATCGCCAACTTCCAAGGCACCTTCGAGCGTCCTGGCACACAATATGATCTTTACAACGTTATCCAGAAATCCGGAGAATCCCTTCGAGAGTATATCCGACGATTTTCTGAACAATGTAACAAGATCTCCGACATCACTGACGACGTCATCATCGCCGCATTCACCAAAGGGATTCGCCACGAAGAATTGGTCGGCAAATTCGGGCGCAAACCTCCCAGAACAGTCAAGCTCATGTTTGAAAAAGCCAACGAGTACGCCAAAGCCGAAGACGCCGTCACTGCATCAAAGCAGTCGGGTCCCAGTTGGAAGCCGAAAAATACGCCGGCCACGGGAGGAGGTGGAAGTAACAATCATAAGGACCGCAAGCGTAAGCCTGAGGAACTTGTTGCAACCGCCGCTCACTCTTCTCGACAGCGTTCGCGCGTCAACACCTTCGACAAGATCATGAACTCCCAATGCCCGCATCATCCAAACTCCAATCACGTGGCCAAAGAGTGCTTCATCTACAAGCAGTTCGCGGAACAGTACACCAAGTCTACTCGGAAGAACTCCGACGAGGAACAAAGCACGTCAAGGAAGAAGGACGACGGCGACACCCCGGCTGGATTTCAAGACCACCGCAAAGAGCTCAACCATATTTTCGGCGGCCCCATGGCTTATGAGTCTAAAAGGAAGCAAAAGCTGACCGAACGGGAGATCAATGCTGTTCAGCCCGACACGCCCCAATATCTTCGATGGTCAGAGATCGCAATCAGGTTTGACCGCTCGGATCACCCTGACCGAGTGGTCCACCCGGGGCGGTACCCCCTGGTACTAGACCCAGTGGTTCGTAATGTCAAGCTTCGCAGAACCCTCATTGATGGTGGCAGTGCACTCAATATCCTCTTCGCCAAGACTTTGGATGATATGCAGATCCCTCGCTCCGAGCTGAAACCGAGCAATGCGCCTTTTCATGGAGTAATTCCAGGATTATCCGCAACTCCACTCGGCCAGATCACTCTCCCGGTCACTTTTGGTACTCGGGAAAACTTCCGCACAGAGAATATCAGCTTTGAAGTTGCCGATTTCGAGACAGCATACCATGCCATACTCGGACGCCCGGCGTTAGCCAAGTTCATGGCCGTCCCGCACTACACGTACATGATGATGAAGATGCCTGGTCCCCGAGGAGTCCTAACCCTACGGAGCGACATCAAGCAAGCTGTCACATGCGACAAGGAGAGTTGCGACATGGCCCAAACCCGCGAGATGGCGTCTGCCCGAGAGGAAATCCGACTGGCTGCAACCACGGTGAGCGAAGGAGAAGTGCCCGCCGCCAAGATTTCAAAAAGTGGGGAAACCGAAGCCCAGACTAAAAAGATTCCCTTAGATCCTTCTGATCCTACCAAAACTGCTGTAATAGGCGCCGAGTTAGATTGTAAATAGGAAAGCGCGCTCATCACCTTTCTTCAAAATAATAAAGATATCTTTGCATGGAAACCTTCGGATATGCCCGGTATTCCCAGAGAGGTGATTGAGCACTCCTTACATGTCAAAGAAGACGCCAAGCCTATTAAACAACGACTCCGCCGATTTGCACAAGACAGGAAGGACGCGATCAAGGAGGAATTGACCAAGCTGCTAGCAGCAGGCTTCATCAAAGAAGTCCTTCATCCCGACTGGCTGGCAAACCCGGTTCTAGTTCGGAAGAAAACAGGGCAATGGCGCATGTGTGTTGATTACACTGACCTCAACAAGTCTTGCCCTAAAGATCCCTTCGGGTTGCCTCGCATTGACCAGGTAGTTGACTCAACCGCCGGCTGCGAGCTTCTCAGTTTTCTGGATTGCTACTCGGGGTATCATCAGATCCGACTGAAGGAATCCGACTGCTTGAAGACTTCATTCATCACGCCCTTTGGGGCATACTGCTACGTCACCATGCCGTTCGGACTAAAAAACGCAGGGGCAACTTATCAACGCATGATTCAGAGATGCTTCTCAACACAGATCGGCCGCAACGTTGAAGCCTATGTGGATGATGTAGTCGTCAAGACCAAGCAAAAGGATGACCTGATCTTGGATCTAGAAGAAACCTTCGCGAGCATCCGCGCCTTCAGGATGAAATTGAACCCTGAAAAGTGCACCTTCGGAGTACCGTCAGGGAAGCTGCTTGGCTTTATGGTGTCTCATAGGGGCATCCAAGCCAACCCGGAGAAAGTTACTGCTATCCTCAACATGAAACCGCCAAGCACCCAGAAAGATGTTCAGAAGCTGACTGGATGCATGGCGGCGCTCAGCCGATTCGTTTCAAGACTTGGCGAGCGGGGGATGCCCTTCTTCAAGCTACTGAAGAAAACAGATAATTTCCAATGGGGACCCGAAGCACAGAAGGCCTTCGAAGATTTCAAACAACTCCTCACCAAGCCACCGGTCTTAGCTTCACCACACCCGCAGGAGCCGTTGTTGCTGTATGTATCAGCCACCTCCCAGGTCGTGAGCACAGTCTTGGTTGTCGAGCGTGAGGAAGAAGGTCATGTCCAGAAAGTTCAGCGACCAATCTATTTCGTCAGCGAGGTCCTGGCCGACTCCAAAACAAGGTACCCTCAGGTTCAGAAGCTGTTATATGGTATTTTAATTACTACCAGGAAGCTGTCTCATTACTTTCAAGGTCACTCGGTAACGGTGGTCACATCATTTCCACTCGGCGATGTACTGCACAACCGCGAAGCAAATGGGCGGATTGCTAAATGGGCTTTGGAGTTGATGTCTTTGGACATATCATTCAAGCCCCGCACTTCAATCAAGTCTCAAGCGTTAGCTGATTTTGTCGCCGAGTGGACCGAGTGCCAGGAGGATACCCCCGTGGAGAAAATAGAGCACTGGACCATGCATTTTGACGGGTCAAAAAGACTTTCGGGCACTGGAGCTGGAGTGGTTTTAATTTCCCCGACTGGGGAAAGACTAAGTTATGTGCTTTGGATACATTTTTCGGCGTCCCACAACGTCGCCGAGTATGAGGCGCTCCTTCATGGGCTACGGATTGCAATTTCCCTAGGGATAAAGCGTCTAATTGTTCGAGGTGATTCACAGCTGGTTGTTAACCAAGTTATGAAAGAGTGGTCCTGCATTGACGACAACATGATGGCATATCGACAAGAGGTACGCAAACTGGAGGATAAGTTCGATGGACTTGAGCTCAGCCATGTTCTTCGACACAACAATGAAGCTGCCGATAGACTTGCGAACTTTGGATCCAAGCGCGAGGCAGCGCCATCTGATGTTTTCGTCGAACACCTTTATTCGCCGACGGTACCTCACAAAGATGCTACTCAAGTTGCGGACACTCATGGCATAGCTATGGTTGCAGCCGACTGGCGAGAGCCCTTCATACGATTTTTAACTTCTCAAGAGCTCCCTCAAGATAAAGACGAAGCCGAGCGGATTTCAAGGCGGAGCAAACTTTATGTTATGCATGAAGCCGAGTTATACAAGAAAAGCCCTTCAGGAATTCTGCAACGCTGCGTATCTTTAGAGGAAGGGAGACAATTGTTGAAGGACATACATTCTGGGATATGCGGTAACCATGCTGCAGCGCGCACCATTGTTGGCAAAGCTTACCGGCAGGGTTTTTTCTGGCCTACTGCAGTGTCCGACGCCGACAAAATTGTGCGCACATGTGAAGGTTGCCAATTTTTTGCCAGACAAATTCATCTACCAGCTCAAGAGTTGCAGACTATCCCGCTGTCTTGGCCGTTTGCGGTTTGGGGGCTCGACATGGTTGGCCCGTTTAAAAAGGCAGTCGGCGGTTACACGCACCTCTTCGTGGCCATTGACAAATTTTCCAAGTGGATCGAAGCTAAGCCTGTTGTCACGATTACAGCAGATAATGCTCGCGATTTCTTCATCAACATTGTGCACAGATTCGGAGTACCCAATCGGATCATCACCGATAATGGCACACAATTCACCGGCGGAGTTTTCAAAGACTTTTGTGAAGACTTTGGAATCAAGATTTGCTATGCCTCAGTAGCACACCCAATGAGCAATGGACAGGTGGAGCGAGCTAATGGCATGATACTTCAAGGGATTAAAGCTCGAGTTTTTGACCGGCTTAAACCCTATGCCGGCAAATGGGTGTCACAGTTACCATCAGTACTTTGGTCTTTGCGTACTACGCCCAGTCGGGCCACAGGCCAGTCACCTTTTTTCCTTGTCTACGGGGCAGAAGCAATGTTGCCGAGTGAAGTCGAGTTCGAATCTTTGCGCTTCCGTAATTTCCGTGAAGAACGCTATGAAGAAGACCGAGTGGACGACTTGCACCGACTGGAAGAGGCCCGCGAAGCAGCTTTGATTCAGTCAGCTCGGTATTTACAAGGGTTGCGACGTTATCATAATCGCAATGTTCGATCTCGTGCCTTTCTAGTCGGCGACCTGGTTTTACGGAAAATTCAAACCACACGAGATCGGCACAAGTTATCTCCTCTATGGGAAGGGCCATTTATTATCTCTGAAGTTACCCGGCCAGGTTCATATCGACTCAAGCGCGAAGACGGCACTCTCGTCGACAACTCTTGGAACATTGAACATCTTCGTCGTTTCTACGCTTAACTTTATCACTGTATTTCCCTATTTTTGACTGTCAAACATCAAGTTTTTTCCTTGAAGTTGTCAGTCGGGGGCTATCATCATAATAATGGAGTGTGATTTTTTTTATCAATTCAGTTTGCTTACTTGGTTTATCATTGCCTTGTTTGGTTTTTCTACTTAGTTTGCGAGGACTGAAAGTTTTTAATAGCTTCTTTGGGTTTTAGGCTCAACAAAGCTTAGCAAAAACTTTTAAGAAATCAAAAACTTCGCAAGAATCATCAAGCACAGCATAAATACACCAGTATTGTACAAATTGAGCCTCCATGTATTACATTCAAACTCAGTCAGAATCAGTCCTTTCATCATCAGAGTCTTCATTACTCGGCTGGAGGTCGTTGTTGCGAAATTGCTCCACAACATCACTCGCAATTTTGTCAGCCGCATTTTGCGCACTGCTGATAAGATCAAGGGCAGCTTCTTCACTTGTCCCGTCTGCAAATCCATCAATGGTGTCGACTTCAATTCTCGGGTACAAGGATTTTGTCATCGCCAAGGCCATGCCAGCTCCCATACTTCCAGCTTTCTTGATATTCTTGAAATATACTTCCGGAGCAACACTCAGCTTGTCAAATATTTCGGTTGCGTCGAGTGCACTTGGACCACCATTATTGAGGAACATGGCTTGGATAATTGGTGCAGCGGCATTGGCGACGTCATCCCTTGCTCCTTCAAGCCTCTTGATCTTACCAACCAGGACGTCAAATTGGGCTTGCGATTTTATTTTGCGATCTACAAAACACATTTATGATGAGGATTTATTGCATTATAAAGAGAGAAGCTCAGATTGTCTGCTAGCGGTACCTTCAACTTCCTTCAAGGCTGAGTCCCTTTGCGCAGCCAGTTCTGTCTTGTCTCTCTCCAGGGCTTCAATTTGCTTCGCCATCTGCTCCATCCTGGCGGCTTGCGCTGTTTGAAATTCAGATGGTTGAGGATACAGTTATGCCAGTTTAAACCGATAAAACGGATCTAGGGATTACCTTTTGATGAACCACTCAGCTCATAGTTTGAATCCTGGAGCTGAGCGATTCGATCCCTTAACTCCTTCTCCGTCTTCTTGGCGTACTCCTTGGCCTCATGTAGCTGGTCCCTAACCGCTTCAAGAGTTCCCAAATGAGGAACCAGCTTTTCCAAAGTTGTGGTCTTGGCCTCATTGCGAAGATGGATTCTCTGCATGATGGATCATGGTTCAGTTCTGCTAAAAAGAAAAACAAAGTTACCGAAGGCTGTCGCTCGGAAGACTTACATTTACAATACGAGTGGCCTCTCCAAGCGCTTTCTTCAGCTGGCACACTTCTTCATCTTCTTTTTGACGGTTTATGACTATACCGGCGGCTTGTGAGTTCTCGTCCCACCATTTGATCAAGATAGGAGGACGAGAGTCGTCGGTCGCCTTTATGCGAGGGATTTCTTCTCCGTCATCACCTGATGGTCCTGATGTGTTTCCAAGACATTAGACGGATACACTGAGGTTATTTAAACCACCGTTGTGTGAGAAGACAACTAACCTGAAAATGTACCTAGCTGAGCGTGAGGTGATCTTTGTTCTTTGCCTGGAGATCCAGCTATCGAGTCATTACCAGCTTCTGGCCCTTGGGAAGCTGTCGTCTGCGCTTCTACTTCAGGGATTTCTTGATCAGGGCCTGCGTCCGACTGGTTTCCAGTCGGGGGCTCTTGAGTTGTTGCTGCTTCAGTTGTTGCCGACTGGTTTCCAGTCGGCGGCTGGTCACTCGGATTGGCCTGGTCACCCGAAGCATGGGCGTCGGTCGGCTGGCTTTTGGCAGTCGGCTGGCTTTCGGCAGTTGGCTCGGGGTCTTTGGATATATTTTGCTCTGCCATGGCTGGATCGGGGTCTTTTCCAGATGGATCTATATCAGATGGTTTCCTGTAAAGTATTCTTTCAGAATTTAGCATCATTTTCATGAGAGAGCTTACCAAAGTGAAATCATACCGAGAGGTCTTATACCTGGAAGATGTTCTAATTTTTAGCATTGCGCGGCCGGCCAGTTTTTTCCTGGGCATGGTGCGCTTTGGGGGTTTATTAGGCGAGCCCTTATCCCCAGATTTATCATCATCGCCTTCATCGTCATCAAGCACCAGTTTCCTCTTGCGAAGACCCGTCTGACCAGTTGATTTGGAGGTCTGAGGTTGCGGATCTGGTCTGATCGTTGGCCCTCCACCTCCCTGAGCAGTGTGTTGGCGAGGAGACCGGCGCTGAGTGACTGGTGGATCTGACTTCATCAGTGCATATTCCTGAACAAGATGCTTCCATAGTTAGTCAATTCAGCATGAAGACAAAATTATGTTCTGATCATGGTTTGAAGATTTCCGATACATACCTGCGGAGGCGGATTGAATGCATTATATGGCACGACTGGCAGCTGGTGTGAGTAGCTGACGACAATTGCATTTGAGAAGATTTTATACATCCTCTCCTTCATGATTTTGAAATCCAGGGAATCTGGTTCTTCACGGTTAGGATCATGTTTGCCGTCGAACTCGAATGTTGTGCGGGATCTTTCCTTGATTGGCGCCAGTCGGCATTTGATGAAGTGCCGAGTGATCTGCTCTCCCTGTAAGCCTTGTTCTTTAAGATTTAACATACGATCCAACAACTCCAAGGCTTGTACTGCTTCATCTCCGATTGGAAGAGAGTTCCAAGTATCTTGGTACACTGGAGGAAGACAAGAGTACCCGGGGAGAGCAGGCTCGGGATTCTGAACATAGAACCAGTTTGCATGCCATCCTTTGTTCGAAGTCTTGAAGGGCATCGAGAAATATTTTTGACTCAGAGTTCCCCTTAGTTGGAATCCTGCCCCCCCGACTACACACGGTTTGTTCTTGTTTGGTTGGGGCTTGAGGAAGAAGATCCGGCGGAATAGGGCAAAGTGAGGTTTGATCCCCAAAAAGGCTTCACAAGCATGGACAAAATTGGCGATATGCACTATGGAATTCGGGTTTAGGTGATGCAAGCTGATTCCATCGAAATTCAAGATCCCGCGGAAAAATTTTGAGGTCGGAAGAGCAAAGCCGCCGTAGAAGAAATGCGAGAATACCACAATCTCATGAGTATCCGGAGACGGGAAAGCCTCACCGTGCGCTGGTCGCCACCCGATGATCTCCTTGGCAGGGAGAACGCCGTGCGCCACCATCTCCTTAAGATTCTCCTCCGTTACGTCGGATGACGCCCATTGGCCTTCGAAGCTTTCTATCTCTTCCGCCATTGGTTTCACTCAAATGCGTTGATTTGATTTGAGGGATGGCTTGGGAGAGGTGAGGGATTGAGGCTGTGGATCACGGGAAGGATTTTGATGCACTTTTCGGAGGTGGATTTGGCCGGAGTTGTGAACCCTAGTTCGCCGGCGCAGCTTTGCACTGTAGCAGGGAGTGGGGAAAATGGCGAGAGTTCCGGCGGGGAAGACGAAGCGTCGCTTGGATATAGGATTTTTCAGTTAAGGGTATCGGAGGTGCTAATGGGCCTAGGCCTGAACAGTACTTCAGCCCAATACTTTTAACAGCGTGGCCCATTGTGTTCCTTAGGGACTTAGGCATATTTTGCTTTGGCAATATTATGCGCACAACAGTGTTGCCCAATGCTGATCAAATCCTTTTTATGCGGTCATATAATTCTTTGGAATTATTGCAATGCAAATTAAAAAGGTACCCGACAGAAAGGCGTTATGCTATTTTTGCAAGCTTTTTTAGGCTACAAAAGCTGTTTGGGTTAACTAGGAATGACTTGTTTTTATTATAGTCATTTCCTTGGCGTGTTATATGCCTGTTTTCATGGTAAATAGTCATGGCCTAGGCTATTCGACTTATTTATTACCATAATCTTTATAATACTTGATGGGTAATCTTTAGAGTTTTTATATTCGGATGCCTGTCGAGTGTGTTCATTCGTGAACCTTTTAGAGTGTAAACCACTCGGATTTCTTTTATTATGGCTAAAAAGCAGTCGGCTAGCATGCCTATTTAGGCGCCGCGTATGCTTTTGTCATATAATGCACAATTGTGTTATTATTTTGTCTTTCAACTATATGTTTAGTTTGCTAACTAATCACATAGTTGGGGGCTACACCTAATTAGGTGCATCTATTCGATGCACCATATTTTTTATCTTTTCGCCCTTTACAGTCCACTCGGCAGGTTTTGGCTTGAAGAGTTTGAAGTGCTCGGATTATCATCTTTGAGAAGGCTATGATGGTCGACTGCAAAGGACTCGGGGGCTACTGTGGAGATTATGGGTATCCCATATCTACACGGCGACGGTATTTGGATTGGGTACCGGATACTTAATGTAGATAGAATATCTTATCTGTATCTCGGGTTTGTTTCTTAACTTGTATATCAAGGAAACACCTTGAGACTTAGTCGGTTACGACTGTATTTTACCTGTATCTTCATATTCCGTTAGGAATATAGATTATCTTTTGTAATCCGGACTCCTTCCCATATATAAGGGGGGTCCGGGCGCCTCTAGGGGCATATGTTGATTTTCTCTAAATCATACAATCAATAACACACTCGGCGGATTCATCCCCGGACAGGAGTAGGGTATTACTTCTTTTATAAGAAGGCCTGAACCTGTATAAATCCTTTGTCTCCAAACCCATACACTTTTCCAGCTTGATAGCCACCCCTTTTTATTATTGCCGAAATCTAGTTTCGACAGTTATGTCACTATAGTTACCAAACAAGTTTATTGGGCAAAGGCATTTTTTTTTACACGTCACTAAAGCAACACTAGCCTCTTCACCCCTCCAGCAAGACACCCACCCACTCTCTCTAGCTTACTACTAATATTTATATTACCAAATTAGTTTTATTAAATTAGTAATTAAATATATTTTTATAATAAAAATATCCTGGGTCGAAAATATTACTATTTTCCTATAAACTTGATTAAACTTGAAGCCGTTTGATTTTGACCAAAGTCAAAACATCTTATAACCTTAAAATGGAGGGAGTAGCTCCGAAGTCCGATCCTCTTCCACAGCCAAGGCGACATCAACAAGACAGCGATGCATCCATTGTTGAGAACTCGAGAATACCACCCCTAAGCACCACAATGCCAGAACCTAATCTGGCATATATTGGCACCATGCACCATTTCACTTAAACTTGAGATGATAAACGGATGATGAACAATGGTCATTTTATCATTTTGATAAGGAAAAAAAAATCTCCGGAGAAACTTTGGTGAGAGTGATTCAAATCTTAGACAAATTTTAGTGAATTCACAGCACATCGAACAAAACTCAATATAAATGGGCTTTCAATAGGAATTTGCTGAAATAAGGGATGTGCTGCTGGTTTCATCTTTTTTAAGTGTGTGTATAGGAGGCACATTCGCGAGGGTGAGTGTAGTGTTGCGTGTAGTGGTGTGTGTGCACGTTTATGTCTGTTGTGTAATCACAAATGTAGTGTTTTGGATTGGTTTTGCAAATTTAAAATCTACTCCTTCTATCCCATAATATAAGACGTGGACAAAGTTGGTATAATCTCTAAAACTAATCTTTAGCTTATATTTCTCATATACTATAAGGTTTGTAGCAACAAAATTATAACCATATGAAAGTAAATTTAAATCTCAATCTAATGATATAATTTTTAGCAAATAAAATTCATTTTATATTATACTAAGTGTTGGTTAAATTTTTTAAAGGTTGAATCTTGAAATACGTGCACGTCTTATATATTATGGGATGGAGGGAGTACATAAAAATGAGATTCCAAAAAAGTTGTACAATGAATAGATGGCTGAAATTTATTATAGTTAGGTGACCGATTAATCAAAGTGAAGAAAAAAACACTTCTACTTAAGTGATCGATGTCTATTTGGAAGGCATTTTGATGGCTGCGGCTTATAATTAAGTCGATAAAACGTGATCGAAAAAATGATAAATAATTTTATGGTAAGAAAACTATTTTTAGCAGGAAAAACAAGAAAAGAAATGCCAGCAACAATAACAACGAAAAACATCCCTAAGTAATTCTAGGCTTCTTTGGTTTGAAGCCAATTTCTGCTCTATCAAAATATTGATAGTGCTAAAATCTTAGTAAGTTTTGGTAATATCAAAATTTGTAGTATTGAATTTAAACTATTATAGGTAGAATTTGGTATTACTAAATTAAACATGCATTTACCATTATTGAAGTTACCAAAATTCAAAATTTTAATAGAGCAGCAAAAGATTGGCATCAAATGAAACAAGTCTTAAAATTTATTCCAACTCAAGAAAAACAAGACCTTCCTATGCGTGCACTCCAGTATCTGTTCTTGCAACTCATACAAGATGATATGTACATCTCGCCTCCGTGACCGTCCATCGATATATAGATGTTTTGATTTGATACAGCACGAACCTAAAATGTCCTTTAGCCTACGGGCTACGGCATGCAAACCAGACGAGTAGTAGGAGTAGCGTTTTGGTGTGGCAAAGCATCAAGGAGGAGGCAGTACGTCCATGCATGCAATGCAAGGGTACCTTCACTGGTGGAGAAACCATCTTTGGTCGGTCCACCAAATTTCACAATAATTCTGGTTGTATTAAAAACCGGGACTAAAAACATCTTTAGTCCCGGTTTAAAAGCTCAGAGGATTATTTTTATCCTTAGTCCCGGTTGGTAACACCAACCGGGAAAAAAGATCGATATAAGCTTTAGTCCTGGTTGGTAACACCAACCGGAAAAAAAATCAACATAAGCGGGGTGATTGCACGCGGATCGGATCAATACAATCTCCTCCTCTCATTTTTTAACTCATCTCCTCACAGAGTCACCCTTAACTCTTCCTCTCCCTCCTCCCTTCCTCTCCTCCTCTTCCTCCTCCCCACCTCCCTCTGCAACGGCGGGGCGCGGAGGGCCGGCCCGCGCGGTGGCGCGGTGCGCGGAGGGCTGGGCGAGGCGGCGCGCTGGTGGCGGGCGTCCTCGCGGCGGTGGCCGGGGACGCGGCGGGCGGCGGCTGCCGGCCGGCGCGGCGGCGCGGCGGCGCGGCGCACGGAGGGCCGGGCGAGGCGGCACGGCGGCGGCCGGCTGCCGGCGAGGCGGCTGGCCGTTCGTCTTCTTTCTTTCTTTTTTCTTTTTTTTTTGAGAATCTGTGATTCGGATATGAGATGATTTGTGTGTGATGTGAATATGTGATGTATTTGTGATTAATTTTGTAGAAGTTGTGATGTAATTTTTTTAAGATTTTGTGATGTATTTAGAGATATTGATTTGAGAATTTGGAGACTATTCGGGGATGATTGATTTGGGATTTTGGGATGGGATAGAGTGAATCAATATATTAAAAACAATGAAGAAAAGAATAGAATAAAGTAGCAACCGGATCTAGCCTCTTTAGTCCCGGTTGGTGTTATCTTTAGTCCCGGTTGGTAACACTAACCGGGATTAAAAATGGATTTTTACTCCCGGTTTTTTCACCCGGGACTTCCCGGATTCGTAGTCCCGGTTGGAAAACCGGGACTATATGGGGGTTACGAACCGGGAGTAAAAACTCCTTCTCCACCAGTGCTTTTCCTCTTATCAGGAGTACAAATATATTCTCTTCGTCTAAAAAAGCCCATCTAGTATTACGAATCTGAATATACGTATATCCTGATCCATAGTAGTAGGATATATATGTCACATTCAATTATAGATTTTTTTTCATAACACGAGTTAGGTGGTGTTTGGATCACATGGACTAATTTTAGTCCCTGTCACATCGGATGTTGGGATATTAATTATAAATATTTAATGTAGATTAATGATAAAATTCATTCCATAACTCTGGACTAATTCGCGAGACGAACATGTTGAGCATATTTAATCCATAACTAGCGTATGTGATGCTACAGTAAACATACCATTAGTTTTGTCTCGTAAATTAGCTCTGATTTATATAATTAGTTTTATAATTAATCTATATGTAATACTTTAAATTAGTGTCAAAAATCTGATATGGCATGGACTAAAGTTTAATGCTAGGAGTAGGACGTCGACGTTCCGAACAACTAAACGAGATGAAATGAAGCCATGGAGCAGAAGAAAAGCAAGAGCAAGGTGACACGCAAAGGCACGATCGAATCGATCTCGCCGATCTCCATATGCGTGTCTCCCGGGGGTCCGATCGAGCGCGAGGGATTCGCGGGCGCGCGATCTGACACAATTTACAGTCGCCGTTGCAATTTTACCTGCAGAGATCACTAGCTGTCGTCCAGCTCCTTGTTGTGATCTCATACGCCTACGCGATGTCACATGCATGCATGCGTACATGCAGCCAGGCCAGCCATGGATGCATGGTACGTACTCCAGCTCAGCTTCTGCAGATCAGAGATCGCGCCATGCTCTGAATTCTGTAAACGCGATCGGTGTACTGGGCTACCAGCTGGGTGCAGGCAGGTACATGCAGTCGTGCAGGTCTCAGTTTCAGGCCTGTTTAGTTTCTAAACAAAAAAAACTTTTCATCTGTTACATCGAATGTTTGAACACATATATAGAGTATTAAATATAGAAAAAAATTCTAATTATACAGATTACGTGTAATTTGTTAGACGAATCTTTTAAGCCTAATTACTACTTGATTTGATAAAATGGTGCTACAGTGAATATTTGGTAATGAAGGATTAATTAAACTTAATAAATTCGTCTCGCAGTTTACAGGTGAAATATATAATTTATTTTGTTATTAGTTTATGTTTAATACTTCAAAATGTGTCGTACATTGTACATATGACACGCCAAAACTTTTAAGAGGCCTCACACAAGTGGAGCCATGACAATATGACATGGAAGCAAAGGGCGTGATTGGGTGAAGCGACGGTGGGGGTGTGCAGGCGCCGTGCGTGAGTGGAATTGAAGTGCATGCGTCAACCGAACCTGACATGCATGAAGGGCATGCAGGCCTGACTGGTGGACGTACGTCTGCGTCGAGTCTGTCGGTCTAGTGTGCAGCCATGGGTAGCGAGAACGCCATTGCGTCGGCTTTTGCAAAAGCCATCGATCGAGCTGGGAGTTGGGATGTGAGAGCGAGAGAGACGACGGCCGTCCCGTGATCGTAGCTAGCTCCTCGTTGCTTGCTTGCGGCGATGGCCTAGTAGAGGTCGTACTATGCGCGCGGACGGACGCCACGCAACGCAAGCCCGCTGTCAGTAGACGTCACCCGGTCGCGTGCATAGATATGCAGCGGAAGCTCCCGGTGGACCCGCCGTATCCGTGCTACCCCACTGCAGAAGCCTGTGCCAACTGCCAAGTGCACGCTCCAACTCGGGCTTCCGGTCTCTCAGTCATGATCGATCACACGTACGTGACGTTACCAGGCCGCCCGAGGCTGCGTCTTGCCACCAAACTAGTCTGCGATGGGCTGAGGAGTAATGGGCTCTCCGTTCCCGTGGTACAGCGGTTTGTGTGGGCGCGTCCACGGCCCACACTAGTCTACCACTACTGTGTCTAACAGGGCCGCTTCCCGTGGTCGATCTTACCAGGCCGAGCGCGAGCCTCGTGGAAAGCGTAGCCACTCGCCAGCTAGAGAGGGTCTAACGTTCCACGAAAACCGATCGAAAATCACGAAATTTTCGAGATTTGAACGTGGAACGAAAGAAGATTTCGAGTGAAATCTTAAATATCTTTTTGAAAATTTAAATTTGAAACAGTAATTTTTTAAATTCTAACTAAAATTATCAAATCATCGGATCGGGGTTTGGCGTTCAACCAGAGAGGTGAACTCATCAAGGTTCACTTCAGTTCGTTCAGTCAGGTTGCAGGTTGAAAACCTTCTGCTCTCGTAAATCGGCTTATGAAAACGTTGAATCGAGCGTGCTCAACTGGTTCGGCCCGGCTCGGCGATGGCGGCGGCGGCGGCACAGGGCGAGCGGCCGGACCTGGGCAGCCTGGTGGACGAGCTCTGCGCCACGGGCCGCGCCGCCGAGGCGCACCACCGCGTCTCCCTCCTCTTCCTCTCCTCCTCCTCCGCCGCCGTGCCGTCCCGCCACCTCGACGGGCGCGCCGCCGATGGCCTGCTCCGCCGCCTCCTCCGCGCCCGCAAGCCGCTGCTCACGCTCCGCCTCCTCCAGGCCGCGCCGCCCGCCGCGCTCGTCCCCTCCCTCCCCAACTACAACCGCCTCCTAGCCCTCCTCTGCGGCTCCTCGGCCCCGCTCCTCCTCGTCCTCCTCGCCCACCGCCTCCTCCTCCGCATGCGCGCCGCCCCGGACGCGGCCACCTACGCCGCGCTCCTCGACGGCTACGCCCGCATCCCCGACCCGCGCGCCGTCCGGAAGCTGCTCGACGAAATGCCACGCCGCGGGGTGGCTCCCAGCTCACTCGCGCGCAGTTACCTCGTCAAGGCCTTGCTCCGCAGCCGCGACGTCGACGGGGCTATGGCCCTTGTCGACAACCATCTCTGGTCTAGCATGGAGCGCAGCAACGGAGAAGACCAGGAACTGAAGAATGCCGCGTTCGCCAACCTCGTGCAATGCCTCTGCATCGAGGGGTTCTTCCACATTGTCTTCCGAATTGCCGAGGAGATGCCACAGCAACGGTGCGGTGTTGCCGACGTGTTTGCCTACTCTCAGATGATTGACTCCCTTTGCCGGTCTGGGCAGCACCATGGTGCATCCAGGATAGTGTACATCATGGGGAAGAGGGGCATGTATCCAAGCACCGTCTCCTACAATTGCATTGTTCATGGGTTGTGCACCAGCCAGAAGCCTGGGGGGCGCTTGAGGGCGTACCAGCTAGTGATGGAAGGCGTGCGTTTCAGGTATCACCCAAGGGAGGTAACATACAAGGTACTAGTTGATGAGCTCTGCCTGGAGAATGAGCTCGCAAAGGCCAAGGATGTCATGGAACTGATGCTGAAGGTTACTCCTGATGATGACACCAGGACTAGGATATACAATATGTTTCTTGCAGCACTCCGTGTTGTGGACAACCCAAGTGAGCAGCTTGATGTGCTAGTGTCCATGCTGCAGGAAGGATGCAAGCCCGATGTGATCACCATGAACACTGTCATCCATGGTTTCTGCAAAGTTGGAAGGGCCCAGGAAGCCAGGAGGATTGTAGATGACATGCTGAATGGGAAATTCTGTGCTCCAGACGTTGTGACCTTCACCACCCTCATATCCGGATACCTGGGTGTAGGTGAGTTTGCAGAAGCCCTGCATGTACTGTCCACTCTGATGCCCAAGCACCAGTGCTTGCCTAATGTTGTCACTTACAATTGTGTCCTCAAGGGACTGCTCAGCCTTGGGCTACTTGACAGAGCAATGGAGGCCCTTGAGGAAATGAAGTCCAGTAACGTCATTCCTGACTCCGTGACTCACACGGTAATGATCAAAGGGTTCTGCGATGCTGGAGAACTAGAGAAGGCAAAGTCATTTTGGGACAATGTTATCTGGCCATCTGGAATGCATGATGATTATGTGTACAGCGCGATCTTCAGAGGCCTCTGTAAACTAGGGAAACTAGAACAGGCATGTGATTTCTTATATGAATTGGTGGACTCTGGGGTTGCACCTGGTGTCCTGTGCTACAACATTCTCGTCGATGCTGCCTGCAAGCAGGGATTGAAGAAGCTGGTTTATCAGTTAGTGAAGGAGATGAGAAGGAATGGCATATCACCGGATGCTGTTACTTGGAGGATTATTGACAGATTGCACCTCTACAGCGATGAAAAACAGGATGGGGAGCTCCAGATGTCCGCTACTGATGGGGATCCAAGTTCTGCGGATGACACAGTAGATACCCTCATTTCAAATAGAGATGAGAAGCATACGCCGTCATTGCCATCTAAAACATCCAAATTTGGGACGGTGGTGCGTGACGATAGCAGCAAATGTGAGGAAGAAGAGGTTGACTACTCACCATGTGCTAGTGAGGATCCACCAAATATTATTGAACCTGCCAAAGAAGAAGCATGTCCAATGAATAATTCAGGCGCTGGTACCACAATGGGCAACAGGGGTATGACTAGGGAAGAAGGCCTTATGAAGCCAGATAAGCAGCCTTTGAAAAGAGAGCTGCTGTCTAGAGTGGCCAGAAAGGTGTTTGGACTGTTATAGAAATTGCTAGTGATTTGCTTATTTTTCGCTCGCGAGATTAGTTAGCAAAACAGCATCAAATGAGAACTGAAATGCTTCATAGTAATATTGTATTGGTACTTGTTCTGTAAATTATTTATGACTTCTTAGAGCAAATGTAGCTACTGAAATATATATCAGATTTTGCTGTCAAAGCTTGTGAAACTCTGAATGATATGAATAATTTTTTAGCCATTTCAGAGAATTCTAGGAAATGTCGAAGTCTTCTCTCACTTCTCTGCTGACTCTCTGGTCTAGTTTCCAACTTGTGCAAATGATCGCCTTGTCTACCTTCAACTTTTGCAAATAGCTGACTCTCTGGTCTAGTTTCCAACTTTTGCAAATGATCGCCTTGTCTACCATCAAATTTTGCAAATAGCAGCAATAGCAGTGACTCACCAAACTGCTTGGTTCAGATTATGGTAGCAAATTTAGTTCAGATTATGCTAGCAGTGACTCGGCATCTTGCAGGCATCAGGCATGTCAATAATGGAAAAGTACTGCCCAGGTCCCAGGAACGAGGGATCTGCCAACCAGCCAACAAAAACCTGATGAAGTAATTTTGGAGTGTGGCAACTGCAAGGGAAAGAGCATAAGCTAGCAAGCAGAACCTTGATAGAACGAAGGTGATTCAAGTATACTTGCAGAATCTATTCTTCACCTTTCTCGTTAAACCTACAACTGTGCCAATTTTGACTTCATCCAAACAAGTTCACGAAGGACTTTCAAACTACCAGACACCAAGCATCAACTCCACAACAGAATCCTGACGCAGCTGGAGATTATACAAGTTCCACACAGGTATTGCGAAGCAGCAGTAATAAACAAACCGACCGATTCATGTAAAACACGATAAGAAGTCACCATACTGCTTTTCTAGGTTCACAAGTCATCATTAGCAGTAGGCACTCTTGAAGTTGAGGCGACCAAATATAAGGATTCTTCAAATTAACCATCCAAGTTGACCACAGCATAACATAACATGGATTGAATAACTAGAGGTACTAAGATGAAGTATCAAAATTCAACAACTCCAAAACTAAGATATATGTGGAATACACTCTAGTCTTCCTCCTCGCCCTCGTTCTCAGCAATGTTGAAGTATCTGAGCTCATAGACATTGCGGTCCTTGTTAGCCGCAATAACACGTAGCCAGTCCCGCACATTGTGCTTCTTCAAGTACTTCTTGGTCAAGTACTTCAGATACCTGAAAAAAATGGGGAAAATAAACTGATCAGATTAAACTGAAATACAACAAAGGTCACAGACAAGAAGTTCTTTTTGGATGATCAATCAGAATCTAGATATAATTGGATGTCCAATAAAATGTTCACAAGAATTCAGATATGGAATTTGACAAAACGGTACATGCAATTTATGTTCAAATTGTAGAGGCTAACAGGCCCAAATTTCTAAATACTGATCATAACACATGGAAACCATGCTAGACTGTACATTCCACTGTCACACTTGAAGATTTTCAACCACCTAGCAATACTATCACACAATTACTCACTTGGGAACTGAAACGATTCAAATAACTGCAGTTGATCCATCCAGCAGTAAACGAGGTAAAATTATGACACGGTATAGTTAGCAATACTCTAACTAACTAGTTCACTAATGTGCAATGAAGAAAGGGAAAATTTTGTAAACAAGAAATCATTATAATTCTCTACCTAACTAGTTAACTAGTTATTGTTAACGAGCTTGCAGGTAGTAGAAACGCTGTAACAGATTAACTAAACGCATTATAAATTATAAAAGCTCCATATCAGAAAACGTAGTACAATTTACAACAGTAAAAATGGACCGAAGTCAATAGCATCTACAGATAAAGCTGTAATAATATACCAACAAGAAATAACCTTTACACTAACATGAATACACAGAAACTGAAATGACCAGATCTACAAACAGAACATCACGAGGCCGTAGAGCACGGGGGGACTTGAAGCGTGTGCTATACCTCTTGGAGAAGGCCCCGTCGGAGGTGACGGTGACCTTGGTCTTGTCGCGCGTGACGGTGACGGAGTCGCCGAGGTTCCCGGCCTTGCCGCCGGCGACCTTGATGCGCTCCTGCAGGAACTTCTCCAGCGACGCGATCTCCATGATCTTGTCCTCCACGGGCTTGGAGCAGTCGATCACGAACGAGACGGAGCCCTTCTTCTTGCCGCCCGCGCCGCCCTTCGCCGCCACCGCCACGCCGCGCGCCATCTCGCCCTCTCGCCGCCGCTTCGCGCTGGTGGAAGCTTGGTTGGGGGTGTGTGGCGGCGCAGAGGCGGCTAGGGTTTACCGGGGCGAGGGGAATGGGTGCCCGCGCGCTATATATAGGCCTAGTGGGCTGCCATTCTCGTGCCTCGAGTTCGCGGGCTTAACTGTTGGGCCTGATCTACATTGGGCTTGGTTCATAAAGGCAAAGTGGGCTTATAGATTGGCCCAACTATAGTATACTATCTTTCAGTGTTTTGGCCCAACTAGAATAGCTGAATCATATCAATTGTGTTGGGTTTTAGCCCATTCTCGGATAAAATGACGGACGATTTGTTTCTAGTAGCTCTCCTTTTTTTTCATCAGGAAAAGAGAGTTTTATTTATTAAGTAACATTATTACAATCTTTCTACAAGTATTGCATAACACAAGTAACAGCATTATCTTGCTGCAAGCTCATTTTAAACTTTTTTTATAATTATATAGCTCGTTTTAATTGCTGGGTACAACTCAGCCTACATACTGCTACTGGCTCGATGCAAAAAAGGCAAAGTTTTTCCCTAAAAAAAAAAGGCAAAGTTCATTGCAACCAATGGTATAACCGTATAACATAATCATAATCGCAGAGTATGTTCCTTCTTCAGTCAATAAGAGCATAGCTCTGTTCAGTGTCATACTATCATCTACTCCTACTCTCTGGTTTGCATTAGCAATAAATAAAATAAGGCCCCCTTTGATTTAAAAGAAATTCATAGGAATTTCAGGGCCCATTTGAATCAAAGCATTTATATAGGAATTTTATAGGATTCAAATCCTATAGGAAATTTTTCTATTTGGTCCTTTGATTCAAAGGATTGAAGCTTTCCAAAACCTATGAAATTCCTATGGAATGGCAACATTTTACACTTCAATTCCTGTCAGAATCTTGTGTTTTTCCTATTCCTCCGTTTTTTTCTACCCTGCGATTCAAAGGGGCCCTTAGAGGATTTCATTCCTATAGGAATTTTTCCTATATAGCCCTTTATATCAAAAGAATGGATTTTATGAAATCCTATGAAATTCCTATGGATTGCCTAATGCCATGCAAGTTTTAGGGCCCCTTTGAATCAAAGGATTTATGTACGAATTTCATAGGATTCAAATCCTATAGGAATTTTTCCTATTTGGCCCTTTGATTCAAAGGATTGAAGCTTTTCAAATCCTATGAAATTCCTATGGAATGGCACATTGCATGTGGATTTTGGAGGAAATTTAGCAAGAGCTCCTACCTCTTGGAAAATTTCCTTTGAGCCTATCTCTCTCATCTGATTCCTGCGTTTTTCTTGCGCTCCAATCAAACGACCATTCCTGTGTTTTTTCCATGTTTCGTAATCCTCTGTTTTACACTTCAATTCCTGTCAGAATCCTGTGTTTTTCCTATTCCTCCCTTTTTTCTACCCTTCGATTCAAAGGGGCCCTTAGAGGAATTCTAACATGAGGTAAAACCTCTTGGAAACTTTCCTTGTTAGGCCCCCTTTGATTCAAAGGAAATTCATAGGAATTTTAGAGGATTTCATTCCTATAGGAATTTTTCCCACAAAGCTATTTGAATCAAAGGAATGAATCCTATGAAATCCTATGAAATTCCTATGGAATGCCTCTTCCCATACAAGTTTTGGAGGAATTTTAACAAGAGGTAGAACCTCATGGAAGAAATCCTTTGAGTCTTTATCTCTCCTCAAATTCCTGTGTTTTTCCTGCAGTCCAATCAAACGGTCATTCCTATGTTTTTCCTGTGTTTTGCAATCCTCTGTTTTATACTTACATTCCTGTCAAAATCCTATGTTTTTCCTAATCCTCCATTTTTTCATTCATGTGATTCAAAGGGGCCCTAATTAAAATTCCTCCAAAGGGAAGAGGCATTCCATAGGAATTTCATAAGATTCCATTGGGTTCATTCCTTTGATTCAAAGGGTTTCGTAGGAAAAATTCCTATAGGAATGAAATCCTCTAAAATTCCTATGAATTTCCTTTGAATCAAAGGAGGCCTGAGTCTTTATCTCTCCTCTAATTCCTGCGTTTTTCCTGCGGTCCAATCAAACGACCATTCCTGTATTTTTTCTGTGTTTTGCAATCCTCTATTTTACATTTACATTCCTATCAAAATCCTGTGTTTTTCCTATTCTTAGGGCCCCTTTGAATCAAAGGATTTATGTACGAATTTGATAGGATTCAAATCCTATAGGAAATTTTCCTATTTGGCCCTTTGATTCAAAGGATTGAAGCTTTTCAAATCCTATGAAATTCCTATGGAATGGCACATTGCATGTAGATTTTGGAGGAAATTTAGCAAGAGCTCCAACCTCTTGGAAAATTTCCTTTTGAGTCTATCTCTCTCATCCGATTCCTGTGTTTTTCCTGCGCTCCAATCAAACGGTCATTCATGTGTTTTTCCTGTGTTTTGCAATTCTCTATTTTACACTTCAATTCCTGTCAGAATCCTGTGTTTTTCCTATTCCTCCGTTTTTTCTACTTTGCGATTCAAAGGGGCCCTAAGCGGCCCTAAAAGGAGTAATATTTTCTCATTCCTGCGATTTAAAGGGGCCCTAAAAGGAGTAATGTTTAGTACTCCCTCCATCTCAGAACGTGACAAATTTTAGTTATGAATCTATTACAGTGTATCGCTAGATATATAGGTGGGTGATCATAGCTGCAACCGTTTGTGAGTCTGTCCATGAGAGTGGCGGGGATGTTGAGCCATCGGTTTCAGAGCAAGAGTGACGTGCAGGTCACATCTCCCCGATATCGATTCTGAAACTTGGTGATATTTGAGCACGACAACAAATCAAGGTCCATGACACTTATTTACTTTAGTGCAATTTTGGAGAACAGTAACATAATTCGGCCAGCCTTTCACATATGACAATGTATTACTGCTGAGTTAATCATCGTCATCGCAAACACAGAACGAAGTAACACATGCATTCTCCTTGATTGACAAGTTCCACATAACGAAAGCACGTAAAACAACAGAACGAATAACTTACAGCTATCATGCATTCCCCCAAAAAGAGAGTAAAACATCGGACATGTAAAAACGCAAAACTAAGAAATAACAGGGCGATCTCGTGCTGCATCCCAGCTACCACTCCAGCGACGACCTACATATATCTTGTATCATGCTTGCTTAATTCCGCAGCATAGATAAAATATTCAACTCCTACAAACATGAGCTTGCGTATTGGTTCGATTCTGACGCGATCCCATCCCCATTCTTGCAATGCAGCCATTCATGGATCTATCAGTCACCACTCACCAGTACTGCTAGCTGCTGCTCCTGCTTCTTCTATGCTGGTAGTACTGTGTATATCTTGATCAACTTCTACAGAAAATGCCGGTGAGATAAGATCGATCGAGTTCAGATTCAGATTCAGTTGTCGCCGGCGACGGAGTGGGGCTTGTGGTCGCCGAAGATGCGGTCGCGGAAGTCCTGGACCATGAGCGGGAGGCCCTTGTGGAGGGGGATCTTGGGCTCCCAGCCGAGGAGCTCCTTGGCGCGGCTGATGTCCGGCTTCCGCTTGTGCGGGTCGTCGGCGGTGTTCGGCCTGAACTCGATCCGCGCGTTTGGGTCGATGGTGTCCTGCACCACCTTGGCAAGCTCCAGCATTGTGAACTCCCCTGGGTTTCCCAGGTTGAATGGCCCTACGTGCTCCCCTTCCATCAGCTTCATCAACCCCTCCACCTGCACACACAGATCAGTTCACGGATCATTCATCGTTTGATGATCAGTTCGTCAATTCGATCGATCTCGCAGGAACCCAAATGATTCTTCTGTAACAAATTCATCTGTAGCAATCACTAGCTACGAGAAGAAAGTCGTTCGTGCCGGTTGCGTGCCGTTGTGAGCACGGACGACGGCAATATATGTACTTCTCCTGCTTGCGCGACAGGATGCACTGTTGCAGTTGCTGGCTGCTTAATTACCAACATAGATGATGCATGATTGCATAGATAGCTAGTAGTAGTAGTATAGTACATCTTTTACTGTCGCGACTAATTAGCAGCCGATTGTGTTGAAATCTAGGACGAATTATTGAGCTAACCATATGTGCAAACATGTGCTTCATTGAAAGTAGTTTGAAGAAGTAATATATTGACTTGTGGTGGTGCATCTGAAAGGGACTGCTTACCAGATCGGAGACGTACTGGAAGCTCCTCGTCTGCTTACCGTCGCCGTACACCGTCAAGGGCTCCTTCCTCAGTGCCTGCACAACCATTACCAACAATTCAGTGTCACCAGATATAAACTTCACACTTCACATCCATTGAGTAATTGTTCAGTTATTATGATGGCTAATTCGTGTCAACACCTAGTTGATCACCCATACACGCGTGTCAAAGGTTGCAGCTGTAGTTTTGCGATTGCGGCAATTGAGTGGGGTGTGTGTTCGTGTCAGGTTCTGAAGCTAAAGAAGAGTTAATTAGAACGTGATCTCCACTTGCTAATTTCGCTCTAGTTTCTGCCAATGCACCATTGTCGTGCAGCCACTCACACATCTGCGTGCAAGTCCCAAGGTCTTGGCTGACTTGGGATGGATTAACAAGCCACCACTTGGGCCACTCTTGATCCTCTCTGTCCCCTACCAAACCCCAGAACTGACCATCTTTCCAAGGTACTTGGGACTTGGGAGTATCAGGTATGGTAAAAACTAATATCTCAGCTCACAAGAATCAGTTTCAGGACTGGTCTAATTTGGGACAAATTAATTGTATGTCTCGCGTGGATCTAGATCTAGGAAGGCCGAAGGCTTGAATAGTGGAGTATTATACTGTAGAAGCCTGACAAAATGGCGAGTAAAGCGGGTAGAGAGGAAACGTGTTGAACAGTGCGTGCGTCCATGAGCACGCAGTTTCCTTTACCTGGGCGACAAAGTTGCTGACGACCCGGCCATCGTCGATGCACATACGGGGGCCGTAGGTGTTGAAGATCCGAGCAATCCTCACCTGCATGCATGCACGCCAAATAATTAACATAAAGCAATTAACTAATCCGTATTCAGTAACTGATCACTTTCTCTAATTGGATTAGTTTAAGTTAAGTTAATTAGCTTTCTGCTCATGACTACTAGAGACTTAGCTAGACATTAATTATAATACTACTGGTAGTACTATTAACTACTAATTGTGTTTTACTTTGGTTTCCAGTAAAGTTGAAGAGGCGGATGAGTGATGAAGAAATGATTAAAGGAGCTGAGATGAGCACAACCAATTAACCTCGAGGTTGGCGCCACGGTGGTAGTCCATGGTCAGTGTCTCCGCCGTCCTCTTCCCCTCGTCGTAGCAGCTTCTCACCCCTGCACACACATCCATGGATGATGGATCATTCGTTCAGTCGAAGCAACGAAACCAAATGTAGTACGGCCATGGGCATCAATGGCGAGAAGGTACGTATACGTACCGATGGGGTTGACGTTGCCCCAGTAGGTCTCGACCTGGGGGTGCTGGAGCGGGTCGCCGTAGACCTCGCTGGTGCTGGTGAGGAGGAAGCGGGCGCCGACGCGCTTGGCGAGGCCGAGCATGTTGAGGGTGCCGACGACGTTGGTCTTGATGGTCTTGACGGGGTTGTGCTTGTAGTGCACGGGGGACGCCGGGCACGCCAGGTGGTAGATCTGGTCCACCTCCAGGAGGATCGGCTCCACGACGTCGTGCCGGATCATCTCGAAGTTCGGGTTGCCGGCGTGGTGCAGCACGTTCTCCTTCCTCCCCGTGAACAGGTTGTCCACCACCATCACGCTGTCGCCGCGCGCCAGCAGCCGGTCCACCAGGTGGCTCCCCACGAACCCGGCTCCCCCCGTCACCACCACGCGGAGCCCCTTCTTCTTCAGCCCCAGCGGCACGCGCGCCCCCGCCGCCGCCGCCGCCACGCCGGAGTACTGCCGCACCGCCAGCCCCGCCGCCGCCAGCCGCGCCGCGCCGCCGTTCATCACCTCGTGGCGGCCTCCGTTCCCCGACGACGGAGCCGCCAGGAGGAAGACCAGCGACGCGATGGCCATGCCGACGAGCGCGAACACCAGCCGCTGCTCGGCGAGCAGATACCGCAGCGGGCCGAGTGGTGGCTTGTGCGGCGGCTTGGCCGATGATGAGTACCCGGCGGCGGCCATCACGCCGCAGCCGTCAACGTCACCCGCGGCCGGCTGCGCGTCGTGGCCGCGGCGGTAGATCAGCTCGGAGGAGGAGCCCGCCATGGATCAAGAACGAGCCTCCCCTCTCGTGACTCGTCGTCGTCGGAGTCGCGGATGCGGAGGGAGAAGAGAGAGCGCGTGCGTGTGCGTATTTGAGGAGGTCTCGCGGGAGTTGATCAGTTGAGGGCTTGAGGCTTGGGCGACGGCGCCGTGGGCCGTTCGATCGGATCGGCGCGCCGCCGAGGGGCCGCCACGTGGCGCCGTGATTGGCTCCGTTTCGCGGCACACCTCGCCCCTCGATGTGGTCAGATTTGCCTCGCATTGCCACCCTGCTTGAGCCTTTTTTTATTGATTCTGACTGCCACTGGTTAATACTCCTTCCGTTGCATAAAAACCAATCTAATACTGATGTAATATATTCTAATACTATAAATTTAAATATATATTTATTTAAATTTATTATGCTAGAATGTGTCATATCCCATCCTAGATTCGTTTCTTTGGACTGAGGGAGTATCTGCGTACCAAGCGTGCGTGTATCGCTGGAATTACCGGGAGTGACAGTCGTGGTGCCCAACAACGCATCACTAATTTTTAGCGACTTATGCTTTTAGCATTTTGGTTTTGTTATCTTTGCATGTGATGTTATTGGTGTCCATTTGAAGTCTCAGACAGATAATCTTCAATCTTCAGTTTATCATCTTTCGTATAACCCGCTTAATTTTCACCATTTTGCAGACGCTACCTTGCACCATTCAAGCCAATGCGCTTGGAACCGCACAATTGTCAAGCTGCCAATTCATCTGCTGTCAATATCCAATAAGAAAAGAATGCCATATGAGCAACAACTTGGTAGATTAGTCATTAGTCTGCTGATTACACGATCATTGAGGATATAATACAATCCGTACTCTGTCCGTTTTGTAGCTTTAAATTCCATGGAAATGTAATCCAGTCGCTACTGGGTAAATGGAGACATTGGGACGTTGAAATGTGGGGGAATACTAGCTAGAATGGACCACTCCTACACTCCTTCGTGGCAGCGACTGAACTGATTACAACGGCAGAGAGGAAGGAAACATCTTTGTCTGTTTCAGAATTCAGTATCTGTATACGATCTGCGAGTTTTTGGCAATACTGAACTGTTGCACCTGTACTCCTCGTGAGGTCCACAAATTTTTGAAAAGAAGTGAGGTCCACTAATTGGCTCTTCACAAAGAAGCTACCCTACATCTAACTGTATTTTATCCTTTTATTTAGAACTAACTGTATTTTATGTTAACAGCTATGGACAGAGTCGCAGCACCTGCAATCAATTAGTAAGTGCTAGTACAAGGTGTTTGATTTTACCGGTGCAGATAAGTCGGTGCAGTGCAGAGGTGGGATCTCTGAATAATCATCCAACGTGCTCAGATGCTTACAGTTGCATACGGGGAAGGTTGCATGCAGGAGGGGGTACGCGTCACGGTCCAAACTGGTGAAGGGCTCAAGGCTTTGATTAGCTTCGATCTCAACAACATATCATCTCGAAGCTATAGCTATTACTATATCTTAGCTTAGTAGTACAAGTGTACAACTACAAAGTGGCCATGCACGCCTGCTCTTCTTTCTCGTGTCATGTAGGTCTCTTTCGGCTGGCTGGCTGGCTATCTAAGTAGCTAGTCGTAGCCGGTGGATTGGACTGACGCTCGGCTGATCGCGCGGTGACAAATTGACCATGACGAACACGGCAGAATGCAATGCAACGCCCGGTTGTTGCAGCAGCTAGCTAGCTAGCCGAGATGGGAATCGGTTGGATAGATCACGGTAGATCGGTGCTCGTGCTTCGTCGCGTCGATCCGTACGTGCGCCGCCGCGTACGTTGAGTAATTCGACGACGAGCGCGTGCAAACGGAATTACGGATTTGCGCATGCAAAAGTGCAAAAGTTCAATTACGGACCGATGCAAAGCGGATGCTGTTGCAGGTTAAACACTACTCTTAAGTGGATTAATTATTGTTGTGGAGGGAAGTACACAGTTGAAAGGCGAGAGGGACGCTCCAACAGAGTCAGGTACTGAATTTATCTGACTGAAAGTTTCATGCATTACAAGTAGTAGTACCAAGAGCAAGGTCAACAGTGCAGCCCACTACTAGCTACAAATCATTTATAGCCAATATAATAACCAATTCATGCAATAGTTGTTTACTGTACTATTAATATTTGGTCTCACCTGTCATACAAACATTACATCTTGGAGCCCGTGCTGCAGCTGGCTACAGATCTGTAGCCCGCTGCTTTTCTCTCTCTTACTTTATCTTTTTAAAATATGTTTATAACTGACTTATAGACTGCTATTGCTATTGTACCTGCTCAAACTGCATCCACACTTTTCTTCGCTCTTCTTTTTTATTCACGGCCACATCATCTTGATCTCACAATCAGCAGCTTTATTGACACATGATGCTGTGATCAGGGATCATGTTGCCTTTCCTATAGGAAATTGAGATGGCTACGCAGAAAAAAGGTTGAACTGGCAGCAAGAATTTGCGTTCGCGCGTTCGCTGACAGCAAGAATTCACCTTTTGGAAAGTCAAGAAGAGCTTGTGAAACTCGCACGTATAGATGAAGCTGAGCTCTCCAAACATTTACTACTAACACGCATGTAAATTAGGAGCGGAGCTAATGTTTATTAGAGGGTGCCCAGGAATCCGGTCGACAAATTTTTTTAAGTTATACATTATCTATTTTCACTATGTATGTACCCTGCTTAATACAAACTTAGACACACGCATCAGTTTAAACTCGATTTAAGGTAGAGTAAGTTAAGCAAGTGGCACTACCCTTTATTTTGCTCTAGCTCCGCCCGGTGTAGCTTACACGGAGAAAAATGTAGCACAATGCGTAACAACATCAAAGACGAGCTTAGAAGAAAACTATTCCTAATTAATTTGTTGGGTCCCTTTCGGGCCCTTTCTTCCAAATGTCAATGTCCACTCCTTTTTGTCATGGCAAATTAGGCACCAGAAATTAGGTTGAGACGACGGAGACTTCGTCGATCGATTAGTACGCCAAACCTGTGGGGGCGGCAAAGAGCAATTAATCTCTCCCAGTCAGAGCTCACAAGAAAACTTGTTAAAGAAATCAAACAAAACGAGACCCATCGCCTGAAAACGAGGGTGACAATGTTGGTACAGAAAGAGACTTAGTTTTCCTACAAGATTCCGGCTTATGCCTGAACTAATTACCGTGCAACCACATTAACGTCAGCTTCAGAACTGCAGTAGTACATAGATACTCCCTCCCTACTCGTAAAGGAAGTCGTTTTGGACAGCGACACGGTCTCAAAAACACAACTTTAACTTCTTTTTTCTATAAAAATATTTATTGAAAAATGGTATATGTATACTTTTATGAAAGTATTTTTCAAGACAAATCTATTCATATAATTTTTACATTTTCAAACTCAACAATTTGAGAATTATTAATGATTTATATTCTTAAGGTTTGACTTAAACATTGTCCTAAACGATTTCCTTTATGAGTATGGAGGGATTACAGAATAAACACTATTACAGAATAGCTACTGGCAGATACTGTTCATTCACAAAGTGTGTTCAGATTTTCACAAGGATTAAGGTTGGTGTTTGGTGTCACCAACATGCACAATACGGTTTTGAAGTCCAGCCAGGGTGTAGACTTCTTTTTTTGATGAACCCAGGGTGTAAAGGGATCGGTAGGGTGTTTCTGTGTAGAACTACTCCAGAGTCCAGATCTGGACTAGAGAGGTTCAGATACCTTCTTTCAGGAAGTTCAGATATCAATAAAAGTATAAATTGCATATGCTCTTATAGACTTATGCCTTTGTGTGTTCTCAACTCCTATTGTCTTTTGGATCCTTTATGACATGTCTTTCCTTATGCTCTTAGTTTGGCAATGTTCGGTAGCTGGCCGTCTGGCATCTTGGACCATATTCAGCATAAGTTGCTTACAGTTCTTAAGTGAGTTCAGGAAATAAACATGGGCTGCTAACATCTCACTTGGTAGTAATGAGGAAATTAATGGATGAAGTGGCATCATTGACATGGAATATTATCACACTCGTGACACATATCACTCCCAGCTTTTCTTTAGCAAATTTAGGTGTGTTTAGTTACTGAAAAAAGTTAAAAATTTGGGAAAAGTTGGGAGTTTAGAAAAAAAGTTAAAAGTTTATGTGTGTAGGAAAGTTTTAGATGTGATGTGATGGAAAGTTGGAAGTTTAGGGTAGTTAGGGGTGAACTAAACACAGCCTTTGTCAATGAAATTTGACTAGCACCTCTGTTGTTCATACTGCAGAGATGATTATCTACCCGATGATTCTGGAACCAACAGTCGTGTGTACTAGTAATTCTGTATCCACAATGCTCTACCGACACATATATGATTCGATCTGAGTTTACTCACTCACCAGTGATACTTCTGATCATTAAAAAAAAACAGTGATACTAGCAACGAGTGAAAGGCACTTTTCTTTCTGCTACTAAGCAGAACGAGTGAAAGGCATTTGTGGTCGTTTTCTGCACATGACACGGCACATTATTTCCCGTTTCCTCTACCCGTTCTTCTTCTGATGTTTAGTAGCATATTATGTGGCCTTCTGCTTCATGATTCGCATCGTCAAGAAAGGCAAATCGCAAGTTGAGAAAGAGACAAGGGTGTTAGGTCGTTATGAGTTGGTGGTAAACAGAGATGGCAACTTGATCTAAGGCCCTGTTTATTTCAGCTTGGGATTATTATAATCCAGATTATTAGGAGTGATCTGAAAGAAACAGACAACTTATTGAAGTAGCTTATTATAATTTGGAGCCCAGCTTATTATAATCTGATAAGCTCATTTCGGTGAGTTTTTTTCCAGATTATTAGATGAAAAATTACCCACCATGCCACCCCACTCCCTCTTTAGACTTACAAACCCAATAATCTAGGCTCTAATAATCTAGAAAAGAAACAACTAACCGCTTATTCTACTACAGATTATAATAATCTAGCTTATAGTAATCTGACTTAATAATCTAGATTATAATAATCCCCAGCTGAAAGAAACAGGGCCTAAGGCCATGTCCCTCAATTATTTCCCTCCTCAGGATTCATCAGCAACTTAATAGGTTTCATATTATGATGTCTCACAAGTCACAACAGCATCACGACCTGCCCTGTATTTTCATGTGCTCTTCCTTGACAAAATTCTGAGCACACTATATTAAACTGGTAATCTTCCAAAATATATATTAAAATGGTAATAACAGTCTGAAACTAGTATTAATACTTCTTTGATCCTTTGAATGCTGAGAACACTACTCGAGGAGATTCGATCACTCCGAGATCTCCAAAAACCTTTGATGGAGAGGTCAAACGTCCAACATGGTTTCAGTAAAGAAATCTTCTTCTGGTAACCAAGGAAAACAAATGCATATCTCTGTCTGAATTTCAGTTTTATCTTCCCTAGGTCTTTGATCATTGAGCCATGCCCATTTCCAAATAATTCGTTCGCAACTCAAACTTCTGTTTTTTGAGCTTGTGTCGGTTTCTTTGACATTATCTTGCCTTCACCTGTGCATTTTCTTATCATGGACCGGTTTCTGAATGCTGCCTCGGTTAGGTGCAGATTGTCTAGTAGCATATTGCAATCCATCCAATTCAAGCATTTTATCAGCAACATAACTCGGAACTTATTGGCCATTTCCTTTTTCCTTGTAGCATACTCAAGATCCATGAAACCAGGTATCTGAACCACATAACCACACGGCACCGACAGGCCATGTAACTAGATAAGTTTATCCAATTAGACAATGCTAAAAAGGACACTACAAATAAATAAAAAAAATCACCCAATTGAGAACATTTCCTTTCCCTTTTTTTTCCTTCAGGAATGAATCATGAATGGTTAGAAACCACACTAACTATAACTAACCAAAGCCATCAGATCCACCAAAGAGGAGTAGATGATCCCATTCACCAGCAATTGAGCACCTGGTGTAGGAAGCAACACTGATGTTTCACCCATCACCTCCATGGCTACATTACCATATTATTAGCGGCATGTGCTTTGAGTTAATGCCTCCTACGTGCTAGCACTATGTTACTTTGCAGTATTATATTGCAAACGAGGAAAGGAACCTAACGTAACGGTACGAAAGAGCTGACTGCCATGGCCATGGGGAGGTGTTCGTCAAAATCACCTCCTCACCGGCACACCGTCACCGGGTAAGGTATACCAATTCATGCAATCTTTATTGGTTTCAGAAGAAGCTTCTTTGTGTAATGGAGATGTTGGCAACTTATTTGGTCACGCTACCAATCATGATCGAACACCTCATGCTTTACAGTGATTTGGGGTCGCTAACCACCTTGATATAGACAAATCCAAGTCAAGATGGGTTTTGTAAATCAAAACCGACTAGAAGAGCCAATTTAAATAAAATAGAGATAAGCACTTATTTCATGGGCAAAACGGAAGGTTTTCAAGATAATCTAAAGAGAATTCACACTCTCATAGCGAAGACAGATGATTTACAGTGCAAATTGACAAAGATGAGCAAAATAGGCTAGAAACTGGAAAAGAGCAAATTGAAGTAGATTGTGTGCTCAATTGAACATGCCATGAACTTTATAAAGGAGTTGGTCTTACCTCCTACAAGATCCTCTCCACGTCTTACTCGGGTAGAACTCGAAAAACCTCAGCCCAAGTAAAACAAAAAAACAAGACCTAGTAAAATCAGAGGACTCAAAGTCAGACTCAATCGGTCTAACTGATCACATGCCACCGATCAGACCGGTCTTATAACGGCGGTCAGACCGGCCTCACGCAGAGAACCGGGTCCTTTCAAAATGCAGCCATATTTCTCTATTTTCATTCTACATGTTAAATTTGGGTGTTAACACGAAGAAGCTAGCTAGGGCAAGTAGAGTTGTTTGCTTGTTGCCACTGATGCCAAACTGCATCTCTGATTATATTCCCCATGAAACTGACAATTGCTGAACCATTTCTTTTTCAGATCCCAGAAGAAAGGCCACTTGAGATAAAAGAAATGAGCATGGTAGAACAAAGTGTCCCACATTACATTCCTCCGCTGATCTTGGTGAATACTACTCCTAGTTACTCCCTCTGTCCCAAAATAAGTGCAGTTTCACGCTATTCATGTTCAACGTTTGACCGTTCGTTTTATTTAATTTTTTTTATGATTAGTATTTTTATTGCTATTAGATGATAAAACATGAATAGCACTTTTGTGTGACTAATTTTTTTTATTTTTTTCACAATTTTTTCAAATAAGACAAACGGTCAAACTGAACACGGATATCCACGGCTGCACTTATTTTGGGACGGATGTAGTAGTTGACATGTGCAATTAATGGCAACAACAAAGACGTACGAGGTCAGCGTGTGATCAGAACTAGCAGATCAGCTCTTTACTCCCTCCGTCCCAAAAAAAGACAAACATTGGTTTCCGTGTCCAACGTTTGACCGTCTGTCTTATTTGAAAAAATTATGAAAAAAAAATTAAAAAGACAAGTCACACATAAAATATTAATCATATTTTATCATCTAAGGCCAGTCACAATGGGTGTTTCATTTGAGTGTCATGCGCATTTAATACAGTGACAAGTCAGCAAAAGAGCAATATTTGCATGAAATGGGTAGGAGAGAGAGTAAACTCGTTTCACCATGGTGACACGAGATAGCGCCGTTTCCCAGGTCACTGAAACGGGGTGAAACAGCATTGAGAGTTCATCGTTTCACCTCCGGGATCCCGTGCGAGCGCTGCTCTTCGCCATCTTCGCGCGCATCGCCGGATTCTTCCCGCGCGAGTCCCCCATCTTCCCGCGCAGCACCTCCATGTTCCCGCCCCCAAAGCACTGGCTCGAAGCTTTTTTCCCCAATCTCACCTGCAACCCTAGCGCCAGACTCAGTCCCCATCGCCCCGTCCGTCCCATACCCTAGCGCAAGAACCACGAGCGGAGATTGCGGAGCTGGATCCACAAGTAGGTGGTGAATCCTGTCCATCTGCCGCCGTCCGCCGTCCAGCAGCCATGGATCCACAAGGAGGTGGTGGATCCCGTCTGAGCGCCGCCGGCAGAGGAGGGAATAAGCGTGGGGGCAAGCAGCTGGGCCTGAAGAGGTCGTCGGCGCCTGCTCCATCACCGGCAACAGCTCAGCCACCGCTGCCTGCAAGTTCCCCTCCTGAAGCTCCATCGCCGGCAACAGTTCAGCCGCCTACTCCATCGTCAAGTCCTGCTGTTGCTGCCCCCAGTTCATCCCCTGCTGTACCGATGTCAACCATGCCCCCATGGCCACCGCAAGGAGCAGGATGGGGCTCTGTACCCCCCAATTTTGCTTTTCTGCAAGGAAACCAACAAGGCCCAAGTTCATGGTATTTTCTCCTTGTCACAGATTATTCATTGTACACTATGATACATGATATGACTCTCTTCTTCATGCATTAGTAATTAGTTCCTGTTTATGCTCAATGAAATTTGTTAGAATCAGTATGTCAGTACATTGGTAATTTGATATATGCCTGAGTAATGAATAGAAAAAATGTAGTATTCAGTATGGATTGCAGTAATACTTTGTTAGTGAAAATTCAGTATTCAGTATGCAGTATGGATTGCGGCTTGTATAACAGAAATTGAAAGCAAAAGATTCAGTTTGCAATCTGGACAGTGTACTGTACAACATGTAATTCACATACGTAAAGCTTGTTAAATATCTCCTTGTCAGTACATTGGTAACAAATGCTTTGAGTGTAAATGCCAAGGGTATCATCCTAACATTGGTATATATTTTTAGCCTTCTGTATGGAATGCAGACATGGTCTTCTTTGCAACCACAGCAACAGCTTGCCCTACACTCTGTGCTGTCGTCATAGCTAACCAAATAACCTGTTAGTACTGATATATATGGTCTTCTTTGCAACCACAGCAACAGCTTGCCCTACATGGTCTTCTGTATGCTTGACTAAACTTGTTACTTGACATATATGCTTGACTGAACTTGTTGCTTGACTGAATTATTCCTTACACATACTGTAGTACTTGCTTGACTGAACTATGTCAGGATCTTATTAAAAAAAATCTATGTCAGCACTGCTACTATGTCAGGATCATCAGTATGATGCTTAAGTAACCTGTTAGTATGTCAGTACTTACTATGTCAGGATCATCTTCTGGAACTTACTATGTTTGATTTTCTTATGCTGCCATCGGTTTCAATTGGATTTGCTTCTTATGTTTTCAGGTTGTATCCTACAGAAGGCTTCGTAAATTTTCTCCAACAGAACTGTCTGCCGCAGCCACAAGAAGGTGAAAATTTTCACCTTGTTGGTCAGACTACCAACACAATGTCTACTCCACCACCAACACCCCAAGCTGCAGCTAACAATACAGTCCAAATTGATATTCATGAAGATGCAATCAATGATGCAAGTGCTAAAAAGAGAAGTTTGAGATATTGGACTCATGATGAGGAAGAGAGATTGGCTAGTGCTTGGTTGAATGCTTCTAAAGATCCCATTCATGGGAATGAAAAGAAAGGTGATACGTTTTGGAAAGAGGTTACTGATGAGTTCAACAGAAAAGGGAATGGGAAGCGTACAAGGGAAATAAATCAATTGAAGGTTCATTGGTCACGCCTCAAATCATCGATTGGAGAATTCAATGATTACTGGACTAAGGTAACTCAAATGAATACAAGCGGATATGACGATGACATGCTGGAGAAGGAGGCACAACAGATGTATGCAAATACATTTGGAAAGCCTTTTGCACTTGTGCATTGGTGGAAGATACTGAGAAAAGAGCCCAAGTGGTGTGCAATGATTGAGAAGGACAAAAACAAGGCTGAAGTGGTTGATATTCCAGATGAACAAAAGCGTCCCATTGGTAGAGAAGCAGCACAAGCCGAGCGCAATGGAAAACGCAAGAAGGACAGTATGTCAGAAGGAATTGTCATCCTAGGGGACAATATTGAAAAAATTATCAAAGTGACGCAAGATCGGAAGCTGGAGCGTGAGAAGGTCACTGAAGCACAGATTCACATTTCAAACGTAAATTTGAAGGCAGCAGAACAGCAAAAAGAAGCAAAGATGTTTGAGGTATACAATTCCCTGCTCACTCAAGATACAAGTAACATGTCTGAAGAACAGAAGGCTCGCCGAGACAAGGCATTACAAAAGCTGGAGGAAAAGTTATTTGCTGACTAAGGTTAGATATCTAATCTAATCTGAGCTGCACTATTATTTATAATAATTAAAGAATGCTGCAATATTTAGTTATATTGTCTGTATATCTGTGCTGCACTATGCAGTCAGCTGCATATCACGAATTTGTCAAATCTGAGCTGCATATCTGTGAATGGTGCAATATTTAGTTATATTAATTACCCAGTGTGAATGATGTATTGCTGTCAGTTTCACATATAGTATGAATGCTGCACTATGCAGTCAGTTTCACATGCAGTGTGAATGCTGCACTAGGCAGTCAGTTTCACATGCAGTGGGCGCCTATTTATGCAGAGTTTAGCCATCTCTCTACTCCTCTCAGAAACTCATTCCCTCTTTTCTCATACGAAGACCTCCTCCCTTTTATCTTTACTGTTTCTCTCTTCTTCAAAGATGTCTGAGCAAAATACTGATGGAAGTCAAGTTCCAGTGAACTTGTTGGATGAGTTCCTGGCTGAGGATGAGATCATAGATGATCTTCTCACTGAAGCCACGGTGGTAGTACAGTCCACTATAGAAGGTCTTCAAAACGAGGCTTCTGACCATCGACATCATCCGAGGAAGCACATCAAGAGGCCACGAGAGGAAGCACATCAGCAACTAGTGAATGATTACTTTTCAGAAAATCCTCTTTACCCTTCCAAAATTTTTCGTCGAAGATTTCGTATGTCTAGGCCACTTTTTCTTCGCATCGTTGAGGCATTAGGCCAGTGGTCAGTGTATTTCACACAAAGGGTGGATGCTGTTAATCGGAAAGGACTCAGTCCACTGCAAAAGTGTACTGCAGCTATTCGCCAGTTGGCTACTGGTAGTGGCGCAGATGAACTAGATGAATATCTGAAGATAGGAGAGACTACAGCAATGGAGGCAATGAAGAATTTTGTGTAGTCTCTCCTATCTTCAGATATTCATCTAGTTCATCTGCGCCACTACCAGTAGCCAACTGGCGAATAGCTGCAGTACACTTTTGCAGTGGACTGAGTCCTTTCCGATTAACAGCATCCACCCTTTGTGTGAAATACACTGACCACTGGCCTAATGCCTCAACGATGCGAAGAAAAAGTGGCCTAGACATACGAAATCTTCGACGAAAAATTTTGGAAGGGTAAAGAGGATTTTCTGAAAAGTAATCATTCACTAGTTGCTGATGTGCTTCCTCTCGTGGCCTCTTGATGTGCTTCCTCGGATGATGTCGATGGTCAGAAGCCTCGTTTTGAAGACCTTCTATAGTGGACTGTACTACCACCGTGGCTTCAGTGAGAAGATCATCTATGATCTCATCCTCAGCCAGGAACTCATCCAACAAGTTCACTGGAACTTGACTTCCATCAGTATTTTGCTCAGACATCTTTGAAGAAGAGAGAAACAGTAAAGATAAAAGGGAGGAGGTCTTCGTATGAGAAAAGAGGGAATGAGTTTCTGAGAGGAGTAGAGAGATGGCTAAACTCTGCATAAATAGGCGCCCACTGCATGTGAAACTGACTGCCTAGTGCAGCATTCACACTGCATGTGAAACTGACTGCATAGTGCAGCATTCATACTATATGTGAAACTGACAGCAATACATCATTCACACTGGGTAATTAATATAACTAAATATTGCACCATTCACAGATATGCAGCTCAGATTTGACAAATTCGTGATATGCAGCTGACTGCATAGTGCAGCACAGATATACAGACAATATAACTAAATATTGCAGCATTCTTTAATTATTATAAATAATAGTGCAGCTCAGATTAGATTAGATATCTAACCTTAGTCAGCAAATAACTTTTCCTCCAGCTTTTGTAATGCCTTGTCTCGGCGAGCCTTCTGTTCTTCAGACATGTTACTTGTATCTTGAGTGAGCAGGGAATTGTATACCTCAAACATCTTTGCTTCTTTTTGCTGTTCTGCTGCCTTCAAATTTACGTTTGAAATGTGAATCTGTGCTTCAGTGACCTTCTCACGCTCCAGCTTCCGATCTTGCGTCACTTTGATAATTTTTTCAATATTGTCCCCTAGGATGACAATTCCTTCTGACATACTGTCCTTCTTGCGTTTTCCATTGCGCTCGGCTTGTGCTGCTTCTCTACCAATGGGACGCTTTTGTTCATCTGGAATATCAACCACTTCAGCCTTGTTTTTGTCCTTCTCAATCATTGCACACCACTTGGGCTCTTTTCTCAGTATCTTCCACCAATGCACAAGTGCAAAAGGCTTTCCAAATGTATTTGCATACATCTGTTGTGCCTCCTTCTCCAGCATGTCATCGTCATATCCGCTTGTATTCATTTGAGTTACCTTAGTCCAGTAATCATTGAATTCTCCAATCGATGATTTGAGGCGTGACCAATGAACCTTCAATTGATTTATTTCCCTTGTACGCTTCCCATTCCCTTTTCTGTTGAACTCATCAGTAACCTCTTTCCAAAACGTATCACCTTTCTTTTCATTCCCATGAATGGGATCTTTAGAAGCATTCAACCAAGCACTAGCCAATCTCTCTTCCTCATCATGAGTCCAATATCTCAAACTTCTCTTTTTAGCACTTGCATCATTGATTGCATCTTCATGAATATCAATTTGGACTGTATTGTTAGCTGCAGCTTGGGGTGTTGGTGGTGGAGTAGACATTGTGTTGGTAGTCTGACCAACAAGGTGAAAATTTTCACCTTCTTGTGGCTGCGGCAGACAGTTCTGTTGGAGAAAATTTACGAAGCCTTCTGTAGGATACAACCTGAAAACATAAGAAGCAAATCCAATTGAAACCGATGGCAGCATAAGAAAATCAAACATAGTAAGTTCCAGAAGATGATCCTGACATAGTAAGTACTGACATACTAACAGGTTACTTAAGCATCATACTGATGATCCTGACATAGTAGCAGTGCTGACATAGATTTTTTTTAATAAGATCCTGACATAGTTCAGTCAAGCAAGTACTACAGTATGTGTAAGGAATAATTCAGTCAAGCAACAAGTTCAGTCAAGCATATATGTCAAGTAACAAGTTTAGTCAAGCATACAGAAGACCATGTAGGGCAAGCTGTTGCTGTGGTTGCAAAGAAGACCATATATATCAGTACTAACAGGTTATTTGGTTAGCTATGACGACAGCACAGAGTGTAGGGCAAGCTGTTGCTGTGGTTGCAAAGAAGACCATGTCTGCATTCCATACAGAAGGCTAAAAATATATACCAATGTTAGGATGATACCCTTGGCATTTACACTCAAAGCATTTGTTACCAATGTACTGACAAGGAGATATTTAACAAGCTTTACGTATGTGAATTACATGTTGTACAGTACACTGTCCAGATTGCAAACTGAATCTTTTGCTTTCAATTTCTGTTATACAAGCCGCAATCCATACTGCATACTGAATACTGAATTTTCACTAACAAAGTATTACTGCAATCCATACTGAATACTACATTTTTTCTATTCATTACTCAGGCATATATCAAATTACCAATGTACTGACATACTGATTCTAACAAATTTCATTGAGCATAAACAGGAACTAATTACTAATGCATGAAGAAGAGAGTCATATCATGTATCATAGTGTACAATGAATAATCTGTGACAAGGAGAAAATACCATGAACTTGGGCCTTGTTGGTTTCCTTGCAGAAAAGCAAAATTGGGGGGTACAGAGCCCCATCCTGCTCCTTGCGGTGGCCATGGGGGCATGGTTGACATCGGTACAGCAGGGGATGAACTGGGGGCAGCAACAGCAGGACTTGACGATGGAGTAGGCGGCTGAACTGTTGCCGGCGATGGAGCTTCAGGAGGGGAACTTGCAGGCAGCGGTGGCTGAGCTGTTGCCGGTGATGGAGCAGGCGCCGACGACCTCTTCAGGCCCAGCTGCTTGCCCCCACGCTTATTCCCTCCTCTGCCGGCGGCGCTCAGACGGGATCCACCACCTCCTTGTGGATCCATGGCTGCTGGACGGCGGACGGCGGCAGATGGACAGGATTCACCACCTACTTGTGGATCCAGCTCCGCAATCTCCGCTCGTGGTTCTTGCGCTAGGGTATGGGACGGACGGGGCGATGGGGACTGAGTCTGGCGCTAGGGTTGCAGGTGAGATTGGGGAAAAAAGCTTCGAGCCAGTGCTTTGGGGGCGGGAACATGGAGGTGCTGCGCGGGAAGATGGGGGACTCGCGCGGGAAGAATCCGGCGATGCGCGCGAAGATGGCGAAGAGCAGCGCTCGCACGGGATCCCGGAGGTGAAACGATGAACTCTCAATGCTGTTTCACCCCGTTTCAGTGACCTGGGAAACGGCGCTATCTCGTGTCACCATGGTGAAACGAGTTTACTCTCTCTCCTACCCATTTCATGCAAATATTGCTCTTTTGCTGACTTGTCACTGTATTAAATGCGCATGACACTCAAATGAAACACCCATTGTGACTGGCCTTAGGTGATCAGGTCATCGTTGAACCTTTCCCGTCGGCTTTCCGGCGGCGAGGATGACTCCGATCCGTTGCGGGAAGTTGATCCTGGCGGCTGGCGCTGCTTCCCGGCTGGTAGGCGTTGTTCCCCACGTTGACCGCTAAATTAATCGCCGGGACCTTCGACCCTCGCCAGGCCGTGGCTATTGGCCATGGAAGACCTTTTCGTGGGCCTAACTGGGCCGTATGAACAGCCGAAATCCATATATTGATGGGCCTATTTGGATCGCCATAATTTTTCTGTTCCTATTGGGCCAAATCTCTAATGCACCATCGAAATTAAGATTCTGGTCGGGAAGCTTAAGATTATAAGATTCTTGGTAGCCAATTTCTGATAACACTGAAATTTTCAGCTTTTAAGTTCTAGTTTATTTTTCTAGAT
Organism: Oryza sativa Japonica Group; assembly: GCF_034140825.1. Lineage (NCBI taxonomy): Eukaryota > Viridiplantae > Streptophyta > Magnoliopsida > Poales > Poaceae > Oryza > Oryza sativa. The sequence goes on along the minus strand of NC_089041.1, from coordinate 28,713,429 downwards.
TCTACAACTATAGATTCTTAGGATAAAATTTAGGTGACAATCTGAACAGTTTAGGAAATTTTAACAGTTTAGGAAATTTTAACAATTTAGGAAGTTAGAGATTATGTAAGAAGATGCAACTGCTAAAAGCTTCCCAAACAACCCCTGAGGGTCTATTTTAGGGATTCTGTGCAATCGCCAGAAGCTCCGACAATACATATTTTTATTCAGATTTTAAGGAAAACTAATCAAAAATTATACTAGAAGCTACAAGCTAAGAAACCTAGCTTAGCTGGATTCTTAGCTGGATTCTCATAATCTTGGGCCTGATATAAACGTTAGTAGGCCCGCAACGACATTTTGGATCACAGCCGTTGATAGCGGCCCGCCGATTCTCGCCAACATCAGCGCCGGAGAAAAGGACAAAATGCCTCAATAGTGATTTAAAAAAAAGCCTCAATAGTTACACACATATAGAAAATCAGAACATTTGATTCGTCTTGACAAGAAACAACAAATGTATTACATTACACAGCTGATGCCAGTTCATTATCATTCATCATCGATATCGCAGCGTCTGAAACCCTGAATGTTAGTTCAGCAGCTTAGCTTATACAGAAAGCAGGCAGAGAAGGGAAAACAGACAGTACGTAGGAGATTCAGACGCCACAGAATTTGTGCGTAGGAAATCATATCGATACATCTGGCGTTGATTAAGTACACAACGTCCTCTATTCTTTTTGTGGGTTGCTCTCAGGTGTGATGAACTGCTTCGCATACTGATGAACTCTTGATCCTGAACCTGACCGATGGTCGTAGTACTCCACCAGTGCAGAGCCAGCCAATGCAGCCAGTGTGAGGGCCTGAGCATGCAACCTAATCAAGGCAAAAGGAACAAACAAATTAAATAAGGATACCAATCCACCAATTGGAGCGCGCTCTTGGTACGAAATCAACAACACGCGAATTTACAGCGGCTAGCTTGCATGTTCGGGGACAGGAACGAACCTGGCGTGGATGATCTTGACGCTGGTCTTCATGCCGGGCCTCGACCAGTTGTACGCGATCGAGCTCGCCACCCCAGTCAGCCACAGCGTCCCTGTAAGCACAATCGAAGAAAGAATCGTCAGATCTCACATCAATCTCCCATCAAACATGTATGAGAAAGCGATGAGAGGCAAGATAGCTCAAGCGCGGCAGAGGCAACGCACCGACGGCCCGGAGCTTGTGGTCGACGACCCACTCCCTCATCGACTGCATCGTGCTCTTCTCCTCCGCCATTTCGTCAGGCCAACCCAAGCTCTCCTCCCAACCTCTCCGGTGCCCGATCTGTTTGTGCCTGCTGTGAACGAGGAAGAAGCAATCGATGAAGAAGGGGAAAGGTGTTTGGGCACTTTTCTTATAGCGGGCGCGGTGAGAGGCAGAGGCGTACGGAAACGGCCGTGGTGGTGGCACTGCTCAGGTGGCAGCCGCTGCACGATGACGCGGCAGGAATCCGGCAGCGCGAGCTGCGAACGTACGTGGCGACCCGTGCCTCTGTCGCGGTGGCGGTGGCGGAGATGGTTTCGAGCGCACACGCGGCTCGCGGTTTTGGGCGTTTTTTGGGGTGGATATCCTCGTGAGCGCGGAGCTGGGTCGCTGGGAATGTTCAGGTGCCCTGTGGAGGAGCCGGCCTGTGGCTTCTCCCGTGGCCGCGATTTCCGACAACGCCTCGTATACTGCCTCTCTCTTCTTTGGAAAGTAGTAGTAAAAAAAAACAAGGTTGTAGTTTAATCGTGTGGTTACTGTTCAAACAAAATAGTTAGAGCAAGTCCAAATCATATATATAGTAAATTTATACAATAGCTATCTATAGACATATACTACACAATTACCACTTTGTCCTATTTGTCATATACACATACTTCTTCCGTTCCAAAAAAACCCAATCCTAGGTTTAAATCTAGACAAATTCAATGAGTATATCTTAAAGTCCGTGTTATAGTTGACTATAAATTTATAGCCCACTGCTCTTACCTCTGTCCAGGGTTATGCTAGCCACGAAATAGAGAAGACAGCAAAGGAGTTGACACAATTGTGGCTACAGTTTCGATGTGCACAGGAGATCAATGAGTGATGGTAGCCATGACATAAGTATGTAACCCAAACAGCGATTCTCCTTCGACCGGATACCACGCGCTCTAGCACTGTTTCGCTTAGAGCAACGTGATTAAAGTAGAGGAAAGCAGGACTGGTTAATGCCAAATGGACCAGGTACGTTGCAGGATGGAATCCTCCCGGTCAAAACTGCGGCTGGGAAGCGATGAACCTACATGGCGGTTTCGGTGACTCGCGTCGCTCAAGTATATCGCGATGGAAGTTCGTACGCTTGTACAGAACAAGGTAAGCGCTGAACCGACACATTCCTTTAGGTTTTCCTATGCAATTTCCCCTTTAATCCTGTTTACTTTTCTTCATTTCAATTTGATTTTTCAGTTTCAGATTTTTCTTTTTTTCCTTGAACAGTTAAACTATCGTATTTTTCCAATATTTGAGCTGTACTAACGCATTAGCGATCCATCCTTTAACAATGAACTACTACCTCAATCCCAAATACATTTAAAGAATTTTGGCTATGAATCATTTTTTTTAAAACTAGATGAATCATTTTTTAAGTAGTAATAAAGTCATACTCGTAGAAAGCAACAGTTAAAATGTTCCGTAGGTCTAGCATGGGCCAAAGGTCAATTCGTTAGACGTCCAAACGGGCGGGCTCTTATACTGGCCCAATAAGCTCTCCATCTCATTAGGAATAAATCTATTTTGCCACCCTCTCCCTCTTGCTTTTGATCGTATTACACCTCTCCCAATTTAAAAAACCAGTGTAAATCTAATCCTTCAGTAGTTTAGGGGGTGGTTTTTGCTGACATGGAAGGTTAACCTTAGTCAAACCCACCGAGTCAACATATGACCTCTAAATGTCATAGTAATTGACAAACATATGTGGGCCCCCCACATGTCAGGTACATCCTTTTCTCCTTATTACCCATGTCTCCCTCCCTCTCCTCTCTCCATCTCTCTCCTACATGAATCAAGTGGCAGCAGCAACGAACGACAGACAAATATCCTACTCTGACAAGACCCTACGCTACCGATGCCACTCACCGCATCGCCGATGAGCATCTCGCTATATATCGTGAAATGGTGGTGGTGGTCTGCCGCTGTGAGTGAGAACAACAACGAATGGAGTGCGACAAAATGAGTGGATTGGGATTTAGGCCCACGTCATTGCGATGGTCGTTCCTCCATGTCTGGCTTTTGGAACCGAGAAGATGGCCGCTAGGGAAGACGATCGAGGAGGGGACAACCGTCGTGCCTCTATACTCCTCATTAGCGGGGTTGGCCATGTCGAGCAATGTCGGAAAGTAGAGCTCCTCCGGGTAGCATGAGTTCTGATTCAGACATGGCTACCGGAACTTTTTCTAGAAGACGCACTCACGGACCAACGTGGTTTTTGAAGTTGGGGGCGACGTTATACTCGGTTTTATGGTCGAGGGATACTTCCAACCAAGGGCAAGAGATGAGGGAGGAAAAATAGACTTTTTCATCTCATTACACGGTCACGTTGTAGCCTGCCCAAAGCTACTAGCCCATTCCACCATTGCTCACGTACGTCCCGGCCCGAGAAGAAACAAAAATTTGGAGTGTTCGTCATTTTGTCAGCTGTCACCTGTGTGTCAGGTGTTTTTGGCTCACTTCGTCCTTGTGTTGAGATGCTGGGTGCTGTCTCCCTCGCGGAAGCATCACGTGCTATTGCAAATTTGCAATTTGCACATTTCCCTTAAACTCGCGTTAAAAAGGAGGTAAACATGTGTACCTGGCGCTCCGAAATCTGCACACGGCTTTGTGTTTTGCCACTGTGCCACAACGCCCAGAATTAGAGAGGCTTCAGAAAAGAAGAGCAGCTAGCCTAGCTTGCACAACCACCAGCTCGATCGAACAAATGTCACCCCAGTTTTAGGCTCTCGATCTGGGTCCAAGTGTCCAAAATCCTCCCCTTTATAAAGCCGGGTTCACCTTGCTGTGAGATAGATGCACTACACCCTGCCTTCAACGATCATTGCTTGCTTGTCTCAAGAGCCATACTTGGGAAGAAATGCCGGCGGCGAGCAGAATGGTTTTCGAGCTGCTCCGGACAGCCTCCCGTGAAGCCTTCCAGGTGGCCATCTCCTTCGCCACAAGGCCGCCGGTCTCCAACATGGTGAAGCCGGCGATGGCCAGGTCATTCCATGACCAGAACAAGCGAGGGAGAGACGATCAGTGTCGACCAAACAGCAACCAAACGGTTTCCAGTACGGGTGTGTGGGATTATTCCGAAGTGCCACCGTGCTATATTAATTGAGTTGGCAAACAACTCAATCGAAAGACAATCTCGCATTGTCAAGATATATATTCTCCAATGTGTACCCACTCCTAACAGTAGTCATCCAATGTAAAATGTAGTAGTAGAGTAGCAATACATACGAACACATTGTCCCTTTCTTCGTTTATAATTCGAGGGAAGAGAAGTTTGCCTTGTCAGCAACTGTAGTTTATTGCAATGCAGCTTTCGAATTCAGGTAAGGCCCTGTTTAGACCCTATCTAAAAATTTTCACTCTGTCACATTGAATGTTTGAACACCTGTACGAAGTAACCTAAAAAATTTTCACCCTGTCATATCAAATATTTAAACACTTGTATGAAGTATTAAATATAGGCTAAAAAACTAATTGCACAGATTACGACTAATATTTGCGAGACGAATCATTTAAGCCTAATTGCTTCATGATTTGATAATGTGGTGCTACAATAAACATTTGCTAATGATGGATTAATTGACGAAATCTGTAATTAGTTTTTTTATTAGTGCCGAACACCCCATGCACCATATGTAATATCAAATGTAATACGCACAAACTTTACCAACTGATCTAAACACCAAGCGCGACGTCCCAACGGGCGAAGCGCGGCAGCCGTCTCCGTCGCGACGTCACGTCGAAAAAGTCTAAACCCGCGGACGCGCGCGCGCAGCTATGAAAATCGTCGCGTGATGCCTCGCGCGTGCTAAGCTAGTTGACCGTCGCTTCAACAAGGGCTCAGCTAAGCCGGCGATCGATGGTGCCGGCCGGGGCGGAGGATTATTACGGGCCGTACTACCACGGCGGCGGCCGGCACGGCGGTGGCGGCGGGCCGCCGCACGCGCTGCTGCTGATGGCGGTGGTGCTGGCGCTGGCGGTCGCGGGGCCGCGGGTGCTCGGCGAGGGCGCCGGGGAGGCGATCACCGCGGCCTTGACCGACATGCTCAGCCCCGTGGGGCTCCTGCTGCTTCCCGTCAGCCTCGTCTTCGTCATCCGCATCCTCTCCGACGACCGCAGCGCCGCCGTGCTCGCCAACGTCCTCGCCTTCGGCGCCGGCGCGCCCGACGCCGTCCACCGCGTCGGGGGTTCGCCGGTGGGGGTCGTGGTCGTGCTGTTCCTCGTACTGATGATGGTTTACTACCGGCCGTCGTGGCTGCTCCGCGGCGGCGCCGGCGCCGGCGGCGAGGGCGACGGCGAGTAGCTGTAGCAGTGAGAAGTGTTGCATCGGCCGCCTCGGCGACCTGAAGCTTCGACTTAGTCTTCGTGAAATCAGTTTTAAAAGAAAATGTAAATTAATTTCCTTATGTCCTATGCTGTATCAAAATCAAAGGATATGTTTATAGAATTATAGTGCCCCTGTTGCTTCAGTTGACTATTTCTCGACCAAAATTGAGCTTCGGACTTTCGGGCCTATATAACTTCCCTTCTCTTGCAGAGAAAAAGCTTACTGTACTTGAGTATGAAAGAGAATATATATAACATAAGGATAAATACGATAAGAGAGTAACATATCTTACACACAAGTTTTCCGTACACAATAACTAAAAAATATCATAGAAAAGTACTACTATGATTTTACTTGTCTTGGTCCTAGAAGAGAATGCATGAATTAATTTCATAGTTTATTTAGGGGTACATCCATGGATAGAAACTCTGCACAGAATGAGACAACTGTAGGTGCTGTTTCTCTTGGGCCAAACTGGTTTTAACAATTTGCACTACTGGCCCAAGCTAGCAAAGTAATTCGATATGTTTAAACACAACTAATGCTGCCACACACGGGCACAGCAAGCTCAGCAATAGGCCATACAACTATACAAGAGGGCTACAAGCTACATTGGTTATCTTACAATTACAACTGACCGGCAATGAAGAATAAATAGTGTTTAAGGCAAAACTTCTGCTTCATCAAATATGTTCAATGTCTAAGAGAGATCCAAATGCATGATTTTTGCTGGGTAGAATTCCAAATGCCTTCTTCCAGCATCCAGACGATAAGGAATTGAAACACAATTTTCTGAATTATCTTTAACTTGTCATCCAGCCAGATTTATCAGTGCTCTGCTGCCCTGCAAGTAACAATTGACACCTTAATTATTTAATACCAGATGAAACCCCGCATGTTGTTGCGAGAATTTAGTATGATAATAGTAGAAATAACATGTAATATAGCTACACGACGTAAGGTTATATAATTTGTATTTTTGATCGTTCATTGGAAAATACTATAAACCATTAAGTTGATGTGGTTTATGATAATTTAAATAGTATATAGATTGATAATCCAAAAGTAAAAGTAAGGTAACGTGGCTTTATGAGAGAAGAAAATGAGAGAAATAATTTGGACTATAGATTAATCATCTAAATGCTAGAAACAATTGAGTTGATGTGGTTTAATGCGAGAAGATAGAAATACATGTATATAGGATATTGTAGAAAATGATGGACATATATATGCTGAAATATTATGTAAATTATATGGATTGATGATTTAACATGTTTGTATTTTAAAGCTTTAAAATATGATAATGTATAGATGATATAACATGTTTGTATGAGTTTTAAGATGTAACAATTGCCAATGGATGATGATGTGGCATCTTTGCATGTTAAGTTTTAGAATGTAGTGGGTTGTAACTTTATAGATAGTATAGATAAAAAAACAAGGTAGTACACCACTTAATTATTTAATATGAAAAACAAGGTTGTATTGTAAAACAGTTGCAACAGATAAATTGTGAAACAGTTTTCAACAGTAAAAACTATCATTCTTACAGTATTCTTTCTTAAACAAAAAGATCATATATTGAGGGGCTATGGTAAGTTAATGCAAATAACAATTTCTTTATTTAGGTAAGTTCAACTGTTCAAGTTTCCTTAAGTTTTACACAAGGGAACATATCTATGAGGAAATAGTGGTCCTACAAACATGATATATTTATCATCGCTAACCAGTGATAAGCAGTGTCAACATATGACCAATGAGGCAAGATGATATAGCCAGACATAGCATTCCTTTTCGTCGCTTATGAAGTATGATTGCTCAACATTGTGATTGACAACACTCAACAATAACACATAATGAGCTTATCAGCAAGGGCACTTCCAATTGAAACAGAGAAGCCCCATGGAATGAACCGAACCAAATTCTATTCATACCTATGCAATACCATCAACCTATTATTCAAATAAAGTGGCACCATTCTAAACTCTGGATATGACAAATTTATTTACATAAACAGCAAGCTAAAATACCCACGTAGACTGATAAATAATGCAAGATCGAACACACTGCAAAAGGATGCTTGAATTGGGCACGCTAACTTACTACTAAGCAATCCAATATCCCTCTACTGTGTTAACAGATCAAAGTGTGTAGACTATGATTACCAGTAGTGAAGCATCCTCATTTCTCAGCAGGAGGTGCTACCAGCCTACCACAATACTGAGTTTTTCCATCCTCAAATCAGCAGAGAACTGCAAATCACAGTTTAGGCCAAATGAGTACTGGCAGTTGATAGTTGTTCAATCTATCGAGCCAGGCCAAAGCAAGCTAAATTGTTAACGAGTTCATAAAAAGGCATCCATAGAAGATAAACAAACTCATATTTTACCATTTAAAACATGGATGCCATTTGATTTATGACTGGGCTACTGGAGCAACCATCGTCACAGCTCCAATGCGATGCAATGTGTGATTGCTGACCCCTTTGGCATGTCCTTGAATACAATGGTGTCCCTTGACAACACCTTCCCCGTTAGCCGGCCCTCTTCGGCTTTCGTCACCGCAATGGCAGCCCAATCAATCACCACCATGCTCCTTGCTTCGCCCTTTCCTTTCGCTTTCCCTTTCCCTTTCCACTTCCCTTCCCAAACCAAGTAGAGCAGTTCACCGACATTGGCGAGAGTGGCACCACACAAGAACTTGGGCAGCTCCTGCTCCAACCCTTCCACCTTGCTCCAGCAATCGGTGTCCGGATCATAGCCCTTGACCTGCCCCAAGTAATCGTAGGAGTAGAGGATTCCACCGACCACAGCTGCACGGCCCTTCCACCCCATGTCAAGGATCGGAGAAACCGGCGCCCATGCCTCAGTAGGCGGCGCAGCCGGGTCGTAGGCCAAGCCGCCGCGATCGGCCACCGCGAGGACCTTCCCGGCGAGCGAGGCGGAGCCGTGCATCCACTTCTCCCGGAAGTGGGGCGGGCTGGGGACCGGAGACCACTTTGCATCCGGGGAGGAGAGGTTCAGGGACTCAGCCCAGAAGGGGGAGGAAGGAACACAACCGCCGGCGACGAATAGTACGCCGGAGTGGGCAACGGCGGCGGCGAACTCCCGCGGAGAGGAGAGGCGCGGGCCGACTGACCAGGATCTGGTGCGGGGGTCCAAGATCTGCACCGACGGGGACGGCACTCCGGAGACGGACCCGCCGAAGAGGAACACCCGGTTGCCGTCGACGGCGACCGAGGAGGAGGAGGAGACGGGGACGGGAGGGGACGGGAGAGGCAGCGGTGGCCATCCGGGATGCGGGAGGAGGAGGAAGAAGAGAGGCGAGGCGGAGGCCGGCGGGCGGAGGGAGAGGATGACGTGGGGGTCGGAGAGGCGGAGGCGGCGGCGCGCGGCCAGGAGGGGACCCGGGTCGCGGCACAGCAAGGTGTGGAAGGCGCGGGAGACGAGCGCGAGGGAGGGGTGCGCGGCGCGCGGCAGCAGGGCGACGCAGTGGATGGCCAGGTCGTCGGGGAGAGCCGGGATGAGGCTCCCGCGGATGAACTCCGGCGGCTCAGGCGACGAGGTGGGTGCGGAGGTGGACATGGCTCGCACTCGAAGGTCGTCGGCGCCGACGAGAGGTTGGCCGGTGGGAGACGGTATGTCGTACGGTGGGGGTGGGGCCACCGCGTCGGAAAGGAGAGGAAGGGTGGGCTGGGCCGATCTTTTGGCCCAATCAGCATATAACAATGGTGTCAGTTAAAATTTAGATTTTTTTTAACTTAATTTTAAAGTCGTTTTAAAGTTTTTTCATCATAATTTTTCTTACAATAGTGTCATTTAAGTTGCTAATAACGTAAATATAAAATTTTTAATTATAATTTTTGTTTTTGCTAATATTGCCATTCGATTAGACTGCTAGTCATAACCATGGGCCTGTATGTGCAATAGCCGAATTAAAACATGTGCCTTTTAAGTTTACTACTAATTTTCATTTGCCTGAAAATTATAATATCGCAGTTACCTAAAATTTCTAACTTTAGATCCGCAGTTATTCATTACTGAGTTTAAAATTTCAGTGTACTTTATCTGCATAAAATGTGCAGATTGAATAATAGTTTGAATTTTCGATCTTCACAAGTTATAACAAAAATAACAAATTTAATCATAACTATGTTTGCTCAGAGTCATTTTTTTATCACAACTTGTGTAAGCTGAATTTAAACTTGCATGTTTGTGATATATCATATATTAATCTATTACTTTTTAATATAAAAAAAACTGTTTCAATGACATGCCACAAATAATGAGATATTCGCTCAAGGGATTAAAAGAGTTTCCCATATTATGTGTTTCATTCAGTTTGCCAGTGGCACACTGTTGCTATGCAAACAACATATACACACTACTTAGCAACAACATATAATGGAATTTCTCGCATGTTTTAGCACTTTAAAAACTATGGATTCACATGCATGGATGCTGATGATGGATCTTCATCTTCAGCTCCTCTCAAAATATTGCTCAAGCTCTTTGTCATTTGCTTCTGTTGTTAACCGTGCACCGTGCGCATACATCAAATTTAAATCACCACAAGATACCTCAGTATTAGTTGTCTGAAATAACCGAGAGGGGACCTCGGAGATCAGGTGAGGTCTGCACCAAAAATCTAAACCTCAAACCGCAACCACCACAGGGCTCCTCTCGAGATAAGCCTTATCCCGCAATGGCGCGACCACAGCTACCCACGTCGGACGCCGCCGCCGACGTGGCGCGCCGGGCGCGGCCACCCTCCACCACCCATCCTACTTTTAACCTTCTCGTCGCGCCAACGCCAACCAAAATCCCCCACACACTTGCACCTCGTCTCGCTCTCGCGCCAAGAAAGCACCGCGAGTTCTTCTTCTTCATCCTCCATGGCCACAACCGCGTCGCTGTCCGCCGTCGCGGCGCGGCCACTGTCCGTGGCCTGGCTCAAGAAGCCCCTGTGCGCCTCGTTCCAGCCCGTGCCGAGGGCGAGGCCGGCGGCGGCGGCGAGGATGGCCGTGAGGGCGTCGGCGTCGATGAAGGAGAGGGCGACGGCCGGGCTGACGGCCGCGGCCATGGCGGCGGCGATGGTCCTCCCCGACGTCGCGGAGGCCGCGCAGGGCAGCCTGACGCCGTCGCTCAAGAACTTCCTCCTCAGCATCGTGTCCGGCGGGGTCGTGCTCGTCGCCATCGTCGGCGCCGTCGTCGCCGTCTCCAACTTCGACCCCGTCAAGCGGACCTGATCTTCTCCTTCTCCTTCATTCACAGACACGCCTCGATCGCTGTCTTGTATCGAGATCATCGTCTCTTTGCAGTGTTGTTTTGGAGATTCTGTAAACTGATTTACGATATGGAGATATGGAGTTGTTGATGGTTAATTGCTTCCATAATTCTATTGCTGTATATTGTTCTTGACACTATACCTGCGCAAAAGGCTACTAGTATCCAAATATTGTTTGCTCCCGAAGCTACTGATCAGTGCTTCTGTATTTTTTTTAACTGCTGTAAATATGAACTACACTAGATAAAAAAGCCACTGAAATTCAATCTCAGGACAGCAGCTCGGAAAAATTCTAAGTGAACGTAACACAAAATTTCGTTACATTCCGACAATTTCATCTGTGATCATTACTGACATAGTGAGATCTTCTGTTGCTGCAGCTGAACTTTCAGCAATTAGCAGTAGCAATATCTACAGTTTCAACAGCTAGAGAAAATTATCCGAGCATGTAAAAATTCTCTCACAAAGCATAGGAGTAAGTTTCAGAAAGCATATGATTCTGGGATTCTGGGCCCACGAAAGCCCACACGATAACATGCGGCCCAACCAACTTAGGCCATATGAATACACCACACGAGTATACGACGTCAGACACGACCAAACCCCTCGTCTCGTCTCGTCGCCTCGCCTCGCGAGTTCGCCCGCCGCCTGCGCCGAGCAGCCGCCGATCTCCGCCACGCGAGCAGCGGCGCCGGCGTCCTGCTACTTCCGCCGCGTCCTCGCCGGTGAGCAACCAGTACGAACACCCTCTCTCTCTCATCCCGCACCTTCTCTCTTCGCCTCGACCTTTAGCTTCTCTTCTAGATCTGGAACCTTATCTCTTTGCCCTAAAATTTGTGGTCCAGTTTGGGGTTCAGTTCAACCCCCCATGCCCGCCTAACCGCCTTCCTTTTCCGCACTTAAAACCTGAAACAGTGAACTTTTTGTGCGGGGAATTTTAGTGTGAAGTTTCAATTTGGTGTTACCTGTTTTGGTTGAATGCATCAGTTCTGTAAAAGTGTGAGTTCTAATAGTATAATTGCTCTATTTGATGATGTGGATTGCAGAAGGAAGGATGAGTAGGCGCTGGAGCAGGACAATTTATGTCGGGAACCTCCCGGGCGACATCAGGGAGAGGGAGGTAGAGGATCTGTTCTACAAGGTTGGTAGTTTTGTTAATCTCTTCGATTAAGCTCCCCAGGAAGGAAACGATTTTGTGCCTTGAATTGTTAACTAGTTAGTACCTTATTGACACTCTTCTAACATCTAGGTGTTGCCGTGTTGGCATTTGCGGTTGTAACATTCACATTAAATAATTGGACTTCTGTCTTCCACTCGCCTCATTAGTTTTGGATTTTGCACTAATTTGTGTAAGGGTCTAACACTGCAGTTTTTTTTCCTGCAGTATGGACGCATTGTTGATATTGACTTGAAGATCCCCCCAAGGCCGCCTGGTTTTGCTTTTGTTGAGGTAAGTTGCGCAGCACTGTTAGGTTCTTTTAAGTTTGAATGTATTTATTGGAACTATTGGATTTCTTGATGGTTATAACAAGTAATATGACCTCCTTATGTTAATTGATAACTGTATGCTTCTAGCAGCTACTTGTCTACTTTTGGATTTTATTGAATATCCTGACTGTCTATATTTGTTGCCTTGCCATGAAGTTCGAAGATCCCCGTGATGCTGAAGATGCAATCCGTGGACGGGATGGCTATAATTTTGATGGGAACCGTTTGAGGGTAGGTGCTATGAGATGTTGGTAATTTGCTCTTCTGTGTTCACATATCTGATGCTCCAATATGCACAGGTGGAACTTGCACATGGTGGGAGAGGTAACTCTTCCTCCTTTAACAATTCTGGTGGAGGGGGACGTCGTGGGGGTGTATCTAGGCATACAGAGTATCGCGGTATGATACTGAATGCTGATTTCAGATCCATTTATAAATGCTCGGTTTTCTGTTTATATATACTAATCTGAAATCATTTGTGTACATCTTGACAGTTCTGGTTACTGGACTACCTTCTTCAGCATCATGGCAAGACCTAAAGGTCTGCTAAAGACAATTTGTTCTATCCACTTTTCTGCTGCTTTGCTTTTGTCTTTCATGATTTCCCTCATTCTCTTTGAAGCTAAACCTTGCCTATGAATGTTGTGTCAGGACCATATGCGAAATGCTGGTGATGTTTGTTACTCTGAAGTGTACCGTGAGGGTGGTGGTAAGTCTGTTTGGTCCCTACAGTAGTTCTTTGCTTACTGTAACAATGGTGTTTGCCATAGCTCTTCATAAGTTCTCTATGGATTGGATGACCAATTGGATATACCACCCTGTCAAACCAGTTGATTTTTAAGATATAAATGAACTTTTTTATTACGTCAGATTGCAATTCTTGAAACGAATTGATGTCGTGTGATGAGTTACTCATAAGTTGATGAATGCCTAAGTATTGACAATTGGTCCTACCATTTCCATTGTCTTAAAAAATGACATTTGGTCCTCTAGTTTGTGCGTCTAATTTTGCAACATTCATTCCATGTTATACCCCAGCAAGAAAATGCAGAGTCAACCAAAGATAATACTATATTTTAGGCATTTAGTTTATAGGTAGTAGATACTATAATCTATTCAGCTGGACACCATTATTATCAGTTTTCAGCAATTTGATTAAGCAAAAAAAAATAGTGAATGCTATTATTGCTGTGACCATAGTTGATACACACTTTTGTTTGCTACAGGTACTATAGGAATTGTAGACTACACAAACTATGATGACATGAAGTATGCTGTAAGTATTCTCTTTCTTCTCTATTTTTGGTGTCTTATGGTGCCTTGTAGCTACATTTCATATTTCACTACACTTGTATAATCTTGTTAGATATGTGATTTTGGAGCACTGTCTTTCAGTTTCAGTACTGTAGTCTGCATCATATTCCTTCCTTTGTGTTTATTTTTTTTACTGCTTATCTCTTGCAGATCAGGAAACTTGATGATTCTGAATTTAAGAATGCCTTCTCAAAGGCCTATATAAGGGTACACACATGTTTATTTCTACTTTACTTTTTTGGATCAACTTGTCCCAAAAGTAACCAATAATACAACTCACTAATATTTAGGTGAAGGAGTATGATGGAAAGCGCAGCCGTTCATACTCACGAAGCCGAAGCCGAAGTCGAGGTCGCAGCTACAGCAGAAGCAGGAGTCCAAGGTCTGGTGGTGATTACATTCTAATGTACCTCAATAATACCATTGGCCACTGACCAGAGTTTAATATGCCCCGCAGCAAGTCTCCCAAGGGAAAGTCATCACGCCGTTCAGCATCTAGATCTCGATCGAGATCAGCTTCTTCCCGTTCAAGATCAGAGTCAAAGGGGCGCTCTCCATCAAGGTAACATTGATGAATCACTCTTGGACATTGAATCCTTGGTCTTCATGTTGTGAATTATATATAGAAAATATTGCCTGCTACCCGAAAGATAACATGTATATAGATTTTATGGTGGTATTTTTGCCATCAAATATTTTTTGATTAGTTGGCCTTGAACTGTCTGAACAATTTATTAGTTCTGCAATCTTTCTGTGTTAAAGATGGGTCATCCCAATTCTCATTTGCTATCCCATATTCTCAACCAACTGTTACACCTCTTTGGCTTTATGAATCAAATTTAATCAACCTTACTGATTGTCCTAGTGTAACTTTATGTGGGAAACTGTTGGTATATTTGTTACAAAGTTTATCTGGTGTGACATATTTCGTACCTAACTCAACTGGATAGTATCCAATATTTGAAAGCCTCAATGATTTGTTCATTAGATGAGGATTTGTGCGGAGATCTAGGGATTGCATAATGGGAAATCGAGGTTGGGATTTCTTCTATATGCAACAGTTCTATTGGTTGTCTGAGGTATGGTAATAAACTGGGTGCTGCTCTGGTAGCTAAAAATCATCCATATTTGTTGACCTGATGTACTGTGACTTATTACATCAGAATCAGAGCCTGGGCCTAAGAATTGCTTTGGGACACTGGAGCTAGAGCATTAAGGATTGATGCTATGGATTATGGTGGCGCAATGACTGTGTTTGCTTGGATTGAGTAAATGAGGAATGAGTTTCTCGCTTGCTCTCTCGTTGGGATCACTTTGGAGGAATGTTCTAGCGAATATGTCACGTAACATTTGACACTAAACACTCTGAATGTTTTGAACTTAAGGAATTTGTTCTC
Organism: Oryza sativa Japonica Group; assembly: GCF_034140825.1. Taxonomy (NCBI): domain Eukaryota; kingdom Viridiplantae; phylum Streptophyta; class Magnoliopsida; order Poales; family Poaceae; genus Oryza; species Oryza sativa. Next base: position 28,698,363 of record NC_089041.1, on the reverse strand, counting down.
TTCTAATTTCTATGAGCTCTTTTTGCTTGCATCTGGCCATTCCAATGATTGGGAGGCGTGAAGGCTTTTTGGAAGCAAACTGTTAAAGCTGCATTCTGGAATCTGGATATTGAATCGTGTTATTTCTGGAACTTTTTGCAGATCACCAGCAAGATCTCAGTCTCCAAATACTTCTGTAAGTTTTTGCTAACGTACTTTGTGTGATTTGTTTTTGTGACTGACCTGACCTATTTCTGGTTAGCCTGCCAATGGTGATGCAGCAAGCCCCAAGAAACGCAGCCCAAGCAGGAGCCCCCCCAAGAAACGTAGCCCAAGCAGGAGCCCATCACGTTCCCGATCTCCTGATGTATATAGCTCTTTATACCATTACATGCTTGCTTTTATGGAAATCTAAACTAATCCCGTTCGCATTTTCAGGCCAAGTCCGAATGATGCTGATGTGCTTCTGGGGACGGAGTGTCGAGGAATCATGGTCCTGAAACGTTTTGACATCTGTCGCCCTCGACTACTTCTGAATCGCTTCCAAAGTACTATTTCATACGTTCAGTGCTCTTTCAGATTACTGGATGATACTGTACGCCTATTTATAGATTTGAACTTGGGATTTGTCTTTTGTTCATTTTGACACTGTACTTGACTTAGGTATATTATTGTGGTACTGGTAAGAAAGTTGAACAGAGTCATTCCGTCGTTTGTTTGCTTAATGCACTTCCTAGCTCAAGTTGCAGGTAATAAATACATTTATATCCACTGGATCATGCCACTCACGTGATAATTTTGTCGTCAGTTACAAAAGATCGGAGGCTTTTGTTTGATATTTTTACTTCTTTTAGCTCAGAAGGATTGGGAGAAACACTCTTCTCTGCGCCTAGTAGGTTGGGAGGTCATGGCTGCGTAATACTCTGGCAGCTACCAAAATGTGTATTATCAGCGAAAAACACGAACGTCTTCCTCTGTAAGATATAACAAGGCTGCAAGCATAGGCTGATGCACAAACATTTCGATACATAAACTGATAAAACCTATGAAACTAACACATACAAATCATCCCATGTACAGAACGCAAGAAGCTGCTGCTACCCAAGCGAACCACACACACATTGCTCGGCTCAGCTCACACCCGAAATTTGGTGTTTTTCACGCGGTCTCGGCACGAGAGCGCTTGGCCTTGGGTTGCTTGACGATCATGACGGAGCAGTGCGCGTGGTGGGCGCAGTAGTCGCTGACGCTCCCCAGGAAGGCCCTCTTGATTGCGCCGTAGCCATGGCTGCCGACGACGAGCAACCCCGCGCTGTGCTTCTCCACCGCGTTGCACAGCACGTACCTGGGCTCCCCTTCGATCACCTCGATCAACGCGTGCATCTGCAACCAAATGCATCAATAATGCCAATAATCAGGTGCCCGTTTAGCCACAGAAACCCTGTGCGGAAATCTGCAGAATCTGCGAGAGTGAGAGAGTTTGATCGATCGATTACCGCGTTGGCGATGCAGAGGCGGCGCGCCTTCTCGACGACATCCTCCGCCGTCTTGCGCAGGTCGGCCTCCACGTATCTCACCACCTCTCCAGACCCTGACGCCATCAACGAGTCAGCTCAGAATAAATTTCATCGAGATCAATTCAAGGAGGCGGGTGATGTACCGGGGCCGGCGCCGAAGCCGACGACGGAGGACGGCGAGGGCTTGGCGTGGACGATGACGAGCTCGGCGCCGCCGCTGCCCGCCATGCCGCTCGCCAGGTGCTGCATCGTCCACTCCAGCGCGTAGTTGCTGTGCTCGCTGTCGTCCACCCCGACCACCACCACCGTCTTCCCCTGCTCCCCCTCCGCCGCCGCCATCACAATTCACAGACGGATCAACAATTGCTCGATGGATGGATTGGTTAGATAGCTCTGACTCGAACTGTGACTCTTGTCTCGTTTGATGATGATCCGTGGGCTGCGAGCACCTGGGTATTTATGGGCGTTGCGAGCGTGAGAGGAGCACGAGGAGGGAGGCTGCAAGCTGCTGCATCTAGCCTGCAGGCGGGAGGGCGAAACCGCGGGTGGGGGTTTGCGGCTGGTGTGGCGGCCGAGCGCGACACACTCGTGAGTCGTGACGAGACGGCGCGTCCCCAGGTGCTCGGCTCGCGCGGACGCGGCCCTTGGTTTTGGGTTTAGTTGGAGCGGGTTTGTTTGTTGGTTTCGCTCGCTCGCATTTCGTTCTCAGATAAGCTGCGCGTGGGCGTGGCGCCGTGGATGACAGGATAAGGCCGAGAGGGACATAGCATGGCATATTGGCATGTACTAGCTGCGACCTGCGAGTGTCATGTGCCGTGGAGTACTAGTGGACTCCCTCACTCACTCAACCTGGACTCGTGAATCGCTGCTTTCTGCTAGTCACGAGAGATGTGTTGCGACCAGGGTTCACTTTCTCGCCGGTAACCGCGCGGTAACCGCGGTTACCGGGCTTACCGTGGGGGGTCGGTAACGAAAACCGGCGGTAGGGTTTGGGCAAATTTTGCTCAAATTCAAAAATTTGAAAAATAATCGAAAAAAATCAAAAAAAATCATGGATGTAAAGCTTGTTTTGTATGTTGTTATGGTGAAAAAATTTCATCAAAAAGATGCAGGTAAATTCAAATTTGAGCGCAAAACCTATTGTGAATTATAAAAAAGAAAAAAGATTAAATGGAATGGGCCAAGTATGCACTGTTCACGAGGCCCAATAAGGCCCACAATGGGAGGAAAATATCTTTGGAAGCCTCTGCTTCGTTTCTCTGGCGAATCCTACCGTTTTTCCCCTCTCTCGCGTAGCTGCGCTCAGGACCGAAGGGGCGACGGCGTGCGCCCGCGCCAGATCCGCCGCCTCCACGCCGGCGAGGCCGGTTCCCTCGCGGTAAGCGGCGGTAACCGCGCGGTACGAGATGGTAACCGCCTGGGTCGACGGGCAAGAGGTAATCCCTCCGTTTTGAAGGTTTTCGCGCGGTTAGGAGCGGTAACCGTGCGGTTTTGTACGGTTACCGTCGGCTTCGTAATCTATGAGACGATATACGTATGTGCGGTAATCGTGTGAAAACCGTGGTAACCGTCCACCCTACCGTGGTTACCGTGGCTTGAACCGTGGTATGGTATTTTTTACTGTGATATGCATGGACATATTTGGGGATTTAGGTCAATAGAACATATTTTTACCAATATGCATGTGAAATACATTGGGAATATGAGTTTATTTCGGCATTTGGTTGCCCGTGCTTGGCTAAAACCATGCATGTGAAGTATATTTGATTGCTTTGGTCTATGTACATATAGGTTAAATTAAATACGTCATAGTATGGAAGAATTTGGATGCATGCTTACCAGTGTACATATAATTACGTCGTATTATTGTATAATGGGAGGTATGTTTATAATTAGCAGTGATAATTTCTCATGCATTTGATACAGGGTGGAGATGTCAGATAGTAGGGACCCTGTGTGGGAGCACGGGGAGAATATCCCACCTGGATGGCGTTGTAAGTATTGCCATACAAAGAGGGGCGGTGGTGGGGCAACAAGACTAAAGCAACACTTGGCTGCAAGAGGGAAGGGGGTTACATATTGCAATTCAGTGCCTCCGGATGTCCGTGAGTTCTTCTGCCGTGAGTTGGACAGGATAAAAGATGCAGGTGACCAGCGTAAGAGTGATAGCGGAAGAAGGGTTGAAGCAGTAAGGGTCAACTATTATGACCTAACAGGTGATGCCGACGAGGAGGAACAAATGGAAGCAGCCATTGCAGCCTCACGACAAGACGAAAACTTTAGGAGGGATGTTGAGGAGCGTGGTGGCACTTATGAGCATGGCGGTGGGAGTGGATCCGCTCAGCCGGAGGCACGGAAAGGTAGAAGTAACCCAATTACCAATATGCTACGAAGGGCTACGTCTCATAGGGAGTCACCTGCTGTGAGAGATTACAACCTAGCATCTGCCAAGGCCCCTGTGCAGCCACGCATTGACATAGGATTCTTCACAAAGAAGGGGAAGCAAGCTAGGCAAGCCATTGGTGAGTCATGGGCAAGGTTCTTCTTTACCGCCGGCATTCCTGGTAGAAACGCCGATAATCCATACTTTGTGAGCGCCGTTCGGGAGACACAAAAGTGGGGTACATATGCATCTATTAAGGAACTTCTTTTTTTCTAACTCATTGCGCACTACTTATTTCATACGTCAATTGTAGGTGAAAGTGTACCTTCTCCAACTGGTAACGAGATAGATGGAAAATATCTTGATTCTAAAGAGAAGGATGTGAAGAAGCAATTTGATAGGTTCAAGAAGGATTGGGATGAGTACGGTGTTACTATAATGTGTGATTCTTGGACAGGTCCGACGAGTATGTCGGTCATCAATTTTCTGATATACTACAATGGAATAATGTTTTTCCACAAGTCCATTGATGCGACCGGGCAAAGCCAGGATGCTAACTTTGTGCTGAAGGTATGTATGGTTCATGCAACAAATTACTTCATCACCTGTTATCGTCAGTGTTAGGGGCATGGACTAATTTTTATTATGTTATCTACCAATGCAGGAGATAAGGAAGGTGGTACGCGAAATAGGCTCGGAGCATGTTGTTCAAATTATCACTGACAATGGCTCTAACTACAAGAAGGCGTGCAGACTACTACGGCAAGAATACAAGACAATTGTGTGGCAACCTTGTGTGGCACACACAGTTAACTTGATGCTTAAGGAGGTTGGGAAAATGCCAGACCACGAAATGGTGATTGAGAGTGCTAGGAAAATTTGCAGATGGCTATACAATCATAACAAGTTGCATGCTATGATGGTCTTAGCTATAGGTGGTGAACTGGTTAAGTGGAATGCTACAAGGTTCGGAACAAACTACATGTTTCTCCAGAGTTTCCTTAGGAAGCGAGATCTTTTCATGCAATGGATGGCTTCCTCTGTCTTCATGCAAAGCAAATTTAGTGGGACTTTGGAAGGTAGATATGCACATGCATGTCTATCTAGTCTGTCTTGGTGGGAGAACTTAGAGGCAGTAGTGAATTTTGTCCAACCTATGTACTCATTCCTTCGGTTTGCTGACGAGGACAAGAACCCCAATTTGAGTGAGGTACTTTTGAGATATCAGTTGCTCAAAATGGAGTACGACAGTCTTTTTGCGAATCAAAGGGACAAGTTTGAAGCATACATGGAAATCGTGAACAGAAGGATGCACGACCTAACCAACGAGACTCTCATCAATGCCGGTAAATATTGGTCATAACATAATCCACATGGCATATTATGTAACTCTTACTTAACCTGTGCCATGTTTTGTAGCTGCCGCATTGAACCCTAGGACGCACTACGCGTATTCTCCAAGTGCTACTGTCTTCCAAGACCTCCGACAGGCATTCGAGTGGATGACGGATATCGATACGGCTGCCGCCGCTTTGCTGGAGGTTGAGATGTACCGACGTAAGACGGGTGAATTTGGGAGGGCACTAGCAAGAAGGATGGCCATAGATGGGAAAACTTCACCTGGTATGTTTCTAATCATGGAACTATGATATATCTAATTGATCTTGATGTATTCAGAATTATGAAATGACATGTTACTTGGCTTTTGTAGCACAATGGTGGTCTATGTTCGCCTCAGACACGCCGAATTTGAAGAAGCTTGCGTTGCGTTTGGTTGGTCAATGTTGCTCCTCCAGTGGATGTGAAAGGAATTGGAGCACATTCGCATTCGTACATACGAAGGTCCGTAATAGACTTACCCACAAGAAGCTCAACAAGCTAGTGTACGTGAACTACAACCTTCGCCTTCGAATTCAGCAAGCAAATGCCCAAATTAGGGTGGAGGACGATGATCCCCTTCAAAGATTAGCGGACCTCTCATTCTATGAAACTAACAATCATATCAGTGCCTGGATGGACAATGCTCGCTCTAATGCTTGCCCCGAACTAGATGAAGATTCAGCTGAGAGTGACGCTCCCCTGCCTAGTCAACTTGTGTCTGACCTAGTCAACTTGGATGACCTGCGAAGGACCACGGGAGCTTCTAGTATTGCTGAGTGGGCTGATACGAATGTAGGTGACACTCATATTGGGAAAAGGAAGACTCGAAAGCCGCCAAAAGCACGTCCATCTAAAAAGGTAAAGGGCAAGGGTCCACGATCGACTAGTGTTGATAGCGATGAAGAGACCCAAGAAAGCCCAGAGTACCAAGAGTCCAATGATAGTAGCTCAAGAACTGAAACAGATGACGGCGACGACGATGGTCAAGGAGGCCAAGGCACTACTAATGTGCCTCCTAGGGGTCACACCCAACAATCAGATCACCACAGCCCCGTTCAATTCACTGGTGTGATATAATTCAGTTGCAATTTCAACCTTCATCTTCCAATTCAGTACTGGATAATTTTCTTGCAATTTTTTGATTTGCAGGTGAGGGCGACTTCACTCATGCTACTCAGGACCAGGATCATGGTGCTCCAAGCTCTCAACGAACTACCATTGCACCGGGAGTCCGACAACAGCAACAATTCAGTGACATACAACAGGATAGCTCTAGCTCATTCAGTGCCTCTAGCTTTGAAAGTGGCTATCCAACGTATGTGTACAACCGTCCCCAAGCTTCTGATTATCCTGCTACTACATGGGTGTATGAATGGCAAGAGCCTCAGTGGTATGCTCAATTGTACGCTCAGTGGCAAACAACATCATCATGGACAGGTCAAAGTTGGAAGGAATACAAGGCGGGGTTGCTACATTCACATGGCTTGATGCTCATGTCCACAGAGGAGTACAATATGGCATATAATCAGTGGAATGCGTAGCTATGCATGTCCTTGTTTATTTCCTTTCATTCGAACTAGAATTGTAATCATGGACATTATACTGTGGACTCTACAATATAGAGTAGGTCATGCCGAATTTTTCTGTTGTATAACCACATCTTAATTAACTAAAATACTCACATTTTAGTTTTTTTCTATTATTTTTTTCATTTTTCTTATTTCAGTTCCAACATAAACTAAAATACTCACATTTTAGTTTTTTTCTATTATTTTTTTCATTTTTTTTATTTCAGTTCCAACATATCGCGGTTACCGTCCTCTTACCGCGGTTACCGTACTAAACCGTGCGGTTACCGTGTCCATACCGTGGATTTTGAATTCAAAAATTTGGAAACGAAATTTGTGCGGTTTTTCGCGGTAACCGCACGGTTACCGCGGTAACCACCATACCGCGGGGGGTCGGTAACCCCCCCCAAAACGGTAAGGTGAACCCTGGTTGCGACAGGTATCTGGAGCTGGGCATTTAGTTCTTTTGTAACTTTTAACTTTTTCATTATATCAAAACTTTCCTACACATAAAATTATAACTTTTTCGTCACATCGTTTCAATTTCAATCAAACTTCTAATTTTAGCGAACTAAACACAGAGATACCGCTGGTTTTGTGGCTGCAATCCAGGAATTTCCTGAGTAGATAGCATGATTGTTTTATTTTCTTTTTGAGAAAATATCATGCTTGTTTTGATTCCGTGTTCTAAGATCTCGGAAAAAGATGACGTTCCAAACAAGATGGTTGTTTCGGTTATATATATCGCTCATTTTCAGAAAAAAAATGCTGGCAGCTGACTCAGAAAGAGGCGTTTTCTTTCCAGCTCCATTACATCCGTTATTGGCTTTTGGCGTGGATCTTAGATGAGAAAACCAGAAAATTAGAGAAGGGATAAAATTAAGGAGCAGAAAGTGTACCGCAAGGTATCCCTTACAACTCCATTCCAAAACATAATTTTATAATTTAAATTTCGTATCACAATTTTTTTTAGGAAACTATTTCTAATGTACAAAAGTCCAAACCATTTTCAATCAATCAAAAGCTTGAAAACAGATCATAAATAATTCAAAATTTAATAAATAATTTAACCGAACGGCAATATCTGTTTTCAACCTTAATCTCTATTAGACCTAAAGATGGCTATATTTTGGAACGAACAAAGTATCGTGCAAAGCCTCCAAAGAGTTGCCAATCAATTTAAATGATTTTTAGCATTTTGCACGGAGAATAAGAATTGTTTATTTAACGCCATTCTCTTTTTTTTTTCTAGTTTTATTTTCCATCCCCAATTGAGTGGACGGATTTACCCCTGCACACATACAGATCAGACGGAGAGGATCAATTCAGACGCCGCCGTAGAGAGGAGCCCAGCGCCGCCGCTTCCACGCCGAGCAGCCTCCGCCGTCCGCCGACGCCTTCGTGGCTTGGAAATCCTCCATGGCAGCCTCTGCCGTTGCCGCGGCCATCTTCCTCCGCCTCCGCCAAGTCCGCCGCATATGGCCGCCCTCGCATCTCGAGTCGCTCAGTCGCCCCGCCCCATCCTCATCCTCTCGGGCCGGAGGCCCCCCGCCGGCCGGCCACCGCCCGCCGCTACCACCGGCTGAGTGACTGACCGGGACTGATTTTAGGCATTTAGCCATTCGCCGACGACAGGTAATTCTTTAGCTCATTTTGTACTGTTTTTTTTTCCTCAGTATGGTTTTAACTTTGTGATTGAAATTGTCGCGATCAGTGATGTAGTTAATCCAAATAGAGAATCTATCCTGTGATTTGTGAATAACAATTTGTGAAACAGCATGTGTGGAAAATTATTGAATGATTGTTTAGTCTCATTTGTTAAGCTAGATTTTTATTTCTCCATAGTAGTGAGGAAGACAGTACTACAAACTTTCAAGGCTAAGAGAACACGCAAAGTAGCAGCACTGTAATCTTCTATTTATGTAAGATCGTTTACATTGGAACTATCTGTATTGTACTTTTTTTCTCGTGATTTTAGTCGATTAGCAATGCTGTGAGATATTGTCGCATATTTGCATTACACATTTAACAAAAGGGGAAATCTGTACATGTATATATATGTGGTTTGTGTTGTTATAAAAGTTTGGTGTGTGAAGTAGGCACACCCAACGAAAAATTCCAAGCTCTGCCACTACTCTCCAGCGACATGGTGGTATCTCCACTCCCTCCGTCAAATTCTGCCGTTGCCAGTGCGACGGCAGTACGACCTCATTGTATGCTCCTCCGCTTCGCTATCTCACTCCGCTGGTCTTCCTGCTTTATCAATAGAACTTCGAGGATGTCCATCTCAGGGATTTCTCTGAGTACATGGATTGCTCTGGAGTGCCACACAGCACCGGGACCAACTCTGACAATGGCTTCGACCTTGGCCGCATGCATCACCTCGGCCGCCTTTGTGAACTCCACACTCCCAGTGACTGAGACCTCACCCTCTCCTTAACACCAGAGGCTCACAACTTGCCTTGAAACTGCCTATTAAAATCATAAGGAAGGAAACATATATGATTTTTCTGGTGCATGGCACATTGACATTTGTTTCTTTCAAGTATTAGGCAGCTGCCATCTTGCATATGAGTCATGATTTTACTTTGAATGGAGAAAATGTGATTAATATTTGGACAAAACTGAATGAATGTGATTGTAGGCTATTCATATTGCTGGGACCAAGGGGAAATGTTCAACTGCTGCATTCCTGTCCAATATCATGAGGGAGCAAGGCTATAGTGTAGGATGCTATACTAGGTACTGCACTGCATTTCTGTGATTTTTAATCATTTTTTCTAGTTGGAAAACGTATTCAGAATTTTGTAACACAAAGGACACATATATGCTTCTTTTCACGAAAATATTGTTAAGTGTAGGGACTATAATCTATTAGCGTGTTGTTCTCTGTCATCCTGAGTTATGTTTCAAACATTTAATCACCGTATCTAGATTGTAGAATTACTGTTAAGTCTTTCAAGAAAATATTGTTAAGTGTGTTCTGTTGAATTCTGAGTATAATTATAATGCATGTATCAATATATGCTTGCAGCCCACATCTTCTAACAATTTGGGCCGATGTTAATGGGCCGAAATTGAGCTTCTTCTTCTTCTTTCCTCAACCTCTCACCCTTCAGTTCAGTTCAGATGGAAGCTTTGATTCTCATCAGCCCCCTTTTTTTCTTATACATTTACCCTTCTCTTTGCTCTCTAATCCAGGACGCAGCAGCCGGTGTTTAGCAACGTTCTCGCCTGGATTGGATTGGATCGGAGTTGGACAGGTAAGAAGTAGGCCATAGCCTCCACTGCAAAAGGGAAGAGAATCTGATTCTTCCGTCCAAGAACTAGTATCCATCTCCATGCTACTTTTGTCCAAATGTCCATCAATTCATCCCTGATTGCATCTGATCTACCACGACAGAAAAAGGTCAACGTCTATCTGGATACAGAGCTAGCTAACCAAGAGCCACATCGGTTCACCTAATAAGCTAAATCAAAAGCTAAAATTTGAATTTCTGAACTTGATTTGATTTTGGAGTTCATTTTAAGATATTTTTAGCATTATTTCTTTTTAGCGTTGGCTTTTAAGTCGGTACGAACAAATATATAAAAAATTTTCCTATAAATTATTTATTATTCCTTAATAAGCCGGGCTTATTAGGGAATATGGGTAACCGATGAGGCCCAATATTCCAGCTAGCTATTTGTAGTTTTGGAGCGTCCGAAATCTCAAAAAACTTTACTCAATATCACCATCAAAGATGGCATGCCACTAAACAGAGGCACCGCTAAGCAACCACTAACTAATGCATTATCGCTAGACAAGGTCTGTTGTCTCAACCTCTTTACTCGTTGACCTCAATCAAATCTGCGTGTTGTGTGCGGCAGAGGATCGAAGTGTATCAGGAATCCAAAACAAGAATCCGTTTTGAGGGATAAATAACCCGTGAATCCATGGGCCATGGCCGGGCCAAAATAGTACAGATTCAGAAACCGTACGGCTCCAGAACGTTCTTCTCTTTATCCTTTTCAATTAGCAAACTAGATTATGATGTTATTTGGGGGAGGCAGTGTTTTCCAGAGCAGCTAGTGTGAATCTAGGGAAGCCAGTTTTAAGGATTATATAACTATTACCAGAATCTGCTTGACAATTTGGACTATTTAGAGAGCTAGAAATTTTAAGACGTTACAACTGAAGCTTCTCCAAATAGACATATATATCGCAAAATATATCATATTGCGTAATAGATTATTACTACCTACTTTACGTAGATACAAAGTAATTTTGATATTTTCATCCCTGAATCATTTAAAAATGACCAAATGACAAAATACAATTGATGCAGTGGTCAGAACAGTACTGCAAGAGTAAGGTTCTTCGCTACGCTAAGCTTTCATAATTTCTTTGCATGGCCTTACCCTGCTTGGATTCACTGATTCACAGATAAAAGCAAGTGGCAGGCAAATGGTCGTGGAGAATATATATGCCACCAGCTTAGCAGCCGCTGCTTTACATCAAGCAAACAGCAGCCGCCAGTTTTGTGGGCAAGGTGACATCGATTTTATGGTTTGATTTGCGCATTAAGAAACCAACCACTGTTTGCTACACTGGAAGCTACACTGGAAGAAGCATTCTCTAACAATAAACATAGTTGTTTAGGCTGATAAATATATGCTACTAGCCTATTAAGGTATTGCTGTTAGAAACTGGATGTTGTCATGGTGTGTTCATGTGATCGAGCACGAGAAATCGGTGCCGGGTAAGAGTACGTTGCCGATAAGGACACGGTATGTATACTACTACCAGGTCATGAAGTCGATCCAGTTTCAAACTGCATGTTCATCCACATTTGACCATGTAGATTATGCCAAATTGAAAACTACTTATGCAATTAGCACAAGGATTCGTTAGCCTGTTCGACAACGGAGTGATTGCAAGTATGCAAACCGAATTCACGTCGTTTGAATAACAATATTCATATGGTAGGTACAGTAGTATTATCGTTCCATGTTTTAATTACATATCGTGACATCCTTTTCTCGTGGAAAAGTCTATTGAGAATTGAGACGACCCAAGATGAGGATGAAAAGGTGCCACATAAATTTGTCCTCCGTGATTGTATCCGGTACTGGAAAAAATCGATGAGATTGAGATCTACTTTGCTTTTGGAACAATTTAGTGGAGAATTGTTTAATTAAGCAGACGACTCAATATGCATAGCAGCTACTCTAGGCATGCTTACTTTCACTAATTCATCTTTTACCACGAAGGTTGTTGGTCTGTCTTTGTTGTTTGGAAAGTGGTAGCATTGTCAAAAGTGAGCAATTATGATCACTAAGAAAAAGAGGTTTGATTTCAGGTTAGGTGCTGCTCGTATTAAACTTTACAACTGAGATTCTAATTAGCAGTAGAAAACGTCAGTGCGCGAAGTTAAGTTGCACCAGAGTTTAAATTCTGTGCTTCCATGGGTTCTCATATTTACAACTAAGTATATTTTATTGATATATGGCATATCCATCGATAGCAAGACGTATGTAGATTTTGTCGATCTTTTAAGATATGACGACCAATGAGACACGTGTGCTAATGAACCATATGTTGACTTTGTCAATTTTGAGATATGCCAACTAGCAAGGCTCGTATGATGATTTCATCAATTTCAAGATACATCGTCCAATCTCTCGGACATATGGTTATTTCGTCAATATTGAGATATACCCGTCCAAATATGATATCATAAATACTATAAAACGATATACCGTTCGAACGAAATAACTAATGTCAACATAATACCTAGGTAATAGATCTGATATGGGGGTATTATGTTTGGTATTGGAATCCGGTACCTACTATACCATACGGACCTCAGCATGATACCCACGTACCAGATCTGATACTAGTAGGTATCATGTCTAACTGTACCATGATGATGTCAGTTATTTTATTGTAACAGTATATCGTTCTGTAGTCTACCTCCTATGATATATGTACATTTGCCTCCTATGATATATGTACATTTGCATTTGTGTGTGTATCAAATTTGGTAGAAAAGAAAGGAAAACTTTACTTGCATGCAATTGTCCAATTGACCAAAATAACTGTTATCTAATTTTACCTCTTAGGCGTAGACCGTTAAGCATGTATATCGCCCGCTTTACGGCTTTAGACGCTAGCTTATCTAGTACGCAGAATATCTGACGGACGCAGAGGATTGAGACCTGGAAGCTAGGCTAAACTAAACAGGTAGCGAAACGCAACCCTTTCCTTGACAGTTATCCGATTACGCGCCTTTCTATCAGGCACAGCAGCACGGGCAGCCACAAGATTCAACTAAAATTTAGTTAACTGCACGCCTCTTTTTCGTTTACGTCGCCGTCGCCCTATCCAAATTCGCCCACGTTTGATATAGATGCATAACTGCAAAGCGAGAATTCCATTTCTTCATGCGTCAATTGGTCCCTCTCGTCTTCTCCTAGGCCACACTATTCTTGACCATACCTATGAAATCACAAAACGTATACGACCTTATTTGGAACAAGTTTTTATCAATAAACCCTTTTTGATTTTATACACGACAGGAAACAATTATTCTAAAATTTTCTCTACTGTATTGCTAACCACTTATTTTAGCTAGAACTTTAAAAATTTTAATATATTCTCATAATTAAGTAGATAACACGTGACAATAATATAAATCAAACGATTTGACAAGTTTTCCGGAAGGAAAAAAGGCTGCAAAAGCCGATCTGGCTGAGTGCGGTTGTGTAACTGTAACTTTTTTCTTCTAATATATCGACGTACAATCGTTTTTGCGCGTTCACGAAAAAAAAGCTGCAACCTGCAAAATTCAAAGGTTTGCGTGGGAGCTTAGCTGAATTCCGCCGATCAAATTCTGTTTCCACAAAAATTGTCCGCTCCGACGGCGTCCGCGCACACGCGCACGCACGCTCCCCGCGCCACAAAACCGGGGGAAAACGAGAGAAAAACGCAACGAAACGCTCGCCCCGCACCGCACGGAACATCATCATCATCTCGCGCTCTCACGCGGACCCCGCCGTTGCGGCCGCCTCACGACGCGAGCGCGCCACATGGACATCCACCATGGCGCCACCCTTTCCCCTCTCCTCGCTTGTATATATTCGGCGCGATGCCGTCGCAGCCGGTGCCTTCGTTTCACCCTGCTCGGAAAAAAAATCCTAAAAGCTTAATTTCTTTCTTTGTTCTTATTACTGTCTCACGTGAGACGCCTGAGCTCAACTGAATTTCTGGCCCCCTCTTCATCTCCGTGAGCTTCGCTGCCCTTTTTCTTTGCCTTCTCTTGGTGGTTTAATTTCATCAGTTTTCCTCCATTTCCTTCTTTAGCCATTGTTCCGATTGCCGTCTCTTGTTGCATGTGCATTCCTTCTCTGAACCGTGCCCCCCCAATTCGTCCGCGAGCTATACAAATTTGGATTCGTTTTGTTCGTTTCCAGCTCACCCTGTAAATCGTTTCTCAAGTCATTCAGGCATACTCACATCGCACAAACATATATATACCCCAAGATTTTGAATCCATCAATTTGCAGACGCCATAGGCGTACAAGTTATCCATTCAAGCGCTCCAAAAATTTGCCAAGAAGTTTGCCTTAAATTTGGATTCATGAAGTTTGCCAAGAAGTACGAGAAGTACATGAAGGGGATGGATGAGGAGCTCCCGGGCGTGGGGCTGAAGCGGCTCAAGAAATTGCTCAAGAAATGCCGCTCTGACCTCCAATCCCACGAGAACGACGGCTCCTCCGCCGGCCGCTGCCCCGGCCATTGCTCTGGTGAATAAAGCTACTATACCTTTCAATTTCCTCCTATATGGTCTCTTTGATGCGTAGGACTATTCTTGATTCTCTTACACTGAAAATAATGCTGTTTTTTCAAAAGAAACCTGTTGGTTTCTTGTTTTCAATGAAAACGAGGATTAATGGGCGGGCTCATGCCTTTTGGTACTTTTTTTTTCTTTTGGTTAAAAAAGGACAAACCCTTGGCAAAATGGCATACCTAGAAAAGGATTAGAATTTAGGACTTGTTGCAACTTGCAAGAGGCAATTGTTTTTTTTTTCAGTTTTTTTAGTTTCATCGTGCTGAGAAGTGAGAAGAACTAGTTGATAATTCTGCGGGAACAGAGGAACCTGTAGGCTGTACACAGCGGTTTTGGTATTCGGCAAGTTGAACTCTTCCTGGGAATGCCAACCTATTTTCTCTTATTTATCCTTTAGATATATGTATCCTACCTTGTTCTCGCTGTACTTCTTTTATTTATAGTGTCAAACAATTACAGCTTCGCATGGAAGAGAAGCTTTACTGCAGAGAAAGCAACAATTTGACTTCTTAGCACAATTCTTTCGAAGCATTTTCTCTGTCGCCCCTTGTATGGTTAAGATTGGATTTTAAAATGGCGATAATGTTTTGTTTGCTTTCAAACATCAATACCAACAAATTAAGTTGATCGGTCGGGTATTTGGAAAATCTGCATATACTACTGTCGTGTGGACGGCAGATTTATAACATAACTTCAAATTGAACACTACTAGAGATAGCCCATTGACTGCCCCATTATAATAGTGCAAGTCATTGTCAAGGTGGTAATTGTTTGTCAATGACAACCACGTAATTTTTCAAGTGCCAAGATACTATAGGCCGTAGTAACCATGGAAAAGGGGATGTCAACCATCACAAAGTCCACTCTTAATTTTGTATTCATTAGCAGGGGCTTATTCATCTGTCCTTTTGAATAACTTTCGATTATTTTAGTTAGTGTCGACTTGTCTACTATAATTTGGGATGGTTTTGATATAAATATTTCAGAGTCCTAAAAGAGTCGATTATTCCTGGTTCTTTCATATTGATATTGTAACTACTGCGGTTTGCCTAGAAAAGAATATTAGAGTCGCCATGATGGTTATTTTTGTCTACCTTACCTTTCATGGTTGGTTATCTGACAAATTCCTATCAACATGCAGTATGTGATGGGAGTTTTTTCCCATCTCTTCTCAATGAGATGTCAGCCGTTATTGGCTGCTTCAATGAAAAGGCCAAGAAGCTTCTCGAGTTGCACCTGGCATCAGGTTTCAAGAAATATACAATGTGGTTCACCAGCAAGGGTCACAAGAGCCATGGGGCATTGATACAGCAAGGCAAAGACTTGGTTACTTATGCAATTATAAATGCCGTGGCCATGAGGAAAATTTTAAAGAAATATGACAAGGCATGGCCTTAAACTTTAATCTTTGCACCTCTCTTTATCTCTTAAAGGCATTAGAAACATTTAAAGCTTACTAAGGACAAAGGGGGAATATTTTTTTTTGGAAACCGAACGAAGGGGGAAGATAACTATATAAGTATTCCATTATTTGAGAGAGGAACACAAAAATTTCACACACTTTTAGTTATAAGCATGTGAGTTTGGTGAAGCCCAAAATGCTAGTCTATATAGGTGTCAATGGGTCATATACTCATATGGTATCTTCGAGGATATATATACACACACACACAGAGGATGATTGAGTTGTATTTATATATTTAATCTTTCTAGTGACTATTTTTGTTAGAATTAACGTATCTATCATTGTTCTTGTCTTTGGATTTAAGACGGTCCTCAATGGTTATATTAATAATTATGTAAGACTATTAACTAAAAGCCTCTCTTTTCCAGATACATTACTCGAAGCAAGGGCAGGAATTCAAAGCTCAAGCCCAGAGTCTGCATATTGAAATACTTCAATCCCCATGGCTCTGTGAGCTGATGGCTTTCTACATGAACTTGAGAAGAAGCAAGAAGAACAACGGTGCTATGGAGCTCTTTGGGGATTGTTCTCTCGTATTCGATGATGACAAACCAACAATTTCATGCAACCTCTTTGACTCTATGCGTGTCGACATTAGCTTGACATGTTCGATTTGCTTGGTGAGTTTGCACTTGTCGACTGCACCAAGATCTTAATTTACCTAACAAGGATATCATTAATACACTAAATTTTTTATGTTATGAAGTATGAATTCGTACTTAGGTTATATTCTCCTTGTTATAATGTGCTCAAGTATCAACTTTGTTCCTTGTTACTGCGAAATTCATAGCACTTCCTTATTGCATTGTAAATTTCTGAAATTCACTTGCTTTTGCAGGATACCGTGTTTGATCCAGTTGCTCTTTCCTGTGGTCACATATATTGCTACTTGTGCAGCTGTTCTGCTGCATCCGTTACGATCGTTGATGGGCTGAAGTCTGCCGAGCGCAAATCAAAGTGCCCACTGTGCCGACAGGTATAAACAATTCCTTCAATTCGATCTTTGTTTTAGATAACATTCCTTCAAATTTGATGACCATATGCTTGTGCATGTCCCATCAACTGACCTGATTTCTCATTTCAGGCAGGAGTCTTTCCTAATGCTGTACACTTGGATGAGCTGAACATGCTACTAAGCTATAGGTAAGTCTGAACTGCTCAGGATCATATCATCAGTCATCTGCACGGCCGTACAAATGTACACTTTTTTTTATGTCATGAACATAGATTATCACCATATTTCGTTTATCGCAAAAGGACAAGGATTGTTACCAAGTTGAAATTTAATATGGATCATCTATTGACAGTTGTCCAGAGTACTGGGAGAAGAGAATACAGATGGAGCGGGTTGAACGTGTTCGTCTGGCTAAGGAACACTGGGAGTCACAGTGCAGGGCATTCTTGGGCATGTGATTCTAAAGTTGGTGGATTTTTTTTTTCTTTAGAGGGGCTTCATATGTGATGTATAGTTTCTTGACAAAATGGAATTTGCCATTTGTTGTCACTTATATCCTGCTCTGTTGCTCCTCTTTGTGTAAGAAGTTGGATTTGTCATCCTAAATGCAAAAACAGCAGGGGTTGTTCACTACTGTGCACTTAGATGTAAATAGGGTAGATTTGTAGTCATTGTTCAAGTGCATAACTGTAAATTCATTTATATTTGATCAGTTCAATCTGGGGGTTTGACTTTGTGGTTAATGTTTTGGGTCCCTGTTGCTGTCATCCCCTTCAACGTGTGCGTGGCCTTCATGTTGTGTTAAATCTAGATCATTTTCTGCAGTGATTAAGTCGATGCACGTATATTATTTCATTTCCTGTGGCGCTGAACAATGTGGCTTCTAAAACTCTCCAGGAATAACAAAACCCATCGTATAGCTAAATGTGGATAATGTCATTCGGCGTATTAACAAAATAATAATAATTTATAGGTAAAATTTTTATATAAACGTTCTTAGCTACTTAAATATTACTGTTGAAAAATAAACTTCAATAAAAAATTTTAAAATCAACTTTAAAATTAAGTTTGAAAATTTAAATTTTGGTATCAACTGATGTTTTATGGAGTCTTTCTTTTACTGTAATGTTCAGACCGCTTGTTGTATGTGGGGCTTAATATATTTAATGTATCCCTATAGTTAAGTGATAATCCGTAAAATAATCCAAAGAACAATCTAACTTAAATGGGCCCTTGAATCTTCGGCAAAATGCCAAAGAATGTTTAAGCAATAAAGGGCAGTTCTTCAATCAGCTCTTAATATGTGATCTCCTTTGTTGTTGGCCTCCTAAGTATTGATTTAGACAACATCAAACCAAATGTACTAGGTACATGTTAACTCCATTTTTAAATGTATAAACCAATAGTCCCAGGCTCCCAGCAAAAATAAAAAAAAATGACCAAGAAAGATCTAGTTTCATGTTACCATGTTAAGGCTCTCCATTCGAGATTGAATTTAGAGTGCAAAGTATTGTAGGTCTGTTCGGGGAAGCATTTGTTTGGGAGAGTTTAAGATTATAAGAAGTAACTGGTTGATAGTCAACTTACGAGAATCTGCAAACGCTCAACTTTTAGCTTTTGGTTTCTAGTTCATTTTCTGAATTATACAACTACAGATTCTTAGAAACTGGACCAAAGGCTAGAATGTTTGAGGAGATTCTGATTCCGAGAGAAGCTGCTGCAGTTAGAAGCTCTCCCAAACAGGTCTGTAACAGCCCCCCTCTGGAACCGTGCAACCAATCCATTCGACGGGCGGACTCACTAACATGCATCACTCCATTTACACTTTTTACACTTTTATCATCGTTTTGTGTAAAAGGTTTAACCCATGAACCCCACAATATTTTTTGCGTGAAAATGGGTTCCACATATTTTTTTTAATTCTAATACCACGTAAGCGCCACGTCGACATCACGTGGAACAAAGACCAGGTTAACACCGCCACGTCAGCAAATAGCTTTCCAAAACCATCGAGGGAGTTAAATTGCACCGGTTTTAATACTTGGGGAGTTAAACATATCAGGTATTGTGGTTGAAGGAGATGAAATTATGAATCAAATTCGCACACTAGCTAAGGGAGACAATGTGAACTTAGCCCACCTCACATAGCGGTACTACCTGCAAAGCCCAAGACATCATTGGTGAGGCCCATATAGCTCTCATGGGCTAACACTCAGGAGGCCCAAGAGAGCTTATAAATCCCGAAGCGAGGCCTCTTTTTTCCTCCTTTCCTCCTCCCCCACCCAAAGCTCGAGCTCCCGCTAGGGTTTCGCCGCCGCCATGGTAAGTCCCCCTCGCCTTCTCCCCGCCGCCGCCTCCAACCTGACCTCACTGCGTGCCCAGTTCCTCCCGGGATTCACCGCTGATCATCTCAGCACCCGCGAGTCTTTCCGTTTCCTCGTCGTTCTCGCTTTTTTTTTTTTTATTTTTTTTGAGTTTTCTCCTGGACGAGTTGGCTGCAGCCGCAGGGAGATCACATAGAGCTTCACCAGAAGCGCCATGGCCGGCGCCTGGACTACGAGGAGCGCAAGCGCAAGCGGGCGGCGCGCGAGGTGCACAAGCGATCCAGGGATGCCCGGCAGGTGAGAGACTGTTTATATTCCCCCCCCCCCCTCTTCTGTTCAATTTTTTTTGGTGCGTTTCTGTTGCTGATGCGCGCGCGTTTGTTCTGTGGCAGTTGCTTGGTGCTAAGGGTAAGAGGTTCGCCAAGAAGCGGTATGCCGAGAAGGCACAGATGAAGAAGACGTAAGTACTTGTCGAATGTTTCTGTCAGATTGCATGTTTGATGCTCCATTTGATATATTGATATTTCTGTTGAGTGTTGATTTCTTGTTGTATTGGTAGGGGATGTGAGCTCAGGAATGCTTGCTGCCATTATTTATAGTTTATACTAGATTGATGCATTTTGAATAGATGATATGATTTGATGTTTGTTTACTGCTTTGTTTTGCATAGCGATATTTTGATTGTGAGATGTGAGCATTATAATTCGCAAGTGTAAAATTTGCTTGTTTGGTTGCATTTCTGTAAAGTTCATTCACGGATGTACACTTGCAGCCTGAAAATGCACGACGAGTCAACTTCTCGGCAGAAGGTTGATGATGTTCAAGAGGGTGCTCTTCCTCCATATCTGCTGGACCGTGATCAGACACAACGTGCCAAGGTAAGTACTCATATTTTGGGTTGCTAAAATGCTATCTTTCTATAATCTAGATGTGATACACAAGTCAACTTTTCACTGTTTTGATCATTCATATGCTGTGAAACATAGGTTCTCAGCAACACAATTAAGCAAAAGAGGATGGAAAAGGCTGGCAAATGGGAGGTTCCTTTGCCAAAGGTGATTTTCAACACAAACTGTTTCTAGTACCTGGCAATCAATGGTTTTCCTACCTTGACTAAGCACTGTCACAATTTTCTTCCTTTCAGGTCAGACCTGTGGCTGAAGAAGAAATGTTCAAAGTTTTACGAACTGGCAAGAGAAAAAGTAAGTGAACCTAGGTGCCAATAGTGTAAATCTGTAATATTAGTTGACATTTGGCTTGTATGCTCGGTGCATTCATGTATTTGTACTTCCTCGTAGCTAGGTGCCAAAGCAGTTTTACATGTCATCTAGTAGTGATTTGAGAAACTACCATGTGTTATTAGGCATCTGATTTCTGCCAAAGCAGTTTTACATGTCATCTAGTAGTGATCTGAGAAACTACCATGTGTTATTAGGCATCTGATTTCTGCTAACGAATGACGCTTATGCAGCCAAACAGTGGAAGAGAATGGTCACTAAGGCCACCTTTGTTGGACCTGGGTTTACAAGGAAACCACCAAAGTATGAACGGTTTATTAGGCCAACTGGCCTTCGTTTCACAAAGGCCCATGTTACTCACCCTGAGCTGAAATGTACTTTCAACCTTGACATAATTTCTGTGAAGAAAAACCCAAATGGTCAAATGTACTCTACTCTTGGTGTTTTGACAAGGGGAACTATCATTGAGGTATGTCAAGAATTCTGCCTGTATATGAAAACAAAAGTAATCTCATTTAAGTTGTTAGTATTACAGCTGATAGTGAATTATTGATAATGAAAACTTTAGCTTTTATGAGATAAATTCCTTTTGTGCTCTTGATTATCTTACTGATGTGGCATATATGGGATATGGTGAACTTCTTAGTGGCAGCAGATTGCTGGAACCACTTTAACATTGTTGGATGCTTGTCATGTTCATTTAGACATCCTGCTTTTACCTGTTGGTGCTTACAGACTTTATCTTTTCAGGTGAACGTTAGTGAACTTGGTCTGGTAACCCCTGCTGGAAAAGTTGTTTGGGGTAAGGCATCTGTTGAATGTTCTGCTTATTTTGCTTTTTAACTTCTCCCTGGAACTTGTTCCATAAAACAGCGTTCTTGTCGTGCAGGTAAATATGCACAAGTTACAAACAACCCAGAGAATGATGGCTGTATCAATGCTGTCTTACTCGTGTAAGGACGCAATGCTATACACTTCATTCTTCTCGTTGCGACTCTCACCCCAGATGTACCCGTTCAGTGGGTCTTTTTGACCGATCATTCAGAGTAGCGTGTTTTAAACTGTGGGCACAAGGCTCATCTGTTATATGCCTTTAACATATCTGGAATACATTTTACATTGTATGTCGTGGTGCAGAAAAGATCTTTACTAGTTACATTTTACAACCTGTTATGAGAGCTACAAGTCTGGTCTCATTTGCTTCTAGACTTCTGCATGTATGTACTAACAGTGTATCTGCTAGTACTTCCCCCGTTCCAAAATTATCTAGCATTTGAAATATAAACACTTCTAGAGTGTTTATATTACATCTAACGATTATCCCATATTATCTATCAACCATTACTCATTCATTTTTCTTCCATTTTACCTTTAACCATTATGCCACCCTTAATGGTACGTCATTCTGCCTTTAACCTGCAAAATGCAAACCGATTCCTTTAGACTTGTTAAGATGTGGCTAATTGTTTCTAACTTGGATAAGTTTGATATTTTCTATTGTATATAACCAAACACACGTTACTTCTACTCGGTGCGGAAACTACAAAACCAGAAACAGGTTTAGCCGACGAGGCATGAACTTGGACTCCGGCCTCCGTACGGCCCAAAACAGGTTGTCCGGAACGGGATTCTGGCCCGCGTGAAGGTCTGGACGGGATTGCGGCCTGCGTGCGGCCCATATAAGTTGCTTCGTTCTCTCTCAAAATAAGCATCCTCCAGAAAATCAAATAAACACCTAAACATCACAGAGGATGCAAATGCCGTCAAGAGGCAAATTTGCTAAGCAAACCATTGCTTTCCTGGCTATATGACTTGAAGAATGATACATGGTGTCTACTTCCCACAATGATAAAATCACACCCGGGGAAGATAGCTAATTGTCTGGTTAAATTTCAGCAAATGAAAACTCTATTCGCAGGAGCGGAGTTGGCAACATTCAGATAGTTGACATCAACGGAAACCTCTCCAAAATCATCTGCAGAGGTGTTCAGAAAACCAACTAGGTTATCCATCTATCTCCATAGTGAACCCACCCAGGTAGATTGATAAATTATAAAATCAAACCTTCATATATTGTCCGTACATCCCGAACATAATCACGTATCATATCCTGATAGATAATCCCATCAGGATGTGCATCCAGGACAACTAAAACACCTGTTTCATGTAAAAGTTACCAGCAGAATGTCAATTCATATGTAGGAAAAGTTTGTTTTTTGTTTGTTCGAGAGAAATAGAAATAGGAGTTGAAGTGAGATGAACTGCGTATGAGCCCCTAATTCAGAACCTAAACAATCTTGGAGACAATGGAGAAATGTGAACAGTGTTAAGTACTCAGGGGCAGCATACCTGGTGATAGCCAAGCTTTTGTTTCATTAGATGGCAATGGTGCTAACCAAAGGATGTTGCGTAAATTCATAGAATCATCGTACACTACATTAGATCCTGTCATAGAGAAAATAAACAATTTAATAAAATCCAATCGGTGAAAAAAAAGTCAGATTAAGACTTCCCATGCATCTGACTAAAATCATACCTGCCTGACAAAATCCCAAACTGTAAGGGAACAATTCCTTATCAAATGCTGGATATTCTTTAGCATGGAATCTGTCTCAAGAATAGCTCACACCTTAATCATTTGCATTTACATATTTGATGAAGATACTATACAAGTTTCTGGCACATATGTACTGTATTAAAGATTATGTGTTGGCACTAAAAAAAAAATTCCACATATCTGTGACCAAATGCTTGTTCCTGCATACTCGCGATAGTTTTAGATTCAATTCTCAATTTTTCCAAAGAAAAATCTAATATCCAACTTAAATTTGCATATGATTCAATTCTAGGTTGTATGTTCAGATTGGAGTACCTAGTCAATATAACAGATAGTGAATAGTAAATTAGTAATGTTACCATACATACAGAACCGTGCATTTTCATACAACTTCTCACTTGATACTTAAGAAATCGGAGTGGCCAGCGTTAGAAAGTGTTGAGCACAAATTGTATAGAGTAACTGATGACACTTACAGAATTCCAAGCCTTCCTGTCCCAGAAGCAAGGAAGAGGTGTCCGTGGAAGAAATCGTATCGACTAAGTGATACATTTAACCCCACTGATGGTCCTCGTGCCGCAATCAATTCGAACAAAAACGCCAGGTATGAATTGATGTCCTGTTGATAACACAAACATGTCACTTGAACAATGCCCAACCTTTGTAAGTAAAAAGAATTTCAAGTGCAAGCAAACAGCTAGGGCAAAAATCTGGACCTTGTTAGCGAAACGCCTCCCATATGGTGTTCTTGTGAGTTGGCATTTGTTCCTCTTCGCCCTCTGAACATCAGGCACCTAACGAAATTCCCCCGGTAGATTTTGTTATGGAAATTAATTTCAGGATTGTACGTAACACATCCAGAACTATGCAGAGTTAGAATTTTTACAATTTCTCGGAGATAGATATAGCTACGAGCTACGAAGAACGAGATAAACGAGAGCTCACCGGGAGCATGGTGGGGTCGAGCGCGCGGTGGATGGCACCGGGGTCGCCGCCGGAGTCGACGGCGAGGCGCGCGAGCTCCATGACCGGCGCCGGCGGCCACATCACCATCCCATCCGCCTCGTCCGCGCCGCCGCGCTCCACAAGAACCTTCCTGGCGGCCCTCCCCTCGGAGATCGCTGCGGCGGCGGGGAGGGGGAGGACCGGGGAGAGGAACCGGAGGCAGGCGCGCAGGCGCGCCGACTCCGCGGCCGGCGGCACGCGCGCCGCGGCGCCCGGGCCGGCGAGCACGGCGAGGAGGTCGGCGGCTACGGCCCGCGGCGAGGGAGGCGCGGCGCAGCAGGAGACGGAGAAGGAGACGGCGAAGGCGACGGCGAAGGCCAGCTTCAGCGAGAGGATGGGAGACACAGAAAATGACTGAAACATCCTCCTTTGCTTAGTTTGCAACCTGCAAGTCTTCGTAGCTTTCTTTCAGTTTCAGATAAGCGAACTTTGGCCCAATTCTACACTACACTACTTGCTCTCTGCTCTTATTGTAAGATTGCAGATTTGTAAAAAAAATATAGTGTGATGAGATGAGTTTGTTTGTTTGTCATGTTGCTACTTGCTTCTCTCTCATTAGTATTGGATCAGGATTAATATTGAATTTGGATCAGGATTTAATATTGAATCTGCGTGGATTTGCAGTCCGCATGATCCCATAGTAAAAAAACCGGACCGGAGGTCGATCTGCTCTGGTCATCGGTTCACCTGTTCGACCAGTTCACCTGTTCGCCGGTTTTTTATTTATTAATATTATATTTGATTTGCATTATTTTAAATATAGAATCATCACAAACTGGTAAAATATGCATAAGTAAAATAGTATATCTATTATTATACGGTCACAACATAAAAAAACAAAAATAGTGTGGTAATGTAGTAAATTCGTAATGTCATACTGTTAGGACAAATTTAAAATCGGTCCGATTCTTAAAAAACCGCTACCGGTTCACCGGTTCTCGCAAAAACCGTCTGAATCACCGGTTTTTTACGGGTTCTGCTACAGTGGCGGTCGTTTTGTTGAACCGAGCAACCAAGGTCACTGGTTCCGGTTATTTTCGGTTCAACCGCCTGCTCGATCCCATTTTTTTTTTACTATGCATGATCCACGACCCCACGAGGTTCACCGTCGTCCTCGACCTCACCCTTTTTGTTTTGGTGAATTGGTGTGCTTGCGCAGCACATGTGTCATTTGTTTATGCGTCTACGACGAAACAAAGCTGATCTGCTACGAGATCTGCCGGTTGCAAACAAGAGTAAAAATTCTGTTCTAAATTCTTAATGGTACCATCACGATCTTTGCTTCCACGTTACTCAAGATCAGCTTCGTGTTCTGCTTCTGCACACAACAAACCAAAGCAGTATCAAACTCCATTCCCCGAACAGATTTTGCGCCGATCCAAGAGCATATTTTGCACTGGATATCTGAGCGAAATCTGCGCTGGAATACTGTCACTTTAGCCGTTGGTCTGGTCGTCCGTCGGACGGATCGAGGAGATGACTTTCGCCGGCGTAGCGGGCCAGTAACCCAAACATGGCCCGTTCCTCCGTCAAATGATGGGGGAGTGGGCCTCCCCAGTTTCCCTTATAGGAAAAAGTACACAGTAGGTCCCTCAGCTTGTCATCGAGATTCAAAATCGTCCCTCAACCATAAAACCAGATATCGGGCGTCCCTCAACTTACAAAACCGTTCACTTTAGATCCTTCGGTGGTTTTGACCCCGATTTTATCTGATGTGGCGGCTGAGTCAGCATGAGACCCGCGTGGACCCACAAGTGAGCCACTACCCTTCTCTTTCTACCTTTCTTCTTTGGCAACTGGTAGTGGAGCGAGAGCGATGGCGGCGACGGGCAGGGAAAACCAGAGACGCGCGACTGCTCTCGGCGGTGGCGGTGCTCGCTTGCGAAGAGAGGAGCTAGGCGTCAACGGTGGCGGCCGTCGGCTTAGACCCACAGGCGCCGCCCTAGAGCACGACGCGGCCACATCACTTCCTCTCTCTTCTTGGCGACCGATGATTGGGGAGACGCACAGCTGACGATAGGCCCTCGCTAGCGAAAACGAGTGGGCAGAGGAACGGTGGCCGGGAGAGAGCGGTGGCGGCCAACAGATAGGAGCGGTGGCTGGGAGAGAGGAGCGACGACCGACGGAGAGGAGTTGGGCGGCGGTGGCCGTCGGCTCTAATGAGCCGCCGCTCCTGCCATCCTCCCCCGTCCCCGCGCCATGCCTCCCACCCCTCCAGCTCCTGCCAACGGCGGCGCCTGGTCCTGGCGATGCCGCGGAGGCGGCGACAATACGGGAAAAGGGGAGGCAGTGGTTGCAGAGGCTGCAGACCCGGAGGAGGACTTCAGCGGCCGGCGACAGGCGAAGCAGGAGAAGGGGAGGCAGCGGAGCACCGCGGGTGGTGGGCGCAGGCGGCGAGGGGAGGAGCAGCCCGCGGGCGGCGGGGGAGGAGCAGCGCTGTTGACTGAAAACACGTGGCCTGGGAGATCTGCTTAACTCCAGTGCAGGTCCAAAGCTCGCCTTCGGGTATGTTAGCATGCCAGTTGATTTGATCCTATAATCAATAAGAAATAGAAGCAAAGAAACCGTGGGTAAATCTATAAATGATAGCCAATCGGCTAGGTGCCGATGACGTATCATTTATCTTTGAGCCGATGTCATCTGTGTATCGATCGGCAGTCATGAATAAATAAGAAAGAACTAAATCTACTCGATCGGCTGTAGATATTAATGATATACACTCCTTATATTGATATATACTTAAATCAAGTGATTGGGATAGATCAATCGCTATGCCGAGACAGTATAAATCACTTAGATCGAAATATATATCAATTAACAAGACTATATATGTTTATAGCATAGCCGATCAGATAGATCTAGCATGTATCGGCTAATACTCCGATACTACTCTATATCAGGATATTAAAGCAGGTATAATATATCAAACAAAGGCCTAATATACTTAGATACAACAATATCTTGATATAAAGGGCAGATTTAACATGTCAATGAAGCATATAGAACAAATATAGTTAAATCTGATAAAATCGGCTGAAACTTCGATGTTACTCTAATCGGTAACTAGAAAGCAGGCTAGAGATCGATATTCTAAACACGACTTAATATATCAAACTCAACTGATATAGTATTAAGTATGAAAAGAAGAACGATATCTAGACAATCAAGCCGCTAGAAGTTTCATAGAGTGGTAGATATCTTATATAATCTAGATCAACGTCAAAATCTAACCTAATCGGTTGCCCTCTGCTAACAGATGTTAGCCGATAGTAGATTAGATAGCGATATTGCCAGAGGTTATGTAAGATATATGATAACTCGATAAATTACATAAACAAGATTAGAGTGTCGTAAAGATGGAAGCACTAATCCCGAGAATATAAGTCATCATAACAAGTTTTACCTCTTGTTGAAGATCGAAACCGATGCAGCTCAACCCGAAAGCAAGAACTCGTCGAAACAAAACTAAAGCAAAAGGGTGGCGATGCGCCGAAATTGTATTGAACGTGTGTGTGTTTAATTACATATGGCTCGGGGTCTATTTATACCCGAGAATTACAAGATATGCCCATACTACTATTATCTCTAACAAACTCTAAGATACCACAAGTCTTTGCGGCAGACTTTTGCCCACATTTATCTATATGGAACCTACATAAAATATCCTAATTAATAGATACAATTGCCTTCCCAGGACTCTATCCGTGCGTGGCAACCATCTTGAAGTAAATTAACTTGAACCCGACGTCGTACACAGATCGTATTGTCGGAATCGGCTGTATCGGCTTACCTAGCCCAACTCAGACCCAGCCGATCCTAATCATAGCCGATCTAGACTTCAGCCGATTCCTACTTTGTTTCCGAACTCGATCTCCGCCTCCGACTTCGCTTTGATCCAATCTTCTTTCCTGACACAGATGTTACCAAATTTGGTTGTTAACAGGCGCGCGGGCGGCGGGCAGTGGCCGAGGGGGAACCCGCGCGCCGCCCCTCCCCCGCCGCCTGTGCGCCGCTCCTCCCCCCGCCGCGTCGCCCATCGCCGGTCGCCGATGCCCTCTCTCCCGCCTCGCACTGCCGGGCTCGCAAAGAAGTGAGAGAGATGATAAAGGGAGAGAAGAGGGGAAAGATAGAGGAGGCTGATACGGCCATGCTCACTTAACCGCCACATCGGACAAAACCAGGGTCAAACCGCCAAAGGACCTAAAGTGAACGGTTTTGTAAGTTGAGGGAAGCTCGATATCTAGTTTTGTGGTTGGAGGCGATTTTATAACTGAATGACAAGTTGAGGGATCTTCGGTGTACTATTGGGTCATGATTTGACCCATCTAACTGAGAGTAGTGAAGGTACAAGAAAAGCACGTACTTGTAGCACTAGCAAGTTTTAGGAAGCAGTTAGACAGAGACGTGCCACATTTATGCCACCGTTTGACGCAGCCCAAAAAAGAAGAAGCAAAAATGAAAACAAAGATATTCCTGCGTCGTGCACCCGTGCGCCATCTAGATCCCCCAGCTCCTACAAACGACGCTCCTTTTTGTTGCGGCTGTCAATCTGTCATCACTCATCACTCTTTCTCAAAGCTTCTATCAAAACCTGAATGATTTCTACCATGGAAAAGCCATTAAAGAGGTCCAGGTCTTCTAGCACCAACATGGTAGGAGTAAACAAACAATGGAGAGGCATCACATTGAGCAAGAAAACTCATACGCGTGCTTCTCCCTCTCACTCGGCGGCCGTACGTCACGACTCCGTACGTGGCCACGTTACGCAGCTATCCACGCGCGCCTCCCGTACAAATGCTGCACCACGCAACACCGTCGCTGCAACGATCCGTGTGCACCGCGAACGTGCAAAGATTTCCAACGATCGAACGTTCGACGTCGTCGTCATGGCGCAGGCGGAGCGCGAGCGCCTTCGCGTGCTCATGTTCCCGTGGCTCGCGCATGGCCACATCAACCCTTACCTCGAGCTGGCCACCCGCCTCACCACCACCTCCTCCTCCCAGATCGACGTCGTCGTCCACCTCGTCTCCACGCCCGTCAACCTCGCCGCCGTCGCGCACCGCCGGACCGACCGGATCAGCCTCGTCGAGCTCCACCTCCCAGAGCTCCCCGGCCTGCCCCCGGCGCTGCACACCACCAAGCACCTCCCGCCGCGGCTCATGCCGGCCCTCAAGCGCGCCTGCGACCTCGCCGCGCCGGCGTTCGGCGCGCTCCTCGACGAGCTGTCCCCGGACGTCGTGCTCTACGACTTCATCCAGCCGTGGGCGCCGCTCGAGGCCGCGGCGCGCGGCGTCCCCGCCGTCCACTTCAGCACCTGCAGCGCCGCCGCCACGGCGTTCTTTTTACACTTCCTCGACGGCGGCGGCGGCGGCGGCGGTCGCGGCGCATTCCCCTTCGAGGCCATTAGCCTCGGCGGCGCGGAGGAGGACGCCAGGTACACCATGCTCACCTGCCGAGACGATGGAACCGCCCTGCTCCCCAAGGGCGAGCGCCTGCCGCTGAGCTTCGCGCGCTCGTCGGAGTTCGTCGCCGTCAAGACGTGCGTGGAGATCGAGAGCAAGTACATGGACTACCTGTCCAAGCTCGTAGGCAAGGAGATCATCCCGTGCGGCCCGTTGCTCGTGGACTCCGGCGACGTCAGCGCCGGCTCCGAGGCCGACGGCGTCATGCGGTGGCTCGACGGGCAGGAGCCGGGCTCCGTGGTGCTCGTCTCCTTCGGCAGCGAGTACTTCATGACGGAGAAGCAGCTGGCCGAGATGGCGCGCGGGCTGGAGCTGAGTGGCGCCGCCTTCGTGTGGGTGGTGCGGTTCCCGCAGCAGAGCCCCGACGGCGACGAGGACGACCATGGCGCGGCGGCGGCGCGCGCGATGCCGCCCGGGTTCGCGCCGGCGCGCGGGCTGGTGGTGGAAGGGTGGGCGCCGCAGCGGCGCGTCCTGTCGCACCGCTCGTGCGGCGCGTTCCTGACGCACTGCGGGTGGAGCTCGGTGATGGAGTCGATGTCGGCGGGGGTGCCGATGGTGGCGCTGCCGCTGCACATCGACCAGCCGGTGGGCGCCAACCTCGCGGCGGAGCTGGGCGTCGCGGCGCGCGTGCGGCAGGAGCGGTTCGGCGAGTTCGAGGCCGAGGAGGTGGCGCGCGCGGTCCGCGCCGTGATGCGCGGCGGCGAGGCGCTGCGCCGCCGCGCGACGGAGCTACGCGAGGTGGTGGCGCGGCGCGACGCGGAGTGCGACGAGCAGATCGGCGCGCTGCTCCACAGGATGGCCCGCCTCTGCGGCAAAGGCACAGGCCGTGCAGCCCAACTAGGACACTAGATCGGGGCGTGTTGCGGGCCAGATTCAGCATAGTGGGCCGCGCTGTGGGATGGGCCACGGGATGGTTGGGTGGGCCGTGAAACCGGTCTCTTCGTAGACCTCGGTTTCAGCCCATTTAATCCAGCCTGACGATCCGTTCTGCAATTTGTGCATCTAAACAATCGATCTCCCGTTGTTCTGAATTTGTTGCATATGATGTTGTTTCAAGTCATTCTCTATCTGCTAGTTATAATAAATGTAGTGTTCATGTATATAAAAAGATGGAATTCTGATGGCTACCGGTTAATATATTAGAGGAAATGCTAGAACAAATCCAGTTCATTTCCTTCCAGGTTTTGAATTCATCGATCTGTTGGTTCATCGGTGAGCAGAGCAATGGATAAATTGGAGCAGTCAGTGCACATGCCTTTGGTTGATCAGTTCAAGAACAGATTAACTCGAGCCGCCTCGTGATATGCTTGAGGCAGGCATCCACGAGCTTGCCACCTAGGAAGGATCTGAGGAAACAACTAAACAGCCATCCCAATTTTGACAAGCCAAACTTTACTCAATCACTCGTTGATTTCTGCTGTCAATAGACAGGTGCTCAGCTGACAGATAACAGTGTCAGATGCGTTGAATCGTCCCTGCAACATTCACCTTGTTTAAGAACAACAAACTCGACCAAGAACAGGTCATGCGACTGCATGTTTCGCCGCAACGTTTCATTAAAAAATTTCAAATTGATGCATATGGAAATAGAGTACTAGGCCATAACAATAGAAATTTTCTTATGCTTATCTGAAACTTGGGAGGAAAGCTCACATCAAGTGATGTGATGACCTCGGCAGAAAACTCACAGGATTACCATCATGTACGGCTATAAACTACTCCTAAGTACAGTACACCCATCCATCAGCAGCCATAAGCATGCATTGATCAGCTGAATGGAAAAACTATTCAGTTCTAATTTGGAAGCTTGTGTGCACTTTTTTCTTTGTTGACGATGGGGCACGAATTCTGCATCTTGCCTGCTACAGCTGACGAGGCACCTTGTTATTTAATTCCCTTGATTAATAGTGCAGTTAAGTTGCTGTTACTGTCATCATCTTCAGTTCCAAAACCAAAAAGGGCACCACCTCTATGAACTTATCCTGCTGCTTTGGTCATCTGAAGGGGCGTTAATTGGAATGTGCGTATACATTTATGCACGCTTTTCAGGCTCGGCGACCTACCTGTCACTGTCCTTGCTTTCAGTTCACCGGGCCTTTTTTTTAAAAAAAATTCGCCGGGCCTTGCTTTCAGTTCAGGTTATTAACTGGTTAAACAAGCAGAGGTGTGAGATGAGCACAGCTGATTCTTTAATTGGGAATTGATCACAAGCTTGAGCTCAATTATTATTAGTATTCTAGAATGGTTGGCCTGTTGGTTTCAGTGCTTGCTACATGATATCCATTTTGGACAGATGGATTGAACTTTACCAACTCATGGAACTCTACGTGGACTGCTACAGTTTAGACGAGCGATCAAGAACACTGTTTTGTCTCAACGGAATTGCGGCAAATGCAGTTCTTTTTTATGCCGCCGGGCACTCTCATTGGTACATGGTGCTCTAGCTAGAGGCCGGCGTACATGTAGAGATCAACTTGATTAATTAAGCTGTTCGTTTCGTGCACATAATTATTGTGCATTGTTAAATGCGACTGACGACTGTATTTAGTACTCTGGCCAATAAAAGATACGATCAAGACATATCACATGACATTTTGGACACGAGTTGTTTATCAGTGTGGAATTTATTAATAATTCTCTTCCTTGACCAACTCTGCAACTGAATCATTGAAATGTTGCAGAACCTAGTGGCGAAAGATAGATTCAGAATTTCAGACGGTTACATGCAAGAAGGAATTAAGTTATGAGTTCTTACATTTTCTTACTCACTCAAATTAATCTTGTATGCACCAAATGAATGTATAGTGCCACGTTAGGGCTTTCAAGAACAAAGAATGTAAGCTAGTGGGTTTTGCATTATCTTTATTGATCTCATCTCTTCTTTGCCGGCTCGGTGGCGAAGAAGTGCCCTGACCAATTTTATTAGGATTAAGAGAAGGTAAAATATTTTCAACAAACATGGTTGTTAAGATTACATTACGTCCTGTGAACGAACGTGACTTTGCCTAGAGCATACAAATTAACCTGAAATTGAAACGACTTTGCCTATGTAAAATTGTAATCTCTCATATGTACTTTCTACTATTGCACTTTTGAATGAAATTCAGTTGAGGAATCTCTTCCCTCCGGTGAGTTGTTCAAAAAAAAAAAAGCCTTCTCCAGCTGTTTGTCATAATTCATAAATATGTTAAAACAGCTGATTGTTTGTATCCATATAAAAGAACATCATCATGACTTGCCCTCCTCCAAAAAGGTTCAAATAAAACAGTATGTCAGCATCAATATACCTCACGCTTGCACTTTCTTCACTTTTCCCCCTGTATATTACTAGCCACAAACCAAGCCCTAGATGCTATATCACCAAACTAACCATCGTCTTCCTCCTCAAATCATCATCTTCCAAACATACAATTCGGCAGAGGTAATTAAATTCATGGCAAGGGTCTACTCCTCTTTTCCTCCGCCACCGCCGTCGCCGCCGCCGCCGTCGACGACGAGCGAGCAGAGGAAGGTGTTCACGCTGTGGATGAAGTCGCTGGTGCTCAACGGCCGCGGCTGCACCGTCTACGACTCCACCGGCGGCATCGTCTACCGCGTCGACAACTACGGCTCCAGCTGCAGCGACAATGTCTACCTCATGGACCTCCGCGGCAAGATCGTCCTGAACATACTCAAGAAGGTATTTATATGCACATGATCATCACGGCTAGCACACAGTTTTTGATATGTTTTTTTTTCTTCGATCTTACAATCTACATATGCATATGATTTCCATGTATCTAATTTGTTTAAATATTATCAAACCTTAAGATCTCGAAATTCTTATCATATCTATGCCGCTTTATCAAAAACAAAAAAGTACTTGGACATTTGACGATCAAATTTGACATTAGTTTTGATTTAGCTCAAAATTATCAAATTCAGAGCCTTTTAACAAAGGCCGGTCAGACCACAGTACATGTCTGATCGGCCCTACTGCGATCTGATAGGTGTTTAACCATATGGTCTTCCGAGTCTTTTTTTTAATGATTCACACGAGACAGTGCGAAGTTTATATTGATAGAGTAGAAAAAAAATACAAGATTACAACCTTGGAAGGTCGTAACCAGGAAAACGAAGAAAAAAATAACCCCACCCAAGCATTGACAACTCCAACACACAATCCTACTAGGAGAAAGCGCACTGGACCGACCGCCGCTAGACCAACAAAGGGACAATAGTTAGGATCACCCAAAACCCAACCCTAACAAACGGATACAAATCTGCACTCTATCCACAACTATTTCTCGTGTTTTCTTGATCGGGCATGTGTGTCGTTAACATTGTGATTGCATGCAGAAGCTTGCATTCGGCAAGTGGGAAGGGTACAAATGGAGCAGCGGCGAGAGGCAACGAGACGCTGCCGCCGGTGCAGGAGCAGGAGGGGCGTGGTTCACGGTGACGCGGCCGTGCAGCAGCATCCTGTTCCAGCGGAGGCGCCGGCCGTCGTCGACGTGCGAGTTCCGGAGCGGCGGCGGCGGCGGCGACGACGGCGGGCGCGCCATGCGGTACAAGATGGACGACTGCAGCGGCGGCGGCGGCGGCGGAGGTAAGCAGCAGGCGTGGTGCAGGATCGTCGACGGCGCCACCGGCGCCGTGGTGGCGGAGGTGAAGGGGAAGACGACGGCGGGCGGCGTGGCGCTGGGAGACGACGTGCTGACGCTGACGGTGGAGCCCAACGTCGACCACGCGCTCATCATGGGGATGGTGCTCGTCTACGGCCTCATGAACCACACCATGTGAAATTGTGAATGCGATGTGATCGATCGAGCTTGATGAATTGCTGCGGTGAAGATCGAAGCAAATGAAAATTGAAGCATAGAGAGACGCGCGTGATAGGATTTCTTCCTCTTTTGTTCTGGTGTACATGTATGTGTACTTCGGTTGAGGAAATTTTGGTGAAATTAATAATACAGGTTTAGTTTTGGGATTTTTGAGCTGGTGCTTTCTTTAGGAGATCGTTTGAGGGCTGAGGGAGTCGGGAACCAACCCAACCAAACTGACATAGAACCAAGACAAGTTGTTAGCAAGTGAAGACTGATCTCTGAGTAATTTCTTAGTCGGAACACCGCTCTTTGATCGATCACCTATTTTCTTTCTTTTGTGGAAGGCTTACGGTCTAACAGCACATCACCGATCTGCATTCAAATTTTTCTAGTAATATTCGGGCACAGAAGTTTCTTTAGTAATCGGCCAAGAATTCGGACAAGATAGTTCGGGCACTATTTTATCGCTTAAGATTGGCCGGTTATGATTTTCTCATTTAGGAGTTGATCTTCGGACAAGATAGTTCGTGCACTATTTTATCGCTTAAGATTGGCAGGTTACAACCGATTTTCTCATTTAGGAGTTGATCCCTTAAAAAAAAACAAATCTAGAATTGAATGCCTGGATCTAGAATTGAACCTGCAGCACTGAAGCATTAATTCATTGAACAAAGCAAATGCACTATTTTGCACGCTGCCATGAAAACCAGGTACCACGGAATGAAGAAAAAGAAACATGGATAAACGGTATATACCAATTGAACTGCAGAGATACGAGCATCAATTGATTAAATGAATTGCACTGGCTGTCGACATAAATCAACCGATCTGATGGTCAGGCTTACAGGCTTGATAGTTCAAGTTCCAAACCGGTTTTTCTACGCTACACTTCGGCCTAACGAACTTACAGTTGACATGAATAGAGAGATCAACGACTAATTTGACTGGGTATCACCTATACATGAACAACAACAGAAGAGCTATTTCTTGTCTATCTCCCGGACCGCTTTACGCTAATGCTTATGTTGTATGTACATAGGCTAGCGATAGGCTACATGAAGTAGCTTAGAGAAGTCTTCTTCCTGGACCCGCCTTCTCCATATAGATCGTTCCACTGAATAAGCTCAGTCATATTTCTCGAATCAGATGTTATACTTGCACATACCTATACATAAAGTAGTTTATGTTAGCATCATATTTTTATATAAGTAATTTAGAGACTACAAAACATCTGATGACCATGTAGACATGAACATATGAGTTCTTTCTTTTCTCCTGACACACCACTAGGGCTGTAGGCAGCAATTATACGTAATGTTTGAGATGGAAATGAAAACCATCGATACGTTTATTAGAAATTGCGAGTTTTGAGACATCAGATCTTGTAGTAGCCTGAGTCTCTTTTTGTTTTTCCCTTTTCCTCATTTTCTTTTCCTGAAAAAGGAAAGAAGTGGCAGTAACATTACCTGCTCATGTGCATGTTTGAAATCGTTCATTCTTAGGGAACGAACATCACTGCTAGAACGAGGGGGAGGTAATGGTTTATTTTCTGCTTCTGCTGATGCTCTCTCCTGCAGGTAGACAAAAAATGGTGAACTGAGTTCATCGTATAACAGTAACAATAACAACCGACAACTAATTGTTCATCATATTAATATATCAATGATGTTCTGTAGACAGGGCATGCAATGATATTATACACAGTTTTTCAGTGGATAAAAGAGCAGTTCCACAGTATTGACTATATTTTCACTAGGATGAAATAGACCAGAAACATTCACTCAGTAGATTTTTTTTTCTTCAATAACTTGGTAGAAATTGAGAAGGCACAATCTCGACAAATCAAACTAACCTTCTTCTCTCTTTCAAGGATCTCCCTTATGGGGCAATGTGCAGCAGTTACACACAGATTCTGAAAAGTAGTTGCCATCATGAACAAAAGGAAAATAAAATCATTGTTTTATTTCAACAAAATGAAATCAAATAAGAATAAAGAGTCTTCACATAAAGCAAAAATACCTTCATATCACTGCCTGAATAACCATCAGTCAAGTTAGCCAGAGCTTCCAGATCTACATCATCAGCCAAATCTTCTTTGGCCAGTATTACGCTAAGAATCTTTTTTCTATTGGATGCATCTGGCAAATTCACCATCAACCTAAATTGATATGTGATCAGGCAAGCAACCATTAGCATTTCATTGTAAAAATAAAAGGAATACCACAGCGATGTAAAAAAAGTTACCTCCTGGGGAGCCTCCTAACAACAGCTTCATCAAGATCAAATGGTCTATTGGTGGCAGCAAGTACTAATACGCGTTCTTTATCTTTTGTTCTCAGACCATCCCAATTTACCATAAACTCATTTTTCATCTTGCGCATAGCTTCATGTTCCCCTGGGTTCTCCCTTCTACCCAGCATGCCATCAACCTACAAAAACGAATGGATAGAAAGTAAGAAACTCAACAGGATAAACCAAAATCATGCTAGCCTGCTGAATCATAGGCAATATAAAAAAGAGTGATTCACAGCTTTCACTTTGGAGTTTGGACAACCCTTTAACCAATCTTTTCACTTTGGACTAGGTAACTTTGCCTTTGTTGCAATTTGGTTAGAGAAGAGAGTTGGGGTGGTCAAAAGTGCAACAAATGTAAAATTACCAGTCCAAAGTGAGAAGATTAGGTATATGGTGGTCCAAACTGAAACATTGGTAATATAAAAGGTGGGCCAAACGACAATTCATTCCAAAAAAAATGACCATAAGAATTTTGTTGACTGACCTCATCCACAAAAATGACACTAGGAGCAATTTTGCTTGCAAGTGAAAACACAGCTTTGACATATTTCTCACCCTCGCCAAACCACTGTCAGAATCAGATATCAGCAAAAGGAGTATTCAAGATGTGAACAATCTGGAACTCTGCATAGCTCTATAAAGGGAGTACCTTTGAAGCAATACTAGACATTGATATGTTGATAAAATTGGCGCCAGCCTCTGTTGCAACAGCTTTAGCAAGCATGGTCTTCCCCGTACCAGGTGGGCCAAAAAGCAATATTCCCTTACATGGCTGGTGAATAAATGGTGATCAGAACTATGTTTGTGAAACAAGTGGAAAAAAGAAACAAGAGACCAAATAAAAAAAACAGACCATGATAATTAGCATGCTACATTTAGTTTGCAGGGTTTTTTTTAAAGGGTTAGGGGGCACATGAATCAATAATTGAT
Organism: Oryza sativa Japonica Group; assembly: GCF_034140825.1. Lineage (NCBI taxonomy): Eukaryota > Viridiplantae > Streptophyta > Magnoliopsida > Poales > Poaceae > Oryza > Oryza sativa. Next base: position 28,660,668 of record NC_089041.1, on the reverse strand, counting down.
GCGTGGGGAGCCTACTAGGCTACATGATACAAAATACTCCCAACATGAAAGCTGGAATAAAAATTAGTGCTAATGGAAAAAATAGTTGAATCTCAAAAGCACAGAACAGTAGAGTTAATGGGCAAACAATAGAATCACAAGGCAACAGAGTTAATGGTCAAAGCATAGCTGGACAGAAGGCCACTGCTCTACATTAAGTACCCACTCAGCAAGCCCGCATGGATATATAAGCGAAGCAGGAGATATTTACTTGAAAGGGGTAAACAGAAAAATCAGAACATCAAATTTCTACAAGTGATACGGAAGACTGAAGAAAGATCACACAGAGTGCAGAGGAACTGAAGGGTACTAAATAAAAGTTATGAAGCTTGAGCTACCTTCATAAGTTGTCCTTTGGAGAACAATTCGGGCCTTTGCAACGGAAGCATCACTAGTTCCTTCAAAGTTTCCTTGACATTTTCTAGTGCTCCAATGTCCTCAAAGGTAACACCTATCTCATCTGGAGGGATCACATCACCAAGAAGCCGTTTTTCGAATTCATTCTCTGTCGTTACATCCTAAAAATAACAGTGGGTGTATGTAAGCTGTAAGCACAGTTAACATGAATAGCCCCAAAGCCCAAAAATCATGTCATTACTGTTTGCTTGCAAAACTCTAGAACAGTCAGGATACAAACAAGAAGTTGGGCCAGGCTGCCAGTTGCCAGTCTAGTCATAACATATATTTGGCGATCTAAACGGTTAAAGAATAGAAGTTACCTTAAGTGATTTTTTTGTGCTCTTCTTTTTAGGGTCACTTTGCATGCTATCCAACAGCTCAACTCCATGCTTAAGGCTGCAAATATAGAAATTTTCAGTAAAGCAGACATGAGATAGACCAGAAGTTAATCTTTCTTACACAACAATGTAAAATATTACAGGGTTAGAGAGCATACCTTTCACCAGAAAGGGCAAGTAATCCATCATTTTCACGAGTTGGGATTGTGCTATGTTTAAATTGATGACTCAAAGCATAACCAACGACTTTATCGACGCCTGAAAACAAAACAGAGCAAAATAAGAAAATAAGAAGAGCAGATCAATTATGCCACAGAACAAAATTATGCAGGATTACAAATGTAGGACTGTACTCACATTCATTTGTAAGGATTCGATCTTTAACACATGCTGATGTCTCTATGTCAGCACATTCCAGACCATTGCGGGTTAAGAACTACATCCAGTTGCAGAAATACATACAATGGAATCAGAAATATTAAGTAAGAAACAGCATAAGGAGTTGGCAGGTGTGAAATTATTTTCACTTTTTCAGTTATCAAGTGAATCTCGTGTCATAGATATGCAACATGCATGATTCTTAAACCAAGGGGGCTTGTAACCAAACAATTATCTGGAAATTGAAGGGTACATACATGGTAGCACTTTTGAAAAGCCTTTACGGATCAAATATAATTTCAGTATTAAACACACCTGGACCCGTAAGGCCATAAACATAACAGAATAACAATAACTAAACAGACAGCTAATTAAATATACATATATATGTACAAAGTTGTCTACACCATCGATACTTACCGACTGGATCTTTGACGTGTTAGCTTTTGCCTTCAGAATTTCAACATCACGGTCTAATAGCTGTTTCCACTGTGAGAGTTCCAATTCATCCTGTATTTCTCAGAGTTAAAACTTGAAAGAGGCAGTGCCTGAAAGTAAATGTCGCCCTATAATAACACAAATGACACACCTGCGGTGTTTGTATTGTCACTTTATTTGGGAAGAGTTTAGTCAGATGCTTCGCTATCTTCAGAGCCTCTTTGTTTTTATCATTCACCCGACCAAAGCTATCCTGCATTAATTCATCAGATTGTAACAAGTGGAGTTCAATCACAATAATTCAGATAAGAAATAACCTGTACTTCAACAATGAAAAGGAAGTTGAGAATGCTGTGTTACTAGTAACTAGTGACCATTGCAATAAGGAACATCAGACATCTTCTGCATACTGTTATAACTATTATATCCTAAGTTAACCATGGGGTAACCAAAGAAATTCACAAGAATATGAGCACAACTGTAGAAGAACAGGATTTGGCTTAATGTACACAAACATCAATTGCAAGATACTTCAGTAAAACTAGAAAAACACACCTGGAAGGTGAGGTCGAGTATTGCTTGGCTGTATGGGAATTTTGAAAGGAAAGGAGAGCCACTGTTTGACTGTATGAAAAAAAAATTGTTAGCTAGATGGAAACAAGTAAAATTATACTAGTTATAATGATTCTTACAAGCAGCAGTACCTTGTCTTTCCGACTGTCAGTATGGATCTGGGACCCAACAATAAAAACACCAGCTGGGAAACTTTCAATCTTATTCTTTAAGCCATGATAGGAGTAACTGTTTCCACACATTTTCTCAACATCCTTCAAAAATAGTATCAGAGGACCATGCTGACTTTCTTCGGAAGCAAACTGTAGAAAGAACCAGTAAGTAAAAAGAGAAGAATTGGAACACCAACAAACATAGCCAAAAAGGACTGCACACACCTCGTATATTACATCAAATGGATGTTTAGCTCTATCTTCCCATCCTGGGCCATCGAGGCAAAGAGAATCAACTGGAGATACAAGGAAACATAAACAAGTGAATTTCAAATTTACATTATATCAAATATAGTAATAAATGCCAAATTACAGAATCTATGTATGATATAGGTATAAATTATTTAAGGCATAGGAGCACAAGAGCAAACAGGCTCACCTGGACAAAAGAAACCACGGTCAACCTCGCAATTGCCTCCAAGATCAATGCCACCAGGAATCTTTTTATCAAATCTGACTCCAACTTTCGAGGATTCATTTTCCTCAAAAGGAAGCCTAACTTCACCTTGTGAGCCATAATCTGGAGCTCTGCAGATCGTATCATTTGGCATAAACCGATCAGCGGATGCAGATGATGACACCAAAAGATTGTTTACAGGAAAAAAGGCCCCGAGGTGATTGCAAGTAAAAGATGCAAATGGTAACATTAAGATGGCATTTGTAAACAAAGGGAGATAACAGATAATTCAGGGAAAAAAACACGTAGTTCAACCCTCACACACCATCATTGATCACATGCCGGACTGATGATCCGAAACTAAAACCAATCAGGGTCGTTTGTTAAAAAAAAAAAGAGCCTGCGGCATATCAATACCAACTATATAACCTAAGAATATACAGTAAGTTCATTATAATATCACATGCAATGTTCACAAAAAAAATGGAGCTAGAGATTATTGTCATGATTACTACGTAAGATCTGCTTTTCTGGGTACGTTTGGAACACAAAATTGCCACAAGAACTGAAATAACAGTGACGTCGCTTGAATACTTCAGAAAGCTTATGTTTATGCAAGACATAACCTACTGGGAACCATTTATTGTAGCACCCTTTAAAAATGTTTCCAGATTAGCACTACAGTAGTAACTTGTCTATCTAAACTCCTCACTCTTTTGGTACTGTCACATGACAAAATGTACTTTAGGTGAACACAGAAATGGAAACTGCTTCCCATAATGAGGCACCGATTTCAACAGAGAACATTAGAAAGCCAATAATCTATCTTAATATGCCTCACCTTTGTCCCTCAAGGATAATCCCTGTTGATTGTACTGAACCAATGTATCTCACCCTATCTCCTGAAAAAACCATCAGAAGCATTGACGTTGTGGTTTTATTATCATCATAAATATTCTGAAAAAAGGAACTACAATCTCCTGCAAACTTTACTGCACGGACAAATTTAAGGTCACCATACTCAACTCAATGATTTTCTACTTAAACTAGGCATACATAGCGACCAAAGCAGTCACTACTCAGTGAGTCTGTGCATATAACTAATAGTACATGCATAGTCTTACCTTTTTTGTACGACTCAGATTCCTTCGACTTTGAAGACTGTCCCTGAAAAGAAAAATGAAATATATCCAAGAACCATATTAATTCAAGCAATAGTGTATGTCCCTACATGCTTAGGCAAACATTTTGTCTATAAGTATTTAAGCAGGCACAGAATTATACTAGAAAAATTATATATGCAAAATCCAATTTACAAATCAACATTTAAAAAGTTATCTAAAAGATCAACATTTAAAAAGACAGGCCATAAGGAAATTCAGTTATTGCGATATTAGCAAAAGCTAGAACTTCTGGATGTATTTGCATACGGTAGTAGCAAGGTTGATAATTTTGCTATGAAGTTGTGGACATTATCTGAAGAATCAAGATTTGAATAAAAATTAAGCAGTGTAGCACAAAATACTACAGCAGAATGTAAGAGGAAATACATCAGTATGACTTGGGTGTGTGTTCTTGTCAGAAAACTGTGATGGCTCATTTGAATAACATCAGCGCACATTAAACAGTACGCACACTTTCTCTAGAGAAAGAGACCATGGTTATGGTTAAGAAGCTTACACTCGCCAGCAACGAAGGATCTATAATGAGCAGCTTAGCACCAAAGTGTTTGGTAAGAGCCTTCACTAATGATTCTTGGTATATCTCAGATCCTTTAAAAATGCCAATTATTTTAGTCAACAATCCATGCATAGCATTTTAAAAAATTAGTAAATGCCAGCAACAATTTTCTTTTAGAGTGAAAAATGGACTCTCTTAAAAATTACTAATTGAGCAGTTAATTTACATTCAGCGATAAGCTTACCAGCTGGACCAGACAATAATACCCGTTGGCAAAGAGAAGATATATGTTTTGTCCATTTGATGGATTCCTTGCAACATAAGTTTACATACGCTGAAGACAGGAGAGCATTTTTGGTATTCTCACTGCAAAAGGTTAGGTCCCATTAAAAGATAGTTCTTAACCACATGAGACTAAGCACTCAACATTAACTAAGAAACAGGCAGATTAGTACTTCAGTTATAAGGTCTTATTAGAACTTAGAACTACTCAGTGCTATTGCATTATGACCAGTTAACCCATTCTTCTTGCCATCACCTGTCTACTTACTGGCTCAAAAATGAATCCAGAAAAGAGAGGTGCAACCGGTGTCCATAGCAAAAGAATACACATATAATTCAATGTCAAGATAGAGAATGTCATCACTGTGAAGTAAATAAACAACAGAAACATACATGGATAACACTATCCTAGTACTTGATGTCATTGAGAGCTATAGTGAAGACATAACCAGATAAGACTAATGGAATGAAGTCAACCATATCTGGTGTCCTGCTACACCTTATGATGTTACACAATTAAACAAACTAGGGCAAATTATCCGCATAGAGATCACTCAGAATTTTCAGTGATAAAAGTGGCATATACAAGAGAAAAATAAAGGGCAATATAATGCACAATGCCAACGATATTGAACTTAGGAGATTATCCTATACCTTACCGAGGCTTTGCATAATAAAAGCAAAACATTGGTGGATCAAGATTTATAGGGACTAAATGCACCTTTTGTGTCATCAAAAAAGCAACATTCATTTATCTTACATTAGCTTCTCTAAATTAAGTTCCAAATTGGCATTCATTTGCAGACCAAATTACTGCAACTTTGTAGGTTAAGCAGCTAGCGCATACCTCAGATAATATGGAAAACTATCAAATGAATCTGATATATCACTTGCATTAACGACCACCTTCTTCAGATCCTCTTTCAACAGTTGATGTTGAGCAACCTGTAAATTTTCTTCAGAAGCAAGCTGGCTCTGTTCCTCCATTGTTTTACATAAACTGCTGACTATCTCTGTATCTATTGAAGTTGAAAACAAAATAATATGAGGCATGTAGTTTTTGTCAAAAGTCCAAGCTCATTTCAAAGTACATGTGCATGCAATTCTTGTAATCAGACTATTGAACTCATTCACCTTCCCTCTATATGCATTTATTACTAAAATCATGCCACGGACTAAGAACTTATGTGCAAAGCATCAACATAGGAACATTATGTTCCCATCTGCAATTTTTCTGATTTTATAATCCCTACATCCATGTGCCTGGTCCAGATATGCCTTACAAATAAATGGATGGAATACATATACTATGAGCCCTCAAAAAGTTTACAGGGTTAAGAGGGGGAACAAAAACTGTTATAAAATAGCCTCACCATGAGGAACCAACGGAGGGCGGCCATTTCCAAAGTTAAAGGGCATTACTGATAGCTTGGCTCCTTTAGATGATACATCCAATGTACCTTTGGTAACTGGATATTGCCCTTGCTGAAAAGCACATGTGGCCGAAAATGTTGATGTGCTTGATCTTTCCTCTGGAAGTTGCTGAAATATCTGCGAACATGTTAAGGAGCTTCATATACAACATTAATACTTTTCTGAACAATCAATTACATTAGTGGAACAGATGCCAGTACAAGCAACACTTATGCAAGGGTAGTTGGTGATGAAAGGATACATAAGCATGTCTCCCAAGTGAACTAAAAATAACTTCATCGCCTCCAACCAATGTGACCTTAGCAGTCTTATCTAATACCTTCCCATTTACATGGACAGCTTTAGATACGTAAATCTCAAGAGCAGCACCCCTCTGGTACAAACAGGTCAAAAATTGAGTAAGAAACTCAAAAAAAAAAGGCAAGATGAAAACACGTAAGTCAAAATTTAGAAAAAAGAATGTGCAACTATACCTTAACATGCTTCAATTTGCAAATAAGTGATCCAGGAAATGACTCTGTCAGCCTCAAATCATAATTTCCACCATGGCCAACCGTAAAATGAGTAGTATAAATAGGTACTGAAGGAGACTGGAAAGGACAAAGATGAACACAATCATGAGCAAAGACAAAAGGACTCCATGGTGCAAATTAACACTATAGAAGTAAATGAGGCTGGTGTTCTCTCAAATTCTCAAGAGGCAGGCACCCTTTGCCAATAGAGAGAATCCACTTAGTGCCACTGAGTTTTTCCCACTTCTACAATCTACCACTGACTTTGTCAAGTTGAATAATATGCCATCGTGTTTTCCCAAACATCTACTAAGTGCCATCGCCATCCACAGGCCGTTAGGATGCATCCGTTTAGTGTATTGATTTTTTTCTTAATGACTAAAATACCCTTACCTTAGCACTTTGACTGAAGACCCTAGCCGTGCAATCCCCATTTGATCTGCCCAGTGTGTGGCAGCGCCGACTCCCATCGATGGAAGGCCAGCCGCCCGAGTCTCCGAATGGTGGCGTGATTTTTCGGGTTGGAATGGATTCAATCCATGGGTTAAGGTCTGGATCGATCCATAAATCACGACCAACCCACTCGCTCAGGTCATGTGCTACTAGCTGTGCTCTCCTCTTGCAGGTCATGTGCTTGCTTTCTGCCTCCCCCATTATCCATGGCGGCATGGCATCTCTGCTGCTGGCAGCTGCCACGCCGGCGGCAGCGGCTATGCCTACTCCACGGAAACGAGACGAGGTGCCCGGTGCCCCAAGGGAAGCCCGGACTGCTGCGTCGTCGGCAAGCGCTACCCGCGGTTCATGTGGCTCACAGCCGGTATCGGACATGCGCCGGCGATCCCGACGCTGCATATGTGCTTCCGCCGGAACATGGAGCTGGTCGTCGAGCTGTACTCCGGGTCTGGGTGGCTGTGCCTCGACGACGGCGGTGGTGGCGCACGCTGCCGCCGCTGCAACGGGAGGATCCGCGTCGTCGTCGCCGCCGCCGTGAATGGACGGTCTGTCGTTGTCAGGGTGGTGGACGAGTGTGACTACGTGAACGGGTGCTGCAACGAGGACGGCTTCGCGCCCCCGTGCCAGGACAACGTTGGCGGCGAGTCGCTGACTGTGTGGAAGAAGCTTGGCTCAAAGAGAACAGGGGCAAATAGGTCTTTTTACAGCTCTAACAGATGTCTAACTAACGGCTTATGGACAGCGATGGCACTCAGTAGACGTTCGGGAAAACACGATGGCATATTATTCAACTTGACAAAGTCAGTGGTAAATTGTAGAAGTGGGGAAAACTCAGTGGCACTGAGTGGATTCTCTCTTGCCAATAACCCTCCATCAGCATCCATTCAAACCTTTGAAATAATGAAATGCTGAACATACACAACCTAATCCCAATTCCCAAATGCTCTTGTATATTTTCACCCCAACCTATGTAAACTTGTTAACTTTTGTTTCGTCTTGGTCCAAGATCAGATAAAATATACAAAATGTATACCACTAAGAACTAAGGACAGAAGTTATGCCACTCGGAATTGAGGGGTTTGTACTTCTTTTTTCTGCAGAATGCGTGATTTAGTCCTTAGTCCTTAAAGACCACAACACAAATCCAGGTTCTACAAAAAAACCTTCGAAACAAAAAATTACTCTGTTTCCTGAAATCTGCTATTACTGTAGCACCTCATTGTCTATCAATGGAATGATCTTAGTGAACACAATAGGAAATTTCAGAACATATTGTTTCAACCGATTGGAAGTTGATCACCGAACCTCGGAAGATTGAGAAATCAGTCTTCCCCAAGCCTCAGCACGCCCGTTCGCCACCGCCTGCCTTGCCTTCCAGAGTGAGAGTTCTTCCGCTGATGGAACATTTATATACTTTGTCCTTTTCTTCTTCACTGAAGAATCGAAACAAGCCCAAATCAATCAGAAACATATCTCCCCTGAACTAAATCAATCCTAATACACCCCAAAAGCCGGAAAACCCAACCTCCAGAGTTGGACACCGTTGACGACGCCGGTACGGCGCCCGTGGGCCTCGCCACACCGTGCAGGTTTTCCACCGAGCTATCGATCACATCTATCGCCGCCGCCGCCGTCGCGTCTGCTCCCCCCGCCTTCGCCGCGGGAGTCCCTACCGTCGCCTCCGCCTACCGTACACACCAAAACCAACACAAAAAAAATCAGATAAAACCCCTCAAATTCCACCCCGCGTGAACACATGCAACGGACCTTCGCCCGCTTCCCCGACCGCCTCCGAGGCGTGGAACTCCCCGCCGCCCCCGCCCCCGCCGCAGCCCCATCCGTCGCCGGCGATGCCGCCTCCTCCGACGACGCCCGCCGCTTCGCCGCGGCGCTCCGCCGCGTATCCACCATCGCTCCCCCGGATCGGCGACGCGCGCACGCAAAGGGAAGAGGAGGAAGGAAGGCGGCCGCCGCGAGGGACCGAACCGTAATTTCGCGCGCCGAGCCGAGACGATACCACGGAGAGAAGAAGAGGCTTGGGGTTCTCCCCTCTTTTCCGTTTAAGGAACGCGAGGTAGGTGGTGCGGGGGAGGAGGGAGGCCCGCGCTTATATATAGGCCCCCGACCCGCGCCGAACCGGCAAGCGGCCCGACGAGAAAAAAACCGGTTTATTTTAAAGCCGCAGACATTTTGCCGACTTGGTTGTGGTGCGGTGCGGTGCGTTGAGACACACAGGCGGGGGGACGTTGACCTGTTGTTGCGGCGGCGTTGGGTGATGCGTGCGGCTACCGGCTTGACCGGTCCGACCGGTCGGGTGGTGGGGTTTAGGTGCGGTGTACAAAGGGAGGCGTTAATAATTGGGCGAGATTAGGATTCGGATTAGGATAAAACACACGCTTATGGGTTCTGGGTTTGATGTTGCTTTCGGGCCGTTCAATTTGTACTGTCTTTTCTTTTTCCTTTTTCCCAATCTTTTTCGTTGATAGACTGTGTTTGTCTCGTTTGGACAAATGCCCGCCAAGATGGATATCCCTCGTCATGGGATTTTCTCACGATTTATCGATCCTGACCTCGACTTACCAAGTACGGCGGACGCTACCAAGGGTAGTTGCCAATTTTTGCCGACAATATCATTTTGTTTTTCAGAAGGTCCACCTTATATTAAACTTTAAAACGTGAAGAAAGTGTTTTTTTAACCCCTTTACAAAATAACAATTTTTAGCTATATGTATCTGGACTAATATTCGTCCAAATGCATAGTTAGAATTGTTATTCTGAAGCGTAATTATAAACTTGCTCTCTATGGAGTTAACCCCGATTCAACCAACGTGACGTTGTGGCTATACTCGGTGCTGAGTTATTTTGGCTTTCGGTGGCTAGCGATGTTGCTACGGATACAGTTTAGTGATATTTTCAATTTTAAAAATGGTAGGTAGATAGCTTCTGGACGTATTCACATGTATTCAACACCTTGCGTCAGTGTATCCCTTAGCTCATATGCAATAAGTAACGTGCCGTATATATATACTGCTACAAAGAAAAACATTTTATATATGTTGAGATATTGGTACCACTTTTTCGGTGGAAAGCAAGAAACGTATACTGGATTTCCTACGAAGGACAACTGCACCTTATGGATGTATCACGTTTGTCGACCCACGATACTTTGGAAGTATTAAATGTCATGTATATCATCTTTGTTCACCTATTTTACTGTTTCAATTTATGATGAATTGCTAAAACAAGGCATTTATTAAGATATCATGGCGTTAATATTCGCCTTCTTTTTCGCTATAAAGGAAGAAACGGCTACGGGTTTTCCTACAACATGTAGCTTTACACTTTGCGTGAATATAAATTCGCAATACTCTAGAATCACGTCTTAGAAGTAAATATTCCCTAGGTTTAAAGTTTTAATTTGTGATGAAACGTTAAAACTTGACATTTTTTTAAGATATCATGGTGTTGATCCGCCTTCTTTCTGGTTGGAAAGGAAGAAACGTATAAGAGATTCTTGATAACCTGTAGCTATACACCTAGCACGTCACATTGGCAAATACTACTTAACACTTAAATTATTTTGTGCCATATATATAGTCTTAGATAAGTTGGTTTTCCCTAGTTGAACGTTTCATTTTTGTTATGAAAAGTTTAAACAATACAAATTATATTGGTGTAGCTTCTTTTTTTAAAAAAAAAGGTAGAAACATCTACTATATTTAATCCAGCTTGCAGCTGAAATTAATCACGTGAAACGTATGTGTTGAAAAAACCTTGTGCTGATGCACCATGTTGGCATGTCTGCAGCACTTCAAGTATTTCATGACAGTAGAGCGGAATTTTCTCTTCTTCTATTGTATTCCTTACAAGAATGAGAGTTTTTTTTTCATAGGTGGATCCAGGAGTGGTCCCAAGACCACCCAAAATAATCCTAGCCCAATACATATATATATACATATGTGAAAATAAACTTAAAAAAAAGAAAAGAAGCTCCTTTATTAATATATTATGATGCACATTTAATCAATTTATACTTCTAATTAACTTGGTTATATTTAGAGTATTTAAAAAGTTATAAGTGTTGGATCACCTATATAAAATTTCATCATACGCACTGTTGTTGTGAGAGAAAAACACAAGGTGTTGGTCCGTTGGATGATCTATCTGAGATTATAAATATAAACGTGGAGCTTTTTGCAAAAAGCAAACCTCACATAGCATTTTCCAAGAAGAGAAAAAGTTCCGAAAAACGCTGAAAAAATTGCTCCCCAAAGGGTTTTAATTGCGGATGATGTATATCGTCTTGAGGGGCCGGAAAAGTGTGTTGGTTGGATTTCGACTTCTATAATTAACCATACCTTTCATTGCATTAGGATAGCGCTTTAAGTTTGGAAGTAAATTGTTACATGTGACAATGTATGTGATCCTACGAGTTATCTGAACTTCCATTTCAAACTATGGATAGGCTGCTGCTACCGTAGTATTTTTTGACCAAGTTATTTATTAAAATATAAATATTTTTTATGAGTAAATTGCATATTGGGTCATGTATTTTTTTACCATGGTTTCAGACTAGATAACTTAATCCAATGTTTTCACTTTCAACTATAATTTGTTTCCAAAAGGTTGCACTTTGAACCAGTAGCCCACCTGTCAGTGCCTATCTTTCATCTTTATCTCTATTCGGTCTCCACCAACAGCGTATGCAAAAGCGACCTCGAGCGAAGTAGAGTAAGTGCTAGGGCGGATCTTGAGCTTGGTGAGAACGAGGTAGAGCTTGAGCAACCCAGAATTAGCAATAGGGGAGGTTGACCTCGACCTCGAGCTAGGATGGTGCATCTAGGGGGTAGATGGCGGCGGATCCTGAGCGCAGGGTCAACGTCAGCGGAGCCTGAGTAGGTGGAACCCGAGCTTGACCTCTGCCTACACTACATCGCCCCCATCGCACCGGTGGGATCAGCCATGGGCTCGTTCTCTGCTAGCTTTGTCTTCTGTTGGCATTATCGTTGTCCTCTTCCCGTGGCTTGACCTCGACCTTGACCTTGCCACAATCTCGACCTTGACTCCAAGCCTCTTTGCTCATGCAATCCACATGCTCGAGCTCATGCACACCGCTGTGACTGTGAGATAAAAGAGAAGGTTTTCCATGCTTTGGTTTTTTTTTAACCCTAGCCTACCTGATCAATGGGCCACGAGTTTAAAGTGTAACTTTCAAACACAGCTTACTACTTGATAGGCTATGTTTAAGAAGAGAAATAAAAAAGATACACAAAACGAGGTACCCCTCCGTACTCATAAAGAAAGTCGTTTAAGTCAAACCTTGGGGAATATAAATCATAAATAACTCTCAAGTTATTGAGTTTGAAAATGTGAAAATTATATGAATAGATTTGTCTTGAAAAATACTTTTATAAAAGTATACATATATAACTTTTCAAAAAGATATTTTTATAGAAACAAGAAGTCAAAGTTGTGTTTTGGAGACCTTGTCGATGTCCAAAACGACTTCCTTTACGAGTATGGAGGGAGTAAGTTATTAGTGTGTAACTAATAATTATTTTAAACCTAAAAAATGAATTTTTAAAAAGATACACAAAACAATTTTTCTATTGAAAGTTTTTTTTAAAAAAAGATATACCGATTAGCAGTTTGAAAAGAGCGTGTGAAAAATGATGTTGTTTTCTTGTTTTTGTTTAACTCTCGAACACAGTCTAAAGTGAAAACACTACTGTGAAACTAGGATGAAGAAAAACATAACCTACTGTAACCCTGTTTAGTTTCAAAGTTTTTTTTCATACTTCCAACTTTAGTGTGAACTAAACACAGCATGTATTTTAAAGTACTACTCCCTCAGTCCCACAATATAAGGGATTTTTAGTTTTTGCTTGCAACGTTTGACCACTCATCTTATTCAATTTTTTTTTAAATATAAAAAACGAAAATTTGTGCTTAAAGTACTATAGATAATAAAGTAAGTCACAAATAAAATAATTAATAATTTCAAAAAATTTTAAATAAGACGAGTGGTTAAACGTTAGAAGAAAAAATCAAAATCTCTTATATTATGGGACGGGGAGTAGTACGTACCTGGCTAGGCGAGTACAGTACGCACGGAGATGAGAGGTCGTCGGCCGAGGCGTCATGATCATCTGATTGAAAAGGTGCGGCGGAAACAGGAACAGTGGAGCGCAACATGCGTCATGGTTGTGTGTGCAAACATAGCCCACCACCGAACACCCAGCTATTTTAACGCTTTTTCGGTGTTGGGAAATCGCGCCGTCTCCCATCACGGAGCGTTGCGTTGGAGTAGCAGTATTTGGGGCGGACGGTGTACGCCAGCCGACTTGACCAGCCCAGCTAGCTAGCTACACCACCACCTGTAGATCGCACGTGTTCGGCGTTGTTCCATCGATCCCTGTACTGCTGTCAAGAGAGAAGAGAGTGGAGTAGCAGGTTGGTGGGGAGTACTGTATTTATTTACTCGCTGCGCGGCGTGGCGTCGAAAGGCTTGTCAATCTGCACGTATCGTCAGCGGGGACCGACGTACGCCACGCGAGTGTGCGCGATGAGGTCCAGCCCCTTATCGCTTGTAGTTGTATCGCTTGTGAGAGCTAAGCTACGCTTCCTGAAGTATAATTTGGTTCTTCTAAGGACAGATCGTCCAGCTAGTAGTAGCTAACTCCCCCGTTTTCAAAATACTAAGGACACTGTATAATTATTGGTTACTGAAAAAATAACAAGCCACCATTTTAGCGGCAATAATTGCATTGAAATTCGTGCAAACTCTTTTACCTATCCCTCTTGTCTACCCCTCCGTCCAAAAAAAAAAAATAATACTACCTATGAACCTGGAAGGCTGGACACAAACTAAGAATTCGTTTTTTGACAGAGTAGTATTCCGCTCTTCGCATGCAGTTTGTCATCACCGCCTCCCCTCCCAAGTCCCAACCACGCTAGTCCTCATGATCACCAGCTAACCAAGAAGCCCAATAACAACGTCGAGGAACCGCTGCACCTTGCAAGCCTGCAATTGGCGGATTGGAAGCTGGCCTACATACAATGGAGGAATAAGTTCATATAGGTATGTCATTTTGTCATCGAATCTGAAAGGAAAAAGTACGAATTATGCCCCTAAAATATCATGGTCGGCCGAATTACCCCCCTAAACTTGAAAACCAGATATTATTCACCCTGAATTTTCAATACCGGACGAATTACCCCCCTCGACCCTATCCAACGCGGTTTTGTCCTACATGGCGTACGCGTGGCAACCAGTCAGCACCTTATTTATTAAAAAAATATGGGTCCCACATGTCATACTCATCTTTCCATCTTCCTCCCTCTCCTCTCTCTTCTCTCGCCTCGTAGAGCTCCACCGCCGACCAGATGATGAGGACGCCTGAACCGTAAAATGATGAGGACGCCTGAACCGGATGCCCGCCTCGTAGAGCTCCGCCGCCGACCGGATGATGCCGCCGTTGGCCTCCTCCTCGTCGTCGTCGTGGCGGCGGTCATCTCTCCTGGCGGCGGCGCCGCCGCCTCTGCCCCGGTCACCGCGTGGTCTATGGTGCTGGCCACTGAGCAAACTCTTGCGGAACAAGTCGAGCGGGTGGAGCGCCCGGTGTTCCTTCGCCGGCGGCATCTTGCACGAGGCCAGATGAACCTCAGCACCATTTTGTTCACTTCATACTCGATGTCACCCTTTTTCAAGTAATCCGTTAATGGTGAGCTTATAGCTAGCAATGGTGGAAGAGAGATCGATCAATATCAATGGTGTCCATTACCATTTCTTTGGGCTTCTTTGCCGGTCTCGACGGCGACGAGCTTCTGGAGGAGGAGGAGAGGCAGGTGGTTATCGGTGATGAGCATGTCGCGGCGGACGTACGGCACCATGTACAGCGCGCCGTGGCGGCCGAACACCGGGTCGTTGTGTGCGTATCCGCCGCCGCTGATCACCTTCGTCGTCCTCATCATCTCCAGCAGACCACCAGGGAGCACCCGTTGGTGAACATCACCGGCAAGAATCTCTCGCCGCGCCACTCGCCGGCGAGGTCCACGGCGGCAACGAACTCCTCCACCGGCCTGCGTGGAGATGGGTGCGTGGCGGATGGGTGCTCACCGGGATGCGGCGGAAGCAGCTGGACAGACGACGGCGGCGCCCCCCTGCTCAGCTCGCGGGATGAAGGATCGGCGCAGCCTGCTCAGCCCGCCGTCGGCCTCGGCTCCTCGCCCGCTGCCCGCAGCCGCCTCCGCGCCCGCCCGCCTCCAGCCTCGGCTCCTATCCCGCCGTCCGCAGCTATCTCCGCCACCGGCCGCCCGTCGGCGTCGATTCCTCGCCCGCCCGCTGTCCGCAGCCATCCCCGCCGTCGGCCGCCCGTCGGTGTCTGCTCCTCGTCCGCAGCCGCCTCCGCGGCCGCCCGCCGCCGCCTCCGTGCCCGTTAACCTCCAGCCTCAGCTCCTCACCCGCCGCCGGCCGCCCGTCAGCGTCGGCTCCTCGCCCGCCCGCCGCTCGCAGTGTTTAGTTGTTCACCGAGAGAGAGGGGGAAGAGAAGGAGAGGAAAAAAAGGTGCTGACAGCTGGGCCCCACCTTTTTATATTTGTTTTTTTCACTGTATCGTCACGTGTGTGCCACGTAAGCTGAAAACCGCTTCGACTTAGGGTGGAAATTTAGCCAGTTTTAAGTGTTTGGGGGTGTCAAATGTCCGGTATTGTAGTTTAGGGGGTAAATCGTACAACCGTAATAGTTCGGGGAGTAATTCGTACTTTTTTCAATCTGAAATTTATCCCTAAAACAAAAAAAAAGGACAATTGCTCATTTGACCCTATTCTGAAGTCTAACTACTAATTTGACCCTAATTTTTTAACTTTGCCCATTTAACTCTGCTTTTTAAAATCGGAACTGCCGTCTGACCTTGTTTTCACTACACCGTTAAAGTTTATTTACGAAACAGAAAATAAATCATTTTATATTCTAAACTGACTAAAATGCCCCAGAGTACAAAATCAATCATATCCCCAAAATTTTCACCCGGTGCCGTCCACTCATCCCAGGTCTTCTCAGATCTCAACGGCGCGGCTAGGGTTCGGCGGAGGCGGCGCATGGAGGGGGCTGCGGCGGCGGCGCGCGGTGAGGGCTTCGGCGGCGGCGGCAGGACGTGCGGTGGTGACGACGCGCAGGTGCAGCTGCGACAGCGACGCGCAGGTGCTGCTGCTGCACGGCGGCACGTAGGAGCTGCGGCAGCCACAACACGTGGATGTGGGAGATGGCCGTCGAGCCTGATCCTTCGGGCATGCCATAACTACATGTCTACATGTGTTTTTTCCCTTGTACAGTTTGAGTTTGATGCTGGCAAAATTTTATCAAATCTAAGACAATTTGTCAAACCTATATCAAACCCATGTCAAAATTTGTCAAATCTAACATCGATTTGTCAAACCTAGAAAAATAAAAAAAATCTTTTAATAAAGTAGGGTCAAATAAGTAAGAGCATAAATGGCATTTTTGTTATGAACTAACACCGTTACATTGCCTTTACAGAATAGGGTCAAGTTTGATCTTCATTTGTGAAAAAAGGGTCAAATGAGCAAATTTTAAAAAACAAGGTCAAATTGGAAATTAGGTATCAAAACAGGGTCAACAACACAATTGCCCCAAAAAAAAAGATATAACGGGTTCCTCAATTTGTAAAACTGGATCACCTAAAGTACTAGGCGAATCAGATGTGGCAAGCTAATAAGTCAGCGCGAGATCATTATGGGCCCACATGTTATTGACTAGCACTTTCCTACTACTCTCTTCCCTTCCCCTCTCTCTTCTCCTCTCTCTCCCTCTCCCTCTCCCTTCCTCCCTATCCCCTCTAGGGCGACGACCGACAGAAAGAATGACGTGATGGGTGACGAGGAGAAGGGCGGTGGCTGGTGGCCACAGGAGAGGAGGGCGGCCAATATATCGTAGAGGGCGGCGCCCAACGAAGAGAAGGGTAACTTGCGACCCTCTCTCTCATGCTTGAATGGGCCGAGCTTGTTGCTTTTTCTACATCGCCACCACGGCGGGTGGACCCTTGAGGTGGAACACCAAGGCGGGCATGGCGCTGCCCTTTATGATCACGTTCGCAACCTCCTCTGCAAAGGAAAAACACATCCAAAACCCCCCTCCCCTCAACCCCTAAGCTCATGACTTGAAGCCAGGCATGGAAAACCGCGAATCGACGCGGTGCAGCGAGGGTTCAGGATGGGTGCGCTTATCCTTTTTGGCGAGTTCCATAAGGACGTTGGTGGCGCGCTTGGCGGCGGTGCAGTAGGCATGGTGCCAGGAGAAGCACCGGTGGAGGGCGCCGACCTGCGTGTGGACCTTGCTTGGGAGTGCTGGCAGCAGATCTCTGGCTTGCCCAAGTCATCCTCCTCATTGTCATCATCGCACGCCGCCCTTTCCTCCTCCTCTCTCTCTCCCTTTCTGGGACAACAGCTGCTGCAGAGGCTAGAAGGGGAGTGGACATTGGTGCCAGACACTAGCTACAGGGGTTGGGGGAACTGAGCGGTAAGCAAGCACATCGGGGTGGGTGGTGGGTGGGTAGGTTTGGACACCGGAGAGGCAAAGGCCAGAATCCCAAAGTGGGGAGGTGAGAGGGTTCGACGGTGGCGGTTGGTTGGCCGACGATTGAGGTGGATTGAGTAGAGTGGCGGGGGAACCAACGAGAGAGAGAGGGGGAGAAGGAGAGAAGAGAGGAAAGAGAGGGGTGTGGTGGGTCCCACGGCATTTCTTGTTTTGAAGCGTACACTCGCTGACATGTGGGTCCCATATTTTTTTTTGATAAGTGCCACGTAGGCACCAAATCAGCCTAAGCCACTGATCAAACGTCTCGGGACCTTATTTGCACTGGTTCCGGAGTTGAGGGACCTTAAGTGAATTTCACTCCGCAACAATTTGAGGGACGTCAAGTGAACTTATTCCTACAGTGGAGCCCTGTAAAGGCCACTGGGCCAGTAGCTTACCCTACTCCGTGATTCCGGGGCTCTGGGCCGACAACTCGATCGGACCGAAACCAGTGGCCCGTTCGGAGTTTTTGAAGGCAAATGGAGCCGGGTACCCAGCCATATTAATTTGATCCATGCCACTGCAAATTTGGCTATTCAGAAAAATGCCATTACAATTCGTCTATTCGTAACTATGCCATTAAAATTTTTAAAAAACTAGAACCGTGCCACTCCCGTTACATTTTTCATCTATCCCCTCCTTTTCCATCTTCTCCGTCGCAGCGCACCACCGCCACCTCAGTCAGCCACCGCACGCGGCTGCCGCTGACAGCCTTGGTCGAGGAACCCCACGCCCTCCTCCACCGGCCTCACGGCCTCGTCCCCACGCACCACCGCCTCCTTGGCTCTAGCGCCGAGACCGACGCCGCCGGTGAGGTGTGGACGCGCAGATAGGCGGCGGGAGCAGGAGATGGGCGTCGGCAGTGGCGGCGATTAAGCTCGGCGATGGACCATGCTGCGATCCATTCTCCGCCGGCGAGTTAATTGCACGAGTTAATTAGTTTCACAAAATTGATCTAGCTTCCATGCTACGATCCATTCTCCGCCGGCGAGCAGTCGGCAGCAGCGGCGACGGCTTCGTCGTCTCCGCTTCCGCTCGCGGCGGCGTGAGCCGGACCATGTGTTCGCCGCCGTCGCGTACATGCGTACGCCACCTCGAGCGACACAGGTGGTAGCCACTACTACTCCCGCTGCCTCCATAGCTACAGCTGCGACGAGCACAGCCGGCGCCGACGCCATCTCTACTTGGTGCTGGATGACTGGAAGGAGGGGTACAGCCTACACAAAGCTCGACTTCAGCCATGTCTCCGGCGACGACGCCACCAGTTGCGCCGACGTGTGAAGCCGCGCAGACGCCGTGCTTGCCGCCGCCGCCGCAGGTTGCGACAGAGTCGCCGATTTCTTCGATTCTCCTTTTCTCTTTCTCTTTTCTTCGATTTCTTCTTTCCTGGCTTGGCATGGCCGGCGGCGTGATGCGGACGAAGCTAGGCGACGGTGGCGCAGCCCGACGAGGGCACGACGAGGTTGGGCGGCGCCACGACCTTGCGGTGGCCGGCGAGGTGTGGATGGCGGTGGGGCGTGGCCGCGCGGCCCTGCGGTGGCCGGCGAGGAGCGGCGCAGCAAGCCGAGGACGGCTCGGCGGCACAGCCCGAGGCCAACGTGCGACGGTGCGGCGGAGCTCAAGGCCCAAGGCCGAGGTGTGGTGGCTGATTGAGGCGGCGGCGGCGATCCGTGCTGCGCGCTGTAACGGAGAAGACGGAAAAGGAGGGGATAGATGGAAATCATGACGGGAGTGGCACGGTTCTAATTTCTGCAAAACTTCAATGGCACGGTTACAAATAGACAAATTGTAATGGTATTTTTCTGAATAGCCAAATTTGCAGTGGCATGGATCAAATTAACCCTATCAGGGAGATTGGGGTGTGCCGTGAGTGTGGCTTGCACGGGGTCCAGCCAGGGTCCCTGGTCTCCCTTGATCCAGTAAACAGACGACACGCGGACGATCGCCATCTTAGCAAAGATACTTCATCAAGCAAGAAGGCAGTACATCTTCTAAATGACGCAGCCTCTGAGAGCGACAGACAGACAGGAGATAACACAACGTTTTCAGGACACAAATCGCGGATAATTTTATCGGAACTAATACGACACCTGCGACGCCGGAGCAAAACGACACCACAACAGAGCGCTCTAGTAGCCTCTACAGCTTAAACAGACTAGCAGTGGCAGTAGTCTAGCAGATACAATGGGCAGGAATCGCCAAAGGATTCTAAGCTAGTAGCCAATAGAACCTGCTTACCTGCATCGACAGCAACCGAGATAGCAACAGAAAGTTCAAGCCTAATTGCACTGGATTAGCTAAAAGATTGCGACATCAACCACAGCTTTTATACAAAACCAGGAGGATTAAACGTACGCCACAACACAAAGTAAAAGAGCTAAGTAGAACATCATCATCCACGAAAATGTCGTCACATGCATACATCTAAAACACCATTTTTCTGCTGCCATAAGCGCCCCACTCTTACTTATTCAGTTCAGGACTTCAGGCGAAGGCTACCTCTCACCTTCAGGCGCGGTGACCTCACCTACTGGGTCTTCGCCGACTCGCTCTTCGACGGCTGGGCCTCCGGCGATAACTCGCCGAAAACCTTGGCGATGCGCTCGGTGGGGATGGCGGGGAGGTACTGTGCTCCGGTGTAACCCTTGTCGGCCGCGGCGGCGATCACCTTGTTGTACTTCTCGGCCCAGTAGGCGGCGGTGGGCACGGCGATCTGCGCCACCTGCGGGAACAGCGGCAGGTTGTTGAGCGAGCGCCAGGTGGAGACGGCGAGGTGCTCCGCCGCCGGCTCGTAGCGCACGTAGAGGTCCTTGGCCGCCGGCTGGATCCTGCCGTACACGCCCTTGGCCACGGGCTCGACCTTGGCGTACGCGACGCGCGCGGCGCCGGTGACGCCCGACTGCTGCACCTCCGCGGTGAGCTCCCTCGCCACGTCCGGCACGCCGCGGGCCACCGCGCAAGCCTTGGCGGAGGCGGCCTTCAGCGTCGGCGGGAGGTGTCGGTCCAGCTCTTGCACCGTGTCATCCACCTGCAATTTATGGTTACACCTCCGTTAGCAAGAACACATAATAATTTCTACCGTGCTTCCAAATACCTACAAGAATTAGCACCGAATTCTACCACAAGCAATCCTCAGTATCAACTTATGTATTGCCAAGCAAGAACACATTGAAATCAAATCGGAATCAATTTAAAATGAACACGCTGAACTCAATTTCTACCGTGCCTCCAAATTCTTGCATCAATTAGCACCCAAAGCTACCAGAAGCAATACTCAGTATCAAATTATGTATTGCCAAGCAAGAACACAGTGAAATCGAATCGGAAATTCGGAATCAATTTAAAATGAACACGCTGAACCCAATTTCTACCGTGCCTCCATATTCTTGCATCAATTAGCACCGAAAGCTACCAGAAGCAATACTCAAAAATCAAATTATTTATCGACAAGAAAGAACACTGAGTGGAATCAGTCAAATGGACTATACCACCACATTTCTACCGTTCTTCCTAAATTCCTACAAGCACCGAACTCTACTGCAAGCCAATCCTCAAAGTCAAATTCTATATTGCCAACTAAGAACACTGAAATCAAATTGGAATCAACTTTGGAGTTCGTCGGCAGGTTCGTTGCCAACTGCCAAACTAGGACCTGTTCATCACCTCGGAGACTCCGCCAAGTGCTAGAATGCGCCGGAATCTAATAAGGAATCTACCATGGGGGCCGGATTCGATGCACCACCACGGGAATCCCGTACGGGGACGAATTCTCCACCACAGATTGCCCACCCCTGTAGGCCCCAGCTACATCACGCGCACCAAGAAAATGACCACCCACGCCATCGTAGGGCCCGCGTCGGAGCAATCATGCACCGCACCCGAAAAAAATCTAGCGGCGCCAGATAGGGCACGGCGCCCATCCCGTTCTAGCGTGCGCCGCCGCAAGCGCGGCCACCTCGGCCGGCGAGCGAGCGAGCGAGCCGCGCCACCGCTCGTTCGTCTCGCGGGACAACGCCAAGTCGGCAACCGTTAGCAACGGCGAAAGAGGGGGCTGGGGCTACCTTGCGGTCGACGAAGGCGAGGACGTCGAGGGGGACGCCATGGAAGCGGCCGTAGACGGGGCCGACGACGCCCTTGACGGCGGACTCGACGGCGTCGACGCCGGGGCGGAGCGGGCCGGCGTGGTCCTTGGCAAGCGCGTAGAGCCCCGCGAGGCAGATCGTCGCCTGCGCTGCCGCCACCTGCACGAACTCCAAGTACCTCAGCTTCGGCCTCCTCACCTCCTCCACCTCCACCTCCCTCTCCTGCAAAACCAAACCAAACCAAACCAAAACCCCCAAAATCGGAACCAAATCAGCACCAAATTCCACCCCCAAAACCAGCATCAATTCGAAACCAACAAGCCACAACGAATCGCGCCTACCACTTGCGGGTTGGGCTCCGCCATCGCCGGAATCGAGGCCGCGAGGGTTTCGAGAAGCTGCTCGGGAATCGGGGGAGACGAAGACGAGACGAGACGAGACACGATTTTCCTTTTTTTTTTCTTTTCTTTCTTTCTTACTTTCCCTTCAAGCGGGGAGGAAACGGAAGGATCGGGAGGAGGTGGGTATATAGGCGACGAGGAGCTCCGCACGGCCGTCCGATGCGAGGGGTGCGGGTCGATCTGGGCCGTTGGGACGCGGCCGCGAGAATGCTCTGGAGCGGGTCCGCCACGTCGTGGCTCGCGTGAGGGACACGTGGAGGCGGGGCCCTGTCCACGTCTCCTACAGGCGCCATCTTTTACTCGTTGATCTGTGTGCGGGATGGTTGAGGATGGACGGCCGAGGTGGGTCATGCCGGTGATTTGCTGATGTCGATTCTAGCTTCTAGAAATTTCTATCAATCATTTGTGAGTGACCATGGCTAGCTTGCTTCAACATTAAGCTGCAGATTTGAACGATTCAGTTATAAAGCAACGAGTATGCATTTGATGGTGTTCTTTTCTCAAGACAGATTCTTCGGGGTTGTTCACCAATGACTTGACGGCCGCGGTGCCAGCACAAGGATATCGATGGAAAGAAGTAGGCTGGTGAAAACGCAGGCCGGCTAGAAGTAGTAGTACTTCCGTAGCCGCCACGCTGATCAAGAACTGACGTGCGTGATGCAAAGAATTCTCAGCTGCTCTCTTTCCTCAATGGCCATTCTGATGGGGATCCTGAACTCAGGGAGAAAATGGTTTCACATCGCTAAATACATCAAGGCGCTCCAGGCAGGCAGGGGAAGTGAGGCACAGCCACGCTAGCCGCCAATCTCCTGCAGGTACTGTCGGGCAGTGCCAGGACAACCTGCCTTGTGTTGTCAGGGGAAAAAACATCCATCCGCGCATCTAGATCGGATCCACATCCACTTCAATAGAAGCATACTCCGTATACAGTATGATCGAAAGAAAACCATAGTTCGCAGTTCGCACCATACATTTCATGGCTAATCAAGAACTATTAATCTCAGACGTTGAGCGTGAGGTTCCATCCAAGCGAATGCGGCACATAACAAAGAGCACCGGCGTTCAGCATCAGACCATCAGTTGATCGACCAACCATTTTTAAATTAAATAAAACAATAATACATAAGAACATACACAACAATCGTTCTAGTTAGACGCCTTTGTCGTTGAGCTTTTCCTGCAAACAGATACACTTATTGTATTTGACCCCCTTTAAATAACGGTGCAGACACGAGCACAATTAGCTACAGCTGCACAACCTCTCGTACACAACGAATGCAATGTTAGCCACTGACAGCTAACGCCTAGCAACATCAGGTAGGAGCATACTGTTGTACAGGCCTGGAGTTGTTTGCCTGAAGCAACTCCGGCTTACGAGCTATCTAGTGAAGGCCGCCGAGTCTTGGTCTGGTTCAATCGTTATACTAGGGCTAAGACCATCTTGCATCTGCTGCTCAGATCCCTGTTTGCAGTACGAATGTTAGATCTATCAAGGAAATACATAAAATCAAGTCCATGCATCAGCAGTAAAATTTTGCTAACAAGTACAGTTTGAAAGTTTAAATGCCCTTTGAAAACTCTTTTCAAATTTAATTCAATTTATAATGAAGTTTATTGTTCCGAAAAGCCTTGCAAACAAGCATTCCATGTATGTCACCCTAAAAACTGTGTACCTGCTATTCTTGCCAATGTTCAATAGCTGAGGCCAGACAACTAATCTTGTCCGTAGTGATAGTCCCAGAGAGGACTCTGTAATGCAATTAAACATAACTATTGGTAATCAAAATACCTGTACCAACTTATTATCGCACATTTGCATATATGTGTTTCGATTAGATCTCGCAAGTAATTCAGGTAAGAATACCAATACTTCTGATGTTTACTCCTTAAAACCAATACCATCCCCCATTATGATATTCTGTGGCTAGTTATATGTACATGTGTGTTATCTGCAATATATTTTGTAATCATGTGTTTCTTTGCATGTGTATACTGAGTATTTGTGGAACATGTATTCTTTGCATTTGTGTCGAATGGTGGGCCCAACCCCCATTGTTTATGTGGTCATGTATATAATTTCTAAAATTAAGAATAATAATTATTTTTTCCATATTAACTCTTGAACTTGAAGTATATTTATCTCGCGTTTGTTGTATTGTGTAAGCACATTACTAACAAGATTAAAAAGCCCAGAGTAAGCAATTATCTAACCGTCTCCATACAGTCAAATACAGTAGGCAGTAACATAGGTACTTCAAGTACAGGATTATGTGCCTTGCAGGAAATGAGACATAATATGGTGATTTTTCTGGTGTTGCCAGTGTTATGCAAGATGCAGATATAAGCATAAGATGTACTGCATGAAAATAAATATTAAACAAACATCCCCGTTGTTCTTCAAATACCTAATAGAAAACAACTTACCTGTGGCTGCAAAGATGGTAACTGCTGCTGCTGCTGGTCTTGTTGCATCACATATGGTTGTGGTTGAGACAGCCTGTAGTATGGCTCCTTGAGTTCAAGTTTGGCTGTGGATGTCTGCAGGATGCCACCTTGTTCTGCCCCCTCACCCCACATTTTAGCTTCCAGAAAATAACCAAAAGAGCAAGAACCATCAGCTTCAAGTGCAATAGAGGGAAAAAAACTGATAACAAACGAAATAGAAAATGCCCAACCTGACATCGTCAAGTATATCGTGTAGCTTTGTGCACTGTGGGCTACCAGATGAAGTCGTCCTGTTATTTCTTGTCCTGCCATGACATATAATGGCTGTGAAAGTATGCATCGTAGTTGATACCAGTGAGTCGTAGGGGAGCCTGGAGCAGTGGTAAGCCACCTCTGGACAGTGCTGCAGTAAAACACACAGATTGTAGCGGGTAGAAGCAGACAAGAGACAATATAGACTCAAATAAACCGATATAGCACTGACCTCCCATTGAACAATACATCAAACCAACAAGCTAGCCCATGCACCCTAGTGCCAACAGAGGCCACAAAATTTAGGGGAATGTCAATCTCGTAAAGCTCCTCTTCCTGGCAAAGAAAGAAAAGAATGCTTCATTTTGCAGGGAGAAACAATACAGAAAAATTACCTGTAGTTTCAGTCTCATCACCAATAAAGAAATATTTACCTTCATGGTAGTGAAATCAAGCGTATGAAACGTAGGCGGAGAAACCAATAATCTTGGATCGAATGCATCCACCACAGGCTGCATGAGAATTGCAGGGGCGTTTAGATTTGATAACTAGTCAGTAGTCACTCTGATCAACAATGCAGTCATGGGTTATATAGAATTACTTAAGTAATAGCCATTCTCGGGGTTCAATTCTTGGCATTAACCACTGGAACTGGAATACAGGTGGCTAATTGAAAGATTAGGTGCCAGTAAGAGTGCATTGAACTATTTATTGTTGTTTTTGAATTGAGGTACTTTCTAGTCAAAAGTTGAAAAGAAAAGGGATGAGATACCTGTGAAAAATACCCCTGGAATGCTGAACCATGCAAAGGTGTAAGATCAACACCAAAAAAGTTATGCTGCTGCCAGAAGAGAGCCTGCAGAGACACACAACCAAAATATAATGTGTCAAACTAAAGAAACACTTAGGATTGAAATAACATACTTTCAGCAAGGATAATATACTTGCTCAACAACATGAGAATAAATAGGAAGTGACCACAAGGTGGCTTTAACCCCCCACCAGCATCATCATACGAAAATATGAGATTTTCGCATAGAGCAAATGATGTGCTAAAAACACATAAAAGCTAGGAATAAGTGTGCATTTTCTTTTTTCAGAAAATACACAGAAGAGCTGCTTATCTTTGTGTTAAGACAAGGTATAAGTGGGGGAAATGGACACATTCTCACTTTGGTACTGTGCTATACAGTTGACAGAAAGCATGGACAAGTTGAGAATTCATTTCTCAATATCTCCTATTTAAAGAACCAGGGAAATTTTGAAACAGTAATATCTATATATAGGATGTCAGATGTTATGGGCGTTGATCCAGAGATAGGGTAACGGTCCAAAGATGAGAATAAATTGATAGTTACCCCCTCTGTCCCAAAGTATAACAACCTAGTACTCGATTAGACACCACCTAGTACTATGAAGACTGTCTAGGTTCATAGTACTAAGTGGTGTCTAGTCGAGTACTAGGTTGCTATACTTTGGGACGAAGGGAGTATTTCATTACTTTGTGTTCAATAAATTGCAAGTTGTATAGTGTGTATCTGAACTCATCTTACGTAGTTGCTAGGTCAAGCGCGTGAACATAAACATATGGTGTTACAGTTTGATGTTCTGGACATTTCCGCTCCAACAAGTTCCAATGTCATATCCATTTCTGGCATTACCATTTTGTATTCTCATTTCAAGAAAAAAAAAGTATGGTTTCGGACAACAGTTTTGAATATTTTCGATTCAATTCCAACTGTTTTCACAACCCACTTGCACATAGTAATTTACAACAAGGTTAGTATAGCCTCACTAGAAGCACTGGATAGTAAGATTGTGCAGTAAACTTAGGAAAAAGATTTCATCGGAGTGTAATACTGTACCTTGTTTGCCATTTCAACATAGAGGTATTCATCGGAAAATGGAGCCATATGAATCCTAGTAAATATTTAATATATCAGGCATCAGTGAGTAATTGTGAATGCCAAAAGTAGCTTAAAAAGCCATGCATCTGAGTTTATTTTTTGGAAAACTTAGCCAATAGATCTATTCTGACGTTTTAGTAAGCACAGATGATTTAGTGAACAATCCTAATCAAACACCTAAAGATTTTGTGAAGCAGAACTTCCAATAAATATCCAGAGTGGTTCAGATTACCTTCCAGTTGTTGGAAACATTTTACCACCTGGCACAAGGAATCTGTCTCTAGCTATAACATAGGACTCCAGCATCCTTTCATTCACCAAGAGGGTTCCTAAAATATTATAGACAAAACAAGTCACTACATAATACATATAAGCAGATACAGAAACAAGTTTATTGTCCTATACCAAATTTCAAAATTCAAACAACAATATAACATTTCAAATATTAGCTAGTTTACATTGGGTATTCAACTATTCAATAAACACCGTGGATACCGCATATACTATCACCATTTGGCCAATGGCCAGTGCTTAACCCATACAATCCATTAAAAGGAACATTGATGCTAACAACGGATAGTTTGTCTACAAATATGACAGCCAATTTCTTGACAGGATTAACAGATGGCAATGCAACCTAGTACTTATCCGTCACCTAGCTGCAAAGTGTGAAAGTTATCCATATGTATACAAACACAATGAATCGGTTATTAGATTGTGCAACGGGTATAAGATGTAAAGCAGGAACACCACAGGTGACTCTGGGAAAAGAAATGCTCCAGAAAGTTTATCATTGAGGCATACCCATAGGCTCCGAAATAAGTATGTCAGCTTTCTCTGGAAGTTCAACTTCCTCAACTTTGCCTTTGATGACCTAGTTATGATGGGGACACTGATTAATTTTAGGGCAAAAAGGAAGCCTGGAAGTTCCAAACCAAACTGGCACATAAACGAACCGTTATTCTTTGTCCAAGAGATGGGTTTCCAGAAATAAGACGCTGAGCATGTTCAGCCATTTCAGATGCCTCAACTGCATATACATGTCTGGCACCAGCCTGATATTAACATATAAAACATCATCTGTTATTTTGTATAAAAAACAAGAAGTTAGAAAAGTCATGGAGAATGTTGGAGTGTACCTGTGCAGCAAATAATGAAAGAATGCCACTACCAGCTCCAACATCAACCACAACTCGACCCTCAAAATCGGATCGATTTTCCATTACAGCAGCATAGTATGTTCCTGGAGTAAAAGGTTGTAAACTAATTACATATATACAGAAAGGAGACCTTCATGCCATTATTTTAACTCTTTTGACAATAGGCCAGAGATACTGACCTGTCCTGACAAAGTCTTGCAACATATTTTGCTGATGTAATAACTGGCCATAGTAGTGGAAATACATCTTTGCTGATGAGGCCTCAATTTTTGTATCAAATTTGCTTTTAGAACCAATTATTAATCCATTTTCCAAAGGTTCACCTGCCATGAAGCAGCAATATGTTGAAATAAGAATCTATGGCATTTTACATTAAAAAAAAGGGCTAATGACTCTGGCTTCACTGTTGGCATAAGTTTTGAGATTAACATGTCAATGTTGTCCCTTAGTTGCCACTTTGCTTCGTCACAAATAACACTTTTGAAAAAGGAAACGAATACAAAGAGAAGCACAAAAAGGTGTGCTACAATGAGCATCTCATAACCAAGTTCTACCAAGAGAAATGATGCAAAGTATTAATGTATGTTCTCCAAAATAACATGCATTAATATAATCATGCATGATGTAATTTGATTTCATTAACTACAGTTATCCTTCAAGAAAACTGGATGTGCAGATATAAAGCAGTAAACATGCTACTTCTACAAATTCCTAATAGCATTATTTTTTTATCAGACCAGGCACGACCAAATATGCAAGTTAAATGGCATTATGCATTTCATTAGATAGTAGAGCACTAGAGCTAGCAGAATATATCAAACCAAAGTGAAAAACATTATCTAGTCTTAAAAACACTTGGTATTGAAGGGCAGCTATTGGCACTTAAAGAAAAACAGACATGGAGAGCTGTAATTGACTATATGCATGATAATCTGAAATTTAGCATTGAGAACATGGGCCGATGACTCAGAAATAATGCAACAAAATATGCTACTGGAATTATCTGAAACAAGAAATGAAAGGACAAACCAGCTTTTCCACTAATCACTCGGTGTTTCCATTGTTGAAAAGCTAAATAGAAGGCTTTGCTCTCAGCTTCTGTCCTAAGAACAACCTTAATTGCTCTTGAATATGACTTCTGCCTCAAAGAATTGAGAGTTAACATGAAGCCATTTAATATGTGCTACAAGAAAGTTCCAACAGAAAAGGCCAAACAATGATCTACAAATTGTCATATTACCTTTACCTCTAGGCAACATTATCAGAAAGTCTATGCGATGAGTTATTTAGCAGATGGCAACAAAGAAGTGTGACACAGCAGTCAGCAGGAAATTCACCTTTATAACGTAACAATAGGCAGCAGACTATCAAGAGTTCTATAAGTCAGACTTTCAGATAGGCAGGAAAATTCTAGTTATGTCTCGCATCTCACAATCATAGAGCATATCCTTTGCAGTTTCAGAAAGTTGCTTTTAGTACATATAGGATGGTATCGAGAGAGATCATATCACACTCCAGCCTTTTTCTTTAGGTGTTTCAACTAGTATGTGTCTAAGACTCTAAGTTGGATTTGGATGAAGATATGACCCCCAAAAGAAAGAGTGTTCCGACAACAAACTTGAATGCAAACTGTGTCATGTTATTCAACTAGTAATATCAACATCTTCGCCCCAGATTTAAAATGTCACTGAATCTTCTTTTGAGCCATCTTTTAAAAGAAAAATGTTGGTATGCCTCTACCGTGCAACAATTAAACCTTGAGATCATCTTAAAATTGGCTTGAGCATGATACAGCCATACAGGCATACAGCTCAAGGCGTGGTATATCAGGGAATTGGACTGGTTATATACTGGAAGGCTCAGTGCACATCAGAAATATGAAATCCAACAGAGGAATGTACATTATGACCAAACGAAAGCACATAATAACTCAAAAAAACAGCGAAATTACTGAAGAGTACCTCCTCCACACCGTCCTTAGCCTCCGACTCGCCGCTCACGCACAGCCACTCCGTCGGCCCCAGCTTAAATATCTGCAAAACTCAAAATCTCATCCTCCAATCGCACGGCAACAGCAGAGGCACCTCTCAGAGCCCCACCATGAAATCGAATCGAACCAACGCGGCCACGCCCTACAGCCCACGCCACTCCCACTCCACCTCCCCCCATAAACCATCGAGATCACGGAGGAATACCTGCGCGTCAGAGAGATCGATCTCGAGCGTGTGCTTCGCCTGGGTCTCCCCGGACCAGACGAGGCTGAGGCGCGGGGCCCCGGTGGACGCGTCCCCGCCGAACACGGCCGTGGCGCCGCCGGTGACCTCCGTCGACGCGCCCGCGGCGGCGGGGACGGAGACATGGGAGAAGGAGACGTTCGGGAACAGGTCCGGCGACGCCATTGGGGCCGGGAGCTTCGGATCCGGGATGCCCTAGGGTTTTGGGCGCGCCGAGGCGGGCGACGCGGGGTGGCTAGGGTTTTGGGCGGAGGCGCGCGGCGTCGCGGGGTGGAGGAGCTCGCTGTTTGTACGCGTGGGTGGAGTATGCGTCTGCCATTTTCTAATAAATATTTTTATTTAATTCGAGAGAGAAGACAACCACGCCGCCAAAGTCACGGTGACGCGGTGAGTTCGAATGAGGCTTTCTTACCTTTGACCGGCAGGTGGGACCCACCGCTTCGTTATCGATGAAGGGCCCCACGTGTCAGTGGCGAATGGGAATGGTATGATCGTACGCATAACGACGGACCAGAGTTAAAGCCGTCGCTTTTTTGGCTTTTTACGGAGAATGGGTGAACCTTTGGTACTGACATGTGGGGTCTATACTCCAAAGTGCTTTGGTCCACAGATCATGGGAATGTATTTTGGGAGTACTCTGAACTTTTGGTATTAATTGGGCTCTTGGGACTTGGGCCACTTGGATTCATTTGTTTTAAGCCCAAAATTTGCTGGGCCATGACTACCAAGCCCAAAATTCTCTACTGTACATAAGTTGCATGTCCTATATTAGTGTAAAGTTATAATCCATTAATCATAAATCTTAACATGTAAATATATCACCTCATCATCCACTAGCATAATTACATATAAAACTTATGCAAACATGCAACATCATCTATAATTCTTTAAATTCTACAAATCAACATTCAATCATCTTCCTTCACATTATTTTTCACAATATTTTTAATATATATATCCATCATTTTTATAATCCTTAACATATATTCATCTATATAAACAAAGTGCATAATATCATATTTTATCTATAATCTCATATAGAGTCTACTAAATGTATTTCTCCTTAAACATAGTTTGATAACCTGTTTTATTTATTGTTAATAACTAATATATATTTTATTGTTAACTCGATTATTAAAATAATATTAAAAGTTACTTAGAAATTTACGCAGCAAAGCACGGGGAATCACCCAGTGTATTTATATAAGTGATTGTGTGCACGTTTTACATGAGCTTCTGCATCTGTATTTTGTTTTGCTAAAAAAAAGATTATGTTACGATCAAATTATTATTTATTTTGAAACATGTACAATCGTGCAAACATCCATATACACACGTACATACTCACCCATATAAACGCTCGTATTCATATAGTATCTCTACGAGCACAATCAACCAGTTGTATCAATATATCTTGAAATTGATGAAGTAATCATATGTAGGGTATGATCGTATACAACTGAGATGAAAATATACTTATTTGTATAAGATCCTCATCATACGCAGTGGTTAACTTCCAGGCTTGATGTTGAGTCGATGTGCCTTGTTTTCGTATTTTCCAACTGTTGCAACTAACTGTTCTGTCAAATATCATAGAAACGGTAAACACCGCGATCCAAAAACCATCAAATTCTAAACTCCGATTACAGTTAAGCTGGGTGTATTTATCTGCGATGATGCAAATTGAGACAAGTACTCTTTTGTCATGTAAAGATCATATGGGTCTTCTAAGATGGGCTGGACCAAAGCAAACTTTAGGTGGTGTTTATTTATGTTGAAGATGAAGTTAGGACACTAAAAAAAAAATCATTAGCACATAATTAATTAAGTTTTAATTATTATAAAGTTAGAAAATGAATCTTCATGATAATTAAAAGTAACATTTTTATAAAATACATCGTTTAACAATTTAAAAAGTATACTAATGGAAACCGATGTAAAGCCCTAATTGTTTTATTATTTTGCGTGCGCTAACTTCATCATCATCTTAATATATCTCAAATACTAATTATTAGTGCATAATTATTAATTTTAATTATTATAACTTAGAAAATAGATTTATTTGATATTTTAAATCAACTGATGTATAGACAGTTTTTTTTAAAAAAACACATCGTTTAAAAAAGTGCTTAAAAAACCGAGGTAAAATCTATGCATCTTGATCAGAAAAGAACATGGCACACTTTTGTTTGGTACGGAAATTTTCTACATAGAAGTTATTTTTAAATATGAAGTAAATTCATTTTAAATATGAAATAAATACATTTTTCAAAACGTAATTAATAATACTCCAATGATTTCAAAGTATTTTCATCTGAATCAAACGGGGCCCGTCGTCTTCTTTCGTCTCCACTCTCTCGTCGTCGTCGGTCTCGGGGCCCGACGGGGTCTCGACGCCGCCTTCCATCCACGGCGGCCGCCGGTGGCGATCTGGCTCCTCCTCCTCTTCATCCACCGCGCATTACGTTCCGTACAACGAGAGCTCTCCCTTCCACCGGCCTGCGTTTGCATATCCATCCCTCCGCCCGCCTTCCTCGCCGCGATCCAGGAGGATGCCGCCGGAGCAAGCCGGAGACCTCGCCGCCGTTGTGAGCAAAATTCTGACACATTTTTTTGGAAGTAACATTACTTAGGTTTATCGCTAGTTAGTCGTTGGATTGCGGCTATTCCTCGCTAGTTGTAAAATACTCCGCCCGGGGGGGATAAACTTTATGTCATCTGATTGCAACTGTAAATCCTCTGGGTAGGCGAGTTCAAGCCGATTCAACAATGCCGCCATGGGAGGAGCAGCAGAAGCTTCCTCATCAGAGAGAGACTCCATGAAAGGGCGCACAAAGAAGCTCCTAGTAGATAAGGTATACCTAGCCCAATGATCGGATCTGTGCAGGGGACTCCACGAGCAAGCGCGCGTGGCTTGAATTCACTCCTGAAATCGACGTGCTGTGCTAACTGTAGCCTGTAGGAGTGTAGGGGGTAGAGGAGGCTGGTCCTGTGCTCTCTTATCTAGCAGGGTGGCTGGTGAGGGTTAGTTCATTCTTTGATGTCCCCCACCATCCTAATCCAAAGAGAAGCTATGCTAGGTTATTAGGGAGGGGAAACACCACTGATGAGATATGGAGGGAGGGGGCCTGGCCTCCCTCCTGGCTGTCCCTGTTCTTGATGTGAAGAAAGGGGCACCAATCTCTGACTTGTTTCTGCCTCAGCACAGTTCATTCCCCTCACAGGCATGCTTGCACCTCCATCATGAAAGTGTCCCTCCTCCCTCAGCCTCCCCTTCTTTGGTCTTTTCCCACCTTTATGCTGTGCTACAATGAGAACCGCCGTCGCTCGCGCACCCGATTGGCCTGCGTGAGAATCGACTCACCTCCTTCTTAATAACATCGATATGATAGCCTCCTTTCATATCCAGCTTTTTTTAATGCTGTGCTACAATTTAGTTTAAGTTATTGACTTTTTTTTTTGCTTTACCTTTGGTTTAGCTCTGATGTATTTCTCCAAAAACTTTAGGAGACATGGAAACAGGAGATGCTTGCTTGAGAATTTTTTTGAGATATTACGTAATCGCTAGCTTTATGGTGATGCTGACTTGAGTGAACTATACTAGAGAACATGAACGTGGAAAGATATGCCCTTTTTACCTTGAAAGAAGCAGATTGCTCTGCTTGCCTAATGCTGTGCCCACTAAGAAGCTCAAGAAGCATGGTGGATGCATTTTAGTGTTTGGTAAAATGTCGAAGCTCAAGAAGCATGTATGTATAATAGCTGCTGAATGTTTCATTTCTTGCACATGTGGCTATTCAGATCATGGAGGATGCAGGCCACTTTGAAGGGGTTTTTTTTTTCATTAGTTTCTGTTGTGGAGCGAGAAGGTTAGATAGATCTCACAAGGACAAGGAGAAAGAAATCTGGGGATATATGACAATAATGATATTACAAGGGATCCAATAACTCATCTTTCCTGATTAATCCTTACAACTTTAGCAAAGAATATGTGCACCGTTTCCCCTTTTTTGTGAAGGTAGTTAATAGACGAAGAGCAGGGGGCATGGCACCACCACAGGGAGTGCACCATATGCGGCGAGCATCCGCATACTGTAAATGCATGCCTTTACCCTGAAATGACTAGATAATATCATAAAGAAAGTATGATGCCTGGGATTGTCACCTACGCGTTTATTCCATCGATATCACCTTTTGAAAATGGCTAGGGGTACGGTAGAATTCCGCTTTCTATTGTGATAATGTGATATTCAATTGAAAGGAATTGGTATGTGAAATAATCTGCAGCTGCCACCTTTGTAGCAGGTGTAAGTCAGTAGAGCTCAGCTGATGTACTGATATTTTGAGCATATGCATGCGCAGGCTCTTTACCTTCCTGAGTAACCTGTTCTTTTTACTATTGAATCATCCTTGGATGCTTCAAGTTGGGGATGCACCTAGTATGGAATTTGGTGTTTGTTTATAGCCGTATGTTTTGTTGATTCAGTGACCTTGGGACCTTGCAAACTAAGGCTAGCATTGTTCCCTTCTAACGCCTTATGTTACACGAAACCTTCAGATGCTGTTACAACTTTCCTGGAATAACTTTTTTAGTGTACAAAATATGTTATTGTCTCCAGTATTATCTACTTTACTGATGTGTTTCATTGTGTGCGACCTTGTACCACGGCAGTGTATTCCTTAGTTGCATTATTGACAACTTTATCATGATCTGACAAATATCATTATTGTGTGTGCACCTTTTGCCTCATCATCTTGGTGGATGTTTTTTTTTTCCACTGGAATATTGTTTACCTGTGGTCTATGTGCTTTGATTTGTCATTGTCAGCATCTCCATGCCCAGTTCCATATGAAATTGCAGTCAAAAGAGTTCACATTTTTTTTTGCATGAATTAAACTTTGTTCTGTTTTTGCCAGCAGCTTCATGCTTAGGTCCATGGGATTGTGTGGCAATGTAAACATGTTTTTTTCTTCTGTTTACTCCTTTTGACCACAATACTAATATTATGATTTTTGAGCATTGTAGATGGTCTCTGCTTCTGGAGAGTGGAGACTCTGGTTAGCATCAGTCACTTGACCCACTACAAATAATAGAAGTTCCTGGGATGAAGAACCAATAACTGTCAGCCACAACCCTTTGTTTGCATTCTTATTACCTTTGTTACTTAGTCTCCGCTAGATTATCCATCTCCTTTGATTGAGGTTAATCATGTCCTTTTGATCCAACTGGTTTAAAAGTTACAACTTTTCATCTAGGTGGTGCATTTGTTATTAATTTGTTAACCACAATCCATGGCATGGTACTATTCACCTTTTCTTGATACATAAAACATTTCATTCAAAAAATGGAAGTGGATCAGGTTTACACTTTTGTCACTCACCTCTCCTAGGATCTTCAACTCAGTTCTAGCTTTTCCAACCTATTTTTTCTATCATTACCACAAAAAGATTGCCCTTTACTTACTGGTTACCCAAGTATAGTGTCTTTTGCCTATCCCTACATGCCTCATGTTTTCTTCATGGCTAGGAGTTTGTAGTGATATTTCAAGACTAGTGCAAATATTTCATATTTTTTCTTCATGACAAAGGGGACCTTCTTAAAGGTACATCGTGAGAAACAGGTGGAGTTCTGCGTCACACAGCAAAGCAAGGCAATGGATAATGGAGGACAGCGTCTTGATATAATTTTTAAGTTTTCAACATATTATCACATCACATTACACTTTTCAATAGAACACTACTAGAGGGAGTTCCATAAATTGAGACACTGTCGTGTCCAGAAAGATAGCAAGTGGATCATCTTGCACAGGCTGCACCGTCGTATTGGTTCAGAATCTTTCAAATAAAGTCGAAATATTAAGAAGATATGCTTCTCAGACCATGCATCACCACACTATATAAGGGGCAAACAAGCTCCCAGTATCGTTACTTTGAGCCCCCGCCTCCCCTTTTGAAATAAGGTTGACTGTAATTCTGCTTTTGTTCGTAATATGGATGATCATAACTTAGACTACAAGGGAAGTGGTGCTCTTGAAGAGCTTGAGATGTTAACAGTGAATGCCAAAGAAGCCCAAGAGCTCATATTGACGAAAATCCTTGAGAGGAATCAGGCTACCGAGTACCTGAGCAAATTCATGAATGGGTCAACAAATATTTCTGCCTTCAAGAGACATGTTCCTGTAGTAACATATGATAAGGTACATCCATACATTCTCAGGATTGCAACTGGTGAGGAATCTTCAATTTTATGTGGAGAATATATCTTGGAGCTGCTTAGAAGGTGCGCCTCTCATTTCAATGCATTCATCAGTTCACATCTCTTTCCTGTGTATGGTAGAGATAGTAGCAACCAACATATATTGGTTGGCAATCTGGCAGGCCCTACATGTACTTGCCTTTGATAGAAGTTGGTTTTAGTGCACTTGGTGGTTAATGGGAGAAAAATAAGTTCTCTTGGTACTTGCTAGGCTGCTGTTAATGACTGTCATAAATCCAGAGGCACAGACCGAGCTTCGCTTAGGAAAAATTGTTTATATTTATTTTTTGGAATGTGCTAGGCTAGAAATGACTGGTCATACTAAGCTACTTGCCTTGTAAGTTAGTAGTCGAAATGGTTGTTTAGCAGAGTTTAAAGTTGAGGAGAAAAAAAAAAACTCTGGTGCCCCTCACTAAACGAGGAATGGTTGGTTGTGAGAGGGTGATTGAGGGTAAGATGAGAAGTTTGAATGGGAGGTGACTGATAGGATGAATAGTGCTAGAAGTGTTTATATTTTGGTACAAATTTCGAATGCTAGAATTGCTTATATTTTGGAATAGAGGGATAACCTAAGGACTTCTATAGAGTAATTTGCTTGTAAAAGGAGGATGTCATGTTGTGATATTCCTCTCGCAGATGTGTTGCAAAGTCCTGTCAACCCTACAAGGCGCATGGGACTGTTATGCTAAATAGCTAAGATGGTGATAAATTCAAATCATGTTGTATTCTATTTGTTCCTGACAACCAGCTAATGTAAAAAATTCTATATGTCTATATAACAATTTGTTGCGAACGGGCCTGTAGCCAAAGGTTACAGTGCTCAAGTAGCACCTCTAGGTCCTGGGTTCAACTCCCCATGGGAGCAAATTTCAGGCCTAGTAAAAACAAGTCACTCGTTGGCCGGGCAGGGACCTCAAACCACAGGTTAAGGACCGATCCATAGAGGGCGAGTCCGCGTGTGTGGGGCCAGGGTTTGTGGCTTTTCTTGGCCGCTTTGGTTGAGGCTTCTTCTAAATGAAAAGCCGTGAGGGCGGTCATTCCCCTGCCGGTCGAATTTTTTTAAATAACAATCTGTTTAAGCTATTCTGACTCAGGATCTTCTAAGTGATCCTCTCTATATGGAAGGACCGAAGTAATTAGCAAAGTACATACAAAATGCAGAAGTTCTATTACCAAAGTATGTATAAATATTTTCTCTTGCTCCTACCTTTGAGGATATAATTTTTCAAGAACACACAGAAGAGATGTGCATATTTTGCATCAGGCAGAAGAAAGAGTAAGAAATAATTCCCATTAGGCCAGACCCAGAATATACTCATCATAAGCAACCACAATCTATGTAAACAACTAGGGCCCGCCTGCAAAAGAATAGACAACAAGTTGCCAACAAAAGTAGATACATCAGTTTACAAATATATCATCTGCTTCTTGAAGAAATACCCTAATGTTTGATCCATGCCCTATAATATATCCCTCTTTACTGTCATTAAAGAAATTACTGTTAATATTAGGCCTTATTGTGTTTAAAGAATTTAATACAGGGCCTTGCTATTCACTTAGTGACTGTGCTTTTGATGCTAATTACATAATTAATTTGTAGCTCGGGGACTTCTCGAGGTGAGCCAAGATTGATGCCGTCCATCTTAAAGGATCTTGACCGTCGAACCTACCTCTATAGTCTGATCATGCCTATCATGAACAAGTAAGTTTATATCTTCTTATGGAAATATTGTGATGTGGTTATGACAACTTCATTATTGTGTAATATCTGGATCCAGTTGTATGCCTAATCTCCTTTCTGCAATTTTCTAACCTTCTTATTCTTGCAAAAGTAATGAGATAAGTAGTTAATTATTGCATTAACCAAATTTTGTTTTTGTTTGCCTCAAACAGATGATATCATTTGTGAAGCTCTGTTGACACTGACCCTAAAATTGACAGATCCTGAGAGGCGTTGTTTTGCATGCTTCCTGTTTGACATTTTTTTTTGGATTATTCACATTAGTAACACAACCTGGGTCCAGTACTCCAGTTGCAAGACGCAAAGTATTGGACAATAGTTACCGCATATGCCACTGCTTGCAGCTCAAAAACTTAAAAATAAGTTCATATATTGGTTGCTGCTTTAGCAAAGTATCAGGCAATGCCAGATATACATTTGCTACCTCATACCACATCAAGAAACCAACTGTTATACACAGCTGTTTTGGTGTTTCTAAAATCCACACTATTAATGCTTCCAAAGGTAATTATGTTTAATATGGTACCTGAATTTTGGACTAAACTGAATGGCACCCTCAGATGCAACTTAGCTCAAATGCTTTTGTTCCTGACTGTATTAATATCCAGTACATAAATTTGTTAGATAGCACCATAGCAGTAGCGCACAGATATATCTTCCAGAGTTCCAAAGGTTTATCAAGAGTTTCCAGACAGATTTGTCTTGGACTGGCAATTTATGTCATAATCCAATCTGCAGGTATATATCAGGCCTTGGTGAGGGGAAAGCTATGTACCTTCTCTTTGTGAAAGCTGAAACACTGACAGATTCTGGAATTCCAGTTCGATCAGTCCTCACTAGCTACTATAAGAGCCCTCATTTCCTTCACCGCAAACACGATTTATACAACAACTATACCAGTCCTGATGAGGTCATTCTTTGCCCTGATAGCCAGCAGAGCATGTACTGCCAGCTGCTCTGTGGCCTGGTAGAACGCCAGCATGTTCTTCGTATCGGGGCAGTCTTTGCCTCAGCATTCCTTCGATCTATCAGCTTCCTTGAGCAGCATTGGCGTGACCTTGTCAATGACATACGAATTGGTCAGCTCAACTCCAGTATCACCAGTCCAGCATGCCGTTTGGCCATGCTGAACTTCCTTGCATTGCCCAACCCAGAGCTAGCTGATCAGGTTGAGGCAATATGCAGCTGCGGTTCATGGAAGGGGATTCTGGGAAGGCTATGGCCTAATGTTAAATATATCGAAGCTGTTCTTACGGGCACAATGGCACAATATATCCCCATGCTGGAATTCTATGGTGGTGGTGCGATTCCTTTCGTCTGCACGATGTATGCTTCCTCAGAAAGCTATTTCGGTGTCAATCTGAGTCCACTATGTAGCCCAGCTGATGTGTCTTACACCATCCTCCCAAACATGGCTTACTTTGAGTTCATACCATTAGAGGACGGCCTCAGGTTGACTGATCACGAGGAGGTGATAGAGAATGACAAGCTTGTCAGCCTGGTAGATGTCAAGGTTGGATGTTACTATGAGCTTGTAGTTACCACATTTTCAGGTAAGAACACTGCAGTTATATTACGGTATTTTCTTGGACTAAGCATATGTAGTTATACTTAGATCTACATCAGCTTTTACTCCATATGATCAAAAGAAATTTTCTTGACATGAAATTATCTATAACATTAATATAGACTATCATTTTGTCAAAACTTCAATTTTCACAATACAATATATGTGTCAACTGTCAGGTATTTTTGCTTCAATTTTTTTTAGTGATCAGACAAGTGAAACGGATTATTTATGTTCACTGAAGTAGTGCTTGTCACCATAATAAATATGTAGATGCAGTGGTAAGTTCACATACAGGAAAACAAAATAAAACTACAAACCCCTGCACTGCAGATATTTGGAAATGTAGTAACTCGCAAATACATGTCCTTCAACTGACATATGTCTTGCCCAGGTCTTTACAGGTACAGGGTTGGTGATGTGCTTCAAGTGACAGGCTTCTACAACCGAGCTCCGCAGTTCAAATTCATTTGCCGGAGAAATGTTATCCTCAGCATCGATTCTGACAAGACCAACGAGGAGGATCTCCACAACAGTGTCACCACTGCTAAGAAAATCCTGGAGAACCAAAATTACCTCCTCCTGGAGTACACTAGCTACACTGATATTTCCACTGTCCCTGGCCACTACGTGCTGTTCTGGGAGATCAAGTCCACCCACGATGAAAGGCCGGCCCCTCTTGACGCTCAGCTCCTCGAGAGCTGCTGTGCTGCTGTCGAGGAGTCACTGGACTACGTCTACCGTCGTTGCAGAGCCCATGACAGGTCCATAGGGCCTCTGGAGATACGGCTTGTTGAAGCTGGTGCATTTGATGCTCTGATGGATCTATTGGTTAGCCATGGCAGCTCCATTAACCAGTACAAGACACCCAGATGCATCGAATCTAGCCTTGCACTGAAGCTGCTGAACTCCAAGGTCATTGCCTGCTTTTTCAGTCCACAGGATCCTGAA
The DNA here is from genome assembly GCF_034140825.1 of Oryza sativa Japonica Group. Classification (NCBI taxonomy): domain Eukaryota; kingdom Viridiplantae; phylum Streptophyta; class Magnoliopsida; order Poales; family Poaceae; genus Oryza; species Oryza sativa. Next base: position 28,619,943 of record NC_089041.1, on the reverse strand, counting down.
TGCGGCATGTAAAACTTTGGTAAATAAGCAAGTATGCTTCTGTGCTTGCTTGATATGCAATCTTACTACAATTAACCGAAATTAATAGTCTGAGATATAGTGGAAATAATAATAATAATAATGTACTACTAGCTTAAATAATGAAGTTCTTATTTTAGATGGCTGCAGGCTTTAGGAGCTTCATTTCCAATCTAGTCAGATCAGCCTGCTGCCTAGATAAGTGGGTATAAATGTTGCCAACTTTTAGATTTTCATTTGGGTTTTAATTACTGAATATTCAGGGGCCAACATACCCAAATGAGAATGATATGTGCTGTTGCTGCTAAAGAAGTTTGCTGCTCCCCTCTGTAGTCTCATGGATGACTGAACACTTAACTGAATGATGTATACTTTTGTTCCTATATATGCTGCAGCAGCAAATATTCCACTCTTGGTCTCTTTTAGCTACTGGAATACTGATGCTCTGATCTGGTATTTACCAGTGCAGTATAGTACTCTAGTGTACAGTAACAACTGCATCTTCCATTTCCTAAAAATTAAAATCCAATTCTCTGAAGCCTTTTCTGCATGCTACACTGCCCATCAGTTCCTGTACTCCCTAGTAGTCCATAGTACAACTATGGACGCATATGCATGATAGGCAGATACTACCATGCGTGCAGAGCCTGCTGATTCTGCTGCTGGAAACATGATTTTTGTGCTTGCTGGTTAAGTGTACTCAACAACTTAGCAGGGGATTAGGAAGAAGACGATGCCATGGCAGTGTGTCATGGAGTGCCTGTAGGCCCAATGTCTGTGTGTTTTTGCATGCAGACACGGCTTACCTGGCTGAAGCCCTCTGCCGGTTTGATCCCCTGCTCTTTGCACCCGTCTGATGTTAACGTCTTGGTTAAGCCGTGCACGCATATTCTATTCTACGTGTCGATCGATGTCTTCAGTGGATGATTAGGTTGTGCACGGGTGCCACCACTCTCTACTTTTACCTAACCTAATCTCTTCTGGAACCCATGAATTTTTTTTAACCGAATGTTTCTTTTTCTACGAGCTTCCTACCTGTAAATCTTTGTCTAGGACAAGCCATTTTCATGTGAGTTTCACTGAAAACAGTTCAATTCTTGATGAGTCTGCTACCTCCTTTCCCAAAGATAACTATTTTTGGCTATATATCTGAGTAAACAAGAAAAATGCTTATATTTAGGATCGGAGGAAGTATTTTCTTTAGTTTCAACTGTTGTTGTATATTTATTAGAGAACAGAAATTGCTATGTATACAATCCAATCGTCTGACTCACGTGCAACCGATCGACGGCCTACAATGTACATGAACATTCGCTCTTGAAGAATAGGGTGTGTTTGGTTGACCTGGTTTACACAAGGGATATACTAGCAAGTTAGCATAAAGCATGTAAAGTTTGGTTTTGTGAAAGCAATGAGCTTTCAATCATGAGAGTGATGGCATTCATGCTAGGTTAATTACTTCTAAGCTAAGACTTGAGGAATGGCCGATCGAAAGATACATCACAACTTCACAAGAGTGATCAGTCATGACAATACATATACTAGTAGTATTGCTATGTATCTGAATGGACCCAACAATGCAATGCAAAGGGCTCCTTTTCAGATGGACCTATGCCTGCTTGCCGTCGCTGGTGACCTAAAAAGAGTTTTGCTATCACACAGCCTACACTACACAGCTTCATGTCAGCTTTGCGGCCCCCCTTTTTTTTTTCTCAGTGTAAAGTCATCACCATCACCAGTGCATGCCTCTTCTGGAATTTGCTCTCGAGTTGAGTGCTCAAATCTTTCAGGTGGTACATGCTCTGATCATTGCACTGCACATGCATGTGCAAATATTCACGTAGTAGAAAAGGCCTGTAAAACAAAAAGAAATGCAAGAGATGTTTTTATCTCCGTTCCAAAATATAAGAACCTAGAATCGGATTACAAAGAATCTGCACATGCAACCTATCCAGATTTGTTGTACAAGAAAATATCCCTTCCGGTAATAGATTCTTATATTTTTGGACAGAGGGAGTACTTAATAAAATGAGAAACATTAACAAAAAAAAAAAGAAAACATTCATTATGCAGATGCCAAAAGTATTCTTGGTGTAATTGTATCATCTTGATATATTTTATTGAGATCAATAAAAAAGTTTCAATTATCTTGAAAGTCTTGTGATCAATTACTTTAATAATTGTTTAAAGATCACAAAGAATGTGCCATGAGTATCTGTACTGAAAGTTCATTGGTGCATGCATGTATGCATCCAGCCAAAGAAATCACGGGATATGCTCGTATGCATGTTGGGGAGACAGGGATGTGTATTCGTGTCCAGAAAGTAGAACAGGTTTGGAATAATACACCATTTTTGTCGTGACAGGAACATCCAATTATTTTGTGGTGGATTAATTATTTCAGTCCTTTTGCTTTATAAACCACGGAGATAATGATAATAATTCTGGCAACATCCAAAGTTTTTTTTCAGAAAGGCAAACACACATAACCTTTTCTCTGTAGCTGAACATTTGCGTTTGGTACTATATATATAATTCCGATGTGATCGAATTGCTTTATCTAGATTATCAAAAGGCTGCCGCATTAGTTGGGCTACTCCATTGCATTTTAGCACAGCTTTCCATCAAGCAATTCAAGCACATGTGAGTAACTCAGATAGTCAGATTCGATCTGCCTCAATCGTACTGAGACCAATAACAAAGCGATCAAGCATGTTCATCGGTCAAACCGTGCTTATGGCAATAGGTTGCATCATCAGCTGCTTTGTGATGCACAGGAAACCAGTGTCACTCAGCTCCAAAAGACCATCTATTTTGTCACAATACCATTTGCTACATGTTAGATCATCGATCTATTTTGTTTCAGCGTTATCTTGTTGGCATCTAACTGAATCTCCTCTGGTCACCCGTAACATGATTAGCACCATTTCTAAACCTACGCACAAGGACCCTCAGTTACATGCATAAACTGTGGATGAAACAAAGCATGTCACAGAACAGGATATATAGTAGGCTGGGTCTAACACAGAATCCAATTCTAAAATTCAAATTTGTCCCACAAACAGTACAATACTACTTGTCTCACGAATCATTTCTCATCTCACCAAACTATCCTTACACTTAAAAAAACCATCCCTCATTTAACGAGGAGTATCTCAGGCACAGTTGAAACATATTACTTCCTCCATCCCATAATATAAGGAATTTTGAGTTTTTGTTTGCACTGTTTGACCACTCGTCTTATTCAAAAAATTTGTGCAAATATAAAAAACGAAAAGTTGTGCTTAAAGTACTTTGGATAATAAAGTAAGTCACAAAAACAATAAATAATAATTCTAAATTTTTTTGAATAAGACGAGTGGTCAAACAGTATAAGCAAAAACTCAAAATCCCTTATATTATTAGACGGAGGGAGTACTATTAATTAAGTAGATTGTTGCTGCGAATTATCTACTTAATTATAACGATAAAGTAAATATTTTTATAAATAAACTTAACAAATAACTTAAAAAACAAGTGGTCACAACAATATAATAGAAGAATCTTTTTTTAAATGTATTTTTAAAGCGTGGGGCTAATAACCCGGTCCTATAATCTGATAAATGATACGAAAAGTTGCAAGCCTAAAGTCTTTTACCTTTCCTACTAATTTACCTTTTGAATCCTAGAATTATATTCTTGGCCGAGTTCTTTACAAGCAAAAAAAAAGTATCTAATTTTTCGCATGCTCGCTTCCTAAATTGCTAAGCGGTATGTTTTTTGAAAAAAAAATCTATGAAAAAATTGTTTTAAAAAATATTAATATGTTTTCTAAATTTAAAATATACTCAATTAATCAGGTCTTAATGACTCATCAATCTTCTCCCATTCTCTCCTCTCAAATACACTCTTTAGTTGGACAGAAGGAGTACTCTACAGATTAGACGGAAGGAAAACTAGAAATGGCCCAACAAGAAAAATAAAAATACTACTATATACTCCTGTGTTGAATGAAGCTTCTCACATGTCAGCTTAAGTGCAAGGGATCCTGACATCTCAGCGTTGCACATGTACTCACTCCCTCAAAAAAAAAAAAAAAAAACCAAACCCTGGGTTTCTGTGTCCAACTTTAACTGTCCGTCTTATATAAAATTTTTTTATAATTCGTATTTTTATTGTTTAGATGATAAAACATGATTAAATTTTATGCGTAACTTGTTTTTTTAATTTTTTTTCATAATTTTTCAAATAAGATGAACGGTCAAATGTTAGACACGGAAACTAGGGTTTGTCTTTTTTTTTTTTTTCGGGGGGACGGAGGGAGTATATATACGCTCCTAGTACATGCTGGAGTTAGACACCAGCTAGGAGCAGAAGACTTTTAATAATTTGTTGGAAGTGCTCAGATTCAATGAGCATAGTGTTAGCGTACCATTGCTACTGCCCCCAACTTTTAATTTGTTTTGGTTGCAAAAATGCAAAATGGCATTTATGCATCCTGTCAAGGCTCTGGCATTGCCATTGAATTTACCCCAGCGAGTGCATCAGCTCTGGCAGGGTTTGTCGTCGCAATCGCAAAGATGAGATGCAGCAGAGCCATGACATGAGTAGTAGTGGTAGTGGTACTGCTAGTCGTAACACACTTTGAACACGAGTAGATCTCGCTTCAATTCATACATTTGCTGTTGGTGCAGCAGCCTGAGCTTGGAGCAGGAGCATTCAGTCATTCACCTGCGTTTCTCCGGAAGAAAGAACCATACACTAGAGAACAAAATCTACACACACCCAGGAGAGATGAGATGAGATGGCCATTCAAGATGCACAGCTCTGCTGCCTGGAACCTTCAATTTTCCTTCAGTGCTAAAATAAGCTCTTTTTCATCCAATATAAAACCTAAAAAGATCATAATATCATCATTTCATCGAATCCCAATATAATTATTTCTTACTTTATATACTCTCGGTACATTTATTCCATATTTTCACATCAACATAATAATTATTTTAAAAATAAATTTATTTTGGGATAAATAGGAAAATGAACAATACAGATAGCTAGGAGAGATGCACCTAATAGTGTAGTAGTAAGGGGTGTTTGGTTTTTTCAATCTCCAATACGCTTAAAATTTTTTCTCAAAATATATTTTGAGGCTCATAATTTTTTCTTAAAAAATATTTGGAGGTACGTCTTTCCTTCTAAATCTCTTCTTTTTTCTTCTTTTTTTTCTTTTCTTCTTAAAATATTTTGAGGCTCATAATTTTTTCTTAAAAAATATTTGAAGGCACGTCTTTCCTTCTAAATCTCTTCTTTTTTCAATGATGCGGAGGCTCGTAATTTCTTCTTAAAAAATATTTGGAGGTACGTCTTTAATTTCCTAGCTTTTTTTTTTTTTTTTTACGGAGAGAGTAGTACTAGTACTACGCGCGTCCTCCCTCTGGGGTTGCAACGCGACCGCGAAATCTTTGGTTGGTTCCAACGAGAAAATGGGTCGATTTTCTGTGGGATTTCGACGGCGGCGGCCGGCGAGGCGATATGCAGGATGCTCAAGCCGCGGTCAAACAGCGGGAGACTTTACTCGCGTCGGCACTTGGCAGTAGTGGCAGGCAGGCAGCCGCAGCTAGATTCCGCTAGCCTCGCCGTCGCCGTCGCCGCGGCTCGTCTCGTGCCACAATACATGCAGCACAGTGCACGCGCACGCACACACTGGCATTGTCACTGCCTCACCGTTAATTTTACTCGCTCCATTCCTAAATACGTATTTTATCTGTATTAAAATATAAGTAATTTTAGGATTACTTAACAGAGGATATTTTTTTAAGAGGAAAGACTTTGATGTCGCTTAGTAAATGAGGGATCGATGATTGAGGATAAGATACTAAAGAAATTTGAATGGTGCTAGCAGATGATTGGAACTTGGGAAGAACGGTAATCTGAATAGATTGGAGGTGCATATATTTTCATGGTATGATTTTGAAATGTTAGAAGTATTTATATTTTATAGTGGATAGAATATTCTCTATTGACTATTACTGTTTCGATTTTACTCACCAATTTCCTCTAATTTTTAATAAATACAATATTTTTTTAATAGTATTTGTTTTTTTTGTTAAAAGACAAGTGGTTAAATTTAAAATGTCAATAGTTTCAACTGTAAAGATTTAGCAACTAAGGGAGTAGTAAATGGGTGTGTTCAGAAGGTCGGCTTGTAGCTTCAGCAGCAGCCGTATGTTACACTGATGCTTGCAACACTGTTGTTATTGGCTGTGCCGGATATTTGTAGTTGTTTGAGGAAAACCAAGATAAAATTAACGGGGGCTTTCCACCGAATTAATCCGTTGCTGGTTTGGGGGATCGACACGGCATGTGGACGTGCGTACCCGGGAACTGACACGGGCAGTCCAGTCCTCACACCAGACCAGTCCTCGTTGCAACGTCGTATGGTCACCTTTCAAAAAAATGTTTTGCCCGGAAACACCGGGTTTTACAGCCACATTTGCGTGTCGGTGCCATGAATCCTACCAGCAATTTTGCTCTCCGTCCCGTGGATGGAGATGCTGCCATCCGTTCTCACTGTTTCCATGGGGTGTACACAACAAATTAAACCTCGCATATATACTCCCTGCCTTGTACGACTACCTACTATACTACAGATGAACAGTCTCTGTGCTCCTTTTGGTCACAACACAACTTTGACCAACAGCTGTGTTGGGTTGTTAATGTTGCCGTCTCTTCTTTCTCTTTTTTTTTACGTCCACGCTTCTTAAATTATTAAACAGACTTTTTTTTTGAAAATACATATATAAAAAAATTGTTTTATAAACCATATTAATCTATTTTTAATCACGTATTAATGAGTTGCTCAAAAAGGTGCACGAGGGATTTGCTCCCAACTCAAACTGCCAAACATATTTTTAGTTTTTAATTGCTACCTTCTGTAATGAAAATTATGATATATTGTTTGCTCTCTAGCTTAATTATTAACTGTAACCAAAATTTAAATTTTAAAATTACTTTTAGTGTTGATCTTAATATTATTAATTACTTTTACTTACATTAGATTTTAAGTGATTAAGAATATATGTGTGTGAAAGTTTTATTTATAAATTATTTTTCGCTAATAAGCATTAGGGCTTATAATCGGCTATAGGCGAAACAATAGGTCTGTGCGTTGTCAGTCACAGTTTGCTAACACTTGCCAACAAAAGAAACCAAACATCCTCAAGATTAAGTGTTCAAAATATTTGTCCAGCAGGTCTAAAAGAATATTTCCATATTTTTCTAAATCATTAAAACATGGCGGATACGAGAATCTTATCATAAGTAACTGAACAACTGTCTCAGTTAAATAAATTTGTCTAACTTAACTTTAGAAGTGGTAAACTGTATATGGCTGGCCAACAATCGACCCCTAAACAAACCGAGACTATCGTATCCCTAAACACTAACTATATCAATCAAACAAGTGGCGCATTGGTTAAACGAAATACTATCAAGAGTACCACTGGTAAATGCTAATTTAAACAACTCCATTCATAATTAAGAAAAACAAACAAGTCCATGTCCACTCTCATAGTCTCATGCCCTTGCTGATTTGTCCACTACCCTTCCATTATGCTTTCCCCAAAATAATCAAATCAAGGAGCGTATCACAGAACAACGCAAGAATCATTGCATTACATGTGGACAACTCTGGCCCTTTGTTTAATTTGCAGAGTAATCATCTCATAAACAAAAGCCTGTGAGCCAACAGGACGCCAGCTTAACTAGCCTGGCCAAAGACTCTTCTTGGCGCCAAATGTGCCTCCACTTGCCTCACAATTCGAAGTGGTAGGTAACATCACATCACTGCTCAAATTCAAAATATCTGGTTTATTTTGTTTGTGTAATGAATTAGATACCTACAAATTCATTAAAAAAATCATGCATTTTACAAGGTTTTCATAAATTCTACTTTTCAGAAGGGCCCATCATTTAGAAAATAATAAACAACCAAACAAGTTAATTAACAAAAGAAGATATTAAGGGTACTAAAATACTCATCTCATTACATGATGCACTAAGAGCATTTTAAAATGGGAAGAGAAAAAAAAGTCTGGTCAAGAAGAGGTTTGACCATCTAATTAACAGTACTCCACTCTAGCTAGCAACCACACGAGAGGAGAGGCTTCTATTGAGAAGCCTCCCCGTCAACTACAGCTCGATCGGTCCCGTGTCCGGCGCCGGCGATCGTCGCCGGCGGCGGCATTACATGACGCTACACGAGCTCGGGTTCTCCTCGTTGAACATGTTGCTGTAAGACTCCTGCGGCGGCGACGACCGCATGCCCGGCGGGCCGTACAGGTACTCCGGCGGCGGCGGCGGCGGCATCATCATGGGCGGGTACGGCGAGTAGCCGTACGACATCTGCGGCGGCGGCGGCATGGGCGTCGGCTGCATGGACATTACCGGCGTGGGCGCGTAGTACGAGGACACGCTCGCGCTCGGGTGCGCCACATTGTAGCTCATCACCGGCTGCGGCGAGTAGTACGGGAACCCGCCGTGAGGGCGCTCCGGCGACGACAGCGTTGGCGCCGGAGCGGGCATCGACGGCGCGGGTGCGGCCGGTGGCGCCTTGGCAGCTGGCTTCTCCGGCGCCGCGGCGTCCGCCTCGCCGCCGCCGTCCTTCTGCTTGTTCTTCTTCTTCTTGCCCTTCTTCCCGCCGGACTCCTCCCCGCCCTCCTCCTCGTCGGCGGCGGCGGCGGCCGATTCTTTGTTAGGCTCAGGCGAGCCCTTCTCCTTCTCGGGCACCTCGCCCTCCTTCTTGGCGGCGTCGTCCTTGGCCGGCTTCTTCGCCTCGGCTTTCTTCTCCTTCTCCGGCTTCTTCTCCGAGCTCTCAGTCCCAGCTTCCTTCGCCGCCTCCTTCGCCTTCTTCTCCGCGCCCTTCCCGCGCTCCCCGGCCGGCGCCGGAGCAGCAGCTGGTGGCGGCGCGGCGGCGACCTCGTCGGGCTTCTGCTTCGCCGCGGCGGCGACCGGCGGCGACGGCCACACCGTGGCGTGCTTCCCTGACTTGTGCAGCCGCCTGACGAGCACGTCGGCGCCGACGCTGCTCGTCACCGTCACCTTGTGCTGCGCCGCGTCGATTGTCACCTTGTACACGCCTGCGCATCACCGGAAAACCAATCAATCACCAAGAAATCGATCAAATCTCAATCAAACCTGCGAAAACTACACATACCTTCGATGTTCTGGAGCACCTTCTTGACCTTCTTCTTGCAACCCTCGCAGTGGATCGACACTCGGAGCACGGTGGTCTGCACCAACAAGAACAGCAAGACGTCAGCAAAACAACAACAATGGCGTCGTCGTCGTCTTCGCAAAGATCGAGCATTAGAGCTAAGCTCTAGCCTCCAATGGAGGCATTGATTTCATTCAGATCAAGGCTCACCGTGTACTGCAGTGGCTCTGCTTCTCCTGACGCCATGGATGAAGGCTTAGCTAGCTAGCTACCTCGAGACGGAGTAGCTTCGAGCTAAGCTGAGCTCTGTGGCGGCGGCGCGTGCGAGTGAGAAGGGAAGCTAAGCCAGGAGGGGGTGTGTTGCTTAGGGAAGCTGAGCTTTATAATGGCCAACAAGTGTAGCACTGTACTAGTTGAGGGTGCTATTTGCAAAGTGCCAGCGTGTCACTGACCTGTGGGCCCAGGTCTACTGGTACCCTGTACACGTCAATCCTTGAAGGACCCAGGATGGTGACATCAGAACCACATAAATATATTTGTACGCAATGATCATATCCATGATGATGGCAGATTGAAGCTTAGTGCTCCCTGATGATCAGTTCTGGCTAGTACTAGCTTTTTTTCCTGATTATCCTGGCCTAAATGTTTTAGGTGAAGATTATCATGTGATCTTTGATAAGGATCTCCATTAATCTGTGCAAGTGTGTGCATGCAATTCTGGCGATCGATCTCTTTTGTTTTAGTGGTGCAATCAAGACCTCGTAATTCAGGGGTTTGGTGAATGAGTCAGACAGGGCCATTACATTCAGCAACAACTTAACAGCAGCAGCATTCAAAACAAAAGGGTGTCTCTCATTATGGAGCACCACATGCACGTACGTTGTTTTCAGAGCAGGTAACTATAGCTCCTCTAGTGGTGTCATTTTCACTTGTGCTGCAGCTGTAGTACCCGCTAATTACAGAGTATAGTTAAGAGTAATTAAGTTGCTTATTATTGTAGCAGCCTCATCTGATGAAATGTCCATTCTGCGACTGACTCCCCGGGTAGAAAACTAGAATTCAGATATTCAGGTTAATTTCAGAGAACAAAATGTGACAGATATGAGTAGTATTCAGATAAAATGTCCAGAACCGATGATGGTTGCATGTTTGCAGTAGTTTCTTCAGACATTATATATTCAGGTTTCGGAACACTCGAAAACTACTGTACCCCAGTACATACGTACTGGGCGTTACTATACGATTGGCCTACAGTTACTTCCACGTGACGTACGTACATTATACTACTTAAATACGCCGTAGGGTCGACCAGAAGATACGTATCAGAATTCAGAATATCAGTGGTCGCATATTAGTACTGTGGTTATAGCTGGGTCAGGACGTACAAGTACAGTATGTGTGTACGCACCAACGACGTATATACAGTTAGCTAGACAGGTGAAATGTACTGCACTGCTGCTGTCAGACACGTCTCCCGTTGGAGATACAATTCATTCATGGCATATCAACAGAGCATCCGTGGCATGTTCGTGCATGTGAGTACATATTAGTATGCATTCAAGCAAAAAACTCTCGGTTCGGTCTTTCGGTGTTTGAGAAAATTTTGTCATCTAATCGAACAATTCGATCGGTTTTGATTAGCTCTGTCCGGTCCTGAAATACTACTATGCGACGGTTTCAAGAGACAAAAAATCAAATAAATTATAGAGCAAGATTTTCTCAGCCCTTTCTAGCTCTTTTAGCTAGGATTCTTTGACAATTGTAGCACAAGATAACGACCAACGACGTATAACATACCAATTCATCAAGATAGCTAGCATCAATCATAGCAGTGATCTATCTTCCAACTTAACCAAGATAGTAGCTACTTGGGCTTCTTTCCTAATTTCGGCTAAATTCTATCATTTCGGTCAATCGAGAATGATAACCAACTTAATTTACCTAATTAATTTTAGTAAGTGAAAAAGGCCTGATCGAATTTCGGAGTGAAAAAATGGTCTCGGTTATTTTTTGGCTACTGTAACTAACGAGGCTAAAGATTATTCATGCGACGTCGCCGAAGGCGCGAAATGGAAAAAGGATAATGTACTGCACTACGTATTTACTGAATACTGCGACCACGAGTGTAATACTGCAAGCTCCTTCACTATCTGCACGGCGAAAATTGGTATAGCAGTATCAGTGTAGTAACTGCTGTACGTGCTCGATCCGGGACCTTCCTACCATCAATTGTTGGCAATGCCAATCGTTGGCATTTCTCTTGTCATTCAGTTTGGAACCAAAATGTATTGTCTGTACTGCTGCATACATCTCCATTGAACTACTCCTATATAAGGTTCATTACTTAAGTGCGTAAACGGTAGTTTGAGCAAGTAAATGTTGGAGGTTGGGTTTAAGTTGATGGAGCAAAGTGCAGCAATAAATCTGGAGACCTAGCTACCAACCTCCCTGCAGGGTTAGTAAATTGTGCTCGGCCAAGGCTGTCAATCTAACAGCAGGGTAAGGTACAATTCTCCAATCTCCATCAAAGGCGATGGCCCACCAGATATGTTTATGACAGGTAGAGTCAGATGCGAGTACTGCTTTTTTCTAGTAATAAAAATAAAGTTAGGACACGTAAAATAAAAGATTTGTTAGCGTATAAATTTAGAAAATGGATTTATTTTTATATTTAGCGTATAAATTTAGAAAATGGATTTATTTTTATATTTTAAAACAACTTTTATATATAAAGTTTTTACACGAAACACACTATTTAACGGTTTAAAAAACGTGCTAACAGGAATTGAGATAAAATAAGTATCTTAATCTGAAAATAACATCATCTAGTACTATATAGCCTTGTTTAGAGATATAAGGATTTCGAGAAGTAGTTGGTTGATAGCTTTTGATAATCTAAAATAAAACTAGGTTTTAGTTTTTCATCTTCTTTATAGTTTATTTTGTAAATATAATATGTGAAGTCCTGAAAATTATGAAAGAAGTTGTAGCTAGAAACTCTGTAAACAAAAGTTGGATAAACTTTTGGATACTCGTGGCACGTTTTTCAAACTATTAAACTGTGTGTTGCGTGCGAAAACTTTCTATGTGAAAGTTGTTCTAAAATATCAGATTAATCCATTTTCAAGTTTGTAATAATTAAAACTCAATTAATCACACGTTATTATCATCTCGTTTTACGCGAAACACTTAATCTTTATCTTTATCTTCAGGAGATTCAAACACCACCTATAGATTTAGTGTAATCAAGGATGTGCCGTTGGCTTCTGTATCTTTAGAGACATGTATCAAGGGACGTATTGACGAGAGTGTAAATGTAGTATTGCGTGTGTAATGGTGTGTGCATTGTCATGTAATAAAAAAAAGAACTCCGCAAACAAGGACTAGGCCAAGTTTGAAACTAAGTTTCAACTAGAGTTGTTGGCGGCTCGAAAAAGAAGTTCTAGATGATTAATTAAATATTAGCTATTATAATTTTTTAAAATAATTTTATTTCCTTAATATAAATATTATATATATATGTATGTATATATAATTTTTTATACAAAACATAATGTTTAATAATTTAGGAAGGGTGTAAACGAAAACGATAAAATTGTCATTTTAAATTGTACTTAGAACTCAGCCTCTACTTCACTCCGAAGAAGACCCTTGAAGAGAGACAATTGGTCTGTTTGGGAGCTTATAACTGCTGTAGCTTCTTCCAGAATCAGAAGCTCCTCTAAACAGTCTAGCTTTTAATATGAATTATGAGAAGCTATAGTTATAGAATCTAGAAAATAAACTAAAAATCAAATGCTGAAAAACCTAGCTTTTTCAGATGGTTTTCAGTCAGATGCTTTTTAGAATGTTAAATTCGCTAAACAAGCTCAATGAAAGAGCTCTGCTCCTAAAATAAACATCTCTGTCAGGGTTGTAATTATTCCTTGTCCAAAGAAAAAGCTGCTGGCCGCGTCCTTGCCGCCGTATAAACATATTATTACCTCGCCGGCGTGGGCCCCACCCGCCGTACGCCCGGCTACATGTACCGCCACGTGGGCCGCGCGCGGCGGCGAGGCCGAGATGCTCTCGCGCCGGAATTTAACACCACCATGGCATTGGGGCGCCATGGATGGATCTCCTCTCGCGGTGCAGTGCAGCTCGAGGTGCAGTCTTTGAGCAGTTCGAGGTACGGACAGGCACATGGCTCGCGGTTTATTCGATCCCGGAGACTTCACACATGCTTAATCAAGCTAGGATTTAGAGCGTGTTTGATTAGTTTCCTCGTTAATTGCTCGGTTTTTCTTCCTTTTTGTTGTTGTTGTTGTTGTTGTTTACCTTGCCCGATGCTAGCTGCAAGCCTGAAATAGTGCGCATTGTTGCCTAGCTCTTATCTTGTCTACTTTGATCGGCTGGAAAACCTGACGTTTTAGCTGTAAACAGTTGGGTTTTCGCAAATTTAAGCTCTCTCCTGTGTCCTGCCTAAAATATCATCTGTCATGACGCAGTTATGGTTAGATCATGCTCGCTGAGCAAGCAGCAACCACATCATCCACTGGCCACTTTTGTGTTTCTGTCCTGAATATACTGATGTTGCACTCCTAAATTTGAGTGTGTTTGAGATAAGGACAAAGAGTAAATTACGAAGATATGCAAAACGGGATTCGTCATTAGTGTAATTAATTATTTTAAACTTTAACATAGTTTGTTTATGGTTTCTTTTAAAAAAGAATATTGTTTAGCGGTTTTGCAAGCGAGCGAGAAAAGAACGCAGATATATCTAATGCTTCACTCTCTTGAAGATGAAGATGGAACGAAAAGCAGCAACAGTATAGTATGGTGAAGATGGAAAAACGAAAAGCAGTTCGGGATTCACTCATTCAGGGGACTGTTCACAGACCGTAATGGGATCAAATCGATGGATCTGATGTTCCAAGGACGACGAATATGCAATTGCAAGAAAGGGCAAAAGTTGCATCGCCAGGCCACACCCCGATGATCGATGGCCTGATCAGATACTCCTCCATATCCTTCTTTTTCTTCTTTCCCTTCTTTTCTCCATATCCTCTTCTTGTGTGTGCATATACTGTGTAAGAGTAATCAGGGTCAGGTTCATAAAACCGATGAAATTTTGTGAAACCGGCCAGTATTAGCCAGTTAATATATGGTGTTGATCAAATTTGTCGGTTTTTATTGGTTTTCGGTCGGATTTTAATAAACCGGTTAGAGCAATTTTTTACTTCGAAATCGAAAAAGGTAAATCGTGATTTATTCAGGGTTTATCAAACCGTTTTGGGTGGGGTTATCTTAAATTTAAATTTTTAACCTTAAATTTGAAGCCGATTTTAAGGTTTTTTTTATCGAAGTTAATTTTTTTAGCCTTTGTTTTTAGATCGCTAATAACACGTATATAAAAGTTTATTTACAAATTATTTTTCATTTACAAATATACCGTTTGATTTATTTTACATACAAGCCAAATGATAGGGCTAATAAACGCGTGGTTTTGTTAACCCTGGCAGTGATAGAAAAACATTGATCATCAGGCAGCCTACCCGGCTCTATGTCTATGGAGTAGTAGCTGCCGCGGTAAGTGTGCTGAGCTTTCTCCATCAAAAGCAGTGTCTCCGATTATAAATTCTGCCTGCAGAAAGGCAGCTGGCCGGCGCCACAACCGTCCTGCTTGCTTGGCTTGGCTCCAAGTTTGTTAACCCCCACACACAGTTGAGTGACACAGGTGTTTCCCTTGCATGATCACACAGTAACAGTATCACTACTCCACCGACGCCGCAATCCGCCGTTGTAATGCAGACAGAATACCCTCGCCGCCGCCTAGCATGCGGCCGCCACACTGTGCTGGTATTAAGCTTTCTTAAAACGTTTGGAGGAATGTTATTATTGGTTAAGAATGACAGGTAAAAAAAATACTTTTACTTTGAAACAAATTATTATGTCGGAGTTGACTATGGGCTGGATTGGTTTGAGGCCTAAATTAGACTTACCAATATTTGATAATTTTAATAGTGTTTAGTGTCTATTTGGTTTGAAGACAAATTTTGACATACCTAAGAAAATAAGAAAATATACAATTTCAATAGTGAACTTAGGCTATTTTGGCTTCAATACAAACACAACTTTACCTTACAAAAATTAGTCATACCAAAACTTGCCAAAAAATGGCATTGACAAAATTTAGTAAGGCCTATTTAAGCTACAAACCAAACTAACCTTATATTTTAGAATGGAGATAACTAACACTACTACTTCTATAGTATATCACATGTATAGTACCAACACAAAGCTATCATCTGTTTTAATTTGCAAACTTTAATATATTTATCGTCACTTCCTCGAATTCCAATATATCTATACTTTTCTATATAGTTGGTACTCACTAACAATTATTAGAAGCTAAAGCTCAACATACAAGTATGCCACATCATCACCCACTAGCAATTACTATTCTAGCCTATTTAAAATCCCATACAAGCATACCACATCTTCACTCGCTAGCAATAATTACTGTTCTAGCCTATTTTAAATCCCATGCAAACATGACACATCATCAACAAGCATGTGCCAAATCATTTTCTTCACATTATTTTCTTAACATTTCAACTCTCAGCATTTCGACAATATTTAACATATACCCATCCATAAATCCCGCAGCAAAGCGCGGGGTATCACCTAGTTACTACTTCCTCCGTTTTACAATGTAAGACTTTCTAGCATTGTCATATAGATGTTAATGAATCTAGGCATATATATTTTTTTAGATTCATTAACTTCTAAATGAATATGAATAATGTTAGAAAGTGTTAGAATCTGAATCGGATGGAGTACTAATTGTGATGGAGTCTTTATAGGATAAGTGAAATTATGCCAAAAACAAATAAAGTTTTTATTTTTTTTGGACGTAACGTAAGTATAGTACTATTACAAGTCGGTGTGTTAAGCGAATAAGCAAAATCGGTATGTATTGTGTGCACGTGTGTGTCTGTGGAGCACGCATCTAGTCATGTAGAGGGTTCCCGATATGGGCAGGCACGAGGGCGAGCACGTACACGTACTCCTCCTCCTACTACGTGATGAGTAGAGCCGAGTAGTGCGACGTGGTCGTGTACAGGCAGAGGCAGCACTGTGCACACATGCGTGTGTTGTTGTTGTTGCTGCTGCGTTGGTGTCTCGTCGACGCGACAGGGCCGGACGGCCCGTGGCCCGTATGGGCAAGATACGAGTACGTACTACGCCCCCCGGCGCCATGGGCCACAACCGCGTCGTAACCTGTCTCGCCTTTTCGGTTCCCAAGCCGCTCGTGAACTTCTCTCGACTCAACCACCATGCCCCATGTCATTCCCTTCGTCGTTCCGTCTGCCACGTACACCTTCCATCTAAAAAAGAACTCAACCAACTCAACAGATCGATTTTTTTTTTGACAGAGGAAGTACGTGATGAATGAATATATGGACGGAGGCTATTTAATATGGTAATTAGCTAATGCTGTAAAAATCATATAAGCTGATCAATTTGGAAATATTAGAGGTACATATTGTTCTCCAGTTTACATCGGCTGATAATGTAACGTAATATATTGAGAAATTTGCACCGAATATTACATTTTACATTTTCAGTTTTCTTCAAGCTCCACCATACACGGCCCGCCCATATAGCAACGAAGCACATTTGTATGTAAAAAGGCCCGCCCAATTCCTCTTGCATGTATGTGTTTGTAGGTGGGCCGGTGGCTCCTGCTCTTTATGGGCCTTGGGGATAATGGGCTGACATTTCAGTCAATATATTATTGGGCCGAGATTTTAAGCCCATAAAAGCATCTGCAACATTGGACACCAAGCAGGTCGAGCCCATTTGGACTCGCTCGTCTTCTCCCCTCTCCACCTCGCTCCCCCGCCGATGGCGTCCGACTCCGAGTCGCCGGCGGCGGCGGCGGCGCCGGCGAAGTTACCGGCCACGCCGCTGGCGGGGTTCGTTTCGCTCCTCGCCGCGCGCCGCTTCGCGGCCGCTAAGTCGCTACTCGCCTCCCTCGTCACGCCCCGCCTGCTCGCCGTCCCCTTCGCCGACCTGGCCGCCGCCTCCCTCCCTCGCGCCGCGCCGCGGCACGCCGTCACTGCCTTCTACGACATGCTCTTCCGCGCCTACGCGGACTCGGGCGCCGCCGCTCGCGCCGCCGAGGCCTTCGAGCTAACCGTATCCCGCCTCGGGGGGCTTGACCCCCGCTCCCTCACCTCCTCCCTCCTCTCGCTCCGGCGAGCAGGCCACCTCGACACCGCCGCCGACCTCCTCAAACAGGCTGCCACTTCTTGTCCTGACTCCGTCACGCCTCTCTCGGCGTCTGTCGTCGTCGACGGATACTGCAAGTCTGGCCGCGTCGCCCACGCCCGCCAGCTGCTCGACGAAATGCCTCGACACGGCGTGAAGGTTAACGCCTTGTGCTATAACTCGCTGCTAGACGCATACACGCGCGAAAAAGATGATGATCGGGTGGCAGAGATGCTAAAGGTAATGGAAAATGAAGGCATTGAGCCAACAGTCGGGACATATACAATCCTCGTCGATGGTTTATCGGCAGCCAGAGATATCACCAAGGTTGAGGCTGTGTTTGAAGAGATGAAGAGTAAGAATCTCTCAGGGGATGTCTACTTCTATTCTTCAGTCATCAACGCATACTGCCGTGCAGGGAATGTGCGGAGGGCATCGGAGGTGTTTGATGAATGTGTTGGGAATGGCATTGAGCCAAACGAGCATACGTATGGAGCATTGATCAATGGGTTCTGCAAGATTGGGCAGATGGAGGCTGCAGAGATGTTGGTGACAGATATGCAAGTTCGAGGGGTGGGAATTAACCAAATTGTTTTCAATACAATGATTGATGGGTATTGTCGGAAAAATATGGTGGACAAGGCTCTTGAAATAAAGATGATCATGGAGAAGATGGGCATCGAGCTGGATGTGTATACATACAACACACTAGCATGTGGCCTCCGCAGGGCGAATAGAATGGATGAGGCCAAGAATCTATTGCGTATCATGATTGAGAAGGGTGTCAGGCCAAACCATGTAAGCTACACTACGTTGATCAGCATCCATTGCAATGAAGGTGACATGGTCGAGGCAAGAAGGCTGTTTCGAGAGATGGCAGGAAATGGGGCAGAACCTAGTCTGGTAACCTACAATGTTATGATGGATGGGTACATCAAGAAGGGGAGCATACGGGAGGCTGAGAGGTTCAAAAATGAGATGGAAAAGAAAGGGCTTGTTCCAGACATATACTCTTATGCAGCGTTAGTCCATGGGCACTGTGTCAATGGGAAGGTGGATGTGGCATTGAGGCTGTTTGAAGAGATGAAGCAGAGGGGGTCTAAACCCAACTTGGTGGCATATACTGCTCTGATATCCGGCCTGGCCAAGGAAGGAAGATCAGAGGAGGCATTCCAGTTGTACGACAATATGCTGGGAGATGGATTGACCCCAGATGATGCTCTGTATTCTGCACTTGTAGGGAGCCTTCACACGGATAAAAAGCAAAATGTTAAACCACGAACAAATTAAGCTCTTTGGGGCGGCAGTGTAAGTCGTGCCAGCTGAACTGAATACCAGGATGAAGTACTCAGCTTCTCATACATGATAATGGTGGATCTGATAAGTTGTCTCTCAGCAGAAACGCAGCTGTGTGCGGAACGCACAGTGATTATAAATGGATTGTTCAGCTCAGTTTGGCACTTAACCATCTAGATCTACATGATTCAGAGCATGTGCGTGTGTACAACTTGGCTATGCAGAGCTCTTTTAATAATAGAGAGTACATGGAATTGTTACAACTCAAGCAATTCTCACTACGGCAAATATATGTTTTTGTTTGTACAACAGTACTTCAGTTTGCTGGTACTGATATACAAACATGCAGTAGGAAACTTGCAAGTATGCATTCGAGTTTGGCACATGTATTTTCCAAAACTCAACTTCATATAGTTACGGAGCATTTTCGTGCAATACATTGAATGGAACCAACCGTCTGTATGGAGCACCAATTCATGCTTCCATTGCAGTTTGTTTTTCCATATGAGCATCGGTATCAAACTCCTGTGCTGGTTCTCGAGGCTGCGGGGCTTGGTTTGTGTCTTCGTTGCTCTACAACAGAAGCCAAGTCATTGCAGATTCAGGACTGGCAGCAATAGCTCAGTATAGCACATCGCACAGGTACTATTTCTATGAAACAAACATAAAGATGGCATTAACCTTCTCTATATCTGCAAACTGAGTCTGTAAAGTGCCCTTTTCCTCCTGAATTGCATACCTGATTTCCTTCATTTCCTAGAATCATATGCCAGAACCATGAGCAGTACGACCTAAGAATCAGAACAAACAAAGCAAGAATATGAAAGAGAAAGAGAGAGACCGATTTCAGCAGCTCCACTTCAGAATTTAGCCCCTTCTTCAGCTCCAAAAGTTCCTGCATGAGTTGCCATCACCTGCTATAAGATGGTCCCGTACGTTTTGCTTCAGGAAAGCAGGAGTCTTTCTTCAGTTCTGTACAGAGAGATGATGAAACAGTACTCACATTCTGGCTTGTCTTGACCTGTGTCTCGAGGTTGGAGCGCCAGTTCTGCACCTCCTGCAAAAGCACTTCTGCTGCTCATTCTCCATCATTTTGCCATCAAGACAGAGAAATTCTCCAATAATCCAATTCTATTCCCAATCACAGCAGCAACAGAGGCAAAGAATTTCGCAGTACAATTCATACCAGTTTGAGCTTCTGGATCCTGTCCAGCAACTCCCCCTGCGACGAGGTCAGCTCCTGCAATCGAAACGAGACACAGGATAAAATCAGCCGAAAATCTCAACGCCAAGAACCAACGCCGCCGCCCAGGAATTCACCACACCTTGATGCGCGCGTCCAACTGCTCGAACCCCGCCAATCTCTACAGATCAACAAGAACAAGCATGCATAATTGCATATCAGCAGAAATTGAACTCTGAACACAAAAACACCCAGGGATTCTGAATTCAGCTGTCAACTGCATGTACTTACCGGAGGAGTCGCCGGCGCCGGCGCCGGTGCCGTTAGAGGTGGTGGCTCCGCCATCGATCAGCAGGAGACAGGTAGAATTGGGCCAGATCAAGCGTGAGTTGTATGGCTTTATTCTGTACAATTGTACTGTACCTCACCTAGAAGAGGACATTTTTCAGATGCAAGCAAACCAGTCGTCGATCGGGTTGGTGGATGGATGCAGAGGGGTAAATCTCTCGCCTGCAAAATCGCAAATGCGACGTGAGAAAACGCCCTGTCAGCTGGTGGTTGCAGAACACTTGTCTCCCGGCTTCAAAGCCATGCTATTGCTGCTACCTGACTGACGACTAGTCACTTAATTGTTCATACGCCTTTTATCATTCAAGAACATGTGATCCGCCGCTGGAAATTGGAACATATTAAATGTCCAACAACACGCTGCATGCGATGGTGTTCGACTTGATTTGACGATTTGTTTTGTTAAGTAAAACAAATGCAATGATGGCCAATCATATCTGACGTAGTGCTTAATTAGTGAGGGCCCAACTTGTGATCTTTTCTTCTTCTTTTTACCAATGGTTAGTTTGTCTGAATATACTACAAATTACAATTATGCACGGTACTCTGCACTGAATAATGCATGTCGCTTTAATAAATAAACTGTATTCTCTCTGTTTCAAAATAAATCAATTTAGGGTTGAATGAGATATATGTAGTATGCTCTTCGGTGGTGTTCTTTTATTCTGAAGATGAAGGTGAAGTTTTATACGTAAAACGAGGTGGTATTAACGTGTGATTGATTAAGTTTTAATTATTACAAACTTGAAAAATAGATTAATATGATATTTTAGAGCTACTTTCATATAGAAAATTTTCGTACAAAATACACTATTTAGCATTTTGAAAAGTGTACCATAAAAATCTTAATCTTCGTCCAACTTTTATTGGAGAAAAAAAACCATACCTTAGATAGGGTTGGTATCAGGTTCCATGACCATCAAATTGATATCGTATTCGCCGTGTGTCTGTCCACTACATAAACAGTATATTCATAAACTAGGTTGTGTTTAGATCCAAAGTTTGGATCCAAACTTCAGTTCTTTTCCATCACATCAACCTGTCATATACACACAACTTTTCAGTCACATCATCTCCAATTTTAACCAAAATCTAAACTTTGCGCTGAACTAAGCCAATGTAAGTTCATCAAACTCTATCCCTGTTCGTCATCAGAATATTTCTCCTGGTGGTGGGCCCATCCGGCCGGGAGCTAAGCTAACTTGACCGGGACATCACTGCGAGAGTGAAAAGATAGATGCTGCGTTTTATTCCAGCCTTCTCTTAGCGATAGTGGTTCCGGACAAACATGCACGTAATACCTCTATTCAGATTCTTTTTCTTTTTCTTTTTTTTAAAAAGAGCTCCTTGTTCTATGTTGACAGATGGATACAACGACGACAAACGGGATACTATATTGAGCGTTTGATGAGAACATGCAGTTACAGTCGTACACATCAGATCATGCTAGCTTGCATTATTAGGGCATGTTCAATGATAGAGACGGGTATGACCTCTTAAACAATACAAGATTATTTAGAGACCATGTCTTTACAATAGTTGAGACGACAAAAGCTCTAATCATTAACTCAAAAAATATTCCTTTTGTTAATATTCTTTTCATATTTTTATCCTCATGCAATCATATTTCTATATTATAGTGACTAAAAGTCGTTGTTAAGCTGTTGTCATGCATAACAACGATGTTTTGTCTCTCCTCTTTCTCTTTCCTTCATGTCAACAAGTATTCCTAATTAGCAACGCTAAGAGACCACTATTAACAACCATTGTACATGTCCTTACAAGCTGATCATTTACATCAATCACAGATACAGATTCCTCCTCCTCTTCTACTTTGTTTTTTAAGGTTCCTTGTTACTATACGTTGACAGGTACTCCATCTGTCCCCAAAAATAGCAATTCTGATACCCGAGGCAATTTTAGCTACCACTATTAAAGACCCAAATACCCTTGTATAAGTACAACATCTATTCCATCATTCAAATAAAAAAACAAACTTCCGTGCACAAGTACTACTCTCGTACAGAGTGCATGTGTGAATGAGAGAGGGAGTAGACGAGAGAAACGAGAGAGAATAGAGAAGTTTGCGTGAACAAGTGGATAGACTACTATCCTGGTTGCTCAGCTGTGACTGTACTGCTATCTCATTCAATGCATCACTAATCGCTTTTTTCTGGGACAAATGCTTCTCTCCAGAAATCGATTCTTTCTAGGAAGAAAGGAGTACGATACAACAACATTGTATATCGGAAAAGTTAGTTGGCGCGCGCCCTGCGAACACGCGTTTTTAGGGAGTAATAAGCGTAACTAATAATTGTATTAGTTATAGATAGTGACAATAATTAAGGTAAGTCTTCCCTTTTCTCCGGTTGTTTTTTTTAACTAATAGATTGAAAAGAAATCTATACTAAAAGAAACTTTCACGTAAAATTTAAAACTTTCTAACTTTCAACGCAAACTGAAACTATTCTTAAAATTTTCAACTTGAAATTTGAACTTTCAAGTTTTGACCTAAGATTTAAACTTTGAAGTCAAAATTTAAAAACTTTCAACTCGAGATTTGAAACTTTCAACTCAAGATTTGAAATTTTCAACTCAATATATTTTGAAAACACGTGTGCTAACGATTTTTTTAAAAAGGAAAAAAACATAAAAATATGCGATAAAATACGAAAAAATGCATGCGCCGCCAGCTAGCGTGTGCACCAGTTACGGAACTGGCGTGCACGCGCCAACTAGCAACCCCCATTGTATATTTTTACACATACGGGATATATATCTCTACTATTATAAACATTCAAGATGTTTTTACTAGCACTTTGGTACGTCATTCGTGAATGAGTCGGTTTTTATGTTCATTCGCTTTTGGAAATAAAGATCCGTATTTGAGTCGAGTTTTAAGTTTGTTCGTTTTTAGAAATAAAGATCCGTATTTGAGTCGGGTTTTAAGTTTGTTCGCTTTTGAAAATACATATGAAATCATATAAGAAATCTCTTTAAAAAACCTGCATGTATTTGAGTCATGCTTTAAGTTCGTTCGCTTTTAAACATACAGAAGGAGCCGTATAAAAAATCTATTTAAAAAAACTCGCATGCTGATTTGAGATGATTGGACTCCTATCATGATTTTCT
Organism: Oryza sativa Japonica Group; assembly: GCF_034140825.1. Classification (NCBI taxonomy): domain Eukaryota; kingdom Viridiplantae; phylum Streptophyta; class Magnoliopsida; order Poales; family Poaceae; genus Oryza; species Oryza sativa. The sequence continues at coordinate 28,596,517 of NC_089041.1, read as the reverse complement.
AGGAAAATATATATTCAAGCGAATTCTCATAGTGAATTTTACTTTAACTAAACCATATAATAATAATAACATTAAAATAAGCTTCACCCATTGTAACTTACGGATATTTTTTTTCTAGTATAGATATATATTGAACATTTGATTTTACAATCATATACATATATATCAATCACACAGTGCACATTACACACTTATATACATTACATTACCAGTGATCGTACATGCATGCATTACGCCATCTGCATGATTATGTATGTATGCAGAGATTAAACCAAACCAAACCAAACCACACCACACCAAATTAAGCAAAGCAATATATATATATATATATATATATATATATATATATATATATATATATATATATATATATATATATATATATATATATATATATATATATATATGGTTTTTGCATTAATATGTAATAAGTGATAAATCTAGGTGTGGAGGTCGACGACCTTGAAGTGGTCGCGGTTCTTGACGACGACGTCGTACATGTGGGTGGAGCGGAAGCGGGAGAAGTCGCGGGGGATGGAGATGAGGTCGGCGCTGCCGTCGCGCCTGTGGAGCTGCAGGGTGGCGCGGTCCTCGTAGTAGCGCTCCCACCCCAGCGCCCCCAGCCTCCGCTCCAGCGCCTCCGTCGACCGGATCACCTCGCTCGTCGCCACATGCACCAGCGCCTTCCTGCTCGTCGCCTGCTCCTCCAGCTCCATCACCCCGTTGTTCCTGAACACCCACACCCCTCCTCCCGCCATTATTTCTATCTACCTATCTATCCTCTTCGATCGATCTGCTCGTTGCTGATATGATGCTGCTACCTGCGTCTGCATATCACCGTATATATAGGCAGCTAGCTATAGCTGGATGCAGTACTGTACATACTGCCAGTGTGTGGTAGTACACCTGGCTTGGCTAAGAGATACTGTATGTAGAGTGGTGTTGAGATCAGATGCGACGATGGAATCGATTACCACGTAGTACAGCGCGCGACGACGTCGACTGATGGGGTTTTACCCGTGAATGAATCTATTCTTCTCCTTCTAATTAACACCATGGTGGCGTATTTGGTTAATGAGAAATGCAAAAATCTTCAGGAACCAATCACCAGACATCCCGCAGACTATAACTGCTATAATGGAAGACATTAGAGATCGGGATTTTGTTTTCAAACCGCGCTAATTTATTACTAGCTCTACTTTTCTACCTATCTTTTCTTCCCAAGATGTATTAATCTTTCTAAGAACTATGCTGTAAGACTTTATTCTACCTCCTAATATAATCGGCAATTCTCTTGCCGCTTTTTCTTCAAAAAAAAAATGAATCTATTCTTCTCATCCTTCTATATCGACCGGTTTCACTTTCATGCCAACCATGATAATTGTGCTTTCTTCACATGCATGACAACAATTTCTACGGGGACATTTCAACAGCGTGTACCTCGTGGTAATATATATAGGTTCCCTAGGATTTTTGTGGCAACATGTATTCATCTTTTCTTTTTAAACAAAGTGAAGATTCGGCCTCTACATCAACTAAGGATGCATGGCAATTTTTTTACAGCACCTGAATTAAAATATTTAAGAAGAGAAATGAGATATGAAAAACATCATGCTGCTATATATATGTATAACGGCTAATATAGGAGAATAAAACTTGTCGATTTACAGACCAAGAATAGATAAGAGGATATATATAAATCAACTTATTTTTGGATAATTTTTGTAAACTGTAAGAATCAACTTGTTTTGAAACAAAGTTTGAATTCTTAGAATCAGCTTAGTCTATTTTTTTTGAACGAATCGACGAGCGCCAATTTCATTGAATAGAGAAGGAGAACTTTACAAAGCGAAAGGAAAAAAGAAAGGAGCTAGGACCTTTGGTCCGAGCTAACTAAAAGAAAGCAGCTATTAAGACTTCTCGCTCCTGCTAAGGCCCAAGTTTTGGCCTCTTCCTTGATCTTGGCTAAAAGGGAGGTAGCTGAAAGCTCCTTCTGTTGGAAGGTTCTGCGATTCCTTTCGTTCCATATCTCCAAGGCGACCAACAACATCAAAGTGCGGAGTGCCTTCTTAGGTGTCTCTTGTATGTTTGCGGTAGCCTCCCACCAATCTAGCACCGTTGAAGTTTGCCTCCATTGGCTAGGATTTAGTTGCTCGCACGTCGCCCACTCCGCTAGTGCCGCCCAGACTCTCCTTGTGTATCTACATGCTGCGAGGAGGTGCAGAGTTGTTTCCTGGGTCCGACGACATAAGGGGCAAATGGAACCGTTTGGCCAACCTCTTGTCGCCAGCCTGTCAGAGGTCCTGACTCTATTTTGGATGATTAGCCAGGCGAAGGTCTTGCACTTACACGGCGCCCAGGCTTTCCAGATTAGCCTATTGAAGTTAGTAGCGGTGGTTCCAAGAAGTTGTGCGTTATATGCTGATGCTGTCGTGTACTCGCCATGGTTAGTAAGCTTCCATGTTATATTGTCCTCCTCGTGCTCTACCAGGTGTATAGCCTGAACGGCGATCCAAACCCCGACAAGTTGATCAATCAGGTCTGTCGTCCAGCTCGCAGTCCCTGGCAAGTCCAAGTCAAGAAGCCATTGGTTCGCTTGCGAAGCCTGTTGAAGCGTTCTGTTCTTTTTCTTGGAGGCTGCGTATACAAGCGGCGCAACATCCTTCAATCTCCTCCCCTGCGTCCAGGCCGATTCCCAGAAGCTTATTTTGGCACCATTTCCAATCGTTATGGTTGTGGCGGCCGCAAAGAGGAGCTTATCAGTGTCGTCACATGGCGTGCCAGAGCCCACCCAAGTTTTTCCGGGTGATTTCCACTCGTGCCAAAGCCAACGTAACCATAAGGCTCTTGCAAATTTCTCAAGATTTAGGATGCCCAGGCCTCCGGAAGCAGTGGGGAGGCAGGTTCGCGTCCAATTGATTTTACATTTCCCCCCTGTCAAAGCCTCTCCTCCCGCCCAAAGGAATTTTCTCCTTTGTTTATCTAAGACCTTGAGGGACTCCTTGGAAGCTTTGAGTCCTGTGAGTAGGAAGACAGGTTGTGAGGTAAGCACCGCCTTTACCAGGGTAGAGCGTCCCGCTAGACCGATGTGTCTTCCTCGCCAGCCAACAATGCGACTCATCGACTTGTCATATAGCGGTTGGAGGTCTGTCTTCCGTAGCCAGCTTGTGGTCAGGGGTAGACCTAGATATTTCATAGGCAAGTTTGCTCTGGTTGCTGGCGTGTCCATTAGGGTGTCATCGAGGTCCAAGTTATTACACCTGATTGGGGCCACATGTGATTTTTGGAGGTTCGTCCATAAGCCAGTTGCGTGCCCAAAGCGACCAAGGAGATCAGTGAAGGCTTGCATATCTTCTTTGTTCGGGTTTATGAAGATAGCTGCATCATCAGCATACAAGGATATGCGGAAACGTACCGCTTTCCCTCGTAATTTGCTTATCGCCCCAAGCTCAGTGGCCTTGTCTAGCAGACGTTGTAGGGGGTCGATCGCTAGGATGAAGAGGAGAGGGGATAGGGGGTCCCCTGCCGAAGCCCTTTTCCGTGCTTGATTGCCTCCCCAGGCATTCCATTCAGGATGATCTTTGAGGTGGATGCTGAGAGGAGACCCGTTATCCATTCTCTCTATTTTGGTGGGAATCCTCTATTTTGCAGGAGAGTGAGGAGGTAGTCCCACCAGACTGAGTCAAAAGCTTTGGAAATGTCCAGCTTGAAGAGAAGAATTGGTCGTCTGGTCCTATGATATTTCCTGACCATGTTCCTTACATATATGAAGTTGTCATGTATACTTCTCCCACGGATGAACGGAAGATAGTAGGTAACTTGGTAACTTTGCGTTTCTTCTATTTGACAGTAACGCTAGCTTGTCCTGCAGATTCGGTGCTACACCAAGCTTTCATGGCATCAATCTACTTTTGCCAATGGAAGACAACATTTGTACGTTAGCTTTACTACATCAGCAACTTTAAGGAACCGGCTATTCTGTTATTCTCCATTGAGTTCAACATCTTAGTTATGCCTAGTTTAATTTATTAATTATCTTTCCGATAACATATTCTTATTAAATGCATTTAATTTTTTTCATGTGAAAATAGATGCAACTAAGAACCATGGAACCAGTTTATTCGGTTTTGTAAATTAAACCTACTATTGAAGTCGCATAAAAATTGGTGCGGAAAGATCTCACATGAAATAAAACGAGTCCAATAATAATCAAGAGGATCTTTCAAAAGCACAATAATTCAGAACAATTTTGCTATATATTTGTCGAGAAATTTTCTCCTAAAAATTTGATAGATGTAATTATATTACAATCGCAATGTAATTATTGTAACTTGCATGTAACTTTCACATAATTTTGAACCGTTAGATTTACTTCAAGATTTGTGCAAGTGAGGAAGGAAAAAGTCATAGGGTGCGCACATGTGAGAGGATTCGTTCTCACGATCTCCGTTTTCACGAAAATAGGATGTTACGGAGGGATTTTTGGAAGTAACATTGTAGATACATGCAAGTTACATGTAATTACATTACGATTGTATTATAATTACATATGAGAATGCCAACTCCTCGTAATTGGTGGATAAATGATCAGGAATCAAGATCTTTATATCCTGCAACCTTTGAACTTAGATGGGAAAAAGGGAAATCTATGCATCAATTCCTGTAGGTAGGACAACAGAGAATATACAAAAACGGGTGGAACCAGGCGCTCATGGACGAGGATGATCGTAGTGGCGTCGTTAGCCATCGTCGCACCGGCCAGATGCAAACTCATGTAGAGTGTATATTTAATGCCCTGATTCAGCTTAGAATTATTATAATTTAGATTATTAGAAGTAAGCTAAAACAAACAAGTAGATTATTATAATCTATAAGCCAGATTAGTATAATCTAATAATCTTCTCTAGAGGAGCTTTTTTTCCAGATTATTGAGTAGCTAAATACCCACTACCCTTAGATACATCCAATAATCCAGAGAAATAAACAACACGCAACTTATTCTATATTAACTTATTACAATCCAGCTTACAGTAATCTGATTTAATAATCTAGATTACAATAATATTAGTCTGAAACAACCAGGGCCTTACTCTCTGCACTTCCATATTCCATATTGTAAGGTGTTTTGAGTTTGTTTTAGATCAATTATTTGATTTTAACTAAGTTTATAGAAAAAACACATTACAACAATTACAACACATAATTAATTTTATTTCGAATTTAGTGAATTATTATGATTCCTCTAACACTTAGTTAGCTAAACGTGAATAAAGAGAGAATGATCTAGGTCGGGTGACCGATCCAGCAAAATAAAAATCAAACGCCCTTTACTCCCTCCGCTACTCTTGCGTATGCATGTGTTGCCTTGTACTTCAGTACTATATTGTACTTTTTTTTCTCTTTCTCCCATGTATATTAATTATCTCATTGTTAAGCTTTAAATTATTTTGTCTTAAATTATTAATCCAATTTATGAACCAATCACACCGTTATATTAGTTTAATTAGATCTTTACAGTGAGAAGTGAGATGTTATATGATTATATTTTGATGAAAGAAAAATATATGTTTCAGTTGTAAAAATTTAATGTTACATGTGTGATAGCGAAATGTTGTAGCATATGTTTTCATTAAGTTTCATAAAATTTACGCAATTATCTACCCCTACTCTCTCTTCGAACATACTACTTGCTCTCTCTCTCTCCACTTCATCCATGCATGCATATAGCAATCTTCAAAATAAATTTTCTCCTAAATTATTTATCCAATATATGATCCGATCACAATGTTGTATTTGTTATAATTAAATCTTTACAACAAGATATCCCGTAATTATATTCCGATATATATATATTTCAGAGTGTTAGAACTTATTGTTTCATAAGTGACAGCAACATTGTTTCAACTTGTATTTTCACTGTATTTCACAATTTTTTTAAATGTTTCAATTGCTTTTCTTTCACCATGTATAAATTAATGCTTCACCTAGTGGTTAACTAAAACATTTGATAGCAAAAAAAACTTTTGGTGGGAATTGGACGCACGATTTGTAGTTCTCTCCTATAAAAAAGTAATAAACTTTTGAAATGTCTATATAACGGTATCCCGTTTAGGCGAGATGATAACTCTCAGAGAGATCACCTGCCCTGATACTTACTAGGTATCGGCTGATATCTCGTTTAGACAGGATGGTAGTAGGTATCACCTAATACCCGATATTTCTAAGATATCATCCCGTTTGAACGGGCCGGATACATAATATTCCGCGTTATCACCGGCCGGCAACAGGCGGTCGGCGCGACATGGACTAACGAATATTGTGGGGGCGCGCCCACGCATGAAAAGCTGTGGTGGGCGGTCTCGATCGCCGGCGGGAGAGAGCAATGGCGATGAGTCGATCGAGCGAGGTGCGGGGGGACAGGGAACCCGCGGCGGCGCTGTCAGACGAGGGCCGTCACGTGGGGCGCGGGCTCCGCGTCCGCGCACCGCCGCCGCAACTTGGCCGACTTGCGCGCCGCGCGCGGCCGTCTCGCGCGCCACGCTAATCCGCTTATAATTCCTCGCAGGCATCGTCCATCGATCGGAGATGACATGAGCGCATGCAAAATGTTCCATTGGTCCATAGCCTCATCTAAATCTAAAAGTAGTGCTTACCGGCCGGCCGGCCGTCGTACGTCAAGAAAAGCCAATCTTTGAATGTATATATTCTTTGGTTGAAACTTCAGCCTGCAGGAATGCCACCAGGATCCGCCCGGCCGACGGTCCAATTAGGACAATGTCATGTGCTTCACAACTCTGTTGCTACTGTTCTCTCACAAGCTATCTTTCTTTAATTTACAAACCAAAAATAATTTATAAATAAAACTTTTATATACGTGTTGTTAGTGATCTAAAAGCAAAAACTGAAAAATAAACTTCGATGAAAAAAACACCAAAATCAACTCCAAATTAAGGTCGAAAATTTAAATTTTGGCTGATAAGAATAAACATAAGCGAAAAGATGAGACCCTTACTTATTATCTTTGTGGTCTTTTAGTCTTTCAAGTTTTTTTCCCCCTAGAGATAGCTAGGGATGTTTCTGGCTATTGGTTGTGGGTCCCATTGTCATTTATCTTTTTATTATCAGCTGTGGGTCTTATACTCTTATAACAACAGTCAGTATTTGAAAAAAAAACATATGAATTGGTTATAGAAGCAGCTCTTCGCTTATTCCCTGAATAAGTGAAACGAAAGGTCCGTAAGCCTATGTATGTTACGTCATCTATAATGATATTTGAAGAGTGGTACATTCCTAGAGTGGGAAATAGTTAATTTTTTCTACAAAACAGATGTTGAATTATCTCTTGCAGATTAAAAAAAACAATGTTAGCTATCTCCTCTCAATTTTTCTTTTGTTAGAATTACTTTTAAAGAGAAAACACATAAAAGTTTTTATTTTTTTTGGAACCCGAATCCTTATAAAAATCCTCACATTATAGTTCATTTCTGTGGGGTACATAGAATGTATAGAACAACTACCACTTTCATTGAACGAGACTATACAAAACAATCTTTTTCATCATTTTGATAGTGTAACCATAGCCGGTTGTTCAACTAAATTGTTCCATTCAAGCAATTTTTTACCAGGATCCAACCAAGCAATTTAGATCAAACAATCGCTCGCCGAAATGAGATATTGTTGAAATATTAAGCGATATTGTATTCATAACCTTCGTTATAGCAGAATGTTTCTTTCGAGTCACATTATACAGCAAAGAGCATTAATCTTGGAGAGGACATGATCCTAACCACATATCCTCCAAAAAAATCTCTTTTTGTTCCACTGCTACATCGGAAAAATCCATATTGGAAAAAATATTATTTCACTCTCAGTAAACTATTCGAATATTGAGAGACATTGAAATGAGAGGTTTGCCCTTTAGGTATTTATATATTTTGCAAGAAAACGTATAAGCAAATTTAAGAGATAGTTCGACCTTAAACAAGTGATGGAAAATTTTGTGCTGAGCATCTGGTGTTGTGGGTGGTATCCTAGTATACCCTCCCACTCGGTATTTACCACTTACCAGGTCCGATTCCCTTCATTCCCAGTATAATTCCCTTCCCGTTTATCCTGGAACGCAGAAGCTTCTCAAGTATTACCTCAAGTCTTTAATATTAATTTTTTTTAACTGTTATAGGATGGGTTATTAGTTGTTTTGGAATCGAATATTGTTAAATTCTAAATTCACGAACATGACGGCTTTCACCTTTTAAAGGGAGATAATCAAGTAATACCTACAAGTGAAAAATACCTCTGATCAACAAAGCATATAAGATGACGTTTGATAGAACAGGTAGCGGAGCTGGAAGATACCAACCGTGTGAAGGCGCCCAAACAACCACAAACTGTTTATTGTTTAGTATTGCAAAACTAGATTCATAAACATCAGCAGAATTACGAGCACAAGTGTGTTTAAGAGACTGCGTAAACATCTCTACTAGTCTACTACATCCAACAGAACGAACACGATATGATATCCAAAGTATCTGAAACAGGACATTTGATTTAGAGCAAAACAGTTCAGAGCTGCAAAATTAGGCTAATCCTCAATGGTACCAACTGACCAGCAAGCTAAAGCTTCTTAGCAACTCTTGGCTCCTCCACTTTTTTTGGTACCCTAAAACAATGGAAACTGGCAGATAATAAGCAAACAAAGAACTAATAGCCGTGAAAGAGAAAAAAGCAGTTTCAAGGTACATATGCTGGAGCTGCAGCAGCTGGTGCAGGTTACCGGTCCCTATTTGATGAAAATTGCAAATATTTAACAAAAGGTTATAATATAGTTTTATAAACAAAATTGAGCTATGTAACTAGCTTCAGAGAAGAAAAAATCAGTAATATCTAAACAAAAATGCAAACAAGGCTGTAGTTTGAATAAAAGACAGCTGGCAAGCATGCACTTTCAACAATCAAATGCATAGGCTGCTGCTGAGTACGAAATGCCATACATATGATAGCTGCAGATCTCAACATAATTGACGACAAGCATCCACTTATCAGATCTTTCCTAGAATAAAATGGCTCTAGTGAGTGGTCAACAAGAGGAACATTTTTTTAAACAATAATTTTCCAAGTGGCACATAGAACCTTATGAATATCTTACCTGAGCCAACCTCTCCTACCTCCTGGAAATCTTCCTTTCTTGGCTTGCCATGCTCTTGGCAAGCTTGGCTTCAAACTGGTCGGAAAGAGTTCTCTTCCTAGCTTTCTCAGCTTGCACTTGTGGATACTCTCCATAAGGTCCCCTCTTGTTGTTGAGCATGTTACCCTTGACCTTCATTTACATGTCATGGTATAATACATAGTATGCTTGTCAATCTTCTTGGCCTCCCGGCACCTGTGCAGCAGGCGCCTCAGGACGCTTTTTACATCCTCCTCATCCACAGAATCTTGGTGGGAGTCCACCCTCCCTGGAACCCCTATGATTGGCTAGTACTACCTCCGTAGGTTATAAGACTTTCTAGCATTGCCCATATTCATATAGATGTTAATGAATCTAGACACACATATATATATGAATGTGGGTAATACTAGAAAGTCTTATAATATGAAACGGAGGAAGTACATGTTAAGGTACACATTTATAGGCTTGATCATTTTACTCAACTAAATACTCCATATCCAGAGTGGCATCCCTTCTGTTTTGGCTAAATCACAGCTCAATCCACTCGATACCAAACTAAACTCCGCAGATCAGCACCTAAAAACACAGATCTACGCAACAAAACCATGGCGCATCATAGGCGCGGCCGGCAGAAGAACGCGTACAACGAGATAGCGGGCGAGCGACAGAGGGGAGGGATTGAGCCAGACCTTTTCCGCTGCGACACCTGAGCACGCTCGCCGTCGGCGGCGAGGCGAGGCGCTTCTCCGGGCTCAGCGACGCCGTCTTCGCCGCCGGTTCAGCTCCCTTCCCTCCCTTACCTGCGGCGAGGTTTGGGAAATGAGACGATTAAAAGGGGAGAAATTCTGCCATGAAGCGAGCTATTATCCTAAATTTTAAAATTTAAGTCACTTTGAAGTTTTTTCATTATATTCTATTTTTAACATCAGATTTTAAACGGCAAATAACACAAAGTAAGAAAACTTTTACCTATAAATCATTTGTGATGGCTTAGTTCATTTTTTTCAAAAGCTTGTCAGTCTTTGTTAAAATGTAAACGATTAATCTATCAGTTCAAATAAGCGCATCTGGTGTAGTGGTATCATAGTACCCTCCCACGGTACTGACCGGGGTTCGATTCCCCGGATGCGCATTATTTTTGCTCTATTTATGCATTTTTTGTTCCATTTTTGTGTAATAACTATGCTATCTCTTTTTTTTTGCAAGTGGCTTTCAATGCATAGTTTTGTGTAATTATAATTCATTTTTTTTATTTTTTTTGTTTAATAATTATGCTATATCTCTTTTTTTTTTCCAAATGGCTTTCAATGCATATTTTAGTGTAATAATAATGCATCTTTTTTTTTTGCAAGTGCCTTTGAATGCATATTCTAAAGGAAACTAGGGGTTGGTTGGTTCGATTCCCCGGATGCGCATTATTTTTTGTTCTATTTTTGTGTAATAATAATGCATCTTTCTTTCCAAGTGGCTTTCAATGCATATTCTAGAGGAAACTAGGGGCCGAAGAAAAAAAACTGTGTAATAATAATTCATTTTTTTTATTTTTTTGTGTAATAATTATGCTATATCTCTTTTTTTTTGCAAGTGGCTTTCAATGCATATTTTAGTGTAATAATAATGCATCTTTTTTTTTGCAAGTGCCTTTGAATGCATATTCTAAAGGAAACTAGGGGTTGGTTGGTTCGATTCCCCGGATACGCATTATTTTTTGTTCTATTTTTGTGTAATAATAATGCATCTTTCTTTCCAAGTGGCTTTCAATGCATATTCTAAAGGAAACTAGGGGCCGAAGAAAAAAAACTCTCATTCAGAATCTTAGAGGCTGTTCAGATTGATGTTATTTTCATCCATACTTTTTTTTAATAAAGTTGTAAAAAAATATCTACATTTAGTTTGTTGCCAAATTTGATAAATATATAAGAAATCCTGTCACTTGCCAAAATTTTAGCATAAAGTTTATTTTAACTACAATCTGAACAGGCCCTTAAAGACTATCCGTGCTCGGGGTGGGAGAAGCAAACCCCAACCCCTCCTACCGATCACTGATAGAAGTTCTGAACAGCGAAGTTGATGTCATGCACTCATGCCTTCTTCTGAACAGCGAAGTTCGAGCAGTTGATTAATTATCAGCGAAGTTATGATAGAATTACCAGGTCATGTTCTGATTTTTTTTTTCTTTTTAGAATTATACAGTATAATACAGACACTTATAACACACGCACACTTACCCCTATGAACGCACGCACATAAATCCTACCCCTATGAGCATCTTCGAAAACTGAATCGGCAAGTCCTTGAGATTGACAAAGTCACCGTAATTTTTTTAGTTGGTTATCAGTCTTCTGCGCATGAAACTGAGAACAAACAGCAACAAAATAAAAATCAGGGAGAGTGGCCACCTTCAGTATTTCAGGAGTAGAGGTGAGATTGGCACCGCCGGCGACGGAGAAGGATTTGGCGCCGCACGTTTTAATCCAACGATTTGTTTAGGGGGTTCGGAGAATAAAACTCCGAACCCCATTCACAGGTTCAGAGAGATTCAGAGCTTCTTTGCATGTGGTGCCTTCTTCTGAAAAGCGAGGCATCAGTTGCATGATGATCAATCGTCACATTCGAGTGGAGCAACGGTTTTTTTTTTTGACGTAAGAGTGGAGCAACGGTGATTGTTTCTTTCCCCTTGTTCCCCTCTGATACAAGTAGAACCAAATCACATTCTCAACTTGTTTTGTTTTTCAGTTGCTGATCAGTCTTCGGTGCAAGGAAATGAAAGCAGACACCAAAAAAAATCTGAGAGAGTAGACATACGAACACAACATAAGCAGATTACTGCGAGTTTAGTTGGCTGTCTTACAATTTACAGGGGTCGGAGAACAAAACCCAGAACCCCCTCGTCCACAGATTTTTTCCCCCCTTTTTTCTATGTGTGAGATGTGCAGACTTCAGATATAGCAAAATCAGTTCTAAGTTGGGCACCGCAACGCCGCATTACGAGTTTACGGCACGGTATACGCACTGAATGTCTGAATTCATCCTCGTAGAACCAAGTGAATGAGTTCATGTTCTGAACTTTTTCTATGGCTGATCAGCAAAGGGACTGAAACACCGGCGAAGGCAAAGCCAACATCTCTGTTGCACGGGAGACTCAGCATTTGACATCCATCGCTAGTTCACTACTGAAACCTCTCAGACATGATTATATGAAATTTAATAATGCATGGTATACGTCATCAATGACTTATCTGAATTTCTTGCAGCAAGATGCAACTGTTTATGAAGGAGGTCGGAAAATAAAACTCCGAACCCCCAAGGCCCCCAGATTCTCCTCTATATTAGCGCCTTGAATGCATCCATGTTGTTTGGTTATCCTCTAGTCTTTGCATTTGCATGTCATGCCTTCTTCTGTTCTGAGAAGCGAAATCGCCATTAAGTTTAATTTCTTTCCTGCCAATAAAAAAGCAGCAAAAATAACTCTCTGTTGGACTCTGCATTACAACATGCTAGCACTGAAATACTGAATGTCTCAATCCTCTTTCTTTTCTTTTCTTTTCTTTTCCTTTTTTGGGTAGTGTTCCTTTGTGAATGACTCATGTTCTGATTTTTTTTTTAATTGGCTCATCAGACTTCTCTTCCGTGCAAGGATAACCTGAGGACGCCGGTTTCAAGGTTATTGGGCTCAGATATTGGGCCGCTTCATGGGCTTATAAAACTCCGACCCCCACCGTACTCCAATATTGGGAATAATTAACTATTTGTCACTCTTATGAGTGGTTTTAAATGATTTGTCACGTGAGGGTCCACATGTCATAAACAGCAAGTGGCAAATCATTAATTGGCACATCTTAAAACTGGCAAATAATTAAATGTCCCATGATATTGAAGACCACGAACGCGCAAACCCTCTCCCGTTGGATTAAAAACGTGCGGCTAGGATTAGAGCGGAGGATTAAAAACGTGCGGCTAGGATTCGAGATATCTTCGCTGTATTGCCTCCCGTGCTTGTCGTCGTGTCCTCCGACGCCGCTGGCGGCCAGCCTCATCGCTGTTACATGTTAGACTGAAAATTAATTTAACACCCGTAGGCAGGGTGCAAGGGGCTAAGGCTAACCCGTGAAACCCATTTATAAACGAAAATAAATCACGAATTGATTATTTTAATCTAAAGTGGGTTCGTGGCTTACCCACTTATACACCACTACCCGTACATCAGTGCTGAAACCTCTCAGGAATGTGCAATTTTATACTACTACATAAAGTATGTATGTCCTGTCAAAATTTTCCGGTCTTTTAGCAAGATATGATCGTATCCTTGACATTACCTGTTAAATTTTCTCGTTAGCTTCCAATCCCTTGCATACTGGCCTCTGCAGAGGAGCATATTGAAGATGTGAACAAGAGATGGGGAGGCCGTTCTTTTCATGGTGTATGTGTGCACTCTGAACATTGTGCTTGCAGTGAACAAGAAGACGACGATTTTCACTCGGTTTATGACATCGCAACTCCAGTTTCCCTTTTGCCTCTCAAGTTTCAACCGCCCGGACGCTGCGTTACGAACTTACGATTGTGTCGCCAAGTGACGTTCTGATTTTTTTTTTCTGTGGCTGATCGATCAGTATTTACCCTTCAGTCATTGTGTCTCTCTTTCAATGCACATTATTCCTATAAAGGAAATACATATCTTATTTGTAAGTTTTATCTGCTTATCAAAGCCAAAATGCGTACAAATCCAGAGGTTTTAACGTAAACTGATGAAGATTGGACAGACAGGGTTTATCCGTAGGGTCCATAAGACAAGTATATCATTGATCACGATCAAATGTTACTGCAGGCCTGCAGCATTCAGTCATGCAGTAGCTTACCGATAAGTTACAGCTTAACAGAACACTTTTAGGCCCATAGAACAGCCTGGGAACAAAATTTTTCTACTAGATAGATGATACAACAGACCTCCACTATCTTAAAACTAGGTAAAAATCGCACATTTACTGGTGGTAGAAAAACTTCGAATTATCGCATGAAGAGGAAGCGCATCCTTCAGTCCTGCAGTCACGCCAATGTGTCAAACCTCAACACCTGCAAGAAGGATAGCTGGAAAATCAGAATTGCATTCACAATCGGAATCGCTTTTAAGCCGAATGTACATGGCTACAAGTGTCTTCATTCTTGTACGAAAAACTGTTCTACAGACCATGTAATCAAGCAAAGAAGTTATGTGGCGTCAAAGAATAGTTTACTGCACAGTCAGGTCATAGGGTCGTTTGGTTGTACCACCATATCTTTCTTTTTTTTTTTGGTGGCTATTGGGAACAAAAGAAGCAGAGTATCATGGTGGGTGACAACTGTTTTATGTAGTTACAGCAATTCAGGCCAACCAAATAGTCTGCACATGCTACAACTAAAATAAAATCGTGGACCCAAAAAAATATTCAAACCATAAACCTACAATCACAATCCCAGTGTAGGCCTGTAGGGACTCCAATGCTATGCACAGCTCGTATCAGCACTGAATAGTAAAAAAGAAACCTTTTGATTCATTCTGAACCAAGAAAATAGTGATCCAACCAATCATGTTGAACATAGATTAGACATGATCAGTCTAACTTCTACATCGATCCACTATGGATGAACAAAAAAAGAGGTATATAACAGAAACAGTATCGCCCAAAGGCTGCCTACAGCCAAGCTCACCCAATGTCCTATATGGAAAACTGAAAACATGTCTTTCTAACCCACTTCATATATCTAATCTGAAGAATGCATGCTACAGGAGGAGAGTGAATCCTTCCTGTTCCAAGTTATCAATGAAGGCAGGTGAACACATTACAAAGACAGACATAACCGCATAAGGATGATCTTTGGATTACCAAATTCAAGACAATGTCTGTGCAATGCAACTCAGCTGTAACTCACAAGGTTTATCGACAAATGTAATCAATACTAATACACAAAATACAGTCAAAACGATGAAGTATCCAATGAAACATCAGTTCGATATCAGAATTCAGCATGCTTGATTTCACACAATTTAGCACATAGTCTGGTCCAAACACTCCCTCATTTAGCTAACTCTGAAATCAAAACATCGATTCGACCTCGGAATTTGGCAAGATTGATTTCACAAATTCTGGGGCAAGCACCCCTCATTTAGCAACCAATTAGCATTGCAATTGAATAAACTTGGCATCTACAATCCTCTCATCTCAACCAATTAGGCGCATGCTAAGCAAATGACAAAATTGTTGCACACAAAAGAAGGCATAATATGTAAGGTTAGCTAAGTCCTACGATACAATCAGCCCACAAGAGTAAAATGAAGCCTCAGCCCTCACCTCACATGAGCTCCTCCTCCCGGCGGAGGTACTCGCCTGCGTCAGACTGGTGCAGCACAACGACGGCGTTGGTGTCGGCCTTCCTGCAGTCCTGCGCCGACCTGGCGGCGATGCCGAAGCCGAGCGGGACGTCGGCCATGGACATGACGACGACGCCGTCGTTGGCCTTGGTGTTCTCTGTGATGCGGGCGAGGGAGGACTTGGGCACGGAGTTGCCGAAGAGGAAGGAGCGCTCGGTGTCGGGCTTGAGCCAGACGCGGCGGCGGGCGTGGGCGGCGAGGAGGTCGAGGGCGTGGACGGTGAGGTGGAACGCGCCGCCGTGGGTGAACTTGCCGATGGGCGTGCCGACCCCGGCGAGGCGCGGGCGGGCGACGGCGGTGGCGCGGCGGACGAGCGCCTCGGAGGCGTAGTAGACGCGGTTCTTGTGGAGGCGGAGGCAGTAGCGCCCGGCCTGCGGGTCGGGCCCCTCCACCGCCGGCCGCTCCAGGAGGTGCTTCAGGTTCGGCCCCGTGAACTTGAACAGCTTCTCGAACACCATCTTCGTCTCCTTCTCGTCGAGCGCCCTCATGGCGGCCGCGGCGGTGGCGAGCGGCGGTGACGGCGGCGGCGGCGGAGTTTGGGGATGGAGGAGGACTAGGGCTTTGGGTGCGCGACCTCTTGGTTTTTATAATTTTTTTTCTTTTTTGGCTACAAGGTTTTTAATTGGTGGCCGTTGGATCATCATCAAACCAACGAACGGTGGGTGGGATGGCATGGCAATCGATCGGCTGTCAAAAAAAAAGCTCGCGGCTTGCGAGCAGCTCGAGCTTGGGCTCGTTCTAGGCTTGATTCGAGCTCGGCTCGAGCTTCAAACGAGCCGAACCCGAGCCTGAGCAAAGCTCGCGAGCTTTAACAAGACGAGCTCGAGCTCACCTTATTAATATAATAAACTAATAGGTAAATATATATATTAGTATCTATTTACACAATAAATTAGCATGTGTTAGCATAATATATTTATTTTAATCATTTTCTACTCTTTTATTAGTGTGATTAACTAGAAAATAATTATACTTATCAAAAGATTATCATTAAAATATATATTATACTACTTATGACCGAGCTCGGTAGCCGAGCTCGAGCTCGAACGAGCTCGAACCGAGCTTGCCTAAAAGCTCGAATGTGGAATAGGCTCGAGCTCGGCTCGAGCTTGTGTCGAGCTCGAGCTTAGGCAGACGAGCTCACTCAAGCTCGGCTCGTTGACAGCCCTAGATCAGACTTTGTTTGGATAATGGCAGTCGATCAGAGTCTGTCTATTTCGATCTGATTTCGATGGATTCAACCGAAATTTCGTTGAAGCTGATCGATTTTTTAATGTATCAGTAAGTTTAGGGATTTGTGTTTAAATTTTAGTTCACGAAATTTGTTAGGAATATATTGGTTTTCCACCGGATTACGTGAAATACGTCGTACCGCCAAGTTTCGGAACGGTAGTGCCATATCGGAATCGTTAACATCCCACCCACTAAGCAACCCTGTAAAACGCATGTAAAAAACATAAAATAGAAGAAAATATAGAAATGGAATAACATGCTTATTGAATTCCTAACGAAATTAAAAAAAAAGAAAGGAAACTTCTACTTGACACAAATGAGGAACGCAACGATTTAAAGTTGAATCTGAAGTGCTGAATTATCAAAATATTAGTCATACTTGTAATGACAATACTTATCCTACAAAGCAACTCTTACAAGCTGCTCTTTGGAAAAACAATCATGTATCTCCAGTGCACGTTTTGTGCTTTTAATGTTCAATATATTGAATGTTCAAAAAAATGATTTAAAGTTTGCAGGAAGAAAAAAAAACATGAGATATTTTTTTCTCCGTAATCTATATGGAATTATCTATTTTATAGGAATACTTATAAAGGAAATGATTTAATTCAAATGTTTGTTCAAAGACCTTATGAATTTCTCCTGTAGTATTGAAATTCTCCAGGTTTTCTAGGAATTTTATCTATAGGATTAAAATATTCCAAATCCCAAGGCTAAAGGGTATCTTTTAATCTTACTCATTCTTCTAACCTCGGTGTAGTACATCTTAACCCTTCATCCATTTTCCTATATCTCAATCTCCCATCCCTTTTATCCTACCAGAAAATCATCTCCCATCCCTTTTATCCTACCAGAAAATCAGTGTATCTATTGGTACGCCTATATTTTTAAGAGCACATGCTTATTGTTGTTGATGAACAAAATTTTTAGTTATTTGATTGGCCGTGTTAAAGTTTTGATTAAATTTCATAATATTTTAGCTAAATTATCACAAAACTATAGATTTAAGGTGATGTTTCATAAAACTACAAATTAACCACTAAATTTATCCCAGAACTACATATTTAAGATGGAGTATCATAAAACCACATATTTAATCGGTAGGATCCGAGTGTGGTGTCACGTGCATAATGGTGCGCACGCATCTGCGTCTGCCATGTAATCGAAAAAAACATTTTTATATTTTTTTTACCAGCAAAATTAGGAGGCGGGCGCCAATTAATATTACTATTTTTTTTTGGTTATTATAGATCTCTTTCGTGTCGATTTTTTTAGAGGAACACTTTCGTGTCGAATCTTGTTATAGGAACGGTTATTATTAATCTACAGTAATAATGACCCCTTGGTTGTTGCACACTTGCACTCGACTGGTTGTTAGGAAGATACATAGTACAACACAAACATTTATTTACGTTTTTCACGTTTAACATTATTGTGCATACATATACGTACACAAGCACACATCAAAGGGGATATTTGTGTTTCGTAGCCATTTAGGATTGATAGGCGTGGCGTTGCGCTTGATAGATCGTCGCTTTCTCGGCAACCGTCGCGAATCGACTGTTTGCTTGTCTTTCGGAGCTAGATTTGACATGTGTCAACGTTTTAATAGCCCGCTATCACGACGCCATACACTAATAATATCCAAACAAACAAGCCCGAGGAAGAGAGTGGTAATAATAAGAACATCATAGTTCAAGCTACATGTTACATGTTTCATAGTTATCCCAGTATTCTTCTATTCTCAAAATATCATTTTTTTAACTTAAATAGAACTTATATATACTAAAATTAAATCAATCAGTTTAAGAGAATTAAGTTTGATTCAAGTGTGCTAAGTATTATTGTATATTATCGTGTCACTACACTATAAAGAGAATAATACGATGACACTATATACACAAATAAATCAAATCTATGAAGGCAAAAATATCTTTTAACTACAAATCGAAATAAGACAAGTGAAAAAAATGATAACTTCTCTGTCAACTATGATAATATCAATACATATTCTGATTTTGAACAGATCATCATCCCTACATATTTAAAAAATTCGTGTACTCAAGCTGTTTCATTTCTCCACCGTTTACTGGATCAAACTGACACCGGTAAAAACTGCACAAACATTAGAGGTCAGATTTTTTTTCATCTAAACTAAGAAAGAAAAAGTTGAGAAAATATTATCATAATTTAACTCACCTTCCATCCATACCGATTATAAGAACAATATTTTTATTTGGTCTTGTACCAAATGCGACAAGGTATTTTACATTATCACATAGATGGAATTGAGCTACCGACCTTTCTGGATCGAAATATCCTAATGTAAGTAAATCTGAAAGCATATTAAAATCATCAATGAGTCAGAAATAAAATAATACACAAAAATTTCAAAATACAATTTACCTTTTACGATAAGTAAAGCTAACAAACAAGTTTCAAAATTAAAATTACCTTTTATAGAAGAAACATATTTTTTCATTGCTTTTGCACCATATGATTCATATGATTGAGTTGTATCTTGGCAACCAGTTTTGGAGGAAGATGGCGAACAAACATTGATATGAAAAACATGTACGGTTCCTTTATCACTCGAGACAGCAAGCCACTCTGAATCGGGGGAGAAGACAATACTGTAGATATCAGCTCTATCGAAGCCTCTTTTCATCTAGAAATGGATGAAAAGCATCTTTTAACATTATGATATTTGTTACCAAATAAAATGATATTGTGCATGTAATATATAAACAATAAGAAAAACTTGGTGAACAATAAAATGTAAAAAATTATAGTATAGTAATACAAGAAATGGACTAAACAAAGAGGTGTTTACATTAAACACAGTAACATACCCCTCCGTATCATAAAAAAATGCAATCCTAATATAGCTAAATTAAACGATATTGCGCATATAATACAAAACAATAAACCAAATGTAATAAATAAAAAACCTAAAATTCATAAAAACAATATTGAAAAATATTTTACGCATGCTCTAAATTTGGTTAGAGATTTTGTTTCAGTGTTGTGGGGTTTAGATTTTTTAGCAGTTGCTTCAGCCGCCGGCGCCGCCGCCAATCTCACCTCCTGGAGCAATTCGCCGTCGGCGACGCGAAACACACGCACAATGGTGCCCTTGACACTGGCCGTGGCGACGAGCTTAGCACCCCACGACATGGCGACGCTCGCGACACGCCAGCGGTGCGCGCCGATGACCAGCGGCGTGAACCCCCCGACCCACCGCTCGACGCGCAGGTTGCCGTCGTTCACGCCGGGGCACGCGAACGCGAACGGCGAGCCGGGCGGCCCCCTCGACACGGCGCAGGCGCCGGCCCGGTTGTCCCCGGTCTCCACCCGCCGCTGCAGCACCGCCGCCTTCCTCCTCCCGTCGTCGAGGCCGAACACGTCCACGCGGCCGGCGTGCACGACGACGGTCCGGTCGCCGTGGACGTGCACCGACCGCACGTCGTCGTCGTCGTCGCCGCCGCCGATCCGCACGCTGTCGTAGCGCGAGCTGTAGTTGAGGGAGCCCGGCCTGAAACGCCTGACCTCAAACCCCGCGCCGGCGCGGCGGACGACGGCGCACGTCGACTGATTCCGGTCGCGCATGTCACCGGCGGCGGCGGTGGCCCCGCTCTCCTCGTAGAGCCCGCGCAGCTTGAAGGTCTCGCAGCAGCGCCATTGGACGGAGGCTTCGTCGGCGGCGATCAAGCAAGAAGCGTCGTGGCTGAAGGATAGGTAGGTGGGGCGCGCCGGAAACGGAGGAGCCGGCGGTGGCGATTGCTCGTCGCCGCCGTCGCCTGGGTTTTGGGACGCCATAGCAGAGCGACGTGCGCCGCCGCCGCGCGTGGTTGTTTGTATTTAGTTAGTTGTGGGTGGCCGGTTAAGATTTTATATTGGTTATTAAATGTAACGATCACAGAGATCGTTAGTATCCCATTTTCATACCGATCAACTAACTAGCGAAAACTAAACCAAAATATTCGCAAACAAGGCATATTTAGTAAGTATACTCATTAAAACTAAATATCAGTTAACTAAAGCAAATTTAACCCAAAAAGTTTTCATATTCGCAAACGCCATATTAATTTCACATACTTAAAAAACTAACAAAAATAAAGGACAAAACGGTCTTGTAAAGTTATTCGCAAACCATATTTCAATACTGTAATATGAAACTTGAAAAAATAAACAATCTAAGGGGAAAAAAATAAAGATATACGATATATTCCCACTATTCCATATTATTAGTCGTTTCGACTTTGATTAAAATCAAACTACTTCAAATTTAATCAAATTTATAATAAATAAATAAATATAGCAATATTTACAACACCAAATTTATTTTATTAAATATATAATTAAATATAATTTTATAATATATTTATTTTAGGTTAAAAATATTATTATTTTTTTATAAATTTAAAGCAGTTTAACTATGACCAAAATAAAAAAGGAAGGACTAATGATCTGGAACGGGGGAGTATATTCCAAAGTTGAAAACGAAGCAGAGCACAGGGCCATATATATGCACATACCGCTTGGAGGAGCTTGCCGTCGCTGGTGCTGAAGATGCGGACGAGCGTGCCCTTGGAGCCGGCGGTGGCGAGCAGGCGGCCGTCGGCGGAGAGCGCGATGGCGGCGAGGGAGGAGTAGTGCGCGCGCACGTAGACGTGGTCCTCGGCGAGGCGGTGCACCTGCACCATCCCCTTCATCCTCTGCGGCGCGGCGGCCACGAACCGCGCGTTCCCGTCGGGCTGCACCACCGCGCCCAGCCCCAGCGGGTTCGCCGCCGTCTCCACCACCTTCACCTTCTTCGGCGGCGCGCTGGCGTGCGGCAGCTCGTACAGCGCCGCCCTCTCGTCGCCGGCGACGAGCAGGAACTCCCCCACCAGCCGGACCCCGCGCACGGCGCCGTCGAACGGCAGCGTCTTGTGCATGCAGTACATCCGCCCGTTCGGGATGCTCCAGAAGCAGATCTTGTCGACGGTGCCGCCGCCACCGCCCTTCTCCCGCCGGAACACGACGGCGGCGAACGCCTCGTTGAACATCTCGGCGATCGCCACCTTCCATCCGCCGCCACCGCAGCCGCCGTCGTCCTCCGGGCACACCTCGACGTCCCTGGCGAACACCTTGTTGAGCGGCGAGCTGAAGCAGGAGAAGACGCGCAAGCCGGTGGCCGTCGCGGCGATGAAGCCGGTGGAGTAGAGGTTAAATGCGAGGTGCACGAGCGGCGGCGGGCTCTCGCCGGCGACGGCGACGGCGGGGGGAGTAGTTGCCGTCATCATGATCTCGATCGGAGCTGATCGAGCTAGCAATTCTCAGCAAGATCGTCGATGGAAAGTTCCGTTGTTTTGGCAACAAAAGCTCGATGCATCCATGTATGTATATATAGCTTCGTGCATGGAAGTGGACTCGAACTCGTGTTGGTAAGCATGTCGATTTCGGGCTTGCTTGCTTGCTTTGCTGTTTCCGATTGCTATTATACGGAGTTTAGCTGATTTTGCTGGCACTATACTGAACTGTCTCGGATTAACTGATCGACTGGGATTTTGGAACAGAGTCCGAATTTGTCTACAACTGATGAACAGCAGAGCAGGGTTCACAACGACGGCGGGGGAGTGAGATATCGGGGTTGGGAGCCAGGAAATTTGAACCGATTTTGATCGAATTTATCGAATTTACTGTTTCAAATTTAAATTTTGCCGCCCGGGGTCTCACCACCGCCGGAGCAGAGTGCCGGAAACCACTGTGGTTGCAAGGAAGGCGACGGCAAAGGCCTCGACTCTCCCCTCCCTGGCTCTAAGTGACTCTTGGTGCTCGGGTTGGTGGCAGCGATAATGTTGTAGAAAGCCAGTCGGGAGCGGTGCACAAATCCAACGAGACTAGGTCATGACCATGGATGGGGGTGGGTTGATGAGCTTGGTAATGATAACATTTAACTCCTCCTGATATAGAGGAGGCACTTGTGAATGGTGTAGTTGGCAGGGAGAATATTGGATGAAAGCCTTTGACATCGACGTCTATTGGCACCTTATATTTCCCTCCTTTCTTCCTTAGAGGCGATGTCACCGGCACCATAAATTTTCCTTCTTAGATGCGTCGTTGCGGTTTTTCTTTCATGGTCCTAGAGTTTAGGCACGCTCCCTACATTAGGTGATCGTTGGCTTTTGTTTGTAATAGGAAGTCGGAGTTGCTTGTACTCCTATACTTTAAGCTTGACAACGATGACTTATATCGGTACTTTAGTCCTAAGGGTGCTAGGTTATAGTGGTATGCCGTCTTTGAGTAGTCCTGTTATTTTCTTCATTGAGATTCTTGCCGGTTTTTCTTAAGTTAATCGTACAATGATAAAGTTTTAGGGTCCGATTTTTCTTAACAAATTGGGTTACCTCTTTTCTTTCTTCCATAATAAAAAAGCAGGAACTCCCGACTCCTTTTCAAAGATTTTCTTCGAACTTTTTTTTAATTTCTCAAAAGCCATTCTAATGAGCATGTCATGTTCTTGGATTTTCGTGGCCATATATTACATCATAACCAGTAACAAAATATATACAACAAGTCGATTAATTCACTAGCCGAAGAGGAAGAGTTACAAACTCTCAGCCAAAGTAAATTTCATCGACTTTTATTGAGCTAATCTCAAAAGGCCAAAAAAAGAAAACCAGAGACTTTTATTCAGCTAAGCATCTTCGCCGACCGACCATGCATGGCGCTGCACCTGCAGCCATGGCGACGACGGTTTAGTAGACGGCCCATCCGTCGCGGTCGGCGAGCCCGGCCCTGTAGCCGGCGTGGTAGAACGCCGCGTCGGACACCATCTCGGTGCCGACCAGCATCCCGCCGATGGCGCCGCCGACCAGCCCGGCGTTGAGCCCCCGCTCGAACTCCAGGCTGCCATGCTTGCTCGCCCCTTTCGTCGCCGTCGGCGTGCCCACCATCTGCCAGTCGGCCTTCGCCGGTGACGGCGTCGACACGTGCCTGTCGGCCTTCGCCACCGCAGGTGGCGCCAGCGCCGCCACGTGCCCGCCAGCTCGCGACGGCGTCGCCGGCGCCGGCGGCTTTGCCAGCGGCTGTGTCTGTGTCTGTGGCGGTGGCGGCGGCGACAGCTTGGCGGGTGGTGGAGACGGCGGCGACGGTTTACGAAGGTAGGCGTCCGGTGGTGGGGGAACGTAAGGCGGCGAGGGAGGAGCGGTCTCGAACAGCTGCGGCGGCGGCGGCGGCGGCGCCGGGTAGGCGAAGACGGACTGCGGCGCGACGACGGGGCCGAGGCGGTAGGAGAGGTGGAGCACGCCGCGGGTCTCGGAGCGATGGAGCTTGCGGACCTGGTAGGAGGCGAACTGCGGCGGGCGGGCGCCGAGGTCGTAGGGGCCGGAGAGGACGTCGGCGAGCGGGATGATGACCTCGCCGATGTCGCGGTCGCCGAGGGAGCGCTCGGCGCGGAGGAGGACGTGGAGGCAGCCGGCGGCGGAGGCGGCGGTAGGCGGGACGGTGAAGCGGAGCGTGGCGTTCCAGGCCGGGTGGCGGCCGCCGTAGGGGTCCGGCGGCGTGCACTGCCGCGTCAGCGGGTCGCCGGAGATGGTCGCCACCGCGTACACCTCCATGCGCGAGATGAAGTTGACGTTCTTCAGGTCCCTCGCCGAGTGGAGGGTCACCTCAAGAACTCTGTACGCCATGGCTAACTCGCTCTGGTCGAACAGTTGGCTGCAGCGATTGCTTGCTTGCTTGCTCAAGCAGGAGGTGATGGAGTGGAGTGATGGTATGCTTCACAGCTTCAGCATGCAGGTGTATGTATAAGAGGTGGAGTGGGACCCACTTGTAATATTCCAAAACTACCTAAAGTACCAAAGTTTGGCAGAAAGTTGGTGGTTAAAGCAGGAACTAGAAACTTGTTATAAGGCCATTCCTAACCCATGACACTAGACACAGTTTTCATAAACTTCACATCATCAAGAAACTAATACTAGACACTACTCTTTCAATGCAAATACCACTATTCCATACTCAAATTTAATGCAAATTATATCACATGATGTCTTGGATGTTGTGTAGAAACTCTGTCTCATGTAAGACATGGTTTTCTTCTCTTTCCTCATTTATTCACTTGTCACATCATTTTTCATTTTAGGTGGCTGCTTATTTAATACTATGAATACTATCTTAGTCATTGGGTTAGAAATGTCTTAAGGAGTCAAAAATATTGAGAAGCAATTTATCGGTAATCAGCTAACGAGAATATAGAAAGAGGGTTTCTTATCTTTTGGTTTTTACTAGCTTATTTTCTAGATTGTACAGTTACATATTTATAGAATTTGATATCTACGGGAGAATCTAAACTGTTTAGGGTGATTGAAGATTTTAAAAGACGGTATAACAACTAGAATCATCCTCAAACATGTTCCAAGTGAGTATCGTTGGAAATATGAATGTTCAACCTAATGTAATTAGATGATACCCACGCTTTACTATGATATGTATGGATCAATTTATGACAAATATTATTGAAATAATAGATGGATATATGTTGAGATACTGTGTAAATGATGTGAACGGGATGATGATTTGATATAATTATGCGTATCATATTTATATGAGATGAGATTTAAGATGCTCTATAATAGTAATTACTAGTGAGTGATAATGTATCATATTTGCTAGTACTACTAGTTATATTAGAAATACATGTAACTACGTAATTTGAGTAATAACTTATTGGTGCGAGCTTATTAGCCACCAATCGGACCTTTTTAAGTACATAGCACACTATTAGTGTAGCGGAGTTTACCAGGTTTAGATTCTAATATCTATAATTCAACGGACCATTTTAAGTACATAAAAGCGCACTATTAGTGAAGCAGAGTTTACTAGGTTTGAATTCTAATGTCTATAATTAAACAACATGTGTATTTCTAATTAGTGTAGAGATCGGAATAACTTTTTCCTAAAAGATCCACAAAGCAACACCTCCGGATTGTTGAGCCATTCAAATATTCAATGGAGAATAATCGAGCAGCCTACATATTATCATCACTCTCCCTGATTGGGGAGGTTTCCTGCAGTTAGATTTTTTATCAAATAAGTTTGAATATAATGGTAGGATAGATCAGGAGGCATCTGATGCTGGATAGATGATAGCTTGAGGATATAGTTCTTGCAGGACTGGCCTTTCTAGTGCTGCGTGTCCATAATTTTCGATGATTATCATAGCAGAGGATCGATACCATATCTTTGTCTGGCTCAATTTTTCGAGTTTTTAAATGGTTTATTCTTCTTTCGCGTGTTGCTGAAGATGCGAGTTTTTGGCTTTTTTACTACTCAGCCTTTGAATGTGCTGTAGCAAGTGAAAGTCTAACTGCTTTTCCTTCTTTTAACTTGGAGTTGTTTTCCTTAACCGGCTTTACTGCTCGAATGTGCTATAGGAAGTAGTGAAAGTGTAACTGCTTTTCTTTTTGTTTTAACTGAAGATGTTCTCGTCAGAAATATCTTTTCTTGAATGATGAGAGATATAAATATCTCCTGAGAATAAATCCACTGGAGTCTAGAGAGTAACCGTAAAAGAATCAGGAAGAATTACTGTGTTTATCTTAAAACTTTTTCCAAACTTCCAATTGAGTCATCATCATCATGACATCATGAATGATGCAAAACTGAAGATTCCCCAGGTTTTTTAAGATGAAGGAAGTTTTATTGAATCCAGTTAATTACATGAGAATGATATAGATGCTCAAGGTAACACTGCACTGGGAATAATGCCAAACCGATCGAGACAGATTGGTAACCACCGAATCCTGACCGGTCTTCGGCAGATTAGTGCCGGGGTGCGTATGCTCGATCGTGAATAATGTTGATGCGGTATTATTAGCAAGTTCTTCAGATATAATCTGTATGACTGTACATAGTCTCATGCAAGATGGACAGAATTGATTCATCTATATCCAGAGGAAATAATCTGAGCGGGCAAGAACATATGCATGTTGTTTCTGCTGTCTCCTTCAATTTGTTATTTTTTCTGATGTGGTTTAGCAGGTTGATTTCTGTGTCCTGATTGGTTTTGGTCAGTTAATTACTCAGTGGCACTGGAGCCTGCTCAAGCCTTACTTAAACCTCATTGACACCGGTGGATATACGTGAATCAAACAACTTCAAAATACGTTTGAAATCTTGAGATATCTGTTGAATTGTTTTAGACAATGAAATATTTCATTAATGGTCGAATAAAAATTCCCCACCCTTTGCATCAACTAAAAAAATACATGTACCCCAAAAAAAATTAGAGGAAAAAAACTAGACAACATGAGTATACAAAATTATCTTGCAACAACTTACACTATAACAACTACTCCTTCCGTTCTACTTCCTCCTTTTCATATGTATATGTATGTATCTAGATTCATTAACATCTATATAAATATAGGCAATATTAGAAAGTCTTACAATATAAAATGGAGGGAGTAAAATATAGGTGTTTTTAGGATTCAAATTTTACTATCTCTGTCATAAAATTAGAGATTGTTAGGGTTGAACACGGGTATTTAGAAAGTTGATGAAATTAAATTTGGAGAATGTTATGATTGGTTGAGAAAAGGATGTGTGTAGGAAATTTTTTTTTTGAGGGAAAGTGTGTAGGAAATTTGAATGGTGAAATATTATGATTGGCTGAGAAAAGAATGCAGATGGAGAAGTTGTTATATTTTAAGATCAATTTTAAAGGCTAGATACTAATATATTTTTGGATGGATGGAGTATATCACAATATAAGCATTTATGCATTTATTCTCATGATTCTCATCATTTTTTTTGAAGCCAATTAGAAAGAAAGTCTGACCAATTCAAAATATAAAAAACATTAACAAATGAAATGACTTGAAAAGGAATTTTTTTAACCTAACCTTATTATTTGCTAAATAACATAAAAATATTATATTTTAGAATGGGTAGAGTAGAAAAAAAATCACAACTATCAGAAGCGCTCCTTGGAATAACGGCATCAACAAGGGACTGTCGATTCTCGTTTGTCCACCTAAGGCGTCCAAACTGACCTAAATAAATCGGCGATGAATTTTCATGCAGAGTATGTTTGTTGAATGACGAGTAATGCATAAATATTCCAAGAAAGAAAAGAAAACGTGCTACTGATTAGTAAAAAGAGGAAAAATATACAGTGGAAACCATATATATGGTGGAAAGTTAGAAACTACTATTGGATCGAAAAATAGACGTTCGAGATTCGACCACGTCATCACGAGTAAAAATTTTACTCATAGATTTATTCATAAGTAGTAAATTTTTTTACTAATGATGACGTGGACGAATCTCGGACGTCCATTTTTCGATCCAACATTAGTTTCCAAGTTTTAAGTTTCTACCACGGTTTCCACCCAATACTTCCTCGTACAAAAGTTAGTCTCCCAGCCATGCAAAAAGTACATAAGAAACCTTTTCCATTTTATTCAAGCCACGCTAATCTGGAATAGTACTCCTACTAGCTAGAACTTGACACGTCTGCCATCAGCCACCCCGATCAGGGTTTTGTACCCGGCGTCGTAGGCCGCCGTGTCCGGCGACATGGCCTCGCCGGACAACATTCCCCGGACGGCGCCGCCGAGCCACTGCCCAAAGTCACCGCTCCTCTTGCGCCGCGGCGGCGGCGACGGCGACGCCGACGCGGCCTCGCCGCGGGCAGGATTGGCCGGCGACAGGTAGACGTACGGCGGCGCGTTCGCGTAGCACGGCACCACCAGGTACGCCGGGACAGCGCCGGTGTCCGCTGCCAGCGGCGGCGCCGGCACGACGACGGGGCCTAGCCGGTACGACAGGCTGAGCACGCCGCAGTGCTCGGTGGTGCTCTGCACCTTGTGGACCAGGTACTGGTAGTGCGCGGCGGCGGCGAGCTGCAGGTCGGCGACGGGGACGAACACCTCGCCGACGTCGCGGTCGCCGAGGGCGCGCTCGGTGCGGAGGAGGACGTGGAGGAACGCGCCCGGCGCGGCGGCGGGGACGGCGAGGTGGAGCGTGGCGTTCCACGTCGGGTTGCGGCCGCCGTGGCGGTCGGGGAGCGTGCACTGGCGGGCGAGCGGGTTGCCGGAGACGGAGACGACGGCGTACACCTCCATGGGAGTGATCAAGTTCACCTTCTTCAGATTCCTCGCCGAGATGAGCGTCACCTCCAAGGCCCTGTACGCCATTGTCAGTCACCTGAGCTATAGCTTGAGCTCCAGCTCCAGGTGTACACTGCTCTATATAGGAGGTGAGTGGGCCCACTTTCAGTGACTAGTCTATATGCTAAGTTGACGAGAAGACTTGCTTTGGCAAGTCGTTTCTTAATTATCTTTCATAATAGTACCATGTAAATATCACTGTGATTCTGTGAATTTGTGTCAAGTAGCTTGTAACAAAAGACTCTGCTAGTTCTATCCCACTCAGATCTTATTTAAACAAGCCTGCCTGCACTTTTAGGCCAACTGGAATAGAATCTAACAATACATTTTGCAAACATACCAATAATGACACATGATTAAACCATTTGCAGTGGCACATTGATTCATATAAGAAATAATACGATCAGAAATAGGCATTATTTTTTTCGCCGGGCAAATAGGCATTGTTTGGAAAAGGTTATGGATATACTTTAATGTGGAGGATGATCTAGCATATAAAAATTATCTTCAAACGCCAGAAAATTCATGTGGTTTAACAGCAAATGCAGTATCATACAATTCTTTGGAGAATGGCCACAACATTACCACAGCCATCATCCATATCAGGGCCAATCCAATAGCCAGAGATAATGGTATAAGCATCTGAAACAGAACCAAATAAATGTTTGCTGGATTGATCGTTATGAGAAGAGGAAACAGCTTCGGGTCTGCTTGAAGTAGCTGCTTTTACAGAGGAACCTGAACTTCTGCAAACAAGAAGAATACCGGACCGGTGTGAACCTGCAGATGCAGTCACAAAATTTATCTCAACACTTCAGGGCAACGATGTGAAACCAAAGTTTGAATTACAAGTTTACAACTCCAGTCCTGTCACTGAATGTTGTAAATTGCAGCGAATGTTGGTACCTACCGCTGAAAGGGCGCTTCCACTCAAACTTGTGCATGGAAAGAACTTGATATGTCTGTTCCAAGAATAAATGACACATCTGAGAGTTCGGATATAAATAAGAACTATTCAGAAGCCTTTAATTTAACCACAAAATAGTTCAGGAATCAGTGATTTGTTGTAGGGATGCTAATAGGGTGTTACTCCCTCCATTTTCATATTACAAGACACTTGATTTTTTTTTCTAAATCAAACTTCTTTAAATTTGATCAAATTTATAGAAAAGCATAGAAACATGGTAACATCAAGCAAACATATAATCAAAATATATTCGATGTTAGATTTAATAGAATTAATTTCGTGTTATAAGAGTTGCTATATTTTTCTTTAACTTGATTGAACTTATGGAAGTTTAACTTAGAAAAAAATCAAAGCATCTTATAATATGAAATGGGGGGTTTCTCATTCAGAGTAATTGTATACAAGGAACATAAACATCAAAAGGATATTGTGTTGAACTGTTAGTGTATCAAGCAACTCTTCCTGAAAGAAACATCTGATAAGATTACATTGCAACTGGATAAGGCCAAAAAGGGGGACAGAATTATGGGAAACTAGTCAGTAGTCACAACACACCTAACGTTTCTACACCAAGAAGTAAGTTCTGTTGTTGTTTCAAGCTAAGACTGAGCTAGTTTCATGTTTCAAACAACACACGAGATGGAAAATTTTCACCACAAACTGCACCTACAAAGTTACAGTACGCCTTGAACTACACTACACAGATTTCAGCCCGGTCAGGTGATTCGTTCCCGAGAATGTAGCATCTTCACTACCTTAGCCAATTACCCTAGAATTTTACTGTCGCTGCGCTGCAATTTCTTGATTTCTTCCCAACCACAAGCCATTCGACGAATTGCCTGCCCCACGCCACGAAACAGGAGTTGCAGGCCTAAGAAGTGAAGGAAACCTTAGTACCTGGGCGGCGCTCCGGCGAGGAGAGGGGAGGAAGCGCGGCCACGCGGCGGCGGCCGCCGCAGGCTGCAGCACGGACGACGCCGCCATGGCCGAAGGGCTGCAGCGACCGGAGATTTGCGCGAGGAGCGAGAGACCGGAGGAAGAAGAGGAGGGGTTTGGCCCTTGGGCTTTTATCCTACTAGAGTCTCTGGCATGTGGGTCCATAACAAAGAGGGCCCACATGTCAGTGACTCAAAATCATGTGACTTTAGTGAGAGGATCTCAAATCCGTGGTTGAAAAACTACACTAGATGCCACTACGGCGGCTGCGGATCCGCACGCTCTCCACCGCTGCCGCCCACCACCCGTTCGACGGAATTCCCCACCCGTCGCTCGCCCGCCACCGCCGCGTCAACCCCATCGCCTTCTCGGCCGCCGTCAGGGCGTCCGACCCGGCCTCCCTCCCGGCGCTCCACGCCGTCGCCGTAACCACCGGCCTCCACGGCTTCGCCGCCGTGACCAACTCCCTCGCCGCCCGCTACGCCAAGACCGGGTCGTTCCCTTCCGCCGTCGGGGTGTTCGCCGCGGCGCGGGCGAGGGATGTCAGCTCCTACAACACCATCCTCTCCGCGTTCCCTGACCCGGCCGAGGCGCTCGACTTCGCGTCGTGGATGCTCCGCTCCGGCGCCGTGCGGCCCGACGCCGTCACGTGCACCGTCGCGCTCTCGCTGGCCGCCGGCCGGGGGGAGGGCTTCCTCGTGCGGCAGCTGCACGCGCTGGCTTGGCGGTCCGGGCTCGCGGCTGATGTGTTCGTCGGCAACGCGCTCGTCACTGCGTACTCACGTGGAGGGTCTCTCGGGGAGGCCAGGAGTGTGTTCGACGATATGCCGGCGAGGGACCTCGTCTCATGGAACGCGTTGATCTGCGGGCTCGCGCAAGACGGCGACTGCCCGGCCGAGGTGATTGGCGTGTTCCTCCGGATGCTCAGGGACGGCGACGTCCAGCCTGACCGGATATCGGTCTGCAGCGTGATCCCGGCATGTGGCGGCGAGGGGAAGCTCGAGCTCGGCCGGCAAGTCCATGGCTTTGCGGTGAAGCTGGGCGTCGAGGGATACGTCTCCATCGGCAACGTGCTCGTCGCGATGTACTACAAGTGCGGCGCTCCCGGCAGCGCCCGGAGGCTGTTCGACGCCATGAGCGAGCGCGACGTCGTGTCATGGACCACGGCCATCTCCATGGACGGCGAGGACGCCCTCACGCTGTTCAATGGCATGCGGCGAGACGGCGTGCCGCCGAACGAGGTCACCTTCGTGGCGCTGATGTCGGCGCTGCCAGCGGACTGTCCGGCGAGGGGAGCGCAGATGGTCCACGCGGCGTGCCTCAAGGCCGCCGTGTCCGGCGAAGCGGCGGCGTCGAACAGCCTCATCACCATGTATGCCAAGGCGCGTCGCATGGACGACGCGAGGATGGTGTTCGACCTCATGCCTCGCCGGGAGATCATCGCGTGGAACGCTGTGATCTCGGGCTACGCGCAGAACGGCCGGTGCAACGACGCCCTCGAGCTCTTCTCGTCCATGGCCAGGTGCCTGACACCCAACGAGACCACGTTCGCGAGCGTCCTCAGCGCGGTGACCGCGGTGGAGACGGTGTCCATGGCGTACGGCCAGATGTACCACTCCAGGGCTCTCAGCATGGGCTTCGGCGACAGCGAGTACGTCGCCGGCGCCCTCATCGACATGTACGCGAAGCGTGGCAACTTGGAAGAGTCCCGGAAGGCGTTCCACGAGACGGAGCAGCGGAGCCTCATCGCCTGGACGGCGATCATCTCGGCGAACGCCAGGCACGGGAGCTACGGCGCCGTCATGAGCCTCTTCGGCGACATGGCGCGCTCCGGCGTCGCACCGGACGGCGTCGTGCTCCTCGCCGTCCTCACGGCCTGCCGGTACGGCGGGATGGTCGACGCCGGCAGGGACATCTTCGACTCGATGGCTGCCGATCGCGGCGTCGAGCTGTGGCCGGAGCACTACTCCTGCGTCGTCGACATGTTAGGCCGGGCAGGGAGGCTGGCGGAGGCTGAGGAGCTCATGATGCGGATGCCGGCGGGGCCGAGCGTGTCGGCGCTGCAGAGCTTGCTCGGAGCCTGCAGAATCCATGGCGACGCGGAGATCGGCGAGAGGATCGCCAGAATTTTGACGGAGAAGGAGCCGACGGAGTCCGGCGCGTACGTCCTCCTGTCGAACATCTACGCCGACGTGGGCGACTGGGACGGCGTCGCCAAGGTGAGGAGGAAGATGAGGGACAGAGGCGTCAAGAAGGAGATCGGGTTCAGCTGGGTGGACGCCGGCGCTGGCGAGGCACTGCATTTGCACAAGTTTTCGTCGGACGACACGACGCATCCGCGTACAGAAGAGATATACGCAGTGGCCGATGTGTTAGGCTGGGAGATGAAATTTCTGAAGAATTGTTCGCAAATGGAAATGATCTTGATCTGATACATCAGTATAAAATTAATCGAAACCGAACTGTGGTGCATAACTGTCTTTTTACGATTTTTCTGATCGAAACCAACCCCAAATTTAACAAGTTTGCAATGCAGCATATGATGATTTTTCTGATCGAAATTGTAACCCCCCCCCCCCCACCAAAAAAAAAAAAACACACACACACACACACACACATTTGCATTGCAGCATACGATCGAGCAGGCACATTTTTTAAATATAGAATGCCATGTGAGTAGTTTTTAGCATGATTTCGTGGACATGCAGATTTACGTTGCCGCCACAGTATTCATTTGCAGAATAAACAAAGGATAATTGCATAACTAAAATTAGCATCACTTTACTCAACTGAACTGAAGATGCGATTCGCGATACAAACAGTACAGAATACAGAGCTTATTTTGCATTCTGCAACACATTCTCAGTCCAGATAAGTTCTATCACATCTCAACGACTAATGTGAAACTAACAAAATTTGCCAGAAGAAAAATGTGGACTAAAAGTACATTGGTGTCACGAGTGTACCAGCACGCAAGACAAACGCTTCGACCATTCGGGTATATATACATGTACACGCGCTGGTTATAGTCGTCGTACTGATAGTCAAGGAACGAGTTAGCCTATTGTACATGAAAATCTTTGTACATTGTTCATACACATGTGATGGTCCAAGTGATTTCTTGTTTGAAATCTGAAAAAGAAAAGACAAACATCACTGATTACTGTTAGGAGTAAGGAGTGGAAAATGGTAATCAATGTATTTTCAGTTCAGGTGCTGCCATCTGTATAGTGGAAGTTCCTAACTTTCAGTTCTAGTTTTGGGTCGAAGAACCTTACAGTGGTGGTGCTGTGCATGCATATGTAAATTATAGTATAACCCTACAGAGTAGAAAGCATTACAGAAAGAAGAACCAAGGAATTACAATGTTCTTATTTCAGCACTTAAGCATATAGTCTAATTTACTGCAAAAGTCACAGGGTACCTATACAACCTAGGATGGTATCAATGAAGAGGTCATTTTCACCTTTGCAGAATAGCATGAGACCAATTCATTCAAGAAGTCATTTTATTCCGCACTATCATGAGGTGCAAGGTTTGAATGTACTAAGGTACTATAGTATCAGTGAAGGTACCTGCTTGAACTTTATCCAGAAGTGGCACTGAAAAAGAGACACCACTGGCTGATTTCTTGGTTAGCACACTAATTAACACTTTTGTCCTCTGACCTGCTAAAGAATCAAACATTACATAAGCATTAGTGGTGCGGAGAGTGTGTTGAACTTAATTTATTTGTAACTGAAACGTACCATCAAAATTGCTAAGTGGAAACCACCATTTTGCCCTTCTCAAAGGAACATATGATACTATTCAACCATAAGTCAACTCCATGACGAAAATACATCATTTACAGCATGGAGGAAAGAAGATTATCTACAAAGGAGCTGCTGTCCAGTAGCATTGTGTATAAGCTTATCAAGTGCAGTCTGTAACTAGGCAGTCTTGCCCAAAATCAAGTTGATCAGTGCAATCTGCAAAGCACATCTTCAGCAACCTCCCTCATGGATAAAACCATCCAACTAGATGCTAGCAATGGGTAAAAACAGGCCTCCGGAATAGAAGATAAGACAAACACTTCATGTACAAATTAACCAGCACACTTAAATGAGAAGACCTATGAATTTCGCACAGTTGAACTTTTCAACCAAATGCTACTGGCAAGTCTGGGACATTACTCAAATATGGAATGCACATCCAACAGCACCTTGTAAAGGGATGTCATTTTCCTGGATTCTGAACATGTCAGCAGCTGATAGACTCCATTGAAAGCCGCACGAGCCTTAGTAGATCATTCACACTTTGGAAGTTAAAATCCAAAACTGTTTTTACTGAAGAAAGACCATCTATTCCATTTTCTTGGTTGCTAGCAGCCGAAGCAATTGCCATCTGTGATTTCCGAGTTGCATCGAAGGCACAGTTGACATCATTTGTCTAAGAATATAAACAGAGTCATCAGATCATAACTGTAATCGATGGCATGACGCACTGTAAGTAACGTACTATCAAGTTATGAGGTGTTCACTTCAGGGTTTTAGGGTCATTAGATTCTAATCCCAAACCTAACCCTTTTTGGTTTTGGGGAATGGAATGAGTTGGTTCATCACCATATGACTCCACATAACGGCATTGCCATTTGAATATGTAGCAATAAGGTTATGCAGCAGAATTCATGAGCAACATCACAACAGGATGTAAAACAAGTATAGTACTTAAGACAGAAAAAAGATCTTCCCGACAAACATTTCACAAGTCACCTTCAAACCAAACTTAATTATGACTTGCCAAAATCTATCCAATATGCTCGTTTATGATATCCAATCTAGATTTGTTGGGTGCAATTTGCTAATACCATCATAGTGAACAGTTTAATTTGTTATTACATAGATAACAGATTGTGAACTCATCCGATACACTATAAAAGATAAACCACTCTCGAAACCAGAACTTTTTGAACTGCCTATATATATCAATGTATGAAGAACTTACATAGGCTAGTAACCTTGTCAAGTGTGGTTGATTGCGAGCAGCTAGTAACAAATTGTTCCCGGTAACTTGGGGCGAATTAGCATCCTTGCTTGAAGGGCCCTTAGATAATCCATTGTTATTTAAATTATCAATGTCTGAGGCAGAAGATGATGGTGATTCACCTACGAAGGTAATAAACAGAAGTAAATAGCAAAGCAACAAACACAATCCAGAGAAGAAACAGTAACAATATGATGATGCCTGGAAAAGATGCAGTTATATAAAGTATGAATGTAACAGTGAAATATCAGCAAGGGCAGGGGATTGGATATGGTATTCTGAATTTTTGGGCACGGCACATATTACTAGTATGATGAGCTCACACTTCCAAAAAAAGAATATCATTATGACCACTAAAAGTATTTGAAATTCTAAAATGCAAGCTAGACTAATGTATGTAATTAAATTTTAGTGTTTAAGGTCAAGTACCTGGTGGATTCTGTACAATTGCCTGCAACATCTGGCGATCCTTGCTTGCAGTAGGGTATTTATAGTATGCAGCCTTGAGATAGGCTACTTCGACACACTTGTATGCTAAAGCAGCAGCGGCCATTTTCTTGGACTTCTCATATGCATGACCAACAAAGCTGGACAATCACATGAATCAATTAATTATAGTGATGAAACATGAGGAATTGAGTACAACAGCTGTTTACATAAATTGTGCTGTGAACAGCGTCAGCCGTCAGGCGAACCAAGTTATTAGACTACCCCATCTAAGTCGATCCATGCAGAAGAAAAGTTCAGGCCAACGGGTGATTCCACTCTCCGTTCAGGCCAACGGGTGATTCCACTCTCCTCGCTAGCGTCGATCGGTATTCTATTACGAAAGAGCCTCTTCTTCAAACTTCCAACTTACAACATGAGGGAACTACCAGGAATTTATTTGCAGTACATTCTGGTTCTTCATGCATAGTATTCATGAAGAAGATAAAAAAAAACATAGCCCAGGAGAGAACTGTCACTAAAAAATATTATGCATGGCAGATTGCAGAGTCACAGAAATGATGTCATCATCCAATCATCATGCACCCTCTCAATTTGTACCACGTTTCACCATAGCAATAAATTGGGCTGGTAGAAGGAAAAGGACAATACTCGTATGCTTTTTAAATATTAGGCACTTTCGACTGAATAATGAATACTGGGAAAGATATGCTATAAATATAGGACCAAAATACCCTTTAATGATTTTACAAGCACAAAAATCGACGCACAGCGTGGAGAATGATGGATATATGTGGAATTCCACCTTGGATCAGGAAAGTGCCAATTATTTGAGGAAGAAAACTATGGTCAATCAAGTACAAGTAATCCAACATATATATTAGTACTACAATAACTTACTTGCAGAGTTTTGCGGTATCGGAATACAAGTTCTGAGCTGCATCACATTGTTTAAAGCCATCAATGCTTGGAGGAGGTTCCAAGGTTGACGCAACATGCAAATATTTTAAGGCTGACTCAAAATAAAGTCTTGTACTTTCTTGTTCTTTTCCTTCTTCCTGCAGACAAGTATGTGAGAACCTTACATATAAAAAACTCACTTTCATGTGCATTACAGCAAAGAGAGCTAGGGTGAGGAACCTTTAAACGATTAGCCTTGTGCTTCAAATCCCGGGCTTCTTTGAGAGCATATCCAGTTGAGTTATTATCCTTCCTAACTGGACTGGAAGTGTCTGCAGGATTAGAAATTGCTTGTTTTGTAATGCCATGTTGCCCTCCATTTTCAACATTGCCCCGCTTTAACTGTGCTGTCAATTTTGATGCATTAGATCTTAATGGAGCGGAGTGGGATTCCACTTTACTTTCTTTCAGAGGTGAGGGGAGCATTTGGGCTTTGGAATTCTGCATATCATGCTTGTTGCTCTTGGGATGTGACTTTTCTTTTCCGAATGACACCTCTGATTGGGGATTTCCATCTGGTGGGTAATGAGTTGATCCATTTCTGTCTTGGAGAGAAGTAACACTTCTCTTGTTTTCATGTACCATGGAATCACCTTTAGTATCCAAGACTGCCATCCTATGTTGGATTGAAGAGCCATCAGTAAGCAAGTTATTTTTATTAGCATAATGCAAGTGGTTATGACTTCTAGCTGCATTGGAGCTTTTCAAAGAAGAATCTTTCCTCCCAGATGCATGCTGCAGATCATCATCCAAACTCCTTCCCGAAATAATCCCATTGGAAGCATGGCCTTGAGTTAACTGAGGCAATTCATTATCTTTATCAGAGTTCCCTTGTGAAAAACCATTCATAACAGGTTCACTAGCAAGCATGCTCTCATGTGACTTCCTGGCCTGCCGAACATTATCTACTATAACTTCAGTATTCTTTACCAAGCTCTGCATGTTGTTTGTATTAGCACATGTAGATCCATCCTTTCCCAGTATTTTGTCATGGGAGACCTTGTCATTGTTAGAGATTCTAGGTGGTGATGAAGAGACAGACTCAATTGGTGAAGTTTTTGCAACGTGGAAGTTTTGTTTCCTTCTCTGAGAGCCGGAAGCCTTTGAGGAGCTTGAAGTTACAGCTGTAGTCTGAAAGTAGGCCAAATCACTGGAGGCAGGTTCAGCCAAATCCAAAGCTTGTTCAGAAGATCGATTTTCAGGTGGTTCAGACATACCACTTTTAACAGCAAAAGGTGTGCTGTCCTCAAATAGCTCATTATTTAGATTGCGTGAAGTTTGATTAGAATGTGCAACTTTTATTGATTTTGAATCTGTCATGGCAAACGGTTCTTCAGACTTTGTTAACTTTGACTTTGTTTCCTTTAAGTTCTGATCCTTGCAGGTTTCTTTGGAAGAAGAGCTTTGGTTTACAATAGACATTTTACTCACCGGAGGTGTTGAATTGTGCTGACTCTCCTCCCATTCCTTCACTATCCTCTTCTTACTAGACAAATCTGGTTTTTGTGCATCAGAGGGGTAAGAATGTTCCTTGTTCTTGTCTTCAGGAAGAAAAACATCCCCATCCTTAGATCTCTTAGATTTTTCTGAAGAATTATACTTAGAAACACTTTTATACTTTGATGGAGGAACATCACTCCTTTCACTCGAACCCTGTAAGGCCATCGATTTTGAAGGCAAAGCTTTGGCCTCATCAGGAACGTCTCCACTAGCTAAATCATATCCAGGGTTAGAATCTATGCCAGACTGGCGCTGGCGCCGCTCCTCTTTCTTAATTTTCTTAGAAGTTCTGTATTCATCATGATCCATCTCTCTCTTGCTTTTTACTTTTGAATGCTTCTTGGATCTTTCCACGAGATGGCCTGTATTTGAATAAAGAAAGTTTCAGAAAAGAAACATAACCAAATGA
Organism: Oryza sativa Japonica Group; assembly: GCF_034140825.1. Classification (NCBI taxonomy): domain Eukaryota; kingdom Viridiplantae; phylum Streptophyta; class Magnoliopsida; order Poales; family Poaceae; genus Oryza; species Oryza sativa. The sequence continues at coordinate 28,557,310 of NC_089041.1, read as the reverse complement.
TGCAACTAGAGTGAATTCATACGGGAAACCAAACTAGGAGAATAGAAGGAAAAACAGTAGACAGAACCTCCATCAGAAGAGCTACCATGATTCTTGCTCTTGGACCTTTTCTTCTCAACGAAATGGTCAACTGATTTAGAATCTCTCTCAACAGGAAACTGGATACTATCAGCAGCACTTTTACTTCTAATAGGAGCATGTTGGTTGCTCAGTGGATAAACCGAACCTTGCATTTGCTGAGAAACATCAAAGGAAACATTTCCGTCACTCAGAGTATTCTTCCTTTTCCTACTTTGTTCAACATGTCCATTTACATTCAAAGTGTTTGATGTTGTTAGCCCTGAAGAAGCAACATGAGAATGTCCAACCGAAGCAACGCCATTGCCAGGGGCTGGACTGACATATAGTGCATTCAGAGCATTGGTAGTCTCATCTTCACTAACTTCACATCTATTCATCCCTGGTCTGCAAAAGTTGGAAAATGTAGCTTTTCAGCAACAAACAAACAAAATGTCCCGCATAAGCACGAACATGAATAAATATAACATTACTCATGCATACCAATGTATCACCTTACTGAAAGCTACAGGATAGCAGAAAATAACATTAACTACTGTATAGTCATTTTTAATTTGAACTACAGCCTAAACAGTTCAGGTGCATATAGGGGGCACATGAAACCATTAAAAGAGTATACCCAAACTCCAATCCTGTAGCCACTAGTCACTCCACCCAAAAAATTTCTTGCATTCGAGATAGAACGGAAAGAAAGTTCGCCATGTAATACAATTTTAGTGATGGCATTAGTATGTTTCTCATTAAAAGCATTGTGTTACCATTATATCTTTAATATTTATTGAGAACATATAATTAGGAGAAATAATAATCAAACATATGCATTAGAACGGATGGAGTAATTTTAGGCAGTCCAATCAAACAACCCTCAATGCACATGGTGCCTCTTATTACATGTTATTATGCTAACTACCGAATACTGATACACTCATTGGTTCAATGAAGTAATAAGAGAGGCAGCAAAATGAGCAGGAAGTATAAAGGGAACATAAGGTACTAAAATAAACGAAATTTGAAGATTATATGTGGATTTGAAAAGTTGAACTTACAGCCACTGTAGCATGCTACATTTCCACTTCTTTGGTAGCAGAGAAGGATTCATCTTATATGGCAGGAGACGCCATTTCTGGCATATGTCACAGCATACCCAATGTTCCTCTATCACGACGGGGGCAGGAAGCATAGGAGCTGCATTTGCAGTAGGTGCACTAACAGATGGAGGTACATGCATCCTCTGCTCCTCAGCAGGTGTGTGCCTATCATTCTTCAAACTAGATGAAATTTCCCTTTTTGATGTCCCAGGCATATCAGAATCCCTCTCACTATCATTCTTCCAAATTTTTTTTGGCCGTAACTCTCCCAGCCCACTTCCATTCTCCAATGTATCATCCTTGCCTCCATAAGATCCTTCAGGTAAGTGCTCCCTAACATCTCTATGTGATTTTGCTTTGGGTTTCCTTCCTGGATGGCTAGATTTGGATTGCGAATCATTTTTCCTCTCCTTAACTGCACCAGAAGAAAGGACACCCCTGTCATCTTCCAGGAAATCAGAAGATGATGAAGCATTCATGTTTTGCTCTTTCTGACTTCTTCTGGACTCACTCTTGGAGACATTTTCTTCATTAATATCATTAAGTAATGTTTCTTTACTAGAAACCTTTCCTATGCTCCTGCCGACAACAGGTGTTCTTTCATTCATAACCTTGTTACCTTCAAAGTTAACTCCTGTGGCATTGCACTTACTCTCTGTTTTTATTTTTCTTTCTTGTTTTCTATCCGATTGGAAGTCCTTTTCACTAGTAGTATTCCTGTCTTCTACATGGATCTCTGCTTTTTCTGCCTTGAATTTCACTTCCCCCTTGACTGCTGAAAAATCCATTCCTGAACTGCCAGGACCACTGTTCTCTAAACATTCCGCTGCCTCGGCTTTGACATTTTCATATTTGATTGCCATTAAGTCACTGTTGATGGTCCGTTCTTTCAATCGGGCATCTTTATTTTCCACCAAGGTGTCTCGCATAGGATCCTCTTCAAACTGGCTCCCGTCCTTTGCCTCCATGGTTCTGGGATTAGACAGCAATGGTATGTTGAGAGCTTCCAATACGATCTTTTGACCAGCAGGTGTTTCTATATCAATCTCATTTTTCATAACTGCGCTGACATCATTTCTGCTTTTTGACCTCTTCGTATCTACAGCTTTCTTTTTCTTAGCATCAGATTTCACCCTTTTAGCCGCATACCCTTCATATCTTTCTTGTACATTTTCTGTGTTTGCATTTGTTTCCCATTTCTTTGATGTAGGCACAACCTTTTGTGTCAGTTGAACAAGATCATCTCGCAGAGGGGATAACAAGAACCCTCCAGGAACTGAAAAGCATGTCATGATCTGTTCCATATATTTAGAGAATGAAGACAGTTATTCATTGTATGAACCTTGCATAATGAAAAATAAGTGCAAAGAGTTCATGCAGTAATTTACCTGAAGAATGGTCCTGGGAGATTCAATTGGCACATTGTTAAATTCTGGAGAGAGGCTCCCACAGCCATCAGGGCTATCCTCTATGGATGAAGGTGAAGAAATATCAAGACCCAAACCACTGTAAATAGCTGCATTGTTTCTTGCCAAACCATTGTCCGAACCAACTTTGATCCGAACTTTAAATCTATTGTGGTCACTAGACTTAGATAGCCCATTCAATGAATCTTGGGTGCTAGAGGCTCTTTCAACTTTTGTGCTTTGATGTACTTCCTTCTTACTTGAATCATCAGAAAGTGGCACCATGGAACCATTATGTTTTGAAACAGATGGAGCTGCCACAGCCAAAGTGTTCTGGGACATGCTCTAAATTACAGGTCATCTCATCAGAACATTATTTTAAAACATTGAATGTTTACAGTCAAAACTAATTTAAGCACCTCTGTAGGCTGGTGATAAGGAGATCTTGAGCTAACATTTGCCGCCTTAGGTGGACTTCTAGTTTGGGGCAGCGGAGAACGCTGGTAAGTAGGCAAGAATGAACCATACCCACCAAACTTCGATCCTGTCATGGTTTAATCCCCTGTTTTAATGTCTCTCTATAGTGTACCAAAGTGAAAATGACTACGTCAGCAACTCATATCTGCTCACCTAGATTTTCTGCAGATACAGCTCCTTCAAAGTCCTTCTGAAAATGGCCAAGTACATCTTGGATTTTTTCATCCTGAGGGAAAAAAGCACATCAAGAACAAAAAAGGAACCATTCAACAGATTTGATTGTTGGCACAATACAATATATCGTCTTCAAGTGAAAGTTGCTGGTGTCTATCGCATTCATGTTGCAAGTTATCCATAAAAGGCAACCTACCTATAGGCAAGTTTTGATAATTAAACACTTCGCTATTTCTGCCTTTTCAATTTGTTTCCCTTTCCGTTTCTTCTGGTCCAAAGGATTTCAGATATAAAGCATGCATTGGAAATTTTGAGTTTAAAATTCCGTTTCATTACTATAAAGTAACTGTTGACAGTAACCTCAAAACATAAGCGTATTTAATTAATTCACTGGGCATTGTAGACTAAGAGTGATGTTTGATCCATTAAAAGTAGCTCGAGGAAGCACATAGTCCTGCTATCAAAAATAACGTGTAGCCTTGCATGAACAAATCCAAGTAATAGCACCATGAATTCAGCCTGGCAGTTCAAAAGGGAAAAGAAAAGGAGGAGAGATTGATTCCACCATATAAAATGTTATGCTAATACTGCCAATCTCGAATAAACCGCACAAAATACCAAAATTGCAACCAGTAGATTCACATTCTATTACATAATAACCAGCGTCATCAAAGGATTCATCTACATAGACTAGTATAGTATCATCAACAACAACTACTACGAAACAAACAAAAAAAGAAAGAGCAAACTTTAAATGCTGCACCAATGCAATTGTTTCCAGTATCCGACAACCGAAGCAACGAATTGATCAGACTTCAAATGATTCATCAATGCAATCACTTCATTCCCATGCTAAATCAGCAGCATCACTCCTACGAAGCATAAAATTTAAGCTAGACATGTCCGTTCTCTAAACGAATATAACCGATCAAACTACTCAACTAAGCTTAAATCGTCATCGGGCAACTACCAAACAAGCATAGAAACCGCGACGAACTCAACAGGAGCAGAGGAAACCGCGGGCATTTCGCTCGGGCCACCACTCACAATGTAAGAGAGCGCGACGTCGGGGTCGACGAAGGCCGTCTCGTCCCCGCAGGCCTCCCCCTCCTCGAGCTCCGCGTCGTCCTCCATGCCGCCCGCTGCGGCGCCGCCCCGGAGCCCTACGCCGCGTGCATCCTCCTGCCGCCTCCTCACCGACAGCATCCACCCCCAACCCCACAACCCACAACCAAACCCCCCGCCTCCGCCGCCGCCGCCGCCGCTCGCAGCCCTGGGCCCACCCCCCGCCTCCCCCGAGCTCAAGCTCAGCGCCCCCAAATCCCGCAGCTCGAATCCCACCCCGGGAGCTCCCCGATCGGCGGGATCTCTCGCCGAATCGGCGAATCGGAGCGCCCCTCCACGGATTGGGGATCGCGAGATTCCGCCCTCCTCTCCTCCTCGCTCGCTTCCGCCTCTCGCGATGGCGTCTTCCTCGCACGCGAGGAATTTTTAATTGATTTTCCGCAAAAGCTTTTTGCGGCTGCGTCTCTGGTTTTTTTTTTGGGGGGGGGGGGGGGGGGGGGGGGGGGTTGGTGGTGGAGGTGGTGGGCGGTGGCGTCGTTCGTTCGTTCGGTTGCTGGTTTTCTTTCCCTTTCTCCCTGCCTACGGGCGTTGAGCTGCCTTGCGGCTTGCCTTTTCGCAGCCGAATAATTGATTGGAATGTTCCCTTCTTCTCCCTTTCTCTTCTCTTCTCCTTCGGAAAGAAGAGCGTGTTTGGTTTTGGAGGTGGTTATGTGTCACGGCCAATTCAAGCTACAATCTTAATTGTGTTTGGACAATTATATTTTGTTGTGATAAATTTGTAAAAGAATAATTTCTTATGAGGCGATTATCTATGTTGTGCTTAAAGGTTTATGTAATTATCTACGATGAATATTATACTACTCTCTGCGTTTCATATTATAAGTCGTCCTTTTACTAGTTAAATTTGTTTAAATTCGATCAAGTTTGTAGAAAGATATAACAACAGTTTTCTTTACAAAACAAACATATTATTAAATATATATTTAATGTTATATTTAATGAAACTAATTTAATTTTATTGATGTTACTATTTTTTCTATAAATTTGGCAAACCTAAAGAAATTTGGTAATAAAAAAAACCAAAGCAACTTTATAGTATCAAACGAAGAAAGTAATATATAAGTACTGGTACAGTACTTTAAAATATAAACGGCTCTTTATAGTTTCTACTAGTAACACTAGAATTGATTACATAAACAAAGGCTTTCGGCTAAAAATATGTGGACTAATGCACAACTGTTGCTTACAGTTTACAGCAACATCGATATCGATTATGCAAGTTAAGTCTTTTGTCTAAATAAAAATAGAAAAAATTTAGTATATAGTACTCGTAACTGATTTACAATAAGATTGTCTAACTTGCAAACATAAAGGCTCTGTCAGATATCTCCATCATAATGTTTAGATGTTACATGATTTTATTATTTGTAAAAAGATTGGCTTTTGATCTAGATGTTCATAAAAATAACCTTGTGGTTGTGGCAACGTTATTGCATGTTACTTGAAGTAAAAAGTATTTTAGAACGTATAAATTTTAATTTGCATATATGTACTCTTGTGGCGCACTTGTTTGATATACCATGTTCGACCACGCTCAAAAGACAAGCTCCTGAATCATTTAAGGTGGCAACGAACTACCAGATTCCCATGTCCTGTGCTTCTAAAAGTTTCTCAAATACTTCATCCGTGCAAGATAAAAAGAGCAAATTCCAAAAGTTTGAGAGAAAAACATCAATCAACATCAGGCATGAACCACACACGGACACGGCCTAATTTCCACTACACTCAACGAATTCATGCGTCACAATCAAAAAGGCTTTCCCAGAGTCGTTCACATCCACAAATGACAATTCCTGAATCGTTCACATCCAAACAAGTGATCCATGATCGCCACTCTCTCTCTATATATAGAGCTGCAATTGGCAACTCCCTCCCTTGAGCAGATAAACACTGATAGAGCACCACCGCCACCATCAGCAGCTGTTCAGCCAACTACTCATGGTCTTATCCGTGTATCCCCTTCGTTCCAAAAAAAATTTAAACCTTATATCTAGATTGAAATCTAGGGTTTGATTTTTTTTACTGAGCAGTGCTTATTAGCACCTAAAAATATTTGATGTTTAACATTTATATATGTATCCTTAGTGATTAAGACAAATATTAAAAGGTAAACTACAATTGTATCCTTAGTGATTAAGACAAATATTAAAAGGTAATCTACAATTGAAAAACTAAAATCAACCTCAAAATAAAATTTTACAATTTAATTTTAACAATCGATGGAGCTGTCAGACGGAACACGTCTCCAATAGCCTAATTAGGCAGTCAAAAGTCAAAAACAGATGGAGTGGGTCAGTACGGTCATCGTCTCGGACGACCTAAGCCAGCGATTTTTTTTCCTAAAAAAAAAAAGCTTAGCTAGCAAGCTAAGGGGGTGTTTGGTTGATTCTATCCTTACCATAGACAATTTATGACACACGTATGACTAAGAAAAAGTTGGCTACAAGAGTGACAGGCTGTGTTTAGAACCCTATGTTCCCAGCCCCTCTCCATTGTATTTCGCACGCACGCTTTTTAAACTGCTAAACAGTGCGTTTTTTTGCAAAAAAAATATATACGAAAGTTGCTTAAAAAATCATATTGATCTATTTTTGAAAATAATATTAGCTAATACTTAATTAATCACGCGCTAATGGACCGCTTCGTTTTCCGTGTTTGCTGTGCATGCCGGAAACATGCTATTCCGAACACACCCACTCTGTTTCAAATTTAAGAGAATGACATGTGGGTCCCAAGGCTAAGAAACTATGGCATATCATTATAACATCAAAACAAACGAATACCTAAGAAAAATGTGGCATGACTATGATGTGGCTTGGCAATGTGAAATAACCAACCAATCACCCTTAAGTAAAGTGCTCTCTCTGTAAAAAAAAAAAAAGAAGCCAACTTCTGACTATGTATCTGGACATAAGACATAAGTTATAATAGTATCCAAATATATAGCCAGAAGTTAGGTTTTTTTTAGCTGATGAAGCGGCTATGTCTATATACACAGTTAAAAATTGTTTTTTATTCGGAGGGAGTAAGTATAAATGGAAGAGACAGCGACGTGGTGGTGCCTTATCGTCATGGGCGAAAACGGGCCAGGCCGCCCCGCGGACCACCACCGGGATGATGATGCATGTTCCGTTCCGTTCCGTTCCGTTCGTCCGGAAGCACGGCCCTGCTCGGTGGTTGGCTTCCACGGATGAGGCGAGCGAGCGAGACTGCGAGAGTACGTCACACGCGAATGCATGTCTCGTCGTGGCGACAAGGGCTCTCTCATCTCTTCATGTACCAATCCCCTGCAGATTCCGCGTGCCAATCGCGTTGTTGCCCCGGCCCAGCCGTCGTTCAGTTAGCTGTGATCTACTCCTTCACGTGCACACACACTGGTCACATGTGCAACTAATTAATTCATTATTCCTGCCAGGAGAACAGGTTTACTCCACTTGCACGTAGTATGTACTGGCACTAATGGGGTGTTTAATCACCGGCATAAAGTTTTTACGTGTCACATCGGGTATTATATAGGGTGTCGTATGAGGTATTTTGGTACTAATAAAAAAACTAATTACAGAATTCGTCAGTAAAACGCGAAACGAATTTATTAAGCCTAATTAATCCGTCATTAGTAATGTTTACTGTAGCACCATATTATCAAATCATATAGCAATTAGGCTTAAAAGATTCGTCTCGTAAATTAGTCGCAATCTATGCAATTAGTTATTTTTTAGCCTATATTTAATACTTCATGCAGGTGTTCAAACGTTCGATGTGACAGGGTGAAAAATTTTAAGGTGGGATCTAAACAGGGCCTAAAGCTTAAAGCTTCTTAGGTTGTGTTCCTTCCTGAGGGTTCCCAATCCCCTCTTTCTTGTCTTCTGCGCGCACGCTTTTTAAAATGCTAAACAGTACATTTTTTAAAAAAAGTTTCTATACAAAAGTTGTTTAAAAAAATCATATTGATCCATTTTTGAAAAAAATGGCTAATACTTAATTAACCACGCGATAATGGACTACTTTGTTTTCCGTGCTGGAGGAAAGTGTTCCCAATCATGAGGAAAGAACATAGCCTTAGTGTGTGTACGAGAGGTAATAAAATAAAAAAATTAGGAAAATAAGTAAAACGAGGTTAGGCATTAGTGCAATATTAATTGAGTGTTTTGATAAAAAAGATTAGTTGAGTGTTAATTATTTAAAATTTTTTAGTATATGTTTTTAATCAAATTTTCCATAGATATTTTAAAAAATACATCTTAATTCGAAAAGCGTGCACGCGAAAACAACACAAATCTTCTATATTGCCATGCTGCCGAACACTTCATTTAAGCACACCCTAAAAAGGATATATGAGCTGCTCGAAACTCTTGAAGAATATATAAATGTTGGTATAAAATAAATCAGCGAGCACCTGTTATTTTTTTGACCAAGAACATATTATACACGACGTGGAAAACGACGGAGGTAAGAGAATTGTAGTAGAGTGAAACGTGCTGGTCATTGTCAAAAGGGTTTTAAAATAAGGATCCTGTGCTGTATACTCCTTTTTTAGATGACATATGCTGTGCATATATTAACTCAATAATTGCAGTTTTCCAATCTAATTTGTGAGATCGGCTTGGTTCCATGCGATCCTGTAGTCAATCTCACGAGCACTGTACTTTATCTTATTATTAATTATATCACGGCTCTTGGAGTCACTGGGGTCATTATGTGGCCGGAATTGTTTTTGACAAGGTGGTTAGGACACGCCATCTGACTATTCGAATCAAGTTCCGCTAGGACCAAAAAAAAAAACTAAATGAACAAATCAGAATTTTGCACGATTCAGTCCCGAGCGCCCTTAAGATAGGACGTTTTTGGACTTTGGAGTTCAGTACACGCACGTATAGTCACGGAGTCTGAGTGTTTAACACCTTTTATCTTCGTTTTCATCTGAAAAAGCAGCTCAATTAATTCACGCGGAATATGATGGCCTTTTGACCACAGGTTGAAATTAGTTTGATCGTTAATGGTCATCATAATATTCCGTGGCAAAGAAGCCGTACGTAGATTATAGAGCTACTACTATGAATTCGTAGAATAAACGTGCAGATATATTAAAGAGACACGATTGGATTTGGTTTGGTAATAATTCTAGGCTATGTTTAGTTCAGCGCAAAGTTTAAATTTTTGTTAAAATTAGAGATGATGTGGCTGAAAAGTTATGTGTATGACATGTTGATGTGATAGAAGTTTGGATCTAAACTTTATATCTAAACACAGCCCTAGTCTTCAAGTGCTCAAACGAGGTGTCGGATTGAATATGCTTGCAAGTTCTGTTGGTAGCAGCAACCGAGGATCATACTTCCATCGTATTAGAACGTCCACACTAACTATGTAGAGTACTCCCTCTCCTATAAAAAATAACCTAGTAATTAATCTTTACATATTATAAAAGTTTAAGATATTTTTGCCAATATTTTGGTACGTCATCTGTATTTGAGTAGGTTTTAATACTTTTTTCAGTTTTAATCTCTACTACTTAAATTCCATAATTTTAGAAAGGGTGAAAAAAAATCATGCGGGAAAAGAAAACGCATCGTAATGAAACGCGAAAGAAAAACAGCGAAAAAAAGTCCGATCCGGACTGGAAACGGGAAAAATAATGTGGCGGAAAAAAGCTGAAAAAAACAGAAAAAGCCGACTGTACAAAAATATAAAAGTCGCCGATCGTAAAAAAAATAAAGAAAGCCACGCGAAAAAAGAAACTGTCGTCTAAAAAACGGTGTAGAAAAAAGACCGTAAAAATTACCAGAGAAAAAAACACATTATAAAACAGCAAAAAAAAGTCCCTCTCTTTTATCCGCCTTTTTTTTCTTCTTTTTTTCCGCTTTTATTTTTTTCCCATCCGCTTTTTTTGTCCTTATATTTTATTCGCAATTTTTGTCATGAGAAAGGGTCTGTGCACATTGTGAGGATTCTTTTTTTTTATCTACCCGGTTTTTTCGTCGTCGGGCCGAACTCTAGCACCACCGCCACATCGATCGGCCTTCTCATGCTTTCCCTCCTCCAATTGATTGAAAAATCAATTCTCCACTACTCCATCATCATTTTCCCCATAATTTTTTCTTTTATTTCCGCTTTAATTTATCAGATTCAATCTCTATATTTAGAAGTCACCATTTATATCCTAGAGTTTTATGGATTCGCTGCGGTTTTGATAAAAACGGAAAGAAAAGATCGAGTGAATAAGAGCACTCAACCAATTTTAGGAGATTGAGAAAGATTGGATCGTATTTGATGGGGAGTATTGGTTCTGGCATCATACTACACGGTCCTATCTTCGAGGTTGAACACGGCAGTCGACTATACGAGATAGGCCTATAGCTCTACTTGTGGTCTAGGTTCAAAAGAAGTAAGCCAAGTAGAGAGAAGTAGCGGGTTGGGCCGAGACTGAATAGGAAGGAAGAAAATAAGTTTTTATCCAAAACCAAAAGGTACAATGTATATCAATACAAAAATGGTTTTACCCGTTGCAACGCACGGGCATTTTTTCTAGTATGATACTAATACTAAAAATCTGGACATACCTATGTTCAGATTTATTATACTAGAATATGTCATATCCAGTCCTAGATTCGATTTTTTGGACCAAGGAAGTAGGTTTTAACCATTATAAGCTCGTTGGTAATTGGCAGATGAGTAACGCCAATTTTTGATGTAAGCTCTCACGAGCATCCTCAACCGACTCTACAGTCATACAACTGTAGTAGTTAACAATTATTTATTCAGAAAAAAACCAATTTCTAACCATATCTAAATACGTATTCACAAGTTTTTTTTCTAGGACAGAGCCACGAAGGGAGTATAGCTACAGAGAGGTGTTTAATAAACTATACAAGGTGCCACCAAGCACAATTTATTCGGGTGTTTGATTATTATCTAGATGAACCACGAAGCCTATCCCTATAAAAAAAAGGAAGGTGCATTTGGTCTGAGGTTGTCGCAGCCATGGCGCAAGAGGTCGCTTTTTGGCGTCTTGCCCATATTCATTGTACTGTGCCCTATCGTTTAGTGTTTTTTTTTTGTTTTTTTTTTTACGGAGGGAGTACATCCTGACCGCAAGTTGGTCCACTGTCAGCTACGGCACACCAGATCCCAGCCGCTCGTGTCAAAATTGCACCCGTGCGTCTAGGTGTCCGCGTGATACGGGGCCCCACGGTCCAGGCCACGACCGGGCAGGCTCCTCTCGGCCCGGCTGGCAACACACGTCTCGCTGCCACCCCTGGCCCACCATCCCGCAGGGCGGCAGCATCTCCTGACCCCACACTCCAGTCACCCGCCCCGCCCTAAAACCCACTGCGCCGGGGCCCACCCCGCCCCCGCCTCCCCGCCGCCGCACCACGCTGCTCCTACGCGTTCTTCGTCGAGACGGCGACGTGAGCTCTCCAAGCGCGCGCTCTCCTCCGCTATAAAACCAGGCGCCGCGTGGAAGCTTCTCTCCTCTTGCTAGCCCCACCCCCTCCTCCTCGTCGTCGTCGTCGTCGTGGTCTCTCCTGCTCCGGCGAGGCGACCCCACGGCCGCCAAGGCGCGGGTTAGCTGATTTGGTTTTGATTTGATCTGATTTGATCTGGGGCTGCTTGCTTCGCGGTGCAGCCCGTCGTCACGGTGGGTGGGGGGGGGGGAGCGCAATGGACGCAGAGACCGGCCCGGCCGCGCCGCAGGTAACTTCCCCCAACCCGTCTCCGGTGGTGGATCGGATTCTGCTCGATTTCGAGAAGGGGCTGTGAATTTTTTTCCCCATCTGTTCATTGTTGGGAGGAGTTGTTTTTTTTTTTTGGATAAGGCGATTGGGTGGGTTGTGTGTTGTGACTCCGCGAGTGGTTAGGACTCCGATGTGGTCGTCACGCCGAGGTGATAACGCGCGCGTCTCGATTTTGCTCGCCTTTTTACCGTCAGGAAGGTCTCGCGTTTGATTCCGAGAGGGTTCTCGTTCGATTTTGATTTCGCGATTTCAAGCGGGGTGCGGCGAGTTACTGTTTGCAATCGAATACGAGACGGTGCGGTCGTGCTGATCAATCCGGTGAACTTGTTTCGCTTAAATTCGCTGAAACTGAGAACCAGCTTGGTTTTAGAGCCATATGTAGTTGATGAATCAAGTCAACTGTGCTTTTGGTTGGTGTTTGGTTGGGGATGGGGTTGGCTAGTACATTAGTATTACACATTTTTGCTGCGTTGACGCATTGGCATCACATTTTTTTTATTGAGACGTGTACAGCTACCACTTTTAATCCCGACAATTCTAAATTTGCGTGATCTATAGTTGTTGGTTTTTCCCCTCGACAAAAGAGTAGTCTAATAAAAGTATGAGCTACCAATATCAAATTAATAATCTGTTTAATACATGCCCAGCTACCAATATCTGCTTTCTCTCTTGTTTTACATACTGGACTGTACTGATCGGTTCTCAGTAATAGTTACTATTCACAATCACAGGGTCGGCGTACTGATGATTGTGCTTTTGCAGGACCAATGGAAAAGTTATTGCAGAACTATCTCTCTGCTAGCATTTCAGAGCTTTGGTGTGGTCTATGGAGACTTGAGTACATCACCCCTGTACGTCTACAAAAGTGCATTTTCTGGGAGGCTGAATAATTACCGTGATGAGACAACCATATTTGGATTGTTTTCGCTGATATTTTGGACTTTGACACTTCTTCCGTTGCTGAAGTATGTAATAATTGTATTGAACGCAGATGATAATGGGGAAGGTGAGTAACTTCATAGTACTATATGCTGGGTTATCAGAAATTTAACAGAAACACATACGTTGTATTTTAACTTATGTTCTTCAACTCCCAAAAGTGCTTGAGTTTTGATCGTGCACATCTGCCTAAGCCGATCAGGAGTATATAGAGGATCATATTCTGTAACAACTCACATATGTCATCGTCAATAAATATGCTACTCCATTCTTTAACGAATTTATGCATTGTTCTGTCTAGTTAGTTTAAGAGTCATCTTTATCATGTTTTTTGATTGATTATAATTTTTGTTTATGTAGGTGGAACATTTGCTTTATACTCACTTCTCTGCAGGCATGCAAAGTTCAGCCTGCTTCCAAACCAGCAATCGGCAGACGAAGAGCTTTCAACGTACTATCAGCCTGGAGTTGGTGGCATTATTTCCTCTCCACTCAAAAGATTCCTGGAGAAGCACAGGAAGCTACGGACTTGTTTACTACTTTTTGTTCTGTTTGGCGCATGCATGGTGATAGGTGATGGTGTTTTCACACCTGCTATCTCTGGTATGCCTGGCATGTACATTAGATTAGCTTCGTCTTTCTTTTTTTTTTCAATTATTCAACGCATGCTTTTTCACCTGGATGGTTTTGCTAATAAATTCTCTTGTTGTGTCTGCTGCAGTCTTGTCAGCCATCTCTGGTTTAAAAGACCCTGGCCCAGGAGGAATACCAGATGGTATGCCTTAGCACTGTCTTTTCTACTGCTTATGAGCTGCTAAGAAATTTGCTCAACATATTCCCTAGCACCAGCATTTTCTAATCATTTCATTTTCTGTAGCAAGCTGTTTTAAGAAAGTAGTCCATCTAGTCTTGCTAATTTTCTAATCATTACACACTGTCGCAAATTGTTGGCTATTTGTAAGTTACCTGCTTTTTTTGCTAACTGTATGTCATAAGTTGAACTTCCTAAACTTTGGATCCGCTTTGGCCTTTGGCCTTATAAATCTCCCCTGGAAATAACATCCATACAAGATGCTTATTTGAATCAAAATACCCAGTTCTTATTTGAAGTTCATTAGTATCATCAAGCTGCTTTAAAGTTTTAAATCTGGATACCATATTAGGAGCATATTTGTCTGATCGAGTCATATAGTGAGAACTTAATTCTAACTGAATTTGCAGGCTACTACAGTTGATGTAGATTTAACCTGTTAGATCTCTCTCAATCTCTCTCTCATACAATTTTCTTTTAGGAGACCATACAAGATTTTTAGTGCAGTTACCTATTCCAGCAGCCATTACTAGGGGTTTCTTTCAGTGAACAGCATTCACTACCTTAACTAACTTGCTGTTGTGCAGGTTGGGTGGTGTTCATTGCATGTATTGTGCTTGTTGGCCTGTTTGCACTGCAACACCGAGGAACTCATAGGGTAGCATTTATGTTTGCGCCCATTGTTGTAGTATGGCTGTTGAGTATTGGTGTTATTGGGCTTTATAATATCATCCACTGGAACCACAGAATATTTCTTGCTCTTTCTCCACATTATGTTATAAAGTTCTTCAAGATGACAGGAAAAGATGGTTGGCTTTCTCTTGGAGGAGTACTTCTTGCTATAACAGGTGAATTTGAATAGCCCTTCTATGTGGCTCAAGCCATTTATCTTACAATTTTAGTGAATGGGTTTCCTAATAATTTCTGTGACTTCAGGTACTGAAGCTATGTTTGCTGATCTTGGCCACTTCACTGCTGCATCTATTAGGGTATGCTGCAAGTTGCAACATAAAATTCCCATTTTTTTTGGGGATGCATATTGCATCCTAAGTTATTAAGGTGGTATTTGTCATTCTATCGTTGTGACTCCAGCTCTTGTCCTGCTTGTAGTTGGCTTTTGTTGGTGCCATATATCCCTGTCTTGTGCTGCAATACATGGGGCAGGCTGCATTTCTTTCCAGAAACATGTCAGCTGTAGAAGATAGCTTTTACCAATCTGTACCAAGTAATCTTCATAACTCCAAGCATATTTTGGAATAATTTGTTTTGTATGTTGCCAAGAATTCTTGCTTCATATTGCATCATATTTGCAGGATCCCTGTTTTGGCCAGTGTTTGTCATTGCAACTCTTGCAGCGGTTGTGGGCAGCCAGTCTATCATATCTGCTACCTTTTCAATTGTTAAGCAGTGTCTTTCTTTGGGATGTTTTCCACGGGTTAAGGTCGTGCATACATCAAGGTGGATCCATGGTCAGATTTACATACCTGAGATTAATTGGATTCTGATGGTTCTTTGTCTTGCTGTGACACTTGGTTTCCGAGACACGACAGTTATTGGAAATGCTTACGGTAAGTTTGAACACTTCTTTATACTCTTAACTTTGATCAACTCAGATCTTCAATACTGCAGTAGCTAAGAAAACAGTATGGACTATAGGACTGCTTTAGGTTATAAATTCAAACAGTTTAGATCCCCTATTACCAGCATGCCATGTAAATTTGAATTTATATTCCAATGTTGAATAATTAAAAGGTTAAAGGAATGTGCATTATTAATTATAGTAGACAACAATTCTGTAATTCAGAATCACATTCATATAGCTACCTGGTTCCTCCTCATGGGGCATAATAGGTGCACCAGCTGTTATTTTTCTGAATAGGTCACTACTTAATAGTGACACTCTTCAACTTAATTTGGCGATGCATGCCAATGTATGCTTGCATCTTTTTGAACTAGACTAGTTTATTAGCTTTCTTGTTTTCTCCTGAGAGATGATAGCTCTCTTATCTGATT
The DNA here is from genome assembly GCF_034140825.1 of Oryza sativa Japonica Group. Lineage (NCBI taxonomy): Eukaryota > Viridiplantae > Streptophyta > Magnoliopsida > Poales > Poaceae > Oryza > Oryza sativa. The sequence goes on along the minus strand of NC_089041.1, from coordinate 28,541,466 downwards.
CTCAAAAAACAAAGGAGTTTCTCATGCTATATTTAGTATTATGTTACTCCTATTGCAACTCATTTGTCATTTCCTCTGCCGATTTCAGGTCTTGCGTGTATCGTTGTGATGTTTGTTACCACCTGGTTGATGGCATTGGTTATCATATTTGTGTGGCAAAAAAACATCCTGCTCGCCTTGTTATTTGTCGTGGCGTTTGGGTCAATCGAAGTGGTGTACCTGTCGGCAGCAGTCACTAAAGTTCCTCAGGGAGGATGGGCACCAATCGTATTTGCCTTCGTGTTCATGCTCGTCATGTACGTATGGCACTACGGCTCTCGGAGGAAGTACCTGTTTGATCTCCAGAACAAGGTCTCAATGAAATGGATCCTGACACTTGGTCCGAGCCTTGGGATCGTTCGGGTGCCTGGAATCGGTCTCATCTACACAGAGCTGGTCACCGGGGTGCCTTCCATCTTCTCGCACTTTGTCACCAACCTGCCTGCTTTCCATCAGGTTCTGGTCTTCGTTTGCGTCAAGTCCGTACCTGTGCCGTTCGTTCCAGAGGACGAACGGTACCTCATTGGACGGATCGGCCCCAGGGAATACCGTATGTACCGGTGCATCGTGAGGTATGGCTACAAAGATGTGCAGAAAGATGACGAGAACTTTGAGAACCACTTGGTGATGAGCATTGCCAAGTTCATCCAAATGGAAGCCGAGGAGGCAGCCTCCTCTGGGAGCTACGAATCTTCGGAAGGGAGGATGGCTGTCATACACACAGAGGACACAACCGGCACCGGTCTGGTGATGAGGGACTCCAATAACGAGGCTTCAGGCACGTCCCTGACAAGGAGCAGCAGGTCGGAGACGCTCCGGAGCCTCCAGTCCATCTACGAGCAGGAGTCCGGTAGTCTCAGCCGGCGTCGCAGAGTCCGTTTTGAGATTGCGGAGGAGGAGCGGATCGACCCCCAGGTGCGGGACGAGCTGGCTGATCTCCTGGACGCCAAGGAGGCCGGCGTGACTTACATCATCGGCCACTCCTACGTGAAGGCAAGGAAGAACTCCAACTTCCTCAAGACGTTCGCCATCGACTACGCTTACTCGTTCCTCCGCAAGAACTGCAGGGGTCCCGCGGTGGCGCTGCACATACCCCACATTAGCCTCGTCGAAGTCGGCATGATCTACTATGTCTAAATCGATTTTTCTGATCATGCTTGCCGTACTACCCAGTAATACTAGCTTTGTTTTGAGCTGAATCTTCTGTTGGTCATCCTCAACTGTGTACGTCATTTTGTTTGCTCTTTTATACATGTAATGTAGTTGCCGAGTTACCATGTGATGTAAAGATGCTGGCAGAACTAGCTTTAGCTGCTACCATCTGAACTCCGGGGCTTCGGTGATCTTGTGAATACATCCAGTTCAACTGTTAAAATGTTCAATGATAGCACATAACATGGCAATAAGTCTGAACATCTTTTGTCCTGGCATTATAAGTTTGGAGCATCTTTGTGATTTCTCGATCCGACGAGCTTTGTGTAATGCGTGCTACATTAATACTACTACATCAATTCTTAGCATGTCGTGGGATTGGGAAATGGATTCCCCTATTTCTGAATCTTGGATGAATTGTATTCATTGATCATGCTTTGCAGATTTTCTTCGGAGAATCTCGCACTATTTAGTCCTTGGTTAGTTCCCAATTTTTTCTTTAAACTTCTAACTTTTTCATCACATCAAAACTTTCCTACATACATAAACTTTCAACTTTTTTCTTTAAACTTACAATTTTAGTCAAACTTCCAATTTTGGTGTGGAACTAAACACACCCTTGGCCTGCATCATATGAATGTCTGAAGCACATGGAAATTATTAAAAGCCAAATTTTGAACTAGCTGTCCAAGTTTTGGATAAACTAGCCATATGAATGTTCTATCGTAGAAGCCAAAACAGTATGGAGTACAAAAATTCGTCAAAGTTTACGCGGAAGCGTGAATTTTTATACCCGGACCCACCTGTATGTCATACAGAAGTACTCCTCCCGTTTGAACTCAAAAAGTCAAAACACAACACACGCTCCGGTCCAGTCCGGTCCGACTCCGACCGCGCCCAAAGAAGGTCCAAGAGCCCAACTGAACCGGAGGAGTCGAGCCGCCGCCTTCCTCTTCGCACACCTCCACCGACCGCCGCCGATCGTGCGGTGCGGCCGGCGTCATGGCGGCGGCCGGCGACCTCACCGACGAGGAGCGCCGCGCGCTCCGGGGCAGCAAGTTCGCGCCGCTTCCAGCGCCTACTGCCCCTTCCCGCCCCCAGCCCAGGTGTCGTATCGTATCCGTCGCCCCCCTTTCCTTCTATTTTCCCTGACTCCAGATCCATTCGTAGCTTGGAGTTTGCTGATTCAAGCGATTCGTCTAGTGTCACTTGTGGGGAAAGCTAGATTCCCGCGTATAAGCGGCTACTTGATTAGTTCTATACCTTTTTCGTGAGCAGATTGATCGAGCTAAGCTAGGTGTGTTTCCTTGCGAATGCGGATTAGGGTTTGGTCGTTTTGCTGTTTGTGTGATTCAGAGGAAGGAATTGCGTGTAGTTGAAGTTCAAATTATTACGTTAGGAGTATCATTTATGTGCGTTTTTATAGGCTTGTTGATTGAACTGGGATTTTGAGTTGCTTTATAGCAATTTCTCACTGTTTAAGCAATTAAGCTAGGAGGTTTGCAATTCTGCGCCTTCTTTTCCCCAAGGTGCCTCTGGTGCCTGTTGCCTGCACATAAGCCAAAAATGACAAAGTAGACTTGTTATGAAAATATATGCACAACGGAGACACGAATTTTTACGTAGAAAACACTTACGGGGAAAAACCATGAGCGTCTATTGGCAATGATCACTATTGAGGAGTTGGTTACAAACGCAGGGGAATAACAATGGGACGTCACCCCTTCCCATGTGGCTTACAATATAGCATATATAGGAGATAAAAGATAAGACTCCTAATAGGGAAAGATTTCAAGTCCTCCTAGGAAACTAATCTGAATATATTGCTAGCAGAAATTTGGATCACATATTTGAAATCTGTATTGCTGAGATAGCGAAATACTATATGTTTGACAACTATCATGTTTGGATTATGGTATAGCTGTGTTTATACTATGAATTAATCAGTGCCTCTTGCATCTATGCTCGCTTTTGGAAGTAAAAAAGAGCGATGGTTCAAGTTCTGGTGGATTTTGCCTGAAACATAATATTAGGTTTAAACTATGGTAGATATCATAGCAGATAACTTGGAATATATTGTGTTATTGTTTTTCTCATGCACGAGTGACCAAGGAGTCTAGCTCTGTGGACTTTATTTTGTAGGCTTGCTCTATGTAAAGTATGATCTTCATGGGTTTTTGTTCTTTGTTATGCTCATGACATGACCCTGAAAGGCTCAAATACTGTACTCCTTTAAATAGGATGGCTCATCCTGGAGGACCACTAACTACAAACAAGGCTGCTGCTTTAGCAAAATTCCTTGAGAGAAAGCTTCAGCAGCCTGATGGGCTGGAATCTCTGAACCCAGACCTTGTCAAATTGGCTGTGAGAAATGCAAAAGAAACAATAAAGGCTAGCAAGGGTACGGATTTCTTATCATCTCACTGTCATATGTCTGGTACTCTGGTTCTTTGGAATGCATGTATTGCGTGTCCTATGTCATTATAGATTACATTATGTAATGATTTACGTAAACCAGTAATGGTGTGCATTTTAGTACAAATACTCATAAAACTATAAGAGCATGAAAATTAACCTTGTCTTACAGTTTATTTTCCCATTTCTTCTTCCGTAATTTGGAGCATTTGTTATTACATGACTGCTCGATATTTTTTTTCTATGATATGATGGATTGATGGTTAAGATAGAAAATGGCTCAAAGGTGGGCTGCACATCTGTCTTATATAGGAACATGAAACTTCAAACAATTTAAACCTTAATTAGTAAAAACGGTTATAAGACTTGATCATACATTTATTTTGTCCACCAGCTAATGCTAAGGTTGCTTGGTTTCTGCATTGTCTGCTAAGGTATTAGGATTGACCTACACCAGCGTTTTTCTCATTCCCAATGTTTGCCCATTATTAACTGTTTATGTGAACCAGTGAATTTGACCTACCATTTTATTCTGTCAATCTAGGTGAACCGTCAACTTCAGGAAGAATAGTACGGCACGTTTCATCATTCGGAGATTCTTCTGAGGTATATATGTTGATGATAACTTTCATATATAATTTGTTTATTTGATTTCCGCGCTTACAATTTCAAGACTATCAGGATTCTGATGATTCAAAAGATGGAGAAGAAACCAAGGGGGTCAAAAGAAAAAGGAAGAATAAGGCAAGTATATGAACATTCACTTGAGAATGTCTGTGAATTGTTTCAATTTTGCTGCTTTTATATACCATACGCCGAAAGTTTTTTGACATGTATCTGACAGTCATATCATATTGCTCAGAAGGATAAGAGTTTTCAAAACGGAGGAGAACAGAGCAAGAAAAAGAAGAAAAATAAAAAGAAAAATCTAAAGGTAATAATACTGTAATACCCTTTTACTAGTTTTCCTTCACAAGAAAGAGGAGAATCAGGAGACTAAGCTTCTGGGTTACTGTCATTGCATAGTCTACTTGGTAAAAATCAGGGTCTAAGTACTGCCTTCTTGGCTTACCAGATGGACATACTCCGTTCATAATAGCACAGCCACACATAGCTATACCGTGGAAAATAGTTTGAATATTTTTAGTTTTACATATTTTTGCTTGGTGGAAAATACTGATGAACGATTCTGGGATGCAGGCTGCTAAAGATTCCAAGTCCCAAAAAGCATCGAAGAAGAAAAAGTTGAAATCCCTATGATTCTTTAACTTCTCTGGTATTAGGGAGCTGAAGGCGTTGCTGTTGTCATTTTTCTTGATTTCACTTTTTTGTGAGTCCCATTTCTTGTAAGCATTGTAAGCACTTGCTCTTCCTGGCATTTTGACACTGGAAATCCCATTTGCGGGCTGCATGCCTGTCACATGATGACCGGAAGCCACATTTGTCGAGAGAGGCAAGACCTCAAGACTAGCACTTGTATACAATTTACAGTGAACAATACAAAACCTGTGAAATCCAGTGCTGCAAAACTGAATTATGGGTGCTGGCTTGCTGTTTCCTCACCTGGGGCATTGAACTCAGTCAAACACGAATTTCGTTGTATTCTATACGATTCTTCTTTCTTTTGGTTGTACGATGATGCTGATATGATGATTCAGCTTGAGATGTCGGGGGGAAAATGAAATGATGGTGTTATTCTGAACTGGATATTCTTCCATCTCTCAAACGATTGGCAAAACCTGTCTGGACCTTTGCTTGCAGAATTCCTGCTTGTTGTGTCTTTTCCTGGGATTATGAGATCCAGTGATTGGGCGAATGAATCTGGCATACAGGCTGGTTATTTCCCGAGGAGTCAACATTGTCTTAAAAACTCATCATACCTCCCTGTAGGCCGTCTTACTGTAGCTGTGCTACAGTAGCATGATCTCCCAAGCTTGTGGCCATCCTTGCCTTTTTGAGTGTCGAACTGCGATTGCATTGCACACTGCCACTGCCGTACGTCTCGAATCCTGGCAAAAAAAAAGGCCCAAAAGTTGGGCTCTGTTGCTGTAAAATGCCATCCTATGCTTTGTTCATACTTATTTAAATATTAGACTATTACATAATATTAGAAAATATCGTAGACTAACTTATAAAAAACACAAAAATAGAGCTTGACCACTATTGTTTTTTTACAGTACTGGTGCAGATACCAATCTTAGCCAAGCCAAATGCAATGGCATAGAAAGGATGCTAAATAATTTGGCAATGCCAATTTTTCTTATCTAAACCAAATGAGTGACGATTTTTGAATGCCATTTTTTTTGGGCAATGATCCAAAGAGGCCCAAAACACAGGAGAAAAAAATGTTGTCATATCTCAATATCTCATACTATACGGCTAGCACTAGCCCTAGTACTACTCCAATAGTACAGTATAGTACTAGTAGTCTACTACTAGTGTATATACTTCTTGTTGGTTTGGCCAGTTGGGGAGGAGGAGAAGTATGAGGAGATGTTACCATTTCCCCGGTGGAAAAGGCACAACCAAAGCAAACCAAACACAATCCTTGGTTACCATTTCGGGGGGCGCTGGCAGAGGCAGCTGACGCGTCGCCTCCTCTGCAGAACAAGTGAAGTTAGCCTCTCTCTCTCTCTCTCTCGTCTACGACCACACCATGCATCATCATCATCATCAGCAATGTGCTTACGTGAACAGTGCTCTACTCCTACACATATCATCCTATCCTTCTACCCCCGTTCCATCCATCTGTACTGTGTACATCATCTCGACTCTTCTTATCCTCTACACGCACGACACTTGGACTGCATGCCCGGTCGGTCAAGAGCTGAGCTAGCTATACCCATCACATGTATACATTTGACAGCTATATGTATATAGACTAGTGTGAGTGTGTGACACACTGGTAGTCGTCTACTAGTGAGTAGTGACTCGAGCTGCTTGCTATGCTATTGCTATCTAGCTACCTGTGTGTCATGCCTTTCACTCGCTCATGGCCGGGATTTACCTTTTCGTTTTGGAAATAAAAAAACCCTTCTCACCGGTTTACCCAAAAACTGATAAAATCGGGGATTTTCAATCAATGTACTACGGAAACTAGCCTAAAACTGATATGTAACCCTAAATTGACCGTGGGCAGTTTCACGAAAACCAAGCGGTTCTCGTGAAAACCGATCGTTTTTTGAAACCTGCTCATAGCTGTATCTTTAACACATGAAAAATGGTCAGAGACATTATGAAAATGATTATTGACCGGTCAAAATTTTTTCATATTTACCAATTTAACTATTTATTAACGACTGCAAAATGTCGTTGGAAAAGAAAAACAAAAATGCTATATGGGAGAAATGGAAAAGGTCAAAAACGATATGAAAACAATGCTCAGTTGGCCGATAATTTCTCCTTTTTAGAACAAGAATTTCTAGCTATCACCATTTCCATTCCTTATTATTGATGCTTTGTATGGTAACAAGAGAGAAAATTAAAAAATGTTGTAGCTAGGGTTGTTAAATGTTGTGTAAAAAAGAAAGAAAAGAAAACAGGTACTCCTACGTAGTAAGACACCAGAAGCAAGTCGTAGTTGAGTACAAAGCGAGAGGCGCGCCGGGGGAGAGTATGGCGCCGGCCGGTCGCGCGCGGCGGTGTGCATTGCGCCGGTGGTGCATACATAGCCCGCGCGCGGCGTGCGTGCGCAGGGCAGCTACCACAGCTAGCTAGCCGAACGATCGATCGATCGGCGCGGCGCGCGCGCAGACGCCGTCACGCACGCACGCACGGACGCGCACGCGCACGCGCGCGCCCACGTCCTGGGAGCGGCCGGCGCGGCGCGGCAGCCCAGAGCGCGCGCTATAGTAGCTAGCGTTGTCGGCGCCGTAGCCGGTGTACAAGTCTCTCGTGCGCGCCGCGGCCGTATGGCTCGGCTCTGTGGCTGTGGCTGGCTGGCGTCCCGCGGGGCAATGCGGCGGCGACACGTCGTCCCACGGGGAGGCCACTCTCACTCGCACGACCTACTGTTCCCTTGTACACGGCGTCGGCGTAGCCGTCTCCATTCTTTTTTACTGCCTCTACCTTATCATCTCACCAATCCCAATGGCATGCATATACTTTTTTTTTCTTTTACGAAACCATATGTTTTATGTTACAGTGTAAGTGTTTCAATGTTTTCTAAACGATCATATTTCCCGTCCTTAAGAATCTACGGGGAACAATGTAACACGAGGTATCAATATAATATAACCGTTGGTTTAGCAGGGGTATGATCGGGCTAACGAAAATGAGATACCGCTGCTAATCACTGCCCACTCAGCCAATAGCGACATCCTCTGTGCCACTCTCTTCTCCTCTGTTCCATCTACCGCATCAGGTCGTCCGTGCCGGCCGTCTGCGCCGCGCCGCCATCGCACATCGAGGTCACCACACTACAGTCGCATCGAGGCTACCACCGGGAATGTCCCCATCTAGGATTCGTGACCTTCATGCCCGTGCTCTCGCCACCATCTCTCGTTGCCCTTGCCTCTCGCCACCCCAGCCCTGCGATTTAGGGCTAGTTTCTCTCACTGCTCTTCCCCGGCGATTTTTTTCCTATCGTGAAAGAGAGAAGAAAGCGAAACACGAAAGAAAGTGATGCCGCACGTGAAAGTACAGACGTACCCTCTCACCCACGATACCGCTTCAATGAGGTACGGACGATTTTTGACCGTTGGATGATGCTAGATCAACGGTCACGATTTGCCATTTGGTACTGCACAACCTTAAGAACAGTAAAATACCTCTTTTAAAACTAGTTAAGTTAAACCAACAACATTAGTTAAGAAATCAACAAATAAAAATCCATACAAGAGTCCTTAAACTCAAATCCTTAGAAAACACATACCAAATTGTTTAGCAACTGATTAAGCTTCTAATCTTAGCAGTCGGTTAGCAGTTTGGAAAACATGCTAAAAGGAAAACATTGCCACTACTAGCTCACTACCGAACGGGGCTTTATAATAGAACTCCAAGACTCTGATCTCTAACATACATTTTTTGTCACCATCATTCTCCTTAAGCAACAACGACCAACACCGATGTCCCCTGAAAATCACTCATGGCATACACTTCTACCATGTATCTTACTTAAATCCAAAAAAACATATATATCTATTATATAGTATGTAGATATCTACCACACATCATATCTCCATTCTTCTACCTACATAGCCTTGCCCAGGCTGCTGCTGCAGGGTCCAGGGAGTGGTTGCTGCGTGCTCTGCCTCTGCCTCTGCATCCATGATCATCCTTGTAGGCAAAGCTCGCACAAGTGGCCTAGTAGCTGGGACTGGGAGAGACGAAGATGCATTTCATCTCTGTGTGTATAATTGCATGTGTAGACAGTAGTAGTGTGTAGAGTGTAGAGCCAGCCTATAGCAATGTATGGTCAGGAGCCCCCTTTTGCAAGGAGCTGTAGTCTCGTACTTGTCAGTTTTAGCTCCAACACATACACTCCTCTGTACTAGCTTCTTCTTCTTCTACTACTACTCTCAGTTTAGATATCATATGCTGCTTCACTGATCATCACCTGCCACCTGCCAATCCCAAGTAAACAAAAGAGTTAACAACAAGAAACCATGCATGCTTATGTTAATCATTGTTCAGTCAAATGCAGGACAATGCCATTGGGGATGATCAGACCAATCAACATGGATCATAGGAACTTGAAGAGTGGGAACAATCTTTCATTCGTTAGATCAGTGCCAAATCATCATCTTCAGTTGCGTAATTGCTTGTCATTTTTGGTGGTCGATATAAAATGGGACAAGTGTGCTGTAGTGCACTCTCCTCTTGGTACTTGGTCGCTTGTTTAATTAATAACTTAGTAATCAATCACATAGACAACAGCAACACTAACACTGTGAGATCGAACTGTTTGACCAGTACAATAACCTTGTCCAATCTGCGAGCTGAAGATTTGAACTTGATGCAGTACTAATTAATTGCCATCAATTATCTGAAAACTAGAAACAGAGTTTTCGTAGCAAGCACTGACAATTGTTAAGGTACCAATACAATTGGAATGATATCCACCAAAATATCTAATATATGGAAGTTTTTTGGAATTAGCATAGAATCAACAATTGAAAATCAGAGTTCAAATTCGAAATGATTAAAGTAAGCGTTCTATGTGGAGCTTTTGTTCTGTGAATTGTGAGTGCACCTTTTCACTACTAAACTCTGTCTGATCTCCTTTTATTCAAACCACAACTTGGTGAGACAAATGTGCATGCCCCAAGTGGTCTTTTTCTACCTTTCCCTTGATTATGTTTAGTGAACTGCCTTGCATACTTCTACAATTGCACATACACACACACACACACAAACACCCACACCCACACTGTCCTAGCATACATATTATTTTTTTGGGGTGTGTGTCTTTTCCACAAAACTTGTTGGTTCTATAAGGGAGGTCTAAAGTCAAAGTAGTGCAAAGGCCACCCCCAAAACCCGGGTGTGACCCTAAGGAATAGACAAGAACATGTGTCTTGTGTGCTGTGCTCGTTTCCATCATAATTATAATTATCAGTTTAATCTGGTCTCTCTGCAAATTAACTAACTTATGCATTTCTAGTACATCTTGTCAAGGCCATTGTGTGGAGCCTCCTTGCCCTTAGATTTCTCCTTTTTTCTCCCCATCTCCAGTTGAACACCACCTTCTCCTCCTCACACCTTTTCAGATGTCTAGCTAGGGCTTGACCTGACCCCATCTTGCAATGCAATATTTTCACAGGCCAACACATATATGCCAAATTCACACACAAGAGAGGGGTGTAGTAGGGGAAGTCAAGGTCATCAGATAAGATCTCTCTCTCTGCATGCACTCTACACATGTAGCTCTCCTCTCATTGTACTATACTTGCATTTGTAGGAAGCTAAGGCATTAGATGCAAGAATTGCCCCAAATGCAGCTCTCCATAAGAATCCAAATTCTCATTGTTCTCATGAGGGATGGAAGTCAAGGCTTTGTACACTCCAAGAAAAGCCTTTTCTAGATGCTCCAAAGTTAAACAAACAAGAGGAATTAACAGTGCTAATTTCACTCTGCATTATATATGCTTAATTAATCAATTGCAAACATTTTTTTCATAAGAAATAAAAAAATCAGCATATCCACTAGATTGATACTTCATCCGTTTCAGGTTCTAAGACCTATATGAATGTGTGCAATGCTAAAATGTCTTATAATTAACTTGAAACGAAGATAGTATAGATTATGTGATGTTCTCTATTTGAAGCCTTTTACAAGATGCTATTACACAACAGCTAATTAATTAATGTGGAGGAGAAATTAGACAGGTGGCCGGTGAAAAGTAGTATCCACCTCAGTTGTTGTTTTGCTTAAACCTCACATGGCACACACTTAACAGTCGGTCGAGTTGATGTTGCTATATACATTGGATGCATTACCACCTCGACGACGTCTTCAATTCGTCTCTCTCCGGTTTGGCTATAGCTCTAGCTCTCTCTCTTTCTTTTTGACTCCAAAAAGGCATCTATTAGGTTTATTAAAATGGCTCTAGAGAGACATGAAAGGGATAGTTCTCTTGTTTTGCTGATTTAATATCACTCCTTTCGATTTGTTCTCATTTGAACCTAACACCGGCACGCACATGCGCACTAATCTATAGAATGTCCATTGTGATTAAATTATCGGCAAGAATTCAATGGGAATTGTGAGGGATAATGATCGTTACAAGCATTTTATTTTAATTAATCTGTCTAGCTAGCTCATGCAAATGAACAAAGCAAAGCTTCACTAGAGAAAAGGAGTCAAAGAAGGGGAGACCCACTGGACCCTCACCTCATGTGAGTGTCACTCAAGGTTGCATGAATGGAACCAAAAGAAATATACCAAAAAAATTACACAGGGAATGCCATGAGAAAGAGTGCCCTTCTACACATTTCACACTGTTGTTCATCTAGTTTTGAGGGCAAGCTAACCACTCCATTTGAAAGCTTCTTAAGTGCTTATGCAATGAGGCAAATATAAGTATAGCTTTAAGGTTTTTTTTTGTTTGATCTTTTTAACTTGCATGCATGCATGTATTGCGCAAGCAAGCACATGGATACGAAGGAAAGCAAAGCCATATGGCCTGTAAAAAATGGGCATTATTGTGTGTAGTAGCATTTTGACATGTATCATAATATATAGCTATAGAAGTAGTATCTTGGAGCAAAGATTTCATTTTTTAAAATTTATTGGAGCACACAAATTACAATTGTTAAAAAGGTGGATGACTAGGTTACATATGTTCTCTTCTTTCCCTGATCCTTTTCCTAACCCAGTGGCAGGCATCTTTTCATTATCTGATTAGTTTGTAATACTGTCTAACTCAGGAGTGAATCATGACTCCATGCAAGCTTAAGGCAGAAATTATTAGAACTAGCTTAATTAAACCACAATTAGAATATATGTAGGACCAGCAAAATTTAAAGAGTTGCTTTGGCAGGGGCTTCTTGGTCACTAGCTTGATTAATGTGGCACTTTCAGATGCTGCCTGGTGTTGGACTGTATATGTTGTATGCCATACCCCCATATTATACCTATAGGATGATAACTTTGCATACATGTGTGGTAGAGAGCTAGCATGCATTGTCATCATAAATGAAGTGTATGAAAACTAAGGGGAGAACATTCCAACCATTCTTAATTTTGAAGCAACACACTCACACACAAACATTAGTAGCACACAACATTCCCCTCTACTGGTCCTAAGGTTAAATTAGGGCACACAAATCCAAACCTCACATTGGAAAACAAGATGAATACTTACAAACTAACCTTGATATGATGCAGCTATAGGTCTAGCTAACACAAGTGCAGTGCATGCATGCCACCCCTCTCTGCCATCTCATCCACAGTGACCTCTCTCTCCAAGACCCATTTAAATACCACCCTTGAATCCCTCCCATTTGAGCACTACACACAAGCTAAGCTTAGCTCGAGCTCATTCATATACCTTAGCTTAGCTAAAGCCTAGCTCACTCTCACTCTCACTCTTGCATTGCATTGCAATATTGCAATATTGCATTGGTCATGAACACTCGAGGCAGCGGCAGTAGCAGCAGCAGCAGCAGCAGCCAGGCCAGCCTGATGGCGTTCTCGGAGCCGCCGAAGCCGGCGAGCCAGCCGTCGCCGCCGTCGTCGCCGATGAGCGAGCGGCCGCCGTCGGGGCGCAGCAGGCGGCGCGCGCAGGAGCCAGGGAGGTTCCTCGGCGTGCGGCGGCGGCCGTGGGGGAGGTACGCTGCCGAGATACGCGACCCGACCACCAAGGAGCGGCACTGGCTGGGCACGTTCGACACGGCGCAGGAGGCGGCGCTGGCGTACGACCGCGCCGCGCTGTCCATGAAGGGCGCCCAGGCGCGCACCAACTTCGTCTACACCCACGCCGCCTACAACTACCCGCCGTTCCTCGCGCCGTTCCACGCGCCGCAGTACGCCGCTGCCGCCGCCGCGCCGTCCTCGGTGCAGTACGGCGGCGGCGTGGGCGCGGCGCCGCACATTGGCTCGTACGGTCACCACCACCACCACCACCACCACCACGGACATGGCGCGGCGTCGGGCGCGTCGTCGGTGGGCGAGTGCTCGACGATGCCGGTGATGGTCCCGGTTGATCCCCACCGCTCCAGCATGTCGTCGTCGCTGCTGGACATGGACAGGAACGGCCACGACTTCCTCTTCTCCGGCGCCGACGACAACTCCGGGTACCTGAGCAGCGTGGTGCCGGAGAGCTGCCTCCGGCCGAGGGGCGGCGGCGCCGCGGCCGATCATCAGGACATGCGGCGCTACTCCGACGCCGACGCCTACGGCATGATGGGGCTCCGGGAGGACGTCGACGACCTCGCGCAGATGGTCGCCGGCTTCTGGGGCGGCGGCGACGCGGCGGACCAGCTCGGCGCCTGCGGGTTCCCGGCGAGCGGCGGCGCCGCCGACATGGTCGCCTCGTCGCAGGGCTCCGACTCCTACTCTCCATTCAGCTTCCTCTCCCATTGATCGAGTTGCACCGGGCATTGCATGGCTAATCACGCACTTTGCCTCTGAGCGATCATGCATATATCATTTCCTGTCTACCATGATCAGATCGAGTTGATCTTGATCAATCTGCGTTTGATCGATCGAGCAAGAGATCGAGTAGTATAGCAGCAGCAGCAGCAGCAGCTAGCAGTAGATCGAACAAGAAGAGTGGCTTGGCGCCATTTCTAGTTAATTAAGTAGAGCTTCTTCAAATATGTACTTAGGCAGATGATCTCTCTCTCTCTCTCTCTCTCTCTCTCTCTCTCTCTCTCTCTTCTATATTAGCATTAGTACCTACTTAGCCATCATATTCATGCATGCATGCATGATATATTGCATGGCACAGCTTGTTAATTTCTTCTAGCATCTTAATCAATTAATCCATGACCTGGTTCAAAATGTCCAATTCGATTTTACATTTTACAACTAACCTGCAATTAGATGACAAGAATGGCGCCGCGAGAAGTACACACATATGTAGTACTGACAATGGATTGAGAAATGGAGAAGAAAATTGAAGAAGATGAGGAACTGAACGACATGGGCAACAAGTACAGAAAAGCTGGGAAAAAGGAGGGAAGCAATTGACAGTTCAACGGAAAGCTCACACTGGACAAGTGTCAGCCAAGCAACCATTTCGTCAGGTACTTGATGCTGATTCTTGCGTACGTCAGGTTCAGAATTTCAGAAATTCAGATGATGACTGACAGTGTCCGAAATGCTCTCTACGCAAGTGCAGGGGTTGATCAAATCCCTGTAGCTTGTTTTGATGTTGGATCGATCCATCACTAGTACACTTCACTACTGTTTATAACTTCTTTTTTTTAATATGGATAAAATCACTATACTAGCGTAAGTACACAAGTACGTATAACAGTACCGTAGTAGTACTGGATTGACATTCGTATAAGCAAGTACGTAATCTAGGGATGCAAGTGCAACAGGTAATCTGTTTTATTTCCCGCTTATCATCACAATTCTAGTTTTTTCCTTCTAAATTTTGTACTCTTAAGTAGGAAACGAACCATTAAAGTCTTGTTTTTTTAATTTAATCCCTCACTCAAGAGAATCGAGATTTAATTTGAGGGGATTAATTCCGTACCTAATCCCCTATAATCTTTTTCTCATGGGAATATAATCAAACGAATAAGACCTAAGCAGATTTTCATATTGATAGCGGGATTGCTCATTTGCACTATAGTACAAGTACATATAACACGCAGGTGGTGGATAGGAGCCTACGATACATACCTGTGGATAAGATCGTTAAATACGTACTCCCTCAATTTCAAATTATAAGTTGTCTATTTTTTTTAAGTCTAATCAAGTTTTAAAAAATATATAAATTTTTGAACACAAACTAAACATATTATTAAAACATATTCTATGTCACATTTAATGAAACTAAATTGGTGTTATAAATTTTACTAAGTTTCTTTTTTTTATATATAAATTTGATCATACACAAATAAGTGTGACTAAGAAAAAAAAATCAAAACGCCTTATAATATGAAATTGAGGTAGCGCGTACTTGCTCTGGATTTGATGATGATGAGGAAGCTTCTGCTGCTCTGTTCGTGGCTGCATTGTTAATCAACTGAATCGCCTAGCCGAACAGAGACAAAGAGGATTTACGGTGGCGATCAGCTGTTAAAAAAAATTGTTAAGTAAAAAGGATCAGCGACGGCACACGATCGAATTAGGGCTGGATCGAAAGTCGTGTATACTTCAGAGTTGGTTGAGTTGATCCCAGTGTAGATTAAGGGTGTTTCTCACGACGGCCGAGGGTATGGAAATGGATTGTGCGGCGGCGAGCGAAGTTGGCCGGCGCCGAAGAAGAAGGGCTTTACTTCGGAGTCCGTGGGAACATTTGGCCCAACCCATGTCAGCCCAATTAAAACTAGCCGTACTTTCCGTGCTAATACACGGGCCATATTGTGGGAAGGAACGTAAGGCCCAGCCCATCTCGACCCACTTAAAACTAACCCCTTACTTGCCGTGCTAATGTAGGCCCGTATGGTGAGGTTTTCTTTTTCCCAGAAAATCACCTCCTCTCTATTTTTGACCATTTTCATAATTTGGGAATCAGTAATCCCTTTACATATGGCTCCATGCATTGGGTCGCTACTCGGTAGCGCAAATATTGGCCCTTATTTTGGACTAGAAGTTATGACAATATATGTAAATCAAGTTATGACAATATATGTAATCTGATTTTTTTATCACATTTAACCATTCGTTTTGTTAAGAAATATATGTAATTATCATTTATTTTATTGTGACTTGATTTATCATCAAATGTTCTTTAAGTATAACATAAATATTTTTATATTTATACAAAAAAAATTGAACAAGATGAATGATCAAATGCTGGTTAAAAAGTCAACGGTGTCATACATTAAAATATAGGGGGAGTAGTTTTTTTTTGCTCAAAAGAAACCTAGTACTTCTTTTTTTTTTTTTGAAACAAATAGTAGTCCTTCCATATATAATAACTGAATAATAACGTTATATATATTCAAGACCAATGAAAAGGACACATATTGTTGACCGAAAGCTTAATTTTGCACATGTTTTCGTTGCCTGCTATGGATAATGGATTCATCCAGACAGGATGATACATCTCAACTGAAGCATCAACTTAATCAATCAGCTACTCATTTTGCCTGTCATCTGGTGGGGCAGCATCACAGTATGCAATGGAGCGGCCTACACAAACCATATATAGCAACAATCAATGTAATTCTAACTTGCTAAAGTGAAAATATTATTTTGGTGCAAATAGGACTGGCACAAGAACAACAGATTTACCAGGGACATGGGCTAGTGTGCTCTTGCGAAGAGTAGTCATTTTGGTAACATAAGATGCTACTTTCTGCGTTAAATCATTAACCGTACTATGAAGAATCTGCAAGTCCAAATTGGATGGGGAAAAACATGGCGGTAGCTGAAGAACCACGCTCATCAAATCAGTGCTTACGGCGCAGCCTATTTATCTCCTGACTGCCTTGAAAACCACGAAAGAATCCCTCGAGCAGCTAGATAAGCAGCGCCGTCGCTTTCTATGGGCCGGCACGGGAGACATTACCGGAGGGAAATGTAAAGTCAACTGGACAAAGACGTGCTTGCCAACCAGTCAGGGAGGATTGGGAGTCCTAAATCTGGAGAAATTCACGAGGGCCTTGCAGCTACGATGGTTATGGCACGAATGGAAGGACCTGACCAAGCCATAGGTGGGACTGGAAACGCCCTGTGATGAAATTGACAGGAGTCTATTCGCCGCTTCAACAAAGATAACAATTGGAGATGGGAACACGACTCGCTTCTGGGACTCCGCCTGGATCGAGGGGCAAAGACCTAAAGACCTTATGCCGCTGGTCTACGCGATCTCTAAGAATAGAGGGAGATATCTTCGAAATGGAAAGGAGGACGACGCCTGGGTTTAGGATTTGGCTTTGGAATCCCACTCTCCTATTACAGTACACCTCGTCGAACAACTAGTCGCTTATGGGAAGCGGTCCGGAATGTTCACTTAGACACTGGAGAACCAGACCAGATTACCTGGAAATTCACAAGTAGTGGACGCTACACGGCCTCCTCGGCCTACCATGCGCAATGCCAAGGAACGCCGAGCACAAGCTTCAACTCCTTAATCTGGAAAGTCTGGGCACCAGGGAAATGTAAATTTCATGCTTGGCTCATCATCCAAAATAGAGTTTGGACCTTAGATCGACTTGCGACCAGGGGTTGGCAAAACAACGGATGTTGTCCTATGTGCCGCTGTGAGGCTGAGACGGCGCTGCACCTCGTTGCCACTTGTAGATACACTAAAAGGATGTGGGGCCTTGTTGCTGGATGGGTGGGATATCAGCAAATTGAGCCGGCTCAATGGGAGGAGGCACAATCAGTACAACAGTGGTGGGAGAACATCGCAAACACGCCAAATGTTCCGAAGAAAGGACTCCGATCACTCATCCTTCTAGTTGTATGGGAAATCTGGAAGGAGAGAAATCGGCGAATCTTTGACCACAAAGAGGTGGCAACGAGTTTCCTCTTGTCAAAAATCAAAGAAGAGGCTAGCCTTTGGGCTTTAGCAGGGGCTAAGCGGCTGCGCAAGTTAATCCCGCATTATGTATAGTGTATAGCTACAGCTCCTCGATTTTTTCCTGTTGCACCTAGGGGTTGTATTTTCTCCTGCCCTATTCAATGAAAAGACACTCTAGTGCTATTTTCCGTTCAAAAAAAAAAGAATCTGCAAGTCAAGCAGATACAAGATCAAAATTTTATCAACATCTGATCTGATCAAAATTTGATCAACATTATCGGAAAAGAAGGGGAGACTCTGTCCAGTGGCATACCTCAAGTGCTTCGGTTGTTGAAGCCTCCCTAAAGTTATTTATCAAACGTTTTATCTCCTGCTGATAGTAACGGTTAATTACCTCGACATCATGATTTGGACTGTAATCCGGTTGACTGCTACGAACAAAAGCCAAAGCATCTTCAAACAAGATATGGCTAACTGCAGCCAAACCTTGAAGAGCACAGAGGAATGAAAGAATGGTTGCTCTATCAACCTTCCTATGGTAAGTGTCCTCGGCAGTCTTAACAAAGGTCGATACATACATCCTGACGGTCTGCATGTTCAGAGAAATTTATAGTACGTTCCAAAATTATGTGATTTCAAGATTCGGTCAAAGAAGAGCATCCAAATAAAAGCATAACCGAGTTACCTGATCTACCGTATGCAGCGAAATTTCACTTGGCGTTTGAGCTCTCAAATGAGCTTCAGTCTGTTTTTCACAAGAGTGGAGAAGTTGGTTAAACAAAGTTCAGTAAAATTGCTAATGTTGGAAATTTGGTAATAATTCGGTATATTTTAATCCAAAATAACAAGATAATAAACATGATATTTACAATGGGATTTGATCCAGTGATAGTGGTGAATGTAATCAACATGAGCATGCTTAACGTTGAATAAGCATCAACAATCACATAATGACACAATGTTGATATTGCGATGAACATTAACAGTAAAACTTCTAATTGAAATAATGTAATAAGGTTATACCCCAAGAATGGTCCTCCGCTGGAGTTTGAGGCAGTATTGCCTCCGTTGGTGTTGACGGGAGTCTCCTTCTCCTTGTCTCCAGTGTTCGACATGTTGGTGAAGATGAAGTAGATGTTGACGAACAGTGAGTAGTCGCGCCTTGCGCTCCCCAAAAACCTGATCGCCCGCCCGTCTGTGCAAACGTCGCAGCAACGCGTGGTTTCGGAGGCCTACTCTCCCAACGGGTGTGCACACACTCGTCGAGATGGGATTACCGTAGCAGCAACAGCTTTGGAAAATGGATGAAAGTGTGTCTTCCTCTTTCGCGGGAGATCAAATCCATTCTCATTTTATAAGAGGAAATGGAAGATGAAGAGTAAGAGTCATGGAATAGGAAGAGGAATAGAGTAACTAATTCTCATCAATTAGCCATCAACCATCCTCCACTACACAACCATCACCAATGGAATAGCAAGAGGAATAGAGCAACTAATTGTCATCAACTAGCCATGAACCATCCTCCACTACACAACCATCAACCATCCATCAATTAAGACTAATTGATATAAGTTACCAATTCCTTAATCAAATGGATTAATTCTCAAAACTCTTCATCCCATTGATATCCCATAAAAGAATGAATTCACATAAATTCCTAGCATAACGAGCCTTGGAATTTATTTAATTTAATTGATTTAAATGGATCAATTACCCAATTAAATCTAACAGCTAACATATTATATATTAAAAGATAGCATATTTACCATAATTCTAGAAGCCAACTCGATAGCATCTTTAGCTCTTAAGAGAAGAGTCATTGTTAACATCCTGCCTTGTCCATCCTACAGTACTCACCAAATAAAACATGATCAGCTTTTGCAACAGGCAAGACAAAAAGTTCATAGTAACATTACGACATAATCCTACAATTTTAAATTTCAGTAAAATTCACGGTGCTTATTATATATGGATGAAGTTTGCAACAAACTAATTTATATTTATATTATACTCCCTCCATAAAAAAAACCCAATCCTGTCCAAGTTCAAACCTAGGATTGGGTTTTTTTTTAGGACGGAGGGAGTACATTTGAAGTTATAGCACATAGCCACAATGTCAAGAGCTCACACATCCATCTCCAATGTCTTATATATGATATTTTATTTTGAAAGAAAGTTCGTAGTATTATTATTGAACTTGTTTATCTCGATTAAAACTTTTGATTTTGCACTAACGCAACTAACTTTTACGTTCATATTCACAAGTCCTAAAGTTGAAGGTTGAGGCGCTAAATTAAATTATATAACCGCTACGAAATTGCTTATTGCAGCATATTTCTGAAGATTAGAATTTTGTCTTGGAGTGGAAATGCCACTTCCAATGTTGTATTAGATATGCGCTGATAATTAAATGCATGTTTAATTCTGATTGTAGTGTTACTGAAACAGCTTCAATTCATAACCATCTCATAATTCCTTTGTATTACTACTATTAGCATTTTTTATTGAACCATGATGTGTTTATTCGAAGCCCCTATACATCTCCTTACACTGATTTCGTTTGTTGAGGTTCCGAACCCTCTACACACTCATTTTCCGTGCGCGCGCTTCTAAAACTGTAAAACAATATGGCTTTTACGAAAAAAATTATATAGAAAAATTGCTTTAAAAAATCACATTAATTCATATTTTAAAAGTTTTTAGCTAATACTTAAATAATTATACGCTAGTCTATCACTCTATTTCCCATGCGTGGGGATTAGTTCCTAACCCACGCTACAGAACACACACTTAGGAATTGCTAGAATCAACAAACATGTATCCTTTGACTATATAATGATTCTTCCTTTTGCTGATTGCCGCTACAAAAACCAATGGTCTAATCAAAATAATAGGTGGACACTGTTCACCTGTTTTAGTGCTAAACAAAATAAAAACCCCAGCATATTATGAACAGTACTGACCAAATAACTTATCTTCGCTGAATGTATCTCCGTCCAGTACCCTCTAATTTTGTTTATCTCATAATTGAATGGTGTATCGTCCTGCTTGCAAAACAAAAGGGGCATCAGAAACAATGAAATCAACAGTGCAACAGTTTTGACGTTACATTATATCAATAGCAAGCGAGGCAAGCCTTGCATTAGCTATATAATATTTAGCTAGCTTGCTCCTTTCAATTTGGTTTCTTGACATTACTACTGCTTCCGTTGTTGAACAATCTGGTGAAATTTTCTCTTTCATCACTTAGGTTTCTTGATTCCTGACATTACTAATGCATGCTTTCGTCGTTGTGTTTGTTTACCATTTGCACTAAATTCAGAAGATGTCTTTCACTAAATTGTCTTTGTTTAAATAATTCACTTGTCGTTAATTGAACTTAGATGATGTACTGTACGTGCTAGGCGTTTCTATTTGGGACAAATACTCTATATACAAATATACAAAATTTCGATTAGTCAACATTAACTACAATCCCGATGTGAGTGACTGGTTGCTGTTCTCTATTGGAGATAAAGCAATAGGCAGATGGTGAGTGGTGACAATGATTAGAACAATAGAGAGATGTGCTTCTGTACTCCGAAAAAAAAAAACTTGCACGAAAGTTAAAGCTAATCAGTGGCTGTGATTAAAAGGGAGATTAGCACTTAATTACCATTAGCGAGGGGTAATTTCGTCCAAATATTTTCGAGCCCATATCCAGCCCAGTCCGATCCCCACCCCCACCAGTCCACCACGGTGCCGCTCCTCAACCGCACCGCCGCGCCGATTTTCGCCTTGCCGCCGCTGCTCTGCCTTCTTCTTCCCCTTGCAACTCCGCCTTGCCGCCCGGTTCCCTCCCCACGCCGCTTCCTGCCTCCCTCCGCCACCGTCGGCACTGCCATCGCTCCTCCACAACCCGCGCGTCGGCGGCGCCGCCCAACCATTGTCACCTATTGCGAATGCCATTCTCTCGATTCTATTGAAAAGTGGCAGCGCTGAGACTGCATATCAGGTTTTCATGGTGCTTGTAAATATGAAGCTTGTGCCAGATGTGTATATGTACAACCAAATTTGCAAGTCGAGTTGCAGCAATAAGGCATTGACTCTGTTCTGTAACTTGAAGGCAAATCTTTGAGGAGACAAGTTAAGTCTGAAACTGAATTTACTGTCACTCAGGCCATACCTGCTCAGGTATCCTTTTAACTGAAGAAGAGGGCAGAGCAATGACGGCAAGGCGAAAATCGGCGCGGCGGTGCGGTTGAGGAGCGGCGCCGTGGTGGACTGGTAGAATGTAGGGATCGCTTCAGATGGACTGGGCTGGATATGGGCTCAAAAATCTTTGGACGAAATTACCCCTCGCTAATGATAATTAAGTGCTAATCTCCCTTTTAATCACAGCCGCTGATTAGCTTTAACTTTCGTGCAAGTTTTTTTTTTGCTGAGCACAGAAGCACATCCCTTAGAACAAACCATATTGTCCTTTTTGAGTGATCGACGAGCTCTTAATTCGGCCGCACACTGCTGGAGCTGGTCAATTACGTCTTGAAACTTACGATATTGCTGGTACGATGGAGACTAAAATAGAAGAAAAAACAATTAGGCCCCCTGTGATTTAAAGGAAATTTATAGGAATTTTAAAGGATTTTATTCCTATAGAAATTTTTCCTACGTAGCCATTTGAATCAAAGAAATGGATCTTATGGAATCCTATAAAATTCCTATAGATTGTCTAATGCCATGCAAGTTTTGGAGGAATTCTAACATGCGGTAAAACCTCTTAGAAACTTTCCTTTGAGTCTTTATCTCTCCTCTAATTCCTGTGTTTTTCCTGCGGTCCAATCAAATGATCATTACTGTGTTTTTCCTATGTTTTGCAATCCTCTGTTTTACACTTACATTCCTATCAAAATCCCGCGTTTTTCCTATTCCTATGTTTTCTCATTACTAAGGGCCCTTTTGAATCGCAGGGTAGAAAAAACAGAGGAATAGGAAAACACAGGATTTTGACAAACAAAGGATTGAAAAACACAGGAAAAATATAGGAATGGTCGTTTGATTAGAGCGCAGGAAAAACGCAGGAATCGGATGAGAGAGATAGACTCAAAGGAAATTTTCCAAGAGGTTGGAGCTCTTGCCAAATTTCCTCCAAAATCCACATGCAATGTGCCATTCCATAGGAATTTTATAGGATTTGGAAAACTTCAATCCTTTGAATCAAAGGGCCAAATAGGAAAATTTCGTATAGGATTTGAATCCTACGAAATTCCTAAATAAATCATTTATTCAAAGGGGCCCTAAGATTCAAAGGGGCCCTTAATGTGCTGTCAATTTAGATCTAATCTAATTACTAATGACAGATTAAGGAAGCGGTTAGTTTTGATATATATACCTGATGGGGATCACCACCCTCCTCTAGGCCGGGCTCGCCGGCTGGCTCATCGGCGGCGCCCTTCTTCTTCTTCTTGCAGCGAACGACGACGGCGTGGCGCGGGCGGTCCATGCGCGCCGCCGCCTGCGCCTGGAGAGGCCGTCGCGACGGCGAAGTGGGTAGAGGAGCCACACGGTTCCATCTACAAGCAAGCAGTCGAGGAGCCGCCGCCGCAACGTGTGCGGCCATGATCATCGCTTCAAGGTACTCCTGCTCTTTGTTTTCCTTTTGGTACTTTCCTTCCTCGTCCCATAATATAAGGAGATTTTTTATGGTCTAACGGTACCGTGCGGTACCAAATCCTGGCCGTTGGATCTGGCCCGATCCAATAGCTGGTAGTGTTTGGTACCGCGAGGTATCAAATATGTCCATGTTGCAGTACCTCGCGTAGACGAGAGGTGGGAGGGCAAAAATATACCTTCAAGTGTAATAGATGGGAGGAATATACGGGCCACAGGTGGAATTTCTCACACTTTCCATCCTTTTCTGCGCTGCCGCCGCGTTTCTCTCCCCCCTCCCCCCGGCGCCGCCGTGTTCCTCCTCCGGCGAGATCGATTGTGGCACAACTTCGTGGTCCTCCGCCAACCGCCGCCTGGATCGACGCCATCAACGCCGCCGCTGCCTGGACGTCAACTCCGCCGTCACCTCCTGGACATCAACTCCGCCACCATCGGGAACGATAACTTGGACGCTGCCGCCACCGAGAATGACGACTCGAACGCCGCATCCACCCTTGCTCATCTTTTCTCTCCCGATCCTACCCATTGTAGGATCAAGGAGGCCGACTAGAGGGGGGGTGAATAGGCGATTTTAAAACTTAATGGCACTTAAACAAAACTAACCTAAGTTGCTAGGCAAGGTAAAGTGCAAGGTTAACTAAGCAACTAAGTTAAGTTTTGCAAACCTAGGTGATATGGGCTCAAATATGTCTCTATGAATGTAAATAGCAAAAATGTAAATGCAACAAATAAATGAGACAAGAGACAAGGAATTTTTCACCGAGGTTCGGAAACTCGCCGGTTTCCTAATCCCCGTTGAGGCGAGCCCAACTCCACCGCTCAACCACGAAGCCACCGCACGCCCCCTTCGTCAAGGGGTGGGCAAGGCGGGAGCCGGCCCACGGAGAGGACTACCCAAGCCTCGATCACTCGGGGTAGTTCTTCCTTCACTCTGAAGGTGGTGAACTCCAAACCACTCACAAACGGCGCCAGGCCTCCTCCACAATCTCCTCGGAGAGGTCACCGGGCAACACCTATACAAGCTGTCTAGGAGGCGGCAACCTCCAAGAGTAACAAGTCTAGGATGCTTGCCGAGGATGATCAAGTGCCATACTAGCTAAAACAATAAAGCAATGCACTTGGATTGGCTTAACTCACTCTCTAACACCTCACTAGATAAGCTAAGTGCACAAGGGTGTGAGAGCTCTTGCAAGGGTTCAAGATAATGCAATGGAGTGCCAAAACCTTGCCCTTGCTGCTGGGGAGTGGGTATATATACCCCCAACCACCAAAACTAGCCGTTGGAGTCGAAATCCCCAACTCTGTGCTCTGCCGGTCAGACCGCCATAGAGTGGCCGGTCAGACCGGACTACTTTGTAACGGCTAGAAAACTAGCCGTTACAGGGCAATCATTGAGCCCACTCAACCTGGCTGGTCTGACCGCAGTGTAGTAGCCGGTCAGACCGCCATCGGCTCGGTCTGACCGGTTGTGGCTCTGGCGACTCTGTATCGCCACCAAAAACCAGACCAGTACAACAGACCAGTGGGGCCGGTCAGACAAGCCTTATCATGCCGGTCAGACCGGCTAACAGGCCCGGTCAGACCGGCCTAAGGCCCATGGTCAGACCGCAGGTCACTTTTCAGCTTAACCGACCGTTAGTAAAACGGTGATATCTCTTGACTCGGGTCTCGGAATTTGGCGTTCTTGGACTCTATGGAAAGATTATTCAAAGGGCCATCCAACCCATGAAAAAAACCATCCAAGAAACACAACTTAAGTCAAGGATAAAGGGCTCACACTCCAAAGGACATCCACCGGACATACCCACAAGATGTCACTCACTCCTATTGGACATGCCCACTTCTCTCTTGGTTTAGGACTTGAGAAAACTCATCACACTTGGCTAGACAAGCCCACCAAATACACCTACATGCATATGAACTAATATGGCACAAGATCATTCACAAGCTCGCTTCATAGACTCCTTTTGATAGTACGGCGCCTATCTAGCAAATCCGGTCTACACCAAACACCAAGACCGGGAAAAGACTAAGAAAACATTCTTAGCTACATTATACCTTTGCCTTGCGCCATCCATCTTGGGGTCAAGCTTGAGCCGAGATCAACACTTGTGACCATCCGGTTGAACCATGTTTATGCCGAGGTCTTGTCCATCCTTTGTCAAGACTTTATTCTCATCACAAGCTTGACTTCATTATTGCCAACATGACGATGTCCTTGGCTTGGTGACCACTAACCCATGGTGTCATTCATTAGCCTCATCGTAGTGGGACCTATTCCTTTTCACACATCAAAGGAGAACATTAGTCTCAACAAATCGGTTGCCATCCTTCACTTGATGACCAACCGGTTGCATATGAAAGATATGGATATGTTTGTTGAGTATTCATTAACATCACAAGTGTCATATACTCGTATGCAAGCTCAAGTGCAAATATCCAATATAAATAATAGGTGAACAACATGGATCTAGAACATGCACAATAAATGTATAGGATTTGCTCCCCCTAAATATATGCATACAAATAAATATACAAGAGATGCAAGTGTATGCATAATTAGAGAATGACCAATGGGGGTTTATCCTATACATATAGAGAAGGCATATGTAGTAATGATGTAGACCAACATAAAACATATACCTTCATGATCTCCATGTTCTCAATGTAAATGAGACTAAATAAGATAACATTCGAGTAAACATTAGTCTCACACTTATATATCAATAGCATGGAAATCATATATATGAACCTATCAAAAAGTAGGAGATAAGAAGTGGTACATATCGTTTTATCTCCATGCATTTCATCCTTGTCATGATTAAGGTCCATCACAAAAGAATGCATGTCTTCCACATCTTATTATCGGGAAATAACCTAGTAGACAACTTATGCAAAAGAGAGGTTAATCCCATAAACATCGGTTTATCATCTATCACCAAAGTAACAATTACACAAATTGTTTAATCCAAGATCTTTCAATCTTTTCTCTCTTTGGTGATGGATAATAACCCGATATAAACAATATAGAGATATGAGATGAAAAATGATTTCAAATCAAGATAGAAATCTTATAATAAACAAAATATAGAATAAACTCCCCCTCAAGATGTGCATACATATGGATATGAAGGAACGCATATGCACATAATCAATAAAGATCAAATAGGAAGCTCACGCTATATTTTGGATCCACAAGAGAGACCAAGTTAGAATATGGTGAAGTTTAATACATACCGCTCATCATTTTTACTTTCATATCCAAATGAGACTAGTCAAAGAAAGGCTCATAAAAATGATTAGTCTCATATAGTTAGATTTGTCATTAATCACCAAAACCAAATTAAGACACTTGAACTTACACCCATCACGGACTCGGCCGTGGCGAGCCTGCCCCTGTAGGCCTTGCTCTGAACCGCATCGAGCAACAGCACCTCCTTGGGCAGGAGGCGATGATGGCTCCTAGCGATGGCGCATGCGTGGTGGGCGGGGACGGGGCCATGTGCGGTGGCGAGCAGAGGGCGCCCAACGGCGCGTGGAGGTACACGCGGATGGGTGCCTAGGAGCGCTCTAGGGAGCTCCCGGAGGATGAGGGAATGGCTTGCGACCCTCTCCTTCCCCCAGGTGGTTGGATTTGCCGGCGAGGACGGCGGCGCCTAGTAGTGTGACGATAGGTGGAGGTGGCGGCAGCAATGGGGGAACGACTGACGGCAACGGGGGATGGCGGATGGCGGGGTAGCGCGGCAATGGCGCTGAGGTGAAGGAGACGGGGAGGGAATGGGGTAGGGTTTGAGTATTGTGGGGTGAGATTAGGATGTATTTTTAGAAAAACCCCTATGTTTTTTTACAACGCTACCCCTAGAAGCAAAATTTTCTCTTATTCACGTTTTATTTTTTTTGGAAGACGAGATGTTTTATGGATAAGTGATAACCGGATGTCTGTCGGTTTGAGGACGTATACAATATTTGGTGTAAACGTGAGGAGCTTTTTACAAAATAGCTAACCACGTACAATTTTTTTCGAGGATAAAAAAATTTCAAAAAAGAGAAAAACGGATCGGTTAGGTTAGGGCTGTTGTTAGCTGGATTGCATTTCTAACATAATCATGTGTTTATTCTACTTCTCTGTTATTCTATTCACGGTATTCAAAGGCCCTAATTAGTATAAAAATATGCTGCATTGATCAGGTGAAGGGCAGCAGGATTAGCACAACAACACTAGAAAGGAGCTAGATAGAGGAACATCATGCATTTGATGAATACAATTAGGCACGTACAGCCCACATAACCCGGTGGTGAAGGCGGAGATTTCATCATGCCTTAATTACAAAACGAACACTAAAACATTTGATGACTGTTGTGCCATGGGCCAATAGTCCGTACTATCTGCACTAAAATAACAAAAATTTCAGGCTACTATCTTAATCCCCCATGACTATCAGCTATCTCAAATTGTCGCCGAATCTGCAACCATTTTGCTCCGTGCGTTCTCTAGTGCCCTCTTCCGACGAGACACCATGAGTCCAATAATTGTCCCAGTAATCTGCGTTGCCCTCGCCATTACCCACACTGCAATCTGCCAAAGCACCAACAATAATAAAATGTTAATTAATTGTTAACCTATCGACGAAAAAAAACACAACGATAATAACAAATCCAAGTTGTACATTACATATATACATACCCTGCATATGTGTGGATCCAAGGCCTTGTCGATCTTGTGGACGAGCGTGTTCATCTCGGCCTGGAAGTCGTCGTACAAGGGCTTGACGTCGGAGTTGAAGGCGTACTCGGCGAGGCTATCCATGGGCGCCCTGTGGCTGACGGCTTCCAGGGCGTCGTCCAGCAAGACGTGGGTCACCGCCGCGAGGCCTCGCAGCGCTCGCAGGTACGACTCCACCGTCTTCTTGCTCACCTTCCGATCGTACGAGTCGTCCGCGGCCGCCATCACGATGTTCACGTACATCCTCACAGTCTGTTCATTATATACAAGAGTTAAAAAGAATCTTAGGTCCCGTTCTTTTCTCAAACTAAGAGTTAGATGAAGATTTTCGTGGCACGTTTTTTAAACTGCTAAACGGTGCGTTTCGTGCTAAAATTTTCTATATGAAAGTTGCTCTAAAATATCATATTAGTCTATTTTTCAAGTTTGTAATAATTAAAACTCAATCAATTATATGTTAATACCACCTCGTTTTGCATAAAAACTTAATCTTCATCTTCAGAAGAAAAGAACACCACCTAGTCAATTGATCATGACTAAACCTTGCTAGCTATATTAATCCTGCTTTTGCGATCATTTTAAGATATAATTAAAGTCGTTGACTTTTAGATGTATTTTATTATTCTTTTAAAAAAGATAATTATCAATTATTTTGTTGTAATTTGTTTCATGATTAAAGGGAATTTAAACATAATTTATATATACTTTTTATATCTACATAATTGTTTTGAATGGATGGTAATTCTTATGTTTAAAAGTTAACAATGTAATCTATTAAGAAATGGTGGAAGTAGCAACAAAACAAAAAAAAAATTCTAGAGTAGGAGCGTTACGTACCCTGTGGACTGTTTCTGTAGATGTTTCGTTTGGCGCAGCGAGATTGAGCTCCGCAGTATGCTGAAATTTTCGGAAAAAGCAATACGTTAATTAGAGTAAGAGTTGTGTTGCATAATCAAGAAGAATACTAGTACTAGTAATTAGTGAGAGGTACAGTAGAATATTTAATTAGATGGTTACTCTATTAACTTATTAAAGGAATAGAAAAAGAAATCTCCACGTTCGCACTCACGGCCTAGAAATTCCCATATTAATCGGAGAAAAATAAAAACATAGCCCACATAGAAATACAATTTAGAAATAGGTAAAATTCGGAATTAAAAAAATAGGAAATATTAGAAGAGGAGACTAGAGTCCATATAGAAATACAATGGAGAAACAATAGAAATTCGGAATTTAAAATAAGGAATATTAGAAGTAGAGTATAGATTCCATATAGAAATACAATTAAGAAAGAATAGAAATTCGGAATTAAAAATAAGGAATATTAGAAGTAGAGTATAGAGTCCATATAGAAATACAATTAAGAAACAATAGAAATTCGGAATTAAAAAATAAGGAATATTGGAAGAGGAGACTAGAGTCCATATAGAAATACAATTGAGAAACAATAGAAATTCGGAATTAAAAAATAAGGAATATTGGAAGAGGAGACTAGAGTCCATATAGAAATACAATTGAGAAACGATAGAAATTCGGAATTAAAAATAAGGAATATTAGAAGTAGAGTATAGAGTCCATATAGGAATTTAAAATTTAAAACTAACTAAAATTCAGAATAAATATAATAAAATTAAAAGTAGAGTTTAGGGTTCGTATAAAAATACAATTTACAAATAACTAAAATTCGGAATTTAAAAAAAAACATGAGAAGAAGAATCTAAAGTCAATACAGGAATATAATTTATAAGTAACTGAAATTCGAAATTAAAAATTAAAGAATATCGAAAGATGAGTTTAGAGTCTACATAAAAAAACAATTAGAAATAATAAAACTTCAAAGTTAAAAATAAATAATATTGGAAGAAGAGCCTAGAGTCTATATACAAATACAGATAACGAAAATTCGGAATTAAAATAAATATATTGAAAGACGAGTCTAGAGTTCATATAGGAATATAATTTACAAATAACTAAAATTTGATATTAAAAATAATTAGTAACTAACACGTATATAAAATACAATATGAATATTACACATTAGTAGTTTCGTAAAGTTAGTACAAAATTTAAAATTATGTTGTCATTTTAATATATTTAAATAATATGTTGAGAAGACATATATGTTATTATATGAGAGAAAATATAATGATGCTAGCCGCGCAATCTGTACGAACCACCATACTAGTTACCATGACACGAGAAGCCATGACGAGAGCATCCTTTGCTGCCAGGCATACCCCCGCCGACTTCTCCGTGGCCTCAGCGTACTGCATTTAATTAATTCCCACCAAAAGATCATCAAAATTACTGCACAATTAATTTATTGCTCATAACACATAGAAATTTAAAATGGTGAACTATTTATTGCACGTGTACATGTACTTACCAGACAACCATCATCTATGGAGATGATTTCACGGTAGTGCTTCAAGACTTTCTCCTTCTCCTCTTGCAGATAATCGGATGGTCGTCGCGGCGGCGCCGGCGGTGCGCCGCCGCCGTCGCCTTTCTGGCACTGCACCGCCGTCAGAGGCGGTCGGGCGGCCGTCGTTATCCTGCAGGACTGCGTCGTCGTCTTCAGTCTTGGGAGGCAGCAATTACGTTGGCTCGCCGCCGGCGAGATGGCCGGCGAGGTAAGCGGACTCCTCCTGATCGACAATGCCGTCGCCGGCGAACACGAAAAGAGACAGCTCTGCAGCGTGGTGGCCATGGCGATCGAGCAGATTGTTGGACACGATCGAGAACAATGTACTGTTCCAATTGCAGAAAGTGGCGATCAAGTAGCTTGTCGGCCACGATCGAAACAATGTACTGTTGCAATTGCAGACTCAGAGAGTTAGTGACTGATAGTAAGCTATTTATTATAACTCATCTAGCCAGATATATCCGACTCGGATTAGTAGTTTATGTCCAGTCGGCCGGAGTTCTTTTTGGAATCGGATTTATCGTTCCAACGCTGCTTGCTGAAATAGTCCGAATCGCCGCTAGCTTGTGATCCTATCCGACACATGCACATACGTACGTACGTACGCGTGAGGCGCAACAAAATCCATCCTGTACATCGCAATAACATGCATTTCGTGCGGTCGTTGTGTCGCTTCTAACTACCGGGCAAATATAATACTCCCTCCGTAATTTTTTTATAAATTTGACAATTCATCTTATTTAAAAAAATATATAATTATTATTTGTTTTATTGTGGCTTGATGTATCATCAAATATTTTTTAAGCATGACTTAATTCTTTTTATATTTGCTCAAAAAATTTAAATAAATTCGAAATGCAATCCAATAAAAAGTCGATATATTAGATGGGCTACGATTGTAGCAACTTAATTAGAATATTGGACTAGACTGAGAAAATCCTAATTAAGTTGATACAAGCGAAGTTGAAGAAACTTACTTCCTCACCGGAGATTAAACCGATCTAGCCTCGTTCGAAAACTAAGAACTCGCCGAAAAGGGTGGCAACACGTGAAAAATTGTATACAAAAGATACCTTATAAGGTCCGTGTAATATATATCCCTAATCTAGCTGAGTCCGATTCAAACATGATTCGACCGCCCAGAGATTTATCTCCTAAAAAGAAAACGAAAATTACGCACCGGCCTAAATATAACAATTATTATTTCCAAAACTAAACCTAAAACAACTCTAACTAGTTCAATCCACTTTCGAACTGAACCACCTTTCCTACGTCGTCAATCCCTCCTGTTGACTGTTGACAGTCGTTACAGACAAACTTCGATTGTCAATATAACTAAAATAATAGAGAATTAGCTATGCTTGCAATGCATATTTATTCCAGAATAATATAATTCCACTTGTACTTGGAGAATAATATGTTGTAGGAATTTATCAAATAAAATAAGGAGAAAATGAAGAAAAACTCACTCCTAAGCAATTTTATGGATAAGAGGGCCCACAAGTCAAGTGTAACCGTCTGTAAACCGCTTTAACTGCCACAACCGCCTAAAGGACCCACATAGCAAGCTTATGAATAAGAGGGCCCACAAGTCAGGTGTAACTGTCCGGAAACCACATTAACTGCCACAACCGCCTAGAGGACCCACATGTGAGTGACCCTGCCGATGCTGGAGGCCTGCTGGGCCGGCCTAGGTACCCTGGCTGCTACGGCTCAGCTCGGCGCTCCACGTGGACATCCAGGATCACTTCTCAACGACGGTTACAAGGGCAAAACTGACATTACGCATTAGGATAACCGTTATACCAGCCCTATAAAAGGAGGAGCTCATTCACTCTCTCAACACACTCAAGCAAGCTCAAATTAAGGCCCTATATGGCATGCTAGCACAACTGCATAGGGGACACCCACATAGCTAGCAAATAAAACATATCAGAAACGGACGAAAACTATCTCCACTAGAAAATTGAGGGGAACAAATTACTTTTGCATCGTAAGAGAGAGATAGTTGATGCATAATCTTTGAATTCGTAATGCTAGTATAAAGTGTTGAACAAGGTTCACTCAAACATCAAATCTTTTTGGAGATTTCGATGCAACGGCAATTGTCTTTCTTCGGTCGTATAAGCCATTAATAATCAATGTGAACATTTATACAATCTTGCTGAAGAAACTATTTCGTACATCATTTTAGAATACCTAAATCTCATCTACAAATATCTACTATCACAAAAGGTAGTACATAGCACTCCTGCATAATCCAACTTTCAAAGCATGTAGGCGAAGCTGTGTGATACATCACTATTCTGAAGGTAACACAAAATAGTATTCCTTTTATTTGGGCTGGGTGTAACTAGCTGTTGTGATGACTAGTAGTTTTTTTGTTGTCATAGTGCAGCATTTTATTGTAAGCATGTGCAAACATTTCAGTGAAAATCGCCTCTGCTGCGACACAGAACCATTGCTTGAGCCTTGATCTAGCCAAATTCAGGCCATCTGACAGAGTCATCTTTTGAGTTCATTGTCTTTGATGACCTGGTCTTACTAGGCTCATCTGTCCAAACCATTTCC
Source organism: Oryza sativa Japonica Group (assembly GCF_034140825.1). NCBI lineage: Eukaryota > Viridiplantae > Streptophyta > Magnoliopsida > Poales > Poaceae > Oryza > Oryza sativa. The sequence continues at coordinate 28,508,399 of NC_089041.1, read as the reverse complement.
ATCTGCAGAAATTATTAACTTAGAAATCTGATAATTTTATTTGTGTGATGACTGTCCAATGTTTTGTTTATGACATAGGAATATATACCTCACCAACAACTACCGTGTCTCCCTCTTTAACTCCACGTTTGATTAGAGTTTTGTTGACACCACATGCCTCTAAAGCATGCTGAAATCGTTTCAAGGATTCTGAATACCTGCATTTGGAAAGAGATCAGATATTACAATTACTTAATTAGTAATCTTAAAAGAGGTCAATTTAGATAAACGACCAGTAATGCAGTCTTAAAATCGCTTTCTGAGACTGATCTTCCAAAGTGTAACGAGTGAGCACTGTACAAAGAAACTACTTACTGCCAATTAGTCATCTGAACAAAACGTTCAATTCCAGCTCCAACAACGTTCCATGTATTCGTGCCCTTATCATGAAAAATCTCAAATTCGTTCATGGGAGCTCTCCTTTCCCTTTTTATTGCATCAGCCACATGATTCAGATTTTCAGGGCCATTCCATTCTGCAGAAACATGCAGTAGTAAGATAAACATCTTAAAACGCAAAAATGTTATGCGTAAGTGTTAACCACGATAATGTAAAACGAATGCTAGTAAGAACACTACTTTAGCATAGATGGTGAAAGTAGCACATATGCATTTAATCTAAAATTGCGAACAGCTATAGTCAGTTAAAGTGCACTTCCATGCTTGAGCACCAGTTAGGCAGTTATTAGCTACTAGTACACTATAATTTGACAGAAAAATTTAGGCTATAGAAATACCTTCGTCATCTTTCATTCTTTGCCTATCTTTCTGTAGAACCTTGTATGCAGCAAGAACAACATCCTCTGTTCCTTGCCTATTCATTGCACTGATGCAATAGGGCTCAATTCCTTCAGCCTGTAGCTTCTCCTGAAACTTATTCCATCTTTCCGATGCCTCTGGAAGATCCATCTTATTGTACACCACTATATAAGGTTTGTCAACCAATGATGGGCTAAATAGCTCCAGTTCTAAACGAACAGCCTCAAACTCATATTCAGGTTGTTCTCCTGAGCCGTCGACAACATGAACCTAAGACCCAAACCAGAAAAATAAACAATAACCAATAAATCGCACATACATTTCTAATATCATATATTCGAGGAGAAATAAGATAACCATGACATAAGAGATGTGGACTTAAAACATAGTAGATCCTAAAGAAAGGAGAGAAAGAGAGAAGGAACATACCAACACTGAACATCTCTCACTATGCCTTAAAAACTCATGCCCCAAGCCATATCCACGGTGAGCACCTTCCAGCAATCCAGGAAGGTCTGCGACTACCATTGTAGCATCAAAATCCAATGAGACCACTCCAAGATTTGGTAATAATGTCGTAAAAGGGTAATTGGCTATAGTTGGCTTTGCTGCACTAATAGCAGTCAGAAGGGTGCTCTTTCCAGCATTTGGGGCGCCTACAATCCCCACATCAGCAACCAGCTTCAGCTCCAAATCTATCCACCTAACAACCACCAATCATCCCAAAATGCAGCTAATGTAAGTCAAAGAAAGAAAACTTGTATATCAAGCAATACAATCTAAACCTGAACTAACATTTGTGTAAGCTAAATGGCTAATTTAACATGGGAAATCATGTCAAAAGCTCACTCCATAGCTAACTAAAAAAAAAAAGCATGAACAATCTTTTCAATGGAGTGAAGAAGAGAGCATACATTTCTGGACCTTTCTCCCCTTTCTCTGCAATCCTTGGCGCCTTATTTGTGCCGGACTTGAATGCGGCATTGCCGCGGCCGCCGCGGCCGCCGGGGAGAAGCAGCGCGCGCTGCCCGGGCCTCATCAGCTCGAGCAGCTCCACGTCGCCGGCGGCGGACCGCACCACCGTCCCCGGCGGCACCTTCACGACGACGTCGTCGCCCTTGGCTCCGGCCTGCTGCCTGCCCTGGCCGTGCGCGCCGCGGCCGGCGCGGAAGTGCACCGACTTGCGGAACGGCAGCAGCGAGTTCATGTCGCCGTCCACCTCCACGAACACGTTCCCGCCGCGGCCGCCGTCGCCGCCCGAGGGCCCTCCCAGCGGCACGTACTTCTCTCGCCGGAATGCCACCACGCCGTTCCCGCCGTCGCCGGCCTTGGCGTATATCTTCGCCGTGTCGAAGCACCGCATCACGGCGGGGACACCCTTCTCCTTCGTCTCCTCCTCCTCGTCGTCGTCGTAGTCCTCGAACACGTCGACTTCCTCGTCGTCGTCTGGGTGGAACACGACAACCTCGTCGTCGTCGTCGTCGTCGTCGTCATTGTCGTATTTGAGCTTTTCAAGCTCCGCAACTGCGATGGCGTCGCCTCGTGGACTCTGCTCGACAGCAGTAGCGACGAACTCCTCGTCGTCGCTGTAGCCGTCGTACTCTGGGTCGAACACCACGACGTCGTCGTCCTCGTCGTCCTCGTCGGGTAAGAAAGCCCGAGCTTCCCTGCCCTTTGCTCCCTCGAAGATGTCCAAGCGGCTGACAACCTGCTCCTCCTCCTCCTCCTCTACGTCGTCAAGGTGTTCGACCAATTGACGAGAAATGGCGCGACTCCTCAGGCCCTCCTGAGGGGCCACCCCCGCGTCGAAATGCCCAATGGTGAGGTCACCGCCGTCCGGCGAGTCCCGCAGAGGGAGCCGAGCAAACGTGGTGGCCCCACGGAGTCCGAGCTCCACCTCATCCTCCTCCTCCTCCTCATCCTCCTCGTCGTCGCCCAACCGCTCGCCATTCCGGCGAGTAAAAGTGGAAGCTCTGGGCTCGGGATTGGCGGTGGGGAAGCGGTCCAGCGTCACCTCCACGGACGCGGGGGCGTTGCGGAGCGGCAGCCTGGTGAAGGTGGTGGCGCCGCCGCCGCCAGCGGCGGACGACGACGCGGATGGGCGGGGAGGAGGGGATGGCTTGAGGGGCCTGGCTGAGCCTCGCTTGCTCCGGGAGCCCTTGGTGTTTCGGCGAGCCTCGGCGGAGAAGAGGCGGAAGGGGAAGGCGGCGGCGGCGGCGACGACGGCGACGGCCGGCGCCATTTCGTGGCTGTTTGAGCTGAGCGAGATTTTTCTTTTTTTTTTTCTTTTTTGGTTCTCCTTGAGCCGAGCGGATAAGATGAGTGGCGTGCGATCTGGACCGTCCATTTCCAGATCGTGCGGCAGGCGATGCGTCATCAGCTTGAGAGTTCCGTTCTTCTTGTGTCGACTGACACCTGTAGCAACAATAATGGTACGGTGAGAAAAAAAATCCAAATTGATAGTACTAGAAATTAATTGCAGAATCATCGTTTGGTTTACAATAAGCCATAAAACGACACATGAGCAACCAAAAATAAATTAGATTAAACTTTTATATACGTATAATTCACAGTTCAAAGGCTAATGTTAAAAGAAAAACAAACTGCAACATAAAAATCCTAAATTTAAGTTTTAAAATTTAAAATTCAGTTTTAGTGAAATTTGACACGGTAGTAAATCTTTATCTGAAGAGAAGTTTATCTGCTTTATCTGGGAGGGATGAAAGTTGAAAGGTAGGAGTACGTTTCAGTTGTGATTCTTATCAAGAGAGAGAGAGAGTCCAGTACACCACGCTATGGCGCCATGCTTAGCCTCGCCGAAATACATTACCGGGAGCAATGCTACACGTATTAAAATTTTCTTACTAGCAGATTAGATACACCAGAACAGAACAAAAACAGATTAGATATGGAGTCGCTGCCGTTTCGTTTCGTCGGTGCGTCAAGTGATTTCACGAGAATCTCTTGCCCTTCGGCCTATATAATGGTTTCACGCGCGATAGTCTCGTCCTAATCTAACGAAAAAGATAATGAAATAATAGTACTATATACCAGTATATCATTGGTCCATGGATAGGATAAATCCAAATAAAGTGACGTCACCCACCGCCGGAGTAGGGACGACAACTACCACCAGCCACATCGCCCTCCTTAAGCCCTCCTCCTCTCCTCCTCCTCCTCATCCCCCTCGCGATTACCTCTCCTCTCCTCTCCTCCCCCATTCATCGTCCCCCTCCGCCGCCGCCGCTGCAGGTATCCTCTCCTCGCAGATTGGAGATTTCTTGTGGATTTCGATTGATTTTTGTGTGGGCGATGGACTGACTCCACCTGGTTTGGATTAGTTTGGGAGTTCTTCAATCTTTGATCTTTTATTTATTTACTGTGCGCAATCAAATCGGAAACTTTCTGGCTGGTCTTTTATTTATTTCTCTCTCACTCGTCAATTCACTGTGGTTACTGATTTGTTTGCTGCTCTTCAGGCCCGCCGCTCCGCTGCTGGTCCTGCTGCTGCCATGATGGGGGCAAAGCTTTTGCTCTTACTGGTGGCCTCATCTCTATGTCTATCTGCTGCGGTAAGTGATCCTGACTAGTTAGTGATGTTTGATTTCTACGGTGGAAATGTGGTCTGGTTGTGGTTGTAATTCAGTTCTGTGTTGTGGTTGCAGATCGCTACGCAGCAAACCTGTCCGGCCGACCTCGATAGCAAGTGTGGTGATGCTGCTTCAGGGGATTGGGAAGGGGAGTTCTTCCCTGGCATCCCCAAGATCAAGTATGAGGTGAGGGAGGCCATGAAAGCTTACAGCTTTGATTAGATTATTGGATAAAGCTTGGAAATTTATATTATTGTATTGGACTATAACTGCTGTGACTCTTTGATTAGATTACTTGATAAAGCTTAGAAATTTTTAGATTGTTATATATTGGACTAAAACTGCTGTGACTTGTGAGCTAAGACTTTGTTGCACAATTGCACTGCAGGGTCCAAGCAGCAAGAACCCGCTTGCTTACAAGTGGTACAATGCTGAGGAAGTGATTCTTGGGAAGAAGATGAAGGTAGGGTTTATGAATTATGTCTTGTTGAACAGATCCTTTTATTCCCTTTTGCGTCATGGAATACATCTGAGTTTTGTATTTTATCTGCTTGCGTTTAGGATTGGATGCGGTTCAGCGTGGCCTTTTGGCATACGTTCCGTGGTACTGGAGGAGATCCTTTTGGTGCCCCTACAAAGTCTTGGCCTTGGGAGGATGGCACAAATTCGTTGGACATGGCTAAGAGAAGAAGTATGGCTATTACCTGGTTTCATGTTTAGGTTCAGTTCATTATGAATTTGCACGTTTGCTTAATCAACAACTTCTGTCTGAATTGTTATTGCAGTGAGAGCTCACTTTGAGTTCATGGAGAAGCTTGGAGTTGACAGGTGGTGCTTCCATGACAGGGATATTGCCCCTGATGGCAAAACACTCACGGTATGCCTTCATGCATAATAGTCTTATTATTTGTCTTCGAATGTGGTTTGAACTTGTGAAGCTCGAGGCTATAGCTATTTATCATGCCTACCCTTGGTTAACAGAGTAACTATTTTAATCATCTATTTAATTAAAACTATTTTAGATATTGGAAAAGCTCCAATCCTTTATATCTGAATATACCTTCAGAACAACACATAATATTTGGTCTTATGTACTTTTCAAGATGTGCTTTACTCCTGTGGAATATTTCTGTTAAATTTTTGGAATTTTATTTGGTCTTATTTACTTTTGAAGATGTGTTTTACTCCTGTGGAATATTTCTGTTAAATTTTTGGAATTTCTGGGTTTCTGTGTGATGTAGCTCTGGCCACCAGTGGAAGGTCTGGTATTTTATAAGCTTCTTGTTTCACATTGCAGGAAACAAATAAAAATTTGGATGAGATAGTTGAACTGGCAAAGAAACTCCAGGTTACATTTCTGCAACCTTAAAATTGTTAGCATTTTGTCGAAATGCATTGGTTCTGCTCTTTGCTCAGATATGATCTGAACTTCATGCAGGAGGAGACCAATATAAAACCACTGTGGGGGACTGCACAGCTTTTCATGCACCCGCGCTACATGCACGGTGCTGCTACTAGGTAGATCAGTTTTGCTGCATTTTGCATGTAAATTTGGAGTATGTTCTGAAGCTAATAGAAGCCTTCATTGGTACTGCAGCCCAGAGGTTAAAGTGTATGCTTATGGTGCTGCTCAAGTTAAGAAAGCTTTAGAGGTGGGTTATCTTTGAACTCTGAACATTGTGATAGGTTTTCCATAAGTCAATTCTTGATTTGGCTTTTACCACTTGAAGGTCACCCACTACCTAGGCGGTGAAAACTATGTTTTCTGGGGAGGAAGAGAGGGTTACCAAACTCTTCTTAATACTGACATGAAGAGAGAACTTGACCATTTGGTATGAGTCTTGACATATTGTTACTGTTCCTCTGTTTCTGTTACACTTACTACCACTCACTTTATCTCCATTTTGATTTATCATTTTGCCGTGTTGTCATCCAGGCTAGTTTTCTTCAAGCTGCAGTTGACTACAAGAAGAAGATTGGATTTAATGGTACTCACATGTCACTGCTATATCACATTTTTCCATGTATGACATGGATATAATACTGAATTTTGTTTTTATTTTTCAGGAACACTCTTGATAGAGCCTAAACCACAAGAACCCACAAAACACCAGTATGCTTATTAGTTTACATTAACAAAATGTCCACAGGATTAAACAATCCTAACCCTTGTTTGTCCTCTCCCAGGTACGATTGGGATGTTGCAACCACATTCTCTTTCCTACAGAAATATGGTCTAACAGGTACATATGTAGTTTGTTATTGGGTTTACAGTGATTTCGAAAGTTGAACTGTTATTTGGATTTCAGGAATTCATGTATTAACACCATTAGTGTTTTGAACAATTTTATTTACTGCTGTCTGTCTGGAGTTAACCGTGTATTGTGAAATAATCTAAAGTACATTCTTTTTCACCATATACAGGAGAATTCAAGATAAATGTTGAATGCAACCACGCTACTCTATCTGGACATAGGTTAGTTTCTTGCTTCCCTAACGTCATTCAAGGTAGCTTACAGTGGCAGTGTCATAACTCCATGGAAAATTTGCAGCTGCCACCATGAGCTTGAGACTGCAAGAATTAATGGTCTGCTTGGGAATATTGATGCCAACACTGGTGATCCCCAGATCGGTATGTGCGCATGCCTTTAGCTCCTGAAAGTCACATTATGCCTGAAATTCTTGTTTGATTTCGATTTGTGACATACATAGGATATAACATTTCAATGCTTATATATATGGACAGGTTGGGACACCGATCAGTTCCTTACAGATATTTCAGAGGCTACTTTGGTTATGTCAAGTGTGGTTAAGAATGTGAGTTGAATTAATAATATGTTGCCTTGATATATTCAGGTAATTATCAATATGATACTATTCATGAGTTGTAATGTTTTGATATGGTTGTAGGGTGGGCTTGCACCTGGTGGATTCAACTTTGATGCCAAATTGTTGGTTCCCGCTGACATTGTTTTTTTTTTTTGTGTGTGTGTAAATTGGTCTCTGATTCAACTGAATTTCAATTGACTTGGAATTCTATTATGTCAACAGGAGGAGGGAGAGTACTGATGTTGAGGACATGTTTCTGGCTCATATATCGGGAATGGACACCCTAGCCCGCGGCCTTCGGAATGTTGTCAAGCTGATCGAGGTAACTGGAACATTACAGCCTTCTAAAGTTTTTATTCAGGGATCTAGATGTAATCTTTTTATCTCTTTCTGCTGTTAGGATGGTTCCCTGGATGAGCTTGTTCGCAAGCGCTACCAGAGTTTTGATAGTGAGATCGGTGCCTTGATTGAGGTACAATGTTCAACTACTTTAGAGCTCTTGCTTTCTTACACTTGGATGATTGAATTGAAACAGTAACAATTGGCTCATGGTTTCAAATAGGCTGGGAAAGGAGACTTCGAGACACTAGAGAAGAAGGTTCTGGAGTGGGGTGAACCCATTGTTCCATCTGGCAAGCAGGTAACTGGAATTATAATATACGCATTTAACTTCATAGTATAATAGAAATATCTTTGGGTTGATGATTGCTCATTTTTAACTTTGCTTTCATGTGATTTCTCAATACAGGAACTGGCTGAGATTCTGTTCCAAGCTGCTCTATAGATGGTGCCGTGGTGCTGTTCATAGTTCTAGGAATAAAGCCTAGCACGCCTTTGGAAACGGAATGTGCATTCTATCATTGTCTACTACGAGCAATAATCTAGTTATAGTTTAGTTATTAGCCTTCCATGCAATGAACTTTTGTACACTACAGCATGGAACTTAAATAATGATGAGTTGTGCCTTTCTAAACTGAAATAAAAGAGTCGGTACCTTTATGAATTAAGCTCCACTGTTATGTCATGGAATCAAACTGAACCTCCTTGGAGCGTTTCTCCTGCTGCATTTCACATTGCATAACAGTTGCCGTCAATGTTTGTCAAAGTTTATCTGGTCATTTGCCCGTTCAAGGAGAACTCACTCGATTCTTACCAATGTAGTAGTTCCAGTATTGCATGACTGTTCTGCACATTGCTCTACACGATCTGCAGCTTCTGTTCCTGATCTGAGCATCAATGATTCAGTAAATCCCCTACCGTTCAATGAGAGCTCATTCGATTCTTTACCAATATCGAGTGCCTTGGCCCCCATAGACGACGTTCCAGTGGTGCATGGCTGGTTGCGCCTTGCTCTGTAAGAGCTGGAGCTTCTGGTCCTGTATTATGTAAAGGCAACCTAACCATCCATACTTCGGTAAAAATGTCAGAAAGATAACACGATTACACAAACAATCTGGAGCCTCTGGCCCTTGATCCCTATGACCTGACCATCCACAATTCAGTAAAATGATATCAGAAAGATAACACAAACAAGCCAACCGATTTTCTATCTCTGCCTGCCAAAATGAAACCAGTAAAATGATATCAGAAAGATAACACAAACAAGCCAACCGATTTTCTATCTCTGCCTGTCAAAATGAAACCGGACTTCCTAGAGAACTGTTGAATAACAACTATAATTAATTATTACCTTCTGAATAATGATATCAGAAAGATAACACAAACAAGCCAACCGATTTTCTATCTCTGCCTGCCAAAATGAAACCAGTAAAATGATATCAGAAAGATAACACAAACAAGCCAACCGATTTTCTATCTCTGCCTGTCAAAATGAAACCGGACTTCTTAGAGAACTGTTGAATAACAACTATAATTAATTATTACCTGCTGAATAATGATATCAGAAAACCGGACTTCCTAGAGAACTGCTGAATAACAACTATAATTAATTATTACCTGCTGAATAAAGCTGCGTGACGAGGAAGAGCATAGGGACATAGGGGGGGGGGGATGGTCCAGACTGAAGCACCAACAAACAGCGAAGGACTCTGTCCAAATTCCCTCGAGGATTTGCATTATTATACATTAAATTTCTTTGCTCAACACATGTTATACAATTGTACAATGTTACAACAAAATAAATACACTTGATTGTACATGTTACAAATTTACAGCATATACAGGGATATGAACAAAAAAAAAAGCAAATTCAGAAGAGTTCTGGACAACAGAAGGGATAATACCCAGCTTCTATTGCTGATTCTGAAACACCCCTCAACTCCCTTTGAATCTTTCTCCGCTCAAAGAACACTGGGCATGCAAGGGAAATGCACTTGATCCCACTTTCAACAATCCAATCTGCCCCTCCGCAGTGACCACATATCTGGGCAATGTTAACGAGTTTTACTGTCAGTTCATCTGAAACAGCTTATCTCAAGGCTATCTGCTCTATGAACAGTAAAGATAAAAAAATTGTGCAAGTCTGCAGCAGTTAAAATAGAGTAAGTATATTCCAAAAGAAAGTGGAGGAATTTCATTATTTCTGATGTTCAATTCTTGTGAGGTTGTTACACAGAAACTTCATGAATGAATCTATTAAGAACCAACATATATTGGTGTGCATAAAAGTGAGAACATAAATGAATTTTAGTTTTTCCTGCAATGATTTCATCCTCCCCGAATGTATGTGTAATCAGGTAAACAGTTATGTAAACAAAAGTTAAGATGCTATTATGTTTGTGGAACTAGGTAGGAGGGTATACCACAAGCATTTGTTTGGCACAATTATCAAAGAAATATGAACTTACAGCAGCAAGATGCTGAATTTCCCGCTCCAATTTGGAAGTTCTGCCAGCAACTATTGTGCCGACAACAGCTTCATTTCTCAAGCAGTTGTTGCAAAATGTGTCTGATCCTTGAATTATTTCACCACAAATTATACAGTGGCTTGACATATAGTAAGTATCTATCCTGCTTCCTTTGCCAACCCCTTTCTTATTCAATCCTAATCGGCTAAAGCTACCATGACCAGATGCTGACTGTCGTTTAGCAAGTGTTTCCCTTATTGGGCGAGGCATCTCATTAAACCACTTATTCAGGTCAGCACCAACGAGTCCAAAAACACGTTGCAATGCAGGGATTATCTGTTTGGTTATGTAATATAGTGCATTTAATCTATATGGAGATCCAACTTCTAGCAGGCCATAAGGATCAATAACCATATCTACAAGCCGAGCACCTGGTTCTCCATGGATTACAACATATGGCACTCTCTCCCCATAGCGAGGTTCTGCCCTAGGATCAGATAGAATTGCTTTTGTTGCAACAATTGCTGCGGGTGGCAGCGAGGAAGCCCTTGCACTATAAGTACCTAGGCGAACCTCCTTAGCAAAAACGAAATCTTGAATAGAAATTTTCCCTGATAGTATCCGTGTCCATTGACGCTCCAAATATGACCTAACCTGCAAGATAAAAGGCTATCAAGCCATAGCCTGACAGATGGCGGGAAGGCCAAATTTGACAATCCAAAGAAAGTAGTCCTTGCAAAGAGAAGATCAAGAAGCACGCCTTACTTTGGCTAAGTCTTGTTCTTCAAACATTATTCTAATAGATTGCTCTAAAATCTTTGCAACTGCTGGGCATGTATCTCTCCGCACTGTTTCAATTCCCTTTGCATCAAAGATGGGCTCTTTCTGTTCAGGACTCTCGTAGCTATACCCAACATATCTTTTTTTCGTAAGAAGAAAACATGGGTGATAGACTTTCTCAAACTTCAATGTGACTGGATCCGGATTCATTGCAGTTATTGAAGAGGCGATCTCCTTTCCTATTCGAAATGCTTCTTCCCTAGAGCGCCCTTTTAGAAGAACAAACATGCTATAGGAAACAGGTGGGTTTGTAAGTATGGCTACATAACGATTTGAAGATAGAAGATAAAGACACAAGTATACCTGTCAGTATCACCATATACAACTCTAGCTTTCCACAAAGGGTGCTGGTTAACGAATGATATAGCTGTTTCAAGTGTTCTACGGCCACACTGAACAATGCTGTCTGCAATCTCTGCACAGGGCATACGACCACTGAATCCAGCAGCTGTGTAACCATATGTTACATTAGCTATCAGCTTCAGAGCAAGTTGGCGTGCATTAAAAATCTGAAAAAAGAAGACTATTCATTTTGTAACATGATAAAGCCAGTAAAGGTTCTTTTACCCCAAAAGGAGGGACATGAAAGGGAAAGAAACATGATTGCTGTCTAAGCACAGTGCATTAAAATGAAAGAGCTTACTGCACTATATAGAATACACATATTAAATCAACTTCTAATAAGACGCTTTAATATTATATGGATAGAGGTCTTAAAAAATAGTTTAGAAGTGAATACCCGCTGCAGAACCTTCTGAGATGCAGACAGCTTTTTCATTGCTTTCTTCACCATAATTCTTGTTGATAGTATCTCTTCGAGAAGGCGAGGAAGCACACCTTTCCTGACCTGTAAAATGACATTAAAAATGTGTTCAAAAGGACAGTTCAGCATAAGACCTAACAAAACGAAGGGATGCTGTATATGCAGAAAAATGGAGGGCATCAAATCGCAGTTAAGTGCAACTCTAAGCAATACTTTCCAGAATACAGCTGATAATCCAGCTGATAGAACAAAAGGACAATCCCAATGTGGATAGGCTGGGATTTCGGTCCATCCAAATGAGACCTGATACAATTATCAACAATGATGCTAGGCATGTACTACAACAACTATAAAGAAAACCTGTAACCGTAATGCTTGGTAACAGTATAGCTCACCCAAGAAGAACATTACCTCAGGTTGCACGTACAGGACACCATTTGGAGTCAGCAGCAGCTGATTTTTCAGGTCAGCAATTTTCTGTGGATCTGCTGAATATGAGCTGACACCAAGTACACTTGACTTTGACGGGAAAACTTTACCCAAGCATGTGGAATAACATAAGTTATATGCTATTATCATGGAGGGATAAAGGGATTGAAAATCCAATACAACAACTGGGTCAGAGTAGAAAGCTGACTCTGGTTCCATTACAAGTGGCAAGCATTCCATGGCTGGCTGAGAAGCAACCTGCGAAGTTGCACATAAGAACACTTAAAATACTGGCATCAATATTTTATGCATTCATATTTAATTATTTTTTAGCAAAGAAAAAAAAAATCCAATTTTCTAACTTTATGTGAGTAACTAACCAGAAGATAAACAGATTTATAAAACAAGGAGCCCGACATGGAAATTAAATTTTCATGGTGCTTAAAAGAGCAGTCCCATCAAAATCTTAAAAGATGTCCTAATTATCTTTTTTTTCCTTGTTACACACAAAATGTAACTTCTTTGGATCCCTGCTGACCACAGAGCAAAATGGCCATCTTTGGCACAGAGATATCATGTAGTGATATACAAGCTTGTCACTTGCCAGTAGAATCCATAACACCATCTCTAGTACATGTTACATAATTTGTGGTAAATGCAAATGAGAAACTATATATCTGAAGCAGATAGAGAGATCTTAGCATGGTAAGGAGGGAGTGATTTCACCTGTTGATTTCCAGGGGAAATTGCAAGGTAGTTTTGTGTATGAACCAATCTCAAGAGCATAGATTCAACACGAAACTGAGAACCTCGAGAAAGAACAGAGAAGAAATCAATACCAAATACACGGGCAAGTTCAGATGTCCGGTTTACCTGCATGGTCAAGTAATATTTGTTGAGAAAAACTGGCTATAGAAGAACATTTAGCAGTAGCTTGTGCAAGAAATTTCAACAAAACCAACTCCATTTCTGTAATGATAAATCATGGCTAGGAGCTTGTTAAGGAGAAGTTGCAAAATTGATAAAAGATTTCAACTAAAATACAAAGAATCTCAAATAGCTCTATCTTGACGATGTACCAGCAAGATAAATGTGGGGATTCCATTTACCAGGTCAAGTTGATTTAATATTTCAAGGTTGAGAGAAGATCTCTTATTAACATATTCTATGCATCGATATCTTCCTCGTCCAGAACCTGTTGCAAACCATCGATTCAATATCTTAGTTGGTACTAATGGTACCTTCCTCCTCAAGACTTCATTAGCTACAGCCTCGAGGGAGTAATTATTAAGTTTAACTTCTGCACGCATGAGACGCCATAAGTTCAGTATGATTCGTCCATCAACATGTATACCACTAGCATGAGCATGACTCCAATTGTTTTCACTGGCATCATCAATAACATCATCAGCTGAAGATGCTCCAGGAAGCTCCTGACTAGATTCGTCCACTGGGTTCATAGGTGGATGTTTCATCTGATGCGGTGGTGTCCTTGAAATTCTTTTCAGTAAGCCTATACCCAGATGAGCAGCTCTTTCAGCAAGGAATCCTAAAGATCCTAACTGAATCTCCCATCCAACTATAATATCTGGATCAATTGAACATATTGCATTAATAAGATGGTTCAAAAGTTCCCTCTCTCCAGGAAATACATTTACGTCACAACCGGAAACTCCATCCAGGTTTCTGCAGTTACAAGAAAAAAAGGACACTAAAGACATCTCAATTGAACAAGCTAAACTCTTACAGCCCTCAAAAAAGAATCAAACAAGTTCCTTAGCTGAAAGCAAACAATTATGGTTACATGAGGGTGTAACTCTAAAACAGTGAAAGTGCATGTGGTTTACGATCGAAAAAATCCTAAACAAAAGAACCCAAAGTAGTATGGTGTTCTTGAAGTCCAGAAGCATAGGATATGGTCAGCACATATGATAGGCCCATCACATGGAAGCAACAAATGTGTTTCTGATGGCATTATATCAAATCCTTAACACTCATAAATAAGATAGTGATCCAAATCAGTGTACCCTCATCAAATATGACATCAGTTGCCACTGCCACTGTGGCAGTCACCACCATAGTCACTCAGTGTTCTTGCAAACCTCTCTTGTTGAACTAGGATTACGACTGACATACTAATGTACTGGATTTCACGTTTAACACAAGTACACAACTCTTCTGATTAGGACAGTTCAATTTCTTGAGATTCTGTAGACTTATTAAGAGATAGTGGTGTTGATTGACAAAAACAAAAATTAAGAAGGGACTGATTAGTGCCAAAACAAGATGAAATGGAAAAGTAAAACAACAAACAATTCCAAGATCGAGTGATTTCGCACAACCTCCTCCTGTGTGAACTGTCATTGTTTCCACGTATAAGCACATGAACTTCAATAGTATTGTCAGCATCATCCTCAACGGCCAGCGATACAGCATTGATGGCATCAAATCGTGGATCAGGACGCAGCTCTCCTCTGCTTTCTGTTATTACCTGTAGCTATGAAAGAAATGTTATGTGGTAATCCAACTTTGCATATTTCTTTTCACTGGATAGAGCAAGTCAAACTGGCATGATTAATAACCAAAAAAAAAAAAACTCCTACTGGTTGCAGACATAGATATTTCTAAAAAAGAAAAGTAAATTAGCACCTACATTGTATGAAGAGTGAACAAAAAGAAACATATACGTCGGGAACAAAAGAAAAAAGAATGTGGTACAACCTCTATGCTAATTATAGTCAGTTGCTGTCCGCCACCAATACTAGCAGGATCACAGAATCCAATTTGACTGAGAGGTGTAAGTTTATCCTTCTCATCTCCACCAGAGATCTGGGAAAAGTCATGCCAATCAGCCAGATTTTTAATTTCTTGGTTGGAAAGATCTGGTTCTATCATAACTGTATCATCAGGAAATGTCGTAATGCTATGCTCCAAAGCCATTTTAGATGCAGGAGAATCATCCATCAAAGCAGGACCTCCCATATATGGTGAAAGAGTAGAATTGTTTGCTCCTTCCTGATCAACAGACACTTTCTCGCCATAGTTGGAATGACCTAAAATAACAGAGAGTATGAGGACATCAATACATAGTTGTTAAATTGATTTGCACAGGAACTTACCTATACCAGAGACACTAACAGAACAAGATTGTTGGGTTAGCCACTGGCCCACGGCTACAGTGGATGGTGGCGAAAATGCATGTGTCAGCAAATATAAGGCTGATCCATCATTTTGGAAATGAGTTGGAACACCCAATGTATCCCATGAACTTCCCATGCGTTGAAATGATTCATTCTGCTTATTCTCTTCAGCGGTCTGATTAAAAAACGGAGGGATATCGGCAAATCCCAGTTTGGAAGCTGAAAAATAGCAGAACGAATGTGGATTAACAAAAAAAAAATACAATGTGCTTTAAATGATATTAAGTAAATAATGATACCAGAAAATCCAAGAAAGATTTAAGTTTTAACAGAATAGCATTGTACCTATAGTAAGGCAACATAATATGTCTTGTATTAAGTAGGACGGTCCCTAAAACCCATGCCATGCTAATATCCTACACTTCCTGAGTAGCTACACGCATATAACTAGTGTCATAAGTCATATTCCCCTAAAAAAATTTCATAACTATCAAGGAACTACAGATTTGGTAACCTATTTCACAGAACTACAGATTTCCGGCAATTTTGTTTCACTGAGACACATATGAGTATGACAACCCATAACTCCTATTTTCCTGCAAGGCTCTCAAAGGCACAAGATCCGCAGTGAGGAACTAAAACCAGGAAAAAGAAATGATGCTTTGAGACATGATAAACCAACATCTTTACTGAACCCTGATGAGTAATAGTGTGAATATCAACAGATAAAAATATAATTCATTATTGGTATAGGGTTACATGAATAATGGTCTTTTGCATACACGCAAATATTTCATGCTGGTATAATGGTTGGTAGTCCAAACTGTTCCAGAGGGGAAACAATAATGAGCTATGCAAATGGCAATGGACCTAAAAGCCTAATGCTAGAAAAACTGAAAGAAAACAATGAACATCTGTTACATAATCATACCGTAGGCACTAACACAATTATTTATATATTGGATGGGTAAAAACAACATCAAAGCTAATATCACACAAGCAACGACTATATGCATCAAATGAATTGCATTCACCATGATAAAATAAAGATCACTTATGGAACTTACATTGACCATGATAAAATAAATATCACTTGTGGAACTTACATTGAGGCAGCTCACTACCTGCTGAAGAGCCCTCCAAACATAATACTTCATTCTTCATTGGAGGCTTCCGTGCAAAGGTCATCTGCAAATATTCACTGCCAGAATAATACATTTCTGAATTTGAAAGGTCACTGGATATATCATGCAATTCTAGTCGCTCAGAATTCACAATTTCATTCTCTTTACGAACGATGTATGCTGCATCTCCAGAATTACCAACTTCTGATTGTTCAGACCGAAAAGATCTCCTCCTCCTCCTCATCAAATCTCTCACAGAATCACACAATGGGTCATGTTCACCTGTTGGACTAGAAGATCCCCTCTCAGTGTTATCTGGGTTAGCATGGGAGTTCTTTCCAGTTCCACTCATGAAAGAAGCACTTAGCACCTTCTCAGTAGGCATCGCACCACCTGAATGACCATCAGCATTCAAATCTGATCTCTTTTTAATGGAAAGTGGCAAAGAGCCCCAGAGAAGTTCATTTCCTCCACGCTTACTGGCTTTTGAACTACTTTGAGGAGATGAATAACTAGGCAATCCAGCCCTTTTCCTGTCGATTTTATACTTACCATCTTCTTGTGGAACTTCCTTGTTTTCATCAGATGACCCATCAATCTGCGGAATACTATTGCTCAGGGAACTACTCTCACCGAGCCTTACAGAACTGCGGTAGGACATTTGATCATTTGGTTGTTCTTCTCCAATCACAGGTCCAATTGAATCAAGAATATCCTGGCACTCCTGCTGAGAAGCACCATCAAAATCCAGCTGTGCAGACTCTAAGGCAACTGCAATGGACTTCTTGGAAAATAAAGGGCTAAGAATGGCTTCATTGACCAACTCATCATCAGTTGTTGGTTCTTCTGCAGCTTGTGAGGAGGCCAGCCAGCTTAGAAGGCCAAGAGCTTCAGCATCCACAAGCTACAAACGAAAAAATTACAGGAGATTAGAGGATCTGAATTAATCAAGAATAGGTAATAATTGCACCCAAATAGAAAAAAAAATATTATGCAATGCAGAAAGATGACATATACCTAATACCAGAATGGAAATCTCCAGCCAATCAAAGATCAGCATGTAAAATGATTGACAGGATCAGAGAATATGTCTATGGATCGTCATATCCTGAAGCATCTATCTGTGCCCTTTCAGACCCAGTGATATCTTCGTGCCACCATCTCAAGTGTGGCTATGTAATGGTTTTGTTTGATGTAATCAGGGTGTTCATCATGTATTTTATCAGTGACCAAGATTCAGCAACTAAACCATGCAGGTCTTCAGCTTGAAACTATTTTAAATACACTTTATGGTATAAAGGAAAATTGATTTAACCATATTTGTAATTGATACACCTCAAGTTAAATTACAAATGGACTCAATAGTAAGTACTTTGAGCAAAATTGCTTTTATTTGAAGCAAGTACTAACCAAATAACTAAGATATATGGTATATATATTACCTTTTCATGTTCTTCAAATAATTGAGATGATGTTCTTTGAGCAGCAGATGATGACACTGGGCACTGAGTGTTTCCCTCTTCCGATGGCTCTAAACACAGAACATTTGTGATCTGGTTCTCCTGTTGAGTGCCCGCAGAAATATCACTATCAATAATAGAACAGTAGTCATTCTGTGAAAATGTGATAGTCCCAATAATATCATTCAATGATTTTAAGCATTCTTCGAGCTTTTCAGATTCTTCCATGGTTGGAACTCTGTGATAGGACACTTCCTCCTTTGGACATAGCATAGAAAGGGCAGTCTCATATTTAATTCCATGAAGAAAACTTCTAAGAACAGAATCCCGCAAAGGTCTGCCCATATCAACAGGTTTTGCTTCCTCCAACAATCTTAAGTGCTCGAGTTCCTGAACAAAACAGATATTGCAGAGGTTAGGCAATTAGCACATTTTCTAGCATATATGCATATAGACAAAGCAGGAAAGATACCTCCCAAATTGATAAAAGTGACCGAACTATTTTGCTATCTGCTGTAGCTTGTGAAAGGGAAGTGTACATCTTATACTTTTCATTTAGGATGCCTAGACATGCCAATGAAATTGTTAGTGCAACACATAGATACACAATAAAAAAAAGCTGTTAGTGTCATTGTGCCATTGGACCTTCTATTCTCGAGTCAGCTTCAAGCATCAAAGAACTATGTCGATTAGTGACGTTCCAATTTGTTCCTTCCATGCAATGGGAAGTGGCTGAACTAGCCAGTATTAAAGAATGTGGTACTGTTGAAGATATCCAGATTGTCGGTTTTCTAATTGCGACATTATCCGGATGTACCTATCATTTTTAAGGAAAAGAGGCAGGATATATTAAGTAGAAGCAGTGGACCAAAGTATCAACCAACAAAGACTAATGGAAATAATACTTACCTTATGCCCTGATTCAGTGGAGCAGTCCACCTTGCTGTGAAGAGATGACTTTGGATGAAAATCATCTGGCAATGGAGGGCGGAACTTGAAGTCTGTAACATGTACATAGCCCATTCCATACAAGTTGTAGTCAATCTAAAATATAAGTTCAACAGAAATGGTCATCTCCAGCCGCTCAAATATCAATATACTACATACTCCCTCTGTCCACAAATATAAGGGCTTTGCCCGGATGTGACGTATCCTAGTACAACGAATCTGGACACTCTCTGTCCAGATTCGATGTATTAGGATGTGTCACATCCAACCAAAAACACTTATATTTGTGGACAGAGGGAGTATCATAAAAGCAAGACTGTGGTATTTATTATATTAAGACTCTATGATTGTGCGAAAGAGACAAAATGAAATATTGTAAAACAAAAAAGAAAGCATTGCTCTCACCAAAAAGTGAAGAAGATATGGAATGTGGGACTCATAAGGTTGGAATACTCTATTAAGAACAGCACCATCCTGAAACCAAGCAGCTCAAAATCAGGACCACAGGAAATAGTTTAAAATACTCCCATTTGAGAAGAATAAAGTGTATTTACAAGGAAGGTCACAAGATGAACTGCACAATTTCAAATTAAAACAGTGACAATCTGTATAAAGGACAGATTATATCCCAGATGGAATAACTGTTTAGTAGCCAAGTTTCAGGTTGCTTGGGAAAATGAATTTACAGCTTCAAATCATGAAAATAAAGCAACACGCATATGCAACAGTGAGAATCAATGCACTGCTGTAATATTATAATGTTATTGATATACTTTGATGTAAAACTATGAAAGAGAATGCCCAAATTGTAACTCGGAGACAGTGAAAAATAAACAATAACAATGAAAAAGGAATAGAGCGAGTAACAAAACAAAGTACCATTGCCAAAAAAGTAGTGAGATTAAAGAAACAAAAATCTAGAAGTAGGTATCACAGCTATATTCCTCCTGTCAGACATGTTTAGCTACTGGAAAATACTAGGGTCGTAAATTAAGCAGAAGGGGTCAACATACCAATAGATGGGCTGCAGCTCGAGAAACTTCATGAGGATAATATCTTCAGATTATATCAAGGCAATCAGTTGTACGGAGAAGTCTTATAGAAGGAAACAAAATACTGGCATGCATTTATTATAAAATCTCAAATCTATGTGTATGGCAAGCAACGCTTAAAGTACAGCATCAACTGATTTATATGCACCTAATATAATCTTTCAGGATGAACACAGATAGACAGAAATTGTGCAGCAAAAGAAACAGTGGATGCAATAACATAGTATCACAACTGAATAGAAATTGTTCCACAACTGAACTCAGTATCACTTCTTCCAAGTTTTCAGTAAATATTTTGTTTAGTTTTGATTTATAAATAAATATATGGAATATGTTCATGGAAAGACTAGGTGAGAAGGAAAGAACAAATAATCTAGAACTGGTTCAAACATCCATAGCAGCAAATATATTTTCTTAAAAAATAATTAAATTATGGATACAAATAAATCTTCACAAAAAGTTCCTCAGATGTATGATAGCCATACAACTTTTTTGCTCGAACAAGGGTACATCCATGCACATGCTTCTTTTTTGATGAGCTGCGAATCTGTAAGAAAAACGATGATATCAAAAAATACAACAGGGTATTCATACCATAAAAAAATAATTGGACTTCAAAATACCTGCAAAGCTTTCTCAAGATCACTCAATAGACCAGATATAAATGAATTACCTAGAGAAAGGGCACAAAAGAGTCAACAATTCATCCTTGTCATCAAGCGATGTTCTTGACATTAAAAGCAACAGTTAATCAGGGAGCATCAATACCAACATTTAAAGCAAATAACACATTTAGGCTATTTGGTTAGAAAAAGTAAGGCCTGTTTGATTTCTAGACACAGCTGCCCTTTTGGCCAGAATAAAATCTAAGAGATGCTCACCAAGGCACAGACACATACAAAGGATTCAGCATACTGTCTAAATTATCTAAATGTGTTGCAGATGCATACAAGGCCAAGCTTTGGACATATGAAGTAACCTTTCAAATCATAAATCAAGTTCATAAAAATTGCAATGGTGGATAAGAGGAATTAGTGTCTAAAAAGTTTGTGACATAGCAGTAAGACTCAGTTAGAAGATGAATAAATAAATAAATAAATAACAAGCAATTTAAAGTTTCTGGTGATGTACTAATGTGGATATGAAAATCATCAGAAAAAAAGTTTCAGGTAATGTGGATAGAAAATCATTGGTACAATTCCAAATAGAATAATCCATGTAACAAATTGCACAAGCAACAGTAATAGCATGTACATGATGCATTACAAAGAATGAATCACCTTTTTCGACGTTATGAAGAAGGTCCTCTTTGCAAGGTACATACAGAAATGGAAGGACCTAGATACAGAAAAGAAAAACAACTAGTTGGAACAACTAAGGATGAATGGAATAGTCTGAATAACTTTCTGGGGAAAAGCAAGATGAGAAAATCAAGTATATCTGTATTCATTCAACAACACAAATTCGAAATATGATAGAGCTAATCATCGTGTGTATATCCAAACTCAAAAGAAAAAATGATTGCACACAGTATTAAATATTGCATATAATACAAGCAAACATCAAATATATGGAGTAGAGAACTAAGGTTAAGCTCATCCAGGATAAGAGGACTTCAAAAGTGAAATTGGAGCTCCAAACTTCGAATTTGGTGCGCGTACAGTGAGGATAAGCACATTGACACATTTCCCTCCAAATTTTCAAATTTGAATCCAGACAGCAAAGGCCACGAGCATCAATTGTTGTACACGAATACTGTATAATACATGAGGAGGACTACTTGCTGCGGATGGCTACCAACCCGCAAACACAATTACACAAATGTGTTACAGCCTCACAGCGTCACTCACACTCACGCTCAAAGCATCAAACACACGCAGACTCGGTTGAAGTCTTGAATCAAAAATGACGAGCGAAATTAGCTAATTCCAAGTACGAATGAACAAACAAACAAAAAATCATCAGAGAAGCTGGTCATACGCACCCGATGGATGTGGAGGCAAGTCTTCTGCCCCGCGGGGGTGGAGCCGTAGATCCTGATCACCGGCACCTCCTCCACCTCTCCGCCTACATCCACACACACACACACACCCAAAACTCATCAGCCACTCGACATGCGCGCGGTACAGAGACGGAACAAAGGGGGGCGAGCCGGAGGTCGAGAGAGGCGGGTGGAGAAGAGAGGGGGGAAGGGAAATGCACCGTGGAAGTGGCTGTAGGAGAAGTCGAATCCGGGGAGGGGCGGCGCCATGTAGTAGTCGAGGGAGACGATCCGCACGCTGAGCACCGGGGAGGCGGTCCCCGGCGGCGAGGAGGAGGAGGCGGCGGCGGCCATGGTCGCCGCCGCACAAGGCCAAGGCGGGCCGCGGTTTTGCGCGAGTTGAATGGAGTCGAGGCGCTAGACAGGCCGGGCGGGCTGTGCGCGAGTTGCGGGGGATTTTATCCGTGGGCTATAAGTGGGCCGCGGCTCCTTGCGGTGGAAGCTTCCGCTTGGTTTGACTCGGTCAACAGGGTGAGGTGGCGTGGCCTACGTGAGCCTGCTGTGTGTTCAGAACACGATTCTTAGCTGTTGACGTTGAGTTTGAATTAGCATCGGTTTAGATTCCACCCTAAAATTTGAACACCTACGTAAAGTATTAAATATAGGCTAAAAAAAATAACTAGAGTAAAGTGCATTGGTGATCCTTAAACTTGTAGGATTGTGTCATATAAGTCCCTAAACTTTCAAAATGCATATTCAGGTACCAGAACTTGTCAAAGTGTATTATTTTGGTCCTAAATTGACACATCCCCTCTAGAATACTACGTGGCGCTGATGTGGCAATACCACATGGACGTGACGTGTACTTTTCTCTTTTTTTTCTTCTTTTCTTTTTCTTTTTCATTTTCTTTTCATTCTTCTTTTTTTCCATTTCTTCTGCACGGATCACAAAGAAAGAGAGAAAGAGAAGAAAGGGAAAAAGAGAAGAAAAAAGGAAAAAAAATTAAATTGATCCTATCTGTCAGTCAAAATAATACCACGTCATATCCGTGTGGCATGCCACATCAACGCCACGTAGCATCCTGAAGGGGTTGTGGCGATTTGAGACCTAGATGACACATTATGACAAGTTCTGGGACTTGGATATGCATTTTGAGAGTTTAGGGACCTAGATGACACACCTCTACAAGTTTAAGGATCGCCCGTACACTTTACTCAAATAACTAATTACTCCCTCCGTCCCATAATATTAAAACCTAGGACTGGATAGGACGTTTTATAGTACAACGAATCTGGACAGATGCATATCCAGATTCATTGAACTATGAAACATCCCATCCAGTCCTAGATTATAATATTATGGGACGGAGGGAGTACACAGATTGCAACTAATTTGCGAGACGAATATTTTAAACCTAATTGCTCTATGATTTGACAGCATGCGATTACAGTAAACATTTGCTAATGACGGAATAATTAGGCTTAATAAATTTATCTCACTGTTTACTGACAGATTCTATAATTAGTATTTTTATTAGTGCCCGAACACCCCATGCGACACCCTATATAATACCTGATGTGACACACCAAAACTTTACACCCCTGAATCTAAACACCCCCTTTACATCCTTAACCACAATGTTAGATATAGGCCCTATTTAGATCCCACTCCAAAATTTTTCACTATGTCACATCGAACGTTTGAACACCTGCATGAAGTATGAAATATAGGCTAAAAAAATAACTAATTGCACAAATTGCGACTAATTTGCTAGATGAATCTTTTAAGCCTAATTGCTGAATGATTTGACAATGTGGTATTACAGTAAATATTTGCTAATAATGAATTAATTAGGTTTAATAAATTTGTCTCGCCTAAAACGATGATATCAAAAAAGTTTGGGCCCATAAGGTCCCGTTTAGTTCCCAAAAGTTTTTCCCAAAAACATCACATCGATTTTTTAGATGTATGCATGGAGTATTAAATATAGATTAAAATAAAAACTAATTACACAGTTAAGGGGGAAATCGCAAGACGAATCTTTTGAGCGTAATTAATCCATGATTAGCCATAAGTGCTATAATAACCCACATGTGCTAATGACGGATGAATTATGCTCAAAAGGTTCGTCTCGCGGTTTTCATGCGAGTTATAAAATTAGTTTTTTCATTTGTGTTCGAAAACCCCTTTCAATATTCGGTCAAATATCCGATGTGACATCTAAAAATTTTCATTTCCCGAACTAAACGGCCCATTCTCCGGAAACGATGGGCCGACAATTCATGCCCTGACTTTACCCAAGTCCAAATCTCCCAGAGACGGTGATCACTCGTATCAGCAGCAGTCACCTGTGAGTGTGAGTGACCTGTCGCCGACGTTTTCCCCGGCCGCCGGCGACGAACACGCATGCTAACGCCTCTCCTCACGCCGCGTGCCAGCCCGGTCGCTGTGCCGTTTGCCCTGTGCCCTCGTGCCGTGCACGGCCACGTGTCCGGCCGCCTTTGCTACCACGTTGGCTTCTTGGGTTCTTCCCTGTGGCGTCCTGGATCATCAGGCTGCTATGACTCGACGAGTGATGTGATGCGAATTGCTCAATCACGTCTGGTCGTCTGGATTTTTAACAGGTTGTCTGAAACAGAGGTGGGTTTTTGTCACTTGTCTTATGCATGACGTTTAAAAATAATACTAAATTCTTTTAATAAAATTAGTAAGGTAAATTAATACTCCAATCGATCCAAAAATATAAGGGATTTTAAATAGATGTAACACTTCTACCGTTCAAAATATCTTATATTTTGAAACGGAGAAGATACATTATAATATATCACGTCATAAACATATAAGTTTGAATTCGATTTCATTTAGAGTCAAAATTATTATTCTTATTTCTGCTTATATATAAGTTGAATTTAAACATTCGAATACTATATCATATATCGATCCATCTTTTAAATATTCTTTTAGCAAAATATAAAAATAAGAAGACGTCGTCTCCAAAGACGAATAGACTTTCCAGTGGGAGCCTGGGAGGGCAGGAGGCAAACGACAACTCTTGGCATAATCACAGCACACAGGACCCCCCCAACACAGAAACTCAGCTAGTAATTGTCACTGGTGACATGTTAATTAGTCTGATAATACTATCATCATTACCGAGCTGTATTGTCCATGACAATAACGGAGACAGTTCCTCATCACACCCACAAAAAAAAAAGAAAAAGAAACACAACACAATAATGGGGACTGTTAGAAATCATGGCGTCGTGATTAGCAGGTAAGCTCCTCTGGACCTGTAGTGGGAAGGGAAGCAAACCACAGTTATCCAATAATAGAGAGGGGAAGCAAGCTGTTGTTGGTCAAAGGGGGCCTTGCCAGAGTGGCAGGAAACGGTCAAATGGACAGGTGGATGCACACCTAGCAGGCTAGCACAAAAGCCCATTTCATTCTCCGAAAGCAGCCATGAAACCTTGTCAGATTCTGATCATGAAATCCAGCCATTGATCTACTAGTATTTATTTATTTTAGAGAGAGTGGTATAAAGGCAAACATTTACATACACGAGCGTATACTTATCTCAATCACGCATACTTCTTCATCCATATAAGTACTTCCGAGAGACTGTACTGTTATATTTTAAAATCGAGCAAATCAATACATACGCCTTGTTATCAGCGAGTACGCTGTCTGCTATTGATTTTTTTCATGAAAAAGTCTACTATTGATTTTTATTATCGAGCCAATTATTGGTATAGATTATCTACTTGATTATATGGATAAATTAAATATTATGAGAAACATAATTGATAAATATTGTAAAATAAGTGGTCTATTAGATGAAAGTTTTCTTTTGCAAACCTTTTTTTCAAGTGTGGAGCAAATAATCCGCTTAAAATATAGAACATGATAGTTATAGATGATTTGTAATTGTAGTTACAAGTAACACATTAAACTATCTTGTTAAAGATTGTAAAAAAGATTTTCCAAATTATACTGTTCCACTAGTGGTACATGCATGCTTATGCACAGAAACCCTCATGATAATTAACATGAGACATGGCGTTCTTTTTTTCCCGTGCTAAAAAAAATCGTTTAACTGAAAAAGAATACATTTATACCAACCATAAAACAATAATGTCAGAATCCACACAAGCTTACCTTTGACCTTTGCATTTGCTATGCTATTTTAATGGTACCTTTGCAGATGTCTTGGCTCTTACATGAGTATATCTTAATTAAATATCGAGCTTATCAACAGTTCGGAACATAACATGCTTTGAGCCTTTGACCTTTCACACGTTTGCATGTG
Organism: Oryza sativa Japonica Group; assembly: GCF_034140825.1. Lineage (NCBI taxonomy): Eukaryota > Viridiplantae > Streptophyta > Magnoliopsida > Poales > Poaceae > Oryza > Oryza sativa. Next base: position 28,482,332 of record NC_089041.1, on the reverse strand, counting down.
TCCAGAAACATACTAATCATCTCAAGCTTTGAGTACATCATAAGCTTGCTTAATCAACCAGGCAGCCAGCTCATCTCTTCAGAATTAAAAAGTAGGAATAGTGAAAGAATAGTCTATAGTCCATATAGAAATATAATTTTAAAATAACTGAAATTTGAAATTAAAAATAATAACAAATGAAAGAAAAGTCAAGAGTCCTTGTAGAAATACAACTTAAAAATAACTAAAATTCAGGATTAAAAAGATAAGAAATATTAAAAGAAGAGTTCAGAGTTCATATAGAAATATATAAATAGTGAAACCTCGAAATAAAAAAAAATAAATATTAGAAGAAGAGTCTAGATTTCCTATAGGAATGTAATTACAATTCGGAATGAAAAAATAATTAATAAATATCATGTACATACAATAAAATATATGAATATTACACATTAGTTACTTGGGTTAAGTTAGTGCATAATTTAAAATTATATTGCTATTTTAGTATATTTTTATTAATAAAATGTGAATATATATATATATATATACTATTATGTGAGAAAAAAATAAAACGATGCTAGCCGCACAATTGCGCAGCCATAAGATCTGGTAATACAAAAGTAATATTATTAATAAATTTGCTATGAAAAATAGACTTTATATAGCCATATTTTCTGTTTTGTCATCAATATATGATTAGAAAAGAGTAACAAAAAAATGTGTGGTTTGGAGCTAAACACTTGAGCAGTTAAAACAGAAGAGAGGAAGTACTATCCACTTGCTTCACAACAGTACAACACAACACAACAACTGCCACCAACAAAATTTCAGTTGCTGAGCTATTAAAAACAACACTAAATTTTTGCCTCCCAATGAACAACTACACCAGCATCTTGGTTGCCCTTTTGTTTATGCCATCTTGAGCCTTGTGCCCTCGAGGCCTTGACTTCCTTCCCCTACCCCCACCCCCAACATCTCCCTGAATTTAGCTGCTTTCGCGGCACAGATCAGTGCGCAAGCCATAAAGATCGAGCCTTAGCTTCGAGCTGGAATTTATCGGCGGATCGGCTGGCATTTTTTCAGTTTGTGCGCGCGCCTCAAGCTCAAGAACCGGGAGAGAGATGAGCTGCTTCCCGTGCTCGGGGTCGTCGGGGAAGGGCGGGGTTGACGCCAAGAGCGTGGCGGCGCTCTCGCCGGGTCCGCGGCCCGCGGCGAGCGCGGCACCAGGTGAATCCCGCATCTTAGCCCCCCTCCGATTTCTCTTCGCAGGGTGTGGAAAGATTCGATTTCTTCTGGTGAATCCGCTTGCTGGCGTTGCCCCGGTCAGCTGTATGATTCTGTATCGGTTTCGCTGGTTGCGAATTTGCAGCGAGTGGCTCAGTGCGGTAGCTGCGCATTGGTGTGATCCATATTGGCTCGAATTCTCTCTTCGTTTGGGTTTAAAGGGTAACAGTGAGAAAAAAGAAGTCAATTTTGCATAGCGTTGATTGTTTATTATGCTTTCTTGCAAATTGGCGCTTTGGTCATTTGATTGTGGTAAATAATTCAAGGCTTTAGGTTTGTAAATGTTAGTCTGGTTGCTTGTTGAGATAGTGGGGTTGAAGGGGACGCAAAGCTACTTTCTTGGAAAGAAAATGTAATTGATTGTTCTCGTGAGAAGTGGAGTGAAAGGGAGAGGAAAATAAAATCTGAACTGAAGCTTGCAGCTATAATAATAATATTATTGCAACTTTCAGTCTCAGGCGACCAGGCAGTAATGTTTGATGTGTTGTTTACTCTTGTTGTCTCTAACTGATTCCTTCGCGTGGGTAATTGCTTGCTTCGACCTTGCTTGAATTACAGTCCACCCTTTGCATAGTTGTTGTAGTCTGAAGCGAGTACAGTAATTTAGTTGCCGTGTTGCTGCGCATGCAAGTATTATCATTCTCTCATGAGATCATTGAATTGAGGAATAATATGTTAAAATTTGCATGTTGGATGGGTCAAGATCGATCAAACTCATCACGTGGTTCAGGCATTAAGAAGGACGATTCTGTCCGAAGAGGAGGAAGCTCTGCGAATGATGGTCCAGCCAAAATTTTCACTTTCCGAGAATTGGCTGTTGCCACCAAGAATTTCAGAAAAGACTGCCTGCTGGGTGAAGGTGGCTTTGGTCGTGTCTATAAAGGACAGATGGAGAATGGACAGGTTTGCTATTCCTAACATTGGCTGCTGTGTGCTCTTGTTCATTAGCTGCAATTTAGAGCATGATTTTTCTGAGTGTCCGACACCTTTTCTTTTGCATATATCATCTAGCAGGTTATTGCCGTGAAGCAACTTGACAGAAATGGCCTACAAGGAAACCGAGAATTTCTCGTGGAGGTTCTCATGCTAAGTCTCTTGCACCATCCTAATCTGGTCAGATTAATTGGCTACTGCGCAGATGGTGACCAGCGGCTCCTAGTTTATGAGTATATGCTATTGGGGTCACTAGAAAACCATCTTCATGGTAAGCTTCTCAGTTCTCACTACGTGATTTTACTGTTTCAGTTCAAAGTTTGCACATTATCAATAACACTTAGTTGATTGAGCTTCACATAACATACAGAAGAAGAATTGTGAATTTCGTGACATAATGGGAAACATTAATGTTTAAGTTCAGAGACACTAAAACACACCTCCTGAAATGTCAATGCACATTAAATTGATAGTGATCAAGTTATGTCCTTATGGTTCCTATCACAAGATTTGTGTTTGTGCTTTAGTCTCAACCTGCTAAGTTGATTCCTGACCTATTTGATTTGAAAGAGAACTTGCCAGCTACCCTTCACTGTCTTACTGTAGTTTGCTACTGACAACATTTAATTTTCTTTAGACATTGCTATCTATCATTTTATAACTCATGGGGCACTTTCTTAATAGATCGCCCACCAGGCAAGAAACCTCTTGACTGGAATGCAAGGATGAAGATTGCTGTTGGTGCAGCGAAGGGTTTGGAGTACCTGCATGATAAGGCAAATCCACCAGTCATATATAGAGATTTCAAATCATCAAATATTCTTCTGGGCGAAGACTATTACCCAAAGCTATCTGATTTTGGGCTTGCAAAACTTGGTCCAGTTGGTGACAAAACTCACGTATCAACAAGAGTTATGGGAACATATGGCTATTGTGCTCCAGAATATGCCATGACAGGACAGTTGACAGTAAAATCTGATGTTTACAGCTTTGGCGTTGTCTTCCTTGAACTCATTACAGGACGTAAAGCCATTGATCACACCCAACCTGCAGGGGAGCAAAATCTTGTTGCATGGGTAGGTTCATCCTTTTATTTTTAAGAATGTGTGGGCTCAACTGTACTAAATTATCTCCCTTCCTTTGGGTGTAGAGGGGATGTTCTGTTTCAATTTCATCATGATGTGAAGTGTCTTATCCTTATAATTTGCAGGCTCGTCCACTGTTTAGAGACCGAAGGAAGTTCTGCCAAATGGCCGATCCATCGCTGCAAGGTTGTTATCCCAAAAGGGGTTTGTACCAGGCTTTAGCTGTTGCATCTATGTGCTTGCAGGAGAATGCAACATCTCGACCCCTCATTGCGGATATTGTCACTGCACTTTCTTATCTAGCTTCAAATCATTACGATCCTAATGCACCTTCTGCAAAGAGTTCGAGGACTTGCCCATCCACCCCAAAGGCAAAAGCACATCGACGAACAACCAGTGTTCCTGATGCCCAACATGCTGCCGATTCACTTAACTGGAACTTCCCAGACTTGGGGAGGAAGGAAACTACTAGAGGGGAATTCGAGCAGGATCACAGTGAAGGTTATGGCAGTGGCAGTAGCTCTGGAAGGAATGATGGTCTAGATGTTCCAGAACTGCTGGCCTTGCATAATGGACAAAATAACAGTGAAGCTGATATATATCACAAGTCCAGTGTCAAGCTTGATGCCCATGAGAAACAGAGATCAGGGTCAGGCAAAGGCAGCAGGCAGTTTTGATGCACATACAAACAGACATTGTTGCAATTCTTTCCCCGATTGCTGCCAATTTTGCCAGACATCTTCTCTGCTTCTGTTGAGGGTTGGATACTCTTTGTTGGTACAGTTGCGCGCTGTTATGGTCCAGGTGCTGTATGACTGTACCCATGGTTGTATTTTAGTTGTTTCCAAAGGTATACATGAAGATCATGATCTGGTTGAAGCAAGAAACCATCTTGTCGCAGATAAGGAGCATGCATTTTGATCGGTGTCAATTGCATTCTACCTGTAAAGATTTTTATTCTCTTTGTAATTAGGTCACAGTTTGTGCCATACCTATCATTCAGGAATTAGGATGTTTTATACATACAGAAAACAATTCTTACCAGAATGCGTGTACAGACCTACATGCTACAGTGGATTGTTTGTGTTTTTTTTACATGTAACACAATTATTTTGCGGACAATGACATACTGTATAGACCATAGAGTGTATGATCATATAATGTGAAAGACTCCTGTTGTTAGAAATTTACCTTTGTGCCTGAATGTCATATTAATTTGTAGTGATTAATGTTGTGGTTTTTACTGGAGTGGAGTGGAATGGGAGAACTTTGCAGTGACACAACAAGGAGAACTGGGTTTTGGCAGAGTTTGAGGATGCCAGGAGCTGAAGATTCAGAAGGTTCAGCCTTCTTCAGAGTTCCAGCAATCCAAGCACAAAGGCCCCAAATTCTTTCGATATATTGATAGCTATAATTTTATTTATTTGTTATGAGCAGCCGAATCTCCAATGCAGCATAGAAAAGGAGGTCTGAGTTCCGTAGAATATCACGGAAGTTAGTTTTTGGTTGGTAAGCTCGACATCAAATAAGGAATGAATCTGAAACTCCATAACTCCACATGCCAATGTACACCAGAGACAGAACAGCGATTAATTTGGTGCTCATGTTCAGTTTCAGATGGTTTACAAAATAGTATAAGTAAGTCTACCATCTCAAAAAAAAAAAAGGAGCTAAGTCTTCAGGTGCCATGCAAAGCCTGACAGAACTCTTGTTCAGTCTTCGGCATTTCTGTTGCCATTTGAGCTTTGCCAGAGCTCTCTCTTTGTCCTTCCCAAAGCAACTGTTTTTTCCTTCCTTCCTTCCTTCCTTCCTTTCTTTCTTTCTTTCTTTCTTTCTTTTTGGACAGTCTTCGGTTCCTTCAAGAAGACTTCAATAAGCTGCTGAAATCCTGAGCGGATGAACAGGTTATTAAAGAACCATGTAGCAAAGGAAGATATATGTGGCCGGCTGATTGTACAACTTAGAACCTTCCAAGTAACTTGTAAGTAGATAATTCAAGACTTGCAAAGCTAGATCATGCAAACATTAGCCGCTTCTGTGAGTGCAAGCATACATGAACTATTTGTCCAAAGGTTCTAAGTTATGCTCCAAGAGCCATCGTCCCAGCATTCAGCCACCTTAAATCAGGACCCTCACATGTTGAGAAAATATTTGCCAACACAAGATTTAAAGGTACTTTTCCTACCCAGATATCCTTCCAGAAGCTGCTATCCATGTGGAAATATGCTTGTTGGAATTTGGAACATATATTCTCACTGTTTTTTTGTCAACCAAACTGTTATGGCATCTTGTTTATCTATCATTTTAGACAACAGTGATATACTCAAGCAACTCCGATGACAACAGTGATAAAAGGAAGGACAAATTGGAATTTCATGATATTTGATGTCGGTCAAAGGCACTCTGTGCTGCCTGTAGTGAGTACAAACAGCCAGGACATTTCCCCTGTGTTTGATTTTGAAGGACAAGTGAAGAATCAAGATACCCTATTGGCATGGCTCAAGAAGGAGAGTCTTCTCTTAGCAGCCTTTGATCTATAACACCACACTTCAAACGCCTCCGTCAAGTCTGGATACTTAGCATGCTTCGACTGAAGCCAATCTGACAAAATGTCAGCTTGACTGTTCGACGGTAGCGTTAGCACAATTGAAACAATAGCTGATTCCAGGCTCTGCCAGACCTCACTGTCTAGGTTGATCTTAGGTGCTTCAGCATCACCGTCATCGTCATCGTGTTCGGGATGTCCGACCAAAGGCTTTGTTCTCCTTGCAAAGCCAATCCAAACATTGACAGCATCACAACGTTTCTCGGTTGGGAGAACAATGTTGCCAAATGCAATCGCCTCCAGGACCTTTGCAGACACCTCAATCACCTTCAATCTAGTCTTCAGGCAGCTGATTCCCCCACAAGCTTTGTCGACAGCTTCAACGACATCGGATGAAACCCCAATCCAGTAAACAACAACACATTTCATCATCTCCAGCTTGCTCAAGATCTGACAGACCCAGGAGATATCTGAAACAAGAGAATGCAGCTCCTGCTGAACCTCGGCGTCGCCGTGGCCTAAAGGCGCCTCTCCCTGTTCCATCAGGATTGAACTCGTGAACCCACTGAACCTGCTCAGCAAAGCTGCAACACAATCCTTCACTTGAGACCTGACAATGTCATCATCGAAGGCTAACAATGGCGCGTCGTCGTCTTCGGTGAGCATGTACTCCAGCTGCTCCTGAGCCGCGGACTTGAGCTCCTGCGGCGGCGAGCGCGTCGACGTCGCGTGCCGGAACGCCGAGAGGAGGATGCCGGCCACCGGCGCGGGATCGATCGGGCGGAGCCGCGCGAGGACGCACTCGTACTGGGGGCCGAGGCAAGGGATGGTCCTGAGGATCTCCTCCTCGTCGGCCTCGTCCCACGGCGCGGACTCCAGGTAGTCGACGCAGGCGGCGGCGACGCGCGGGCAGGCGAGGTGGGCGGCGGCCTGGAGGACGCCGAGCGCGCCGCGGACGCCGAAGCGGGAGCACGGCTCGGCGGCGTAGAGGAGGCGGAGCGCGGTGACGTGGGGGCTGAGGTCCAGCTCCTGGCAGTGGACCTCGACGCAGTAGCGGGAGCCGAGGATCTGGCACGTGGGCCAGTCGTCGGAGAGGCGGTCGGCGAAGTACCTGCTCCCGGCGGCGAGCACGCCGGAGTGGCAGTAGAGCCACTCGTCGCGGCCCTCCGGCGTCCGCAGCCGCACCACCACGTCGCTGGTCGCGAGGTCGCCGATCTTGGGCCGCCCCGCTGCCCTCCTCACGCCACTCATCTGCGAAGCTCGGGCCCGCCCGCCCGCCGCCGTGGGTTCGCCGGAGCTCCGGCGACGGCTCAGGTGAGGTGGAGATTGGGGAAATGATAGTGAAATAATGGGACTTCGGTGGGACTAATATGAAAATATCCATCTCATTCTCACCCTGGCTTAGATGTTCAATCTGGACCGTACATCTAGATCAAACGGCTATTGGTAGGCCAAGCCGCAAAGATCTTTTTGGATTATTTATCGGATTGTTGAAAATTATTACTCCCTCCGTCCCAATATATTAGTACAACCTAGGATTACACTCATCCTAAAACTACGAATCTGGACATAAACTATGAATCTGGACATAACCTATGTCCAGATTCGTAGTGTAATATATTCGGACGGAGGGAGTATTTGCTCTAAACTTCGGAAGAAACGTTGTCTTTTAAAAACCTTCAAAAAATACGTTGTTTAACCACTTATTTTTGTTAAATCAAAGTGTTTTTATTATTATTCTGTGATGAACAATTGGCATCGGAGATTATTGGTTTTGATATTTGGAATTTATTTTTGAAGTGGTTTTGGAGATGATTGGATTTCACAGGTGAATCTACAGGTACTGTTGGATGTGGTCCGGTCAGACCAGGCATGTGCTGCCGGTCAGACCGGCGTGTATCGCGCGGTCAGACCGGCGCAGCCCGCGGTCTGATCGGCTGACTCTGTGTCGATTTCGGTTTCGGGTTGTTTGTTTGGATATCCGTGATTGTTTCATGATTATGGCTTCTAGATGGATACTATGAGTATGTAATACTGTTGTTTGCTACTAATGAGTCAAGTTGGAGATAGCTTGGTCTCGGAATATGGTTTCTTTGTTTATTTCATGTGTAGGTGACTAGATGCCTCGAGAGAGTATTTGCTGTGATGGACCGGGAGTCGGCTTGGGGATAAGACGACGTTCGTGGTGCTCAGAGATCATGCGGGATACTTAGGCTAGAGTTGATACACGTGGTTCGTGAAGATTCCATATGGCATACGATGGAGGTATTGTGTGCGTATGGGATGCGGAGTCGAATTTGGAAGGAGTTTAAATTTGATATGATTGGTTATATAAAGTTTGTTTCTTGTACTAGAGGGTTTCCTAAGGTGTTTAGGACTTCTAGTATGAGTTTGGTTCGTGGCTTTAGGCTGCCTACCTCGGGTATATAAATAGAGGGGGAGCGTGAGGCTTCCCTGTATCGCTTTTGAGAGCAATTGAGTTGAGAGTTGAGTTAGGGTTTCGAGTTTAGTCGAAATTTTTGTAAGGAATACTGTTGGTGCACTTTGTAAACACAGAGAGAATCAATAAAGTCGTCATCCACTTTAAGAGTTCTTCGATTTGTGTTTCATCGGGTTTCGGCGGTCTAACCGGCGGCGCACCGGCGGTCAGACTGGCGGCATCCCGGCGGTCAGACTGGCGGGTGACCTGCGGTCAGACCGGCTTCAGCGACAGGTGACAGGAGCTGATCTCGACGGTCAGACCAGAGATACAATCTCGGTCAGACCGACGGCAACCAGGCGGTCAGACCGGCGCATCTACTTCGGTCAGACTGCAATCCGTCGAATTTGAGGGTAACTTTTATTTCCGTAAAGTATTGGTTTTTGGGCATACCAACCATTCACCCCCCCCCCTCTGGTTGGCTTAGTTGTTGTGATTCAATCCTACAATTTTAAGTTTTTTTTATTGAAATATCTAATTTATAATCCCTATAATCCAGTATTTAGCCAAAAAAGGACCCTGATTAGGATGACCTGCTGTAATCTGTTTATGCTAAAGTGCCCACCTGAATGTCTTCACCTGAAAAAAAAAAGGCAAAATAGCAGAGGTCTGGATTCTGTATCTTCTGATTGAACTTTTTTAGTATATTCAAGATCAATGTGAAATAAAGAAGTAATCTGAAACCTCACAATTGCCATATGCCAATGTGCAGCACTGATAGCTGAAAGAACAAGGATCGATCTGCTGACCAAGTTCACTTTCAGAAGAGTCACAATCCAGCAATGAACTCATATTTCCGTTTCATGCCTAAAGTCACAGATAATCATATATCTTTTACTTACACAGTGGCAGATACAGATAATTGTATGGATATTCATACATGGGTGGAACTATTCTTGTTTTTATTGCATTTACAAAATGCATAAGCATATGCATCAGAAAAGGAAAAAATAAAAAACTAACACCTATGAAATATGAATCTATCATCCTATGTACATCTCTACATATTCACAAGCTATGAAAAGAACCCTGTATGTACATCCAAATCTGAATGAATTTCTAATCAAGCCTTCATCTTCGAGAAAAGAGGAAGGATCCATCCTTTGCTCTAAATCGGATAAAAGAAATACCGTAGACTATCCATAATTGCTTTCAATATGTTTGTGAACTAGGTTCTACAATAGTGACATCGACAGAGTGCTTGGAGACGATGATGTTGCTGGCGAGATCCTTTTGGAGTTGCCTAACATTTTCAGCTGTGATGATTCTACAAGTGCTCCAGTCGTCAGCTTCCATATCAACTCCCAGGTATGTGAAATGGTCTTGAACGCTCAAACTCCATGTGGAGATGCACCTAGGAAATAAACGAGGGAACAGAAATTATAATTAGAAGCTAAAAAAACCAGATTTGAGTTGTTAGGTTGTTAAAATGAGCCTCTAAACCTGCAGCAATTTGGATCTTCACCACTATCATCACATATCTGTTCGGTTATGTCGCCCTCAGAATCATTGACCCATACCTGAAATTCGAACAAGCATATTATGTGTGTACACTGTACAGGATGTAACACCACATCTCTAAAGAATATTAGCATATTTGATTTAGATTAGTATCATTGTCCCATGGAAGGTGTGCAGAGCATCTAACAACTTGCTGCACTAGGCATTGATTTTGTATTATTAATGGTAAATATAAAAAGGGTGTTAATACAAAAATTCATAAAGTGTGCTATAGTGATAAAATAGATAAAGCCAGGGCCAAGTTAAGTGTACAAGAGCGCATTCTTAATTAGCTTATGTGCAAGCCTGTGAGGCATACCTCTCTTGGGAAGTGGTGGTAAGTTAGATGGGGAAGAAAGGAGAAATAAGGGGGCAAATGTGGCACAATATCATGTCCATGTGTGACTCGAATCGTGTTGGGCACATATTTGGCAAAATAAGAGGCAAAAGCAGCATTGCCAACACGAGGCTGTCCGAAAGTCATGAGTTGAACACTATTGCTTCCAAGATTGATCTGTGGACAGAGTAAAAGAACAAGACTGTATCAGTTTACATAACAACCAATGATGGCATTCAATTTTTTTATGGAAAGAATGTGATACAGATATTACATCTATAATGTCTTAGAAGAGTCTGTAATCTGAACACTGGATGTATTAGTAAAACTTTGAGCCTCGGGGGTACTTACAGCGAGATCAAGCGCACAGAAGGATGCCATGGCTCCTCCCATTGAGTGCCCTGTAACTATGACATTGATATCTCCATATGACTGTCTTGCCTTGTGGACAGCACTTGTGATAGCTAGACGTAAAATCGTGTTATTATAGGAGGAGAAAAATCCACTGTGCACCTTTAAACAGAGAAGTGGAGATATTTTAGGGGAAAAAAAAGGCACTGATCTTCTTTTAATAAAAGGACTTAAGGAGATAGAAACACTTTGCTAGCGATAATAACCTTTGCGTTAGGCATGTTAGGATAGCTCAGATCAAGTTGTTTCCATATCAAGTCCTTGATCCAATTCTGCATACTGAGTAAGCAAATCAAGATATAAATCACATGGGAACAGGGAACAGTAACACACTGTGCAAAATCAGTGTACCTGTTTTCTTGAGTTCCTCTTATTGCAACAATTATTGAATTTAAATTATAATCCACACCAACGAATGCCTGTTACATTGTTCACCCACATAGTGTCACACAATATAAATAAAATCATTAAACGCTTAATGTACTCAAATATCATCGAGAATTTATGATATTAGTTTGAAATTTGTAAGATAAGAACCTGTAGGCAGTTCTCCACATCCACGATTAGAGATTTCATCTCAAAGCCCTATTTCAAATGTAGTCATATCAAAACTAGCAACAAATTTATCCTGTCCATGACAAAAGAAATATTTTTCCTAAAGAAGAAGAAAAGGAAAATGCTTTTATGATTCATTAAGAGGAATGGCAGATCCTGACAAGCGGACATTTGAGGTGATTCTGCCCCCAACCATCAGTAACAATATAAGCTTTACTTCGCAGTTAATGAGTATCCCTCTAAATATGAATTGAACAGAACAAACTTGAAGGCTTCTTACTTGAGTCAAGTCATTACACCTTGAGCACGTCCATGTATAAAGAGCTGTTAAATCTGTCATGTACACCTGGAGAAAACGAAGAGCCATCAGCTAAGTTCTTCTTCTTCTTTTTTCATTTTTAAAGTAGCTGATTTTATTTTGGGGCAAAAGGAGAAAACAAGAAAGAGAGACAGTTGCCTTTGTGAAATGCAAAACATGAACAGAAATGTTACCTAGAACACATACTGCTTATGTAAAAATAAGGAAAAGTTTCTTACAGCAGAAGCATATTCCACAAGAGTCATGGCAAGAGTATGGCTATAGTTCAAAGTTTGCTGAGAGTGCTGGACAGAGATATCTGTTATAATGAAAAAAGTTAGTTCACTCCAGTTTTTGATGATGAGAGCATGAATACAAACATTGATGATCAACTACATCTACTATACGAAGGTATGCAGCAGACGAACCGACATTATATTCGGTAATAAAATCAAATGTTGACAAATGAAAAGAAAATTGATTAAGGACATTTGACTTGTTTGGACATGCTTAAGATATTAAGCCCCATTTGCTCATAAGTGAAGGAAAGCCGAAAGCTGATTTCATATTCTCAATTTTTATGGCATCAAACTTATAGGAAAAGTGGCCCCAGTATCACGTTCTGGCCTGGTAAACTTGTGGTAGCTTCAAGCTCAATCTTAAACCTCAAATCAGCAGTTCCATGTGACGAGTAACTATTAATGCCCCAAAAATTGTGCTAACTGCTAGCTAAATCTTCTTGTGAAATTAAGCCCAATCGGAGTAGGTGGTGCAGAAAAAATGCTCGATCAAGTTGTGTATATAATATATGGCAGATGGCATGCAGCATATAGCAGTACTAAATAAACTTTCACCAACAGAGTGTCAAGCTTGCATTGGTGAAGGCCAAACTAAAGAATACTCTATAAATGTTTGAACTTCACATATTTCAGGATCCTGAGACAAAGTTTTATGAATGCAAAGAATCCACAAGCTGTAATGAAGTGGAATTCAAGTTTAAGGAAGCAAGAAAGAAGTTGAGAACTCAATAAATATTAGGTTTAAGGTTCAAATATGTGTTTGGAATAATAGGAATCTCTGAGCACAATTATATCCATTATCTTTCTTGCCATCAACTTCTTTATTTCCAATGTTGTTATTTTCTACTCACCCACCAACCTTGTCTTCCTTTTCAGCAATTAGGGCATCAATTATATTAGTAAGGACAGGGCAGCAAGAAATTCCAACTGTCACCCACCTACTCTTGCTCATGCATCCCCAATTACAACAGCAGAACAGCTATAACTTGGTCAACTAGTCCAGTAACTCCAGTAAATTACTGGTCATTTCATACCAAACCGACAGCCAAAACCCAGAACTTGGTAAAATCAAAAGAACAAGACAATCTCATCCATCATCAGCACTCCCCATTTCTCTAGAAAATTAAACCTTATTACAGATGCCTGCATAAGCATTGGTCTGCTTTCTCCCACCAAAGCAGTCAGTTACTAATACCTTGATTTGCTATTTGTTCTGTTAAACGTTAACCCATTTTGGAATACATTGAGGCAAACTTAGAACAATTACCCAACAAGCATCAAAATTGGAAACTTAGGGCAAAGGGTCACATGAAACTACCTCTCCCATGGGAAGCATTTGACAGCAAGAGCACCAGAGCCAACACACTGACGCATCTCCACCTCTCCATGAACCTACAGACACATCCAAACCAACCTCCCATCATCAAATGAATCAGATAAGCAAGCAAAAAAGAACCCAACTTGATGAGCCTCGAAATGCAGAGCAAACAATCCCAGAATCGAACCGGAAACTACACCAAGTTATACCCTTGCATAGTATGAACAAGAACAAAGAAGAGGAGGAACAAGATTATCAGTGGGGAGAAGAGAAGAGAAAGGAAGCTTAGGGGGCAAAGAATTTGACCTCATCCGAGCTACTACCTCCAACTCCAAGAAAGCAAGAAAGAGAGGCTGGATTGGATGAACAAAGTTACAAAACAAACAAAATCGGAGGAGGCCGAGTATTAATGCGGAGTGGGAGCCCAGCGGTCGCTTTCCCGGCGCTGTGTTTGGAGGGAGAAGAAGAGGAGGAGGAGAGAGAATCAGAATATGCGGCTCTCCCTCCTCCGGATTATGCTATGCCAATGCCAAGGCCTCAAGATGGTGGGACCCTAAAAAGACATCAACTTTCGCTGTCTCGTCACTCCTGAATCCATGATTTGTTCAACAAGATCTCGCAAGAAACCGTGCATTTCTCATATAAACAATTAAACAAACGAGCACCACTCTGTCTTTGAATAATTCTGAAGAAATTTACTGTACTACTCTTGTCACTGAATAATCTGAAGAAATTGTATCCAGGACATTCTGGATCTGAAGAAATGAGGGAGGATCGATGAATCACTGGATGGATCGCCGCCGCTGTCAGGGCAGGTGGCCGTCGCTGGCGGCTCCAGCGAGGCTTCGACGCGAACGTGAGGACGCGTAGATCGGAGAAAGAAATGGAGCCCGGATATCTCAGATTGGATGGAGCTCGTGTTTCCTAATCGTGAACGGCACCGATCGAGTGCAGAAGAGGAGGCGAACCAACACATTTGCGACGAATTACGAAGACCTAATCGATCATGAGATGATGAGAGAGACCTGCAAGAAACAGATTGCTCCCCTACTCATTTCTCCACGTAATCTCTCACCATGAGAGCACCCACAATGGTAAAGTAAGGAGCTATCTATATAAAACATATACATCTCAGCAGTAGACTAGATTAATAGTAAACCACTTTAATGGTATGTCTACATGGGTATCTATAGCTCTCTAATCCATTGTTTCGTTTTTCTATAGACTATCTCCAGGTTAAGGTTAGTAGATAGCTTTGCTCTCTCTCTCTTCATTTAATCTCTTCTAAGTAGGAAAATATGCTAACATGGATCTCTTGTAGAGAGCTTATAGATAAGCATTGTGGGTGCCCTGAGTGTTGCTTAAACACGAAGTGATATCTCTCAAAGAAAAAAAAAAGAAGAGGAAGAGCGGACTAGTGGGCCTGAAATGGGTCGCCCCCGTTCTGGGCCGTCGAGGAGGAGAGTGGTGTGGGCTATAAGCCCAGCAGAAACTGGAGGTCTTACACGAAGAGGCCCAGTTGATGGGCCGATCCATGGGAAATGTCTAGTGGGCAGGCCTGGAAGATGGAGTCGCGAGCCCACGTCGTTGTAGGCTAACAGGCCGAAACAGCAACTGCATTTGTTCGTGAGTTAAGTTTGCGATGATGACGATAAATTGATGAGATGTGTAATTTGTAAATGGGATAATTTCGTTTTTACCCCCACTTTAATGTCTAATATTGATTTTATCCCTATTTTTTAGGGTTTTCGTTTTTACCCCCACTTTTTTAACCGAAAGAGGCGTTTACCCCTGGTTTAGACGGAAGTTAGTGAGCCCGGGTTTATGGCAGTTAAGAAATAAAGAAATAAATGAAATAAAGATTTTTTGAATTTGTGATTTACCTTTTTACCCCTGGGAAATATCTAACCCTATACTAGTCGCTTCTCTCCTCTCGCACGCGGGTCACTCTCGAAACCGATCTGGGCAGCACAGGCGACGACGAATTGGGCGGCGTGCGGGCAGCGGCCAGGCGACGACGTGCGGGCGGCGGCCAGGCGCAGCTCCTCCTGCCGGCGAGCAGGCGTGCACTCTGCGCGGGCTAGGCGGCGGGAGGAGGCGATGGCTACGGCGGCTCGTCGCAGGAGGCGACGGGGGCAACCCAGCCAGGCAATGGTGGCGGCGGCAGCGAGTGGGCGGCGGCGACGAGCGGGCGTCGGCCATGCGCACCTCCTCTCGCTGGTGAGCAGGCGCGCGCTCTGCGCGGGCTAGGCGGCGGGAGGAGGCGATGGCGGCCGCGGCTCGGCACTGGAGGCGATGGCGGCTGGGAGGAGTTGCTTGAGTTTTTCTTCTTTTTTTTTGACAGGGGATGTTGCTCTAATTTGTGATTTGGATCTGCTTGATTTTGGGATGATTGCAGCTTGCTATTTGTCTTCTAGTTTTGTAAAGAAAAAGTGTCAAAATTATGCCTAAATTCTTTCAGTTTTTGTCTAAATTTTATCAAATTTGTGGCAAAAGTATGTCAAAATTTTCATATTTGTACAAGTTAGTGAGAATTGTAGAATATAGGTACAATAATTAGGGGCAAATACACAATTGATGAAGGCAAATGAACTACACAATAAGGGTAGAAATGTCTTTCCATCAAAGATTTAACGATGTTAGCTTGTCCATTGAAAGTAGGGGTAAAACTTACCTTCGGTTAAAAAAATAGGGGCAAAAACGAAAACCCTAAAAAATAGGGGTAAAATCAATATTGGACATCAAAGTGCGGGTATAAACAAAATTGCCCCTTTGTAAATAGCCGGTTGCTGCTCTATGCTAAGCATGCTCTCATGGATAATACTACTCCCTCCGTGTCATAAGATAAAGATTTTTAGACTTAAACATGGGTATTAAAAAAGCATGTAGAATTAAATAGGAGAAAGTTGTGATCGGTTTAGAAGTAGAAGTAGGTGAGAAAATTAAATGGTGAAGAGTTATAATTAGATGAGAAGAGAATATTGATGAAGAAATTGTTATATTTTGGGATAAAACTTAAGGACTAGAAGTTATTATATTTTGGGATGGAGGGAGTAGATTCTGAGCTTGCACGCTGCACATAAAGTATATATTTATCAGCTACACGTAGATTAACTGAGCCTGTAGCTCGTTAAACAAAGAACAAATTTTATTTCATTATAAAGAAAACGTACATTAATTGAGACGATTTTCTTTCGCCGATCCCAAAGCTTTTCGATTGCAAGTGCCGATGAATAACTGAGGAGTCATTAAAGTGCCGATGCATGCGCTCGGCCTGAATAACTGAGTCATTATTGTTCAGCTTGTTCTTATGCGTATCGCTTATTAGAAAAAAAAATAATTTATAGTTGAAACTTTTATATAAATGTTGCAAAATAAATTATGACTAAAGAAAAATCATAAAATTAATTTTGAAATTTAAATTTTAGCTTCTACTAATAATTAGCATAAGTGGGAAGACGGTTTGTGCTAAAAGGACAATACAAAATGCACCGACGGCAGCCAGAGTGACGCAGCACACCGCTAGCTTGAAGCTAGAGGGTGGAAAACCGATCATCAGCACATAGGCACGCATGCATATTTTTTTTTTTTTGTGGGGAAGGCACGCATGCATATATGAAGCCACAAGCGCGATCATCATCATCGCGATCATCATCATAATCATCAGCATATATGAATGTATATATGCAATGCAGCCACGACCGACTACGTAGCTGGATGCTGGTGGATGACAGTTGACACACGCATGCAGATATATGACACAGGTGGAAATTAAAGCTTGAGATATGATAGACTAATGAACAAGTAATTAATTAAGGTGGTAAAGAGTATGGTGATGGTTATTTTTAGGATTACAATTAAGTAAAAGTTAGATAATAGCTAGCTAGCCCTGTACTCGGAAGTCAATCGCTGATGTTGGGCTGCCATAGCCTGAACAATGTTTCTATTGCTGATATTATTGTACATTATGACCTTGCGATATAACTAATATAGTTGGACGTAGAATTTTAAAGACAGTGAATCCTTATATTTTAGGGTGGATAGAGCATTATCTAAGTCAGTCTTCCACGGGATATATATATCTCCAGCACCGCGCACGTGCGCACATAAACGCCCTGCGCGGTGCGGCAGCACGCGGGGAACGAAGCTGGTGAGATTTGTCTGCACCTTACCACCCCCAACCCAAAAAGGCACGTGTGTGCAGATAGATTTATATATAGCTTGCAAGCTAGCTATATGACGTGGTGCGCGCCACGTATTACATACAGTCGACACCGATCGATCGATGAGTCAGCTTGTGGCTTTGCTTGAATTGCTAGCTTAGCTGATCGATCGAATGCATGCGTGGGCGTGGCCTGCACGCGCCAGGTGAGCTGACGGGATCGATCTCGTCGTCCACCTCGCTTCCGCGGCACACGCTTGGAACGCATGGTTTGGCTGGTTAATTACTGCACATCTAAGCTTCACATACGCCACGCAACGCACACCTAAATTAATCCAGCCTCTACCTACTATAGTAAATTAACAAATTAAAAAAAGGTGTTTTTTCTCTCATTTTTTAAGGAAAAAAATGAACACGGTACGCACGAGTGTGCACTCATCTTTTTGAATGCATACGCATACATATACCCTATAAGTAGGGGATACACCTATTTTTAACACAAAACAAACATATTATTAAAATATACCCAATGTTATATTTAATGAAACTGATTTGGTGTTTAGATGTTGCAAAATTTCTTTATAAATTTAGTCAAATCTAAAAGTAGTTTAACTAGGAGAAAAAGTTAAAATGACTATATAATATAGAATAGAGGGATTAGAATATATGTGCATTGCTAAAAGAACAATCTGAATATGAATACTCAATTATTGATTTTTTTTAAATCACATGAAGCACATATATATTTTGGTTCTCGAGCCTTACCATGAAAGGTATTGAATTCTTGATGAATTAATATAAAGTGCTTCATCAAACAGTACTAGCATTGCCACACAAAGTTTTATGCTCCCTTCGTTTTAAATTACAAATCATTTTAGCTTTTTTTTAAGTCAAACATTTCTATCTTTAACCATGAATTTTTAGGAATTTATGTAGTTTAGCAACATGTGAATTTATTTTAAAAAGTATCTCATGAGTCATGATTAATTTAAAAATATAAATATTATGATGTTAAACTATATGTATTTATAGAAATTTGTTGAAGATACAAATCCTTGACCTAGAACAAAGCTACAATGATGAGTAATTTAAAACGAAGGGAGTAGTGTATCAGGAGTTCTCCTCGTAGGATAAATAAAGTAGCAATAACATAATGGAAAACACGCATATATGAAAAGAAATTATCAAAAGGAATACTATTCTCTTGATGAGAACATGATGCACGAATGCCATGTTGCAGTAATATGTAACGCGACAAATAGCAACACGGGATGCACACAAAAACATCTACCAAGAGGTAAATCGTGTGTTCGGTATGAATGCCACGCGCCAATGTTGCGTGCCATTATTGCCAACCTTCACGTGACTATAAGTAGCGTCGATCTCTCCTTCCCTCTCTCAAATCCAAATTGTGAATCGACATTGTTGATATACCACAAGATATCAATACTACTAGGTTGAACCCAATAAAATGCCCCCATGTTCTTAAGTCTAATTCTTATATTATCCCCTTCTGATATCAATCCATCCGATGTCCCATTTATGTCTAAGTGCTTCTTCTAGCTTGTGTATGAACACATGGATATCCTATGATGAATTTTCAGCTTGTGTTATTTGTTATTGCTATGCATTAGATATTGTTGTCAAATCCTTATCTATTTGTTATCTAAATTATTCTAATTTGTATTGGTATCCCATCCCATATGGCATCTATGGATTATGTCTTCCAATATTTATTGGCCTTTATTTATGATGATTTTACTTCTTCAAGAAAAAGGTATGTGTTATGTTGCAAGTGATGTCCTTTATCCTTCTCAAATGTTTCCAATTATTTATGCCATATTTAGAATGTAGAGAAAATAGAGGAATTCCACATGAATCAATTCAATTCACACATGCATGATTCAAGAAAAATATACCTTGTTTCTAACGGCAGGGTGCTATATATACAACTTAAGTTTATTATAGTTCATTTTAGTATGTGCTTGAGTTATACTTAGTTTGTTTGGCTAAACTTAGCTCAATATACCCATGCATTAGAAATAATTTAGTTCTTGTTATATATGTCTAGTAAAACCAAGTTAAAATGTGGATCAAGAAAGATTATGAAATAAGTTTTATAAATAAGTTCAACATCATTATTGAATACTCAAAAAAGAAAGGGAAAGGCAAAAAGGAAAAGGGCAAACAAACTAATGAACATTACCCAATTTCATGGACTTCTTGATTTGGAAGCACATGTGCCTTTACACGTTAAATAAGACACTATGTGACAATGCGACAAAGCCAATCTGATTTGCTTTACTCGCATAAAGAGATGTTGTATATAATAATAAACACACTGATCTCGATCATCCTCATTGCAAATCACATTAGCTAAGGCAAAAACCTTACCTACCTAGTCATCCCTACCAACCACAACATGGATATATACGAAATCTCTCTCACAAAAGAGTCTCCTATAAATTAAAAGGAAGGGTCTAGATGTCAGTTAAAGAAATGCAAACAAACAAAAGTATATACAGTTTTGAAAGTAAAGTACAAATGGGACAAAAAGGTCCTACTCATTTCAATATGTAAAAATCAAGCACCTACATCACTATAAATGCATCCATCCCTCCCCATATCAATACACCCATCACCATAACCCTCTCACATCCTTCATCATGCATTAGGACATATAGCCCTATATATGCACAACATTCATACCAATTAATGTTTAGTTTCTAACATGCATCTAGCCTAGCATTTTTCTTCTTCTTCTTCTTCTTCTTCTTCTTCTTCTTCTTCTTCTTCTTCTTCTTCTTCTTCTTCTTCTTCTTCTTCTTCTTCTTCAAAGCACATTGCAAACACAGGCTTAGCTTGCATATATACATTTTTTTGTGGCCATGGCTATGCATCATATGCATGATGTTTTTGCACAGACGACGAGCATCATCGGCCATGAAGAAGAAGAAGTAACCATTGACCCGACCAAGTGGGGCGCATGGGCTCATCGTGGCCACCGTCTCTGGGCATCCATGTCGGAGGATTTCTGGATACACGTCTACAAGGTGCAGCGGTGCCCGCGGTCGTCCAGCCACGACTGGACGTCGTGCCCCTACGCGCACAAGGGCGAGCGCGCGCGGCGGCGCGACACGCGGCGCTTCGCGTACGCCGCCGTGTCGTGCCCGGACTACCGCCCGCGCGAGGCGGCGCCGGGCGCCGTGCCCAGCTGCGCCCACGGCCTCCGTTGCCGCTACGCCCATGGTGTCTTCGAGCTATGGCTGCACCCGTCCCGCTTCCGCACGCGCATGTGCTCCGCCGGCACGCGGTGCCCTCGCCGGATCTGCTTCTTTGCCCACTCCGCCGCCGAGCTTAGGGACGATCCCAACTCCATTGCGTCAGCCATCCTCACACCGATGCCAATGCCGATGCCGATGTCGATACCGATGCGGACTCCTGATGCTGATCATCATCCCAGGGTTTCTGCTATGCGTGATCAGCTTGATCTAATCGAAGAGGCCATGAGAAATAGGCTTCGCTTGTATTCTAATGCTAATGCTAATGCTAATGTTGGTTCTTCTTCTGCTACCGCTGTTGCTACCACCACCATACCGGTGTCAACATTGGCAAATGGTGAGGGTTCAACTGGAAAAAGGTGTGGTTGCCGCCGTTGTGTGGAGGAGGAAGACGCTTTGCTCAATGGCTACCCACATTATGATCTCATCATGGACTTGGTGGATGAATAGGTAAATTAATTAATCAACCATCAATGAAGTGTTTGTATTTATGCATGTGTATATGTTGAATCTTTTTGTTTGTTCTTCGTGTAGATGGGTGTGTTACATACTCTTTTGCGATGCATTTGAAGGAGATGACACAAGCTCGCAAATTGCCAAAATGGAGAAACTTGAGCGATTTGGGATGCTTTAAAAGTTGACACCCTATACATATGGTGCTGGATCATGTATCATATTTATGCCAATTTTTACTAGAAAAGTGTATGCGTGTGCATGCATATATAAAAATATTTATGATATTGTCGTCGGGCTAGCTCCGAGCCTATATATCAAGTGGTATCATTTTCTTTACAAATATTTATTTGGAAAATTTATGCTCTTTTTATTTTAGGCATGTTTATTTGTGAACCCATAATTATCATCGACCTTGAGCAAAGCATGTGATGGCCGACCACCCATACGCATGTACAAGATAATGGAATAAAAAACACCTAATCTACATCTATCGTATGAGAATGCATACGTATAGAAACTTTTTGCAAAAAACGCACCGCTTAGCAGTTTGAAAAGCGTGCGCGTGGAAAACGAGGAGGAGGAGTTAGGAACATGTCCTACCGAACGCAGCCTTAGTCTATCTCCAGAGAGCCGGTCAGCCATCTTGGGTCATGGGGATAGGAATTTGGGTCAGCTTCAGCCATTGGGTATATTTGGAATGCAAAGACATAGAAGAAATTTGATAAGCTAGCAATGGTTTGATTCAATATTGATTTAGTAGGATCATGGTGTTCTTCACTAGTAGTATATCTCATCCCTGGACATATTAAAAAAAAGTTGGTGTGGATTGACTAATTCTTTATGAACCATATATGTTTTGTAAAGAACTTATTTTCTGTTCACAAATCTTGTATACATACATAGTACATAAAAGTTTTCTAAATCTCTGTAATCATCACACCAAACTTTACACATAACTCCTAGGAGAGGAAGGGACCTGATCAATATCTAGACCCTCTTTGAATCAAAGGAAAAAACATAGGAATTCTAGAGGATTTTATCCTATGGGAAATAATCCTATAAAGTCCTTTGAAACAAAGGATTGTTTCCTATCAATTCCTTTGAAATTCCTATGAAATGAACCTTACTAGAGCAATTTTGGAGGAAAATAAGCATGAGGTCTCACCTCATGTTTTCTTCTTCACGTATCTAAGGTTCCTACGTTTTTCCTGTGTGCTAATCAAACGACAGTTTGAAGACTTTTCCGTGTTTTAAAATCCCATAGGAATCCAATAAGTGTGGCATTCAATTCCTACGTTTTTCCTATTTCTCTGTTTTCTCAATTCTGCGATTCAAAGGGGTACCAATTGTCTACAAAATTTAAGCGGTCTGTATAGCGACAAATTACAATGACTCACTTGTGTAGACTTATCATGTGTTCTTGTCGTGTAGCTGTTACTTATAGATGTGACGCATACTCCTTTCGTTCATGAAAAAACCAATTCCTAGCGAGCTATAAATACCACATCAGCAGTTTAGGAATCATCTTTTTTATATTTTTACGGAGGTAGTGCATGTCTTCCTATGTACATAATATTACCACATTTTTTTAATGGAGGAACCGTATATAGAAATATATAATAAAACCTTCCTCCTCTTCATGCTCAAATTTTTTCAGAGGTAGCATTTCTGAAAACCACTTGTTCACAAAAAGAAAAAAGACAATTTAAAACATTTCCAGAACAAGGGTATTTACAATTTTTGGTTACAGCTACACTGTAAACACATTTATCTCGGCGTGATCATGCTAATGCTGATGTTGCACGCCGACGGCGGCGCATCGCCGCCGCCGCCGCTGGGGCGCACGTTGAAGTAGGCCGACTGCTTCGGCTCCGGCAGCTGGCTCGCCGCCTGCTCGTTGCCCAGCATCTTCACCACCTCGTCCATGGCTTTCCGATCCTCTGCGTCCTCCTGAACGCACAGAAGCGCCACCTGCATGCACGTCCTGATCGATGCATGATACCTGTCTCCCAAACATTCATCGATCAGCTCGTGCCATCTGCCATCTTTCCACAGCAGCCAAGCCTGTCAAAAGGAGATTCTTCAGATGATCGGATTCAGACAATTAATTAAATTAGAGAAGAGGAATTGATCGATAGATTGACTGACATATGCGATGAGACAGTATAGCTTTCCGTCGTTGTATCGATATGAGCCTCCAGTTCTTTTGCCACTGATGATCTCAAGTATGAGCACGCCGAAGCTGAAAACATCCGCTTTGCTCGAGCAAACGCCATCTAATGCGTACTCCGGAGCTATGTATCCACTAAAATTAGTGAAAACAAATGGTTAATCAGAAATCTTCAGATTACAAAACCAGTGAAATTAACTAGCACTCTCAATTCAATACTTTTTCCAAAAAAAAAAAAAACTAGTACTCTCAATTCAGGTCATCAGGTGTTGTGCATGAATGAAACATAGCATCAGTACGTACTACTGATTAATTAGTACTAGTAAATTAAGATTGATTCTTACATGGTTCCAACAATTCTGGTAGTACTGGATTGAGCTGCATTTGAGCCGAAAATCCTAGCGATGCCGAAATCTGAAATCTTGGCGTTCATCTCGGCATCCAACAGAACGTTGCTCGCTTTCAGGTCCCTGTGGACGACACAGACTGTCGAGTGCTCGTGAAGATAGAGCAGCCCTTGAGATATCCCATGGATTATGTGGAGACGTTTAGGCCAGTCTAGCAACTCTCGTTTGACATTATCTGCAAATTAATTTCATCAGTCTGAAACTATAGAGAAATTTTATACTAAGTTTTTATACCTCAAGGTATCTAGTAGCGGCAGACGCCAAGTTTTACAATAGAAAATGTTATACCTCCTCTACTCTCTCCGTTTCTAAATGTTTGACATCGTTGACTTTTTAGCACATGCTTGACCGTTCGTTTTATTTAAAAAATTTTGTGAAATATGTAAAACTATATGTATACATGAAACTATATTTAACAATGAATCAAATGATAGAAAAATAATTAATAATTACTTAATTTTTTTTTAATAAGGCGAATGGTCAAACATATTTTAAAAAGTCAACGTCATCAAATATTTAGAAACAAAGGGATTACACATTAAGCATATATGCAGTGTGCAAATTGATAAGAGTGGGGGTTGAATTTTGTTGGAAGTGTACCGAAGATGAACACATCTAGGCTTTTGTTTGGCATGTACTCGTACACGAGTATCTTCTCCTGATCCCCTTCGATGCAACATCCCAGTAGCCTGACCAAATTCCTGTGCTGAAGCCTTGCTACAAGCTGTATTTCGTTCTTGAATTCCAGTAGACCCTGTCCAGAGCATGCTGCAAGCCTTTTTGCTGCTACTTCAGGTCCACTAGGCATTTGCCCCTGGATTTATAGTTGCTCGACATTAGGAACAAAAAGATGTTGGTAAAAACTGATTCTTTTCTTTTGAACAAATAGACAGTGTTCAGGTTAGCTATCTTAAAAAAAAACACTTGCTTGCTACTAGTAATAGAGTGTGACTCTGGAGTCTGAACTTACTTTGTAGACAGATCCAAAACCTCCTTTTCCAAGCAAACTTTCACTTGAGAAATTATTAGTCGCATCTTTTATGTCAGAGAAATCATACAGTTTAAAGCCTGAGTTGCCCTCTTCTAACCTCCAGAGAGTTATTACATTCTGTACTGCCATAGACAGCCTTCGCAGCTCTGATCTTACTCGTGCTGAAATAGATATCCAGTGAAATAAATGTTACTACTGTTTTACACCAGAAAACATATGAATAACAAGTATTTTTTGGCAATGTTGCAATGAACAAAAATTGTACTATATGCTACCTCTTCTTCTCCTTCTCTTCAGCTCTCTGAAGAGAAAGAAGCAGGAAATGCATACGGCTACACCGGCAACAGCAACGATGATCGGCCATGTCTTGGCTGCACATGACAGCATGCAACCCAGATGGTCGCCAATTAGTATGGTTTCTTCAGCGAGTGAGAGTGAAGCTTCAGGCAATTAAGTTCAGAAAAATCTTACATTTACCTCCCGAGCTAGAACCCGATTGTTCTGCACCACAACCAAAATCATGCAGCAACCAAGCAAGCGAAACAATTTAATCAGGATATGGTGAACATTTGAAAAAAATAAAATAAAAATTGCTGTTATATTCTGCATTTCTGGTCATGGACAAGTAGGAGAACACGCACGGGTAGGCTGCTTCTGAAGATGCAGGGTCCTGTTGTCTATGTGGAAGAAGGAATTCGACGCCATCTCGTAGCGGAGGAGGCAGCGAACCCCGAGAACCCTCCCGCCAATCTGGCTCGCGTCCAGCATCCGCGGCATCTCCGAGATGATGCGCTGCAGGCAGGCGCCGCAGCGGCCGGGATCCATGTCGCGGGTGCACTGCACCAGCGCGTACACCATCGACCCTCCCTCCTGGAACCACGAGTCGCCGGTGCCGTACCTGTCCGGCTGCGCCGCCGCGTCGCGCGCCGTCGCGTTCAGCAGCGCCGCGACGTGCTCCCGGAACCTGCCGGCGACGGGGGCGTCCACCACGTTGGTGTTGTTCAGCGGCCACTCCGGCTCGTTGCCGTAGCCGGAGACGAAGTCCGCGTCGGCGAACCGGAGCTGGAAGCGGTCGTAGAAGAGCGTGACGTTCCTGCGGAGCTCGCAGAGCGGCCTGCTGCTCGTCGTCCGGTTCATGGCGGCGTCGAACGCTTCCCTGAGGTAGCCGGCGCAGAGGGGGCCCTTGGAGTCGCCGCGGCAGAGCGCGACGCCGTAGACGGCGTCCGGCGCCGCCCCGAACGACCCGGCGGCCGAGCCGTACTCCGTCGAGTTCTCGATGAGCTCCGCGGCGAGCGCGGCGAGGTTGGACTGGTACGTGCTGTTCGGCGCGTACGTCCCGTCCGCCGTGCTGGGGCAATCCTCGTAGAACGGGACCTCGCCGCCGGCTGCCGTCGACGATGTCGGTGCGTAGCAGATGATGATCACTACCAAAAGCAGCAGGAGGTGGCCAACCATATTGTGCAGCTACAGCTATAGCTAAGCTGATCGATCGAGTGTATATATTATCAAACTAAATTAGATAGCATCGTCTTCGATCAGGGGATGATCATCCATCTATATAGCAAAGAACATCTGATCATCGATAGCAGCTTTGAGGTAGCAAATTATTTTCAGAGAGTTGACTCATGCAACATGCTTATAGATTATGTAGAGAACTAACCCCTGGTTTCTGAATTCTGATGCAAACACCGTGCAAATTATTCTTTCGACGAAAGCGACCCTAGAAATATAACTGTAAGAGAAATTTCTTGGGATTGTGCAAACAATGTTGGGAAAATTCCCAGTTGACAAATTGAAGCATCCATTCATCCCGGCCGCCCCTACTGATCGGCCATCAGTTTATCCATGAAGCCTGATGAAACTGACAATCAGTAGCTAGCTGCTTCGATGCGTGAAGTTGCAATCTATTGTACGCTATCCAATCTGCAATACTAGTAAATAACTATTACTATATACTTACTTATCAATCTGTCATCCTATGATCATCCGTATATATCATATATGCAGTAAAAGTTGAAATTCCATGGTCGACTGGTGATGGTTTCGGCTTCGGATCAGTCAGCGAAAATTCAGATAAGCTTTTGTGGTTACGCTACCAAGTAGAAGTAATAACAGTAGAAGCTTCCATTTGTAACTACCACTTGTGTGCGTCTTTGGCTTGCTCTGCAAACTGAAACGGAGACAGTGGAGTTTTATATTCTTGTCCTAGTCAGACATGTTGAATACTGGTAGTACCAAGTACCAACAGTCTAGCAATACCACTGCTGCTTCAGCCTACGGCCGGCCGTATGGTATACTGTACTTAGCTGTCGTTGCGACTTAAATTGATTGGTTAACCAAGCAACATGGTTATGGACTCCCACAGAGAGACTGTGACATATATACATGGATAGCGTAATCCTACAGTATTAAGGACTGCAAATTCTGAAATACTTCCTCCGTCCAAAAAAAAAACCAATCTAGATAGGAATAGAACACCACTTAGAACAACGAATCTAGACATATGGTGTCCTATCCCCACCTAGATTAGTTTTTTTTTAGACGGAGAAAGTACTAGATGAGGAGTCATCTATTGTGTACTCCCTCCGTTTCACAATGTAAGTCATTCTAGCATTTTCTACATCTATCTAGATTTATTAACATCAATATGAATATGGGAAATGCTAGAATAACTTACATTGTGAAATGGATGAAGTAGTTTCTGAGGGGACGAAGAGTTCAAGAGTCTATGGGGTTTCTTCTAGCAGTGTCCATCTCTATTCTATACTTTCTATTCGAAGCAGGCCAAGCGCGGATGCTAGCTCCTAGAGACCATCTTTCTTTGGGAGCTCATACATAAGACCAACAGATAAAACCCTGCGTGTTACTGAGCGTATATGGTAAAAATTAAAAAAAAAGTTTAGATGAATTTATTTTTTAAGGTAAACACGAGTGACTCGTTATACTTTACATTGTATAATTTGCATCTGTGATCAAACCATTGCTAAAGAAACTATAAATAACTAAGATAATTAATATGCTTAATGATAATTCAAACCAAATATAGATCAATCTTCTACAGACAAAAACTAATGTGATGCGACGTCATTAGAGAAGAAAAAAAGAAAGACAATTCAAACCATACATTGATTATTCAAGGGATTTAAACAATTAAAGTAATGTGACTTAATGAAAAGTAACATTAATCCATTAGTGGGGATGAAACAGGCCGAGATGGAGGCTTGCGCCAGCGGTGGCCCTCTTCTTTAGATACCCCTAAACCATAATACCAAAAATCTTCACCCCTCATTTTGGACCTAACCTACATGTGGGCCCTGCATATTTTTTTTATTTTTATTTTTGACTAGGATACCACATCAGTCAAAACAATCATCTATTCCACCATGGGACCTCATTTGTACGGTTTTACCAAAATTAAGGGTAAAGATTTTTGGTATTGTGATTTAGTGATACCAATTAAAAGTCAATAAAGGCTAGAGATGATAAGTGGACTTATTTAGCGGCGGCCGGATTAGGCTGCAAGGGGATAGCCATGTACGAGCTGCCACTGTTTGGGTCGGAATGGGATACTCACGTGGAATAAGTTCACTTTAGCTCCCTCAATTTATCGCCGAATCTAAATTCATTCTTGAACTCCCAAAACCAATGCAAGGTCCTAAGGTGGTTTGAACGGCGGTTTTGGCTAACGGGACGTTGACGTGGCACTTAAAGTCAGAGAAAAAGGTGGGACCTATCAGTGAGTGTTTGGTTAAAAATAAAAAATTGTAGTGGGTCCCGCCTTCATTTTATTTTCTTTCCTTTTCTTTTCCTTTCTGTTTTCTCCTTTCTGGCATCCGGCGCTTGGTCATAGGCTGCTGTCCTTCTCCGCGCTGATGAGCCACAGGATGTGGGAAATGAAGGGAGGAGCAAAGGAGGATGATTCAACCATCGTTGTGATGCTGGTGCGTGGGAGCACGACAACGATGGTTACAGGTAGGGATCCGACGAGTGGTTGACCGGCGATAACTCGATTCGACTGCGGTGGGGATATGGAGGTGAGAGATTGGGCGCAGTGGCGCCCGTCCTCATCACTGACGCCGTCCTCCAAGCCGCCGATGTCCTCATCATCATCCTCTTTCATCGCGGACCCACCGGCGAAGTTCCTCTGATTGATCTCCGGTACACTGATGGCGGACCCAGTTGTCGTCCTATCGACCTCTCTACGCTCCCCTCCGCCTCCTCCCTGCTCATCCTTGTCCCCAACATCGCTCTTCATCGCCACTTTCCTCCTCCCTTATCCGGCCGTTGCTTGCGGGATCCCGTCACACGTCGTCTGTCGTTCGATCCCCGGTGATCCTCTATCCCTGGGTCAAAGCCCACAAGAAAGAAAGGAGAAAAGAGAGAAAAAGAGAAGGAAAGAAAAAAAAAGAAAAAGGTGGGACCAACTATATATTTTTTATTTTTAATCGGACACCCACTAACATGTGGGTCCCATTATTTTCTCTGACTTCACCCACTAACATGTGGGTCCCATTGTTTTTTCTAATTTTAAGTGCCACATAGGCACTACGTTAGCTGAAATCATCGTGCAGGCATCCGAACGAGGCCGAGGCTTCATAACTGGGGGACGCGTCGGAACGTACAACGCCGGAGCAGACGAAGACGCGCTGGCCTTACGTGTACACCGGCGGAGATCGAATCCACCATCCATCCATGGCGAATCCGCCGAAGCGAACACCAAACACCTGACGACGAGACACGACGAGGCTTCACCCGCAAGCTTGGAAAAGCCGTGCTGTTCGGTTAGTTCAGTTCAGACCAACTAACATTCCACCTAACAACGGACTCGCGATCTCGATAGAAAGAAAGTATGCAAAAAGAAGAAAAAAAGTACGGTTTTTTTGGACACCAACGCACGTCGACCAGGTTGATTTGCCGTCGCTTTTCCCCAAACATGCAGATCATGCAGGTCGCAGATGAGTTTACAAGGTTTGAAAAGTTGAAACCCGAAGGTTTGAGAGACTATTGTTTGCTAAACCACCATATCTATCTCGCTGACCACAGAACATCAACTGTCAAAACCAAATAACACCTGCACGCAAAACCACATTATTATTAGCCTACCAACTCCATCATACGATCAATTTAATCACTCCATTTCCAGTTTGAGCTAATAAACTAGCAATCTGCACTGAGCGTACGTACGTCCTTGCTGCTCACTATCATGAACAAACAGTAGCTAAGCTAGCTATAGCTACGTTTTTGTTCATATGCTGTTGTTGCTGCCGGCTGCTTGGCCGCGGGGAAGCATGGCGGCGGCGATGGCGTTCCTCGCGGTGGTCTGCGCGGCGGCGATGGCGGCGGTGAGCGGAGCGGAGGAGGTGTACGAGTTCGGCTCCGGCGCGTCGTTCATCTTCGGGGACTCGCTCGTCGACGCCGGCAACAACAACTACATCCCCTCGCTGTCCAAGGCCAACATGACGCCCAACGGCATCGACTTCGCCGCCTCCGGCGGCATGCCCACCGGCCGCTTCACCAACGGCCGGACCATCGCCGACATCATCGGTAATTGAACATTTCAGTATTTCAATGAATGCATGTCATTTCAAACTGATGAATCAGATTGAATACTGTTCTTTAATTTGTCCGAATTCAGGAGAAATGTTGGGCCAGACGGACTACTCGCCGCCGTTCCTCGCCCCGAACACGACCGGCGGCGCGCTGCTCAACGGCGTCAACTACGCGTCAGGAGGCGCCGGGATTCTCAACGGCACAGGAAGAATCTTTGTGGGTTAATTAATTTCTTCAGACAAAATTTAATTTCACATCGATCTTGTTAATTGCATGCACAAGAAACTCATATATAGATCGATATTTCTTCAAATTAATTATCTCTTGTGGATTATTCAGGTGAACAGGATCGGAATGGATCTTCAGGTGGATTACTTCAACATCACGAGGAAGCAGCTGGACGATCTCCTGGGGAAGGCGAAGGCGAAGGAGTTCTTGAAGAAGAAGGCCATCTTCTCCATCACCGTCGGGTCCAACGACTTCCTCAACAACTACCTCATGCCCGTCCTCTCCGCCGGGACCCGTGTCGCCGAGTCGCCCGACGGCTTCATCAACGACCTCATCATCCACCTCCGGGAGCAGCTCACGGTTCGTAAATACTCACTCCATTTCAGGATATAAAATATTTTGATTTTGGTCAAATTCAAACTATATCAAGTTTGACTAATTTTACAGACGAATATAGCAATATTTATAAAATTAAATTAATTTTATTAAATCAATAATTGAATATATGTTCATAATAAATTTATCTTTGGTTGAAAATATTATTACTTTTTTCTACAAACTTAGTCAAATTTAAGGTAGTTTGACTTTGACTAAAATTAAAACGTCTAACCTGAAACGGAGGGAGTACCCAGCTAGTGACATCGGGTTTGTTCACTTTGATGTCATTTTCAACCTTACCAAATTTTGGTAAAGTTGCTAAAAAAGTGGTTATATTTAGTTTGCTGCTAAATTTTGATATCTATATAAGAAATCCTGCCATTGTCAAAATTTGGTAAGGTTTTTTTATATTAAAGTGAACAGGCCCATCATCTACATTATGTTGGATCGATGGCCGGAGACTGACTGACTGGTCAACGGCGGCGGCAATGGCGGGCTCGCCGCCGTTGATTGTTTCTGCATCCAGAGGCTGTACACGCTGGACGCGAGGAAGTTCGTGGTGGCGAACGTGGGGCCGCTGGGGTGCATCCCGTACCAGAAGACGATCAACCGCGTCGGCGAGAACGAGTGCGTGAAGCTGCCCAACCAGCTCGCCTCGCAGTACAACGGCCGCCTCCGGGAGCTCCTCATCCAGCTCAACGGCGACCTCGCCGGCGCCAAGTTCTGCCTCGCCAACGTCTACGACCTCGTCATGGACGTCATCACCAACTACGACTCCTACGGTGAGCTATAGCTAGCTAGCTGCTCAACTTTCATCGCCATAGCTTTCGACGAGTTGATCGATCGATCGATCGATCTCAAGGTAGAAGACGAGGTTGGGTTTTTGCAGGGTTCGAGACGGCGAGCATGGCGTGCTGCGGGAACGGCGGGACGTACGACGGGATGGTGCCGTGCGGGCCGGCGTCGAGCATGTGCGGCGACCGGAAGAGCCACGTGTTCTGGGACCCGTACCACCCCAGCGAGGCGGCGAACCTGGTGATGGCCAAGTACATCGTCGACGGCGACAGCAAGTACATCTCGCCGATGAACCTCCGCAAGCTGTTCTCCCTCTAGCCTTACTAGCACTCCATTGTTAATTACCGCGATTGATGTCGAGCTTGCATTTTGATTCGCATGTGTAATTGTATCTGATGCTTTTGGTGTTTTTGCACGCGAATTGCGAGATTTGGCATGCAATTTGCAGTGTGTAAATGTTCAATTCAGTGACAGATTGCAGGTTTGCATATATGATTTTTCGGGTTTTAATTTTTAAAAGGGACTACCTATTGACTTTTCGACATATCTGAAACTTCAAATCTAACAGATTTTTCAACCCATGGATACAACCCGTTTTCAATGAAATAAAAAAAAAGGACAACATATAAAAATCGTAAATCTAAAGAAAAAATAGTTGTTAAAAAAATTCTAATTTTGGTGCATTTTAACTAAGCGTAAGTGTTCTGTAAGTAAGTATAAATTCTCTGTAACTACAAGTTGCGTTGAAAAAACACAAATCTTGATACAATATCCTATGGAAGAAAAACCGAAAGATAAAAGCCTAAAAATCTGTCACAAGTGAAATTGCAAAACCGTTTGTGAAATCTGTTTAGGATTTTTGCCCTTGTGCAGTTTCTATAAAGGAGTGGCATAAACCCAAAGCGAAACGTGGACATGTATGCACCATTGGATCATATACGAGCGAACCAGATTGATGAGGGAAGCCGCTCCGCTGTTTTGGACTTTTTGGTCAACGGCCCATCAAAGCAAGCCCAAATATCTAAGTAAAGCCCAGCCCAATCATCTGTGAAGGCACAGACAAATGGCCCAAATAACTAAGACGCTCTAACGAGCCAAAAATCTCAGCTCAACTCGGTTCGCTTCCCTTTCTCGTCAGAAGGCTCACTCCGTCTCCCCCTCCGGCCGCCGCAAGGAGAAGCAGCAGCAGCGATGCAGGCCGCCGCCGGGCGCGCGCGCCGCCTCCTCACGTCGCCGGCGGCCTCCGGTATCCTCTCCGCGCCGCGCCCCGGGTGCGCGGCGCTCGCCGGGAGCGGCGCCCTTCTTCCCCGTCTCGATGGTGTCCCGTCCTCGCCGTCGCCGTCACCGGCCCCTCCGCTCCTGGCTAGGAGCTTCTCCGCCACGTCCTCGTCTCGCCTACCCCGTGAGTTCTCTCGGACGTTGATCCGCGCGTTTCGCTATCTGCTTGTGGTGATCTCGATGCGCTGCTTCCTTACCGGTTTGTCTGGCTCGGCATTTCGTCGAACGGGTGGTGGGCGCGCGGGGGAGTGGCGTTCGAGTTGTATGGTTGATGGTTCCAAAGTGGCGTTTGAGCTCTATGGTCTCGAGGGTTGGTTCGTGTTGTTAATCCTGTTCCTGCTCTAAGATCAAGTGTTTAAGGTGTGGGATTAGGGGATCTGTAGGGCTTACGCGAGGGTTTAAGGATTTTGGCATTGGAGATATTCGCTAGTACACTATTATCTAGAAAATGCAGTGAATTCCTGTGACTTAGTGGGGTAATATTTCACACAAGGCTGGGGACTACGAGCCCCATAATCAAATAGCAGGTGCTTGGGATGTTAAAAAAAAAAACTAGGAGAGCAGAGCTTCCCCCATTTCCATTAATATTGGCTGGGAGAAAGGCCGGGTTAGTTTAGAATTCTACCGACAACAAAAAGAGTTTTCAAGCTTTCCCAGCACAACTACATTTCATGAGACTAAGGGAGCACAAAAGTCATCTCATGCCAAAGGCTGCGGCGCACTACAATTTAGACAACTACAAGACCATCTATTTTGCCAAGCATCAGGACAAGTGAGGTGCTTGGGATGTTGTGACTGCGCATGTTTGTTCAGCTGTAGGCTTCATACTTGACAAGTTCCATACTTTTGTAATTAAGTGTATTTGTCGAAGCTGATACTTACACTGCAGTTCTCATATGGTGAATTGCTTTGCTTCATTCTTACACTGGTTTATGTTTGTCTTGTCAGTTGATCATAGTTAATCCAGTGCACTCTTCAAATTTCCCTGCACTGATTATTCAGACTTTTGTGCATTGAACATTGAGGTCATAGTGCTATCTGTATTACTGGATTCCAGTATCTAGTACAATAAATTGAAAAAAAGGGGGGCAGCTTGAATGTAGCTAATCGGAAGTACAGCTGAATTGATTATAACAGAACAAACTCTGTTTTTTCAAAAATTTCTCCCTTGTTTACTGTACAAGTTTGTTCGACTGTGTGTGTTTGCTGCTTCCAGCTGACTTAAGTGACCCTTAACTGTTGCAACAATGCAACTCTTGTATTCAGTAGTTTGTTCCATTATCCATTGAAGTACTTTGAATGAATTAAACTTTGCTAATGATGTATATCTTGCATAAATTAGGTAACTTGCTATCGCCAAGTATATCTTCTCAATGGCGGAATGAGAAATCGGTGTGCTATCACATGGCTGCAACTCACTACTCAACAGAAGCAAGTGACATTGATCAACCTACAGGTTATTCAGAATTCTATGTTCTGCACTGGCCGCCATTTTTATTTCCTATTCACCCACTAGTTCTCTCCCCTGTGGTACCCTTGTGTCATGGGCTTTGGGCCAGGCGTCCTAGGCTCATTGGATAGGATTAGGGTTTGTTAGGATTAGATAAGGTTTGTTAGGATTAGATTAAAGAGTCCTCCATCTATATAAGGAGAGATACTATCCCAGGTCAGCTAGGCATTAGATCAAGATTTATCTTAGTGCCCATCGGCCTGCCTTCTCAGTGCGACGGAGAGCGTCGCGCCGTTTAGGTTCAGGACCGTTCCTTGTTATTTCATCTACTATAATCCAATCTATCCCCATTCATCCCGGTTCTTCTCCACAAATCCTTGCCCGTGACAACTTGGTATAAGAGCTTCGGTTCCGTGCCCATGGATACCGAGATCGCTGCGGTCCCCAACATCAGCGAAGGTCTTGCTGAGATCTCGAGGAAGATGATGGATTTGGCGGCGCAACTCCAGGCTCTGGCGGCTCAATCAGCCGAGCAGGCCATGCCTCTTGGAGCCGCCGAGCGATCCGACCGGCGGGCCATGACGTTCCTGCGCCCACGGCAGCAAGACTTCAAGCGCCGTTTGGGAGCAGGATGCGTCACCTGCAGCAGCCAAAGGTGGCAGTCTCTCTGGGTCGTCCACCAGTAGCCCTTCTGCCCACATTGATGGCCACACGACTTGGCGGCATGGAGGCATCCATGGTATTGTGGCGGCGCGGTTTTCAGAAGCAGCAAGAATGGCGGAGCTGTTTCCGTCGCTACTTTCAACAGCGGCGGCGGAGAAAACAACGATTTCTGTTACCGTGGTGGCGCGGCGTGAAGCAGGCGCATCGCGCTCTTTTTGGGGCGGCGCTGATTACGATAGAGGGAGATGGGGTTTCTGTTTTCCCTCAGCTGCGCAAATTAAATGGGCCAGATTGGTGGGCTGGGCTTCAATCAGCAGCAGATCCATGTTGGCTTAGTTATGTTTACCACACGGGACAGTCAAGTTGGGTTTCAGATTTGGATTTTTGCGTTTTGGTGTGGACCTAATTTTCCGAATGGGGTCCTCCTGTCCATGTCCTAAGGAGGCAACATAGGCCAGATTGTTTTGTTTGAGTCTAGCAGGGTCTGCTGCAGCTCGAGGACGAGCTGCTCAAAAAGGAGGGAGTAATGTCATGGGCTTTGGGCCAGGCGTCCTAGGCTCATTGGATAGGATTAGGGTTTGTTAGGATTAGATTAAGGAGTCTTCCATCTATATAAGGAGAGATACTATCCCAGGTCAGCTAGGCATTAGATCAAGATTTATCTTAGTGCCCATCGGCCTGCCTTCTCAGTGCGACGGAGAGCGTCGCGCCGTTTAGGTTCAGGACCGTTCCTTGTTATTTCATCTACTATAATCCAATCTATCCCCATTCATCCCGGTTCTTCTCCACAAATCCTTGCCCGTGACACTTGTTAACTTATTCAATTTAAATGCTTAGTTGCTGTGATCATTATCAGTGCATTTACTATTGTGCTGGTAATCTTCATAACGGCTAGTTGTTTGATATCATGTTCCCATTTTCTTATGTCATGGATGTCCATAGAGGCTGTAGTGGAGCTGTATCAGAAAATGTTGAAATCTGTTGAAGCCGAGACCATGCCTCCGAATGCCTGGTTGTGGTCAATGATAAGTAGCTGTTCCAATAAGGAGGACATCAAACTACTTATTCAGATTTTGCAGAAGCTAAGAGTATTTGTAAGTGGATTTTCCTCATAAATTAAGACTTCAGAGTGTTTTTCGCCTTCTATCCTTGCTCATTGTTCTTGGCTTTTCTGTATCCCTTGTGTGTTGTTTGGAAAGCTGGCTTAGAGCACTGCATGTTAGATTGCATTACTGTCAGAACATATACACATTCATTGATAGCATTGATGAATGTGCAGTGCGAATATTTAATTTCCAGTTTTTTCATTTATTTCTATGAAGCTGGGATGCTTGGACAGCTGAGTTAGCATAGAGTTTCCACTATATGGTTAATATATTGGTTGAAATTTTAACTGAATAATTTGAAAGGCCATAATATTTTGGATTGCTACAGGAAGATTCTAATTGTTTTTGTAAAGAACCAGTTTTGGTCCCTGACTTTATCCCCTTTATAGTTAGCACTTAGTAACACTATTAATACGTGACTGATGTTCGTTTACATGAGATAGGCGATGGTAGTTCTTTATATTTCTCTGTTACATTTGTTCTGTCACTAGAAGTGATCTTTAAACTAAATCGATTTATTGATACAGAGACTATCAAATCTTCGCATCGACGCAAACTTCAACGATCATCTTTGCATGAAAGTTGCAGAGGCTTGTGCTCGTGTTGGTGCCCTTGACTATGGTATGATCTTATTTAAAGGTCTAAATGATCAATTTTAAAGGATTATATAATGCTAATATAATTAGGCATGTGTGGCACTTCCAATTATGTGGACATGTTAGCTTTCTCTATTGTCCAGAAGTTGTGTGTCTAATATACGTGAGGTGGTGAACTTTATTTTTTTCATTTCAGTTTGGAAATTCTCCATTTTAACCTCAAAACATGAGGCTAATGGAGCTCAGAATCCTATTTCCCACCATTAATTCTTTTTGTGGTATAAATCCAGGTTTGAAGGTTTTATGGAAGCATAATGTTTATGGAATTACGCCTACCATTGGTTCTGCTCATTATCTACTGGTATTCAATGATATAGAAACTTTTCTTATCACCCTAAATGTCGTTTGGTACTGATTTTTTTCCCTTCTCCAGAAACATGCTAAAGAGAAAAATGACACTAAACTAATGGGAAGTATAATGCAAGTCCTTCAGAGAAATTCGATGCCATTGCAACCAGGCACTGCTGATATAGTCTTCAGGTATGTTTTCATCTGTTTTTAGATTCTATTTACCAAAGTGCACTCATTTCTTTTTGGTGTTTTTATTTTGTAGACACTAAGTTATAATTTTAGTTTTTATGATGCCATGTATTTGTCTGTATTGTGCAGCATCTGCTATAATGCTGATAGATGGGATTTACTCTCAAAATATGCGAGAAGATTCGTGAAGTCTGAAGTCAAGCTGCATGGTGCTTCATTTGACATTTGGATGGACTTCGCTGCCAAAGTTGGTAAGTACTTCCATTCTTCTTATGTTTTTTTATCTTTAGTACAGTGTTAAAACTTACAACAAACCCCAGCATGTTTAATTGCTGTTCTGGTCCTTACCCAAGTTACAACTTACAAGAAGTTGCTATTAGTTGTGGATGGACTAAACATGTTTCATTTCTCATTCAACTGGTATGGCACACAACTGTGGTAGTCACCTTCTTGATTACAGCCATTAGGAGCAGTGATATTGCAGAAAAAAATGTTTGTTTGCGGAACATTTATTTTCAGTTGTTTGATACTCAAATCTCTATTGCCCTTTTGTATTTCAAACCCTTCAACTTTGATAAGATATTATTTGGTATTGTACTATCTAATAAACATTTTCTTCTGCAGGAGACTCCCAATCTATATGGAACATCAATAGCCTGAGAGGCAAGTCAGTCAAACGCTATAATCTTGCAACAGGTTTTGCATGTGTAAAGGTAATTATTCTTATAATAAGATGTAGCTTCAATTTCTCACATCTATGGTATTTTTAAGCATGCCAAATTAAGAACTACTACCTCCGTTTCAGGTTATAAGACTTTCTAACATTGCCCACATTCATATATATGTTAATGAATCTAGGCACACATATATGTCTAGATTCATTAACATATATATGAATGTGGGCAATGCTAGAAAGTCTTATAATATGAAACGGAGGAAGTAGTAGTGTTCAGAATAAATAGTACTACAGTAGCATATTTGTTATCGACTATTGTCCATGATTCATTACTATAAGTTTTGCCCCTTCTTAGCATAACTATGCCAGTGCTTTCACTAAATTGTTTATGCTGCCCACCTTCAGGTTTTTAATGTCAGACTCTTTATGAATTGTCTTGTGCAGGGGTTTCTGCTTGAGCGCAAACCAGAAAGCGCCGCTGCCATGATTAAATTACTTCACAAGGTTGGTTTCTCCATGCTAATTGCTATTAGACCTGTATTCCCAAAATAGAGATTGTTCCATACCATCATCATACTCTGGTTTCTCTCCGGGTAATGCTGTCTCTTTCTTACTCTTAATACTGTACTGCATCTTTGCTGGTATTTTCAACCTTCTCCATATCATATTATTATCGTTGGTGTTTGAAAGTGAATATATTTTTCATGAAATATAGCGAAGCTAGATACCAAAAGTTGGGTAGTTGATGTTTACGTAAGCTATCTTGACAAGACGCGCTTTCCTGATGAAAGTTTGTGATTGAATGTAGCATTCACCTGATGAGAAGAAACAATTGGTGACGGATGAGCTCCAGAAGCTTGTTGCTGAATGGCCAGCAGAGGTGATAAAAAGGCAGAAGAAAGATGATAGGAAGGTGAGATTAAATGACCTGTTTTCTTTCCTGGCAATTCGGGAACGGATTATTTTCTCCCTGCAACACTAGGTGGCCAGCCTATTTCATGCTGGGACATTAAGCTCTCACCTCTAGTATGAAAAATCAGAAGCATGCTTTAGAATACCTAATTGTCCATAACGGCTGGTGTGACTGGAGTTTCGGTGATTATTGGTATGTGGTAAATTTTAGAAGAAATAAAGAGCTGTCAACTAGGCAAAGCCACTTATTTTTGCCGAAGTACTTTTGCTGCTTTCTATAACAGTGTATCTGTTGGTTTCACATTACTATCATCTAATAACGACATCCATGTCTTTATCAGGCGCTGGAGGAAGCTTTGATTACAGATATCCCTCAAATGATCAGTTCCATGTCAAAGCTGCGCCTTGATATTTCTGTGAATTTGGAGAAGCTTACCTCTCAACCTGAAACAGCATGAGAAGTAACACAGGTGCCCAGATGGCCTAGCAGCTGAAATTACATGAGTACAGGCAGGCGGACAATATCACAGTCCAGCCATTTGTATTCGACTACATTCTATTTGATGGGTAGCACACTAGCACTAGCCTGCCCGACAATAACATGTATACAACACATTCCGTTGTTTACCTTGCCATGTGCTTTTCCATGACAGTTTTGTAGAAAACCTTGGTGAAATTGCACGCATGAAATTCAGGTATGCATTCTCGGACATTTTGAACCATCAAGTGTCACCATTTCTTTTACTTTACTGGGAGCACATTGAGCCTTCAAAATTGTCTCCGAATGTCCTATGGTGACTGTTGAGTCAATATACATTACATGAGGTGTTTTACAATGCTTACTGATAGTAGAACGAAACTAAACCGTTTATTTTTTCCCCTAATTTAATGGACTAATACTTACTCCTACTTATACTACCACGTTAACTTGATAGTAGTAATATTTTTTCTCTACATAACATCAGTCCGGTGCTCTGCTGCAGAGCAGACGGCGCCGGCGACGCCCGGACCAGAGGCGGAAGGACTCGCCGCCGGTGGTAAGTTCGCCGGCTTCAATAGGCTTCCCTGAAGGCCATGGCAATGTATAGCAAAGTAGCTTGAGATTGCAGGTTCACAAGACGTATTAACCCCACAACTGATCAACCTTTATTGGCGGGAAAGGAAGGCTGATCGCTTAATTAGCCGCTTCAGTTGCACAGTAACTGAGGAACCGAAAGTGGGTGCAGTGCAAAACTGCAAATAGTAGCTGTGGAATTTGCAAACTGAAAGGGCACATGCATGCATGGCCCAAGCCCAACTAGCTTTAAGGCCCTGTTTGTGGAGCTTCTAGCTGCTGCAGCTTCTCCGAGAATCAGAAACTCCCCCAAACAGTTCAGCTTTTGGTGTAAATTCTGAGAAGCTGTAGTTGTAGAATCCAGAAAATGAACTAGAAGCTAGAAGCTGGGAAACTTAGCTTTTCCAGATTCTTAGAAGCTGGCTACCAATCAGCTGCTTCTCAGAATCTTAAGCTCCCCCCACGCGTTGTGAAATTTGTTTTTCACCCTTAGATATTCTTTGGCTTCTAGGTTGTATTGGGGTGTAACATTTGCGATTCTATTTGATCATGGACAGCTTTGCGGGCTTCAAATTCAGCGTGTAAAATGAGATGGAATTAATAGTTTTCTCCATGCATGTTAGTGATTGAACCATAGACTTTACAACTTCCTAAGATCTGCTCAACTCAATCAGGGAAAGTGTTAAATCTTAATTACCAAAAAAACACTACCGATTTCTCTTTCTTGCAACACTCGAGTTCATCATGATTTGATGAATGCGAAAAATTTTCTTCAGAATGCAGACTGGGAATTTCAGTATGAGAAGAATCAGAGGCTTTGTTTTTGTTGTGATCTTGGTGATGATATCATCACTGTGCTCTGCAACCAATGCTCTCTCATGGAGCATGTTCTCTTCGTCATCCAAGAAGCCATCAATGGCGCCGCCGCCGCCGCTAGACGGCGGCGTTCCGGTGGCCGAATTCTCCATCGACGGCGGCGGGGACGCGAGAGGTGATAAGCTGATGGAGAACGCGCGGCGCAGGATCGCCGCCGGCGATGGGCGGCCGGGCACCACCTGCTGGAGCGAGGCGTACCGGAGCCTGTTCGCGAGCTGCGGCGACATCATGGCCGACAAGGAGCTGCAGGCGAGGCTCGCGTGGCGCCTCAGCGGCTGCTTCCAGGAGGACTCCGGCCGGCCGCCGCTGCCGCCGTGCGACGCCGCGGCAGCCCACGGCCACGGCCACGCCGACATGGTGCACTGCCGCGAGCGCCTCTCCGACTCCGAGTCCAAGGTCTTCCTCGCCTTCTTCCTCGAGACGAACACCCTCTGCCACCAACTGCAGTAAGCTCGCTCGCTCGTCGTCGTCGTCGTCGTCGTCGTCTTCTCCGACTCCGGCCAACTTCATCTCTCTTGTCATCTCCAATGGCTTGCAGGGCCGAGGCGTTCAAGCGGAGCACGGAGAGGCTCGTGAACGACCTGACAAGGTCGGCGAGGTCGGCGCGCGAGAAGCTGGAGGCGATCGAGGAGAGGTCGGAGAAGATCATGCGGGAGTCCGACCATCTCCGGCGATCGCTGTCGTCGATCATGTCGCAGACGGAGCACCTCGCCACGGCGTCCGAGGACGTCCGGGCCCGGATCGGCGACGTTCTTGATCGGTCGGCGGCGATCTTCGAGCGGTCGAGGGAGATCGCCGCCGCGCAGGCCGAGCTGCGGGGAGGGCAGGCGGCGATGAGGGAGGAGCTCGCCGCCGGGATGGCGCAGGTGGAGGCGTCGTACAGGAGCATCGGCGAGGAGATGGGGAGGCTGAGACAGGAGGCCATGGGCATCGAGAGGGAGGTCAGGGCCGTCGGCGACGCCATGGCGGCGAGGATGGTGGACTTGCAGAGCGCCGCCGACGACATCGGCGCCGCCGCCGGGAGATCGCTGGAGAATCAGATGCTGTTGTTGGATGGACAGGCAAAAGCGATGGAAGGGCTCAATCATCTCTACAGTTTTCAGGCACAAGCTCTTCAGGAGAGCAGGTGATAATAATTACAGCACAAACTTGCATTCTTTTGTCTGAAAATGACAGTCCAATTGTCCAAAGTAAATTTTGAATTTCAAAGTTTGATTTTTAAGAATAGTTTAGGTAGATTTCTTTTTATTGATCTTCTTGAACTATTTTGAGAGGAGAGCTTGACAACCTCTGAAACTGATTCTAAAATCAAAATTTAAATTTAAAATAAGCCTCAGCTTTTTTGTGATAGCTATTTGAGGGTACAAATGAATGAATTAACTCCTATTAAGTTGAAAAGTTTTTGTACAAAAGTATTTCAAGAAAGTTTTATATAGATTTTTTTTTACAAAACACGTTGGTTAGTAGATTGGGAAGCGTGCAAATGAAAATCCAAAATCCAGAAAAAGAATAGGGCCTATGATATGAAGATGAACAAGTAATGGATGATCTAGACACCAGCAAAATTGCAGGGAAACCATTCAGAAGCTGGCGCAATTCGGGCAGCAACAGCAGGAGGAGCTCCTGTCTCGGCAAGAACAGATCCGGCACGCTCACGATGACCTCATGAAAAATTCAGAATCTATACTGGAAGCTCAGGTTTTCTTTTATCATCAATCTCACAAACTTTTTTCATGGCGTTTCTTACGCAAGCTTTGATTTGCTTATTGTGTATGCAGGAAGAGTTCAGAGCTAAGCAGGCGAGCATCTTCGCGGCGCTGGACAAGCTCTACGTCCTCCACAACGCTGTTCTTGTGGAGTCCCGTTTCATCAAGGCCTTCTTCTTCTACTGCTGCATCACATTCCTCGTCTACTTGCTCACCAGCGCCAAGCAGACCTTCGCCATTAGAGGCCACCTCTACTTCGGTCAGATTCTTCGGACTTCAACACAAACACTGCCAACATTCAGAAAGGCAGAAACTTCTCTGAATTTTTTTTTCTGAACATGTTCATCTGTTTCATGTTAGGCTTTTGCATCACGCTAAACTGAGAACATTCAGAAAGACAGAAACACTTTTTTTCTGAACATGTTCATCTGTTGCTTGCTAGGACTCTGCATCATGCTACACTGAGAGCATTCAGAAAGACTGAAACGTTGCTGATTTTTTTTTTCTGAACATCTTCATCTGTTTCTTGTTAGGACCCTGCGTCACGCTGCACTGAGAACATTCAGAAAGACAGAAGCGTTGCTGACTTCTTTTATTCTGATGAACTTGTTCGTCTGTTTCTTGCTAGGACTCTGCATCACGCTCGTGCTGGAGACCGTCGTCATCAAGCTCGGAGCCG
Source organism: Oryza sativa Japonica Group (assembly GCF_034140825.1). Classification (NCBI taxonomy): domain Eukaryota; kingdom Viridiplantae; phylum Streptophyta; class Magnoliopsida; order Poales; family Poaceae; genus Oryza; species Oryza sativa. Next base: position 28,439,355 of record NC_089041.1, on the reverse strand, counting down.
ACGACTTCAGTAAGCAGTTCTTGATCATGTCCAAAGTGCTGTTAATCAGATCGGTGTTCCTCGCCGCCGCAGCAGCTCAGATCTTGCACTCAATTTTCACATACAAGTAGGGTTCTCTCTCTCTCTCTCACTGTAGATTATCATCAAACAGTAAATCTTTATCATACAGGTAGCAGCAGAAGAACATTATGGCGATGAATCTGATTGGATCTTTCTTTCTTTTGCTGTAGGGATTACGAAGTACTGAACCATCAATTACTGCAGACATTGATGGAGAAAGTCCGGGCGATTGAAGGCAATGGCAGTGGCGGTGAGCACCTGTACACATTCAGACAAGGCAATTAATAGCCATAGTTAAGCCATTGTGCCAGTACAGTTGTGACAAAGTCCAAAACCTATCAACTTGTGTCCAATGTCCTTAGCTATCAACTACCATTTAACCCGACGTCTCAGTACAGAATTTGACCAAATTCTCTCTCTACCCAGGAGACCAGATGAATCCATGGAGTACTGGGAGTGATTGCAGCAGCATTGGTGACTGCTCATGGTTCTTCGACGAGCAGCTGCAGGACGAAGTGGACAGCGAAATCGACCCAGATTTCGCGTTGCCGAGAGAAATCTGTGGAAATGGCAGCATTTTGCCGGAAGAATTCGGCGAAAATTCAGTCACCACGTCCATCTCGAGGAGGTACAACCTCCGGCCACGCATCAGGCCGCGGTGAACAGCACACAAGCAGTGAGAGCATATAAAAGCAGTTCTGTCAGACATTGTGCTCAAGAAATGAATTATAGTGAAACCTTTTTTTTAGTATATTTTTCTTTTCCAGCTTCTCTGAAGATAACCACATCAGATGAAATGGTATTGGATTGGTTGTACATAAGCTATATTTGAAAGTAAGAGAGTTTGCAGTGACATGCTAAGTAGATCTGAAAGTTCCATTACTGAATCATAAATCTAACATGACATATAGCTGCTTGCCTGCTTGTAAGAATGGAAAAGAGAACCTAATGTACAGAATTTTGACTAATTGAGCTCCCTCTCCGGCCTATACACTGCTGTTCGAAAAAAGAATCCTTACATGGAATGAATTCATGGATCTAAGAGAAAAAAAATTCATCGTTGCTTGCCTTGATTTGCAATTAAATTGTCTCACTTTGCAAGAACCGCTGCCAGTATTTTTTTTCCTTTTTAGTATTGAAGACTTCTTATGCACTAGACATCATATAATAGATCATCGAGCACGGGCGGTAGCCGGTTGTTTTGAAGAGCGGCCAGACTTGTGTTTTCGCTTCTGGTTGCCTGAAGAAGGATCGGCCAATGGTCCAGACCAAGTAGGCACAGAGCCTTTCTCGTAGGGGAACACAGTGCTGAATGAAGATGGATCTGGCGGCTCAAATGCAGGTTCCATATGATTTGAACAACCCAAAGGATATCCAAGTGCGCCATCCTGATGTGGCGGAGGGAACTTTTCACTCTTGCTCTTCGCATTTGCATGTGTTATTAGTCTTCTTTTCTGCAAGTTGTACGATCGAGTGAGCTGTGAGCTTAACATTGTTCTAGGAGTATGTTTCTGATTGTGGCGGATCATGCAAATGAACAAATGAGCAACTGAAATCAGCCAAAAAAAAGCACATACATCAATATTTGCTTGAAGCTCAGCATTTGCTTCCGGTGCTGGAACAGCCCTAGGTCTTTCCCTTGTCCTTGTCTTCCTAGCTCCTTCCCCATTAACTCTACCACCAGCAGCTCTTAAACTGTTGATCATCAAATGATAAGCGAATGAGCATTTTATAGGGTGCAAAAGCTCATTCACATCAGCCAATAAACTGGCTGAAGGTCAAGAAGTCAGGTTTATGAAATAAAGATATTTTACAATTAGGGGAATATTTGAAGAGAGAAATATTGAAAATGCAACGGAAAGGGGAACAACTTGTTGCTTGACTCATGATGATGTCCAAGAAATATAGTACTCAACAAGTTCCCAGAAATCCAGGAATCTTGGCACAACAACCAAGACTTTTGTCTTTTGGTACAAATCACTATATGGCCTTGCAGTGCACTGAAGTTACTTTTCAGTCAACAAATACATTTTCTTCTTTATAGTCCACTATGCTGAATGCAATTTTGTCACGTTATGCTTGATTGAATTCCTGTCATCAAAGTGAGCAGTAATGTCCTCTGTTCCATTGCTCACCTATGCATACCGGAGAAGATGACAATATACCTATTTCAACTAGATTTCAAGACTCTAGTCCTAATTCAACCTGATGATCTGGTCCTTTTATTGCAAGATCATTTACCTGTCTATGTTGTATCAGTTTGCATGCTACATGCTCTTTTAAATCAACAAAATCGCTTGAACTTAGATGAAATTACAGAGAACTCAGAAAGACGATGCAAAAGCAAATATTCTGAAACAACACAACTTTCTAAAGGAATGGAAAGGCAGGGTAGTAGGGAGACAAACCGTCTGGCTTCTTCGTCTCTTCGTTTTGCATCCATCTCTTTGCTTGGGGGGTATTGGGGTAAACTTGATGGATCACATGCATGTGGTTCCGTTTTAAAGAACTGTGTTTATGGTGAAAAACATGTTATTATTAAAGCATTTACATCAAAGAGATTGCTACCAAGAATAGCTAAAATTGGATTCTGTTCATACATATGCAAAGATAACGTCAAAATCCCATGGTGATCTCTAAATTAAATTTGAGTTATGAGCTTATGACCCTATTTGAACCTTAAAGATGAAATTCTGAACATTGTTGTGGTTGCCAATGAAGTCTTAAACTCTTAATTTTTCTAGCATCACAACGGCCTTAATGGCAAACAATACGAAAGACAATAATGCAGTTTATTATTCTTGATACTGCTCAGTTCCATCTCACTATCCCAGGCACTAAAGACAATTGAACTAGTGTTACTTGCAGAAAGATTGAACAGTACCCTACCAAACAAAGAAGCCAGAGAGATGCCATGAAATATTTTAGGTATAATTTGAATTCATAAGTTCAGAACCTCAATTTTCTCATTTCAATAAAATAGGAACAGAATGGCAAAAACTAGGACAACTTACTTCACTTTCTAACGCAGAAGTCGCTGTTAAACGATCAGCTGGGTCGATTGCAAGTAGTGTTTCAATAAGTCGCAGTGCTGATTGTGGGAAATCTTTGAATGTATCAGCTATTCGCCTTTTGTAAGGTTGTTGGGGCTTGAATATAGTTGCATGAGGCAACTTCGATTTTTTCCAATATTCTTCTGTGGGGGAACCACACAACTTAAAAATTTTATGCAGCTGTTCCACCTAAAAGGATAAAAAAACATAATTAAAACAACAGAATATCATGAGAAGGAAAATGTTAATATACGTTTTGACTAAAAGTACATAACATTAAACACAGTTGCGCTATAGGACAGGCTTTATGTCCTGACGAGCAAGGTAAGGGTTCAAGTCATTGAGAACTGAAACAACAGAAGTGGCAGCTGGTAAGTGGAAACAAGATTTGACTTGAAGGCAGGTGAGAAGGCTTTTCTTTTCAGATGAGATGTCAGTGTATCACTTGATATGTAGATGTTTCTGAATTACATAATTACATAAATCAAGAAAACAGCTATATGAACAAGAACACAAGATAGAAGGTCGATTGGATGGAATAGTCTCAACTCTCAACTATCTGCTGCACTGAGCAGCAATAAGGGGTAACAAACATTTTATGTTTGTACCATACTTCAGTGTGCCAAATAGACAATTCAGATAAATGATAAGCTCAATGACCAAAAGAAAACATTTTGAAAATAATTCCTATTTGAAAAGTACTACAGAAGATGGCATTTGAACAGTATCCATTGCCATTCCTAGTTTAATAGTGAAACTTTGGTTGGTGCTGAACTGAATATTTGAAAGATATGTGCTACAAGGTGTCTAAAGCATAACTATACAACAATAACAGATCATTATGTAGCTAACCTCGGTCCGCCCAGGCATGATAGGTTTCCCTGCGAGCAATTCAGCAAGGATACATCCCGCGCTCCACAAGTCCACGCCTACGCCATAATCCGTCGCGCCCAACAGCAACTCTGGTGGCCGGTACCAGAGCGTCACCACCCTACTCGTCATCGGCTGCTTATGGTTCGGGTCGAAGAACGACGCGAGACCAAAGTCCCCGATCTTCAGCACGCCATTGTTGTCCAAAAGCAGGTTCGACCCCTTGATGTCGCGGTGCAGCACCCCCCGGTCGTGGCAGTGCTCCAATCCCGACAACAGCTGGTGCACATAGCACTTGACCTGCGCCCACAAACACCTCTCGAAGTCTCAATCAGCCTCAATTGACACCACATTTCGCATAATTCGGCCGGAAATGGGATCTTGACCGACCTGGGGCAGGGTGAACTTGATCTCGGGGCTGGCGGCGAGGCCGGCGAGGTCGTGGACCATGTAGTCGAAGACGAGGTAGAGGCTGCAGGACATGCGGGAGGTGACGAGGCCGTCGAGCTTGATGACATTGGGGTGGTCGAGGCGGCGGAGGATGAGGATCTCCCTGGCCATGAAGCGCACGCTCTCGGGCTCCAGGTTGTCGAAGCGCACCTTCTTGAGCGCCACGATCTTGCCGCTCACCGAGTCCCGCGCCTTGTACACGTTGCTGTACGTGCCTTGCCCGATCTAGAATGGCGAGACGAGAGTCAGAGCCGAAGATGAGCGAGCTCCCGCGGCGGTGGATCGCGGGGAGATTTTTTGAGGGGAGGGGAGGAGGCGCACCTTGTCGATCTTCTCGAAGGAGTCGGCGCGGCGAGGGGTCCAGCCGTCGATGGCGTCGCCGGCGACGGCGGAGAGCCAGGCGGGCCAGCCCGCGGCCACCTGCTCGCCGCGCGCCTTGTTCGCGAAGCTCCCCCCGATGCGCACCTCGGCGTGCGCGTGCGCGTGCGCCGACCTCGACGACCGCGAGCGCCGCTCCCTCTTCACCGGCGGCCCCGCCGCGGCGACGGCGACGGCCGGCTGCTCGCCCTTCTCGCCCGCAGCAGCATCCGCCTCCGCAGAAGCATCCGCCCCCTGCTTCTGCGCCTCCGCAGGCGGAGGCGGGTGGTCGCGGCGACGTGAGGCGTTGGCGGCGGCGGGGCTGGAGGTGGAGGGGCGGCCGTGCACGCAGCCCATGGCGTCGCGTCAGCACCTGCGGCGGGTAGTCAGCATGAGGTCTGGGCGGGGCGGGGGCGGGGGCGGGGGCGGCGCGATCCGGAGGCGGCGGCGCGGGCGGAGGGGAGATGGAGGTGGAGATGGAGGTGGGGGTAAGTAGTAAAGTTTGCGCCTTTGGCGAGTGAAGGGGACGGAACGGAGGGGTGGTGGGGGGGAACGGAACGGTTTTGACTCCGACGGGTCTGCGGCTACCTGTACATGAGGTACAGCCTCTCAGGCTCACAAACAATATCAGTATGTCCTTTGCTTTTGTTCTTTCTCTTTTATCTTCTTATATCTGTTTTATCTTTAATTTTCCTTCACATTATACGGAAGACGCGTATCTGTCTGGTCATGGACAATACGGATATATGTGTGACGCTCACAAATACGACTCTTAAAACACTCAAAAAAAAGACAGATACCCACTCATGTCCTTAGGTGCCGGGCTTTTTTATCTGTTTTATTTTTTTTTCAATTATACGGAGGACGCACTATGTCTTACTAGTACATTCACATTTCATATGCACAACACAAACACCACATGTAACACACTCATGAATGCATCCCTTAACACACTCGGGATACCATGCATGTCAGCTACTTCACTGCAGATTATCTTCTTCATGCTCTAAGAACTTATTTTCTAAAAAAAAAGACTTCATTTTGCTCTGTTGCTTAGATCCCTTACTCTAATGGTTCATTATAAAGTGTGTTTGGGCTGCAAATTTTAGTGGCACATGAAATGAAATAAGCTATCAGTATATGATTAATTAAATATTAATTATTACCAATTTGAGAAATAAATTTATTTGACTTTTCTTAAATAGATTTCTATATAAAAAACTTTTACATTAAACGCATCATTTAGCCGTTTGATTATTTAGCCGTTTGATTAGTGTGCTTAAAAAGAACGAGAATATATCTATTTGGAATAACAGTGTAGAACACAACCTAGGTTTATTGGTTAAATTTTTTTTATAAAAATGTTCAATTTATATTGACAACCATGATAATCTTGTTAATATTTTGTTTTAATGGACTTGAAATCTAAATTAAAACTATATTTGCATGTGTACTATTCTTTTTTTTTATCTTACACGTGTACTATTCTACTGCTTCATCATCGGTGCTTCTCGTATCTCCCTTTTTTTTTTCTCATGCTCTATTTTTTTTTCAAAGATTGTAGAGTACATGTCTTGCTAATCGAATGACGTGTGTGAGTTTGCTCTTTTTTCCTCTAAAATTAAATAGGGAATATGACACATGTTGTGTCTTGTGTGTACGTGGGCGTAGGTATGAACATACCTAATTCATCTGTACCTCTGAGAGTTTTCATGGATGATGAATGATGGACCTTTTGGTGATGAAATTGAAAATACATGTGGACTGAAGATGGTGGCATTTAATCAGGTGAAGGACGGTGATATATGATGCCATGCACTAGAGAGTGACATCTATTGCTAGCAAAGATATCGAGAAGATTTCACAGTATAATAAATACTAATATGTTGCTTTCACGGCATCAAGAAGTTTTCTGCCAATAAAACATAAATGTAAATTTTCAATACAGTTTATAAAATATTTTATTAGTAAAACTTTTATATTCATATTATTCGCCGTTTAAAAGCCAATATATGCCAATAAAAAAAATCAACACTAAGATTAAATTTTGGTTGGATAAACCAAATGAGAAGCAAGAGCATTGAGGGCAGGTTTTATTTACTCATTTATTTTGTGTTTGTAGGGGCTATTGGGGTGTTCTTTCTTCTCCTTCTTTTTTCCCTCGGTATCTGAGTATAAATACTCACAAATTCACAATATTAATACAGTAAAGATGGAAGTTGGGGGACAGAGAAGGGCCCCTGGAATTATAGGTTGCAGATACTTTGGGGTTTTGTCTCATGGAGATGGATGCCATGCCAGGGTGTGCCTAATCTTTGGGGTTATGTGATCTCATTAGGAAGGGAACACAAAACAAGGACTTAATTAGGATGATGCTTTCAGGGTGGTTAGACACATCTCTTCCTTCTTATAAGTTCTTAATCCTACCTGTTCATAGAGCAAATGCTGTAGCCAGTTCAACAAAAAGGGCATCATCAATTCATCTCTTTTCTTTACAGTGCAACTTGGAATACACATCTTTTTATATTATGTACTACTGTATTTCATTTTTCAAATACTTTTGTGTCACCATGATTGGAAGATTGATTAATGGCAGGGCTCGAGAACAAAAGGCATGTAGCAGCACAAAAATCCAACTTGACACGCAAGATCGAGTGTTTTCAGCTATTGTCCGAAATATGTTAGTATTTTTCTAAGACAAGCAATCAAAACAAGTGCATAAAATTGACTTGACAACAAAAATGCTGTCAATGGCTTGTACCCATCAGTAGAAAAGGGTTCAAGGAGAAGACGACGAGGAGGAGAACATGCAAGGACCATGCCTTGGTTCTCTTGTGCCAAAACCAAAAAGATATAGTACTAGCATTCATCTCTGAAACTCTGAACATGTGTGTGAATCCCAAAGAGGAGAAGAGGAGAAAAAAAGAAGAGAGAATGGGGTTGGTTGCCTTAGAAGAGACGAACATGTCTGCATTTGTAATTAAGCAGCTTCTTGCTCTGATGTAGCGTTGGGCATTGGAGTACGGAGCCACCACTTAACGACGGGGGACAGCCACAACTTCACTCTGCATCTTCTTCTTCTACCTGTCTGTAGTTCTGTACTCATGCTATTACGGTATTACCTCCTCTGTAAAAAAGATATTCAGTTACAGACACTCATCGTTTGCTCCACAGCTGATAATCTATAAAATAAAAAAGAATAATGAAGCATCTCTTAAAAAATAAAGCAACTAAAAATAATTTGTAAATTAAATTATATATATTCTCAGCGATTTAAAATATGATATTGAAAAATAAAGTACGTTAAAAAAACCTAAAAATTGAGTTGTAAAATTCAAATTTTGGTTACGTCTCACCAGCCAGCAAGCAAACAGTATATACTACTCCATAATCCATATTCGCACATTTTGTACTAGTAAGCAGTAAGGCGATTCAGGTGAATGAGAAGTTTATTTTACTCTGATGATGCTGCATGATGATTCCATTGTTTCATCCTGGTCTGGAGCAAGTGAGCATGATGATTCAGCATTATCATGAGCAGTATTAAATATTGTCCTGACACGTATGAATGATGGATCTGCTCGTCTCTTTCCCTGTCACTCTTATGGCGTGTTTATTTCACGATAAAATTAAAAGTTTGATTGAAATTGGAATGATGTGACGAAAAAGTTGAAAGTTTATATATGTAGAAAATTTTTGATGTAATGAAAAAGTTAAAAGTTTAAAGAAAAAGTTAGGAACTAAACCAGGCCGAAGTCTGAGTGAGTTGAGCTCTCTGGGTATATCCTGTGGCACCTCGCTGACAAATATCCTGTGGCACCTTGCTGACAAAGTGCCATGGAGTGGACTGAACTGAACCTGCATCAATGCATCATGGAGTAACTGACATTTTGAGCCACATAGCCATGCACTGTTTATCATATACATTTCCACAACAATAATACAGTAAAATAAAATATCTATGGCAAATTTTGCTATAGGACATCGCAATTGTGTGGTTTTAACTCAGGGACACCGCGAAAGTGAAGTTTTGCGGGAAGACATCCCATAATCGTGGATATTTGCCGATGGACACCACGTCGTCTAAATGATACTTGCCGTGCTGACGTGGCGGACGGGAGGCCATTTTTTGACGCGGTCGGACCCTGCACCACGTCAGAAAAAAAGGCCCTCCCGTCAGGCCACTCCCCCACCGCCGCCAGCTACCTCTCTCCCTTCTCCGCCGCCGCACCAAGCCATCGCCACGCTCGGCCGCTGCCGCCGTGCGTGGCCACATCTTCCGCGCGAGCACCACCTGCGTGCCACTGCCGCTTCGCCACCACCTGCTGTCTTCGTCTTGCTCGGGGCCACCACCACACTGCGAGCGCCGAGCCTGCGCGCGGCCAAGCCGGCCCGCACGGGCACCGCCTCCGCGACCACCCAGCGCCTCCACCTTTGTCTCCTCTGCTCGGCGCGGCCCCAGAACCTCCTCGTTGCGCTGGCCTTTTCTCCCCATCCACTCAACGCCGCCAGGCTGCCTTCAGGCCGCCGCCGTCGCCTTGGCCCGCGCCATCGTACGCCTGCCGCATCCTGCTCGGGCGCGCACGTGCGTGGGAGCCACCGGAGAGGATTGAAAGAGAGGGGAAAAGAGGGTGGTCACCTTCCCCTTCCTCCTCAAGGCGAGCAGATCCAGGTTGGAGTCGAATCGAAAGACGTGGATGCGGCTCCCGGAGCTCCCGGCGTCGAATATGACGGTGCACTTGTTGGCGTCGACGGGGCCCCACCTCCTGCCGGCGGTGGCGGCGGCGGACTAGGCGGGCGAACACGGCATGAGGAGGAACACGAGGGAGATGAGGGCGAGCGGGGCGAGGATGACGAGTAGCACGCCGCGGTAGCAGTGGAGGCGGTCGGCAAGCGTGTCAGGGCGGGCACCCGGCAGCGCGGAGTAGCGGCACATGTTCTTGGCATCGCTGTCGGCGCCCGGGATGAGGAGGTCGGGGGAGGAGGGCGTGCGGTTGCGGATGCGGCCCGACGGAGACAGCTTGACTGCCTCCTGCTCCATGGGATCCAGGGTGCGCGCGCTGCTGGTCTGCTCTACTCCCCGCCGAGCTACTGCTCTGCTCAGCTTCGTGGCTAGCTCCGGCCGCCGTCAGCCGCCTGCCCAGCTCCGGCCGCCGCCTGCCTTGTTCTAGCCTTCTCCTTGTAAATGAGAGAGAGATAGAGAGAGGACATTCAGGATGACATGTGGGGCCAGACATGGAGGATGACATGTGGGGCCAGACATTAAGGAGATAAGGCGCAGGGGCATTTAGGTCCAACCGTCCAACCGTGTCAAAAAAAGCCTCCCGTCCGCCACGTCAGCACAGCAAGATTCCTTTAGGCGGCGCGGTGTCCATCGGCAAATATCCACGATTATGAGATGTCTTCCCTCAAAACTTCACTTTCGCGGTGTCCCTGAGCTAAAACCACACAATTGCGATGTCCTATAGCAAAATTTGCCAAGATCTATACTACTCTTACTTCTCTTCCTGTATTCTTATTACTAGCATCTCATCTATTTTGCTATATTCTAGAATAAAGGTAGCAGTAGATTGCTTGCCAGCAAATTTTCAGCCAGCAACAGTAATATTGGAGTGAGTACAGCTTTAGATTAGCTGACTTTTCAAGGAAATTTTCAGCTTTCTTTCAGGCCAACCACTACAACTACTGCTATAAAATGATTTGCCAGCTGAACTGTTCTTGGAACAGGGACATGCTTAACTACACAGACCCCCTCACTCTCAGCTTCAGTGATGTATACTGAGGTTAGTTATATGATAACATCATGGATTAGTTGCTTCAGCAGATGAGACTGAAATGTGGAATTGATGTAGATTATTTGCCCAAAGCACTTTCTTTTGACTTCCTAGGATCCAACAGCTTTTTTAAGAATGGTTTAGGTCAATCCCTTGATGGATAGGTTGAACCTATAAAATAATAATCCACAAGAAGTTACTGTGCATTTACATTTGACTGCCAGCTTGCTCCTCTTTGTATTTTAATCCATTAATTAAGCATTATTTTGGCTGCCAATCCAATGCATACCAAGCATCTGTGTCCACCGTTAGAACGGCCATTCCAGACTATAATCTATCTATTTACTATATTAGATTAAAGAAACCATCGTGTTCGCTTCGGACTCTATAAATCTTCATAAATAGCTCCAGAAAAAAGTATCATGTTTGCTCTAAAGGATATAAATTCTCATATTAATCGAAGAAAAAGAACAAAATGTCTATACGACTGTGGTAGATCCAAACTATAATGATTTAGGTTGATTGATATAATTGTTAAAAAAAAATACAATTCTATTTTATCGCCCTTCTGCCGTCCTGTCGCCCGCGAGAGGAAATATGGGGGAGAGGGAGGAGTAGGGAAGGAATGAATCACTAGTATGTGAGCCCCACATGATGACTCAGCCGGTTGGACCTTGTCAACAAGCCACGTCAACGAAAATCACCTTTAATAGTTGAGGGGTCAATATATATGACAAATCAAATATATATATTTGAGGGAGTCCAAGTAGACTTATTCCGTGGGGAATTTGACTTACATGCGGCCCATGGTGGTTGGGCCGGAGAGGGATTCTTAGTTGGAATAAGTATTTTAGGTCACTTAATTTGTCTTTGAGTCTGAAATTCGTTCTTGAACTGTAAAACCGGATACAATGTATCACCCAACTTACAAAACCAATACAAACGAGATCCCTCGGTAGTATTACCCCTGTTTTGGCTGACGTGGCTCCTTTTACTATGTCTTCGTCTAACGTGGCATTGACATGGCAGTTTGATCCCGAGGAAATAAAAGGAGAAAAAAAATGAAAACTAAAAAAAATAAAACAAAATATGTGAGGCCCATATGTCAATTAAACAAAAAGAAAAAAAATAGTAGGACCCACATGTGAGTGGGTCCCACTTTCTCCACCTCACCCTCTCTATCTCTATCTCCTCTCTCCATCGGCGAGCGCGCGCAGAGAGGGTTGAGGCGGGAGGCCAACGAACGGGGCGGTATTTTTGTAGTAGGCTTGGGTCGGATTAATCTAATGGTAATGGGCTTACTATTATACAACTACACACATTTGAAAATACAATTATATCTCGTATTTTCGTATCTGTGTTGGTACAACAAAACCCTGTGCACAAACCACGGCACGCCGGAGCACTCGACGTCGGCGACACCGCTGACCATCTTGCTCCTCACGCTGTACACCGCAAAGCCGCGCGTCGCCACTGATGGACTGGATGACATCCGATCCAGCTTGAGCTCCAGCTTGGCCCACGCCGCTGTCAGGGTCTTCCCCTCGCCGGCCTCCTCGTCTCCTGAAGATGCATGTGAAACAAAGATGTACTCTGTTAGGTCAGGAACAGGGTACAATTCTCGGGGCTCTGCCTTGCAAATTTCCAAGGACGAGGACGATGGGGCTCGTAAGTTACATGTGGGCGACATGTAAGGCACCTGGGATATGAGTTACCTATATAAAGGTAGCCCATTCCAACAATATAAGCCCATCTAGCCCATTGCAAGTTGTCCATATATAAACTTAACCCTGATTCCTCACTCACTCTGCCCCATCCTCCCTCATCCAGTCGCTAGGTTCTAGCCGCACGTGCAACCCTCAACCAAGCTGCACGCCGCACGCACACAGTACATCTCTCTGCCCCATCCTCCCTCATCCAGTCGCTAGGTTCTAGCCGCACGTGCAACCCTCAACCAAGCCGCACGCCACACACACACAGTACATCTCTGGACCAAACCCCACGCAACCACGACAAAGAAGGCCGTTGGTGACTGCTCTTCTGGCGCCATCTCATCTCCGGCGGTCAACACCCCCACACCACACCAGATTCCTCCTTCATCTCACTACGTCAAATCGATGCTTGTTGTTGAGCTGCCTCATCGGTCGTTACCGCGCCACCACACCGGTCGTCCCCTCATCACCTCGTCTTCCAATATGCGTTGCGCCACCCCCTCCTCCTCCTAGGTATGGTAAATTCTCTTATGCTAACTCTTAATCTCCTCCTCTCCCCCCATAAAAATATGAATGTTTTCACCTATTCACACTCCCACATAAGTAAACATTTAAGTGAGTACTGTTGTTTACATTGCATTGGTTACCTGACATCATTCATTTTAGATCCAATGGATGCAGCAAAAAATGGTTTTAAATATTTTAGTCACCAGGGAGCTACACAACCCTGAGAGATAATTATGAAAATTACTCTGTTCAGATTAGAACTATATGTAGGTCAATATTAAAAATAATGTACAATACATATATCTTTAAAAAAGTGTAAACTACACATTCGTCTAAATATGTTGGTCAATAAAAATAAATGTGTACTTACATATACCTAAAAAAGTGTATACTACATATATGTCTAAGAATTGCATACTAGACACAAATGTATCAAAGGCAAGAATGGAAGCATGAACTGGAGAGTAAATTTATCTCTCCTAAGTGATTTAAATGTGACCTAAGGTCACCAAGATTGCCGAAGATAGAAGAGAAACTCATTCGTGCAACAATCGTAAGTAGATCATGAGATCAGGAACTCAAAAGAATTACTCATGATTTCAATATGAATATATATTCATTTTTAACTATGAATGTTATTTATTACATGTGAGCAGGACATGAATGTATGTAGAGATGGTGAAGCAAAGGCAGACGGTGGGTAACTTGGCTATTGATGGTGATCTTACCTACGAGATCCTCCTCCAGCTGCCGGCCAAGACCGTGCTCCGTTGTGGTGCCATGAGCAAGGCATGGTGCCGCATCACCACCAATCCGACGTTCCTCTCTGACCATGCGCACCACCGCCCGCTGGAGGCTCTCCTATACAACTCCTTTGGTAAGGCAGCAGGCAAGATCGACATGGAGCTGGACACCTTGTCAGTCGCTGTTCACTACCATGCGGCGGTGCCCGAGCGGTGATGCCTCGCAAGCTACCCTAGGTACAAGAACCACAAAACAGGGAGGTTGCCTCGCCTCGGGGATCAATGAATAGTATTGCCCCCTTATGGCCTTGTACAATGGCCTCCTCCTTTTTAGGAAGGGCATCGGCCACCACGTCATCTGCAACCCCACGATGCGGCAGTGGGCCGAGCTCCCACGGCTGACTGGAGGCAGAAACTTAATAGAATGCCACCGAGAGTTCGGGTTCTACTTCCACCTTCAGTACGACGAGTACCACTTGCTTTGCCATTGCACTATGAACCTCGCGGTGTACTACGTGGTCTTCTCAGTCGACGGTGATGAACCCCGACAGCTCGACGTGGAAGCCACTGGGATAGAACTATTTGGTACCAAACCAATACACCAAATCGATGATGGCACCGGCTGCTCTTCATGGCCTCCTGCATTGGTTGCATCATCTTGAGGGAAGGCTCACCAACCATATGGTGGCGTTTGACATGGTTGCCGAGACGTTCAAGGAAATGATGCCGCCTCTAGTGACCACGAAGTTCTTTGCAAACCTGCTAGCCATGGATAAGTTCCTCATGGCATCAAAGTTCACGGACTTGGGCATGGACCTCTGGGTCTTGGAGGGCTATGGAGTCATGGACGAGAGGTGGGAGCTCTGGCACCACGTCGTACTGCCATGGCAGCTAAGTGCAACCCTTAAACGTCCACTTCTCATCGAGGGAGGTGATAGCGGCGATGTCATAATGGGGACAACCTATGACTTGGGGGTGTACAATGTGAAGAGCAAGATATTCAGGGTTGTCGTCACCGTCAAACCGCCCGATGCCCTTCTCCTGTCACGGGACATGCTCAGGGAGAGCCTAGTGCCACACACTTTCTTCAACAATCAACAACCAAACCCAACCCGCTATGTTACAAAAAAAACAACTTGCTTGCCATTGTTTCGCTTCCTCTCCTAAAAGATTAGTTTGGAAAGAAATAATGTCGTTTAATCTCATAAAAATTCGTTGGATGATTCTCCACCAGTTGGGTTGAGGGTGCAGTTTAATCTATCGATTTAAATTCCTAGTACATTGTTCCTCTATCCGTGATGATCTCGTCTACGAGATGTTCCTCTGCTTGCCGGCCAAGTCCCTCCTCCGTTTCAACACCATATGTAACGCATGGCACCGCATCACAACTGATCTGACGTTCATCTTTGACCATCCACGTCACCACCCGCTCAAGCCCTCAAGTAGTCCATCTCAAGAGATCGATATGGATTTGGACGCCCTGTTGGTCACCATCCATCACCAGGCGCCAACATATAAGCGACGACCCCCTTTGCACGCTTCCCCAAGTACAAGAATTATGAAGCGGTCACCAAGCACGAGCATTATTGTTTCCCTATTGGGTCGGGAACATGGTAGAATTCTCGGAGCGGAGCCCAGCAAATTTCTAGGGATGGGGACGCGGGGATTGTAAGTAATCTACGGGTAACATGTAGAATTAGATGGGATGTGAGTTACCTGTAAAGGTAGCCTATTCCAAAAATATAAGCCCATCTAGCCCATTGCAAGTTGTCCATATATAAACTACTTAACCCTAATTCCTCACTCCCTCTCCCCCATCCTCCCTCATCCAGCCACTAGGCCATAGCCCCCGCCGCCGCACGCGCAACCCTCGGCCACGCCGCGCGCCGCACGCACATAGCACATCTCTAGACCAGCCCCTACGCAGCCGCAGCAAAGAAGGCCGTTGGTGACTGCTCCCTCCTCCGTGCCGTCTCATCTCCGGCGGTCAACACCCTCATACCACGCCGGATTCATCTTTCCTCTCACCACGTTAAATCGCTGCCTGTTGTTGAGCCGCCTCGTTGTCATTAACTCTTCGCCACGCCGTATCGTCGGCCGTCACCGGGCCACCGCGTCGGTCGTCCCCTCATCGCCTTATCTCTCAATACGTGTTGCGCCACCACCTCCTCCTCCCACTGCGCTCCTCCTCCTAGGTATGGTAAATTCTCTTAAGTTAACTCTTAATCTCCTCCTCTCCACCCATAAAGAATATGTATGTTTTCACCTATTCACACTCCCACATAAGTAGACATTTAAGTAGAAGTACTGTTTGTTTACATTGCATTGGTTACCTGACGGTTTGAAAGATTTTAGTCACCAGAGAGCTATACAACCCCGATAGATTATTAGGAATGATGGTGTGTTCAGATTACAAGTGTGTTTTGGTCAATAGTAATAAATGTATACTACATATATCCTTAAAAAAAATGTAAACTACATATATGTCCAAATATGTAGGTCAATAATAATAAATGTATACTACATATGTCGTAAAAAATGTATACTACATATATGTCTAAGAATTGCATACTAGACAAATGTATCAAAGACAAGAATAGAAGCATGAACTGGAGAGTAAATTTATCTCTCCTTTAAAACAAGAGACTAAAACAATTGTGAAACATAATCCCATCACACGCGAATTTTTGAACATTGGATTCAAATCCAATTTTCTAGATCTGATTTACCCCTTAAGGTTGTGTTCATTCAGGAGAGTTGGGAACACATTCCATCCGCTTGGAAAACGGAGCAACGCATTTTCTTATGATTAATTACGTATTTGCTATTTTCTTTTGAAAAATAGATTAATATGATTTTTTAAAGCAACCTTCGTATAGAAACTTTTTGTAAAAAAATGCACCATTTAGCAGTTTAAAAAGCGTGCGCGCGGAAAACGAGATATGTGAGTTGGGAAAGTTGGGGAAAGAACTCAGCCTCCTCTTCCACCTCCCAAACCCCTACTCCTCTTGATCCCACCGCATCCCACCACCTCCCACTACCTTGGATGCCACCATCCTTCGGCGATGGAGGCTCGCCGTACCCATACTCTATCGTATTCATGCATCAATCGTAGAGTAGATCATGATATCAGAATTGGCTCATGATTTCAATACGAATATTTATATTCATTGTTTCAGTACAAATTTTTATATTCCTTTTTAACTATGAATGTTATTTACTTCATGTGAGCAGGACATGATATGTAGAGATGATGAAGCAAAGGCAGACGGTAAGTAACTTGGATATTGACGGTGATCTCACCTACGAGATCCTCCTCCGATTGCCAGCCAAGACCGTGCTCCGCTGTGGTGCCGTCTGCAAGGCATGGCGCCGCATCACCACCAATCCGACGTTCCTCTCCGATCATGCGCGCCACCACCCACCAGAGGCCCTCCTGTACAACTCCTTCGGTAAGGCAACAAGCAAGATCAACATGGAGTTGGACGCGCTATCGGTCGCTGCTCACCACCAGGCAGCGGTGCCCGAGCGGCGACGCCTCGCTTGCTTCCCTAGATACAAGAATCGTGGAACAGGGAGGTTGCCCCGCACCGGCATCAGTGAACAGTATTGCCCCCTTCTGGCCTCGTGCGACGGTCTCCTTCTTTTCAGGAAGGGCTCTCGGTCGGTGCTGATGAACCCCGGCGGCTCGACGTGGAAGCCACTGAGATAGAACTATTTAGTACCACCCAATACACCAGATCAATGATGACGCCGGCTGCTCTTCATGGCCACTTGCATTGGCTGCAGCATCCGGAGGGCAGGCTCACCAACCATATGGCGGTGTTCAACATGGTTGACGAGACATTCAAGCAAATGACGTCGCCTCCAGTGACCTCAAAGTTCTTTGCAGACCTGCTAGCCATAGATAAGTTCCTCATGGCATCAGAGTTCACATACTTGGGCGTGGACCTATGGGTCATGGAGGGTTATGGAGCCATGGATGAGAGGTGGGAGCTCCGTCACCGCGTCGTGCTGCCATGGATGAGAGGTATGACCCTCGAACGTCCTCTCCTCATTGAGGGAGGCAATGATAGTGATGTCATTATGGGGACCGCCTATGGCTTGGGGGTGTACAACGTGAAGAGCAAGACATTCAGGACTGTCATCACCGTCAAGCCGCCCGACGCCCTTCTTCTATCGCGGAACATGCTTAGGGAGAGCCTGGTGCCACACACCTTCTTCGATAATCAACAACAACACCCAACCTGCTTGCCATTGTTTCACTTCCTCTCTTGAAAGATTAGTTTGGAAAAGAATAATGTCGTTTAATCTTATACAAATTTGTTGGATGATTCTCCACCAGTTGGGTTGAGAGCGCAATTTAGTCTGTCCATTTAAATTCCTAGTACATTCTTGTATTCTGTTGTGCCTTTTTGGGCTTGCAATTAAGTATTTGAACAAGTTATGTTTATGCTACACTGGAAACACATGTTTGTTTGTTTATGTTTTTACACAAGTTATGTTTTTTTTTTGCAATCTCCATGTAATTTTCATAATGCATCAATCTATTACTTTAGCTATCTATTTATATGTTTCATGCAAAATGTTTGTTAAATGCTTGTTTTGCTTGAGTTGCAACCGGTGAACTTTGTGGAAAATCATCAAATCAGTAAAGACTTTCTTGTAGTTGCCCCAAAATCACAAGGCTCTATTCACGTTGGATTTGATTTTGTGCGTTAAATCAAAGTAGTTTAAAATGCACCAAATGATTCATCCAAACTTTATATATGTGATAATAGTAGCTTGTTCCATGGATTACAGAAGCTAGCAATACACAATTGTTTTTTTTAAAAAAATAAATGGATCTAGAGCTGTGTCAACCCAGCTCCAAGATTTTCTCGTAGGAGGCCATCGAATGGCTTATCGGGGGAATTAGCCAAACGACATATTTACAAACGAAAAATAATTTACGAATAGAACTTCAATGAAAAAATCTCTAAATCAACTCCAAATTTAAAGTTAAAAATATAAATTTTAGCTGATAATAATAAGCATAAGTGAAAAGATGAGGCCAGTAGTTGCGCCAAAATCCGTCGTGTCGCTTAGAATTCAGCCCAACTTTTCTATTTGAAGGACAAATTCAGCCCAACTTGGTAGTGGGCCTCCTTTTTATCTCCATCCACTGGGCCGGCCTCCACCTTGAGAGAAGCCGTCTCCGCCGACACACGGCGACGTGGTCGCCGCGCACGACGCGACACGAGCCGAGATCCCCAACCCACCGGCGGCGGCGCGAGCACACGATCCGCCCCCCATCTCCGGCGCCGGCGATGGCGATGCCGTCGAGCGCCTCCGCCACGGCGCGGATGCTCACCGTGCCGGCGCTGCTCCTCCTCCTCTCCTCCGCCGCGCTCCTTGTCTTCCTCATCCTACCGTCCCTCTCCCCGTCCCCCGCCGCGCACCTCTGCGCCTGCTCGCCCCCGACCACCACGCACACCACCACTACCGTCACCACCACCACCACCACCGCCTCCCCGGCGCCCGTCACCACCTCCCCCGCCGACGTCGCCTGGCTCAAGTCTCAGCTCGCCTCCAACTCCCTCCCGCTCCTCGCCTCCCACGACGCATGGCACCGCCTCCGCAAGGGCATCAACCCCCGCACCCGCGAGCAGCAGCTCTTCGACATCAACAGGTATAAACCCCATCGAATACTCAGCCACACTGATTCATACTTCAGATCGCTGCATTTCGATTTAATGCTTCGCCGCTGCGCTTTAGTCTGACCTTGTTAGGTTACCTCATCTAGTTGGTTCCAAGCAGTCAAGTACCGTGAAAAAAATGTGATGCAATTGAAATTAACATCTTAGTAATGCACCTGAATTGCAGGCACCATGGGATCTCGCATTACCCGGATGAAGAGGCAACTAACCACACTGCGCTGCCTTGCCCCGGGGAGCTCCTGGTTGAAGAGCATCACAGTAACTATGGCGAGCCGTGGGCCGGTGGCCGTGATGTCTTTGAATTCCTTGCTAATGCCTCCGCGCTCACGCCTAGAGACCAAGTTCTGGAAATTGGATGCGGGACTCTTCGCGTCGGTCTTCACTTCATTCGGTTTCTGGAGGCGGCCAAGTTCCATTGTCTGGAGCGGGATGAGCTGTCCCTCATGGCTGCACTTCGCTATGAACTGCCAGCGCAGGGGCTGTTGTACAAGCGGCCAATGATCGTGAGAGGGGAGGATATGGATTTCAGCAGGTTTGGGGATACGGTTATGTATGATCTTATTTATGCAAGTGCTGTGTTCCTTCACATTCCGGATAAGCTTGTTTGGACTGGGCTCGAGAGGCTTGCAGGGAAGCTGAGGCCACAGAGAGGGAGGATTTTTGTGTCACATAATATTAAGTTTTGCTCAAGATTGGGTGGTGATGAGTGCACACGGCGGCTCACGGAATTGGGGCTCGAGTATGTGGGGAAGCACACTCATGATAGCTTGTTGTTCAACCATTATGAGATATGGTTTGAATTCCGAAGGCCAAAAGTTTAAGTCTTGATAGTTGGAAGATAGACTGGTGTGGCATCCATTTTGTAATTTTGGTGGTGTGAAGTGCAGAGCAAGCTATGGCCTGTAGTTGTATGCCAATGAGCTCTGACCTGAGATCGAGATCATTGTTTGCTGGGTGTTGGTTCACTTTCGACCACACACAACACTCAGGATGAAAGATCCAATCGCCCTTGAGCCTTCCGAATTACATCTGGTGAGTGGCGATTGAAGGCTGTAGTTTTCATTAGAGACAATTATTGGATTTACTGTAATGCTGCTAGTTTTTCTGCAAGAAATGTTTTGGTAGCTCAAGTCTTATACATTTTTAGAGCACAATATACCTACTATGGTCAAGTAGAACTGTATTACCTCGTAAGGTTTAGTAATATATGACAAGGAAAACTCTGTTATTCTATATGATCAAGGAGTACACTTTTGCTATGATACGGTATCTTGATAAATTGTTCAATGCATAAGCGTATTGTATTGTTAACTTACAGTTGGTCATATATTGGTAATTAGTTGGATGCATATGTGCACCATGGAGCTGTTGATATCATCAATTGGTACTTTCCTGATGTGGTGACCAAATCTGTATAAGCCCAATCTGAGCAGGAAATGTTGGGGTATTGTGAAATGGACTGAATCTTCTCATGTCTAAAAAAATATACTAAATTCCCCCAAAAAAATCATGGCTTACTAGTCATCATTAAATCAGTTACTGTCCTGAAAATAACTTTTTCATTTGAAGAGAATAACCGTCATTTCAACTTGAGCATATGCCCTTTCTATCATGATTCATGGGTTTTGCCTAGCTTGGGTTCTGTACTACTAAAGATGCTGACATGTGACATTGGCTGGTCCATCCTCTCAATTTCAAGATTTATTTCTGCTTTGTGGGGCTAAAGAATCATTGTTCTTTTGATTCTTCTTTAAAGCATCCGCTGCGCATCAGCGGCCTCCATAACCGATCCTCTCACGGCTGTATTTTTGCCTGCACATTGAGTATTCAGCTTATTTTCCTTCTCTCTACACAAACTTAATCTCCTAATACCCCATTTCATGTAATGACTCCACAAGAAACCATCATGTTTTCTTACAAAATGATGGGCCAGGTGATTTTCCTTTCGACAAAATTCTGTTTCAGCTAGTACTACATACAGTATGAGGTTATGTTGCTGACTTACTGTAGTTGATCCTTGCTTGTCAGCACTCAGCAGCTGCTACTGTTGGACTTTAAAATATGATCATATGCATATACTTTGTGCTGATGATACATACATACACCAATGGGGGGTGCCTTGAATTTATTGTCAACTTTTGTGTTAGCCAGTGTATTGCAGGTGGCAGCATCACACGCCTGAATTGGTCCAAGACAAGACTGCAGAAGAAGAAGAGGAAGAGGAAGCAGAGGCTGAAGGGTGGCCGTCGCCGTCGGAGGCTGAAGAAATCGCTGCCGCCGGCGCCGGGGACCCCTTGGAGCGCGTCCTTTTGTTGTATCTAGACGGGTCAGTGTAACCATCCTCGAAAGAGACTCGCATCCTCTTCCTTGTGCAAGTAGTATCTATGTACTTAAAACGAAGATGCATTGGATGATGGCGTCTTCTGTGCATTCACTCCGTCCGATCTACCAGTTTCAACAGTAGTAACTCTCAGATGATTTTCTCATCACAAAGGCTTAAGATTTTTGTGCTCTCAGAGCTGACGTGTTCCTTTCATGCTCAGATCAGCATGCACAATTGTTTAAACTACGCCCTATAATTAAGCCATAGATAGAAAAATGAAGGAAGCAACCAAAAACACTAACCCTCCTAGGACGACTTTATGTTTAACTAAGAATCGACAAGTCTTGGTGCAATAGTTAGAAATACAATCTTTTATAATTCATATTCCTAGTTTGAAATAAAGTTTTTATTTTTAGAACAGAGGTAGTAATTTACAAACAAAACTTTATATTGTTAGAGTCTTGGGCAACAACAAATGTATATGACAAAAGTAGTCCATAGAGATAGGACCCACATATATGAATTTTAACTATTGTAACCTTCACAATGTATATGGATAGCAAATAGTATTAGTAGGAGAGAAAAGATAGAGACAAA
Organism: Oryza sativa Japonica Group; assembly: GCF_034140825.1. Taxonomy (NCBI): domain Eukaryota; kingdom Viridiplantae; phylum Streptophyta; class Magnoliopsida; order Poales; family Poaceae; genus Oryza; species Oryza sativa. Next base: position 28,417,210 of record NC_089041.1, on the reverse strand, counting down.
TAATATATTTTATTCTCTATAGGCAGCCCATATACTTATGGGTAGCTTTTGTTATTTCTTTCCTATGGACTAGTTCCACAATATTGCTAGGTGGCTGAATCAAATATTATATTGCTTATGGACTACTTTTGGAGTACATTGTGGATGCTCTTTAGGATTGCTAGGTGCGGATCTAGAGGTGATGGGGAGTCCGTGTGTGTGCAGCGACCAACCTTGGTTCGCGCGCCTGTCGGCTCCCTCTCTTTATATATTAGCGCTGCGTGAGAGGGGTCCACTGCCAATAGATCGGCTGGCGCCCCCGATCAAGACGTGTAGGCGGAGTGGGGAATCGGTTTCCCGATTCCCCCGGGGATTGCAACTAACATATATATATGTATTATTGGTTATAAAAAACCAAAGTTGGAAAATAAGATATGTTGAAAAAAAACTCATTTTTTCAAAAAAAAAGAGAAAGATTTAAATTTTGACTGTAGCAAGTAGTACATGATAAGAGCCTCCAGGCTCCGGTGTTAAAAAATTCAATACAAAGCTTTAAGTTTAACATGTTTGATGTTTGAGTGTTCATGGTTAAACAGTTTTAGTAGTAGTTTGTTTGGTTTCGAAAAGTTCTATTCCGACTCCCACAAAATCTATCTTACGTTGTGTTCATCGTGTGAAATCTCCCAGATTCTACAAGAGTTCTGTCAACTCCTACGTCTAAGTACCGTGGACTGTGCGTGGGTCAGTGCGACACTGCGTGTTAACACCAGGACGTCTCACATTGTTATAGCTCACTTCTCTCTCCCTTTTATAATAGTTGTTTTGATTTTTTTAAATTATTTTAAATTTGATCAAGTTTATGAAAAATTTTTAGCAACATCTATGATACATAGTAGTTTCATTAAATTTATTAAAGGTAACATTAAATATATTGGGCAATATATTCGTTTTGTGTTAGAAATATTTCTATATTTTCTTACAATCTTAACTAAACTTAAAAGGTTTGATTTAAAAAAAAATCAAAACAGCTTATAATATAAGACGGTAGAGTTGTACTCTTGTCATCCCCGAATTGAACCCTAATTTTGTAGCTATACTATTTGATGCGATGCGAGGTAGCAGCGTTATGTTCCTCACACGCATGCGGTGACCAGGGGCGGAGGCAGGCCCAGAGTAGCTAGAGCTTGAGTCCTAGTCGTGCCTCCAAAATCTTGCTTAAATTTTGTTAATTTACCATATATTTTTTTAGAAAATTAATTCTCTATTAGTCAAGTACTGTCCTAGCTCTAGTTTTCTATAATTTCTGGTTACGGTGGTGACAAGTCATGTGGGCTTGACCCGCCCTACCTACGAACGCCTCGGCCCTTTTCGCTTTTTTCCATTGCATGCACATATGGCTTGCATTGCATTGGAGGACTAAAACTGTCATTTCCAGCAAAGTGTCTCGCTCTCACTCTCACTCTCGAGCCATCGTCTTCAGCTCGCTCATTACTGCACACTTGCATCCTCACACTTGCCCTCCTCCTCCTTCGCTTCTTCTTATGCCTCCTCCTCGCTTCACTTGATCTCCATCTCCATCTCCATCTCCATCTCCATCTCCTCCCGATCGAGCTGTAGTACACGTGAAGCTTTTCTTGATTCGGGTGTATCCATGGCGCGGGATGACGACCCGGCCAAGAAATTAGCTGTGGATGGCGGCGTCGCGGCGGCGGCGCGGTGCTGTGACTTCTGCGGCGGCTTGCCGGCGGTGGTGTACTGCCGCGCCGACTCGGCGAGGCTGTGCCTGCCGTGCGACCGCCACGTCCACGCCGCCAACACGGTGTCCACGCGCCACGCCCGTGCGCCGCTCTGCTCCGCCTGCCGCGCCGCGCCCGCCGCCGCCTTCCACCGCGGCGACGGCTTCCTCTGCTCCAGCTGCGACTTCGACGAGAGGCTCCGCCGCGGCAGCATCGGCGGCGGCGGTGACGAGCTGCCGCTCGACGACCGCGCCGCCGTGGAAGGGTACACGGGTTGCCCGTCGATCGGGGAGCTCGCGGCGATCCTCGGTGTCGTCGGCGGCGATTCCGACAAGCCGGCCGACGACGGCTGGTGGTCCGCGAGCTGGGAGGAGGAGGCGCCACAGGTGCTGAGCCTGGATGACATCATCGTGCCGACCACCTCCTGCCATGGCCTCCGACCTCTCCTCACACCACCCTCCCCTGAGGTAGGTAGCAATAGTGCTTTTACTGTTCACCATCAAGATTCCCTCTCTTATTTTAATTTTAATGCATGATAACACCGTTGATTTTTAACCACTCATCTTATTTAAAAGAATTATTAAAAAGTCATTTATTTTGTTGTGACTTGTCTCATCATCAAATAAACTACTCCCTCTATTTCAAAATGTTTGACGCCGTTAACTTTTTAGTACGTGTTTGACCATTCGTCTTATTCAAAAAATTTAAGTAATTATTTATTTTTTTTTCATATCATTTAATTCATTGTTAAATATACTTTCATGTATACATATAGTTTTACATATTTCACAAATTTTTTTTGAATAAGACGAACGGTCAAACATGTGCTAAAAAGTCAACGGTATCAAACATTTTAAAACGGAGGGAGTATAATCTTAACTTATACTTAAATGTTATGTGAAAAAACAATGGCATCATACATAAAGAAAACGGATGTAGTATTTTGTCATTTGTCTGACCTTAATCGTGTGGTGCAAAAGAATCAGAGTTCGCCGGACAACGGGGAGCTGGACGGCGAGGTTGTCCGGCAGCTAGGGGAGCTTGCCAGGTCAGAGGCGGCGGCGCAGGCCACCTTTGTAGCCGGCGATCAGCTGGCTTCATGGGCATCACCGGAGTTCACTTCTGGGCATGGTGATTTTGGCATTGAGGCAGCAAGCACTACAGTACCTTCTTGTGAGGTTTGATTCTGTCACTTGACAAAAATTACTATGCTTTTGATGTTCTTGTTCTTGAATTCAATGTGTAAACGACAAGAGTATGGCAAAATCATGCGTGATTTGGCTTTTGCTTCCAAATTGTAGTATCAATTTAATAAAAAAAAAAGATTATGCAAAAAGCAGTAGCCAAAAACTCTGGATTTGGGAATGTGTCAAATGGTAAATTAGCTTACAAGCCCTTGGAGATTTCGTATGTAAAAACATCAAACATGATTCCAAACTTTTTCGACAAAGTTAGCATGCATGTATGGGCATAGTATTAGTAAATGCCAACAAAATGATATGCATTGGAATATCATATTCATACCAATAGAGACACCGAGACTATTCAATCAATGATATTCTATTTGAAACATATCGTCCTGGTAGTGATATTTATATGCAGTGTTAAATGCGACCTTTGTAATTCAATCCCAAAAATTAAAATCCCTTTCAATAGAGTGTCACATGTCCACATGTATGGGCATTTTAATAAATCCATGTTCATTATTAGCACTCCTTAACCCGGGTTAAAAACCACAATATTCTGTCTTTCTCATCCTGATTTTAATTTGTCACAGAATGAAACATGGATCATGTCAACCGATTGCACTGACCCTACCGATGCAAGCAAGACGGACATCGCACGCGAGGAGGCTCCAGCAAGCTCATCTGCCGAGCCATGCCTCTCTTCGCTCGTCGAGATTTCAGAGATTTGCCGCAGCATGAGCTACAGCGGCAGTGGCATCGACAATGGCGGCCATGATCCATCAACCCTGGCAATAATGCCAACGCAAGCTCTGCCCAAGAAGGGAGTCTATGACATCGCCTACCCTGACAGGGGCACGGTGATTTCGCGCTACAAGGAGAAGAGGAAGAACAGAAGGTGAAGCGAATTCTACTGAATATTTTTTCCTCCTTTTAGATAATGGATTAAAAACCCGGCCTCTACATCCAGCACAGCCAACCAAGTTCATACATGAGCACTGAAGCTCCACCCTTTACATGGTTAACAAAAACAAAATAACTTGGAACACAAAAGGTGTCAAGAACAACCAACAAAACAGTAAAACCACCATCCAGGCACACCACATCAAACAGACACGGGAATTCTACTGAATTTTTTTTTCCTCCTAGCTTGAAGGAGATGCATTCATTGATCCATGTTCTTGTGTTGCCCTGAAAATCGCAGATTCGACAAGCAGATCCGGTACGAATCGCGCAAGGCTCGTGCCGATGGCAGATTGAGGATCAAGGGACGCTTCGCGAAGTCGAACTAGGCATGATGATTTCTTGGTCGGCTTATCAGTTTCAGTTTCTAGCATGGGCAAGAGGGACCCTGCTATACAATTCCTCTATTTGCATGATGTTATTATTGATGTGTCGGCAGCATATGATTTCCTTGCGTTTTCTTTTCCCAGCTTTGTTTGTGTGGTAGCATTGTTCAGTAGAAGTAATAACTACATTTGAGGAGAGTTGATCCAAATCCAACTCTTCTGTCTCGTTGTAGAAAAGGTTCAGTGCTAGATGTTTGTTGTGTTGCCATGATGTTGCTTTGTTCCAATTCTGATTTAAGACTCCTACTGGTTATTGCAGAAAGGTTATCTATAGTTGCTTGTCTAATGGCAGATGATGAAAATGTAATCCATTTCCTCTATCTAAATATTTTAGACTAAAATTGGCACCACATTCTCTTTTTTTTTTGGCAAAAAAAAGTCACTATCATGTACTCCTGAATTTAAACTTTAAAAAGATCAAGAATTTCCATAACGAAAATTCCTAGATCGATCATTGCCCTGATGAAAATGGCTGACCAAAATTTATAGATCAAGTACCTATATAAAACCAAGTAAAGGACGACTAAAATTAAGCACATGGCTGATGTCCTGATGAAAAATACTAGCACTCCATTGTACGACAGGATCTACTTCAGCATGATTCCAAAAGATACTTGAAAGCATCTTGTTGCGATGTGTACTTACAGAATCTCAATTCACACATGCTTGAAAAGACAGTAGAGTAATTTTCAGAGGGTTTCTTGGATACTGTGGTCTCATCAGTCATCAATGTATTTTTACTCACCACTTCACCAGTGTCACAGGGACAACTGTCCCTGATTTTCTTTTTCTTTTTGAATAAGATAATTGTTTCTGAATTATGCGAAAGTGATCGTGTTACTCTGCTGATAGTTGCTTTCAGAACGTACGAGATTAAAAATCTTGGCTTTGCTTCACTACACTGATCATTGGAATGGGCCGGCCCAAAAGTCAGGCCGGGCCGGCACGGGTGCCGTGCTTGGGCCGGACCAAAACCCCATGCCATGGGTATAGTTGGCCAAATAGGCCGCCTGGCACGGTACGGCCTAAGCTCGGCCGTGCCTGGGCCGAGGTTAGTCGGGTCGTCACGGCTCGACCAACACGTCGGGCCGTGTCGTGCCAGCCCACACTGCCCAGTCATGGCCTGATACGACTCGGGCTGTGCCGGGCCGGCCCGAAGGCACAACAGCAAATTATGCTTCTCCACAGAATAAGTCTAATTTTCGTCCCTCAACTATGTGAGCTGTGTTCATAAGGCTAGACATAAGTCTATTTTGTACTATTCCTTTTTCCTTTGGGCCTTGCCTTATATGGTTATTTAAGTCTACTTTTATCCCTATACTATTTTTCTAGATCACTTTGACTCCCTCAACTGACCGCTGAATCTAAATTGTATCCCTCGACCGCAATACCAGAAATATTGACCTCCGAATTGTCAAAACCGATACAATTTGACTCCCTTGGTGGTTTTGGAGGGCGGTTTCGCTGACGTGGCGCACATGTGGTAGTGTTGATGATAAGGACATCTTCCACTATTACCCGCTGGCAAAGACGCAACAAGGGGCCAAGTGGTCCAGTTGTAGTCGGGTGGTGACCGTGTGAGCCTCTGAATTATCCTACTTTGCTTAACTTGGGAGGAGGAAGCCACCTTAAAAAGGAGAGCCACCCTTCCCCCTATTAGACTAGTTTTTTAGGGAGATTGGGCATTTCCCCGAGTGGGTGTGCATAAGAACTGTTGGAGTCCGGACAACCTTTAGTTATTGGGCCTCGGCCAACACCACGTGGGCCGGATGCATCAGTTGACTTGGTCTTCATCCCGCGTGGCATTGACGTGGCGCTTATGTGGCATTAAAATTAAAAAAAATATGCGGGGCCCATTTGTCATTCACACAAAAAAAAATGTGGGACCCACTGACATGTGGGTCCCACATGTCATCTTCTCTCTCACTACCCTTCTTCTTCCTCCTCTCTCCCTTATCTCTCTCTCCCCCTTGACATGAGCCGGCGGCGCGGGGGCTCGAGTGGAGGCGGCGGCGAGCGGGTGCCAGGCGGCGGACCTCGGGCGACAGGCGCAGGAGCAGCTCCTCCTTGCGGCCCGTCCTCTAGCCGCCCGTCGTGGCCGATTCGAAGCTCTGGATCTGGGCTAGGTGCGTGGCATAGCGTGTGCATACCTCCGGTGATGTGGTGCGGGACGCCGAGCGCGACGAGGGAGGCGTAGCGGTCGCACGCGCGCTGGAGCGCGGCGAGCCAGCAGTGCGCCCCGAATACATCGCCGCTCAGCACGAGGTCACGGTAGAGCACGTTGATCGGGTTCTTCTCCTCCACCTCCATGTGTTCGACCCTGGTCACCTGCACATGAGCGCGCGCAATGTCAGAGCCGAAACCAAACACCATTGTGGCACATTGTTAGTGCAAGGTGGGGAACATACACGGGGATTTCGTGAAAACCCGCATATACCTCGGAGTAGCTATTGGCCATGTTAGCGATGAGGCATCCCGACGGGAGTCGGCGGGAACGCAGCGGTGGCACGCCGAAGTAGGCGTCGCGCTGCAGGTTGACGAAGATGTCAGTGATGGCCCATAGCCCCTGCTCGATCTGTCGGCAGTAGCGGACGAAGTTCACCTCCTGTGCATGGCTGCGCAACACTATCGACGGCGCCACCACAATCGTGGTCCACCGTGACAAGCCACCGCCGCTGCCTCCAGGTCCACAACTCCAGCGACCGCCCACCCGCCATCCTGCCTGCCGCTCTGGCCCCCGCCCTCCGTCGCCGCCGCCGATCCGGACGCCGCTCCCCACGCACGAAGAGAAAGAGGGAGAGATAGAGAAGGGATGAGAGAGAGGAGGAAGAAGGGATAAAGAGAGGATGACATGTGGGACCCACATGTCAGTGGGTCCCACAAATTTTTTTTGTGTATATGATAAATGGGCCATGAATATATTTTTTAATTTTATTGCCACATAAGCGCCACGTCAATGCCACGTGGGACAAAGACCAAGTCAACATTGCCACGTGTGCGCCACATCAGCGAAACCACCCTCCAAAACCACCAAGGGAGCCAAATTGTACCGGTTTTGACAGTTCGGGGGTCAAGATTTCTGGTATTGTGATTGAGGGATATGATTTAGATTCGGTGGTCAGTTGAGGGAGTCAAAGTGATCTTATTCCATTTTTCTTCGATCGTGACATGCCGGGCCAGCCCACCGTGCTGAGGGTGCAGCCCAAGCATGGCCCGATTATCGAGCTGAGCCAAAATGGCATGCCTTGGGCTGGGCTGTGGGCCTCGAGCCATATGGCCATCTAAAGCCATGGGTCGGGCCTTTTGGCCAACTATAGCGCCAGCTCACCTACCCAACCAAGATTAGGGGGCTCCCGACGCTCACGCGCGCTCCGTGCTCTGCGCCTCCAAACGCGCGCGCCATTTTTCTTCTTCCCGCGATAAACCGAGCCGATGGCGCACGCATCCCAAGCCCCAAACGCCAACGCCAACGCGAGCTTTAGCTAAGCTAAGAGCTAAGCGCGGCCGGCACGTCGCCTTCTCCTTCCCTCTCCTCTCGTGTCGATCGCCGATGAGCAATCCGGCGATGTGCGCCATGAGCTCGGTGCTGGCAACGCATCACCACGCGGCGAGGTGCGGCGCCGTCCGCCGGGAGAACGCCTGGATTGCGCCGGCGAGGGTCGGGTTCAGCCAGGCGCGTCGCGGCGGCGGGAGGGACGAGCTGAGCGCCGCCGGGCTCGGCCGGTTCCTCGGCTACGCCACCGCCGATCACAAGAACAAGAACCATGAGGTATTGATTTTCTTTGGAGCTAGCAATGGTGATCGATCGAGAATTCGAGATGGTATGATGTGGTTGTGTGTGTGTGTCAGGTGGACGACCTCGAGCCGGCGAGGCTGTTCGTGGGGTTGCCGATCGACACGGTGACGGACGGCGCGACGGTGAACAGCGCCAGGGGCGTGACCTCCGGGATGCGCGCCGTGAAGCTCCTGGGCGCCGACGGCGTCGAGCTGCCGGTGTTCTGGTCGGTGGCGCAGCCGGAGTCGCCGGACCGGTTCAGCTGGGCGGGGTACAGGGCCGTCGCCGACATGGCCCGCGACGAGGGGCTCAGCCTCCGCGTCACGCTCCACTTCCACGGCTCCCCCGGCGGCGCCGTCCCCTTGCTCCCCGTCTGGGTCTCCACCGCCGCCGCCGACGACCCCGACATCCTCTTCACCGACCGCTCCGGCGGCCGCCACGACGACTGCCTCTCCTTCGCCGTCGACGAGCTCCCCGTCATCCACGGCCGGTCGCCGCTCGACTGCTACGACGCCTTCTTCCGCAGCTTCGCCGACGCGTTCCAGGACCTCTTCGACTCCACCATCACCGTACGTGTTCGTCGTCGTTCACGCAATGGATGGATGCTCCAGTGAGTGACACGTGTCGTTCTTCTTCTTCCTCCTCTCGCAGGACGTGACGGTGGGGCTGGGGCCGAACGGCGAGCTCCGGTACCCGTCGTACCCGCCGGGGAGCGACGGGCAGGGGTTCACCGGCGTGGGCGAGTTCCAGTGCTACGACAGGTACTGTTGATATTATGGGCATATAATGATTTAATTTATTCCATAAATAAATCATGACATTACAGATGAAAACTAGCATGAACGCATCATTAGATCTATACATGTAAACTACGCAGAATAACATGAACAGATCAAATATGCACAACATATTGAACACGTACCGAGGTGACGAAAAGACCGGCTGCTTGGTCGAAACTTTTCGCAGGTGTCTACGAAGGCACGAAACACGCGAGCGAAGAGGAAGGTGAGCCGTCGCGAACGAACAGGGAGCAGTCGCGCGAAGCGCTTCCCAAAAACCTTATTGCCGCCTTCTCCCGGTGCAGGACGTCAAAGGCAGAGGTTCCGGAGACCTGCTCTCCCGATCGCTGGTGCACGCCGGCGAGCGAGATGGAGTAGTCTACGAGCGACGGCGCAGTACAGAGTAGGAGGCAAACCCTAGATTGATTTTCGCATATATTGCGTGAAGACGGCGGGTCGGTTTATATAGAGAAGGATCGCTTGATCAGGGCGCCCGCACGATCTCTACTGCGCGTAACCGAACCGGATAAGTCGCGCGTAACTTATCCGGACTCCACGCCGTTTGCACGCACCGGATTTTTCGGAACGTTTCCAAAACAAAAACGAATCCGAATTTGCAGCAAAACAAAACTGCAAAAGGAGGCTGCATCTGCGCGGGTGAGGAGCCAATTTTTCGGACCATTCGACGCGTACGTCGTGCACGCGCGCCGCCTGCCAGGCGAGGCGAGCGAGCGCTCATGTGTTTCCCCTCTTCTCTCCACCACACATGCTTCAAGTGGCTAGGAGGGCATCCTCCCTTTTAAGGAGGTCCCCCTCTCCTAGAATAAGCAAGGTGGTACTAAACTCCACATGCATGCCATCCCATGAGGTGGGCTTTTGTGATTTTCCAAAGAATTAATCTTCGAGTGGGCTAAGGCCCATTCATTAATTCCAACAATATATCAACAGGTACATGCTGGAGCAGCTGCGGCGGCACGCGGCGGAGGCCGGCGAGCCGCTGTGGGGGCTGTCGGGCCCGCACGACGCGCCGCGGTACGGCGACTCGCCGGACGCGTGCGGCTTCTTCAACGACCACGGCGGGTCGTGGCAGAGCGCGTACGGCGACTTCTTCCTCTCGTGGTACGCCGGTCAGCTGGTCGGGCACGGCGACCGCGTGCTCGCCGTGGCGAACGGCGCGCTCGGCGACACGCCGGTGGAGGCGTCGGCGAAGGTGCCGTTCATGCACTGGTGGCACGGCGCGCGGTCGCGGCCGGCGGAGGCGGTGGCCGGATTCTACAAGAGCGGCGGGAAGAACGGGTACAGCCCGGTGGCGAAGATGTTCGCGCGGCGGGGGTGCACGGTGATCGTGCCGGGGATGGACGTGTGCATGAACAAGCAGCACCGGATCACGGGGTCCAGCCCCGACCAGCTGCTGGTGCAGATCAAGAACGCGTGCCGCCGCCACGGCGCCAGGATCGCCGGCGAGAACGCGTCGCTCGTCGTCACGCACACCAGCAGCTTCTCCCGCATCCGGAGCAACGTGCTCACCGCCGAGCGGATGAGGCCGGGGCACTTCACCTACCAGCGGATGGGCGAGGCCTTCTTCTCGCCGGAGCACTGGCCGGCCTTCGTCGAGTTCGTCCGCGGCGTCGTCTGCGGCGAGTGGCCCGACGAGGACGAGGACCGCGACGTCGCCGACAATCCCAACGCCATGGAGGCGCAGCCAGTATAAACTCTCCAACTACTACTCTCTTTTTATTTTCAAATGCTGAGGCCGTTGCCGACGTTTTATATAAAAAAGCCATCCCACTTTAAAAAGAAAACGGGATCAAACTTTACAATGTATATTCTCTAAATTGTCTGATGTGCTGATGAAATATCATCAGTTTAGTAGTACTTCAGACGGGATGATCCAAGTATTAGTGGATCGGATTTTGAAGTGTTGTACATGATATACATGTAATAATGTTTCATGTCTCTACGGAGATTGCATCCAGCTCAATTTTTAATTTTTTTAACAAACTGGCGAGGTGCTAATTTTATTGAATAGAGTAAAAAACCTATGTATAAGTGTGAAGAAAATATATATGTACATGGAAAGAAAATAAGACGCCTATGGTAGGAGCGAGAATAATCGCCTGGCTCCTGCTAGGACCCACGTTTTCGCATCTTCTTTGATTTTTGCTCCAAGTGCTAATGTCAAGAGTTCCTTTTGTCAGAAAACTCTCCGGTTCTTGATGTATAGTCTCTGAATTGCCTGATGTGCTGATGAAATATCATCAGTTTAGTAGTACTTTAGATGGGATGATCCAAGTATTAGTGGATCGGGTTTTGAAGTGTTGTACATGAATATCATGTAATAATGTTTTTGTCTCTATGGAGATTGCATCCAACTCAATATTTTCTTCTTTTTTTTAACACATTGGTAAGATGCCAATTTCATTAAATATAGTAAAAAAAACTATGTACAAGTATAGATGGCCAAAGGGCCCGCCCGACACGGCTGGGCATGGCCTAGCAGCCATCGGGCCGGCACGGCCCGATAGGCACTTCGTGCCGGGCCATGCCGGCCCATGGGCTGCACCTCCTGCCCAGGCATGGCCCACCAGCTGTCGGGCCGTGCCGTGCCGTGCCGGCCCAAAGGCATGGGTGGCTCATCGGGCCTTTTTTAAAATAAGTCTATTTTTCGTCCCTCCTCTTTGGGCTATTTCATATGTATAGCTAAAATAAGTCTATTTTCCTCCCTCCTCTTTGGGCTGACATATGTATAGCTAAAATAAGTCTATTTTCCATCCCTCCTCTTCGGCTGACATATGTATAGATAAAAAAGTCTATTTTAGGTCCCTATTCTTTCGTCCATAGCATATAATATGTCTATTTTTACTCCCATATTTTTTTGTGTATCGGGCCTAGCTGTCGGCCCATCGTGCCGGGCCGGCCCATCGTGCCGGTGGAGGGGCCAGGCACGGCCCGGTGGTCGGGCCAGGCTGCCGTCGGGCCGTGCCGTGCTTGGGCCGGGCCAAAATGCCGTGCCATGGGCCGGGCCGTCAGGCCTCGGGCCTTTTGGCCATCTCTATGTACAAGTGTGAAGAAAATATATATGTATAGGGAAAGAAAATAGGGCCTATGGTAGGAGGATCCAACTCCTCTGACTTTAGGTGCTAATGGCAGAGAAGCACAATAAATTGTGTCTTGTGCTACCGTGCGAAACAATGATTTATAGTTATTTATTGTAGCAGCAATGGTAAACAATAAAAATATACTAGGCAAAGGTACTATTTAAGTGTTACTGTAGTGTACTGTAGCAATCGATATCATCCATTCGCTGCAAATTGGACAGCTAAGAATACCCTAAAGTCATAGCATTGTGCTTCTGTGTGAAGCCAGAGGATCTCAATCCATGATAGTCATAGTCATAGCATTGTGCTTCTGTGTGAAGTCAGAGGATCTCAATCCATGGAAGGATAACTGCCTGGCTCCTGCTAGGACCCACGCTTTCACATCTTCTTTGATTTTCGCTCCACGTGCTAATATCAAGAGAAAACCCTCTGGTTCCTTTCCTTCTATATCTCCCGGGAAACAAGTAGGATGAGTGAGCGCATCCAACTCAAACTAATTTTGTAATTGCTGTCAGTGGATTACAGATCACTGAACTGTACCTCTGTTTTGATAAAAAAAAAAACATCGTCTTAACAGTTAATAATCCACTCAAAACAAAATTATGTATATGGAAATCTCTACCATTTTAATATATAAAAACCTCAATGAGAGGGTAATAACACATAAGAAGTACATGGTAACATTTTTTTCCATGAACAATTGAGCCAGAACATTATTCGATGTGAAAAAAAAGGGTCTCATGTACATTTCATGTTTTTTTTTGAAACAAGATCCAATAGCTCTGCTTCATTCTGGTAATAGAAGAATGTAACATAAGCATATCTATGCAAACAGATACATCTATGGATTTCCAAAGGGACAAGTATACACATAATCCTGAGCTGTCAATTGTGGTTATCCAACACCTGTAGTTAAACTCAAGACTTACAAGTCACTCAAATGTTGCAGGTTGAACATACTTCAAGAAAGCTAAATTGCAGGTTACATATCCCTACCCAACTAAAATGTTAGATTTAAAGCAACTTTTATTTATGTCTCTATTCTGCATGCTTCCAAAAGGTGGAAGCAACTAAGCAGAGTGCATGGCCAGCTTGCAATGTGGGTCATCAGGAAACGGTTCATTCGATCATGGAAGAAAGAATCACACCTTCACTCATTCGCACGCTATTTTGGTGTCAAAGCTGCTCAGACATATCGCAAACGCCTGAAATGCCGAGATAGGATAGCGGTAATCCATGGTGAACATGTCCTTCCCAACTTTACCAAACTGGAGGATCACATCATCGTGTTCCTGGTTGGTTGGGTTACTCTCATCTGAAGCCACCAGCTGGAAGTTCTTTACCGATGCAACCGTTACCCGTCCATGGAAGTTAAGGCACCAGCACTGCAGATGTTCGTGCCACCTCGGGGACTTGTTCTTCAACACCAGTTTGCTTCCATTTTGAGTGAGTAATGAAGCAGTTGAATTATTCGCTCGAACTGATTTTGATTTGAAAAAGGGAATTGATGTGAAAGATTCATGGTAACTCAAAGGAAATTCAGTCTGCGTCGGAGCTGTTCCTCCTTGTTCAATTGCTGATACAGGGATAGAATCCATAGCGCAGTGCATCCTTCTCGGGCCCCTATAACAAAAAAGATGATCAGTGACACTCCTTAAATAAATAGAAAGGCAGAAGCTCAGTAACTAAATCTGTTTTTTGCAGCATTGTCTATAAAACCATAGCTTTGGTTACCAACTATCACGATATGGCCTCAAAGTGTATATCTAAATTTATAAGATTGTGCACTACTCGTATATTTCCTTCTTTAGTAAAATTAGTGCAAGCTAGTAGCTTTACAATAAGATTGTTACAATCATTTCAAACGGTAGGTGCTTATCAGTCATAGCATTCACAAAACAAAAGATAAACACACTAACAAAAGTCAGCAGAATAGAAGTGAGTAGCATACCTAGAACCCAAAACGTTCAATTCATATGAAATATGTGAGACTGGATAATTCCCAGCAGGTATCCTGGGGGATAAATGGTTTGAACCAATCACACGTGCAGACTGACCCTTTGAAATCACATCTCCAGCATAAGGTGGATGGGCATCATAGATAGTAAATTTGGTTCCCAAGAAGTTAGATCTGTTTAATGGAAGAAAACGTTAGAGATTGGCCTGTCCATTTTGAGATCATGCTCAGTACTGAAGTATCTTTCAGACATTAATGTCAAGGGATCACCTTAGTTTGCCAACATAACTATCAGTCCTCTTTGATATATCGTTCATATCAAGCGAAATCAGGTACTCAGTGCATGTGGTCCTACGACATTTGCGTGCAGCAAGTAGGAACTTCCCATCATCAGTTAATGCTGCAAAATAAGGAGCTGCTTCAATCAACAACTAGCACATCTAGAATTCCAGATTACATAATTACACCCAATGTAAAAAAGGAAAAACATACCATCAGTCAGTCCAATGTACAGGTAATATGTCTGAGTGGTCCGGTTCCTTACAATGAAACATTTCATAGGAGCATCCCTCGGGCCAGGCTGCATAAAAATGTTGTCTAAGTGAAAAGGATGTACCGACAAAGCTTTGCAGTCCATAAATAAGTAAACAAACGTCATTTGTTCATGAATCAAAAAGCAAACAGACATTATGCAAGAACAGTGTTTATCAATCCACATAGCGAACTGTTTTTAATGAAAACCAACTTGTGTTCTGATGTTGTAACTTCCACGCTTAATAAACACCTTCCCATCATTGACCTACCGAATATAATTGCATTTTATCAGCTTTCAACACAAGCTGGGCCATCTGGCCTCCGGTCTATAAAAAGATATAATTGCATTTGACAATGGAGTTTCGTGCTACATAAATCCCACATTGACCCACAGAACGAGTCATCGAGGATTGTTTACTGATCTGACCTATCACTTTTCCTCTAGTTTTTACTTTATAGTACTCCGAAATTGAAAGGTAAAGTATGACTTTTTAAGTGGTTACCCAGCAATATAATTATTTATACGTTACTTCCCTTGATGTCTTCCTAACACACAACAGAAAACTCAATACCATTACAGAAAATAATTAATGCAATCGCCATCACATCGCCATCCATTCCCATCCAAACGAATGCATGAAACCATAGATTGATTACACGATGGCTTCGTGCTTGGCTTATTCTTCAAAGGCCCATTTAGAACGATTTTACTGTTGCAGCTTGTCTGTCTTCAATTAGAGTAGGAGGATAAGAAGTTTTTTACCTGACGCATGGGTGACGTTTTAGTCTTCAGATATTTTTACCGCTCTTTCTTTAGCGGTGTGCGTGGGGTGTTTTGGCTGTGTTCTCAAAAGTTGAGTTCAATAAAGCTTCTATTATCTTAAAAAAAATAGATGGATAGCAAAATGACTACAACGAGGATAAAAATGAGTGTGTTTAGTTCACGTCAAAATTGGAAGTTTGGTTGAAATTGGAATGATGTGATGGAAAATTTAGAAGTTTATATGTGTAGGAAAGTTTCGATGCGATGAAAAAGTTTGAAGTTTGAAGAAAAAAAACAAGGCCCTAGTGACAAATCAAGAACACTTTGGTATGTTGTCATGGAAATCTCACAAAATGAACAGCATCAGCAATTCAGATTCAGAGTGGTAAACAAAAAGAGGGGAAAAAAAGGGGTGCAAACCTGCTTGAGAGAGATTGGGAAGGTGAGGTTCCCGGACGCCTCCGGGGTGCGCACGATCTCCCTGACGATCCCCCTCCAGCTCCGGCAGACGCCGGCGCACGCCACCACGTCGCGGCGGCGCGGCCACCACCCCTCCGACTCCTCCACCCTCGCCAGCACCTCCCGCAGGAGCTCCGGCGGCAGCTGCGTCCAGCAGCTCTCCCGCATCACCAGCGCCGCCGCCGACGACTCGTCCGGCGGCTCCTCCGCCGCCGCCGCCACTCGCCGGACTCGCCCCGGCCGCGACCTGAACCCCCGCCGCGAGATGGCGCCGATCTCGCCCTTCACCTCCTGGATCACGCTCCTGAAAGACATCGCCTAATCTTCTCCTCCTCCTCCTCCTCCTAATCCAAACTCCAAATTCCCAATCCACAATTCGCAACACCAATATTTCCTCTCATTCCTCAGCTCATCTTTTCTTGAATTAGACGGAGATTTCGCGAGATTGGTGGATGAAAAGATGGAATCTTGTGCGAGAATGGATGGATGGGGATGCACTACCGCTAAGAAGGGATTCGTTTGGTGTTTGTTTATATTGAAAGCTGTGGCCTTTTCGTCGTCGTTGGCTCTCGTTCTTGTGGTTGGACGCAGACAAAGGATGTGGAGGCATCACAATCACCACGGCCTACCATCCAGGGAATCGATCTGATCTGACAGATCGTGCATGGAAAATTAATTAACAGGAAAAATAAAATTTCTACCGCTGATGAGTGATGACTGTTTCTTCCATGCATGCAGTGATCTCCACGTAGTTGTTGACAGGAAAGTTTTAAGTTTTAATGGTACTGTCACCTGAATCTGTCAGAAGGTTAAAGAGATTTAAGTACATGAGCGATTTTCTGACGGATTGGGATTGGTCAAAAGAAAGATTCAGTAAGAAATTAATAATGTTCCTCCTTTTTGTAGGAGTAATAGGTTGTCTTTTTCCTTCAGAATTTTAAACCAAGAATGAAGAAAAATCAAAAAATGTTGGCTCGGCCATTTTGAAACAGTAAATAATACTTTTGTCCCAGCATAACTTCATTTTCACTCATCCCACGTATATCGAATTAAAAATAATAATACGCTTTATTTTATCAAACAATAGTGTAATTGTCCCTTACTTTATTTAGTCTCAATGCAATCATTTCCTTCGGTACCAATATATTTGTTCTCACTTTTATAAACTCCAATACATTATAAAGTTACTTTAAAGCAAATAAAATAGTGAAAGATGAAATTACTTTAGAACGAAGAATTTAGTAATAACTACCTTTGTCCTTAAATATAACACTGGCACTATTCAGGGCCTATTCATTTGATGCCAAAAAAAAAACCTTACCAAATTTTGGCAATCAAAATTTTGACAACTATGATAGGATTTCTTATATAGTTAATAAAATTTGGCAGCAAACTAAATGTAGCCATTTTTTGACAACTTTACCAAAATTTGGTAAAGTTAAAAATGGCATCAAAGTGAACAGACCCTCAAGTTTAAACTTGAACATTGGTTGTGTTTGGAAAAAGAAAAAGAATTATACTCCATCTATTCTACAATGTAGCATGGTCTGATTTCATATGTTATTATAGAGTAAATTGCATCGGCAGTACTCGAACTTATCAGGTGGGTACAATTTAATATATGAACTTGTAAAATGCTCGTTTTGGTATATGAACTTATCTTGCGCGTGCGAACTAAGGTCAATAGGACATTACATGACTAATTTTGTTGATTTAGGTGCTGATATTAGGATATTACGTAAACAAATATGTGAGAATGTTGCTACTTCGATATACATTTGTTCAATAAAAGGATAGAATGAGATATAGTGATGATAGAGAAAGATATAAAATACCGAGCAATGATACATGGGTTAGAAACATACGAAATTCAAGATAAAATAGAGAACAAATTTATAAATATAGCATGTTTTATGCATACTCACTATACATAATTACGCCATATTCTAATTAACATCAGCTAGGTAAATTTAACCTTGCCAAGTCATTTTGGGCCTAGTTCACACGGATTAGATACGTTCGTGTATCAAAACAAGCATTTTACAAGTTCATGTCCTAAATTACACACACCTAACAAGTTTATGTAACATTAATGCAATTTACTCTTTATTATAAATGTAACAACCTAAGACATGTAAATTGTAATTTTTACCCCTAAACTACACGTGTTATCCATACTAATATTTGGCTTTATTATACTCATCCCCAGAAAGCAAGTACGTTTCTCTATCCTCTCCTTAATACATATGCCATCCTCTAAAAATTGCGACAGACGGAGTGTAAATACTTCAAAATCTGTTATATTATCAGCACAATAAATATAATCTAAAACTTTCTTTTATCGTAACGTAATATTTAGAAAAAGGTTATTTTTTTTATCAAAGTGACGTGGTTGTACCCCTACTACTCTACAGTTAACATCGACAGTTTTATATTCAATACTCCTATAACCATTCAGTTAGAGTTGACATTTGTTTGAGAGGCTGTACTTGTGCTTGTTAGCTCCAGATATGCATCTTGACACATTGCAGAGTGTGAGGCTACCAGGGACTGGGAGTAGCAAAATGTCACAGTCCACAGTCTGAAAACGAGGAGGTAGTACTAGCACATTTGCACGTTCTAGATTCTGACTTCTTAGTTCTCAAAAAAAGAAAAAAGATTGATTTTTGTCTCTGATGCAAAGGTGGTCAGCCTAGGTGCAAGATGCAAGATGATTCTCTCTCTCCAAGGACAAATTCTGCTTGTTCTGACTCTTCTCATTAACCTTAGGCTATGTTTTCAGCGTAAAGTTTAGATTTTGGTTGAAATTGGAGATGATGTGACTAAAAAGTTGTGTGTGTATGACATGTTGATGTGATGGAAAAGACTGAAGTTTGGACCCAAAAATTTTCATTTCACCAACCTAACTTGGGTTTTCTGGCAGGCAACCAACCGTTCAGTCAGAGAGTTCAGATTATGGTACCTCAGCCAAACGTACAATTCTGATTTCTGGGAAATTCATACCACTCAGTTCCACCCAACTAACAGCCACACACTAATTTCTCTCTGAACATTGTGTGCAAAACCATCACCTTGAGCCCAATTTTTCCAGCAAACAATGGTCAAATATTACCTGACTGGTCTAATATTATATAGGGAGTACTAATTCTCCATCTAACACATTATTTATGAAGAAGAAAGTTTTGTTTACCTGTAAGAGATAACAGTATCTCACAATTCCTCAAAAAATAACAGTGTTAAACAACCATTTTACTCTCTAATGTTATGTTCTTTTTCATCTTTAGTACTCAGCAAAGAGCCTGTCAGTGCTAAGTTAGGTATGGCTGAAGCATGGCTGGGATAAATATTGCTTAGAATAATGCTTGGTTTAGTAACCGGAACGTTATTCAAACAACCATTAAGGGTCTGTTTAGTCGGTGAAATGAAAATTTTTGGGTGTCACATCGGACGTTCGACCGGATGTCGAAAGGGGTTTTCGGACACGAATGAAAAAACTAATTTCATAACTCGACTGAAAACCGCGAGACGAATCTTTTGAGCCTAATTAATCCGTCATTAGCATATGTGGCTTACTGTAGCACTTATGGCTAATCATGGTCTAATTAGGCTCAAAAGATTCGTCTCGCGATTTACATGTAAACTGTGCAATCAGTTTTTCTTTTTATCTATATTTAATGCTTTATACTACCTCCGTTTTTTAATAGATGACGCCGTTGACTTTTTCTCACATATTTGACCATTCGTCTTATTCAAAAATTTTATGCAAATATATAAGATATAAATCACACTTAAAGTATCATGAGTGATAAAACAACTCATAACAAAATAAATTATAATTACGTAAATTTTTTGAATAAGACGAATGGTCAAACATGTGAGAAAAAGTCAACAGCGTCATCTATTAAAAAACGGAGGGAGTATATGTGTTCAAAGATTTAATGTGATGTTTTTGGGAAAAGTTTTTTGAGGAACTAAATAGGGCCTAACATAGCTCCAGAACAACAGGTAACCTGACTTGTACAGTAATAGATTCAGAGTTCAGACGTCTGAAACTGGCTTCTAAAACTCGAATATTAGGGAAGAACCTAATATCAACTAATTAGAAGGGGTAAGACTTCGAAACCAGGTCATCTAACCTACACAGGTAGCTAGCCGGAATACCCCTGAACGTTTCTCAAAAACAAGCTGGCTTCCTTTTTACCAGAAATGACTACCACGCTAAATTGACTTACTCCCTCCGTTTCGTTTTATTTGACACAGTTGACTTTTTAGCACATGTTTGACCGCTCGTCTTATTCAAAAAATTTAAATAATTATTAATTCTTTTGCTATCATTTGATTCATTGTTAAATATACTTTTATGCATACGTATAGTTTTACATATTTCACAAAAGTTTTTGAATAAGACGAACGGTCAAACATGTGCTAAAAAGTCAACGGTGTCAAATAAAACGAAACGGAGGGAGTATATTGCAAACCATGCCATACCATTATATCAACCAAGCAAAATTATTATACACACAAATCTATTTTGGCGGAGAATTTCATTTTACATGCAGGGTGGCAACTAGGAAAGAACACCCGCCAACTAAAGATGGTAGACAGGTACAAATGGGGCTGTTAATCTACAAAATTTACAGGTTGTCGGAGCACATCACCCTGTGTCACTCACTAGGGTTCATCCTGACAGAACAAACCAATCATCCCGAACCATTATCAGAAGGTCCTCCTGGCTCTTAGGCCTTGGTGAGGCACCATCTGAAGTTCTGAAGAATATAGGCACTATCAACAACTCATTAGCAGCAGCCAAACTCTACAAACCCAAAACTTGCCTTCTCTCTTTTGCTGTCACATTTTACATGTATTCTCCTCATCAACCATTCCATTCTCATTTCTTTGCACTGTTCATCTTCCTCCATGGCTCTGCTCGGTTGGTGATCCAGGGGAGAAGGGCACGAACCCGCGCCCGCCAAACATCGGTCGCATCAGCGCGTCGTCGAACTTGCGCCAGTAGTAGTGGACAGTGTGGGTCGGCTTGGTGAGGAGCATCCGGAGGCTGGAAGGCCTCACAATGTTGGTTGTACTCTCGAGGTCAGAACCTTGCATGCTTGTCAGGAGAGGAGAATGCAGGGACTTTGGTGATGAAGGCTCAGAGGTGACAGGATGGCCTGAGGCCGGTAGCAGCAGCCTGATCAATGGCTTTGTCATCATCCCAAATACCTAATAAACATTTATAAATGTCAGTATGTTTCACAAAAATAGATGTTTTGCACATTTGAGCTTCCAGGGATTCTGAACAAGGATTTAGCTCGTAAACAATCAAGTGATTGGATGCGCAATTCGACATGATGACACATGTATGTCTTCCTAAAGAAACATCCAGAAAACTAAAACGAAAAGCTAGTAGTAACAAACGACAATTAATTTCAAATAATTGTGCCATCCTTGATCCATGTCATGTGAGAATATGGACGATGAGTCAATGACTGGACGGTACGGCAATCTCTTCAGAAGGGATAAGAAGAGGACAAGATAGTAGGGACAAAAAGACATGATTTCATTCTCCGGTCAGTAGTTGGTTTTGGTTGGATTAGAGCATGTTCAACATTACAAGCTTCCAGATTACTTTTGTCACAGCTGACAATTTTGATTTGACAATCGACTTTGAGGAACTTATTATTAGGTTAGCTTAATGCTGAGGTCCTGTTTAGGGTGAGAATTCAGACATGTGGCACAAACTTGGATGAAAAGAGGACGCTTTGCGTTAGGCATAGGTTGCAGTA
Organism: Oryza sativa Japonica Group; assembly: GCF_034140825.1. Classification (NCBI taxonomy): domain Eukaryota; kingdom Viridiplantae; phylum Streptophyta; class Magnoliopsida; order Poales; family Poaceae; genus Oryza; species Oryza sativa. The sequence continues at coordinate 28,395,814 of NC_089041.1, read as the reverse complement.
AGATGACTCACCATAGTGCTAAAAAGAACGACAGTGATGGTGCTGGTGATCATTATTGCATTGCCGTGCAGCTGAGTATGGCCAGATCTTGTAAACTGCAATTGCAACGAGACAGTTAAGCTTAAGGAGAAGAAACTAAGACATACTTCTCCTGGGACTAATTAATGGCAAGATGAGAAGAGAAATACAGATATACAGATGGTGTGAAGCAATAGTCTTGCACTGACGGACTGACCTTATTGTAAGCAAGAGCAATCGACACAGCTCCTCTCATCAGCCCAGCCCACCATATTACAACCTATCGAGAGAAATTCAGTTAGCAGATGGCAAGTCGAATTCAAATGAAAATTGTCTGATCATACACCAGATACTCACTTGCTGTCTCCAGGTTATTTTTTCATTCGGTGCCTTCTTTGTTAGGTTCGACAAGAACGACAGCGGGAATACAAAAGCAGCTCTTCCAATCAGAACCAATCCTAGCAAAATTGAGCTTATCCCAATGGATTTGCCAGGTCTGCGAATGGGAAAGAGAAGTAAAATTGAGTCTCCATATCCATAAATAGGAATTAGGTATGAGAACATGTATCAGACCTGTCACTGGCAAACTCCCATTTTTCAATATCCAATGCATCCATCCCAACATACAGGAAGAGAAAAGTCTCAGCAATGAAGGACAGAGTTGCAAATGCGTGCCTGAGGTGAAAGGACAAAACAAACCAGTAAGTTTTGTTTAGTTTTTCTACGAACTGAAGCTAATCATTAAACAGTAGAATATGGAATGAGAATTATAATTTACTTTGTTGTAACTCTTGAACTCTCTGTGACGTTATGCCAAGTGTAATGTGACATTACAATACCACAGAAGAATACGGTGAGAATGCCGCTCAAATCTAGCAACTGCCAATATCAAACAAACAAAGTAGATAAAATCAAACTATAAAATGAAACTATATGCAAATTTTGATACTGCATCAAAGCAGAGGCACACCTCAGCCAGCATATATGAAAGGTAAGCCATGAGCATCATAAGGGCAACCTCACGGTCAGTAGAATGCCTGGAATCAGTCACCAACATCCAAGTTAACACTGAGCATAAAACCGTTAACTAATGAGGGTTTGTTTGGGCTTAACTAACCTTCCAATGTATAGCTTCTTGATTATGTATGCACTGAGCAATCCAGCCTGCAGGGTGGAAGAAGAATATTAAGTTTACATGTGTCAACCAAGCAGTAGAGTCAAGACAGACAGTAAGATGTAAAAAGTGAAACTTAAGAATCAACTTACAAATACTCCAAGGAAGGTGCTCGACAAAAATAAATAAAAGAAGTTCCCCAAGAATTTCAGAACGACAGCCGCATCTATGTGGACAAGATCAAAGTTCTGTAGTGCGTTGAAAAGCACAATTGATGTAGCATCGTTCACAACACCTTCACCGAATACCAGACTGTACAAAAAGGGTGTCTCATCCTGATTGAGGACCTGTTTTGGGGTTAAGATCATTACATTAGCACGTTGAATCCAGGTCTCTCTCGAGGTATGGCAAAATTTGTTCAACTAACCTGCAATGTGCAGACAGAATCTGTCGCAGAAAAGATGGCTCCAATTGCTGCACATTGAACATAACAGTCAACAGGAGGAAATGATGCTCACATGGTGTCAATATTAGTGCCAGCATGATCATGCAGAAAGATAGCCATGGCTTACCAAGAAAATCTCCTACATCCAGCGTTCCAATGTTCATTCTGCTGAATATTGCAATGGCAGCTGAAATTAAGAAATTGATCAGAGTCAGAATCTCAGAAGTCCAAAAGGTTACACGGAACAACAGAAAATGAAAGCACTACCAACTCACGGAAGAATTAAGAATCATTTCTGAAAGAACGTACCAATAGATATTGTGAAAAAGGATATCATTGTCCCGACGGCTCCAAATAATGTGATCGTCATGAAATTCCGGAAGAATTGCTTTTTCTTTACCTGAAAACTGATGGAAAAATATTTGTGAGGACCAGGACGATGCTTTTTTTCCCGTAGAATTATTCAGCAACTTGTGTTATTATATGAATAAAAAAAATAAAAGTTCAAGCAAAGCAGAAAAGGAACGAAAATAGAGTAACTCTGAACTCAAAAAGGACTTGTGCCCTTTCCCAAAGAGAGACTTTGCAATTCCTAAATGTGAAAGCAAACATGGGCCCATAATATTCAGCTTTACTCCTACAACCCTACTTCAAATCTATATGGATGGCCCAAAAACCTTCAAAAGGGGATTAAATGCTCAACCAAATTCGGACTAGCATGGCCACTGTTCTTTCAGAAATTGATCACGCCATCACTCTTGACAGGACCATATCCCTCTCATGCCTTCATGGTGTTGGATGACCAGTACTACTAACCACTGTAAATGGACCAAGAGTAGAACTCTAGGAGACAGAAGCTGTTGCACAGTCAATCAATATATAATAATTAAAATTAAAAAACAAATAATCTTTCAGCATTTCTCAATGCTTCATGCAATGGTCAAGATTACAGTTGCTACTCCATACTGTACCAATCAGCAGTTCGAGCTGGCAAGTCAAGGTATGCCAGTAAGACGAGAGTAAATCCATCTCTGTCTTAAAGAGAAAACAAAAAAAAAATTCACCCACAACCTGCACAGTATGAACTAGCAGCCATGTCTAAGACATCGACGGACAGACAGCTAGGCCCAGAAGAAACAAACAAGAAACCAGCCACGCGTACACAGTGTACCACCAGCAGCAAACAGATTCCCCAATCCCCAGAAAAACCTTGTACACCACCATGTGCCAACAAAAGAACTGAAGCCGAAATCTAACCACAGCAAGAACACGCCGAAGCGTTTCTACTTACCCTGCATTGAAGATGATCGGAGGGAGGAGGTAGATGAAGAAGAGATCCTCACTGAAGACGAATAAGTGCGAGCTCTTCCCTTTGGTCATCAGCAAGATCACCACGCCGGTGCAGAGCCCCTGCCCAAGCAAGCAAGCAAATCATCGAGCAGCAAGCGTGCGTCAGCAACAATGGCGAATCAATCGATCAATCAATCACAGCAATGGTGTGTGTGCGCTTACGATGATGAGCGCGGTGATGGACTCATTGACCCAGCGATTCTCCTCGAGGAGGTGGCCGAGGACGATGCAGGCGCAGAGCAGCGCGACGAACAGGTTGATGGACACCACCGACGCGTAGTCGGAGGTCGTGTACAGAGCCCCCAGCCGCGCCGCCGCCACCTCCATCCCCATGCCTCACCGGCGGCGACTTCTCCGGCCACCCACCGCAGAGAAGAGAGCGAGATTTCCGCCGCAAGATGCGGAGCTTTAACCAACCAATCCACTCCCCTCTTGCTCGTTGGTGAATGCCTAATTCGACAATTCCCGGTAAAATTAGAGAAAAAAAAACAAAGAATTCGATTCGCAGACGAACAGATTGAAACGAGGAACGTGGGGGGGGGATTCAGGTTGAGAAATCGGGATTTGGTATCGAGACCTCTCTCGGTTGGCTTCGCATTCGCGCGAGCTCGCTACAAAACTCTCTTCTCTCTCTCTCTCTTTTCGTAGTTTTTTTTCGGATGCGTTCGTGATGAGCCGTATATAAAGCGGGAGGGAGGTGGGTCCCACCGGGGTGGGCACACGTGGCGGGATTTTTAGTGGGTCGTGTTTGGTGCGTGGTGTTTTGGCGGTGGGGCCCAGCGCACAGCGTGATCTGGCCCCGACAGCCAATTTGGATAGTCCAGGTGGATCCGCTGCATCCACCCGTATTTGTAGTAGGATATGGGGTGTGTTTGCCATCCTGTTTAAATTTAAATTTACTTTCGATACAAAATTGGTTTAAGAGGGCCTGTGTCATGCTGTCATGCTCGCTCTTGATTTTTTTTTCTCGGTTTTGTTTCTTCTTTTACACGTGAAATGCGGCAGATTTCTGTTTTGGTTTGTGGAAATAATTCAGCATGTGCTTGCTAGGGTTCAAAGGCAGTTTCTTTTTTTTCCCTAATTTAACAATGCAGGCTATATTTGAAAAAAATTAAATACAGCAGTAAGTGTATTATACGACTCTCTGTCTCTGTTTTTTTATGCTAGATCATTTTTGTTTTTCTCCTGTGAATATTTTCAAGATTATTGCTTAGTATATTTACATGAAAAAAGAGCATTTTCCTGAAAAATAATGGAGACAGCTCCATGTGTTTCGAAAACAGAAAAAGACAGCATGCAACTGTATTTACACCGGTATAGCACATGATTTAAGCAGATTTGAGATCGTTCAATCATTTTGTTCCTAGATCCTTGATTATTTTGGCCCTTGAACGCTGCAGGAGTCATATTAAATTCAGGAGAGAAAATGCATTATTCATGCTTCCATTAATTGATCCAATCGTCCTTTCAATTCTGGCGTTTTTTTGGCTGCAGATCGATCTTCTCGTGCTGCACTTTGCTCGTGATTTATCGATGATTCAATGAATGGTGATAGGGATTTAGAAAGATCGTGCAGCCATCCAAAACTCACAAGAAAGTTCCGTGATTACGTTTCAAGTCAAGCAAGAACTTCGTTTTCTCTTTTTCTTTTTCTTTCAGAGATAGCTAGCCGAAACTGATCTTCAGATTGAACAAACAAAAGAAAAACACCCATGGTTTCCGATTTTAATCATTGTGTTTAGAACATTAGAGATCAACATTGATTTTTGGCGAGCACATAATTAATTGACTGCTTAATTGTCTCCAAACGAGTGAGAAACATGCACTAGCTGGTAATCACAGAGCGTGTGGCCCCACTGGCACGTGTGGCTGGAACCAAATTAAAAGCCGTAAGCTAATTTAATTTAACTAAGCCCTCTTTTGGCCAAGCTCTTGATGCAGTTATGCTGAATTTCTGATCCCAACAGAGAGCAGTAGCTCTGCCTTGTGTGTTTGTGACTGTAGCAGGGTAACATGACAGAAGAGAAGAGACACAGTGCTGACAAAGGGGAAGTATCTGGTGTAATCACCTAATTCAATGCAACTATGCAACTCTCATCCTACATCGTTGGATCGAGAAATGGACATCCAAGATTCGTTCACGTCACCATAAGTTAAAATTTAACTCGCAGATTCACTCATGAGTTAAAATTTACTGGGAGTTATGATGACCTGGACGAATCTCGGACGTCAATTTCTCGATCCAACGGTGTAGGATGAGAGTTGCATAGTTGCACTGAATTAGGTGATTGCACCTGATACTTCCCCGTGCTGCAGATGGATTGTTCCAGAATGACCTCTGGACTAGCTAGTGGCCCTGTTTGGACGAGCTCCTCCAAACAGTACAGCTTTTGATCCATATTCTGAGAAGTTATAGTTGTAGAGAAGCTTAGAATTTTAAGCTCCCAAACAGGCGTATAACATAAAAGATTACCTGGCTTATTATGTCCAGTAGCTGCACTAGTAGATAGATCCCCTGGTCGAAAGCAAATTAACAAGCCAGATCGGCTGCATGGAAATGGACAGCCAGCAGATGGACCGAACTGCAGGCTAGCTAGCTGAAAGAAAATAATCTGAATCGATCGATCGGTGGCTGGCTGGTCGGTTAATTGTGCAACATGCAATGTGCAGAGCCCACATGCAGATGCAGATGCAGTGGATGATCGATGCAGTAGCAGCTAGCTAGCAGGAAGCAGAAACCGGTGGTGGTCCATTGTATTGCAGCAGCATATGCCTCAAATTTGAGTATTGAATGAATTTGTCGAGCTAGCTAGCTACTACTACTGGTGTTACTATCGAGATTAACTGAATATTTGATTGTTTAGCTGTATATAGCTGAGATAATGAGGTATTATTCTCTGTTGATAAGCCGTCTTATGTCGATCGTCTTATCTGAAGAGAGATCGTTTTCAGTGATGTGGGGACAGTAATTACATTGTCAGTGCGTGGCTGCTAATTAAGCACAATTATAGGAATGGAGAAATCATAACAGAGATCAAGCTAGCTAATTTGACCGCCTATGCTACAATCTTTTTCTTGTCTAGCTAATCGGGATGTTTATGTCAGCAGGTTGCCATGTTACGCACGAGTCCTACATATATCCGTCGTCGCTAGCTGCAGAATGTATATATCGCCATCAGAAAAATCGATGCACAAATTCTCTTTCCATTACCCGTTGATCTCCGCCGCCTCTCGATCATAGTCTCACATGATGGCATTATTTGATCCTACTTACGTTTTAGAAAAGATCACCTTTTCCCTGACTTTTCATTTATTTTTTATCACAAAGGAGAAAAACTTAATGATATTAAGTACAGTTATCAGGGGCACGTACAGAGCAGTACAGTAGTATGCAACTTCTTTATCCATGGAAAGCAGAAGCAGAGTAGAGTATTTTTCAGCTTTTCATCACACAACAGCTAGTAGTTGATTAATTACAGCTACTCTCCGATCGATCTCCATACTGTCAATAAACAAGCTGACGAAATTAATCGATCACCTGTAACAATGACGCTGCCATGCATGATCGATATTATTAGTGCCTGTTCACTTTGATGCCATTTTCAACATTACCAAATTTTGGTAAAGTTGCTAAAAAAATGGCTACATTTAGTTTGCTGTCAAAATTTGGCAACTATATAAGAAATCCTACCGGCACAAAATTTTGGCAATTTTGGCAACTATGCCAAAATTTTGGTAATGCCAAAATTTGGTAAGGTTTTTTTTGCGTTAAAGTGAACAGCCCCTTAGTCTAGGACTCCTTCAGTATATTGTTTTAACTTTTTCTTACCACGTTTTGACCATTCGTCTTAATTTTTAAAAAATAATGCAAACATAAAAAAAGATAAGTTATGCTTAAAAAATACTTTTGATAATAAAGCAAATCACAAACAAAATAAATAATAATTCTGTAATTTTTTAAATAGGACGAATGGTCAAACATTATAAAAAAAACTCAAAACAACAAGTATTTTAGTACGGAGGTAGTATGCATTATTCAGGCTATGCAAATTAAGGTATCATATCATCTTTGGTTTGAATTGAAAATTAATGACGTCTTGTCAACAAGTGATCATTGATACCACCTTACCTGCGTGCAGGAAGGAATGCAGAATGCAGCCGCATATGCTTTGGCTTTGGGAGGCATATTGTATTTTGTACTATATTTCAGGCACCGTCCATTGCCGCGGCTTTTGCTCGATCGGAGGCTGAATTTGCTTTCTGTCTGTGAGTGAAATCCATCATGGAGAGATCGCGAGATGATGTACATGATGGTCGAGCAGACAAGGGGAATCGGAGTAGGGGTGGGCATTCGGTCTGACCGAAAATTTCGGTCTCGATATTTAGTCTTTCGGTCATTTCGATCTTTGAAAAGTGAAAACCGAATTTCAACGGAAAAATGTCAGAATTGAGTCTCGGTCTCGGTCCTGACCGAAATTCAGCAGCATTTCCATATATGCAAAGAAAAATGGAAATTTTCAACATAAAAATCACAAAAAAATTCATAATCACGTATAAGTAAATACTCTTATTAAGTTGCATGTCTAGAAGAAGTAGGATGTGAAAATTAAAGTTTAATCCTATTAAACTTAGTGGATTGTAGGTTGTATTTTGATATATCTTTTTGTTAATTTGGTATTTTCGGTTTATTCGGTTAACCGAGAAGGCTAACCGAATTGACCAAACAAAATTTAGTCTTTCACTGCCTAAGACCAAATTTTTCGTTCTCGGTCTCGGTCTCGGTCTTTTTCTGCCCACCTCTAAATCGGAGGAGGGCTCGCTTTGATCGAGCTCACATTCTCGTTCGGTGCAGCTGCACCTAGCATGTCTGCCGTCCGATCATTTTCACGATGCGAGCCTACTTAGGTCCAGGGGCAGATCAAGCATGATGATGGTGGGTTTGAGCTTTTACTCACGAGAACGATGAAAACTTCCACTAAATATTTTTATCATACATAAATAGGAAGGGGCGGAACCGTATCCTCTGACATTACACAGTAATATCACGGTGTGACATTCCTTCAATCCACACCATCCATTCTAAATCAACGGCCGTAGATTATTTGGCATCCAATTAATCAAACTAATTAGTGAATTGTGTAGTTATAAATTATCCCTAGATCAGATATTGCATTTTCAAGAGGCAAACATCGTTGACTGGTGGAAGAATCGTCAAATAACTAGTACATGATGATAATTAGGTTTCACTAACTTGTTAGATGCAGCGATTGGCACATTATCTTGGAGGAAGTGAATCCTGTGCATCAATTTTGTGCTGCCATCCTCCATCAGAACGAGGCAATTCTGAATCTACAAACCCATGGGTTAATGTTTAATGAAGATGAAGAGACTGCTTTAGTGCTAACAAAAAAAGCCTATTAAGTACATACCTACAACATAATCTGTTAATTAGCTTGATTAGTTAGATACCAATTAATCTGTGGCCGTTGATTTAGAATGGATGATTTGGATTGAAGGAATGTCACGCCGTGACATTACTGTACAATGTCAGAGGATACGGTTTGATGACCAAATTTGGATCTGCACTAGAGCTAAGCAGATCTCTCAGGCCACTGCGTGTTGTTTTTCGCGTCAACACCGGGGCTGCAGTTTTGTCTAATTCGCTTAGATACCATTGCTATTTATTTCTGGATCCATCACTGCTTAGGTTCAAATTTTGATGCAAGCCTAAGGTGGCTACTCTAGGTGCAGCTGCACCTAGCTAGGCGCTAGAAAGACTTTTTGTTATATACTCTCTCCGTTATAAAATAAAGCAACTTAAGACTGTTCAGATTCATAGTACTATGATACTTTCTATCTAATTTTAGATTGCAATATTCGTGTAAAGATGAAAAGATAGTTGTATTACTCTAGTAGTTTGATTGATTCTGCAGCAGGAGAAACAAAATCACGCAGTTTTTGGCTTATCCCCGACAGTAATTCAGTAATTTGTCTCAACTTTGTACGCTGGATCTATCCATACAAGCATGCATGGCTAGTAGATCTCATTAGATACTCCGTAGTATACAGATACGACTAGCTAGTAGGATAGAGACCATCCTATACAACACAAGAGCATATTCGTAACGTACGCTAGCTGGTTGGGTTATCACCTGGTCCTGACGGTGTACCTCCTGCCTTATTACATCAACGTCGTCTGGCGAGCTACTCCCTCCATACCTAAATAATTGACGCCGTTGAGTTTTTTAAATATATTTAACTATTCGTCTTATTTAAAAAATTTTATAATATATATAAAACTATATATATACATCAAAATATATTTAACAAATTAATAATTATTTAAACTTTTTAATAACATAAATGGTCAAACATATTTAAAAAAATTAATGACGCTAAATATGTAGGGACGGAGGTAGTATCATATATGCTGCCCTTGGCAGCATTCGGGCGGTGTTGTGTTGTGCGACCGATCGACAATGCCTGCATGCGTGGTTAATTAGTCCATTGATCGACCAACGTCCATGATTGATGCCTCCCAGCAATATATATGCTCTCATCCCGTACTAGTCAGATCAGATCAGATCATCATCAGGGGCTATTTAGATGGGGCTAATTTTTTTTTTCTGTCACATCGAATGTTTGACGTTAATTTGGAGTATTAAATATAGATTAATAAAAAAAATTAATTTCATAAATGAGAGCTGATCCGCAAGACGATTTTTTTAAGCCTAATTAATCCGTAATTATCAAAAGTTTACTGTAGCATCACATTATCAAATCATGGCGTAATTAGGCTCAAAAGATTCATCTCGCGAATTAGTCCAAGGTTATGGAATGAGTTTTATAATTAGTCTATATTTAATACTTTAAATTAATTAGTGTCTAAACATCCGATGTAACAGGGACTTGGAATAATTCCCTGTTTGCCAAACAGCAAGTAAACGTGGGATGTTCTCTGAAGGTTTGGATAGATTTTATATAAGAGTTTTACTCCATTTTATGATTTGGGTAGTACGAGTACAAAATGTAGAACTAAATGCAGGACTGCTTGTAGAGGATTTGGATGTGCACCCTGATACATTGGGCCTGATCGATCGATCGATCTGCCAGCTGGGAGCACGAGAGGACACCGTGGCGAACTCGACCACGTCGTCGTCTCCGGTCGTCATCTTCCCGGCCGAAACGTCGACGTCGGCGCTGGACCAGGGCGACGGATCGACGTGTGGCCGGAGATCGTCGTCGTACGCGAGGGCTGACGTGGCAGGGGGATCGATCGCCAACCTGCGATATACTGTATATAAAGATTCCATCAGAAAGATCAGCTGAAACGTGTGGTTTTCAGGGAGCTAGCTAGCGTTAATTATTAGCGTACGAGTACGTTTCTGATCGATGATAATTTGAGCTGCAGATCAGATCGAGATGATGCCAGATCTCAAGGGTACTGATCGATCGTGATCGATCATGCATGTATATATCGATCAGGACAGATGCTGCGTGACTATTATCTGTCTCTGGCGTTGCAACCTTGGCTCCATCTATCGGGTAATGATCAGTACCAAATTAACACGAGCTTTTTGCATAATTATTAGCTTGCCAATTCAGCTGAATTATTATTATTCAGTCCCTTTTTAGTTCGAAAAAAGAAAATTTTTGGGAGTCACATCCGATGTTTGACCGAATGTTGGAAGGGGTTTTCGGACACGAATGAAAAAACTAATTTCATAACTCGCCTGGAAACCGCGAGATGAATCTTTTGAGCCTAATTAAGCCATCATTAGCACATGTGAGTTACTGTAGCACTTATGGCTAATCATGTACTAATTAGGCTCAAAAGACTTGTCTCGTGATTTCTATGCAAACTGTAAAATTAGTTTTTGTTTTTATCTATATTTAGTGCATCATGTATATGTCCAAAGATTCGACGTGGCGTTTTGGGGGAAAAAAATTTAGGAACTAAACCAGGGCGTCAGTTGAGGGAGATTAAATTAATTGGGTCGATTATGTATATATGTATATAATATATCATCATTAATTCTCTAGAAAATTAATTAGTGGATGAGGAGATCGAGCTTAATTAGCAGTAGCTTAGCTAGCTGCCTCCCAACCGTGAGAGCCCAATGGCCTCGCCCACGGGCAACATATGTGCCAAAAGTTATTGGGTATACAAATTCGAACGAACGAGTGTCACAGCTGGTTTGCTTACACGAGAGAGGCTGCGAAAACAATATTGCCTTTTGCTTTTGTCAAGCTCATTTCATTTCACGCCATTTGGTGTGCGTGACCGTCCCAAGTTAGTCCACGCTACTTCTTGATGATTCCCGTGTTACTAGTACTCTAACAACCTTTTATTTTTCTCTATTTTTATCATTTCCATTTTTGCCAAGCATATTTTATATTATATAAAGATCGATAGCGTGGGTTAACTAGATCCGTTCCATTATAAAAGTGTATGATTCGATATTTTTGAAATATATTATTACAAAGGCTAGAACCTCCGGTGTCACCGATACTTCTAAGAATTTGAGTTGTGCCATTATATACGTCTCATATGTCCTTCTACTGGCTTTTGCGTACAATTTTCTTTTATAAAAGTGCCCCTACCCTCTATTCATTGCTCGAGCAGGAGGACAACCGCCACTACAAAGGAGAAGCTAGCCATGGTGCGTGCAGCGTGCCTCTCCTTCGTAACCAAGCTCGGCGGGTCCCCCTCATCAATGGCGAACGGCAGTGGCATGTGTGGTGTGCCCCTTCTCTTTCCTCGGTCGAGATCTGTCCCCCAACCCCAAGTGTGAGGTCAACCGGCTTCTTCGATCCGGCAAATCTTAGCGGTTTCCCTTTTACTCTCTTATCAGAAGCGCTTAAGAAAGCTGTTGGAGCTCGAAGGAATAGGCAGCATGGGAGAAATCTGAGTCCGGCAACAATCAACTTCTTACTCTTGCTTCCTAGAGGGTGGCAACCATCCTCCTATTCGATAAAATGTTGAGGATAATTGGCGCTAGGCACCTAGGTGTGCATGGTTTAGTGTTGTGGGGAGGGGTGGTCTACTTGCGGCTAGATCTAGCGATGGTGCACCTCCCGAGCATTTGATTTGGTAGGCCCGCACTTCCTTTGAAGGAGGTAGTATTACTCTTAAGTACTTTACCTTCGTTCCAAAATATAGTAATATAAACTGTTTAGATTTGTTATACTGAAATATATCCTAAAATTTTTAGGAGTAGAGAGTATACTTGAGTCGTCCTTGGAGCTTGGAGCTACTGACAAATCAGGTGCCCTTTGCAGTTTGAGTGCAGGAACTCATCTTTTTGACAGACAGCTAGGCAGGCAGTCAGCTTAAGCCGGCTGTTCCATGATTGTGCCGGGCTGGAAGGAAGTTTGTGGACGACAAACTCGAGCGTTCTGCCGGCGGCTGGCTCGCGTGAGGACAGGATGATGGCCATCATCGACCATCTCCTCCTCCTCACCAGACACCAGAGTGCTTGCTCCCGGAAAAGCCGGTTTAAAGCAGCTCATCATCTGGTATATGCAGATACCACCACTAGGCACTAGCAGTAGCATTAGCAGGATCAGGATCTCTTTCTTTCGATCTCCTCCATCCACGCAGCGCAGCAGATCGACTTTACACTTTGCTGTCTCGTCTCCGGTGCATCATCATCTTGTGCCTCTTGACAGTGCAAGGAAAATCAATGGAAATTGAACAAGTCACATTGCTGCTCTCTTGGACATTGCATTGCTGCCATTGCCCAACAGCCAACAGACATGAAGATCTTTGTGCATGCATATGAATCAATGGAAGTACAGTATATATGGATGTTGCCAAGGTGTATCATATCCTAAGGTGAATCCCCCGATGCACATACAAGTATGAGATTTGCTTCGGTCCAACAATAAGCACCTCACGGTACCAAATCGTTTCCGATCGTTGGATCTAACAATGCTCATCATATCCAGCTAAATCTAACGATCGGAAATGATTTAATTAATACCGTAAGGTATCGGTATCTCGAGATACTTTTTGCTGTAGCGGAGCAAATCTCTACAAGTATATATATGCTTTTTGTCCACCCACAGTGTCATCTGTACAAAGCAGAAACTTGCCTGATGGGATGGGCCGTCGTGGTGTGGCCGACCATGCGCGTGATGTAGGGTTTAGTTTGGTTTCAACTCAACTTTTGCCCCCATCAAAATTTTCATAGTCCTAAAACCGTAGGTACTACTAAATTTGATAGTGTATATTTCCAATTAGTGCAGCCAAAAACTGATAGCAAACCAAATATTTATTTGATACTACCCAAGTTGCCAAAATTTTGCTAGGACAGTAGTAATTGGCTTCAGCACTTTCAGGAGGGAGAGCTGGGCCGCCTGGCAAAAGAGAGGGACATTTAACTATTTGTCACTTTTAAGATGTACTCCCCCCGTCCTATAATATAAGGGATTTTGAGTTTTTGCTTGCACTGTTTGACCACTCGTCTTATTTAAATTTTTTTTGGAATTATTATTATTTTTGACTTATTTTATTATCCAAAGTACTTTAAGCATAACTTTTCGTTTTTTATATTTGTACAAATTTTTTGAATAAAACGAGTGGTCAAACAATACAAACAAAAACTTAAAATCCCTTATATTATGGGACGGAGGAAATAACAATTAAGGATTTGTCACTCGCTGTCTATGATATATGTGCCCTCATGTGTCTACTCCATCCGTCTTAAAAAAGGCAAACCATGGGTTTCCGTGCCAACGTTTGACTGTCCGTCTTATATGAATTTTTTTTATAATTAGTATTTTCATTGTTGTTAGGTGATAAAACATGATTAATACTTTATGCATGACTTATTTTTTTAATTTTTTTATATTTTTTTCAAATAAGACAGATGGTCAAACATTGGACACGGAAACCAGGGTTTGTCTTATTTTGGGGCGGAGGGAGTATGACATATGGATCCAGTGATAAATTCTTTATCACCACTCGTAAGAGTGGCAAATAGTTAATTATTCCCAAAAGGGGAGCTTCAGACTTGTTATTTGCAATGTTTTTGCACAGCCGAGAGAAAAAGAATTACTAAGCTTTTGCACGAACCTCAAAGACAATGTCGACGTAGTATCAGCTCACCTGCAAGACTTTCAGAGATATAGCTAGAAATACAGTGGGAGAATTCTTTTGGATGAGAACAGAGACTCACATAGATCAGAGAGGATGGGGGGATTCATCTCGTCAGATATATGTACAGCTATCCCGTGTGGCGTGTGACATCAAATTTTGGTTGGATTCTAGCAAGAAATGGTTGCCAATAACAACTGATCATTTGCCTTGTCCCTTATCAGCAGCTAAACGGATGTTGTTGGACGAAACGAAGATGCTACCACTGCATTTGCCAACAAAAAGGATTTAGAATAATTGGAGCAAGGAAATATGAATTGTGCTACCTTTGTCACAAGAAACTTGGTTTACCAAAAGGCATGAACCAAAATGCAGTGCTATATATGCAGGCATGCAGCCAGTATTAACGAAAGGAACTTGCAAGCAAATTAACTTAGCTGATGAAATGCAGATGTGGAGTGCTGTGCCAACAATGACACTGGCATAGCACTAAATTGTACGTTATTAGATAATTAATATTACTGAAAACATCCATCTGCATCTTCAGTTCTACAAACAGCATCAGTCAATGACAGCATTCCTAAGCACTAAACAAGAACCTGTAGCAGATAAATGTACAAAGGCATAAAACGCAAAGCAGCAAGAAGCTAAATCACAAACTCCATTCTATTATCTATCTATATATCCCCTATTCTAGTATGGGGGAAAAAAGAAGAAAGATTGATGTCTACCTCGGGTCACAGTGAATTGTAGATTTGTACTCATTACGTCTGTAACTGCAAAATGAATTGAATGACGGAAAAACTGAGTGGGGTGATAATCCAAATGCAAGTGCCAAGCGAACAAGAGAGAAATACTTCAAGAAGTAAAATCAACTTACTTCATGTATTTGGGGATTTTTTTTGAGGTGATCATCTAAGCAATTTCCGTGGCAGAAAAAGAAGGAAGGGCGGCGGAATCCGATGCTAGCTAGGGTTCGGGCCTTGGAAGCCCAATGGGGGCCTCGAGGGCTTCTCTTGGGCTGCAGGAAGGCCCAAAATGCCTAGCTGACTGATTTTGGGTATTTGGGTGCTCCTCTTGGTTGTTTTTTTTGTTGGAATTTGTTTGGGACGACGATTTCCCTCTCTCTAATGTGTGACGAGTCTGATTCGTATCCCATAACCACAAAACCAGATATTAAAAATCCCTCAACTATTATAAAATCGATTCATTTTGCATCTATGAGTGGTTTGCTCTATGTAGTAGTATAGTCAGCGGTTTTGTCTAACGTGAAGAGTTGACTTAACACTTACATTAGAGTTCTAAATGGGGAAAGTAAAATAAAGAAACCCATAGAACCCATGGAAGTCACATGAAAAAAGAAAAGAAAAACTATTGTCGCCGCCTTAACCCCTGCCCCCGCCTAAGGATGAAAATGGTCGGAAACGGTATATTATTATTATTATTTTTTGAAAACGAACGGAAATGGTCGGGAAATTTCTATATTTATGAATTTATCTATTTAGTGTCAACGATGGAAAGGTGCCCCATGGCGATGAAGCTTCTGCACGGTGGAAAAGGAGGAGGCTGCTGGCGGAGCTCATAGAGAACCAAGGTGTCAGCGATGGCATGACTCTCTCATGGCCCGACAAAGCAAGAGCAAGTTAACTGCTGCTATGTAGCACTCCTCTCGCTATCGCATCCAACAACTACGAGTAAGGGTGCAAGCTCCTCTCGCTATCGCATCCAACAACTACGAGTAAGGGTGCAAGTTTATCGATCCGTCAACCTACTTATGGATCAAACAAGTGGATAACTTTATTGTTTTATAAATTTGGTTAAAGAAGTTTTGTTTTAAAAAATTTCAAAACAACTTATAATATAAAATTGAGGAAATAAAAGAAACCGAGCAAGTATGATCCCAAATTATGTCGATAAATGTACAGTCAAAGTAACAGAGAGAAGAGAGTTTGAGGTACTACTAACAGTTGTTAACAGGTGTTTGCAGGCAGGAGTACGAACGGGTCTACAGGACATAGGACTGATAGGACTACTGTAGACTGTAGAGGAGAGAGTACAGGAGGAGCAGCGTCGGCAAGGTTTTCTTATTAATATAAGGAATTTTGACATTTTCCTTGTGCTGTTTGACCACTTATTTTATTTAAAAAATTTGTACAAATATAAAAAACGAAAAGTTGTGCTTAAAGTACTTTAGGTAATAAAGTAAATAAAAAAATAATAATTCTAATTTTTTTAATAAGATAAATGGTCAAATAGTGTAAACAAAATGTTAAAATATCTTATATTAGGGGAGGAGGGAGTATTGCACTATCTCTAATTTTATAACTCCATGAAGCTTTTATTTAAGACTCATAATTAGTATATTAAAACTAAGAACACAGTACACGAAGGGGGACATGAAATTATACTCCATGAAGCTGGCTTGGAAAATTAATTAATGTACTCCATGTTTCAACAACCAAGAACACCTGGAAGTCTGGAGCTAATAAACTCAAGCAAGCAGAAGCTCCTGCAGTCCTGCTACTACTAGTACAACGGTCGGCTCGGTTGGAATTGGATTTTGGATGCTGCTGGGCCCGCCGAGGAGCGCCAGCCACACGCACGCTCCACCCAACTCATCCTCCTTTTCTACTCGCACTATTTCAGCTCTGCTTTGCACTTTTGATACTGGTGCTTAAGAGCAAGTTTAATAGTATAGCTAAGTCCTAGCTCAATCTAATCGTTCATTGTACATACAATAGTTACATACAAACTGCATCTTGGAGTCCGTGCTACAGTCCCTCCTTATTTATCTTCTTAAAATATATTTGCAGCTGGCTTATAGCCTGCTATTGTAACTGCTCTAATTAATCCAAGGGAATTAGCTCCGTGATAGATACTGATTGATACTGGTGCTTTGCACTTTTGATACTATTTGGCACCATCTCCTCCTTTCTTCCATCTTTCTTTCTTTTTCTTTATTTATGACTACTCCTACGTCCTACTAGTAGTACTGCTTCGTGCATCATTGGAGTCTGCAACGGCTAGTTGAAACCCAAACCCAAAATATAATTTCCCAGGTGTCATTTGCACCCCCACACTGTGCAACAGTCTCCACATGCTTCTTCCTCCTTTGACCTCGTACTCCTACAAGTACAGCTATGCGATGCACAAAAATCTTTTAAAATATTGACATGGTAACTGCCAAAGTTAGTAGTACAGCACATAAGAGTACGGGTCTGTTTGGTATCAAATTATTGCGGTATTGCCCTACCAATTTCTTGGTAACTTTAATAGTAGAAAATACATGTTTGCTTTGCTACCAAATTTTTGTCACAATAGTTCAAATTCAATACTGCTAAGATGTTGGTAAGGCTAAAATTGACTTCAAACCAAACAAGTCCTACATTTTTATAATAACGCGGGGGCTTATCTCATCCGTTCCCTCCAAAACAAGGAAAGGCGTAATCACTGTAAAAAAGAAAAGAAAAGAGAAAAAAACGCTTAAAAGGGGAAATAAACTAGCATTTTGGGACGTTTTGGTGCTAATTTGGCACGGATGTAAAACCTGGAAACCGCGGTATTGTCTCCAGTTCACTCCTGGACGATTATCTTTTTCACAGCAAACATTTTCCCTTTTTATGGAACAAAACTTGAAAATTGGAATCCGTTGTACACATAATCTACTGGTTTTCTTTTTAATCAACTCTCGTTTCATAAACGGGCCCACATGCCAGACTGATTGCCAGTCATGAGCAAGGGTCCAGTCTAAATTTTCCCTGGGAAGTCTGAGCTGGATGACAGGCAAGCCAAAATTACTGCTGCTGTGCTACTACTAGTAAAGTCTGACTTGATTCAAAACTGAAACTACCAAACCATTTTTCCATTTAGTCCCCACACTTTACATGGACATGATTTGGGCCAGTGCATCCTCTGTAAAAAAAAAATTCCATACGTATTTCAAATTCTAAACGCAATGCGATAAGAAAAACCATAATCAACATGGACAATTTCTCAAATGAGACAACATTGAATATAAACAGTATAAAACCGCGGTCTTTCAAGTAGTACAAAGTATATGAGCATACCCGAATCGGTTATTAGTAGAAAGTGCCAAAAAAGGGGCATTTTTAACGCATGCGAAACAACCAAATTGGAGTAGGAGGAGGAGAAAAAGAGGAAGGGAGTAATAATCAGCGATCAATAAATACCATCTTCTCCGAGGGTGTCCGTGCAAGAACCAATCCCGAGTCCTCGTCGTCGTCGTCGTGGAGCGGCAGGATTTGAATCCTAGCGAGAGTTTTTGTCCGCTTCCATCTCTCTCCCTCCTCCGCTTCGCAATCCTTAAATCTGCGGCGCGTACAAGAGTCCCGGAGAGGAGAGAGATAGAGAGAGAGAGAGAGGGCCGCGGCCACACGACACAGGTGCGGTGGTTTCCGTCTCCGTTTCTCTCCGAATCGATTACTCCTCTCTTCGATTCGATCCTTCGTGTTCTTGGTTGCTGCTGGGTATGCTTGTTCTTCATCGTGGGGTGCGACATGGCGATGCGTTTTCTTCTTCTTCTTTTTTTTGTTGCGTTTGAGGAATTTCAGCTTTCTCTGTCTCCGTTTCGATCTCGTGTTTGCGAGAGATTTTCGTCTTTTTTTTCCTTTCCCCCGCGGCTTCCCTTTTTGCGAGATACTTACTTACTACAACTCTGTTCTTGATAATACGGAGTAACTCTGTTTCTTTCTTTTATTACTCAAGTTTTTTTAGTTCATGTTTGTCTCAGTGTTTAATTTGATTGACGGCAAAGGTGTTAAAATTAAATTAAAAACACGCTCCTTCTCGTCAGTAAATGATGTGCTCATGATGTTTTCATTTTTTTTTTGACTGATTTGGCGATTTCAATCTATGCTCCTAAGAAATTGAAAAGTTCCGTTTTTCATATTAGAGATCTCTGGTTCAGATGCCTTTTTTTAATAAAAAAAACAAGATTTTCTACTGTGCACAACATGAATCCCCGTGCTTCCGATTTCCTTGCGCTGTAATGGTTAAGTTTTGTGCTTGTAGTTCCATGTTATTCAAGAATCAAGAGAAAGTCTCAGTCAGCTATCAGTCCACTTCAAGTCATCCTGTTTCTCCTATATGGTTGCATTTCATAAAAATTGTCTAAACTTTTTTTTTCCTTTTCTAAATCACATATCCAGAGAGAATTATTATAAATCAGTGTATGGTTTGTCTCCGTGGTGAAATATCTATGTAAAAGTAACGCTTGATATTAAGATAACCTTTGTACTCTCCTTAGGTCTTATTAGCTCCTAACTTGTTTATCTTTGTCATGGTCTTATAAAGCTAGTTTTTCTTTTCATATGTTGTATTATCACTAATTTTTATTTTGTTTCAGTGATTGCTGCAGGTATTATAATTAGGTAAGTGAGGACCGAGGAGACAAGATGGTGCAGAAGGAGCTTTCCCAGGCATGGTGGTTCGACAGCCACAACCTTGCAAGGACATCTCCATGGCTAACCAACACGCTTTCAGGTTAGCTTCGATCAAGTTCCACTTATTACCGCAGAATTTTACATGCTGAGTCCAGTTGCAATGAAATTAATTCATGAACCATCCTCAATAGTTAATAGCATGCTTCAGTGTGATTTCAGCTGCTCTTGCCATAGAGGAATTGTTTCGGCAAAAGCTACTTTGTTTCTTCAGTTGTCATGAATTTCCATGGTTCTAAAGTTTGTCATACTCCACCTGAGGTTTAGATGAAAATTTCTCCATGAACCATGGCTCCAAAATGCCACATCTTTCCAATCTTTTTGAAAAAAAAAATCTACTAAGTCTATATTTTCATATAACAAGTACAGGTGTACTTATCTACATTGCCTCTTGCAGGTTTTGAATTATGTAGTAGCTACTAGTTTTAAATAGTTGGGACTACCTATACATTTGTCGATAAATTTTCTACTAAAAATTTGACAGATGTAATTATAATACAATTATAGTGTAATTACACTGTAACTTGTATATAATTACACTGTAACTTGCATGTAACTACAGTGTAACTTGTACTTAAGTTTCACGTAATTTTGAATCGTTAGATCTATTACAAGATTTGTTCTGGTGAGGAAGAAAAAAAATCACAGCACACACATATGTGAAAGGATTTGTTCCCACGACCTCTATTTTACTGAAATAACATGTTACCGAGAGATTCTTGAAAGTTACATATAAGTTACATTATAGTTACAGTGTAATTATATGTAAGTTACAGTGTAATTACACTAGATTGTACTGTAATTACATCTGACAAATTTTTGGAGGAAAAATTATCAACAAATATATAGCAAATTCGTAAATAGTTTGTTAAGTACATTCCCTTTGATTCGATTGCAGAACTAGATGACAAGACCAAGCAAATGCTCAAGATGATCGACCAGGACGCCGACTCGTTTGCGCAGCGAGCCGAGATGTATTACAAGAAGCGCCCCGTCCTGGTGGACATGCTCGGCGACCTGTACCGAACACACCGCTCGCTGGCAGAGCAGCTTGATCTCCTCAAGAACGGCAATGGCACACGCCACACCGTGTTCGGGCCATCCTCCTGCACCCAGAGCTGGTCTCATCAGGCAGCAGCAGCAGCAATGGGTGGCAAGGGAACAACAGGGAGCAGGTCTTCGATCTCACTCTGCTCAGACAACTACGACTCTGAATCTGAAGTCGATGACCCTGAACAAGAAAACATGGAGGAGGAACTGTCTGAATCCGAGGACATGATGAAACATCCTTCACAAAGCCAAGCGGATCAAGCAGCGCAGCTAGAGCTGATGCACGCGGAGATCGAGATGCTCAAGGAGAAGAACGCGGAGCTGCAGAAAGCAAGTGCAGAGAATGAGATGCTCAAGCAGAAGAACGAGGAGCTGCAGAGAGTGAGCGAGGAGAACATGGCCCTGAAGGCGGAGCTCGCGGCGAAAGACGAGGAGAAGAGGGAGGTGATCAGGCAGCTCGCGTCGTCGTTCGACATCGTCAAGAAGGAGAATTTCACCTTGCGGGAGTACATCATCAAGAACTCAAAGAACTCCTCCTCCTCCTCTCGTGGCTTCGATTTCAAGAAGCTGACCAAGGACCTGTTCACTGCGAAGCTCTTCACAGCTCACTGCAAGGCTACTACAGGTCCAATGGTTGCTCTATGAGCTCGGTGCAGCTGATGAACTATTTCAGAGAGAAAACGGCGTGCACACCATCCTCCTGACAAACCATTAGATCCATGAGAATTGTTGTAGCTCATGTGCATATAGATAGATACTATAAGCATGTGCCCCCTCCCTCCCTGTCTGTCTGTTTGTTCTATTCTTATTCAGGTTTAGACAGTAGAGGATTCGTTTTGACTGTCCCTGTGAAATACCCATGTGCATCAGTACTTACTGCAGTAGAAGAATTAGCCGTATGAATGTTTGTATGATATGATTGTGTTAATTATAGTAGAGATTTTGGGTCATGTTTACATCAGAAAGCCGGTGTCATACCGAATATACAAACTGTTTGCTGCCATCATGGAGTTCATACCGAATATATTCTGAACTTGAAGATCTGAATTCGCCTCTGAGTTGAAACGTGCTGAAAAAAATTCAGACAGGTGTATCTGTCACGCCGAAACGTGCTGCTGACTCGACAAATTGCTAGTACGAATCGCAATGACCAGAAAAAAGACTGACATTTGTCAAAAAATCAGTTGAATTTCAAACAGCAAAGGTAAAATTTTCATAGGCTTTTGAAAGAAAAACACAAATCTCAAAGCAATACATCCTCTGCCATAAAATATACGGCGTATTGGCTTTTGTTTATATGGTCTTCAACATTAGACTTTGATTTAACCATTATTTTCTTTTGTAATATTTTACAAAAAACTAAAAAATTGTAACATCGTATGGAAATTTGTCAAGTATGAATTTAATAAGAGCGAATTGCACTGTGTACCACATTTTATTGCCAAAGTTTTACTTCGAACAATCCTTTATTTTTTTTATTTTGAACTAAGTAAAATTTCAAAAAAAAATTACACTTTATAACACCCTAACTATCTTCTCTAATCGCATATAGCATGTCCTCTGGGAAAAGGAGGGGGGGGGGGGGTCGGCATATAAGTGGGAAAGACTGTTGGTGTGTGTGGATGTTGATGTGCTTAAAATCATTGATGTAACAATCAATTTGGGTTTGAGGGGCGAGGGTTTGGAATGTAACAAAGGAAAAAAAACACCTTGTCAAAGTAAAAAAATATCACCTGAAGGGTGGTCGAAAGATCACCCTGCTCCCACTTGATGTTGTGCCAGATCGAGGGCGCTGTTGGGAGCTCAATGTCCTCGTTAGTTTTATGGGGAGCAACCTAGGGGTGGTAATGCGTCAAGACCCATATATACTTTCACAACCCTATTTCGCCCTCAAATGTTTTTTTAAGTTAGAAAAGGGATACAAAAGCAGTATACCTTAGACCGTGTTTAGTTCCCCTCCACCAACTTCAAACTTCCAACTTTTTTTTTCAAACTTTCAACTTTCTTCAAACTTCACTTTTTTTCCACCAACTAAACACAGCCTTATTTTAAATCTTACCCTCAAAATTTTGTAGGCTAAAATACTAGGCACTACCCTAGGAGCATGTGAGAAGAGGGGAGGAAGGAATGAGAGAAGAGGGGAGGGTGGGGATGATATATGGGTCCTACCGTGTTGTTAATTATTTTTAGGTTGTCACTTACATGTGTATATCACCAGTTTTTAAGGCAAATTTTGCCACCGGACATCACAACTTCATGATTTACGATTTTATCAGTAGCACACCGCGCGAACTCACTTTCAAGGAAAACCACTATCTAAATGCGTTTATTTGCCGGCCGACACCACATCCATTAAAATAGTGTATTTGTGCCGACGTGACGATAAGGGACCAAAAATTTTACGCGGAGTGACCAAACTACCCCTGGCGTTAGGGGCCCCATCTGTCAGGCTCATCTTCTACCTCCGGTCGGGGGCAGAGTCGGAGCAGCCGCCGCCTGACCGCCAAATCCGGCCGCTCCTTTTGCTCTCGAGGGGAAGTTCTCCCCTTATCCTCCTCAACCGTTTTCCGCAAGAATCGGAACCAATCTCGCTTATCTTGTCCCCGTATCAATCTCGAACTTGACTTTACTCTCTCCGTCCGAACCGACGGCGAGGAGTAGGACCACTACGAGGAGGCAGAGGAGGTGGAGCACAGGGACCAGCCGCCGAGGATGCCTCCTAGAGGAAGAGGAGGAAGCACCGCTGGTATTCACAGCTTCAAATCAGCCCCAAATGCAGCAAAGCGAGCAGCGGCACCGAGGGGAGCAGCAGCAGCGACGGAGCAAGCAGGTTGTCGGTGTCACTGACGGAGCGAGCAACGGCTACGGTGGAGCTGGTCGCAGAGTGCCGGCGGGACGTCGGCGAAGCAAGCGAAAGGTGGCGGAGGCAAGCATATGTCACAAATAAGATTCGACAGCGACGACGAGGTGTTGGAGATGGCGGCGAGCTCCATCGTCATTTCTTTTTTTTTTCCTCTGTGGTTTTTTCTGCAGGATGGAAAGACTTGATCGAATCTGGCTTTTTTTTAAGGGTGTAATCTGATTTTTTTTCAATTATCGTGGATCAAATCAGATATTTTAGCTAGCTTAGAGAGAGAAACAGACAGCTAGAGAGAGAAGATGTTCTTGGGTAGCTGTAGAGAGAAAGAGGAAGGGAAGAAGCAGCTGCCAAACATCATCTGAACGTGCAACGTGCAGGGGCAGTTTGGTCACTCAATATAAAATTTTGGGCCCTCTATTCCTTCGTGAGCATGAATACATTATTATAATAATGGATGCGGTGTCCACTGGCATATTCAGAGAATGTTTTTCTTATAAAGTGAGTTTGTGCAGCTAAAACCACAAACAAAATCGCGATGTAGTGTAGCAAAAATTTGGCTTTTAATATTGGTTGGTTAGGAATTATGATATGTTGCGGCAAATAATTTGAGGGAGTAAAAGTAGACTTCATTTCTTGTTATAGAGCGATTCATGAAGCGCCCAGCCCAATCAATTACCTGGAGGCAGCAGCCCATGTATATCCCCCCGAGTCCAAAGAAAGTCGAAGCGTACCTGGCTGGCTCAGCAGCATGTCAGAAGCATCTTCCCCAAATGGGAAGGAGAGGAGAGCCTCCTTTGTGATCGTCAGTCGTTGCATGGCAATGGCACCTCTCCTCCTCATCCTCCTGGTTTTCATGCCCTGCCAAACAATGCTTTTTACTTTTGACCGCGTGACCTCATCACCTCCCCTCTTCTCCATCATATCTTCGTGGTGGATGAATCCCCTTCCTCAGCACAGCAGCTGCTCGACTCGATCAACGCCACAAGGTGAGTTCTTTTCTTGGTGCCTCGCCGCCGCCGGTATAGTAGGTCTCCCGGAGCGCCATCTGCTCACCGCCGGCCGTCCGATGCTCATATCTTCTCTCTTTGTCCTTTGCAGGTTACCATAATTAATGGCCAATAATACGATATCTCATTGGTGCGGAGTTGTGTTTGATAATTTCAAAGATTCTATGGTACGCTTGGACTGTGCACAGCAGTTCCGCGGGAATGGTTTTGTTGTCTTCGGCAGTGGCAACACAGGCCTCATACTGACCTGTGAACATAATTTGCCCAAGACCGAGAGCAATGGTACCGTGGCCGTGGTGGTGGTGGGTTTTCACACTGGTGTAAGGTTTGATGCTCGAGTCGTCTATGTCGACGCAGGCAGAGATCTAGCCTTGCTCCGCGCTGATACTTTTAGTGTTCCTTGTACTCCTTTGAGATTCTGGGAAGATGGAGATGTTGTTTCTGGGATTGATGTTGTTTTACTCGCATTCTTCACAATGAAGTATGGCCAAGTTCTTGTAGAGCCAGGAACATTTCCCGGAAAGATACTGTAAGTTCTTGTAGATCTACGTATTATTACCGGATCGGAGTACTATACATTATCCGCTTCTTTCTTTCTTTCTTTTTCTCTATCTATGTAATGTATTGACTCACTAATGCAGCTCCGAACCAGTTTGGGATGAAGAAACTGACAGTGGAGAAATTAGATCGGACTATACATCCGAGAGTGGCACATCAGGGGCACCTGTTTTCTTACAAAGAGTAAACAAGGTGGTTGGAGTGAACAGTGGAGCACTTGGTGGGACTGTCAAGACTGCTATTTCTGTCCGAACCATACATGCGGCTTTAAGACAGTGGCTTCAACCTGGAGATGTAAAAGTTCAACAAAAGTTCAAAGATTATACTTTTTCTCCAGCTTGTACGATGCATCATTTTCTTAATGTTTTTTGTCAGGAAAACATAACAATCGAGGAAATGCTAAAGAGGATTGCTGAACAATGAAATACCAGGGCATTATCTTCAACTTGATGAGTAGGTAATGTTTTGTTTCTGTTGTACAACTCTTTTCGATTTCAACATGAATAGTTTCTGTCGCAAAAAGTGGCTTCCACGTACAGGGTTAAGTACGTACGACAATAATGTACAGTTTTTGACGCTCACAATAATATACAGTTATGAGCTTCTAAACAAGTAAATATCCCCTAGGAACCATTCTCCAGCAAATAGTTGAGAAAGTAATGTGCTGTAACAATCAATCCACCAAATTAATTCTTAGTCTCCCTTTCTCCAATATCTTCCGGCAAAATTCACGTTTTTCTTTGTTCCTCTAACCATAAAGTATTCCTAGAGTAATGCTAAAAGGTTAGATTTGCGTGTGCTAAAAAAGTTGTACCGATAGTATATTTTACTATCTCCGTCCCAAAATAAGTGTAATCATAAGTTTCCGTGTCCAACTTTGATCGCCCGTCTTATTTGAATTTTTTATAGTTAGTATTTTATTTTATTAGATTATAAAACATGAATGATACTTTATGTATGACTTATGTTTCTTATTTTTTTTAAAAAAAAATCAAATAAGACAGACGATCAAAGTTAGACATTGAAACTTATGGCTACGCTTATTTTGTGTAGACCAGTTGATTTGCATCTAGACTGACTAGACTCTACAATGCAGGTCACGGTTCATCTAGCGTCTAGGTAAAACATAGACCATAGAAGAAATATGTCTTCACTTATCAGAAAAGGGTAATAAAAACTTTTGACCGTATATTATAGAAAGAAATAAATGCTAAAAGAGTTCACTTAATTAATAATTGGCCTTACATAGAAACTTTCAAGATGATGTTTTTTTTTCTAAAAAAAAGATACTACTTCAATCATTTACTAATATTCTCCTATATCCTCAAAGAACAACCAAGTAGTGCTATGGAATGAAATATAGTAAGAATATAAATTTGGTTACATTACAAAATTCACATAATCGGCAGCATATTAGAAAACAGAAACACCCAGTAAACATTTAATTTCAGCTAGAAATCAAGAGAACAGCCAAGGTTCAGAAACAGAGCGATGTCTGATACCCAACTCTAGAGACTAGAGGAACATTTGTTTTAGGATTAATCTTGACTTGTACGTGCATGTTTTAGAATATTTGCACGAGTTAGCTGTGTATATGTGTTAAACACTTTTGAAATATATTATTGACAAGCACGAGTTAACTTTTGAAACTGTGTAGGCAAGCAGGCAATAATTTTATTGCCGTATCAAATTTAAACACTTTTGAAATATATTAATGACTTGAGATTTTAAAATTCGACACAACGCATTCTAGGACAGCTTCAGTTCGAGAATAGAGGGAGTAAATTAATTAAGGAGAACGAAAGGTCACTGAAGCAACTCAGCAAGTTGTGTATACTGTTATGTTATGTTTTTCCTGATCGAATGCTTATGTTTACTTCATTGGCTGTTGAAACAGGGGATTGATGGACAGGAAGAATTGATTCGGTTGGAAGTAAGAGACAAGTTATGTTAAAAAATATCAAGAAATGCTTTCACTGAAATGATCCGCACGTGGGTCTATTTCAATCGTATCTGTTCTAAGACTTATTAGAATTTCAATTTTATATGTGCTACCACTTGAATTTAGATGTACCATTCGTCTTTTTATTTTAGTGCAACCGTGCTGTTCATCTTAATCTGCACACTGTATGCTGGAGCAAATTTGACCAATGTGCATTTATGCTACTAGATGCCTGTGCGCCGCGTCATGGTGCGCGATTGTTTCGGTTGGGCGACCACCTTTGTGTCTTCGTTTTTCTTCTATAGCAAGAAGGGCCTCCCATTTCCATTGAAGATTTTGCCGCGTGAGGCCAAACGATTGTTTTCATAGTCATGAATCCAATTTTGAAAGTGTTGTGGCATTGTTTTAATTAGACGAATACAATAATATATTTTTTATAACTAGCAAATTTATAATGGTAAGGATTCCATTAACCCTTAAAGAAATGGCATGCAAGAGTTCATTACAACTGAAAAAGAACAGCAAAGGAAAGAAGAAGAAAATAACAGCTAAGGCCCTATCGCCAAGAAGGTTCAGAATCTGAAAACACAGACGCCAACGGCTAGATGGTCTACAGGCAGACCAAAAACGTTTTGCAGAACGAAGCAAAATTCCATCCCTGCCAAAAGAACAAAAGATTCCTAACCGCCCGATCAACTTGAGTGTAGCTTTTCCACAGCATCTTCCATCAGCAGCCATTCCCCTCCTTCCTAATTCCAGTCTTGGGAGTCCCAACTCCCAAACCTCCAACCGAACTTTGTGTTGAACATTTCACCTGCCACCTTGTTTAGCAGCCAGCATGGCTCCCCACTGCAGTCCTTCTCCCCTTGTGTTTTCTGCAGAAGAGCAAATACGCTTAATTAGCTCAGTTGAATGGCTTAAATATTTGTTCATGAAACAAGCATTGTTTCTAGTCTACTAAATTGTCCAAAGCACAGCAGCCAACCCCACAGCAACCATCTGCTGCATATCTTTACTGGATTGGGTTAGCCACCCACCAAACATATGTGCAATACTATCAATTTTCCCAAACCCAAAAGTGCAATTCACCACATTCCAAATGAATTTAGCTAGAGGACATTTCAGGAACAGGTGTTCCACAGTTTCCTCCTGAGAACAGAAATTACATCTTTTATCCTTGCCCTTCCACCCTCTTTTAAGTAGATTAGATTGTCTCTAGTCAGAATACTACTACTCATCACAAGCCAAATGGAAACTTTGATCCTGCAAGGTATTATGTATTTCCCCAAGGAAAACTAACATTTTGGAGCTGCAAGGAACTATAAAAAGATTTGACAGAAAAATTGTGAATTTTAGTCAAGGACCACCATAACTTATCCTTTTCATTTGCCAGGGTGATATCTTGACATTTCCTTTTAAGCTCATTCCACTGAGCCAGCCTTGTTCCAAACACATTTCTTCTGAATTTGATTATTTGCACTTGACACTGTAGTAATCACTGCCCCCTCCAAGTGATTACAAATACACTTATAGTGGATTCTATATATAATTTTGTAATCACTAATTTTAAACTCCGACATTATTAATATATTTTTTTGTTATTGAATAACTAAGACATGTTTATATACGCTGCCCCCTCCAAGTCGCCGGTACATCGCGGTCGATCCGGACTGGGGGGAGCTGCTGCTGTCGCCGGCTAAGGAGTTGCGGTGGACTGGGAGCGGGATTACATACTCCTAGGGAGTATAGAACCATTTTCCTATAGAAATATCTCTCTGTGTGCAAAGTATGAAATATAAATAATCCATGCGAATGTACAAGTTACTGACTAGTTAGACTAACACGAGGTGGTTGAGCACTTGAGATGATTTCAACTTGTATTCCATCAAGATGCTACTACCACCGAAAGTCCGAAAGTAGCAAATCAAGCAATCGAACTTCCATAACTGAGGATTTGAAAATGAATCTAGTACTTTCCAGTTTCCATATCAGGGTTGACTGTGAGAATGTGGGCATAAGATGATTATCTTGCACAAGACAAGAACAAATAGCTCCCAGCCACATTGCAAAATATCAATATGCAGATTCAAAGCATGACCTGTGTGCAGTGGCCATTGACTTTTCACAATAAAATGCACCATGGCAAGTCTGAGAATGCATGATACAGATGTCAAATGCAATAACTACACGTCTCAAATGAGAAAGATCCCATATAAAAATCTAAAAGGATTAACTGAAGTGTAACCTTCCTATTGCTCTAGTTAGAAATGTGGTGTGCACTTCATGAAATTGCAAGACTAAACAGCCAATGAGGCAACAACATGATTTTCATGCCAATTTAGTTAACTAATCAGTGTTCTTTTCTTTGTTACTGATTCATTGCAGAATACAATTAACATCCATTGATTTTATATCAACAAAAAAAATTCAAATTACTATGTATAAAGGAACAATAACGAAACCAAGAGATTTGACTTGGCTAGACAGGAAGAGTGATTGTATGTTGGTATAGTTCCACTCCCTTTAAACAACTCTAGTTACGATTTTATACCGCTCTCTGTACTTAACCAAAATTAAGTAGCATGCTACATGCAGTTCTTTCTGCCCTCTGTTATGACTGTTATTTTGCAACTTTGCTCACCTTGCTATGGACATACACCAGAGGCATGGTAACTAACAGATGCTAACATACAGGGTTAGATACCAGGGGCTAGCACTATAGTGTGGATCCTTTTCTGCTTGCTTATTTTCAACATATGGAAATCACACTAGGAAATAATTTTAACATGCTCAGCTATTGCAGGCACAAAAATTCGTATGAACTGCAACTCTGCAAGGATATTGGATCTTATGTGAAAGGGAAAAAAGTGCACATGGCTTTCCAAGACAAAATCATCCTTCCCATAACAACGGGTTTATTTTGCTGTGCGATGTTCTTGATGCCAGAATGCACTTATTAATCATCATTACAACCGACAAGTAGCACCATAATGAGGCGCAATTAATACTTTTGGACACAGTGACTAATTATTTAAAACAACTATGACAACTTACCAAGAAGAAAAATGCATTTCAATTTCCTTGGTTTGCTGCCTCCAAATGCTGCACAATCTGAGATAGTGACTGCAAATGAAAAAAAAACATATTAAAGAAATTCATGTATGATTTTCTCAAATTAATACAAAACAACATAATACCATGTTCACCATGTCTTCATTGATTTCTGAAAGCAGTTCTGCTATTCTGTTCATGTTGAGTGCTCCAATAACACCATCATTACGACAACATATGCCAACAAGCTCACTTCGCTCGTTAAAAACCGGCGATCCAAGTGCAGTAAATGAACCGGGAGTGCAATCATGGAAAAAGGCTGTTTGATCTACATGCCTGCTCTCAATATTTTTAGATGTAGAAGAGAAAAAGGCAGTAACGAATAACCCAAAGTAGCTTAAGAAACTTACGTTACACGGCCACGAACTAACAGGCTTGGCTCCATCACCCCTTCAAAATTAACTGTATGAACTTCCTGATTGTGTGAAACCTGTTGTTCACTGAATTTTACTGGATTTGGCAGTTCCGCAGTTGTATTAACAGAAAATGCTGCCAGAGATCCTTGTATTATTACATCTTCTATTCTAAGCATCACTATAATTTCATCAGGAAAAATGACTCTATGTTGCCAGTTGGCCGCATCTTGTTGACGGAACACTTTGCTATGTGATATCATATAGCAAAATCCATTAACTGACACAATAGGAATGGCAGCGACAGAAAAAGGCTTCTCATTTCCTGGTTGAAAGGAAACCAGATGTACTAGAGATCTACGTAACTCATTGTGGAACGCATGGTTATCTCCATGAACAGCACCAACATTCTGCAGCATGAAAAGGGCATTGTATTTAACAAGATCATGATTCTTAACATGCATAGTCAAAAAATATTTGTACGTAAAGTTAAATGTTGTTTGAAAGATTAAAGAGAAAAGATAAAAGTGATAAACAAGTGCTTACCTGATCCATGACAAAAACCTAAAGGAAATCTTTGCTTTCTGCGTTATGCCTCAGTTTAACCTGAAAAACTAATAAACCAGTAAGTTAGACTTACAAAATGTTTGCTTCTAACAAAGCAAATTTAACACATTTTCTTGCATGGGCGCAATATTGTATTTCTTTTTGACGAATGGGAAAAAGGCAAACTCAAAGAAGTTATAAACCCCTTGTGTGTAACTAGACGTATTTCTACAAAATAATTTTACTACATTAATACATTATTAGAGTTTTCCGCAAAGCAAAATGGTGTGGTTAAACAATTTCATACTAGTACTTGTGTACCTATGCAAGCCTATCTGTTCCTATCCATGCTTCCTTTCATTATGAAAAACGAAATTCCAAATGTCTGGATATAACATGCAAGTTAGTAGTAATGAAACGGTAAAAAAGAAAAAGAAAAGTAGCTGCGATAGTTCTAACTGCTTGATATGCATTCCAATCAACACATTCAAAAGGCAAAACAACATGTAAAATTACTGAACTAGGCAGATA
This sequence comes from Oryza sativa Japonica Group, assembly GCF_034140825.1. Lineage (NCBI taxonomy): Eukaryota > Viridiplantae > Streptophyta > Magnoliopsida > Poales > Poaceae > Oryza > Oryza sativa. The sequence goes on along the minus strand of NC_089041.1, from coordinate 28,364,369 downwards.
AATTCAGTATCGGCATACAAGAAAAGGAAACCTTGTAGTTGTGATGAGGAATGCTTTATCCAAGATTGGATTTGATTCTAATCTAATTCAAAGGTGAGGCTCCGATTACTTAATCAGATCTGACGCAATTTATAGAAAAAAGAAAAAAGAAAAAAGAAAAAAGAAATATTATCACTGGATACACAAATGGACTGAATAAACGGATGGTATCCTAAACTAAAGTGAACAATTATATGACAATGTACAGGTCCATGAATAAACATTAGTGTATTTTTCAGATTGAATACAAGGAATCAAGTCAAATTAAAATATCTATTGGAGACACGGTAGAAAAACAGTGGTGCGTTTTTTTTCTTCTTGTTCAAAACTTGCTAATCAATTTTTAGATTCGAATAATAAGAAAGAGGGGGATGGGGGATTTGGTGGTGTGAGAGGATTAAGGGGATTAAAATTGAGGCCTTCAACCCTAAAAAAAAAAAAGAAAGGCATTGTTCGTTTAATTAATCCCCAAGGAAAGGAAAGGTCCCTCTCAATCCCCTTGGCTGAGGGATTAAACGAACAAGGCCACGCCCACATGTGATTGTGATTGATTTCCCTGGTTGCTAAACAAAGGCGTCAAGGATAGGAATGGGTGGAGGGAGGGGGGAGGAAGGGGAATGACCTTGTGCTTTGCTTCAGGACCCAGGAGGGGAGGAGGCGACGGCGAAGCTGTCTGGTCCTTCCGGCGACGGCGAGGGCTCTCTCCTTAGGGTTTAGGAGCTTTTGCTCGAGTTGGATTGGGATCTGCTGCTTGCAACTGCAGCTTATACTTAACTTTACCACAACTGACCTTTAGATGCGTGATATCCAACGGACGACATTTCCACTTCCTTAGCTTACTCTTCTTTGAGCAGGTACAATAGCAGTCAATAAGCCAACTGCAAACATATTTTAAGAAGATAAATGAGAAGAAAAAGAGGAACGGACTACAGATTTGTAACCAGCTGTAGCACGGACTCTAAGACGCAGTGTGTGTATGACATATGGTACCAGGTATTAATAGTGTAGTATAGCTATTGTATGAATGAGCTATTAGATTGGCTATAGATGAATTAGAGTTAGCAGTTGTCTATACTATTGAATTTGCTCCTAGGAAGCGGTTTTGAACCTGCTTTTGCTTTTGCTTTTACAAAAGCTAAAAGCCAACCAATGTGTGTATGATATATGGGGCCCGCTTATAAGCGGGACTAGTTATTTTAAAAGCTACAGTTGTTGAACCAAACGAGCTTTTCTAAAAACCACAACCCACAACTACTTTTTCAAAAGTCACGGCTCAACCAAACACACCCTTAGGGCAGTTTTGGATTGGTAGTCTAAATAGTACCCACTATTTGTTTGGATTGATGACAACTTTTTGGTAATACCCATTACCTACCAAATTTGGTGACAATGTAGAACTTTCTACACTATAGTATCAAAATTTGGTTGCATTTTTGGTAGCAAACCAAATAAAATGAATACAAATTTATCCTACCAAATAATTGGTAGCGCCAAACCTTGTCTATATTTTAGCACTACCAAATAATTGGTAGGGCACTTATCCAAACAAGCCCTTAGCTTACTCTCTTTTATGAAAAATCTCCCATTTCTTCATTTATGTTGCCATTTCTTGCGCATCTCATGGTCCGATTTGATCGCAGCAGGAATAAAAGAATTCCTCGAGCAAGGGTATCCCACTCCCCGGCGAGACCTTCCTCCTCAGGTAATGTTTGGAAAATGGGTTTAGGATATGATTTCCCACCCCTCAAAGGGTAAGTTTTAATCTTAGTCATCCATTCATCTCACCTCATTTCATCATATCCCTCTATTCATTTCCATTTCCCAATCCCACCTCTCCTAATCCATTTTACAAACACACCCTCAGTGAAGAAGAGTAGAAGACGATCGCGCCGGTAAAGCCTCCCCTTCCCGGTCCATTTATTCCTTCGCATAATCTGAAATCGAGCAGAAAGAAGAACAAATTCATACACTCTGCTTGCACATTTTGACCCACCAAATTTTTTTATTGTTTACACCCAAATTTTAGCAAAATTTGTTACGAATTAACCACAAATTCAAATTCAGCATCTGCATCACATCTCTGTGATTGGCCGGACACCTCTGTTACTGTCGATTGATGTTTTATTCAGCTTCTCGGCAGTCTGCATGTCATTGTCATTTGGTAATCTGACATTCTGAAACCTGAACATTTTTGTGTTCGTTAGAAGAAAATTGAACATTTCGTACCTTTCAGGAGCTAGAGGTTGAGGTATCGAGCGCGGAGAGAGAGGCACCCATGCCAAGCTCGCTCGCCGGCGGCGCGCGTGACTTGCAAGTGCGGTGTCCACGAGGTGTTCAGCTTCGACCATTCCCACTGAGATTGAGAAGGTCATTGCTGTCTGAAATGCTTTTGTAGTTACCTGCATTGTTTAACTTGGCTTATGGCTACATAGTTGAGGTACACTGCAAATAAAATGGTTTATGTCTATATGCTTCTAGTAATTTGTAAATGGAACGAGGAGTTATGTGTACTTTTCGTTGGGTGGTTGTAGCAACAAAAAATTGCAACTATTCTATATCAATATAAATATAGGTAGGGACCAATTGAGATCCATACAATACTTATCACTGACATGTGGACCCAAATATCCAGTACGGTAGAGGACCTTCTCTCATCTCGGCTCCCTGAAAGGGCGCTCTCCTAAATCCCACCCCAATATTTAATTTTACTATATTAATTGATTTCCTACGGAACATTAGGTATCAAAAACTAAAAAAAAAAGGAGCATCTCAAGTAGTAAGGTTAATTTTTTTTCGAGTGAATTACATATTGGGCTAGGTTTTCTTACATGAGTTGCACAATGGATTCGGTCTTAGCAAATAATTTCACTTTATACCGGCTATTGTTACCATAGTAGCATGCAATTTGGACTATAGGCCCACATGTCAGCCAGATCAAGTGTTCTCTCCCTCTTCCCCTTCTTTCTTATTCCTCCAGACCCATCATTCCCCAACCCCACATCATCACCCTCTACTTCCATTCCCTGTCTACTATCATATATTTTTGCTTACCGCTGTTTGCTTTGCCCTCTTGCTACCCTCGAGCTGGAACACCTAGCTAGATCGAGAGTTTGATGGTGAGATCGAGCACTAGCAGATCAGATCCTGCCGCTACTACTGCAAGAATATAGAGCACAGTACATCTCACGAGGAAAAGGTGCGGCTCCTGGGGCAGGTGTAGCTCCAGCAAGAGGAGGGGGGATTTTTGAGCTCAAGCATCGGTGCTGGTGCAGCCTGAGCCCGATCTTGATCTCATAGGTTGATGTAGACAGATTTAAGTGTTAGGAAGGTGAAACAAAAGCTTGAGCTCGACTAGGATGCTCAGTGGCGCCATTCCGCCGCAGCATTCAGGCTAGTCGTGTTGTGCTTGTGCCAATCCACTAGCGTGACCCATTTTCATTGGCAGGAGGGTGGATCTAGCTAGGTAACAGGCAGTGACTGAGTTGGAACAAGTAGGAGACGTGGGAGATAGGGTGGTCTAGTATGGAACTAAAGGTAAAAAAATCCTAGCCTAAAGTGAAAACACCTAGCCCAAAGCGAAACTTTGGCAATAATAACTAGCCCAATATGTAATTCACTCTTTTTTAACTAAAGCTCCTGAATTCCCCATGACACTGTTAGTATCTTATGTATTTTGGTGGTATGTCGTATGTGTTTATCTCCTGCTGTTCTCCCGATATCTCTCTCGATTCTATTTCTATAAGTCGATTGAGTAGATAAAGGAGTTGGTTGAGTAGATAAAGGAAGGGTGTGCCTATATGTACTCCTGCACATTGAGATCAATCTATTGCGTTGAGTCTATCTTACTCTCATGGTATCAGACTTTACCGATCCACGCTTCCGTCTCTAACCCTACCCGCACAACCGTCACCACTCGCCATGTCGACGACAACCTCGCTTGATCAACGCGAGGCACTCATCGCCGATGTCGCCACCGCTGTCACCGATGTTGTGTGTGCTTCCTACCAGGTCTCCAGGTCGACGCTATCGTCACCAAGTCGGTTGTTGACTCTGCCACCGACATAGCCTCCATGACCGTGCGCGACGCCCTCATCAAATTTCTGCCATCGACGCCTTCTCCCACTGAGAGCATCACCAACAGTCCCCTTATTTCATCCCCAATCCTAATATTTTGATGAAAAAAATGCCTCCAACAAATCTCCTATCCAAATCACCCCTTCCTCGCATCATTCGCTCTCTCTTCATTTGAGGGAGAGAGACGGCGCTTTTGCCGTCCTCAATCTCTCGTTCGCGTCAGATTTTTCTCCGGGGGGAGCGCGACACGCGCGGAGAGAGCGCCACGAGAGCACGCGAGAGGGAGGAAAACGGAAAAAATCTGGTGTTAGTTTAACAGAAGGGCCCACTTTTAATTTTGGGGGATAAAATTTAGGTTTTCAATATGTTCTGTCAGGATAGATTCTTCAGCCCTTTTCTAGGACGACCTTTGGAATGGAGAGGTTAGGAGTTTGTCTTTCCCAAACCTGTACAGTGTAGCTTTGGATAAGACACAATCAGTGCAACAATTGTGCTCTCATCCTTTGGAAGATTATTTCATGCTGCCTCTAAGCAGTCAAGCTTATGAGGAGTTTCTCAATTTGGAGGAAGATATTTCCTCTCTTACCTTACAGGATGGCAAGGGAGATGATTGGTCTTTCCTATGGAATTCTGACAAGTACATTGCTAAGAAGTTCTACAAGCTCACTTTCTTGATTGTGCAGACACCGAGGCCTTTTGTCTGGATATGGAAAACACGATGTGTTATGAAGATTAAGGTCTTTGCCTGGCTTCTTTTCAGTGATAGACTCAACACAAGAGATATGCTTGATCGTCGTCACTGTGCAAAGGAGAATGATGATCTCACTTGTGAGCTTTGTGTGAATAATCTGAGGGAAACAAGAGAGCATCTTTTCTTCTTCCGTCCTTTCAGTCAGCGATGTTGGCAGCATTTGGGCATTCTGTGGGATCCTAATCTAAAAATTTTTCAAATGATTGTTTTGGCTCGCCTACAGTTTAGGCAAAAAGATTTCCTGGAAGTTTTCTTTATTGCTGCTTGGCATATCTGGAAATAGAGGAATGGGAAAAATTTTCGAAATGAGCATCCATCCTTTGAATCATGGAGAATCCTGTTCAAGAAAGAAGTTCTTCTACATATGTGTAGAATGAAGGATCCTTTAAAGCATATAGTTTTTGATTGGTTACAACTTTTGTAATTCCTAAAGTTTTTTTTTCCGTTCCTTCTTCCTTGTAATTTGTAAATATTTTGAGTTTTTATGAAAATCACACTGTGAGGCAAGGCACTAGCAATATTTTTAAGTAAAAAAAAAATTAGGCTTTCTCTTGGAGAGATCTGTTTTATGGCTACCTATTTTCAGTTTAGGAAACCTAAAAACAAATTTTTGGGGAGAGATTATACGTAATATGTTGGTGATGCTCTAAGGCTGTCTGCCTCCTCCACCCCACTGGACGTCGCGCCGCCAACCGGAACTCCTCCGGCATCCACGCTCACGTCCCTGCTTCCGGAGCTCATGTCGTGGCAATTTTTTTTGCCTATGCAGAGGTCGTTCCCCTTCATGGACGCACGTTCCCAATTGTTGCTTGAGGAGATCACCAAGGGCACCCGGGCGGCCGAACCTGTTACTGCCTTCCTCCTAGCCGCCGCTGGCACTGGTATTCGTCCTGCGAGCGACGGCGGTGGCTCCAGCTCCAACAACCAGGCCTTCTCCAGCGACCAACTCGCGGAATCGCCGCCGCGGTCGCAGAATTGGCGGCGGCAACGGCAACTCCTCCGTTAGCGCCTCCAATAATCAGGGCGCTGCTCTCCATACTGCTGGCTCCACCCCGCAACAAGCCATGGCCCACCTACTAGGGTTGTCGCCTTACAATCTATGGGTCGGGACCATCCTTACATGGCCAAGCCAAATAGGACCTTAGGGCGGCCTTCTTGGTCTGCGGCCCGCGTTTACTGGCGCTGCTGTGGTTGGGCTGGTTGGCCCACAGGCTGGCCTTGGCACACTCGGGCCGACCGCACCCTTTCAAGCTCCAGCTCCGATTCAAGTCTACAACACGCCCCCGACCTCTATCTACGGCGCGCCATCCATGGTTCCTTCATCACATCGCACCAAGCCGCGCCACAGCAATAACTCCAGTGGGACTCACGAGTTCTCGCCAGCACCTACAACACCACCACCTTGAGCGCAACCACTGTCTGACGAATGGTATATGGATTCGGGTGCCTCTTTCCACGTGACTTCTAACACCGGTACCCTTTCCCTTTCCCATACACCTATATCCTCCACACCTTCTCACATCGTCGTCGGTAATGGCTCTCTTCTTCCTATCAGTGCAATTGGTAGCGCTCATATTAACTACCCACACTACTCTTTTATTATAAACAATGTCCTTGTTTCTCCTGACATCATTAAGAGTCTTATTTATGCTTGTCGTTTTGCTCGTGATAACTGGTGCTCTATTGAACTTGACCCGTTTGGTCTATCTGTGAAGGATTATCCAACCAAGACCGAGATCGTCCGGTGCAATAGCTCCGGTGATATCTACCTATTTTCGATTGATGCTTTTACTTCCATGGCCTCCGCTCGTGCCTTCATCACCACTGAGTCCACCACCGACTTTTGGCATCGCTTCTCGGGCACCTTGGCCATGACGCCCTCTCTTGCTTGGTGCAGGCTTCTGTTATCCCTCCACCTAAAGGCTCCACCCCAGTGTGTCATGCTTGCCAACTCGGTCGACATGTTCATCTTCCTTTTACTACTTCTTTTACTAGAGCTTTAGCAAAGTTGGAGTTAGTTCATTGTGATTTGTGAGCATCACCTATTCCAAGTGTTGCTGGTTTTAAATACTACCTCGTCATTCTTGATGATTTTTCTCATTATGTGTGGATGTTCCCCCTCCGCCTTAAATCAGGAACTTTTGATACTATCTCACATTTATTTGCCTTTGTCAAAACCCAATTCTCGGTCACCATTTGCAACATTTAGTGTGACAACGCCAGTGAGTTGACAATCTCACCGCCCGCACCTTCTTTCTCACCAATGGTGTTCATATGCGAATGTTGTGCCCACAAAACGGTAAGGCTGAGCGTATGCTTCGTTCCATCAACAACATAGTTCGCTCCTTGCTCTTTCAAGCTAGCCTTTCTGCTCCGTATTGGGTCGAGGCCCTCCACACTGCCACTCACCTCATCAACCAACACCGCACCAAGACTCTCCACCACCACACACCGTTCTTTGCCCTCTTCGGTGCAAACCCTAGCTACACACATCCCCGAGTCTTCGATTGCAAGTGCTATCCCAGCCTTTCCGCCACTACTCTGCACAAGCTAGCCCCTCGCTCCTCCCTGTGTGTTTTTCTAGGCTATCCGCTCCATCATTAAGGGTATCGGTGTCTTGATCTTGCCACCTACAAGGTCATTTTTTTCACGTCATGTGGTGTTTGATGAGTACTCGTTTCCATTTGCTGAATTAACCAATAATTCAATTGCTCCTGCTTTGGACTTTCTTGAAGACTTTTCAGCATCACTACCAGCCCTCATCGGTCATCCATGCTCTGGCCCAACCGGCCCGGCGATGCGCACGGCTTCCTCTAGCGATCGGGATGGCGCACAGGCCGCCTCCTTCAGCAATCGGGCCGCCTCAACGGTCATCTCTAGCAAGCAGGCCGCCTCTGCTGGGCCGGGCCTCCCCCGGATCCCTTGCTGACTAGCCTTCCCCCGGCTCCTCTGCTAAGCTAGCTGGCTCCTTCATTGGGCCGACCTCCCCTGCTGGGGGCGGCTAGCTGGCGTGTGTGCGCCAGCGGCGCGCATTTCCCTCTTATAACTACTCTATTAGTTAACCCTTAACACTAATGATGGGTAATTAGGGAAGATTCTCAAGATTTTTTTTCTTTTTCCGGGATATTTTTTTACTGACAGATTGAAAATTTTTAAGTCAGATTTGAAAACTTTCGATTTAAGATTTAAATTTTAAAGTCAAATTTTGAAAACTTTCAATTCGGATTTGAAAACTTTCAACTCGAGATTTGAAAACTTTCAACTCAGATTCGAAAACTTTCAACTTGAGATTCGAAAACTTTCAGGTCCAGATTTGAAATTTTTGAAAACTTTCAACTTGAGATTTGAAAAGTTTCAACTCGAGATTCGAAAACTTTCAAGTCTAGATTTGAAATATTTGAAAACTTTCAACTTGAGATTTGAAAACTTTCAACTCGAGATTTGAAAACTTTCAAGTCCAAATTTGAAAATTTAAAGTAAAGATTTAAAAATTACTCGTAAATTAATCGCTAGTAAAAATAGGAATCTAATCTAAACTAATTACGATTTTTTCTCCTATTCGTACAGCAAGAATAGCGAAAAAGCAAAAAAAAAAGAAAAAAATAAACGGCGGTAGCTTGCGAAAAAAAAAGAATCGCGCGCGCGTGGGGCATGTGGGCTGGAAGTGCGCGCCGGCAGCGCGCGCGCGAATTAGCATTCTCGCCCCTACTGGGTCGTAGTCGCCTGACCGCCCAACCAGACGCTCGTTGGCTCCTCCCCGACATCGACATCCTCGTCCACATGCTCACGGTTACCGACGACGCTTCCAACACTAGCTCCGCTAGCGCCTCCACCCAGCGGCTCGCAGTGCACGAGTCCCTAGCGTGCACATCCTAGAGCCAACTGGGCATCTCCCCGGTTGTCAACACTCACGGCTTGACTACTCGCGGCAAGAATGGAATCTATCCTGGTTTACCACCACAACCCCAATGTCACCACTCTCTCCCTGGTTCCTTGCACCTACCGGGCCGCCCTGGGGATCGACCATGGAAGAGGAGTTCACTGCGTTGCAAGCCAACTGCACCTGGGAATTGGTTCCTTGTCCTACCAGCTCCAACGTCGTCACCGGTAAATGGATATTTCGGCATAAGTTTTGATCCGATGGCGGTCTGGACAGGTATAAGGCTCGCTGGGTTTTACATGGCTTCACCCAGCGCCCTGGCATTGACTTCGATGAGACGTTTATCCCGGTTGTCAAACCGTCCACTGTTCGCACAGTCCTCAGTCTCACAGTTTCTCGCCACTGCCCACTGGCATGTTGACTAACTTGATGTGAAGAATGCATTCTTGCATGGCAAGCTTCAAGAGACAGTTTAGTGTACTCAACCATCAGGTTTTGTGTATCCCACCAAGCCACACCTGGTATGTCGTCTTAATGAGTCCCTCTACGGCCCCAAGGAGGCCCCCCGTGTGTGGAACAATCGATTTGCCAGCTACTTGCTCACACTTGGGTTCACTGAAGCCAAATCCAACATATTTTTGTTCATTTATCGTTGCGGCTCTGATTTGGTTTACCTGCTGCTCTATGTGGATGACATTGTTTTGACTGCGTCTTCAGATATTCTGCTTCGTTGGACTATCCAAGCATTGCAATCTGCGTTCTCTATGAAGGACCTTTGCATTTTACATCACTTTCTGGGGATTTCTGTTACTCAACGCGGCACTGGGCTTCTTTTGAGTCAGCGTCAGTACAACATTGAGATTCTTGAGCGTGCTGGCATGTCCGACTGCAAGCCTTGTTCCACACCTGTTGATCCCAATGCCAAGTTGTCCTCCTCTGATGGCTCACCTGTTGCTGATCCTACTGATTACCGCAATCTTGCTGGCACACTACAGTAATTGACCTTCACACAGCCTGATATCTCCTATGTTGTTTAGCAAGTATGTCTCCACATGCATGATCCCAGGGATTCTCACCTTGCTGCTCTCAAACGTATTCTCCGGTATGTCCGTGGCACGCTTGACTATGGTCTTCATGTTCAGCACTCTTCTACGGCTAACTTGGTTGCCTACTCTGATGCTGACTGGGCTGGTTGTCCTGACACTCGCAAGTCCACCTCGGGCTATGCCGTGTTCCTGGGGGATAACCTTGTTTCTTGGTCCTCCAAGCGTCAACACACTGTTTCCCGTTCCAGTGCCGAAGCGGAACGTAAAGGACTCAAACAAAATTTTACTTGGAATTTTACATTTCGACTGCGCGGGGTGGGGGGAGGGGGTGGGGGTGGTTAGTATCTTATGTATTTTGGTATATGCCATATGTGTTTATCTCCTTCCTCCCGATTCTGTTTCTATAAGTTAGTTGAGTAGATAAGGGAAGGATGCGCCTTTATAGACTCCCGCATATTGAGATCAATCTATCGTGTTGAGTCTATCTTCTCTCAGACACGAAGAGTATCGGTGGTGGTATGCAGGCAAACTGAGGGGTGTGGCAACGGATTTGATTTATGGTTCCCTCGTACATAAAAGTCCCACGATCATATACATATACACATAACATACAAATAGATATACTAAGATTCACATACTTACCGTGACGGTCAACCCACTCAATAAAAGGTTCAGGTGTAGTGGAAATAAACCGGAAGTCAGATTCTGGTGCATAAGTGATGGTACTCCCTCCGTTTCACAATGTAAGTCATTCTAGCATTTCCCACATTTATATTGATGTTAATGAATCTAGACATATATATCTATCTAGATTCATTAACATCAATATGAATGTGAAAAATGATAGAATGACTTACATTGTGAAATGGAGGAAGTACTTCTTATGCCTCACAAAAACGAAATACGGCCGTAGCATTTTACCTCGGAACAGTTGAAATAAGAATATCAAGTCATCAATTATCTAGATAATATCAATTTTGCAAATATATGGGATAAAACATACTGCAAGAATGACCATGATCACACCCATAAACAACCACGCATAATAAATCGAGTGCTTGTAAGCAATATTAAGTTATTTGCAATAGCAGAGATAAATGTATGCCCATTTTACGAAAGGGGCATGTAGCCTAGTGGTTACAGTGACCTGAGTAGTATCCCAAGGTCCAAACTCCTATAGAGCGAATTCGGTTGGATGTAGAAGCCGGGTAAAAAATACCCTTCTCTTAAAAAAAATGTATGCCCATTTTGAAGCCGCCCTATCAATCAAAATGATGTATCTTCCATGGAAGTGAGCATCTTCAGAAACAAGAAGGTATGCGGTATTGGCGATGATATGTTTGGTTTGCAAATGGCCTTCTGCAAGTGACCATCTTGTACAGAATTGCAGTATTCCACTCAGGTTTGATGTTTATAAATTATAACCCATTTAGTGGATTGAAGTCACAAATATGAGTTTGACTTTGACAAAACAAAGTTATGGGCTCTTCACATATAGACACGTATATAGATCTGAACAAATAACCATGAGCCAAAAAAGGATTTATGGACCATACAGACAGTCACCATTAGTACATATAACATATCGACTGCATTCTGACACACCATTGATGAGAAGCCATTATCAGACATTATGTAGCTTTGGAGAAAATTATTTGTTAGAAGGAGCATCATTTTTTAGAGAGAAGGCCAGAGGCCCGGCTTTTGCTTGAAAGCCAAATACGGAGAAGGAGCATCATTCACTCAAAACATTGCAATTCATCAACGATCCCAAAACTGAATGCAACCATCACTTCAAGATGGATATGAACTTCTTGAGTGACCATCTGTAATTTTTACCATGACGAGCCCCCACACCAGTCTTCCATTCTGTGTCTTATGGCCGCATATTTAGCACGCTTTTCTGCAGCCACGTTGGTCTGACCTTCATGGGACCTACCAAGAAAGGTAAAACGTCTATATATGTATTTCGAGAAATAGTAAGAATATGTACAAATGTACACTTACCTTTTACTTGTACTACCAACATGTACAACCTTTGAACCCCTTGAAAGGGGAGTTGCACCTCTCGAAAGTGAAACCTGCAAGCGCCACATCACAATTAGAAGGTTGAGAGCAAATTTTGATTTGTTTTGACTGAAACAACTACCTTCTTGAGTTCCTTATGAACCATGCGGTTGAGCTCATCTAGAAAAAAAGACGAGTGTCTGGCGAATTTCAAACCGAAGCAACCACTAACAACAGAATCGATTGTCCCCACAACCAAACCACTTAACGTAAATACAGCGGCACCAATTAAATTTCCTTCCGCAACCACATTTCCTCGTCTTCCATGTGGACAAGTGAGAGCAAACTTCTTCTCATGACTAGTGATAACTCTTCCTGATCGCAGCATTATTTTGCCGCTCGGGGCCCTGTTGCAAATGAACAAGACAATAACATGTATACATGTCAATTAAAACCCCTCAACTTCTGTTAAAGTATAGGAAGCAACAGCAACTTTAAACAGAATGTTTGGTAACATTTGGAAGTGGCACAAAACTACCCTTCGCAATCAATACATTTTTGGCTTACATGACGCCCTAGTTAGCATATAGAGCTGATATGACCTTGATGATTCATGTGGAGTAATAAGCCTTATTTGTGTAATAATCTTTTTTTAAGTCTTGTGCTAACTCAGATTTGAAAACTTAGCGGTAGTTCCGAACGAACAAAGCTTAGCAGTAGTTGTCTACATAGAAAATACATCAACAAAGATTGGACACTGTAAGTTCATCATATCACATAGCCAAAATCATGTTGGTCTGGAGTTATAGTGTTTTGCACCCATTTTTCAGAGTTCGATGGTTTTAAGTGCCTAAATTTGAAACTAAGGGTTGATTTACATATTCTGGCAAGAAATCAAGGGGGTTAAAAGCTACCAATTTATGATAGTCAATCCTTGTACCAATAACATATTAGATTTAAAACTGAACAACACAAACACAAATAGAAGAAACACTTACACTACAATGCCGGACATAAATCCAGGATCTCCGTCATGATTGACCCGTGCAATCATACAAATCTCCTCTCTTTTTGCTTGTACTGTACTGAATGAGACCGGATACTGGCGGCGTTCGCCAGGTTGTACAGATACTAATAAAATTGCATGTCCACATGGTGTGCGTTTAATGAATTCAAATGCTTGACGAGCAGTACCATCACTGTAATATACATATGTGTCTTCCCCCTGTTTAAGTACTGTGTGATCTGTGCATACTAGAACTTCAGACCTTGTTGCATAGATGATAAACCCGGTGGCAAAGTTAACAAGCCCAGTTCGGTTGTATCTTTTAATCGTCACCACAGACTTGGCTATTTCTCCATATAAATTATCCAGAACAACCTTATCACATGTAATCTGCAAATAAAAAAATGCTAGCAGTTAATATGTTTCAAGCAATATTATCCTTTTTTAATGGCTAATGCTAGTGTTGGTTAAGTTAGCTCCTCGTGGTAGGACACATTTTTAAATAATCAGTTTATTGAAATCAAAAAGACATAGCATAAATCAACACTCAACAAGTACAATCATATTAGAACAAATACAAAGGGCACACACATTCCAAATGGAAGTAATCAGCTCATAGAGGTACTGCAGAAAACAGTCTATAAAGTGGTTAATAACTCAAAAATGTAAAATATTTAGGCAATTTTAGAACATTCCACCCTATTAAGGACCGTTCCAGAAGGACTCAATGGCCAGGATCAAATGTAGTGACCAATAAAGTTCTCCAGTGTAGGTAAACCATGGTCACTGAAAGGTATACTTTGACTGAAATTTACGGATGTGGCAATTTTGGAATGAAACAACTTTTTCATTTAGAATAAATAATTAAAGCAGAAAATGGTTTCCTGTACTCACATGAGCTAAAGCTAAAACTTTTTTGGGAAAGTTTATCAAGAAGAACTAATTAGTGCAGAAAATAGTTTCTTGTACTCACATGAGCTAAAGATGATAATAGTTTGGAAAAAAGTGTACTTCTGGTTCCTCAACTATGTATAATTTGTTCCTAAATTAAGAAACTGGAAATAAAAAACATGTCCTTCAAGTATCAAATCAGATACTTCTAGCACCAGCTGCTAGTTTAAGGCTTTTTGGCATATGTGGACAGCTGAGTTGGTGGAACAAATGACATGGACACATGCGATGGCCATAGCCTCCTTCAATTCTTGTTTTTCCTCCCTTTCAATTTTTTCTTTTCGGGAATATGTTTTCTCTCTTTCTGTTTGATGACAGAAGGACAGTAAGTTTTATCCTCCCTCAACTCTTGATAACAGTAAGTTTGATGACAAATTTCTCCTGGTATCCCTGATTTATGTGCTCCTTCCGCTAATCTCACTCTCCTCGTTGGCACCACAGAACACCTCGTGGTCATTGCGGAAGGAGAGTGAGGAGAAGGTGTTGTGATCGGTTCTGCATCTCTCACCCTTGCGGCGGTGGGCAAACAGACATGAGGCCACTGACCCAATATGATTGAAACTGTTGATGTTGGTTGAGGTGTTCAGCATGGGGCAAAGAGAGTACATCTGCTTGTGAATTCACAGTGCGCTCTTGATCCACAGGCGAAACAAAACGAAGAAGAAGCGTGCAGGCCACTCTGTCCAACCCACAGCCTGGCCATTGCAAAGACTGCCCCATTAACCAGACAGCAATGGTGTGGTGAGCGCACTGGGTGTGGACAGAAAGGGATGGCCATGGTCCATGGTGCTACCCCATGAGATCATCACATGGCACATTGCAGATAGGACTTGGTCTTGGAGGACGCCAGGAATATGCTCAAGGACCAGCACCTCAATATGCTGTCATCTGTCCACGTTGGCTAATACCACCCTCAAACAACTGAACGACTAAAAGTGTACGGATTGAAGAGATGAGGGAGGTAGTTTATCAGTAATTGCAGTTGAGGGGCAAAAATTAGACCATGGCAATAGTTGAGGGATGGAAAAGTAGATTTTTTTTTCCCCCAGTTGTTTTATATAAGCTGAAACGATGCAATGTGTTTGTTACCGCATATGATTTTCTTCATTTATCCATTTCAAATAAATGTAATCTTCTTGGTTTGGAATTATTTATATGTTCCACAAAATTGAAATTATAAATTAGTATTCTCTAGTCCAAATTCAAATTGATTTAAAACAGCAGGTTGGTTTTCACATTCTTCTTCTTCAAATTCTGAAAACAGCAAAATAATAATAAAAATAATAACAGAAGGCAGCAGGATAGGCCCCTGTTGTTAGAGGAAAGATGTTAAAAGAACATTTACTATTGGCATGTGCGGGTGTGTGACAACAGTGCAGTAACAGAAGAACCAGCAAACACCATATGGTCCCAAATTATCATCAAGAATAAACTTTTGAGATTTATCATAGGTATTACCTCTCAAGAGGTTAGATGACATGTGCAATATGATTTTCAAGAAAAATGAAAGTAAAATAAGCGAGTCCCAAGATATATCACATATTTTATTTCAGGCCCCACAAGGGATACAGATAGGAGTCAAACACACTAATCTCAACTTTCAAAGATGGAGATAAATATATATATAAGTGCCCGAGCACTATGTGCCCAACACAACCAAAAGAAACCTCCAAATGCTACAACCAATGTGTATACTGTAATAAAAGGAGTAATAACACTTAGTACCTATATCAAGTTCTACCAAATAAAATACGAAGAAAGTTCTAATTGTAACCCACTTTTGCTAACCTGAGGCAACATCAAAGAGTTTTTTTATTAGGGATATTATATCACTTAAAGGAATACTAAGCTGTGGAACCATGAAATTTGACCTCTGTGCATGTAGCCTCATTCTATCACAGTTTGTTCACAGCTATCATGGGAGTGGTACTACAAAGACTATTACAGCCACATTTTGTAGTGAGTGGTAATTCAAATCATAATATTCTTAGAAAAAAATTATCTTAAACAGGCAACAATAAATATTGCGCTAGCAAGATAGAATCTACATTACCGAAGGCATCGCCCTTGTCTATCAGATAGAAGATATCGTGCTCACTCTGCCCTGCTTTCAATAAGAAGAAGGCCAAATATAAATTTGAAGCAAAAGTGGACAAGTAGAGATTTGAGATATTGCAAGCATGCAGAAATAATCAGCTACTCAGCTGCAAATTTATACCTAGTACTAGTGGTATAGAGGTTCCACCTTTTTCCTTATATTTGGGAGAAAAACAGTATTTACACCAGTTACTTTGCTTCCCAAAATAAATTGAATAGATACCAACTTGATGATCAAAGTCAAAGATGAATGACAAAGCTCAAGAATTGTACATTATGAACAAGATCTAAAAATCATTAGTTTTATCCTAATAATTTTTTTCCAAGCGATGCAACACAAGCTATACATTCAAATTCTAGATTATTCACCTATTACATATATTCTATATCTTCATTCTTTACCTGCCTGATCTTGGTACAGTTAAAAAATTATATTTCATATATTGATGGCAAATTCAAAGAGAATAAGTTACTGTCAAACTTATCACATTTTGCTTTAGATAAGTTACAGCGGACACTGGATGCAACTTCAAACTGACAAATATTAGATATATATGTGACCTGTTTATAACAGAGGGGCATAACTATTTCTGCACATTAGATTGCATAAACAAACTTCGATGATACTAGTAGTACAAGAAAAAGGACAAGTTTGCTCTGCTATTCATCACTGATACAGCAAAAGGTGGCATTTCAATAACTCACCCTAACAGTAACAGCACAAATGTGTGCCTAATGTTGGAAATCTACTATTCACATGTCCAGATGTTCTGGAACTTCTAGCAATGCAAGGACTACAAAGATAGCTGACGAACATACTCTATGCAGAAAAGACTGGTCTTAAATTTGCCTAAGAATGGAAAACGACACGAATTTGCTATGGAATCAATACTAATATCAATATCAGCAGAAAAACATAACAAGATTGTAAATTTTCTAAAACAATATCTTCCTTACACTATCAAGCACAACCTGTAATATTATTAGTACATAGTGCACAACTAAAGTGTCACAAAATCCTCATGAGACAACAGAAGGAAAACAGAGCCAGGAGAAGCAGAGGTAAGAATGGTAGTAACAGGAGCTGCTGGGTTGGACACAATGCCAGCCACTGAAATGATCCCAAATAGATGAGCCCTCAGCAGCAGGTCTGCACATAGCAGCAGCTGGGCCTGTTTGGGAAACAGGGACTTATTTTAAGTCCCTGTCACATCGGATGTTTATACACTAATTTAGAGTATTAAACATACACTAATTATAAAACCTATTCTATAACCTTGGACTAATTCGCGAGACGAATCTTTTGAGTCTAATTACACCATGATTTGACAATGTGATGCTACAGTAAACTTTTCATAATTATGGATTAATTAGGCTTAAAAAATTCGTCTCGCAGATTAGCTTTCATTTATGAAATTAGTTTTTTTATTAGTCTATGTTTAATACTCCAAATTAGTGTCAAACATTCAATGTGACACGGACTAAAAAGTTTTAGCCCCATCTAAACACCCCCTTAGAAGGTGGGCATTAGCTAAAGCCGCAGCGGCAGGAATCGACAGATGGAAGCGGCAACGGCCTTGGTGCAAGGACGCCCGCGGGACGATGGGCGGACGGGGTTGCCGCCGGCGATGGTGAAGATGAGCGCTGCCGGTGGCGGCTGCAACTGGCGAAGGGAAACGCGGCGACGACGACGAGGACGGTGCCGATTGACGAGACGACAAGACGCGGTGGGGGACGACGGATGGACGAGGCAAACTGAAGGCAATTGCTGCTGCTTTGACAGAAGAGAACGAAGACAAACGATGGAAAAAAACTGCTTCAACTTGAAGACGACTAGTAAATAGTAATGGCTCGCCCGCGATGACAGGATCTGGTGGCTAGGGTTTTTGGATTTGGTTACAACTTACTACAAGAAATACAAGATTTGGATTTTGAGGATTTTACTGTGTAGTTTGACTAACAAAATGCAAGAAATGACCCATTACATATTATGTAGTAGTACAGTAGTAGAAACAAAAAAAACATTAGGATAGAATGCTAAATATGACCATGCTACTAGACAGTGCGAGGCAAAATCAATCTATGCCTATGCCTCTCCAAGAAACAAAAATGGCACGGGTCCATCCAGTCGAGAACTGCGCACATGCTCTGTTGGAACTTAGGAGGGCAAGTGCCTTAAATCGATTCTCGACGCACTGCTACATCGATGGGTGATAGTATTAACAATAAGCCAGGCCAAATCATGTTTTTTTTTCCTCACGATTGAAAATAATAATTAATAAAAGAATGAACAAGAAAGATCGAGCAAGAAAACACATGAAAAATGGCAACTTCCCAGGGTAGAATAGAGAGAGCTTTCTTTGCATGTTTCACAAATAGGCAATGGCAAATGCTATGCGTTACAGATTCATAGTTCACCATCCACCACTTTACCTAAACACACACTTGGGCAGAGTAGTAGCAGGCGGCAGCGGCAAGAAAGGAGCCAACTCAACCAGGGCCAGGGATCCTGGACTTCCGGCGCCGGCGGCTGGAACGGCGAGAATCAGACCCGAGGTTCGGCGGCGGCGCGGCGGTCACGCGCGTCAAGGCTCCCAGCCCTAGCGCCAACGCCTGCCTCCCGGGTCTGCACGAGTGGGCTAAAGTTTTGGGGGTTGGGTGTTGCTGGGCCAAATCTGGGGTAGCCCCTAGCCCACCAGAGCTACCCCTAGCTACGCTCCTACTACTATATTGGAGGGTATAAGTTCACCTTTACTCCCTTAACTACTGACTAAATCTAATTCGTATTTCTTGACCACGAATCCACGATACAGATATCTCGACCCTCCAACTATTAAAAATGGTGTAATTTGACTCCTTCGATAGTTTTGGAGGACGGTTTCACTGACGTGACGCCTACGTAGTAGTATTGACTTGGTCTTTGATCCACATAGCGTTGATGTATCACTTAGGTGGTATTAGAATTAAAAAATATGTGTAAGACCCATTTATCATTCACACAAAATAAAATTATGTGGATCTAGCGGTGGGTGGCTAGCAAGGCGGAGGCTGCCAGTGGGTGCAGGACAGCGAGCAAAGCAAAGGCTGGCGACCACCCCATCTTGTGTGGTTCTGGGTGTAGCGGCAGAGAATGAGGGCACAGACGACGACGGACCATGGCAGCAAGTAGTCCCCAGTTAGCAAGCGACAAAGCTCTATGGCAATGGCGAGTTGGATGTACCGATGTTTGTCTTTCAATCCAGGGCGGGCAAAAAGGAGGTCAAGGTGGAGTTGCTAACCTCGGGTATGATTGGAGTTCTCTCATGGATATCTCCGCTGATTTTATTTGGGTGGATAGAGTCTAATTTGACAATCCAGAGTTCTTTTTTTCTGTTCCGTGTACGAATCGGAAATTTGGAATTTGGAAACGATCTAGCTGCATGGGAAATTTTGGATTTGTTTGTGTGTTTATGCTTCAGTTTTCCCTACTCTTCGATTATTGGGATGCAAAGGAACAACTAGTTTTTTCTGGACGGATGAAAAATTAGCGCGTTGACACAAAAAACACACGGACAAAGACGAGGTGATGATTGAAAAGTTATGATTTTTTTAATTAGTTAAGATATTTAAAAAAACATTTTTTTCATTTCAAAAATTTACAAATCTAGACGCCTCACATCCTCTAGGAGCGCGTTTTTTAAAAAATCGTCATTCCAGTGGGCTTTAACCTTTAAGGGACCTAAATATAAAAATTTTATTTGTATTCAAACCCTTTTCGCTAGTTGTTAAAATAGGTTTTAGATTTTGTAAAAAATATTTTGGACATCTAAATGATAAGATTGTTAACAAAAATGTTGTAGATATTCTCATGCTCTACAATTTTAATATAAAGTAATATTTCATATGACTTTATATGATATATTTTTAAAATGCAAAATCATATATTTCACGAGCTATATAAAAATTACATTTAGACCCCTTAACGTCATTTGGAACATTTTTTTAAAGAAAAGCATAAGACATATTGATTTTAAACTTTTGAAAAAAATATTTTTAAAATATTTTAATACAAATTTTGTAAAAATAATAGGTCATCCATCCCAAAATATAAAAACCTATGATCTACAACAAATATAAAAAAACATCTATAGATACTTTATTACTCCTTTCGTCCTTTAATATAAGAGATTTTAGGTGGATGTGCCACATCTGAGTACAATGAGTCTATCCAGAGTCATTGTACTAGATGTGTCACATTCACCTAAATTTATTATACTACTAGAAAAAATACCCGTGAGTTGCAGCAGGTGAAGGCTATTTTAATCTTATTATTATATGGTTTAGTTAGGGTGTGTTCGGCACCCCTTTTTCCAACCTCTCTCCCTCGTTTTTCGCGCGTACGCTTTTCAAACTGCTAAACGGTGCGTTTTTTTTAAAAAAAAAGTTATATAAGAAAGTTGCTTAAAAAAATCAAATTAATCCATTTTTGAAAAAAATAGCTAATACTTAATTAATCATGCGCTAATGGATCGCTCCGTTTTCCGTGCGGGAGGGATTAGTTCCCATCCCCTGAAACCGAACACAGCCTTAATGTAAAAATTTACTGTGAGCGTGAAGACTATTTTAATCTTATTATTATTGTTATATGATTTAGTTAAGGTAAAAATTTACTATGAGAATTCACTTGAATATTTATATTTTTAAGAAAATCATGAGCTATAGTTAGGAGTTCTGTTCGTCTTAAGTAGCACGTGGTTTTTTTAAAAGATTTCTTATACAACTCCTTATGTATTTCTAAAAGCAAACGAACTTAGTGTGTGTTTGGTTGGGCTATGGCTTTTAAAAAAAACTGATGTGGGCTATGACTTTTTGAAAAGTAGTTTTGGAAAAATAGCTGTGAGGAAGCCAAAAGCTCGTTTGGTTACACACATGTGGCTTTTGGAAAAGCTTCTCCCCTGACGAGTGGACCCCACATGTCATGTACAGAGGTATCTTTCTCCTTCCTCTTGACACAGGAAGGCATGGGAAGGTTGCGCTTGCCGGCGGCTGGCCGCGCTCGCCGGCGGGGGCTGGCCCACGCCTGCTGGTGTGGGAAGGCAGCTCGCGCGGAGTGGAGGGTGTGGATCTAGGTTTTGGGTGGGTAGGGGGATGGCGCCGGGGGGTGGAGGCTTACCGATGGCGGGGGAGTTGGATCGTGAGGGAAGGAAGGTTGCGCTCATGACGACACCCAACGTCGCATCGCCATCGCCATCCTCTTCTCTTCTTCTCTTGTTGTCGAGATCGTACAATTTTTTCCCTCCCTTCATTCCCTCCCTCCTAGGCAGCTTGCTTGATGTCTCTCTCTCCTCCTCGTCCGTGAGGAGCGGCGGCGGCGGAAGGGGGCGATGGAGTCGGGGACGGGGAGGGCAAGGATGGCCTCCCTCGTCTCCCTCGCGCGGGAGGAGTGTGGTCGGGAGGATGCCGAACACGAGCTGGCCACGGCGGTGCGTGGGGCAGCTCGGTGAGGAGGAGGAGGGGCATCGGCGGCGGCGCGAGGAGGAGCGGCTGCGGCGGCTCGATGAGGAGGAGGAGCGGCGCGCGATGGGAACGGGCGGGAGAAAAAAAAGAACGAAGTGAACCATTTTTTCTTAATGGCAGAGATGGGTAATTTCCCCCAAAAGCAAGTGAAAGCAGGGGTAGAGGCTTTGGGCAAAAGCAGTTGTGGCTTTTGGGCTCTTTGGTTGGCTTTTGGCTTTTGCAAAAACAAAAGCAGGTTGAAAAGACCAACCAAAGGCACCCTTAAAAACCGACTCAAATACGGATATGTATTTCCAAAAGTGAACGAACTTGAAAACGGATTAATACACAGATGACGTACCAAAATATCAGCAAAAGCATCTTCAATTTTTATACTCCCTCCATCCACAAAAGTTACACCTATTTCACATTTGAGTTTTTCCAAATAAATTTTTCCTATTTGTAGTCTTTATGCATTCAAGATTTAAATGAAGAGATAAATTAAATATTTTATTAGAACCCAATGATTTATCTAAATACTCATTGGTTGTATGTTTGCATTTATTTTTTGATTTTGTAACATCTAAGGTGATTTAATTTCTCCGTCTTGGTGTCAAAAGTAATAGGCAACGTATTAGGTGCACTCAGCCTGATCCGTGCACTCGCGCACTCGCGCAACCACAGCCTTCCGATATCAATCTAACGGCTGCCATCAAGATGAGGGATTTTTTGCCAAAAAACGCCCGCTTCTTCACTATAACTTTTCAAGACATCCCCTGCCCATTGGTTTCCTCTTCTCCCGTAGCAACTAATTGAATTAAATTTAAAAATATACCTCTTTTTTCATTATGTTGCATTTATATACCTATATGACGAAAATTTGTACAAATATACATCTCCCGCAGTATGGTTACACGGAACCGAGACGATCCCGCGCTACCATTTCGCGGGACGGGCGATCCCGCAACCCAGCCGTGCGGCACCGCCTTTCTCCCGCAGCCCGGGAGAGCGGTATCGTGATGGCACGCGGGGGACGCAACCACCGCGTCGGTCCTGCGGGCGGCACCGTGCGTGACCAGGGCGGCACCGCGCGGTCACGCAGGCCGGCCGCGCGTGACCGAGCAGTACATGCATGCACATGCACACATGCATGATCTGGTCGTGCATGGTCTGGTCGTGCATGCACACATATCTGGTCCATGCCGCAGCGCAGGCCTGCGTGACCGCGCCGGACGCGCGTCGCCGCAGCGCGCGACCGGGCTGATGGGCGCGGGAGCGGGGGCGTCCCGCGAGGGAGCGACGGTCCCGCGTCCTCATTCCGCGGGAGCGAGCGATCCCGCGTCCCGGGAGAGGTATATTTTTGTAATTCTTCTCCATGCATGTATATAAATGCAATATATTTTAAAAGGAGGTATATTTTCAAATTTTTTTCGTAACTAATTGCCCCCAAATTTGCGTCGCTCTCCCATTGCCGCCGCCGCCGCTGCTGACCTGCACGTCTGCGCCCCTGCCTCGCAGCCTTCTGCCCAGTTTGTCCCATCGACGCCGGTCACCATCTCCTGTAATTGCACCCAAATTTGTGTCACTCTCAATTGCCGCCGCCGCCGCCGACCTACACGGCTGCGCCGCTGCCTCGCCGCTGCTAGTGGCGGCGCCGTGCGACGCCGACGAGTACCAGGTGGTGGTGTTCTTGCATGGATACCTCGCCAGTAATTCCTTCGAGTCGCAGCTGTTCGAGCATGTTGCGTCTCACGGCTTCGTCGTCGTTGGCCCCCGGTAAATCAATCAATCTTTAATACTTCTTGTGTGATGAATTTTTGAGTTATGAACTGATTTTATAAGTCCTATGCACATGATGTAGGTTTCTCACTCCATATTAGACAGCAGAAGAAGCTAGTTGAATGAGGTGGTTCAATGCAAGCTGAAAGAGAATGCAGATGCTACCAGTAGCTCAAAATAATTTAGTTGATTAGAAGAAATTCAGTTGTATTTCCCAGTTAACTAGCTAATTTAGTGCTACTGTACCAGCCTTCAGAACATGCATGTTACTTGAGATGGTAATGCTGATTGCTGATGCTATTCACTAAAAGAGACTTGAATGGATAAGCCAACAAAATCGTTTGTATTGTGTTCTGTCAACATGCTTTTACCAGTTTACAGGATTCAGACGATTGAACAATCAATCCATTGTTTACTGGTTCATTTCTCCCATAAAAAAGAAACAAAAAGGAAGGTAGAATGTTGCTAATCACCAGCTGATTACTTGATGAATTTACAACTTATACGCTAAGAATCTTCCATGCAGCCAGCGTTACAAATACAACAAATTTGTAGGCTTTAGTTCCTTGTTTCTTGTCAACATTCAGAATGGCTCTTGCATACTAGCAGTGCTTATCTATATATATATTATTAAAACATCCTTGAAAGGAGACACTACGTTCGCTGTGGGGGCTAGAAATTCTCACATTAATCAGAGAAATTCTCACATGAATTTACATTTTTTAAAGGTTTGAAACTTCTAAAAAGTAAAAAAAACCCAATGATAATCATGTTCGATTTTAAAATCTTAATGACAACGAAGAGGGGAGGCAGCAGGCGAGCCATAAAGGAGTACAATGGTAAAGCTGCTAACGGTTTGGCGGGACTTCTAGAAAGTAAAAAAATAAACCTGAACGATAATTATGTTCGATTTTTAAAATCCCAATTACAATAAAGAGAAAAGACAGTGGATGAGCCGTAGACGAGTATAATGGCAATGTTTGACGCGACTTCTAAAAATTATAAAAACGAAACCCAACAAGACAATAAACTCTAAAAACTATAAGATCCAATTTTTAAAAGTTCGGAAATTTTAAAATTTAAAAAAACCAAATGATAATCATGTTTGATTTTATAAAACAATATTAAAAGAAGAGTCCATATAAGAACCCAATACGAGATTAAATTAATATTTGGAATAAAAAATAAAATAAAATCCAAAATTAGCAAAAAAAGAAAAGAATAATTCAAGTAGGAATACAATTTAAAATTAACCAAAATTCGGAATTAAAAATAAGCAATATTGAAAGAAGAGTCTATATAAAAACCCAATACGATGTTAATTAAAATTCAGAATAAAAAATAAAATAATATCCAAAATTAGAAAAATTTAAAAGAGAGTTTAAGTAGTAATACAATTTTTGAAACAATTGAATTTGAAAATAAAAAATAAAAAAATTAAAAAAACACAATACCATATTAATTAAAATTCGAAATAAAAAACAAAATAAATTCTAAAATTAAAAAAGAAAAATAAGATTTCAACTAGGAAATACAATTTATAAATAACTAAAACTGGTGATAAAATATAAAGACTATTGAAAGAAAACATATTTAAAACACATGATGACATTAATTAAATAACAGACCTATAAATAATTGGAGTGGTGGTGGTTGATGGGACATCTAGAAACTATTAATAAAACACCAAATATAATCCTAATAACAATTAAAAGGAGGGACAACGAGAAGGCCGTGAAGTAACCGGTCAAGGCGGTCGCGCGGGATTTCTAGAAATTAAAAAAAACCCAATGATAATCATATTTAAATTTTAAAATCTCAATGACTATAAAAGAAGAGGCAGCGGGCAGGTCGTACAGGAGTACAGCGACAGAGCCGCAGACGGTTGGCAGGGCTTCTAGAAAGTAAAAAATGAATTCCAACGATAGTTATGTTCAATTTTTAGAATCACAATGGAAATAAAAAGTAGACGGTGGATGGGGCGTAAAGGAGTATAGTGGTAGCGTTTGACAGGACTTCTAAAAATTATTAAAAAAAATGAAAACCAATGAGAAAATAACCTCTAAAAACTACAAGGTCCAATTTTTAAAGGCTCGGAACTTCTAAAAGTAAAAAAAGACAATGATAATTATGTTCGATTTTAAAATCTCAATGAGAATAAAGAAGGGAGGCAGCGGGTGAGCCGTAAAAGAGTACAGTGACAAAGTCGCTGACAGTTTGGTGGGACTTCTAGAAAGTAAAAAATAAACACAAATGATAACTATATTCGATTTTAAAATCCCAATGACAATCAAAAGAAGATGCAGTGGATGGGCCGTAGAGGAGTATAATGGCAGCGTTTGACGGGACTCCTAAAATTTATAAAAACAAAACTCAACGAGAAAATAAACTCTAAAAACTATACGATCCAATTTGTATAGGTTACAAGCAGAATTAATAGAAACAATGGTAGATCGAGAAAAAAAAAGGAGATGACATAAGTAAGTGGTAGCAACTGGTGTGACTTTTAAAAGCTATAAAATTAGAAACACAGGAATGATACGGTTTGGTCTTTCAAATTCTTAAGACAACGATATTGCTATTTAATAAATTTTAAGTAAAATTATATTAAAAATATATATAGGTGCTAGCCGCACAATTGCGCGGGCCACCCAGCTAGTTGATTCATGACACCACCTAGAAGTAGCAATGCTTGGCATATACTTGACACCAACTAAACAACTGCTGATGCCGCCGGCTCTGCTAGATGTACAAGGTTGCCTCCATGACAGCAGAAACCACGACGGTACGCTGGGGAGGAGATCAAAGCGCCGGGGTCTCCGCAAATGAGTTAAGGCTGTATGGTGACCGGCGTCGATGGGACAAGCGGGGCAGAAGGCCGCGAGGGCTACGAGGCAGGGGCGCAGCCGTGCAGGTCGTCGTCGGCGGCGGCGGCAATGGGAGAGCGACGCAAATTTGGGGGCAATTAGTTGCTACGAGAGAAGAGGAAACCAATGGGTATGGGTTTTCTTGAAAAGTTACGGCGAAGAGGCGGGCGTTTTTTCAGAAAAAAATCCCTCATCTTGATTTTTAGGCAATTAGTTGCTACGAGCGAAGAGGAAACCGATGGGTATGGGTTTTCTTGAAAAGTTACAGTGAAGAGGCGGGCGTTTTTTCAGAAAAAAAATCCCTCATCTTGATTTTTTTTCAGAGAAGGGTATTTTTTACCCGGCCTCTACATCCAACCGGATATATACGGCCATTGAAATAGGGAACTTAGCCCCGTAAACAACCCAATCTAAAATTCGCTCAGTAGGAGATTTGAACTCAGGACCTTAGGATACTACTTAGGTCACTGTAACCACTAGGCTATATGCCCTTTCGTAGTCGTTAGATTGATATCGGAAGACTGTGGTTGCGTGAGTGCATGGATCAGGCTGAGGTTGTGTTTAGTTGGGGAAGAGGAAATTTTTAGGTGTCACATCAGACGTTTGACCGGATGTCGGAAGGGGTTTTCGAACACGAATGAAAAAACTAATTTCAGAACTCGCCTGGAAACCGCGAGACGAATCTTTTGAGCCTACTTAAGTCGTCATTAGCACATGTGGGTTACTGTAGCACTTATGGCTAATCATGGCCTGATTAGGCTCAAAAGATTCGTCTCGCGATTTATAGCTAAACTGTGTAATTGGTTTTTTTTGTCCACATTTAATGCTTCATGCATGTGTCCAAAGATTCGATGTGATAGGTGAAGGAGAAAATTTTTGGAAACTAAACTGGCCCTGAGTGCGCCTGATATGTAATATGTGTAACTTGTGGATGGAGGGAGTAATAGTAGAGACAGTGATAAAGCAGAGAAGAGATAGGACGGAGCGAGTATATTAGGAAATATCCCATCTAGTAAATACTTGCTAGTTTCTTATATTTCGGGGGAGAGAAAAAAAAATCTCCGTTTTCTCCCTCCAAGGCTCCAACAAGGCCACAACTCGCGTTTCTCGCACGCACGCAGAGGAGGAGCAATCGCCGGCGGAGGAGAAGCAGGAGCAGTCGGCGGCGGAGGCGTACAGCGGGGGAGCAGTAGGCAGCGGATGCGCACAGCGGGGGATGCGACGGACGGCCAGGCGAAGCAGGCGGCGTCGCACGGAAGGTACGTCTCCAAGCCCTAGAAATTCTTCCACCTCCTCCATCCGTTTTCCCCACCTTTGGTCGACAGCTCGCCCCTCCTCCCAGATCTTCCGATGTTCCTCTCTCCTTTTTGTGTCAATCGTGTGAAAATCTCTCGGTGTGAGCCCGATCGTTCCAGTGGGTGCGGCGTTCCAATGGATTTTGTTTATTTTCTTTGTTCCCGTGGCTCTAGCATTCTTGCTATGTTCTGAAACTCTGTATTGCAACTTAATCGAAAAATGCAATTGCGTACCTATGTGCCAAAATATTAGTACTTCCGAACTGTCATCCAAGGTCCGGAATTAAGGGGTGACTGCAACCGATGTTTTAAATCACAGACATAATAAACTTGTACAGAGTAGTGTGTTTCATTCCAATAGCTTTTTCGGTTTGTTTTCTTTTTCATGTGGCTATAGCTTTCTTGCTAAGTTCTGAAATTATGCATGCATCTTCCCTTCTATAACATAGTAAATGAACTTAATTAGGAAGAACCAACTATTTAGCAATGAACCATTAAATGACGTGTCATTCTGTTGTTCGTTGTTAATTTACTTGCCTGTAATTGTAAAATAGAATTTCCTGGTTAGTACAGTCATCAAAATTTAGCTATGCATATGGAGCAATATAGAGGGCAATTATCAGAGAAATCTTTTTTTTTTTGTATATTATAGACTAGTAATTCTGTGCTCTCTTCAACAGATTCACCCCTATCCTTGGATCTGGAATCTGGATGTTCCACTAGTGGCACCTTCCCATGTCCTCGCTGTCATGCGCCTTTTGAGATCAACATAGCTGCCAGCTGGCAAACCTAGGTTTTTCACTACTCGTTTATGATATGGTCTAAGTTATAAGTTCTTAGATTGAGGTTGCAATTCTGCTTCTGGTGTGCTAATATATCGGTTGATTCTTTCTCCTGTGCTTTTTTCTCTGTGGTTAATTTCATCTATATTTCTTCGGTGCCCTGGATTGTCATCTCGAAAGAAAAAAAATGCATATGGGGGATGAAAAGCACAAATTTGATGACTTATAGGAATGCCATCCAGGGATGGTCTACACGAATGTACAAATGTATTTGTTTTATCTTTTATCTTTGTGTTAGAACTTAGCTAGTGGTTCCTTGGAATTGTACCTCTATTGACTATTGACTGGTGCGCGTAGTGACTTCCATATCTCTCAGACAGTGTCTTGTTATGACGACAATCGAAGTTGTTGTTGTTTTTTTGTTTCGTCACCTTGTACCTTCAATTTCATCAATGTTTTGGCGTTTTTGGATATTTGTTGTAGCTTCAGTGTTAGTCAAGTTCATAGGTTCTTTTTGTCTAAGTTAAGTGGCTAACTTTACTTCATTTTTGTTCTTGCCTAGTTACCTTTGGACTTCTCCATAATGATGTTCTTCTTTTCATATATACGCATGCAGCCGTGTGTAGTCAGCTTTATTTATAACTATCTCCAAAAGAGTCCTTCTAAACACATCAAGGAATAAGTTTCACCAATTTGCTGAATTGCTTTTGCAATGCTTTTACAACCATAATGACTACCAATGTTGACTCACTATTACAATTTTATTCTCTGTGGTCAGGGTTGGAAAGATGACAGATAATCTAATAGGTGATTGCTCAACAAGCTCAAAGAAAAGGAAGAAAGCTTGCAAAAGTAGAGGAGAGACAAGTGAGTAATTGGTTTGAATTTCTTAACATACTTGCACATCTTTGTCATAACAATCACAATAATATTGTGCAATGCTTCCTTATCTAGGAAAATTGCATGAAGATAACATTTTTGAAGAGGAGTTTGGCAGCTTGAAGAACTCTGGTCAAGGAGCATGGAGTGAACTGAGTAAAGTAGTAGCGTCAAACTTATCTGAAAGTGTTGTCTCGCTGGCTTCATTCGATGGTGATTATGCACGTTGGCTTTTAAAGTTTGTATCAAGCCATCACTCTTAATGATGGAAATCATGATTTTTTGCAGGGGATATTATGCATTCTGCATGCACAGGCGTAGTTATCAAAACTGATTTATTTGGCACAAGTTACCTGACTTCAGCTAGCCTGATTAGATCTTTTGATGATGAAAGCAAGATCATGCCATTTGTGTCTGTAAGTTCTTCTATTTTATCTCATCTCTATCACTTGCATATGTTGCGATATAACTATTAATTTGTAAACCTTTTTCTTGATTTATTATTACAGATTGAAGTACACCTTCCAAAAAAACAAGTTGCCCATGGGTGGTTATACAAGTATGACTTGCAATACAATATTGCTGTTATTGAAACCAAGTTCTTCCCTGGTCTCCGAGCAATAAATCTTGAGCATCAGCTGCAATTTGAGTCTCACAGTAAGGTAGTTGCTGTGGGGCGCTGCTTCAAGTCAGGCAAATTAATGGCCACCAGTGGGGTGCTGACTGACGATCCAAGCGGAGTTTATCGGAAAGAACTCATGATCTCCACGTGTGAAATCACCATGGTGCCCTGCTGATCTCTCTTTACTTTCATGTGTTGCGGAAATGAATAATTATGGCATATTGGCGTGGTATCAGTGGTTAAATATATCATTATATGCACTTAACTTTATCTTTTGGGCCTTAAAGTTGCATTTTTCTCGTATATAATTATTTTCTAGTATCGCTTTATTTTGTGGTAGGCTTATAGCAGTCTTTATATATATTTTTTCTAGGCTGGGGTTGGAGGGCCTCTTATTGATTTGGATGGGAACTTTGTTGGCATGAACTTTTATGCGAAGAAAAGGACACCATTCCTGCCAAGGAGTACTATTACCGAATGCATGGCTAATTTCAAGACATACCGGTAAGTTTTTACTGTCAGCTATATGGTTTCTCGTTTCGCTAGCCTCTACTTTCCTATACATCGCTATTTTATACTTAGACATTTGGTATGCAGCGCACATGGAATACTTTTTTGTAAAAGAAAAGTTAAATTAGGACTGCACTTAGTGTTAACTTTTAAAATGGTCAGACTGAACTATAAGCCTCATGTTTTAAATGTTGGCACAGCCACACAGAGTACATTTATAAATTTTAAAATGGCCATACTGATCTATAAGCCTCATGTTTTAAACGTTGGCACAGTCATACAGAGTACATTTATAAACAACTGGCTGAGCCCGTACTGTCAGAGTCTCATTAATTCTGTAAAAAAAAGGACATGCATGTTCCTGAGAGGTAAATCATAATGATTAAATGCTGACTTTCCTATAAGTTGACTTTGTTATAAGTTCCCTATAAATCATATAGAGCCTTTGTTACACAAGAAAAGCTAGTAAAATTCTATAAGACTATAAGTTGACTTTTCTGTGAAGAATGCACCCAGTTATTGGGCTACTTAGAAAAATGAGTACAAGTACTAGCAAAGTGGTTAGTCCCAGAATAGCTTTTGGTTCGATATTTTGTGCTAGATGGAAACAGAGCAGTTAGTTTATCCAAAAGATCTTCTGGATGATCATAGATCCTTTGTGCTAACAGTGAACTAGTAGTTCAAGGCAGAAATTCTATGCAACCGAACACCGATCAGTAAACATCTATACTCCTTTAGAAAGACTCCAATGGTGGTGGCGGTGAATATGCCACCCCACCTACTCCAATTATAGTTTTTACACATTACCCCTTGAACTTCTTAATATATTACATAACAAGTAGATCTAAATGGATAGCCATATATAAAATTAAATTGAGGTGAATACTCCTTGTAGTGAAAAGGTGGGTAACATATTGTTGAAAAAAATGCTTTTATTTATTTTAGGCAATATTATGATATCTTTTCCTTTTATCCGTAGCAAAGCACGGGCATTTAGCTAGTATGAAATGAAGTAAAGAGCAGTAGCTCAGAGCCTCAAAGGATCATGGATATATCTCTGGTCAAACTTTTGAAACTCAAGTGTCAATAATTTTTAAGTATTTAGGTGGATATAGTTAAAAATCATATGCACAGATCCGTGTCAAAAAGTACTTTTATTTTACAGATGAGTTTTGTTAATGTAATCTTAGAGATAAATCAGGTTAAGGTCAGTTAAAGATTGAGTTAAATCAGGATCAAGTTAGATTGAGTTTGTTAGAGAATTAAGGCTATATAAGGAGATGTAATCGAACTGTGATGGCAACGAAGAAAATAATAAATCTCCAATCTCCTTTGTCTGCCGTTCTCCTATTCTCTTTCTTCTATATAGAACCACCACCGAGCCTCACCAACCACGACAGCGGAGGCCGCAGCCTCCGTCCTTCCACCCATATAACCTTCGGCCGTTGCTTGGCCATGACATACTATTACAAATTTATTGGATATTAAAATATATTACAATTACAATAGAAATTAGTGGTCAAGTTATATTTTGATAAGACTACAGTTGTCCAAATTCCAATTCAACACGTATTTGTGATAAATATAGATAAGGCACATCATTTTTTTGAGTGGCAAAAACACTTTTGATCTACCCAAATATCCGAGCTCACTGGCTGTTATGTTTGTTAATTTATATGCATCAGAGAGCATCCTTGACAACAATTTGGTTGCTTCTCACATCTCTAGCTAAATAAGTACCATTTCCATCTAGACCACCTGTACTGTCAAGCATGTATTACAGTTGCCTTGTACTAGATTTGGACTACTGTGACCATGTTGAAGCAAATAATAATCAAGGTTTCCTTGCAGGTTTAATATTATATTTTCTCAAATTTGTCTGTTTCTATGAGATAGTTAATACTCACATTTTTTTTTTGTATTGCTCCTATTGTTTGCATAGCTCTTTCACATTCATGCATAAGGTCTCTCGCCTTGGATGGCTAGCTAGTCGTCGCGGGGTGTTCTAGTCGTGTACCACATTTATTTATTTATTTATTTATTTTGGGGAGGGGGGGGTGGTGTTATGGGAGGGTCCTTTGGATCCTTCCGTTGTCTATATATTTCATTTGTAATGAGCGCAGTTCTCCTGTGTTTTCGAGAAAATAAGCATTCATGCATAGATCTTGGAGAAAACATTTTGGTCCAATTTGACTGTTATTTGCTGGTCACTGGTTATTGTTTGTGGTGCCTGGTAAAAGATATTGAGGCCAAAACAAAAAGATATGCCTAATTTGAATAATGGATTCAGAGGGAAGAGAAACATAGGCACATAGCGCTCAACTGCTCTTGCAGAGGCTATATGTCCATGGCTGCGTGCTTTCAGGGATGTCAGGGATCCTCACCACTTTATTTTTTTCTTGAAATGTTACTCCAATATGCAGTTTTCCAAAAAGTAAACCTCAGGTTGCATAAGTGGGGAGACTAACCCACAACCTACCCTGCACAGGATTGTTAGCTCTTTTAACCATGCTAACTGTATTATCTGTTATCATACGGTGGTTGATAAATCTTTTACCCTTAGTTATGAATCTTTGAATGACATCACTGACCATATCATTCGCTACAAAAGGAATATAGAATGCCAATTGTCCTTATCCATTCCACCTTTTCTTTGGTAACTACTCTTGATGAATTTACTGTGTTATACTGCAGGGGTGAGCTTAAGAAACTTGATAGCACAACTGGAAGGAGCACAAATGAGATACAAGAATCTCCTGCAACCTCCAAGTCCTATTTGGAAGGCTTGGAAGGATGTTCGGACTCTTTTGAGTTACGTAAGTGTGCAAAAACTCCTAAAGACTACTAAACTGTGATGTCGCCTGTCAAGCAGATCATTATCATTTATTTTAAACTATTCATCATTTGTAGGTTTGTCAGCATTTGTGCAAGATTGATTTTATGCTTTTACCTGTCTGTACTAACATACATGGATGTTCTGCATGAAAATCTAGTATTGTGTCCTTTACCCAAGGATTTCAGTTTGTCCAATCTGCTCATTCCTCTCATCTTTTCCATTTTAGGTAACTCCAGTAGGAAACCTGAGAATGAGCAGGAGTCGTCTTCTTCTAGTGATTCAGAAGGTGAATCAGGCTAGGTCACTAATATGACATATCATGCAAAAGTTGTCATCATGTTTCAACACTAATTATTGATCATTACTAACACATGGTCATTAATCGCCTACACCTTTTTTTCTCTAGAAAACCCAATTGAGAATGATCCATTTTTTATGGAGACGGCCTCCCCTTTCTTGCCAGTTGCTGATGGTGATGGTGAGTCATTGTTTCTAATTTTGCTGTCATTGTTAACACATGATGATTAATCATTTCAGTTTGTTTACCAGAATTTGGGAAATTTTTAATCAAGGAACTAACGTCCCAAGGTTATCCTTTGCCAGCTGTCCTTGACGGTGAGTTTGTTGTTGATTACTCCCTTGTATTGCACATTTTGACAGTTGTATTACAGCACTCTCATATGTGGTACTACTTTTTTTTAACCAGGAGGCATGCGTTTGGTTAATACTTTTGAAAATGAATTTGCTGATGATATCTGGAGTAAACTCACCAAAAAAGTTGCTTCAAACATGTCTCGTGTTGTTGTCTCTCTTGCTTCATTCAATGGTAATCGCATTGTTATAATCTCATTGCATTTTCATTTCTTTTTTATATCATATCACTAACTATGATTCATTATGATCTTGTAGGCGAAGAACGGATTTTTGCTTGCACAGGAATATTTATAGGCTGCGATGAATCCAACACAAGGATTCTGACTTCAGCAAGTTTGGTTAGGATTTCTGATGATGAAAACAGGATTAATGATAACTTGAAGGTTGGTATTGTATTGTCCTCCTTGAGCTTATTCATTTGAGATACCGGTAAATCCTCACATTACTTCTGCAGATTGTTGTACACCTTCCAAACAAACAACAAACTGTAGGGACATTGCAACATTATCATCTGCATTACAATGTTGCTATTGTCAGCATCAAAGGTTTTCGTTGTCTTCGTACGGAAGAATTTCATGATCCAGGGCTAATTGAGCGTAAGGAGGTATTATCTGTAGGACGCGTCTTCAAGTCAGCCAAATTAATGGCCACAAGTGGGATATTGACTGACAAACCAAGCAAACTTGACTGCAAAGAACTTAAGGTCTCCACTTGTAGAATCAGTAAGGTACACTGAATCTCCAAATTGAAGTTTTGTTTTTTTCCTTGTAAAAGAAAGGCTTTAATTTTCTTAGTGAAACAATTTGTTGCATTACAACATGAACAATTCAATATAACACTACCAAACATTGCCATGCCTTACCAAACCTAGCCAAAGGGGTGTCTAACAAGATGGCCACACCTTAGGCAAGGTTTGGGAAATAAATGAGTGCATGACACATGTTCCCTAGGAAATGAAACAACCAACTATCTTACAGTGTGACAAAGATTTGTAAAGTGTGAAATGCCCCTGCTTCTGCGGAACTTCTTGTGTAAGGCATTTAAAATATCTTTTCATACGTGCTACTTTGTTTTTGTGCTAGGCTGGGATTGGAGGGCCCCTGATTGATTGTCATGGTAATTTCGTTGGTATGAACTTCTACGGTAGGAAAGAGACTCCGTATTTACCAAGGGATACAATTCTGAAATTATTGAGCTATTTTGATGGAGAAGGGTATGTCTTATATGTAGACCTATGTGATCACTTGGTCTTTTACAATTGTGACTTGTGTGATCATTTGTCTTTTATAAAGCTATAAGTTAATTATTTCCGGATGCTGAACTGTTTTGTGTCTTTGTTGTAGGGACATCTCTCCTGAGATTATGGACAACCAAAACAGGTATGTGTGTTTTTTAATTATGAAGCGGTTCAATGATATTTACTCACTTTGTTTCACGGAAGTAATTCAGCGACTTGTTCAACAACAGATGGCCTGTGCCCAAGTTACGTTGGCATTATCCTTCCTTCTCCAGCCATCGCAAGATAGAGCCGCGCAGATATATAAAATATTAGTAATTTATATCCATGCCTATTTAGTCTTGAACCTGTTGCATTGGTTGCTATCTACTATCTTGAACTCCTGTGTTGTGCAAGGGCAGACCTGACAAAGCACTTTTGAAATGCCGTAACACTGGATTACTTGAAACTTTATGAAATTATGCTTGTACCTACAGCTATATACTCCCTCCGTACAATTATAAGTGCAGTTGTGGTATTCCGTATCCAATGTTTAACCGTCCATCTTATTTAATTTTTTTTAAAAAGTCACGTATAAAGTATTATTCATGTTTTATCACCTAATAACAATAAAAATACAAATCATAAGAAAATTTCAAATAAAACGGATGGTCAAATGTTGAACGCGGAAAACTACAACTGCCCCTTACTCCCTCTGTTCTAAAAAAAAAAAGGCAAACCTTAGAGGGATGTGACCCCTCCTAGTATAGTACAACGAATCTGGGGACAGAATCAAGGGTCACATCCTCTAAGGTTTGCCATTTTCTTTTTAGACGGAGGGAGTATGGGATGGAGTGTTATACAACCATTAAACTTTGGGTTGTAGTTTTTTTTTAATCTCATTCAATTTTGAATTCCCAAGTTGAAAATAATGGGCCCACTTGGCGCTGGTCGTGCGGCTCGAGGAGCTGTTGTTGTTGAACGGTTGGACGCGGCGAAGTCGGTGCCGTTGGGGGTTGTGCTGAGGCCGACGGTAGAGGCTATCGCCCGTCGAGGACGGCCACGGCGGTGGTGTTGTGTTACCGAACGTGCGTGCGTGTTGGTGTACATATAGCGTAGGCCGTTACGTTCATGGTCTCAGACCTTTGGACGAGCGTCGGGCCAGCAGAATACGTAGTACGTGTGATAGGAATTTCTTTTGAACCTTTTTAATTTTTCTATACCTAATAATAATAAAAACAAATACGTAAGGATTCCGGGTGTTTTTTTTTGTCCGTCGTCCCACACGAGTCGCTAAATCCGTTTTAATCCGCTTAATAGTTGGGTCGGATCTTTTTCAATCCACTCGAAAACCGAGGTTTATATACTACTCCCTCTATTTTAAATTGATCATCGTATTACATGGGTGTATTAAGACCAAGAAAATATAATAACTCTCTCGTACTACATTTATTTTGGTAACAAACTCAATGCATGCACA
Source organism: Oryza sativa Japonica Group (assembly GCF_034140825.1). Taxonomy (NCBI): domain Eukaryota; kingdom Viridiplantae; phylum Streptophyta; class Magnoliopsida; order Poales; family Poaceae; genus Oryza; species Oryza sativa. The sequence continues at coordinate 28,328,123 of NC_089041.1, read as the reverse complement.
TTCCCCACTATTTTTTACCTAATAGTAAATCAAAACACTTTACTTCCATGCACAAATAATGACAAATATGATGATCATTTTTCAATTTGGAATGGAGAGAATATATTTTTGTTCCATGTAATGCCTACTTGGTTAAGGGCGAAAGTTTTCACCCCGGCGACCAGGGTTCGATTCCAACGTTCCTCTCATTTTTGCACCTGTGTCTATTACTTGCACTGTGTCTATGGGCCTCTTCTGGAATAAGTCTACTTTCCCTCCCTCCTGTCAAATCATATTTGCGCGCAAATTTTTTCTCTCACCACTAGCACGGACCATGCACATTCCATTGCTGAAAAATCAAATGTATTGCACCTCTTTCTTCAATAGATTTTTATTGACTCTGAAATCTTATAATGAACCATTTTTAATTCAAAAATTAAAGATAATTATATTATATACATAAAAATCAGTATAAATATATGCTTACCGATATATAGGATGTAATACGTATTCAAGTATACAAAATTAATGCCCCTTTCTTTCCGTGAAAGAAACAAAAGGTTACTGCGCATGCAAAGGACCACAAGCATTTTGTATGGTGTTAATCTATACCTAATAATAAAAAAGTATGTAAGGATTCCGGTGAAAATTTCCATCCGTCCTCACCTAAATTTTTTCATCCGCAACATCCTGAGTCCAACACACAAAAATCATCTTGTTTCCGGGTCAAATAGCACACAAAAAATTAAACAAGTTCGTGTTGCACTAGAATAACTTACATATACAGCTTACAAAAATTGATTACAAAACTTCCTCGAATTAGACCCCAAATACAATATGCAAAATGGCAAACGAAGAAAAAAAAAACCCAAAATCGAACAAAAATCCAGCCACCTGATCTCGCCGGAGACACGAGTGACATGAGTTTGCCGTCGCCGCCTCCCAAGGCTAGATTCGAAGAGGAGAGGGTGCGGAGTGGCCGCCGCCGGTGGCTCGGTTGAGCAGTGCCACGACCACCTGCCGGCTGCCACCACCTCCCAAGGCTAGATACGGTGAGCCTCAGGCCGGATCTGGCGAGGAGCGAGGCGGCGGCGACACCCCAACAAGGAGAAAGGGGCTGAAAATGGAGGCAGGGGGAGTAGCGGAGAGGGAGTGACTCCGTTGGTGGGGTGAGAGGGAAGGGGAGAGGCGGAGAGAGAGCAACGATGCCAGTAGGGGGAGGGGAGGGGGAGCAGCCTTAGCTCGCCGAAATGGAAAGAGGAGATCTAGTGGATCAAAAGCACTCAACCAATTTTGGGAGATCAAGAAATATTTGACTGGAATTGATGGGGAGGATCGGTTAGAAGTTAAAGACGGCAGTTGGCTGTGCAAGCTGGCCTACAGCTCCGCTTGTGGCTAGGCCAAAGAGGCAAGCCGAGCGGATGGAGCTAGCGGACAGGGCTGAGGCTGAAAAGAAATGAATGGGGCTTTCAGCCTAAAACCAAGGAGTATTCAACTAAAAAAACAAACAAGGAGTATAATGTATAGCAATCCCAAAACATTTTTACTCGTTGCAACGCACATGTATTTTTTCTAGTAATTTTAAAAATAAACCCATCCAAGATTTATTTTCAAGATATAAACCTTTTGGCCTGGCGTGGCAAAACAATATTGTCACCCCGGCGTGATAGCGTTATTTGGCCACGCCGGAGTCACTGGCGTGTATTATCACACCCACTGCAGGTGGCGTGCCAGTATTTTGTCACGCTAGGCGGGCTGGCGTGGCTAAAAGGTTCAGATTTTAAAAATAAATTTTGAAATGGTTTAGTTTTAAAATTAAAAATTAAAAAGGTTCAAAAAAAAATAATTTGTGTGATCGTGGAGATATTCCCGTATGCAGGGCAGGTCCTGGTGTTCCGTGTGCGCATTGAACCACTCACCTGTCTGTAATGTATATGCGTTTTAATTACCCCTGAAAACCACCGTCAGGAAAGGCCACCATTTCGATCCATTGGCGTGTGTGGTTTGGGGACCAAGTGGGATGGGTTAGACCTATCTTAGTTTTTTGGATGGAAAGATTCCAGTTATCTGTTTAGTTTATGGTATGGGATGGTTATAGTTTTTTGTTTGGTAGAAGGGACTGAGGTGGGATGGGATGGACAGCTTTGCACGGATGTTAGTGCCGTCTGGCTCCCAATAGCTGGGGCGCAGTGAGCGGCGAGCATGGAGGCGGAGGAGCTCGTCGGTGCGAGTGGAGGAGGGGCGGAGGCGGGTCGCGGATGAGCGGCGGCGGTCACGGAGGCGAGGCGGCTCCTGGATTTGAGAGGAGCAGTGGTTGAGCTGCAGCGGTCGGTCGCGGGGTGGCGCCTGGCACAGACGAGCGGCAATGGGTGCGGACGAGGTGGCGGCGGGGAGGACTATCACCGGGCAGCGCTATGGTGGCACCCCACGTCTCAACAAGAAAAAAGTCCATTGCTAGAGGTTAGGGTTAGCCGGCTAGGGACACACGCTGCTCTCGTTTCGACTCCTATTCGCTCCGCGCCTCCACCTCCCCGCCTCTCCCTCTGAGGGGACACCCAATTTAGGCTTGGTGCCCCGAAAATCCACTCGTGATCGTCCAGGATTTCGATCACGCATAGATTGATATACAGAATAGCTTTCGATTACTTACACAAATTTATTTATACAGGCTAATTATACAACTGTTAAAGGTTGAAAAGATCCAAACTAAAATATCCTTATTTGAAAATACAAGAAAAATCCAAACTTCTAAATTACTAAACTACAACTAATAAACTCCAAAGAACTCCACAGGCAATAGCTCGAGTGTAGACTAGCCTAGAAGAAAAACTCGTCGTTGCCGTAGACTTCGCTATCCTCTGGTCTTCCGGTTAGCACGATCCTCTATATGTTAAATTATTCAAGAATGAGTACTTATATACTCAGCAAGACATATTATAAATAATTAGTGAAGAGATATGAATAAATAAAACAATGATAAAGTAAAGGAGTAATAAGGGGGTAATTATAATCTGGTTAAACCACCCAAAACTTTCCAAACTCCCTACACCAACTTCATCATCCATCAACGTTCATAATCATAATATTCACCATCTCAATTCATAAATGCCCATTTTAACCGGATTCCTAAGTTTGTAAAGATGTTTGAATAATAAACCACATAAAATGATCTCAAATGTATCTTTCAATAATATCATGTAATCATGCTTAAAAGCATTTAACATCTACCCACGAGATGTTAAAAGACTAAGGTATTATGCATCAAATTAAATATGAAGATTATAATAAGTTTTCTATATGATCAAAATTTTAGTTATGTCTTGCCTTGCGCCTTAAGATTTTCCCGCGGCTTCAGCGTAGCCATCTGGGTCCACGTCAGCTCCTTGGATGCTGATAAAACTTGTTGTACAGTCTAACGTATGAATACGAAAAGATAGCAAATAAAGCCTATAAGCAAATTGCTATAAAGAAACGATAAAACCAAGGAATAAATAAAATTAGAGCGATGCGAGAGGAAAAAGGAATGGGTTTAAAATAAACTTTTTAATTTAAAAAAAATAAAAGAGAGGTGATGGTTTCTATAGGCTAAAAGTTGAATAAAATCGAAGGAAGGATAATTTGGATAGGTGGGGTTTATTTGGTGGATTTGGTTTCTAGTCGGTGCTAGAGTAGGGCAGCACGACGGCTAGATATTTGGAGTTGGTTAGCCGATGCTAAGGCATAATGGCTAATTATCTAGGTTGGTTAGCCGGTGCTAAGATTGGGTAGCATGTCGGCTAAATATCGGCTCGTCTAGTCGATGCTACAGTCAAGCATCACAACGACTAGTGAGTTGGGAGATTTATGTGGAGCGGAACAATGTTACTCTACAGTCGTGAGTGACAGTAGAGCGGCTAGGGTCGCACATAGCTCAAGGACTAGTGTGCGGCGTATTGTGGAGGTCGAGGGAGTAGTGAGGCTCCGACCACTGTACGCGTTGAGGCGTGGGGTGCGAAGAGCAACACTTCGACCTGAGGAATAGGTCATGTCGGGTTTCACAACCTTCAGTTCGACGTCGGGGTCGTCAGACCATACGAGCGTCCCCATAGAAGGCATAAAGTTCCACGGCGGCTATTTAGTGGCTAAAGGATGGTATATGAATGGTTTAGAAATCAAAGGAAATTGAATTCAAAAAGGGGTTTTAAATAGATTAAAGAAATAAAATTTAAAATGGTATTTTAGAATAAAGAAAAGGGCATTTAAAGAAATTAAAGCTGAAATTTTTACATTTTGGTCCTTTTTGAAAACTTATTTTACAAATGGACCCCTAGAAAAACTTAAACCAGAAATGATCTTTTTTGGGGCGCCAGAGTGGCTGGCGCCGTCCCCCAACATGGCGGCGCCAGTCACACTGGCGCCATGCTCGTGCCACCGTGGCACTAGGGCCTACGTGGCCGTGCTGACTGGGAGGAGGGGGGGCGCTAGCCACACTGGCGCCGCTCCACACACCGCGGCGCCAGCATGGCTGGCGCACCCCTTCAGTGTGGGCTGCCCCCTTTAACCTGCGTGGGCCCCACCATCTTCTTCTCCCCACCCTCATTCGCACCCATCTCCAGCCCGAGCAGAGCAGCAGCAGCTCTCCCCCTCTCTCTCCCCCTCACCTCTCCACCTCAAATCCACTCCATTTGAACTCGTTTTTCGCGGGATTTTTTGTGAAAATCGAAGAGAAAGGTAGACTCCTCCATTCCCCCCTCTTTTTTTTCGTTTTTATTGGTTGAATTTGTAGATCGGAGGGTAACCCTAGAACCCCTTTTTTGCCCAAATTTGTGATTTTATCATTTGTTCTTGGGATTAGCTTGTTGTAGTGCTACATGTTTGCAATGTACTCATTGGTGTCACGAATTTTTGAACCATATATGTGGTATGTTAATTTTTGGATGGTTTGGTTGGATGGATGCATGAAAAATTAGGGTTGAGGCATGAAAGTAAATTTAATTTGATGGACTTGATGCTATAGCCTATAGGTTAAACTTTTAACCATTAACTATAAGAAGGGGAGACAAGTTTGGTTGCATTATAGAAATTGATTATAGTTATTAGAACTAGGTTGGGTTGTATGACGGAGTATTTGTAATATTTCGATGTGTAATGCACTAGTAAACTTGTTGATATTTGTACGTGGATTAAATATTTTTTGTGGAGTACTAGCTTTGGGACAATTTAAGTTATGCATTGGTTATAATATGTCTGTTTGGACTACGTTTAGGAAGGAAGATTTAATTTTTATTGCAAAGTTATATTTGATTTTTTGTGTAGATGGATAGACTTGTTCGTGTTTACTACGGTGGTAGAGTGGTGGAACCCTACGTTGGTGCACATGTTGAGTTTGAGGATATGTCATTGAAGACCATTTTGTTTCCCACCCACCCAACTCTAGATGAACTAAGGTCACGAGTGAAAGAAGTTCTTGGATGGACCGAGGATAATGTGGAGATTCGTTTTTATGGGAGATACGATGTTGGTCAAGGGCATAAGTATATATTAAATGTCATAGGTCAGTTGGAATGGGAGGTTTACTTTGATTTGGAAAAAGAGTCTCAGTTCAGATCTCTAGAGGTGTTTGCATCAAAGTTGGTACGTACCGTAGAAAATTTGGATCTAAACAAATCTCCTTCTTATCATTACGTTGAGAAGAATTTTGTGACATATTCTTCTCGTCATGGAGGGGGTGCAAGTAAGACTGAGTTGGTACGAGAAGACTTAGAGGGGGAAGGAGAGAAGAAGAGACCTTTATTTGGAAATGATTTAGGGGAGGCAGGACCATCAAAGATACATTGCGGTAGTGATGATATGGACGTAGCGAGGGAGATGAAAAGGGAGTTAGTACAAGAGGGGCTTGATCTAAGTGAACATTTATCGGAGAGTGTACATTGGTCATCGTACGAAGGCAACCCTGAATACCCGACGCAAGTAGCAGGCCAATATGTGAATCCAGATGATTACTTTGTTGTCGAATTGAGTGGTGGTCACGATTCTGTCTCAGTAGAAGTCAATAGAGAGGAGGTTGACGAGGAAGCAAGTGTTGAGCAATATGATGTTGAATTTGCTGAAGACTCTGATGATGACCGTCCATTCCCTCCACTAACTAACAATGACAAGTTAGCATTAGAGGAATGTCGTGCGTTTGAGAAGGTGTTTGGGAGGAAGCCAGACATTCCTGAGTTTAGGGACCTAACACATGCCCATGGTGCAATACTAGATGGCGGCATCAACCTAGATCAGTTGCCAGAACAATTCCAGGTGGATGGTCTCAGAAAGGGTTTAGAGTTCCCATCCATGGTCGTATTGAAGCTATGGCTCCAGGAGTACGCCATCGTGCACCATCGTCCATACCGTGTTGTCAATTCTGCCGCAAATAGGAGGTACACTGTTAAATATGAAAACCCACAGTGCAAATGGAAGGTCCATGCAACTAAGAGGTCTAGTGGCACATGGAGGATATCACAGGTTGGTAAGGCACATAGTTGTGCTACTGCCGAAGGTTCAGGGAGCCATCGGCAGCTGACATCTAAGTTCATAGCAAATAGGTTATGCAATGCCATAAAATTGCAACCTACACTCTCAGCTTCTGCGTTAGCTTTGTATATATTTGAGGTTTTCTAGTATAGGGTGAAGTATGACAAGGCTTGGAGGGCACGAGAGGAGGCTATGAAGCTCATTTACGGAGAATGGGGTGAAGCGTACGTCCGTTTGCCCACTTTGCTACAAGCCATTAAGCAGAGAAATCCCAGTATGGTCTACCACATCGATACTCATCCTGATAGGGTTGTCAACGTTGATGGAGTGACCAAGAAAAATTTTATGCGTGCATTCTGGTGCTTTGGTCCTTCCATTGAGGCTTTTAAGCATTGCAGGCCAGTACTAGCTATAGATGCAACCTTCCTAACTGGGAAATACGGTGGTGCCTTGATGACTGCATTATCAGCTGATGCGGAGGACCAACTTGTACCTTTAGCTTTTGCCTTGGTGGAGAAAGAGAATTCACGAGACTGGTGCTGGTTTATCAATCTTGTCCGACGGGTTGTGGTTGGGCTGCACAGGGAGGTTTGTATTATCTCAGATCGACTTGCTGGTATAATGAATGCCATGAAGACTCCTGTTCCAGGATTGCCACCGGTTCATCACCGATGGTGCATGAGGCACTTCAGTGCTAATTTCCACAAGGCCGGTGCGGACAAGCATCAGACAGAAGAGCTCCTAAGGATATGTCAGATTGACGAGAAGTGGATATTTGAGAGGGATGTTGAGACACTAAGATAGCGTATTCCCGAAGGTCCTCGTAAATGGCTTGAAGATGAGTTGTTGGATAAAGATAAGTTGTCTCGTGCATACGATAGAAATGGCCGCCGGTGGGGTTACATGGCAACCAACATGGCCGAACAGTTCAATAGCGTGCTAGTTGGTGTTCATAAGCTTCCAGTGACGGCCATAGTATCATTTACCTTCATGAAGTGCAATGATTACTTTGTGAACAGACATGATGAAGCAGTGAAGCGAGTCTAGTCAGGGGAGCGTTGGTCCGCCAAGGTTGCTAGTAAGATGATGGTGCAAAAAAGCAAGGCGAACAAACACACTTCAAGGTGTTTCGATAAGCAAAAAAGGACATATGAGGTCACAGAGAGGGGTGGTATAACGCGTGGTGGTGTTAGATTCGGTGCAAGAGCCTTCAAAGTTGAAGGTGAGGGGAACTCATGTTCTTGCCAAAGGCCATTGCTCTACCATATGCCTTGCTCACATCTCATCCACGTTTATCTGATTCATGCAATTGATGAGGAATCTCCCAACCGAATGCCGTATCAGTTCTCTTCAAGAGCCGTTGTGAACACATGGGCAAGTCGCTTTGAGCCATACCTCGACCCCACACAATGGCCACCGTACGATGGTGAAGAATTTGTTGCTGACCTGAATATGAAGATTAAAACAAGAGGGAAGAGGAGATTGAAGCGATTTAAGAACGAAATGGACTCGGGTCTTGGTGGTTCTAGAAGGAAACCGCCTTCAGGTGTTCAACTTGATGCTGCACCGGTGCAAAGTAGATGCTCGTTATGTCACCAGGAGGGTCACAAGAAACCTAAGTGTCCTAAGCGTCCAAAAAAGAAGAAGTCCAAAAAAATAGAAGTGTTAAGGAGGTAAATCTTTTGTTTTCCTACTTAAGTCAATGCATGTTTTATTCTTGTCTATTTAATGTCTATTTATTTATTTTGGATTCTCGCATTCATTTTCTTTTAAGTTATGTCATGTTGGTAACTAACGGTGAATTTATTACTTTTTCATGTAGGATGGCCGAGGAGAGACAACCGCCGACTTACCTAGCCTTGGAGGAGTACTACGAGGCCCGTCATCGCGGGGCTGCGATCGAGGCGGGGAGGGTATGAATCGGCATCGATTCACTTGTACCTAAGTATCGGTAGCGTGTGTTTGACATTATATTAACTAATTGATTTACAATTGCTAATGCAGGTACTTCAACCGCTCTGAGTTAGAGCTCATGCCCCCCAGTGTTTGACGATAGGTACATCCCGGACCTAAGGGCGGCCGGGTTGCTCGGGGTGGCCTTGGTCGTGAGCAGAGGAATGCTAGTGTTCAACGCTCCTGCGTTGACAGCACTTGTGGACAGATGGAGGCCTGAGACACGCAGCTTCCACCTCCCCAGTGGTGAGATGACCATCACTCTTCAGGATGTGGCTATGATCTTAGCCCTCCCATTACGGGGGCATGCGGTGACGGGCAGGACAGAGAATCCTGGATGGCGTGCACAAGTGGAGCAGCTGTTTGGCATTCCACTCAACATTGAGCAGGGGCAAGGGGGCAAGAAGAAGCAGAATGGAATACCCCTGTGTTAGCTGAGCCAGAACTTCTCACATCTTGACGACGATGCTGAGCCATGGCGTGTTGAGTGCTATGCCCGTGCATACATCTTGCACTTGTTGGGAGGGGTTCTGTTTCCAGATGCTGGGGGTGACATTGCTTCTGTCGCCAACCTTGGTGATCTGGGCCGTTTCAGTTGGGGCTCAACAGTGTTGGCGTGGACATATAGACAGCTCTGTGAGGTCTGTTGTCGTCATGAGTGGTTGTGTGCTATTGATTCAGATGTGGATGTGGCTAAGACTACCGGTTGGTAGGCCTAAGTGGAGGCAAAGCTTCACTCCTTGGCCCTACAATGAGCCAGACATGGAGAAGACAGTGGCCTACCTGTTTGAGAGTACTGCCACTGCATATGCTCACCGGGATGTTGTATACAAGTATTATGTCAATGAGATGGACTGCTTACAGCCTCAACATGTAAGTATTTCCAATATCACTTCTAGTTCGACATTTACTTCTATAATTGAGATACTAACCTACGACATCTCTTCAACTTTTGTAGATTGAGTGGTTACCATACCACACCAATGAGGCTTCAAGTCTGACCCTGAACTCGCTGTGCAATTGAGACTCCGACTACTTCATGTACCAGTGCCCATTGATTTGTTTCTGGGCAGTTGAGTACCACCTTCCACACCGTGTCATGCGACAGTTCGGGAAGAAACAAGATTGGCCGGTTGAGGACATCTCAACTAGAGTTGAATTACACAAGTAATATTTCTTATATCTGTTTGCTTTAATGGTCAATGTTCAATTTTGAACCATTTGACCCTTGTCAATGCTCACTTTGCTTTCATCACCTTCCACTTGTCAAGGTACGACAGGGTGAGAACAAAGAAGGTGAAGGACTGGGGGCTAGAGCATAACAGATACATTGATGAATGGAGGACAGCGGGAAGGAACGACAGGTACATCGAGACAATACACCAAAATCATCTTTTCTTAGAGTACCTTCGTTGGTTGCATAGGACATATAGACTGTTCCTACGCCCTACTTGGACGGAAGGCGATATAGAGGAAGACCGCGACTCCGATGAGGGGCGGAATCCCTATGACGTCCGGACTAGGGTTGGATATCAAATGGAGCACGCCCCACTTAGAAACAGAGTCGTAAGTTTTCTTGCATTTGTCAAAGTGATTTCCATTTGCACCTTACACCCTAACAAACATCTTCTCACACTTTCAGTCGAGAGAGCTCCTCAGGAGTGTGAATGAAATGGGGCATGCCCTCCAATCTTCGAGGGGTGGTGAGGACACGGAGAACACACTCCGCAATGTCTTAGAGGTAAAATTGATTTAGCACTTTGCATTACTTGACTTATGACTAACAAATTTCTTTTTTTTTTAAATGCAAAAAGTTCGTCAAAGGTGCCGGAAACTTGCAGCAAGATTAGGTTGCAGGTCGGTTGGATTGGACGACGTGTACCAATCGCGGAGAGTACCACCACCACTACCCCAATCCGCGCGTCCAAGTACCGCTCGACACTCCATCAGGATAGAAGAGCGTGAAGAAGTTGGTGGTTCGTCGTCGTCACGCATTCCACAAGGGAGGGGAAAGGGGAAGGCGCCGGCTCCACCTAGCGACGACGATGATGACGATGACGAGGAGGATGAGAACTACGTCGCACCAGACGCTAAGGAGATAGACATGTCATAGCTTCTCGATGCGCCTTAGAGGACGCAACCCATCCAATACAATTAGCGTTCCACTCGGGCAGCGAAGAAGAGGTAAAATGAGCTTACCATTCTCAAATGTTATTTGATTTCCCTCATTTTGTTTTTTAAATGTTTTAAACATTGGATTTTCAAATGTAGGTACACTCCGGGCTCACAAGCTATTCGGCGCCAACGGAAGAAGTGATTTGTATGAAGTTAATCTATTTGTTGGTAGTATGACATATGTGGTGCACTATGTGATAGAAAATGTGATGGACTATGTGAGGACTATGTGATGGACTTTTGGCATTGTTTCATGTGTGGAATATGTGAGGACTATGTGATGGACTTTTGGCATTGTTTCATGTGTGGAATATGTGATGGACTATGTGAGGGCTATGTGATGGACTTTTGGCATTGTAATTTGTGCAATTGGAACTTGTTTTAGTCTGTATGAAACTGTGAATTGTGATTTGAATTGCGAACTGTAAATTGGTACATTTGTGCAATATAGATTTTCGATTTGCAGGGAGGCAGAGGGTGGCGCCAGCCACCCTGGCGCTGTGGCTGGGGAGGGCGGCGCCAGCCAGTGGCGCGAGGCAGAAGGGTTTCGGGGGGAGGAGGGCGGCGCCAGCCGCGGCCCGGAGGCAGAAGGTCTCGGGGGGGAGGGGTGCGGCGCCAGGATGGCTGGTGCCGCGGTGTGGGGGGCGGCGCCAGCCGTTGCCCGGAGGCAGAAGAGACTTGGTGAAAATGGGAGTGGGAGGAGAAAGTTGGTGGGGCCCACAGAGGAGGGGTGCGCCAGACATGCTGGCGCCGTCGTATGCGGGGGGCGCCAGTGTGACTGGCGCCCCGCTCTACCGAGTCAGCAACGCCACATAGGCCCTGGTGCCACGGTGGCACGGGGAAGACGCCAGTTTGGCTGGCGCCGCCATGTTGGGGGACGGCGCCAGCCACTCTGGTGCCCCAAAAAGGACCATTTCCGGTTTAAGTTCTTAAGGGGTCTATTTGTAAAATAAGTTTTCAAAAAGGACCAAAATGTAAAAATTTCAGAAATTAAAGAGTAATTTAATTTTAAAAAGGTTTTTAAATAAAAATAAATTTAAAATTAAAGGGATAAAGTAAATCAAATAAATTTCAAATAATTTTAAAGGTTAATTAAAATAATTTAAAATTAGAAAGTAAACAAATAAATAAGGAAAAAGTTTTTAAATAAAATTTTAAAAATAGAAAATTTGGTATCAAAATAAAGGGTTTGAAATTAGATGAATTTAGATCAAAAGGTTCACTGGAATTGGATTTGTGGTTTGAGAGATGTGGATTGCTAAAGATTGAAATGGAAATAAAAGGAAAAAGGTTTACTTTATAGAAGTAGGGCCCACTGTCAGTTCCTTCTTCTCTTTCTTTTTTCTTCTTCCTTCTTCCTGCTTCCTTCTCCTTTTCTGTTTCTTCTTCCCGAATAACAACAGAGAGAGAGAGAGGGAGACAGGGCGTCGGTGCTCCGGTGGTTGAACGGCCTCGATGGCGGCGTCTAAGCGTGTTCCCGAGCATCGCGCACCCGGGGAGGGTGGAGGAAGGCAGAGGTAGAGAGTAGGATGGCCGGAACGGCGGCGACAAGAGCTTAGCTCCGGCCGGCTATGGTGGTGGCTTGTGGCAGTGGCTAAAGGAGAGGGGAAATAGGAAAAAAATGGAATCACCGGAGTGAGGCAAAGCCTATGGTGAAAGGGAATTGGAAGAGGAGCTACGGAGGAGGAGATCGGCCGGTGGCAGGCGACGGCCGGTCATGGCAGGAGAGAGAGAGAGGAAGAGCTCAAGGCTCTGATGTGGGGGAAAAAGAGGGGACCTCGTCGTCCTTTTATAGGCTGGGGAGGTCGGTGGATGGAGAGAAGTCGACGACGGCACAGCTCGGCGTCGGCTCGGAATGATGAGGGGCGGCGACGTGTGTCCTCGCCGGATTGGGCGTCGTCAGTGGTTTGGTGGTCGGTGGCGGCTCATGGCAACGCGTGGCGCGGCGTCGTGCGGCGGTGGCGAAAATGGTGGGCGGCGGCGGCAAAAGCGGCGGGCGACAGCGGCTGAGCAGTGGCGGCCGCAGCGGTGGCTGTCGGGGTGCCACGAGGGCCCCTGGTTTGCTGCGGCGGTGGCGGGATGGCTACGGCAGTGGCGTGGCGGCAGCGGGCGGCGCGATATGGCGGTGGCATCGGAACTTGGCGAGGCGGCGGCGCTCCCACGGAAGGGGAGAGGAGGCGGCCTGGCTTGGGCCGGCTCGGCTGGGCTTCGGCTCAGTTGGGCTGGCAGCTCAAGAAGGAGGGAGTAGAAGGAAGGAAGGAATGGGCCAAATGAATGGGAGTTCGGCCCAAATTGAATAGGAAGCTTTGATAATGGAATAAGTTCATCTAAGGTCCCTTAACTTGTCAACGAATCCTATTTTCGTCATTCGACCGCAAAACCAGATACAACGGGTCCCTCAACTATCCAAACCGGTGCAGATTAGGTCCCTCGGCGGTTTTGAAGGCAGTTTTGGCTGACGTGGCACCTACGTGGCTAGTTTGACTTGGTCTTGATCTGACGTGGCATTGACGTGGCGCTTACGTGGCAATTCGATCCGGAAAAATAATAAAGCTCGTGGGACCCACATGTCAGTTTCACATAGAAATTAATAAAAAAAATGGTGGGGCCCACGTGGGCCCCACATGTCATCCTCACCCCTTTTCTTCCTCCTCTCTCCCAATCTCCCCTCTCTTTCCTCACTGACCGGTGGAGCGGGGCGATGGACGGGGCGGAGCGGGGCGGCCGGCGGGAGCGGGCCGGCGGAGCGGAGCAGGTTCGCGGGCAGAGCGGCGGCGGCCGCATGTCACCCTCACTCCCCTCTTCTTCCACCTCTCAACCTTTTTGTCGGTGGGGAGCCGGCGCGGTGACTGGGCATCGGCGGCGCGCGGGAACACAAGGCAACAGCGGCGTGGAGGAGGGTGGTGCCATTGGCGCGGCAAGGGAGGTGCTGGCTACGATGGGGGCGGTGGGAGAGGAGGAGAGCGTCGGCAGCGCGGGAAAGGGCGACGGGCGGCGCGGCAAGGGAGGAGTTGAGCGGCGGCGGGCGGCGGGAGAGCGAGAGAGGGCGACGGGCGGCAAGGGAGGAGCTGAGCGGCGGCGCGCGGCGGAAGAGAAGCTGCGCGGCGGTGGTGACCGCCGCCGAGGAGGGCGTCGCGACGGGCAGCAGAGAGATGGGCGGCTGCCAGTTGCCGTTAGGGAGAAGGTGCAGCTCCACGCTTCTCGCTCCGACCGCCGCCGCTCCGCCTGCCCCGCTCCGCTCCGCCCGCGGCCCGCCGCCGCCCTACTTTGCTCCGGCCGCCCCGCTCCGCCGGCCCGCTCCGGCCGCTGCCGCTCCGCCTGCCCCGCTCCGCTCCGCCCGCGGCCCGCCGCCGCCCTGCTCTACTCCGGCCGCCCCACTCCGCCGGCCCGCTCCGGCCACCCCGTCCTTCGCCCGCTCTAGTCGCCGCCGCCCTGCTCTACCGGTCAGTGAGGAAAGAGAGGGGAGATTGGGAGAGAGGAGGAAGAAAAGGGGTGAGGATGACATGTGGGGCCCACGTGGGACCCACCATTTTTATTAATTTCTATGTGAAACTGACATGTGGGTCCCATGAGCTTTATTATTTTTCCGGATCGAATTGCCACGTAAGCACCACGTCAATGCCACGTCAGATTAAGACCAAATCAAACTAGCCACGTAGATGCCACGTCAGCCAAAACCGCCTTCAAAACCACCGAGGGACCTAATCTGCACCGGTTTTGATAGTTGAGGGACCCGTTGTATCTGGTTTTGTGGTTGAAGGACGAAAATCGGATTCGTTGACGAGTTAAGGGACCTTAGATGAGCTTATTCCTTTGATAATTTGTGTGGAGGGTTTTGAATGGAATTCAAAGGAGATGAAAATCTAAGGGACGAATATTTGTGGAATTTTTGAATTTGACTAGAATTCAAAGGGGAAAAGTTCTAAAGGAAGATATTTGTGAACCTTTTGAACTTTGCACAAGGAATATAAATATAATTTAAGGAATTGAAAACTAAGGGAATTTTGAATGGAGGGTTTTAAATAGATTCAAAGGAGATGGAAACTAAAGGGAATAAAAATATTTGTGGACTTTTGAATTTTGAAAAATAATAGAATTTTTAAAGTAATAAAGAGGTTTGAAATATTTTTAAAACAAAACTAAAGATATTTATTTTTTAAATATAAATTTGAGAAGGATAAAAATAAAGATGCTCCAATTTTATAGAATTCAATAATAATTAAATGTAAAATTTGTCACGAAAGATTTTCAATTTTAAAAACTAAAATAGTCAAATAGGAAGGGAAAGAAATACAAATGATTTAATGTCTAACTTTGGATAAATTTTTGGGATGGTGGCAAAATAGATAGAAGGGAAGCAAATAGGACTTTAGCCCCAATATATGTGGTATAGATTTTTGGTGAAATATTTGTGGGCTAAAGGAAATTGGATTTTGTAAGAAGGGGGATTAAATATAAGTTTCTTAGCACAAGAGCAATCACTCAAAAATTTGTGATAATATTATTCTTGTGCTACATATGTGATTAAGCCATAGGAATCAAATTGGCGGCTCGATCCAACTAGGAACTTAACCAATGAATATTTTGGATCGATTAAGAGGAGGTAAGGGTTTTCGGGGATAGGTTTAGATAGGGGTTGATCCAAAATAAATTTCAGCAGAAAGGGAGTTATACTGGTTTAGCTCTAAAGATAAAAGTGGTTAATGGGATATAACAGAGAGTCGGGTCAATCGGGGAAATATTGGCCCAAGCTAAATAGTAGACTTTGGAATCTTGAATTGATAATTTAGATGAACAAGATTTCAAAGGGGAAATATTTGTGGGAGTATAGAACTGGATTCGGAAGTATATGTGGATGGGAATTTTTATAGGAACGGAATTGGTGGTAGATTGATAAACTCTAAAGGATGGGTATGTTGACTCAAAGGGGGATTGAAAAGGATATTTTATGGACTCTGGGGATATTTAGGTGGAGATCCAAAGGAAAGGTATAGTATCAACATTTCATGTACTCTAGAGATATTCGGGTAGAGTTCAAAGGGAGAGTATTAACTCTGAGAAAATTGGAAATTATCATTTTATGTACTCTAGGGAGGTTAGAGAATGACATTTCATGTATTCTGGAGATGGTTGAGTGGAGATCAAAAGGAAAGTATTGGTTCTGGGGAAAATAAGAATTGGTATTTCATGTGTTTGGGTAGAGATCAAAGGGGGAGTATTTGGTGGAAGATAAAACTGGATTTGGTGGTAGTGTGGTAAGCTCTAAATGAAAAGGTATTAACCCTAGAGAGATTGATATTTCATGTGCTCTAGAGATGGTTGAGTGGAAATTGAAAGGGTATTTGTTGGAGATGTTCGGGAATGGATTCAAAGGAATTATAATTTAGAGCCAAAGTTAGAGATTAAAGAAAATAAATGGAAAGGTTTTTAAAAATTTGAAATAAATAAAATAGAGAATAAAATAAGGATTTTATAAAATTTAAAAGAGAGCTTTTAACTTCGCAAATAAAATTTAGATCTAAAGTAAAAGAGATTAAGAGAAAGCAAGATTATTCCAATGGAAGAATCAAGAAGAGTGCAACTAAAATATTTCGCAAAAAAATTTCCCGAAATTTTGAGTCCGTTACACTCCCGCTCTGCACCACCGTGCTGGCGCTGTCAGTCGGCTGCCCGACTCCCTAATCATGTTTCCGACGCCGGCGACCATCATCTGCAACCATCGACAGCCCAGGCTCGGCGCCTTGGCCAGCGGCCACCATTCTGCCCCCGCTGCTCGGCGCGGCGGCGGCGACGCGCCGGCGTTGTCTCCCCTCGACAGCTTTGCCCCTTGCTATCCCTTCGTGACGTTCGAGACGATGAGACTGACGAGGCTAGACGGCTTTGGCTGGCCAAGTTTGGACAGCGAGGGAGGCAGGTTAGCTAGCCGGATGGCTTGGCCATTCAAATAGCAAGTCTATTGGAGAACATTTTTTTTTCCAAAATTACCAAATTTTGGCTTGGAGAGAGTGGGATAGCTAGGCTCTTGGAGATACTCTTATATATCATTCTAACTCTCTTCTAGCAAAAGGGCGCCCTAGATGCAAAGGAGGAGGTGCCTACCCACTCACTCACCTTCTAGGCCCCCCGATGTCATACATTATTCCACGCTAGGTTTTGCTATTTGACCCGCGACGATAGATTTTTAGGCTTCTGTTTTTTTAAATTTTCGTCCATAGAATATTGCATCAAGATTTGCGTTTGTATAAATCCAACTTACAGTTACACTCGATTATAGTGCACTTACACTCAATTACAATTACATAGCACTACTTGTATTCAGTTACATTGCATCGAAATTAGTTTTTTCAGCAGTTAATTTCTCTATTCAAGTTTTACGATTTTTGACATGTTTATTTTTTTTTTGTTATTTCGTCTAAATCGGACTATATCCATTGATTGAAAATTCTACGAGACTTAAAAGATTATAAATACATCGAAAGATGAATAGCTAGTTCCGTCCCTTCCACGTTCTCATCAAAATCCGTATCCCGACTTGCAAGGCGCCTTCTCCCTCAGCCGCTTTTCTTTCATGCATGGAGCAAGAGAGACAGCGCCGCCACCTCCCCGCGCCGCGCGCCTCCCTTCCGCCGTCGCGTCGCGCGCCTCCCTCCGCCGCCGACCGCCGTCGTGAAACCCTAGCCTCATCCCCTCACGCCCTCACCCCCTACATGGTGGAGGGGGATAATAAGACTGCAGGTTCAGTTCTACTACAGTATTTTCTTGGATTATGGATTCTCAGTTTTTTTTTTCTTTTAATTCCTAGCCGCGTATCGCGTTCGTAATGTTGCGGTTATATATATATATATATATATATATATATATATATATATATATATATATATATATATATATATATATATATATATATATATTAGGGCATTAGGCGCGCGGCGGAGGAGCAAGTCTTCGGCGAAGGGCGATCGAAGCAGGCGGCGGAACAAGGTACGCCTCCACTTCAAACCCTAGAAAATTCTCCCACTACCCCTTGCTCGATCGACATCGCTCGCCCGATATCGATCTCTGTGTGTGTGTGTGTGTGTTCCTGCCCTTTTCTGCATGCGTCAATCGCATCCAATCCAAGGCGATGTTTATAAATCACAAAGACATAAATTAACCTGTGTACTGTATACAGAGACCGGGGTATGGTGTGTTTGATTCCAGTATAGCCTTTTTCTTTTTCATTGATGTGGCTCTAGCCAGCGTTCTTGCTATATGTTCTGAAATTATGCATCGCATCTTCCCTTTTATATTAAATAGTAAAGGAACTTGATTAGGAAGAACCAACTAGTTAGCAGTGAACTATTAAATGATGTGTTATTCTGTTGTGCATTGTTAATTTGCTTGCCTGTAATTGTAAAAATAGAATTTCCTGGTTCGTAGAGTCATCAAAATTTAGCTATGCATATGGAGCAGTATAGAGGGCAATTATTAGAGATATCTTTCATTTTTTTTATATTATAGTCTACTCCCTCCGTTTCACAATGTAAGTTATTCTAGCATTTCCCATATTCATATTGATGCTAATGAATCTAGACATATATATTTATCTAGATTTATTAGCATCAATATGAATGTGGAAATTAATAGAATGACTTATATTGTGAAACGGATAAAGTAGTAATTATGTGCTCTCTTCAACAGATTCATTCATCCCTATCCTTGGACGATCTGGAATCTGGATGTTCCACTAGTGGCACCTTCCCACGTCCTCGTTGTCACACGCCTTCATCAGCTGCTCGTGCCGAACTGTTCGATTCAACATAACTGCCAGCTGGCGAACCTAGGTTTTGCACTATTCGTTTATGATCTGGTCTCAGTTATAAGTTCTTAGATTGAGGTTGCAATTCTTCTTCTGGCGTGCTAATATATCGGTTGATTATTGCTCCCGTGCTTTTGATCTCTTTGTGGGTAACTTCATCTATACTTATTCGGTGCCCTGGATTGTCTTCTTCAAAGAAAAAAATGCAACTGGGGATGAAAAGCACAAATTTGATGACTTACAGGAATGCCATATCCAGGGATGGTCTACTTAATTGATATAAAGCAAGGCAAAGTAAACGAATGAACAAATGTATTTGTTTTATCTTTTGTCTTTGTGTTAGAACTTAACTAGGTTCCTTGGAATTGTACCTCTGTTGACTATTGATTGGCGTAGTGACTTCCATATCTCTCAGACAGTGTCTTGTTATGACGGCAATCGAAGTTTTTTTTTTTTTCTGTTTCGTCACCTTGCACCTTCAATTTCATCAATGTTTTGACGTTTTTGGATATTTGTTGTAGCTTCAGTGTTAGTCAAGTTCATAGGTTCTTTTTGTTTAAGGTTAAGTGGTTACCTGTACTTCACTTTTGTAGCCTAGTTACCTTTGGACTTCTCCATAATGATGTTCTGCTTTTCATATATACACATGCAGTCGTGTGTAGTCAGTTTTATCTGTAACTATCTCCAAAAGAGTCCTTCTAAACATATCAAGGAATAAGTTTCACCAATTTGCCGAGTTGCTTTTGCGACCATAATGCCTACTAATGGTGACTCACTATTACAATTTTATTCTCTGTGGTCCAGGGTTGGAAAGATGACAGATAATCTAACAGGTGATTGCTCAACAAGCTCAAAGAAAAGGAAGAAAGCTTGCAAAAGTTGAGGAGAGACAGGTGAGTAATAGGTTTGATTTTCTTAACATACTTACACATCTTCGTCATAACAATCACAATAATATTGTGCAATGCTTCCTCATCTAGGAAAGTTGCATGTGGATAACATTTTTGAAGAGGAGTTTGGCAGCTTAAAGAATTCTGGTGAAGGAGCATGGAGTGAACTGAGTAAAGTGGCTGTGTCAAACTTATCTGAAAGTGTTGTCTCGCTGGTTTCATTCAATGGTGATTATGCACGTTGGCTTTTAAAGTTTGTATCGAGTCATCACTCTTAATGATGGAAATCATGATTTTGTGCAGGGGGTATGATGTATTCTGCATGCACAGGCATAGTTATCAAAAGTGATTTACATGGCATAAGTTACCTGACTTCAGCTAGCCTGATTAGATCTTTGGATGATGAAAGCAAAATCATGCCATATGTTTGTATAGCTCCTATTGTACATTTTTGTTTGCATAGCTCTTTCACATTCATGCATAAGGTCTCTCACCCTGGATGGCTAGCTAGTCCCCGGGGGTGTTCTGGTCGCGTGCCACCTTTATAGGGGGAGTGTTCTGGGAGGGTCCTTCGGATCCCTCCGTTGTATATATTTCTTTCTTAATGACATGAAGCACAGACCTGTTTTTTCGAGAAAATAAGCATTCAATGCATATATCTTGGAAAGACATTTTGGTCCAATTTGACCGATCTGCTGGTCACTGGTTATTGTTTGTGGTGCCTGGTAAAAGATATTGAGGCCAAAAGATAAAATGTATGATTGTATGCCTAATTTGAATAGTGGATTCAGAGGGAAGTGAAACATAGGCACATAGTGCTCAACTGCTATGACAGAGGCTATATATCCATGGCTGCGTGCTTGCGGGGGTGTTAGGGATCCTCACCACTTTATTTTTTTCTTGAAGTGTTACTCCAATATGCAGTTTTCCAAAAAGTAAATCTCAGGTTGCATAAGTGGGGAGACTAACCCACAACCTACACTGCTAACTGTATCTGTGTTATGAAACTTTGAATGACATCACTGACCATATCAGCTACAAAAAGAATATAAAATGCTAATTGTCCTTATCAATTCCACCTTTTCTTTGGTAACTACTCTTGATGAATTTACTATGTACTGCAGGGGTGAGATTATACCACTTGATAGCACAATTGGAAGGAGCACAAATGAGATACAAGAATCTCCTGCAACTCCCAATGAGCAGAAGATGAAGTCAGAAGATGAAGTCATCTTCTTCTAGTAATTCAGAAGGTAAATCGGGCTAGGTCACTTCTAATGTTAATTATCATGCAAAAGTTGTCATCATGTTTTAATGTTAATTATTGATCATTACTAACACATGGTCATTAATCGCTTTACCTTGTTTCTCTAGATTACGATCCTGAGAATGATCCATTTTTTCTGGAGGAGACCCCTTTCTTCCCGGTTGCTGATGGTGATGGTGAGTCATTGCTTTTAATTTTGCTGTCATTGTTAACACATGATGATTAATCGCTTCAGTTTTTTCACCAGGATTTGGGAAATTTTTAATTAAGGAACTAACGTCTCAAGGTTATCCTTTGCCAGCTATCATTGATGGTGAGTTTGTTGCTGACTACTCTCTTCCATTGCACATTTTGACAGTTGTATTTCAGCACTCTCATATGTGGTACTACTTTTCTTTAAACAGGAGGCATGCATTTGGTTAATACTTTTGAAAATGAATTTGTTGATGATATCTGGAGTAAACTCACCAAAAAAGTTGCTTCAAACGTGTCTCGTGTTGTTGTCTCTCTTGCTTCATTCAAAGGTAATCGCATTGTTATAATCTCATTGCATTTTCATTTCTTTTTTATAGATCATCACTATTCACTAACTATGATTCATTATGATCTTGTAGGAGAAGAACGGATTTTTGCTTGCACAGGAATATTTATAGGCTGCAGTGAATCCAACACAAGGATCCTGACTTCAGCAAGTTTGGTTAGGATTTCTGATGATGAAAACAGGATTAATGATAACTTGAAGGTTGGTATTGTATTGTCCTCCTTGAGCTTATTCATTTGAGATACCGGTAAATCCTCATATTACTTCTGCAGATTGTTGTACACCTTCCAAACAAACAACAAACTGTAGGGACATTGCAACATTATCATCTGCATTACAATGTTGCTATTGTCAGCATCAAAGGTTTCCGTTGTCTTCGTACGGAAGAATTTCATGATCCAGGGCAAATTAAGTGTAAGAAGGTATTATCTGTGGGACGTGTCTTCAAGTCAGGCAAATTAATGGCCACAGGTGGGATATTGACGGACAAACCAAGCAAACTTGACTGCAAAGAACTTATGGTCTCCACTTGTAGAATCACTAAGGTACAGTGAATCTCCAAATTGAAGTCTTGCTTTTCCTCGCAAAAGAAAGGCTTTAATTTTCTTATATTGGAAATAATTTGTTGCCTTACAATATGAACAAGAGCAATTTAATATAACACTACCAAACATTGCCATGTCTGCTTACCAAACCTAGCCAAAGGGCCCGTCTAATAAATTGATGGCCATACCTTAGGCAAGATTTGGGAAATAAATGAGTGCATGACATATGTTTCCTAGGATTAAAAGAACGGAAATGAAACAACTGTTTTACGAAGTGTGGAAAGATTGGCAAAGTGTGAAACGCTCCTGCTTCTGCGGAACTACGTGTGTAATCCTTTGTTTTTGTGCTAGGCTGGGATTGGAGGGCCCCTGATTGATTTTGATGGGAATTTCGTTGGTATGGTAGGAAGGAGACTCCGTATTTACCAAGGGATACAATTCTGAAATTATTGAGCTATTTTGATGGAGAAGGGTATGTCTTCTATGTTTATATGTATACCTGTGTTTTCAACTTTTCTATGTCTTGTTATTTAGTTTCCTTCAAATTTTCAACTTTTCTGTGTCTTGTTGTAGGGATGTCTCTGCTGAGATCATGGACAGAAACAACAGATGCCCTGTGCCCAAGATACGTTGGCATTATCCTCACTTCTGCAAGCCACGCAAGTCAGAGAAGTGTGGTTAATATGAAAAGTACTAGACGAGACCCCTGCGTGTTGCAGCGGGAAATCTTGTGTATAATATTAAAATTTGTAAATTGATTATGGTAAACATATTAGTAAAATATTGAAACTGATTAACAAAGGAACTTGATTGCTATCATACAAAAGACTGACCAATCGAACGAAAGAGTCATGCTCCCTAAGACATTTTGAATGGGCCTAGCCATCAGATTTTGATCTAACAGACAGGGAGTCTTATCGGAGAGGGAGTAGGTAACCGAGATATCTTCTGATGAGAATAAGCAAATCCCTATTTTTTTTGTTGAAGAAAAGAAAAGCGTGTCCACGTGGACTGGACTCTGAAATTTTCCTCCTCCCTTCTGGAGTCTTCCTCATCAGAAATCAGAAGAGGAGAGGGTGGGCAACTCGCAGATCGCCTTCTCGTCGCGCTCGCGCCGCAGGGGTCGCCTGAGGTATGCAGCTTCACCTCCCCCAACTTTCTAGGGTTCTAATCGCCTCTGCTCGCTCGGATTATGCGTGGTGGGTATGGCTCCGATTCCGCCGGAGTAGCTGGATCTGTGTGCCCCGTGCTAATTTAGGTTTGGCTTTCGATTCGGCCGCGCTTCGGTTTGTTCTCGCGCGTGATTGCTTCGTTCGGCCATAGGGCTCATCTCAGGCTCGACATGTGGACGGCCACAAACATAAAAAATCCTTGTTAAATTTACGGTTCATGTGGTAGGGGGGCTTTTCAGGATCGGAGGTTTAGGTGATTTGGAGTAGCAAAACGATTTTGCTGTGTTAGAGAATTCGAGAATCTGTGCCGTCAGATGCTAATTAGCTGGTTTTGAACAAATGTTAAGACATCCTGATATTATTTGCTGCGTTTAATGTTCAAACTTTTTGCACGGGTGTTGCTGAGCTATAAAGGATATGAGGATATAGTACCAAGTTCTATCGTTTTGTTCTGATACATACAATTTGCTGTAGTTTATGGCACCATCATACTGAGATATATATACCTGTGCACCTTTCGGCTTCTGTGCAGAACACATAGACAATGGTGAAGGCTGTTGCTGTGCTTGCTAGCAGTGAGGGTGTCAAGGGCACCATCTTTTTCTCCCAAGAGGGAGATGGTAATTCACCTAAACACGCAGCGACAACTTGTATTCTGTCCTTCCCGTGTTCTTTGGGCGTAATTTGTTGCCTTCCGTATTTAGGTCCGACCTCTGTGACGGGAAGTGTCTCTGGGCTCAAGCCAGGGCTCCATGGATTCCATGTGCACGCGCTCGGTGACACCACTAATGGCTGCATGTCAACTGGTACATATGCACTTCATTCCCCTTTTGTTTATCAGGAGAAATGGATGGATTGTGGTGTGCTTACTGGGGAGTTTGTTCTATGCTGTAGGACCACACTTCAATCCTACTGGGAAGGAACATGGGGCACCACAAGATGAGAACCGCCATGCCGGTGATCTTGGAAATATAACAGCTGGAGCAGATGGTACTTTTGTTTGTTCTCCTTCTGTGTTGCTTACATTCTGTTATTTTGGGGATTACATAGTTTTGCATTGATGGGAATTTTGATAGCTGTTCTCGAATTGTTTAATGCACTGCAGCAATCATGCATAACCCCACTGATAGTTTTTACTTATTGCCTCTCCAGGTGTTGCTAATGTCAATGTCTCTGACAGCCAGGTAGGAAATAATCTTGCTCTCTCAATGAACATATGTGCTGACCTTTTTCTTATCATTTCCTCTTAAGACAGTTAATTTGACATCGGTAACATTCTTTGAACGGCAGATCCCCCTTACTGGAGCACACTCCATCATTGGCCGAGCTGTTGTTGTCCATGCTGATCCTGATGATCTTGGCAAGGGTAATGCTTTATAAACACTCAGATCTGTATTATTTATGTAGGAATGATTATTTGTCAGATGTCTTCTTTTATCATTGTTTTGGATAGAGACATGAAGCCGATGTTTGTGTAATGATGCCTTTCTGTTTTATATCAGGTGGACATGAGCTTAGCAAGACCACTGGAAATGCTGGGGGCCGAGTTGCTTGCGGTGAGTGACTTGGTTTTACTCATGTCCTTTTGGCAAATCTGTTTAATTCGTTTTCGTCCGCGGATTGTTTGTTTCTTCTCTTAGAACTCCCATCAAATCCGTCTGTTCTTATGATGCTTGCTCTTCTCTGGTTCAGGAATCATCGGACTCCAGGGTTAGACG
This sequence comes from Oryza sativa Japonica Group, assembly GCF_034140825.1. Taxonomy (NCBI): domain Eukaryota; kingdom Viridiplantae; phylum Streptophyta; class Magnoliopsida; order Poales; family Poaceae; genus Oryza; species Oryza sativa. The sequence continues at coordinate 28,303,590 of NC_089041.1, read as the reverse complement.
TCTCAACTTTCCAACATACAGAAGCTGTTCATGTTCGCTCGTATGGATGTTGAAATAAAAATAAGCACCTGATGTATGACCAGTGTGCAGTTTGCCCCAGTTTATATATATGTGCTATACTCCTGTCCGAACATTACAGTCATTTGACTTGAGTGCATGCGTTTTAAGTATCATTGGTGGACTTGAGTACATGTCCATAACCCATCATCTGGGATGCTGCGTTTGAGACCGTTCATTTTTCAGCAAGGGGATTGCTCTGTCAGGTAACCTAAATTGACAAATTCAACCTAGGCCTGGACTTATTTGGCGCTGCACAGGTGCATTCTATCTATATGAACCAAACTCTGATCGATGAGTCAGCAACTTAGGATTTTCTGCTTGAAGAGCCAACAATGAATTTGGAACAAATCCGATTTCAACCAACAACGAATTTCAGAAAGATAAACACAATCAACAACAATGCCTGGCCAAACGAAAGGGAAATGCGGATAGCAACAGCGATCTCATCGTTTTCAGGGAACGACACATTTTGAATGTTCTTGCAGCAACATTCGACACCACGGGGAAATAGGAGTGGTGGAAACGTGAAAACTACCATTGAATTGAAAAATAAACATTGAAGATTTGTCCACGTCATTACGGGTAAAAATTTTACTTACAAATTTACTAATGAATAAAAATTTTATTTGAGAGAAATTCAGTAAAAAATTTTACTCGTGTTAGCGTGGACGAATATCAGATATTTATTTTTCGATCCAACAATAGTTTCTAAGTTTCTATTACATACATGGTTTGCGTATATTTTACCCACAACACGCAACACCATGACATACTTGTCGATGCACGGATAAGACTGAGATAAGCACATGACGGGCTATGCTTTGCCTGATAAATTCAAGCACCTCAAGTAGAGCTCGGTGGATTTCGGAGGAGGTCTTTGCCCACCGTGAAGCCGCCGTCGACGACGAGGTTGTGGCCGGTGACGAACTTGGCCTCGTCGGACGCCAAGAACACGGCCGCCCTCGCCACGTCTTCCACCTCCAGCGATGTCCCTTCCAGCTCCTGCATCTCCCTCGTCACCATCCTCCTCACCTCCTCCGCGGTGGCCGCCGGGAACGTCTCGGCGATGATGCCTAGCGCCATCGGCGTCGGGATGGCGTGCGGCGAGATGGCGTTCACCCGCACGCCGTCGCGCGCCAGCTGCCTCGCCACCGCGCGCACCATGCCGACGATGGCCGCCTTCGACATGGAGTACACCGGCGACGCCACGCCGCCGAGCACCGCCGCCGAGCTGGCCGTGCAGAGGATGCAGCCGGCGCGGCGCGGCGCCATGACGCGCGCCGCGTGCTTGACGCACGCCAACATCGACCGGGCGTTGACGGCCATGACGCGGTCGTACTCGTCGAGGTCGAGCGCCGCGAGCGAGGCCGGAGCCGGTGCTCCTATGACGCCGGCGTTGCTGTAGACGACGTCGAGGCGGCCGTGGCGCGCCACGGCGAGGTCGACGGCCGCGGCGACATCCTTCTCGACGGTGACGTCGCAGTGCGTGTACGACGCGGCGTCGGCGCCGAGCTCGGCGGCCACGGCGCGGCCGAGGTCGTCCTGGATATCGGCAATGATAACCTTGGCGCCGTTCCTGACGAACTCCTTCGCCGTGGCCTCGCCGATGCCGCTCGCCGCGCCGGTGATCACGGCCACTTTGCCATCCAACTTTCTGGAGCTTGACGACGAGGAGAAGAGGCGATCGGCCAAGCCGTTGGAGAACACCTGAGCAGCTATGCTCTTCCCCCTGCAACTTGTTTACGTGAAAAATGATTGAAATCATCAAAATTTCACGGTTTGCACGAACGTTTTTTACTGGAGAAGATGCGAACCTGAGAAGTTTGTTGGCTGCTGCGTTGAGCATCATGAACGGACTCCTGATTACCGATGCTTCACTTCCAGGAGTTGAGAGATCTCAGCAGACAGTAGTCTGTACTATAGATGGCCATATGGCCCGCGGGCCGACGGCCTGGCCCAAGCATGGCACGGTCTGACAGGTGTCAGGCCCGTGCTGGCCCGGCCCGATAGTTGGGTCGTGCGCATGAACTTCAGGGAGGCTAAAGTAGACTTATTTCAACCATATGTATGGCACGGTCCCAATACGAATGAGGAAAAATATACTTATTTCAGTTATATATAAGACACGGCCCAAAGAGGAGGGACATATACATGTCACAGCCCAAAGAGGACGGAGACGAAATAGACTTGTATCAAAGAAAGCACGATGGGCTGTCGTGCTTTTGGGTCAGCACAACCCGACTCTTATTGGGCCATGCCTAGGCCGTAGGTGGAGCACGTGGGCTGGCGTTGCTCGACCCGGCCGTTGAGCAGGCCGTGCCAGGCTGCGCGGCCCATTTGGCCATCTCTAGTCTGTACAATGGGTGCGGCTAAATAGTTAAAAGATAAAAAAAGTAATACTATTAGTATGCTAAAGGACAATAATTAGTGAGTTTAATGTCTGGAAGAATTTTCCAATGTGTTAGAGAATTTGGATTATAATAATAGCACTCCACTATTATAGTGAGGTGAAGGTGCATATCCAAGGCCTATATCGATATACAGTGTGTGACTAGAGGTGTTTTGTGGTGTCAAGGACAGGTGATACCTCTAAGGTATCATCCCATCTGAACGAGATACCGTCATGTAGCATTCCCCTAAACATTTGTAAATTCCACATCGTATTCCATTGAAGTTATTATGGTGGCACCAATGATTTGTTATCTTGGCTACGCACGTTGTCTAACATTATGTGATTTTGTCAAACTTCCGTGTGTTTTTAAATCGCCATTTCCATTGATACCAAATTATCAATGTTTTAGGCTCTATGTGCCTATGAGGAAAAGAGAAGCACCCATCCAAATGATTTGCGTTGGCACAAATTTTAATCTATCTATTGATAAAAATAAAGTAACTGGGTGTACGAGGATGTCCATATCCAACTACTATGTCTAGCCAAGTGTGGTGAGTCTAACATGCATGTCCACTCCAGGAATCCCCAACGGCTAGTTTTTTTTTCTGTTGGATAGAAGTCCAATACAATTGGGCTTAGTTGGATGATTTGACTAAGATAAGGGTCTATCTGACCAACGTTTAAAGGCCGGTCGAACTACCAGATGACCCCAAGAGTCCCCAATGACCTTTTGTACCGCCGGACTAAAGTACGGTGTGCTTAGTTGGGCGGTTTGACTGACAAACATGTCATGAAAAGTGTAATAGCCTCAAATAATTAGTTATTTGATGTAGGCTATATAAGACCATGAATTCAAGCGGTTTGGCTATTGCTCCTTATCCTAGTGCCCTAGTGGAGGCATTACTTAAGAGGCAACCTTTATGAGTCTATTGTGCATCCTTGAAATTGAGCGAGCCATCTGCCCCTTCTCATCTCCTCCAGTGCATAAGTACCCTTAGACGTGTGAACCATATTGATGATATGGAAAGTGGTTATTCCCTTATTGATGTACACATCATTGTAATATGATACACAATATTATATTGTTGTACTTTGTGTGAACTATATCTGATGTACGACATGAATTGAGTTAGAGCTCAATTGCACAGATCATAGAAGACACTATTTTTTTCTAACATGGAAATTTAAAAGTTATTAAAGATAATACAATCAAACCGTAGCGTTTAGCACGGGCATATTACTAGTCTCCTCCAGTGCATAAGTTGCAACCAATGTGCTTAGTAGAAAATAGAGAGATTGTTTAGTCATTGTGCATGAGATTGAGCCATGGTACTTTGTGAGAGAGTCTTGGTTTACTACTCTTGGTTGCCGACACCTAGACGGTTTGGTACCAGTTGTGACCTGGTGATCTCTGCAAGGGAGTAATGGAGAAGGTCCGGTGGTTTAATGTTCACCATCTTGAGAATGGAGGAAGAACGGCCACTAATGATTAAGGCTTGGGTAGATTACCTCGGTATTGGCCTCACTTGCCCATCTCTTGAGTCTCGACGAGAGATTTGGAGTCTTGACGGTTCGAGTGGTGAAGCATCATTTGTTGATTTGATGTACTCGACGTATCCATTTTATCCATCCTTTGGATGCTGAATACTACTCTGTCCAAAAAAAAAGGCAAACTCTAACTACATATCTGGACATAGGATTGAACTTTTTTTTTAGACGGAGGGGATATGCATGTAAGTCATCAACCAGACCTCCATTCAATTCCAAGGCAGGTCGGCAACTCAAGATATATGCATGCTTACTTTGAATTTGCTGTTCAACTAGCCACCAGAAACCACGGGCGAATTTCGGAGAGATAAACACAATCACAATAATACAGTGATTCGATATTTGAAATACTTATGCAAACGGAATAGTCCATTGAGTTTACTGAGAAAGAACGACAGATTTGAAATGACGAGACAACAACCTCCAAATTTGGCCAGACTTGACACCAACTCAAGCAGAGCCCGGAGGATCCCGGACGAGCACCTTGCCTGCCGTGAACCCGCCGTCGACGACGAGGTTGTGGCCGGTGATGAACTTGGCCTCGTCGGACGCCAAGAAGACGGCCGCCCTCGCCACGTCTTCCACCTCCAGCGACGCCCCTTCCAGCTCCTGCATCTCCCTCGTCACCATCCTCCTCACCTCCTCCGCGGTCGCCGCCGGGAACGTCTCGGAGAAGAGACCTATCGCCATCGGCGTCGGGACTGCGTGCGGCGAGATGGCGTTCACCCGCACGCCGTCGCGCGCCAGCTGCCTCGCCACCGTCCGCACCATGCCGACGACGGCCGCCTTCGACATGGAGTACGCCGGCGCCGCCATGCCGCCGAGCACCGCCGCCGTGCTGGCCGTGCAGAGGATGCAACCGGCGCGGCGGGGCGCCATGACGCGCGCCGCGTGCTTGACGCACGCCAACATGGACCTGGCGTTGACGGCCATGACGCGGTCGTACTCGTCGAGGTCGAGCGCCGCGAGCGTGGCCGGAGGCGCGCCACCCGCGATGGCGGCGTTGCTGTACACGACGTCGAGGCGGCCGTGTCGCGCCACGGCGAGGTCGACGGCCGAGGCGACATCCTTCTCGACGGTGACGTCGCAGTGCGTGTACGACGCGGCGTCGGCGCCGAGCTCGCCGGCCACGGCGCGGCCGAGATCATCCTTGATATCGGCAATGATAACCTTGGCGCCATTCCTGACGAACTCCTTCGCCGTGGCCTCGCCGATGCCGCTCGCTGCGCCGGTTATCACGGCCACTTTGCCATCCAACTTTCTGGATCTTGACGACGAGGAGAAGAATACGTGAGCAGCTATGCTCTTCCCCCTGCAAAAAGTGTACGTGAAACATGCTTAAAATCATCAAAATTTCACGGTTTCCACGAACGTTTCTTACTGGAGAAGATGCTGCGATTTTTACTGGAGAAGATGCGAACCTGACAAGTTTTTTGGCTGCTGCGTTAAGCATCATGATAATTTCTGCTTCGCTTCCAGGAGTCGAGAGATCTCAGCAGACAGCAGTCTGTAGATAGGGTGTGGTTAAATAGTAAGAAGATTAGAAAAAAAAGCATAAAAACAAATAGAGTACTATTAGTGTGCTAAAGGTCAATAATTAGTGGGTTTAATGTCTGGAAGAAATTTCCAATTTATAATAGGGTTTGAATTATAATACGACTCCACTATTATAGTGAGAGGGGAGAGCCAAGGTCCATGTCGATGTACAGTGTGTTATTTAGGTGAAGTTAGATGGTGTTGTTTTCTAATGAAGATGAAGATAAAGTTACGACACATAAAATAAGAAAGCCATTAACGTTTGATTAATACTCCCTTCATCTACTTTTGATAGTTATATTTTCAAATCTGAAAAATTTATTTTTGATAGGCATATTTCAATCCAACAACCTATCATCTTAATGACTTTCTCGGATTTAATGCATGACTCTTCATTCTTCCACACAAGATTGGTTGCATGGGCATCGAGAAATGTAAATATTAATGAATCGCTTGTTTACGAGGAATGACCAGTAGCATGTTTAAATGGATGATAAGTAGAATTACTTATCCTTGGTCTGTGTGTCAAGATGAAATATGACTATCAAAAGTTGATGGAGGGAGTATCCCTTAAGTTTTAATTATTATAAAAGTAAAAAGCTAAACTTATTTGATATTTTATGTAAATTCTAGATAGAAAGCTTTTATATGAAACACACCGTTTAGCAGTGTTAATGAAACAGAGGTCAAATCTGTATCTAAATTAGAAACGAATACCATGTGTTTTGTGGTGTCAAGAACAGCAGTAAACATTTGTAAATTCCATTATGGATTGATGCTTGTACGGCATATTTGTGAAGTGACCCCATATTCCCATGGAGTAATTATGGTGACACCAATGGTTTGTCCTCCTGGCTACGCACGACTTTGACACTTTTGTCCAACTTCTCTGTGTTATTAAATCACCATTTCCATTGGTACCAGATTATCAGTGTTTTAGGCTCTACATGCCAATGATGAAAAGTGAAGCACCCGTTCAAGCGATTTGCATTGGCGTCAAATTTTAATCTATCTATTGAAAAAACAAACCAGCTGAATGTACGAGGATCTTGTGGTTAGTTTTCTCGAGTCCTAAGAAAAAGAGAAGTGCATATATCCTCGCACATTCAACTGGAGTGTTCTTTAGAGTTTGGGCCCTATATCCTCGAGAAAATTTGTAGATTATTGGACGGATTGTTCATGGGTTCGATAGCCCTTTTAATAAGCTTTGCATATAATCCAAAAACATCCAAATCCAACACTCAAGTCATTTTAAGTAGTTGTTTCATAGATTGTCAGTCATGCTGAAATAAGGGTTTAGACTTAAAAGAGGTCGATGTGACCACCAAAAGACTTCCTCAGCGGCTAGTTTTTTTTTATTATTATTGTAGGACATAAATGCGGTGTGCTTAGTTGGATGGTTTGACTGGTAAACACGTCGTGAAAAGTGCTTTAGACTCAAATAGTTACTCCCTTCGTACAACGAATCTAGACGGAGTGTTATCCAGATTTGTTGTACTAGAAGGGGTCACATCCCCTCTTAGATCCTGTTTGATTCAGCTTAGGTTTATTATAATCTGGATTACTAGGAGTAAGCTAAAATAAACAAGTAGATTATTATGCTAGATTATTATACTCTATAAACCAGATTAGTATAATCCAATAATGTAACGCCCCGACATTCATTAGCCATTAACACAGCTAAATCACACCGGGGTGTTATGCATTACCTGTGATATAGTACCAGTCCCAGGATACACTAGCTGGTACACACAGAATAAATGTGGAATCAAAGTAAACTATTTTATTACATCACTGGGTAGTAGTCCTTATATAAGTTGCTATCATGGACAGGCCCATAGATGAGCAACACAACAGCACATAAAAACATAAAAACGACGGCGCAGAAGCGAACAGCACGGAGAACTAAGCGACTACGCACTAGGCAAAGAACCTAGGCAACTAACTTATTCCACAGGCGAGGCTTGGGGCTAGGCACGAAACATCTAGAAGTCTTCATACTTGGCTTGCTCCTGGAGATACTCCTCGGCGGTCGGGTCGACGTCTTCGTCTTCAAACTCTATATATTATTTATAAGGGGCAAGGGTGAGTACTTGACGTACTCAGCAAGCCGGGGAAAAGAATGGCGTGTTGGTTTAACAAGGAGGCTACTGTTTTATTTGCGAAGGCTGCCATTTTGGCAAAATGATTTATTTCACAAAACTCCTAGTGAATGAGTCAAGTTTTAGTTGTCGGGAGGAGGCTCACGCCTCAACCCATTCCACAAGTTGCTTTGCAACAACTTGTCACGGTTAACGAACAACAAATATTTTGTTTCCTCTTGGTTCCTTCTCACTTTCCACAACAACACTAATCCACACAAAACACCTGGTTATCCCAGCACAACATCGCCATCATCATGGCCCTAACAACACCTCAGTGTCGGACGACACCCCAGGTCACACAGACCCGTTCCTAACCACCCAGGTTAGCCGTCTGCCACACAGGCGGACTCTGGTAACGCTCCCTTTTCAGTAACCACTTTTCCACAAACCTTTGTCAAACAAATCTACGCTATGAGAAACACCTTACACTCGCTCTTGACCGTGGGCACGGCTGTTCGAACAGTTCATTAATCTCTGCAGAGGTTGCACGCTTTACCCACACGACACGAAACTTACACCGGTACTGGCCGGTACCGGAAGTTCGTGATAAGGCCTTTCCAAAGCTAACCCATGAAAATCGCATGCCACCTAGTTGGGCTCAGATCCATAGCCGAGTATCAGGCAATAACAGCCGTCATCCACTCAGGAAATACCGAGGACGCCTCCTACTCCTACTGGTATCACGCCACAATAGAGGCAAAAAGACACCCATGATGGGCAATAAATGTGTAACACTTCGTCTCCTCATCCTCGGCATTCCACAACCATTGGCACACCAACTCCCATGTGATAACAATTTACTTAGCCAGAGGCATCCCATAATACCCGTGTGGTCGCACTATAACGTGTTCGGATGGATTTCCCAAAGGAATCGGTCCTTAACGATAATACGTAGCCAAACCACAAAGGCATGACTCCGCATCATCACCACTTTCACAACACATTTTATTTCACAACTCCTCGGTACAACGTACCGGATTTTTAAACATGTATTTGGAATAACCTAAGTTTCCCACACGGCAACAACGTAAGCATGGCTAAGCGAAACTACCTCGGTAATCGTGTAACGATACCGGCGCAAACATTTGTAGAGCTATCAAAGGTATGGAAACATCAACCTATGTAATATAAGTGCGACTACTAGGTTGGTCCGTCGGACGTATAAACAATCCGACGCCTAACATGTTAATCGTGTGAACTAAGCAATGCACTTTTCAAACAACATATCTTTGCAAATATAGGGGCAATGTGATCAAAGAGGCTTGCCTTGCACAGGGTTGGGGTCTTCTCCTTCGAAAGCGGCGTCCGGGGCTTCTTCGAACTCGGGCTCTTAACGTGAAAACAAAGCTAAAAAAAACAAAAGGCAATAAAACAAGCTCAAACCAGAGAAACAATAGTGCCACTGTGTAGATCTCAATTTTAGAAAAATTTAGGAACTTGAATGGGGTCAATCGGAGTTACGGTTGATTTTCTATGAATTTTCAAAGGTAAAGGGATTTTTCTGGAATTTCATTTATTGGACGGCAAGGGAATATTCCGCTAGAGTAACAGCAAAGAGAGGGGGCCCACCTGTCAGCGGCCAATGGAGGAAAGAAGGCGCGGGCCCGGCTTGTCAGTGGCTTGAGAGAGGAAAGGGAGGTGGGGCCGGCTTGGCAGCAGCTCAGGAGGTCTTCTTCCTCCTCCTGTCGCTTGCTTGCACGGCTCGGCCCTGGGATGGCGACGCACCGCGGCGATGGGGCGCGGCGAGGCGACCAGCGGCCGAGGGAGGTGGCGGCGGACTCCGGTGGGGCTCCGGCGGCGACGGCGGCGCCGGGAGGCGAGGCTCGGCTTCGTCTTCCTGCTCTCGCTTTGCTCGGCTTGAGGCGGCAAGGTGCCGCGGCAGCGGGGCGCGGCTCCGCGGCCGGCGGCCAGGAGAGGCGGTGGCGACCTCGGGCGGTGCTCCAGCGAGGCACCGCCGGTGACGGCGGCGCTAGAAGGCGCGGCATAACGGCTATAGGTGGCGGTACAGAGAGCAAAACGAGGGAGAGAAAGAGGAGAGAGAGATGGGAATGGTGTGGGGAATTTGGGAGAGCTCGGGCTCCTTTTATAGGCGAGCAACGCAGTGGCGAGCTGGCGGTCTAGACGCGGGGAATCGGAAGGTAGGCGGCTAGCTGCTCGGCCGGATTCCTGGGAGGAGGGGTCGGCGATGCGACGACATGGCGTCATGCACCGGTGGCGACTCGACAGCGAAACGACACGAAGGGACGTGCAGAGAGCGGGAACGGCGGCGGAACATGGGTGACGCGCGGCCGACAGCGGCTACGGCCGGGATTTGGGGCGGTAGGGCTAGAGAGGGTTGACGCGAGCGACGGTGGCGACTTGACGCGAGAGAGAGGGAGAGACGCGGCTCGGCGGCTTCCCGGGAGGAGACGGCGACAAGACGACGAGGCGACGGCGAAGGGACGCGCGTCCGCGAGAGCTCGGGATGGGACGGCGCTGCGTCAGCGGTGGTGGCGACGCGACATGGCGATGGAACGGGGATGACGAGGGGTGGCGTCGACGCGACGGGCGACGGGACGGCGAGGTGATGCCCGCGACATCGGATGGACGGCGACGGGACAGGGGATGACGCATGCGGCGGCGTGGCTCCGTGTCTCCTGGAGAGAAACCGGAGCGCGGTCGGGCTTGGCACGACGCGGCTTTGGCGCGGCGCGGGCGTCGGTTTGGTGCGGGGGAGGTGCGGCGCGGATGTTGGCACGACGCGCAGCGCACGGGAGAGTGGCTCGGTGCAATGCGGCTCGGTCACGATGGAGAAACAGTGCAGCGACTCGGTGAGACATTTCGTCGAACACTTGGCGTGCGTGAGCTGGCTGGCCTGAGGAAGGAGATAAACAGTAGTGGGCCGAGTTGGGCCGGCCTGCTCCGGGAGCTGAAGAGAGGAGGGATGGAGGGGAGTTGGGCCTGGGAGAGAGAAGAGAGAAGGAGGCCCAATTCGAACAGTGAGCTTTCACAATTTTCCGGAGATTTGTAGAGTTTGAATTTTGGGGAGAATTTTGGGAGGGATTTGAATTTGAGTTTAACCTAGGGTTTCATGGGATCTTAAAGGCAATTCTAAGAGAGGATTTGAGATCTATTTGGCACAAAAACAATTAAGAACCAAATTAACTCCAAATTTTTAAATGACAAGATTTTAAATAAATGAAAATAAAAATACAGGTGCTACAAATAATCTCCTCTAGAGGAGCTTTTTCCAAATTATTGAGTGGCTAAAGATCCACTACTCCTCTAATAATCCAGAGAAACAAACAACTTGCAGCTTATTCTATTTCAGCTTATTATAATCCAGCTTAGAGTAATTTGATTTAATAATCTACACTACTACAAAAAGGTAAATAGGTGTCGCCACTATAGGTGCTGGCACACCAAAAACCGGCACCAATAATGCCTTCCCCGCCCATGCACCCACCTCCACACGCCACATATTAAAAAACCGGCACCTTTATGTCCAAATAGGTGCCGGTTTTTAAATAAAACCGGCACCTAAAACATGTGTCAGAGAAAGGTGCCAGTTCTAGACCCAAAACTGGCACCTTTAATCTTCTGCCTCCCACACTGCTGTTGGTGGGCCCCGCACATAGGTGCCGGTTTTAAGACAAAGGTGCCGGTTTTTTAAAAACCGACACCTATAATAAATTAAAGGTGTCGGTTTTGGGTAAAAAAACCGACACCTTTACAGATCGAGCCGAGCCGGCTGAGCCGACCGGCGGGCCCCACAACCATCGGATAAGGTCATCTCACTCAGCCTCTCCTCTCTCATATCGCTCTCTTCTCTCTCTCTCTCCCTCCCTCCCTCCTCTCTCGCCTCGCTCTCTTCTCTCTCTCTCTCCCTCCTCTCTCGCGCGCTGCCGCGGAGGCGGAGGCAGCGACTTGACAGCTGGAGGGGAGCCCTCCCCTCTGCCAGATCCGGCGGGAGGGGAGACGGCGGCGGCAGGAGGGGGAGGCGGCGGCGGGAGGTAGCGGCAGCAGCGGGCGGCGCCGGGAGGAGAGGCGACAGCGGCGGGCGGCACCCTCCCCTCCGCCAGATCTGGCGGAAGGGGAGGTGGTGTCGCCGCATTGGCGGCCCCACGGCGGAAGAGTCGGCGGGGGCGGTCCGATGGCCCGGTGGCGGCGCCCTCCCCTTCGCCAGATCTGGCGGGAGGGGAGGTGGCGGCGGCGGGAGGTGGCGACGGTGGCTTCATCGGCAGCGGTGGTGGCGGCGCCTCGTCCTCTCCATCCGGCTCCTCATCCTTCTCCTCTCCAATTTATTCTTGATGAATGTGTGTTCTTGATGAATGTGTTCTTGATGAATGTGATGTTGATGTGTTTGATTGATGAATTTGAGGAAATTTTGGGATTTGGCTGTAGATGGGATCGGCTTGACGGCTCAATGCATCGAGCCTCGAGCCGATTTTTTTTTGGCTCATGGGCACCTCAAAGGTGCCGGTTTCAAAACCGGCAAACAGTGCCGGTTTCAAAACCGGCAAACAGTGCCGGTTGGGTTAACCGTGCCGGTTGGACACCGAAGGGGGGTTCCCAACCGGCATCGTTTAGAGATTCTGTAGTAGTGCTAGATTACAATAATTTTAAGCTGAAACAAACAGGGCCTTAGATTGTCTTCTTTTGAGACGAAGGGAGTAGTTATTTGGTGTAAACTACTACCTCCGTTTCAGGTTATAATACTTTCTAGCAGTGCTCACATTTATATAGATGTTAATGAATCTAAGCACACATATATGTCTAAATTCATTAACATATATATGAATATGGACAATGTTAAAAAGTCTGGTAATATAAACGGAGGAAGTAGTATTTAAGACCATCTGTTCGAGTGGTTTGGCTATTGCTCCTTAACTATTGCTATTGCCACAAGCCACTGGTGAATTTCGGAGAGATAAACACAATCACAATAATATAGTGATTGGATATTTGAATAGCACACGCAAACGGAATAATCCATTGAGTTTGCTGAGAAAGAACGAAGGATTTGAAATGCCGAGACAGCAACCTCCAAATTTGGACAGACTTGTCGATGTACGGATAAGACTGAGATAAGCACTGGACGAGCTAAGCTTTGCGTGACAATCCCGTCACCAATTCAAGCTGAGCCAGGAGGATCCCGGACGAGCACCTTGCCTACAGTGAAGCCGCCGTCGACGACGAGGTTGTGGCCGGTGATGAACTTGGCCTCGTCGGACGCCAAGAAGACGGCCGCCCTCGCCACGTCTTCCACCTCCAGCGACGCCCCTTCCAGCTCCTGCATCTCCCTCGTCACCATCCTCCTCACCTCCTCCGCGGTGGCCGCCGGGAACGTCTCGGCGATGATGCCCAGCGCCATAGCCGTCGGGATGGCGTGCGGCGAGATGGTGTTCACCCGCACGCCGTCGCGCGCCAGCTGCCTCGCCACCGTCTGTTGGAAATCAAAGCTATTCACTCACTCAATCTCACAAGAACACAAGCACACACACAAAAGGACTCAGAACACAGAGAGTTTGCAAGTGCGTAGCACTTCTTTTTGTTTTTTTCTCACACTGAAACTGATTACATTGATCTCTATTTAAAGATGCACATGACCTGCTTAAGCCTAAAGAAATGCAAGAATCCTAGATAACAAACTCACCCACGTCTAACAGAATATCTCCTGGTCAATCTCCGATGCATGCGCCCATGCAAACTTCGACCGCTTCCTGCTCCTGAGTTGATCCCTTCGCCACATTTGCATGCATGGCTAACTAATTAGCTAGATGTACTCTCACCTCCTGGCAACACGATCAGCCACTACTGATCACTGCCAATCTCTCTACTCACTAAGCCATGCAGCACAACCACTAAGCTAGCACTCACGGCATGCAACACACATACATGTGACTTCTACTCAGCTACTACCATACAAATAAACATGCTGAAAACAAAACAACAAGATTATACTTCTAATACCGTCTGCACCATGCCGACGACGGCCGCCTTCGACATGGAGTACGCGAGGGGCCCGATGTTGCCGAGCACCGCCGTGGAGCTCGCCGTGCAGAGGATGCAGCCGGCGCGGCGCGGCGCCATGACGCGCGCCGCGTGCTTGAGGCACGCCACCATGGACCTGGCGTTGACGGCCATGACGCGGTCGTAGTCGTCGAGGTCGAGCGCCGCGAGCGTGGCCGGAGGTGCGCCGCCGGCGATGCCGGCGTTGCTGTACACGACGTCGAGACGACCGTGGCGCGCCACGGCGAGGTCGACGGCCGCGGCGACATCCGCCTCCACCGTGACGTCGCAGTGCGTGTACGACGCGGCGTCGGCGCCGAGCTCGCCGGCCACCGCGCGGCCGAGGTCGTCCTGGATATCGGCAAGGATGACCTTGGCGCCGTTCCTGACGAACTCCTTCGCCGTGGCCTCGCCGATGCCGCTCGCCGCGCCGGTGATCACGGCCACTTTCCCATCCAACTTTCTGGAGCTTGACGCCGACGAGGAGAAGGAGCGATCGGCCAGGCCGGAAGAGAACATCGGACGAACACCTCTGCTCCTCCCCCTGTAACGCGTGTACGTATGAAAATAAAAAGATCAAAATCATCATAATTTCTCTAGAGAATATGAAGAAGACGATGGCAACCTGAGAAGAAGTTGCCCAGCTGCGTTGATCATCCTCAACGAGTGCCACCGGCGTCGTGCTCTCGTGTTCACTGGTTCTTCGATTCCAAGCTCGAGTCCAAAGGTCACAGTAGAGAGGGGCTAGTTAAATAGTTTGAAAAAACTGGGGGAAAATGGTACTCTCTCCATCCCATAATATAAGGGATTTTGAGTTTTTTCTTACACTGTTTGACCACTCGTCTTACATAAAAAATTTTGAAATTATTATTTATTTTTTTGACTTACTTTATTATCCAAAATACTTTAAGCACAACTTTTCATTTTTTATATTTGCACAAATTTTTTGAATAAGACGAGTGGTCAAAAAATGCAAACAAAAACTCAAAATCCTTTATATTACGGGTTCTTAAAAAAAACCCACTCCTAAATTTGAACATGGACACAAGGTTTTTTTTTTTTACGGAGAGAGCATATATGAAGGGCCAAATGAAGGACAATAATTAGTGGGTTTTGTGTTGCGTAAATTTTTGAAGTACAGGAGGGTTGGTCTTATCGTTTTAGATAAGGATACGGTCTTAAAAAAATAACTTTAACCAATATTTTTAATTATAATATGTATAGAAACGTCAACAAATATATGAATTTATTGAAATATTTTTTAAGATTAATTTATACATTTGACATATTTCTAAGACAAAAAGATATTAGAGATTAGTCAAATATTTTTAAGTTTAGCATCAAGTTTATCTAAAACGACAAATATTATCAATCTAGAAGTACCATTGGAGCATGCACAATGCGATGAAGTGGTCTTAGAAAGATCAGCTTGGACATTAGGCTCCACATTGGACATGCACGGGCCCTTACGAGAGCGCTTGTGGCCCTACCTGCGATGAGAGCACTCGGCGCCTTTCATGTGCGTTGGTGGAGCCACATTTTAAACATGAGGGGACCAACTGTTGGACAATAATGTCCAGAAAAATAAAAACCACAATAGTAGTCCAAGGTTCTCAGAACTTCCTTTTGGATATCATATTGCCCTTCGCAGAAGATGACAAAACATCTCAAAATGCTTCACAAATTATAACTTACTAGTAATGTGCCCGTGCGTTTCAACGAGAAATACAATTCGTTTATAATATGTCACTTGCATGTATAGTTGTCGGAGAACGATTTCATCTACCTTTGAGGAAGAATCGATGGACCCCTTTAGTACCCAAAGACCAAAGTTGTCATTTTAAAAGCTGAAGAGTGTGGATCGAGGATAGAACTCTCTGTCATGAAGTACAACCGGGGATTAAAGCGATAGGCATAACTGATCAAACTTGCATTTGAAGACTGCATCGACGATAGAACTCTTCGTCATATTCATTGATATAGCCATGCTCATTGATAGTATCAGATTATCAGTGTTCTGTTCTAGGCTCTGCGTCTGATGAGAAGAAAAGCATCCGAAATGATTTGTATTTATGCCAAGTTTTAATGTTACGGATGTGTTTAGTTGGATCCAAAGTTTGGATTTTGGTTGAAATTGGAGATGATGTGACTGAAAAGTTGTGAGTGTATGACAGGTTGATGTGATGAAAAAGGACTGAAGTTTGGATCCAAACTTTGGATCTAAACACAGCCGTAGTACCTGTTGAAATAGCAAGAAGTACACATCCAACCACTCTGGATGGAACAGACCAACAACCCTAGTAAAATGACTTAAACGAAGACATATGGACTGTTTGGATACCCACCTTAATTTACCACAGTTTTTATACCAAAGGTGTGGCAAGATGCAAATTGTGTGGCTCAAAATTTGATGGCCACACTTGTGGCAAACTTTGGCTAAGAAAAGGGTCTATGACTAGTGGGACCAAAAGAGTAGAAAGTGTGGCATGCCAAAGTTATAGAAACAAACCAAACACTAGCCACATTTGGTCAAACTAACATACCACAAGTGTGGCAAAATGTGGTACTAACCAAACAGGCCTATAGAGAAAATGCAGGATTGTGATAAGAATGTGTAAAAAACAGAGAATTGTAAAACATAGAAAAGACATATAAATGGCAGTTTGATTGGACTGCAGAAAAAATACAGGAATAAGATGGAGAGAGACTCAAAGGATAATTTTTCAAGAGATTAAAGCGTGCGCTCTTGCTAAGTTTTCTTCAAAATTTCTATAGGATTATCCATTACATAGGATTTTCAAAGGATACTATAGAATACATTCCTTTGTTTTGAAAACCTTAATGAAAAATTTTCCTATAGAATTAAAATCTTCCAAAATCTTAATCTCAAAAAAAAAATCTTCCAAAATCAAAGGACCCTTAACTCGGCATGTACAATATGGAGATTCCAACACGAGTAATTTATGGCTCGCATGATACAACCGTTTTTAACACTAAGATTAGAATTAAAACATCATATATTAATGATCGGAGCAACTACAATCGTCGCGTTAATTGTTAAACAATTTACTAATTCCAATCCAAATTATAGGACTTCCGTAAGAATAAGAACCACGGACATACACATGCCGAGGTATCAAGGTTACATTTGAAACAAATTATTGACCAAATTGTTACCTGATATATAATTCTATTTTAGCATTTCAATTCGAAACGAGCACCTCCAAGATGTCAAGCAAAGCTCGGTGGATTCCGGAGGAGGTCCTTGCCGACCGTGAAGCCGCCATCGACGACGAGGTTGTGGCCGGTGACGAACTTGGCCTCGTCGGACGCCAAGAAGACGGCCGCCCTCGCCACGTCCTCCACCTCCAGCGACGCCCCTTCCAGCTCCTGCATGTCCCTCGTCACCATCCTCCTCACCTCCTCCGCGGTGGCCGCCGGGAACGTCTCGGAGATGACGCGCGTCACCAGCGCCGTCGGGATGATGTGCGGCGAGATGGCGTTCACGCGCACGCCGTCGCGCGCCAGCTGCCTTGCCACCGTCCGCACCATTCCGACGACGGCCGCCTTCGAGATGCAGTACGCCGGCGCCGCCAGGTCGCCGATCAGCGCCGTGGAGCTCGCCGTGCAGAGGATGCAGCCGGCGCGGCGCGGGGACATGACGCGCGCCGCGTGCTTGAGGCAGGCCACCATGGACCGGGCGTTGACGGCCATGACGCGGTCGTAGTCGTCGAGGTCGAGCGCCGAGAGCGTGGGCGGGGCCGCGGCGCCGGCGATGCCGGCGTTGCTGTAGACGACGTCGAGGCGGCCGTGGCGCGCCACGGCGAGGTCGACGGCCGCGGCGACGTCCGCCTCGACGGTGACGTCGCAGTGCGTGTACGACGCGGCGTCCGCGCCGAGCTCGGCGGCCATGGCGCGGCCAAGGTCGTCCTGGATATCGGCGAGGATGACCTTGGCGCCATTCCTGACGAACTCCTTCGCCGTGGCCTCGCCGATGCCGCCCACCGCGCCGGTGATCACGGCCACTTTCCCTTCCAACCTTTTGGAGCTTGACGCCGACGAGGAGAAGAGGCGATCGGCCAAGCCGGAAGAGAACATCGGACGAACACCTCTGCTCCTCCCCCTGCAACACGTGTACGTATATAAAAGAATTTAAATCCGAACAAAATTTAAATTTAAATTCATCACAATTTCACAGTTTGCACGAGCGTTTTCTACCGGAGAAGATGCGAACCTGAGAATTTTGTTGGCTGCTACGCTCATCATCGTGAAATTTGGTTCGCTTCCAGGTTCCTCGGAGTATACAGACTGTAGTATGTAGAGAGGGATTGGTTGAGTAGTTTATAAATAAAAAATCTGAAAAAAGAATGGAAAATGTACGGATTACTATTATTGTGCTAGAGGACAATAATTAAATTATTGACTTTAATCTATGAAATAGTTATTAAAACGTGCGGTTGGGGGTTATAATAAAGGTACTATTCTATTAGAGCAGGTACAATACGGTGGTAGATGCTGACGATAGGAGTATCATGTCAGCGTCGATGATTAATCGGAGGTGAAAAATGTAGTGAGAGAGATATGGTTCAAAATGAATTCAACAAAATACTCTTCACCTTCGTGGATCAGCTACTGAAGCGGAAGTGCTAGCCTGCCTTGAAGGTCTCAGGAATGCAGCTCAGTGGATCCATATGCCAATCATTCTGGAGTTAGACAATGCTGAGGTTGCCAAGCTCTACAGAACGAAATCTCATTGAGATCAAACTGGCTGGCAATAATCTTGGAGATAAAAGGTCATGCGGTGTCTCCAGCAGATGCAAGTGCATAAGATAAAGAGAAAAGCGAATAGGGTGACTCACGATCTTGCTCGAATGGCAACGAGTACTAGGTCTAGTGCTGAGTGGAGGCGGTGTGCTCGAGTACAAATTCTAGACTTGTTAAACTAAGAATGTAACCCTTTATTCAGTCACTAATAAAGCTCTCTCTTTAGTGTAAAAAAAAATCAAAATACTCCCAGATCTACCTCGGACATATACGAAACAATCTAAACTTTGGCATCATCAAAGAGACACGGCATGTGCCATCTCACGTGGAAAAAGAGAAAAAAAAAACACACCACACCCCAATAATTTTGTAATAAGAGTCCAACAAGATGGCATCGCGCTGCTGTTGCTTTGTGTGTGTCATCTGTCCTAAAATATAAGATGTTTTAAACTTAAATACAAATATTAGAAATTAATAAAATTACATGGAAAGATATTGTGATTCCTTTAGAAGATTAGGTATATAGAAATTTAAATGGTGAAAGGCTGCGATTAGTTGAAAGAGAATGTAGGCGAATGGTCTACTCAGGACGATTCTAACCCTCTATTTTAGCTAGTTTTCATAGCAATTAATATATCACGTAAAAAAAATATATGCAAGCCAACTCTACATATAGCAACTACGAATAAAAACGATGAGAAATGTGGATGAAAGGAAAGAGAAGAGATGTAATTGAATAATAATTTATTTTAAAGAAAGCACCTATTAGGTACATATTTCTATATATGATTTTTATGACATGTCGAGTATAAAAACTAATTGATAGTTTCTGGATTAAGATTATCCTTATTTCCCTATTACCAAATCTAAACAACAAACTGGTAATCAATACATAAACTCTGAATTATTAATCAAATAAAACAAAGTCCACATGGAAATTAAATTTTCTGATTTTCTAAACTCAAGCACGCGCCACGTTGAGCCGCTTCCCGACGGTGAACCCGCCGTCGACGACGAGGTTATGCCCGGTGACGTACTTGGCCTCGTCGGAGGCGAGGTACACCGCCGCCCTCGCGATGTCCTCCGCCTCCAGCGTCGCGCCCTCTAGCTCGTTCATGTCCTCCTCGATGAGCCGCCTCACCCGCTCGGCGTCCGCCCACGCCAGCATGTCGCCGAACCCGCGCATCGCCAGTGGCGTCGCGATGCCGAGCGGCGAGATCGCGTTCAGCCGCACGCCGTGGCGTGCCAGCTCGCCGGCGGCGGACCGCACCACACCTATGACCGCCGCCTTGGAGACGTTGTACGCGTGGGGCATCTCGCCGCCCATCATGCCCGCCACGCTGGCCGTGCAGAGGATGGAGCCGGTGCGTCGTGGTGCCATCACGCGCGCGGCGTGCTTGATGCCGGCGAGCACCGCCCGGGCGTTCACCGCCATGACGCGGTCGAAGTCGGCGAGGTCGAGGGAGGCAAGGTGCCCCACAGAGGAGCTTGTGATCCCGGCGTTGTTGTACAGGATGTCAAGGTGGCCGTGGCGCGCCACGGCAAGGTCCACGGTCGCCGCGATCTGCGCCTCGTCGGTGACGTCGCAGCGGGTGTAGGCCGAGCCCGGGCCGAGCTCGGCAGCGACGGTGTGGCCGAGATCGTCTTGTACGTCGGCGATGATGACCTTGGCGCCATTGCGGATGAACTCCTTGGCCGTCGCCTCGCCGATGCCGCTTGCGCCACCGGTGATCACGGCCACCTTTCCAGCCAACCTACACCGAGGTAATCCGTGTATTAATTGCAAGCTCACATAAGCTGAGAGGAAAGAATTGTTTGATGTGGCATTTGAGTTATTTCAAAGCATTCCTAGGATAAATCTTGGATTCTTGGAGCAAATCCATTGGTGAGATAGTCAGAGGCAGAGTAGTACTACTACTCCATCCGTTTCATATTACCAGATGTTTGACTTTTGTTTTATTTTTTAAAAAATACTAACATTTGTAATATAAAATAAACCTATTATCAAAATATATATTCAATTTTAAATTTAATGAATTTAATTTGGTGTTGTAGAATGTAGATGTTGCTAAGTTGTTTTGTAAATTTGATCAAATATAAAGAGGTTTAATTAAAGGAAAGTCAAATGACATATAATATAAAATGGAGGGAGTACTTTATATACTAGATCCTCCCATCAATGAAAAATATTTGACATATAATATAATTCAGTCAAACTTTTCTAATTCTCTACGAGAAAGATATTGTCGTAAGAGTGAAGCCGTTAATTATTTGAGTTAAGCCATTAATTATTTATGATTGAAACGAGTACTAATTGATAATCTCAATGGCGTATTTGAAACATAATATTTTTTAAATAAAAATAGTTTGTTTCCTTTGAATTTTCATAAGAAATAAACCCCATTTGAAAGGCCTAAAAACATAGGGAACATTGTTATGGATGTGCATATATGGAGTAGACGTGTAAACCTTTCGGGTCTTGACACAGAGGAGAAACTGTTGACGAATCCAGTCAACATCGTCAACCCTGCTCTGTTCTTGCCCCTGCCACAAAGCACAAATACCACGTCATCCATAAAAATCTCGTCTTCATTCCTTCCTCCACCCCAAAAACGCCGTTGACTTTTTTTTAAAATGTTTGACCGTTCATCTTATTCAAAAATTTAAGTAATTATTAATTCTTTTCCTATTATTTGATTTATTGTTAAATATACTTTTATGTATACATATAGTTTTACATATTTCACAAAAGTTTTTGAATAAGACGAATGGTTAAACATGTTTTAAAAAGTCAACGGCGTCAAACATCTAGGGAAGGAGGGAGTATTTTTTCTTAATGATCCTTACCGCCTGCCACTGACTTATATACCATCACCATCCCAAAATAGTCGAATTATTGTAAAACAAATGGAGTACGTAGACTTTTCTACACTACAAAGGCACTTAAAAAATAGTATTGCGATATTTGGTGAGCGATACATCTCATGATTAATCGCAATATATGTTAACTCGACATGATAAAGGAAGAGCTATAGGCGTTATTTGGAGAGCTTAAAATTTTAAGAATCCGCTAGTTGATAGCCAGCTTATGAAAATATGGCCGGAAAGCTGAGTTTTTAAGTTTCTGTTTTTTAATTCATTTTCTAAATTCTATAACTACAAATTCTTAGAATTTAGGTGACAAACTATATTGTTTGGAAGAGCCAGAGATTCCACGAGAAACTGTAACTGATAGAAACTCTTTCCGACAGGCACATAAGAAGAGATAGTGTAGTGTGTAGTGGGCAGAGTCCATGAAGGTCTGCATTCGAATGAACCGCCGAATACATTTAGCCTCTTCTCAATACATATGAATATGAAAAGCCCCTCTTTTCATATCCAAATTATTTCTAAAATGAAATACAGAGTGAGGAGAAAGAATGCACAGTACCTCTGAACGAGGTGAATGGCGCTGTACATCCTGCCTTGCTCTTCAGCTGCCCTCCTCAAACCTCAAGTATTCAGGTGTGGTGTGCTTCTCCTTGACCGATCAGTGGTGGCTGAGGTCCTTAAAAAGGGACAGACATCTCCCCACGTTTCTCATGAAGGAACAGGGATAAGTGGCCCTTATCAATGTTGGTAGTATGGGCATTGGGCCCTGTTCTAGAAGGAATTGTTTGCTTGGTGGCTGGCACACACCTACTGGATCTATCAGCAGTGGCGTAGCTAGAATTTATAGGTAGGATACTCCACTTCAACATAAAGGAGATGGAGAAGAGAATTTATGGTCTACTTTGGAGGATTCTAACCCTCCACTTGAGCTAGTTTTCATAGCAATTAATACACTATCACACGAAGAAAAAAATGCAAGCCAACTCTACATATAGCAACTAAGAATAAAAACGATGAGAAATATGGATGAAAGGAGAGATAAAAACGATGAGAAATGTGGATGAAAGAAGAGAGAAGAGATGTAATTGAATAATAATTTATTTTAAAGAAAACACCTATTAGATACATAAATTTCTATAGATGATTTTTATGACATGTCAAGTATAAAAACTAATTGATAGTTTCTGGATTAAGATTATCCTTATTTCCCTATTACCAAATCTAAACAACAAACTGGTAATCAATACACAAACTCTGAATTATTATTCCAATAAAACAAAGTCCACATGGAAGTCAAATTTTCGGATTTTCTGAACTCAAGCATGCGCGAAGTTGAGGCGCTTGCCGACGGTGAACCCGCCATCGACGACGAGGTTATGCCCAGTGATGTACTTGGCCTCGTCGGAGGCGAGGTACACCGCCGCCCTCGCGATGTCCTCCGCCTCCAGCTTTGCGCCCTCCAGCTCGTTCATGTCCTCCTCGATGACCCGCTTCAATCTCTCGGCGTCCGCCCACGCCAGCACGTCGCCGAACCCGCGCATCGCCAGCGGCGTCGCGATGCCGTGCGGCGAGATGGCGTTCAGCCGCACGCCGTGGCGCGCCAGCTCGCCGGCGGCGGACCTCACCACGCCGATGGCTGCCGCCTTGGAGACGCTGTACGCGTGGGGGACATCGCTGCCGATCACGCCCGCCACGCTGGCCGTGCAGAGGATGGAGCCGGCGCGCCGTGGCGCCATCACGCGCGCCGCGTGCTTGATGCCGGCGAGCACCGCCCGGGCGTTCACCGCCATGACGCGGTCGAAGTCGGCGAGGTCTAGGGAGGCGAGGGGCCCCACGTAGGAGCACGTGACCCCGGCGTTGTTGTGCAGGACGTCGAGGCGGCCGTGGCACGCCACGGCGAGGTCCACGGCCGCCGCGATCTGCGCCTCGTCGGTGACATCGCAGCGGGTGTAGGCCGCATCTGGGCCGAGCTCGGCGGCGACGGCGTGGCCGAGATCGTCTTGTACGTCGGCGATGATGACTTTGGCGCCATTGCGGATGAACTCCTTGGCCGTCGCCTCGCCGATGCCGCTTGCGCCGCCGGTGATCACGGCCACCTTTCCAGCCAACCTACACCGAGGTAATCCGTGTATTAATTTCAAGCTCACATAAGCTGAGAAAAAATAAGTGTTTGATGTAAGCATTTGAGTTCTTTCAAAGTATTCATAGCATAAATCTTGGAGCAACTTTATACTAGCTCCTCCCATCCATGAAAAATATTTGACTTTTAGAACTAGATTCAGTCAAACTTTTCTAATTCTCTATGAGAAAGATCTTATCGTAAGAGTTAAGCCGTTAATTACTTATGATTGAAACGAGTACTAATTGACAATCTCAATGGTGTATTTGGAACATAATTCTTTTTCTCATAAAAATTAGTTTGTTTCCTTTGAATTTCCATAAGAAATAAACCCCATTTGAAAGGCCTAAAAACATAGGGAACATTGTTATGGATGTGCATATATGAAGTAGACTTGTAAACCTTTCGGGTCTTGACACGGAAGAGAAGCGGTTGACGAATCCAGTCAACATCGTCAACCCTGCTCTGCTCTTGCCCCTGGCACAAAGCACAAATAAAATCTCGTCTTCATTTTTTTTCAAAAAAAAAAGATCCTTACCGCCTGCCACTAACTTATATACCATCTCAATCCTAAAATAGTCAAATTATTTTGACACAAATAAAGTATACTTTTCTACACTTTAGTATCTATATTTAGACACTAATTTAGAGTATTAAATATAGATTATTTACAAAACTAATTACATAAATAAAAACTCATTTGCGAGACAAATTTTTTAAGCCTAATAAATTCATAATTAGAGAATGTTTACTGTAGCATCACATAGGCTAATCATTAATTATGCTCAATAGATTCGTCTCGCGAATTAGTCCAAGATTATAGATGGGTTTTATTAATAATCTACGTTTAATATTTATAATTAGTGTCCAAACATCCGATGTGATAGGGATTTAAAAGTTTTAGTTCCATTTAAACAGGGTCTAAAAAGACACTTAAAAAATAGTATTGCGATCTTTCGTGAGCAACACATCTCATGATTAATCGCAATACACGTTAACTCTACATGACAAGGAAAGAACTATAAGAAAGAAAAGATAGTGTAGTGGGCAGAGTCCATGAAGGTCTGCATTCGAATGAGCCGCCGAACGCATTTAACCTCTTCTCAATACATATCAATATGAAATGCCCCTCTTTTCATATCCAAAATATTTTCTAAAATGAAATACAGAGTGAGGAGAAAGAATGCACAGTACCTCTGAACGAGGTGAAGGGCGCTGTACATCCTGCCTTGCTCTTCAGCTGCCCTCCTCAAACCTCAAGTATTCAGGTGTGGTGTGCTTCTCCTTGACCGATCAGTGGTGGCTGAGGTCCTTAAAAAGGGAGAGATATCTCCCCACGTTTCTCATGAAGGAAACAGGATTCGTGGCCCTTATCAATGGTGGTATGTATGGGCCCTGTTCTAGAAGGCATTGTTTGCTTGTTGGCTGGCTCAGCTCGCACCTACTCGATCTTCCAGTCAGCTGAAATGCTGAATGACTGACCATACTTCATTCAGACTTGCATATGTATCACATGGTAATCCTAAGAGATGGGGCAGTGTAGAGGGAACCAGATCATCTGACGCACAAGGTTCTACGTCATAGCGAAGTAGAACGCAGAATCGCCGTTTCTTCCAGCATCTGACGACAGCGCCCATTTTCCGGTCTCCAGTCCTCGTTCAATCAGGCCCAGAAGCACGGTAGCTCGGCATGGTTGCGGAGATGGCGCCGGGAGAAAGAAAACGACGTTGGCCATGGCTTCAGGTCGTTGGGCTAGCTGTGTACACCTTGACAAGCTGTAGAAGTCGGGTTTAATATAACCCATTATCTTAAAAAAAAAAAGGCTACCGGTCGCTTACTGTGTGAGTATGCTACCCGAATTACTGAATAGTGCGATCTAAATAAGACGTTTCTTTAAAAATTTCAAATAAATTCATTTTTAAGTTTGTAATAGCTAATGCTTAATCAATCATGCGATAATGACTCTCCTCGTTTTTCATGCCAACATAAGCTCAGGTTGTTTGGCTCTCTTGAAGACAGCCTTAGGTTGCCTTAGTTTGAATGACACGCGAGAAAGTCTCTCATTTTCAACGTGCGTGTTTCCCGAACTACTAAATGGTATGTGTTTTTACAATAAATTTCTATATAAAAATTACTTTAATGATCATAGTAATATATTTTTCAAACTTAAAATAATTATTACTCAATTAATCATGTGCTAATGGCTTATCTCATTTTATACACCTTCTCCTTCTCTTTTTCCCTCCTCTCAAATACAACCTTAGCCCCTTTATTAGCTTATCTACTGCAGCAAAAACTAATTTGTTTTCTCTACAACTCCCTCCGTCTCAGAAAAAACGACTCCTAGGATTAAATCTGGATAGTGTATATCCAGATTCAAACCTAGGAGCAGATTTAAATCTAAGAGTGGGTTTTTCTTTTTTTTGGATGGGGATGCACTTTTTGTGTGTACCTAGCCAATCCAGTACTTTCTTCTCCATCCATTACCTAGCCAATCTCTAATTATACGAGCCTATCACTTGGTTTATTCTGAATCCATCCACCACGTACCCAAACTCCAATTATATGGGTATGGTCCCACGCATATTACTAGTGGAATTAAACCCCTCAAATAACTAATCTAAAATTCACTCCTATAAAAACTCATGATCTTAAGATGCTACTCAGATCATTGTAACCACTAGGCTACATGCGATTTGGTAGATCCGGTTGGATATAGAGGCCGGATAAAAAATAACCTTATAAAAAATAATAAAAAAAGGGCGATCTCTCCCCCACGCATGATGAAAACAACAAGAATACTGTTTGTTTGTTTTTTTGGTTGCATTTGCATGACCTGATGATGGTCCTCATCAACGGTGTCACGTCCGTCGGCATCATCCCCTCTCTGCTCTAACTGGCCACTGTTGTTGAAATGGAAATGTTTTACCTACCGATCATCAAATATTCAAATGTTAGGTTCGATTTCTCTGCTAAACAAAAATTGTAGGCCATGTTTGGATAATAGGAGGGGAAATCTTATCCCACCTTCCCACCTTCTAGAAGGGTAACTTTTAATCCTAGCCGTTCATTCTTCATATCTCGTTTCATCTCAACCCTCCACTCATATCCCTATCCCAATCCCCCCCCCTAAACCCATTATCCAAACATAGCTACAGTAAATTTGAATCCATGGCAGTGAATTTGTAGGGCGCGAGGGTCCGATTGCTGGATCGCGCTGTGAGTTTCATCTCTATTTATTTTCATTTCTAAGTTGATATGAATACTTGTAGGATAGAGGGATTAGTGGCTGTGATAACTGAAAATTCGCATCTATCTCATTTCGGCAAAATTCACTGTTTGCGGTTAGCTCAAACGTTAGCTTCCTTGTTGCTGTGGCTTTTGACAAATTGTGCAGGCAAGCAGAGCCAAAATGCCCTTCAAATTACTGTATGCTGCACAGAACAATCAGATACACTTTCCAGATCAGCAGTAAAACAACTACATTCTTTTTCAGTATTCTGTTGCAATGGCCGCACAGCTGAGTAACCAATGGTCTTGTTTCTGACGTTATGTAGATAAAGCAGGTTTAGGACTTCAGGTATAGATCATACAAAAAAAAAATAGGTGCTTATATATTGAATCTTGCAGATCACATGCCTATTTTTCTTTGGAAATTACGAGCATGCAGCATGATTGCTCCCTGTTTTATACGTTTAGAAATCAATTCAGTATGTGTCACCCTGGAAATTCAGCACACCGGAATTCCATACATAATGTGCATTAATCCATTCAGTATGTGACTGTACATATCTAAAAGAAGAGAAATCAATTCAGTAAGCTTAAGGTGAATGAGAAGCTCTCTTGTCGACCAAACAATGCAGTGCGCATGTTCTACATGGCATGTGGATTCAAATCAACTTTACAGAATGATCATACCTTTGTGTTTCTGTTCTGTATGGGTAAACATGGAATTATGTAAACTCCAGTTCCAAACTCTTCCCTATTTTATTTTACTCTTTAATAAGGTGATTAGACCTTACATTGGGGAAACTCAGAAGTCAGAAATGAGTGATTAAATGTTTTGTCTTTAAATTGGGTAGCTCTAATATATGTGATTTACTGTTTAGAATTTACATTGGGGAAACTGCTATATACTCCCTCCTTCTCTAAATGTTTGACGCCGTTGACTTTTTTAAATATGTTTGACCGTTCGTCTTATTCAAAAACTTTTGTGAAATGTGTAAAACTATATGTATATATAAAAGTATATTTAACAATAAATCAAATGATAAAAAAAGAATTAATAATTACTTAAATTTTTTGAATAAGACGAATGGTCAAATATTTTTAAAAAAGTCAACGGTGTCAAATATTTTGGGATGGAGGGAGTACGTGAGCGAGTGGTTAGGCTTTTAGAGCAGGTGCAATAGATGCTTCAAGCTAGCGATAGCTGTCCACTGTGGCTTAAAAAGCTGAGTTAAAAGCAAAAGTTAAAGAGAGAGAGATTCAACCGGCGACTAAATTATCGTCAACTCCTCACGAGCTCCAAGATACTGCAAAGGTTCAGTGATTGGCTAGCAAATAGATGAGCATCAGTTAGCCTTGTTATATGCAAATGAAGAACATGCAATGCAATAAATAAAATGAAAAATAATATTCAGAAATCTGTTCACTTCAGTTTATTATTGTATCATGCGTCTCAAACTATGGCCGTAGATGATATGGAAATTTTTGGAGCCATTAACTGGCTATATTATTGACCTTGCTGTTACAGTGGGGAAACTCTTATACATGTGATTAAATGTTTAGACTTTACAGGTCATCATGTGGTATATGTTAGTGTGCAGCTAATTTAGTCTTATGTGGACGTACGTTAACTAAAAGTTTGACCACTTGGGTGTCCTATCAACATGTTCTTGCTAGTCTTTGTCTAGAATCTAATGCTTCTATATGTGTCCCAAATTTTTTGCTTAATGTTTATATTCTACAAAATGCTGTGTTGTAGTAGTTGTGGACATGCTTTTGCATGTCACTACTTCCATCCCAAAATGTTTAACGCCGTTGACTTTTTTAAAAATGTTTGACCGTTCGTCTTATTCAAAAAATTTAAGTAATTGTTAATTCTTTTTCTATCATTTGATTTATTGTTAAATATACTTTTATGTATACATATAGTTTTACACATATCACAAAAGTTTTTGAATAAAACGAACAGTCAAACATGTTTAAAAAAGTCAACGGTGTCAAACATTTGGGGAAGGAGGGAGTATATAATTTTAGTCAATGACTATATTTGGTCTTTTGGATGAAGGTAGTTGATGGAGCACATCTCCCACCGCAATTTGCAAAAGAAATAAGGCCTTGATTGCTACCCGGAGATATTATTTTATATCCTTTTTATCCCTCAAAATTCTTCCACTCCAGGTCAGTGATTGCAATTTCGGCCCCTTCCGGCTAAACCCCCCATTTTGAAAATGCAACCCCAGGTACATACACTCTAGTGCGATAGTAAGCTGGATTTTGTCGAGGATTAGTGGTCTGCATTTTTTGCTTAGGAAATTGGTCAGACGATTAGTATGGCATTATAATTCGTATCTACTCCGTAGTATATATTTTGGTCATCGCACTTATAATTAGATTCGGTATTGTTATTCATTTTATGTCATTCTAGCATTTCTCACATTTATATTGATGTTAATAAATCTAGACATATATTCCTTCCATCATAAAATATTTGACGCCGTTGACTTTTAAAAAAATATTTGACCGTTTGTCTTATTCAAAAAATTTAAGTAATTATTAATTCTTTTCCTATCATTTGATTTATTGTTAAGTATACTTTTACGTATACATATAGTTTTACACATTTCACAAAAGTTTTTGAATAAGACGAACGGTCAAACATGTTTAAAAAAGTCAACGGCGTCAAACATTTAGGGAAGGAGGGAGTATTTAACATCAATATGAATATGAGAAATGCTAAAATGACTTACATTGTGAAACAGAGGGAGTAGATGTTAAATATGTGGGCTTGTCCTTATTCGAAAAAAAATATGTGGACTTGTAGCTTAGCCTTAGGCTGTGTTCTTCCCTCGAGGATCCCAACCTTACCTCGCTCATTTACACAGACATGCTTCTCAAACTATTAAATGGTACATTTTTTTTAAAGAAAAAAATCTTTTAAGCTAATACTTAATTAATCATACGTTAATTCGTCGCTTCGTTTTACTTGCGAAGTTCCAATAGAACACAGCCTTATTTGGGAGCGAAAAGTAAATTTGGGGAGTCTATATTTCACGGTACAAAGTAGACTCTCTTCCTTATTCGTTCTTTTTTTTTTTTTTGCATCCTGCAATTTTTCTTGTCTTGTTGCACTGCTCTTGATCACTGTCTACTCCTTGGGGATTTTGAGCAGCTTCCCCACCGTGAAGCCGCCGTCGACGACGAGGTTATGGCCGTTGATGTACCTGGCCTCGTCGGACGCCAGGAAGACGGCCGCCCTCGCCACGTCCTCGGGGTCGATCAACGGGCCAGCTTCCATCTGCTCCATGGACGCCGCCATGGCGTTCTTGAGCTCCTCGAAGCTCATCCCGGGGTAGGCCTCAAGGACCTGCACCATGGACAGCGGCGTCGCGACGCCGCACGGCGAGACGGCGTTCGCCCGCACGCCGTGGCGCGCCAGCTCCCCGGCCACGGCGCGCACCACGCCCAGCACGGCCGCCTTCGACACGCCGTACGACGTCGGCCCCGTGCCGCCCACCACGCCCGACACGCTCCCCGTGAAGAGGACGCACCCGCTCCGGCGCGGCACCATGGCGCGCGCCGCGTGCTTGGCGGCGGCGACGGCGGCGCGGGCGTTCACGGCCATGACGCGGTCGAACTCGCCCAGGTCCAGGGAGGCGAGCGGCGCCGGCGCGATGGAGCCCAGGACGCCGGCGTTGCTGTAGAACACGTCGAGCGCCCCGTGGCGCGCCACGGCGAGGTCCACCGCCGCGGCGACCTGCGCCTCGTCCGTGACGTCGCACCGCGTGTACGTCGCGCCAGGGCCGAGCTCGGCGGCGACGGCGCGGCCGAGGTCGTCCTGGACGTCGGCGAGTATAACCTTGGCGCCATTGCCGATGAACTCCTTCGCCGACGCCTTGCCGATGCCGCTGGCGGCGCCGGTGATGACGGCCACCTTCCCGGCCAACCTGCATCGAATCGATCACCATGATCCACACACATGAACACAAAATGATCAGAAAATCATGAAAGAAATTAACCTCTGCGAGTTCGCCGCAGTGGAGAATTGGTGTAGTAAACCCGACGATCTCTTCACCCTAACGCAAACAGAAAACCAAATCATCTTTACAGCTTAGTGAGCAATCAAGAACAGACATGAACTCTGCTCTAATAAGGTGATCAAACCTGAGAACGAGCTGCATTGTTCTCTGCATCATAAGGTCCTCCTGATCCGATAATGGTCAATTCAGCATTCTAGAGTGTATTTATGCTCTGAAACTGAGCATCTCTCGCTGTGGACTTTGAGCTAATCTTTCTTTTGGAACGGCCAAACAGGTTGCTCGACGTTATACTAATAGAAGGGATTTAAGTACACAATAAAAGCTGAAAGAAAATGAAAAACTGTACATTTCTAATTGCAAACATACTTACACGTCATGATTGCAAACATACACGTCAGTCCAACTTTCACCTTATCTCAACAATATTATAATGTGCTTTGCGCCGGCCAAACTCCAACAACCCAATTCGTCCTGAATTCGATTAATTATTTGATGGGTTGTCGCCTCTTTTACTCCGAAGAACCTTTCGTCAATTTTCATACATGGCGGTGACACGTAAGACACATGCAACACTATTGCTTGTATTAGTTCTCTCTCTCTTTCGTTGACATCAAAGTAGCAATGACTCAAAGTTGCTTAGTTCTTTTTCCAGGCGGCTAAGCAGATCGCTGTCAGTTGTGTAGTTTATACATCACCATGTTCAGTTGGTCACAAGGTTATGGTTTTTTTGTTTGTTTGTATTTATGGGTTCAGTGTAGTCAGGATATTATTGTCCTGTAATCTAGAAATATGGCCACAAGGCACATACTGCACAACATCCTCTCCAATCTGGAAGACGTAAAATAGGTGTATGGTTTGTTTTAGATCAGGTTAAATCGGATTTTTATTTATTTATTTATTGCCCTCACAAAGTGGACGGCAAACTGAGTTGGGGGCTCATAAAAACATAGCGATTTATTAGTGCATAATTAATTAAGTATTAGCTATATATTATAAAAATGGGATTAATATGAATTTTTAAAGCAATTTTTCTATATAAATTTTTTTTAGAAAAACACACCGTTTTGCAGTTTGGGAAGTGTGCGTGTGAAAAACGAGTACAGTGAAGTTGGAAACACTAAGTAAAGAACACAGACCAAAATTTCAGACGTGTTCAAGTTCAACCTGATTACGAACTGTTGGTTAATTTTCCTTGCTCGCCGAATGCCATGTATTTGAGAGTAGTGGGTTCTACTTGGGCCTCATGCTTGATCGGGCCTACTTATGTTCTGAATGAGGCCCGTGCGGCGAGGCGCCATGGCGCGCGCGGCGTGCTAGCTTGACGGCGGCGGCGAGCGCCGCCCTGGTAGCCTCCCGGCGATGCCGGCGTTGTTGTGGAACACGTCGAGGTGGCCGTGCCGCTTAACGGCGAGGCCCACGGCCGCGGCGACCTGCGCCTCGTCGGCGACGTCGCAGCGCGTGTACGCGGCGTCCGGGCCGAGCTCCGCCGCCACCGAGTGGCCGAGGTCGTCCTGGATGTCGGCGATGATGACCTTGGCGCCGTTCTTGATGAACTCCGTGGCCGTCCCCTTGCCGATGCCGCTGGCGCCGCCGGTGATGACGGCCACCTTGCCGGCCAACCTCTGGGAGTCGGAGGCCGCGGAGAAGAAGCCACTAACGACTAAATTTGCAGGAGAAGTCGATTTTTGCCCAATTACACTGATCATATATATATATATATATATATATATATACACACACACACACACTATACTACAGACAACGCACCCACCCCCCACCCCCACCCCCACCCCACCCCCTACCCCCAACCAACCTGGTGCCACACAGTTTGACAAATGTTAAACATTGCAAGGTTCCTTCGGACAAGCTACGGGCGCAAATACTACACCACCTAATCTTCAACAGGTTCAACTCTGTACAAGAGCTCCATCAGGACATCGAGACATTTCGTGTACCCGACAATGCCCAATAATTATGTTTAATATGAAGAAACGTTTCATTAGCTGTTAGCTTCACTTTTGCCCCTGGATTGTATTTCGTATTTTATACAGTCCACTCCTCCGGAACTTTAGTATTTTGCATCGCCTGGTTGTGCTGTTAGTTAAGTAAAGGGCTATTGTCCATGTTTTTCCAGAACATAATACTATGCTTATTAATATTTTGTCTCCATAATCTTTGAAAAAACTGCTTAAATGTGATCTATTGTAGTAATGAAGGCAGTTAGTATAAAAAATGCTAGATAGTCTTATTGCTGCCACCTTCATTAATTCAATGCAATGTTAGCCGATATGCAAATTCTTTACCAATGTTATTTCTTATATGGCAACATTCTGTAATAAAATTTCATACTGCTAATCTAATAACTAATCGACTAATTTTAGAATGCAAAGTAATTATTCAAAAAGTGCGTTCAAACAATGCCATGAATTAAAAATGCATACTCAATGGGAGTCCAAGGTCATTAACCTAATTAAATAATAATCTCCCCAGCTTATAAGTATATTTATTACTAACAGACAGAACAACTAAATAGTAATCAATTTACTACCCTCTTGTCTGTTATTTTTAAGTTCCACACTACATGATCGGAATTTCAATTTCATAATGATCGTTGCCTGAAAAAAACACAACTCTCTCGTAATATATGAGTAATTGTTTTACTAAGCGATAAAACAATTCCATTCAGTGCCAGTAAAGAAATTAAAAAAACGCAGCAATCCGGGCTATGCCATATCTAACAACATAGAAATAAATATACCAAAACCTTTATTAACGTAATGTTTCTATGATAAGGACATCTACAAAGCACAAAATGAAACTCGAGAAAACCCAATCGAAACAAACCCCTCAGTACATTCATTCTGAAAGATCCTCGGTGTCGCCACCACTTTGCACGCTACAGTCATCATCACCCTCCTCGCTTCTCATGCTACACTCCCCTCCCACAGGCCCTTCAGCCCATTCGTCAATCAGGTTCCTTCTCACAGCTTTCCGTCCACGACCACCTCCAACGCCACTTCCTCTTGGGCGACCTCTCTTACGTTTTCCCTTGTTGTTGGCCTCCGCAATACGCTTGAAATTAGCTGGATTATTAGGACATGTAGAGCTATTGTGACCAACTTTCAGACCACACCACCCGCACCCCCTGGTGCATTTCTTATCGCCACGAGCCCCTAGCTTAACCTTCTCGGTAGGCTCGCTTGCCCTTCCCTTTGTCATTGACCGAGGAGGAGGGCGTCTGCTCACTCTTTCACAATCATGTTCACTCATTGACATCGATTGTCCAGCCCGCATGGTATCGGCCACACTTTCCGCGTCTTTACCACTTGTCACTGCATTGCCAACCCCAACATCTGAATCTGGTGGTATCTCTTCAAGTTGCTTCCTCAGTCCCTTCAGCACAGCAGTTGCCCTATCAAAAGCTACCTTTGACCTCCGCCCCAACTTGACGATCTGCATGGCATCATATGACAACAACTTTGTTCTGTAGGATTCTTTAACACCGTCTGGTCCAGCCATAGGACGGTCACGACGATCATAGTTCACATCACTTTTAGCTTGCTTTGTGTATCGACGAAGAACATACATATGTGGAATTTTCTCAACCTGCGCATGAACAAAGGCTCGCAACAGATGGGGGCAGAACATTCCTGCAAAATAAACACGGAAATTTTTAAAACCAGGTTTTCAAAACATTTATGCTATATCACCAGGGATATTTTACCTGTATGTTCCCACTGCAGGCATTCACAACTAAAGTTCCCGTTATCAACATCCACTATCACCTTGAACTGTCTTTGGCACCAGTCATGCTTCTCCGAGCGTTTGGTATGAGAAATAACCCAATGAATGCCATCCGATCCCTCTAGTTCAATCCTAAAATACACACTATCATGTAGGGAATCCTCAAACACCTTGAACACAGCCCGAGTGTACACCCTAGATAACTGCTCCGCAAATGGCCAAGGGGTCTTCACAATGGGTACACCCTATAACATCATCGATATAAGCATTTACCAGATTAAATCCTAAAAAAAGGATATACATTAAGATGCAATTACCTCACAACCTCGGGTCTCCGCGGACTCCTTATCCTTCCTAGATACCACAACATCGAGCATCCTTCTGGCAAACCTATGTAGTGCAGTTTGATGATCTACAAAATTACTTTTAACCATTCTGTTAAAGCTTTCACTCCTCTGTGTGGAAGTCATACGACCACAGTAATGTTTCTTGAAAAAAGCTGGAACCCATCTTTCCCTAAGATCATACAGGTTGCGTAGTGTCACGCTGTCACGTAGTTCATATTTATCAATGAAACGATCCCATGCATTCTCAAACTCCGTAGGAGTATATGTCTGGTTAATGCAAACCATCATCTCCCCCTCTATGTCATCGTTTCTAGAAAAAATTGTGTTCAGATGGTCCGAGTGCCCATCTATAATGTGCCACATGCACAACCTATGGATAGCTTCAGGAAAAACGCGTTCAACCGCCACTGCCATTGCTTGGTCTTGGTCTGACAAAATCGACAAATACAATATGAGTAGTCATGTTGATTTATCAATAATCCCTTTTATTTGTTTTTCAAAAAGTGAACAATAAATACCTGTCAGAATGCACCGGGGTGAAGGGCTGTCCCCCATACAATTCTTGAACGTTTCGAATAGCCATTGGAATGACTCAGCCCTTTCATCCCGAATCAACGCACACCCAAAAAGTGTTGACTGCAGGTGATGATTAGCCCCAACAAACATGGCCAAAGGCATCTCATAAATGTTAGTTTTGTATGTGGTGTCGAAAGTAATAGCATCTCCAAAATCTCCATAGTTTGCCTGCATACTCGCGTGGCTCCAAAAAAACATTCTTAACAATCCCTTCCTCATCAACCTTTATATCCCAGTAGAACTTTGGATTTTCTTTCTTGCATTCTTTGAAAAACTCTAGCAGCTTGCTAATGTCATCTGCATTCTCTGCTCGAACATTAGCAGCTTTCCTGCACATATAGCGAGATTAGATAACTATACTTGCTGCTGTTGGGAACAACGGGATTTAGAAAACAATATTTGTTTTAACACAAAATACCTATTTTCAAGGTCTCGTGTCGTGAAAGGAATATTCTCACGTCCTCCGTGCATATCAGAAAGTACTCCTACAATACTTGAATTGGGGACACGGCTTTGCTGCATCGTGTCAACGAACTCCATCAGTGTTTCATCTCGATGCTTGTGCGAACGCATCAGCTTAACAGCCGATGGAGACGACGTCAATGGGTGATTGTGTTCGATTATGACATCATCAAACCGTACGGAAACAAACTCGCCTTCTCTAATAACATTCTTCACCTTCACATATGCCTTACAACCAATCCTAGCAGACCCACGCATCCGCTCACGCTTTGATTCATCTCCCCTATATTTGTTCTTCCCCTCCCGGGTGCAGCATATCTCTCTAAAAGTAGGTTTATTCCTGCTTTTTTTAATATCAAAACCAGCATGATATGAATATCTTTCGTAGAAATCGTACGCCTCTTCGTACGAATCAAAAACCATCCCTACTTTTGGTACCATTTCTTCTCTAAGTTTGGAGTCCTGTCAACAATTATTTTTCAATCTGTCAACATGACGATATGGGATATCATATTGACACAGAAAAAAATTCATTTACAGACGCCATAATTTACTAAAGTAATTAAATGGAATAAATCGCAAAACAACGCCAACTACCGTGTCAAACATCACTCAGCAATTAAGGAAGAAACAGAAGTTCTAATTATTGCAAAGGTCGTTCAGGGAAACTTACATGTCTGTACACACGATCCTTCTCAGGCGTATTCATCTCACATGCCTGAACACAAGGAGGTCGATCCACACCTTCATGGGATCCTGACGGTGTTGACGGACTGCCTGGATGCCCGGCATTCACATGATGATCCCCCCAATGATCACCGCCAACACCTAAACGGGACGATGGCGAGGTAGTGGAAGTATGCACTGGAGATTCCATTACACAGGTCTCCAGCGAAGCTTTTTCACTCGACTTTGAAAGCCCACTGTGAGGAATAAACACACTACCTCCTCAGCATTGTATGGAATGCGTTTTTTCCGGATCGGGAGTCCACTGATCCATAACTACCTCCCTACATTCCCATATTTTTTTTTATAAAAGTAACATTTAAAATAACCTTAGAAATTACAGCGCACAATGCACTGTCAAAGCTTCCAGAAACAGTAATTTTAACGTCCAGTAAAAATTTTACTACCGACTCAATTAATATATTAAAAAACCATAAGTAAATAAGGGCAAAAATCATCGCTGTGCACTAATTAAATCAATAGTAAATTGTTTGCTAACTGAAAAAATGAGGTTCTTATCGTAAGATAATTACTAAATTGCACGTAACTTTTCCCTCCATGATGACAGTGCGATCGAGGATGAGATTCTGCAAGCATCTATCAACAATAGTACATTTTTTGCTAACGATATATTCATATAGTCATAGTAAATGAGTTACTAAGTCAAACCTTCAGAGGTTACAGGTGTGACACACGCGTTACTCGGCTCGTTATTGTGGAAGCAAACCAAATAATCCTCAGTAACTCCATTACTGATAGACCAAACATCATAATCAAGTAACTACTTTACTCACACAAACTAAAAATCTTTCTCGGTTGGTTAATTAGTGCAGAATCAAACCAAAGAATCATCAGTAACTCATTTACTGACAGATCAGAACAACATAATTAAGTAACTACTTTACTCACAGAAACTAAAGATATTGCTAGTAATATTGTTACTAACAATCCAATCTTGACTTTGTGCGGCCTGTGTGCGACGACTGGGAGGGGGTGGGCTGCGGGGGGTGGTGGGTGGCGGGTGGGGAGTGCGGATGGTTGCACCATCAAATTTCTACGTATAGTAACTAATTTACTTATAGTGTAATGTGCCTTTTTCTAAGTTTTAGTAATAACTTTACTACACTTTATTTTGAAAAGGTGCAGGGGATTGGTGGGTGGGTGGGGGGAGGGGGGACGGGGTGGGGGTGGGGTTGGGGGAGGGGGTGCTGTGAGGGGAGTAGTTTAGTTATTACTCACCCCATACGCGGTTTAGCGCGTCCCTATATACATATATATATATATACATATATATATATATGTATATGTATATGTATATATATGTGTATATATATATGTATATATATATATATGTATATATATATATCTATATATGTATGTATATATATATATATATGTATATATATATATGTATATATATATATGTATATATATATATACACATATATAGGACACTCACCATGGAGCACCAAACAAATTTACTATATATATATACATATATATATATATATATATATATATATATATATATATATATATATATATATATATATATATATATACATACATATATGTATATGTATATACATATATATATATATACACACACACACATACATACATACATACATACATACATACATACATACATACATACATACATACATACATACATACATACATACATACATACATACATACATACATACATACATACATACATATATATATATATATATATATATATATATATATATATATATATATATATATATATATATATATATATATATATATATATATATAGATATATATATATATAGTAAATTTGTTTGGTGCTCCATGGTGCCCGGGCACTATTGTTGAAATTGAGTATATACCCAATTCAAATGAGTATGAAACTTTTTCAATTACTTAGGTATTAACATTAACTACTTTACTAACTAGTTTAAAGCAAGTTTGAACTGAATTTGAACTTGTTTTTGTTAGATTTTGATTCTAGGTATATAGTATCCATACATATAATTAGTTAGGTATGTAATTATGGATTGTGAAATAAAGTTAAATTTGAGTTGTTTTGTTGATAAGTATAGGTATGAATCAAATTATTATAACTAGGTATATACTCACAATTTGAAAATTTTGAAAAATTTGAGTGATTTTGTGCATTAGATACCATGGTGCCCGGGCACCATGGTGCCCCTGACGGAGCTCGTGGCCCCTCACCGGGAGACTGCGCAAGCCCCCCTTTGCCGGTTCGACCAGGGGCTTAGGGTGCAATCCCAAGCTCTCTCTCTCTCTCTGTATGTGGAAAGATCACCCGCCCGCAAGACACACGAGACACGGCGATGGATACAGGTTCGGGCCGCTGCGAAGCGTAATACCCTACTCCTGTGTTTTTGTGGATTTGTGTATGGACAAGTTACAAAGGATTAACTTCCTTTCCCCTCCGCCTTCCAAAAGGGAAAAAGTCCCCCCTCTAAATGGGCAAGGTCCTCCTTTTATATCTCAAGGGGATACCACATGCACCTTTCTCTTTCCAAACTGGACTGTTCTTTTTCTCTTTAATGGGCGGAGATCGGTACGGTTTCCATCCGGGAGCCCTTCTGATGGGACAGCCCACACCTACCCCCACCTCCCCCGAAGACAGAGATGACGCGGGACCGTGGCTGTCTGTCGATGACGCGACCAGTGCCAGACCGGTCATTCTTGTCCACCACGCGTCAGCTTATCAACGTGCATGTTTGCCCTTCTTCGTGTAACACCTTGCCTGTAATGGTTAGGATGAAGCCTGGTATAAATCTGACCAGGGCTAACGTGCCATTTCTAAGAGATAACACGCTAGCTCCGGCTTGAGACGAGTGCCTAGAGGCTTTCGTCTTGACGGGATGGGGCAAGGCGTGCGTCAGACCGCCAGTCGCCACCTAACCCGTGATCTGACCGGTCTGTGACTGGTCACAGACCGGATAAAGGAACGCGCTGTACTGCGTTGCATGCAGCGTGACACGCTTGACCAGACTGCAATAAATGCTGTTAGGTGAGCACAGCTGTGCTCACTTATCCCATATATGTGGCGCAGACTTCCTTAAGGGGTCGGGGTGCCTCGGCCCTCGGGGCCGGGGCAAGCGCAACCCGACCCCCCCCTCGGGGGAAATCAGGAGGAGGGCGGACACCTCACCCTCGGGCCCGACGTCCCCGAAGGTGCCAGGCCACGTGGGCGATTGCGTCTGCCTCAAGCCTCTGGTCATGATACTCCCGGTCCCATATCACCGACAGTAGCCCCCGGCGTTATGCCAGAGCAATTTCCCTTCCCAAGGGAAGTGGTCAGGCGTGACGCCACCCCTAAAGCCTAGTGACAGGTGGGACCGGTCTCCGTAGTTGGGCAAAATACCCAACGGTCTCAATCCATGCACATTGGTATTGGTAACTTTGGTTGTCCATAATGGGCGGTCTATTCAAGACTGCCACACCACTTGAGCAGCGCGCGAATCTGGGTGAGCAGATTTGTCTCGCCCGGAGATACGGTAACGCCGCTTCGGTCGGCGAGCGTAATTAACGCGCGCACGATACAATCCATTTCGATTGCCACAACCGCATACCCACTTCATGCGCCGTAAGCGGGCGAATGGGATTAGTGGAAGCGTGGGCACGGGAAACGAGGGAGCGAGATAGCGAGATACGAGGGAGCGAGGTAGTGGGCGCGAGAAACGAGGAGCCAGGCCCAGCGATGGCAAGGGTATAAAAGCATCGAGAAAAGGATTTGCTTCCTTCCTTTCGCCATTGTTCCTCTTGCCTTCGCCGCCTGAGCTCTAACTCTTTCTCTGCTACGCCCTACTTTCGCCACACGCGCTCGTTCTCAATCATCTCTTCCTCCACCGCCATGGCACGGGGCTCTGCTCTGCTCGACGGCAGTGTACTACCGCCTTCCCGCATCGTGAGCGAGAGGCACGCCGGACTGCCGCGCCGCTTCATGCCGGAGCCCGCCACCGGTCGGGAGATAGTGATGCTGGGCGAGGGGCGCCCGGCACCAGACTACCCGGGGCGGTCCATTTTCTTCCTCCCCTTCGCAATGGCTGGGCTGGTCCCGCCATTTTCTTCTTTCTTCATGGATGTCCTGGAGTTCTACGATCTCCAGATGGCGCACCTCACCCCCAATGCGGTGATGACATTGGCCATCTTCGCGCACCTGTGCGAGATGTTCATTGGGGTGCGCCCCTCTCTTCAGCTGTTCCGGTGGTTCTTCACCGTGCAGTCGGTGTCACCGCCGTCGGTGGTTGGCGGCTGCTACTTCCAGCCGCGGGGGCCGGTGTTGAACCGCTACATCCCCTGCGTCCTCCGCAAGAAGTGGGACGACTGGAAGAGCGACTGGTTCTACACCCCCCTCGCCAACGAAGCGCGCCTCCGACTTCCAAGCCAGCCCCCGGCGCAGGTCTCCAGCTGGCGGGCGCCGGTAGATCTGGGGGAGGACTACGACGCCGTCCTCGACCGCCTGGCGGGCCTGCGATCCCAGGGGCTCACCGGGGCCATGGTGTACGGCGATTACCTCCGTCGCCGGATTGCGCCGCTCCAACGGCGCGCCCGGAGCGCCTGGGAGTACACTGGGCCTGAAGACTACATGCGGACCCACCAGGGAGCCAGATGGGATTGGGCTCCCGAGGACTTCAAGATCGTGGTCCAAAGGGTGCTGAATCTTAGCTTCGTGGAGGCGTCTCGCATTCCTCAGGAGATCCTCCCCCTCTGCAGCGATCCCGACCGCGCCTCCATTCTAACCATTATGATGGGGGTCGGGGCCTCAGAGGAGAGAGCCCCTAAGGGCCACGACGGCGCGGGCGAGCGCCGCCGGGGGGAACAATCTGCCCCAGGAGGGGGTCGTGCTTCTGGGCCCCGCGTCGGGGGCTCAGGGAGCAGCCGCCCTGCCGACGCCCAGGGGAAGAGGAAGCTGGGAGGAACACCTCCCCCATCTCCTCCCCGAGGGGGCGGGGCGGCGCGTGCCAGCAGTCGGCGCCCGGAGGGGGCCGCGCCGACGTCGCAGCCCGAGGGGGAGCGCAAGAAGAAACGGCTCCGCAAGACGGGGGAGACGGAACCATGCCGGGGAAACCTGATTTCCCCTCCAAGGTGGTCATTCAACCGACCCCCTCGCAGGTTCGTCTCACTCTCATTGCAACCATCTTTCTCCCAAAAAGAAGTTTTTTTCTTACTCATTTTGTTCGTCTTCTGGTTTTTTCTTCTGCTTCAGCGATGTCCCGTCGCATTCCTCCCGCCACCCCAAGTTCGGCCAGTCCGAGGCCGAAGATCCAGCGGCCGCAGAGGAGCGGAGGCGAGAATCTGACCGGCGTGAAGCCGCAGACCGCCTTCGGGAAGCTGAAGAGGCCGCCCGGGAGGCCGCCCGGATTCGCCAAGCGGAGGAAGCTGCTCGGGAGGAGGCCGCCCGGGCTGAGGAAGCCGCTAAGGTGGAGGCCGCCCGGGCTCGCCAGGCTGAGGCAACAGCTGCTGCTGGCGCGTCAACTGGGCCCACTCCCTCGGGCAACCCTCAGGCGACAGCCTCCGGGGAGGCTCGCGACGAGGCCGCGGGCACATCGCCTGGGCCCACCTCCCCGGGCGACGCCCAGGATCAAACGGGTCCGGTGGACATCCCCGAGCCCAGCACGTCCTCCGGGGGGCCGAGCCGCATCGCCTTCTCTCCAAGGCGGCTCTTCTCCTCATCTTCCGTCGCCCCGCTGAGCGCCGAGCCCATTCTGCAGGCCTTGGCCGCCGCAAACACCGCGGTGCTAGATGGGTTCAGCGCCCAAGTGGAGGCCCTGCGCGCAGAACGAGCGGAGCTCGAGGCCGCATGGGCACGCATTGAGGAGGGGCGGCGCTCGGTGGACGCCATGGTGGAGGTGGGCCGTAAGGCTCACCGCCGCCACATCTCGGAGCTTGAAGCACGCAAGGCGGCGCTGGCGGAGATCGCCCGAGAGGTGGAGGAGGAGCGAGAGGCCGCCCTCATCGCCACCACCGCGATGATTGAGGCGCAGGACTCCCTCCGCCCTCAACACGGGAGCTGGGAGGCGGAGCTAAAGAAAAAGCTCGACGCCGCCCAGGGGGTCTTTGACACCGCCGCTGCCCGAGAGCAGCGAGCAACGGAGGCTGAAGCGGCGTCCCGGCGGCGCGAAGAGGCCCTTGAAGCCCGTGCCATGGCGCTGGAAGATCATGCCGGCGCCGTGGAGACCAGCTTGGCGGACCGCGAGGCCGCCGCCGCTATCCGGGAGGCGACGCTGGCGGCGCACGAGACCGCCTGCGCCGAAGAGGAGTCCGCGCTCCGGCTCCGCGAGGACGCGCTTGCTGAGCGGGAGCGAGCTCTTGAGGAATCCGAGGCCGCGACACAACGGCTGGCGGACAGCCTGTCCCTCCGCGAGGCGGCGCAGGAGGAGCAGGCGCGCCGCAATCTTGAATGCGTCCGCGCCGAGAGAGCCGCACTGGAGCAGCGGGCTGCTGACCTCGAGGCGCGGGAAAAGGAGCTGGACGCGAGGGCGCATATCGGTGGGGCGGCCGCGGGCGAAAGCGACTTAGCCGCCCGCCTCGCAGCTGCCGAACACACCGTTGCCGATATGCAGCGAGCGCTGGACTCCTCCACCGGGGAGGCCGAGGCCCTTCGCTTGGCGGGCGAGAT
This sequence comes from Oryza sativa Japonica Group, assembly GCF_034140825.1. Lineage (NCBI taxonomy): Eukaryota > Viridiplantae > Streptophyta > Magnoliopsida > Poales > Poaceae > Oryza > Oryza sativa. The sequence continues at coordinate 28,260,396 of NC_089041.1, read as the reverse complement.
TGGGCCCGACATGCTTTGGGATGCGGTCTCTCGCCTGAAGCGCGCCGGTCGGCAAGCGGGCCTCTGGAAAGGCCAGACGACGGTGCCCCCCACCAATCTGGAAGGCCTCGCTCCGCACCTCAACAGGATGGCCTGGGTTCTCGAACAACTCCCCGAGGAGCTTGAGAAGACCATCAAGTCATCCTCGAGGGACCTCGCGCGGGGAGCGGTCGAACTCGTGCTGGCGAGTTACCAGGCCCGGGACCCCAACTTCTCTCCATGGATGGCGCTGGAGGAGTTCCCTCCCGGGACCGAGGACGATGCGCGCGCGCAGGTCCGGGATGCCGCCAACCACATCGTCCAAAGCTTCGAGGGGTCGGCCCCTCGGCTCGCGTTCGCCCCCAGCTCCGACGAGGAGGGCGACGCCAGCGGCGAGGATGACGGTGGCGACGGGGCCAGCGACCCGGGCGCATTGGAATGAGCCCCCAGGCCCCCGCCAATCTCCAATTTTTTTTCTTTTTCTTTCTTCGAAGGCCTTCATGCCTCTTTTGTGTACAAATTAACTTAATCTGCAATCAGAAATGACGAAAAAATTTTTGTGTTAGTTTTATTTTGCTATACATACGCGATGAGGATGTATCTGTGCCATGGTCCTTTTGCGCCTTAGCTTGAAATAAGGGCTCGTGCCCAAGTCCCAGTCCTCGAATGGCTCGGGTCGGGGCTAGTGCCTGGGGAGATCCACATGTCGAGACTGGCCAGGCCGGGAACGTGGTGACCGAGGGGTATGGGTGACCCGATTGTGGGTTTTTGCCGATTCCCCCCCGGAGTTCACCACGCCCCGGGGCACGGCTCGGTTCTGGGCCCCGTTTGGCGATTTTAGCTGACCGAACCGAACCCCCGAGGGCAAGGTTGAGTACGAGTGACCTTATTTTAAGTCAAGATTCTTCAAAAGGAAAGAACAGCACAGACACAACCTTTAGGAAATTGAAACTGCTTCTATTGAAATGTTGAAAAAAGAGAAATAAGAAAGTAATGCATGTGTGGTAGCCCCCGGCCAACCCTGCACACCCGAGGGGGGTGCGGGGTTGGCCTGAGCCAAAACCTGACACCCGACCCCCCCCCTCCTCAGGGGTAGAAGCGACGAAGGTGTTCGATGTTCCATGGGTTAGGCAGCTCCGTGCCGTCGCCCGTGGCCAGCCGTACCGAGCCCGGCCGGGGGACACCGATCACTCGATACGGACCCTCCCACATTGGTGAGAGTTTGCTCAATCCAGCACGCGTTTGGACGCGGCGTAGGACGAGGTCGTCGACGCAGAGTGATCGGGCCCGGACGTGGCGCTGATGGTAGCGCCGCAAGCTCTGCTGGTAGCGCGCGGCTCGGAGGGCCGCGCGCCGCCTTCGCTCTTCTAAGTGGTCGAGGTCATCTCTGCGAAGCTGATCTTGATCAGCCTCGCAGTACATGGTGGCCCGAGGAGACCTCAGGGTGAGCTCGAATGGGAGAACCGCTTCTGCGCCGTAGACGAGGAAGAAAGGCGTTTCCCCGGTCGCTCGGCTTGGTGTGGTTCGGTTTGCCCAGAGCACCGCTGGCAACTCCTCGATCCATGAATCGCCGTGCTTCTTGAGAATATTGAAGGTCTTGGTTTTAAGGCCTTTGAGGATTTCTGCATTGGCGCGCTCCACTTGGCCATTGCTTCTGGGGTGGGCAGGTGAGGCGAAGCAGAGCTTGATGCCCATGTCTTCGCAGTAGTCGCCGAAGAGTTCACTAGTGAATTGGGTGCCATTATCCGTAATAATACGGTTAGGTACTCCAAAACGGGCCGTGATGCCCTTAATGAATTTAAGAGCAGAGTGCTTATCGATCTTGACAACCGGATAAGCCTCGGGCCACTTAGTGAACTTGTCGATCGCAACATACAGATACTCAAACCCGCCCGGGGCCCGTTTGAACGGTCCCAGGATATCAAGCCCCCAGACAGCAAATGGCCATGACAGTGGTATGATCTGCAGGGCCTGGGCCGGCTGATGGATTTGCTTGGCGTGGAACTGACACGCTCTGCATCGCCGGACCAGATCGACTGCATCATTGAGAGCTGTCGGCCAATAAAATCCTTGACGAAAGGCCTTGCCAACCAGGGTGCGCGAGGCGGAATGGGCTCCGCACTCGCCCTCATGGATGTCAACAAGAAGCTCAACGCCTTGTTCCTGAGAAATGCACTTCAGAAGGATTCCGTTAGCCGCGCGCCGATAGAGGGTCCCTTCTACCAGCACATAGCGTTTGGAAATGCGTTGGACGCGTTCACTCCCTTCGCGGTCCTCAGGTAGAGTCTTATCTGTGAGGTATGCTTGGATCTCAGAGATCCACGCAATCAATCTAAGGGAGCTTGAAGCGCTTCCTTCGGGTCCCGAGGCCTGGACTCCGACGGGCCTCGGGGGCCGGTCAGGCGTATCCGTTTCCCCTAAGGGGTCGGGTCGCGCCGACGGCTGGGTAAGCCTTTCTTCAAAGGCGCCCGGTGGGGTTTGGGCTCGCGAGGACGCGAGCCTTGAGAGTTCGTCGGCAACCACGTTGTCCCGTCTGGGTACATGCCGAAGCTCTATCCCATCAAAATGGCGCTCCATACGCCGCACTTGGCGTACGTAGGCGTCCATCTGTGGGTCGGAGCACCGGTACTCCTTACAGACCTGGTTAACGACCAGCTGGGAGTCGCCTAACACCAAGAGGCGGCGGATCCCCAGTCCAGCTGCTACTCTGAGTCCGGCAAGGAGTCCCTCGTACTCTGCCATATTATTAGTCGCTCGAAAGTCGAGACGGACCAAGTATCTGAGGACGTCTCCGTTTGGAGAGGTCAACGTGACCCCTGCACCGGCGCCCTGAAGAGACAGAGAACCGTCGAATTGCATCACCCAGTGGGCGGCGTGAGGCAGCTGTGAGGGGTCCGCGCTGGCCTCGGGGATTGAGACGGTCTCCGGAGCCGGGGTCCACTCTGCCACAAAATCGGCGAGGGCTTGGCTCTTGATAGCGTGGCGTGGTTCAAAGTGCAGATCGAACTCAGAAAGCTCGATTGCCCATTTTACCACCCGTCCGGTACCTTCTCGATTATGCAAGATTTGGCCGAGGGGGTAGGACGTAACCACAGTGACCCGATGCGCTTGGAAATAATGGCGCAGTTTCCTCGAGGCCATCAGAATAGCGTAAAGCATCTTCTGGGCCTGAGGGTATCGGGTTTTGGCGTCCCGGAGGGCCTCACTAACAAAGTAAACAGGCCGCTGCACCTTTCGGCGGGGCCGATCCTCTTCGCTAGGGGCCGTATCCCCGGGGTGCTCTTCGTCCAAGTGGCCTCTCGGGGCACACTCGTCTCCTGCACTGATGACCTCGGGGTCCGAAGATGACAGGTGCGGCCTTCCCACAGTGGCCTCGGGGCCGTCCTGGGGGTCGGGGGCTCCTGGCGTCGTCAGACAAGCGGGCAAAGGGCCAGCTCCGGTCGTCAGGGGCCTCAGGCCTCCGTTCGGCTCGGGGGCCTCTTCTCCCTGCTCTCTCCCGGGTCGAATCAGCACAGGGTTAGCCTCGGGGTCAAAGGGTGGTAGGTGCGGCCTTCCCGCAGTGGCCTCGGGGCCTTCCTGAGGGTCGGGGGCACCCAGCACCGTCTGACAAGCGGGCAGAGGGCCGACTCCGGTCGTCGGGGGCCTTAGGCCACCGTTCGACTCGGGGGCCTCTCCTCCCTGCCTGCTCCCGGGCCAAGTCGGCACAGAGTGGGGGTGCGTAGAATGAGGATTGTCCTCATCGCGCTCCACTACCAACGCTGCACTAACTACTTGGGGGGTCGCTGCTAAGTAAAGTAGCAGGGACTCATTTGGCTCCGGGGCGACTAGAACCGGAGGAGAGCTGAGATACGCCTTCAACTGGGCGAGGGCATTTTCAGCTTCCTCCGTCCAAGTAAACGGCCCCGAGCGCTTGAGGAGCTTAAATAAGGGTAGCGCCTTCTCTCCCAGCCTCGATATAAAACGACTTAGGGCGGCCATGCAACCAGTGACGCACTGCACATCCCTAAGTTTGCTGGGGGGGCGCATCCGCTCTATAGCTCGTATCTTCTCGGGGTTGGCCTCAATGCCTCGGGCAGAGACCAAGAACCCGAGAAGCTTGCCCGCAGGCACACCAAACACGCACTTATCGGGGTTCAGTTTTATGCGGGCGGAGCGGAGATTTTCAAAAGTTTCCGCTAGATCTGAGAGTAAGGTCTCTTGGTTGCGCGTCTTTACAACCAAGTCATCGACATACGCCTCAACATTACGTCCTATTTGGCTACCCAAAGAAATTCGAGTAGTACGTTGAAAAGTAGGACCTGCATTCTTTAACCCGAAGGGCATTGATGTATAACAATAGGTTCCTACGGGGGTAATGAACGCAGTTTTCTCCTCATCCTCCCTAGCCATGCGAATCTGATGGTAACCAGAGTATGCATCTAGAAAACACAAAAGGTCGCACCCCGCAGTGGAGTCGACGATCTGATCTATGCGAGGCAGGGGGTAAGGATCCTTAGGACATGCCTTGTTAAGGTCGGTGTAGTCGATGCACATCCGAAGCTTGCCGTTCGCCTTGGGAACGACCACCGGGTTCGCCAGCCACTCCGGATGGATGACTTCACGGATGAATCCGGCCTCCAGAAGTCTCGCCACCTCCTCGCGGATGAAGGCTTGACGTTCCGGAGCCTGCCGCCGCACTTTCTGCCGGACCGGCCTTGCGCCCGGCCGCACGGCGAGACGGTGCTCAATCACCTCCCTGGGGACCCCGGGCATGTCCGCTGGTCTCCATGCGAAGACGTCAGCGTTTGCCCGCAGGAAGGAGACGAGCGCGTCTTCCTATTTGCCATCCAGAAGACCACTGATCCGTGTGGTCTTGGATGGGCCGTCGCCCAAGGCAACCTCCTTGACCGGGACCTCGTCGCATGTGGCAATCCGCTGCCTCGGGGCGGTGGGGGCGGAGGTGCCAAGCCTCTCGTCACCACCCTCGGGCTTGGTCGCAGCAGCGAGGTGGTCCGCGCGCTTCTCCATGCAAGCGAGCGCGACCTTAAGGTCGCCACGGACAGAGATGGGGCCACCAGGGCCCGGCATCTTCATCTGGAGGTAAGCGTAGTGGACCGCCGCCATAAACTTCACCAACGCGGGCCTCCCCAGGACCGCGTTGTAGGGCAGACTGAGGTCCGCCACATCGAAGTTCACCCGCTCCGTGCGGAAGTTGGCTGATCCACCAAAGGTGACCGGCAGGTCGATGTGACCTAACGGCCATGTGTGCCCCGGCGTCACACCAATGATCGGTTGAGACGGCTGGAGCATCATCCCCGGGGCCTTGATAGCGTCAAAGGCCGCGGGGGAAAGGATGTTGAGAGCCGCTCCTCCATCTATGAGGACACGCCCCAACTTCACATTGCAGATGGTGGGGGAAACCACCATCGCAATCTGCCCTCCCCGGGCAACACACGGTGGGTGGTCGGTCTGGTCAAAGGTGAGGGCCACCTCCGACCACCGCGCCCGACGCGTCGCCTCATGAGTAGGGGCCGCGGCGAGAAGCTCTCGCCTCATGGCCTTGAAACTCCGGCGAGAAACGTGAGCACACGCTCCCCCGTCGACAGTGGCAATGGTGGCCCCAGGTTCTTGGAAACCTAGGTCATCATCACCGTCATCGATGTCAACGGCGGGGGCCTTCTGTCTGGCCTCACTTCGCCGTTTACCGGAGGGAATTGCCGCGGACTTGCCCTCACGGCGTTCCTGCCTCCTGTCCTCCTCCCACTTCCTCGTTCGCTCAGCCAAGTTTTTGACTGCGCGACAGTCCGCGAGATCGTGGAGGGAGGTGTTGTGGACGGAGCACCACTTGCTGGCTGGGCGCTCCCTGCTGGGAGTACCTGCCTCTTTCTTTTTGTCGCTCGCAGGCCTCCCCTTTCGGGTGGCCCGCGGAGCGCCTTTGACGGCGAGGACGTGACCCTCGTCGCCGGAATGGACCGACCTTTTCTTCCTCCTCCTGTCACGCCGCCCTGTCTGAGTGGCGGATCCGGGGGCGGCCGAAGCTGCCACACCGGAACCGGAGGGGTTCCAGGTCCAGGCCTCCTCCTTACGAGCCACTCGGTCCGCGAGCTGAAAAAGCTCTGCGGTAGTCTGGGGCTCTTTGGAGGCAATCTTTTCGAGCATGCGGTTGTGCCGCACACCCCCCCTGAACGCGTAGATCACCGCGTGTGCAGGGATGCAAGGTATAGTATTGCGGACTTGGCAGAAACGCTGAATGTACGAGCGAAGGGATTCATCATCCCCTCGCTGTACTGCGTGCAAGTCCGCTTCTTCACCTGGGCGTGGATAGGTGCCTTGAAAGTTCATGGTGAACTGCTGGCACAGATCCTCCCAGGAGTGGACCGACGCGGGTGGCAGGTTCATTAGCCAACCCCGCGCCTGTCCCTTCAGGGCCATGGGAAAGAAATTCGCCATGACCCTGTCGTCTCCCCCAGCGGCCTCGATCCCGGTCGTATAGACCTGGAGAAACTCGGTGGGGTTGACGCTCCCATCATACTTCTCGGTGATGGTGGGCCGGAACCTTGGGGGCCAACGGACATTCCGAAGACTCGCCACAAAGGCTCTACAGCCAACACCACCAACCGGGGGCACGGAGGGCTGATCCTCACGTCCATGTCGAGGTGACACCCTGGACGAAGAGGCACCCTCCGTTGCGCGGGGAGCACGCCGATCACTACGTCGGCGCTCGATGTCGAGGCGGGCATCCGGCTCTTCATGCTGATCCTCCCGAGTCGGAGGCGCCGACGAGGGAGTGGTAGCCGAATGGCGTGCAGCAGCCGCCGCTCGCCGCGCCCTCCGCCTTGATGACACAGAGCCGGTGGTGGCGGCGCCGGGGGTCCTGGTAGTGGCGGACCGTCCACCAGCACCCAGGCGCTGCTGTGCCGTCATGACCAAGTTGGCCACGTCGTCCAGCCATCGCCGGGCTGGAGACTCCGGGTCAGGGACGACGGGCGGGTGACGTAGGAGCGCGCCAGCAGCCTGAAGCACTCCCTGGGGCGTGCTGCCGTCGCCGTAGACGAGGAGGCGACGCTCCCCATCTCGCCGTTCTCCTGCACCACCCGCGACTGGTGATGCTGTGGGTTTTTCAACCCTCTCGAGCGCCTCCCCCCGCTTAGGACTTTGGCGCGGAGGAGGTGGGGGAGTACGAGCTCGATGACGCGGGTTTGGCTCCCCGTCGTCGCCGCTCACACTCGGAGAGAAGTCGTGCGCCTTTGCTTGCTCGGCCATTAGGCTGAACAAGGGAAACTTGGCGCACACGGAAGAGTATGAGAGCTCAGAGAACACACGCCGAGCCCCCTACCTGGCGCGCCAGATGACGGAGCTCGTGGCCCCTCACCGGGAGACTGCGCAAGCCCCCCTTTGCCGGTTCGACCAGGGGCTTAGGGTGCAATCCCAAGCTCTCTCTCTCTCTCTGTATGTGGAAAGATCACCCGCCCGCAAGACACACGAGACACGGCGATGGATACAGGTTCGGGCCGCTGCGAAGCGTAATACCCTACTCCTGTGTTTTTGTGGATTTGTGTATGGACAAGTTACAAAGGATTAACTTCCTTTCCCCTCCGCCTTCCAAAAGGGAAAAAGTCCCCCCTCTAAATGGGCAAGGTCCTCCTTTTATATCTCAAGGGGATACCACATGCACCTTTCTCTTTCCAAACTGGACTGTTCTTTTTCTCTTTAATGGGCGGAGATCGGTACGGTTTCCATCCGGGAGCCCTTCTGATGGGACAGCCCACACCTACCCCCACCTCCCCCGAAGACAGAGATGACGCGGGACCGTGGCTGTCTGTCGATGACGCGACCAGTGCCAGACCGGTCATTCTTGTCCACCACGCGTCAGCTTATCAACGTGCATGTTTGCCCTTCTTCGTGTAACACCTTGCCTGTAATGGTTAGGATGAAGCCTGGTATAAATCTGACCAGGGCTAACGTGCCATTTCTAAGAGATAACACGCTAGCTCCGGCTTGAGACGAGTGCCTAGAGGCTTTCGTCTTGACGGGATGGGGCAAGGCGTGCGTCAGACCGCCAGTCGCCACCTAACCCGTGATCTGACCGGTCTGTGACTGGTCACAGACCGGATAAAGGAACGCGCTGTACTGCGTTGCATGCAGCGTGACACGCTTGACCAGACTGCAATAAATGCTGTTAGGTGAGCACAGCTGTGCTCACTTATCCCATATATGTGGCGCAGACTTCCTTAAGGGGTCGGGGTGCCTCGGCCCTCGGGGCCGGGGCAAGCGCAACCCGACCCCCCCCTCGGGGGAAATCAGGAGGAGGGCGGACACCTCACCCTCGGGCCCGACGTCCCCGAAGGTGCCAGGCCACGTGGGCGATTGCGTCTGCCTCAAGCCTCTGGTCATGATACTCCCGGTCCCATATCACCGACAGCCCCATATGAGTGTCATATATATATATATATATATATATATATATATATATATATATATATATATATATATATATATATATATATATATATATATATATATATATATATATATATATATATATATATATATATATATATATATATATATATATATAATTTGTAAAAGCCTAGGCCCGTTATATAATATACTCCAATTTTGATTAAGCTCATGATACCTGAGGAGTTGGAATGCTCTGAACATCCTGCTCAGAATGTAGCAAATGCAGAGCTGAATCGAACTGAGCTGATGGAGTGGTGAAGAGTCCACTGCAATTAAGCCTCCTTAAAAGGTGGTCGGTATATGTATATGCGTGGAGATTTTTCTAGTGTAATATATAAGTCATTTACCTAAACTTTATCAAGATATCTCAGGTGCTCAGAAATTACATTTTGATGACATAACAAATCACGGAACATTTAAAGAGTACCCCATCCGTTTCAAAAAAAAATAGTCCAATCCTAACTACGAACACATTGTCTAGATTCGTAGCTAGAGTTTGTCTTTTTTGTTGGGATAGAGTAGTAGCTCCGAAAATTTTTAATTGTATAGGTGCGGAGCTATATAGGAATACCAACCACATGAAAGTTTGAAAGTTTGCAACACACAAACCAATTCTAGCACTATACCCAACCTGACAAGTAAAAAATACATGTATTCATTGACAACTTAAAAGCACACCTGGTGTTGAAATCAGGTTGGCACGTTCACGACATCATATTTATACAGCATGTAAAATCATTTGGTCTATATTGTAGAAATAAAAAGAGAGGCAATACACCACCCTTACATAGGGAACCCAAAAACTTCCAGACTTAATACAAACTATTCATGTGCCCTGGACAGCTTGACTCCAATAAGCAGCGGCAAGAGATGGACTCGGCTCGACACCAACCAAAGAGGGCTCGGCCTGCAGCAGGAGATTAAACACGCGTCGCTATTCTGCGGGGTGTCGCACGGGCTGTGGTGTGCGGCACTGCCGCAGAGAATTTTTTTCCATGGCATAGAGATTTGGCCCGATCCAAGCACGATATGCCCGAACTGTTGTCGGATTCATGCCGGCTTAATCTAACCGTTCGACCGTGGCTGGGCCTATTCTTTGGCACGATATGTCGGTCCAGCATGGCCCAACGATCCTTGCTCATAATAAGAATGTGTACGGTCTGGTCTGGTATGGAATGAACTTATAATCTGATGATCGAGTCGATTCCATGATTATGAGTTCATAACCCTAACTGGCCCAAATATATGACAAATGCAAAATAAACTTATTACATCGATATAAGACAAGGCCAAAGAGATGAGGGGGATAAATTAGACTTGTTCTAAGGATGAGCATGCTAGGCAAGCCATGCCTTCGCATCGACACGGCACGACCCGAGTCTTATTGGGTCATGTCTGGACCATAGGCGCAATTGATACTGTATAGACAGGCAACGCCTGTGTGGTCTGAAAATGCCTGGTACCAACTAAGTGTACTGTACCAATTTCCTCCTTTTTGCAAATCAGATGTCTGACTGCTCATTGGAAAGAATACTTCTAGAAATGAGAAAAATAAAAACACCGTTGCGTTGCACTCCGCAGAACTAAATAATCCTAGAAAACCAGGTCTCATACATGTGAAGTACTCCATGTGAATAGCATACGACATAATATAATTGTTGACAATTTTTTTATTAAAGGGCATAAACCCTCATTTCTACTCCCTCCATCCTTATAATATAAGAAATTTTGAGTTTTTACTTTTATATTGTTTGACCCTTCGTCTAATTCAAAAAGTTTTAGAATTATTATTTATTTTCTTTGTGACTTACTTTATTATCCAAAGTATTTTAAGCACAACTTTTCGTCTTTTATATTTGTACAAACTTTTTGAATAAGACGAGTGGTCAAACATTGTAAGTAAAAACTCAAAATCCCTTATATTATAGAACAAAGGGAGTATTACCGTAAATGATCATGTATTACTAAGTTCTTACAGCATACATGCAGACTAACAAAACAACCAAAGGCCTCATTCCAGGGATGAAGAATTGTTGACATATGGATTAATTCTCGGAAACAAATGATACGCACGTGGCTATACACCCTCACATGCTTAGACTAATTAATCCACCTACTATACAGAGGAAAAGTAGGCAGTCCACTCCACGCTGATCCTTCTTTTTAATAATGACTCCATCCTGATCCTTAATTTGCATATAAATTAATACTACATTCGTCCTAAAATATAGTAATTTTTAGCCAGAAATCTCAACACACAGATGTTCAGATGTAGACCTCGTTCTTTTCTCCAATAAAAGTTGGATAAAAATTTAGATATTCGTGGCACGATTTCCGAACTACTAAACGGTGTATTTCGTGCGAAAACTTTGTATATGGATGTTGCTCTAGAATATCATATAAATATATTTTTCAAAGTTTGTAATAATTAAACTTAATTAATCATACGTTAGTACTATATAATTATGCGTAAAACACTTAATTTTTATCAACATCTATATGAGTTTCAAACGGCATCATCATCTTCAAATACTTAAATTTTGTCACGGACGTCCTTATTATTCCAATTACAACAACGACGACTTTGAAAACCAAGCAGCGATGCATGCACGCCACCTGCTCGATCGGCGTCGTCTACCTGTCACGCTCCTTTGTGCACGGTGTACCCGGCGTCGACGACGAGGTTGTGCCCGTTCACGTACCTGGCCTCGTCGGAGGCCAGGTACACCGCCGCCCTCGCGATGTCCTCCGGCGCGAGCAGCACGACGGCGCCACCCTCGCCGACCTCCTTCTCCACCGTCGTCTTCAGGCCGTCGCTCAGGCTAGGGGACATCTCGGAGAGCAGCGGGATCTGCCGCAGCAGCAGCGGCGTCCTCGTGGCGCCCGGCGAGATGGCGTTCACACGCAGGCCGTGGCGCGCCATCGGCTCCGCCGCCGCGCGCACGATGGCGATCACGGTGGCCTTGGACACGGAGTACACCGGGACAGCCGGGACGGGGATGACGCCCGCGCCGCTCGACGTGCAGAGCACGCAGCCGCTGCATCGCGGCGCCATGGCGCGCGCGGCGTGCTTGACGGCGGCGAGCGTCGACCGGGCGTTCACCGCCATCACCCGGTCGAAGTCGCCGAGGTCCACGGCCGCCATGTCGTCCTGCGGCAGCGCCCCGGCGATGCCGGCGTTGTTGTGGAACACGTCGAGGCGGCCGTGCCGCTTCACGGCGAGGCCCACGGCCGCGGCGACCTGCGCCTCGTCGGCGACGTCGCAGCGCGTGTACGCGGCGTCCGGGCCGAGCTCCGCCGCCACCGAGTGGCCGAGGTCGTCCTGGATGTCGGCGATGATGACCTTGGCGCCGTTCTTGATGAACTCCGTGGCCGTCGCCTTGCCGATGCCGCTGGCGCCGCCGGTGATGACGGCCACCTTGCCGGCCAACCTCTGGTGCGAGCTGGACGCCGTGGAGAAGCCATTGACGACTAAACCAGCTGTCCAAGTACTCGTTGTTCCAAAAACTCTCTTCGTCTCCCTATTATGACACCAGATCATCCATACCCATTATTCAGTACTCAGCTACACATATATGATTAGCTATGATAGTATAAAAAATATATAGTGAATTCTTGGTATATAGTAATATATATCTTGATCAAACTCATATAGACTAGTAGTACCTTAGAAGAGCTGCTGATCTGAACATCCTGCTAAAAAAATGCAGAGCAGAATCGACCTGATCGAACTAGTCGTCGTAGTTGGCTAATGCCCTTGATGCAAGCCTCCTTAAGAAGGCCAGGAAATGCCTGCTGGCTGCTCGTTTCGGTCTTGGTCTCCGTAAGTGAGTTTGTCAAAGTCTATGAGCAACTGTGTTCCGTTGTTAGCCTAGCAGCGGCCAGTGCGATGCTAGCCTTTTTATGGGTCTGCTGTGTGTTGGTGCTATTGGTGTGTGGGTGGTAGTATACTTTTTCCGTTTTCCTGGTTACGACCTTACAAGATTGTAATCTTCTAATTTTTTTCCTGCTCTATCAATAGAGCTTCGCACTGTCTATTACGAGTCGTTCAAAACTAAGCACGCACACCACTAGACACGTATCACCATACTCACACATCCGTGAATATACACCCCTTAATAGCAAGTTTAATAGTATAGCCCACTATTAGCTCCAATTTATTTATAACCAATCTGATAGCCAATTCATACGATAGTTGCTTATTATACTATTAATATATGGTCCCACCTGTCATACGCACATTGCGTCTTGGAGTCTGTGCTACAGCTGGCTATAGATCTGTAGCCCGCTGCTCTTCTCTCTTATCTTTTTCTCATTAAAATATATTTATAGCTGGCTAATAGTCTGCTATTGTGCGGCCTGCTCTAAGAATCTAACGCATGTTTAAAAGGGTGGAAACCAACGCTACATCTGTAATGTCTAAACCTGTTAAAAGATCACCTTCATATGAATAATATTTAGAGTAAAATACACCGCCAGTCCTTAAACTTGAAGCGTGGTGTCACTTAGATCCATGATCTTGTAAAATCAACATTAAGGTCCATGAACTTGTTTAAGTGAATCATTGTGGTCCAAAGCACATTTGACCGGATTGACCGTCCTACGTGGCTGTACAGCGTGGCCCCATATTTGCACTTAAGCCCCTACACACCGATCCAACCCTCCACTGTTGCTGTCGACCGCCGCTGGCTTCACCCGCTCGCCATCGGCTCTGCCCTCTCCCTCATCCTCCTCACCACCTTCCCTCTCCCCTTTCCCTTTCCCTCCGGAGACGCGGTTCTCGCCGGTGAGCGACAAGACGGCCTCCCGCGCCTTGGTCAGCACCTGCGGGCGCCTCCCGGACCTTCGCCATCATGTCGCCCGGCACCGCCGCCGCCGCCACCGTCGGCACGCGTTGTGCCACGTCCTCCTTCCGCCGCTTCACCGTGCCGGAGATCGTCACCCCCTTGTCCTGCTACTGCCCAGTCGTCGGCTCGCCGAAGGCAAGGGTAGTGGAGGCGTCCGTGTCCTGCGTGGTGGCCTATGATTGCAAGCTGCCGCCGACGCCTGGGATCGCGGTGCCGATGGACTGCATCACCAGCTGCACCTTGCCAGCCACGACAGTCCCGACACCGACATTGGGTCGTTCGGCACGTCCACATCCGGCTTCCCGACGCCGACGTGCTTCGGGTCATCGGAGACGCTAATCGAATCGAAGGCGCGGACGATGGGCATCGCATCAATGTCCTCGCCTTCCTGTGGCACGCGCACTGGTTCATGTCACTCATCCTCTGCGCCGCCACATCGCGTTCATCCTCCTCGCTGCTGCTGTTGCTGCTGCTCCCGCCAGTGCTGTCGCCGCCCTTCTCCCTGGCTCCACGCCGCCAGCAAGGTGTCGCGCCGCGGATCTGGCGGTAAGGTCAGATGCGGCGCCGACGACTGGCAAAAAGGCCATATCCAACGCTGGCAACTAGGCGGAGCTCGACATCCATCACTCCGGTGGCGAGGCGTCGCGGCGCGGATCCGGTGCCGACGACCAGCGGGAAGCGAAACCGGCGGATCTGGCCGTCAGTGAGGCGTGGTTCTCCCCGGTGGTGCCCCTCTCTTCGGCGGCGGTGGAGGGATGGCTCCGGCAAGGGCGTGGGGCGGCAGGAAGGGAGACCGAGCCAGGCCATGACTGCGGTTGCCTTCTTCTCCGTCGAGCTCCTGACGGCCACCTTGTCGAGCTCAAGCCCGACAGTGGCGGCAAGAGCTCGAGGGGCTCGCAGGCATGATCCACCTCGGTGACGACGACCGGGGCGAGCTCGCCGGCCAGCTTACCTGCAGGGCCGTGAAAAAAGAGAGAAAGAGAAGAAAAAGAAAAGGATTTAGGGGAAGAAGAGGGTGGATTGAGCACGGAGGGGTCTAACAGCAAATATGCAGCCACGCTGTACAGCCATGTAGGACGGTCAATCCGGTCAAATGTGCTTTAGACCGCAATGATTCACTTAAACAAGTTCATGAACCTTAATGTCGATTTTACAAGATCATGGACTTAAGTGACACCACGCTTCAAGTTCAAGGACCGGCGGTGTATTTTACTCTAATATTTATGGGCAATAAAATTTGAATCATTGATGGTCGATGAAGTCATGCGCTCTTCCACATTGGTGCTTCCCCCAATCGAAAAGTCAATGTAATCTTTTAATACGATGTTTCTTCGTTTCTTCCAACCATATTTGGTTCATCCTGTCCATGGAATTATTACAACGGATTAATAGATCCATGCTTCTATTTTAATGTGATAAGCTAGTACTCACTCATATTTTAATGTATGACGCCGTTGACTTTTTAACCAACGTTTGACCATTCGTTTTATTCAAAATTTTTGTGCAAATATAAAAATATTTATGTCATGCTTAAAAAATATTTCAGGATGAATCAAGTCATAATAAAATATATTATAATTACATAAATTTTTTTAAATAAGACGGATAGTCAAACGTTGAAAAAAAGTCAACAGCGTCATACATTAAAATATGGAGGTAGTACTTACCCATCACAAAATGTACGATGCCATTGACTTTTCACATAACATTTGACTATTAATCTTATTTTAAAAAGATAAAAATATTATTATATTTTATAAATTGTTTTATTATCAAAGAAACCATATAAGCCTAACTTATACTTGTACATATTTAAACTAAATTTTTGAATAAGAGAAATGGTCAAATGTTATGCGAAAAGCAACGGTGTCATATATTTTGAAATTGGGGTAGTATTATTTATGCTTATTTCTTACCATATTTATTTTTCCTATAATTAAGTATATAATCTGTGATAATAATCAGGATAAAATTATAAAATAGATTGGTTCTGTCATGTATAGGCTTGGACAATTCCTTAGTATTTACGTAGTACTTAGAGAAGAAAATTGATCTATGAGATCTCGAGACCCTCATCAAAAAGTTCAAAACAATATGTACATGTAGGCATCGTTACCATTTAATGTATTCAATTTTATAACTGAGTTAATGTTTTGCGTCTTTGAGTTTGAGTTGGCCCTAAACATATTACTCTTAGTCTCATATGATTTTTGTTCCCGCGCTTCATTTTGTTCGTATTTTATAGAAAATATCTAAAATTTCAAATTACTACAATTTAACGTACAAATTGATCCAAGCTTTGAAACTATAAATTCAACATGGATCTTAGATACCACCAAATAGGATCATATAGTTGTTCATATCCCTAAAGTCATACGTTATCACGTGCGAGTTTTCTAACACCGCGTGATTTGACTTAATTAGAGAACATATATAACTGTTACTACTACATACTCCCTCCGTCCCATAATATAAGGGATTTTGAGTTTTTATTTGCATTATTTGATCACTCGTCTTATTCAAAAAAAATTGTGCAAATATAAAAAACAAAAAGTTATGCTTAAAATACTTTAGATAAAGTCAAAAAAATAAATAATAATTCTAAATTTTTTTTAATAAAACGAGTGGTCATACAGTGAAAGGAAAAACTCAAAATCCCTTATATTATAGGACGGAAGAAGAATAAGAGCTTGTTAGAAATAAATATGCATGCTTCCCTGACGCGCGATGCATGCATGACTCTTGCAAATATAAGTGGTTGAATTTTCTTGAAGGTTGACAACCTCATGCATGGTGGCAAGGTCAAATTCGACAGTTAATTTCTGAACAGATATTTTTCGAGAGAAATGATCTCCACATACATAAACTGGCGTTATTATCTTTTTTCTTAATTTGATAGCTGATCTTGTTTGGTGGTTGTGTGTGGAATCAATGAAGCCTGCTATGATTAATGAAACAGTAATAGATCAA
This sequence comes from Oryza sativa Japonica Group, assembly GCF_034140825.1. Classification (NCBI taxonomy): domain Eukaryota; kingdom Viridiplantae; phylum Streptophyta; class Magnoliopsida; order Poales; family Poaceae; genus Oryza; species Oryza sativa. Next base: position 28,244,119 of record NC_089041.1, on the reverse strand, counting down.
TAAGAAGCATCCTCTAATTGTCAGGGACTGAAATAATTAAAACAGACCAAGCGTGAATCACCGTGATATAGGTTCTGCTGAATGGATTGACTTGCATGCTTTCTAAGCTCACAAACGATATTTTCTTTTAAAAAATTATGTACATAAATTTCGTTAATATAATTTTAAATCGGTTTTTCAAATTTATTGTAGTTTGTTGATTCATTTATACAGTCGAATAATTATCTTAAATCATTTACCTGTTCAGATATGCACTTCAATATAAAATAAAAGAACACAAAGGGTCCCAAATAAAACCATGCCCTCGAATAAAACCATTTTATTTTACCTAGGCATTACTATTGGCCAATTTTGAAATATATTTTTGGCCCCATGAGGAGGAGGAATTTTAAAGGCAAAGAAGACACATTGCCAAAAAAAAAGAGCTACTTGACATTCAAATAAAAGGTGCTGAATTGTCTCTTGCGCACTAAAACTATTAATATTGCTTATCACCCTTCCTTAAAAAACTTTTTGCAAGGTTATCTTGTGTGTTACGATTACTTTCTGATGAAAAAACACATAAATTGATTTTTAGTTGCACCTTTTAACTCCCATTATATCCTCTTATGGATCCACACATTAGAGTTCATGATCACATTATACATCAAATGAACCGAAAATTTGTTATTTTTATACATCGATCAAATAAAGCAATCATTTTCATTCTACGGTGTTATATCTTTGAAAGCAATGTTTCTTTCGAGCCATAAAGGTATTGATCTTTGAGAGGACACTTCCTTAATCTTATATATGTCCCTTTGCCATATCTACACCAGAAACAAAAAGGTTGATCTTTCATTCACAATAAAGTTAAACTAGCCCAAAACTAGGATATCCTGAGTTGATGAGCCCAAAACCAGTCGGAATAATCATTTGCCTAGCAAACACACCTATTCTTGATAGTAAGGTTCTGATCAACACCTAGTTCACCTTTGTCTTTTGATCGATATATTGTTTGTAATTTGATTAATCTATTTGTTGTTGTCATTATTTTAAAAAAAGTGATATGTGATTAAAAGTCTAGTCTTGAAGTACCCCTGGAATTTCAAAGAATGAGAACATAACATGGGAAGAATTAAACTAACATAGTTTACAAGGACTAATCTTCCACCATATGAGATTGTTTTTTTCCCTTCCAAGTGCTAAGCTTTCCCTTAAACTTATACTGCATTATTAACTATTTCCGAGTTAATATTGCAAAGCTTCCGATAATAAATGAGTATACCGAAGTAGCTAGAATGGAAAATACATCGATCTAGACATTTGTCTATACTTATCCTCTTTCTCTCGAAGAAGAAAATTTCACTTCTGAAAAGTTGATTGTCAGACCGGAGAGTTGTTCAAGGACTCAAACAAGGATCTTCATGTTTTTTTTTTCCTTTTTGTCAAAGCTCTACTTTTCAAGCGCGATTAGCTGCTAGCCCATTCAATTCGTTATTCGAGGTCAAGTACATAGAACAAAATTAGTCCACTTCAACGCTCGGCTGAAAAATAAACAAATAAATGGTAATGCCACTATATTTTCTATGGGAATTAATTAATTATAAAACATGTACATACGCGGTTGTTTTGAGAAATATGTCTAAACTTAAATCTGATCTCGTAGAATTTTTTCACACCCTATCCTTTATTCCAACAATGATGAGGTTGGGTACTTATGCATGGAGGACACCTCATGCTAGCTACTTAATTACTCAATTCTAAAATAAACTTATGACACATTTTGATACTACGAATCTAGATATACTATATTTCGTACTAAGTTGATTTATTTTAGATATGTCTGGCTGCGTTCAACGCGCCGCCGGTGTGTCAGCTCCTTTGTGCACGGTGTACCCGCCGTCGACGACGAGGTTGTGGCCGGTCACGTACCTGGCCTCGTCGGAGGCGAGGTACACCGCCGCCATGGCCACCTCCTCCGGCCCCATCATCATGTCGTTCGCGTCGACGTCGATCATCTGCTTCAGCTCGTCGCTCATGGTAGGAGACGACGCCGACATCACCGACACCTTGCCCTGCAGGACCGGCGTCCTGACGGCGCCCGGCGAGATGGCGTTCACCCGCAGGCCGTGGCGCGCCAGGGGCTCCGCCGCTGCGCGCACGATGGCGATGATGGTGGCCTTGGTGATGGAGTGCGTGGCGACCGCCGGGAGCGGGAGGACGCCGACGGCGCTGGCCGTGCAGAGGATGACGCCGGCGCGGCGGGGCGCCATGACGCGCGCGGCGTGCTTGATGCCGGCGAGCGACGCGCGGGCGTTCACCGCCATCATGGCGTCGAAGTCGGCGAGGTCGACGGACGCCATGTCGTCCTGCGGGAACCTCCCCGGGATGGCGGCGTTGTTGTGCATGACGTCGAGGCGGCCGTGGCGCGCCACGGCGAGGTCGACGGCGGCGGCGACCTGCGCCTCGTCGGCGACGTCGCAGCGCGCGTACGTGGCGTCCGGGCCGAGCTCCGCCGCCGCGGCGTGGCCGAGGTCGTCGTTGACGTCGGTGATGATCACCTTGGCGCCGTTCCTGATGAACTCCGCGGCGGTCGCCTTGCCGATGCCGCTGGCGGCGCCGGTGATGACGGCCACCTTGCCGGCCAACCTCTGGTGGGAGCTCGCCGCCGTGGAGAATCCACCGGCGATTAGACTTTCAGGCGAAGTCGACGTCATCGTCGTCATCCTTGGGCCAACCACTCTCTTCGTCTCCCTGTACGTATACGAATACGCGGTCAGATCACATGTACGTATACGAATACGCGGTACTAGCAGCCTTATACCCTGGCCTTAAACCTAAAGTATTAATGTATTATACATATCGTAAATACACTTTTTTTCTCTTGCATGTTAACATTACAAAAACAGACAACAAGTTATCATGTTATCTATGTATATACACACTAAGAAATAGAAATGGCAATGCAAATATAATTATATAGGCGAGAACACAAATCTATGTTTGTGAAGAAATATATGAAAAAACTATATGTATTGTCAATTTGGTTTCAAAACATGCATTTTACAATTTCGAAGACAGCAAACAAAGATTTGTGTAAAATGCATGTTTAAATCAAATTAGCTTCCTCAATATATCTTGATCTAATTAATTAACATTCAAACTCATACCTGAGGAGGCGTTGCGCTGTTGATCTGAACATCCTGGTAGAACGAATAATTAAGCAAGCTTAATTACTATCCTAATAAAATTAGCAAGGTAGAAATAAAGCAGAAGCAGAATGGAGCTGATCGTTGTTGGCTCTAGCTCGATCGACAAAGATGGATACTACGAACCTCCTTAATATAAGAAGGCTAGATATAGCCGCGTTACGTGTGCATATGCATATGCATATGCATATGGATTTTTGTTTGAACGCCGACCAGTATAGGTCGAGAGGACGTATTCTCAATTTGAAAGATCAAAATTGACCGGCTATTTGTATATATTATATATACTCCTACTACGTACTAAGAAGGAAGAAAAATAAGTTAACAAACTCGTTAAAAATTAATTGGTTTCAGGTTGATAGATCGTACTGCCGTTAGTTAATCAGCTGCCAGCTGGTCGTCATGCAGATGGTCATAGGAATCTAGAACTTTACATATTTATTGATATTTTTATCATAATCTCACATATCAAGTTATAATTAATTAGGGTAACTATTCCTACATTACCCATATTAAATTAAATAGAAGACCACACCATGCTGCCCTTGCAATGGAGCTGATTAGTTAGGCCATTTCATCACAAGACACTATAAATAGTTTCCATAAACTCCACATTATCACTATTCCATACTTAAATTTAATGCTACTTATCTTACATGATGTCTTGGATATTGTACAGAAATCAAGTCTCATGCAAGACATGATTTTCTTCTTTTTCCTCATTTATTCACTTACCACATTATTTTTCATTTTAGGTGGCTGCTTATTTAATTTTAAAGACACCATCCTAGTCATATTATGCACCATGGTAGTGGAAGCAATATTGATATTGCAAACAACAATATCATTAACTCATTAATTAGTTTAATTAACAGGGTGAAATTCGTCATAAACCTCCACAGAAATGCTCAAACGTAGGAATTATCATCCACACAATGCATTGCTTCACCGACAACTAATATGAAGTCGGAGGGAGTACTCCATTTGGAAATATAAGACGTAATAGATTTATACAAATTTTCCAACATTATACTTAGGCCAATATTTTCTTTCTAATATATTATCAACAACTATAAATTAATATTATATAAAAATATTTTTCAAATACCAATATAGTGATACTACATGCATAGCACTTGACACATATATTTTTAGTTTAATTATTAGTTCAGAATTTTAAATATTGACTTTACGGAAAACAAACACATCTTATATTTTTTACCAGTAGACCTTGTATATTTTCATAGTTTCAAATGGAGAGGAGGGGGGGGGGGGTAATTGTCAGTTTCCTCTAGACCAATGTTTTCCTCATGGGCTTCCCTCGTAATTTCATAGTATGCAGAGTTTTTCCCCTTTATTTTCCATGTACTTATCCCCTATACTATATATAGAGTACATTTCATTAACCCCATCTATTATAGTCCAAGTTGGCATATGGCACATAACCCTAGGTATTATGGTTCTAAAGTTTCATAAAACCACAATGTTAACTATTTTGTCATACACCTATATCAAAATAGAAAAAATAGAAAAAATAGATATGACATATATATAATGGATAAAATGCTTATAAATTTGAGATTTTCTTGTAGACCTTAAAAGTGTGGTAGATCAAAGTCAAAATAATTATTACTGTGCTTTTGTGAAATGTTAGAATCATAATACATGGGGTTATGTGCCACGTCAAAGTTCCTATATATGGTTTTGCGAAACTTGGACCATAATAAGTGATGTTTTATGAAATTTACTACTATATATAAGATTGTACCACAAAAACTTCTCCTACAGTAACTATAAAAAACAATTTCGGGATATAGGCCCCATTTATTTTTACAAAGAAACTAAAAAATTGTCCACTTACAAAAATGTGTGAGATGTGCCGAGTTGGTTGGTAAAAAAAAAATCTCCTGACAAAGAGTGCAAACTGTTGGTGATGCTAGTTTTTTTACCTAGAAGATAACATAATGCCGTTTAGTTTATTATTTATCTACAATACTAATATAATAAATACTCCCTGTGGCCACAAATAAGTGACTTTTGGACAGTGTCATGCTCACCAAGATTACTTTTTATTATGGACTACTAGTATAGACTGTAAAAATATAGGAAACTTATAATATTGGAAATTATTTTAAGACAAATCCGGCCATAATATTATTAACGATTGACATAGCGACGAGGATATCCTATATATCTTGACCTCGGCTTTCCCATCAGATCGGCTTCAATGGTTATGGCATTGCAAGTCTGGATGGATGACTAATTTACAGCGTAGTTACTCTCCGATGTTGTCTTTTGTTTGTGTTCAACGTCAAATGGGTGCTATGTCTATATAATAAGGTTGGAATTCTAAGATGTTTTTTTTAATCAAGTTGTAAAAAAATATGATAATTGACGATATAGCTTCTTTTGAATACAGATCAAAATTAATTCCATTATTAAAAACAAGTACCTAGCACTTTAATCATCATCTATCTTTTCACACGTTGAGGGTCATGCGGGCAGGATACAACAGCGAACAACCCGTATCATTACGATCACTAATTTGCTCGTTCTTGCGTTGAGGAAATTAAAGGGAAACAAGAGATCTTAAAGCAGATTTTATTTTTCCTACATTTTTACTCCAACAGTACTTTTTCCCTCACGAAATTGATCAATCATCTATTAAAAAATAGATATAGTACTTATTACTACCTCTATTTTTTAATAGGTGATGCCATGAACTTTTTATTATATGTTTGTCATTCATCTTAGTTCAAAAAATTTACATAATTAAAATTTATTTTGTTGTGAGTTACTTTGTCACTCAAAGTAATTTTAAGTATAATTTATATCTTATACTTTATATAAATTTTTTAAACAAGATGAATCGTCAAATATAAGTTTTAAAAGTTAACAGCATCATCTATTAAAAAAAAAACAGACGGAGTATATCCAACGGAGATGACCTACAAGTTCTATATGAGGCCTCCTTTTCCAACACATACACCCTGTGAGATTTTTCTTCCCACCGCGTGATTTGACTTGAGAAATATGCAGACATTGCACCACTGCACACGGTCGAGAAGAATCTGCACTGACCACTACACTTTTATGTATATAATGGAAATGAAATTAATTATATTCTCAGCCTGTGTGGAACTGTACGTGGATAGGCACCATAAATTTTGTTGTTGAAAACATATATCTGGTGATGGGACAAGTCCCAAACTCCTCTAATAAATTTTGTTTTAAAGAAAAAACTCCTCTGATAAAATGAATAACTAACTTAAAAGGTACATAAATGAGGGTGTGTTTAGTTCACGCTAAAATTATAAGTTTGATTGAAATTGAAATGATGTGACGGAAAAGATGAAAGTTAATTTGTGTGTAGGAAAATTTTGATGTGATAAAAAAGTTGAAAGTTTGAAGAAAAAGTTTGGAACTAAACTCGACCTGAATAACTAACTCATCTAGAACAAATAAAAAACCATTAGCTATAATTATGACCATTCACTACTAATTTCAGGACTCCGAGTACATGTTCATATACAAGGATGTATACTTGTAGAAGAAGCAAGCAAGATGGGGCTGAATTTTCTTCGAAATCTGCTGGCTCACGGCAACAGGGTCAAATTCGATCGACCGTAAATATACATATTCTAGACCTAAACTATGGACAGGTCTTTTCTTTGATCTTCGTACATAGACGATCATATAATCGCGTTCATATCTTCCTATGCAGTTTGCTGTTTATTTTTAAAACACGGTTTAGGTCACACTCTCATATATACGTGTTTATGTGCACACTCACCCATGACGTGCACACGCGCATTCTATATCTATAAACGTCTCCGAAGATTAGACCCATCTCTTTAAGATGATAAAGTCGTTGTATTGTGTTACTATTTAGCATATCACTTATCACTGAAAGAATAATTTAGTCGTATATATGAGTACTTGTGTGCCTAGTCTAACCTAAACCTAACAATTAATTGTTTGTTATTATTGTTGAAATGATAATACTAATAGATCTAGAAACCATATTGGTGAAAGAAAACTTTAAATTGAAAAATGTATGCAAACAGTCTAGACGCTGAGAATCAATTAAGGTATGAGAGTCAATAAGGGGTTTTATTGGACTAGAAAATATCAAATTCCGTTTTCATACATAATGATGTAAATAATGGTTGATATGGATAGCATCTCTTAGGAGACGATTCTCAGCCGGCCGTCAATTAATTATAACTATCAATTTAATATTCAGTGTCAATAACAATATGATGATGAAAGAAATTAGAAAAAACTAAATTTTATATATTGTCACGTACTATGGAGACGACGCTTGGTTGATCGGAAATTTTCGTGACCGTTGTCGCTATTCATATATACTTGAAATCTCTGTTCTTTGCGCTCTAGAATATAATTAATGCGAAAATAATAACAATATTGAGTGGTCATGGAAACATCACATGTATTATAATATACCAGAAACGAAGTTAATTTTTTTACACCAATAAACATACTCCAATTTTGGGCCCGGTAGTAGTGCTGACTGCTCATCACCAGCGTTAGAGCTTTATGATCTCTTCATTTCAAAACATATGTCCGTTATTTTAGAAACCGTTGTTTCTTAATTAACGGCTAACCATTGAGAAATACATTATTTTAGAGTAATACGTTGGTGATATCATCATAACTTGGACAATTGGACAAGTCTTACCTCCAATGTAGTATTAAAATAATAATTACATATATTTGACCGTTTATTTTATTTAAAAATTATGTAATTATTATTTACTTTGTTGTAATTTGATTTATCACTTAAGACATCATGATGACATATTTCTTATACTTGCTGATTTTTTTTCAAAAACATAAATGATCATATGTATATTATATAAAACACACAGTAACTAATAACACTACATTGGAGGTAAGACTTGTCCAATTGTCCAAGTCATGATGACATCACAAACAAGTCATAGGTTTACGCACTCCTCATGCAAATTCGCTCCGAATTCGCACACCCACTTTACAACAACAATATATACATGTCAATCCCTTCTAACCATTTATATTCATGTAAAATGGTGGAAAAATATTTTTTTTCAAAATTTTTCACACCAGATACTTATTTATGTATAAGCTAAAACAGTATTTAAAATATGTCGTGTTATCCAGGTATTTTGCATGCTTAAATATAACTATACTGCTTGCATTCATCAAAATATTATAATTTAAAAGCTTTTACTAGTTGAAGATAAAATCATAGCGGTCAACAGCGTCGAAGGAACGGAGTTTACTATGATTTAAAGAATTAGTTAGTTAAAGGTTAACAAACATGATTGTTGTACTGTCATATGGTACTTGTCAATTTAAAACTATTAAATCAATAAAAATATAGTTAGGACTAAACTAAGTACAACCTTTTATTTCTTAATTCTCAAACTTAGAAATTTAATTAGACTTCACACTGGGAGAGTCGTGCGTCGACCAGCATACGTAAGGAGTAGGTATACACAAAGTAAGAGGTTGTATTTTTCTCACGGCAACGAGGTCAAATAATTCAAGGGTTAATACTAGACCAAAACTGCCCTCACCTCACTGGACTTTGTCCGTTGACGTTTTTAATAATAAATAGGAATATGTTATTATTGTTGTAACGACTACCATTAATAAATTATGCCAATTGAATTTAAAAAATCGTACCCTGCGAGTTGTGTCTTGTGTGGATTCAAATCAAATCGTAGCCGCGAAGTGAGCATAACTCAACTGGTTAGCTTTCTTGTGGTGGAACCAGCCCACCCAGGTTCAAATCCTAGATTTAACACGGGTGCTCGCATTTATGGCTAATTATTCTTTTAGTGGTAGGCGACATACCCGTCGACAGCGAGGCGCCTGTGGTGACTTCGTCAATCTCAAGATATGATATGCCGGTTCAGTTCATAGGGGTAGGGTGATATGCTGTGTTTCTAAAAAAAAGGTCTAAAAAAAAAGGGATATGCCGGTCCAGTTCATAGGGGTAGGGTGATATGCTGTGTTTCTTAAAAAAAAAGGATGTTGTGATTTTCTCAAAAAAGGGTAGGGTGATATGCTGTGTTTCTTAAAAAAAAAGGATGTTGTGATTTTCTCAAAAAAGGGTAGGGTGATATGCTGTGTTTCTAAAAAAAAAAGGGGTAGGGTGATATGCTGTGTTTCTTAAAAAAAAAAGGATGTTGTGATTTTCTCAAAAAAAGGGTAGGGTGATATGCTGTGTTTCTAAAAAAAAAAGGACGTTGTGATTTTCTCAAAAAAAAAGGGTAGGGTGATATGCCGGTCCAGTTCATAGGGGTAGGGTGATATGCTGTGTTTCTAAAAAAAAAAAAAGGATATGCCGGTCCAGTTCATAGATGTAGGGTGATGAGGGCAAAAAAAAAAAGAAGAGGATGGAGGAAGAAGATGAGGGCAATTTGGTCAGAAAAATCTATAAATTTCAGCGAAAGGGTAAGCAGTGATATATCTCGAAGGCATGCTAAATTTTAATGGCATGCTTCTAATTTCGTGAATAGTAATGGTATTTTTTTCAAACCTGTAAATTTATAATGACTCTATTTATAAAAGCTAAATTTAAATCTTGATGATCGAAGTGATGCACCCATGACCAAGGGTTCAAAATCCCGGAACGAAATTTTCAAATTTTTGGGTCTATCGGTGAGTCCCAATACACAGTATGCTCCGGTCAAGAACTTCGGCAAAACACTGTTCTGGAGTCGCCGGCGGCAGCTCCTTGGCTCTTCGGCACGACGAGGACGAAGACACAAGCCACAAAGCTGGCCTAGCATCGTTGCATAAAGTGCATTTCATCATTCTCCTGTCACTCTGCTTTGGATTAGCTGGACTTGATCACTTACCTATATTCTGATCTAGGTAAATTTTCTGTAATTTTGTTGTTTAACTTCAAATTTTGTTTGAAAATTTCGTTGGGAATTTCCGAAAAATTTCTCCTTTCTGATATATTAAACCCTGCCCATGATTCCTACACCACAGTAATGGTCTTTTTAGAGTGCTAGATTGCAATAATTAGCTGTAGCTCTTCTTAGCAAATGCCGAAATATTCTATTCTATTATAAAAAAAAGTAACGGTGTTTTTATAACTCTGAGAACATATATATTAGCCAAAATTCGGGAATAAAAAAACGAGAATTGGAGGGACACACTCCTTGCCGCTGCACTATCAAGTGCAATGCACGTACATATGCACCACAACCTTATTATTCTGACGAGTCGACGAACAAGGGTGTTCGATCGATTAATTAGTTGGGTGTGTCATTAATTCATGCGATTGTCGTCTCCTTTATGCGTTGTGAAGCCGCCGTCGACGACGAGGTTATGCCCGTTGACGTACTTGGCCTCGTCGGAGGCGAGGTACACCGCCGCCCTCGCGACGTACTCCGGCTCGATGGCCACGCCGGCGCTGATGGCGGCGTCCGCCATCCGCTCCAGGTCGTCCTCGCCCACGCCGGGGGTCATCTGGGAGATGATATGCATCATCATCGGCGTCCTGGTGCCCGTCGGCGAGATGGCGTTCACCCGCAGGCCGTGGCGCGACAGCGGCTCCGCCGCGGCGCGCACGATGGCGATGGTGGTCGCCTTGGAGACGGAGTACATGGCGATGTTCGGGATGGGCATGACGCCCGCGTCGCTCGCCGTGCAGAGGATGACGCCGCTGCGGCGCGGCGCCATGACGCGCGCGGCGTGCTTGATGCCGACGAGCGCCGCCCGGGCGTTGATCGCCATCATGCGGTCGAAGTTGGCGAGGTCGACGGACGCCATGTCGTCCTGCGGCATGGCGCCGATGATGCCAGCGTTGTTGTAGAGGATGTCGAGGTGGCCGTGGAGCCTCACAGCGAGGTCCACGGCCGCCTCGACCTGCGCCTCGTCGGTGACATCGCAGTGCGTGTACGAGGCGTCCGGGCCGAGCTTGGCCGCCGCAGAGTGGCCGAGCTCGTCCTGGACATCGGCGATGATGACCTTGGCACCATTCTTGATGAACTCCTTTGCTGTAACCTTTCCGATGCCACTGGCTCCACCGGTAATGATAGCCACCTTGCCAGCCAAACTGCAAGCGACATCCATAAATACACCGTCTTATGACAGAAGCCGAAGATAAAAATTATTCCTATTGTATCAGAAAATTAATTATATGGACTAATGTACATTACTACTATACTCTAAGAAAAGAATATGTCTAAATTATAATTATTCGCAGCAAAGGAGCTGAAATAAAGAGCAGCAAACCGCTGGATGGAGTTGGAATCCATGGAGAAGCCTGCAGGCAAAGTTCCTTGCAAGGCAGAGCAGAATTAAATGGATTAATTCTGATCAAGCCTTTGCTTGAAATCAGGTAGTACTAATTAACAGATGGCCTCTCCTTAAGAAGGCCAGCCATCTTACCTACCCCTTGTCTCTTGTCTTCTATTATTGCGTGCCGGAATCAGTACAGTGTCAGCTTCTTCCACATGGTTTCTCTTAATTGTTGTTGATAAGGTGGACCTTCTCTTCTCTTGTGGCATTGCCAATTTTCCATGGCAATTTGCACGTGTCTTATCCTCCAAGCTGTCAATGAAAGGAAGCAGCTGCAATGGCTGTGGCGCGGCTACCAGTGACTCAACGATTGCGATAGATTGAGGGTTCTATCGTTTCATTTATCCTTATGCTTATCCGGATGATTTATTAGCAACTTAAAAAAATAATTTATAAATAAATATTTATATATGTGTCCTTAATTTAAAACATAAATTTACTACGATGACACAATCATACCTCCTTAGAGTTGCCCATGCAAGTTTTGTTTTATTGTATTGTACATATATAGATAGTAAATTATGAAAATTGCCTAGTCGTCTACTGTAATCCACTGATGCACACAATCATACTTATGAACACCAAAATTTAACATTTCTTTTAGAAAACCAGAATTTAAATTATATGACTAGAGTCATGCAGCAATAACTCTACCATCATATCAATGATATTTTTCTAATTCCGACAACACATATGTGACAACCTTATCTTATTCTAACGAGACTACCAAGACAAGTAGTGGTGTCTGTTCAATATATGTTAGTTGGACGTATAGATGGCCAAAAGGCTTAGGGCCCGACGGCTCAACCCACAGCACGGGGTTTTGGCCCGGCCTAGACACGGCACAACCCGATTGTTGTTAGGCCCGTGCCAGCACAGCCCGATTGTTGGGCCGTGCTTGGACCTTTTCCTTGGCACGACATGCCGGCCTGGCACGACCCGATCCAACGATTTGGGATGCAATATAGACTTCTTCTAGTCACATAAGGCATGGCCCAAGGAGACGAGGGATGCAAAATTGACTTAATCCAGCCATATAAGACAACCCAAACAGATGAGGGAGGTACAACAGACTTATTCCAATGAGGAGCACATGTGACTAATTCATATTGGTCCGTGTCTGGTCGTGCCCGGGCCGAGCGGTCCATTTGTCCATCTATAGTTGGACACATCGCTAATTCAAACGTGTGTCGGATCCTTTGTGCGACGTGAAGCCGCCGTCAACGACGAGGTTGTGCCCGTTGACATACTTAGCCTCGTCCGAAGCCAAATACAGCGCCGCCCTAGCGACGTACTTAGGTTCCATCACCTCTCCGGCGTCCATGGCGGCGTCCGCCATCTTCTCCAAATCATCTTTGCTTACGCCGGGGTACATCTGAGATAACACGTGCATCGCCATCGGCGTCCTGGTGCCGTGCGGCGAGATGGCGTTCACCCGCAGGCCGTGGCGCGACAGCGGCTCCGCCGCGGCGCGCACGATGGCGATGGTGGTTGCCTTGGAGACGGCGTACAAGGCGATGTTGGGCATGGGCATGACGCCCGTGTCGCTGGCCGTGCAGAGGATGACGCCGCTGCGGCGGGGCGACATGACGCGCGCGGCGTGCTTGATGCCGACAAGCGCCGCCCGGGCGTTGATCGCCATCATGCGGTCGAAGTTGGCGAGGTCGACGGACGCCATGTCGTCCTGCGGCATGGCGCCCATGACACCGGCGTTGTTGTAGAGGATGTCGAGGTGGCCGTGCCGCTTCACGGCGAGGTCGACGGCCGCCGCGACCTGTGCCTCGTCGGTGACGTCGCAGCGCGTGTACGAGGCGTCCGGGCCGAGCTCCGCTGCGGTGGAGTGGCCGAGGTCATCCTGGACATCGGCCATGATGACCTTGGCGCCATTCTCGATGAACTCCTTGGCTGTCGCTTTGCCGATGCCGCTAGCTCCACCGGTTATGACAGCCACCTTGCCAGCCAACCTGCAACATCAATATATACATATTTTATAAATAAACATAGTCTAATTGTCTCAATCACTATCCTTACATATAATTCTTTAAAAGTTTAAAAGTTTATGATGTGATACGTTTTAGTACAACGAACTTGACCAAAGAGCGAACCTCTGCGCAGAGTTGGAAGCCGTGGAGAAGCCACTGACGAAGCCTGCAGGCGAAGTTGCTGCCCCAAGAGCTCTGTTCGTCTCCCTGCCAGCCACACAAATGGACATGCACTTATCAAGTCATCCTAATCAACTAGTAATTTGGAGTCTCACTCTCACTAACACAGTACAATTAAGCCTGATATGTACCTGAGGAGGAGCTGCGCAGCTCTGAACATCCTGTTAATTAGCTAGCTCCAAATTCAGCTACTAGTAGCTGAATTAATTGTTCCCTAATTTTGCAAGGTTAGGAAGAAGGTATGATGTGATCATGGCCTCTGGCTCACCTTGAGCCTCCTTAAGAAGGGCCGAGCCAGCTTACCTTCCAATCGTCCTTGGTCTTTGATCGCCATGCGTTATTCCACGGCGTGCCGGACCGCAGGATCACGTCCTTCCACGAAAGACGTCGGTGCAGTCACAACAAGCAGCATGTTCTTCTTCTTCTCCTGTTTGTCCGTGACCTAGACTTTAGTTACAAACTTTTTCTTCAAACTTCCAACTTTTCCATCACATTAAAACTTTCCTACACACATAAACTTCCAACTTTTCCATCACATCGTTTCAATTTCAACCAAACTTTCAATTTTGACGTGAACTAAACACACTTATAAGGTAGTGTTTTGGCCGAATATGGAAGGATGGTGGTGGCCCCCTGCTGAGAACGGCGTTGTAGCCCGGTGGTAGGGAGCTACCAGGTGCTCTCGTTGGCCCCTCAACGCTGGGTTTTCTCACCATTTCTTCTCTCTTAATAATTGATAATTGATGCTAAGTTCCTTCTTAGCATCGTTCCTCTTCGTGATCTAGCTGAAATAAAGCTAACTAGAAGACAGAGAATTGCAACTTAAAATTTAACATAGTGATTCAAAAGTTGTACACCATGATCCCTATCATATTTTAAGTACTAAGTTTTTTCTTCATATATAGATCTATAAATTCCTACAGCAATGCGCGAGATCGCCATGAGGGACAAAGATGAAAAATACCCAACTTAACAATTTTCAGAAATTGTGTAGTATTTTTATAGGATTTAAATGGGGTTATGCCACTGCCGATCTCCGTATTGTTCATGTCGACATACCCGTGACACGTGAATAATAACTTAATGTTAAATTGTATTATCTCCATTTTTATATTTTAAATATCTAATCAGGATAGTTAGTTCATTTTCTAAACTAACTCACTCGTACTAAATGTGCTATATTTAAAAATGGAGGAAGTAAGTGAATTCTGAATTTCCCGCATTTTGCCATCAGCCAACAGCCGGTTGGTTGGCTTGATGCACTGCGAGCCCCCTTCAGGAAGGCCGGTCGGCCACCGTCAGCACGTGCCTCTCTTTTTCGTTCTTGATTTCCACGATTTAGTCCAAATATTTAATTATTTATCTTATTCAATTATTTTGCACATATAAAATATTTTTAAGTCAAGCTGAAATAACATTTAACGATAAATTAAGTTACAATAAAAATAAATAATAATTACACAACTTTTTATTTAAAACGGATGATCAAACGTATCTTAAAAATCAAACGGTGTTGTATATATATTAAAAAACGGAGGAAGCAGATGTTTGGCAACTCAGCCCGTGCTTCTAGCGGAACTTGAATTTTAAACAGCTTAAACGAATCGTGTCCTAGACATGAAATTAATATTTATGATCCGAAAGAGTTCCGTTTTTTACCTAGCATGCTGAGAAATTCTACTACTGTGAAGTAGATGGTAGATCAGCCGCATATGGTCATCTCCCTATCAGGCTCTCCTATCTTTCTGCGAGAGATAGCACAATGGCTTTGGCTTCTTCTTCCCTTTTTCTCTTGTCCTGATCAGTGCTAGTGTCAATCGAACACACGAAATGGAGGATTTACGAAGCAGTAATTAATTCAGTCAATTAATTTGACCACCGGTTGCGCCGCGATGCCAACGTTGTCGGAGATGATTTTGTGGTTTTGCTAATAGAAAACATGGTGTTACATTTTTAAGCTTGATGTCTGCAGTCGTTTTTAGCCTATGTGATTGTCATCTCTTTTACATTTTTATGTAAAGTATATATATGTTTCTATCTCTTCTATCTACTTTCTCAAGTAAATAATCGATTGTTTTTATCGTAATTCTCTTATATAGTGTACTAGAAAAAATTTAATATTAGAATTGAAATTTACAGTTTTAATTTTTTAAATTTATAACGTGGTTACAATGTTGATTTGTACTGTCAAAGGATGATTTCTTATACTCCCTCCATTTCGAAATGTTTGACGCCGTTGACTTTTTATCACATGTTTGACCGTTCGTCTTATTCAAAAAATTTAAGTAATTATTAATTTTTTTCCTATCATTTGATTCATTGTTAAATATATTTTTATGTAGGCATATAATTTTACATATTTCACAAAAGTTTTTGAATAAGACGAACGGTCAAACATGCGCTAAAAAGTCAACGGTGTCAAACATTTCGAAACGGAGGGAGTATAGAAAATGCGGCGTTGTAAATATAACCACACCCATCATTTGGTAACGATATTGTCCGAGATGATGTGAATAGGCCATGTGCAAATATCAAAGTTGATGGGCCATTAAACCAGTATGAACGAGCAATTTTACTATCCAAATATATTTGGCATCTGTAGGTACCATAAACTTTAATATCTCAAGATACTTTTTAGTGTAAAATTTAAGTACCATGAACTTTTAGTACCTCAAGATACTTACTTTCTAGTATAAAATTTAGCACCTTAAAATATCATAAACTTTTAGTACCTTAAGATACTTTCTAGTATAAAATTTAATACCCTCAAGATACTTTCTAGTGTAAAATTTAGTACCTCGAGGTATTAAATTTTTATGTATAAAATATGGTACATCGAGATACTAAATATGTTGAATGGTAAAATTGCTAGAAGAAAAAACACAGAAGAGCTAGGCGCCCTCATGAAAGAGAATAGTAACTCACAAACCTCACCGTCATTGCAAACCGTGCATTCTTTCATCTATTCCACCGTATGGTTTGACTTGGGGAACATGAAAACTTCTAGAGAAAAAGAAAAGGAGGCATTGCACGCATCATATACCACAGGAGTCGTCATATAGATCGTACGAGAAATGTATATATTGATACACAGACCACGCAGCAGTCTAATACGTACGATATAACTTCATACGATGATAGTACGATACTAAACTTGATACGATGATAGTACGATACATGTAGCTCCGTTCGTTACCTCCCTTTTCCAACCTCCCTCACTTGTTTTTCGCGCTCACGCTTTTTAAAAACTGCTAAACGGTGTGTTTTTATTAAAAAAATTTATATACGAAATTTGCTTACAAAACATATTAATCTATTTTTTAAAAAAAATTAGTAAATACTTAATTAATTATACAATAATAGATGTTTTATTTTGTGTGCCAGGGAGGAGGGGTTGGGAACCCTCCTCCCGAACACAGAGTCTCTGGTGTATGCGATAAATATGGGACCTAACGTAGTACGAATTTCATCGTACGCGTAGCAATTTTTCAAATCACGTGGTTGGATTTTTCTTCAAGGTGGTTGGCCGCGCTCAAACTTAACTGGACATTAATGTGGTTGAATATCCTTTCTTTTTCTTTTCAATTATTGTTGGAGTATGTTTGATATTTATTACGTTAAGGCCCTTTTGAGAGACGAAGGATTTGTGAATGAATTTTGTAGATTCAAATCCCATAGAAGATGTTCCTATTTAGCTCTTTGAAATAAAGGATTTGAGCTTTTTAAATTCTATGAAATTCCAAAGGAATGGCTCAATGTATATAGATTTTGAAGAAAAAATTAGCAAGAGTTCCAACCTCTCAGAAAGTTTTCTTTGAGTTTATCTCTCGCATTTGATTCCTACGGTCTATATCTATTCAAACAAATCATTCTTTTTTTTTGTGTTTTACATTTGCATTCCTGTAAAAATCATATACTTTTCATATTCCTATGTTTTGTTAATCCCGTGTTTCAAAAGAGACCAAATATATTGAAGTTCTCTTGGTTTATCTATAGTATGCGTGTTTACTTGAGGACAAGCGTGGTCAACGGTGAAGTCAAAACTAGACAACCAGTGGGTTTAGACTTTAGAATGAGCAAGGATGTCATGTGAGATAATCGGGCTAGAATTTAATCCTCTATTTCAAATTACTTGTTTTGTCTTAAATCAAGCATTATAATATTTGATCATCATTTTTTATAAACTCATATACTCATAAGATTTATATTTCCCTATCGTGTCAACAAGCTTGAGGTTAATTAAACATTAATATGGTTGAATAATCTTCTCCTTCTACTTCTCCATTATTCTTTACAAAACACACACCACCGTTTAACAATTAAAAAACATACATACGAAAAAAAAGGGTAAGTTGGGAAAGCCAGCAAAAGAACACAGCATAGATACATAGGCCGGAGATATAATCAATTAATCATCTTCCTTAACTTGAGAAAAAAGAATGAGTTGGTCCACTCCGTGCATGCCCGGCCCATTCATTCGTTAATTCAGCACATCATTCATGCGGGCGTCGCCCTGTTTTTCCGTGGAGTGATAGTGATCTTACCTCTTTTTTTTTTTTTTTGAGATTGCTATATGGCATTCGAATGAAATTTGGGGATGAAATCTTACAGTTTTTTGATCATTGGATCCATACCAAGATTTGTGCATTGGCTTCTCTCCTCCAACTCCGGCGGGCTCCCCTTCTTCTCCGGCGCCGACGACACCCCAACTCCGGCGGATTAGGGTTTGGGGTTTGGGTGAGGATAGGAGGGGGGTTGAGGGAGGGGGAAGAGAGGGGTTTCCTCGGGGCTTAGAGGGATGGCCGTGGGCGGCGGAGGACCGGCAGTGGGCGGTGGACTCCGGTGGGCGGCGAAGCGGCGGTGACGCCGCCAAAGCCGCGGGGATGGAGGAGGGTGGTGGGCCAGCGTTGGCGGCAGGGGCAAAGCAAGCGTGGGATTAGGAGGCGGCGGCCGGTGGTGGTGGATCCGGCGGTGGGGAGCCGCCGGAGACGGGGAAGACGGCGGGGCGGGGGCACCTCGTCGTCGCCGCCATGAGAAGAAAGTGAGGGGGGAAGGGGAAGGGGGAGGGGGAGGGGGCTCGCCGGTGCCGTTGACCTTTTCCGGCCAGCTGGCGAGGCTGGCGGCGGCGCGGTGGGGCGGTGGCGGTGGTGGCGGTGGTGGATCGCGCGTGGGATGGGAGGAAGAGGGTGGCGGCGCGATCTGGAACCGGGGGAGGAGGAGACGAGTTAAGTTAAAAGGTCTGCACGAATCTTGAAGCACATCCAATGGTCCAAAATTCGAATGATAGGAGGTGGAATTTTCTGTCACATGATATATAAACAGCCCCTTTTTTTTTCTTCTAAACATAAATGTCATTGTAATCATAACACGAATCTGATTGGCACAATATACTCCCTCTGCTTCATATGGAGTATTATATAAGTCGCTTTGATTTTTTTCTATTCAAAATTTTTAAATTTGACAAAATTTATAGAAAAATGTAGCAAGATTTTTAATACAAAATATATATATTATCAAAATATATTTAATGTTTTTATTTAATGAAACTAATTTAATGGTGTAAATGTTGCTAATTTTCTTTTATAAATTTAATTAAACATAAAGAAGTTTGATTAAAAAGAGTCCAAACGAACTTACAGTATGAAACAGAGTTAATACTACGAATTGTGTACACATCACCAACATTATTATTCATCAACCGTGGTACATTATCAATGGCCATCTGGGACCGGCATGTTGGGCACCTTGCCGACGGTGTACCCGCCGTCGACAACGAGGTTGTGCCCGTTCACGTACTTAGCCTCGTCGGAGGCGAGGAACACCGCCGCCCTTGCCACGTCCTCGGCCTCCAGTGTCACGCCATCCATCTCGTTTATGTCATTCTCCACGATCCGGCGGTGGTCGTCGGCGCTCCGGCTGGGGTACCACCTTGCGAAGGCGACCGCCGCCATGGGCGTCCAGATGTAGTTGGGGGAGATGGCGTTCACGCGCACGCCGGAGCGCGCCATCTCGCCCGCCACGGCGCGCACCAGCCCGAGCACCGCGGCCTTGGACACGCTGTAGTGCGGGACCGCCACGCCACCGATCACCCCCGCCGTGCTCGCCGTGCAGATGATGCTGCCGCGGCGGCGCGGCACCATGACGCGCGCGGCGTGCTTGACGCCCGCCACCACCGCCCTGGTGTTCACCGCCATCACGCGGTCGAAGTCAGCGAGGTCCAGCGCGCCCACGGGGGTCGGCGTGAGGTCACCGGGGATGCCGGCGTTGTTGAAGACGACGTCGAGACGCCCGTGCCGTGCCACGGCGAGGTCCACGGCGGCCGCGACCTGCGCCTCGTCGGTGACGTCGCAGCGCGCGTACGACGCCGCGTCCGCGCCGAGCTCCGCGGCGACGGCGTGTCCCAGGTCGTCCTGCACATCGGCGAGGATGACCTTGGCGCCATTCCTGACGAACTCCTCCGCCGTCGCCCTGCCGATGCCGCTGGCGCCGCCGGTGATGACGGCGACCTTCCCGGCCAACCTACAGACCCGCAAATCACATTCACATCCATCCCCGATTCGCAATCAAGAAGATGAAATCAGCGTCCCCAACCAATGGCTCAATGCAACTCCAAGATGAATCGATCAAATCACCTCTGTGAATCGGAGGCGGTGGCGAAGGCAGTGACGGAGGAAGACGAAGCTGCAGGTGTCCTCCTCCCCCTGCATTACAACAACCAACCCCAATTATTTGGCCATTTGTTTCCACAGTAAGCTTCACACTGTCACACTGAGCTGGCTGCTCCTCTGAAATCCGAATCGGAGAACAGCTACAAGAATCCGCCATACCTGCTGAGGATGCGATGCATCGCTGTGAACATGATGCCTCTGAATTAAGCTCTCAGCTTGCCTGAGCAACCGCGAGCGATAGAGAGAGAGAAGCAAATTATATTCTCTCGCTGATCGAGGATGACGAAGAAGACGACTGGCCTGTGTAATTAAAAAGGAATAAATTTTGGGGGAAAAAGAAAGAAAACACAGCACGTGGCCTGGCGGGCCAAAAATATGCATACTTGGCTGCGTTCGAGAGTGCAGGTTCGGAACTCCCCGTCTCGATTTCCGCGCGCACACATTTTAAGCTGCTATTTCGGTGTGTTTCTTTAAAAAAAAAAGTTTATATACGAAAGTTGTTTAAAAAATCATATTATTCATTTTTTAAAAAAATAGCTAATACTTAATTAATCACGCGCTAATGGATCGCTCCGTTTTCTATGCTGGAGGCAAGAGTTACCAACCCGGACTCTTGAGGCACCCCTTTTCCCAACGGTATGTTTTTTGCAAAAAGTTTCTATACGAAAATTGCTTAATCAAATCAAATTAAAAAAAATAGCTAATACTTAATGAGGATAGCTAGACCACGGGATCCCGTGGGAACGAGATACCCTTCCGCGTCGCTAGGGGGCCCTGCCACCTGCTTCCTCTCAGGAGCGTTCTATTGATTACTCGTGGCTGTGTTGCTAGCTACATGCATGCATGTGACGTGGCTGTGTTACTAGTTGCATGCATGTGACGTGGCATGTGAGTTGGAATCTGATACTAAAGCTAATATCTGATACCAGGCCCAATACCAACAGGTATCGTTCAACATCAATTCAGGTACCAGGTACCTAGTACCCGATACTCAGCTGGTATTAGGTATATGATACCTTATGTACCCTGATACCTAGTACTAGGTATGGTACCTATAGGTATCAGACCAATCTAGGTACAAGGTACTTGATAGCCAAATACCCGATATCCAGTCCCAAATCTGGTACATATGGGAATCATGCTGATATAGGTACCAAGTATCTCGATGGTACCTATAATATCAGTTGTAACAATATCGGTTGGTCGATACCCAGTATCGATGATAATACATGTAGGTACCGGTGATGATACTTGTAAGGTATCGGTGAAGATACATATAGGTACCAATTGATGATACATGTCATGTATCGGTGATGATACATGGGTACCAATAACGATACTTGTCTGGTATTAGTGATGATACCTGTGAGGTACCGATGATGATACATGTAGGTACCGGTAATGATACATGGGTACCATTGACGATACCTATCTGGTACTAGTGATGATACCTATCAGGTATTGGTGATGATACATGGGTACTAGTGATGATACTTATGAGATATCAGTTACGATATATGTAGGTATCGGATCCAAGGAACCATTTTTTGCACTATATTTTTTTAAGTTATAATACATATTAGGTATGAGGGATTATATTTCTGTACTAATGATCTAATAAGTGTATTCACTATTGATGATTAATTACTGCATGGAATTGATCGACCTCTTTGCCAAAGTCATGTGGGCACCGTACATGCAGGAGCAAAACGTCAAGCATGTACGCACATGCACGTGGACCCATAAGCTGCATGGATGGATGAGAAAAAAGGATAGGACATGCATGTGGGCCCTTGCCTTTTGTATAGAGCTGGGTTGATCTCTCCATGTAAGCCACTGCATGTATGTAGGTTATCCCGTTGAACGGAATCCCGTTTCCTAGTTTTTTTTTGTACTTAATTAATCACGCGCTAATGGATCGCTCCTTTTTTCGTGCGGGAGGGATTAGCTCTCATCCCCTGAAACGGAACACAACCTTAGTGTACTGTCACGTGCGTGAATCCTATATATCTATAAAGTTTATCTGCACCAAGTATAGATAATGCTAATTCTCTCCTCTCTAATGAAGCCACATCATCTTAATTGTTTTTCGTCTTTGAATAGTTTTATCAACGGGGCAATTGCATCTCTTCTCCCCAAAAGATAGTAACAACACAGTCATTTATAATCTTTAGATAAGTGCTAAATATATAAGCACATTAAAGAAAATGATATAGTAAGTAAGAAATAAAATTTCATAACTCATATCTACTATTTTACCATATAATTCTTCGATAGCAATGCGTGGGGTACCCATCTATTTTAATAAAATAATTGTTGTGTAATAGAATATACGGATTTTTTTATAATAAGTCACAAATGCGAGCATCTATGTCAAATTTAGGATTTAAATCCTTGTGATAATTACTCTTAAATACGAGCACCCATGTAAAATTTAGAATTTAAATTTGGGTAGACTGATTCCTAAATCCTAACAAGTTGAATTATTCTCACTTTGCGCGTCACTGTACGGATTTTGGAGCTAGCTATGGAGATGGATTCTAATAGCTCGAAAAGATGTCCACCCGTTTATTGCATGTCAACTAGATGGTTACAAAAAATTTTCAAAAAAATTAACAAGATAGATCAATATGTAATATATCACTCCACAAATATGCAAGTTAAAATTCAACTTCTACAAGTTGTAACAAAAATAAAAAATTTAACTATAAATATACATATAGTAATTTGAGTTTTGTTTGTTATTTTTGTTATAGTATGTAGAAGTTGAATTTTAACATGCATGTTTGTGGATTGATACATTACATATTGATCTATCTTATTCATATTTTTTTTAATTTTTTTATAATCATTTAGATGACATACAATAAACGGTTGGACATCTACTCGAGCGGTTAAAATAGTTTCCCGCTAGCTAGCTTAGCTTACCTTGTTGGACTGCATTTGCATGCGAGCTTTGGATATTGTGACCGACGGGTCGCAAACTTGGAATAGCATTTCTTTCTTTAATCATTTCAAGAAAAAAAATCACAAAATACAGGTATTTTGATCAAATTATCACAAAACTTCGTATTTAAGGTGATGTATCACAAAACTACATATTTAAAAATAAAATTATCACAAAACTATAAGTTTAAGACTAAGTATCACAAAACTATAAATTTAATAATAAAAGTATTACAAAGCTAAATGTGCTGTTTTGTGATAACTTTATTAATAAATCTATATTTTTATGATATTTCACCTTAAATTTGTAATTTTATGGTAAATTTAGTGCTAACTCTGTAGTTTTTTGATACACCATTTTAAATATATAGTTTTGTGATAACTTGATTGATATATCTTTCGTTTTGTGAAATTTAATTAAACAAAGAAAGAAGAAGACTTGGAGCAGCATCTCTTGACATTGTTTGTCGTGGGCAAAAAGCCCAAAACCTCATCCACTCCAAACAAAGGCATTTGATCCCAACACAACAATGCATTTGATCGATGCAAAAACAACGAGAAGCATATGATTTGTTCATTAGCGGAGTAATAATGCATAATTGTTGCCATTATTCGTTCGCCGATTCTCGTGTTGATTATTGCGGCGGCGCCGGCAGGTTGGGCGCCTTGCCGACGGTGTACCCGCCGTCGACGACGAGGTTGTGGCCGTTCACGTACTTGGCCTCGTCGGAGGCCAGGTACACCGCCGCCCTCGCGATGTCCTCGGGCTCCAGCGTCGCGCCCTCCATCTCGTTGATCTCCCGCTCCACGACGCGGCGGTGCTCGTCGGCGCTCGCCCCGGGGTACCACTCCGCCATGATGCGCATCACCAGCGGCGTGGGGATGTAGTTGGGGGAGATGGCGTTCACGCGCACGCCGGAGCGCGCCATCTCGCCGGCGGCGGCGCGGACCGCGCCGAGCACGGCGGCCTTGGACACGCTGTACGGGTGCGGCGTCACGCTGCCGAGCACCCCGGCGACGCTCGCCACGCAGATGATGCTGCCGCGGCGGCGCGGCGCCATGACGCGCGCGGCGTGCTTGACGCCCGCGAGGACGCCGCGCGTGTTCACCGCCATGACGGCGTCGAAGTCGGCGAGGTCGAGGGCGCCGAGCGGGGGGCGCGACAGGGAGCCCACGATGCCGGCGTTGTTGACCATGACGTCGAGCTGCCCGTGCCGCGCCACGGCGAGGTCCACGGCCGCCGCGACCTGCGCCTCGTCGGTGACGTCGCAGCGGGTGTACGACGCCGCGTCCGCGCCGAGCTCCGAGGCGACGGCGCGGCCGACGTCGTCCTGGACGTCGGCGAGGATGACCTTGGCGCCATTCCTGACGAACTCCGCCGCGGTCGCCTTGCCGATGCCGCTCGCCGCGCCGGTGATCACCGCCACCTTCCCAGCCAACCTGCAAATCAAAAACCAAAAAAAAAATAAAAATCAAACGTCACGGCGCAATGCTTCTCCATGATTCACAACCCGCAAGCAACCAAACACAAAGTGAACAAAAAAAAAATCAAACATAAATAGATGCTGAAATTAAGTTTGCAACCTTTCAGAATTTGAAGCCGTGGAGGAGAAGTGACTGACAAATCCTCGGCTCTTACCCCTGCACCCAACACACAAATATATAAAATTGCACAAAAACACATATAAGTAATTAAGCTGTTCTTGTTCTTAATCCAAGGCGATCTTGACAGCGATGAAGCTTTAATTTGCAGCTAGGATCATGTAAAACTATACCTGAGGACGATCTGCAATGCTCTGAACATCTTGATCTTTGATCTGTCTCTTCTGCTTCTTCTGCAATGGAAGTGTCAGTCAAAGTGTGCCTCGGCGAGTAGCTCAAGGAGAGAAGCTGATTATTTATAATAAAAAGAAAGATTTGAAATGAGAGACATCCCTCCAAACATTTTTTTGAAAAATTGTGAGCATGTTAGGAATTAAATACGGGATCTCGAGGTTAAAATCACACACCATTTATCACTGCGCTATGAACTGTATCTCGATTCTCCCTCGTAAAAAAAAAACTACATCTCCATTCTCGAAGCTGATTATTTATAACACTAGTGGCTCAGTAGTTACGTTGACGTTGGATTATCTTGGCAAAAACTAGTATTTATTTTATTCCACTCGTAGTAACAGATGCCAGAAACGACGAATCCAAAGATAATAGCAGCGACCAGCGAGATCGTAGTTCTTGCAGCTATGATTTGAGAATAAATTATCAGTATAATAATGACAGGTTAACATGATTGGTTAGTTCACTCGAATATAATTTCTTGGAAGCGTTTCTCATGGCAAATAGTATAATAGCCCATGAGTAGCCAGGGGTGATATCATGGAGGAGTATTTAAATACTACCTTCTCCATTTTATATTATAAGTTGTTTGGTTTTTTTTCCTAAGTAAAAAAATAAACATATTATCAAAATAAATTCAATCTTACGTTTGATAAAACTAATTTAATATTTTTGATGTTGCTAAATTTTAATATAAACTTAATTGAGCTTAACAAAATTTTACTTAAAAAAAATCAAATGATTTATAATATAAAAGGGAGAGAATACTAGTCATGCAGATAAATATCAGATATATATCTGGTCTGATCTCTCCTCGTTGGAACGCGGTGTGGTTTGATGGTATCTGTCGCCGGCGCCGACGTGCGGCCGTGTGCATTAGTAGTGCTAGGAATATAAATTGAACTGCTCCTCTTCACTCATCATGTTAGCTTTTGAGTTAAATTGAACAGTCAACTCAATATATATAGTATCACCATCTGCGTGGAAAAGTATTCTAAACCCTCGTTCATCTAAATAGCTGTTAATTCTTTTTTAAAAATTAATTAATTAAATGGATAAATATGTGATATGTCACTTCGTAAACATATAAATTTATTAAATAGAAGTTATTAAAGTTGTGACATGAAAAACACATACGTATGGCCATAAATACAAGTATACTACTGAATTTTAAAAAAGTTTATATACTTCCTGAAGTATGGAGCGTATAATACGTTTCAACAATTCAGTAGTAGATCTTTTCTTTTTGAAATTTTTAATTAAAAAATATACCGTTCTAAAACTTATTTTCAGAATCTGAACATTTAAATCACGCCAGCCCATTTGACATGGTAAAACAATACTAACACACCAAACAAAGCGAGATAACGGTGTCACGCCAGTCATACCGGCATGGTAAAATAACACTCGTGATAGTGTTGTTTTGCTATGCCAATTCAATTAGAGTGACAAAAAGTTTAGATCTTATAAATAAATTTTGAAAAGATTTATTTTTAAATTTAAAAATTAAAAAGTTTCAAAAATAAAAAAAAACTCAGTAGTAAATAATCTGATGAGACCTACGCCTAACTTCATCACGGAACGCAAAACTCGGATAGTGATTAGTGAAACGCTTGCTGCCTCTAATGAAATCTGAATGCTGTCACTCAAGAGTCTGAAGTTCTGAACGTACAGGTTGCATAGCGAAACACATGCTCTGATTGAAATCTGATGCGCTGTCTAGTCTGAAATCTGAAGGTTTTGCATGCTTTACATGCATCCACATGTGAGAATAATCCAGAGTGATCTTCAGCTCACTGCAGCATGATATTCATATTTGAGTGGTGCGACGTGAAGGGGAGGGGTCAGACTGTCTGCTTCGTCCACAGTAGCAATATTTGCCAATTTTCATTATATTACCCGGCTTTTGAAAAAATGCAAAAGACACAAGCATTTTTGGGACAAACTATGGAAGCTTAATCTGATATTTTCAGTGGCATTCTTGCCAATAGACATGTTGGCAATAAGGCTGTCCTAATGCCCCATGAGGCCATGATGATGTGAAGACTGAAGACATTATGCACATGACGATGTTTGCATGTGACCTAGCTCGGTAGGGCTGTGGAACAAGATTTGAGGAAATAGTACCCCTCCGTTTCACAATATAAATCATTCTAGCATTTCCCACGTTCATATTGATATTAATGAATATGAACGTGGGAAATGCTAGAATGACTTACATTGTGAAACGGAGGAAGTACTAGAGAACGTCTGCTAGGGTTTGGTGCTGGTGAAAGATGTAATAGGGGAAGAGGAGGAAAGGTGAAATCATTGAAGGATATTAAAGTGGGATTTGCGGAGCTACTAGAGCACCCGCAATGGTAAAGTAAGGTGCTATCTATAAAACATGTACATCTCAGCAATAGACTAGATTAATAGTAAACCACTTCAATGGTATGTCTACATGGGTATCTATAGCTCTCTAATCCATTGCCTCGTTTTTCTCTATAGATTATCTCCAGGTTAATAGATAGCTTTGCTCTCTCTCTTCATTTAATCTCTTTCAAGTAGGAAAATATGCTGACATGTATCTCTGGTAGAGAGCCTATGGATAACCATTGTGGGTGCCATTATTGTATAATTAAAGTAGGATATTAAATCATATGGATATGGTGGGAGAGAACTAGCCATCAATTATACAGTGTCAAGAAAGAAAGGAAATGCTAATTTGCCCGAAGGATGAACCAGCAGAAGGAAAGTTGATGATTAATGTTCAACAAATGCATATGCATAAAGAAAAAAAGGGAAAAAAAAGAAAAGGAATGCATGGAAGAAGGAAAAGAAACTTCAGGAAATGCATGCTCAGAAAAAAGGAAGAAGGAAGATGATGATTAGTGTTCAACAAATGCATGCAAAAAGAACAAAGGAAAAAAGAAAAGGAATGAATGCATGGAAGAAAAGGAATAAAAAAAACTTCAGGAAATGCATGCTCAGAAAAACAAAAAAAAAAAAAGTAAATTAAGGGGCATTCCGAGAATCGAACTCGGGACCTCTCGCACCCAAAGCGAGAATCATACCACTAGACCAAATGCCCTTCGACGAAATTAAAATCCCTTTTAATTCTAATAACCATTATTATCTCAATTTGTCGTGAAGAAAAAAAAAACGAGCCTTGGTCCCGCCATGTGAGAGTCTCTGAGCTCTAATGCCAAACTTGCACGAACTGCAGCTTCCGTCCAAAACCATCTCCTCCTCCTCCTCGCCTCACTCTTTCCTTCTCTGTGCTTCTCCTCAAGCAAATGAAAGGAGAGAAACTGCCAATGCAAAAGGCTGCAGCAGAAAAAGAAAGAAAAAAAGGCGAGCAAGACCAGAAAGAAAGATCAAAGCAAACCATCGCTCGCGACGTCACTCCATCTCGACCAAACTGCTCATTCAATGCTGCTGCTTTTCGCTCAATCAGATGATGATTCGATCACATTTACTCCTACTCGAGATCAAGATCTTGGTGGTACTACTCATCGATTAATTAACTTGTACTCATCGAGACCCTGATACTGATCAATCAATCAAACAATCAGTCAGTGGTTAGTGCTCGTCGTCAGAGATAGCAAAAAGGCGCAGGCAAGAACGAGGAGAGGACGGACAGGCGCCATCAGAAAAGGAAAGAAACGTGAGAGAGAGAGACACAGATCGCGGCGGCGATGGCCGGAGATGGGGAGGATGGCGGCGAGAGGGTGCGGCTGTTCGTCGGCCAGGTGCCACGCAGCATGGCGGAGGAGGACATCCTCGCCGTGGTCCGCGCCGCCGCACGCGCCGACGACGCCACCGTCATCCGCGACCGCGCCACCGGCGCCTCCCGCGGTGAGCCATTGATTTGCTCTTGCCCGTGTGTGAGAAGCAGAAGAAGAAGATGATGAAAATTTGGAATTTATTTGGGTTCTTGCAGGTTGCTGCTTCGTGGTGTGCTCGTCGAGGGAGGAGGCAGACAAGGCCATCGCCGCGTACCACAACAAGTGCACCCTCCCAGGAGTAAGTTCTTCACTTGCATTCACCTGCAAGATTGGATACAATTTGGGGTGGGGGCAACAAAAATCATGATTTCTGTTCATGATTGATTGATTGATTTGGTGAATTCTTGTCTGGAATCGGGGATGGAAAAGGAGATTGTAAAGGATTTTTATTTTCCCTTTTTGTGACTAAAGATGTGCCTCGTGCATGATTGGTGTGGAATCAGATATAGGGATTGTTCATTTTCATTGAGACTATATTTATCAAAAAGAAATTTCAATGAGATAATATGTGTCAAATTTCAATGAGATTGTTCTCATAAGAGAAATGTTGTTCCTGTCTCCTTAATCAGGCATCCAGGGCAATGCAAGTATCTTTCTATCCATGATTGATTTGGTGATTTTTTTTTCTGAAGATGGGGATGGAGACAGGAACAGTTCATGGAGATTGGAAAAGGATGTTCTTTTTGGTTCCTAGTGATTTGTGTAGAATCAGACAGGAAAAAGCTCGTTTTCACTGAGATTATTTATCAAAAAGGAAATCCAATGACAAGATATGGGCTCTATGATTGTCAATTCTGTAGTTCTGATAAGACAACCTCCCCTACGCAATTTTACGCAGGCTAATTGAATTGGATTTGATGTAGTATAACTTCTAGATCCTAGTTTCATATATGCAATAGATACCAAAATTATGATTCTTTTAGATAATGGAATAAATACCTCGGTCTCTATATCATGGCGATGCAAAGTAGGACTGGATTAAATATACTAACACTTTTCTACATTCGATGAGATGATATGTGCTCTATGATTGTCAATTCTGTAGTTCTGATAACACAAATTCTGTTCCTGTCGCCTCAATCAGGCGTCCAGGGCAATGCAGGTAAAATACGCGGACGGCGAGCTGGAACGATTAGGTATAATTTCCCAATACAATGTATTTGGTACTGATGATTCCTAATCAAAGAAGAATTGGTCCTAATTCCTAAATAACTTGGGACATTGTTCTTCTTGTGACACTCTTGCAACCCTGCTGATGTTGTACTCTGAAACGGTTGCTGCCTGACTCGCAGCCGCAGAGCAGAAGCTTTTCATTGGCATGCTTCCAAGGGATGTGAAGGAGAATGAAGTTTCTGCATTGTTTTCGCAGTACGGAAATATTAGACAACTGAAGGTACTGAGAAGTCCACAGAAAACAAGAAAAGGTAGTAGAACTTACAGATCGTCTCGTTTTTGTTATCTGAAATACTATGAATGGTTTTAGTGCTCACATCCTTGATTTGTTATAAACAAAAAAGCTGCAGCCTGTGCTATCCTGGAATTTGGAAGCAAAGAACATGCTAGAGCGGCCATTGAAGCTTTGAATGGCACACGTGTTGTGTTCAATGTAAGCCTTCTCCTATCTGAATCTTCTGTGTAGAGCTCTCCAGCCTGCAACATTGGTTTTGTTCCTGCAAACAACATAGCAAATTGATCTTTACTGAAGAAACAAGGAATGCAACTTTACTGAATTTTCTAACAACTTCACGACATCCACTTAGGGTTCAAGTGCGACTTTGGTTGTTAAGTTGGCTGACACTGAAAGGGAAAAGCAAGCTAGAAAGGCACAGAAAGCTCAGGCTCAACCTTCTAAGCCCTTAAGATTTTATCTCTTCCCCCAGCTGCTATCAATATCTGGAGCACCACAGATGAGCTTTCTTCCTCCATATAATGTATTGGATTACAAGGTGATCTTTCATCTGAATTATTTTATCAATTGCAACTGCTCAAACGAATACAGAACCACCAAAATTCTGACATAGAAATGATGGGAACTGGAGATATAGGAATGCTTGGGCTCCCTCAATTTCAAAATATAGGGTGTATTTTGTTTTCGTTAGGACAAGGCTTTGACTAACATACTCTATTATAATATAACAAAATAAAATACACCCTATATTTTGAAATGTAGGGAGTACATTTCTGGTACTGAAATCCCTGCATTATAGATAACTCATAGAATTAAGACATGAGGAGCTAGCTTCAAACATATTTCCTTTGTTCTCAACTTCTCATTTATTATTATCTGAACTATGCTAGCTATCGAATCACATTTTTTTTTTATAGATAAACTAAGCCAGGGCTTGGATAGTATCCCATTAGAGTATGATAGTATATGAGCAGACAAAAGATTCACCTCATGGTGCAAAAGTGTGCCTTTAGAAAATCGTCAGATTAATATTGAGCTGGATGCATATGAAGATCTCTAGCTACATTTCATTTATCTAGTGTTCAAGTCAATACTAGAAATTCAACAAACTAGAGCTATATGTTCCTTTTAAAAAAAATATGTACTCTACAAAACAAGCTTTACCCCTCCCCGCTATTTCTGTAGCAATCATCCTCTTTCTAATACTATCAATTATACATGGTCACTATCAGACTGAAGGAACAACGGATCCAGAATTGAAAGATCTAATGAAGATGACAAACGACAAACTTGAGATGCTAGTGACTGAGCTCAAGAGCGTGGTGAACTT
Source organism: Oryza sativa Japonica Group (assembly GCF_034140825.1). Lineage (NCBI taxonomy): Eukaryota > Viridiplantae > Streptophyta > Magnoliopsida > Poales > Poaceae > Oryza > Oryza sativa. The sequence continues at coordinate 28,212,486 of NC_089041.1, read as the reverse complement.
ATTAGAGAATCGAGTTACATATAATGATCCAATACAGCCAATTCAGCATTCTCTCTTACCTGTAGAGCATGACGAGAAGCAATATAAGCCTAATGAGTGTGATTCCAAAACGTTAGAGGTAACACCTTGAACACTGGCCCATCTTTTCTGTTGTTCCCGATCTTTCCTTCTTTAGTGAAGGACTGCCTCAAATGTTTATTTCCAAAGGACAGGATTGCTTGAAATTCCTGCTAGTAGAACTTTGACTATAGTAGTGTTAAATGAGCTCTTATAGGTTATAGCCTATTTTAAGAGTTATTTACTCGATGATATTCTTCATGTTGTATGCTACTTCACTTGTGATTCTGCTATCAGAATCACAAATCCTGATGCATGGATATAAGCACCAATCCTACTTATTACTCATTGCAATATAAATTCTTTTGATCAAACATATAATAATGTTGTAAATTGCTATGGAAAACATTTTAACGTCTGTCTATTTCTTCCACCCTAGCCCTTGGCACATCTTTTACACTGGGCCATTCTTCTTCTTTTTACTTGTTTAATGTATAATTATATTGTGTCCAGATGAATTGAGGTTTGTACACAAATTTTTGCAGGTACCAGGGCATTATGGACACACGAAGAACCCATTGGCATTGTACAGCACTATGTACCCACATGTCAATCAAGGAAATTTACTCCAGGGACTCAACACAAATATATTTCCAGGAACAGATCCTAAAATTTCGAACCTGATTCAATCTGCTGGATACATACAACCTCCTTACCCTGATTTGTCAGGTCTTCATTACCCAGTATCATATGCAGGTGCCTTAGTGGGAGATACACCACAGTATTTCTCTGATGGTAAGGTAAACATACCAAACAGTCATAGCAATCATGCCTCATCTGCAGCAAACACAAAGATAGGGAGTAAGATTGAAGGTTAGTAAAACTTAAGCTTACTGTGTCATATAAGATGCATTTTCCATGGTTCGTTAGCTGATTGGTCATTTTACTTATGCCAACCCTCAGGACCTCCTAGGGCTAATTTATTTGTCTATGACATCCCTCAAGAATACGGTGATGAAGATCTGGCAAATCTATTTCAAGAATTTGGTAGGATCTTGAGTACCAAGGTTTTCATTGACAGAGCTACTGGTGTCAGTAAATGTTTCGGTAAACCGCACTGCAACTCTGTATTTTGCATAGTCACTGCAATGAGAGTCTGTGTGGTATTCATGTTCTGTGCTTCTTCTGTGCAGGCTTTGTTAGTTATGACACACCAGCATCAGCTCAGGCTGCTATCAGGAGGATGAATGGCTCACAGATAGGTGGCAAAATGCTCAAGGTACAGCTCAAGAGGGAAACATGATGTGACAACTGACAACCCAGTTGACATGTAGTGAAATTATGATGTCTGGACATTGTAGTGCTGAGAGTACCATCCTGCATAGTGAACAAGGCAGTGCAGCTGGATATGGAAAACCATAGATGTAGCTATGACAAGGTTGTTCATTGTTACTCTTGAAGATCGCCAGAATTTCTAGGCACAGTTCTCTTGTTGCATTACACACAACTAATGCATATGAACAAGCCATGTAATTGGATCTGGCATTTGGTCAAGCATAAGGTAGTTCCGACATTCGATTATGGAACAAATATGTTATAGACTCCAACCCCCCTGAAAACAGATAATTCAGTTCCAATTTAAAGCCAAATGTAATTAAACACAATCCGAACAAAACAAAGAGCCAATGCTGCAAAAGGGAAAAATAAGTGTAGCTGTGTCGCTGTAGCCACCATACCCAGAATAAATCCGAAACCACATCAAATACTAACATAAAGATCAACTTAAAGAGCAAAGAGGGATTTTTGGGGGTGAGGAGCAATGAATTATTTTTATAGCATTGACCAAAAGTTGAGAGTCAAACATCAACACAGTAATCTAACTGCAGTGATCGCCATGTTGCCTGAACACTTTTTTTTTTTTTGCCGGGTCGGCCGAAAGATTCGGTCGACCAATTTCATTAAGAAAGGGGGAATTTGTTACGTAAAAACGCTTACAACGACAGCACGCTGTCGAGAGGGAAAGAGGCCTAGCCACTAACCCAGCAAGCGAGAAAATAAAAGCCCAAGGGCACTGCAATTACAAGCTATTGGTGTTGCACTTCTTTGAAAACTGCTGCTGACCTCCAGACATTGATCTCCTCCTTGATGTCTTCCACCAATTGCTCAGGGGAACGCAACCTTTGCTCGAAAATCCGAGCATTGCGCTCCTTCCATATCAACCAGCATACTAACATGAGGACAGCATCGAAGATTTCCCTATAGCCCGTCCGAAAACAGCGCCTGGCTTCAAACCACCAATCGATTAGACTGCAATCAATCTGACCTGGGATCGGGAAGTCGACACTGATCCAAGCACGCATTAGTTCCCAGACTCTCCCAGAGAATTCGCAGGTAACAAATAGATGATGGCAGTCTTCCTGTTCGCGCATACAAAGTGCGCAGCTGTCTTCATGTGGCCACCCCTTCTTCGCCAGATTATCTGCTGTCTGACACCTTCCTCTTGCAGCCAGCCAGAAGAAGAATCGTACTCTAGATGGCGCGTTGGTCTGCCAAATGTGTTGTCCGAAGGGGTAGCTTTGCCTCGCCATAAAAAACATATCATAGGCAGAGGAAACAGAGAATGCACCATCAGGACCTGGTTTCCATCTGATTTTGTCAGGATCATTGCCGAGGTTGAAGAGCAACAGTTCATCCCAAAGTTGAAAGAATTGAACCATGGCAACGTTGGACAGGGAACCTCGCAGATCCTCTACACTTCGGCAGACATCCAATTTCATGCATCATGAAGTTTTCTCACTTGACCCGATTACGGAATGGGAACAATGGTAGGATCCCGTGGTATAAAAATATCGATTGGTTGGCATTATGTTCTTTTTTTCCAGAATATACCATATTTCTCGTGGGCTGAAATGTAGTGCGGCATGGTTCTGCATTCCCGACACATGAAGGACCTCTTGGTTTACCAAATCCATCAAGCTAAGCTTTTAAGAATGGGAATATAAAATGAAGCCACTGCCACTTGACAAACATAGTGAGCAACAGGGCATATGAAAAAAAATGCCTGTTTTATTCTGCAGCAATTAACAGAAACTATATCCTTTCTGTTTTCTTGTAATGCAGAAAAATATGATCCTTGGGAAGAATTAATTTCTCACTCAATTAACTCATGTAAGTTTTATTTCTAAATGGAATTCGGAATGAATACTAATACGATAGTTGGAGTAGACAGAAAATCAACCAATTTTTTCAACATGAACTTCTCGTCATTATCATTCAAAATAGCATTGCTGCATCTTAACTGCAAATGGAATCAAGCATCAGCATTGTTTCCCACAAGAGTTTTCCTTTACTGGTGATCTGAGAACCCTTCTTCAAACTTCAAAGATTTTAGCCACAGTGACAGTTGTACTGAATGCCATTTTATACAATGGGTTATTACAACAAGTATTGTTTTACCCAGCCAAACATGTCCGGCTGATTTGAAAGCAAGCAAAGCTTAGGTATCAAGCAATAATCAGCTTCATTGCATTTCAAAAAACAGATATTGATTGTTGCTTTTGTGAGTTTACCTTTGCTTGATAACAACAGGTATGATGTGGAGACATTTCAATACTTTAAACAGAAGCTGGTGGATAAAGAAAAAGGATAATTTTTGTAAATTGTGATTTGGATTTGCAAACTCATCGAGACCTCGTGTATGAATGATTCTTGTCATGTTATAGTAGATATTTTTTTATGAATCTTTGTTTTAATAGTTTGCAGCCTTATTGATGTGTCAGCCTCACAAGAAAACAGCATTAAGTTTGCCCATATTTGTGGAGTAAGGGAGAAAAGAAGAAGCATTGGTATTAATTACTCACTTTTCATTTGCATATCTTTTTCATGGGCCATGGCTTTCCCTTCAACCTAATTCTACACCTGGCACATGGATGTTATAATTCTATACCTTTTCTTCAGTATTTGTTTTTAAGCCTTTCCATTTTTCTTCCACACTCCCTTTTTGGAGGACGAAAGAGAGATCTTTATTCGTCAAACAGAAGGGTACATTTTACCGAGCTAAGTAGTGTATTAAAAGTTTGTTGATAAACTATTTGATCAGTCAAATAAGCGTAGCAATATATGTCTGGTAAACTATATTCTAATCCATATGTTCCAAAATATAAACATTTCTAACAACATATCTAGACGTCCCTCTGTCCAGCTTCCTAACAAAAAATGCTTATATTTCGGAACAGAGGTGGTACAATCTAGAACATGTTTAGATGGTCTCATAGGACTACCTGAATTTTGTACATACATCGAATTGATTCCGTATGTCATAATCTAGCTAAATAGACCATCCATGAGCTTTCTTTTTCATTGTTCATCTTTGCAGTGACTCCAGAGAGCAGAAAAACGAACTCATGATCCTAATGTTTGGTCATTTTTTCTGTCAGGAAGTAGAACACATACCAGTAATCGTCAGATCAGATGGCCCGGTGAACCAGCCATTTTCTTCCTCCTGTCTCTGTCCCAACACCGAGAGCACCCAAAACCATCCTCCATTCCTCCACCACCAACCCGATCGATCATGGCTGCTTGTGGATTCAGCCAGCCAGCCACCTAGCCGGCAAGGGCGGGCCAGCAGCAGGCGAGCGACGATGAGGGATCGATGGCGGAGCCGCCGCGATCTCGCATTCTCGCGCCGCGGAGCGTCGTAGGGGAGGCGGGGGCTCTCCTCTCCGCCTCCCTCTCTCTCTCTCTCTCTCTCCGGCGTGGATGGCGGCGGCGCCTACCCTGCTGCCCCGCTCGCGCCACGGCCGGCGAGGGAGCGAGGCGAGGCGGAGCAGCCATGGTTGTCTCCGCCCGGGAGCACGGCGAACTCCGGCGCGGCGGCGGCGTACGGACTCGAAGCGGTGGGAGCTCTCGGATTCACCGTCCGATCGTTATTGCACGGCTACGATCAGCCCAACTTTCTCAGCATTCTACCCGCAATGGTTGGCCATACAATCGCGATTCATAATGGAAAGTAACATATACCTATTTACATAACAAATCCTATGGTAGGTCGCAAATTGGGGGAATTCGTACCAACTCGGCATTTCACGAGTTATGAAAGTGTAAGAAAGGATACTAAATCTCGTCGTTAACTGAATTCAGAATAGAAAGATTCAAAATAAAAAAAAAGAAATAGGTAAGCGGGGAATAACCTTATTTATGACAAGTTTCAAACTGGTAAAGTATACCCCTAGGATAAAGAAGAAGAAGAGTGGGCTAAGGAAACTCGCAAGAAAAGTACCAACCGATCGTCTACTTAAGTTCGAACGGGTTTTCAAAGCACAAAAACGCATCCACATGTCCGTTTTCAAAGTACAAAGAGTTCTGGATGAGATTCGTTGGCGTTACTACGAAGAAACTGTTATGATATTGAACCTCATGCCTTATCGAGCATCTTATCCTATCTTAAAGTTGGTTTATTCGGCAGCAGCAAATGCTACTCATTATAGGGATTTCGACAAAGCAAATTTATTCATCACTAAAGCCGAAGTCAGTAGGAGTACTATTATGAATAAATTCAGACCTCGGGCTCGAGGACGTAGTTCTCCCATAAAAAAAACCATGTGTCATATAACAATTGTACTAAATATAGTAAAGAAATCGAAATAATCTTTAGATCCATCTAAGATTTGATTCCCGGTAAAAAAAATAGAATAGAAAAATATGGGACAAAAAATAAATCCACTTGGTTTCAGACTTGGTACAACCCAAAATCACCATTCCTTTTGGTTCGCACAACCAAAAAATTATTCTGAAGGTCTACAGGAAGATAAAAAAAATACGGAATTGTATCAAGAACTATATACAAAAGAATAGGAAAAAGGGCTCGAATAGAAAAATAGAAGCAGACTCAAGTTTCGAAGTAATTACACATAATAAAAAAATGGACTCGGGCTCAAGTTCCGAAGTAATTACACATATAGAAATTCAAAAAGAAATCGATACAATCCACGTCATAATCCATATTGGATTCCCCAATTTATTAAAGAAAAAAGGAGCAATCGAAGAATTAGAGAAAGATCTACAAAAAGAAGTTAATTCTGTAAACCAGAGACTTAATATTGGGATCGAAAAAGTGAAAGAACCTTATAGACAACCTAACATTCTTGCAGAATATATAGCTTTCCAATTAAAAAATAGAGTTTCATTCCGAAAGGCAATGAAAAAAGCCATTGAATTAACTAAAAAAACAGATATAAAGGGAGTAAAAGTAAAAATTGCAGGCTGTCTCGCGGGAAAAGAAATTGCGCGTGCCGAATGCATCAAAAAAGGTAGACTTCCCCTCCAAACAATTCGCGCTAAAATTGATTATTGCTGCTATCCAATTCGAACTATCTATGGAGTATTAGGAGTTAAAATTTGGATATTCGTAGACGAAGAATAACCAACCCTGTCTTCCCATTCTGTTCAGTAATAGAATAAAAAATGACAAGAGCCTTATTTTCCCTAAAATCCCTGAAAAAAAGAAGAAATTCTACCTCTTTCTATAAGATTTAATGAAAATTGAGAAATCTTTTAATAAAATTGCTATGCTTAGTGTGTGACTCGTTAGTTTTTTTTTAGGGTTCAAAAAGGGGATTAAAAAAAATAGAATGAACCCTACTATGTAATTATAGAAAATGAACTAATAACCAACCTATTGCTTCGTATTGTCGAGATCCTAACTAAGAAACAGTCACTATATGAATAAATACATCTATCATAAATGAGTAAATCTATCATATACGTGTAGCAACTGCAATTTTTTCTTTAAAAAAAATAGGATTCTAAGTTGTGAAGCAAAACTAAAGGGGATGTAGATAAAAGGAAGGATGATAGAAAGAAGGAAGAGAAATAAGAAAGATATAGGATTCCAATATGTATGGTCTATGAATTACATCATAAAAAGCAATGTGATAAAGCATCAATATAATAAAAATAACAGAGAATTCGAAATCGTAATTTGATTGAAACAAGAAATAAAAATTTCAAGGAATAACAAAGAGAGTCCCGAGTTAATAAAACTGAGAAATTGACTCGGAAAGAAATTTTTTGGAAGCTCCATTGCGAGATTCAAACCTAACCATTAAAGGAGAAGCAGTGGGAACGACAGAACCTATGACTGGATAGGATTTTCTTGAAAAGAATCCCAATACTTCATTGGGTGGGATGGCGGAACAAACCAAAAAAATTGTCTTATTTGATAAGGTTATGAATTAACAAATAAGACAGGAAAGAGTAAATATTCGCCCGCGAAATTTTTATTGAATTAGAATACTTTACCGCGATTCAATAAGAGTAAAATAAAAAAAGGAGATTAAAAAAAAGAATTACATTAAATATAGAATATAGATAAATAAACATACACATCTAGATATATTCTAGATCCTCTTTCTTGACTATATATTTTAGTATTTTAATAAATTCAATATTAAAAACCCTAACCTTTCCTATTAATGTGTATCTATCCGTAATATTTTAGAATATTGTGGAATTAGAGAAATTTGCACACTTTCTCATTTGATTCGCGAGGAGCTGGATGAGAAGAAACTCTCATGTCCAGTTTTGCAGTAGAGATGGAACTAAGAGAGAACCATCGACTATAACCCCAAAAGAACCAGATTTCGTAAACAACATAGAGGAAGAATGAAGGGAAAATCCTACCGAGGCAATTGTATTTGTTTTGGTAGATATGCTCTTCAAGCACTTGAACCCACTTGGATTACGGCGAGGCAGATAGAAGCAGGACGAAGAGCAATGACACGATATGCACGTCGTGGTGGAAAAATCTGGGTACGTATATTTCCCGACAAACCGGTTACAATAAGACTGACCGAAACACGTATGGGTTCGGGAAAGGGATCCCCCGAATATTGGGTATCCGTTGTTAAACCAGGTCGAATACTTTATGAAATGGGCGGAGTATCCGAAACTGTAGCTAGAGCAGCTATTTCCATAGCTGCCAGCAAAATGCCCATACGAAGTCAATTTCTCCGGTTAGAAATATAACCCCCCAAAAAAAGTAGTATTGAAAATAAAAAACCAGGTTCTTCTTTCTGGAAAGACGATATTTCTTTCATCCTTTTGCATTGAAATAACAAATTGAAATCAAAATAATATGATTCAACCTCAGACCCTTTTAAATGTAGCAGATAACAGTGGAGCTCAAAAATTGATGTGTATTCGAGTCATAGGAGCTGCTAGTAATCAGCGATATGCTCGTATTGGTGATGTTATTGTTGCTGTAATCAAAGACGCAGTGCCCCAAATGCCTCTAGAAAGATCCGAAGTAATTCGAGCTGTAATTGTACGTACATGTAAAGAGTTCAAATGCGAAGACGGTATAATAATACGCTATGACGACAATGCAGCGGTTATCATTGATCAAAAAGGAAATCCAAAAGGAACTCGCGTTTTTGGCGCGATCGCCGAGGAATTGAGAGAATTGAATTTTACTAAAATAGTTTCATTAGCTCCTGAAGTATTATAAATACTAGTAGACAAGATATAGATCAAATAAAAAATTAGTAGATTGTGTTTCACGTATATGCTTTAGAATCCAAAACGAAAAGAAAAAAGAGAACATGTTGATTATAGAAAAATTAGGAGGAACCTAGAATTAGAGTCTTATGGGCAAGGACACTATTGCTGATTTACTAACCTCTATAAGAAACGCGGACATGAATAAAAAAGGAATTGTTCGGGTAGTATCTACAAATATTACCGAAAACATTGTTAAAATACTTCTACGAGAGGGTTTTATTGAAAGTGTTCGGAAACATCAGGAAAGTAACAGATATTTCTTGGTTTCAACTTTGCGACATCAAAAGAGAAAGACTAGAAAGGGAATATATAGAACTAGAACCTTTTTAAAGCGTATCAGCCGACCTGGCTTACGAATTTATACCAACTATCAAGGAATTCCTAAGGTTTTGGGCGGAATGGGAATTGCTATTCTTTCTACTTCTCGAGGTATAATGACAGATCGAGAAGCTCGACTAAACAGAATTGGGGGAGAAGTCTTATGTTATATATGGTAATCGCCCCGCCTATAGCGGTAATCGCCCCACCTATAGTTATAGTACCCAAATTCTATCTTGAACTTCCTATTTTTCAAACAAAAATACAACGTTTTTTTATTTGAAAATAAAAAAAGAAAAATAGGAGAAAAAAATATGACAGAAAAGAAAAATAGGAGAGAAAAAAAAAACCCGAGAGAAGCAAAAATTACTTTCGAGGGTTTAGTTATGGAAGCCCTACCCAACGGAATGTTTCGCGTTCGCCTAGAGAATGACACCATCATCCTGGGCTATATTTCAGGAAAGATCCGGTCTAGTTCTATACGAATACTGATGGGGGATAGGGTCAAAATTGAAGTAAGTCATTATGATTCAAGCAAGGGGCGTATAATTTATAGACTTCCCCATAAGGATTCGAAGCGTACCGAAGACTCGAAGAATACCGAAGATTTGAAGGATACCAAAGATTCAAAGGGTTAGGTTTTTCTTTTTTTTTCTAGGGTAAAAAATTCAAAGTTCTAAAATTCAAACAAAGAGACTTATTTTTTCCAAAAGTTATATATATATATATATATATATATATATATATATATATATATATATATATATATATATATATGTACTTAAAAGTATGTTGTAAATATAACCATGTATAGCTTTTATTTTATTATAATACACCCTTCGTCTTTTAATATATGACGCCATTGATTTTTAAAGATATGTTTGATTGTTTATTTTATTAAAAAATATATTTATTATTTATTTTATTGTGACTTGATAATCATCAAATGTTTTTAAGCATGATTTAAAACTTTTTATGTTTAAAAAAATTGAATAAGACGAATGGTCAAAAGTTTATTAAAAAGTTGACGGCATTATACATTAAAACGGAGGTAGTATAATATTTCGGAAGTAATTTGTCAACAAAGTAAGACAAGAAGGGAGGCAGTATTTAGCATCGCTCCAACTCCTGATTTTTTTGGAAAATAAAAATCTTGTTTGACATGGCTATAGGTCCAGTATTAATTGAAGCTAGGTATTTCAAGCTCTAGAAAACTATAAATGTAGAGTTATGATTATTTTGACAACATTTAAATAAATTATTTTATTTCTACTTTAGAGAAAATATAATTTTCTGAAACTTGTGTAAATTAACTTACAAACTCTAAATTTGGCTAGGTGGATTTTGAGAAGTGCCAAACAAGAACTTTTAGCTTGTATTAATAAAATGATCTGGTCATCTAGTTTTACTCTAAAGTGTAAATAGGATGTACCACACTAACAACCTTACAAGAGAAAGAGGCGCTTTTTTAACGGAAAAACTTTGCAAAAAAAATTATATCCGTATACTGTATATATGGCTTTCATGTGCTGTAACATGTTAATCAGGGCTTTTACTTGGTAAAAGAAGATTCAGAAATCGGATAGCAAATCTGATAGCAAACCATTTGTGGCATGAATATGATGTCCATTTCATCATGGAATTCTCACGCGTTCTGCTTTGCTTGATAGCAGCAGCTAATCTTCTTCAGTAGGAGAGTAGGTCTGAATATGATGTCCATTTCAAGATCCTATCACTGCAAGAGCAAAGCTAATCAAGTTGATAGTTGACAGAATCCATCACTCTCCTTTCTGAAAAACAAAGGACAGATATTTTCTCCTTGAAACCTTTGCAAAATCTTGACTCCAACTTGATGGATCACTATAACTTTGCCGGTCTTAATCAGACGATCAAAGGTGATACTATGAATTGCTGCAACAGTATGTGACTGACAACTTGAAGGCCGTATTTGACATGCAAACGGGACCAATTTGAATCAAATAGTTATTCATTAGATTATTGTAGTGGATTATCCATACTACTATATAGGAATATAAATTAAATATTTTAATAAATAAATTTAAGAGAGAACCTAAAACGGGAGGTGTAAGTTTTTTTAACTGAAACTGAAGAGAAATTTTTAAAGAAACATATTTTTTAAAGATATAGAGCAAACTGTGGAGGTTGTTCTGAACTTTTGCTGGTTAACTTTAGCAGAATGATGGATCGATCGCATGCGATGCGAGAGTCCCAAATCGACAAATCCACCCATCATTTTCAGTGTTTTTAACCTTCCACACGTCGAAGACTTATGCAGCAAACTTGTGGTCGACTGCATTTACCGTCAGAAGCAAAAGCTTTCCTGCACTGCTGCATGCCAGCTAGCAGAATGCAGAGTGAAAGTGTCAATAAAGCCATTAGCAGATTTGCTACTGCTAATAATAATGTCAAAAATGTCAACTCGTCAAATCTAAGAACAAAGTACTCTTCCAAGAGATAGATGATGGATGGAGAAGTTGAGTGAGTGCGTGCTGCATGCGTTGATTGAACAGAGTACTCCTCTGAATTCTGATTGGCGAGTCGTCGAGGTGATTGACCATCACGCGCAGTATGCAGAGCCTGCACGCACACGGCAATATGCCTACCTGCATCTCCTTCAGATCGGTCTGCATTTGGAGCGATTATACATGAATCAACAGAGAAATGAAGAAATTCGAGCGGACTTCAACCAAATTTTCAAGTTTTTTTTCCTCTTCCATAACCATTTGCCCAATAAGGCCTTGTTTGAAAAAAATTTGGTTTGGTTGTTACATCGGATATACGGACATACATTTAAAGTATTAAACGTAGTCTAATAAAAAAATTACAGATTCCGCCAGAAAACTGCGAGACGAATTTATTAAGCCTAATTAATCCGTCATTAGCAAATATTTACTGGAGCACTATATTATCAAATCATGACGTAATTAGGCTTAAAAGATCCGTCTCACAATTTACACGCAATATGTGTAATTGGTTTTTTCTATATTTAATACTTCATCCATGTGTCTAAATATTTGACGTGACAGCGTGAAAATTTTCCTTCACCACTCCTCGACTGTAGGATTGGCTCTCATCCTTTTCTCCATACTTGTTTGTCTTCACATTTTTAAAATGTACCACTGATAAAGTTGGAATATAACAAAATGGTGAGAAGTAAAAAAAAATAGAGGATCGGTTAGAGTGTGCTAAGAAATATGAGATAAATTCATATTAAAACACGGGCACACAAAACAAGAAAGTTATTAGCGCATGATTAATTAAGTTTTAATTATTACAAACTTAAAAATGATATATTTGATATTTAAAGCAACTCTCGTATAGAAAGTTTTTGCACAAATCATGTTGTTTAGTAGTTTGAAGAACGTGATAATGGAAACCGACGTAAAATTTTCTTCTTCGTAAGAAAGGAACGAGACTAGAATTTAAACGAGAGTTTTTTCTCGAGGAGCTTAAAAATTTATATAATTTAAATGGGATTTTTTTAGGAGCTTCAAAATTGTACTATCTCGATTGAAGTCGCTCTAGTAGTACTACTAGCCTAGAGGGAGAAGAGTTTGAACTGTAGCCAATTAACCACATGGAGCCAAAAAGTTGAAAAGAAATTTTAATGGACGTCATTTTGGCTTCTAGAAGAGGGGTGAGAGGCCAAGGTCAAAGCTTCTAGAACGGCTAAAGCTAGCAGCAGACAGCAAAGGCCGCGTGTTCCTCAATGCAACTTGTTCCTTCTAGAAACCCACCAGGACTGATGCGTTCATGATCTGCTCCATAATTCCATCCACCTAATCTCCCCCGCGTCGATCTGCTCCTGCTAATTAATTACATATATATGCATTTGAAACTAAATTCTCTCAAAGAAACGACTAATCCATGACTTGATCTGACTCAGTATCAAACAGATTATTGAGTGATACTCCCTACAGCTATATTTCTAAATCTGGAAAAATTATTTTTATAGGCATATTTCAAACCAACAACCTATCATCTTAATGATTTTCTCGAATTTAATGCGTGATTATTCATTCTTGCACACAAGATTGACTATATGGGCATCGAGAAATGTAAATATTAATGAATCGTTTTTTTACGAGGAATGACTAGTAGTATATTTAAATGGATGATATGTAGAATTACTTATCCTTGGTCTGTATGACAAGATGAAATATAACTATCAAAAGTAAAAATAAATGGAGGGAGTACTACGGATTATATTATACACTTAGTTACAAAGACAAATTAAATATTTTCATTAATAAACTAAACATATAACTTGAAATAAATGGTAATAACAATCCAGTTGAAGAACAATTTCTTAAGAAAATGTGTTTTTCGAATCGAAAAACGAGTAATCTGTCTGTTTTAATAGTATGACAAATAATCTGAAAAGAAATAACCTTAATTTTTAGTTTTTGACCGAAATTGAGCCGTATTTGGTCGTACAATATGTACTACGTTGGCATGACTTTTTTCAGGTGATTCAAGACTCGGTCGGAAATTAGCAGTCCTTAATACCGGTCAAACGAGGTGTTTCTAGAAAATGGTGGACTCGTAGTGCTCTGCACTTGGCAATAATTTTAGGCATGAAACTGGTTAAATTAATTTCCGCGTGAATGTTGCCGATTCGATTAGTTAATTACTGGATGATAATATATGGAGTAATCATATGTAAGTTAAGGAAAAAAATATGACTTTATTAACAGCAGTAAAATGTTACAGTGAAATTGGAATGTGTTAAACGAACGTATTCACATCTCGTTTTATGTCTTCTTTGTATTTGCATGAAGAAAAACAAATTATAATCTTATCGATGATTTGTTGGCTTATCTGCCGCATCCGAACTTTAAAATTTTCCATTCTAGAGGTTATTATAGATGTTCTATTATAGTTTATTTACAACATTAGCTTTTTAAATCACTTTTGCCTCGTAGTTTCACTTAGTTGTTTATAAGAGAAAATATAATTTATTGGTAAAATTTTTACACGTGTTTTTCTTATCGGTCATAGCCAGTGGCGTTCGTGCATAGTACTCCCTACATTCCATAATATAAGGCACAACCACTTTTCTTAAATGTTCTATAGTATAAGGCATGCATGTAAGCATGCAATTAACTATGACATCTTCTTTATTAAATTATAACTTTTTTAAATCATCCACTCTCATATTATCTAATTCTATTGGATGCATGCATTATATTTATGAGGATGATACACACTACAAGACGATAATAATTATTTCTTGGTCTTTGGATTAAGGGTGATTGTGCCTTATATTTTAGAATGGAGGGAGTAGTTACGAGGGTCGCATAACTCCGAGTAAATTATTCGATACTAGTTAATTTATATTATATTATAAATAAGGTAATTAAGTATGTATTGGATCTCAATAATTTTTATTCTGAGTCTATCACTCGTCATAACTCAACCAACCAAAGCATAATTTATCAGCTCTAAAAGAGTAGCAGCATTGGAGCAGCAGGCAGAAATATGAACAAATTTCAAATTGATCTCAAATTCTATGTAAAAATAGTGTACTCATTTCTACTAGTTGTGCATGCGAGGTGTTCAGCTATAAATATCAACTGCTTCCATTGCGACCCGTCTGCTCTCCTCCACCGCCGACGATGGCCACCGTACACCCGCCGCCGCCGCCGCCGCAGTTCGCGCTCCCGCCGCCACCCCGCGCCGGCGCCGTCGTCGTCCTCGGCGACGACGACAGCGACAGCGAGAGCGTCGCCGAGTCGTGCCCGTACACGTGCCGCCCTGCGCCGACGGCCGGCGGCGACGTGGAGATGGACGACGACGACGACGACGACGACGGATGCAGCAGCTGCGTAGAAGGAGACGGGTGCCACGACGGCGACGAAGTCGGCGGCGAGGAGGCCATCGTCGCCGAGGGTGGCGTCTGGTGGGCGCAGCTAGCGGCGGCGGCGGCGGCTGCCCGCGGCGGCGAGCGCGAGCTGCGGCGGCGGCGAGAGGAGGAGGAGGAGGAGGACCCGAAGCGCGCGGCGGCGAGGCAGGAGGAGGACCGCAAGTTCTGGGAGGATTGCCTCGCCTCCGGGTATCCATGAACGCGAGCTCGACGAAGAAGACGACGACGACGAGCTTGTGATCGATGAACACAAACTCACAAAACGTATGGGTTTTTTTCTTTTTTTTTCTTTTTCGAATTATATTTCCTTGTACAGCCATTGAATTTTTCAACATTTGTTGTTCTATCTGAAATTCGGTAGAGCGTTCCAATCAATTTCGAATTCAAGTCAAATATTCAGCTCTATATCTCGAGTTGAAACAATTTGTGCATTCTTCACTGATGAATATTATACTCCTCGAATTGTTTTTTTAGAAAAAAAAATAATTAAATGTACAAATCACAAAAAAAAAGGACAATTGAAACTGATTTATTTTTCCAAAAAAGAATTCTTCGTGAGGTAGTGGGGTGCCAACACACAACAAGGTGAAACTCGCTTTCCATGTCCATCTGCTGATTAAATGGCGAAAAAGACTTGCTTTTTTTTTAGTGGAAGCCTCGCCAAATGCACTAATTAATCACGTAGTGATTTACTGATTGATTAGTGCGTTGCTGCCTGGTAGTTAAGCTACTAGGTTGACTGGAAACTCCTGTGGTCAAAGATTTTTCAGTAACTGCAGTAACTAACTAATTAAGCAAATAGTACTATCAAATTACCACTAGGGTTTACTGTAATCCTTGCTCAGATCTGGGTTTGGTGTGGAAAGCGACCTAATTAAAGGCTAAGTGAGGTTGTAAAGTGGTTGCTTGTCCAGAAAAGGGAAGGGTTTTTTTTATCAATCAGAATCTTTTTGTTTTCTCTTTTTTTTCTCTTTCTAAATTAGTGGCCAGCAATGAGCCTAGTAGAGGTAGCTGTTGAGGTCCTTTCTGAGCTTTTCAGAAATAAAGTTTGTGATTCACACATGTGAGCATTATCACTGCTTGTGGTAGAAAAGAGCAGCATCAAGCTTTCTGAGCTTGCAAAATTCAGCACTAATTTGCCTAATGTTTGCTGACACCATATCAATTTCCATTACTATCACCGATAACAAATGTTACCTTCACAAAGACTTCAAAGAGACTTTATTTTTAAAGCAATTAATGTATTTGAGTTTGAAAAAGTAGGAAATAAATGCCTTGGAATTTGAGAAATAAAAGGCATTCTAGTCTCTCTTCTTTTCTTCTTCTTCTTCTCTGTATTGGTATGTATAAGATAGAGATATTTAACCATTTGCCACATTTAGATGTGGCAATTAACTTATTAACTTTTGTCACTGGACCTACATGTCATAGACACATGTGGACCCACATGACATTGAGATGGGGGTGGCAAATAGTTATTTGCCAAATCTAAAAGTGGCAAATAGTTAAAAGCCCCGTATAAGATAGGCTAAAAAATAAAATCTTTTAGGGACGAAAGTAGTAGCTATTTCTAATTATACACCTCGGACAAAGTAAGCAGAAAGAAGGCCAGTTGTGATCTGAGCCAGAAGGCACAAGAGCATGTCCATTTCTGAATTTCATTGCAGCCTTCTCATTGTTGCTTTAAAATTAGCAAACAGAGGTTAGAAACTTTTCAGATTTCAGAGAGAAGTGTTCAGTGAGCCTGAGAAGCTGAGAGCAGAGGCTGAATATAATAGAGTGCCCTAACCCAAGCTAACCTTCACATCTAGGACCACATTGAGGAGCAGGGCAGCTTGCCAGCTACTAATGTAATATTAATTGGCATCTGGTACAACCAAAACTACAAAAGCAACATGATTGTTTTTCTTTCTCTTGAGATTCTTTTGCTCATTACCAAAAGAAACCGAGAAAGAAAGGGTTTTGGTTCAGGAAGAGAAGCAAGTTTTCTCGTCGGCAGAAATCAGATTGAATTAAACACCAAAGTAGACACAGGTAGAGATATTCAGTACTAGCAAACAGATGATTCATCAGAAAAAGATTTTATTAGCAAAGAACAGGGGATAAATTATTCCACATGCCGACTTGATGAATGATACTAATTATTTCCAGTGTTAAATGGAATTAAGTTGGCGTAAAAAAAATTCTAGCTGAAACAACACCAGCTGAACTGGCATGCCAATTGGCAGTACGCTGCCTTATTCTATTTACTTTTGACCGTGATACCCTTCGGCTGTTCTTGGGATAATTTTCTATGGTTTACCATTCAACTGGACTTTAGCTAGCTTCTCTCCGCTTTCTTCGGCGCCATCCACCTTACCAGGAAATGACCTCCCACTACTTGTGACAAGTTCCTTGATGGTTGCTTGGATGTCCTTATCGTCCAACAGCGAATCCAATGTCACATGTAGCCCTTAAAGAAATAGAGGGGAGAAGTTAGATGCAAGGAAAAACAAACACCTTCAATTATGGGTTGCCAAATTTACAACAGGGAATGCGCAAATTTTATATGGGACTTGAGAGACGTCACTTTAGCATATGAAAATGATAGTATCCTACAAGTTCGCTCGCCGAGATATTCTTTTTGTTCATCTGTAGTTGGGAAGATAGCATTTCATTTGCTCATGTAGACCATCAGCAAGAAAAAAAGTCATGTTGACAATAGAATAAGGACACATGCTGAATTGTGCATGTTTCAGCTGTTGACATCATCTGATTGATCTAACAGCGTCACTGATCAAACCAGACAACAATGTGACATCATCTGATCGCCTCATATCTTTTTCATGGTGAACATATTGCTTTATGCCAATTAATTGTATGGGAATTTTCTCGTATGAAGGTATTATTATGTCAAGAATAGCCAATTCTCTTTTTGAATTTGTTTACTCTTAATACCTAATTTTGATGAAGCAAGGAAAATAATAATATTGGAAAATTGACTTACGGAATCTCCAATAATGCTTCGGGTTAGTTGGGTCATTGATTGTTTCCTCTTTTGCTGGTCTTGTGGTGTACTTGTCTTTAAGTGCAAGCAGGTCCTGACAAATAGAACACCCCAAGTACATTAATCTACTTTATTCTGTATTGATCTTTTATATAAGTTAACAAGCCAACCTATATACCTGTAGTGGGAAGATTGCCCACATTGATGGAGCATCAAAATGCTGCTTAACAATAAAGTTCGCTACTTCTGGGGTGCAGCGAGATGGCGGCTCGTCATCACTACCAATTACAGTCTGGTAGAAACGGCTTCTTCTTCCTCCATCTTCTTCCCACCAAGCACGTAATGTGGAGCAATCATGACATGACGGAGCACAAACCTGAAAAAAATATGACACAAAATTGAACATCAAACTGAATAGCTTCTCCAAACCATTTTTAGTTTGCCATATACAACCTAAGTATGTGTGCATCTGTAGCAATGAACATATTGAACCCAAGTAAACAGAAGGGAAACGCACCGTCATGTAGCTATACTGAGATGGAATACCAAATTCCAAGTTTGGTTCACTGGGCATTCTCTGGATACGCAATCCAATCAATCCAAGTTCTTGCATAACCTGGATAATATATTTCTGTCATTTATGTGCATAGAACAAGCAATAGCTGTTTACTAGCATGTGCAGGAAAACATCATACAGGGTGAACACAGGCAGGGATAAGGCCAAGATCTTCCCCACATGCCAACATATCCGATGAGTTCAAAAGCACAGGCAGAGTCTTGAGCGCATTTTGACGCCAGAGATTCTCTTGGCGAGCAAAATAATAGTCATAGTACAATCTTCTGAGGATATTTTTGCTGTAAAACAATGTTTTTCATGAGAGGATGAAATAGTTCGTACTCCACAAGGAACAATTTAGTTAGTGCTCATTGCATAAATAAGGGAGTGCTATTAGCAAGACCTAAAACGTTGGGTGCTACTGTACTTCATAATTTTCTTGGGAAGAAACTGCTGCTGAATATACTAGTTTCATTTTTCTTGATGCCTACTAGAGATGCATAGTGAAAAATATCGATTATTAGAGTATGTAGTAAGGCGATAGCAGTAGAACTAAGCAAATTTTGGACAGAAAGGAGCAGTATGTAACAAAGTTCAATATCACAAGGATCCTGCACTGTTAACCTGTTGGACTAAAAAGTAAATACTTCATCAGCATTAACTAGCTTGAAGTAAATTTACAGAGTAAAACGCAAAAGTGCAGATCAAGGTCTTGTCCGACCTGAACATAGAGAAGGAAACAATTGGAGTTAAATAAAATCAATATTACCTATGTTCATCTAGATCGTTAAAACTTGAAGTATCCTCCTGGTTGAAGCGGGGATAAAATTTTGTGCTGTCCTCTGGATCTCTAATAAGGACTATATTCTGCAGAATAAACAGTATGTTTTATTTCTAATGATTTCAATGATATTTTGTTGAGAATTTCAAATAATATTTTTATGTGGATTGAAAAGGATCAGGATAGGTTAAGAGAAAGTTGTAGCATGGATTATATGCACTCGATATGAATTACCTGTAGTAGATCAAACAAACCACGCCGAATGCTGTCTTCTTTCTCCAGCCATAATGATTTTTCAGAACTGTTCTTAAGCTTTGCAATTATCTTTTTCTCTGTATTGCAGTCCTCTTTGAACTATACACGTGCAAAACAATAAATTGCAAGGGAAATTAGAGGACGAAATGTAATGGAAAAATGCAGTAAGGAGTGCACGTAGCTGATTTTGAAATGGAGACTTCTGTACTAAAGCCTAAGCTAAATCTACTCATGCCATGCGGTTTTAAGTAGGTGATACGTTCAACAAACATGAAAAGAGAATATAACTGATTGCATTACCTCGTAATGTTGTTTCTTGTACTCATTTAGAAAGTTAGCTGCAATTACTGTCCAAAAGGACCCAAACTTCTCCTATAACAGAATAGAAATGTCATGCTGGTGCCCTGTTTTCCTTCCTGTTAAAAAAAAAAGATAGATCATTGTTTTAGGAACAAGAAAGACAAACCTCCAGTGTTTCCTGAAGAATATAAGGGCGGCTCATTCTATCGAAATCCCATAGGCCTTCACTAAGAAGCTCCTCCTGAAAATCAACATAGGAAAAAGTCAGATAAACTTCAGGCTCTCTAGTCTCTTTTAGTTTGTTTAACAGCTGCAGAAACCAACCTGACTGAGAGCAATTGAAGGCCTAAATTTCCCAACTAGACCTGTGGCTGCATGATCTGGAAGCTCCCATATCCTAAAGAAACCCAAGATATGGTCTATCCTATATGCAGTGAAGTATTTTGCCATCTGGAACAAGGTAACTGGCGATAAATAATGACGATAAAAGATGACCAGCCAGACAGGAAAAAATATTTGCTATTAAATAACCTGTGTCAGACGAGCTCGCCACCACCCATAATTATCCTTTGACATTTCCTCCCAGTTATATGTAGGAAAACCCCAATTTTGTCCATTTTTGTCGAAATAATCTGGAGGTGCACCAGTAGCTGTATTCATGCGAAATAAAGTGGGGTATACCCAAGTATCCACACTATTCCTATCAACACCAATAGGTAAATCTCCTTTCAGAATAACCTTTTTCTTCCTTGCATAGGCAGCTGCCTCTGATAACTAACATGAAGGAGATAATAAATGTCAGTGAGTACATATGCAAGAAAAACTCTGTATGCAGATCAGAGTGACAAGGACAACCACCAATACTTACTTGCATATATAGATGGTACTGGATGTAGTAATGGAAACATATAACGTCATGGTGCAAGGTACCTTCAGAAACAAGCTTATCTAGCTGAAAGAAATTACAGAAACAGCCATCACTTAGTACTTGAACATTTTCCCATATATGGTCTCGCCTCTCAGAAAGAATAAAACCGAATGATAGGATTTTCTTAAAAGAATGTTTAGCATGTTATACTGATCGCACCTTCTCCTTGGAAAACTGAGAAAAACGGCCCCATTGGCTGTGATCTGATGTCTCAAAGAAGTCCCGCAGAAAACAAAATGCAGCATATGGTTTCAACCACTCCTATTGGAACATGGAAGGAACGCAATCACAGTAAGTCTGAAATAAGTTATCAAGTACTTCAACTAAATAAAATGCTAGCAAATAACTAAATATACCTCGTTTTCAGATAAAAACTGCTTGAACGAACTGGAATTTAGTACTTTGTCTTTCTCTAATTTGAATATTTTTCTTGCTATCGAGAGTTTTGAGGCCAGTGATGCCTCATAGTCAACATCCTGTTTAAACATGATTTTCAAATAACAGAATGTTAGGTTTCTGCAAGCAACAGAAGAATTATATTAATTACATAACCATCTGATTTTAGATTTAAGCGTAGCTAAATTATATAGAGGACATGAGTTGCATCCATCCAACAGCAGGTCAGCAACATACCAGTGACAAAAGGTAAATTAGTGATATGCTATGCATTTGATAATATCTGTACCTTTTTGTCCAACTGCTTCTTTGCCTGTGAAATCTCGTCCTGTAATAATAAGAAATATTGAGTACTGGATCAGGAATGAACTTGAAATCATACAAGACCTACCAAAATCAGTGAAATATTGAAATTAAAAGTTAACATAGATAACGGGTACAATGAGTTCATATGAAGGTATAACAAAGGTACACCTTAATATCCCCTGGAATTGCATCTGAAAGTGCTTGTACTCTCAGGTACAAGGGGTGCAATGCAAACACAGAGAGCGAGCTGTAAACCAACATGTAGGGCATTATTTCTGTTCAGATACTATTCTTCTTACTCAAAGCAAAAGCACACTGCATCAGCCCAATACCTGTATGGGTATGAATCCCACCACATCCCGTGAACTGAAGTATCATTGATAGGAAGAAGCTGAACAAGATGAAAGCCTGAGTTGACTGCCCAGTCAACAAGAAGTTTAAGATCAAGGAATTCTCCAACACCAAGGTCCTCATTTGACCTGATCGAGAATATAGGTACAGCAACACCTGCACCCCTCCATGGTGATTCCTGGTAAAACCAAGTGCTGAATTAGTGCTACTCATCAGTTCTCTATGATAAGTGGGCGCGCACTGTATCCTCAGATCTTGCTAAATCATGAGATACAGTTGTTCTTTCTACCAAGCATTTGATGGTATTACTTTTTAGATCATGGATTGAGCAAACTGAATATGACGGATTGATTAATGCATCATAGCAAAGGTAATGGGAGCCAAAACAACATGCAATTATAAGCATATTTTCAGCGTACTAATTATGGCTGCATACATTACCCGAAGGGCACCATCAGACAAGAGGACGTATCTGGATGGCTTGGGTGATGATAGATCCACATCAGCCTCCCTGTTCGGACCGAACTCCAATGAAGAGACTCCTGCTTCACTAATTTTACAGTATTTATATGTGGGATATTGTTAAGAATGGTCAATAGCTGAATGGTGATTTCTTCAGAAATAATATCTAAATGGTGATTTCTACATGCAAATTGGAAGTAAGTGAGTACTCATTGGCACAAGGATATTTTATTGGGAACTCAGACTTTCGCAACAGACAGTTTGCTTTCCAGATGGAATCTCCGACATAATTAAGCTTGAGGCCATCTTGTGTTTGCCACCTTCCTAATTGAGGATTACTTCCTGTGACCACGACCTAAAGTTTGACATGAGCAATAGTTAGGGAGTACCAGAAGTATAATTATTAGCTATAATGGGATAAAGATAATCAAATATAAATTGAACGAATAACACTTACAGTAGAGCCAGCTCCAAGTCGGGGACAGCTAACAATAAACTGAACAACAATATCTGTTGAGGAAAAATTTAGGGACAATGAATTAAAAAAATGTTATCCATGCTTGGCTTGGTATGTAAATCTAAGTAATATGCACTACCATGGAAGATATGAGACTATATTAAACGACAATCTTGGCCGTGTGCATTCACCTTAGAATGCAGAGGCCGGACGTTGCCCATTATCTAAAAAATTAAACAACAATCAACATGCTTTGCTCGATAGGTAAGACATGATGCTACATTGATTCTTTATGAATAAAATATATTCAAAAGGAATATGTGATATATGTAGATTGACCACTTGACTTCCTGTTGATTATTCCATCAGTTCTAGACTCTTCTTACCTTCAGGCTCCAAACTTTTGTTGAGGGATGTAGTCTTCAATTCTCTTTTAGCATTTTCAGACCCATTGAAAATGACATTCTTGAATGCACTTCGAAGGAAAAGAGCTTCAGAAGCATCCTAAATTCAAATCAGGAGTATCCATAAACCGCCATGGTACAGAACATGAAAGCCTGTATGACTAGTATGATGGCAAGTAGTGCTGCTACTGCTACTAATGTTTTTATAGGTCAACAAGCATGAAGAGAAATTAATTTAGTACATGAAACTTTTACTAAGTACCTGCCACCAGTCGCGTATCTCAACTACATCTCCATCCTGAACACCCTCTGGAAGTACTAATTTCCTTTTCTCCCCGGACTCCGATCTCAAAACATTCTTGTTGTCGTCCACTACATAGTAATTGTACTGGCAGGTAAAACCAGTAGCGACGGAAACTCTGCCGGACCAGATTAGCTCATTTCCCTGATGAACTGGACTGAGAGACAATCCTTGCTTAACATTCCAAGATCCAAGTGCTGGCTCTGAGCCGGCGATGAGAAGACTCTGCCCCCATTGTGTGTAGTAGGGTAATTTGAAGACCAAGGTCACTGTATTCAGAGATTTCTTCCCGGACAAATTCGTCATTCCTATCAAAAATACAAAAACAGGCAGACAAGTCAGTAAACCGAATACATGAATGAATGAACAATCATGCGAGATTCACAAGCACCATCTACCAAGAACTCATGAAGTCAATAGACGATGCACAAAAATGAGTGGTTTCAGGATGCACGCATGTGAGGCCATCCATATCCATCGATGTTCCTGTTTCCACCCCTCCCTTTTCCCATTTCTCCAATAAATAAGATTGGTTATGATTCAAGTATCAGTACCCTTTCCATGTTGCCACGAAAAGGGTAGAACAGATTCGGAGAATCAAGAAACTGTTCCTCCCCACATTCCCGTGTCTCCCGCATCCTACTTTTCGCCGCCATGGCCAGGCAAGAACCATTCTACCAGCAGCTCAGCGCATCCCATCCAATAGCAAAGCAAGAACAAATCAAGAAGGGAACGAACGAACGGGGGTTACCTCTTCTGTCAGTAGCCAAGAACGGCCGCAATGGCGAGAAACGAGCAGCAGTGAGGGAATCAGCAACGGGTGGAAGAAGAAGAAGAAGATGATGATGAAAACATGGAGCAGAAAAGGGTGGACGAGGAGAGCGACGGCGAAGGCGACGTCTACGACGGGGAGCGAGCGGAGTGGCGAGGGTGGGAAAGCGCCACCTGCAGCTGGGACGAGAGACGGCATAAAAAAGGGAGCTTTTGCTCCTCCTCCGGATCCGGACGAGACGCTGGGCCGATCTCCTAAATTTGAGAGAGCCTCCTCTGTTTGGTTGTGGTTGTGTGGCTGGGAGAAGAAGAAGCCTCTCGTCTCTCGTCTCGTCGCTGACGCTGAGACCATGGACACGTGAAGACGAGACAGACGCAGCCGACCTACGCTAGCATTTGATCACCGCTGCAACTTGCAAATTTCTTTTTTTTTCCTTAAGAAAAAATACAAATTTTCCATGTATAAATGGATATTGGTGATCTGAAATCACAAATTTAACATAAATTTACTCCCTCCGTCCCATAATATAAGGGATTTTGAGTTTTTCTTGCAATGTTTGACCACTCATCTTATTCAAAAAATTTTAAAATTATTATTTATTTTATTTGTGACTTACTTTATTATCTACAGTACTTTAAACACAGCTTTTTGTTTTTTATATTTGCAAAAAAAAATTAAATAAGACGAGTAATCAAATGTTGCAAATAAAAACTCAAAATCCATTATATCGTGAGACGGAGGGAGTATCAAACAACCATCGTTTGATGGGGTTTCGAAATATTAGAAACTTCGATGTGTGTACATATAGGAACTTCGACAGGGTATTGCTATGGGAACTATCGAACATTGATACTAGTTCGATAGGCCACCTGTAGAATAGTACATGAACGAAGTTTGATATATACCTACTTCATTCGTCCTAAAATAAGTACAGTTTTACACTATTCACGTTCAATGTTTGTCCATTCGTCTTATTTGAATTTTTTTTATGATTAGTATTTTTATTGCTATTAGATGATAAAACATAAATATTACTTTATGTGTGACTAAATATTTTTATTTTTTTCACAAATTTTTCAAATAAGACGGACGGTCAAACGTTAGGCACGGATATCCACGGCTACACTTATTTTGAGACGGAGGTAGTATTAAATAATGATTGTTTGATATGTATCCTATTGAGCTACAGTTGTTCGACCGGTGTTAAATTTATAATTTTTATTAACTAATATCTATTTTGCAAATTTTTTTATTAAAGTTATATTATTTCAAAAAGAAATCCTTTGCAGACGCAGATCTCTGCACTGCAGACGGTGGGGTGATGGAGAGTGGAGAGAGAGGGAGAGGGAAAGGTGAGATTTTTATCTTGAGATTTCCGTGGGACGGACAGCGATCGCATCTGAAAGATCTGAGACTGCGATGATGAGTATGGTGCACAACAGCACAAGTACAAGAAATCTTGACGAGCCATTTTACCATTCCTGCCTGGATTTGGAGCCTGGAGATTCAGATTTAGATTAGTTTAGCTTAGTTTTCTTGCCATAAACAGCAAACTGAAACTTTGACAGGTTGCAGATTCCAGGATATCGATAAAGTACAGCACTAAAAACAGGAACAATAGCATACTATAAGCTAGCTATAAGCACAGTTCGAGAAGATAAAAAAGAAGAGAGAAGATCAGCGGGTTATATATTTGTAGCCAGCTGCAGCATGGATTTTTAAGATACAGTGTGCATATGACAGATAACTATTATATGATGACTATAAATGATTTGAAGTTAGCAATTGGCTATACTATTAAACTTGCTCTAATTAAAACATGCACGTGTCTGTCTGGCGGTAATACTCTATATTATCCTGGGAGAATTCCCACCGTTCAGCGGCACGAAGGTGCGTCGAGATCCGTGTAATGTCTGGACAAAATTGGCTGCGTCGTCTCGTCGTCAATCACCAGTGGCTATACTACAGTAATGGCTGCTGTTTGTATTCGACCTCATCTCAATTGTTTCATAGCAGCGGTTGTTGCTACGCTACGTGGATTCTCCTCCTGCTGACTGACATATTGGGCGATGTACTCATACATTGGTACAAAAGGATTGCTTGTATATACAACACACCGCTTAAGAGCAAGTTTAACAGTATAGTCAGATATTAGCTCTAAATTATTTGTAATCAATGTAATAGCTAATTCATATAACAGTTAACTATAAATATATACTACATCATTAATAAATGGTCCCATATGTCATATACATTAATACATATAGTGTTTTGGAGTTCGTGCTGTAGCTGGCTACAAATCTGTAACCCGCTTCTCTTCTCACTTCTCTCTTATCTACTCCACTTAAGCTTGTAGCCGACTTAGTCTATTATTGTACCTGCTCTAAGCCTGCGCCGATCGAGAGAGGAGCTAACTGCACGAAGCAACTTTTTTCAGTTTGTATCATCTAATCATTTTTCTTTTAGAAGACTATAGCTTCCTGATGATTCTTAAAATTTATTAGGTGGAAAGACTTTTTAAAACTTTAGGAAGAAAGTTAGACCGTTTGGAAGAGTCGGAGTTACATGGATGGACAAGTTACAACCGCGTAAAGCTCGGTTGTGGAAATTGGGTTGGGCCACTCTCGTTTCACAATCAGCCCGTGCTTGGCCCAATGGCCTGTAAGCCTGTTAGTCCCTACATGGGAAAAAATTTGAAGTTACTGGTTTGTTCTGATGTTATTTCAAACCATACTATTTTTTAAAGTTGTCAAATACTACCTCTATTTTTTAATAGATGACGTCGTTGACTTTTTCTCACATGTTTGACCATTCGTCTTATTCAAAAAATTTACGTAATTATAATTTATTTTATTATGGGTTGTTTTATCACTCATAGTACTTTAAGTGTGATTTATATCTTATACATTTGCATAAATTTTTTTGAATAAGATGAATGGTCAAACATGTGAGAAAAAGTCAACGGCGTCATCTATTAAAAAACGGAGGGAGTATGTGTATTCATTTAGTTTCTTACTAGTAAATACATAAGAAATTATGCCAAAACTTAATAATATTATCAAATTGTCAAAATTTGATAAGTTTTATTTTGGCTACATCCTAGTTCCTTCCTTCCACACAGGGCTGATCCACACACAGCAGGGCAGACGCAGACACAGTTGCTGGACGCTACTACTCTGCCACAGCCCACAGCAGCAACCCAACCGTGAACCACTGAAAGTCTGAAACTTGCTGTGTTCGTGTGACTGACCGAGAAAGCAGCCAACCATCCCCGGCCACTTTTCAGCCTGTGGACACATGAGCCACACAAACAGCCACAAAGATAACACAAACAAAATTGGTTTGCAGTTGCAGACGAAGAACACCGGCAATGGCGTTAACTGCTTCTCTTCGCTGCTACCCTCTACTGGGCTCAGCAGCAGCAGCATCATCGTCAGTCTCACTTCCGGCCTCCACAAGAGCGCCGGTGCTTCACAGGACAACAGGAGGACCGAGGAGAAGGCTGCAACGATGCCTGTGCTCGCAGCAGTACGCCGAGAAGCAGTCATCCGGCTCGCAGCAGCAGCAGCAGAATCAGCAGCTGGAGCGACTCTTCTCCAATCTCAACCAGGCAACCATGAAGCACGAACCTGGTGAGGCGCACAACATGCTTCTCTCAACTTCCTTGTGCGTATTTGTTTTGCCTTTGAGATGCACGCACCGTAATGGAACCGTTCCTCATTTGGATGTCAGGGAGTGTCACCAGTTCGATCTTCCTTGTGGCCGGCACTACGGTAATGTTCGTCTTATCATCCTTCGCTGCAAGAGATAAAATATTTGGATTAGGAATTGTGCATTAGTTTCTCTCATTTCAAGCAATTGATGATGAGGCTGCAGGTAGAATTTGTGTTCAAATGAAATGTACAAAGACTTGTAAGAATGAGAAATCATAGGACAGTTGATAATCTGACAAAGGCCAGCCTTTCACAGATCATCAAACACTGCTTTAAGAAACTACAAAAACTTATGAAAAATTGAGCGCACCTGATTTTTCTTTTCCGACACGAACTGATGCCACAGGTAGGGGCGGGTATCCTTGCAATCCCTGCAGTGACACAAGAAGCTGGATTCTTGGCCTCAGCAGTTACATGCATCTTCTGCTGGATTTATATGGTAATAGATCGTCACTGACTGGGTAGATTATCAAAACCGACTTGTTAGAGGTGACATGCACTCAGAGAAGCCTCTCAAAGGTACATTCTTTCACATTTCACATTCCTGCATAAATTCTTCTCATAAAGGAAGTGATTCAATTTTGTATCTGTTATGTCACCCTGATACAGGACGGTTTTGATAATATGACCCAATACTCTGTCTAGTTCGTTAATTTGTTTGCACTCCGACGGTTTATGTTTGGCATCTCATTTTTCCAGGTTGTAACAGGGTTGTTAGTTGCTGAAGTAAACGTCAATACTATGTGTGAACTAGGATCTGGAGGTGTCTCCCTGGTAATTAATACATTACTCAAGTTATTTTTCAGAACCAAAATTTCTTTTAGGAACAATCAAGATGAATCTTTTTTTTTCGTCGGGAAGGCTGAAGGAGGCCAACCGAGTATATTAAGAAGGAGTAAAAGTTACAAGAAAAAACATCAAATGCACCAAGGTGCAATGCCACACACCACGCACTACCACCCAAGCACAAACCACTGAGGGTGAAGCCTAGCACCAAACGACCCCCGCTAAGCGTGGCCGAACGCCGCTAGGCCAACGGCAACACCACAGAGACGAGGCTCCGAAAACGATGCCACCAAGGTGGTCACGACATCCAGGATGCCGCCATCGCCCATCTGAAAAAGATGTGGTTTTCACCCAGAGAAGCTCGTCGAGAAAGGGAGAGGGTAACCCTCGACAACGCCCCAAAAAGGTTACGACGCCCGAAGACGTAGCCGCTGCCGGCCCGGTGAACCACCGGACTAGGCTTTCGCCTGGGACCCTACAACCTTGACTGCAGGTCGCCGTCCACCAACTCAGAACCACCACACAGACAAATGGCAGCACATAGCATCCACCACACCGCACCGACGCCCCTCCGTCGGCCGACTTCATCGAGCCACCACCCCTGAGAGCTGGCCCAAGACCCCTCTGTTCCACCACCCGCCGGCCGCCTCGCCAGTTTTGGCCAAAGGAGAACCCGGGACTAGGTGGCATTGCATCGGCAGCCTGAGCTTCCCCCGCTGACGAGCTGCCGCCTCAATCCAACCTAGAAACTCCCCGCAAAGAAGGGGAGGAGCTCCAGGAAGGGCGAGGGTGCCGACCGGCAACGAGGAAGACGACCCACCGCCGCCAGCTCCCTTAGAACTACCATCTGGCCGCCGGTGGCGCTGCCGCTCCAGACCGGCGCCACCCGCCAGCGCCCCCGTTATCCGGCCACGCGCCTCACCTAGCCACCGCGACGGCATCTCGGCTGCCCGGCCAGGACGAGTGGGGTCGCCGCTGCTGCGTCGGGCAGGCTGCGCTGCCAGCCGGGCACGCCACCGCCGCCTCCGCGCGCGGGGTCGGCCACGCCGAGCTGCGGCTGTCTGCCGCCACAGCGCCCGGGCCAGCCTCGCCAAGCCACAGCCAGCCGCCGCCCTGCCGCCTCGCCGCCGGCCGCACGCCGCCGCCACCACGACCGCACGCCGCCGCGCTGGGCGCCGCGGCCGCCTCTGGCAGCCGGCCGGGCCACCGCCACCTCTGCGCGCGGGTCGGCCACGCCGAGCCGTCGCCGAGCTGCGGCTGTCCGCCGCCTCAGCACCTGGGCCGGCCTCGCCGAGCCACAGCCAGCCGCCGCCTCCGCGCCCGAGCCGGGCCGGCCGAGCCGCAGCCGCCTGCCGCGCCGCCGGCCGCACGCCGCCGCCACCACGACCACACACCGCCACGCCACCCCAAGCCCTCGCGCCGCCGCCGCGCAGATCCAGGTGGGGGATGGCCGGATCCGGCCTTGGGGGCGCCGGATCCGCCGCCTCTCCCCACCTCGCCGCCGCCTCGGACCGTGCCGGTGGGGGACTTCGTCGTCTTCGTCCCGTCCACTTCGCGCCGAGGAAGGAAACACCACGAAGAAAAAGGCCTCGCCGCCGCCTTCCCTGCTCGCTGCCGGCTTCGCCGCCGGCGAGCTCCAGGGGCGGCGAGGAGCGGGGATGGAGAAGAGGCGCGGGCGGCTAGGGTTTTTTCGCCCCCCGAGCCGCCCGCGCGAGAGCGACGCGGGGAGAGAGAGAAAAAGGACTTAATCAAGATGAATCTGAAATAATTAAATTTAGCTGAAGAGTAGCATACTACTTCCAAGAGGTGTTAACGCTGCATATGAATACAAGTGTTAATAGATTTGGCAAATGATGGAAAATGAGACTCACCAAACAATATCCCAAATTTTGCACTGTAACTTTCAATATTACAATGTTATATGATATGTACTGAACAAAATCCTTACGACTTCTTCTCAAAAAAAACTACTGGATATGATATTAGTCAATAATTGGTTAGAATTTCTCTGCATACAATTGGATTTTGTGTGATTTGAGAATAGCAACTGTTTCCTCTAAAGACTAGTTTTTCTTCCAGGTCTCAATGGCTATGCGCACTCTAGGGACATTTGGAGTAAGAACAGCTTGGTATGATGGATTTGATTTAACTAAAGTTTATTTATGTGTAATAAGGCATTGGCATTTAATTAAATAAAATTATAACATGGAACTCCAAACATAAGAGTTCTTATCCTCTCTGTAATGAACCTGCAGATGCAACATTTCATGAACAGAGAAAGTCTAACATTGTTTTCAATGTGCCTGCAGCATCTCATATTTGTTTATACATTATGCACTTCTGGTTGCATATGTGGCACGCTCTTCAGAGATCATAACAAACTCAGTGGGCATTCCATTGTATGACTTCTTATCTTCGTTTTCAGTTCTAGTTCATCTTCTAGCTAAAACATTTGTCCATATCTTTTGTTTTGAAAGGATGTACACATATGATCAGTGTATCCTTTGACACATTCCACAGCACTGTAATAAAAAAAATGCTACGGAATTTACAGAGGTTACTACTTCCTCAAAAAATTGTCTGAGTGCAAGTGCTAGAATTCTTAATAGATAGTAGTATTTAACAGTCATTGAGCATCACTAGTCACCAGAGCGTAATTTTCTCAGCATTCAGTAATGCCTTCTCTTGAGCCATTGATGATGCTATTATTATTACAGATGGGAGAGTGCTGCCCTGTTTTCACTGGCTTTTGGGGGGCTATGCTACTTTGGAAGGTAAATATCATAATAGGAAATAGTCAAAGTATCTCTCATAATATGAAACTCTGTGCTTAGATACTTAGGCAATCTATCATCTTAAATCTTACACCATCCTGAGAGGTGATAAGCACTACAACTATTTGTATTGATGACTGCAGCCAGCGAGTCATTGGTGCGGTTAATGGTTTTTTGGTGTTCAGCATCCTAGCATCCTTCACAACTCTTGTGGTAAGTGTGCCTATATATGCTGCAGATTATTAACATAGTTCTGTAAACTTTCTAGCGGTATTCATATGGAATTTCATATTCGCATGTCATAAATATCAAGTCATCGATGATCCTAGCTATCAGTGAAGAGAATGAAACGTGAACAAATTTCCTAAAAAATAAGGATGTATCTATGCCTAATCATTATCAGTGCCGTTTGCAAACTACAGTAACAGATATAGACGAAATTTTCAACCTATGTCATATGAAAGGAACAACATGAATGCAATTCTGTGTAGGCCAGTCATCCATTCTTACAGATGTACAGGTTATATAGTCTACTTGACAGGAAATATGGCCGTCTTTCATTCTTTTCAGTAATATAGTGATTCCTCCAGGCTCTAGTTATATAGTTTCAATATATAAATGACAAAGCTAAAGTGACCAGATCACTACGAAATAAGTAACACATAATGAACAATACGATACAAAGTATAGGTGGTGAATAGAGTGTGTGACCTTCGCAGGTGGTGGCAAGTGGAAACCTGCAGTGGAGTTCTCTTCTTGAAGCAAATTTTGCTGCTGCCCCACAAAGTATACCGATAATTGCTCTTTCATTTGTATACCAGGTAATCCTACTCACCGTGTTCAATTTGAATGAATTAATATTCTTGGTACCAGACTGAGTATTCTCCTTGACAGAATGTAGTTCCTGTTCTGTGTACAAATTTGGAGGGAGACCTATCAAAAGTAAGGTAAGGCTGCCAAGAAGAATCTGTATGTAAAATCTGAATAAATACAGAAGTTATAAAAGTACTTTCACACTTGTGACAACAGAGCAAAATTTTACCTTGTTCAGAACAAAAGTATTGAAAACAATCATAGTTTAATTAATATGGGGCACACATATTATGAATTTTCAGTTAATGGCCATATTATCACATCCTAAATTGTGGGTTCAAAAGGAATATGAATATCCTTGTTGAATATTGCAGGAAGGCAATTGTAGTAGGTACCGCCATACCCCTTGCTCTGTTTCTCATATGGGATGCTGTAATCCTGGGGACACTTCCAGGCCTTGCAGGGGATGGAACCATTATTGATCCACTAGAACAGCTTCGATCAAGTAATGGAACAGTGGGGGTAAGTGCTTCAAGTTGTTCATACAATGTTCCATATTTCACAAAAACTGAGGTTAATTTGAAAATGTCTTTGATTTTGCAGCCTATTGTTGAGGCATTCTCATTTCTTGCAATTGGCACATCATACATTGGATTTGTTCTAGGACTCTCAGACTTCATAGCAGACTGTAAGTTATCTTCTTCAGCCCAGAGCAATCACATTTTTCAACTAATACGAGGTCTAAAGGAGAAGCTCTCCATTTCATGAGAGAGATACCTGAAAATAACAAAATTACTGTCAATATTCTCGGACTACTTAATGCTATTAATCCACTATCCCTCTTTATTTTTTGCTACTTTTATAAAACATTGCAGTGCTTAAACTACCAAGTGGACAGAACAAACCTCTGCCGTACCTTCTGACTTTGCTCCCACCGCTTGTTCTGTCATTGCTTGATCCAGAGATATTTTTCAAGGCATTGGACTTTGCAGGAACTTATGGAGGCAAGGATCCTTTTAAACTATCTCTTATTATGAATAGATGTAGAGAAGAAACATGTATAGTCCTATGCTATTTTAAAATTTATTTTACTAGAAGACTTGTCAAGTTGTCATGCAATGAAACCAACCAATCATGACATTTCAGTCACCCTTTTTTTTCCATTTTGATACCTAAGAACTTAGCAGCTCGTTTATTTATTCCAATTTGATATCTAAGAACTTAGCACCTCATTTACGTGTTTTTTCACCTAATCCTAAAAAGGAAATAAAACAGTTTTACAGTTTATTGGTGGTGGGTAAATGAAAAAACGTGAGTGCTTATCTAGGTTCGTAGCCTGACCCAATCTGGGTTGAAAGGGAACTCCTAGATTAGATTTGCCACTTCAGTACATTAAATTGATATCTTATCAGGAGAGAGGAAAAAAAGGAAGAATGAACTGATATCTTGAATGTGCTCTTTTCAGTTCTAGTACTTTTTGGAGTTTTTCCAGCAGCTATGTCTTGGTCAGAGAGGTACTCAGATGATCTGGAAGCTCCAGTACCACCAATAGTCCCGGGAGGAAAATTTACCCTCTCATTTGTCATGGGGGGTGCCTTGCTCGTAATTTTTTCAGAGATTTTCAAGGACATAATGCAGTTGCAAGGACTACACTGACACTTAGATCTCCAATATAGATGCTTCAACAGATTTTCTTTTAAATGCAATACCGCTGATAGCCTCGTAATATTGTACATAGAATTGACTGAGCCAGCTTTTCTTAATTTAATTCTTTCACAGTTTCATCAAGTTATTCTATTGAGACAGGCTGTAGTATGAAGCTATTTTCTTTTATTATTTTTTGACGTGAGTTTTCATTTACTATTGAATGCAAACTGGAAATATATACTTCCATAGTTTCACAGCAACCTAAAAAAAAAAGAAAATATTAAACATTAGACTAGTTTTTTAAGTTAATTGGGTCTATCATCATGAGTCATAAACTTATCTCAACAGATGCACATTGACTCAGATGGTTCAGCAAGATTGTGTCCTACTAAAAAGGTTAAAAAAAAGACCTTCATGCAGTAAAAAGGAAAAGAAATTAACATAGTAAGCAAACGAAGTGTCAAGTGTGACAAGAAAGCATACTTTATGCCACTATTCCAGATTTCTCTACTACCAAAAATCATTGCAAGAGCAGGCTCCCTCTGTAAAATGATGGAATCTGGCTCTATCCCGAACCACAATCTCCCAATGATAGATCTGGGACACTAACTTGGCAAACTTGTGGCAATCTGCACAAAAGCGAAGATTCTTTACGATTCTGATTGCTACATTTGGAGGGCCTCCAATGAGCCCAAATGCAATTGCAAGCTTCTCGCTGTGATGACCGAGTGCCTGTTCTTTCTCTTCCTCCTCAACATCATAAAACACCTCTGCAGTCTCTGTGACATAACCTTGTTGTTGCATCCTTGCGCTAATCTCAGCCAGCTTTGCATGAATGTCATTATATGATGGGTGTGACTTGTCACCTGAGACGAACTCATGGATGGAGTCATTTATCTCAATTGAGCTGCAGCCAGGAATCTTCTCAATCCCCTTGCTTCTCATGGTCCTCCGGACATCTTCAACACCACTCCATCTCCCAACTGCAGCATAGAGATTTGACAGGAGGACATGATCACCACTACAAGTTGCTTCCATCTCAGATATTGCAGTTTCAGCCATCTTGACATCCTTGTGGAGACGGCATCCACCGAGCAATGCCCTCCAAACGACAGCATCGGGTTTCATCGGCATTCCTGCAATGATTTTGTGGGCTTCCTGCAGATGACCGGAGCGAGCAAGGAGATCAACCATGCATGCATAATGCTCAAGGATTAACCTTATGCCATACTTCTTCTCAATCATGTGGAAATGCTCCCTCCCTACATCCACAAATCCACCATGGCTGCAAGCTAGTAGGACTCCTACAAAGGTCACTTCATCCGGCACCACTGTTCTGTCAAGCTCCATCTTGCGAAACATGTCCAATGCTTTTGCTGAGTAGCCATTCATGGCCAAGCCATTGATCATGGCGTTCCATGTGCAAGTGTTCCTCGATCTCAACTTGGTGAACACATCCAGAGCAAGCTCCACGGCGCCGCACTTGGCATACATGTCGAGCAGCGCAGTGCCGAGGAACTCATCCCACCACCGGAAGAGCCTCTTCCTCTCGACGAAGGCGTGGATCCACTTCCCCGTCTCCAGCGCGCCGGCGCCCGCGCACGCCGCCAGCGCGCTGAGGACCGTCCCGCGGTTCGGCGCGAAGCCCTCCGCCATCATCCGGCGGAAGAGGCACAGCGCCTCCACGGGCCGCCTGTTCCCGGCGAGCCCGGACATCATGGCGTTCCAGGAAACCAGGTCCCTCACCGGCATCTCCTCGAACAGGCGCCTCGCCGCGGCGACGTCCCCGGCGCGGCAGAGCCCCGCGACCATCGACGTCCACGTGACGGGTGTCGGCGACGGGACACGCTCGAACAGCCGGCGCGCCGAGACGACGTCGCCGGACATGGCGTGGGCGTGGATCATGGAGTTGAACGAGACGGTGTCCCGGTGGGACATTCCGTCGAACACCCTGCGGGCGTCGTCGACGAGGCCCGAGGCGGCGTACGCCTGGATGAGGGCATTGTGCACGCGCGCGTAGGGCTGGAGGCCGAGCTTGACGAGGAGAGCGTGGAGGGGAGGGAGGCGGCGGCGCGCGGCGGCGGAGGCGGAGGCCTCTCGGAGGAGGAAGAGGAAGGAGTGCTGGTTCAGACGAGATGGCCTCATACAGAAGAGCGTGGGGAAGCAGCAGTGCCCCTTTTTATTTCTCTTTTACTTTTAATGGAGCAAAAATAATACTTCCCTCTGTTTATTTTTATAATGCAAACTTTAACTTCAGAAAGTATTTATGACTAAACTTTGACCAATGAATTCTTATAAAGAATATTTCTAGTAGCTATAAAAAAATAATTAGTACTATGTGGAGGTAATTTGAAGTATGAATCCAATGGGATAAGTTTCATACCCTAAATGTAGTTGTATGTGAATTAATTATTAGTCAAAATCTTTCTGGAAATTAAAAATGACCGGAGGGTGTATGGTTGATTCTTAAACTTGTTGCGTAGTGCTATTTTGCTATATGTAAAATTCGAAAATGTAGATCCTATGTAAGATATCATATCCTCGCAAAAAAATTATGTAGCAAGTTAAGGGATTACCGGTGTATTTATAATTTTTTTTATAAGCTACTGACCAATATGGTAAGGTACTACCTCTGTCAACGGTGTCAACGGAAGTATAACTTTTAATAGATGACGCCGTTGACTTTTTTTTTACACATTTGATCATTTGTTTTATTAAAAAAATATATGTGATTATAATTTATTTTGTTGTGAGTTTTTTTATCACTCAAAAGTATTTTAAGTATGATTTATATTTTATACATTTGTATTTTTTTAATCAGACGAATGATTGTTTAAACGTCATCGGCGTCATTTATTATTAAAAAAAACAGAGGGAGTAGTACTTTTTACCGAAACATTTACAGTAACCACCCTACTTCAAGATGATGAAAAACTTTTTGGATCATAGGAAGTTAGAAACATATGGCATCAATTGCACAAAACCAAGATCAACTAATACCAGCCTTCAAGGTACATTAGTGTGTTGCTTCAAGCTAGAGCAGTGTACTTCTGTAACTCTGTTTCAGTATTACAGCCATGATCGCTGAGAAAACAGGGGTGCATAATATGACACTGACAATACCCCAATCATACATTCATCGTCAGGTCCCAAAACCTTCCCTAACACAGCATAAATACGAAAAGATACTCAAGGTAGGAAGTAGGAACCAAGTTACTAAAGACCATGACCTAATCTACAAAAATAAAGCAGACGATGAACGGATGAAGAAGACGATTATCTCAGCGCAACTCCATTCAGTTTGCTATACTCCAGTCCAAGGTAAGGGGTGGGAAGCATTCATGAATGAACTCACTATGGACCACCAAATACCTGCAATCCGATGAATCAAGTCAAAGCACTGGTGGATATACTTGCAGACCAAATCTGATTAAGGCTGCAAACTTACTCCGGCTAAAATGTCTTTCGGAAGCTTTGGTTTAGTTTTGGCGTCTGTCTCCTCAACAGGTTTCTTTTGCGGAATTGGGCGAGCGATTTTTTCTTCTCGGACTTCATTGAATTCAGCTCCTTCCGTCTTCTGTTTCTGTTTTCAGGATCTCAACAAGTTCATAAAAACTCCCATACTAAAATTTTAAAGCATAAAACAAAATACAAAAAATTCTTAATGCTCGGTACAATTTGTATTATTATGAACAACAAAGCTTGGTCCATATCAACTGATAATTGTTACTTTATGAATTGAGAAAATATGGAACACAAGAGAAATCCCTTCATAAGGATTACATGACCAAGAGTACGAGAATACGGAATTGTGCTACCAGATAAACATCAATGCAAAGAATGGCATACTCATAGTACAAACCTTTTTCCTACGCTCCTGAATATGTTTCAGCGTACGGGACTTCTCGACATTGGACAAGTAGTGGTCACGTTGTTTCTTTGCAGCTGCTATCTCCAAGTTTAGTTTCTGCTCCCTGATATGAGTCTTCTCAGCTACATTATATTCAAAGGATTAGACAACTTAGAATATGCCCCATCATTAAGAAGAAATTGCATCAACCTTTCAATTTTGATTTTCCACGTACCTATTTCACCAACAAGATCATCCCATTTGAATTTCTTGAGATATTTTATGTTCCAAATGTCATAATAAAATGGAGACCTCTTCTTCCCACCTAACAAGATACACCAGTCACCCCAGGTTAATTTAAACAATAGCCACAGAAGCAAAGTGAAATATATGGCACACAATCACACATACAACTGTTTGTTTCTTATATGAAATCACCCCTAAGTTACTATAACCAATGGTAACATAGAGGGATTAAAGTGCATGTACCACGGAATTAGAACACACCTATTTGTTCACCGTTAAGTAGATTAGCCACCCTCTTGGCAACGCTTTTCTTGGAAAATTCAATCCACCTAAAAAAATTACAGTGGCAGAATGAGGTCATATAGCTTGTAAACAGGCATTAGAAAATAATTTATGAAACAGAACATATTTTGTACCATACATTTATACATAACTGCTCTAAATAAAAATGAATATCAAGAGAAATGAATAAACCAAAGATAGTAAACTTTGATAATTGGTGCATGCCATATGTTTTGATATTCAGCATAATTCTTTGATATGCTAAGCACAGAGGCTCTTCTCCAAATCAGCATAATCTTTTTTTTCCCTAAACATACCCTTCAGTGTACGCCTTCGCTCGAACATTAGTGTGCTTGCGATGACCTTGGCCTGGAAGATAGACATGAAATAGTGTGTAAGAAACCAGGCCACTTTTTTTACTTATTATCATACAGATAATTGAGAGATAATACTATGTTATTTGATAAACATAAAGATCAGTCCCAACTAAAATAGCACTTGTTTTCAAAACTAGTTACATAACCACAAGAGGAAAAATGAGTTACTGAATGTCTCTACATGGTATATTGACGTAGCAACAATGTAAGATTGTAGATCACTTGGAATGCAGAACAAAGCCGACCATTCCCCTTATCTAGAAGAGTGATTTTCAACAATGCACCATGAATAGCATTCCGCTCATAGTTTTTCATCTAACAATCTACGCAGTGATGATACAGAGCATTAAGCACATCAATAGGCATAATCAGAACAGCCCTTGTTTCATAGAGGCATATGTTGCCACAGTAAACTCCTGTCAAAATCTCAGTGGTAGAATGGCAAGCGTCAACAGTGATTCTTACTTCATCAGCCAACATTCACTAATCTCGTTCATATTTATTGTTCGAGCAAACATTGAATCGCTCTGGATATATTCCATTCGATAACAATTGCAGCTTCCTACCCCGCAAAAAAAAAAAAGCAGCTTCCAGCATACTGTGTTCCTCGAATGAGCTCTGAACTTGGAAAGAAACTACTTCTATATCAGAAATTGAACAGAGCACAGCATCAATACTAGATGCATAGACTATATCAATGTGAGAGTACAGCTTCAAATCTGGA
Organism: Oryza sativa Japonica Group; assembly: GCF_034140825.1. NCBI lineage: Eukaryota > Viridiplantae > Streptophyta > Magnoliopsida > Poales > Poaceae > Oryza > Oryza sativa. Next base: position 28,173,198 of record NC_089041.1, on the reverse strand, counting down.
GGCATAAACTAAATCAATATGGGGAATCTGCATAAGACAGGATGCGAATCACCTTCAGGCACAAGGTAAATCCTCTGCACCTCGCCATACTTGGAGAGCATCTGGCGGACGTGGGACGGGTTCATGTTGGGAGGGACGCGGCTGAGGTAGCACACCCCGCGCTTCCCGAGGCCGTCCAGCCGCTTCAGCGCCCGCTCCCTCGCCGCCTCCGCGTCCTCCTCCTCGCCTTCGCTGCCGAGACCGTCCTCCTCCCATCCCAGCTCCTCCTCCTCCTCCGAGTAGTAGTCGCTCTCGCTGCTCCCCGCCATAGAAAAAATCTCCAAGCGCGCCCCCGGTGTAGATCGCCGGCGGCGGCGGGGCAGGAGGTGTCTGCGCGGCGGCGGCGGCGGCGGAGGACGAGTCCGCGTGTAATGACGACGGAGGGTTTGGACGTTTGGTGCTCTGCCGGTAAGAGAGCTTTGCTACGAGGCCCATTTCACTCACACGGCCCACGTAAGTATTTGGGCCTTTCACCGGATTAGCTTTAACAATTTTAGGCCCACGTAACTATTTGGGCTTTTCACCGGACTCGCAGTGCGAAGGAATGGCCCATGTATGGCCTTTATAAGAATTTCTTTCCACTACCGTGAAGAAAGATTATTAGATTGGCAATAATTTTTTTTTCAGAATTGTTATTGAGATGAGCAATAATCATGATAAATTCCTCGCCAGAAAAAAATATATTAACAATAAAAATCGAGAGTTAGAGAGCAAAATCGAGAATGTTTATACAGAATATTATTTTTTCCCATTGCCGTTTGGCCGATGATGGCCCTCGCTCTCAGCCACTCCATGTTCTGGTATTCTAGAAAATACTGCTGAATAAATGGTAAACATATAAACGGAGTTGTTAAAAATATGGCGCCATATGCTACAGTCGATTTTTTTTTCAGCCACTTACACAGTAGTTACACCTCATTTACACCCCACTTACATATGTAATTAGTATGTAATTTTCGAATTTACATATGTAATTTTAGTACTTACATATGTAATTTTAATACTTACATTATAAATACACTAAAACTTACAATGTAAATACATACCGACTATTTTTTAATAAAAAATATGGCGCCATATATATAGCTACACCCATATATAAATATATTGGCCTTATTTTAATCCAGGTTTTCCAGGTCCAGTGATTCAACTTCAGCTTTTCCTGGGAACGCACTACATATATGTAATCCACTTCAATTCCAACAAAAGAATCATCCATTTGATCAAATCTTAACCAGAACGATGACTAAAACAAATAAGCGGACAAATCACTCAACAGAGAAGTGAAAACCTTGACCACACATCATCGAGCAACTAAACCTACACAAACAACGTTACACAACGAAACGCATTCCAAGCTTGGACGGATGGACGGATACTCATCAAAAGTTACTCAACGAAACGCATACTCATCAAAACTTGCACAGTAAAAATGGACGGATGTACTTTGACATAGCATATGTTTCGCCATTACAAGCCGCTCTGCAGTTCAACTACTTAAAGATAAGAGGCACTAATGACAGGCATCACTCAAAAATAAACTCAAACTAGCATTTCTGTGAAGGATAATAAGATGGGATGAAAAATGCTTCCAGAACAACCAGTCCCAGTCCCAGTTTTTGGATAAGTAGCAACATCCCCTTTTGATATTTTAAATCTTGTTGAACGCAACGATGTCGCAGCTCTGGACAAATTCGTTGATCGGCTCTTCAGTCAGATGTTCTTCGATAAGGCTATCCACAGACACCAAGTCATCAACAATGGTCAACATGATCTGCAACTTCTTGATCCCGTAACCCACAGGCACAAGCTTTGCTGCAATTTAAAAACGATGTGTGTTAGTTGTGTGATTAGAAATGGACAATCAGCAAAGACACTTCTAGCTAAGAAGGAAATAGCTCCTCACATGCTCCCCAGGTGAGACCCTCCATCTGCACACTGCGGACAGCCTCCTCCAACTTCTTCATATCAGTCTCGTCGTCCCATGGTTTGACATCCAACAGGACAGATGATTTTCCGCCTATAAAGCTTTGTTGTTAGACAAAAGATATATAAACTAGCAATGGGTAAAAACAATTGAACACAACATGGCCATATAACAAGTAATTCTTGTTCACTATGTAGGGTAACAATTTTAATGCTGAACTTATTCTTACTTTCTTTCTTCTTTGAAGAGGCCTTGGAAGCTGCACGCTCATCTGCTGCTTTCTTGTCTTCCTCGGTCTCATCACCAAAAAGATCCAGGTCATCATCATCTTCATCAGCATCCTGTAGAGGGCCAAAAATGGATTATACAAAGCTAAGTCAGCAAAAGGGAAACACCAAGCAATTCAAACAATGCTTACAGTAAAAAAAATGTTATACTCCCTCTGTCCCAAATTATAAGACCTAAATTTTTCTTATACGGTCTTCAATAACATAATTTGACCAGTATTTTATTCCATTCTATGATCCCAACAAATATGAAATTAACATCACATGAAAGTACTTCAAAATATGAATCTAGTGATATAACATGCATAATACTTAGTATAGATATAGTTAGTATGATTATTAGTCAAAAGCTAACAAGTTCAATTTTCCTTAAAAAGGGGGTGCCCTATAATTTGGGACGGAGGGAGTATAAGTTTGCAAGGTTTCATCAAAGCATATGGCAAACATCCACCAAACTAAAACCTTCATCCTATCATGACTCACAAGTCTGTTTACAAAAGAAGCAGACATAATAGGAAACATCCATGACCATGACTAACAACTCAGATTTACAAAAGAAATGGCCATACTATTCCAATCTAACGAGGTGGTTTCCCTAACATGTAAAGGTAGGGGCTTACCATCCGTTACAGTCCAAGTTTCCCAAGCAACATATCCTCAAATTGCTCAATCAACCAATGGACTGAATGAAATATGACAGGCGTAGCGAGGAGCAAACCTTAGCAGCTGGCGCAGCCGCTGCAGCAGACGATGCCGCACCTCCTCCAGGCAGATTCACTCCAACTGCCTTGCCAGGGAACCTGCAACCAGTGAACGCATTATACAACAATCCACCCAAGTCTCGTGAGTCATGACTGATCACACTAGATTAACAGCAGCACTAATGGCTTACCTTGAAGCGAGGGCCGCAGCGACGGTATCATACCAGCGAGCAGCGTTCGGGAACTCAGCTCCAGGCTTTGATGGCACGGCGGCGAACACCTTGATGTCGTCCTTGCTGATCGCGTTTCTGTTCAATCATCACAGATAAGTAAAAAGTGAGCACAGCCTCATCGCAGATTGCCAGAACAGATACCACCACACCAATTGCTGCACAATCACCACAACAAATACTACCAATTGCTGCACAATCACCACAACAAATACTAGATCACAAGAACAAACACTACCAAGTGAGCACGCCCGCATCGCGAATCACCATATTTACTAAATTGAAATGGACGCAGCAAGATCTAATCCTACCCCCGTACGATATCATCATGGCAAAAACACACAACATCATCCAATTTAATATGCCCACGCAAATCAGCACGCGTCAACACAACAAGCGCATCGTCGTCGTCGTCGTCAACAGATCTAATCACCAAATTGCAAGCGCGAAGGGTGTGAAATTGGGGGCTCACCCGGAGACGTAGGTCTTGCCGGAGAGGTGCTGCTCGAGGGCTTTGAGCCCGTCGGCGGTGTGGAGGTCGGTGAAGGTCACGGCCATCGGGGAGATCCGGCGAGGTCTACGGGCTGGAGCTCGTCGAAGGCGCGGGTGAGCGGCGGCGGCGGCGGCGGCGGCTAAAATCCCAAACCCTAGAGACCGAGAGGAGAAGGACGAGTGGCCTATTTATACCCCGGCTCCCGCGGCATCTAGCCTTCTACCCGTGGGATGAGGCATCTACGGTGGGGATATTCCCGGGGGCACCGCTGGGAGCCTCCTGGCCGTCGGATCGGATCTCGAGGCAGTGTACGGCCCGGATTCTGAGCTTTTCATCATCACTTGAATTACCTTTTCTTTACCTATTATAAAAGTTTAATGTTTTTGCCAGATTATTTGGTCCGTCAATTAGAATCCCAATCGCTTCCGTCGTCGTTTTTTTTCAGCCTAAGCATATGTTCCCTTTTTTTTTTCTCATGACCATAACGCATCGTCGCCTACTATTCGTTTTTTTTCGTGTCTCCTTTTTTTTCGATTCGTTTTGTCGTGTTTTTTTTTTGCTGTTTTTATCCGGTTTCTTTTTCTTCGTTGTTTGATTTTTCCCTATTCGGTTTTTTTCTAGGTTTCTTTTTCGCTTTTTTTACCCGGTTTTTTATCTCATCCGATCTGTTGCATGCTTCCGTCGCTGGACCAAACCCTTACGCCGCCGCCACTTTGATCTGTCTCCCCATGTGTTTTCTCCTTCAACTGATTGTAAAAATCGATTCTCCACTCCTCTCTCATCATTTTTCTCATGACTTCTCCTTTCGATTCGGTTTTAAATATCTAGATTTATCAGTCACTAATTATGGTTGGCCGACCTTTTTATCCCAACTTTGTGAATTCATTTTGGTTTTGGGAAAACGAAAAGAGGATATTGAGTGTATAAGTTCTTAACCAATTTTGAGAGATAAAAAAAAGATTCGACCGAATTTAATAGGGAGGAGCATGTAGTTCCACTTGTGGGCTGGATAGAAAAGAGGCAGGCGAGAGAGGTAGCGGGCTGGGTTAGGATAGAAAAGGAAGGAAATAATGGGCTGTAGGCCCAAAACCAAGAAATAATTTTCATTAATTTTTTCAATTATAATGAATAGTGATCCTAATGTTTCTTCATTGCTCAGTTTCTAATAACGGTTGTATCATAAAAACGTTTTTATCCCGATGCAACGCACGTGCATTTTTTCTAATAGAAGTAAAAATAAGAAAAAAAAGTAAAAAAAAGAATACGAAGAAAAAGTAATCTACCCAACAAATGATTTTACTGGTCACTCGTTCTTTCGTTCCTCACGCAACGGTCTACATCGCATCTGCGAAATCCAACGCAAGGTCGTCTCTACCTCCCACCCCCTAGTATCTGTTTATGCGTCAAACGCCCACAGTCCGCTCCACGTTTCGCATTGCTCGCGATCTTCCTCCACGCCTGCTGATTCCACCCCCTCTCTTTAAACCACCACCGCCGAATTCCCTCACAACCATCATCGTCGCGATTGCCACCGATCCCGGACCCACCTCAGGTTCATCGTCGCGGTGACCGAGCCCCCGCCGACCATCGTGCCGCGCCACCCTGCCTCGCCCTAGCGCCATCGCTGATTCGTTTCATCGAGATCTAGCCGCCGGCTTCGTGCCGCCCGAGAGCAGGAAGAACCGCGGGGTTGGTGTGTGAGGGATCCTCGGCTCGGCTCGATCGAGGTGCAGCCCGTGCTGACTAACGGCGCTGCCGCAGCCATCTTCATCATCACCGGCCTCTACCCTCAGATGGGAAAGGAAATCTTCATGTTCCTGTGTTCCTTTTCTCCTGATTACAGGTCATGTCATTGTTTTGGCTTATGCTTGATCGTGCATCACGGCCTTCATAATTTCTGATTGTATTTGAGCTCTATCTCCGGACACCCTCATGTTGTTCGATGAAATGCCCGTACACATACACGGCAAGAAATCATGTAGTACATGGGTAATGGATGTGTTCATGGCTTTTAGGGTAACTTTTTTTTTTCTAAAATTAATTGCACTGTTGTGCTGCACATACAGCAATTACTGAATTGGGATTGAACATCTTAAATTTTTATGTGTTACATGTAAACATGCCATTACATGATCTGGTGGCCGCCACTGCCCTTTAGCTATAACATATATTTGGATCATTCATACATTTATATATTTCTGAAAGTGGTCCAGGTCATCAAGGTTGTCTAAAGATATCGAAACTAATTCACGGACTAATTCAAAACCAATATTATTTTCTTAAGATCATAGATTTAGACTGTATATATGTGAATTGACGGCAACTATTGAATAAATATGGTCAAATATCTCATGATCTACCGGCCCTTTTTTTTTGGAATCCTTTTTTTTGTGAAAAACTAAAACCATCTCATTATGGTAGTACTCGAGTTGTGAAGTTACTGATGAAAACATTCAAACTGAATTTGGTTGCTGCATTTAGGATGTCATAGGTATTTTCTTTTTTAATCTCTCTCGCTGATTTGGTTTCATTTCATTTAGATGAGTATTGAAAACCTTTCTCTTGTGACAATTTTATTCAGTTATGTATTTCATTCAGCTGATGAATTATCCTTTGATCATAGCCATTATAAATGAAATATAAACTGAATTGCACTATCTGCATGATATAACTTCTACAATTGGATTATGTTTTTCTGATTTTGGCATATATTGTATATGAATTTCATATACTTGGATAACCGTGTTTCTGGTTTTTTTTAGGGCCTTAGGGGGGCATGTTTATGAAATTTACCGTCTGGAAAAAAAATTCTGACATTGCTTATTATATACTCAGATTTTCCAGAAAAATGCTTATGTATTGCCAGCCTTCTAGCACATGAGTTTGGATGCTTGTTATTGACTGACACAATGATAACTTGCAATATTAAATCGGAATACAAACAGTGAGTATAAAAACTTTTGTATGAATGGAACCGTTTATGTTATTAGAGTGAGGTTTACATTTGGTCAATATTATATTCCCTTTTATGTTCATGAAATTCATCTTGTTTCTGTTCAGTGCAGTACTCCCTTATTGATTCCTTCCTCATTTCTGAACAAAAAGGACTCACTAATCTTAGATGGCATCATCTACACTATTGACACATCATCTGCACTATTGACCTCCTTATGTTCATGCGACGGATATTTTTTCAGATCAGTGCAGTACAATTCTACTTTTGATTAGTGATGATAAATAGAAGTTTGATCGTTGAACTGATCAATACAAGATCCTTATTTGTAAGTAGCATCTATTGCACCTAATTTTGTATATGCAGTACATATATATTAGTTAGGATCATGTATATTTTGGTATTGCTGGCAAATATAACTCTCACCTTGGATCACAAATGATTTCAGCTAAACACCACCTATATAAGTTTAACAGATATTTATCTAAACTCAAAACTGAAACAAAAAAATGTGTTTAATGTCTGAAACTTGCAAGGTGCTACTATGATCTCTAAACAAATAAACGGTCTGAGTTTCCTAGCAGCAAATTGATTTGTTCAGAGATTTAGGTGGGGGCACGCCATAATAAATCGTTGAGACTAGGTCATAAAACAAATTAATATGATTTTTTAAAGCAATTTTTCTTTATATTTTTTTACATAAAATACACAGATCGGAAAAGCGTGCGTATAAAAAGAAGTGAGTATAAGTTAGGAAGATGGAGTAAAAAGCACACCCTTAACCCACTAACCTATGTTTTGCATCATTGTACCCCTTGAACTACTAAAATTGGTTTGCTCAAGCATTTATCTTCTTCGTCTCTTTTTATACGAGTCATATTCTATTCGTCTCTTTTTATACGAGTCATATTCTAAAGCTGATATTAGCTGATATTTTGTAGGGCCAGACATAACACCATTATCAAAGCTCTAAAATATTTTTAAAAATTTTCATGACTATTGTTTGAAATTTAAAACCACGATGTTTAAATCATGCTTACTGCTTTGAAATATATGTATACAGTGGTAAAAAAATATGAAAAATACTGAGAGGTAGGTTATGATGTACTATATATCAATCCTACCAAATTTGCTTGCAAAATCCGACGTATATGGTTGTATATCCTTATCTACTTAAAACATTCATAGTGTTTTTGCCGTGCATTGTAGAAAAGTGTGTTTCACACAATTTTTCATCCGACATGTGAATTGTTGGTCCGTTTCCATGTCCCCCGCAAGCGTCAAACTCTTCCGCCCACATGAAATGGAAACAATCACATATAAAAATTTAGTTTCCAATCCGAGCACGACAACATCACGCACCCACTGCCTGTAGCCTCAAGCAGTGACATGTGCCTCTCCTATCACAAAAACCCATGGCGGTCAGTTGTCTTTTGAGCTGATAGAGATTTTTTGCTGGTGGGTCTCACGAATCTGTCTTCAAGTGTATAGAAATCTTGTGACCGCCAACAGTTCATAGAATATACTTTACTCCCTTCGTTTCATATTATTTTTTTTCACTCAACCAGTGTTAGCTATTAATTATTTGGCAAAATTTGCTACAGGACAGGCAAAAAAACGTGTAATTGGCTGAGAGACACCGTGAAAACGTGACACGGCTGATGGACACTACAAAAAACGTGTAATTGGCCGTAGGACACCGGTCGCATTATTTTATTATTTCCGGGTCAAAAGAGGTGATTTCAAAATGACAAGATTGCCCCTGGAGCCATATTCCCCCGCGCCAGGAGCGGCAGACGGCGAGAGATCCTGTGACGGCGGTGATGGCTGCTCTGCCGCCCCTGGGGTTCTTGGACACGTATGGCTCCATCTCATCGTAGAGCCCTCTCATCCAGCCCATGTGCTTCTCCGCCGCCGCCGCCCCGCTCTTCGACCAGAACCCATAGTACTGGATGTTGTAGAGCGCCTGCCGGTGCGGGAACGGTGTCACCGCTGGCACGACGCTAACCATCTCGCCGCCGTAGGGGTCGAGGATGAGCAGCCCGGCACCGTCCTTCAGGAGCCAGCTCCAGGTGGTCTCCCAGACTTGGCTGGGCATGTTCTTGGACGTACGGAGTCGGGCTTGGCCTTCAAATACTTGTCCGGCTTGCTGGTGCCCCGGTCCAGGAGCATCTCCAATGGCTTCCCCATGCCGTAGAACGCAAAGTAGAGCATGGACTGGATCCACATCATCTCAATGCAGTCGCTCGCTGTCACGCTGAGCTCTGGGAAGGTGTCGGCCATGGCGGCGACGAGGCCAAGGCGTGTGCCGACTACCGAGGTACAGGGACTCGAACTGTGCGTTCTGGTTCTGCACTACGACGCGGAGAAGTTCCCGCCGCCGCCGCCTCGGATGGCCTAGAAGAGGTCCTCCCCCATGGCGGCCCTGTCGAGGAGCCTCCCCCTCGGCGTTCACCATGGTGGCATCGATGACGAGGTCGGAGGCGAGGCCGTGCTTCCGCAGCATCAGGCCGAAGCCGCCGCCGCTGAGGAACCTGTCGACACCGACCGTCCCACTCGGGGCGTCGCGCTGCCCGCGCGCCGTTCCTCCGCTCCGCCGCGTGTGTGAGGAAGAAGAAGGATAGGAGAGCAATGTGGGCCCCCACTTATGATTAGCAAATAGTAATCACCCTACTAATTAGGTACAAATTAGTCCATGACGTGTGGGGCCAGGTGTTTAAAAACCTATTAAAAATTAGATTAAACATACACTGTCTATGACATGTGGGACCCACTGGTGTTTAAAGAAGGAAAGAGAAGGGGCAATCTGGGCATTTAGAAAAATATCTCACCTCTTTTGAACTAGAAATAATAAAATAATGTTTAAAGAAGGAAAGAGAAGGGGCAATCTGGGCATTTAGAAAAATATCTCACCTCTTTTGAACCAGAAATAATAAAATAATGTGACCGGTGTCCTATAGCCAATTACACGTTTTTTGTAGTGTCTATCAGCAGTGTCACGTTTTAACGGTGTCTCTCAACTAATTACATGTTTTTTGCGTGTCCTGTGGCAAATTTTGCCTTATTATGTTTGTTTCACGAATTCACCAGTTGCATATATAATAGTTCATTTTCTTAAAAAATAGCTACCATATGTGCCCATGCGTGAAAACCCTATTTTCGCATGTGGTTTGTGCTGCCCATATGGAAAGATACTAAAAAATATTTTTTATAGTGATAAGCGCCGTTATAGAAAAAAAAATATATTTAGACCTAGCAGCCTGCAAGAACAGGTTTTAGCCAAAGGCGAAAATCATTTTTTATAGTGATAAGTGCCCTTGCAGCAAAAAATAAAATCTTTATACCACACTAATAAGTAATGACACCTTCAACTATTGATTATCTCTACGTGAAACCCATATCTCTATCATATGTTCCATCCACGACGTGCCTGAGACCCACCCACTGAGGTTCATGAAAAAAGGCCCCCAAATATCCATCATCTAACTCTCTGCCACCGTACACGGAAAAAAATAACATATGTAATTTGGATTTCCTATCGCAACGCACGAGTATCTTTGCTATTTTTTTTAAAAAAAAAGAGAAATGAGAGAGATGAAAGAAAAAGGTTCACTTGAGGTCCCTTATCTTGTCGTCGAGTTTCAAAATTGTCCCTGAACTAAAATACCAGATATAACATATTCATAATCTTGCAAAACCGGGTCACATTAGGTCCCAAGGCAGTATTGCTCCCCGGTTTTGGTGACTTGGTGGCTGAGTCAGTGTGGGACCCATGTGGGTCCTACATGCCAGCCGATAATCTTCTCCCACCTATCTCCCCTTTCTTCCCGTCTCAACCCAAACCTCTAGGGCAGCCGGCAACAGGTGGGGAGAAGAGTGGCGACTGACGGCTGCGTCATGGACCGACACGGCAAAGAGCGCGAAGTAGGAAGGGCTCCCGACACGTCGTCCCCTCGGGTTACACCACTACATCGTTGCATGTCAGCTCGCCGCGCATCTGCGCCACGTCCGCATCATGGTCGCATGTCAGCGACACCGTCGGGATTGGTGAGAGGATCTCCAAGAGTTGGGAGATGGAGTATGTTGCGACGCCTGAGCATACTCGCGAGCACCACTGACTGCATGAGTGCCCGTGCATGCAAGCGAAGAGGATGCCAGTCGCTGAATCGCGGGAGAGGTGTGTGGTGGCCGGTGACCAGCAGGGAGAAGGGTGGTGGTTGTTGGGTGGCGGTGGTAGGTAGAAGCCCGACGACGGCACCTGGCGATGGGTGGGGAGAAGGCTGGCAGCGAACAATAAGCTTGGCGGTGGCAAGCGTTGGGGAAAAGAGCGCATGCATCGAGGACGATGCGACCGCAACGTGGAGTAGATGGAGTTGACCTTGAAGACGATGCGGTGGAGCTGCGCGTTCGCCTCTGCGGAGGAGAGGCGAAGCTCGGGGACACCTAAACACATCGGCTTTTGAGCCGCTCGATGGGGGCGACTATGAGCTGGGGGATAGGAGCTTGGCCATCGTGACGAGGCGGAAGCCCGGGATAGGAGCTTGGCCAGCGTGATGAGGTGGAAGCCCCAGCCCTCACGCGTGCCGGTGAAGACGACATTGCAGTTGTAGTTGGGACCCGCGCCACACCCCGCACGTGCGCAAGTCCATGACGTGAGCGCTCCCGGTCATTGGGAGCCACGTCAGCTGGTGGCCTCCGCCGTCGAGCTTTTCCCCGCCGACCGACACCCTTCTCCCCACCCATTGGCGAATGCCCTGGAGGTTTGGGTTGAGATGGGAGTAGAGGGGAGTGAGGTGGAAGAAGATTGCTGTTGCTGGTTGGCTTGTGGGGTCCACGTGGGTCCTACACTGACTCAGCCACCACGTCAACAAAACCGAAAAGCAATACTAGCTTGTTAGGATTAAAAGTGATCCGTTTTGCAAGATTAGGGGTTTAGGGTCGTTTTAAACTCAACGACAAGATAAGGGACCTTAGATGAACGTTTTTGGGAGATGAAAAAACTCAAGCCTCATGGGCCTGTGCATATGACCCATACATAGGCAGGCGACACCGCGTGCACGCCCTCCGCCTCCCCAATCCGTCCCGTCTCCTCGCCCGCCGCCCTCGACTCCCGTCTCCTCGCCTGCCGCTGGCGCCGATCTCCATCCTGCTAGCAGAGGCGGCGCCGGCGTCCTCCTCCTGCTCCCGCCGCATTCGCTCACCGGTGAGCATCCTAATCCATCCCATCCGGCCTCGGCCTCGGCCTCGAATTTCGTCTCCTCGCCCGCCGCTTGCGCCGATCCCCATCCTGCGAGCAGAGGTGGCGCCCGGCGTCCTCTTCTAGCTTCCACCGCATCGTCGCTCGCCGGTGAGCATCCCTCCCTACCCACACCTCATCAGGTATTCTGCGTTATCCCTCAAAAAGTTTGGGGGTTCAACCGAAACAGGGTTAGATCTGCCTCTGCCCAGCTCCACCTACTTTCAAGTTGTTAATTTTGATTTCCGTTTTTAGCATATGTAATTTGGTTACTGAATCTCATCCAAACACCCTTAGAACGAAAAATGTAAGCTCACATAATTTGTACTCATCCAAACTCACGTAAATTTCTTAAGAAGAATCTAGACCACAAACTACCCATAGTCACACAAAATATCTTTCTATCAAGGTATATTCTTATAAGTAATTTTTATTCCACAAAATTTTCTAAAGGATATACTGTGACACTTGGCATTAATCTAATTTAACTTTTTTTTCTTTATCAGGTTATAAATTTTCTAAGACATTTGTGCCACTTGGCATGAATCTAATTTAACATTCTTTCTTTATCAGGTTATAAATTGAAACCATTGAACGTACTTGTCTTCCCGTCCCTAAAACATTGTGATATATCTATAATATTTTAATATTTTTAATTTTAAAAATAATTTAGACTAATAATATAGATATTTAAATTAGGTAATTAATAAATTCAAATCAACTATAGTTTAGAATAAAAAAACAAAATGATATATGTCAAGTACAATCTAATAACAATAGAATGTTAGAAACAATATGAATTCAATATTTTTATAAATTTTAAGTATGATTCATACATAAAACTAAAGAAAAATATAGATTTATATATAGGTGAGAACATAATAAAATGTAAGGTAAAATTATTAAAGGAAAAATATTATTAATAAACAATCATGTTGATGTATTTCTAAATATTTTCACGTATTATTTATTAAGTGTCAATGATTGAAATGGATGATTTACCATGTGACAGATTAATTATTAAAATTATATTGTTTTCATCCGTTGCAATGCACGGGCATTTTGCTAGTCTTTAAAAAAAATAAGTTCAGTTGAGGCTAGGTGGTGTTTATTGACACTATCAAAATTAAGTACAGTTTTTATAAGTAAATTTCAGTAGCATTTAGTTTTAGGATTATACTGGCAGTATGTTTGATTTGTTTTCTTTCAATTTTGGCATTCAAATTTATGTTTTTATTTAGGACCGTTTTTGTTCTTGCCATTTTTTCAGTAGGAAAACCAGAAGTATTTTAATCAATACTATCATACTGTATTAAGATTTGGTAATTTCAAGAGCTTTCATTCTTATGAACATCTCCAAAAATTGATGTATGGGTGTGTTTAGTTCTTTGGGTGTAAAGTTTTTAAGTACACGGACACACATTTGAAGTATTAAACGTATACTAATAACAAAAACAAATTACAGATTTCATCTGTAAACTGCGATACGAATTTATTAAGCCTAATTAATCTATCATTAGCAAATGTTTAATGCAGCATCACATTGTCAAATCATGACGTAATTAGGCTCAAAGGATTTGTCTCACAATTTACATGCAAACTGTGCAATTGTTTTTTCCTCACATTTATTGTTCCATGTGTCCGAACATTTGATGTGATGTTTTTGATCAAAAATTTTTAAATCTAAATAAGGCCATAAGGCTTAAAACCAAATACTCCTGAAATTTAACATTGCTAAATTTCAGTGGGGGTTCAAAAGTGGCAGCAATCTCTAAACATTGGATAGAACTTTTCTCCTTCGGCTATAGTGTCACTGTCCTCGCCTTCTCCGGCGAGCTCTCCTCCGCCGTCTCGTCCCTTCTCCGATGATCTCGCTGGCTGTTCCGGCGATATACTCGTTGACCTCCCAGTTTCCCAGTGCCACCACGCACGCCAGGGCGCCTTCCCGATGCGCGTGCGCGTGCGTGCCCGGTCGGCAAGTAGCGGAGCAGCCACTAGCTTCCATGAAGGCCGAGCAGGCGGCGGCGGCGGCGGGAGAGACGCCGAGGTTCAGGTGGGACACGTTCGGGTCAGCGCCGTCGGAGCCTCAGTGGGAGGCGATTCGGGGGCTCTCCCCCAAGCTTCCCAATCGCTGTAGGGCCCTGATGGCGCGCCTCGTGTGCTTGCCTCCTCCTGATCAGGATGGAGATGAGGATGAGGAGACTCTTGGTGCGCTGCTCGTGTTCTGGGTGAAAGCCATGAAGCCCAAGAGGACGGATTGGTTGCTGGTGCTGAAGGAGCTCACGGCTATGGAGAGCCCTCTCCTTGCTGAGGTCAGTATGCATTTCAGAGTCTTGCTGCTAAATCTTGGTAGCAAAATGGGGATCTTGAGCTGGTCTAATGCTTGCTGAAGTAGTGGAACACATAGGGAACAATAGATTTCATGTTTTTTTTAAGTATTTAGGATTCATTATGTTTTATTTCTTGCCATTTGTTTGGTTGGAATGAATCTCTGCTTGCTGCTGTGATTAGTTTAAATGATCATTGCTGACACCAAATTGGCTGAATGACATTCTTGGGGAATGTGATTGGCTCAAATGATCATTGTTTGCACCAAATTGGCTCAAGGACATTATCGAGGAACCCTTTATTAAACATTTCTGAAGTTACTGGATGTTGGGTTAAACATTTCTGAAATTCTGAATTGAACTCTTTGCTGTACATTGGATCTGAATATCTGAACTTCTGAGCTGCATTGGTGGTAATTGGCTTTAAAGCTTGTGTCCTAACAAATTAATTAACAAATAGTGTATATGTTTTGTAGGTGCTCGAGCATGCATTGCTGGAGGATTCTTTTGAGGCAAATGTCCGTGACTACACCAAATTGATCCACATATATGGCAAACAAAAGCTATTGCAGAAAGCTGAGGATGCATTCCATGCCATGAAAAGCAGAGGTTTGCCTTGCGATCAAGTTATGTTGACTGCACTGATGGACATGTACAGTAAAGCCGGAGATCTCACTCGTGCAAAAGAAATTTTCAACGAGATCGGATTGCTTGGCCTACCGATGGATAAGCGTGTATACGGTTCAATGATCATGGCTTACATCAGGGCTGACATGTTAGACAAAGCAGAAGACATGATCAGTGAAATGGGGGATCAGCAGATTGTTGCAGGAAAGGAAGTTTACA
Source organism: Oryza sativa Japonica Group (assembly GCF_034140825.1). Classification (NCBI taxonomy): domain Eukaryota; kingdom Viridiplantae; phylum Streptophyta; class Magnoliopsida; order Poales; family Poaceae; genus Oryza; species Oryza sativa. Next base: position 28,158,159 of record NC_089041.1, on the reverse strand, counting down.
AGGCATTGCTGAGAGCCTATTCATACAAAGGCGATTCAGAAGGGGCACAGCGAGTTTTCGATGCCATACAATTCGCAGGGATAGTACCTGACACAAAGCTTTGCGCACTTCTGGTGAATGCTTACTGCCTCGCGGATCGAATCAACGAAGCGATGATAGTAACACGGAATATGAGAAGCGCGAGAATCACACCGTGCAACAAATGCATTGCTTTGATATTGGGGGCTTATGAGAAGGTGAACAGGCTAGAAGGAGCACTGGCATTTTTGACAGAGCTCGAGGAGAACGGCGTTATTATTGGCCAAGAACCTTCTCAGCTGCTTGCAGGATGGCTCAGAAGACTTGGTGTTGTTCAAGAAGTCGAACAGGTACTGAAGGACCTCGCTGTAGACAGGAAGAACACCCTTGAAGTAGACAGGAAGAAGAACCTCGCATCAGACAGGAAGATCAAGAGGAGGAGGAGCAAGAGCAAACGCAGTTTTGCATCATCTCTGCAACGCAAGTGATTAGCTAGCTGCAACACAAACCTGCAACATTCTTGACTGGCAACAAGGACATGTGCTGCCCCATGAGTCAGATTACAATGCAAACTTGTATACATGTTTGGGATTTCACAGGCGATACTACGATAAGATGGTAATTAAGCTATCTGAAAAGAAAAGGCTCCATCCAAGGTGATATGCATCACATGTAACTCTTAGAGGAACCCCTAGGCCCTAACTAGAATTTTGATACCCAGAACAGCAGCAATGTTACAAGGAAGCTCTAACCAGAGCAGCAATGTTATCCTTGACACTTAAGTTGATCATGACTCATTATCAACAATGTTTTGGACTTTTTCTTCTTTCTCTTCTTTCCTTCAGTGGCTGTCCTAGGCTCAACATCTTCTGAAGCCTCCGGCTTCTTCTTTTTCTTCTTCTTGGGAGTTTCATCTTGTTCGAGATTGCCATTGACTGCCATCTCCTGATCCTGTGGCTCCTCTAGCTTGTGCTTCTTTTTCTTCTTATTCTCATTTTCTGGATCAGTCTCTTCTGCAGCAACCTTGGCAGGCTTATCAAGGTCCATTTCTTCACCATCAGCTTCAGCTTTAGACTTCTTTTTCTTATTTTTCTTAGCAGATGTGTCGTTCTTCTCTTTTTCTGAAAGAATTTTTTTGGCCAGCGTGTAAATTAAAAATTAATATGCTTACATGAAATACAAGTTGTACCAATCTGACAGATATGAATGAACAAAGAGCCCTTACCACCACCATCCTCTGAGACGGCATTTGTCATATCATTAATAGCAGCTTTCATCACATCAAGGTTCTTACGCGGTGCAATACCCTTGTCATAGAAGTCTAGTCTCTCCTCAACTTGTTCGCGCAGCTTCTGACCGAAAACTGAGGTATTCAACTCTGGAATCCACAATCAAATGAGAAAAACATAGATCAGATAATAACCATGTGTAAAGCATGCTAACAAAGTTCTCAACTAACCTGAATAACAGTCGATGCGTGAGGCAATGGAACATTTATTTGCCAGGTATCGAGCTATTCTGCCCTTGTTCCTAGTTGACGCACGGCCAATAAAAGATGAGTGGAATATGAGGCCATACTTGGGTGTGTTACCACGAGTTTTCAGAGCTCTGCAGTTAAATGGAGAGAGCAATCGTAAGATTTCACAGATCATAAAGGTAAAAAGATTTGAAATATTTCACTTTAAAAGACTTTGAAAGGAACTGACAATAACCAATGAGGGATTGAAAGAAGATAAGAAGATCATAAGTATTAAGTACCTGAAAAGTGCCTTTTCAGCGCCAAGAATTTGAAGAGTGGAAGCAGCGCACTTCGCAAGATTTGAAAGACTGCCAGCATGAGAGATTAACCGAGCTCCAAGCCTCCAACAATTTCACCAATCAATGATGTCAGATTTGGTGCAATGTCATTCATCTTTGTTACTAGATACTCATAAAGATTTTTTCTGTATTCAGATAGATTCATGACCCTTTGAGCGAACTGTTGGACATTGATCAAATCAACTGGTGAAAGATCCTGGCCTGAAAACACCATGGAGAACATAAGTGAACTGCAAAGAAGCCACTACTGCGACTATTAGGGACATACTCAATTATGGAGCAAATTGTATTATAGTTACCCATGGATGCCTTTGCTGCTTCAACAATTTCTTTTGCCTTGTCCTCATCTCCAATTATATCTGCTAAAGCTGGGATGTCTTTTTCTGCTAAATCAGATTTGTTCACCACAAACTTTGCAATCTTAGAATAAACGTAGTTATCATTCACGATTTTGACCAGCTCAGGAAAATGCCAAGAATACCATTCCCTGCATTGTGGTTAAGCACCAATTTATTACATCGATACCAATATCGCACAGAGTATTTTAAACGTATTGCGTCAACAGAATTGGTAAAAATAAGTTTGTTACCACGCCCATCACAAGCATAACAAAACATGAGATAATGCCATGTGGACGGTTTGATATCTCGATGGCATATAGCTTTACATTTTTTTTTTTTGACTAACTCACCGGGGGGGGAGAGATTCCCCACCTGAATTTATCATTGCATAAAAGAGAGGAAAGAAGAGGCTTGACAAAGAACCAAATTGTAATCACAACTAATACAGATATACATGAGAGTGTTCCAGTCATAAACGTCGCATGCACTTGCAGCATGTTATAGGAATCCTCCACATGGTATACCACTACACCAGAAGTACCCATACTTGAGAATTTAACATTTAGATACATGGAAAAATATTAAATTGCATTAGAACTCACTCGAACATTCAGCAGAGATACAAAGAGGATGAATGTGATCAGAGGAATCGAGCAAATTCAATTTAACCATAAAGGATAAATAGAGAGGCCATGCTGGTGGTCCAGTCTTTCTCAGCTGGACCATGTGAATGTAAAGATGGTATAACTGCATGCCCACGGCATAGCATTTCTAGGAGTAAGATACCAAAATATAACCAAAGACAATCTGGGATACCATGGAGCAAATGAAATCAAGAACAAACAACTAGAATATTTTCAGGACACATCAGCATCAAAACATAATTGAGGTGATTAAATTCCAGTCACAACATCTAAAAATCTAAATAAAAATCACTAAACAATGAACATGTAAATTAAGCAAAAGATGGCAACAAACCTCACTCTCATGGAGAAGGAATTGATATCCTTATCAAGTGTATCCAACAAAAAAATCGCTTGAATTACCATGTTATCCACACGGTTCACATTGAACTTAACCTTTGCCCTGCTATAGCTATGCCCCAGGCCTAGCTGAGCCTTTTCCAAGTCAGTTGGCTGCAATCGAAAACAAAGGAGCAAGTAAACAAACAATAACAGGAAAAAAACCATTTTATGCAAGGAACATATGAAAGCATCAAAGCATTGCAGTCCAACAAACATGGTAGCAATAACAGAGGGTTATAATGCAGAACCTCTCTGTATGGAGTTCCAGGCAAATCACTTCATAGTCTAGTAAAGTTGCATTGGATAACAAAGATGCTATGTCAAGCAGCAAGTAGTAAAATCCTATAGTCAGTAACTCTACAGACCAAATTCACGCAAAATAAAATTTAAGCTAGGAGCATTAGAATTTGTAATTTGATCAGGACTTCAAGTTTTCCGAGTGCAGTATAAGCATCAAAACATCGATCAGCGACACAATACTATTGCAGTAACTGAGATTGCACCAGTGCAGAACTGCAGAAGGCATAGTGCTACCATCCACCCCCACATGGCCACATGCCCCTATTCAGATCAGTTACAATACGATGTCATCAAACATACAGTAGAAACAAGCGCAAATGTGAAATCAACAACCTTGAGTTGATCAATGAAATGATCGAAGTGTAGCCGCACTCCGCGGAGCAGTTCCTGGACGAACTCATTGCACTGGCAGGGGATCCCGGTGGCCTCGGAGATATGGGACCCGACCTTGGGCTCCATGACCCCGACGCTGTACTTAGCCTTCTTCCCCTCCTTCACCTTGGGCAAATTGAGCTCCAGGAAGCTCCTCAGCTCATCAGTCATAATCCCTGCACACGACCACTCAACCATCGCATCACCTATCAATCATTCAGGAGAGCGAGCAGGGGATCGGCGGAGGCGAGAAGGCGCCGTACCTTCGGAGATGGCGTTGCACTGGTTGAGCGCGTCGACGGCGGAGGAGAAGGGGGAGAAGCCGGCGAGCTTGACGGCCTTGCTGAACCGCTGGAGCTCGAGCACGGAGGCGCGGGCGGCGTCCACGCCCTGCCCGATCTCGTCGACGCCGTGGGCGTGGAACAGCGCGTACCCCGACGCCGACTCGAAGAGCAGGTACAGCGCCATCGCCGCCGCAAAGTTCGTCGGCGGCGGCGACCGCGCGACTTCGGAGGTTAGGGTTTTAGGGGAGAGGGAAATGGGATTTCGCGGGGCGCCGTTATTTATGGTGGTTTTGCCTGGCGCCAAGTCAGGGAGTCTCGGTCGTTCGATTTGGATCAATGGTTGCTAGAAATAAAATTACTAGTAAAATTTTGGGTATTCAACTAATTTTATTAGATATATGTGTTTTTCTTTTATTACTAAAAGCTCTTTATTTTGGCCAAAATCCATTGCTATTTGGGCTGTTAAAATCTGAACCGTTCTAATACATTTTTACAGTTTTGGTATTTGTTATTTGTCATACGTCTCTGAGGTAATAATGTCAGTAAGGACAAAGGAAGCAATATGCATAGACAATATCGTTAATTTACTCCATCGATTTGAGTGAATTTTACTTTAAGCCACCTTTTGTCGTATAAGTTTCACTTTTGAACACCCTTAATCCAAGCTTTTTATTTTGGACTAGCTAACTTCACGTTTGTTGCATTTTAAATCACGTCAATTCTCTTATATGGACATGTTTATTCTCTACTATGACAAATGTATGGCACGCTTGTAGGCACATAATTTTGCAAGCGTAACAGAGCCAAACATGCTTGAGGTTGTTGATGTGCTAAAGAAGCGGTCAGAGGTACTTGTAGGGGTTAATATGTGTTTGTGCGTGTGTTTATAGTGGTGAGTGTACAGTTTATATGAGTGCTTGCCTCTATATTGTGCTTCGCAAGCTTGAGCTCGTTGACGACCGTACTCCTAGAAAGGAGCTTGTGCTCGTTGCATCCACGAGGGTGGCGGCGTTTGGATGAGGCTTCGCCCGTCTCTCTTCGCCAAATCTGGAAGTGTTGACAAAGATGAGAAGGTCTACACTGTGGTGATGTAGTCGAGGTAGGTTTGTCACTGTCAGACTCGGGTGCTGAGGCGATAGACACGTTGCTAAAGCTCCGATGCCAACTCACACGCACTAGCTGTCTGACTCAGCGAGAAACTCGCAGCGACCCAAACTATGGGGCTTGTAGCATGGGAGGAATCACAACGATAAGACATGACTCTAGATGAAACTAGGTGATATGTCTCTTGCTGTGAAATTTACGGATGAATAAGTGCTAGTAAAACATTATAGAAATGATGATTTAAAATGTTGTGAAAATTATGGAGGAAGATGATTCGACGTAATTGTATGTTGAACTTTACAATATTATATTTTAGATGACGTGTTATGTTTGTATGATATTTAAAATGCTCTAGAATAGTAATTGTTAGGTGGAGCTCCGACGAACGTCGATGGAGAAAATGCACCTATGAAAAAAAAAACCTCGTCCACACGCAAAGAGACACACAATAAAACTGCTTTTGATAACTGAGGGAACTGTGTATAACTGGTTCCGGGGTTGAGTGATGGTAATTAAACCGAGGGAGACCAAAATAAACTTTTCACCTTTATTTTATGGACTTTTTTTTTATGCTACACCGCCTGAAGGCCTCACAGACTCACAGTTTTACCGGGCCGTATCCGAGCCCATCGTTTAGCTTCGATTCGACCATTCCCCAAATCCCAATTAACTGAAAAAAAAAAAAGAAAAAGAAAAAAGTCTCCTCCCAGTAGTGAGTCCAAGGAGAGGGTATTCGAGGGGTTCAGTCGACCGGCGGCGAGCATGGCGGCGGCGGCGGCGGCGGCGGGTCTGGAGGAGGCCCTCAGGCCCTTCCACGATAGGGCCTCCGATGCCGAGGTTCGCGCTCTCGTATCCTTGAGTTCCTGACCGTCGTCTATCCGCGCTTCGTTTCGCTGTGGTCAGAGTTGTTATTAGGTTATTAAGTTGTTAAATTCGTTCGTTGTTGCTAAGAGCGGAAGTAAATGGAACTAGTAAGAATTTTTACTTTTCCAGAAACTAGAACATAGATGGTCAGTTCGTATGGTGGGCTTGATTTGGAGCAAAGTCAAATCGGTTGAGCGATGAACTAGTAGCTAGTGCTAGCATATTTTAGATTCCCTTTGCTCTTATATTATCCTTTTATGACTTGGTGGTGTTACCTGATTTCAGTGGATAATCCATATGATCACCAATTGAAAGTTTTGGCATGAAAGAACCTGAGGAAACTTCGAAAAAACGTACAATTTTTGCGTTATCTAGAGTATGGTGGTAATGATGTTTTAGGGCGAGGTCTGCGTGATATGTACTACATAAAGACAAGTTCTCACCTCCGGTCTGCTTTAATAGAGACAACCTAATTCCATATGTTAATAAATTCTAATGTATGCCTCAGACTTACAAATCGCGATCCTTTTCAGTATAGGACTAGCTTTCCCCCATGCCACGGCAAGTGCCTAAATTAGATTGAGAATTTGGCTTGTTGCTGTATTACCTAATACCTACCAACGTCTACTGGATAACTCAGTGGTTTTAGACTGATAGTTGTCCTGGGAGGTATGCCGCATGGCTATGTTTCTTTATTGTCAGTCAGCATGAATTGATGTGTTTGACCAGCCACGCATCGAAAGCAATGGCATTCTCATCTGGCTTGGTTGCTGTGGTTACACGAATGCGAAATAGGTACAGGTGGTCTTCTCAATGTTTTGTTCCCATATCTTACGCTGTTTCTTTCATCTTGTAGACACGTTTAGCAAAGCTGGAAGCCTTGCTGCTGAACAAAGGTAAGTTAAATATGGGTGTAGCATTTCACAGGTGCTTGTTGGTAAGAGAAATGCCTCATTGTTCGTTTACATGGTTGATTTATCAGATGGCCTGACGAGTGGTTCAGAGACAAATTCATCAGCCGTGAAAGATCTTCAGTCAAAGCTTGATGCAGTTAACACAGAATGTCTTGCTGAAAAGGAAAAGGTATTCATCTAGCTTGAAAATGTCACCAATTGTCACCATCATACAGCTGTTTGATATATAACCATATCTATGAACGATCTCTGTAGAACAAGAAGCTAATCATAGAGAACGAGAAGCTCCAGTACCGTATCACCCATCTCATCCGCGCATTGAAAGAGGCAGATTCAAGATAGAGAGCCCTACCAAGCTGGACCTAAAGCTAAATTTGTTTAAATTGAAGCACTGTGTATGATCTTGTGGTTTTGTGGACTGCGTGTTCTTAGCACCATCCATGAATTTAGCCAAAACTATTCTAGCGATCTTGATGGGTATGGTTAAAGCAAGGTATTGATTTCGAATTTTTGAAACATAATTAAACTGCTTGTATTTGACTATTACACAAAATTGGGTGCGACTCCCTGTCATCTCCCATTTCGCAAGATGATTTCAGTGCTGAAAAGTGAAAAAAAATTGCTGCAATTCAACTCAATGTACAGTTGATATGACATGAAATCTTTTGGAGAACTCAAGAGTAATGTGATTAAGCAAAGATATTTTGATCTTTTTTGATGAAGGTGGGTGTGTGATTGCTCCGACAACTTTCATGCCAGAAGACAAAAAAGGTCATCACTTTACTTGTAACTCACATTGCCTCTCACATTCATGCACCATTGCATCCTTTTTTTCACCAAGGAAAAATATCCTCCTACCACTTGTTCAGACTAAAAGCATCCTCCAATCATGCCATCCATTTGCATTAGTGGTTGATACTGCTAATTTTACTGTTCTCAATGCTCCTCAATTTCCCAAACTACTCATGTAACCATAACCATCCACTCGATCCCTGGGAAACCAGCATTAGCCTCGTGACAAGGGAAACATAGAACTAATGAACACAATCCCATCCGCGTGCAAGCAGGTTAATCACACAAAATGGCACCAAATTCGACAGCGAAAGGAGCTGGGTAAGGGGAGCCTCACTCGTTTCCTTGTTAGTTTATCATCCACGGTTTAAAAACCTTTTTTTTTAAGAAACACTGCAAACACAGACACTCAAAAATGCTCACACATTCACCTTTATGAACACATATATACATCCTAAACCTGTAAAACTGTGAACACCTTCAAAAAAAAAATTGGACCAACGTATCTTGAGATTGACTAAATCATCACGGACGTCTCGCTATTGACGGGTAACGCCTACCACTGAAGGGATAATTAGGTTTAAATGCAAGCATCCATGTCAAATTTAAAACTTAAACCCGGGTTAAAAGTTTTTTCTCACATAGTCTATTTATCAGCATCGGCTTGAAAATTGTTAATAAGTCAGTTTTGAAAGTTTGCACCACAATCATCTTAGCTTGTCATCCAAAGTCAAATTTTAAAATGTGAAACTCAATTTTAGAGTTTAATTTGTATTTTTTTCCATGGCAGTCACTTTCCCAGTTCCGGTTTTTGAATTGCTGCTATTAACGCAGTTATGAAAGTTTGCACCATAATCATCTTGGATTTTAGAACTTGCAGCCTCGTATTTTTATTTATGCTTATGCTTATCAACTAAAATTTAAATTTTTCAACCTTAAATTTAGAGTTGATTTTGAGGGTTTTTTCATCGTAGCTTATTTTTTAGCTTTGCTTCTAAACCGTTAAGAACACACATATAAAAGTTTTATTTATAAATTATTTTTTATTTATAAATATACTGTTTCGATTTTTTTTCTTCAATATGACAAACGTTTTTTTTTGAGAGGACAATATGACAAACATTGAGGCTGTTGGTAAACACTGGAATTTCCCCTGTGATTACATACGTGTGCTCGTAATGTTTCTTATCACGGACTGTTGAATCGGATGGGGAGAGAAAAGTTTAGAAGAAAAACAAAAAAAACGGACATGGGGTTAGCTAGCGAGCTCATCGCACCTTCCAGAAGCGAACGTGGCAACCTTCCCTGGGCCCCACCCCTCCCCTCCCACCGGGCCATGTCTCATCGCCACCCTACCCACACTCACTGACGTCCGGCCCCACGCGGCTGTCCCCACCGCCCCCGCCGTCACCGACGCGTGGGCCCGGGGTGGCTGTCCCCACATGTCATCGACTCCGTAGTACGGCCTCCCTCCCGTGCACGCAAGGCACCCATCCCCCGCTTTAAATTGCCTCGCCCCACTGACCGCCGCCGCTTGAGCTGACCTGACCCCGAGCCGAGCCGTACACCACCGGAGGAGGAGGAGGAAGCCGGCGAGGTGACGCTGCGAGATCGGGAGGTAGGGTTCGGGGGGAGGTTTTGGGTTTGGTGGATGGTCACGGCGGCGGCGGAGTTCGTCGATGGGCAGGTCGTTCAGGGACTCGCTGAAGGTGCTCGAGGCCGACATCCAGCACGCCAACTCGCTGTGAGTTCAGCTCGCCCGTTTCATCTTCCTCTTCCTCCTCCTGCTTGTGTTCTTCCTGTGTCCAGTGCTGAGGGTAGAGGCTGCTGCTCCTGCTGTGAGATAGTATTGATGTGTGCTTTCTGAAATTCGTTGAGCTTGTTGTGTGTTGATTTGGGGGCTGGCTTGGATGGGGGTACATTAGGATTACTCTATGGGGACGTTGCTGGCGGCGCAAATGTGATCTCACTGGTGGTGATGTTTGATGTTCACTGCTCAGTATGGTCAGTCTAGTTGGAGACTGTTTAGAAGGTATCAAGCTGACATTTTCTTAGTCACCTCGATTTGTGGTTAGACATTTTAATAGGCATATATGTTAGGACTTGCGATACCTTGGATGTGTTCCCTGTTTATATTGCTTCAGTAGTACTGAAAGTTTCTGCTGGTAATGGCCTTTCATGGCTGCAGTGACACCTGTCACCAGATATACTGCTTAAGTGGCCAAAGCTATCTCCTTTGGCCTTGCAGGTCTGTTTGTACTACTTTGGTTTTGTCATCATGAGGTTTTCTTTTTTGTTGTTGTCGGTGTGCTATGCAGTTGTGCTGCTGGTTCATCACAATTCGCTATCATCGTGTGTTCTGAAAGCCGTATTTGGAAATTGTTGTCCACAACATGCGCTACACACTAAGAGCTAATATCATTTGGCCCAACTAACTACTGATCATGAATTTTATTATGTTGCTGTTACATCTTTTGGTTGGAGCTGTGTAAAAAAAATATGGCTCTCATGTTACTATGTTGGCCATGGTAATTTAGTATTTCACTTGACCCCTATAGAGTTGTTGCTTACTGTCCTATGTGGAGATAAAGAAGCAATATATTAATGTATTTTTTTATGAAATAACTAAGTGACAGGCAGAGAGCATATTTTACATTCCTGACAACTACTATGTTTGGTATGATAGACCTGTTTTGATGTTTTTACAATGTGTCAAGAGACTTGTTGAAACTTGAGACATTCATCAGTCTATGAACCAGGGTCCATGTTGGTTAATGATTGAGATGTCCAGTTAGTAAATGGTGATTTCTATGATCCATGTTGCTGTTACATCTTTTGGTTGGAGCTGCATATACAAAATATGACTCTATGGAGTTGTTTTCTATTCATTGTGGAGATAATGTGCATGTTTAATTTGTTTTTTTTTTCAGAAATAACCAAGTGACAGGTTGAAAACAAGTGTTTTACATTCCTGACAACTAATTTATTTGCTTTAATAGATCTATTCCAAGGTTTTTACAATGTATCACAGATGAGTTGAAATATTGAGTCTATGTACCAGGTGCCTTAATTGTTTCTGAAATTTCAACTTTCAATAAACATGTGCACGGAGTAGCCATGAGAGTACATTTATTTATTTAGTTTTCAAATTTTATATGTAGAGAATGATGACAAATGGTTTGTTGATTTGAGTACACCTATTGCAAACTGTTAGCATAGGTCTGCAACCATATTTTTAGCCATTCACGTATAACATCGACCATATTGTTAATACCCCCATACTGTGATACAAGTCCTTTTATTGAAGATTCAGAAGTCCTACCGTACCATGTATATCAAACTTGCAGAAAGTCACCTGAGTCTCATGAGACATTCAGCTCTACTCCAAACATCAAACTTTGAATAGTTATTTTTGGATAAAGCTCTACAGCCGTCTAGCTACTGAGCTGCCTAAGATCATTGTTTTACAATAGTTAGACTAAATTATTTTGTTTGTAAAAATGCAGTGCTGCTGAATTTAGAAGGGAATATGATGGCGCCTGTCTTCAGATGAGAATGTCATACTGTCCAGCTGCACACTTCTTCCTTTTTCTTGTGCAGTGGACAGATTGCAACCTTGCTGGTGCACTTGGGCTGTTGAGGATTCTCATTTATAAGGTTGAGAACAGTCCTGTTTAGCCAAGTTCCTTTCTAATGCTCTTTCTGCTTTATTAGGAGCCATGGTTAATCTTAACTATACAGGTTTATGCTGATGGGACTACCACCATGTCTGCTCATGAAAGGAAAGCAAGCATTAGGGAATTCTATGGTATAGTGCGTACTTTGGATATCCTATTGTTTTACACATATTTCTTGAACTGTTCTTTTTTTCATTAGTGTTGGGGTTTTTTCTGCAGCTGTCATATTTCCTTCTTTGATGCAACTACATGAAGGGATCAATGAAGTGGAAGACAAGAAACAAAAGGCAATCTGTATAGAAAGATATAGAAGACGAGATGAAGATCAGAAAATGGTGATTTCAGAGATTGATGATAACATCGAGGAGGAATGTGGCATATGTATGGAGATAAATGGCAAAGTAGTTCTTCCAACTTGTAGCCATGCTATGTGCATTAAATGCTACCGTGACTGGTACACATCTTCACTCTTCTCTCTGTGGCGTTTATATTGTATAAGGGGGTTCAGTTCAGAAAATATCTTTTATGTTTCTCTAGCTGTATAGCAATAGCACTTCTGCATGATGAAAATTACATGTTGGATCTTCAGTTTAATTAATTAAAACAATGAGACTGTTGCTAACCATCATGGTGTGCCAGTAATATTTCGATTCCTTCAATTTATTAGAATCAAATGAAAGAATTACCCTGTTCCTATGTGCTTACTAATAAAAAATTGGACCCTTTTGTGCTTCCTTGAACTCTCTGCGGCTTGCGATTTAAATCATTAATTCTGTTGAGCCTGGACAAGTGAAAGACTTATTCAAAGAAAGCTCAAGAGTTTGATGTCCCATGCCTTTCTGATGGAGAACCTACCACTGCTTCTTCTAATCCTGAAACAGGGCTTGGCCTGTTGACTTAGTCATTGAAGGTCCTCCAACCTTACCCCACCCACGGATGATATTCTAAAAGATAGAGGGTCACAGATGATTAAAAAATAGATACAAAGACATTTAAAGTAAAGGGGTGTATATATTATTCATATCCTCTATCTACGGAAAAAATAAACAGAGTTCGTTTTTGGGTTCCCTGAAGGCTGAAGGTCCCAGTGGATTGGTCTTAGCTTGCTAGCTACTGTACTACTAGTTCATGTTCTGGAAACTTGCTGGTGGTAGTTGTTAATTGGAGCCTTTGAGGCTATGTGGTTAACAATCTCTAATGGAATGGAGCAACCTCATTTCAGTTCTTATTAAATGGCTGGTTGCTTTCAGTGACATATTTATCTTTCAGGTTTATTAATTTCTGGTTCAAATGTTCAAAATTTTGGATCTTTGATACAGGAAGTAAAGAATAGTGATTGAAATGGTGGAGGTGTGACTTAATCCAGAAAATTGGCCCTCCTAATTTTCCCTAATTTATAAAATCTACACTGTTTAATGCACATAATGCCTTGAGACATTCAGAAATGAATCTTGTCAACTTGGATAATAACGCGTTAATGTTACCTCAATTGAGAAGGCAATACTGGTGTGGGTAAAGCTCAGCATAGCCAAACTGTTAGCCATGCCAGAACTATTAGCCAATTGCTGCCGGTTGTATGTTGGCATATTAAGTGATTCAAAGTCTCAGATCTGCTTTCATGGGGTACCCTGGCACATAGCTATCAGTTATTCAGTCTATTCTTTTTGGTAATAATTTTGTGGAGAACATTTTTACTCTTTGACTATTCTGCATTAGCAGCTTGAGCATTGCTAAGTTCGAACTAGTACTAGTTGATTGTAAATCCTGGCATACTGTTATAGCGCAAAGAAGGGCTTGAGTTACTGCAGGTTACATATATTTTGATCTTAGCATGTCATTTGTATCTCTAGCATGTAGTTCTCAATAATCCTAACATGAACTATCTGCAAATATGGCACCTTTCTAACTCTTACTACCTCCGTCCCATAAAAATTGAATTTCTATGGAATTAAGAACATATTAGGAGGATAGACAAATGACTATAATAACCCTATTTAATGAACGTAGTACATGCATAAATTCCATATATAAATGTGATTAAAAGGAATGTTGAGATAATAGGTTAGAGATGGGATGGAAGGAAAGAAGATTACAAGGAAATGTAATCAGTTTAATTGGTCCCACATCAGTAGAAATACAATTTTTATGAGATAAAGGTTCAAAGGTAAAAATTCAATTTTTATGGTACGGAGGAAGTATACTTTATCATGTATTCTTCATTGCAGGAGATCAAGATCCCAGTCTTGTCCATTCTGCCGCGATAGTCTCAAGAGAGTGAACTCGGCCGACCTATGGATATATACAGATAACAGGGACATAGTGGACATAGCGACGGTCCGAAAGGAAAATCTTAGGCGGCTCTTCATGTACATAGACAAGTTGCCCACGGTCATCCCTGAAACTGTTTTTGACGTTTACGATTCCCACGTAAAATGACCTTGCACTCATGCACAAATTCTTTACTGGTGTGTTACTACTAGTGCTGTAGAAATTGTGGAGCCCTTGGTGTTCATGCTGCCCCGCTTGTAGAAGCTGTAAGCAGCTAAGCTCGCCGAGGAGGCTCGCTATACAAAGGTATATATGTAAATTGTCTTGGCTGTATGGTGTGTACCTTTGTGAGGAGTTAGGAGAATCTGATGCCAGTCAGTCTGTAAGTAAGGAAGAACCAGCAACCATTGACTTTGTTTCTTTTAATTGTAAGCATTTCACTTTCACCCATGAAACAGTGAAGAATGCCATCCTGACAGCTTGATTGCTCCTGTACGATGCTGTTGCTCGTTGTGAATGGGGAGTTTTCAGTTCCTGGAAGAAGAATCAAGAAATGGAGGGCCACTGATTTGATCGTGCACAGAAGTGAGACAAGAGTCTGAACTGGTACAGTATCCCCAATAATAATTTCCTGATCTGCTGCACGTGCATCCTCTATCTCTGTAATGTCTTGCACGTTCTGAAAATGGAGAAACTCCACTGCATTTGGAGCTCTGCAGTTGGATACTTCTGAGCCTGTTTGGCACAACTTTACCTTTTTTGTAACTGGAGTCCAGCCAAACAGTGTAAATAGTTTCAGCCCCATCTGGAGTTAGGTGAAGCATTCTCACAAAATGAACTAGAGAGGTGGAGCTGGGTTTATGCTGCTACACAACTCAACTCTAGATTTAACCCCTGGAGCTTAATTTAAAAGTTGGAGCATGTCCTCTGTCAGGATGAAAACTCATCAAGTTTATCTTCGTTCTTGTCCAAATATTTCTGTCATTTGTACATCTCTGAATTTGTTTTTTTTTCCCTTGTCTTTTCTGATGATCTTACAGTAACCTGTCACATGTGTGTCATTTACTTCAGTGGGTTACTGGGCTCAGCTTCAGAACACTTCAGAGGGCTCCCGGAATGGTCCAGCTTCAGAGTGAAAACGCCTGTCGGAGCGCGTGACAAAGCTCAAAGCAATTTAAAGGATTCCTCATGAAGTCATGACAAAAGAGACGGCTACAACCTTTTTCGGTCACACAGAATTTCGTACCTCCATATTTTGCGAAGCTTCTTTTTTAAAATAATTTGGTAGATATGTGGTGCAAAAAATTCCCTTAATGTGGCTTATAATCCGAAGCAAAATGCACTTCAAAGATGTTTTGGAAATGGTCAGTTGCAGTACGACTGTACAAGATTGTATAAATATATTGTAGCTTTGAACTTTGATCACTCATAATACAACTGGGATGAGTCCGTTCAGGTTAGGGCGCATTCTAACAGGATGGTTTGATAAATTATCAATTGAGGAAAATTGCTCGTATGGATGAATTAAATTCTATAATTCTAACGAATAGGTTAGAGAAAAGTTGTTTTGTAAATACTTTTGCAGGAAATTTTTAAATAAACTGTACCTTTTGAAATATGGCACGAACAATCCATGCCTGTATTAGCTAGTAGCTTGATCATCATCTTCGAGGCAGCCTCTACCTCGTTAAGAAAGGGAGTATCCTAACGGAAGTTCAAAACATATGTTCCCTCCAAGACTGAACTAAACGCCGTGTTCACTCTGTAGTCTATACCTATACTGTTTTTGAACCTGCAACGGCTATTATGCTTCATGGAGCAAACAACCCTACCCGGGAAGTACGACGTTTTGCTCTCCCGACAGAAGTAATCAAGCAGTCCGTACCCAGGCTTTGCGTATAATTATAAACTTGGACATACCAATATTTAGATTCATGGCCAGTAATTTTTTAAAACGGTGTATATATCAAGCAAAAGAAATGTGTTGTCATACTACAGACTTAGATGTATAAGATTATTGTTGGAATATGTGTCGAATAAGTTGCAAGATGACTTTTGAGTTAATCGTGGTAAATGAATACCGCTAGTATCAAGATTTATAACCTGGGTCATCTCTATAAATACGGAGATAGACATGATGTAACCATGTTGACGACATATGTGTTATAGACTCAACATGGATGGGTGGTGTTTTTGCCATGGACCTTATGGCGCCTGGCGTGCCAGGTCAGTTGAAGTGGAGAGTCTATAATCAGAGTCTCAAGATGTAAGGTGTGGCTCCATTAGATGATACGCGTACCGCTCTTTTTGCTGTGCATGCCTTGTAGACCAAATAAGTGTGTAACTCAAGGCCAGTTTGATTAACACATACTCCTATGGAGCCAAACTCTACATAAATAAGTTTTTCGAAATAACACGAAGGGGCATTTAATTTCCACATAAATGTTGATCTCACAAAGTCAGTCGGGGCTTTGGAAGCTATTATCGAACAGAACAATAAATTTTCAAATATAGATGTAGGTAATCACGTAGATATTTTTTTTCTTATCATATATGATAAATGTGCCATCATCTTCTAATGCATTCTAAGGGTAGCGTGATGTTTAATAGGCTTGGCCTACTACATTTGCAAAGAAAATCATCTTTGTAGTGGGTGAAAAAGTTATTAACAGAATGAGTGATACCTTAGGGCCGACGATTTTGTGTTAAGATTCGTGTGACTACTCAACAAATGGGGCGACATTTTGGCCCGATGATTTTATCTTGAGATTCGTGCAACTAACCAAACCCTACTATATAAGCCCTCCCCCTCCTCGCTCCATCTTCTTCCCCATACCCCCCCCCCCCCCCGCCGCCGTATGCATCTCCTTCCTAGATAGCCATCTCCCTACATGAATCGAAGCCTACCACCCCGATCTTGCACCATTTGCCTAGTGGAGGGCCACCTTCCACATCGATCTGTCGTCGGTGTTGCCATCGCCACCATGGCACCATCTTGCCCTTCGATGATTTATTTGTCCTCGACTTTTCAAAACCGTGATGTCGTGTGTTGGCAATGTTGCCTTTTGATGATCTTTGCAAGCGATGGGTTCTTGGTTGCCTTGTTGCGCCGTTGTTGGCCACCATCCATCATTGGGTAGTGCTACTTGTCAAGATACTAAGTTTACATGTAGATCTTGGAGAAATCAAAGGAAAATCCTTCTAATCTATTGGGGAAAACAGGTATGTGTTCCATAACGAATCGTTTCCTTTATGCACTTCGAATTATTATTATTTCAGTCAGGTGGAAACATTATCAACAAAAACAAGTAGATTTGTTAGATCTATTAGTATATCTACATTTGGATGTATATATATGTACATGTGTCCCTGACTTATTTTTAAGTGCTGGAATCTGATGCATTTGAAGGGATGGGATGGGGATGTTCCATCGTTGATGATAGACATGGAAGGATTAGACGGAATCGTTGATATCCATTGGTGTTTTTGCAGGTGCCGCTTGGATCCACTGTCTTCAACCATTAAGCATTGGTCGAACTTGTCAACGATCAAAGTCTTAGGTGTGTAGATCTTGGAGAAGACAAAAAGGTTAAAGACTCGACATACATGATTTGTGTGGAATTTCAGGTGTGTTCTAGGCAAATCCTTTTCCATGGTTAAACACTTTGAAATTTCAATTATTATGTGAAACTAGGGCAACATTCTCAACAAAAATCATCAAGCTAGCTATCAGTATAAACAATAGATGACCAGAATGTAGTCTCATATCTATTTTATTTTGCTATTTATGTAAACATGTACCTCCAACGATCATCATTCCTTCCTATACAAACACGAGTGGTTTCATAGAACTTCAAGCAAGTTAAACATAAACCCCTCACACCGAAAAAAAATCAACCAACAAGTTCATCTCTATAAAAAGCAATCTTTTAAAACAGTCCTATTCTACCATCCAATTAAACACCTACTTAAAAAAAACCTAATGACATTCCACATTAGCCATGCATCATTTCAGCCCAAACCAAAAAGTGGACCAATGCTACACCAGACACCCCAAAGAAAAACCCACAGTCACTCACAAAGCGAAGCAAAGGAAGGAAACATCATTCTACTGTTCCATCTTTTTTTTTTTTGCACCTCTCTATTCCATTCCATTTCAAATCAAACCTTCGAACCAATTCTATCCCCCCTTGGAGCCAATTTTTCCTTTTCCCTCCTCCGTCTCGGCTCGTCGTAGGCGTCGCCTCTCGCCCTCGCACACCACGCGCCCGAAACGCCCATCCCACGAGGAGGAGACGCCTCACGCCTCCTTCTCCTCACCCACAATATAACCACGCCTCCATCTTCTCCTCTTCCCCTTCTCCTCCTCCTCATCGCCATCGCCGCGGACCAAATTCCCAACCCTCGAAGCGGCCAAACCCCGCCTCCCCCGCCGCCGGGGACCTCCGATCCGGGCCCTGATCCGCCGCCGCCACCCCGATCTGCCGTCTACGCGCCTTCCCCTGCCCGCAAACCCTAGGAATTCGGGCCTTCCCGGGGCGGCGGCGGCCGTGGGCCGTCGTTCGTGGCTATGGAGGGGTTGGTGGGGAGGGCGGTGAGGAAGGAGTTCCCGGGGTTCGGGGTGTTCGACGGGGTGGTGGAGTCGTACGACGCCGAGGCGGGGTACTTCCGGGTGATGTACGAGGACGGGGACTCCGAGGAGGTGGAGCTTGGGGAGGTGGTGGGGTTGCTGGTTGGTGGGTCGCCGGTTGGGGTGGAGATGGCGCATCCGCTGCCGTTGACGCCCGGGCGGCGCCCGAAGAAGCGGCGGCGCGGGGATGAGGAGGGGGGCGTTGGCGTGGGCGCGGTGGTGGCGATGGAGGTGGATTCCGTGGTTCTGGCTGTCCCCGCCGGTGGCGCGGAGCCCGCGTCGCCGGTGGTGGTGGTGGAGGGGAGTAGTAGGGATGAGGTGGATGGGGACGTGGTGTCGGAGATGGCGGAGAAGAGGCGGAGGGTGGTGAGTCCAGGGCCTGAGTCGTCCGGGAAGCCGCTTCGGCGGAGCGCGCGGCAGGCGAAGGCGGCCGCGCGGGTGGCCGAAATGGAGGCCGCCGCCGCTGTGGCGGCCGCCGCTGAGGCTGAAGCAGCTGCTGCCGCGATGGCCGAGGCCGAGGCAGAGGCTGCTGTTACGCCACCGCAGTCTGGGAGTAAGCGTAAGCGTGCAAGCGGGGCTGGCAGGTATCGGTCTGTCGCGAAGGATTTGGAGAAGGCTGCGGTGGAGAGGCTGCCTCCGAAGCCGGAGCTTCCACCCTCGTCGCAGAGTTTGGATTTGGAAGGTCTCCCTGCTCTCGACGTCTTTCAAGTGTACTCCTGCTTGAGGTCTTTTAGTAGGCAGCTGTTCCTGAGCCCGTTCCTGCTGGAGACATTTGTGGCTGCACTGCGGTGTATATATGTGAACCCTTTGATTGACTGGGTTCATTTTTCTCTCCTGCGAGCGATGAAGAGTCACTTGGAAGATCTCGCCAATGAAGGAGACCCTCCGGCAATGCATTGCATTAGGTAAAAGTCCTTGAATCCTTGTTTTGTTGTTGTAAGATAGGCTTATAAAAATAGAACTATGTTTTAATTATCAAATGTTGAATGTGTAGGAATCTTAACTGGGAGCTTTTGGACCTAGCAACTTGGCCAATCTATCTTGCTGAGTACCTATTGACTCGTGGTTCAGAACTGAGGTATGGTATGAAGCTTACAGACCTAAAGCTGTTGAATACAGAGTACTATACTCAGCCGGCAATGGTGAAGTTAGAGTTACTGCGCGCACTCTGTGACGATGTTCTGGAAATTGAGGCTATACGTTCTGAAGTTGTTTCAAGGATGTCTGAGTTGGATGGGAATGATGAGCTTTGTAAAAGCACTCGTACAAGAAGAAAAAGGAGGGCTTCTGCTGTCAAGAACCTACTGAATTCTTCTCGGGCTCCTGAAGATTCCAGTGACACTGAAGATGGTAACAGCGATGAGTGTTATCTTTGTGGCATGGATGGTAATTTGTTATGTTGTGATGGCTGTCCTGCTGCATTTCACTCTAAATGTGTGGGGGTAGTGGAAGATTTATTGCCTGAAGGTAATTGGTTTTGCCCGGAGTGTTTGATACAGAAGAATGATGGATTCAAAAATATGGTAAAGCCTGGAAGAGGAGCTGAGGTTCTGGGAATGGATCCACATGACCGACTATACTTTGGCACCTGTGGCTATATTTTGGTGTAAGTCAATATATTTTGTGGTATGCGCAAATTTGGGTCTTTTGGCTATGTAGTGAATGGGAATAATCCTCTGCCATATTGTCTATTGGTTATTAGTAGCTTGCGTGATTCCAAACCTCAGTATAATGCAAAAATTAAATTCACAATTTTACTGTTCTGATCATTGAGTTGCCTTAGGATTTAAGAAAAATGATGTAGCACTTTCTCCTGTCTATGTACTGCACCAAGGACGTGGTGCCACCTGTCCATAGAACAACACGTAAGCTTCAGTCAAGATTTGTATGTGTGTACTAGCTACGTGTGTCATACGAGTCTAGATATACGCAATGGACCTATATACCTAGAAATGCATTTAATTTCATCATGCAATGCAGCTCGTGAAATATTTCTTATTTTCTAAGCTAGAGGTTTTGGAAGAGTAAATTTACCAACTTAGCTTATCCTGTTAAAACTAAAACCTATATATACTTTCTCATTTTATAACATTCTACTGTGTTTTGTTTGGTTATAACAACCGGAAGATGATGTTATAAGTGACTAGTCGAAATATTTTTCAAACTGTATTGCTTTTTAATGACTATCTGCCAATTGTTACACTTATTAAATATCCCAATGCAGTATTTATGCCATTTTTTCATTTATGCATTCAGGTGCATGCTTGTTCATGAGTATTTCCTCACGGCAAAATCTAGTTCTTATTCCTTGCAATTCATATGTTATATTTATATACATATTTATATTTATATATATTGCAGTGCAGTACGAGATGTTTACCTTGGGAAATTGAACCTCTCTGTATGTACTATAGTATAATTGTTACGTTTTGCTACATCAAAAGCATAACATCATTTTGAATTTGCAGGGTTGAGTCAACTGCTGAGGATTCTCTGGACTCGACATGTCATTACTATGGCATTTTTGATCACCATTCGCTTTTCAATGTGCTAAGAACATGCCATCCCTCGTACAGTTCAATCACTAACATGATATCTTTGTTTTGGGGCACTGCAATTGATTCTTTTGATTCCAATGGTCGATGTGAAAATAACAAGGAATTCAGTATCTTTGATGCCAAGATAGACTGTAGTCATTTATTGCCATCGAAGCAACACACAGAACATGAGCAGCTTAAGTCAGATAAGAATGGCTCCTGTGAACAATTGGCCTGTGGGAAAGCTCATGCCTCGGATCCAGATCGGCTGGATCATGACACCTCTCACCACAAGTTCTCCTTGAGATCTGCGGTTATTTCTGAAAATGGAAATGCAACTAGTGCCAAGACTCAGCAAGATGTTTGTTCTTATGCTAATGGATTGCCTGCTGAGAATAAGATAGACCAATCACCTCACAAAAAGATAAGTGATTGTTATATCCATTCGAACCCTGCTATGTACGTAAACTACTACAGTTTTGGTCAAATAGCAGCATCAGCTGCTGAAGAGTTGAAGGACAAGCTATCGGAAAACAAAGAAGGAAAGAAAGTTGGTCAGGATGCAGCTTCATTCCAGCTAAAAACAATATGTAAGAAATATGCCAATATTTTTGCTCTGACAGATCAAAAGTTGTCTGTAGAGCTGCGAAAGGAAAAATGTGGTTGGTGTAATTCCTGCCAAATCAGTGGCGGTGTTGATTGCATTTTCAGAGTCACCGATGGCAAATGCATGGAGGGTCTTCAGTCAGAAAAGAATATGAACAGCCATATTATTCTTGCCATACATATCATCTTGTCAATTGAAGAACGGCTAAATGGTCTACTGATTGGTCCATGGAAAAATCCCCAATTTAGCAGTTATTGGCGTAAGGCAGTTCTGAAGGCTTCAGATGTGTCATCATTGAAGCAACCTCTCCTTATGGTATAGCTTTTTAAATGCATTGTTCTTACTAAAATGCTTTTTATCCTGTGTGTACTTACTTCATGATATCTGCTAATACTATGCAGTTGGAGTCCAGTGTGCGACGTGTTGCCTTCTCAGTGGAATGGCAAAAACCAGCAGACTCTGTTGAAGTTGTTGGGTCTGCAGCTCATGTCTTGGTTCGTACATCTAATAAATCCTCGAGACATGGAAGCACTAGAAAGCCAGGGAGAAAGCCATTTATTGTTGAACTCAAAGTTGACTCTCGTGATGTTGGTGTTTACTGGCGAAGGGGTGGGAGATTGTCTCGTCAAGTGTTTCACTGGAAGAGGTTGCCAAAGTCCTTGACATATAAAGCTGTTCGGCAAGGTTACATTTTCAATCTTCTCAGTTTCCAGATGTGCTTTACTTACCATTGTATTTTTGTACTAAGCCTTTGTGGTCTTGTATGTATCAGCGGGGCGAATTAAAATCCCAACCATATTATATAGTGATGGTTCACAGTTTGCCAGGAGGTCCAAATACATAGCTTGGCAAGCTGCTGTGGAAATGGCAGAAAATGTGGCCCAGTTTATTTTGCAGGTAATATATTCTTACTATTTTGGAAAGCAGTCAGTAAAATGTGGTCACTGAATTGTGCTCCTTCATGCACCTTCAGATCAAAGAGCTTGAATTCAATATCAGGTGGACTGAGATATTGAGCACTCTCCCTGCTAGCCTTGCAACAAAGGAAACCCAGAAAATAGCACGTCTTTTCAAGAAAGTTATAGTTCGCAGAAAGCGTGTAGATGGAACAAATGTGGAATATTTACTTGATTTTGGGAAGAGGGAGAATATTCCTCCAGTTATTGCTAAACATGGAAAAAAACTTGACGAACCCTCTAATGAGAGGAACAGATACTGGTTAAGTGAAGGACATCTCCCTCTGAGTCTTTTGAAGGCATATGAAGCTAAAGCATTAACTCGCTTACTGAAAAAGAAAGATATTGATCACCTTCCAAAGAAGATGATTGACTTGAAACCCCCAAAGCCAAAAAAATCAGGATTTGATGATCTCCTAGAAAAAGCAAAAAAGCAAGTCCTTGGGCTTTGTGGCCATTGTGACAAAGAAGTAAAGATCAGGTATGTTGAAACCATTCATTTATCTTTCACTCACATTTTTAGTTCATTGTATTTCCTCAACAAGAATATTCTTGCTCAATTAATTATCAGTATTGGACTAGCAAAAGCTTATGTAACACACCAGTCCCTCCTTGAACTTGATAGGCTTATAGTAGCTGTGTGTTTGTGAACATTTGCATTACCTTTTTGTGACAGTCTTCTCTACTTCCTCCGCTTCACAATGTAAGACTTTCTAGCATTGCCCACATTTATATAGATGATAATGAATCTATATATATATATAACAATATCTAGATTCATTAGCATCTATATGAATGTGGGCAATACTAGAAATGGAGGGAGTACTTGCTATTGTGAAAAAATAATTGAATAATGTGCTTTAGACTAGTCTTTTTTATCTGCTGTCAGAATGTGATAGGTCAGTTCCATGGTTAAGTCAATGTGTTTTTGGCGAGCATGGACTTTAGAACCTTTTGTCATATTTGGATAGTGATTACAGGGCATATATGCGTATGACTTTCCGATAATCAAGTACTATGACTGTTTTCTTCTCCTATCTTCTTCCTTGTGTCTTAGAAATCTTAACAAGGTTCTAGATATTCATATGGGATGCTAATTTGCTTATTAAGCCCTTACATTTAGTTAACTTGTGGCTTCTGATGCAGCTATTTAGCTAATAGTGTTCTGTAACAATGATTGTCAGAAGATGAAACTTGTGTGATTGGACTGTGCTAGTTTAGATACAAGTACATTTTCTGTACCTAGATTTTTTTCTTCCTTTCAGAATTCCCATTTTATGGCACACTCCAAGTTGCCAGTTTAACTGATGGTGCCATTTCTGTACAAATCACAGTTAATATTGTTAATCTGGTTAATGTTTTGATATAGCCATCCAAGGTTTTGTAGGAATTGGATTTCAACATTTTGCTCCTGAAATTATTAGATAGGCCACCGTACTTTATCAATCATGTATCACTTCTGCATGTTCTCATTTTCACAAATATTTTGTATTTCTCTAGCATGATAGATTATTCTTGCAAGTTATTTGACTTTTTTTTTTTTGAACAGTGATGCTGTGAACTGCCAATATTGTGAAGGTATGTATTAGACATTGTTTTCTTCTTTGCATTTGCATCATGTAGCCTGCCTTGTATTTGCTATGTATCGCATTTCTTATAATCATCAAATTTTTCCTTGGTACTTTGGCATGGATGCTTATGTTTGGTACTTACCTAATATTCTTATCTTCTATGCAGCACTTTTCCATAAAAAGCACTTCAAGGTTCCTAGAGGTGCTACTGATGCTTATTATGTTTGCAACAAGTGCCTATCTGAGAAGGTCTTGAATGTGAAGTCTCCACAGAAAAAGGTTGTATCAAAGAAGAACTCTCTGAAAAAGAAGACAAAGAAGCAATCACTTAAGATTGTAACAAGAAGTAAACAGATTGTTGCCAAATCCAAGAAGAAGATGGGCAAGAATAAGGGCAAGCGTGGCCGACCTAGGAAGTACCCGCTGAATGAGTCAAAGAATAAATTGCCAGAGTTGCGTGTGAAAGAACCAGCCAATGTGCCCAAGAATGAGCCAGCTAAACGTATATCAAAAAGATTATATTCAAAGTACATGAAAGGCAATTCAAATATATCTGAGCGTTCAGCAAAGAGGAGGAGGACTGCTTCTCATTATTCATACTGGTTAGATGGCCTTCGGTGGACACAAAACCCAAATGATGATCGGGCAATATCTTTTAGGACAGAAAGAGTTGTCTTTCCCTGCGAAGATGCTGATCTGTCTGAAGTTTTTCCAGTGTGCCGTCTATGCCAGAAATGCTACAGTGGAGAATCTATTTATATTGCCTGTGAAGATTGTGGAGGTAATTTTTTAAACCTGCATTCTCTGTATAGAATGACTATATTTGGCCCTAAGAGATGGGGACAGTATGAATCTGAAATTTGCTTGGACCTCTTGAAACAAATTAACAGATTTTACTATCCTTTTCCTGTGGATTATGTGCTTTCTACTTATTACTTTTAGGTCTTGGACATACTGAGGAGCATCATTTACTTATCACTTCTTTATGTAACCATATTTTATCATTTTTGAATTTTTTGATGGTTGTGCAGTGACTTGTGTTGCTTTTCCTGCCACTGCAAACTTTTGTATTTCACAAATTGTTGTTCTAATTAGAATTGTTTATTCTTGTAGATTGGTTCCATGGAGACATCTATTCTATTACTCTTGAGAATGTTAATAATCTCATAGGTTTCAAGTGCCATAGATGCCGTTTGAAAGATGTACCTGTTTGTCCGTATGTACAAACAGATAATATCCTTATGGCTCAATCTGATAAGGATGACGTCACAAGCAGATCTATAGAGGACAAGGAAGACAGGAGCCCAACAGATCTGGTTGCCCATGACAGTCTGGAAGGGTCTCATGGTCATATCATTGAGAAAGAGGTTAATGATCATAGTTTTGAAAAGGAAGTTGGTGATCATATTTGTTTGCAAGCGCAGGAAGATCATAATGAAAAGGAGCTCGACAGTCATAGCACTGAGAAAGAGCTCGGTGATCATAACAAGACGGAAGAGTTTGATGGCAATATGAAAGTGCTATTTAATCTTAACAGTACAAAGGAGCTTGATAGTACTAGCACTGAGAAAGAGCTTGGTGATCATAACAAGATAGAAGAGTTTGATGTCAATATGGAAATGTTCTTCAATCTTAACAATACGAAGGAGCTTGATAGTACTGGAGAAAGCATATGTGCTGGTGGAGAAGCACACTGTCTGCATGAGCTCAACAACCATGAAATTCTTAAGGAGTGTCATAGTCTTGACAATAACCTGGGTGAACTCGATAATCAAGACTGCCAAAAAGAGTGTCATAATCAAAATAGTCTAAAAGAGCTTGAAAATCATCGAAGTTCACAAGAGCTTGATAGTCATAAAAGTCCAGAAGAGCTTGATAATATTATAAGTCCAAAAGAGCTTGACTGTACTGAAAATAATGAACACTCTGCTGCAGTGACGCAGTCGGATGGTTTTCTTGATGACCCCTTCAACATTAGGATATCTGACAAAGGACTGATCATAGCATCAGAAAATGGTAAGATAAAGGAATCTATTCCTTTGCAAACCAAGAATAAACCTGAGGAGAATCCTGTTCCTGCTGATCATGACATTGATCTTCAGGTGGTGGTGACTTTATAGGGTATGGTGGACATTGAAAAGAAAACTTATATATCTGGCATGTTCTGTCTGCTACCCAACTTTTTGCTGCTGCTCTCGTACAAGTTCTGCTGACTAGTGGTGCGGGTTGCCAGTCTGCCTCACAACATATATTACTTGTGCTATAGGATGATATATCAGTCGTGCAACCCAATAATAATCTACAAAAGGGAGAAGGCTACTTTTGTGGATTATTCAATTTTTTGTGGTTTTCTTTTTGGAATTATGCTGATCTGACAAGTGAAGCGTTCAAATTATTGAGAATGACATGCAATAAGCATATATCTGGTACAACTTTTACCATGGTCAAGTTATAACATTCTCGGTAGGGCTGACAGAGAGAAACATTTGGGGTGCAAATACCTTGCCATGCTCCACTCTTCTGGTCATAATTTGGATTTCATCTGTACTTTGCTGAGATTCTTGTGTCAATTGAGATATCTTACAATTGAGCCAGCTGGTTTTCCATTGCAGTGCACTAACATTTCTAAGGTGAGTTGCTATTTCTGCTTGATGAATCCCCTATTCCTTCGTGATGAGTACTGCACATATTTATTTATTTTCTACTGTGTGATCATATATGGTAAAAACTACATGATACCAGTTCCCATTTCTGTTTTTGATGTCGTACAGTTTCACGTTTAAGCTCGTTATGTTAGCTGTCGTTTTCTCAACAGGCCAAAATTAATTAAATAATTTTGCTAGAAGTCCTTCATACTAGAGTCACATAAATAGGTTTTGTTACAGTCAACTTCTTAAGGTATTCTAGGAGAGTAGTACTAGTGCAGTTACGAGGTAAAACATGTGGAACCTCCGTGATATTGCTTGCCATCTTCTTTTACAACCAAAAAAATAAACTAGCTTTTAGCATTGGAAACATGATACTCTGCCAATTTGTACTTTTTATTTACCCTTTTTCATGTTCAATAGTAGTTGCATATCATGTCAAATCGGCAAGGCAAAACTCCATGCATGGTTTTCACTTGTGCAAAAGTTGACTTTCTGTTCAGTTGGCATCCAGCTGTGTTGTCTAAGCATGTTCATTCACCTCATTGGCAGGAAGTAGATGATGGATGACGAAGCAGGCGCTGTTGATGTGGAGCATTGAGGAGGCGATCCCTTTCACCATGGTTTTCCTTCGCCATTCGTAGATAGAGTACCAGATTGGGTAGGCTTACAGGCATCCCTGATGATTTATTCGTTAAGATTGCTAGTAACAGTCCGTTGCAAACATTAGTTGTATATGCTGCAAAAGGAATTCATCTTTCTTGGATTTTGTATAGGGTTCCATTAGGGTAAAAAATTATAGGAACAAAGTTTTACCAGTTGCACCAGATGTATACAATGCAGTTTACCGTACTTTACCTGGTTGTCCTTTACCTTGTACTTTACCTGGGTGTGTACTTTACCTGCTTATATCTGGTTTGCTATGTTCTATGCAAGGTAACAATATTTGCAGGTTAACAGCGGGTCACAGGGGTACATCAATGATCAGGTCTTGGTGGTGGGTGCGTCTTCTGTCTCACCACCCTCCAGTTTCCAGATCAAGAGAGAAGTTTTGGTTCTTGTACCCTAGTCTTACCATTGTTACGAGCATCATTTGCCTTGAAGTCGTCAAGCCGGTTTCTGAATATGTATACAATGGCGTTTTTCCTGTAATTTGCAGGTTCTGCTCTGGTTTGCGATGTCCTATGCAGGGTAACAATATTTGTAATTTTGTATATGCAACTTTATTTTTACAGGGTAGCAATATTTGTCCGTATTGTTGAGTGCGGCTGGAGTTAGGTTCTTCATCTTAGTTATTACTGAGCTCAGGCATGCCATTGCATCTATCTATGCGGATGGTTTTAGCTTAATTCCTACATGAACGTTCTGCCTTTTTCTATCGGGATGGAAGCTACTTGCTGCTCTTCGAAAGCATGGAAGGTTGAAGTTGTCTTCAAGCAATGAAGTTGAAATCTATTTGTTGATTATTTGGTGATGATGCCTGTTTTGAACAATTCTCGTTCAATTTGTACCGATTTGATTATGGTTTTACTGCTTATTGCATCTCTGGCCCTTGTTTTCATCGTATTGAGAGGTTGATGTGTGGTCGCTCTCTATTTTTCTCTAGCCCTCTGCTATCTCCTGCTGAATTCCATCGGTTTCGAAAACATTAACGAGCAGGCTATCCAAGACCGCCGGGTTACCACCACTGCTCGCCACCGGCGGCGGAACGCTTGCTTGCCGCGCGCATACCTAAAGCCCAGGCTAAACTATCGCCCAATTGCACCGGCACCGCCCTTCACCAGAGCACATACACCGGCCGTCGGGCGGTTGCGATTTTCGGCCGTGTCTCCATCATCAGCGCATGCGATGCCGCCGCCGTTGCCCCTTGCTGGTGCCGGTCTCCGTGTCCATTGCCACTGGACTGGACGCCTGAGAGAGATCGACCATGCAGCAACCCTACGTCGTCTTCGTCCACAGCGCCGGCGCCGCAACTCCAGTCTCCAGATTGATTTAATTACCGCAGGTGATCTCGATCCCCTATATATATATCTGACTGCAAGAACAAACAAATGACCAAGTGGGGTGCCAAGCTCTTGCGTGACAGGACAACTAGGCGTCCCTGCGGGCGGGACGGAGCTGGAGAGGGAGCAGGGGATGCGAGGATCGCCATGCTCGGGGGCTCGGGGCGCAGGGGGTGGAGAGGAAGACAAGAGCTCCTGAATCATCAAACTGCTCTATTGTTGCTGCATGCGTTTTACAGCATCAAGATGGATCTGAAGGAAAATG
Source organism: Oryza sativa Japonica Group (assembly GCF_034140825.1). Classification (NCBI taxonomy): domain Eukaryota; kingdom Viridiplantae; phylum Streptophyta; class Magnoliopsida; order Poales; family Poaceae; genus Oryza; species Oryza sativa. The sequence goes on along the minus strand of NC_089041.1, from coordinate 28,129,168 downwards.
TAAACGCAAGGACCACTGCTAATCCAAATTAACCATTTTAACCTAGATTTTAAACAATTCTATTACAGTCCCCCCTTACAAAAGCATGCTCTTCAGAAAAAATTGTGATTAAACCAACTTCTAAAGAGTTAAAAGTTTTAAATTTGATTTGGTTGGGGTGCGCCAGGCCCGGGCAGCAGTGCAACGCCTGGGCGACGTGCGAGGGCCCCAGTGGCAAGCCACTGTGGTGGACCCTCCCCCACAAAAAATAAATTTAATATCGAAGTGGGCACATGGCCCACATATCAGATATTAAACTGATAAGAACAGATACTACACTTGATCTTAGCCAAAAGGCCGAGAAAGGTATGAGTTGAAACGGAGGCCCCCGGCCTCCTTTTATAGCTAGCGCGACCGCCTCTCCCAGCTGAACAGGCGAGGTGGTACTAAACTCTCGCACCAAATCAACCGGCAACGGCAACCTTCGCTGCTGGCTGCTGCGAGCGAATCCTTGTGATTTCCCACCGCGTGGACCTAATAACCTCCCAGAGCCCAAGTAGTAGAGCGGCCCAAGTGGCCCATGAACTCGGGTTGCTACTTGTTGTTACTCTGACGTGTGGGGTCAGATTCTTTGCAACCAGAAGCCTCGTCGGACGCCATCGCTATTCCATTCGAAGTGTTGTACTGAAACTCTTGCGTTCATCGCTGCAAAGATCACAACCTGCAAGATGATATATAGCTCATCATTCAATCTTGTTCGCAAGCCTTCGAGTGAAGTCTGAAAAGCGCAAACAAGAATGATACTCACTCACTAGAAGTTGGGAACTCTTAATAATTAGAATAAATCAGGGGAAAAAAGAGCGTGTGATTATTGAACAAGGTAATAAATCAGAACAAATGTTTCTCAACTGTTGTGATTATGATGTGGCACCACCATCAGAGTAGTCAGCTGGGAACTAATCTTTGGTGACCAAGTTTTGTACTTCTGTGTTCTTCCTAATCATCTGACTATCAGAACAAGTGATCAAGCGTTTTACTGAACTTGTGCATCTTCTCCACTGAATTCCATCGGTTTCAGAAACAGCAACTTGCAATTTTGAGCCTGAACGGCAGCTATACGACAGCATTCAGATGGAGTGGAAGTGGATCGCCGATGTTGCAAAGCTTAGGGCCCTTTTGAATCATAGGAATGAACAAACAGAGGAATAGGAAAAACATAGGATTCTGACAGGAATACAATTGTAAAACAGAGAATTGCAAAATACAGGAAAAACACAGGAATGACCATTTGATTGGACCACAGGAAAAACGCAGGAATCAGATGAGAGAGATAGACTCAGAGGAAATGTTCCAAGAGGTTAGAGCTCTTGCTAACTTTTCCCCAAATGTGCATAGGATTACCCATTCCATAGAAATTTTAAAGGATTGGATAGGATTCAACTCTTCGTTTCAAAGGCCTTCATATGATTTTTTTTCTATAGGATTGAAATCCTCCAAAATTTCTACATTTTTTCTACAAATCAAAGGTATCCTTACTTTAGCTCACAGGGGCCACCAATTTGGTGTCTTGTGGGTCTTGATCATCGGGCCTGGTGCTTTCTGATGACCCCAGCAAGCAGATTACACCAATTTCTCCTATCTGGTTCGTTCAACAGCACACAGACTTCTGCAACACCTGAAGACACTGTATAGCTAGACTATACGAAGTACTCTATCCGTCAAAAAAAAATCAACATAAGGGATAAGACATAATCTAATAGAATGAATCTAGATATCATATTGTGTTTCATCCTCAGCTATGGATGGAGTACCCAACTGCTATTCAACTTCAGTGTGAACTAAACACAGGCTACAGCTAGGAATGTAATGTACTAAGTATCAATCACCCTTAAAAATCAATCAATCAATCAAAGGCACCTTTGCTACCGCTATCTTCGCAGTGCTGAAAGCGACACGGCAATAATATTAGTGGCGTGCCAATCGACCGGGCGCCTCATGTTATCGTCAGTGACGAGGATATGAATGATGATGCATCCATCCTCAGAGCTTTTTATAAACAAAGAAATCGATCGATCACTAAACGTACTTTATAAACAAAGGAAAGTAGGAAACTCTTTCGCAAATCAAGCTAGCCGGGAGATCTAGATGAAAAGAAAGACCCCAATTGCCCAGTAGCTAGCTAAACTCGATCAGTCAGATGAGCTTTGCTTTTACAATCAAACGAGACCCAAATCAATCAATGGTCGAAACCGTACGTACTATGTCGGAGTACGTTGGTCGTTCGATGATCCCAGCTAGCTGCATGCCGATGACTACTAGATCCGTACACTAAAAGTATCTGTAATAGTAAAGTAAGGTGTTCTCTATAAAACATGTACATCTCAGCAATAGACTAGATTAATAGTAAACCACCTCAATAGTATCTACATGGGTATCTATAGCTCTCTCATGCATTGCCTCGTTTTTATTTATAGACTATCTCTAAGTTAGTAGATAGCTTTGCTCTCTCTCTCTTCATTTAATATCTTCCATGTAGAAAAATATACTGACATAGATCTCTTGTAGAGAGCCTATAGATAACCATTATGGGTGCCCTAATGCTCGAGTGAGAGGGGATCGAGAAGATTGGAAAGATATGTAAAACTAGGTGAGTCATTAGCGCATGATTAATTAAGTATTAACTATTTTAAACTTCAAAAATGGATTAATATGATTTTTTAAAGCAACTTTCATATAGAAAATTTTTATAAAAAACACACCGTTTAATAGTGTGGGAAGCCTATGCGCGGAAAACGGAACAAACAAACTCCCTTTGGCCGTGTTTAGTTCCCCCCAAATTCCCAATATCACATCACATCGAAAACTTTCCTACACATATAAACTACCAACTTTCTCCTAACTTCCCAACTTTTCCACCATCTAAGCACATCCTTTGTTCTCCAAAACGAATGCAGCCTTAGTATCATACCAGCTGTAGTCTGAGTTTGACAAACTGAGTTGGAAAATAACTTATCAATTAGTGTATGATTAATTAAGTATTATTTTCTAAAAAAAGATTAGTGTGATTTTATAGTACAACTTTTCTATATAACTTTTTTTTTAAGAAACATACATTTAAATAGTTTGGGAAGCGTTCATGTAAAAAGCGAGTAGGGGTGAAGTTAAGAACACGAGTAAAGAATGCAACCGTACTCTGCGTAAAAAAAAACTGGTTACATAATCAGTTTTTTTTTAACAGATAGAGTACTCTTGTATATAGCTCCACGACCATCAGTTGCATGCAGTGTTGTTAGGAAAGCAACACGTACGCAACGGCTATGATGAATCGCCGGTGGCAGCAGGCAGCAGCAAGCATGATACATGCAGAGGAGCGGATCCCACGTCAAGTCCCCCTGCACCTCACAAGATCTATAGATATCTTCGCAGCATTCTCTTCGACTTTTTCACTATAAATAATAAACTAAAAGCCTCTAAATTAACAGGGGTTGAAACACTGTGTAATTAAGCACCCTAATTTTTTTTTTCAGGATCCGCCCCTTATTACAGTGTTGGAGAGGGGAGTAGTTGGTAACACGAACTGCAGTTGGGTTGGGACCAGCGGCCGGGAATGCGTTTGCCCTTTGCGGAGAACCTGGACCGATCTATCCACGCTCACACGCCATCGGAGAGAGGTCGTACTCATCGTTGCCATGCCATGCACGCACGCCGCGGCGGTAATAATTCGGGCGCGCGCGCGGTGCAACGCAATCAGCTGGCAGCAGCTGTGGACTGTGGTGGCCCTGGCTGGCCTCTCGCCGCGCGACAGCGACGACACCCCCACGCGGGCGAAAGCGACGACGGCGACCAGAACCAACCATGCGCATGCATGCGCTTTTGGACGTACGGGGCGCCGCACGGAGCAGGACGACGCGTCTCTCGGCCATCGCCATCGCCATCGCCGGCAGGCAACCCACGAGAGGTTAGAGCAGGTACAATAGCAGACGCTGTAAACATATTTTAAGAAGATAAATAAGAAGAGAGAAAAATAGCGGGCTACAAATTTATAGCCAGCTGTAGCACGGACTCCAAGACATAATATGTGTATGACACGTGGGACCAGGTATTAATAGTGTAGTATGTAACTATTGTATGAATAAGCTATTAGATTGACTATAGATAAATTAGAGCTAATAGTTGGCTATACTGAACTTGCTCTAATAGAGAGCTACTAGGCGCCACGATGCGCGCGGCGAGACGTACGGGGCTTGTCCCCGGCACCGGATTTTATGTATGTACAGTGCTCAATCTCGGCCTGTTTAGTTTGCGAAATGAACATTTTTGAGTGTTACATCGGATGTTTGACCGGATGTCGAAAGGGGTTTTTGGAAACGAATGAAAAAACTAATTTTATAACTTGCCTGAAAAAACGAGACGAATTTTTTTAGCATAATTAATCTACCATTAGTATATGTGGGTTACTGTAGCACTTATGGTTAATCATGGACTAATTAGGTTTAAAAGATTCGTCTCGCGATTTACCCCCTAACTGTGCAATTAGTTTTTTTTAATATATATTTAATGTTTCATACATGTGTCCAAAGATTTAATGTGATGTTTTTGGGAAAAAAAATTTGGGTACTAAACGGGCCTGGCGTTTCTGTTCGTCGTTTGGTGTGAGCATCACGCGTTTGCGTTCATCTCAGAACGTGTAACATGTGGAGAGGAGACTAGACTCTCACTAGAGACTAGCAGTAGTAGGCTAGCTAGCACCCGGTGTACTTGGAAGCATATCCTCCGACGCGGTCACTAACAAGTGGACCCGTAGACGGTGAGGCCCACATATCAGTCGACACGTTTATCTGACTTCACGTCACGTTAGAGGATCCCAATCCGGTGTACTTGGCAGGTGAGCCAATCGATGAGCTCATCCAGTTCACTTCACCTGGCTTGTCCTTTTGGACGCTCATTACCTTCGAAAGAGGAATGTTTCGAACAAATGACTTAACTATTACCTCTGTCTCAAAATATTTTAGTGTTAATCACAAGTAACAATAAAATAGATGAAATTAAATACTCCCTCCGTTTCATAATGTAAGAATTTTTAGCATTACCCACGTTCATATGAATGTTAATAAATCTAGACATATATTTTATTGTATTTTATTATCCACATTCATATATATATATATATGTAGATTCATTAACATTTATATGAATATGGGCAATGCTATAAAGTTTTACATTATAAAACGGAGAAAGTATGTGAAAGTTGTGATTGATTGAAAGGATAAGGTAGCTAGGTGAGAAAATTAGGAGGTGCAAGGTTGTGGTTAGTAGAGAAGAGAATAAGTTGTCATATCTTAGGACAAATGTTGAAGGCTAAAAGTTATTATTACCTCCGTCCGAAAATAAGTGTAGCCATGAGAATCCGCGTCCAGCGTTTGATGTCCGTCTTATTTAAAAAATTTATGAAAAAAAATCACACAAAGTACTATTTATGTTTTATCATCTAATAATAACAAAAATACTAATCATAAAAAAAATTCAAATAAAGCGAATGATCAAACGTTTCACATAAACCATGCAAAATGTACTTATTTTGGCACGGACTGAATATATTTTAGAGCGGTGAGAGTATTATAATATACTTTTTGAAAAAAATATACATAATAGAAATTCATTCCATAACGAGGGAAAAAAGAGGGCATGTACTATACATAACCTGTACTATGGGCACTTGGCCGGCATGCTTGATGCTCTCCATCTCAGCGAACTAGTGCACAGAAGCGAAAAAAATGATCTTTAGTACTCGTATTTCTATTTCAGTCATATTCGGCATCCTCTTTATCTTATTATTGTGTAGGCGACATCACCGAAATTGCTAACAGAATGTCACATGTACGGACTGTTTCGACTGAATTATTGACCGCACCTTTGCCACCTTTCTGATACCTCAACACATACCATCATTAGCTAGCCATGGTGCTATGCAAACTTTCTGATACCTAAAAAGGTGGTGTTTGAATCTTCTAAAGATGAAGATTAAGTATTTCACGCAAAACGATGTGGTAATAAATACGTGATTAATTGAGTTTTAATTATTATAAACTTGAAAAATGGATCATATAGAAAATTTTTGCATGAAACGCACCGTTTAGCAGTTTGAAAGTCGTGCTATTTTAATCCAAAATTTAATCCCCTATTTTAAGTGGATTCGAACGGGGCCTAATAGCTACAAATTGCGTCAGATCACCTGTCAAGGAATCAAAAGAAATACTAATAGCTACTAATAGCATAGTCTTTTCCACAAAGAAAAAAAAAAGAAAAGTAGAAGTGATACTGTATGCAATTAAGTGTGAGAAGATGATTAAGGCTGTGTTCATTTACTTAGGGTTGAGATCCCCTCCCACCCGACGAGCAGATTAACGTATAATTAGCTAAATATTAGTTAAAAAAGACTTTTAAATCGAATCAATATGATTTTTAAAGAGATTTTTCTATAGAAACTTTTTATAAAAGGCACGCCGTTTAACAATTTAAAAAACGCGTGTGAAAAATACGAACGTATAAGTCGGAAAAGTGTTAAAAAACATGGCCTTAAATAATCCTATCATTTCGCATATAACTTATAAGAATAAATAATAAGTGAAACTTTTATATATGTGCTCTTATTAATTAACGATCATTTGCAAGAAAATAAAATTAAAAAAATTAAAATCAACCCTAAAATAAAAATTACTCCTAAATATATTTTTTTGTTACGGACGATAAGCTGAAGAACCTACGGTAGAGCTATAGGTCATATTAATCGATGGCAAAATTCTAACCAAAACCATAATATAACCCATCCCACTAGCTTCATTTTCAAATGGAGTGATGTCGGCTTAACTTAAATTATTTATTTTTAACATGTTCATCATAGTTTCGCCGATTGCGACGGCGAAACCGATCAATGAGATGTCTGTTCCTTGTCGTGTTGGTTCTTTTAATTTATTCTCTCCAAACCCAGTGCTCAAATTAGCGATCGATGTGTGCCCAGATTATTAGTATTTAAAATGATGCGCGACTTTAGATGATTCGAATGGGTCAGCAGGTGCGGTCCAATTCAACATTCAACCGATGTGCATCTCGCCCATCGATCAAAATCACGTCAGCCACATAATTTAATATAAGTCTAAATTATCTTCCTCAAGTTACGTAATTAGCAGCTTAAATTAATCCAACCTTAAAAAAGATGGAGAAACACAATCATTCGAGCATAGCATAGCTAGTACAACTGATCTTTTAGTAACAGACGAACAGCAGAACATCCACAGCTCATGGTATCTTATCTTCTGAAATTATAATTAAACTGCTGCTGATCATGCCTGAATTCTAATCGAACTCGTATCTTCTCTGAATTCTAAACCCGTGTTGATGCAGAGGTTACCCAATGATTGATTGTCGGTTGGCGTGCACGGTTGCAATCCACATGGGGTCGATGATGAGACGACGCTGGAATGATCACCGGTTTGATTAGCTGATCTGAATTCGGAGGCGATCAGCGGTTTGAAAACGCTCCCAACCCACTACAAATTTAGGGATTAATAAGAATCTCTGACATAACTTTTCCCCGTCGTCTAACATGTCAGCGAACATATTTCTCTGAATTTACGTCAAAAAGATCTTAATTCTAGATTCAGACCATCCATCGTGAATTCTCGTTTGAAGCATAGGAATTTTTCATATGCCTGAAAAAATCATTAAATGTTTTTTGTTCATTGTCTGTCTTGAAAATACTGTGAAATTTCCACGGAATTTCTCATTCCAAACAGGATGTACACATACAGTAAACCTAGCTATCACCGCGTTCAAAGAACAGTGACTCTGTGTAACCCCAAAGTCTACCACAGGAGACTTTGAGTGGAGCAGCACACCGGCCAGTTGACCGGCGATTTTGACCGAGTAAAACAGACAAGAATTTTTATCTGCAATTATTTTTCTTCTAACTGAAACTTTACAACTCGGACTGATTGCTATAGTTCCACAGCATAGCAATCAAAATCATTTCACTTTCTTGATAATTCTGCAATCCAATTTTTCAGCTCATATGGGTGTTGCGTGGAAAGCAAAGGCAGTGCATGCGTCGATAGATCATGTCTAAATTCTCAATCAATCCTAATAAGCTTTTCTTGATGTCACCACCCAACTAGGCATAAAAGAAACGTTTCACCAAATCTTTTTCTTTTTGCAATTAAGTATGATTACAAGACGGTGCCGGTTTTCGATGGCGACGTGTTTGTATCTATCTGATAAATAATTAGGGCTCCATGTTGGATTTAGTTAATCTGTGGTTTAGTTCCTGATGCCGTAAGCCAAGGCTATATACTAACATTGCTGATCAATTCGGGGGTTAGTTTTGGTTTACATCTTCTATTTTTTTCCTCTGAAAAAAAGTTGCTTTGGTTTTCTCAATGTTAGGGCCTGTTATTTTTATGGTTGGGCAGATTCAACTAAGTAGGAATAAATTAAGCTTTTCTTGATATATATATATATATATATATATATATATATATATAAAGCTATTGAGATCATGTCCAAATCTCAACCAATCCTAAAAAGCTTTTCTTGATGTCACTACTTGTTATTTTGCAATTAAGTACGAAGAAATTAGATATTATATTTTATAAAAATAAAAATAGCATAGACGAATTGCCTACTTTTGGAGAAATCATAATTTAAAAAGTGTAATAACGCATATAATCCATTCGTCCATAAATAATTTAGAATGCGTACCTTCTAGTCATCCCACTGTACAATGGTGACTTTGTCATACTATAATATACAACTGTACAATAATTATGCAACCGAAAAGGACTTGGCATAATGTACTTCCTCTTGTCAAAAACATTTGATGCTTACGATAATATCTGATCAAACTTCTTACAATTCCGACAATCCATGATTTTTTAAATGTTTTGACTTGAAACAAAACAAATGATATACTACTACATAGATTTATCTCAAAAAGTACTATTATAATATCATAAATTTATTAGATCCTAAAAACTTCTTTTAACATAAAATCAGTTGTTGAAATTTTATAGAGTTTGAAGAAATATTTATGACCAAGAGAAGTATAATGAAATGAATGAACATAGAATCCCCACATTAATTAATTTAATAAAAAGAGAATTTATTACTTCTTACGGCCTAAAAATGTTGCTACCTACTAGTTTGTCAAAAAAGACAAACCATGTCCAGGTTCGTAGCTAGAATTGAGTTTTTTTTTTTTAATGGATGGGGTAGTTATATATTTGTCGGGGGCTAGGTAATAGCAACCTTTAAACTCAAAGTTTGTTATGTTTTGGAATAGAAATGCAGTAGTGGTAACGGGTGTATCGTTTCAACCTTGCGGTCTCGTGTTCAATCCTCAACACGCTAGCAATTTCTTTTTTAAAAAGTATTTGGAATCTCTTTCTTTTATTATTTTGGGATAGAGAGAGAATGAATCAATTTCTTTTTAAAAATGTATTTGGAATCTCTTTCTTTTATTATTTTGGAATAGAGTAAGTAAATGAATGAAGAACAGAACTTAGGTGGTGTTTGGATCAGGGACTAAACTTTAGTCTCTGTGACATCAGATGTTTGGACATTAATTTGGAGTATTAAACATAGACTACTTACAAAACTAATTACATAAATGAGAGCTAATTTGCGTGACAAATTTTTTAAGTCTAATTAATTCATAATTAGCACATGTTTACTGTAGCATCACATAAATTATTTATAGTTTAATTAGTCTCAATAGATTCGTCTCGCAAATTAGTTCAGGGTTATGAAATAGGTTTTATCAATAGTCTATGTTTAATATTTTTAATTAGTGTCAAACATCTGGTTGGACTGAAAAGTCCCATCCAAACAGCCCCATCTTATCCGATAACTACAAGCAAACCGTACACGATTTACACATTAAACACACCCTCTCTCTCTCTCTCTCTCTCTCTCCATAGGAGCACTTCAATATCTCTATCGCCAGGAAACTTCCACCCGAATTATTATATCCCTCGCCCACAGAAAATCCCGCCCAAGCATCACCACACTCCCCATTGGCCCCACCCCCCATGTGAAAAAGGGACCCAAACCGACCAGTCACCAACTCACCATCCACCCCCACCCCAACCCACCCCACCCACACGCCAACCCGGCCCCACACGTCAGCCACTCCCACTGACAACCCGGCCCCACCACCCCACCCGCTCGTACTCCTCCCCTCTCGCCTATTAAACGCGCTCCCCCTCCACCACCGCGCAGCCAAGCCAAACAAGAAACCCACCGTTTCTCTCTCAAAACCGCGGGAATCAATCAATCGCCGTTCGCGTCGCGCCACGAGATATTTTCCCCCAAGAAAAGGTAGTAGTAATCTTCGACGATCTTGATCGATCGCCATGAGCTAGCTAGCTAGCGAATTTCTTGTTGTTTCTTTTTTGGGTTATTGATGGCGTTGTTGTTCTTGTTCTTGTTTGTTGCAGTTGGAGTGAGGGATGAGTGCTATGGCGATGTCGTCGCTGAACCCGAACGCGGCGCCGTTCATCCCGGCGGCGTTCAGGAGGGTGGAGGACTTCTCGCCGGAGTGGTGGGAGCTCGTCAAGACCACGGCGTGGTTCCGCGACCACTGGTTCAGGCAGCACCAGATGTACGAGGACGCTGCGGCGGAGGAGGACCACCACCGCCAGGTGTTCGACGACGACCTCGCCGCGCTCCTGCCCGACGACTCGCTCGACCTCCTCGACATGGTCGACACCGACGACCTCTTCTACACCCCCGACCCCCCCGTCCACCACAAGCCGACGACGACTCCCACCCTCGACGCCGACGTGCTCAGGGCGCTCAGCCTCAACTCGCCGAGGTTGGGCGGCGCCGGGATGGTGAGGCACGCCGAGAAGCCGGCCCAGTTCGTCGCCGCCAAGGGCGGCGCCGCCCGCCACGTCATCCACCAGCCTCGCTAGAGCGCCATGGGTGAGTGGTGATGCTGCTGCTGCTGCTGTCTAGTGTATAACCTTGGAGTTTTCAGAGTTTAGTCTCTCTGCTTTTCTTCACTGTGTATAAAAACTGAAAAAAAAAGGGGGAAAAATTGCAGCTTTCTGGTGCTGCATCCCTTGTAGTAGTAAAGCAGCTTCTGTTCAGTTTCAGGTGCATCATCTAAAATGTGTTAGAAAAAAAAAAGCAAAAATAGAGAGTGATGTAGAATCATGTGTACTAATGATTCTACTACCGCCCTTGTTAATGTTGGATATATTAAGATGGCAAGCAGTCTAATGTTTAGAATCTTTCAACTTCTGATTATTCCTTTGCTCTCTTCAGAATCTGGTAGAAACCTGCTCTTTTGTTGTCTGTGAATTTGTTGGATCTCGAAAGTTGGTGGTTGGTTTGTCAATTGTCATCATGTGCGATGCCGATGATGGTGGTTTATTACTGGCATCATCAGTAGCAAAAATGGAAGTGACTGATCAAGAAAGATGATTTAATTGGGAGCTCTGAAAAGAAGGTGGAAGTTTAAAGCCTCTGAAAGACATCAGTGTGGAAATGTGACGAACTGGGACCGAAATCGCCATCGAATTGGTCATGATTTAGTAACTTTAGAAATGAAAGCAACATAAGTACCATTCAAGGAGCAATATCTACGTGTGAGGTGTCACAGATAAATGCTAGACGGAAACAGCATTAAGTTCAGATTGATTTCTGCAGCTGGCTGTTAAGGTTGCAGAGATATCCATAGACATTCTAACAATAGGTAGCTGATTTATTCTTGACGTTGGCTTTCAATTTCTGGTTGGCTCTCTCAACTTTGAACTGAAGAGTTCGTATGATGAACATGCCAGCTTTGCATAAACAGGCATACAGCTCAGCCATGTCAAACTGTCATTAAATTATTTGAGAACTTAGTATGCAATGCAAGATAAGACATGGTTTCTAAACTATAAGCATGAAAGCAAAATGTATCGTGCAAGAGAATGTCTTGGTTTAGGTTCAGTTAGGTAGCAAATTATGGAAGGCCATGTTGATTCAGCAGTCAAGTCTCTAAAACAAGCTAGGGAGAAGAACATGAATTCAGAAGTAGTTGGTCAAAACTCAAAAGTGATTGTAGGGTGAAGAACATAAATGAAGTAATTGGTCAAAGTGATAATAGAGAAAGGAACATGAATTCAGAAGTAATTGGTCAAAAGTGATAGTGGTCTGCATGAATTCAGAAGTAACTTGGTCAAATATAACGCTCAATGATATTATATTGCAATTTGACTGGTTGACAATACCACAGAGAAACAAAGAACGTATCAACGCAAACAAACAACTAAAATGCTTGACAGGAACAGCTTCAGATTGGTTTTTTCATGCTCCAGTGCTTTCTTCTTTACAAAATGCTAGACAGGATCACAGGAACAACTGCAGATCGGGATTTCTGCATACTACAGTTACAGTGTGTTGATCTGCACAAAATGATGATCCGGTAATTTTATTATGTATAATGTATTAACAGGCAGATGCCAGCTTCAGTTCAGATTGATTTCAGAAGGGTTCCACTACGGTTTATGAAGATGTTCACTGATAAACAATTTAGCAGGTTTCTGGGTTCTAATCATTCACTGTTATTCATGTTGTTTTTCAGTTTCAGACTTTCAGGGCTCCTTGAACAGATAACATCAGCAAAGCACAATCGGCAGCTTCCTCGATTTGATGGTTGTCACAAGCTGCAAATTAGGACGTATTGACAGAGAAATCGAATAATTTGCACATCAATTCATGCTCGAACAGTGGAGTGATTGTTACTCCCTCCGTCCCAAAATACAAAAACCTATATTCTGGGACGGAGGGGGATCTTAGGTATACGTACCGGATAGTAGTGTAAAGCCTCGGGAGAATTGAGTCTCTGAAAGGAGATGAAGGATGGCACAAGAGCAAGAGGAGAAAAATACAAATCAGTGTACAACTGTGCAAAAAGGGTGTTGAAATCCTCATTTGATAGATCATCCACCATTGTGAAGAAATGACATCTGCACAAAGAGTGTTGAAATCCTCATTTGATAGATCATCCACCATTGTGAAGAAATGACACCTCATTTGATAGATCATCCACCATTGTGAAGAAATGACATCTGCAGAATTCATTTTGTAGTGCAAGATATCATCTCTTGCGGATCATGATCCAGCATTACGAGGAAATGGCATCTGCAGAAGTCATTTTAGATCAGCCACGATCTCTCGTATATAGTAGGCATAAACTGCTTCACAAATTCACAGTTTCAGGTTGATCTCTACAGCTTCAGCTTTCCAAACTGATTGACAGCCACTGAAACCTGAAGCGCAGTAGGCAGCCATAGAGCCATATTTCAGCAATCGTCAAGCTCACAAGCTGGACGTTTTAATCACGTTTTAATATAATCAAATGCAACACCGCAATAACATGATCAATATAGTTTCTTAGGGCTAACGAGTGATATCATCTCATGGTTACTTTAATGGTCATTACCAAGATGACATTTGCATTTTACAAAACCTCAACAATGGCCTGAACAAAAATCCCCCACTATGTGATCAAGCATATATAAATAAACGCAGGAAACCAGGCACTTGACACAAGATTCTCAGTTACACGGCAGCTACATTAACTGGGCGATATAGTTAGTATATATCTAGCTGTTCAAGCAATAAGAGAACCGCTAATCAACTCCGTAGCAATACCCCCAAACTTATAATTGTTTGTAGAACAGGACATATGCTTGGTCATGCAAGACCTTGTTCAGACTGACAGGTGTGACGTTATCATCGTCGAAGCGAAGCCACTGCCCACTGGCAGACTTTGCATCGGCAGTGTAATGGCCCCTGGACGGGTTTGCCCCAAGATGCGTGATGGTTGCAACAAGCTCATATCTTCTACTCTGCATGTGCTGAAATCAAGTTGTTAGATCCCATTTTAACTATTTGAAGAAGCGTCAATTTGTCTCAAATTCAATAGCATGTTGGAAACTAAGAAATGATCGTGATTCCATAATGGGTGCATAAACTTGGAGTGCAAGCTTAAGCCTACTGCATATGCAATAACACAATAATTGCATAACCAAGACATGGTTGCCTCTGTAAGAGGAAAATGGAGGGATGAAACAAATGAAAGATAGCTCAAAATTTTGAGAGGAAATGTATAAAACCATATCGGGCAAACTATCACCTCTGATGATGGCGAACTCAGCAGATCACGACTAAGAACCAGCTCAAGAGGGAAGTGAATTGGCTTGAAGAGTTTCGTGCAGCCATGACTTCCATAACTAAACCTCTTCAGGTGCAGTATCATTATCTTTGAAAGTGAGTGTATCTTCACTGATTTTCTAGCCGTCACCAACCCAGCCTGCAAGATCAAAGTTTGACATATTGTAATTTTAACTCATTGCAAGAAATAACAGTTGCATCTTTCATATGAAGAAGAAAGCACCAAATATAGTGGTACCACAAGGAGAAGTTTCAACAACATAGCTTATTAAATAGCAGCTTTAACAGAATATTAACATTAAAAAAGGAAGGCTTCATAAATAGTTTACTGAGTAAAATGCAGTAGATGCAAAATGGATTTTCCATTGCATGTAAAAAAACCAAGTTTACATACATGCAATTAACAAACCATTTGAGTGGTGACATAATTAAGAGGTCAAATAATAGAGTAAATTTCAACAAGCTACCTTTCCAGCAGCTGTTCTGTATCCTTCCAAAGATTCAGGAGCAGCAAACAGACGAAGGGCATCATCAAGTTTCTGAACAGCATCGGGGAATATGTCAAGATGGATCAGTCGAAAAGGCTGAACGGTGACTGATGCTTTGTTACCTGCAGATAAAAGAATAATCCATCAGTCTGCACTCACCAAGCAAAGCTGAGCAAATGACTGCACAATTTGACCCACTCAAACACAGTTTTCACCTTGAGTCTGTGAAAAATGGTTTGCCAGTCATGAGTTCATGATCAGTGGGGAACATATTCGCGAAAGGTATATTGAGTTACATGATTCATGTAGGAGTGGTATTCAGTAATACCTTAAGGACTAATGGGTGTGATTTGACTTGTTAGTAAAACTAGAAGAATGACAATGAAGTAAACCTTCCAGGTATAAAATAAGGACAATAGCCCATGATTCTGGTAATAATGTCAAATAACTTCTTAGGGAGAAATAAATAGTATAACAGTTTCTTTTTTTAAGTTAATCTCAATTGTCAAGCATAAGCATATACACTATTTCCCTGACAACTTTCGTGCATGCTTAGGAACATCATTTATAGAGTTACATGGCACAAGCAAATGTTGAGTTGGTTAGATATACCATAACAGTAATGACATGGAAAGCAAGGACATTAAAATTTCCAAAACAGTGTGCGCTTTTTCTCTGCACAAGAAAATTTTACCAGTAGCTTTCACACAGCTTTGCAGCTGGCCTCCAAAAATAGCAGTTAACTCGGAGGGAACAAAACTCTGACTCCTCATTATGGCTGACTTGTTCTTCTTTCCAACAGTCTCCCAAGCATCATCATCATTTGATGAAACAATCATACCCTCCTTTGAATTTGAGCCATTGCCATTAAGCTTCACTAGTTCATCATGCATTCTATCCATCGCAAAACTTAAGAATTCTTGAGCATCTTCCTGCCTGCATAAGTACATAGCATCATAAACTGAAACAAGGATAGCTTACTGCAAATTGAGGTGAACCCTTAAAACTGGACATCTACAACAACACAAAGAAATGGATAGAGAATAGCATGCACAATGTCCCAGCGATATGTGATGCAGCAAACTACTTTGTTTGAATGAACTTCATATTTATATGGCATATATCCTAAATATCATAGTGATACACAAGCAAAGCCTCAAGCAGAGGGTTAAAAAACAAAAAGGATATAGTCAGGGGTTCAAAAGCATCGTAAGCATCGTGCAATCATGCTTGTAAGCATTGAGCCATTGGTTTTAACTTAATACACTCAATACAGCTCTTTAAGAAAGAATGAACAAAATATATTATAGTACTAGAAGGATCAGCTAAACACCAGACTATAAACTGCCATCCATGGCTTGTTGGACTAAAGATGTTAAAGAAAATGCCAAAAAGTCATTGATATCCACAATTTGCACCGACAAACCAAACATCAGATTATCAGCATTAACAACTAGATGAGTTACTTTCACACAAGTAAAACTAATAGTTAAAAAAAATGCATTAACAGTCTTTTACCTTGGCCTAGAAGCTGTTCCAGCTGGCACATCTGGAGTAAAATTTCTCAGAACTGTGTCAAACATGGAGGGAATAACTGATTTTGAAGCTATTGTAGCAAACTTCTCGTCTTTCTTAACATTTGAATCATCGAGCACGTCGAATTGAGAGATGAACTCAATAAATGCATTCAGTGTTGGGTAACCAGCCTAAAATGCAACAAGTAGTCAGAAAAATTAGCCTGAAATAAGCGGGGTTAGAACATCAAGCTTAATTGTTTAAATAGCAGCACCTTAGGTATATTCTGGTTCCTCAAGTTCTGTAAAAGCTGGACAAAAGGCCAGCATGAGAGCAATGCCTGCAAGGATGAATTCAGGAAGCATATATTTCCTGTATTCTTCAAACCATGAGGAAGCAAGGGCTTGTTCCGAAAGTCCTTTTTATTTAAGCTTGTCACAAGCTCATCCACTGGAGCTGCAGTAGTTGGTGTATCAATAGCTGGCCCTCCATTTTCAGTTATTTCTGGGACTAAACTGCTGTTTTGATTGCGTTCGATCCCATCATGGTCCACCTCTGGAACTGAAAGTGGTGCTGGGCTGCTGACATTTTTAGCAGGAACACTCGTGAGAACTGCAGCTACAGCCTTCTGATTATTCTCAATGACGCCATTGTTGGGAGACACATTGGCATTGGCAGTGGGAGATCCATTGAATAGCACTGGCTTGCCATTTGGTAATGTAGGAGCTACTGTTTCCTTTTTGTTGCTGCATGCAATATCCTTTGTAATGATGATTTTGTTCTGGCCGTCACTTAATTTTGCAGGATAGACAGCACCTTGAGTAATAGAATTTGATTCTTTCGATAAATTTAGAGCTGAGAAATTCAGTGACCCAAACTGGATCTCAGAGAGTTCCCGTGTTTTATTTGCATTAGGCTGCCACAACTTGGTTTCAGCCTCTGTGAAGCTCCCAAACAGAAGGATCTGCACAACAGGAGCAACTATATGATGAGAAAATCATAACCACAGGACCATAATAACTTGTGGAGCGTCCAAAACAACTATTAATCGAAATATCGTCGATATCTGTAGCCCTAAATATCAAGCTAACACAGAAGGAGCTGCATTGGCTTAAGGGAATGCTTGGTTCCACTTAAAATTTTGAAGTAGCACCTTCAAAACTCAAACGAACTACTCTTACTCCATATAACTTCAAAGCAACAACAGCTTATGCAGTAATCGGCCACAAAAGCCCCTAAAACAAGTGAGTAGCATACTTATTGCGTTAATCTAGTGCCACATGTACCATGATCCAGACAAACTTTGAAGCATCACAATACCGCCCCCCCCCCAAAAAAAAAAAACACAACATTAATTCACTCGCACCCAAAAACGCAATTACCCCGTAGCAGCCACGAGCCAGCCAGTGTCGATGCGCGGGGAGCAGATGGGGGTGGGGTATATACCTGATCGTCGCTGCTGCTGCTGCCGCCGCCGCCGCTCATCTCGGCTAATGAAGCGGGGAAGACAACGGGGTCCGTGTGCTCGGCGACCGGGGGGGCGACATCAAAGGCGGCGGCGGCGCGCGGCGGCGCCGGGGTCCCGGCCGCGCTGCCCGCGGGAGGCCCGCGGCGGCGGAGCGCTACCGAGAGGTAGGAAGGTCGCTGCGGCCCCGGGCCCGACCCCGGCGGCGGAGGCGGGGGCGTGCGGCGGCGAGGAGGAGGAGGCGGAGGCGTAGGGTTTCTAATCGGGGTGGGTTTGGGTTTGGGTTTGGAGGAGGAGACGGAGGAGACCTTGGACGAGGAAGCCGCCGGGTGGTTGGCCTTGCTGCTGCCCATCGCCCCCAATGTGAAGGTGTATGTATACCGTGCGTGCGTGCGTGGTGGTGGGTGTGGTTTGTCGTGGGCTGGGCTTCTTCTTGTCGCGGTGAGCTTTGAGCTTTTTTATTAGGCGGAAAGGAGTCCAGTAGCGTTTGTGTTTCACGGCCCTGGAAATCGACTCCGATTGTGTTCCATATTCGGTAGGTTTTGCTACTAGCACTAGTCTACTAGAGAGATACTGATTTTTTTTATCTAAGCACGTGCAAACCACTAATTACAAATGTGAGCACGCAACAATCACATTTAATTATTTAGGCAACAAGATGCTCATATACAGCAATATGTTTCCATCTAACCAGTAGCCCAACAAACTACTGGGCCGTATTGGGCTGCTGAATTGATTAAGTTAACCCAACAACCCACCTCTAAAATTGGTTAGTTGCATCATTACGGGGAGTCAAGAAAACTAGGGCAGTTTGCCATCTTGCCGTTGTCGTCAGAGTCGAACTTTGTTCATTCTCCATCGCAGCTTCCTCCGCCCTAACCCAGCAAACAATATTTCTTGGTTTTAGATGTTGGCTTCCGTTTTGGATATTGGAACTGCATAGACGGTGAGTTTTCCCCATTGTTCAAATCTAATTCATCCGGTAGTACATCAAAATCATAGGGTTTAAGGTTGCATACAACGAGTTTTTTTTTCCATTGTTCATATCACAAAGAGAATACAAACAACGTGGTATTATACTACTAAATTTTCAATACTAACAATTCATATTAGTGGATCAATTGTTTGCTGCACGCTAGTTTGATTAGTCTCATGTGCTCAGAATTGATGAATTTTAGTTGCACTATGGCCACACTAACATTGTCACTGTCGAAGGTTATATTAAATGGTTTATACATACACACACTACAACTTGGCCGTTGTCTACATTGGACCGTATAGCGCTTTTCCCATATATACGATAAGTTAGATAACTTTTTTCATGGGGCACCGTTTTCCGCATATGTTTTTTTATATATAAATTGTCTATTATATTATGCCAAAAACTTAGATTGAATTCAACATTTATATATGTTTGGTAAATAGTTCACGCTACTTTCACATGTATATCAAGTGAATGATAATAACATGTTATTTGTTTTTTAGGCACAACTACACGAGCCATGATAATTGTTCTTGTGTATGCGGGTGGTGAAATCATATACGAAGAGAAGGCAGGTGCATCATATAGTATTCCTCCCAAGATCACTTTTCCTGCTATCAAGTCTACTACGCTAGAAGATGTGAAAAATGAGATTTTCCGTGGCCTAGATTTTTCTGAGGTTGCATATTCATTGGTTATAAAAGTGAGGTATGATGTTGGGGCACCTGGTCCACATTTTTTCCAGTTAATCCCTTTATACGAGGAAAGATCTTGGCAAATGATCCTTGAAATGACATCAGCACGGACCAATTGGCATATGGTAGAATTGTATGTTGAGACTGCATCAATTAATATTGGGAGAAGTCATACTTCAAGTATTGGTGTCATGACAAGAGGAAATAATGAACCTAACACTGCTCCAACCATTTAAATTATTGAGCAAGGATTAGTTAATCAATCACCTAGTCATGTCATCTCTTCTGAAGCTAATCAAGATGGAGAAGAATCAATTGTGATGCCTTCCCTTGATGGTCATAATGCTAGGAATGTGGTGCAAACAAATGTTGAAGAGGAGGCTTATGTTGGAGAAGAGACAGACAATGAAGGCAATATTGACGAGGATGAAGACCAGGAAGATGTGGAGGAGGGTAGCGAAGACGAAGAGAATATGAATGATAGTATTGCATTGGTTAATTCTGCAAAATCGCAGCCACTCATGGGTAGGTCTGGTAAGCACCCCGTAAGTGCCTTTCATGACATTTCTGTGTTGCGTCAGACAAGAGCTGATGATTGTTTCTTTGGTTCAAAGAGACACTTTGAGAGTCCATTGGCCAAAGGTCGAATTTTTTACTCCAAGCAACACCTACAGTTTGCAGTAAATGAATTTCACATTAGTAATAATATGGAAGTAAGGGTATCTACAAGCAACAAATCAAGACTAGATTTCAAGTGCAAAGATAGTACTTGCAAGTGGAAGCTATATGCAAAAACAACAAAAATTGGTTCGAGTTGGAAAATACAAACTTGCCAATTTCCCCACACATGTCGTGCACCTGCTGACCGATTTGATCATGCACAGCTAACAGCAGCGGTCATTGCTGATGTGATACGTGATGATCTAAAGGAGAATTTGGAGTTGAGTATATTAAGCATACGTCAGTTGGTTCGACAAAGATATAAAAATGTGAAACCAAAGTACAACAAGTTGTGGCGTGGTCGAGAGTTGGCCATAGTTCAATTGTTTGGTAGTTGGGAAGAATCATATGCACTTGTCACACCGTTGTTGGAGGCAATGAAAGCATCTAATCCGGGTACAAAATATCAACTTCTATCAAATCCTACATCTCCTGAAGGACACCAATCATTCAAATGTTTGGCCTGGGCTTTTGGGCCATGCATTGAATCTGTCCCATACCTTCGACCGGTAATTAGTGTGGATGCTTCTTTTTTATCTGGTAGGTATCGGGGCAGGTTGTTGATAGCATGTGGATATGATGCTGAAAATAGGTTACTACCACTTGCTTTTGCAATCGTGGAAAAGGAGGATAGTGACAATTGGGGTTGGTTTATGAGATGGCTAAGAAAAGAGGTGATTGGTTTTGGTAATTTCATGTGTGTTGTTCTGATCGTCACAAGGCTATAAAGTGGGTATTCAAGCAGCCACATATCGGATGGAACGAAATTGGTGGTGAGTGTGTGCATCGATTTTGTTCCCAACATATTGCTGAGAATCTGTACAAGCGATGTAAAAATGATGATGTGATAAAAACATTCAAGTGGGCTGTAAAGAAGAAGAAACCACGCAGGTTTGTAGAAGGCATGGATGCAATTACACAAAGTTGTCCAAATGCAATTGATTATCTAAAAAGTGTTGGAAAATATCGACAGGAGGATAAAGATGAGCCTGAGAAACCTGAGAGGTGTTTCAATGCATGGATGGTGGTTACCGTTGGGGTATAATGACAAGTAATGGTTCTGAATCATTAAATAATGTGTTCAAGTACTCAAGGAGATTACCTGTGACAGCAATAGTGGAGGAAACATTTAATAAATGCTTAGAATGGTTTGCTGATAGAAGAAAATCTGCTCTTGAACTTGCAGATTCAGAGAAAATGTGGTCCCATCGGGTTGAGAATTTGTTAGTAAAGCGAGGGAATAAGGCTGGATCCATGCACGTGACTTCTTATGGTGATGAAGGTGGTGAGTATGAGGTCAAGGTTGACCGTGAGCGAGTTGCAGTAGTGCAAGGAAATCATACTGCATATGTTCGAAGAGATTTCAAGTATAAAGTAATAATACACAATGATACTCCTCCTATGTGCGAATGCCTAAAGCCAAACCTCACTGGAATACCATGCGCTCATGCCCTTGCTGTTTGCAAGGATAGAAATTTCAATGAGAATCAATTTATCCATCCATATTACTCTTCATCAACACTGGCAAGCACTTGGGCAGGTCAATTTCATCCCTATGGAAATCAAAATGAGTGGCCACCATATATTGGTCCAGTTATTGTGCCTGACAAGAGGTTAATACAACGGGGTCGACGGAGACACAACAGAATCCCAATATATATGGATGAAATGCAAGGTCGACGACTGGGACATCAAGCACATCGTTCAACACGAGATAAGAATCAAGCCGGTTTGTAACTGTACCTTTTTGTTAGGATAGTTCTCTCACATTATTTGAGACCTTACTTAACACTATAATATGCTAATATTGGTTTACTTGCAGGTGCATCATCAAGCGGACCGCACTGACAGAATGATCTAGTCATTGGGAAGATAATATAGAAGGCCAACAATTAGATATTCTAGAACCGTTTAAATGTATCGTGTCTTAATTCTGGGACCTATGCCATGAAGGCTCCAATGCATTTTGATTGCAAAATTAATTATGTCTTAGTTTTTTCGGGAAAATGAATGGACATCTCTAGTTTCTGTTACTTCATAATAATGTTTTTGACATACTCATGGTCGTTTATTTGGAGTTTGCATGTTTAAATATGGTTTATATTGTCTTATTTTGGTTTTACAATTCAATGTACCGTATGCATTTCTTACTTTTTTTTTAATATAACTATGCAATTCTTATCTCAGTATTATATGAATATAGCCAGATACGAGAAAGAAACAAAAATACTTGTATGTTCTTGATTAAAAACAAGACAGCAAAATTGCCAACCGGATAAGAAATTAGGGACGTGTATAGACTTATTCCTTAAACAAATAGGTAGCCCATATCGTGGACAGTTATCACCAGGCCAATCAGATTTATGGTGGTGACGTGGGCAGTTTTGCTTAGAAGTAGAATTCCAATTTTTGCGTGCTTACAATTGTAATTAGTGGTTTGCATGTGTTCAGAAAAAGAAAAATCGGAGAGAGATACGTTTCTGAATAAGGTGGTGTAAGATGGAGATGCAAATTAAGTTTTTTAGCGAAACGATATGATATTAACGTATGATTGGTTGAGTTTTAATTATTACAAACTTAAAAAATAGATTAATATGATATTTTAGAGCAACTTTCATATAGAAAGTTTCCGCACGAAACGCACCATTTAGCAGTTTGAAAAGCGTTTTTGCTATGAAAATCTTAATCTTCATCTAACCCTTGTTGGAGAAAAAAACAGGGCCTAAGATCATTTTACTTATAACGCTTTTTAAACTACTAAACAGTTCTGTGCAGAAACTCTCTATACAGGAGTTGCTTTAAAATATCAACATATCTCTATTTGTCAAGTTTGTAATAACTAAAAACTCAATTAGTTATGTGCTAATGGCTTTTTCATTTTACGTGCGTCAACTTAATTTTTATTTTCATCAGATTCAAATACCATAGGTGAACTAAGCTCCATCAGATTATATAACATTTTCAAGGATTGAGTTCTTTGTTTTGTTTTTTTTGTTGTTGTTGTTTGGAGAAACTAGTTATATAGCAGTGCGTTGCAATGGTCTATTTATTTAGTTTAGTTTAGTGGAAGAATTTGGATAGGTTTGGTTGCTTAGGTTTTTTTTTTTAATTATGGTCAGGTTTTCTTAGAGAAATCGATTTTTATGGAAGGAAGTGGTTTTAGGAGGAGGGGGGCAGAAGGATGAAGGCTACCTCTTTTAGGTGTGTTCGGCACTACTGGTTCCTAACTTTTCCCTCTCGTTTTTCACGCGCACACTTTTTAAACTGCTAAATGATGTGTTTTTGCAAAAAGTTTATATACGAAAGTTGCTTAAAAAATCATATTGATCTTTTTTAAAAAAGCATAGCTAATACTTAATTAATCGCGCACTAATGAACCGCTCCGTTTTCCGTGCACACACCCTTGTAGTAGTAGAGATAAGACCACAATTGCATGCCGATTTAGCTTTGTCATGAGTCAAATATTTATCGTTGATTTGAATAATCCATGCAGTTAAACTTTATAATATTTATATATTTTTAGATTCATCATGAGTAATGTTTTTATGTACAGTTAACATGTTAGCCTATATAGCATTATAAAAATTAATAATCAAAAGTTAAAATGTTTATCTTAGGATAAAGTTAAAGCAACAACTAATTTAAAAGCGAGGGAGCAAATTATCGTGAATTATATACCTATGCCTCAATTTAGTGTCATGGGCATATTAGCACATGAGCACAAATCTTCTTTTATTTTTTTTTCTTTACAAAGTCAAACGCTCTTCTCTACTACTCCCTCCATTTCACAACGTAAGACTTTCTAGCATCGCCCATATTTATATAGATGTTAATGAATCTAAGCATATATATATATATGCTTAGATTCATTAACATCTATATGAATATGGGTAATGCTAGAAAGTCTTACAATATGAAACGGAGGGAGTAACATATTACTCGTGCGCTGCAATAGATTTATTCTAAAAAAACATTATCATTGACCTGTTTTTGCCATCACTTTCGACATACCTCCTTTTTCTAACAGGTGGGTCCATTAGCGCCACACTATTTTCTCTCCATTCATAAAAAGGTAGGTACTTGTTTGTAGGGGTGGTAGTAGATCCACCACTTGCTTCTTCTGTGGGATTGTGATTTTGTTTGTAACTAGTTATGTATCCAATAAAAACGTGCATTCCAAATCTTTTACGCATGCTTATCATAGGAGGCCAACATAAATCTGCTATAAACCTTGTGAAAAAGTATAATAGTTAAATTAGGAGTCCATAAGAACCAAAATTAATTTTCAAAGTTTTATTTAAAATTGGATGTTTATTTAAGCTTGTTTTTTAACCTTGAGGTTTTGTTTGGCAAATGGGATTGAAAAATAATATCCCACCCTCCAAAGAGCAACATAGCATCTTAACCATCTATTATTCACACTTTATTTAATCCTAGCCATTCATCCATTTCCCTTTCCCAGTCCCATCTCTCATATCCCATTTATCAAACACACTCTGAGTTTATAAAACTCTAAGAATAGAGATAAAAAGTTTTAACTAAAAATATTTTTTGGTTACTTTTGTTTATTTCTCAAGGGCTTATCAAATATATCAAACCCCTTGTCAACCACTCGGTTATGTTTCTGCAGTCCCTACAACCATCGGATCTTAAATCTAAGGCTCAGATCACCTCAGCACAGTATCAATGCCAATGCCAATGCAGGCCAAGGGCAGTTTCAACTGAGGAAGATTTACACCGTTAGATAACATCTGGACGGTCCAGATCTCGTTCTCTGATCACTTCGATTCCACGCAAGATTCCTCATGCTTCGCTAGCCATTCCAGTGGCCGCCGAACACGTGACTCCAGCCAATGGGAGCCTGCCACGTCACAACACGGCCGCGGCTATAAATTTTCCCCGACCTCCTCGACGGCCCGGCCCCCCTCGCCGGCGACCAAACCCCCGCCACCGCCGCCGCACCAGCCGACTCGCCGGAGAAGCTCTGCCGAAACCCTAGCACTCCCCTCCTAGTCTCCCATGGACGCCCGCCGCAGGCCCGCGGCGACGGCGGCGGCGGCGGCGGCGGCACCCGCTGATGCGCAGCCGCGGGCGAGGCCGGCTGCTGCGGTGGCGGCGGCGGAGGCCGCGGATGCTGAGCTGGTGCTCCGGGCGCCGAACCTGCGCGTGGTCGCCGCGGCGATGGTGGCCTTCCTCGCGCCCTTCTCGTACCTTGCGTTCGTGCACTACCCGCTGGACGCGGCGCTGCGGCGATCCATCCTCATCTGCGGGGCCATGAGCTTCGGCGGCTTCGTCGTCGTGCTCCGCCTCGTCCCCGTCGCCGCACGCTACCTCCTCCGTCGCGGGATGTGGGGGAAGGACATCAACAAGCGCGGCTTGCCCATGGGCGAGATCAGAGTGTTAGTCACCGATTGCATTTCTGAAAGATGGCTTTAACTGCAGTGTTTGCAAATGCGATTTCCCTAGGATTAGATTTAACCAGATTTGAGCGTTTAGCATCAGAATTTAGGTGTCATTGTTGAGGATCTGCTATTGGAAGCATCAGGGGCGAGGATTTTGACTTTGGGATCTTTGTTACGCAGATGGTTACTGTAGCTCGTAGCGGTTACTGATACTAGTTGTGATTTAGCTCAGTTGGGGTCAGTGCATTTGGGGTATACGCCATAATTAGAGGGCACGCTACTACAATACCTTGATTTGTTCAGTCCTACCTGACTGTTTTGCATGACAGCTCAAGTAGGAATTTCCTCAAGTGATGCGTCTGTATGTTGGTAATTGTTGTTGCGGTAGCTGACCTGTCTTACATTCTACATTCGCATTACAAATGTTGATTGTGGAACCTGACACATCATGCATGCTCCGTACGTGTAATAGTTTATCAGGTTCACTCAAATTTGTCTTGTAGGATTGGGAGCTAGTAATTGGGTAGGTATGGTCTCTGGAAAGTGTTAGCATGACTTAGTGTGCTTTGGGAATTTGAAACACGCCAGCAGTATTTAGTGCACTTTGGGAAGATAATCACATTTGGGTTGCAGAGTAAGTTGTTCTATTAAAAAAAGATCTATCTTAGTTGTAAACTCTTAAATTGTGTTGTCTAGTTTCAGTGTTTCACCGATGTACTGAAGAATAACATAGTTCAGATTTTGTGTGTTCTAACTAATTTTCCTTTTCTTCTGGGCCCATCATAGGGTTACATTTCTATGGGATGTTAAGCATTTCCTTTGTCTTGCATGCCGACACGTAGAGGTAGAGTTGATGCACCATACCGTTTTTGTCTAACTACTTGTTTAGTGTAAACTGAACTGATACATTGGAGTTCATCAATCACTCAAATTTCATCCAACAGTTCCTTCTCTTTTTTTTTTTCTTCTTGGCAAAAGTTCTTGATTCTCGGAAATACGTGTCACTCAAAACAAGGACACAAAAGTTGTTTTAAGGAAGGTTATGAGTTGTGACTACCTCCTTTGGGCCATGTTACTAATGCATGCTAGTGCATACATATGCTTCAAGGTTTTTAAAAATTCAGTTGGAGACACTCTTAACCTGCTCATGAAGTATAGGAGTAGGATTTTAGGAAATTATCAGCATACCTCTAGAGTTTTACTGAGCATGTAAGAGAATATTTTAAGATATGAAAAATACCCATTATGTGCTATTTGTTCGAAATATTTAAGAGTTTAGCAGGACTCACTGGAGGTACAAATCAAATAGTTTTCATTCTTGCTTGTCTAAGCATTTTACTTGCTTTGCAGGCCTGAGGCACTTGGCATTGTTGTTGGGATTGTCTACTTGGTCATTGCTATTCTATTTCAACATTTCAACTTCACAGCAGACTCTATGGTATGTTGACTAGAAGTTACTATAATTGGCATTCATAAACGTTGCTTTGTGACCTGAAACATGTGTTACAATTACTGTTTTTGACTTCCTTGTTGCAGTGGCTTGTTGAATACAACGCGGCACTAGCATCAGTCTGCTTTATGGTGCTTCTTGGATTTATTGATGATGTTCTTGATGTTCCATGGAGAGTGTATGTTGTTTTTCATAATGCCTTCCAGTTTACTCCGATGATGTACTATTATCTTCCCTTTTATGATAATAACATTATTTTGGAATGGTCTGTGTTCAACAGGAAACTTCTACTACCCACAATTGCAGCACTTCCTTTGCTGATGGCATATGCTGGTGGTACTTCCGTCAGCATTCCAAAGCCTCTAACATCTTATGTTGGAGTAGCTGTTCTGGAGCTAGGTATGTTGATAAGTCCAAAATAAGCTAACGTTGTGATGATGAATATTCATTAGTTGCGCAATATTTTAATTCTGGTTGCAGCACTGATGATCTTTGTTGGAAGGTGGGAGAATTGATACTTTCCTTACTTAAAGTAATTGGTGAAATTTCATCAAATTTCACTAACTTTTTTGTATGCACTGATGCAGTTACTAGACACTATCTCTTAATTACGACCTATATCATTTAGAATTGTGATTATCAGTGACATGAAAGTACCACAGTACTGGCTATTATTTTTTATGAGAATTTATGGAACAATCAGTAAGTATGGTCTGCTGGAGCTATTTCACTTTTTCCTTTCACCAAGGTCCTCTGTAAGAATTTAGCTTTTCCAGTCACCCAATGTTCTAAATAAGCCCTCAATGTTATTTCTTGGTCCAAATAAATTTATCCGTGTAACTGATAAGTAGGCATGTCCCTCAGGTCAGTGGCAGTGTAGGATCGAGATGTCGACTAGAAGGGGGGGGTGAATAGGCGATTTAAAACTAAATGACACCTAATCAAAACTAACCTAAGTTGCTAGGCTTGGTGAGGGTCAACTCTAACTAAGCAACTAAGTTATGTTTTGCAAACCTAGGGTGATTGTGGCTCAACTATATATCTAGGAAAGTAAATCACACTCCTATGTCAATGTTTAGTAATCTTAGGGTGATATGATCTCTAGTTTGTTTCTAGAAAAGTAAATTTGCACAAATGTAAATGCGACAATCAAATGAGACAAGGAGACAAGAGATTTTTCACCGAGGTTCGGAAACTCGCCGGTTTCCTACTCCCCGTTGAGGCGAGTCCAACTCCACCGCTCAACCATGAAGCCACCGCACGCCCCCTTCGTCAAGGGGTGGGCAAGGCGGGAGCCGGCCCACGGAGAGGACTACCCAAGCCTCGATCACTAGGGTAGTTCTTCTTTCACTCCGAAGGTGGTGAACTCCAAACCACTCACAAACCGGCGCCGGGCCTCCTCCACAATCTTCTCGGAGAGGTCACCGGGCAACTCATCCACAAGCCGTCTAGGAGGCGGCAACCTCCAAGAGTAACAAGCAATGACCCGGCGTGGAGATGATCAATCAAGTGCCACACTAGCTCTACAAATGGAAGCAATGCACTTGACTCTTGGCTAATCAACCCTCTAACACACTAGATGGATGAACACAAAGCTCAAGTGGGTGTGAGAGAGGTGCAAGGGATGTATGCAATTGAATTGGGTGCCAAGAGAGTCCCCTTGCTACTGGTGGGGGAGTATTTATACTCCCACCCACCAAAACTAGCCGTTGGGGGCGAAATCCCCCAACTTTGTGCTCTGCCGGTCTGACCGGAGGTATGTGGCTGGTCAGACCGTGCTACTCTGCAACGGCTAGAAAACTAGCCGTTGAAGTGCTGTCAGAGGGCCCCATCGGCCTGGCCGGTCAGACCGGAGTTGAGTGGGCGGTCAGACCGGCCTCGGCTCGGTCTGATCGACTACGGCTCCGTCGGCTCTGTATCGGCCATCCCGAGCAACATCATCTCGGCCTCCAGGGGGCCGGTCTGACCAGGCAAGTGCCGCCGGTCAGACCGGCCTTATGCGCCGGTCAGACCGCCCGCTTGGGGGCTGATCAGACCAGCCAGGGCACGCCGGTCAGACCGCCACTATGTGGCCGGTCTGACCGCCCCCTGGTCAGGCCGAACCCAGTGAATTTGCAAGTGAATGTGTGTGTGATGAAAAAGAGAGCACAAATGAAAATGCAATGACCTAATGTGGCAATTCAATCATCTCTTTGCTAGGTCATTACCCCTCTTAATAGTACGGCGAAACTAGAAAATAAACTAGCAATTTTGATCGCCCTACACCTCGATCAATTCTAAATTAAAGCACTAGTTTTACCGTCTTCTTTCTCTTTGCTTTGCGCCGTCAATTTTAATCCATCGATAATCATCCATGCGCACATATGACGTGGACCTGACTTAAAATGTATAGCTCAAAGACAACGGTTAGTCCACAATTAGCGCTTGTCATTAATTACCAAAATTAACACCGGGGCCTAGATGCTTTAGGCAGTGGGCTTATAAACTTTTAAATAAAGACTTCTGTTGGACAGGGGGACTTGGTGAAACATTGGGCCTAACATGGACTCTGGTCAACTTGTGTGATGGTTTACTTCATAGGAACTTAGCTTCATCAATTTATGATCTCGTATATCACTTAATCCTGTAGGTCGTAGGAGGCTTGCAAATTAGTACAGGGGGATCTTATAGTATTGATCCTACGTTTTTGTAATAGCACTATTAATCCTTGTTGGCAACTATTTTTTTTTGCTTCATATGTGAATGCTGACTGCTAACGTGCTAGATGATAATCTACCATCAGTACTCATTCCAGTGAACCACTTTAAATGCTTCTTCCACAAGTGACCTAAATCTGTTGAAGATAAAATGAATGAAAGAAGGGATTTTTGAGCCAGTGCATCTGTGATATACTTCTTCATTTTGCTTATTTGCTTTCTTTATGCAAGTTTCAACCTAACTCTATGGATGAACCTTCATTCTATTATTGCTAGCAAATAGCTATACAATGCACTGACCTGACATTGTCTTCCATATGCAGGTTCTCTGTACAAGCTCTTTATGCTCCTATTAGCAGTCTTTTGTACAAATTCGATCAATATACATGCTGGCCTGAATGGTCTTGAAGTTGGGCAGACAGTTATTATATCTGCTGCGGTATGAACAAAATATCTGTCGATGAGAATTTTGTAACCCAAATTCTATTTGTCTACTGATGTTGTATAACATTTTTTAGGTTTTGATACATAATGTAATGCGCATAGGATCTTCTACGGACATTGAAGCGCAACAAGCCCATGCATTCTCGATTTATCTTGTCCTGCCTTTCTTGACCACTTCATTAGCTTTGCTCGCATTTAACTGGTAAGGACCATGGGAAGCATGCACATTTATTTAAAGAAAAAAGTTCTTTTGCTTTGTTTCAGAAAGAATGACTTTGTATGTGTGTGTATCAGGTATCCTTCATCTGTTTTCGTTGGTGATACCTACACCTATTTTTCTGGAATGGCATTGGCTGTGGTGGGAATTTTGGGTCATTTCAGGTAAACGTCCTCAGTTATCCCTTACATGTTCCGTTATTATCCTTTGGTTGTGACTTAATCTGTCCTGTGTAATGATGCTTTTGCTTTGTCTGCCTGAATTAGCGTGCTGAGTTGTGTCCTGAGTTTTGTGTTTAAACTATGTTATGCTCCTCTGTTTCGCTGGTATCCCCAGTTGTAAGACTCTGCCTATGTGGCTTTCGATTAAAAGCCGGGTCTCTGACCTTTAGTCTAAAAAACATGTTCCGTTATTATCTATCAATAAAGAAAACAAGAAGCACTTAGCGAGCTTCATCTGGAGTGGTTGTTTGTGATATGGAAGGATATGCAATTAACAGCCTGCATTCTGTAGTGAAGTACAGTCAAGAATCTTTGTTCTAGCTTCATGCACATTTAAGTCTTTCCTCCTTGCACTTTCTCACCGTTCTCTTACCTCTTCTGCCACATATAATGTAAAGCATGTAAATGGTGATCTTTTGGGATGGTCCTCTTGGTCTAGTACAGCCCACAGAGTGTTGGTTGGATTTAATATCTAGTTTTGAAATGTTAAGTATGTTGCCTGTTGAACTTCCTGTGTACCATCCATACAATTATATATCCTGGAAGCGTAACTGTGTAGGCTTCTCTTGTGCCATCAATACTTTCTATGTGCATCTGTCTGATGTTTCTAGCATGTGCTCGTTGTGCATACAGTTTGCTTTACCCAATACTGATTAGCAACTGCAGCTGATCAATAACTCTTCTCTACTTGCAGCGAGACATTATTGCTCTTCTTTTTACCTGAGGTTCTTAACTTTCTGTGCTCAGTCCCACAGGTATGGAAGAATCCATTTCATTTTTTTTATTTTCCTCTCAATTGATACAATATCTTCTTTAGTTAATTAGGCATTTGGTCTGCTTACACTTTAATTTGTGCTTCTATTTGCTACAGCTGTTTAAGTTTGTTCCCTGCCCAAGGCACAGGTTGCCAAGGTATGTAGAATATATTTTCAGAAAACCTATTGAGGTGTGGGTTGAACTTCTGATAAATATTGTAAAATGTGTTTGCGTCCCACAGGTTTGATCCCCACACAGGACTGTTGACGGGTACCAAAGATGGTAACTTGGTAAACATATTCCTTAGGATATTTGGAAGATGCACAGAGAGGACCCTTTGCATAAGGCTGCTCATATTTCAGGTAAAATCTAAATGCATTGATGCTATAAACTACTACAAACTACTGATTTCATTTTGTTTCATTGTGGAAGTTATCATGAATAAAGTAGTTGGTATTTGCAAATCTACTCCATTATGGTTATGGCTAAGCCTTGTCCTAGGGTTCGTGCAAATGTCAGTACACAAGGAATATCTGCAAACAAAATCCCAGCTAAAACTTTGTGCTATGCATAACAACATTAAATGAGGAATAAGTTCTTTGAATTAAGCCATCCGTTTATCCTATCTGCTTTTTTGTGGTCACTAGATTTCCTTAAACCACAAATTTATTTTTTTTGGATAACGGTAACTAATCCACATTTGTTATTATATGGTATAATGGTGGTTCAAATGGAATCACTTTTCAGATATCTTGACATTGATATCCTTATTACTTGGAGATCCAATCCTCTCTCTAGTAGCCCCATGCTACTTAAACATATCGCTGTCCGTTACTATCGCTTTTTTGACAAATTATACTTGCTGTGTGAATTTCAATCTGTGGTAATAATAACTCCATGTGTTCATGTCTGGCAGGCGTTGTCATGCCTATTCTGCTTTTGGCTGAGGTACATGATTACTGGATGGTACAAATGATCACCTGGACAGGATGCCGCGGCAATCAAAATCTGTTATTACCTGACAGCTGTTCTCTCTCGGCAATATTTGTAGACTAGCAGTAAACAACCAACCTAAATCTTCCAAATAGGAGTAGCTGATGCAAGAACACCTTACTTACTGTCCACAATTTTTTAAATTTTCTCATGACTTAGCATTTGCATCTAGTTTGTGTCAAGCCTTCGGGGTTTTGGAGTTCGTACCTTTTTTTTTTGTACAAAACAACTACATGAGATCTGAGGTGTGGCCTTATGAGGTTGCTACGATAGAGTTCCTGAAGCTTTTGATCGAAACAAGACTTGTATTTTTGCAAACAGTTTCTTCAAGGAACTTGCTTGCGCTACTCTTCTGAAAAATCATTACCGCCTTGTGCGACATTAGTAGCGGAAGCGTTTAAAGACTCCATCCTTTGTTTTGTGTAGTTTTAAAATTCCAGCTCAATGTTTCAATTCAATCAAATACAAACTTCAAATCAATGTCAACTTCCACTCATTTCCGGTCGAATTCATTCTCCCCCGGCCGACTTAAACGGGCCGCACGTAGCTGCAATCCCGTTCCGGCCTATATACATAACAGGCCGCTTGAAGGCCGCAATCCCATCCCATTCCGGCCCAACTGAAGGCCCACGCCTTTTCTCTGTCCTCGCCGGCGAGGCGCGCGGTGGCGACTCTCCCCGGAGATCTCCACCGTGCTCGCATCCCCGGCGCCGGGATTTGCAAGCGGGAGAAGGGACTGGACTGGGTGCAAGGGCCGGCCCACGAATCCACCCATAGTACGAATAAATGGGTAATCCATTTTTTTAGATTACCCACTTATTTCCGTTACATTATGGTAGTGTTTGGCAAATGGGAAAGGGAAATGATTTCCCACCCATTTTAAATCCTAACCATTCATTCTCCCTCTTCCATTTAATCCTAACCCTTCATTTATTTTCTAATTCCAATCCCACCCTTATTTCCCATTATCCAAACCCACCATATAGGTGGATTCTCGGGTCGGCCGCTTGTACTCTTAAACTGGACACGCCCGTGGGAACATAAACGCAGAAACGATGGAAAATCTAAAATCACAATCGAGACCACATGGATAATAAATACATTTATTTGTTCCGACGCCGATCGACAGGAACGCATCTTGGATTACCCTACGTCGTCAGCTCCTTCCCGACGCGCTCGAACAACTCTCTCAGAGACCTCTTCAACTCGTCGCCGGCGAACACGAACTCCACCGCGTCCTGAGCTAGTTGAAACAGCTCAGCCTTGCTGAGACCTGCCACATTTTGGATTTTGCATTCAGAGTTCAGAGTACTGTACACACACACAACAACAACAATTGTCAGACTATTTGCAGATCTTTTTTCAAGGAGAGCGCATACCGAAGGTAGATGCAACGAGGTAGTACTCATTTGAGAGGCTCGTTGAAAAGAGGCCGGAATCATCGGTGCACAGGGACAGAGGGTGCTTCGCGTTGTACAGATCGGCTGCACATATTCAGTAACTCAAAAATGTTAATCAGCTGGGAAGCCAACTTAAATTCTTGTCAAACATTCAGTAACTTCAATTCTTGTCAAGATTCAGAAACTTAAAATCCTCTCAACATTCAGTAACTTAAAAATTCTTGTCAACATTCAGTAACTTAAAAGTTCTTGTCAAGATTTTTTTAAGTACTACTATTGCCAGGGACAAACCGAAGTGATGAAGCTCCAGTGAAGGCGCACCACCGGTCATAACATTGGAAGTCAAGCATATCTCGACCTGCAGAATTTCAGTTTTGGATTAAGCGTGTGTGAGTGTGACATGGAATTGGTTAGGGACAATGAGAGAAAAGCTCACTGGAATCATTAACGACTTCAACTTCTTCCATTCCTCGTCGTTGAGGCAGCAGACATGACCCAGCCTCTGTGGGCAGAAGTCCAGCACTGCTCGGATCTCATTCCTGTTTGCTACCTGTTGTCACCAAGTTTTTCACTTCATTGATCAACTAGTTCTGCAGGGAAATAATGATCAAGAAGGAGAGAGTGGTTCAGAAGTTGTTCTAATATATTTGCAGACCTCGCCACAGTGAATTGTAATGGGGATTCCAAGCTCTTTAGCATGTTCCAGGGCAGGCAAGTATGTCTCCCTTCATAAATGTTTAAAAATCCCAGGAATGTCAGCACAAAAATTATGTAGGATGTATCCACTTAGTTCAACACAGGCACAGAATATTTTACCACTCCCCCACAACTGGATTGCCAGAAAGATCAATGCCAATGACACCTTGATCCTTCATCTCCATTGCTAAATTAACCTGACAAACAAAGGTGAACGATTTATAGATATTGTCATTAGCTGTCATATTGCTAAATTTGCTTAGAATGTTAGACAGTTTGTAAAATCTTAACATACAGTATCCAATGCAGCCAAAGTAGTTTCACGGCGGTCAATGCTCAGAAGAAGCCTAACATATATCTTCTTTTTCCTTGTGTCGCCACCCAGCTCACTCATAGGAGTTTTATCTGCTCTTGAGTTAGAATCGAATAACACGACTTCAACAGCTTCAACAGTTTTAAGACCTTTAATAACAGCATTCATGTAAGACCTCTTGGTCATCCCTTTGGCTTCATTATTCTGGATGGCAGTGAAACAAAATAAAGTAAAATAATAAATCACACTATTTCCACAGAGACTAAAAAAATGTACCAGAGGAATACGGAACAGACAAATAAAAATATTACCTTAGGTGTTGTTCTTATTTCCAGATATACTACATTCTCCATGGCAAAATCTTCCACAACCTGCCAATTTTGTCTCGATGATGAATCCGGCAAGTACAGTATACAAATCACAAAACTATAAATATCACAATACCTCCTTGGTGATCCTAGTCACTGTATCATGATCAGTTGTAAGTATATGATACAGTTCAAAAAGTCGGAAACACTCAGGGAGAGATCTTCCATCTGTTTAAGATGTTCAGAAGCCAGAGTTAATGAGCACCCTAATTACTTATGGCTCACAAAGAATTGCAACACAGGTATCCATCAGACATTTTTTTTCTAACCATGTGATTAATGATTAATATTTCAGAGGTTCTTTTACACCCTTAGTTCATAATGTCTTTTGATATGGCTTAGACTTGGTAACTCTGCTGAACAACACTAACAAAAAAATAAAAATAAAAATCTTCCACTTACTCTTCATGATTACATCCTTAACATCTTCGAATACAATGTCTCCTTTATCACCTAGTTGCTTTGCAAGTTCTCTATTCAAGAAGACAACAAAGCATTAGCATTTTGAAAGATAGAAACAAAATGCTACTGCAGAAAAAATCACATATGTTTTGTCTGGTATTCTTTATTGTTGAAGACAAAGTAGTTATTGGCTTATTGCATTTTAAAATCAAGGTAGTCAATTTGGTACTACTTAATGGTAACAATACAGACCTATTAGTTGTTTAAACAGCTAGTTAAAATTTACAACTGTATAATATTTTGGCTGAAGTGGGAAACAAAATTATCCATATTCATACACTAGTAATACTGAAGTAACTATCAGGCCTGTCTTCCAGTAACTCCTAACTGAGGTCATTTTCGTGGAGGCCAAGTCATTTGTGGTATGTTAATCAAAAGTAGCATTATAAAAATGTAAAAGGTAGGCAAAGATTCTGTCCCACATGAGCACTTCCAATATTATAAATTTATAGTGCCAGGATCCCGATGTCTGCAGAGTGCAGACTGCTGTATTTGTTCTTCATGCTTCCTGACCATGTATGAATGAATATACACTTTGTCAAAACCCAAATTTCACAATGGCACACTCCTAGTCTCCTACCAAAGTTCGAATTTCGCGTGCACAATTAGGTCTTTAAGTGCTGAATTCCCCATCTCAAGAAAAAAAATGCTAAACTCCCCTCCTAGAAATCAAGAATCGTTCGACCAAATCCATTAATCCAAACGATCTTGGATCAGATGAAATGATGCATAGGGGCTAAAATTTGGAAGAAATATACTGCCATGAGGACCTATTCTAGAATCAGATCAAGAACCAAGTGACTAGCTATCAAATTCAAGAAATCTAAAAACTGGGGAGGGAGGCAGGCGAAGGCAGCGAGGAAGGGAGGAGAGGGAGTGGCGGTACTGACAGGAGGGTGGAGTCGCGGACGGAGCCATTGAGGTGGGCGTGGAGCTCCACCTTGGGGAGCGCGACGCACCACTCCCTCATCGACATCTCCTTCTCCGCCTCCATGGCTGCGGCTGCTGCTGCTTGCTTGCTTAGCTTCCGCCTTTGGTTTGTGCGTTTGCTCGGTTCGGCGGAAGAGTGCGCGTGATGGGCGCGCTATATATATCCAGCTTTGCTTTGAGATTCGTGCTGTTGGGATGACAAACTGTTAGTGAAGTCATCACTCGAATTAGGCAATGTTTGGATGGGGTTAAATTTTTTTAAGTACCCGTCACATCGGATGTTTAACACTAATTATAAGTATTAAACGTAGACTATTGATAAAACATATTTCATAATCCTGGACTAATTCGCGAGACGAATTTATTAAGCATACTTAATCCATGATTAGCCTATGTGATGCTACAGTAAACATGTGCTAATTATGGATTAATTAGGCTTAAAAAATTTATCACACGAATTAGCTCTTATTTATGTAATTAGTGTTCTAAGTAGTCTACGTTTAATACCCTAAATTAGTGTCCAAATATCCGATGTGACAGGTACCAAAGTTTAGTCCCTTTATCCAAACACCCCCCTTATTGACACGGATTATATCTACTCTACTACTACTTAAAAAATAAGAGGTGCTTCCATCGTCCGTCAAAAAAACCGGGTGAAAAAAAACCGGAACGAATCCGATTCATCAACGCGGTAAAAGAATATGTCCGATTCCACAAAAATAGGAAACAAACTCCCATCTGTTTTCGTTTGAGCTGATTAGGACTTTGTTTCTGTTTGGGCGAATAGGACTTGGTTTGAATTATACCAAGTCCTATTCGGTTAGCATCACTAGGAGAACAAGTGCATATATACATACATAGTATAAAAAATCATAGCACATAACAAAGAATCACATGCAGCCTTATAGCACTTTGCAAAAAAACAAAAAATTAGATCGAAGGGGGTCGCCGCCAGCACCACATATATCCAAATAAAAACAAAAAATTAGATCGAAGGGGGTCGCCGCCGCTGCCGCCGTCGCCGTCGCCGTCGCCGTCGTTGCCGAACCGCCGCCGTCGCCGTCGCTGTGGATCCGGTGGAGGGGAGAGCACCGCCGCCGCCGCCTCCCCTCCCGCTAGATCCGCCGGCGGCGGCGGCAGAGGGCACTCTCCGGTGGTGGGGGAGAGCGCCGCCGCCACCGTCGGTGGTGGGGGAGGACTCCACCGCCGCCGCCGCTCGCGGGAGGAGGGGCACCGTCACCGCCGCACGCGGGGCGCCTCCCCACCCGCTAGATCCGCCGCCGGTGGTGGGGGAGGGTGCTGCCGCCGCCGCTCGCGGGAGGAGGGGCGCCGTCGCCGTCGCCGCCGCTCGCGGGGCGCCTCCCCTCCCGCTAGATCCGCCGCCGGTGGTGGGGGAGGATGCCGCCGACGCCGCCGTGGGTGGTGGGGGTGCCGCCGCCGCCGCCATCGGTGGTGGGGGAGGGGCGCCGTCGTCGCCGACGCCGCTCGGGGGCGCGGAGGAGAGGGCGGCGAAGTGAGATGGGAGGGAGGGAAATGGGCTAGGGTTCCGCGGCTGAGAGGGAGTGGGTTTTGTTTCCCCGCTATTGACGCTCGGCCGTCCGATCAAAACCCTAGAGATCGGACGGCCGGTGTCGTCCGGGCCGAAATCGGCCCAAGAGGGATCGAGAGTGAGGCCTCTTTTCCGACCCAAGCCCAGGTTGCGGCCTGGGGGAGGAAAAGTGCGCCCGCTCATGCGCAAAAGGCCGTGGGCCGACCGGCATAGGTCGGAAATAAGTCTATTGTTGGTCCCTCGAGCCGAAAAAAAGAGAATAAGTACATTTTTAGTGCTCATTTTTTCAGAAGCATTACAATTATAGTTCTATTGAATATGTTTATTTCGAAGCAAACCTATAAGAAAGTATTTTCTTTCTTTTTCCAATTAAATAATTGTTAAATGATGTTTGTATTAATAAAATTAGCAATTAAGCTCTGAAAATTCCAATAAAATTCCAAAGAGCATAACTAATTATGGAGAATTTAATAAAATTAAATTTAACCATGTCATTTTATTTAACCATGGAGAATGGAGAATTTTACTTGTAAATTTATTTAATTATACACATACCTACTTAAAAATACTAAATATTTCAGCGAATTTGTATTTTAATTAATTGCATATTTTTCTGATCTGTAAACTTCCCGGTGCAACGCACGGGCACTTTTGCTAAACCAAACAACACTTTTGGTCAATATACACACTCTGTAATCACCCGGTGCAACGCACGGGCACTTTTGCTAGTACTTAAAAAATAAGAGGTGCTTCCATCGTCCGTCAAAAAAACCGGGTGAAAAAAAACCGGAACGAATCCGATTCATCAACGCGGTAAAAGAATATGTCCGATTCCACAAAAATAGAAAACAAACTCCCATCTGTTTTCGTTTGAGCTGATTAGGACTTTGTTTCTGTTTGGGCGAATAGGACTTGGTTTGAATTATACCAAGTCCTATTCGGTTAGCATCACCAGGAGAACAAGTGCATATTTACATAGTATAAAAAAATCATAGCACATAACAAAGAATCACATGCAGCCTTATAGCACTTTGCAAAAAAACAAAAAATTAGATCCAAGGGGGTCGCCGCCAGCACACATATATCCAAATAAAAACAAAAAATTAGATCGAAGGGGGTCGCCGCCGCTGCCGCCGTTGCCGTCGCCGTCGTTGCCGAACCGCCGCCGTCGCTGTCGCTGTGGATCCGGTGGAGGGGAGAGCACCGCCGCCGCCGCCTCCCCTCCCGCTAGATCCGCCGGCGGCGGCGGCAGAGGGCACTCTCCGGTGGTGGGGGAGAGCGCCGCCGCCACCGTCGGTGGTGGGGGAGGACTCCACCGCCGCCGCCGCTCGAGGGAGGAGGGGCGCCGTCGCCGCCGCTCGCGGGGCGCCTCCCCACCCGCTAGATCCGCCGCCGGTGGTGGGGGAGGGTGCTGCCGCCGCCGCTCGCGGGAGGAGGGGCGCCGTCGCCGTCGCCGCCGCTCGCGGGGCACCTCCCCTCCCGCTAGATCCGCCACCGGTGGTGGGGGAGGATGCCGCCGACGCTGCCGTGGGTGGTGGGGGTGCCGCCGCCGCCGCCATCGGTGGTGGGGGAGGGGCGCCGTCGTCGCCGCCGCCGCTCGGGGGCGCGGAGGAGAGGGCGGCGAAGTGAGATGGGAGGGAGGGAAATGGGCTAGGGTTCCGCGGCTGAGAGGGAGTGGGTTTTGTTTCCCCACTATTGACGCTCGGCCGTCCGATCAAAACCCTAGAGATCGGACGGCCGGTGTCGTCCGGGCCGAAATCGGCCCAAGAGGGATCGAGAGTGAGGCCTCTTTTCCGGCCCAAGCCCAGGTTGCGGCCTGGGGGAGGAAAAGTGCGCCCGCGCATGCGCAAAAGGCCGTGGGCCGACCGGCATAGGTCGGAAATAAGTCTATTGTTGGTCCCTCGAGCCGAAAAAAAGAGAATAAGTACATTTTTAGTGCTCATTTTTTCAGAAGCATTACAATTATAGTTCTATTGAGTATGTTTATTTCGAAGCAAACCTATAAAAAAGTATTTTCTTTCTTTTTCCAATTAAATAATTGTTAAATGATGTTTGTATTAATAAAATTAGCAATTAAGCTCTGAAAATTCCAATAAAATTCCAAAGAGCGTAACTAATTATGGAGAATTTAATAAAATTAAATTTAACCATGTCATTTTATTTAACCATGGAGAATGAAGAATTTTACTTGTAAATTTATTTAATTATACACATACCTACTTAAAAATACCAAATATTTCAGCGAATTTGTATTTTAATTAATTGCATATTTTTCTGATCTGTAAACTTCCCGGTGCAACGCACGGGCACTTTTGCTAAACCAAACAACACTTTTGGTCAATATACACACTCTGTAATCACCCGGTGCAACGCACGGGCACTTTTGCTAGTCTGCTAAAATATAGAAAAAAAATAAATATCTTTGATAAACAAACCTAATAAATAATCAAACAAGTAGCTTATAGTGGAGGAAATATTTTTCAGAAAACGTAGTTTTAAAGACGTGGAGCAAATAATCTACTGTAATAATTTGGTGGATTATCTGAAAAAGATGTCGTGATTCTAAGATTCAGTGGTTATAATATTTTAAATATGGAAAAGTGTGAAAATGGTGGTTATACTTTCATTGACGCAAGGAACTAGAGCTTCTCCATATTCTCATCAACTTAGTTTTTAAAAGCTTCGGTTTTCTATAAACCACGCCAAAATGTAAAAAAAAATCTAATTAGATTTCTCTGCTCAAAGCAACCTAAACATGTTTATTGAATTGGTTGTCCATCGCGAACTGTAATCTCCGAGCTACCAATCTGCCACTCACTACTAGAATTCAATAACTTCCCTAGAGTCTAAATTAGAACTCAAGGGATAATAAGAATCCCTAGGGTGACTATGGAGAACTAAAGGGAAGATTTATGTTCTCTAGAGTAACAATATGCAACCTAGAGAACTTATACCACATAAGCTCTATAGTGAAATTCTTGGCGCCACAGTGACAACCAAAGTAGATCCCATATAAAATTTTGGAGGCAAAACTCCCAGCAACGATTTTTTTTTGCGGGAAGGGCAATATAGTAGACAAAAATATCTTCTCCCCCCCCCCCCCCCAACTCCCCTAAACAACAGCACAAGGGTTTCTCCTCCCCAAATTTGTTGTTGTTTCGTTCTCCAATCTCCCCCAAAATCCCTCTTTGTTCTAGTTGCTATCCAAATCGACTAGGCTTCCCTAGAGGGCATTCCCTAGGGTTCACTCTAGAGTTTTTGCGCCATTCCCTTGGGTTTTTGGTTCTAGGGATTAATTCTAGTAGTGAGTAGAAGCTCAGTCCATCCTCCTTAGATACCGGAAAATGTTGGGGTTGTTTGGTTGGCGAGTTCGCCACACTAAATCTTAGGTTTGCCACATTTTCTTATGCTAGTATTTGGTTGAGTGGCATGGTGTTGAGCAAATCCATACTTTATTAATACATTGGTCTATACCTCATACTCTTATTTTTTAACCAATGTTTACTATAGTTATGGTCAAAAAATTGTTAGTCACATTTGTGTGGCAAAGTTAGCCTCCATCTAAATCAAGTTGATCACACCGGTGCAAGTGTGCAGCGCGGCACAAACCACAATGAAACTAGAAAAGATTTAACAATTCTCTCTATCCTAACATATAGGAGTAACGTCTACTACAGTAACCTAACATGCCCTACTCCGTTAAGATATATCCTGTGCAAGTACATCTCTGTTGTTATTGAGAAAAATAAGGAAAAGGGTAAAGTAAGAACAGAAGATTTACTGTTTGACAATCACGCAAAAGGGGACTTTTAGACGACAGAAAAGTTTGACATCCACAGATCCACTCGCTGGTCGCGTGCACGCATCTCCCAAGCTTTTTTGTCGTCACTAGCTTAATTGTGCAATCTTCCAACGCTATATTAACAAGGTCACAACGCAATTGTTGAAGGAACAGTTGGTGATTAGATAGCCATCAGATTACATCTGTGACTTTAATTTCGCCGCGAAAATCTAACACTTGATTGATTTGCTTATGCTGACGATAACGCGTGGTTATTGATACCTCTCCACTCTCATCATCGGATCATGTGC
This sequence comes from Oryza sativa Japonica Group, assembly GCF_034140825.1. Classification (NCBI taxonomy): domain Eukaryota; kingdom Viridiplantae; phylum Streptophyta; class Magnoliopsida; order Poales; family Poaceae; genus Oryza; species Oryza sativa. Next base: position 28,087,115 of record NC_089041.1, on the reverse strand, counting down.
CAGGAAATATCTGATGAAGATTTGTGGTGAAAATGGTGCCAATGTGTATCTGTCACGAATGGAAACAAAATCTGGATAATTAATATGCCTAATCACGTCTGACATGATACATACTTTAAAGCATGTTGTTGGTGCCAATCTGGAAATAGTGCATAAAATCTGCATCTGGATATGATCATATGATGGGCTTAATAAATTCAGAAGTTATTTTATTCTCAAATCTGATAGTTCCAGGTAGCGTACTAAGAATCTGTTCTTGACCAGGTGTAAGTAATTTGCCAGTACTGATAGTATAGCAGCAGCAGCTAGCATACTAATAATCTATCATTGACCAGCTTCCAGCTTCCACTGAGTAAACGAAAACAAGAAAGGAAATGCAGACAGACAAATCCACTCATCAGATGATCTGATCAAGCTTAGGTTGCATTATTGCTGATATATAGCACACTTTGTCCTAGTAAATAACTCATGAAATATCTCCACAGATTTGTCATGGTTGTCATCTACAATTTTCAAGACTAATCTAACAGCTTAATTTGTCTGTTCGATCTGGGGACCAGAGTTTTCACTAAAAATCAAACCCTGACAGAACAAAACGCATTGTCTTGTTCAGTGCTAGTCAGGTTAAGGTGGTGTTTAGATCTAGGGACTTAACTTTAGTCCCTGTCTTTAGACACTAATTTAGAGTATTAAATATAGACTACTTACAAAACTAATTACATAAATAAAAGCTAATTCACGAGACAAATTTTTTAAGCCTAATTAATCTATAATTAGAGAATGTTTACTGTAGCATCACATAGGCTAATCATGGATTAATTAGGCTCATTAGATTCGTCTCGCAAATTAGTCCAAGATTATGGATGGGTTTTATTAATAGTCTACGTTTAATATTTATAATTAATTTTTAAACATCCGATGTGATAGGGACTTAAAAGTTTTCACTACGCCAGATCCTCACACCTCTGACGGGATACCTGTGACGGGCAAACGATTTGGTCACTAGTGACCATTACCTCTGACGGGTCAGACGGGATAACGTCACCGGTGAGCCATCCGGCCGCGGACCGTCACAGGTATCCCCTCACCTGTGACGGGCCGAAAGGAAAACCCGTCAGAGGTATACCAGTGACGAGTTTTGCTTCCAACCCGTCACTGGTATCCCCTCACCTGTGACGGGCCGATACATTAGAAGCCGTCAGAGGTGATGGGCCGCCACCTGTGATGGCTTTCATTTCTGGCCCGTCACAGGTGAGCGGATACCAGTGACGGGCCGTTGAATAGAAGCCCGTCAAAGGTATGAGCAATACCTTTGACGGGCTTTTTAAATTTTGACCCGTCAGTGATGAGTGAAAATTCAAATTTTTAAATTTTGCAAAAAACCTCGGATTGAAACATGTCCTATATAAAAGTTGTAGCTCTCAATGATATCCACAACTTTATAACTAACAACATTTCTATTAGAGATCGTTTACATCCCCGAACATACATTACAAGTGATCAGATCTACTTTTAAAAACAAAATTTTGAGTTTTTTTTCAAATGACATGGATGGATACATGCCCCGTATCAAAGTCATAGAACTCAATCAGATCTACAACATTATAATTGAAAATATTTTCATTTCACAAAATTTACATGTTATAAAGTGAGATATATTTTGAAAAATGAAATTTTGAATTCTTCAAACAACATCGGATGAAGATATTTTCTATGTAAAAGTTATAAAACACGATGAGATCTATAACTATTTAGTTGATAATATTTTCATTTGAAGTCATTTAGGGTGTTAAATATATGTTAAATGATTCAGATAAGCATAGACAAAATAATAACATTGGGTTAGTAGTCAATATGTGTTGAGTAGGTGAGTTGGTAAGGGAGCTCTATATGGAGGTTGAGGTCTTGAGTTTGAATCTCACTTGTAGCATACAAGTTATATTGCGTGAAAAATTGTGAATTTGTAGGTAGTGATGTGTAACCATGTATAGGATGGCTAGTAAAATTCAAAATATTTTTTTGAGGTTTTTTGTTGCGTTTAAAATTCAAAAATTGTATTTCTTGCTTTGTCATCAGTGACGGGTCGTAAGTTACAACCCGTCAGAGATGAGTCATCAGTGACGGTCAGGTATTTACGACACGTCACTGATGACTCATCTGTGACGGGTGACAAGTTTTAACCCGTCAGAGATGACTTATATACCGGTCAGAGATGGGTTATCTGTGACGGGTGTTTCATCCGTCACAGGTGATTTTGTCATCAGTGACCACTAATCACTGACCAAGACCAAACCCGTCAAAGGTGAGGGTTTGGGCCCGTCAGAGATGACCTGGTCCGGCGTAGTGTTTAGTCCCATCTAAACAGGGCCTAAGTAGACTTAACGCCAAGAACACAACTCGGACATGGACTAAACTATACCACATCTGACCTTGTTATACACGAAAGAATCTTGAGCAAACGTATCAACAGCTCGTGGCCTGAAAGATCTTCGAGGCTTTTAAAGTCGTCCAAGAACAAGGGAATCTGCGGTACAGCTAAGTGTAATCAGCAGGTGCACTGAACTAGCGTATATCTTTTCTTTCTCGATTACACAGAAGACACGTACACACAAACACTACTACCCTCACACATCCACTGATCCACATATATATATACTGTAACACATACTCATGAAGATAAAAACCAACGACAAATCCTGGTCTCACTAAATTTTTATTAAAAGCTCAGCTGCGTGTACATAATAATATCTGTAAACACAATTTAACAGCAAGCGAGATGAGCTAGCATGTAGCTTTCTTTTCAGATTATATGGAAGACACATATGCCCTATATTTAGGTACCCGTGAATACACCGCTGAGACCATAACACATTTAGGTCTTGTTCGGTTTAGAGGGGATTGAAGAGAATTGGAGGGGATTGAGAGGGAATAATTCCACATCACAATAGGTGTGGAATAAATCCCCTCCAATTTCTCCCTTACAGGGATTAACCGAATAAGGTCTTAAGAGACGAAAGCCAGCATAAATATTTAGCCTTACTAAGTTTTTATTGAGAGATTATTCATTTTTTTTAGAGAAGATTTAGAGATCATTCATGTGTGCTTAGTATTCATGAACACGATTTACTCCAATATAATTGCAAGTGAGCTGAGCTAGTATGTAGCTGTTGCCTTCTATTGTTGCTGAAGAATTCGATGAGCTCTGACGAAATGCAGAGATGAGTCCAAAAGCAGATACAGTGTTAAAGCTTCTTCCTTTGGACACATTTCCGTTGAACAGGATCATCGGATCAATCAGGCCCCGAATTGATGCTCCTCGGAGGGCAAATCATTCATTCGTATAGCTCTCTCATCAATCGTCGCCATTTTTTTTGTGTGTCCTTTGTGTGATCTTGACGTTGATTGGGCGATCGAATCTGACCTTTCATGTGTCATTTTTGTGGAGCTGCAGCGTTGCATGATTGCATGGTCAGTGAGTGCAAATGATTCAGAGGAAAAAGGCTGATTGAGCTGAAAAGATGAGGCAGCAGCTGCATCACTTTCTTTTCGATCGATCTCGCACTAGTTTTGGCTGTCATGCTGCTCACTGTTACCTTTGTTCTCTGTTGTCACACCATGCTCAATGATTGCTCAACTGCAAATTTAGGACATGTTTGGTTGCCAGCTATAAGTTTGTTCCGTTTAAGTAAGTTTGACCAAATTTGACAGCTATCTGGTTGCAGCCACGATTATAGCAAGATTTGCTTCCAATGAACTAGGTCTCATAGGTCACAGACTTGGAAAACTACTACAAGATATGTGACAAAATAATAGGCACCTAACCTTAAACGAAAGTTTGACGAATTTTGTTAATAAATAGCGGCAACACGTGCCTGGCAAACATAGTCTCTTAACAAGCACATCTTAGCTAGCTTAAGATCCATTAGAGAGGGGATGAGAAAACGGAATTGAAAAGATTTCGTAGATCAGATTCACAATGAGCTAGCAATCACCTGGGATCTTACCTCTACTCCAATCTCAAATTCAGAATTCATTCCTCGGTAGATGCATTTCTACAGCTTCACAGCCCTGTACTGCTGTATAGGAGTACATCTGTAGGCCAACCAAATATCCTGCCTGAGAGCTCTTTGTGATTGGAAGGAATGGACGTCGAGGCTAATCGACGAAGAACTGTGGTAGTACAAAACTACATTGAAGAAAATTTCTGTCCTATAGCTAGTTCCAACTACAAATACAACGCTGTGGTAATAAATGGGTCAGGGATTTAGCTCAAATCTCTCCAGAAATTTGTCGTTTCATAATGTTTTTTGTGCGTACAAATACAATTGCGTGTCTAAAAAAATACAGTGCACACCACGTCCAACTCCAAAATATTCTTCCAATGATTGAAGCACGAACTGCCAAAGCGACTAGCATAAAAACTGTTGAGAAAAAGGGAAAGAAGATCCATGCTTCACGCATTCGACAATATCAGGGCACTTTAGCACTTTACAATACTAGTATACCTCAATAGAGCACATCCTAGAACATTTTTTCCCCTCAATATTGAATATTGATAACTGAACATATCGTCTCTCCCTATTGGTGAGAGATCATGAAAATCACACCCTAATACAAGCCGATGCGCTAGTAAACAACATTGATATGCATTGCAACGGAAAATATCAAAACTGCATCGGCCGTCAAAAATTGCTTGTGGACAACCTTGCCCTGTGAAATGGTTAGGCTACAAATCTGCAAAGAAGTCTGATGTGGGTCTATCTGAACTCTGACCCTTGCTTGTCTTTGTACTCCTTGATCCTGACCAACCAGAAAAGAACTTAGTATCAAATAACTTCCAGCAAAGAATAGGCTAGCACAACTATGAGAAGACAGGAACGGTATTGCTATAGCAATGCTCTATGTTAAAATCATATGCTACCTTTCGAAGAGTTCGGATCCATGTCTACATCCATACCGTCATCATCACTGTCATCACTATCTTGTTCACCAAGTTTATCATCCTGAACTAACTGTTGGCGATTCAAGAGGTCTTGCAAGTCCCAGAGCTGTATAAATCAGGATACTGTCATTTAGACCAAGAATTTGGTACGGTATGGGGGAATGGGAAAAGAGATATCACCTTCAACATTTTATTGTGTGAAATGCTTCCTAGATAGGATACAGTTATTTAGACTAAAAATATGGTGCGCTATGGGGGGGATGGGAAAAGAGAGATCACCTTCAACATTTTATCGTGTGAAATGCTGCCTAGATAATTTCTGTCATTTGAGAAAGCTGTGATGCAAAGGTAAGTAACTAGTTAGAACATATGTACTTTTTACACGTATTTTAAGCAGGCAGCAAATGATCAGAACGTACCAAGGGCCTCAATTGGATATTCTGAATGCTCAGCGAGTGGCTGAATGATCCTGTTAGGTAAGATACCCACTAATCTGAAAGGAAAACATGGGCATCATGTTAAAACAGCAATACATATTATTGGGAACTGGGGCAGGGTAAAGGGAAGCAAGGCACCAAACCTGATCACACCATCCGATGCACCAGATATTAGAGTTTCTTCATCCAGCTAAAAGAAAAAAAGAAGACATTTGGCTTACAAAGGATTGCATATAACAACAAATAGTAGGCTACAATAAGAATTGTCACAAGGTTTAGGCTCTAACCTTCAGCATTGTATCAACAGACTGTGCATGCCCCAGAAAGCGGTCACTAGCCACAACACATATACAGTCAGTACACAACTCAAAATGACAAAACTTACAACTTTGGTCTGCCATCCCAGTAGTTGAATGAAGAGATTATGATACATTTTTTTAGTTTTTTTTATGCATTTTATATAACCACAGCTCAAACACCGAGCAAGAGTAGATGAATGGAAATATAAATATTTAGGACAAAAAAAAATCTAGTTCATCAAGTTAAGTATAGGGTAGTGAAAAAATTAGTACCTGCAATCCTTAAAAAATCCCCATGAATATAACAACAGAGCTCCACTTGGGGTGCCACATACAACTTTTTTACCGTTCTGAGAATCACAAAGAAACAACTCTAATTCAGTAACCATGAAATTACACACGGAAGACTTTATTAACATTAGTCATTAAAATAGTTACCTTCATTACCACCACAGATAGTAACTCATCTTCTGAAAATTCAGATTGTGATTTTACCTGTTAATGTAACAGGAAGCATATGAGTATGCAAAATAGCATATGATAGTATACACAAAATCATATAACCAACTAGAATTCAATAAACTGGAACAACATTGATATACTATAAAGCAACTCACTTTATTCCTACGAAGATTGCTGACAGATAAAGTCCCGTCGCCACTGCAAACAACCCAAGTAGTTAGTTCTGATTACCAAACATCAAGGCAACGAAGACTTCTGCTTAGAATTGAACGAGCAAAAGTAACACAAAGGAAAAATAAATTCAGTGAGACAACAAAACATTAGCATCATTAATACAACACCATTGCACTAAGAAACAAATGAGTAGTTTCTGAACCAGTATGAAGTAAATTATATAAGGTTCAAATCCTGGTATCCACAAATATGGCTTTGAGCATCCTTAGTTGGTGCAGAAGCCAGAAATTATAGTTCCTTTGTTAAAAAAAGGAACGTGGAAATTTTACTGAATTCGTGCTGGAATGTAAAAGTTTCCTTTCAAATCCATGTGTTCCAAGTAGGGCCTAAATGGCTGGAGCTGCTTCATGAATAATTACATAAAATGGTGTATAAGCCAAGCAATGCTGATCTCTTTCCAACAAAAAAGCAGATTTCGCATGCATACTGAATGACATGCATATTGATCAGGGCTTGAAGGCGAATAAAATTATTTACCTTGTTGCCAGTATTTGAGTTGAGTCAGATACATATGTCATATCTGATATGTAATCTTCGTGGCAGTGAAAGGTGTTACAGCAGGAACGTTCCCGAGTATCCCATACCTAAAATTGCACAGCTATTTTACTTCAAATTGACTTTACCAAAGAGGCAAACTATAGTCAATAACACACAATACAATGCAGGTGTCAGTCCAAAAACAAATGTACATGGAATTTTGGCCAGGATGGTCTTTTCTGCTTATTACCCAATCATGTGCTGATGTGCATATATGTATACTCACGAACAAGACATCCTTGGGTAAATAAGCTTATCAATAATATATATTTGCACACCTTTTAAATATACAGGTTTTAAGAGTCAATGATAAAGCTGGCCTACACTCAACAACCATGCACGGTTAAACCAGATTGACTACTTATAATACCTTAATGCAACCTTCATCATCACCTGAAGCAACAGTAGTTTCAGTAAGACACACAAGGCGATTTATGCCATTCCTATAATATTTTAAGAAGAAGATATTTAGTTCCACAAGCAAAATTCAAAGAAAGAACTGCAAGTCTGCAAACTGACAAAACTTACTCATGTGCATCCTCCAAGCGAGCAATGGGTTTGCCAGTTTCCACATCAGAGGCAAGAATTGAGCAATCAGCAGATCCTGTCAAAATCACTGAAACATGGCACAAAGTCAAGATAGCCCGCACAACATGGTTAGAGGAGCTAACAGATGAATGTATGTGTCTTCCTTCCCATCCAAGTTAGTTTTACAATTCCATTGTGAACACGAATCTGCTAATGTTGCAGCACCATGCTTGAGCAAATAAGCACAACTACGGCAAGGATCACTAAAGCTGAAAGTTGGTGATTAGTTATTACCATTTCCCGACTCCACAAACCGGACAGCTCTGCATGACTCCTTGTGAGATTTTGCCGCAAACAACCTTGAAAATCAAGAGAAAAAAGGAGTATGCATCAATCCCCAGGATATAAAGTGGACATGCAACAACCTTAACATATTAGCACTCAGAACAGACGACAATACAATAAAGAAAGAAAAGTAGCTACTGGATGAGGATTGCATAGATCATGAAAATACATTTACTTTGACAGCTTAGCGCATGTAAATTTTATATCAAAATAAAAGTAGCACTAAAACGCTGAAAAAGGCTGAAACCCTTGGATATCAAGGAAACAGTGTGTATATCTTAACAAAAGACTGAAATACAGCCGATAATCCAAACATTTAGCATTTACTTTCTACCATAAGCTGCTGAAACAGGCACCTAGTAGTACTACAAAATCCTGAAGTATACATAAATTCCAGGGAAATCTCAAAATAAGCATTAGCAGCACGAACATCTGTAGCTCAAAAGGTGGTAATTGTAAAGTTGTTGAATCCAAGGAGCGAGAGACTAAAACTAACACCTAAAAACTAAACCCTAAACACCTGATACAATGATAGGATCATCAATGCAAACCACAAACTAACAGAGCGCGATGAACAGCAGCGTTGGTCGTGAGTACCTCTCAGGCTGCGACTCCGCGGCGTACCGGAACCTGCGAAACCAGCTCGATAAGAAGAGAAGATTACCAAGGTCGCGATAAGAACAAACTAAAATCAGAGGAGGGGGATGAAGAAGTAGTGGGGCGCGCCCGTGGATCGTACAGGTAGAGCTCGCCGGTGATGAGGGAGGTTGCGACGAGGGGGGAGGACGGGTGGAAGGCGAGGTCGAAGGGCATCTCCTCGTGGAGGGCCTCCATGGCGGCGGCGGCGGCGGTGGCGGCAGACAGAGGTGGCGGCGGCGGCGGCGGTGGCGGCAGACAGAGGAGGCGGCGGCGCGACGGGGAAGAAGCCTAGGAGACGGGAGCAATGCGCTTGTAGCCTCACGTAAAGCTTCCTTGGCTGGGCTGTGTACGAGCAAATGGGCCTCAAACAAGGCCCAAAAACTTTTTTTTCCACATTTTTATTTGCAAAAAGTACACCAAAGGTTCCTCAACTTGTCATTGACCCCAACCACAAAACCAGATATATGACATCCCTCAACTTATGAAATCTGTGGTTTTAATCCCAGTTTTATCCGACGTGACATCAGCGTGGGACTCCATGTGGGTCCCACATGTCAGGATGCCACGTCAGCACTCTTTCTTCCCCCTCCTCTCCCAGTCTCCCTTCCTCCTCTCTCTCTCTCTCTCTCTCTCATTTTCTCCTCTCAGGGCAAGCCGGCCGGCGGGTGGGAAGAAGGTCGCCGGGACGAGGCGGGAGAGGAGGTCCGGCGGTCGGCGACGCGGCGGCGGTGGCGAAGCAGGGTGGGGGAGTCGCGCAGCATGGAGAGTGTGGCAGCCACCGTCTGTACATGGCCCTCACGGATGTCGAGCTGGACGCGGTTCCCGCCGTCCGTGGTGGACATGGCACCAACGTCGGCGTCCTCCGGCGACGGCTGCCGCGGCGCCATTCCCTGCCTTCACCTCCCCCTGCCCCCCCCCCCACCTTGCTAGCGGCAACAACGATGACCGCATCGACGCAAGCACCTCTTTCTGCGTTGCCTCTCTCGCCTCGCCCCACCGGCCACCTCGCCCTGCTGGCCTTCTCCCTACCCGCTGGTCGTGCCTCCACCTCCCCCTCCCCTCACCTTGCCGGCAGCGACGACGACGACCGTATCGACGCGAGCATCTCTTTCCACGTCGCCCATCGCCAGGCGCCTCTCTCACCTCGCCCCACCCGCCCCCTCGCCCTGTCGGCCTCCTCCCCACCCGCCGGTCGCGCCTCCGCCTCCCCCTCCCCCCCACCTCACCGGCGGTGACGACGACGACCGCATCGACGCGAGCACCTCTTTCTGTGTCGCCCGTCGCCGGGCATCGCTCTCGCCTCGCCCTGCCGGCCTCCTCCCCACCCGCCGCCCGCACCTCCGCATCTCCCTCCCTCCACCTCGCCGGCGGCGGCAACGACGACCGCATCGACGTGAGCACCTCTTTCCGCGACGATTTTGTAACTCGTTGACAAGTTGAGGACCTTCGATGTATTTTTTTTCCTTTTTTCTTTCTTCGTGTGAAATTTTCCTTGACGATGATACCACGAAGAAGAGTGACATTTTAGTACCATATGCTTCTCACCTTGTAAGTTTTATGTTATTGTTATTTGAGTAAATTTCGCAAAACTATATGTTTTATGGTCAAGTTACAGAAAGTCACGCATATTTTGACACTTGGCATTTAACTACATATATTTTGGCAGTGTCGTTTCATAAACCACACTATCAATAAATGGATTCACCTGTGAGATGATGTGACTGTTCCACCAAAGATGAGGGTCAAGATTCACCAAATCGCTTTTAGTCGAGTTACCGTCACCACATGGTAAGACGGTTATCCCGTAACCGTGCGGTTACCATGACATACGGTTATCACGAGAATTACCGTGGTTTCAAACCTAAGAAGGTTGCCACGTGTTATAACAGTGGTTCTGTAAACCCTGGTGAGGGCATTATCAAGGCAAGCAACTCATATTGTGAGTGGCCTCAAGTGCTATATAAGCTGGACACACATATTCCAGTACGATGCATGTTAGCTGTAGGTTAGTATCTTTGATTTTGTATATTAGCCCCTTAAATATTTTTTATTTAAACATAAGCCCAAAAATTCAAACTTTATACACTCAAAACCAGAAACTATTAAAATGTCACCGTTCTCCCCCTTCCTCCTTTTGGCAGGCTAGAGTTCATCAGCCGGCCGTTGGAGAGTTGAGACCTCAACCCTATTTGTTGTCTCCTCTCTCCTTCCTTTTATCGTCGGGTGTTGTATTCGAGCAAGAGGCGAACGATGAGCATTTTGTCTCCATGCAGTTGAAACCTCACCTCTACCATCGATCCACATCTTTTGGCTCATGCAAAAGGAGCTGCGCGACCTCGTCTTCCTCTCGGAGGTACTGCCAAGAAGAATCGCGAGACCTCGTCTTCCTTGCCTCTCCCCTCCATTCTCCAACAACGAGATCGGAGCAACACAATCGTAATCTAGTTGCTCCTCCCCTTTTCCCCAACACCACCATTTCTTTCTTCAATCCGGTGCTGATGCATATCAATCTAGCATTGCCGGTCAACGTTCTCGAGCAAAATAATGGTTAGAGTTGGGGGACAAGCAGATCCAACCAGATGTTTCATCTTCTTCTTGTTGTTGGTTCTTGACGACAGTAGATGCATCGTCCTCGTACCACTTCCTCATGTCGGTTATTTTCTTCCTTCTTTCTCCTGCTTCACGGGCCCGACCTATGTGGCTTGGTTTTTCTTTACGAGACTATCCTTGCATGTAGAAGCTTTGTGAAGTCACTTCACCAGCTAATGATGTTACTCATCCGTAGGTGTATTGTAAATGAAAGAACTACTCTCACATGGGTCGCTGTCTTGCTGAAATATGGGCTAACAAGCTGTGGGGGTTCATATGTCAACCACCGGTAAGTTATATGATCCGTTTCCATTGTGAATGTCGTAAAGTACAATCATGCTAAATGTCAATCTTTTGAAAACTGAATCCCCTAGCACTAAAGACTACTAAAGGAAGGGGCGTACATAAATCAAGTCTAAAAATACAGCAATCTATAGTTTCTATATTGGGAATGCCATGGCTAACAGTACAAATACGGTACGAATTGGCTGTCCGCTGCAAATTGGAGTCTCGTACATAAAATCTGTCAACAGATTTATAATTAGTCCCTAAAATAAGTCCAAAACTCTCCGAAAAAGTCATCGGATCCTAATCCATTATTTAGTACAGTGGAACCAAATTGTCACATGCCATTTCACCATTTTTTTCTATAAAAGGAGAACTCGTACTTTTGGTAACAAAAAAAAAATCAAGGACAAATCATTCTCTCCCATCTCTAGCCGCCGCGACGCGAGCGAGCAAAGCAATGGAGGACTCCGCCGCCGCCGCTGCCGTCGCCGTCGTGACGGTGCCGTTCCCGACGCAGGGTCACCTGAACCAGCTCCTCCACCTGTCCATGCTGCTCGCGTCGCGCGGCCTCGCCGTGCACTACGCCGCGCCGGAGCCGCACCTCCGGGAGGCCCGCGCGCGGGTGCACGGCTGGGACGCCGCGGGCGCGCTCCGCCTCGCCGCCGTCCGCTTCCGCGCACTCGACATCCCCGGCGGGTACGCATCCCCTCCCCCCGACCCCTCGTCCCCGTTCCCGGGCCACATGATGCCCCTCCTCGAGGCCTTCTGCGACGGCGCCCGCACGCCGCTCGCCGCGCTCCTCCGCGAGCTCTCGGCGTGCCACCGCCGCGTCGTCGTGCTGCACGACCGGATGGCGGCGTTCGCGGCGGTGGAGGCCGCGCGAATCCCCAACGGCGAGGCACTCGGGGTGCACTGCCTCGCCGCGTCGTACAATGTCGGGTGGGTGTACCCCGCCCACCGCCTGCTGGTGGAGCACGGCCTCGTCTTCCACCCGCCCGACGCCTGTACGACCAAGGAGTTCGTGGCGCTCGCCAAGCGGATGGGCCAGGAGCGCAGGCGCGCGGCCGTCGCCGGCATGGTCGTCAACACCTGCCGCGCGCTGGAGGGGGAGTTCCTCGACGTGCTCGCGCAGATCCCGTCCTCCGATGGCGACAAGCTGTTCGCCGTTGGGCCTCTGAGCCCGGTGCTCCCCGACACGCGCGCGCGGGGCTCGCCGGAGGAGAGCGCGCGCCCGCGGCACGAGTGCCTGAGCTGGCTCGACAAGCAGCCGCCGTCGTCGGTGCTGTACATATCGTTCGGCACGACGTCGACGCTCCGTGGCGAGCAGATCAGGGAGCTCGCCGCGGCGGTGCGCGGCAGCGGCCAGCGGTTCATCTGGGCGCTGCGGGACGCCGACCGCGCGGACATGGACACGCGCGAGGCCGAGGCGGCCGTGCACGGCGCGCGCCTCGCGGAGGCGGCGGGCGGGCTCCGGGAGGAGATCGCCCGGGGCGTGGGCGTGGTGGTCACCGGGTGGGCGCCGCAGCTGGAGATCCTGGCGCACGGCGCGACGGCGGCGTTCATGAGCCACTGCGGGTGGAACTCCGTCGTGGAGAGCATGAGCCACGGGAAGCCCGTGCTGGCGTGGCCGATGCACAGCGACCAGCCGTGGGATGCCGAGCTCGTGTGCAAGTACCTCGGCGCCGGCGTCCTCGTGCGGCCGTGGGAGGAGCGCCACGACGTCACGCCGGCGGCCGCGATACGCGAGGCGATCGAGAGGGCGATGGCGTCGGGGGACGGCGCGGCGCTGCGCGCGAGGGCGGCGGCGATCGGGGAGGCCGTCCGCGCCGCCGTGGCCGAGGGCGGGTCGTTGCGCCAGGACATGGACGACCTCGTCGCCTACCTGACGAGGTGATCGTCTCGTCGCCGGCGCGGCGGCTGAGCTGCACTCCATGCCGCTGTTCGCGCCAAAAGATCACTGCTTGCTTAGAACCACTCTTTTGAATCTTATAATTGGGATAATTTCGTCCAGGATTTAAGCTACTACTGTAATAAGTTTGGGACTGTGCTGGTTGTCCTCGATCCTGGGCACCTGGCTCTCTATTGGACAATTTAGTACTGCGTATATCTCATTTTCTTTTGGCTCCCAGCACACAATAAGCAGATTTTGCTGGAGACAATGATAATTTGCTCCTGTAATAATAAGACAACAAGTCTATAAACATATGCAATTTTAATTCAACAATTTTAGAATATAGACTTTTCCATTTAAAAACACGTAAGGGCTTGTTTGAAAGGGTCCATGGATGATAGACAAAACTGAGTTTATGACAATTATTCGAGAGCACAAACAACTTAATTAAATATTACTAGCTGATAAATTGATTTTAAAAAATTATAAGAAATGCAAATGAAGATTGTTTTAAAAAAGTTATACGGTTTAGTAGTTCAGAAAGTGTGCCCGCAATAATTCCGTGACTATAATTAGAAAATAATGGGCCTTAAGCATCAGGAAGTCACTGAATTGACAGATTTGCATAAACTCAGTAATTATATCACATTGCTTTTAGATTCAAACAGCAACACTCACACGGTCCCCCTTGATTCCTTGTTCAATGTTCATTGGAGGACTGATGTATACAGTCTATTGCCCTTTTTACAGTAGGCAGATATGGTTAAATTTTGCACTAAAAATATTAGCATATGGTCATGCTCTAACAATTAACATTGACATATATGCTTTTTTTTAAAAAAAAATTGAAGTATAATTGATGAATTTCCCCCAATTTCATCGCGTTATCTTCTGAACCCGCCAAACCAGCAACAGCGCGGCAGAAGAAAAACCCCACCCAAAACCGCCGAACCCAATCCCGACTCCTCCCTCCGCCGCCGCCGCCGCCGCCGCGATGCCGAAGGCGGCGGCCTCCCTCGCGTCCCTCCTCCCGCAGCTATGGCACCGCCCCGTCCAGCCCCCTCCCTTCCTCCACCGCGCCCTCTCCTCCTCCTCTCCCCTCCTCCGACGCCACCGCGCCGCCCTCCACTCGCCGGCGGCGCCCCTCTCCGCCGCTGCGGTGTCCACCTCCGCCGCAACCGTCGAAGCCCCAGCGACCGCAGCGTAAGCTGCCCTCTTACCCTCAGACCAAGCTGCTCTTCTCCGAGCGATGAACTGACTGGTGGTGGTATATATGGGTTCTTGCAGGTATCCAGTTTATGGCAGGCTCTTGCCTTGCCCTCTGCAAGATGACCCTCCAAGGATCGAGCACCTCGTCGCGCGGGAAGACGAGGTCGCCGTCGATTTCATCTCCAGGTCACTCACCCTCCCTCCACTGTAAGCAAGCACCCCTATGCTCTCTTTTGTTTATTGCATCGTTCATGTGAAATTAGTAGTGGTATAAGAGTAAATGAGTAACATTGTGGGTGTGAAGGTACGTTGCAGATCTCATCAAGTTTGGGGCTGTTTACTATGCGCTTGTCGCGCCGCAGCCGCCTCCTCACGCGGCTCCGGAGCATGTTAGGATTTTTAGAGAGGTGACCGAGCCTTCGGTCCTGTGCCGTAGGAAATCCATTAAAGGGAAGACGGTGAGGGAGGCGCAGAAGACATTTAGGGTGACAGACCCCAACCAGCGCCTCGAGGCCGGCACGTATCTGCGGGTTCATGTGCATCCCAAACGTTTTCCTAGGTAAAGATTTGAACTTTGTAATGTAGAAACCTTCTATATATTGTGATGGTCTATGTTTGAGCTTTGTTTTTAACTTCCCACCGTGAAATCTTTCCGGCGGTCAGTCAGTTATCAAATCATCTCAGATGCTTATGTGTCTGTGTTTTATCTGATACTGTCAGGTGTTATGAAATTGACTGGAAATCCAGGGTAATAGCAGTAACTGATAACTATGTCGTACTTGACAAACCAGCTGCAACATCAGTATGTTTCTCTTCTCTTTCCCTTTTCTAGTTGGCATCTACAACAACCTCATAGATTTGGATTTCCAAGGCCACATATATGAGAATATTGGATATGTTTTTTGCAAGTAATTATCTGGTTTATTAGTTTCACTTAGTGTGTGTTGCAAGAATGTTGGATATGACTTTCAGATTGTCGTCGAGTAGGTTACCCATTTGGATTTTACTGATTATTGGTTCACACATTTAATGTGCAAATATGCCACTAATGTAAGATAAAACATGAACACAAATACCAAGAGTGTTACTTAAGAGATTATAATTGGAAGTTCTTGGAGTTGATGATTTAAGAAACAGCCCAATTGATGCATCTAGGCTTATGATTAAACTTTTTTGAGGCTCACGTATTTTTTTTTCATGATTTTTTTACATGTAGGTGGGAGGAGCAACTGATAACATTGAGGAATCCTGTGTGGTTTTTACTTCACGCGCACTAGGATTAGAAACACCTTTAATGACAACTCATCAAATTGATAACTGTTCTGAAGGCTGGTTTGTCTCTTACCATTTTACTTCTACAAACTAGGTATACATAAGTGTACAATGTAATTAAGTAATGTCATGATTGTTTGCAGTGTGGTATTATCTAAAACTAAGGAGTTTTGCTCAGTTTTCCATGGAATGATAAGGGTAAGCTACTTTATCGATTACTATGATATATAACATGGTATTGAGCCTCTAGTAATGTTGTTAAACTTTTAATTTTGTGACAGGAAAAACAGGTCAATAAACGTTACCTTGCACTTACTACAGCACCTGTGTCTACAGGAATAATCACACATTACATGCGTCCTATTAATCGTGCTCCTAGATTAGTTTCAGAAGGTAATCCTTGAATTGCAGTTTATTATTGCTTCTAAAAGTTTTGGCGACAGTTCATTCGTGGCTAGGTGCTAAAACATTGTTGGCTCTTAGTGTGCAAGGTCAAAAACATTGTTGGCTCTTAGTACTTTAACAGCTCCTAGATTAGTTTCTACTATGCATATGTTTTGGTTACAATTTACACACATATTAGAGTTTGGGTGAGATTCTTGTGTACTGTTATTTAAATATATATGCAGTCACACAGCATTGTAAATTGTAACCGTTCATCAAAGGTATTGAATTAACTGTTTACGCATTTTATACTCACCTATTTTACGTTGTGTCATTTGTCATTTGGCTTGCGCCATTACTTACTGGATTTTAAACAATGGTAAAGATACCTTGATATGATTAGATTTAGAACTAGGATCCTACATACTACGTACACGTGGGCCTGACTGGTACCACTAAGAATTCTGAATTAGTCCGTGGTCGGCTCGTTGTATTCTGACCTCGGATGTTTTACCATGCATGCATATATCATAAATTTCCTGTCTCTGTTAGTAGATTAATATTCTTGTCACACTTAACCAGATCATATTAAAGGATGGCATGTTTGTCAAATGGAGATATTGGACTGTAAGAAGGTCCCATGGCCAAGCTCTCTGATCAGAAAAGTCCATAAAGTAGACAACTGTGGTTGGCCCCAACAGGAGGCTGCCTATGAATGTAAAATCAATCTCTTGACAGGAAAAACTCATCAGGTATCATACTATTGTATTTTTTGAGATGTCAGTCTTAAATGCTAATTATCTTTTTGTGGAGAAGGCTTTTTTTGGGGGGCTCAGAGAAAAGATCCATGACTAACAAACTCTCACTTAGAATAGGAAACTCTGATTTAAAGTTTGCTTTATTCTAGTTCAATTTGATCATAAACATGGACCATGTGGGTCAGTGGGCCGTAGTTTCCTGGGTTAGGTAGGCTAGCACACACACATTTCTGATGCTTCTTTTGATAGTTTATACTCCAAAGTCCAAACTAGTATTTGAAGCTCCACCATTGATGTACTGAAAAAAGGAAAATGAGGGGGCAACAACACCATTACATAAGCTAAACCTGCAACTATTTCCTTGGGTTGAATCATAGCCCAGCGCTAATTATGTTGTTGCATTGAATGAGTTGTCAATATGTTTTTGTTTCGTTGAGTGGTATGGTCATTGCCAACATTGTGTTTATATAGAGTAACGGGTAGATGATATGGTATGCAGATACGAGCACAACTTGCTGCTATAGGCACTCCAATTGTAGGGGATTCTGCCTACATGACGGCAGCAATGGCAGCAATAGTTAATCCAAGCATAAATCCATTTGGTCGATGGGGACAGAACTATGATAGTGAAGATGAAAAGGCAGCTGCTGTTGAAGCTTGGATTTCTTGTCATGGCAAAGAACCAAAATCAGTAATTGGCCTACAAGCATCTGAGATCTCATGGGATTATGAAGGTGAACACCATTCTTATAAGGCAGGAGTTCCATGGTGGCGGCAAGATGCAGTTGAATCTGACTTGATCTGAAGAAGAACAGGAGTATATGAGAATTTTAGCCCTGAACCTCAGCCTGGGGTGGCTCATTTTGTGTGTTCTGGCAGAGGTCGGATCTCCAAGGTTATTTGGCCGCCAAAGAGAAACATAAAAAAAAATGCCAAATATGAAAACCACAGAATGCGTGGTGCCACCGATGAAAAGCTTACACGCCAAAAATCTTCCCACATCCTTCCAAAATATCTTGCTACAGATTATTCTACATCTCAGATGAAACTTACTGACAGAGTTGAGTTGTACACTTCTAGCTGTTATATCTGGGGTGGAGTAGCTCATTTGCATTGCCACACATGCAACATTTTACTTCTAGAGTGTAATTTTGTCAGAGTTTTGCCCAAGGTGCTGTACATCTTCGAAATTTACATCTTTTGTCAGTAACTTGTTCTGGTATTTTGTACTGTCCCGAGATTTGCTTTCCTGCTTCACATGGCACTGTTTATAAATTGAATTGAATTTGAGGTTTCACCTTTTGTTCTGAGCTGTGGTACACGGGCCAGGCCCAAGCTGAATGTCGACCCAGACTTGAAAGCTATCCTGGTGTTTTTGTGGGCCTGTGCTGAACAGCGGATGGGTTCGCGAATGCTGGCGGCTTCTGCTGCCACTTTGTGACGAGTTGCGATTCGTGCAGGGGGCAATGACGTGATTGCTATAGGCCAACGACACGAGTTATGACGTATCTGACCAGACAAATCTAGGCTCCCCTGGGGCCAGTATTGGTTGAGGTAAGGTTTGTACTGAACAGTTAGGCGAGGAGATAAAGTGAAGATGAAAAGACGCCACAAATCCATCCCTAAAAGGGAGATGATTACTATACTTCCGTTTGTTTTGTTTGATCCGAATATGATACAGCCATACAGGCATGGTGGGGAACAGGGACAGAGCTAGAACGAAATGGAGGGTGGTACCACTAATTTACTCTATTTTAGATCGAGTTTAAGCTCATACGGGTGCCTAAGTTTGTATTAAGGGGGTATATATATGGTGAAAATAGATGAGGTATAGCTAAAAAATTTTCTTAACCAGTTTCTGGGCACCCCCTTAATATATACTAGCTTCGCCCCTGGAGAGAAAGAACAATGAATTACATTCAACGTAGACATGTAAACCTTAAATATCAATAAGCAATTATTCACACCAAAGTTATCACATAATTTCGATAATCCTTTCTACATTTTCATACACTTTTCGTCAAAATTTAATGATTACTAATAGTAACTATATCGACCCTATTTGTTTATGATTATAAGTTGCCTCGAATTTAAAATTCTAGGTTGGAGAATTTCTTTTTTATGTGAAGTCCACCGTTAAATTTGAAGCGGAGGAAGTGTCTATTTATGGATTAAATCAAATATACAATATATAAACCTATAAATAAAAAATCGGCTTAAAAGCTTAAACCAATAAAGTTAAGCACAAACAAAAAGGGCCATAGGCTCGCCCACACAAAACACCAGATGAATGGACAACGAAAAGCATGCAGCTACAATAGCCTAACCCAGTGAAAAACGAACTACCACAAGAACCATAAAGCCAAGCCAACCCTCTCCGGGAAGAAAGCCAAACCCAAAGCGTAAATAGAGCGTAGATACAGCACTACACACCGACACACGGACCCCACCCCCATCCCGGGCCCCACTTGTCATCCACTGACCCCCACCCCCGTGGCGCCTCCTCACGCGAAGAAAAAAAAAATTAGGGGTTGTCCAGAGACGAGGCGAGCCTCCCGAATACCGCAAGGCCCAGCAATACCCGCATACAAAAACGCGACCAAAAAGGAGAAGAAAAAAACTTATCTCTGCCCCCCTAATCTCCCCTTACCCTTCTCTCTCTCTCTCTCTCATAGATAACCACCCCCCTCCCCGCCGCCGCCGCCGCCGCCGCGGGAGGCATCGCGTCGCCGTCCACCGGGTCCCCTCTCCCCCGCCTGTCTCCGGCGATCGCCGCTTTCCTCCGCCACCCCCGATCCGAATTTTCGAAAAAAAACCCCCGCGGAAATACGGAGAAAAATCGCGGAAATTCGTTTTTTAGAGTGAATCGCACCTCCTCCCCACCCCTGAGCCCGCCTCCACCCCCCGCCCTCGTGCTCGTCGGCGACGGCGATCGCATCGGGGAATAGTCATCGCCCCCCTTGACGGGCAATCCCCCCCCGCGCCTTCTCTTCGCGGTCCAAACCTGAGGGAGACAGAGGTGGGGGGAGCGAGCGAGCGGCGTCATCCTTCCTCCTCGCCGGCGGCCGCAAGAGGTGCGTCTCCTCGCCGCCTCGCGGGTTTGTTTCTTCGCGGGAATTTGTGGGTGAGGGGCGTGGTTGCTGGGTCTAGGGAGTTGGGGGAAGCCTCCGCCGCGCCGATTTGGACCGCCGCGCGCCCGATCCGCGCCCCGGGAGGCTCGATCTGGCCGCCGCGCGCGCTGATCTGCGCGGCGTCGCGCGAATCGGTCGGGATTTAGGGTTTCGGAATCCTATTCGAATTCCTCGCGCCCGAGGCTGCGCGGCGCCATGGTTGCCCTCCTCCTCCCACTCGTCGATTTTGAATAGAGTTGGGGTAGAGTTATTTCTTCCCTTGGGAGAGTTCAATCCATGTAGCACCGAAATGATCAAGCCATAACAAAAAGCATGACAAAACAATAGGATTAGACTTTGATCGCCCCATTTGAGGCGCTAAATGTTGTCCTAAGAGCTACTCGAGTGGGCTTCTAAACTAGCTTCGTTTGATGAACTGCAGGGAGTGATAGACTGCTGAGGCCGTGAGAGTTTTTCATGTGTCGTCATGGCATTCTTCAGCAACTCTGGAAGCAGGGCTGATTCAGGAGGGTACAACCTGAATGAGAAGGCTGAGGATGAAGCTGCCTATGAGTCAGTTGGGGACAGGGATGTCGACTTGAACTCTAGGCAATGGAACTTAAATGAGAAGGCTGAGGATGCCTATCATAGTGATGAGGAGCAATATGATGGTGGCCGGTCAGGTCCGAACTCCTCGGAGAATAAATCTGTGCAGAATGCCCGGAAAATAAATGGGCCTTCTGGCCCATGGGGTACAAACTTTTTGAAGGATTGTGGACCCACACAGACGGCTAAGGAAGAGCAATTGACCAGTAACAGGGGAATGGAATATGGGTCGGCGGCTAGTTCACATGACGACATGGATGCTAGTGGAGAGGATGATGAGCTGAACCGAGGGCATGGGGAGGTGCCTGCTGAGGAAATGCTCTCTGATGACTACTATGAGCAGGATGGAGAGGAGCAGAGTGATTCATTGCTTCGTGGTGGGATGCGCCGCCCAAGCTGTTCTACTTCTGGGGCTGCAGCAGAATCTGTCTCCTCTAGACAAAAGAAGAAGCCGACAAAATACAATGCTTATGAGGATGAAGATGATGACGAGTACAATGATGAGAATGATGATGAAGACGATGATGACGCAGACGGTATACTTATATCTGGAAACTTGAGTTAGCAAAGCAGATCAGTTACTGTTTTAACCCGCTGCTTTCTTGGCAGCTGCAAAGAATACAGCTCATCATTGATCAACAACTTTCTTTCTTCCCTATTTTGCAGAAGATGATCCAGACGATGTGGATTTTGAGCCAGAAAGTGATACTGAAAAGGCTGCCGATAAGGTTATTTATTGACTCAAGTTCATGCCACCCCATGCCATAATATTGTCCTATGTATTAAGTTACATCGTCATCTTATTATTTAAGCTAGGTGGTTTAGTAGTAATTCTAGTTATAAAAGATTCTGGTTGGTATCTTCTTTCTTGAAATAAAGATAGAAAACTGCCTTAGTCATTGAAAAGAATCCACTCTAATTGAACTCTATGTTGCTTAATACTGAATGTTTCTTAAAAGAATAACACGCTAAATATCACTAACTGCCCCTTGAAGCATCTGAAAAGCAATCAATGAGAAATCTGTAGATAGGATGAGACACACAGAAACAAGCAAGGAGTGAGGCTCGAAGCTTGGAAGATTGATGAACCTGTGTTCTTTGGTGTCTTGAAGAAGGTCATTTAATGCATTAAATAGTTCCCCTGTGAACTACCTCTGTCAACTACTGTAATGCAGCTATAAACTCTTAATCCGTGAGCTGTAGGATTTTGTTTATTTTCTTAATTGAACGATTTGATCGCATTTGCATGTATACTGCATTTTATTGGGTGATATTATGGAGAACTGCACACCATTAGCACCTGCATTGCTTATTTTATAAATTACGCCAGACATCTAATAACAAGTGATATGCATTCTTTTGCTCCTTTTCTAATCTATAAGTTTCAATCAGTTTATTATCATAACTTTTATTGAGTTATTTTCTTCTGAAATGCTGATGATATTGAGTTATTTTGTTATTGAATTTTAGGTATTTCAGCACTCTTGATCATCAAATATTAATTAAGTTCACTTTCTTTTGTAACATTAAAATTTTAGGATAAGTTTGTGGATAGTGAGAACTCCGACGAAGAAGAAGATGATGAGCTTGAGCTCTCAGATGATGATGAAGATGATTTTGTTGAGAATAAGAGGCAATGTAAGCGACTTAAGGTTGGTGGAACTAAAACCTCCAAGGGAAGAAAGCTTCCTGTACAGGTTCAACGCAAACGAGGGGTGTCTTTTACAGATGAAGATTCTTCAGGAAAAGACTCTGATGCTCCCAGTGATACTGATATCAGTCACCGAGCAAAAAAACCCGACAAGTTGCATCAGAAAACTGTAGGCCGCAAGGATGTTTTCTCAAATGTTGATTCTCATGAGGTTCGAACTTCTGGAAGGAGGAGGACAGCTAGAAATATTTCATATGCTGAAAGTGAAGAAAGTGATGATAGTGAGGAAAAGTTAGCTAAGCAACAAAAGGTGAGATTTTGTTGTGGTTATCTGCGCAAGAAGCATTTGAATTGCTTAGGAACCAAAACAGATAACTGACATACCATTTTAGATGATTCGATGTTATTGTTTGCTATGCTCTGGAAACTCCTTTCTATTCTTGCTTGGTTGCAGCACAGCAATATGATTTTTCTGTTTTATTCTTTTTTGTTATGGCCATCATGCTTTTACTATAAAGTCACTTGGCTTCTAACTGTGTCCATAACATTGATTCTATGTGATGTGCATGTCCTCGTACAGTTTCCTTTTATTTAACCACAGTACTTTGACACATGTTCATATATAGGTCTTGAAGGAGGACCCAGAAGAGGAAGAAGGGGAAACAATTGAAAGAATCCTTTGGCATCAACCTAAGGGTGTTGCTGAAGAGGCACTGAGGAATGGCCAATCAACTCAACCTACTGTGATTAGCTTCACATCAGATGTGGATCAATCATGGGATGATGTAGAATTCTATATAAAATGGAAGGGCCAATCATTCTTACATTGCCAGTGGAAGACATTATCTGAGCTCCAAAACGTAAGGATCCTCCTGGATATTTGTATCTCCTTACAAATATTCACTGTTTTTTGATGTACATTTTATCTCTTTATCATGATTCTCTTAAGATATGATTTTTACATTACCTTTTAAATGGCAGGTTAGTGGATTTAAAAAGGTTCTAAATTACATGAAAAGAGTTACTGACGAGCTGAGGTACAAGCGATCGTTATCACGTGAGGAGGTAAATAAAACAATCAATTTTGTATTATCAATGGTGTAACTCCACAGATGGTACTACATATCTATTCCAGTAAATAAATGCACTATAACCTGAATGTAAAGGGTGCAAAACTTTATGCTAAAAAATGAATTACTTCTATTTATTTTTTCATAGGGACTTCATAGGGTGTTAACTTGCAACTACCTGATCATGGCACAGTAATCATGTTATGGAATTTGGGGCAAGTTGGTTTGATATTTTTATGTCCATGCTTGCCAATGCTTGGCTTACCAAAATTTTGGTACTCTTAATAGAATTTTGCCAATGACAGAATTTCCTTTGGGGCATTTAAGTTCATATGTGGAGGCCAAAAATGGTCCACCAATCTGGTGTCCCCAAACATGGCTTTTATTTATTGCTCTATTTTGAGTAAATTATAGATTTAAAATTATTGGTGATAAATTATTTTGGTATGAATGGAATTGCACGCAGTAATGTAGCAACTGCCCAAGCATAATGCTGGTTTGAGTTTTTTTTTTCTCACATCAGGTTGAGGTGCATGATGTGGGCAAGGAAATGGAGCTGGATCTTATTAAACAGTACAGCCAGGTTTTGTACTAACTCTAACGAAACACTCTTGATAAGCAATTTTTAGTGTGGCATTTGTATCCTGTCTAAGTATACAATCTTCAGGTTGAACGCATATTTGCTGATAGGGTTAGCAAAGTTGATGGCGATGACCTGGTGCCAGAATATTTAGTCAAATGGCAAGGACTTCCTTATGCAGAATCAACCTGGTAATATTCCTGACATGGCTCTGTGCTTTCAGTTTTCAGGGCGATGATAATGTTTTGCACATGGATATTATTTTACAATAAATACTATTAGTCTAGATGGACTTTTTGGTTGGTCACCGTAGCCATTTGTGATGTACAAAGATGTTGCTGCTGCTTACTTGATGTTCAATATTTTTGTTTATCATTGTTTGCTTTCTTGCAGGGAAAAAGATACAGATATTGAATTTGCTCAGGATGCTATTGATGAGTACAAGGTAAGAACTTGTGTATTTTATCAATATGATATTATGTAACTTTATTGTGAGCATATGTGCATAAGATTGTATAATATTTTGGGTTGCACTTTAATTATATTAATTATAGGCCCGTGAAGCTGCAACATCTATACTCGGGAAAACAGTTGATTTCCAAAGGAAAAAAAGCAAAGGTAAGTTCCCCGCACAATATTTTTTGTTTGTTTGCTTTATTACTTTTGGTATTTTATTTGGTCTTTTTGTGGACAAGTTTCTTTTCTGGATGGTCTGGACACCAAGTGATCACCTATTCATTTGCCACTCGTCACTATCATGTGCGGTCCTGGCCCTAGACGTTGTAGACACATGAGTGGCAAATTATCGATTACCACTATTGTTTTAAATGGCCTGTTCCTCAAATTTGTTGCACTTCTATTTAGGGTCACTGTTTTACATGTGAATATTGTCAAGCATTGGAAAATCCATGCATGGTATAATTTGAGATCTTTGTCTAGCAACAAAGGATCATTACTCTTCAGTTAAATCTTATACTAAGTTTACATTATTCAGCTAGTTTGCGGAGGCTTGACGACCAACCAGAATGGCTAAAAGGAGGCAAACTACGTGATTACCAGCTTGAAGGCCTAAACTTCCTTGTTAATGGGTATGTAAGATCTGTTTATATGAAAATGAGAGCACATGTGTTGCCACTTTGTAAGCTCATTGATTTATTTGTAAAACAGGTGGAGAAATGACACTAATGTTATTCTTGCTGATGAGATGGGTCTGGGAAAAACTATTCAATCTGTCTCCATGCTGGGTTTCCTTCATGTAATCTTCTCCTACACAGTTCTGCTCTTCTCTATTATCGTGACAGTAGTAGAATTCATCTATTGATCACTAACACCCTGTGTGGTTATTACAGAATGCTCAAGAAATTAATGGTCCGTTTCTTGTGGTTGTTCCACTGTCAACATTGTCAAACTGGGCGAAAGAATTTCGGAAATGGCTACCTGACATGAATGTTGTGGTTTATGTGGGAAATCGTGCTAGCAGAGAGGTAAATGTTGTGAATTTCTTCCGTTGCTTGTTTTGCTTTCTGTGCAGCTCTTGTACATCACAGACATCATTTTCTGGTTTGCAAATTGAAATAATATTAACTTGATATTAGTAATTTAGGTTGTTGCTGAAGCTGAAAGTATCCTATAAAGGTCTTGTAGGAAATAAAAAACTAACCGTGTGGCATTTAGAAACCAAGAACTTCTTGACTTTTTAATCTTTTATAATACGTATGTTATGACTGGAACTAGCTTTTACAGAACAGGAATATTGCATTCGACCATCATTGGCCTCTGAATGGTGCAATTTTACCTCTTTTGGTTTAATTGCATTCGACTGAAATGAAATATTTTGGTTATCATGGATCTTGAGCGGATTTAAAGACATATACTTTATTCATATGTGCAATTCGTCACGTTTAGGTTATATATATACATATGTCGTATCTAGTTTCTGGGATATGGAAATGTTTGTTATTCTTGTGCGCCTACTTGTGGTCTTCAAATGATAAGGATGTGCTTTTTTTTGAGTGCCAAAAGAGTCAACATTCATAATTGATGGTTCTACATTTTCAACAAAGTTATCTTCTCCAATTTATACCCGTGATAGTTTCAATCTTTTTGTGGCAGATCTGCCAGCAGCATGAATTTTTTACAAATAAGAAGGGTGGTCGACATGTAAAATTCCATACATTGATAACTACTTATGAGGTCATACTTAAGGACAAAGCTGCCCTTTCCAAGATCAAATGGAACTATCTTATGGTCGATGAAGCTCATCGATTAAAGAATTGTGAAGCATCGCTGTATACGACTCTTTTGGTATGAACAGTATTTCCTGAACTAAAAATAAGAGTGAGTTGACTACCTGGAAAGATGACTCTAATTTCACTGCCCCCACACAGGAATTCAGCACTAAGAATAAGCTTCTCATCACCGGGACCCCATTGCAAAACAGCGTTGAAGAGCTCTGGTATGCGATTTTATGTAGATTTATGGTTGGAAGTTCATATTCTTATTGTGAATAGGTGACTAGAGACTGCAACATGTTCATAGCTGTTGCATTTTGCCTCTATATATATTTTTGTTTTACCTTTATTATTCTTTGTCCCATTTTTGCTGAGTGTATTTTAAAATCTGCAGGGCGTTACTTCATTTCCTTGATCCATCTAAATTCAACAGCAAGGATATATTTGTTGAGAGATACAAAAATTTGAGTTCCTTCAATGAAACTGAGGTAAATATTTTTCTCTTTCAAAATGTACTTTTCTCTTGACCTAGACTATTCTGTCAGCATTGGACATCCATAACTTTGCTTGATTTATTTTTATAGCTTGCAAATCTTCACAAGGAATTGAGGCCTCATATTCTAAGACGAGTTATAAAAGATGTGGAGAAATCTTTACCTCCGAAAATTGAGCGGATTCTTCGTGTTGATATGTCTCCTCTACAGAAGCAGTAAATACTTTGTACTAATGTAAGTTTATGTTCCTTTTATTCATCATTGAGATAAAATCATTTTTCCTAATTAATTATTAGGTATTACAAATGGATTTTGGAGCGGAATTTCCAGAATCTCAACAAAGGAGTTCGTGGGAATCAGGTGTTGATAAATCTTGAGCACTATTTTATTTTAGTAATGATTTCTTCTATTCTTCTGTTCCTACGTAGTCGCTATGACGGTGTACTACTTTTATATATGCAAACCTTTATTGCCTGATTTACTCGATGCATTATTATTTTTTGACAACCACCACTTATCTTTAACTTCACAACTATTTATAATTAGGCTGTTCACAATGCTTGTGTAATGCTGATTGTCCTTCATGGAATATCCTGTATATTGTATTTGAGAAATGAGCAGTGCATATGTAGCAGTTCTTTTTCCAATCGAGGGCTATTTTTCCTGAGCTAATCTGCAGTTCTTCGTGTTTTCAATTTTTTATGATTCCATTTTGTTTTTTCTAGGTGATTCTTCATAATATACACACAAAGAAAATAGCATTAACAAAACACAGATTCTTCTGCAGGCACATTTAAATGTCTGGTTATTTAAATTATTCTAGCTAACTTGATTATTGCATATGCAGGTCTCGCTTTTAAATATCGTTGTTGAGTTGAAAAAGTGCTGCAACCACCCATTTTTATTTGAAAGTGCTGATCATGGTTATGGTGGAGATAGCATTGGTGATCGCAATAAAGTTGAACGCATTGTTATGAGTAGTGGGAAATTAGTGTTATTGGACAAGCTGTTGGTAAGACTGCGGGAGACTAATCATCGTGTGCTTATCTTCTCTCAGGTTTGTATGTTTGGTTTACTTGCCATTTGATGCCCATTGTGTTGCAGTCTATATTAGTCGAACTAATAGTATCCAATACATTGTCTAAACTTATTTTCTACAATCCATTAGCAATATGTTGCATACGTGCAGAAATTTGCTTCAATTTGAGAAATTAGTATGGTGAGTCAAGTTAACAACGTGGTTAGTTGGTTGCATAGTTGGTTAGTGTTTTGTTTGCAGAATGAAACTTCTCTTCAGGGATGATAGGAAGAGCTGGCTCAGTGTATTTGTTTTGATACTTTGCAGTGTTTTTTCTGTTCTTTTATCTGACAGAACAAGCTTATTCAATTGGTTGCTTTTGTTAGTTGGTAAATGTATTTATATTTTTTACAACACAATTATGGTTTCCCTGCATTTTGAAAGCTATTGTGTTACTAGAGCCACATTTGTATTTTACACCAACATCAATATATCGGACAACGAATATATTATATGTCGCTTGAAAGCATTTGCACCTTAGATAACTTATATAAGTGCTTTCTGAATCAAATTGTTGCAGATGGTTAGGATGTTGGACATCCTTGCTGAGTATCTATCCCTCCGAGGATTCCAGTTTCAGAGGCTTGATGGCAGTACGAGAGCAGATCTTCGTCACCAGGCCATGGAGCATTTTAATGCTCCTGGAAGTGATGACTTCTGTTTTCTTCTGTCTACACGTGCTGGTGGGCTTGGTATTAATCTTGCAACAGCAGATACCGTGATCATTTTTGATTCAGACTGGAATCCGCAAAATGATTTACAGGTTCCCCTCTCTCTCTCTCTCTCTCATATATGGGTTTTCAATTTTTGTCTTGAAAGAGTTTCTCATATTTCGGGTTTTTGAATGTGTGATGTCATGCTAGGCAATGAGTAGGGCACACAGGATTGGGCAACAAGAAACTGTTAACATATATCGTTTCGTGACATGCAAAAGTGTTGAAGAGGATATATTGGAACGTGCAAAGAAAAAAATGGTGATGAGCCTGATTTGTTTCATATATTGTTTTAATAAATATAAACGAATAACCTCTGACTTGTTCTTTTTCTATATATGTCAGGTTCTTGATCACCTAGTGATTCAGAAGCTAAATGCTGAGGGCAGGCTCGAGAAGAAAGAATCAAAAAAAGGTGGTTCCATGTTTGACAAGGTAAGTTTCTGCACCAGTTATTTAGTTTACTTAGGTATTTGGGTTGATTTGGATGTCATATTGGTTTGGTACAACAATATTACTTAGGTAGTTTTAACAATCTTTTGTATATAAGATAGATTTGTATATTTGAAATCTATCTATTGTATAATTGTATTACAAAAGATTGTTAAAACTACCAGTAACTTATCAACTAAGCGATTGTTAGTGATACAGGCTGTAAGTCTAGTGTGGTATATATATGCTCATGTGACTAGACCAGCCTTCTTTCAAGATACCCAAGCTATAATTCTCTCTACAACACAAGAGCATTTACTGATAATTAAAATTCTGAGAGAAATGCATTAAATAGAATCTGGCTTGTCACCTCACTTGTATTTTCTGTTTTGCTCTTCTGATGTGAGCTATACATTTTGCCAGAATGAACTTTCAGCGATATTGAGATTTGGAGCAGAAGAGTTATTCAAAGAAGATAAGACTGATGAAGAGACCAAGAAGAAGCTTGAAAGCATGGACATTGATGAAATTCTCGAGAGAGCTGAGAAAGTTGAAACAAAGGGTGGTGAAGGGGAGGAAGGAAATGAACTTCTTAGTGCATTCAAGGCATGTTCTGTGCACTACCATATGACCTGTGATTCAGACATCATGCTTAAATTCTATACTTCTGTTCATATTTCTTTTTTTATTTTTTGTGTGGATAGGTTGCCAACTTTTCTAGTGGTGAGGATGATGCCACATTCTGGAGCAGATTAATTCAACCAGATGCTTCAGATATGGTTGAGGTATTTATTTGGACTAATTTTGTGTTAGTGCCCTTTTCACAGTTGAAAACCACGTCCAGCTGTTGTCTGACAGTAACTTAATCATATAGTTCCCTGCCAAAAAAATTCAGAGAGTAAGTATTTATATGTTCTGCAGGAGACTTTAGCACCTCGTGCTGCAAGAAATAAGAAGAGCTATGTTGAAGATCACCAACTTGATAAGAATAGCAACAGGAAAAGGCGAGGAATCGATGCACAAGAAAAGCCAAGGAGGCGTTCTAGCAGAACAATGGACACAGCTGTGTCATTACCACTCATAGATGGTTCAGCACATCAAGTACGAGAATGGTCATTTGGAAATTTGTCAAAGAAAGATGCTACCCGATTTGTTCGAGCGGTAAATCTGCACCCGTTCTCAATATTCTTTTCTTTTATGTGGCGATTTTATATTTACAATATCCAGAGTCATGCTATTATGTTTGTTTTTTCTTCCCCTTAATGAAATGAAATGCAGCTCTCCTGCGTTTTCGAGAAAAAAAAAACTGTTATGTTATTATCTCTTCTGCTTTGGGTTTGTGAGAGATTGCAAAACTTCTGCTTAGACAAGTTATTGAAAGTTAGCATTACTAAGATTTGCAAGTTATCAAGTAGTAGTAGTGTAAGTTTCTTCTCTTGTGATTTCTGGGAACTTTACGAGACACCCAACTTTTTCCACAAAATGATTAAGTTGTAGATTGAATATTACTTCCCAGCTTCATCTTACTCCGATAAGTAAACATTTTAGGTTAAAAAATTTGGAAACCCAAGCCAAATTGGGTTAATCGTGGATGATGTTGGTGGTGCAATAGCAAAGTCTTCGGTTGATCAACAGCTTGAGCTGTTTACTCTACTCATTGAGGGTTGTCAAGATGCTGTTAAAAATAATATGGATGCCAAGGTATAATCGTTGTACTTTCCCTCTACCTGGATACCTTTGCCTTCTCATCGCCTTTAATCTCAGTTATTTGTACTTTAAATGCAGGGCACAGTGTTGGATTTTTTTGGTGTAGCAGTTAAGGCGCATGAGTTGATAGCCCGTGTGGAAGAGCTACAGTTCCTGGCAAGGCGCATTGCACGTTACAAAGATCCAGTTAGACAATACCGGATCCAGGCACCTTACAAAAAGCCACAGTGGTCAGCAAGCTGTGGTTGGACTGAAAGTAATTGCTGTCAAACCTTTTGCTTTGTTGAAAATGTTACTAAAAAAATATATACTCATATAATTCTTGTATCTGTTTAGCTGATGATGCAAGATTGATGGTTGGAATTCATTGGTATGGCTATGGAAATTGGGAGAAGATACGATTAGATCCAAAACTTAGCTTGACAGCGAAAATTGCACCAGCAACCCTTGGTGAACGAGAGACGTTTTTACCGCGTGCACCGAACTTGGATAATCGTGCTAGTGCTCTTCTACAAAAGGTAATCTGCATGTCGCACCCCCTCCCCCTACCCCTCCCCCACCCTACTTGCTCTATCTTAAGCTTACACTTACAACTGTACCTAGAGTTTGCTTATTGTGTACTGGAATGACTCATACAGATTACAGCATAAAATGCTTGTTAAGAATTGAATTTCTTTAGACACTCAGCATGAGTGCGGGTTCACAACTTTTTAGAGTAATTTTCACAAAGACCCATATCATGGCTAACTGTGACAAAAAACCCACAGTTTTTAGATTTCTTTGGACATAACCACAGGAGACCAACTTTTTAACAGAAAACATCAGTTTTTAGTATTTTATACAGAACATCTTACCAAAAGCTCGGCAGCTTTGTGCTACGGTGCTGTGCTATAAACAGCTCAGAGCCTCAGAGGAAGTTTGTTTTCTCCAACAACCTAGACGATTTGCTCGGTCAATTGTGCTCATGCAATTTGATTTGTAGCAAGTAGATGTGGACTCTTGTCACTCTATGCAATTACTTCCTTGAAATGAACAAATGCAATTGCTTAACATGACATTGTGTAGAAAAAAATGTCATGTTCCTGAAAATATAAATATACACACCAGTATGCATGCTCCATGCATCAGTATGATTTGTTAATGCAGCCAATGTGATCCGCAAAAGAAAGCTAGTAGCCACTGTAATGCAGAAATTGTCAGGGGCTGGCCATTCCAGTTGGCTGCTCATCTCCTTGTTTGGGGCCGTGCTTTGCAAAAAAACCTGGTGTTTTGTTTTTGTTAAATTGTTTGTCTCCTTGTGGTTCTGTGCAAAAAATAAAAATCTAAACCTGGTCGGGTGGTTATGTTTTTGGTAAGTACATGGAATTTTATGATATTTATTCAATATTTTACTTAATCAGAAGTAGTAGATCCCACATGTGTTCAGCTTTTGATTGACACGTAATTTTACTTATCCAGGAATTTGCCAATCTTCGTGGTAAGAGCTCGAAAGCCAAGGGAGGTCCTCGTCAAGCAATTGATAATGAAAGCAATGGTGGAGCTCGTTCATTAAGAGGCCGGCAAAAAGACACAAAAATAAAAGAAGATAATAATTCAATTAAAGATGACTTTAAGAAACGCAAGGTGGTGGAACCTGAAGCAAGGGAAGAAGGTGAAATTTCAGAATCTGAAGCAGAGACTAAATATCGTCAGGACAAGGAAGAAAAGTGGCTGGAATGGTGTTCTGAAGTTTTGGATGACGAGCAGGAGATATTAAAGCGGCTGGATAGGCTTCAGAATACTAGTGTAAATCTGCCAAAGGAAAAGGTTTCTGCTCTATCTGTGAAGTGTTTACTCTTAAGATGTTAATTCTTCCCTAACCTTATCTTTGACATACTATATTCAGGTTCTTTCAAGAATTCGGAAATACCTCCAGATAATTGGTAATAAAATTGGAGAGATCGTTGATCAACATAGTGAATCATATAAGCAATCACGTAAGTGCCTTATAGCTTCTACCTTGTTTATAACCTGATGTATGTAAAATCGAAGCAGCTGTCTTCTGCAATTACATTCTCAGGGTTACTCTGATTAACGTTGGGTACAAAACCTTCGTGTATATCTTGATCTTTAAAAGATAGTGTAAATAATTGTGGTGTTTGCAGGTATGGCAATGAGGTTGTGGAACTATGTGGCAAACTTTTCAAGTATGTCCGGGGAGCAATTGCACGACCTCTATTTAAAACTTAGTCAGGACCAAATGGAAGCTGGAGTAGGTCCGTCACATGGTGGGAATTTTGCATCAGTCCCTCCCAACAGGGGGCCTAAATCAAATCAGCTCCATCCTTCCAGAAACCAAAGGTCAACAAGGTCTGTCCAGTACGTCTCTGAGTCTTTCAACAATGGTGAAAACACTGGGAATTCTGAAGCCTGGAAGCGACGGAGAAGATCTGAGCCTGATAATCAATTTGATAACCAACCTTTGTATCAGGCTCCTCCAATCATGACAAATGGAAACAGGTTACAGGAATCTAGCAGTTCTGCTGGTATTCTTGGTTGGGCTCCGGTTGAAATGAGACGATACGGCAATGAAAGACCAAAAAGAGGTGTTCATCCCAGTCGTTTTCCACCCGGGCATGGGCCTTTGCTGTAGTTGTTCAAGTGAACAATGTTGTCACTTAAAGCAGCATCGCTCCAAGGAAATATCAGCTTCTAGCATGCCGCACATGTAAAAATGGGGGAAGACCGTTCAATTGAAATTCTTTTTGAAGAAAAAAAAATAATGAAGTGCTGGAACCTGATGTGGACCACAGTTTTGAATCCGAGTCTAAAAGAAATGCCAGGGGTTGCTGAGGAGATGCTGGCACCTTTAGCAGATGTACACACACAAGATTCTTCTGACATTGAAAAAAAAACTTGAGGCAAGAGGAAGAGTCTAGAAAATTTTGTCGGTCAGTTTTGTGATCTAATAGAAGAATATTTCAGTTGGGATGTTTTAAGAAAGTTCATCTCAGCAATGATCTATATAGTTCAACATCAATACATGTATGATCTTTTTAAGTTGCAATATAATGAATTATGGTTTAGTTGCCCATTTTTACTACCCGCCTCTCTCATCTGTGCAACATATATTGTCTTGATGTAACAAAGCAAATGAAATGTAACTCAGCAGCAGGATGCCGTGGGCATAGGACAGTATTGAAACACTTGTTTGACATGATTTTTCTGTAAATAGAGGTGGAATCATAACTTGGCGATTGGGCCACAGATGGGTGATGGTTGTGTGCTTGTGTGGTAACCTTCCCCCCCCCCCCCCCCCTAGTGCTTTTTGGTGAGTGTGCACATCATGCTCGTATATTTAAGACATAACTGTGTTTTTTATTTTTTCTTGCATTTCATTGCACTCTGTATTTACAGAACCCATGGGACCACCGAACTGGATAGAAGTTCTGTTACTGGAGATGTTTCCTGCTATACTTGCTGCCCTGTTGTTTAGTTCTAGTTTTGATCTCACTGATTTGTTTATTTCATTTTTGCAGTTATCATCTGCAGAATAGGCGCCTGTTTTGGTCATGGGGATTCACGAGCAAAGACCGAAATACTACTATATGTGTAGCAGGTCTAAATTAAGTACTGAAGCACATTGGGCAATGCTGATAGTTTTGTATTGTAACGTGGAAGTATTTTGAGCCTTTCATGGAAAGACAAATTTTACACTTTCTCCGTTTCACAATGTAAGAATTTTTAGTATTGTTCATATTTATTTAGATGTATGTGTCTAGATTCATTATCTATATGTATGTGGGCAATGCTAGAAAGTCTTACATTGTGAAACGGAGGGAGTACCCAATAATGTGATGATTTTTTACTATAGATGAATACTCCCTTCGTTTTCGTTTTATAAGACGTTTTGACTTTAGTCAAAGCCAAACTATTTCAAGTTTGACTAAGATTATAGAAAGATATAGTAATATTTATAATATTAAATTAGTTTCATCAAATCAATAATTGAATATATTTTCATAATAAATTTGTCATGGGTTGAAAATGTTACTACTATTTTTTTTTACAAACTTGATCAAATTTAAAGCAGTCAAAACGTCTTATAACCTGAAATGGAGGTAGTATCATGGTGTAATTGAGGATTTCGGCACAACAATGACATGTATGCTGAGATTCAGACGAGATTCCCTGTGATGTTTTTATACACGTGTTCTTATGACCAGTTCAGAATTCGTTGTAGAATTATCTGATCTAATCTAATTCTGAAATCGAAGCAATCACATCAATACTACCAGCGATAAAAACGAAAACTAGAGGGCTTTACGTTTGACTTCAACATATGGCAGAGATACAAAAACTCGTAAAGGATAAGAATTCAGAAGTGCCAAATTCCTTGATGGTTAACGTTATAATCACATTAAAACAGCACGGAACTCGGCGAGATATTTTTGCTCACTGATTGAAAGGTGAAAGGGATGTATGATGTTTGATAGGTTTATAACTTTGTACCTTTGCTACAACTATCTTCAACCCCTGCAATTCCTTATCCCCCCTTCTGCTTAGAGCTATGTGAGATCCAAATTTCCAGGTACTCCATAAAAATGGCCAAAGTTCTACACTACTAAAGCAACAAGAGCAAGGGCACTTCCCAATTATCCCCAACGTAAGGCTCTCTACCCTGTTGAATTCTCTGCTTTATTTTGCTTAGTCTGTTAGTTTTTCTGTTTCATTTTGCTGCAAAATAAATTTTTTTTAAAAAAACTCTCGCTTAGAATTTGGAGCACTGTATATCAGCTTCTCCTAGCTTGTGCTGGTATCAGATGGAAATGATCATAAGCTAACGATTTTCTGTTCTTCCCTAGTTCGTTTCTAGCTCTTTTTGGTGTGATTTGATGGTGCTTTGGAGGGTGGAGGTGTTCGTGTTGGAGATGGTGTGGGTGATGCTCAGCGGCTGGCTCTCCTCCTGCCTCGCCGTCGCCGACTACGTCGCCACGGCGCTCAGGCAGAGTGGTGACGACGTCTCCGGCTAGAATTTCTTTGGACGAACTGGATATAAATCATCTTCCATGCCTGCATTTGTTGTTTGGTTTCTTTGTGTGTTTGTGAGCATTTATACACATTGCAATTGTGTATATATCCGAATGTTATTTTAATTTTTTTTTGTACGACATGATTTGAGGCAAATTAAAATAGATTGCAATGGATATTTCTCAAATTATCTCAACTGGTCGGTCAGTAGAAGACTAGATTACTTCCAAAGAGCTAAGAATATAGATATGTCATCGTCTTCTTGATTTCTTCAAGGACCTTGATCTACTGGAAACAGGAGCCTCCTCCACCTCTTCCTCATCATCTTCCATCCTTCTACGCATCCTCTTGTGGTAACCACTCTCGTTCATTGTCTAACAGAATCAAAGATTCAAAAAATGATACTCCAGTTAATATCAATCCAGGGAAGAAAAACATAATATAAACAAATGAGAGTTGTCGATTAAAACAAGGAAACTGATACTGTTGAACGGTGAACATCCGTACAGAATTTTATATCACCAAAAGTGATCAGAAGCCTAACAAAGTAGCAGCTACAATTTGGGGTGAGGTAGAAAATTAGTACTTCCTCCGTCTCATAATATAAGACTTTCTAGCATTGTCCATATTCATATATAATATGAGCAATGCTAGAAAGTCTTATATTATAAAACGGAGGAAGTATGTACCTTCAATGCGATTCTCTTTGAGTCGTATATGCGCTCATGAAGTATCATTATTTCATCTGCATCAACCTTGCGAGCCGGGATTTCTTCACCTGCCCAAATACAGAAAGTATGTTTCGAAATGGCCTTATTTACGTGCTGGCACTGGCAGTATGCAGTAAAAGTACTCAAAAAGAAAAATTGTTACCCCCAAGGAACTGCTCGGTTAGCTTGAAAAATTCGCCCTCAAATTGATTCACCAAAGACACAGCATATCCTGATTGCCCTGCACGTGCAGTCCTGCCCACCCGATGAATGTAATCCTGCATTTTGGTGCAGCATTAGGATTTAAACCACAACAAGTATGAAAAAGGAAATCCTAAATGCATCATCTCGGTGCAGCATATGGGAAAAATATTCGCGTTTTGCAATGATCAGGTAAGAACACTGAAATTATAAAGTTGGAACCTTAGAGTTCAGTGGGAAATCGTAATTGATGACCACATCAACTCCTTGAATATCGAGACCACGGCTTGCTACATCCGTGCAAACAAGGATATTGCAATCTCTGGTCCTAAACCTGTTTAAAGCACCTAGTCTCTTATCCTGGCCACAAAGTTATGACTTAGAAAAATAAATTTAAGGGATCATTTCTGCCTCCTAAACCAACTAAAATGAAAGAATCAAGCACTTTTGAATATCTGAGTGAGTAAACCTGACTCATTTGGCCGCTGATAGAAATAGCTTTAAATCGAAGGTTTCTGAGCATAAGAGCAAGGAGCCTTGTTGACTCGCAGGTCCGGACAAAGACCATGATCATGCTCCCTGGCATCTTGTTCAGAACATGAATAAGATAACAATCCTGAAATTTGCATACAACAGAAAAGGTGAAACAGCAATGAAAGATAAAATGATTTGAACAATGAAACATAATTTGTGACATTATTTATTAAAGTTGCATGGACTGTAAAATCATGTATGCAGCATGTAATAGCAACATCAAACATATAGGCACAGTATAGATCAAATAAGAGGTGCAAGTGACCTTGTACTTTGCAGGAACAACATATAAGTCCTGTCTAAGTGTGTCCACCAAGGAATATTTGGAGGCTACTTCAACCTGATTAAAAAAAAAGCTCAAGGCCCATTAATAAATAATAAGATAGCACTTTCCTTTAATATTATTTCAAATAAATGCTCTTGAGACAAAGAAGGAACCACCTTAACAGGATTCTTTAGGCAAGCACGTCGCAGTTTTTTCACCTGCAGGACCGAAAAAAATTTGTCACACGACCAGTAGTAGCTAAAAGGGTTATATAGATATGACATTTAAGTAGTCCTAGAAAATTTATAAGAGCACAAAATCAATCCAATATGGTATTCTCACTATCTCAGGAATGTCTAAGTACGTGTGATTAATAATCACTCCAAGCAGTGACCCACGTCATTCTGATAAATGATGGACAACCAGCAATGTTTAATCTTTTGGTTCACATTCAGAGGAAGCATAAAATCAGTATTTCCATCACAAACGTCCATAACTTTTTTATATGGTCTTAACAGAAAAGCAGAGCTCCTGCTAATAACATAAATAAATAAAGCTCCTATCTGCCAACCTTTTCAGTCATCGTGGCTGAAAAGAGGAAAGTTCTCCGTTCTTTAGGAATAACATTAAGGATATCATCGACGGCTTTCTGAAAGTCCACTTTAAGTAAATCATCAGCTTCATCCAGTACCTAGCAAAACCAAAAGATATGCATAAAGGTGATAAAAAATAGTGGGTTATATTGCGATGGCCCAACAGGCATATGTGTTACATATATAGTACAAGGATTGGACACATCCAAATCCTCGATTACAAATATTAATACCAGGAATACTACTGCACCGTCTCAACAAAATATTCCTAACTATAAATATCCAACAGAAAAGACCAAATTCTGAAAAATACTTACCAAGTACTTCAATTTATTAAAACTGAAACCTTTTGTATTGGTCAAATGGTCCAAAAGGCGCCCAGGAGTTCCAACCTAGGAAACATAATCAAGCTTAGTTGAGATGAAGAAATATTACATGATATCAGATTTACGAGTTTTCACTAAGAGGGATAATAACTGTGCTAAAGTTCCAGTACCAAGTGATTGTTTTTTTTTTTTCGCGAACGTGTAAAAGGATTGCACGTTAATATATTAGAAGAAAGCAGAGTTCCATTTACACATCGCAACCAGCCAGAAGGCCATTGCTGGGGGACCAAGGGGAAAAAAAAAGGAAACAAACTAAAACTAAAATGAAACGTTACTCCTATATTGAAGGAGGGTGGTGGCGGAGTCCCCACTACACTCCCAACAGGCCCCCAAAAAGCGCCGCGCTAGCGGCTGACTACATACAGCCTTCCAGCAAAATGGGCTACAGAACCACTGAAACCGACAAGAGAGAGTAATCGAACACCCTCGAGTTCCGCTCCTTCCAGAGCTGCCAAGAGTCGAAGCCCTTGCGAAGATGCTCAGGCAGGCAGGCCCTAGAAGACCGCCACCAAACCTGAAGTGATTGGTAAATTTGTTAAACTATACTCACCACAACATGTGGACGTTTTGCAAGGGATATGGTTTGGCTTGTCCGAGGAATTCCACCAATCAGCTGAGGAAAGAAAAATCATCAATAGAAAAGTGATTATAGCAAGAAGTAATAGATACTCTCTTTGAAGAGAGTAAGAGACTCTCTTTGATCAGCACTAGCATGTCTGTTGATCACCAAAGGAACATCATATAATGCATCTAATAACTGAAATTCTTTGAACTTTTACTGAGCAAGACAACCTGCTGCTGCGCTAAGTGTTTTTTTTCCACAACATTTAAACACGTTGTCAAAAAAACACTAGTAAGTCAGAGAAGCAAGAGCATCCATAAATTTACAATGCTGGGTTAGCTACGGGAACTAAAAAATTAGTAGTGATTAGACGATACGGCAATATACCACTGAACATTGCAAGCTGATCGCTGATCCGAGCGCCTCAAACTGCTTCGCAATCTGAATCGCCAGCTCCCTGAAGAACCACCAAAGCCGCAGTCCAGAATCACACACACATTCACAATAACAGAGCAATCAAATCGTCCCAGGAAAGGGAAAAAAAAAAGAAGCAGAGATAGAAAAATTTAGCAAACCTCGTGGGCGCAAGCACGCAGGCGAAGAAGCACGGGCGGTGCTCGTGCTCGAGCAGCGCCTGGATGATCGGCAGCGCGAACGCCGCCGTCTTCCCCGACCCCGTCTGCCCCACGCCGATCACGTCCCTCCCTACACATCCAATCAATCAACCAGTAAGGATTTAGCCAGCAAACTAGTACTCACCGTCGATCTCCATTGCCCAATTCGCTGCAAACCTTGGAGGGCGAAGGGGATGACCTCCGCCTGGATCCTCGTGGGCGCCTTCCACCCCATGGCGTCGCACGCCTCACCAGCACCGGGCAAACCCCGAGCTCCGCGAACGTCGTCGGCGCCTCCGACTCCACCTCCACCTCCTCTCCCATGGCTTCACGACGCTCCTCCACCTCTTCCCCCATGGCTTCGCGCGAGGCAATCTCCACCTCCACGCGCGCGCGGGCGGCGAAGCGGCTGGGTTTAGGGCGAGAAAAAAAAAAGAGAAAAAAAGAAGAAGAAGAAAGTAGTAATTGAGAAAGATCTCGCTGCAGCCTGCAGGGTTGCATGATGAACTTGGAAGATGGAGGCCCACTTCACAGGAAGGCTCATCAAGTAATGGGCCTCAAGAGAAACAAAGCTGATAATTTTTTTAGATTGTTTTACAGATTTTTTAATTTTTTTTCTAATATAAAAAGAGTGTTAATTGGATCCATACCATTACAAATTTGCCCATCTAAAAAAATACCATTACTATTTGTTGCTCTACTATTTTAAAATTGGAACTGTGTCATTCTGTCACAGTTTCTGTCAACACATGACGGAGTGGTACAGTTCCAATTTTATAAGAGTAGAGTGGCATCCGACTGATTTGACGAATAGAAATATTATTTTTCTAAATAAGTGAATTTGTAATGGCATGTGTCTAATTAACCCTAAAAAGAAATAAGCCAATCTTGAGATATATTTTAATGTTTAAATAACTACCAATGATTATGTTGGGGTTTTTTTTAGAAAATACAAAAAATTATCAAATTATGATTTCCCTATTTTAGAATTTTTGTGTTGAAATGTTTTTATATGCCATGCTCATGAGCTAATCATGTTATTATCGGAGATGGATATCTGGTATCTACCTCAACTTCACATATCACAAGTACAATGGACCATAATCTCTTCAAGATCCAGCTTATCCAAGTCCTAATCCTTCTTGTATCATTGCTGCTGTCTACTTGCCTTCCATGAATGATCCTTTGTTGCTGTGAACGAGCTAGATAGCTACATACCATCTTTCTGGTTAGTTATCGTCTACTTGTCTTAGAATATCGCAACACCAATCATACCTCTGCTCCTGTTGCTTACTTCTTGGATCATCATGTTGTCCCCGTTTAAAATCTCCATCTCACAATTGCAGTAATGAAAACCGAGAGTAGTTTACGGATCAGAACAAGGAGAAGTGTATGGATTAAGGGTCGCTGAAGCAGCATCAAGCAGAGAAATCGGTATCAGGTAACATAATGACACTGATGACAGATGAGCTGAATGAAGTTCATGTTGCTACTAAACGAATAATGAGAAGGCATGGAACACCATGATGTTGTGTACAGTTTGATGAGAGCTATGTGAAAATTAGCCTAGTTCAGTTGATTGATTGATCATTTGATGCGCCTGGCTAATTAACATTCAGAAAGTTGGACTGAACTGAACTCTGAACAAGCTGGCTGACTTCAGCCATGCATGCATTTCTTGGCAAATTTTCTCTGCAATTTATCCCCGTTATGTGAGCTGTAATTAGATCATGGCCAGAGACCGGACAATGATAACAGATAGCTCATCTTTCTCTGAAGAACCAGCAGCAGATTGGATCTCCTTATCAGACTGTCTTTCAGAATTGGTTAGCCTTGCAGATGTACTAAATGACTTGCTGGGACATGTTGAATTGTTTATGAGCAGCATATTTATATGCATGATTGCATTGCATCAGAGACCTCACATCACTTGGTAGTTGGTACCTTTAATTTGGTTGGAATGACATTTCTGTCCCAGTAAAATATGATTAACAAGAACAGTCTGAAAGTTTTTTCTTCACCTTTTTGAGAACTCTGCAAGAGGAATTATTCAGGATGACAGACTGACAGTAGGACACTGCTTGATCGCTTTCAGATGCTATATGCTCCTATCTTGAGACTGAAGATAAGTGGGAGAAAAACAGCGTATTTTCTTGGATTAATAACTTAATTCCATTACCTACCACTTAATGTCTAGTGTTGAGTGGAACTAAAGTATGGTCCTTAGCTGCATCTTTCGGTTCCTGTGGCTTTACTTACAAGGCATGACTCTGGTTTGTTCCAAACCTGTGGCTTACTCTTTTCACAAGTCAAAATGTTTTTCCCCCTGTAAGATGTATGTTTTGCCTTCTTACATTGATCACTTCTGGGTTAGATGGATATGTTATATTCAGAGAAAACATGTGCTCCCTCTGGTTTTTAATTTTGACAATGTTTACTTTTAAACATATGTTTGACAATTCGTCTTATTCAAAAATATTGTGCAAGTATATAAATCATGCTTAAAATACTTTCAATAATAACATAAATGATAATTACATATTTTTTTAATAAGATGAATGTAACTATGTATGTCCAAAAATCAACGACGTCAAACATTTAAAACCAGAGGGAGTACAAGGTTTCCACAAAAGTATCTAAGGGATTTTCCTTTCTTATTGACAAATATGTTTGTGCTATACGTTGTTCAACATAGTACTTTTAGTCTTTTAGATAAGGGTAATTTTATTATCTTGAAGAAGGTACCAAGATGTACCACATTTTCTAGTGTAAAAATTTGATAACTTCAGGTACTAAAGTTTTAGCGTAAAATTTAGGTAATTCAAGGTACTTTCTCAAGAACTATAAAATTTCTCTTTAGATAATGGAAGAGTTGTTCTTTCTAGTGTTTTTGAGCTTGGTAAAATGGATCATTTTTTAACGACTTCTATTCTATCTCTATAATTTATAAGAAATTGCCAATAAAGATCACAATGTTAAATATATTTGATGTTTCCAATCTAAAAATGAATTGTTCTAATCTCCAGGGAGATAATACTAAGATAATGGTTGAAGAATACTCTCAACTCTCAACGCCACAAAACCTGAAACGGACAGTTAACATTAGCTTACGTCATGGGATATAATATGCTCTTGTTCCGGCTTTTGGAAAAAAGTCTAACGAACGCAACCGCGTGAAATGACCAAATAAACTTGTTCAACAGAAACAACAAAACAGCAGGCGAGGCATTTGCTGCAGTTTTTCTCTTGTTTTTATTTTAGGTGTAGTAGTATCAGTTTGGTAGGCATCGTTGACGCCTTTAGATCTTCCAGCTATTTCTGAATCATCACACCCTGCACGTTAAAAGTTCAGATATTTTCTTTCTCCCTTTCATATATTCTTTGGAGCTCCTGCAACTGAACTCAACGAATTTCAAAAACCATAAATTCAGTTTGGATCAAACTCTAGTAATTAAACGAAATACCAAATCAAGAAAGTTGTCCGGCGAAAAAAAAACAAATCAAGAAAGTTCTCTGAATTTGAATTTGCCCGAAGAACAAAGAGTACCATTCTCAAATTATATCCGTACTCCAGCTGCCATGTGCCAACTATTCACCATCGATCTTAATACAAAAGATACGCGCTTTGCAAATTCGCGAAAAAAACTATTCACCGTTAAATCTATAAAATGATAAAATTAGCAACTCATCAATTCGATCGATCTATCATCATTCAGTAGCATTTATAAAGACCAGCTCAGATGCCAGTAAGATAAGGGGCCCAAAAAGAAGAATTATGGGAGTTTGATGCTATCCTTCTTTGGTCCATGTCCATAGTTCAGTAAACCAAACTGCATGATTTGCATTCAGTTCTTCAGCTTTCCATGTCCCCTACTTGAGCTCATTTTCCTCCATTCTTTGCCACTGTGTGGGATCTCATGTTCCTCAAACTGCAGACATGAAGTACTTCGAAACTTTATGCACGTGATCTGAACAGTGTTCTGCCATGGATAATTCAGGGTTTCAGAACATAGATTTCCATGCCCTGTCTGTACAATTCTACAGTCTTTCAGTGAAGTTATAATTGTCCTTGATTGGAAATGGAACAGTTTTTTTTTCGCGAAGAAATGGAGCAGTAGTCGTGCTATGCTTTTACTCCCTCCGTCCTATAATATAACAATCTAGAACCGGATGAGAGATATGTCCAGATTCGTTGTACTATAAAATGTCTTATCCGATTCTAGATTACCATATTATGGGTCAGAGGGAGTATGTTGTTTAACAAAGATTATGGATAAAAAGAAAGAATCATTTTCAGTCATCTATTGGTCAAATATTAAATTGCTTGGATTCTCCTTCGAAGCATCTGATTGGTTGAAAATACTAAAATTCTCAAGCATAAAATTAGTGTCTAGAAATGCTTATATTGCGTATAAAATTTGAATCCTAAATGTTTGAGAGTGGAGATAGCACCGTTTGCTTAGCAACCTATGAATAGAATATGGTTCACATAAAAAAGAAAGATAAAAAGCGGAGGAAATATGGTAGAGGAGGAAAATGACAGCCTCTCGTTCAGGTTGACCATGACACGTTCAGGAACCTTCTTTCCGGTTGTACAAACCAGTCTATTCACAGCCAACAAAACTAACAAAATGAACAAACAAATTCTTCAGAATTAAGAAAAGAAACGGCAAAAATGTTACTATTCCAGCTCAAAACAGGCTAAACAGAATTGAGTACCTACTCCCTCTGAACCTGTAATAACTGATTAACTGAGAATTGTTAATTACCAAGAATTACCAGTCCTAAAGCTACTATACAACTCAACATCAAGCAGGAAAAAAAATAACAACCTCTGAAAAAGGAAAAAAGAAACAAGAACAAGAAAACTGTCAAAAGTTCAGCTTAATCAGAAGAAAATATATATACGCATCCACTAAACCCCCACGTTCACGGCTAATTCCATTCTCGCTTTCCCCCAATTCGCTTTCTTTTCCCCCTTTCCTCGCCTCTCCGCAACCGCCATTGCCAAGAACCTCACCTCGTCTTCTCCTCCTTCTTCTTCTTCGGCGGCGGCGATGGAGGACGGCTGCAGCAAGGTTGTGAGCGGTGGTGGGAGCGGGAGCTGCGGCGGCGGCGCCAAGAAGCCGTTCCACTTCGCGCGGTCGCT
This sequence comes from Oryza sativa Japonica Group, assembly GCF_034140825.1. Classification (NCBI taxonomy): domain Eukaryota; kingdom Viridiplantae; phylum Streptophyta; class Magnoliopsida; order Poales; family Poaceae; genus Oryza; species Oryza sativa. The sequence goes on along the minus strand of NC_089041.1, from coordinate 28,042,605 downwards.
GACATACCACCACCACCAGGGGCACCGGGTGCTGCCGCCGGCGGCGAAGTGGAGGCGGCACCAGCTCGCCGACGAGCCGCGAGCGCGGCCCAAGGACGTGGTGCTGTACACGACGTCGCTGCGCGGGGTGCGGCGCACGTTCGCGGACTGCTCCTCGGTGCGCGCCATCCTGCGGGGGTTCCGCGTCGCCGTCGACGAGCGCGACGTGTCCATGGACGCCGCGTTCCGCCGCGAGCTGCGGTCCCTGCTCGACGCGCGCGGCCGCGCCTTCTCGCTCCCGCAGCTGCTGGTCGGCGGCCGGCTCGTGGGCGGCGCCGACGAGGTCAAGCAGCTCCACGAGAGCGGCCAGCTGCGGCGCCTCCTCGACGGCGCCGCCGGCCAGGACCCGGCCTACGTCTGCGACGGCTGCGGCGGCGTCCGCTTCGTCCCCTGCACCGCCTGCGGCGGCGGCCGCAAGGTGTTCGTCGAGGAGGAGGATCGCGTGCAGCGCTGCGGCGATTGCAACGAGAACGGATTGGTACGCTGCCCTAATTGCTGTTCTTGATCGCCAAAAAACACATGATCTTTCCAATTCAATTCGAGCTGCTAATTACTAAAGGATTAGAGGCTTTAGAATCAAGAACAGAGGCGCCTTTCGGTTTCTGGGTGTGATTTGTGTTCATCCGATTCATTTGGGGGATTGGATTTGCTGCTCATGGATGAGAGAACGAATTGTTCTTGACTCCTTGATGCAAAAATTGCCATGAGGTGTGGCGATTGAAAAAAAATTAATAAGAGCCGATGGCTGCATGTATGTATTGTATGTAATATATATGGGAGATTGTCACTGATATTAACATGTAAATACATGAGTTTGGGTTGTGTATAGTTCTTGATTATCCTCATCTTTTTCCTTGCCTGAACTCATCCTATGACCTGTGAGTTGTGACTTGTTCTTATTGAATTTCTTACTGAATAGATGACTCTACAATTCAAAACAATGCGTTATGGAAATGATCCAACTGTACTAACTTAAAGCTCCTTAGTTGTAATCATGTTCTCCTTTGGCTATTCTCTAAATTGGAGTTTAACTTTTCGACTTTTTGTTTCTTTATTGAAGTGCACTGTATTTGAATTTGGCTTTGAACCAGTAGACCCCACTCCCATCCCCACATAGTTTTTGAGAAGTTTTGGGGAGTTCTTTTATCTATTCATCGATTGCATTCAGAAGAACTTTTTAGTGATGCAACTAGAAGCTCTTTGGGGTCAATACATTGGTGTTACTCGCCAATTGAAATCTTAAGCCTAATTGTAGAGCAGATAATGCTTGGACTACAGAATTAGGTAGTAGCAAGATGCATACATGTTGGTTTGTTTCTGTTTCTGCACTCGCACATGGATGGAAGAAGGATCAAAGCCAAAAATAAATGCACGAAGAGATACTTCTTGTTTTTCTCACTGCATAAAATTTCCTCTTTTTTGTCCATTCATTTTATTGATGAAGTGTATTACCTGAGTAGTTCTTGGGTCAAGTTATTTGACTAGCAAGGATGTTTTATGTTGGAGCATCTTCAATAAAAAAGAGTAAATTTCACAAAACTACATATTTTGTGGTCCAAGTTGCAAAAAACCACACGCACTTTGACACTTGGCACTTGAGTACATATATTTTGGTCGTGTAGTTTCACAAAACTACACTATCGATGTATAGATTCACCCGCGAGATGATGTGGCTGTTTCACCTAGGACGAGGACATGGCATCCTATTACCAGCCATCGCACGAAATTAATATGATGCCACGTCCTCATACTAGATGAAACAACAACGTCGTCATATCACAAGTGAATCCATTCATCGATAGTGTGGTTTTGTGAAACTAAACTACCAAAATATATGTACTTAAGTGCCAAGTGTCAAAATATGTGTGGTTTTCTGCAACTTAAACCATAAAATATGTAGTTTTGTGAAATTTACTCAATAAAAAATCAGAATAACTGTCACTAGCAAGAAAATGTAGAAATGCTGCTCTCAGTATCACTGTGTTTGTCAGTCTCATGAGATATCATCCACCCTCCATCACTGTGATCTGTTACCAATTTCCTGGACGAATCTGTCCAGTGATTTGGAATCTGAATCTGAATCTGAATTGCTCGGGGATTCTGCTGACATCACCGGCAAACAATGGTAGCCTGACATAGATTGGAGTCTCATACCGAGGTGGTAGCTGCACCATGGACATCAGATCAAAGGTTTCCCTTGCCATTTGGGGAGGGATTACCGCTACCTGAAGGTATCATAGTTATCGCGGTAACCTCCCAATTATCTAAAAATCAAGAGGGTTAACGTGCGAGGTTACCACTAACCAACGAGTTCAGAGCAAAGCAAACAAGAGATTTGTCTGGAACTGTACAATCTACCACTGCGTACACCAGTACAGGGGCTTTCAGCGAGATGATCATCCATACAAAAATTACAGGAAGAGTGGCAGGCTGGCAGCTGCTAGCTAGATTAGTGTCAGAGCAATTCGTTTATGAATGCATTACAATCATTTCGTACTGGAGAGATTCATACAGCGTTCATGGGTACTGAAACTGAAACAAGCAGCCGCACTGAGATGTTTGCTCCTTCCAAATCTCAAAACATTTCCTTCGTTGAAATAATCCAACTGAACTAACTTAAAGCTCCTTAACTGTAATCAAAGTGCACTAAACCTGCAAATGTAGCTCTGTAACCAACAGTCATCACAAAAGTGCACTAGTAAATATGTTCTTTATAACAATTATTCAAGGGCATGAACGAATTAATTATATATTAGAAAGTTGATTTAAAAGGTTCTTTAAGAAATGTCAATGGAAAAAATTTACAAAAAAAAAACATACATTTAGGAGCTTAGGAAGCATGCAGTTCCACTAGACTGCAAGATAAGGACTGCACATGATGTTGGTCATCTATTTTTCCTATGGAGGGTTTAGATTTAAAGCTACAGTCAGTAAAAGTGAAGATTTTTTTTGGCTTGGATAATAACTTGGATGATCTGACCGTTGAATTTTCATCGGATGGTCCTAGTGTGCACTAGGGACTGCAGGTGAACCGAATCCATGCCCGTGACAATCCATAATCCATAAGCAGAAAAGGATGACTTCTCGTTCAGAAAAAAAAAAAGATGGATGAAACTATTATATGTTCCTTGCATTGATCATCCAGCACGTCGTCGTCCTGAGCAAGCTGCCTTCATTTTCCAGGACATGGGTGCGGAAGCTCGGCGATTCTGCTGGCATCCGAGCTCGCACGGTTGCACAAATAAACTCTTCATTGTTCACGTGCCCCTCTTGCTGTACATGTTGACAATTTGGCATGGCGCACAAGTTGACCAATTTGCTCGCCATTGTCAGGCTCGATGCAATCTCGAATTCAAATGTTCATCAAATCCCTCCTCAACCAGTTTACGGCATATGCAGTGTCCACAAATCAACATACATGCACGAATTTCAGAGAAAAGGTGTTCAAATTTACAGCTGAACATGTAGTAGTAGGAGCAAATGCAGGTTTGGCAGGGGTACATTTCCGGCAAAACAATGGTGGCCTGACATAGATTTGAATCATACAAAGGGGAGAGCTACATCATTTACATTTGGCAGAGTCACCATCAGAAGATTCGCCAGATTGGCTAATTCTTGGAGAAGTTAAGAGCAAAGAAGAGATTTGCCTTCAATTCTACTACATCAGTGCCACGAGACAATCATCCATACAAAATGTTCCTGAACCACTAGAAGAAGAATGGCAGCTGGTAGCTAAGACAGTCTACAATCTTACAAGGTCCTGCCTAGCTAGTTCCCGGAGCAATTCGCTTACGCATTAATCCCATTTCACCCTGGAAATTCAAGAATCAAGATCCATGTCGCAATCAAACTAACAGTCGCAACGAGAAGTTAGAGATGTTGTGATTCACTGCTCCTTCCAAATCCTTCCGGTGACACGCAGTTTGAGCTCCTTCTTGTCGCCACCGGAGAAGAACAAGGCCATGTTCCGCTGGATGATAAGGCCGTCGTAGCTGTCCCGAACTTTCCTGTGACTGTCTCTGATGCTTCGGGGGACGCCTTGCCAGGTCATCTTCCGACCACTGCCTCCGACCTCCAGGCTGTAGCTATAGTTCTTGGCTTCTGCATCATCTCCCATGAACCGTAGGAAGGCGATGTAGACAGGTGCCATGCCCAACTGGAATGCCTCAAAGTGCAGGCAAAAGTACTGGCCGAAACAGCTGAAAACCTGGATAGAGAATCCACATTTAGTTATAGCATACTTATCACCGTGGAGAATAAAAGAGAAGTTAAAAGATTCAAAACAGTTGTACAATCATGTTCTAACCAGGAAATGATGAATTGAAGATAGCAACTTGGCAGTTTGCCAGTGTTGCAATATCCAATTTAACCAAGCTAGTAAGCATGCACTTATCGAACAAACAGAAATTCATATTTTACGTTTACGAAAAAAATATCTAACACGAGAACTTTGCAGAATTCATGGAGTGTAAACAACAGTTGGAAAGCATTGACATACTAACTAGTATACATGTCAATCAAAATTTGTATGTGCAACCTAGTAACATGAACATTGTGAGGTGTTCTTTTCATAAATTACAGAGCACTGAGAAAATTACCGTGAGCATCCAGGTAGCATTCTCAACTTCATGAGGATTTGATTTGACATAACGGTGATTGAAGGTGCTTCCGTTGTGCATGTCAACCTTATGATCATCTTTCAAGTGACTTACTAGATACTGAATGTCACCAGCAACAGTGCATTCAGATCCAGCATATGGGCAAGTATAGGGCCTGTATTGGCACTGTGACTCATGCTTCAGCTTGCAGTAATAAGGATATATGCCCAAGCACCCAAAGTTCTGATATTTGCATGGAAGCTCTAGTGATGCAGCTACCTTTTCCAGAGCAAGGCATCTTATGTTACCCAATTCATGTCTGCAAGTTGGGCAGCGGTTGTGAACCCTGGGCTTGCATCCGGAACATAGAGTATGACCATTGGAGCACTACACACAGTGATGGAAATATTGTTAAGGAATGTGCTTACATATTCAATTTGCTCTTCAGGGTTAATGAATGTACAGTTTTCAGAACACTTGGGCTTCATAAAAATATCGAACTGAAACCTATGTTAGCTCAACCTAAATTAAAGCTAAAATAACATTTTTACTCCAAGTCCCTAGGCAGTGTTTGGCAAATGTCTAATGGAAATGATTTCCCACCCATCTTTAAATCCTAACCATTCATTCTCCCCCATCCATTTAATCCTAACCCTTCATTCATTTCCCAATCCCAATCCCACCTCTCATTTCCCATTATCCAAACACACCCCTACTGTATACCAGATACAAGCATGCCAAAAGCCTATAACTATGCTAGCATAATGTCACTGGATGGTTCAGATAAATGTAATGTAAGTGTAGTTAAGAGTTTGGTAACAAGGTGTACCTGATGAATTGGAGGATACATGGCATTTAGACACACAGGGCATTCCAGTAGCTCACGCACATTGCCAGAGACCATCGCATTCGGTTTTGGTGAATGCTGGGTGTGATCATCAACAAGTTCAGTAACATCCAGCATCTCCTCGTTCTTTGGAGGATCGATAACTTCAGAATGGGCATCATCAAGATAAGTAACTGATGCCATGGACAAGCCTATAGATATAGAATCCCTGTATAAACGAAAAAAGAGAGAATTTATTTCCAGTGGTTAAAGGAAAGATAATAAGGTAGAAGTGCATGTTTGCTCATCAAAAAATCGTCGCCAAACTAAATTTCCTTGCCTTCCCTTTGGAACTCAGAGCAAAACTATTTTTTTAACCCCTAAGGCAGTCATAAGACAAACAAACCAAACTTGAAGGCTTTATGAGCTCACACAGACTTCATATGAAATTGGATTGGAGAAGTACATGTATACTCCTAAGCATTGCAAAAACATGTCCATTTTACACACTGAACAACTGGTTGTTTAGAACCATAAACTTACAAAATTGAGTCAATTACATCCTATAGTGGTTTTGGACTATGGTTTTGGTAGATAGATGAAACTCATGATAGATTTGCAGCCATGGCCTGTCTCTTTTTCAGTTAGTTGGTCGGCGGTTCTAGGTACAAACAACTACTGCTTGACTGTAAAGACCACAGCTCTAAGAGGAGGAAAGCCGGTAGTGGAGGCGAATTATGCATTTGCAGATAAGGAATGGGAAAAGGGGAGTCACTTCTATCAAACTCCACTACACCTTGTATTGCACACAAAGCTGAAACTACTTACAGCAGCACTGAACAACAGAAACAACAAGAGTAGGGCAGAGGGCAGTTCATCATCACAATGTGGCATCTTTCCTCCTTGTGTAATGATGAATTGCTAGTATAAACAGTACCTATGATTATTGCTAATTCAAAGAAACCATGATGCTGGCAGTTGCAAAGCGTAAACAGTGGAGCAAGGAAATTACTACGAATCTCTGATATTGGAAAGACATAATCATAGACATAGCTCCCTTACATCATGGACACCTCAGAGCTAGAAGCAGGAACATCAGGTTGAGCCCATAACAACTTAATATCAAAATGCACAGTATCTCGAGCTAAGTGCCTAAAATAGCAGTAAAAAGAAAGAACATGATTCTTTTGTATAGAATCGGTTCGACCCACACGGTTGAAGCTTCGAATAAGAGAAGAAATATTCACAAATGCTTGGTCAAGATATGCCAAGAATGAGATGGATCAATCATCTAAAATTGCAGCTTTCCTAGTAAGAAGTCCAGTACATATACATCACTGATGGGGAAAACCATTTACTTGACCGAATAAGCACACCTCGACATGAATAAATCCCATCCGCTCCAAAGCATCAAACCCCCCAAAATCCCAAAAGAAAACCGACCAAAAACCCTAATCGACAGCAACCAAGGGCACCTAGACACACACATTCGCGATCTCACCACCGCATTTTCACCATACCCGAACCAAGAACGGCAGGAGCGCCTCAAAACCCCCCGAAAATCCAATCTTTCCTTTCAAAAAAACAATCCAAAAGGAAGCGAGCGAAATGCGCTACCTCAAAACGGAAGGCCAAACCAGCGGGTTTGATTTGATCTGGGATGCTTTGGGTCCAGCTTGAATGATGCTACTGCAGTGAAGGGCTCGAGAGGAAGAGGAACCGAGGAGGAGTCAGGAGCATTCGAAATAAAGCTCCTCCTCTCTCTCTGTCTCCTCTCTATCAGAGGAAGTTTTTTATGGTCTCTTGTGGTTTTCCTTCCCCATCTCCTCGGGGTTTGGAAAGGATTATTTCGATGTTACTGTTCATTCAGTGGGGGCCTGTCTGTTTGGTGCAGGTCATCAACGGTAAAAACGAATTACTGCTACTCCATTCTCTGTAGTTCGAATTCTTTAATGATGAGCAGTAGATGGACACTGATGCTTCCAACAGTGTAGAGTGACACTGAAGAACTTCATTTTCTTCCTTTTGGAAACTTCAGGTGTCCAAATGAATCTTTCTACAGTATATGAAGTGAAAAATTATGGTGAAAACTTGTCGGAGGAATCTTTTTGAACTTCTTGTAGTTTGTACTCATTGGCTTTGTTTGAGAGGCTTATCACAGCTGTGGATTCTTTCAGAATCTCTACCTTCAGAAACAATCCAAATTTCCACTTACGCCGTGTTCAGTTCCAAAATATTTCTTCAAACTTCCAACTTTTTCGTCACATCAAAACTTTCCTACACACATAAACTTCCAATTTTTCCGTCACATAGTTCCAATTTCAATCAAACTTTCAATTTTGACGTGAACTAAAGACAGCCTTACTATTAGATTTTGAGAAACCCTACTATTAGCTATGTTTAGTTCTCACTAAAATTGGAAGTTTGGTTGAAATTGGAACGATGTGATGGAAAAGTTAGAAGTTTGTGTGTGTAGGAAAGTTTTGATGTGATGAAAAAAATTGAAAGTTTGAAGAATTATTTTGGATCTAAACACGGCGTAGTACTCCAGTAGTATTTGCACTGTACTTGCCCAACCAAAGTTATCCAGATTCCAGAGCACCCCAAGCTGATGGCTTCATCAGAAATAAAGGAAACCTGAAAGTTCAGACTTGGATTTCTTTTTAATAATGAAACTGTAAAGTGGGAACAGCCTTTGTCATTTTCTGAAAAAGAAAAAACAACGAGCCAGCTTTAACAGAATGAACATTCAGGCCAAGGGAGAGAGGAAACAACAGAAAGAGACAAGACGAAATTTGAAATCTTCAGGTTCAAGGCTTCAGGCATGCTGGCTGGTCTACTAATCAATCAGCACCACGGGGGTAAAAAAAACAGATTAAGCTATTAACTACTTTCGAATTGTAGTTATTTTACCTTAGCCGTACACGTGAAAATGTGTTACTGGTCCAGTGGCATCTAGACTACCGTTGCAACTTGTTTGAATTTGCAACTTCATGCAAGTTTCTATATTAATTAAAGGACGCAACTAACTAGAACGGATCTAACTTTCTGTATTAACCTCCCTGTCATTTCTAACCCTACTAAATACTTCTCCCTTTTTTCACCACTGACTTTGAACAAAGCAGTAACAGTGATGAACTACATACGGTTCCTTGTATATTGTACGAACACAGGAGTAACATCAGGCACCAAGAAAAAGAACATGAATAGTAGGGTAATTGATTACAGTATAATTAAGTAGTTACACCCAACAGTATAATGAACATGAGCTACTACCCTCGTCCACAAATATAGTCGTCAAAAATATTATATTTGTAGACGAATGTAGTAAATTGCAATTGCTTCAGACATTGAAAAAAAGAGTGATCTGTATCATTTTCCTTCCCAAGAAAAACTGAGAAAATCACCACCAAATAGACAAGTTCAGAACTGCAAGATCAATACAAACTCCATCGAACGCATGATTAACAGAATGTCAGTCATCCAAATGGAAAAATAGCAGTCCAAATGCATCCTTGTCTGATTGCTCGCTTCCACAAGAACAATCACGTTTACAACAGGTAGAAGTTAATTTAGCAGTCAGTGTCAGATAGGGTCCCCGCCTTGTCCTTTGTTCAAATTAACGACAATAGGACGTGAAGATCACTACAAACGGCCAATCAATAACCTGTGCTGCCGATCCAAGAATTAGGGTAAATTTGATCTGTGACAGCTAAGTTTATGAAATTATCAAACTTTATGCAGTTAACTTGTAACTAGTGTCCCTGTTGATCCAAATAGAAAATATTTATCATATGTTACAACAAACAGGAGGCAGACAATGCCAAGAGTTGATACTGGATAGGATACATGGCCATGGCCTTACAGGTTTACATGAATTCCTACCTTTCTCCTACTTCGAACCAGAAGAAAACAGAACTGCGAGAATAGATAGCCCGCACATGTTGCAGCGCCAGTGTTCCATTAGTCCTGACGGCCTTCGCACCCCCCTCAATGCGGGTGCGAACAACAGTTACACCATGTCCTTGCTCCTTGAGTGATGAGAACGAATCATACTCAATCGCTGTGCTAATTATAGGGAAGGACAAATAATCCAGAGGATTTTGCTCGCACTGGAGCAAGCACTCCTCAATAGTTAATCTACCACTTCGATGAAGCAAACAACACCCAAGCTCTGCTCTAATAGTGAGATTTGCAATCTTGCAGGTGGAATGGAACTCCAACGCACTGCTCAGACAGGCAAGTGGAAGGTATTAAAATCATTGCCGCTTTGACGAAACATTAGAAAGAACAAAAAACCATTGCCACAGAAGAAAAATGCATACTTGTCAGAGCCACGCGAACATGTTAACACTGTGTCGTCAGGAAGCTCACCCCCGCCAATCTGACAGTAAGCAAATGACAAGCGTAAGCTCAAAGTTGCATCAACAACAAAAAAGAATTGCTGTGTAATGCAAGAAGCATTTCATCAGAATACCAGATCAAACTTTCACTCTTGAGATATAACAAACATGAATGGAAAAACTTACAATGCAGAGAGGCTTCTTTATTTGGATATTACGTGCAACATGTGTGCCACCAGCAGCAATTAGAATAGTATCCCCAGGCCTTTAAAACAACGCAAATAAAGGTCATCCATAAGACCATAACCCCCTCTATAACATAATGAACATTGAACAGTCAGATAGAACACGGACCTAGCTGCAGAAACAGCAGACTCAAGATTTGGATAGACTCCTGGCTCTATTGTATTTCTGATTGGCCTCTCAACACGCAACCACAGTCGAGGATGGCATGCAAGGAAGCGCCATCTGTGGCAAACGAGGGCGGTGTTATACCTATCTGCAGGTTCAAAAATGAAATGCTAAAAAAAGCTCATTTAAAGTACATAAACAGCGTCACATTATCAGGCAATAAATGGTAGCAGGGACAAAATCAAGCACGCCAACAGTGAGCTAAAGGTTTGATATACCTAGAAATAGGGACAAGATTGAACATCCAAACTTACCAGGTGGAGTGTTGCTAACTCTAGGGGTCTACCGATCCCACAGTGAAGGCAGATATACAACAAAATTATTTGTTTTCATATAAAACCTATTTCATCAATAGAGATGTAAATAGCAATATTTAGCATGAAATTTCGGTCGAATAAAGCTTCTAAAACTCAAAAGATGCACCTTGTAGCGACGTTCATGCAATTTATATGATTTGTTCACCCATTTTGGCAATTGTTGCTATTGTAGCGATGTTCACCAGTTCATGTGATTTGTTGTCTACTGGATGAGATGGCAATAACTCACATGAACATTTGCTCCAATAGCAGCAATGCCGAAATGGATCAACCATCAGTTTCTCACCCTAGAACCTAGAACAACACATCAGCTGGACCATTATGGTATTGCGGTTCCACGATCTCACTGTGTAAAGTTGTAAATCCAAGAGTAATCAAACCATGAATTCGCAATTGCGAGCACTTAAGCAAACCCTACGAATCATCCCCTGGAGAAGGTGCTTAGTGACATCTTCATCTATTAGACAAAATTAAATTTCACTACAATTACATAATAGACCCCATACTAGAACAATCCAGCAAAACTCCAATCGAGCTAAAGCCTAAAGCAGGTCTAAACCCCCAATTTTGGCCCGTTCCCATTTCCCCTCCGTCCCAAATCCTCGAACATTTTACATTCCCCAAAGCCTACGCCACCAACCGTTCGCAGCAATTTACCAATCGGCCTCAAATTCTCCCATAACAAGATTAGGGTAATCGTAAGACTACGAACGAATCGAACCTGGGATTGGGCTGAGGAAGCTGAAGATGTGCATGAGGCAGCCGTCGTCCAGGCTGTTGACCGGCGCCTCCCCCGACGGCCCCGCCGCCGACCGCTGCCGCTTCGGAGGCATCTCTCCGAATCCCTCTCCCCCCCAGTACGGCGTGCGGCGCCGGCGGCGAGCGGCGGCGCGGTGGCCTGCGGCGAGCGCGAGGTCGGCAACGGCAGCTGCACGCGCGGCACGGGGGATATCTCGCCGCCTCGACGGATCCACGATTTTTTCCGCCATCGCGGGCCCCACCTGTCAGATGGCGGTTGGTCGGGCCTGTCCACGTGGCTGCCTCCGCTGCGTCGGATGGGCTTGGACTAGAATTAAGCCAGGCCCATATTGGGCCATAAAAGTGGACGAATTACAGTCTTTAGGCCCAGTTAACTGTTTGGGTTTTTAATCCTTTTCTTTTTTTGGCTGATTAAAATGCAGATTTCACATAGATTTCTGTCGGTATATTTTTTAAATTGTTGAATTTTCTGCAAAAGTATTTTTTATAAAAAAATTTATTCGCACGTGTCAAACAAACGCATGTGAATGCACGGTGTTTTCGACTGAAAAACATACTTCTTCCGTTTCACAATGTAAGTCATTCTAGCATTTCTCACATTCATATTGATGTTAATGAATCTAGATGTAGATTCATTAATATCAATATAAATATGGAAAATGCTATAATGACTTACATTGTGAAACGGAGGGAGTATATAGTATACTTCGTACGATTGTGTGTGAGTGCGAAAAATGTGGTTACGGAAAGCTTTACTCCCCTTTTGTGTTGCTCCCCCACTTGCATTTGTTGTGATCCGATTATTTGTAATTAATCATGCTTGTGAGATGCTTGTGCAAAGTGCAAATACCATCTTTGCGGACTAATGTGATAATCAGCATATGTGCATTGGTGCGATTATTCTACTGCCCTTGCTTTACAAACTCGATACACGTACAGGTTGATTCTTTGCTATTGTCGCGAAGAATTAGAGTATGTTTTATATATAAAAGCTTTGCTAAAGCTTGGGACAAAACAATAGTAATGCAGATCACGAGTTCTTGAATGAAATTTTGTAGGAAAGCTTAATGCCTAAGGAAGTTAGCTGTGCAGCACATATATTCATCAGTGATTTGTCATTTGTGCAAAGTGCTGCAAATGTGCCCATAACTTTGCAAGTTTTTCTCCAGCTCTTTCGAAAAATCCCTGCTCTTTATAATTCCTAGTACTAGCTTGACTGTCCATTTGTCCGTGTAATCTCGTGTCGTGTGTTCGCCACCATTGCCACTCAGAGCGCAGAGAAGAGATCGATCGATCATGTCCATCAATGCCGTCCCGAGCCCCGTCCCGTCCGCCTCCGACGACGCCGAGAGCCTCAGGAAGGCGCTTCAAGGTGCGTGCTCTCACATCGCCATTCATCCATGGCAGCTGCGTTGCGTGTCGTCATCTAGAGTCAATGGTTTATAGCTATACAGCTGTTCGTGAACTTTGGTTGAAAATTAGAATTCAATAATTTTTATGATCTTATTATACCGTGGGAGTTTTTATTAGTTTTTGTGTGTTTTTTTGTTTATTCGTATGTGAGGTTTTTATTGAATTGATGTAATAATTGGCTGTGGATATTTGAGTAAAGGCCAGAACTATATTCCATTATATGAAAAAATCCATGGCAACTTCCTCTCTGGATTCTTCGACTCTTCGTGTTGTTCTTGCTGTTGTCGTACAGTGCGACATGGACGCATGGTGACGACGCGTGTTGCATCCGCAGGATGGAGAGCGGACAAGGGCGCCCTGACCCGGATCCTGTGCCGGCGAACGGCGGCGCAGCGGGCGGCGATACGCCGCGCCTACGCCTTCCTCTACCGGGAGCCCCTCCTCAACTGCTTCCGCTACAAGCTCTCCCGCCATTGCCTCCTCTCCCTCGATTTCTGGGTACTACTAAGCTTTGCCTGATCTTCCATAAACTTCTCTCTTCTGAATTCTCCAAATGCTGTATATATTTTTTTTTCTCAATCTTGAGATTTCTTGGTTCAGAAAGCCATGATCCTGTGGACGATGGACCCGGCAGAACGGGACGCGAACCTAGTGCACGAAGCACTGAAGAAGAAGCAGAGAGACGAGACCTACTACATGTCCGTGCTGATCGAGGTGTCGTGCGCTTGCACCCCGGATCACCTCGTCGCCGTCAGGCGCGCCTACCTCGCCCTCTTCGGCTGCTCCGTCGAGGAGGACGTCGCGGCGTCGCCGGCGATCCAAGAACCTCTGAAGAAGGCAAGCCAAGATCACACTGCAACTCACAATCTCATATCATGTTCAGATAAGTTCAGAGAATTCAGACAAGGAGACTTCTTTTTTTTTCCCTAATCGATCGTTGCTGGTGTGTTTCTGATCTGCAGATGCTGGTGAGGCTGGTGAGCTCGTACCGCTACGAGGGAGATGAGTGCGTCGTCGACATGGACGTGGTGAGGATGGAGGCGTCTCAGCTGGCAGAAGCCATCAAGAAGAAGAAGCAGCCGCGCGGGGAAGACGAGGTCGTTCGGATTGTGACCACTCGGAGCAAGTCCCAGCTCAGGGCAACGTTTCAGAGATACAGAGAGGATCATGGTTCAGACATAGCTGAGGTATATGATAACTTTGATAAGATTACCAAGCAAATCAACAGCATCATCATGCCAAACTTGATAAGATTACCAAGCAAATCAACAGCATCATCATGCCACAAGATAAGCAAAAAAAGATGAAGAAAACGTGTGATCTTCATTGCTGTCTTGTTCTTTCAGGATATTGACAGCCATTGCATCGGCCAGTTTGGCAGGATGCTGAAGACCGCCGTGTGGTGCTTAACATCACCTGAAAAACACTTTGCAGAGGTGAATTAACACCTAAAAACCCAACTCAGATTAGCATCGGGCCATCTTTGTAATCACAGTGATAATTAACCTGTTCTGTTCTTGCACATGCTGGTTCAGGTGATCAGGCACTCGATCTTGGGATTGGGGACGTACGAGGACATGCTCACCAGAGTAATCGTGTCGCGTGCTGAGATCGACATGAGACACATCAGGGAGGAGTACAAGGTCAGGTACAAGACCACCGTCACTCGCGACGTCGTCGGCGACACATCGTTCGGTTACAAGGGCTTCTTGCTGGCGTTGGTCGGGAGGGAGGACTGAAGAACAACGAAAGAAGTGTTCCAATGCATTGGTATATGGGAATGACATGTGGGGTCCAGACCCACATGTCAATGTGACATACGATGGTATTTCGACTTTGTGATTTTTGAGATGTACCAGGCAAATTGGGACAAATAAAGGTTGTGATTTAATAAGTTGTTGGTCACTGATTTGCAAAAAAGACAGAGAATGGATTTCACAAAAACCTTTTAAGACACTCAAAACGCAAAACCTAAAGTTTCAAAAAACCTCAGGGTTTGGGGGTGAAATGTTACAAGAAACCCAAATGTTTAAGCTTACAATGTCATTTTTGCTAGTATATTTATGCGTAATAATTAAAAAGAATATATGAGATATTCCTAGCCTCATTTTAACGAGCATTATTACGGTATTATGATTAATGTTTGTCCATATAAGTAACCGGTCAATATGTCATTATTAGTATGATTGTGTTGTATTTTTTTCAATCATATAATGCAAAAGTAAGAAAAAAAGACGAAGTAAATGTGATGGGTATGTATTTTGAGCCTACTAATGTAAACATATCCAAAAATATTATATTTAATAATGGAATTATGAGTACGTGACATAAACATGCGTTTCTTGAAACACTATGATACCTCAAAACCTGGGGTTCTTTGAATCAAATCATAATATGTGTTGTTTTGTGTTACATGTGCTTCAAACCCTGGGGTTTTCTGAAATTTAAGGATCAGTAAAATTTAGCTAGAAAGATTTTGCAAATAGTAACAAGGGATCCATTTGCAAAGAAAATATATGGGAGTAAAGTGGTACAGTGAAAATTCATGAGTTTTCGTTCTGTAAGCTCGTCTGGATGGGCCTATACATCAGTGGCCCGGCAATGAGGCCCATCCAATGCAGGCCCACCATCGAGTGTCAGGAGTCAGGACCGCTGCTGGGTCCCACATTAAACAAGCGGCTCCAAACTGGCATCTCCGCCATGAGTCCATGACACGTGGGCCCCACCCTTTACCGACAGAGAGCAGCAAAGCTCACGAAATTTTACGCCTCCCGCTCTCCGTTTCGAAACGCTCCCCATTCCCCCATCCTTCTCTCTCTCCACCTAAGGCTCGAATCGAAGCCGACCTCCTCCTCCGCTCGCCGCCGCCGCCGGCGTCGTCCGCGGCGAGATGGCGCCGCCCTTCGTCTTCCCCTCGACCCTCCGGGACCTGGAGCGGGACGGAGACGGCGGCGGCGACGACGAGCCGGCCCTCCGCCCGCAGAACCCCGTCGCCGTCGGCGCACTCCGCGCCGCCGACCTCGAGGAGTTCGTCAAAGGTATAAAACCCGCTCCCCACCACCTCCGCTTCCTCTCGAAATCACTCCATCGCTTGCCGTAAATCGATGGTTTGGTTGTGGCGTGCGGTGGAGCTGAGATTGTTTCTCCTGTATCGTTCGCTTCGTATTGGTGGTTGTAAAGTGTAAACCCTAGTTCCCGTTAATTTGGCCTCCCGCGCTCTACTCCTAGTTTGGTTCTTGCATGTATTTAAGACCCAATTAAAGTCAAATCCCTGTGATTCTGTGGAATAAGAGTTGTGGACTGTTGATAGACATTTTTGGCGCAAGATTTTGCTGCATTTAGCCTGTAGAGTCATTTCAAAGCTAACTATTGCAAGGCATATCCTTTTTAGAATTTTTTTTCATCTTGCTCCTTGGCCATTTTCATCGAAGTGGATTGTTTATTTGTTTTGCTTTTAGAATCTGCAGCTTTGGATATGACAGGGTTTAGCTAGCTCATGTGTAGTAATGGAACTAACAATTGAGTGTTCTTGCTTTTGACAAAAGGTTCGGCCTCTATTTGTGTCCCACAAAAAAAAGTTTTTTCTTCTACATGTTAAAATTCGTTAGACCAGGGAGCTTTGTGGCATGTAGGGAAATTAATGCACATGTTTGTAAGAAAAACATGCACATTCATCTGTGCATCTGTAAATATTTCAAACTGTGAAATGATACCATCCTTACCTAGCTCTGGGCTATGAATGCCTTTTGTAAGTTTCATCTCCATTCCTCTTCCTGGAAAAGTTTGTTTTTATTTTAGGCATTCACATCACCAAAACTGACGATTCATTCAAGGACATCAGACAAAAAGTTTTAGTCCCATTCATCTATTCATCCAAACTTACAAAGCTTTTACTGGGCTAAAATTTCTCAATGTGCATTTTGTCACAAACTAGTGCATATTAAGCTTAATGTAAGCTGCATGTGGTTTGTTCAGCAAAGTATTCAATTTATCTCACAATCAAAGTACTAACTCTTATTGAATCAATTTTGTAATATTCCACCCTGTTTGAATGAGCGTGCAGCTGTGCATTTTACATCGTGTATCTTTTGAACCAAAGGTTTTCTCTGAACGAGCTAATTCTTTCTTTCATTTTTTTTCTTAAATTATAGGCACATCGTTTGACCTGTCTGACAAGGAACTCTTCTGCATCGAGGAGCAGGACGTGTTTGACCGCGTCTATTCCCTCGTGCGTGACTTCACTTGCTTGCCCCCTGCCCTCAAGTTCAACCTTGTTGAGACCTTGCGCTCCAATCTTAGTGTTCTCCTCCCAAACATAGACTCCCTTTCACGAGCTTCCATGTCATCCCCTTCTGATGGGATCCCAGTAACTGATCGCATTGCTTCGCATCGGAATGCCCTTAAGATCTACTCCTTCTTCCTCCTCTCCATTGTTGTTGCTGAAGAATCGGGAGCTGATAGTTGCAATGGCCCTAAGGTAATACCTGTGCAAAAGTTACAATTTATTTGGACTCTTTGTACCCTTCTAATTTTAACTGAACTTATTATGCCATGTGGACTTAGGTGGCAGTACATGGTCGGAAGAAGAATGCTGTATATGCTTGGAATTGGGAAGCACAAAGAGGCCGCATCATGAATCTTATTGCTAATTCACTTGAAGTTGACCTATCACTATTGTTTGGTCCAGGCGGTGCTGATGAACAATATCTCTCTTTTGTTTCAAAGTAAATTCAAGAAACTAGCTGTGTTATGCTTTCTGTATTCATTCCTTATAGAGTTATAGTGATGTTGCTTTGGATGAATATGTGTAGGTGTACTTTTGTTCTCTGTGAGAACCAGAACGTGCTGAAAGATGAGGAAATAAGAAATGGCTTGTGCCGAATAATTGGTGCAATTGCTACGAAGCATCAAAGAGTATCTCAAACAAGTGCATCTGTCTTGCATTTGATTCATAAATTTGATTTCACTGTCGTGCTTCTAGCGGAATCAGTTGCTGCTGCAGAGAAAAGGTTTGGTGATGGAAGCCTTGCGATTTTGCTGATAAGGGAAATAGGTCGGACTGACCCAAAAGATTATGTAAGAGATAGTGCCGGTGCTGACAATGCCGGGAGATTCCTAGTAGAACTTGCAGATCGCTTGCCAAAGCTCATGTCAACCAATATTGGTGTTCTGATACCTCATTTTGGTGGGGAATCATACAAGATTAGAAATTCTCTTGTTGGGGTCTTGGGCAAGCTGGCTGCAAAGGCCTTCAAAGATGTTGAAGGCGATAGTGACGCCCATTCTTTAAGGCTCCGAAGTAAGCATGCTATGCTGGAAATTTTGCTTGAACGTTGTCGAGATGTGTCTGCATACACGAGGAGTCGTGTGCTTCAGGTATGGGCAGAGCTGTGTGAAGAAAATGCTATTTCAATTGGCCTGTGGAATGAAGTGGCATCAGTTGCTTCGGGCAGACTGGAGGACAAGAGTGCAATTGTGAGAAAATCAGCACTGCAATTACTCATCACAATGCTGCAGCACAATCCTTTTGGGCCTCAACTAAGGACTGCAACCTTTGAGGCAACTCTAGAAAGGTACAAGGAGAAATTGCAAGGAATGGAGCCTCCTTCTCCCGAGAAGGATGAGCTCTTGAATGATTCTTCACTGGGTGAAGTGATTGCAGGGCAGGATGAAAGTGTCAGTGATAGCTGTTTACCTTCTAGTCAAGACCCAAAGGATCAAGATCCCACAATTGTGGATATAACAAACTTGGAACAGATTAGAGCTTTAGTTGCATCACTTGAGGCTGGTCTGAGATTCTCGGCATGTATAACTTCATTAATGCCAACTCTTGTCCAGTTGTTGGCATCGTCTTCAGCCACTGATGTTGAGAACACAATTCTTCTATTAATGAGATGCAGACAATTTCAGATTGAAGGTTCGGAAGAAGCCCTCCGGAAAATGTTACCTCTGGTAATGCCTCCCTGGAAGTGTAGGTTGTTTGTGAATATGAGTTAGAATGTACACTTCGTCACTTCCTTATCTTCATAAATTTTGCAGGTATTTTCTCAGGATAAGTCAATATATGAAGCTGTGGAGAGTGCATTCATCACTATATACACAAAGAAAAGTCCCACGGAAACAGCCAAAAGTTTATTAAACCTTACCATTGAATGCAGCATTGGTGACCTTGCTGCCCTTGAAAGCTTAGTTAGTTCATTGGTATCAAAAGGAGAAATTTCATCCAACACGGTGCACTCTTGTTTCCCTTCAAAGTTTGCTCATAGCAACCTTTCAAATGCTATTTTTTACAGTTTAGTTACAGTAATGCTAAGTACTCCCCCCATTCCAAAATATAGGGCACAACGATTTTTTCCCCTAATGTTGCATAATACGAGGTTCGCATGCATGCGTGCATGCTATTGACTAGCACCTCCCCCTCCTCTAAGTTCTATTTTTAAAGCCTCTACCCTCAAGATCTCTGATCTCTAATCCCATTGGGTGCATGCATTTTATTTATTGGGATGATCCAAATTAGAAGGTGATAATAATTTTTTCTTGGTTTTTGCGTAAGAGATAGTTGCTCATTATATTTTGGAATGTAGGGGAGTACTCATTTATTCTAGCACACCAATCTCCTGTGCACCAAAAGTGATTCTGCACATAGATTGAGAATGCAAGGTAGTACTAACTTGCAATTAAGTGAGTGCATTAATTGCTGAATATGCATAAATTAAGAACTTAAGATGCATGCAAAGAATATTGCTCCCAGTTTCTCCACTTTCTGATGTGAACTTCCCTTATCTAGATCCTACAGTGGGAACTTTTTTCTGTTCATCTTGAAGTATCTTTTGTTAGCTGCTCATCAAAATAATTTATATTGCCTATAACATAACTTATACCATTTTGTCGAATGTTATTTATCTAACTTCAGTGACACCTATTATCTTTTGTTGGGGAAGTTCACACTTGTTAAATCCCATTGTCTTTTGCAGATAACAGCCCTGTGGGATTATTTTTGCTTTCACATCAATGGTGTGAAACCAGTGCAAAGCCGTGGAGCTTTATCGATTCTTTGCATGGCAGCAAAGTCATCTCCCAGCATTTTGGGTACTCATTTGCAAGATATTATTGATATTGGGTTTGGACGCTGGGCTAAGGAGGAGCCTCTGCTTGCTAGAACTGCATGCATTGCCCTGCAAAGATTATCCAATGAAGACAAAGTCAAATTAATTAGTACTGGTAGTAGGGTATTCGCTGCATTGCAAGGCCTGATAACTAGCCTCTCACTTCCTGAGAAAATATGGTATGGAGCCGCAGATAAAGCTATAAGTGCCATCTACGCTTTACACCCAGCACCTGAAATCTTCGCTGCTCAGATTGTAAAGAAATCACTTAATTCTGTATTCGGTGTCTTAGGAACTGATTGCATGTCAAATGAAAATGAAACTCAGAATGGTTCCATGCTGTCATCGACACCAGCCACAAATCTGGGCAGATTTCTTTTCATTATTAGTCATATAGCACTGAATCATTTGGTTTACATTGAGACTTCTGTTAAGAAAATTCAGAAACAGAAACGGAAGAATGACAAATCAGAGCCTACTGCCGAGGATCTTCAGGCAGATGCCTCCAAAAATTCGGAGGTATTTTATTTCTTAGTTTGCTTTGTGGCCTAATCGATTTTGGGTTACCATTCTTTCGTCTGAGTGTGTATTGCACTTCTCTTTTACTGTGTGATGCTGGCAGGCACAAGGTATAAATGCTGAGTTGGGAATTGGTGCATCTGTAGATATTGCAATAGAGTCCCTCGCTGAAAAGGCAGAAAGGGAGATTGTGTCCAATTCTGAAAAGAATCTTATTGGATACTGTGCACCATTTCTCGCAAAACTCTGCAGGAACCTGGCTTTGCTTCAAAAGGTCCTAATTTGTATTGAGCTTCCTTTATTTTCTTAATGTTTTGACTCTACTACTCTCTGTTTTTTGTTCCTTACTTTTTTGTTAATGCAGTTTCCAGGGTTACAGGCCTCTGCAATGCTTGCTCTTTGCAAGCTAATGATTATTGATGCAGAATTCTGGTAAGTATATATTTATATTCCAGCTGTTTCACCTTTTCAATATGATGTGCTCCAGATATTTATATTCCATCAAATGCTCAACTTTCAGTGAAGCAAATCTTCAGATCCTATTTACTGCTGCTGAGAGCGCGCCTTCTGAAGTTGTCCGATCAAACTGCACTATAGCTCTTGGTGATTTAGTGGTTCGCTTTCCAAACCTCTTAGAACCTTGGACAGAGCACATATATGCACGCTTACGTGATCCTTCGGCATCTGTGAGGAAGAACACTGTGCTTGTCATTTCACATCTTATATTGAATGATATGATGAAGGTCTCTCTCTCTCTCTCTCTCTCTCTCTCGTGTGTGTGTGTGTGTGTGTTTGTTCGAACACCATGCCCCTCTCAGTTTTATATTTAAACATCTTTGCAAAATATTTATAGGTTAAAGGCTTTATTAATGAAATGGCCGTAAGGATAGAAGATGAAGACGAGAGGATCTCAAGCCTTGCAAAACTCTTCTTTCATGAGTTATCAAAGAAAGGCATGTCCAGCAAATGTGTCGGTCAAATAAATTGCGTAACTTGAATATACATGTTTGACTTATCTGACGTTTAGTTCTTTTTCTTTTTGATCTTTTTAGGAAGCAATCCAATTTATAATCTTCTTCCGGATATCCTGGGTAGATTGTGCAATCAACAACTCAAGGATGAAACGTTCTGCAGCATTATGCAATTCTTGATCAGCTCTATTAAAAAGGTATAAGCATAACTTTTTTTCTGTTTTCAGCAATTACTATGCTTTAACTGTACTTTGAGTAACTATATACATTTCTAACTGCATTCTCAGGACAAACAAATGGAAGCTCTTGTGGATAAGCTCTGCAATAGATTTGCTGGTGTAAATGGTACTATGCATATACCTTGCATCTATATTCGTTCGAGCTTTCCCATCTAAGGCTAATCAACTACCATTGCTTCTGTATTCAAGATACCATGACATAAATAATATTACTTCCTCCGTTTCATATTATAAGATTTTCTAGCATTGCCCGTATTCATATAGATGTTAATGAATCTAAACATATATATGTGTCTAGATTCATTAATATCTATACGAATGTAGACAATGCTAGAAAGTCTTATAACCTGAAACGGAGGTAGTAAATGAGTGGCAATGATATTTACATGGAAAATGTGAGCACACATCAGAAACGGAATGTTGTGATGCAGCATTCTTGTTCTTTGTTGCAACCTTGTAGTGGAGTGGCTTTTGCATAAGCTAGCAATATGGGAAGCTAGTGAGCCAATTTGATTTATTTTCACTCCTTTCATTTTAATCCTGTCTTGAGATTTCTGAATTTTCACATGCAATATTTCAACATTTATGAATGATTGAATTGTTGTGATCCCATTTTCAGATCCTTGACCTTTCTTTTTGTTGTGTTTCAGATGTTAGACAGTGGGAGTATATATCCTATTGCCTTTCTCAGCTGACTTTCACAGAGAAGGGTTTGAAAAAACTAGTTGATAATTTCAAGATATTTGAGCATGCATTATCTGAAGATTCTGTAATGAACCACTTCAGAACTGTGATAGCAAAGGTTGGTGCTCAGTAGCCTAGGCTGAATGGATGCATATGTTATTATGTTAAATACAGCAGGGCTGAATTTGTGAACTCTTCAATGTTTTTTTAATCTATGGTAATTCCTCCTATCAGTGCAAGAAGTTTGCCAAGCCAGATCTCAAAGTTTGCATTGAGGAATTTGATGAGAAACTCAGCAAGGTTCATCAGGAAAAGAAAGAGCAAGAGGCCACGACCAGGAATGCCGAGGCACACAAACAAAGAATTGGTTCACTTGACAAACTCATGGTAACTAAGAGAACTGGGAAGGATAAGGGAAAATCTGCTGAAGGTACAATTTTTTTTCTCTGAATCTCCTTATCATCTATATCATTTAAGTTAATCTCCACATGATCATCCATCATGTATTGACTATGAACTCAAACATTAGATTAGAATAAGGTTACGCTGTAAATCTGTGTCTATAATCTATACACCAGAAAAATTGATGCTTACCTTAAACTGAGGTTCATTTCTTTCTGTCTGTCAGTGGCAGAGGAAACTAGTGAGGTAGTTGATCCATCAACGGAGAGCAATTCTGAAGATAAGGAGAACATGCCAGAATGCAGTGACAATATTTGTTCGGAAAAGAGTCATACATCATCCACGTTTACAGAATCAGACGGTGACAGCACAGAGGTTCAATCAGCGAGAACTTCTTGCAAAGGTAACAGATGGTTGCACTGCTGATATTCGCATGACACATCCAGTTTCTCAAGGAATCTGTTCCATGCATTATGCAGGCGTGTCGCGTTCAAGGATAAATAAAATGAGAGAACCGGAAGACTCAGAAGACAGTGCTCCAATGAGACGTGTGTCTCGCAGAAGGTGTTTACACTCACTACCTTACAACAATCTTACTTCATAGTAGTAGTATTTGTTTCACGTCCACTAATTTTAAATCTTTCTGGATCATTGCTTTGTTCATACTACTAAGCAGTGCTATTAGACTCGTCCTTAATTCCTACTCATGAATTACTAAGAAATGCATTTGCTTACAAACTTTGCAGACCAGTTAGGTGATGCCGAACTGTAATATGGACCAGGTGGCAACAACTCCTCTCTGGGAAGATCTCGCCTTGAGATCTTGGAGTTCTGAAGCAACTGGTCTCCCTGGCGCTTGTCCCACCAGAAACTCTATCTAACGCCGATATATTTGTTGAATCATAATGTTTATAAGCCTGCGTTGACCTGCTAAATCTTGGTCAGCTCCACACGGAACGGTTTGCTGGATGCTGATATTTCATCTAGTAGGTTGCCTCTGATTGATAATCCGTAATTGGAGTTCGGTATCTAGTCTCCTTGCCCCGTATGTTGAATTTTTTGTTCGTTACGATTTGCGCTGCTTGAACAAATCTATACTCGCTTGGTCGAATCCAGAACTTGGTACTACTAGAGAGATGTACCTGTATGTTGTCTGTAGACTGTACTGCCTCCATTCTCAGTATTGGAGTACATGTTTTAGGTGTATGCAGGTAAACTTTGGATATATATGTATTCCTAAATGTATTACTAGCATTTGTCGTGTGAAAAAAAATACTAGTGGATTCCTCATGAAAAAGTACTTTATACTATTAGTAGTTATGAACATATAGCTAAAAAAATATAAATTCATTGATAGTCGAAGTTTTAAAATTTTGATTGAATTTTATCTGAAATATCATATACTTTTTAACCAGATGGAGTAATAGGAATTACATATGCTTATTGGAGAGCTGGGGCCCTGGAAAGCCCAGGCTAAATCATCCATGGCCTCACTTAACAAAGCAACAGGCAGCAGCTCATTTGCGTTGTCCAGGGACAAGGCAAAGGCATGTTGCGCCACTTGTGCAATCCAGTTCTTTTTTTCGCTGTCTGCCTCGAATCTGGGTTGCTCACATCCACATGTCATCCATTTCTCCTCAAAGAATTTGATCACGAAATTCAGCCGCGACGTTGACGGATTCCACCAGCCGCGGTCCTCCTCATGCTCCATGGCTGATTTGGACCACTGATTTGAGTGGCAGATGATTTATCTGAGATTTAATTCAGTGCTGAAACAATAACAGTTCACTAGTATGAAAAAGTATTAGTCGGTCATATGCTTCGTCGCTTGCATACTTTTTCCATGCAGTAACTGCAACCGGTGCATATTTCTCCACGGTGAAAAAGACATTGTCACACTAGACATGTTTATGTAGAAATATGAGCAGGTGTTTTACTTTGAATCATTAAGATTAAGATGTAGATTTTACTTCGGTTTCTATAAGCACACTTTCCAAAGTGTATTTCTTATAAAAACTTTATATACAGAAGTTACCCTAAAATATTAAATAAATCTATTTTTTAAGTTTATAATAATTACAACTCAATTATTCATGCGCTAATGGATTTTTTGTTTTGTGTTGCGTAATTTCATTTTCATCTTAATCTATCTCAAACACCACCTGATCAGTCATACTATTTGTCCTCTAAAGATTTCGATGCTTATTTGTGGTTATACAATGTAAGCAATGTCAACTGCCAAGCTCATAAGCTAGATATATTCGCATACTCCTTCTGTTCCAAAACAGTATAAGCATTTCCGAAACTTAAAATATGTATTCCATTATAAACATTTTTCTATCAACTTTCCCATCTTCACCAATCACAACTATGTCTCCCTGGACGTCAGTTTCTATTAAAACTCTTAAAAGTGCTTATATTTTTCAAATATGGTATTTATATTTAAGGTAATAAAGAACTGGGGATAATAAGGCCGTGTTTAGTTTCCCCCTATTCCCAACTTTCCATCAACATCATATTACATCAAAAACTTTCCTACACACATAAACTTTCAACTTTTTTTTCAAACTCCCAACTTTCTTCAAACTTACAACTTTTTTCAGGAACTAGACACACCCTAAGCATATGCACTTTGCTGTAATGTTGTGAAAAAGACCCGCTTGCCGTGTGGTTCAAGCAGGAAGTTGATTGAGCTAGCTAGCTAAGCTGTTTCCGTTCACCGCGCCATGTCCACATGATTCCCTCTCGTTCAGCTGTCAATTTGCGTGCAAGCTCGCGTCGTCGCAGCCACACGATTCCAATGCGAAGATTCTATGCTCCGATATGATGGACCTTCAACTAAAACAGAAGCTGTTCC
Organism: Oryza sativa Japonica Group; assembly: GCF_034140825.1. NCBI lineage: Eukaryota > Viridiplantae > Streptophyta > Magnoliopsida > Poales > Poaceae > Oryza > Oryza sativa. The sequence continues at coordinate 28,017,121 of NC_089041.1, read as the reverse complement.
TCTTAGCTAAGCTACACTTGCTGAGATCGTCGATTACTCCATGCCCGATTCAAACACCAGACTACGAGAGCATCACGTTTTTGCACAGTTGAAAATCGCGCGGCGAAGTTTGTATTGTGCCGGTGTATACGTACGTTCGCATTATGCCTTTATGCCTTAGAGCCACTCCTGACAAAAGTCGGGCAAAGGATCAGCCCAGTTTGGTCATGACTCATGAATCAAACTGCGCCGATCGATCCCGTCACACTCACACGCTCCAAGCTCCCGCGCGGCGGAATTTGGGGCCGTGCGGCGCTTCCCGAGTCCTGTACAAACCGTGACGCGATCGAGATTAAAGGGGTTGTTTGGTTCGCTACCATAGTTTACCACGTCACATGTTAGACAAAGCATATTTTTGTTAGGCATGTGTTTGATTGGTCACTCTCGTGACCAACGACTTGTTATTAGTCACACTTTCTTTTGACTTACCATACTACCTTTGATAAGCTGGCCGGGCTGTGCGGTTTGTGCGTCCCCGGGAAGTTGGAGCCGTGCGTGCGTGCGCTTCCCGGGCCCTGTCGCGTGATCCGTGTGGCCGCGCGGCGCGTGGAGATCGAACGAGCCGGCCGGCACGCGAGGCGAGCGTACGTCCCGTGCGCGAGCGCGCGGCTAAACCGCTAAAGAACCCGGGAATTCGATCGGAATGGCGTTAACGTACGTGCTAACGTGTCGGGTACGTACGTGACATCGCGGCGGCTGGCGTGGCGTAACTTGATCGATCGGGATGCCATGCCGTTCAACCCAAGCGTCGAGAAATATTCTGCATGGGCACTAACGTGGCCAAAACCCCCAAAACCCAATCCAATCTCCTCTCGCGGAAACTGGTGCGTGATTGTTCGATCGATTGATGATCACGTATATTATTGTTCCTGATGAATTAATAATTAATCAGGAAAATAACTCCAAAGTTTTAGTGCTGCTGTGTGATAACCAGATTTATTGCCCCGTGCATTAGAAGCTTGGAATGGAAGACCTGATCATGTAAAATAATAATAAGAACAAGATGAATCGCTGAGTAAGCAGCTGATGTTCTACGAGCCATTTTCTTCTCCCTAATGCGTCATGCGTGTAAACTCCAACAGAATGGACCAAAGATTCGGTGGGTACGTTCGTACGAATCAATGGGCACAGGCCAATAAAACACCGAATTAACCACTAAAACCACCGTGGCAGCGTCCCTAATTAAACTAATCGTGATAGCTTTGCTTTGGCGATCCATCACCAACGCTACGGGACATCCACGTATGTACAAAACGACCAAACGGACATGAGAAACCATTGGCTCTGTGGCGACTGATTGAGGCTTTACCTGAATAAAAACGGTCAGGGTCGTCTTAGCTTAGTCAAGTGTGATTGTTTATGATTGGAACATACCTAAGGAAAAAGGTGATTAGGTGAAATGATTTCTTAAACTAACATGGGTGCACATTCGGTTCCAACCAGTATCATCATTACCAAAAGCAAGTTGCAGTTGAGTAGACATGCAAACCAACTTTAATCCTACTCTCTGTTAACCTCCCCTGAGCAGCTGAGCCGAAAGTTCAGGTTTCAGACTGCTTACCTAGCAGTCATTGTAAATTTTAAGTTGAGCTATATTACTACCATAAAACGCTATTGCATCAAGATGCTTAAATCAACTAACATGATATTTTTTCCTTGATTGGTGTATGCTTTGAAGGCCTGCCAAATACCAATGCAAATGTACAAGGTAGTAGTAATACCACAACTGTTGTAAATAAAAAAGAGTAAATTTTACTTTAAGTCACCTTTTATTATCAATGTTTCTCTTTGGATCACCCTTCAACCAATGTTTTCATTTTAGATTAGATAATTTTATCTTTGTGACATTTTAAACCATCCTCAACTATTTTATCTATCTACATCTAATTTGCTATTGATTGTAGTTCGTTGAGCAAATGTCGGGATGGTATTCTATTCATTATCTAAAAAAATAATCTAATTTGTCATATGTTAAAAAAAATGGTCTATATATATAACCGGGGAGTTTATTAACGAGTAGGAGCCGACGTTCTCGAGGTCGTTCATATGCCCGATACAGTAAAACAAAAGCAAGATTACCCGGTCTAAAGTGAAAACACTGTTTGAAGAGTGAACAAAGCGAAACATCGGTAATAAAAAAATAGCCTAAAGTAAAATTTACTTAAAAAAACTTTCTAGCCTATTTAATAGCATACCCCTATTTAATATTATTCTAAGAACTGAACATAAGTCCTAATCCACCATGCATGCACAGATTAAACGGACATACATTAAAATGAACGAATAGTCCAGCCAATTAGTCTACCTAATTAGCATTCTCAAATTAACTCTTAACCGTTAGATCTAACTGAACTACAGTAAAGAAAATGTAAATTTACTCAATGTTTTGTTAGCAAGAAAAACTTTATATGTAAACTTTTTTTTCCCATTTGGAGCCCCCTGTTTGTACTGAATTTGCCATTTGTAGCCAGTCCTCTCATCCTCTCCTCCTCGAAACGGCTAAGCACAAAAACAGAAAACCGAAACCGAGGGAGAAGGAGCAACCAACCAAACCAACGGACGCCATCGCCACCACCATCCTCGCCGTCGCCTCTCCAACTCACCACTCCTCCTCCTCCTATAAACCAACGAAGAACACAAACTCAAACTCCTCCTTCACACACACGCACGCGACACCGGTCAAGAAGCGCGCGCGCGCGCACCACTGCACCGCGCGAGCGGCAACGGCGGAGGAGGAGAGGCTGTGAGTGGTGGGCAATGGCCGTGGCGGCGCGGCTGAGGTCGGCGGGGGCAAGGCTCGTGGTCGGGCCGGCGGCGATGGCGGTGGGACGTGGTGGTGGTGGGGAGGGGAGGTGGATGGGGACGGCCACGGCGGAGGCGGCCGCGGGGATCGCGAGGTGGGAGCCGATGGGGGCGCGGGAGTACTACGACTACCGGAGGGCCATCTACGGCGACATCACCCACAAGGCCATCCTCGTCGACGCCGCCGGGACGCTCCTCGCCCCCACCGAGCCCATGGCGCAGGTCCGCTCGCCTCCTCCCCCATCTGCATGTCGCATCTCTCTCTCTCTCTCTCTCTCTCTCTCTCTCTCTCTGTGTGTGTGTGTGTGTGTGTGTGTGTGTGTGTGTGATGCGGCCGCCTCCATTCCGCGGGATGCCAATAGTTCAGTGTTTCTAGGCGGATTTTGATCTTACACACCACTCATTATTTATATTCATTAAGTGTGACGAATCGACAATCTCTGTGGTCATGTGCGCGATTAAACAGTGCATCGATCTGATCTGTTGCAGTGTTGATGTTCTATCCGATCCAAGTCTATGGATCGATTTGGATTGTGTCAGACTTAGTGAGATCTATTTGTGTGTTCTTCAAGTTTGTCATTTGGGTGGATTTGTTCCGTACATAATGGGCTGGCAACAAAAAAAGCTCTCTTTTTGCGATGCTGGGATATGTGTGCGCAATTATGCATATGGAATATGTCTTCTTCATGTGGCTTACTCCTGATGTCCTGGTGTTTGTTCAGGTATACAGAACAATTGGCGAAAAGTATGGAGTCAACTACTCAGAGGATGAGATCTTGATGAGATACAGGAGGGCTTATGCGCAGCCATGGGGTAGATCGCGGCTGAGGTACATCATATAATTTGCTTTTACTGTTCTGCATCACTACTGTAACTGTGAGGTTTGGATTTAGTTTTTGCAGTGTCTTGGATGGCCTTGTGATTTTATTGTTCCTGTGATTTTGATGATTTGATTTTTAGAATAGCGTCTGGTTGTGGGACATTATGCTATCACTGTCGAGTGCATTATAGTGTGTCAAATCCTTACTCAAATGGTTGTTGACGTGTCGTATATTAATGCTTTTTGTGCGATTTAAACAAGGTTTGTGTCATGCAGAAGCAGCGCGGCTGCCAACTTAATATTTGTCACTCAGTCAGCACAAGTTGGTCTTTTCAAACTATCAACATGATATTCCCTGACTCCCTCTATCTACTCCGTAACAGAGAATTTGCTCTTGTGGGCACATGCAAATTTGATCTTCAAGTGGTACGAACTCATGAAAGATGAAAAATATGAGCATCCAACAGGCATACAAGCATGAAAGATTTTAAATAGAGTGAATCGTTCAACAATATGATAAATTGCGGGATAGAAAACTTCCATCTTGTTTCTGACGAAAAAATTCTATCAAAACTGAACCTCAACTGAAGAAAATTGTTACCGTGATGCCAAACAGAACCTTTCAAGAACTGTTGTTTTATAATTCTATGAACAATCAATGTTTCAGATTGATATTCAGGAACTAACCAATTTTCGGGAATGAGTTATATCTTGGTGACAGAAGAGGGGAAATGAATTTTCATCTTACGTTTATAGGCAGTATTCAGATCAAATACAGATAATTTTTCTCTGTGTGTGTGGTTTAGAGTTTAGACACTATACGGTTGACTAGTGAAACTCTTGACCTGGTTTTATGTTGCAAAGCACACATAAGTATGGACAATCATCTGCATCTAATTCTTCTTGACATATTTGGTTGATGGTGATAGGCAGTACAAGTGCATTTATTCTTTCTTATGGACCTTTTATCTAACCAGTGCATTCACGTGCCTCCTTGAACTCTGATTGTTGCGTTACCAAAATAGAATAGAGATATAACCATGGTAGAGTTGCAGCCTTCCAGATATGTGATTGTGTTGTTCACATTCTAGATTCATATTTCAACCATATTTACCTTTCTTATCCTTCAAATTTATCTGAGCTGCATGGACTAAAATGCTTCTCAATATATCCAGGTATGTGGATGATGGTAGGCCCTTCTGGCAGCATATAGTTAGCTCTTCAACTGGATGCTCAGATTTACAGTACTTTGAGGAACTTTATCAGTACTATACAACTGCAAAGGTGAGATAAACTATGCAATCATAATCGTTTCAATTTTTGCTTTTACATGCTATATATACCTTATGAAGTTCTTCATGTTTGCTAGGCTTGGCAGCTCTGCGACCCTGACGCTAAATATGTTTTTGAAGCATTGAGAAAGGCTGGTGTAAAAACAGCTGTTGTATCCAACTTTGACACACGTCTTCGGCCACTTTTACAGGCCCTGAATTGTGATCACTGGTTTGATGCAGTTGCTGTATCTGCTGAGGTGGGTTTCCATTTTCAGATGAACCGGTTAGCTTGGCCCAATGTCCAAGCCCTGGCTGGTCCTTGACTTACTGTTCTTGTCTCTGGATCCTATATCAACAGGTTGCTGCGGAAAAGCCAAACCCAACAATATTCTTGAAGGCTTGCGAGTTTTTAGGTGTGAAGCCTGAAGAAGCTGTGCATATTGGTGATGACCGCAGGAATGATCTCTGGGGAGCCAGGGATGCAGGCTGTGATGCCTGGCTCTGGGGCAGTGATGTTTACTCTTTCAAGGAGGTACAAACTACATACCTTAAATTTTCAGATGCTCCAACACTGCAAGATACAAACAAACCAATCATAGTTCTCTTCTTGTTTTAGTCCATTTAATGCCAAAGTTGCTGTTCTATTACTTGTCTCTCTTTGTTCAGAACCAAGCTCACATCATCAAATCTGGATTGCTATGCAGGTCGCAGAAAGGATCGGAGTTAAGGTGTAAGGAGTCGTTCGTCCGCTGGGTCACCTGAAATAAGAAGGCCGGGAGGTGTTGCATTTTTGTACATAGCGGCAACCCTTGTTGCTCCACTGATGTACATATTTTTCCAGAGAATAACCGATGGCAGTGTAGTATATATCTGTATGACTGCATTTGCATTTGAGACTTTGAGCGCTCAATTTACGTTACCCCTGCTGGTGTCTGAAACTCTGAATGTCTCCTTGTGTTAGCTGAACCTGAAAACGTTAACCTGAAGGCGATTAGCATCAACATCCACATTGGGTCGCCGGCCCAGGTGACCAGGCCTGCATTATGCTTACCAGTTCTGGGCAGCGCACACTTCTTTTCCATTTTAACAGCACTTCCATACAAAACTTTCAACTCTAATCATTTACTACCTCCGTCCTAATCATATACAACCTCTGTTCTAAAATATATCAAGAAGTTGTTATATTTTAAAACTGAGGGAGTAAAACTTTTAACTGGCTTCAAAACTTTCATGTTGAACTACAGAACATTTCAACACAAAAGATGATTACTTTGATTTGAAAGTGCAAGCTAAGAGCACACACCAAGCAGGGTCGGGGGCGCACCAGTAAGGTCCTAAGGTCAGTGGTGAAATCGTGGGTCCATGACTCCACCATCCAAGGTTTAAATTCTATTACCTACGAATATTACGTTTATACAAGTGTACTTTTAATAAGATTTTAGTAAGATCAAGAATGTACTGTTGTTTTTCATCTCTTGATAAGGATATCGTTGTTTTTCATCTTTTTGAGCTTGTGTTAAGGGGCAGATTCATGGAGATGTGAGCAAGGTGTTGGTAAGATCATGAATGTACCGCTAATTTTAGGGGCGGATCCACCGTATAGCAAGGTTGTCAGGATCGGGATACTAGGTAGTATCGTTTTGCTCAAAGTAATATCGTATCGTAGTATTGGGATGCTATGAGATTTTCTTTTTTAAAATTTAATTAATACTTATATTAATTATATATAGCCATTCTATATAAAAAATATAGTAATGATATATGTCATGTAAATAGAGACATTTATCAAGAGAAACCACGTTGGTTTTGATATATTTAACTGATTTTTATATAAATTTGAGCATATTTAGTTACACTATTTTCAAACCATGTTATTTTAAATAATATTTTGTAGTATCGTAGGGATCGTAGAATTGGGATACCACCTAAGATTTCATATGATCATGTAGTAATGAATAGTAGGATCGATATACTATGAAAATTAGGATACTAGGTGGGATCGGTATCGTTTCGGTTTGGTAAGATCGTAGTATCGTAAGATACTAGAATACGTATCGGGATACTGATAACATTGCCGTATAGTTAATATTTTTGCTAATTACACTACTAAATATGCTTGGAACTAATAAATCATTCTTAGAATTAAGCATTTGCACCATGGTAGGTGAAGAGTGACCCCAATGATTTTTTTTTCTAGCTTTGCTCCTGGCTGGTTTCATCTCTTTGAGCTTATGTTAGGAGAAGTATTCACGGAGGTGTAAGCAAGGTGTTGCATGTGTAGTGGTGTGTGTGCGTGTGTCTGCCGTGTAATCGAAAAAAAAATCACCAAGCATGTCGCTGTGAGCAGTAAACCTTTTTTTTTAAAAAAATGAAAGGAAGTGAGCAGTACAAACTTGCTTGGCAACTTTGACATGAAAATCCAACAAAAGAAGCTAATCGGAAAACTTGTCAAAATGGAACAACCCCATGCAAAAGTCCCAATAAGTTTTGAGTTGCACGCCAAAATAAGATAAATTCAAATTTTGTAACAACTTCAGCTCATGTCAATTAGCATATATTGTCAGAAGATGTACACAAGACGTGCTAGTTCATGCAATCTGTTTGCCATTTGACGGTAAATCATTTACCTTACTTACAAACAGAGATCGGTCTGGATGTACAAAATTCTTGTAGAAACAAACAAGAGATACCCATCCAAAACATATGTACATCTAATCCAAATTTCCAACCAAAAATCGCTTCAATCTTCAAAGCAAAACTAGCAGCAGCCAATTAGAAGAGAGGATTAGACGAAAATTTTCATGCATGTCTACTTGATTCCCTTGTCCAACCCGAGCAACCTCACCGGAGACAGCCTGCCGGTGGGGCTGACGACGACGTCGACCACCCTCCGCCGCCCATTCCGCTCCTTGATCGTCTCCAGCCGCGGCGACCACGGCCGCCCCCTCGCCGCGCCCACCAGCTGCTCGTAGTGCTTCCTCAGCTCCGGCGTGCTGCACAGCGCCGCCGCCCCATGCGCGTCCTCCCCCTCGCCGCCGCCGCCAGCCGGTGGCCGCCTCCCCGTGACGGCCTTGACGATGAACTCCTCCGTGACCTTGATCACCGTCCGTCCGCCGTCGTCCTTGACGTACTCGAACGGGCTCTTCGCGCCACCGGCCAGCAGCGGGGCGCCGGCGGCCCTGTCGTAGGTGAGCGCGGCGAGCGAGGCGGCGGTGACGACGTCGCGGCCCTGGGGGAGGCGGTCGACGGGGAGGACGAGGTAGGTGGCGCAAGCGTCGAGGCGGTCCTCGATGGCGAGCACGGGGGCCGCGCGGCCGAGGCAGAACCCGTCGGCGCGGCACACCACGAGGCGCCCCGCGTGCTCCATCATCACCTCCCCGGCCATCCTCCCGGCCGCCGCCGCCCGCCTCTCCCCTCCCCACAGCACCAGCCGCGCCCCTCGCCGCCGCCGCCGCCGCCCCGGCACGACGACGCACAGCCACCCCAGCAACCCATTCTTCCCCATCGCCATGTCTAGCTAGTCCCAGCAACCAACACGAGCTTAGCGTTACTATATATTGCGGAGCACGAAGGGGTTGACATGCATGTACATGTACGAGCCGCGAGCCGATCCGTGCGAGGCGCGCGCGAGGTTGACATCGCGTCGGTGGTCAAAAGTCCGCGGGCGTTTGTTCGACTAGCGCGCGCGCGATTCGCCGGTGGAACGGTTCACGCGGGGACACGACGGGATACAGTGAAATCTCGCGCAACTTGGGCGTTTTTTTGGGCAGTTTTGGTGGTGGTCGCTGCAGGCGCGTCGCGTATCGCGCGCGGGGGCGGCACGGGCGGGCGGGCGGGCGGCGCGGCTGCATCTGTGCTGGTGCAGTTTGCCGTGGCGGTGAGGGCGCAGCATGTGTGCGTGGGTGAGTGAGAGGACGAGATTGTGGTGGAGATCGTGCTAGCAGGGGGCGACGTAACCTAGTCGGCAAGGCAACGGGGGTATACTGGCCTGATTCTAGCTAGCGATCGATTGATCTCACATGTTACACCTTACACGTACATGCTGGAAAACTTCTCTTTTTTTTTGATATATTTCTTCCAAAAAAACCTAGACAACGGTATCCCGTTCCAGGGATACCCTTCTATGGATACCTGATACCTGTCGTGGTACCAGCTGCATGGTATCCGATACCTGTGATACCTGTTACCCGGTACATGTGATACCTAGGATCTGACACATATGATACTCGTGAAAGAGAATAGTTAATATACCTATCCCATTGCAACGGGATCCCGTTTTGTAGCAGCCCTCTATTTCTTTTGAGTAGTTTTAAAAAATGATGGGATAAATCAGTGTACGATATGTCACCCCTTCAAACTTTCAACTTTTCCGTCATATCAAATGTTTGACATATGCATGGAGCATTAAATGTGGACGAAAAAAAATTAATTGCACAGTTTGTATGTAAATTGCGAGACGAATCTTTTAAGCCTAATTACGCCATGATTTGACAATGTGGTGCTACAGTAAACATTTGCTAATGACGGATTAATTAGCCTTAATAGATTCGTCTCGCAGTTTACAGGCGGAATATGTAATTTGTTTTGTTATTAGTCTACGTTTAATACTTCAAATGTGTGTCCGTATATGTTACTTTTTTTTTATCAAAACAACTAAACACGGCCAAAATTCAAATTAGATCGACACTTATTACGACAAAAAGTGCACGGAAGCTGGTGGCTGGTAGTTAGAGTCGTTATTAGTAGTTCAAACGGTGAGATTGTGAAAATTCCTCTGGATCGGGTGGGTTTCTACTTTTCAGAGATGAACTGGTTCTGTCAACTGCCTATTGTTTTCGCAGGATCAAGCTAAGGGTGAAACTTGGAAGGAAGGTTTCAGCAGGATCAAGCTGGGTCAGCCGCGTACTCTGCAGGCTCCACTCCAATACGGATCTACTGATCAGTCGTCGCAGCACTGCAGCAGTCGAGAGATGTGTATCATTTCTGAGACCAAATTGTATTATTTTACTATTATAACGTGCGCAATAATTTATACTAGTAGTATAACTATGCACCTAAGCATTATGAAATGCCTTGCTATAAATTCAGTGAAAGATACGTCAGTGGCGACGACGTTTTGGGCAAGTACTCTTGCTGCTGTTGTGTTTGACATCTTCCTCCAATCCTCCTCTCGATTGTCCCATGACCGGATCCTAATCTAACCAATTGAATCATTTCTCTATTATTAAATGGAATTCGCCACGACAGACTTACTCTTCATTTCGCACTGCTTACAACATTTACATATTAATTAAAGTAGAACAACACATAGCATCTTCAAGCTAGACACATACTCCTAATCCTAAAATATAGTACATTTACATAGCATCTGCAAAGGTGCATGCAAGCAAGGTTCACCAAACGGTTTTCAAACCAAAAAAAAAAAACGAAGGTCAGCGGTTTCCTCGGTTTTCGTGAAAACCATTTGAAAGTTAACGATAAAATCCTATCAAATTTTATCGAATATAGAAAATCTAGCTTGCTTTATTTTTTTTTTCAAAACTTACCTTTCGTTTTATGGACCAGGACCAATTTCACCTCAGACCAAACTTTAAAAACCAAGAGGTTTGTGTTTTCGAGCTAGTCCTGCGGCTTTCGACTGTTTGGTAAGCCCTGCAGGCAAGTCCCATGGTCATGCAGGCATTACATTGCGCAGAAAATGCGCTGCGTAGTGACGACGTGAGACTTTGTCGACGACATTATCGATCTCTCTCCAACTGCAGAAGAATAATTTCATAGAAAAATTGCGGCGCCTGTGGTGCGCAGCTTGCTAATTAACCAGTAAATTATAAACAAAAGCGTATTTTGAACAAGTCCTCTATGTGACATGCATGCATGTTAGTATATTGTTATGTCTAGAGAGAGATCCTAATCCAGGTATGCACTAGCTTGTTTTGGCAGGTCAGCTGAGACTTGTAAACTGTCACAACACTTGTAGTAATTTAATTTGAAATTCTGTTCTTGCCTCTGACGAAGCTGTCCATATAGTAATAAAGTTCAAAAGAAATATTCAGGAGTTAATGCAGGGTTAGATCATGGGTTGACAAATGAGTTCGAGAAAATCCCATGTATATTGAAAGGTGTTTTATTGCACCCTTTTTTTGAAAGTCAAGAGCCACAATTTACGTTTTAGGTAATGGAAGTGTTATAACTTTGGGTCTATGCACCAACTGTTTTGAAAGATTGCTATGAAGGGAAAATAACATCTTTTGGCATGAAAATATTGACATCTCTACTCTTTAGACATGCTTGTATAGTTATATAGGCAACATTCTTACATTCAAGAGTTGTTTTTAAGTTCTTGCAGAGGTTTTAGTTGAGCCAGTCTATCCATGATTCTCAGAAAAATTGCGCTTAACTTTGGTCTAATTTTCATTTCTTAATCTTCATTCATCCAAGATTCCAAGCAGGGCTAAATGAAAAGCAAAAAGGAAAATGTTCTCAAGAAAGCCTGGAATCTTTCGGGTCCAGCCTAATTAAAGCCCACATACTGAACTGGGCCGGCCCACTAGCCCAAATACCCGCTTGGTACTGACATGTAGGGACAGCCAAACCGCAGTTCTACACATCTCCTCAGCTCCAGGCGGCGGCGGCGGCGGCGATGGGCGCGGAATCGGAGCAACCAACGGCGGCGGCGGCGACCGCCGAGCAGGCGCAGGATCTCATCGACGTAAGCCCTGAACCCTCCCACGCGGCCTCCTCGCCGGCCGGCTTCTGCTCCCCTTTCAGCTCCTTACGCGTTGCTGTAGTGTGTAGTACTGAGATGGATGCTTCTTCGCTTGGGTTAATCGCGCGCCGCCGTGTCGCTTCTCGTGCAGGCCGCTAGGTACGATGACCTGGAGGACGTCGTCGCGCTGTTCACCGCCGGTGTTTCCCTAGACTCCGCGGATTCGCAAGGACGAACGGGTTGGTTTGGTTCCCCGAACTCTCATGCTGCCTGGATTGATCTTAGCCTTTTGTTATAATTATTGGTCTCGACATGCTAGTATGATGTTGGAATATGCTATAGAGATGTTGCATGGTACTTGGATATAACTGAATATTTACCATGACTTTTAATTGAAGCAGAGTAGAGGTAGCTCCATGATTGGGGGGCGGATGAATAATGAGTCTATGTGTCTTTTTATTTGTCTTGTAGATGACTAACTATGGAGAGTGATATAGCTATCATTTTCCCTTTGCTGTTTCAATTGTCTTACTACATGTTTAGCTGCATATATCATAAATTCAACTGTATGCGCTAATATATCTGAAAACTGATTAGTTTTCTAGTTTATTGGAAGGACCTAAGCACCCTGAGTGATCTGCTGTTTAATCATGCAAACTTCCTTGTAGAATGTTGACTAATTATTCGATCAGCAGCTACCTAACCATTTTTCCTATTTCTGTCAGCACTTCATATGGCCTCTGCCAATGGACATCTCGCTGTGGTGCAGTACTTGATCCAAAATGGAGCGGTAAGAAAATTACTAGTATTTCATAGTGTTTTTCCTGTATTGGGCATCAGTTCATGTTATAGCGAGAAGGGCAGTTTATGAATGTGTGTTTGATATACAGAATGTTAATGCTACAAACTCAGAGAAGAACACACCCCTCCATTGGGCATGCCTCAATGGACATATCGAGGTATTTGTGTTGCCCTCTGCTATAGCCATCTTTTGATTTTTCTTGCACTGAAATAAATAGCTGATGGCACCTCTGCTTGTGAAAATAACTTTCTCAGGTAATTAAAGCGTTGATATGCGCTGGGGCTAGTGTCAGTGCACTGAACAGGTATGTGAAATGTAAATGACCGCATCTGAACAAGCAATGATGTATCAGCAAAATAGAATTGCATGGACCTAGTATTAGACTTTCATCTGTAATGAGTTTGTTTAAGCAATGATTTGGTATTTCTGCAGCCATTTAGTTAGTAATGAGTTAGAATTGTCTGTACCCTGTCTTTAGACATTCGTTAAAAATGAGTTTGTTTATGAATGAAAGTTTTGATGTTTCTGCAGCCATGAGAAAACCCCTATGGATGAAGCAGTGACGAAGGGCAAGATGGAGGTGATCGATGCAATCGGTGCAGCAGTAGCTCAAGCAGAACTCGATGGTGTCACTGTCTCCTAAAAGGACTTGGTACTCCTTCTGAACGGTCCTCTCCTTGACAATGGATGACATATAACCTTGTTCTTATCTTTTCTGGTACTGTGTATTACTGTCTGTGTCACTTGTGATGCTGATATGCTAGTATCTTGGGCAATGGGAGAACTTGAACCATTACTTAATATTATCAATTCTGTCGGCAATCAGCTATTACAATCAATGACCTAAAACGATGGACATGGATATATACTGTTATAGGCTATTTGTGCACCAGTCGAAGTCGCCTGGACTGATCTTCTGGTTTCAGACTTGTAGTGGACTGGAACTTTGCATTTGCCGTGTTAGTAACATAGTCATGCCCACTCATGGAAGTAAGTGTAGTTTGCTTGTTATAACAGATGTTATTGGCCTGAGCTTTGCAGCTTGTAAGCTGGGTTAATCTGTGAGCTGTTACCCATCTGGGTATTTCGCGTTGTACAGCTGATTTTTCATGTGGGCTATGTTTCTGAATTCTGAACTGTATGTACTTGGGCCTGCATGGGAGTATCAAGGCACAGTGCAACGTCCACTTCTAACCAAGTTAGTATGGCCCATGAACTGACCTTAATTTTCTTTTGTGGAATACTATACCGAAATGAACTGTTGCTGATGATTTGATTGATTGATTAATTTGCCTATCCTGCTGCCCAATCCAGAGGCGCCAGATGCTATCTGACTAGTATGCAAGTTCAGCAAATCACAGTTTTGGCTGTGTTCGGTTCCCTTCAAACTTACAACTTTTTCATCACATCAAATATTTGGACACATGCATGTAGCATTAAATGTGGACGAAAAAAAACCAATTGCACAGTTTGCATGTAAATTGCTAGACGAATCTTTTGAGCCTAAATACGCCATAATTTGATAATGTTGTGCTACAGTAAACATTTCCTAATGACAGATTAATTAGACTTAATAGATTCGACTCGCATTGTACTGGCGGAATCTGTAATTTGTTTTGTTATTAGTTTACGTTTAATACTTCAAATGTGTGTCCGTATACGTCAATTTTTTTTTATCAAAACAACTAAACACGGCCTTTGTCGAGTTGAGAATTTGAGATAACGCCTACGGGTGCACAATCTTTCTTCTCCCGACAGACAACCGGGCCATTTTCAGCAGGTTTTTTGATAGCCACTACTCACCACTCACCTGCATGTTGCTCTCTGCCGGGTCGCTCTCCCCCATATGTCTAGCGAATTGAATCATTTCTGGTTTCTCCATTGGAGTAGTAGTAATACCTTGCTTTTAATCTCATGTCAGCTTCATGGTTAGCAGACGAGGAGCTTCCAACAAAAGAAGAATATATCAATGGACCCAATCTCATGTCAGCTTCACGGTTAGCAGACGAGGAGCTTCTAAAAAAGAAGAATACATCAATGAACTCTGATCTTTTCGCCGTTCTTGCGCAGAAGATATACATGAGGCATGCTCAGCTCTTGTTTACTACAGTACATGAGACTATGTAGTTTAGCCTTATGATCGAAATGAATTCCGCGGATGGCTCGTGAATCGCGATGCCTTGTCACGCATACTGTTGTATGTTCTTGATTTGCATACTCAAATGTGCCCATAGTTCTGTTATGTGCATACTCAATGACAAAAAAAATTAATTTTATTTTAGGACGAACAAAGTAACGTAGATATGCCCTTTCTGGGTAATAATTTCTGGGTGTAGCTAGCGCCAACACAAATTTAGACAATTTGACACTTCGCAAAAACTATTTTTACAAATAATCACTGCCAAAACTTATTTTGACCTTTTGTTCAGCGTCAAATAGCATGACGCTGAATGTATGATAACATGCTAACTTAACCTCCCATCTGTGGTGACACGGTATTCAGCGTCAGTTGACGTGGCGCTGAGGCGTCTAAATTCAGTGCCACATGATTTGGCGTTGAAAAAAAAAGGTCATTTTCAAATAAGTTTTGGCGACGATTCATTTGTAAAATTAGTTTTTTCAAAGAATCAAATTGTCAAAATTTGTGTAGCGCCGGCGCCTCTTCTTTTCAATGCTTATCTGGAGCGTCACCTGGGACACGTAAATGCTGCGATGTAGAAGCTGTGTAACTGTACTCTGTATTGCTGCTACTTATGTTCCTTTAGTAGTAGTATTTACGTCGTGTTTAGTTCCAAAGTTTTTCTTCGAACTTTCAATTTTTCCATCACATCAAAACTTTCCTACACACATAAATTTTCAACTTTTTCGTTACATTGTTCCAAATTTACACCAAACTTCTAATTTTGGTATGAACTAAACACGGGCTTTAGTTCTAGAAATTTTTCTTCAAACTTCAAACTTTTTTATCACATCAAAACTTTTCTACACACATAAACTTCTAACTTTTTCATCACATCATTTCAATTTCAACCAAACTTTCAATTTTGGTATGAACTAAACACACCCTTAGTATACACCCTTAGTATAGTGGATGCAGCGAGGAGCTCCTGATCGATCTGGTGCATTGACATTTCGATCCATCTCATCTGCATCCACATGTCGGCGTCCGGCTGCATTGAAGCGTTTCACATAAATAGGCACAGGAAATTTACCCAACCAGTGACCACACGGAGGTATCGTTAGAAAGAAGCGTGCATATTCAGATCGTACATATAGCAGCATTTGTTGCTAGGATCTGTACGAGCATGAGCATTCATTTCACTCTCTATTTACTGGTAGTACTATTACATTAATTTTACCTCACTAGTCAATACTACCCGAGTTATATAACTTGTGGCCAGCACAACTTGTTGATGTTGTGGTTAACAATTTTATTGGCTACAAAGTGTGTGGCATGCTACATTTTGCTAAATATTTTGTGGCGAAGTGATCGATCGATGGTGTCATCCAAACAGGCTCATGTTAGCTCTGCTCTCGAGTAGATCAGACCACTGTACTGTGTTGGGCGAGTGTGTTTAGTCGACGGAGCCTCGGAGAAGAAAGCTTCTTCGCCCAGGCGGCCGATCTGAATCCCTAGTGCGCCCGAGAATGATTAGTTCTTGATAGAATCATGTATAGGTACAACAGTAGTACTACCTCCGTCCAAAGGTAAATGCAGCCGTGAGTTTCTGTGTCCAACGTTTGACCGTCCGTTTTATTTAGAAAAATTATAAAAATATTTAAAAAATAGTCACACATAAATTTCTATTCATGTTTTATCATCTAATCACAATAAAAATATTAATCATAAAATTTTTTTAAATAAGACGAACGATCCGCCGTTAGATATAAACCGTGCAAAACTATACTTTTTTGAAACGTACTCCAGGAGAATACATGCAGGTATTCCGTCGTGATCGTCGAAGCAGCAGGCCGGCATTGGTCGATCTCGTCGAGAACAATGGATCACAATTCACATGCACACACAGAAGAGACACCCGCAATCCCTCATCTGACGTCGAATTATATCATACTGCAGCCAAGTCAAGGGAGTTGCAGTTGCCAGCTGCCTGGCATATACTAGAACAGTCGGCACAGGCAAGCAGCAGCAGCATACAACTAGTACATGTCAGGTCGGGTTGACGCCGGCGGCGCGCGATGGCTGCCTCGTGAGAGCGAGGCATATATCACAGTAGCAGCATCACGAGCCACACGTACGTGCTAGCAAAGCTAGCTCGGCCACGCTGCATGCATGCAGCTAGTGCGTGCTCCCCCGTTACAAAATAATTTAGCTTACAATCGTTATGATTTATCCCAGAACAATCAATTTAAATAAAATCAAGCTTGTTTCGATTTGTGTTTCTTTCTTTTTCGTGAACGCGTAAAAAAATACGCGTCAGTATATTAGAAAAAGATATAATTTTTAGTTCCACAACGTAACATAACAGACCAAACATAAGTCATTGTTGAGTTACATGAAAAAAGACCGCAAGAGGTAAAAAAAAGAAAGAAAGAAAAGCGAAAGCTGCTGTTCCTATATAGAGGGAGAGAGATGGTGGGGAACCCCTATGCTTCCAACAAGTTCTCAAACAAAGTGGCACTAGCTAAAGACCAGAAACGACCCTTCTAAAGGATGGACTCTAGAATCACCGAGATCAACGAAAGGAATGAATCGAAAACCCTGATGTTTCGTTCCTTCTACAGCTACCAGGATACCAGGACTAGAGAGTCGAAGGCCCTAGCAGATGGCCACCAGACCTGAAGAGAGCAACCACGGGAGGGGCGAACCCAAGCCAACCAGGAAGACAGGAAATGGTACCAGACTTAGCATACGAACACACGATCGAGGGTGACGTGGCTCGCCGTTTTCAAGCTCCTGAGCCCACAAGCGACAGGCCAAGTAGCTATCAATGCCATGCTTTTACAAAAGATCGGTCATCCAGCAACAATGCTGGAACGCAAATCAGAAGAAAAGCTTGTACTAATGAAGTTATTTTGCGACGGAGAAAGTTATATATGTTTCTAGGCTCTCGTACCTCTCGTGTGGACCACTGGACACGGGGTGAGCAACGGCGTAACTCCTGGCCCTGCGGCATGCGGCACCGCCCACGCGCCCACGCTGCGTTGCACGGCGACACGCGGGACCCGCCGCCACTGCACACGCACGGACTCTGCCTGCCTGCCTTCCCCTAGCTACAACTAGAGAAAGTTCGCGAGCAGATCAGATGCGCCTCTCGTCGCCGTCGCAGCACGCGCGCGTGCGTGCGTGCACCCTTGGATCTAGCTGACGGTGAGATCTCCTAGCCATCCACGAGACTAGCTAGCCATAAAACTAACGGATTTGCTATATTACACTCGATATAAATTTGAGAAGAAAATATGTTATTTTAAATCATTGGATGTGCGACGACAAAGGCCCTGTTTAGTTCCTAAAAACTTTTTCTAAAAACATCACATCGAATCTTTGGACACATGTATGGAGCATTAATATAGATAAAACAAAAAACTAATTGCACAGTTTGTATGTAAATCGCGAGACGAATCTTTTGAGCCTAATTAGTCCATAATTAGCCATAAGTGCTACAGTAACCCACATGTACTAATGACGGATTAATTAGGCTCGAAAGATTCGTCTCGCGGTTTCCAGGCGAGTTATCAAATTAGTTTTTTCATTCGTGTCAAAAACCCCTTCCGACATCCGCTCAAACATCCGATATGACATCTAAAAAATTTCATTTCACCAGCTAAACACGCCCAAAGATTAGGACCTCTTTGGTGCTCCTTTGTTAATTGGGAGTTTGGGACCAATGATTCCTACGACAATTCAATGGATTTATATTTTGATGTTCTAGGGTAGCCTTATAACTGCACGGATCTAGATCAGGGCAAGATAATTAATATTTCTCTTGTTTCTCTTAATTTTGGCAATATCCTGATGTCCCCAATAGTGCCTAAACAGGATTTATCTGATCTTAGGCGTGAGGTCGGTCGTCGTCGTATCTAGGATTACTGTTTGTACATGTGGTTTGTGCTCATGCGAGTGAAGATATATCTGTCTCTGGTGTGAACTGTGATGAAAGGAAGGGTCCCTCAGTACTTACAGTGATACAAGCCTATGCTAGCAAACAGTGTAGACCTTAAGTACACTAGCTTAAGCTTTGCCCTTTCATCATTTAACACATGTCCGTGCATTCTCTGCATGCCTCTCCTAATTATCACATCCATATGATCCACTCCAACCTCCCAACCTTTCTACACAGCATTATTGCTACTTTTGCCTGTAGTGTTACCTTTACAGCATCATCCATTTAACACATCACATCCCCCACAACAGTAGCGAAGAAGACACGGCTATTAAAAAAGAAACTCCTAACTCAAATTTATAGTAATACATATATATGTCCCAAAAATATATATATAATAACCTCGATATAGATTAGACTTTTCATATTACTATGAATTTGAATAAGGCTCTGTCTAAATTTATTGTACTAGAATGTCTACGTATAAGAGATTTTAGTTGGATGAAACGTATACTAATACAATTAATCTGGATAGGGAGCATATTCATATTCATATTATTAGAATACGTCACATCCACACAAATATAATCTTTTATATTTTGGGGCGGAGGGGGTATATTTGAAGATGGAGGGAGTAGCGAAGAAGACACGGAGTGTATATTTCTGTGTAGATTTTGTCTTTAAGTCAAATATATCTACTTTTAACTACTAGTTTTTAAAACTCACGTAGTAACAACATATAAATTATAACTACACATTTTTTTAGAAACAATTTGTAAAAATACAAACGTTCAATTTAGGACATAGTTAGAACGATATATAAGTAATTGAAACGGATGGAGTAAAAATGACATCTAGGATTACATTAACCTACTAGTACATATATATGGTATACATACGTACATATCCTTGTGACTTGTGAGTGAAACACTGAGGGAACAGCCAAAAAAAAAACAGTTTCCAATTGTTGCAACAAGTCCATTTCAGAACTTCTAGAAACAAATTAAGTGAAGCTTAGCTTGAGCAAGAAGATTGGTGAGACAATGTTCGTGTCGAGTGGTCATTTGTTTACGGCAGTAATCACAATGTGTCTTAGTCTTGCCGGCCGCTATTGACTGCTTATGTGTGGGATCCATAACCGAGGCTATAGCTATCAATATAATGTAATTTACTACTAGTAGTAACTTAGAAAACAATATGAATTATTTAGTGTTTAGTGGATACACACAGAAAAGCTTGCCACCTTTGTGTATGTCTTTCTTGTTTATCCCTACATTCTTTGATTATGACATTAGACTATTTGACATTTATGCTTCTAGCATTCAAATAACAGTAAATAATAATAAAGCCTATGCAAAATCTGCACAATAATATAACCCAAACGAGTAGTCTGATAAAAAAGAACGGACAATTTACTTGTTTATTTAATGTGTTTTCCTTGGATAGAGGTTCCCTATGTCAAGGTGGATTGTTTGCTCTTCGGTTTCGCAACCAAAAGTTAAATTTTAAATTTTAATCTTAGAGTTTACTTTGACTTTTTTATCTAGGTTTATTTTTTAGCATTGGTTTTTAAGTCCCTCAGAACATATGTATAAAAGATTAATTTACTTTCAAATTAATTTCTATCGCTAATAAACATTACGACTTATAATTAATTACAGACGAAACGATAAATCGATGACAATACTTTAATTTTTTTCTTCATTAGTTGTGTCAATCATAATTCGAACCCAGACTTCTGGTTCTGATGCCATACTTTACAAGTTGGTGGCTTTGCTAGGCAAATGTAGGGAGAATGTCAGCTGGCCTCAGCACAAATCCTACTCCCACAAATTAGCCCCAGCTTAATTAGCCCCACAAGAGCTAGCAATCAACCAACAAACATAGGGTAGCATCATCTTAATTAGCCTCCCATCATTTTCATCACTAATTTAATTGCGATTGTTGGGGCAATGACATCCACAACAAGACTGATGACCCAATGAAGTGATCGATCAGCTCCAAACTAAAGAGTCATTAAATTACTAAACCTCAATCCTTTTCCGCTAAGTTGGTTACCATGATGACCCTAGTGTGGTTTTGTTGGCCATTAGCGCAGTCACTGGGCCCACCAGCCACCATAATCCCAAAACTGTTAAATTCCTATACACTTAGCCTTTCCTCTTTCCCCATGATATCATTTTACTACGACCCAAAGTTAAATCCCTTAAAAGGGGAGGGGAAAAAAACCAAAACTTTAGTCACAAGTGGAGAAAATGTTTGATCACTTATCTGGATATATATTAGAGGGACAAAAGTGTGAACAATATGATTTGACAGCATTATTAATTAAGGACCACAAGATCTCATCAAGAATTGCTTTCCACTCCATTATCTAAAGAGTTGGCCGTGGCTAGCTGGAGTTGGAGTTAGGCTAAGGCAATATACCAATTCCATCACATGCGGCTAATATAATTCCCTATGGATTGAGAACCCTACTACCAAGTACTCCCTCCATCCCTAAATATTTGACGTCATTGACTTTTTTAAACATGTTTAACAGTTTGTCTTATTAAAAAATTAAGTAATTATTATTTTTATTATTATTTAATTTATTGTTAAATATAATTTTATGTATACATATAGTTTTACATATGTTATAAAAGTTTTTGAATAAGACGAACGATAAAAACATATTTAAAAACATATTTAAATATTTAGGGACGGAGGGAGCAGTGCTACTATCAATTCTCTGTGGCAATTCTCGGTGCACACCAACTCGACCGATCGACCGATTGATCGATCACCAAGTGGAGTCCCGGAAAAGCAGGCAATGCAAAAAAAAAAAATTTCATGGATGTTAACATGGTACTCGTCACCTGACTGACGTAACAGTTGTGTAATGACCGTACGTAGGTAGCCGACAAGGCCAAGGCACTGCCATTTGGCAAATTGAATTGCCAGGTTTGATACGTACGCAGCACCGGCTCATCGATCATCGATGATTTCACGGGTAGGTAGTCAAAGTTAGTACTAGTACACTGTGTAACCCGTACAGTTGCAACTGTACATGAGACTACGAGGTTTAAATTCTGGTGTTCACGATTACATATGGATACACGCTTACATGAATTTAGTATGTTAGAGGATTACCGCGCCTCCAGTGGCGGAGCCAGGATTTCAAAGTTGGGTATTCCCGTCTAAGCGCTGAGCCGCTGGCCGCCCCTGCCCCTCGCAGCCGCCGGCAACCAACAGGCCTGACCGCCTGAGCTTGGCGGAGTGTCGGGCGCCGGCCACCGCCCGCCGCAGCAATGGCCTCCCCCTCCGCGGTAGCACGGTTCAGCTCCTGCCGCCGGTTGCCGCCTCACCATGCCGCTACCTAGGGTTTGCAAATAGGAAGCGGCGCGAGGGAGCCGAGCCAGGGAGGGATGGATCACGGAGGGAGAGCGAGAGGGGGCTGTCTAGAAGAGTTGTGGCTAAGAGCAGGTACAATAACAACTTAATAAGCTAGCTATACACATATTTTAATGGGATAAAAGAGGAGAGATAGAGTAGCGGGCTACAGATTTGTAGCCAGCTGCAGCACAGACTTCAAGATGCATGTGTGTATGACAGGTGGGAACGTACGTTAATTATGTAGTATATGTTTATAGGTAATTATTGTATGAATTGGCTATTATGTTGACTATAGATGATTTGGAGCCAATATTTAGCTATACTATTAAACTGGCTCTAAGTGGGTCAACTGATGTCTGATGGGTCACGACAGAGTGGGTCGGGTTGGTAGGAGGCATCACAAGAGGCCGGTTGGGCTGTGTTTGGATCGAAGAATTGAGGATTTAGGTGCACTAACATATGTATGTATGTATATATATATATATATATATATATATATATATATATATATATATATATATATATATATATATATATATATACATATATATATATACACACACACACACACTAGAAGTATACTTGTTTTTTGATAAAAAAAAAGTTGGGTATTCCTAGGAATACCAGGGAATCATGTAGCTCCGCCCCTGCGCGCTTCCAGCTTTTTATCACGTGGTAAAGGAACACACTCATTGATCATTTTCTTTGTAATCGTAAAAAATTAGACATGTTTTATATTGGTTTTTGTTGTGCTGATAGTAGAATCAATCTAAGCTTTTTTTTCTCCTAATTTAATACTCTCTCTGCTTCATTATGTTATAAGTTATTTTGAATTTTTTCTAGTAAAACCTTTTAAGTTTAATTAAATTTATTAAAAATATTTTCAACACAAAACAAGCATATTATTAAAAAATATATTCAATCTACATTTAATGATACTATTTGATGTTGTAGTATTGCTAATTTTTTTTAAACTTGGTCAAATCTAAAGAAGTTTAACCCGAAAAAAAAATCAAAACAACTTATAGTTTGAAACGGAGGAAGTAGATCGTACCTCTACGGTTCTTAAGAAAGTATCTTGAGATATCTAAATTTTAAACTAAACTTTTTGGTACCTTGAGGTACTTAGTTACTAGAGATACCAAATCTATTATATTATTAAAGGAATAGAAAAAGGAGCCTCCACGTTCGCTCTCATAGCCTAGAAATTCTCACATTAATCGGAGAAAAAGAAAAACAGAGTCCATATAGAAATACAATTTAGAAATAGCTAAATTCGGAATTAAAAAATAAGGAATATTAAAAGAGGAGACTAGAGTCCATATAGAAATACAATTTAGAAATAGTTGAAATTCGGAATTAAAAAATAAGGAATATTAGAAGAGGAGACTAGAGTCCATATAGAAATACAATTAGAAAATAACTGAAATTCAGAATTAAAAATAAGGAATATTAGAAGTAGAGTATAAAAATAAGGAATATTAGAAGTAGAGTATAGAGTTCATATAGAAATACAATTAGGAAATAATAGAAATTTAGAATTAAAAATAAGGAATATTAGAAGAGGAGACTAGAGTCCATATAGAAATACAATTTAGAAATAGTTGAAATTCGGAATTAAAAATAAGGAATATTAGAAGAGGAGATTAGAGTCCATATAGAAATACAATTAGGAAATAACTGAAATTCGGAATTAAAAATAAGGAATATAAGAAGTAGAGTATAGAATCCATATAGAAATACAATTAGGAAATAATAGAAATTCGGAATTAAAAATAAGGAATATTAGAAGTAGAGTATAGAGTCCATATAGAAATACAATTTGGAAATAATTGAAATTCGGAATTAAAAATAAGGAATATTAGAATTAGAGTATAGAGTCCATATAGAAATACAATTTAGAAATAATAGAAATTTGGAATTAAAAATAAGGAATATTAGAAGTAGAGTATAGAGTTTATATAGAAATATAATTAGGAAATAGTTGAAATTCGGAATTAAAAATAAGGAATATTAGGAGTAGAGTATAGAGTCCATATAGGAATTTAAAACTAACTAAAATTCGGAATAAACATAATAAAATTAAAAGTAGAGTTTAGAGTCCGTATAAAAATACAATTTACAAATAACTAAAATTTGAAATTAAGAAAAACATGGGAAGAAGAGTTTAAAGTCAATATAGGAATACAATTTAGAAGTAACTAAAATTCAAAATTAAAAATTAAAGAATATTGAAAGATGAGTTTAGAGTCCACATAGAAATATAATTAGAAATAATAAAAATTTAGAAATAAAAATAAATAATATTGGAAAAAGAGCCTAGAGTTTATATAGAAATACAATTTACAGAAAATTCGAAATTAAAAAAAAATTAAAGACGAGTCTAGAGTCCATATAGGAATATATATAATTTACAAATAACTAAAATTTGATATTAAAAATAATTAATAAATAACACGTATATAAAATACAATATCAATATTACACATTGGTAGTATTGGTAGTTTTGTAATGTTATTGCGAAATTTAAAGTTATGTTGTCAATTTAATATATTTTAGTAATATAATGAGAAAACATATATGCTACTATATGAGAGAAAATATAATGATGTTAGCCGCGCAATCTGCGCGGGCCACCATGCTAGTTTTATATTAGAAAATATGGTATATCTTGGTATCTTCTCAAGGATGATAAAATTACCCTACCTATTTATACTACCTCTATTATCAATAGCAGAATATCTTTTTCTACTCTATTTGTCCTATAAAAAAATCAACCTAGTATCGAAGGTGGCACATTCATGTATTACAAATTTAGAGAGAGACATATCCAAATGATATTAAAATACATCATGTTTAATAATTGATTGGTTTTCTATGGCACCGAGAAAATACCTCATAACTGAACTTATGAATCAATTATCAAGACCACATTCAACAAACGAACAACGGCGCGATTATTATCCGTCTCCCGTCCGATTGCGCGCCGGGGAGAACCGTGGTATACATGGTGTCGTGCGATCGATCGATCCGTCGCGTACGCGGGTGCCGGTGATCACAGTGGCGCGCGCGGGGACAACCGGCAGATCGACGGACGGCGTGCGCTGTGCGGTGT
The DNA here is from genome assembly GCF_034140825.1 of Oryza sativa Japonica Group. NCBI lineage: Eukaryota > Viridiplantae > Streptophyta > Magnoliopsida > Poales > Poaceae > Oryza > Oryza sativa. The sequence continues at coordinate 27,992,126 of NC_089041.1, read as the reverse complement.
GGGAGAGCGGAGAGAGATGGCGCGAGGTAGACGGCAACGGCACCAGCATGAGGGGGACAGCGGATTGCGGCGTGGAGCCCGCGGTGTAGGGCGTGGCAGCGGCAGCAGCGGTGGAGCCTCTCCAGGCCTCATGACAACGATCACCCACCACCTAGCTTAGCTACTACTACCTCTACACTGCATGCACTGTTCCGTCCATCTCCAACTGCTACTGGTGTACTGGTACATTGTTCCTGCGTGCATGTACCAGCAGCCGTCTTCAATGCCCTGCTTGCTACTGCCACTGCATTCGTACGTACAGTATGAAACATATACGTGATGGCGCCCCCTGATGGGTTTGGGGTATCGGAGACATAGCACCAAACCGGCCTGGCCATCAGCGCAGGCAACGTGATTAAGTTGAGAGCAATGTCTTGGCGCCTGTCTCCTCCACACCCTGACAGGATCTTCAGCAAATTGATCTTTAATTAATTGTGATTGGTTTGTTTGTGAATTAATTGTGAAGTTGGTTATTATCATCATCGTCATCAAAGGTGCATGGCAGCAGAGAATGAGATCGATCGTAATCGTAGTAGTAAGATAGAGGAAGGTGTCAGCCACACATGGTTTGTCTGTCGTCCTGGAAAGTGGTTTCATTGCTGCTCATCATATGTCCTTACATTGGGGGTGTGTCATGAACAACCAACGGATCGGTCAATGATGCAGCCTGAGGACACATACGCCACTTTAGGGCGCCATTGAAAGCTCTGCATTTGCTAATGCTAGCAGCTACTCTCTGTGTTTTATAAAAAAACCAATCTAGTACTTGATGTGACACATCTTAATACCATGAATTTGTTTCTTTTCAGGTCGAAGGGAGTAGCTACTACTGATCATCGATCATCTCTCACTGGGGCATTCCAGCTGGGGATTTGACTTTGCATTGGCTGGTACTGAGACGAGACTGATGACTACTAAACGAACGCGATCCAACGCGAAATTATCACGGTCACAAGTACACACCCACGCTGCGTTCGCTAGCTGTCCAATTGGTGCGGGTTTTTGTCTCGGATTACCAGCAAATCACGTGCACCTGCACCTTTCCCAGCCAAAGTAGCTAGCTTGACGGCGATTTCTCGCCGGTGTTCTCCACTCGCGGTCGGGTCGTCGACGGCGGGGGTCAGCGCTCGCCGCGGCGCGCGCGTGTGCGAGTGGTGGCCTCGCCGCGGTCGCCGTCGCGGCGCGCGCGGCGCGGTGAGCGTGGGCTCGTACGTACGTGTTGCGTCCTTGGAAAAGAGCCAGATTTGGAAGATACTCCCTCCGTTTCAAAATGTTTGACATCGTTAGACTTTTTAGCACATATTTGACCATTCGTCTTATTAAATTTTTTTTTGTGAAATATGTAAACTATATGTGTACATGAAAGTATATTTAACAATGAATCAAATGATATGAAAAGAATAAATAATTGCTTAAATTTTTTAATAAGACGAATGGTCAAACATGCACTAAAAAGTCAACGGTGTCAAATATTTTGAAATGGAGGGAGTACAGCGCAAACCTATCTCGCATCCTTTTTTTTTATCGGTTGCCTCTGCTCTTTTTTATGTTTTTTTTCGTGCTTTTTTGAGATACGATCGATTGGACGATTGGGACGTTAGAATATAAAGGTATGTTTAGCGTAAGTCCAGTTTCAACTTCACCTATTCTAAAGCGTCTAATCAAAAAGTTCCAGCTTCATCTTAAATAGGACTAGAGTTGAGTGAAGCGTTCTCACAAAATGAAATAGAAGATGGAGTTAGGTTTAGACTGATCCACAGCACCACTTTAAACCCATCTCCTAAAAATAAATTTAGAAGTCAGAGCTTTACCAAACAGGCCTTTAGGTCAAATATTTTAATATTTGACCATCAATCTCTATAAACTCATATAGTTTAACATGATAAGACTTATATTTTTATTCATCATAAAAATATTTTCATAATATATAATTCATATGTTATTAAACTACACACATTTCAAAAAATTAATTATCAAATATTAATATGTTTCACTTAAGAGAACCTAGAATGATAAATAAATAAAATGGACGGACAATAAGATTATAATATGAAGAGGTCTGAGTTTGAATCCTAGCTTGCACATAATTAAATAAAAAAAATTACAATTAACCACTTACTATGTTCTAACGTTTGAGACCTCTTTTGGGTTGAATTGGTTGGGATATGGGGTAATCGGGTTCTCGCACAAGGTTGGCAATCTCATTGGTTCTAGGTCAGATCGATTATAAATGTGTTGCAAAACGTGTTGAGGTACATATAGTAGCACGGTGATTAGTGGCCATGCCTATTTGTTTCCTCTCTATCTACTTTCAGTGGGGTTCCAAATCATCGTCATCATTGTTATTAAGACAAAAAAAAATGAATGTGATTACGCCAGTACAGATCACTGGTGCACATTGTGCGTGCTTCCCACTATGGCCAAGAATCGGTAATGGAATTGGCTGTTGCTATTACTGTTCATGGTCCTGGGAAAACAACAAGTGAACCACCTCTGGGATAAGATCATATCCCCCTCTATATATGGCACAGATTAAGCCTCTCCTGCCGATTCTTAGCTTGATACGTTTCATTTATATCCGTTTTATTTGGCATCTCTCAAGGATCTTCTAATTAATCACCATATATACATGATCTGCTACTTGTACACCGGTTTAAAAGAGCAACTAAATTTAGGACAAGCCTAAAATAACAGTGAAGCACATAACTCGTAATTAGCATCGGTTAAATATTTTGGTTAATGTATACTTAATTAGGTTATGGTTTGGTTGATGATGTATATATGGAAGAAATCAGAGGTTTTACAGGATTGGTTTCAACACACCGACCTTCTCATGCGTCAGGAAGCTTGGGCTAGCTACTTCAGAATTTAGAATGCAGAAATTTTATAGGATATCAATAGGATTTAGTTCAATTCCTCAAAAGTATCTGAGAAACACTCAGTGGTTTTCCGGCAAGCTCCATAAGGTGGTGGGTTAGACGATCTGGGTTCGAACGCTCACCCCTTCTAATTATTTGATATTAGATTCTTCCCTAATATTCGCGTTTTTAATTTCTCAAAAGTATTTTAAGTTCCATACCTTCCACATGCGTTGGTCAGCAAGAGTTTATATACATAGTTGTTACAACAATAAAACGGTAGCTCATGCATGCATGTACTAAGTGAGGCTCATAATTAGTTTGCAAGTGGCTGTTAGAGGCACTAATTACAAGCCTCTACAAGGTTGCTTACACAGAGTGATTGCACTCTTGTGTTAAGCTAACACGAGAGGTAATGATGATCTTTTGACGTAAAGTTCTGTTCTTCCTATAAAAAAAACAACAGTCAGCGCGTTTTTTTTTCTTTTCTGAAATGCATAATCAAAGTATCAAACATGTAACCATCATCTATGTCAACTGTTTTTTTGCCCATCACAATGTGATGTCCATGACATTAGTCGTTTTCATGTACATTTTTTCCCCCATCCAGACACGTCCTGTGCCCTTATTTATTCCTTTTGATTTTTGCACAGTGCTTTGATATCGTCATCAATATCCTTTCTAGATCTGCAACATTTATAGGAAGGCAATGAGAACAAACAACATACGTTGTACCTCTCTACTCCAACCTGTTGGATCAATATATATCTGAAATGAACAGCAAAACCGATGAAATGTAGTATAAAAATGCTCTAGTCAATTGCTTAAATAATTTATGTTACCGAACATTTTTGTAGTCTCTCTCGCTCTCTCCATCCCACATAGACTTCGTTTTGGCTTTGTCCATACATATAGTCGGACTACGATGGAGATAGTATATGCTTTTCACCTTGTGTTTGGCTGTACACTTAACTGATCCCTGTTTGGTCTGAGTAACATTGCATTACAGCTACAGTGTCTGCACTTCTGCCCTTCTAAAGACAAGCAGAACAATAACAACTTTACAGTTTGTGTGTGAGCCAATGCAAGGACAATATTGTTGACCTCACACTTGGACCTTGGTTTCTGTTAATTGCTAGCCATATCTATCTGTCGGTTTGTTCGTTGGATGAATGGGAAGAACTGGTGGTTCAGTTTATCAATTATCAGGGAGAAGAGAACCAGTCAAGCATATTTTTCCACTGGCAACCTACCTTATTTTTTGCTCAGAACTGAGACCAGGCTTAGGCTACCTACCTGCAGGCAAGGACGAGACTTTAATTAAGAAATGGATCAAGATCTGACCACTTATTTGGACGCACGACTAATGCGATCTCACCATTAGTTTATGTGATCTCTGATGGAAATTAATTTCAACAGTACTGCTGGCTCTGTGGTACTGATAATTACTAGGAGACCTGAGGATCCTCCAATGCACAAGTTTGGCATGCATTGTGTTGATGTCTTGGAGAGATAGAGACCCAGGGCCAAGCAGCAGCTAGTTGCTGGTAAATTGAGTTGAAATTGCATCATCAGAGAAGCATCTTTCATCAGCTGCAACAATTAATTTGCAGTTTTGAGAGTTCGGTATCACCGTTTCAGCAAGTCAGCAATCAGCAAAAACGCATGAGAAATGGTGTCTGCTGATGAACACAGATATAAAGTCAAGAGAGACGCTACCACTGATACTTGTACCAAAGAAATCAAACTTGTTTGGTAATCTTATTGCAACTTTCTTGGGAAAGCGAACGAGGATGTCAAATGTGACAACGTGCCATATTTTCTGGGTTTTGTTGGGTCCTCTTTTTTCTTCTTCTTCTCTTCTAACAAAAACCAGTACACACTGTACGTTTGGTGTAAAATTATACTCCAAAATCAAATCTTGGATGAGGTGTGCTGGCCAAAAGTCAGAAGAAGCTCAAAGAAAAATACTAATCTCCATTTTTTAAAATAAATGATAAAGCTGGAGGACAGGAGGTACATGCCTTACATGACAGAAGAACAACTAACAAGGCGATTGATTCGCTTTCATGGAAGATTGGGATTCCTGTCTCTGAATCCTGACTAATAAATACCCCTGCTTTATTAGTGTATCGCCTTTCTTTTCTTCTCCCTATGAGATTGATCAGCTTCATTAGTGCTGGATTAGCTAAATAAAGCAACATCAGAAGCCGGTCATTAGTAGCAGCCTTTTAACCAAACAGCTGGGTAGACCTACAAGTCAAAAGATTAGGACCAGGCTATATATCATGACAAGGGTTACTGAATATTTGCAGCTGAATCCATGGTCCTGCAGGTATCAGAGGAACAGGGACAAGACACCAAACACAAACCAAATGGAGGCTACACAGGTAGGAAGAGCTTAAGAAGGCTAGGCCGATTGGTTAGTAATTAATGCTTTGATGTTTGGTCTACAGCCGATAAACCGTGGGAAAAAGAAACAAAATAGAGAAACACCGAATTGAAAAAAAAAGAAATATGAAAAACACATAATTTTAACTAAAATATAAATGCAAAATAGAGAATTGCAAAACACATGAAAATACATGAACGGTCATTTGAGTAGACCGCAAAAAAACGTAAGATTAAGATGAGATGGACTCCAAAGAAAATTTCCAAAAAGTTAGAGCTCTTGCTAACTTGTCTTTAAAATCTCTATTATGCATTTCATAGGATTTTCAAGGATAGTATTTCATCATTTGTTTAAAGGCGCTTCTTAGTGTTTTTATATAGGATTGGAACCTTCAATTTTCCCATATTTTTTTCTACATCACAGGTGTCCTAAGTAATAACAATATTCATAAGTAAAAAATTTAAATCTGTGATCTTAGCGGGTTAAAAAGCTAATGCTCAAAAATAAATCATGATAAAAACAAAGCAAAATCAACTAAAAATTTTAATTTTAATTTTAAATTTTAATTATGGATAGTAAGACAACATTCGGACCACGAGAGGCTAAATTGATAGTAAGGGTGTGTTTAGTTCACGTTACAATTGAAAGTTTGATTGAAATTGGAACGATGTGATGGAAAAGTTGGAATTTTGTGTGTAGGAAAGTTTTGATGCGATGAAAAAGTTAGAAGTTTGAAGAAAAAGTTGGGAACTAAACCAGGTCTAAGACAACACTCAGAAAGAGTTTTGATGCGATGAAAAAGTTAAAAGTTTGAAGAAAAAGTTGGTAACTAAACCAGGCCTAAGACAACACTCAGACCACGAGAGGCTAAATTGGAGAAGAGATGGTGTAGTTTTGAACTGATAGCTTCTCTTCACTCTTCTGTTTTGGGTGTGTTTGATAGTAAGTGTTGGAAACTTTTTTCCCGAAAACGAGGTGGTATGATTAATTAAATTTTAGCTTAAAAACTAGAAAATAAATTATTATAATACAATTTTGAAGTATTTTTTTAAGAAAATCATACATTTAATAATTAAATAAGCATGTACATGACAAATGAGTCGTTTAACTATTTATCACTTTTAAGATGTGACAATTAAAAATTTACCACTCGTAATATGAGACATCTTGATTTTTATGTGTCTGTGACATATAAATAAAACGGTAAATTTTTAATTATCATTTATAAGAGCGGTGCTGTAAATAGTTAAATATCTCACATCTGGTGTTGTGCAAGCTCGGAGAAAGAATAGGAGCCCACCATCTCACAAACAGACAGAGCCCTAAATTAAGCCGAGGATCGATTGTTTAGTTGGTAAGTACTTACCACTGCTAATTAAGCATGGAGACAACAGCAGAACCGAAATCTGTAGCCTTTTGACACTTTAATTGGTAGACAAACACTGCCACCAACAACTAAAAACCACCAACACAACTACCGATCTCCAGCCCCTTTTTTTTTCGGAAAGGAGTAATCTGTATTGTACTATTGGTTTTTATCGGTTTATTCAATAGTTCACAAATATTGGAGTCCTTTAAAAGTTTTACAAAAGACCGGCCTAAAGAATAAAAGGAAAAAAACCAAAAATATCATATTCTCCTAGGAATGCTGGAGTATGACACAAATGTTCTCTATCTTTTATTCTCGATTTTGGATTAATTTTCGTTTGCACGCTTCCTAAATTTATATTAAAAATTGTTCGAATATTTTTCTAAAATATTTTTTAAACTCTTTAATATATATAATTTATATTTTATATCCATAAATAACCTTAAAAAAATCAACTCATTCATGAATTCATGTTAAAATATCAAAAGATAAAGAAGAAAAAAAAACAAATTAAAGGTAAAACACCCCTTCCACCTCCCTCCCTCTTGCTTTCATTCCATCCTCCCTCCCTCTCTTCCCCAACCTCTCCACCCCAAAACACTTTGCTTTCCTTCCCTTTTTCCTTCTCCCCCTTCCATTCCTCCTCGCTTGCGTTGCGTGCATCCCTTCCTCTCGCCATTACTCCCCATCTCGCGAGCTCGCTCTCCCCCCAGCAATGCCGCCGTGGAGCCACCGCGGCCTCCGGCGGTGCTAGATCCACGCCACAGGGAGCTCGGGCGCCGGCGGCGGCGGCGCCGGAGGTGTGGGGATATATCAAGAAACGGGTGTGGCCGGGACAGGCGGGCGCGGCAAATGCACGAGCACATCCGCGCCAGGGCGTGGGAGGCGACGGTGCGCAAGGTGGTGCAGCAGCAGCAGCCGCAGCCGCAGCCTGGGGGCAGCAGGCGCCGCGTGTCCCCGATGCTGGCCGCCGACGACCCCGAGACGGCGTCCTCGTCGTCGGCGTCCACGGCCGGCGGCGGCGACGACGGCGGGTACGTCGAGCGCGGCCTCCCCAACGGTGACTTCTACACGGGCCAGTGGCGCGGCGGCGCGCCGCACGGCGCCGGGAAGTATCTGTGGACGGACGGGTGCATGTACGAGGGCGAGTGGCGGCACGGGAAGGCGACGGGGAGGGGCAGGTTCTCGTGGCCGTCGGGCGCCACGTACGAGGGGGAGTTCAGGGACGGGTTCATGGACGGCGCCGGGACGTACACCGGCGCCGCCGGGGACACGTACCGGGGCTCGTGGTCCATGAACCTCAAGCACGGCCACGGCAAGAAGAGCTACGCCAACGGCGACCACTACGACGGCGAGTGGCGCTCCGGGCTCCAGGACGGCGCCGGCCGCTACATCTGGCGCAATGGCACCGAGTACACGGGGCAGTGGCGCGGCGGCCTCATCCATGGCCGCGGCGCGCTCGTCTGGTCGAACGGCAACCGCTACGATGGCGGGTGGGAGGACGGGTGCCCCCGCGGGCAGGGCACCTTCCGATGGGCCGACGGCAGCGTCTACGTCGGCTACTGGACGCGCGACGCCGCCACCGGCATTGTCCAGCAGAAGGGCGTCTACTACCCGTCCCCGGCGGCGTCCTCCCCGACGGCGCGCGACCCCCGCGACGTGTTCGCGAGGGACCTCCCGGGCTTCATGGGCGGAGCCGCCGAGCCGGCCGCGTCTCTGCCGCACAGGTCGCTGAATCACTCCGGCAACAGAGGCGGCGCCGCGGCGGCGGCGGGCAATGCGCGGTCGAGCTCCGCGTCGGGGCTGAGCAACAGCTCCGGCGGCGACAGGAAGTACGACAAGATTTGCATTTGGGAGTCCGACGGGGACATCACCTGCGACATTGTCGACGGCGCCGCGTTGGCCGACGAGGCGGTGGGCCCCAGGAGGAGCATCAAGGCGGCCGCCGCCGGTGATGGGCTGGTCCTCGCGCCGCCGTCGCCGGCGCCGCGCATCGCCAAGTGGGTGCCACCGCGGGAGGCGAAGCGGCAGGGCGAGACCATCGCCAAGGGTCACAAGAATTACGAGCTCATGCTCAACTTGCAGCTCGGGATCAGGTGCGTGAGCTCCTCCTTTTTGCCCCTGTATGTTATGAATGATGTGAAATTTTGTTTTGCGATTGCTTTTAATTGGGGAATATTTATAAGTAATTCGATAAAATTTTTGCTTTGTGATATTCTTGGGTTGTTAATCAGATTATGATTTGCAGTGTATGTTATATTTTCCAGCATTAAGATGGCATTTTCCTTTATGGCTCGAAATCGATTGAACTCCACGCTAGCCTATAGATCATATTTTTATCAACTTTTTCCCATGATTAAATCCATGTGTGTATCGATGGCTTGTTGGCACAGGCATGCAGTCGGGAAGCAAGGTCCAGTTACGCTTGATCTGAAATCCTCGGCTTTTGACCCAAAGGAAAAAGTATGGACAAAGTTCCCTCCAGAAGGCTCAAAATACACCCCTCCGCACAATTCTTGTGATTTCAAATGGAAGGATTACTGCCCTCAGGTGTTCCGGTTGGTCATCACTCCCATGTTAAAATTGTATGCTTTACCCTTGTTCTGGTGTCATAATGCTGATCAACATTTGTTCTGAACTGAATCAAAGGACGCTGCGCAAGTTGTTCAAGGTGGATGCTGCTGATTATATGTTATCCCTTTGTGGAAGTGAGGCTCTGCGTGAGCTCTCTTCTCCTGGTAAAAGTGGAAGCTTCTTTTACCTTACAAATGATGATCGATACATGATAAAGACAATGAAGAAATCGGAAGTAAAGGTTTGTCCTTGTGATCCGCTGACTATCTAGGCTTTCCATTTTCCAATCTTCCTAAGCTTATTCTGAATTAAGGAAAAAAAATTTGTTTACATTACAGATGCTGCTTAAGATGCTTCCTGCTTACTATAATCATGTCCGTTCATTCGAGAACACTCTAGTTACCAAATTTTTTGGTCTACATTGTGTTAAATTAGCTGGGGCAAACCAGAAAAAGGTTAGAGACGAATCTCACTGTATATTTCAGTATTTCATATCCATCCTTAGCGCTTTCTTTGTCGTATACATTGTCGGATGTGTTCCCTGACTCTTTACCATTATATTACCGCCCAGGTTCGCTTTGTCATCATGGGAAATCTGTTCTGCTCTGATCATTCCATCCATAGGCGTTTTGATCTAAAAGGCTCGTCTCTTGGCCGAACAACTGACAAGCCACAAACTGAGATTGATCAGTATACAACTCTGAAGGATCTTGATCTGAATTTCATATTTAGACTGAAGAAGCAATGGTTCCATGAGTTCCAAAGGTGCAAAAACATATTGTCTCATACTCTAGTTTTGGGCATGTAATCATTTTTTTTCCTTCAAAACATTAATATAGAATTAAATGTGTTGAAGCAGGCAAGTGGACAGGGATTGCGATTTCCTTGAGCAGGAGAAGATCATGGATTACAGTCTTCTGGTGGGTGTACATTTTAGAGGCAATAGAGAGAAGCTTCTGAGCGAAGGTTGGTTAAAAAAAAAAAAACTTAAAAACAGGCAAAGTTTGTCATGAATAAAACTTGAGTTCTTGGGCATGCTCATTTTATCCCTTACAAGGCCTTTTGTTTGGTTGAAGGTTCCACCGATTACGATATCAACAAAATATCTACTCCTCGTCTTTCAAGAGGAAATGTGGATCAGTGTCTCACTGATCCAAACAGGTAAGCCAAACATTTAATATCTGTTGTATCGTTTACAAATGTGGTAATGAAATGTGACCTAATATTATATATGGAAAATTCATACTTATGTGATGTTTGCTTGTCTTGACCTTATGTCGTGACGGGCTAGCTTCACAATCACACCAGCAAATCATCACATATTGCGTGATATTCATGCTTCTTTCTGAAGAAGCAATTGACCTAATAAAGACATTATCTATTAAATATAAAACCATGTAATCATTCTCATATGACCTATTCAAAATCTGGAATCACTATCTAATAAAAAAAAATTCAAAATCTGGAATGTGTCCACTTGGTTCATGGCTACTCTAGGGCATTGTTTTGCATAGGACCTTAGCAGTTCCTTCCTTTCCATAATTTGCCTGCTAGCTGTTTGCGATGTGGTTATATGTACTATCAACTAGTTGGACAGAAGGTGGTAAATAACCACATAACCAAGATAGGGCTACAGATACTCATAGAATTAATAATTATTTCCCATGAAAATACACTTCCAGTTTGCTTTTCACTATTTCCTGTGACTTACATCTGAATATTATGAATGAACAGGTGGCCTAAAATCAAGCTCGGAGCAAACATGCCTGCAAGAGCTGAACTGACTGCTCGGAAGAATGATTTGGAACCACAGCTTATTGGAGAGCCAACTGGGGAGTATTATGATGCTATATTATATTTTGGGATAATAGACATACTTCAAGATTATGATATCAGCAAAAAGCTCGAGCATGCATACAAATCTTTCCAGTATGACCCAACCTCAATATCAGCGGTGGACCCAAGGCAGTACTCTAGACGTTTTAAAGATTTTATATACAAAGCATTTCAAGAAGACAGGCTAGATAGCTGAAAATGTGTTGAAGCTCAAGAAACCTCTGCCTCCAGGTGTAGATGAACTTTAAACTGTCCAAAGAAAGATCAGGCTGTCACACCATGCAAAATGCAGTTGGGCACTCTACTTGTGTGCTGTCAATTGTATGTATGAAAATGGATGGCAGCTTCAGTGGAAGTGATCTTGGTGGTAGAGCTGCTTGAACTCATGGTTTTCCAACAGAGGTAGTCTGGCTGTAGCGTAAATATAAATAGCTTTATACACACATATATAGAGCTCACTAATATTTTGTAGGGTAGATGTTAACTCAATGATTCAACTTACAGATAGGAAATTTGTAGCCATGCACAAAAGTGCGCAAGCCAGTCCGGAGTTGTAAATGTTTTTACCTGAGGGTAACATGTATCAGGTACTATTCTTTTGTAACTGTCTTGATCAATACCCATAGGAAATCCTTGGATAATCACTCTACTTCACTCTGTACAGTGTTTTTTCTTTGGGACCTTGGTGGCTATTTGCCTAGTACTAGTGATGCCACAGTTTTGTTCTCCTTTCCTGGAATGAATGATCATTTGTTGGCTATATATGTGAAGTTCCAATTATGCAGCAATGAGATGGGGCCAACTGAAAAAACTCAGTGGCTGCTGATGCATCAGCATTTTGTGTTCTTCAGAGTCAGCATGCTATGATGGGTTATCAGCAATTCTGCATTGGGACAAACCACCAATGGAGCAACGCTGCGAACTTTGCGTAACTTGCTTCCCTGCAATGAAAATGACAGATTCAGTTCAGCAGCAGTATGATGTTCACTGTTCAGTCTGCAGATTTTCGTACAAATATTAGCTGATGAGAAATGGTGAACAGCAATCTGCATGCAAGCAATCGGGTCACTGTACATTGTTTGTGTTTGCTGATGCCTCAGAAGGATTGTAGTTTTGTGCCCTGAATTGGCAGGTTTTGGACATGCATGAACTAGTACCTTCAGGTTTCAGTCACAGTCATGTGTAAGGGAACCTGTATGTATGTCATTTTGTGCTACTGAAGCAATGATTGGTTAATATTAGGTCCGGCGAAACTTTGCAGATTACGTGGATCCGAGTTCTTGGAAGGAACCCTACACCGACCAACTTTTAAAAGCATTTTTCTCTCAGTTGTAAACATCTCTGAAAAGTGATACTACAGTACATTAGTGCCAATACCAGCTGATCCTAGATAGGTTTGTGACTTAGGCTGTGTTCGTTTGGACGTTTTCCCAGCGCGCTACAGTGTTTTGCCCCGCGCACGCTTTTCAAACTACTACACGGTGTACTTTTTTGCAAAAAGTTTCTATACAAAAGTTGCTTAAAAAAATCAAATTAATCTATTTTTGAAAAAAAAAATAGCTAATACTTAATTAATCACGTGTTAATGAACCGTTCCGTTTTCCGTGTTACTGTAGCGCGCTGGGAAAACGTCCAAACGAACGCAGCCTAACTTTCTTTAAGTTTCTTGATCTTGTTCTTGTTGTGCCCAACATGACTATACCATTTTATATTATTCTACTACTATCCAACATGGCAACACAAGTTCCATAGAAAAATTGAGCAAAGAGCTCAAAAGATCAGACAGTTATGTGTCCCGAATTGTTTATGCGTTGATGAGCAGTTGTGGCCGGCAACTATCAGTGCAGAACCTTCTCTTATACGCTGGGGCAACGCTGATTGGACACCAAGGATTCTATTATACGAAAACCAAAAGGAGAAAGCATCAGAAAGCTACTGATAGTCTGATATCACACAAAATGGCATCCAAGGAGTAGAGACTGCAATGGCAAAAAAACTAATCTGAAGGCTAAAGACTTCACCCAATTTCTTTATGAGCCATGAACATGCTACATGATTGTACACGTATTTTGTATAGATATATCTTCAAGAATCGGCGATGATCATTGTGTTGCATGCATGTTCTCTCCACAGCCAATTTTATACTCTGTGTGTATCACAATATCATTGTGCCTTAGTTAACTGGAATTAACTTAGACTAGTCTCATCTATAGTTATTTTAAGTTCTCCTCTGCGTAGTGCAAGGCTGTTCCTTTTTTTTTTTTCTTTTCAAGAAGAACAATCAACAAGGAGTGAACATTTTCAATAGCTATCATTTAGCTGTGTCTTTGCTGTTCCTCTCCATTTGTCATCAGTAGAACAGCTCAAGGTTTTGTGCCTAACGATTGCTACCAAAAGGCAGGTCATTAGGCCAAGCAAGAGAGAAACAAAAACGCCATTTATTAGTGGTGGTCCAGAACACTCCCTAGATAACGGAAGCTGTCGTGAACTTCTGAAGAAATTGAGACGCCATCCTGATGATGATCCTGTCTTGCACAAACAAAAAAAGAAAAAAATCTCTTCTGGCGTTTCTCTCCAATTGCATGCAATTAGACCTCAAGTACGCATCTCTGCCGACTTCGTGAGAGCTGTGACATGCATGCGATGCGACTGCCGTTTTTCAGATAGCCACACAAAGCTGCAATGTTTTGCAACTCTGATTATAAGGGTTTTTTTTTTGTCTGTTGGAAACTGAAAGGGAGAAACAGATTGCATAATTATTAATGATCTGGTTAGATCCATGTCTCTGTCTCTAATGACGTACTGAACAATGCGTGAAATGGAATTCAGATCACACAATGTCACAACAATGCTGGCCCAGATTTGGGAGACTAGCCTACGTACGACGAAATCGCTAAAAAGCGACATTTTATACCTTCCGTATGGCCGCTGCAGCTTCACAGTTAATTATACCGTATACTATATACAACTCCCTCCATCCCATTTAAATGCAGTTATAAATTTTTGTGTTCAATGTTTGATCGTTCGTTTATTTAAAAAATTTAAGAAATAAATCACGCATAAAATACTATTTATATTTTATCATCCTGTAACAATAAAAATATTAATCATAAATAATTTTTAAACAAAACGGATGATCAAACGTTGAATACCAAACACTCATGGCTACACTTAAAGCAAGTTTAATAGTATAGCCAACTACTAGCTCCAATTCATCTATAGCCAATTTAATAGCTCATTTATACATTAGTTACATACTATATTATTAATACATGGTCCCAGCTGTCATAGACACACGGTGTCTTGGAGTCCGTGCTATAGCTGACTATAAATCTGTAGCCCGCTGCTCTTCTCTCTCCTCATTTATCTTTTTAAAATATGTTTACAGCTAGCTTATAGCCTGCTATTATACCTGCTCTTAAAATATAATGGCGGAAGTAGCAATAGCAAGAAACTTTTTTTGGTTGTTGCTTTTTTGACTCGGTACCCATCATCTCGACTCTGCCGTCAAGCCGGAGCAGTGCATGGCACTGCATGCATCTGCAGCTGCTTCTGCTGCTTTTTTCGTCGTCCCCGAGGCCAAAACTGTGCTGGTCCTCAAAGCCAAAAAAAAAAAAAAAAAAAAAAGTTACAGTACCATCACGAACTGCATTGGTTGGGGTCGCATGGCAAAGTGAAACTGAATGTGCTCGTGGCTTCAGAAGAGAGCAACACTGAAAAACGCAGGTAGTACAACACTGTAGCAAAGTCAGGCAACGCCGCCTCGGGCAATGCCGATGGAAGCTTTTGCATCTACAAAGATGCAAAGATGATTGCAGGTTTGACAAGGGGGGGGCGAAAATCCGAGGAGGCACAAGGCTCGCAATTGAGCGAAAGTTGAATCCCCTGGTGCTTTTGAGTTTTCACTAGTAGTAGTACAAACGTTTGTTCATGTCATGGCTCGAGAGGTGCTTGAAAGTTGAGGGGAGTTTCTAGTAGTGACGGATCAGAAAAAAATAACAGTGAATCTGAGCAAATTAGATAGTGTTATAGCCCCTCTCCCATCTACACATGGTAAAATATTTTAGTGCGATTTTCGTAGGGGCTCTTATAGTATTCACGTCAGTAGTGAGGGTTAAGACCCCTCCGTCTCTATGCTGGATCCGCCCTTGGTTTCTAGCAGTTGTGGGTATTTTCCTAATTTTCAGCGTCTCAGATAGTTTAGATTTTTTTGTTAAAATTCGAACTTCTCTACATTTTCAATGGTTGGATGCTCAGTGACTGCTTCTCAAAATATTTCTAAACAAGAGTCCCTCTAGTTTGCTTCTGACATAGCCTTCCTCATCGCAGTGCAATAAGCATGCATACGAACGGAACATTGGATTATATATGGCCATATTCTTTTCTAATTAAGATATGTTTTTTTTCACAAATTTTAACAATATGCCTCTTTACAAAAACTAATTTTTACAAATGAACCATGGCTAAAACTTATTTTAAAAATAACCCTTTTGTTCAGCGCCAAACACCTCAGCGCCAAATAGCACGGCGCTGAATGCATGTTGGCATGCCAACTCAGCCTTCCATTCGCAGTGGCATGGCATTCAGCGCCAGTTGACGTGACGCTGAGGTGTCTAAATTCAGCGCCATACGATTTGGCGCTGAACAAAATGATCATTTCTGAAATAAGGGCTCATTTGGTTTGGTGCCCTACCAAATCATTGGTAGTGCCAAATCAATATTTTGGTAGAATTGGTTTGTAGGAGTTGTATTATATTTGGTAAATTTTGGCATCAATCCAAACATCAACAAGGTACTATCTAAAGTGCCAACTATTTTGTAGGGCAAATTTTGTCATCAAACCAAAACAGCCCTAAGTTTTGGCCGCAGTTCATTTGTAAAATTAGTTTTTTTTTAAAGGGTCAAATTGTCAAAATATGTGTGTTTTTTTTCTCAACTTTTCATTAGAGCACGTTTTTGATACGCTAAACGGTATGTTTCGTATGAAAACTTTTTATATAAATATTGCTTTAAAATATCAAATAAATTATTTTTTAAGTTTATAACAACTTATTAGTGGCTTTCTTATTTTGTGTGCTCTGTCTTTCTTTATTTTCATCGGAAACAAACGCCACCATATGTAGGAGAAATTGCTGGCCAATACGCCTTCCTCATTAGTAGAGGGGGACAATAATTGTGGCACACGTACAGATGATGGACGTGAGCACATGGTACGGATGTTTACTGGATGCTTTGCCTGATGGCTAATGCAACGTCACGGGTGCTTTCATTTCACTCGTCGCATTCACGTGAAGAACACGTGGAAGAGAATGGAATGGCACGAACTATTTTTCGGCCTAATAAGAAGGAAATGGGCCGGTCCAGCTGAGGGTTTCATCTGAATTTCTGCAGATAGTGGGCTCGATATGACACACATACCTCCAGTGAGTTCAAAGCCCATTTGCAGATAGTGGGCATGCAATGACGGCCCAATAACTTCTGTATTTTCAAACAACGGCCCAACTTCTCTTAAAACATCATGTTACTACATTAAAGCAAGGGATTAGCTGAATTAATCCAGCACCTAATTAAACATCACAAACGTGCACATTTCACTTCACTTATCATCAGGATCTAATCAACGAACCAAACCCAGACTAAATAAACCACTGAAACATTCTTCACCTGAGAAGCTAGCTCACTAAGCTACAAAGAATTGAAGCAGCAGCGAAAGTGAGACGGCGGCGGCGGCGACGGCGACGGCGACGGCGACTAGGCGGCGGTGCAGCTCTCGCGGGCGAAGCCGACGCGGCCGTTGGGCACGTCGAAGAGGACGCGGTGGTTCTGCTGCTGCATGCTGGCGATGACGTTGAGCACCGTGTTGACGCCGTCGGGCGCCGCCGCCATGGCCAGGCAGCTGGTGGTGCCGTACGTGGTGTGGATCACCACGTTCTCCTCCGGCAGCGTCACCTGCATGCCGTCGAACAGCAGCGTCACCGGCGGCCACGCCACCGTGGTGTTGTAGCACGTGTCGAACCCGCCGAGGGAGGACACGGCGGCGGCGCCGGCGCCGACGCGGCGGCGGACCTCGTCGCGGAGCGCCAGGTACACCGGCGCCACCAGGCGCGTGAACATCGTCCCCGAGTCGAGCACCGTGCCGGCGCCCGTCGCCGGGTCGAACGCCAGCGCGGACGCCGGGATCGACACCACCTTTTTCCCCACGCGGATGCCGGTCATGTTGACGTAGTAGAGCGACGAGCGGTGCGGGTTGGCGAGCAGCGGCGTCGTCTTGATCCGCCGCGGCTGCCCGTTCCGGCCGAGCCGGAGCGTGCCGGAGAAGTTGAGCGACTTGAAGCTCGGGAGGCAGTAGGAGAACGTGGCCCCGTACATGTCCTTGGTCTGAGACAGGAAGGAGAGCGGGCCACGGCCGAGCCCGAGGAGGCCCTGCGGCGGCGCCGCCGTGCCGGTGGCCCTCTGCAAGCAGCCGAAGGTGTAGGCCTTCACGACGTCGCCGGCGACGGCGAGGGTGTCCTGCGACAGCGCGGCCTGGAGCGAGGAGTCGGCGTAGGAGAGGCTGAAGCCGCAGGACTTGGCGTTGGGGGAGCACGACGGGTTGGGCGCCAGCACGCACTGCGGCGAGCCGCACGGCACCGGGCGGTAGGAGGCGGAGGCGGCCGGGTTGAACGGCGACGAGGTGGGGCAGCCCGCGCAGCCGGAGCAGGGGATCCAGGCGGCGTCGTTGCTGGTGTCGACGGCGAGGAGCAGCTGCTGCGCGGGCGTGCCGAGGCGGGCGCGCACCACGTACGTCGGCG
Organism: Oryza sativa Japonica Group; assembly: GCF_034140825.1. Lineage (NCBI taxonomy): Eukaryota > Viridiplantae > Streptophyta > Magnoliopsida > Poales > Poaceae > Oryza > Oryza sativa. The sequence continues at coordinate 27,974,267 of NC_089041.1, read as the reverse complement.
TCTGCAGCAGCTGCCTCCCCGACGCGATCGGCGCGTACGCGCGCCCCTTCACCGCCAGCGAGTCGAGGTACAGCAGCCTCGACGCGTCGCGCGCCGCCTGGTCCGCCAGGAACCCCGCCCACGACGGCGCCGCCGACTCCGCCCCCAGCGGCGAGCACGGCCCGAACGCGTGCGACACCTGCAGCGTCGCCCCCGCGTCCGGCGGCGTCGCCGGGCACGACGCCGCCGCCGCCGCCGCCGTGCCGGCCACAACGAGCACCGCCGCCACCGCCAACACCGACATCGCCGCGATGCTCATTCTCAGCGCCATCGATCTCTCTCACCACAGCAAGGCAAAGACCAGCAATGGCGGGTGACACGGTGGTGCGGCGAGGTGGCCGAGCGAGCTATATAGCGGGGGAGCACGTGAGCCATGGCGGGAAACGACACGGCGAGCGGCCGCGCCCTGGCCCGCCCGTGAGGCCTCGCCATTGGACGTATCGGGCAGAGGACGGCGGGGGCCTCGGCTGCCTCTGCGCCATGCATGGCGACGCTGGCCGGGGACCGAGCTCGTGATCGGAGGCGGCGGTCCGGCCAATGGGCGAGCACCACGTACCCCTGCGCGCGTGTCGTCACTCGAATCCCTCGAAATCCGATGAGAATTTTTGCATGGACAGCTGAAGGAGAGGAGAAAAATGTCTTTGCATGGAGGTGCCCATATGGCATGTGTGAACTAAATCCTGGCATGCAGCTCATGGGCTATAGCCAACTGCTAACTCTAAATTATATGTAGTCATTTTAATGGCCAATTCATACAATAGTTATCTGATGCCACCTATCATATATAGATTGCATCTTAGAATTTATGCTATAGCTGGCTACAAATCTGTAGCCCGCTGCTCGTCTCTCTCCCTATCTATCTTCTCAAAATATGTTTATAATTGGCTTATAGTCTACTAACGTACCTGCTCTAAAAGGCTATCTGTCAGATGAGATGTAGGCCCTCCATAAAAATACAAGCTAGGTAAGAATGAGATATAGCCTACTGTAACGAATCTGAGAATGCTCGTCTTCATATTTATTGTACTAGCGCCGTGTTTAGTTACAAAACAATTCTTCAAAACTTCCAACTTTTCTACCACATCAAAAACTTTCCTGCACACACAAATTTTCGACTTTTCCGTCACATCGTTTCAATTTCAACCAAACTTTTAATTTTTGTGTGAACTAAACACAACCTTATATTATCCTTGTCTAGATTGTTTTTTTTTTACTGAGTGAGTACACGTGAGGTTGTGGATCTGGTTCATGAACCGTATAATGGTCGGTTAAAAATCAGCTAAAATAGTGGGTTGCAGTTTGGGGTTTTGGGTAAGTACGCGTGATATTCTCTGCCGTACGTGGGAGAGAGATGCCGTGATTGAGAACGGCGACGCGCAGTAACAGCCGCGTTTAGAGACAGAAGTAGACCCGCAACCGCAATATGAATATGACTTTCAAGTCCAAGCAAGAGCATATGCAGTCGTCGCCGCACCGCATATGCAGTTGACACAAACGCCGACTGCAGGTAGGCCATGGCATTGCCGCATATCCTGCCAAAAGATTTGAGCCCGGTTAACTGGTCATATTTGGCAGGATTCTAACTATTAAATCTAACTTTTAAAACGAAGTTTAGAGTGACCCAAATCATACTTTTGGACCTGTTTGCTTCTCTTCGAATTAGAAACTCCTCAAATAGCCCGGTGTTTATTTAGATTCTTATAGTTGTATACTCTGTTTTTTTTTTTCAGATTCTCAAAAACTGCCAACCAATCAAGTGTTTCTTAGGATTTGAAGCTCCTCCAAGTAGGTTATCTGTAGTTCGTTTATTTTGTATCACTTTATTCCACTCTGTTTCACTTTTTGGTGAAGCTGAAGTAGTTTGATTGAATCTCGGCTCCGCATCTCTTCTGAAGTTAGAGTATGTATGATGCATCAATGCATGCATGTCGGTGAAGGTGTGAAGGACTGCACGCAAGGCCAGTCACGAGTGAAACTGTGAAAGGCTATGTGAGTCAGAAGGTTAGAATTATTAAACCAGTTCGTCAGCTTCACCGTGTACCCTATTGGGCTTGGGGCTCAGGCGATGTCTTCTTGTGGTTGTTCCGAGCATCGCGGCATCGCCAGGTATGCTATTGGACTATTGAGGCCAGTGCCCGTCCTGTCTCATGTTTCTAGCGTCTAGTCGGTTCTCCTGCGTGCCTGTGCTTGCTTTGCTTGCTATGGTCCATTGTATTTTGGAGAGGGGTGGCTGCACCGTACCGTCTCACATGTGGCTCTTCTTGTTAAGATACAAATTTACCACGATTTTCGTTAATTAATACGTTTTTCAATCTGTTAAACAGCGTATTTAGTATCTTCATATAAAAATTACTTAAAAATATTAGATAAGTCTTTTTTTTCCAAGTTAAAGAAATAAAGTTCAATTAATAATTAATAATACGTTAATGTTTTTCTATCCGTAATCTTCATCTTCAAACGGAGTCACTCACATAATCACATTACATGCTCACATGGCAATGGCATCCAAAGCAGAACACTAGACAGGTCGAGTTCTACCGCTTACCCGTGAGGCCGCAGCAAGGCGTAGGCATGGGCTTCTCTGCCAACACGACAAAGGCCTCATTTGGATGGTCCTCTATTGGGAAAAGTACACGCAAGGTCCCTCAACTTGTCAGCGAGATACAAAATCGTCCTCGAACCGCAAAACCGGACATCCGGCGTCCCCCAACTTACAAAACCGGTTACAAAAGGTCCCTAGGCGGTTTTGACTCCAGTTTTGTCCCACGTGGCGGCTGGCTCAGCGTGGGACCCACGTGGGCCCCACAGGTCATGGAGACCACGTCAGCACCCTCTCTCTTTTTCTCCTCTCTCTCTCCTTCCTTCCTCTCGCTCTCTGCTCTCGCACAGGCGGCGGCGTGCGTGGCCGGAGGGTGGTGCGGCCGGCGACGGCGGCTCCCCGGTGGCGGCGCGCGGGCTCAAGGCGGCGCGAGCTCGCCGGCCTCCTCGTCCCCCTCGTGCGGTCGGTGATGGCGGACGAGCGACGAGAAGCAGGCGGTGCGACGCCCCCGCCGCGTACAGTGGCACGGTGACCGTGGCCACTATCGCCTATCAGAGGAGACCTCCGCCCGCGCCCGGAGCCGCCGACAGCGATGAGGCCGAGCGGTGCGGAGTCGTCGGCGCCACCGCTCCCCATCCGCAGCCGCGCTCGCCTGCCGCCGCCGAGCTTGCTGTCCCATGTCTCCGCCGCCGCGTCACCGCCCAGCACGAACCTCACGCTCGCGCTCGCGTTCGCCGGGTGGGGAGCCGGCCGGTCGATATCCTCTCCGCCGCTCCTTCCCCGTCGGCCGCGCCGCCCGGAGATCCTCGGCGTCGAGGTGGCCGCGGCGGAGATGGCCTCCTGCTCCTGCTGCCGCTGCAGCCGCGGCTCCTTGCTGGCTGCAAGACGACGACGGATGATGCGACGGCGCGGCGCCGTCGAATCCTCTGAGCAGCTTGTCGATTCCTTCACGCACCGCAGCGTGGTGTGGAACGCGGCGGCGTCCGGGACAAGCCGCAGGATCTCGTCGGCCACGCGGACGCCGTTGAGATTGCGCACCGTGGCGAGGTCAAGGCCGCGCCCGTCGCCGCCGCCTTGCTCCCCTGCTCCCGCGTCGTCGCCGCCGACACCTTGCTCCCCTGGTCGCACGGCCACCGCGCCTACAACCTCCTGGACGACGGCCACGACACCGTCCAGGCCAACGTCGAGCTCGGCCTCGCTGTCGACTCCCGCGAGTACGGCATCGGCGCCCAGGTAGCAAAGTTCGTCGGGCTCAAGGGCTACGGGCTCGCCGTCGTCGGCAGGGTTCCGGGCTCCCCGCGCCTCCGCCGTGCTTCCCCACTACGGCCGCCGCCGCCGCCGTCGTGGCGCCGCCCTCCTCCTCTCCTGCTCGCCCCGGCTAGCTTTGCAGATAAGTGAGAGAGAGAGATGAGGAAGGGAGAGGAAGGGAAAGAGAAGAGAGAGAGGAGGCTGACGTGGTCTCCATGACATGTGGGGCCCACGTGGGTCCCACGCTGAGTCAGCCGCCACGTGGGACAAAACCGGGTGAAAACCGCCGAGGGACTTTTTATGACCGGTTTTGTAAGTTGGGGGATGCCGGATGTCCGGTTTTGCGGTTTAGGGACGATTTTGTATCTCGATGACAAGTTGAGGGACCTTGCGTGTACTTTTCCCTCCTCTATTCCGACCCATCCATGGTGGTTAGCCCAGGATTCATCTCGAGCCCATCCAAACAAGGCCGAATCTAGGAGTCTAGTAAATGGGCCGAATTTTATTCAGCTACTTCTAGAACTATTTTCATGTATTATCATTTGGATCTGTATATTAATTGAATTTCTAAACGGAAATTTAATACATCAACTAATCTGAAAATTAAGTGTTTTTTAGCGTACAATGCAATCAAATTCAGAGTTTTAGATAGCCACGATATGTGCATGGTACCTTCCAAGTTACTATTACCAATCATGGATTCATGGTGCAGCTAACACTACAGCCAAGCTAACTGAGCAGTGAAAGTGAGCAGCCCATAAACTTGAGCTTTGCAACGGAGCATTCAGGCTTCAGCTTCAGTGCATGCTAGAAAGCGGATACGCTGTTATTAGCACCTCTGATGGGCCAGCAGACAGTCTGAATCAATCACTCTGTGCTACCAACTTTCTCATGTAGCATTCACTGTCAGCTGAAGGACACACAGGGATCGAGCTATTCAGAGCTAGTATTCAGTTTTGGTGCCTGCACCGGCAACTGCTTTACACTTCAGCTTACTCCAATTCGCACATGTTTTGTTTCTTCAGGTAAACTCATCTCCCCATGACTCCATCCGAACCGTGGACAAAGTTGTCGCACTCATGGAGCTCCATAAGTTATGAGAGCCTTCTTTTTCTTTTTTGAAGAGGACACAAGTTAGGAGTACTACTTAATAGTGATTAGTGGCGACATTGTTTTCAATTGTATCCTACAACTACATCAGCTTGATTGGCAGAAACTGTACTTGTACTAGACAGCACAGCAAGTGTTTCAACTCTGAAGATCTCCCTTTCCGTTCGTTCAGAGAGCACGAAGCTGAAAGACCATCATGGCAATGTTTGTCCCTGTAGATTAGTACTACCAGTTCTGCCATTTTGGGTGCTCCACTGGCAACGGAAACAATTTCACTAGAAAAACACAGAAGAGATGATGAAAGTTGTGCACCTACTCTTCATGATTTCAAAGACAAGTGGGATCGGCAATCAAACAAAAGCACATTTAGAAAAAGATATTTTATCAGCAATCAAACATAAGCACATTCAGAAAAAGGTAATTTTAGCTAATGCTTTTAATATTTGGATTATATGTGGAAACACTATCTTCTCTTGCATAATAGTCCTGACATGAATTGGTAAAATAAAAAATAGTACTGATGCTTGAGAATGGTTGAATCAAATGACTTGGTTTTGTCAACTAGAACTCTTCCAGAAAAGCTCTTTGTCACCTACTATTGGAGCTAGTTGCCAGTGGCAACAAACAATATTGTTGCCGGGCATGAACAATCCAGATAATGATTTGTTCTGACGCATATTTTTTCTGTGATATTCAGTCATAACTTCATTCTGACGTACTCCATCTTTCATCTCAAGCTAAGACAATATCTCCGGACTTTTTCCATGAATTATTAAGTGCACCGAACAGCCTGACAGGACAGAATATTCAGAGGGCAAGGTGAGGCAGATTTCTTCTCGTTCATTTTTTCTTTAATCCCGTACAGAGATAACCAACGTTGACTTGAACAGCTGAACTTGAGCCACAAATATCCACATCGTTCTTCAGTTAATGATCTGTTTCTACAGGTGGTGTTAAATCTATCAGCAGCTGTACAAAGAGAGCCAAGTCCAGTTTTGTGTAAAATTTTATCAAGATGAAGGCAAGCTGCTTGCTAGGAGCTGCTACTTGCTACCCTGAATCCTGACACAACCTCTTGTATTTTACTCATCTCTACTTATTTTTGCATTCTTTTTGGCACTAGTGGACGAATTGCTTAAAGATTTGGTTTGATCCATTGACTAGATAAGTAGATTGGTAAAGCTATGTCAGCATGTATGGTGACATGGGTGCTGAGCAAGCTAGTTTTGTTTTATTCAATCACATTAACCACGAACGTGAAGTTCACTGGTTGATAGAGATATGTTAACTCTGCCTTTGTGTTATATACTGCATATTGGAATTTTAAAATTCGAACAACGTGTGAACATTTGCAATGGTGTGGGAAGAGATTCTCTTTCAGGGAACTAGTATTAAAATAGCATAAATGCATAATCCGTTTAATGCCATGCCACGTTCCTTTCCATTCCGACTGAGAATTTAACTTCTAAGTTCTTTTTATGCAAACAATTTATATCGTGATGGTGTGGGAAGATAGGAGTATTCTCTTTCAGGGAACTAGTACTGAAATAGCATAATCCATTTTATGCCATGGCAAGACATGTCCCTTTTCTGTTCAGATTGAGAATTTAACTTTGAAAAGTACTTTTTACGCGAACAAAGTTTTTGGAACAATATAAGGTTTTATAAAATATATTCAGACTGTATAATTTTCAGTACATCTTAGATCCCTTTCATATGTTGTGTTAAGTATGCTGGACATGCAATTCATCTTCATATCTTGACAAGCTACTGACAAAATGTTTATATTTGTCCTTAACCATCTCCATTATCGAGATTCTACATCAATATTAAGAGAACTTAATTAAGGACTAATAACACTGACATCTACAGGTGGCAAATGGAGATAGGAGAGGAGCTTAAGAGAATAAATAAACTGAACAATGAAAAGTGGCACCAGAATACAGTGCACTGGCAGAATAATTTGGAGTTTGGAATCTTAATTAGGTGCTCATAGAAGGAACTAGACAAGACTTTTCATCTTTGATTTGTAAGGCTGCTAGGAGCCTGGCACTGTAGAGAACATCTAAAAGTTCCCCTGGTGATGATTGTCTGATATAGCTAATGAGCCTATTATTCAATGTTGATATGCTAAACCTTTTTATTACACGGAAGACGCATAACCAATTGCCATGACTCCTCCTCCTGAACTAATTTGTAGTAAAGAAAAGAAACATCAATCTTATATATTTTCTTGTCATATTTTCATGTGTAATCTTTCCACCCACCCTAAAATCATTATTAAAACTCCTGCTCTATCGATACATAAGGGCAAAGCTCTTGCCTTTTCTTCCAAAAACAATGTATTTTCTCCCTAAAAATGTGAAAATACAAATAAAATACTACAACAAAGGCCCACTCAACGTACACATTTAAGAAGAAAACCCACTGCCCACATAAAATCCCCGCTTGCTAGTTCTTTTTTTTTTAAGATAGTACATATTTAAGAAGAAAGAACGATAAGCGGGCAAAAAAAAATCTTGCTTGCCCACACCGGTTGCATCTCTATACCTCTCCCCGTCTTATAAAAAACAAATCGAGTATGTAATACACCATATCTAGGTAGTATTAGGATGTGGTATACTCTTTCCGTCCCAAAATAAGTACAGTTTTGCACTGTTTATATCCAACGTTTGACCGTTTATCTTATTTGAAAATTTTGTATGTTTACTACTTTTATTGTTATTAAATGATAAAACATGAATAGTACTTTATGTGTGACTATTTTTTTAATTTTTTTTATAAATATTTTAAATAAGACGGACGATCAAACGTTGGACACGGATTATCATGGCTACACTTAATTTGAGACGGAGGTAGTATTTCATATTAGATCTATTTATTTTTGAATAAAGAGAGTACATATTATGATACTGGACTACTGGAGCAATACCCAGGGCCAGCAACAAAAGAAAAAAAATAGGAGCATCCATAATGAAGGAGTACAAGGCTAAACAAGTCAAGTCCGTTGCAAAACCCCGTCAAAAATCCCAGCCACGGGCCACCAATGCGCCCCAGTCCGGGCCCCACCAAAAGCCCCCAAAAGGCAATCAAATCAGTTCAATCCAACTACAACTCCGCCTTCAAAAAAAACCACACAAACCCAACCGCGAGTCCGCCGCTCCCCACCTCCTCGCTCTCCCACCCATTCGGCGCCCCCCTCGCTCGGCGCCGTTCCTCCCCTCTCGCCTCTCGCCTCTCGCCCTCGCCTGCGACTCTCCGTGCGCCCGAGAGGCATCCGCATCCGGCATCCTCCTCTCGTCGTCGTCTTCCTCGTCGTCCGTAACCACCCGCGCGCCCGCTACTCCACACGCACCCATCCATCCATCCCTCTCCCTCCCCCCCGCCCTATCCTCTCCTCTCCCCCTCCTCTCCACACGATCCACGCCTTGTCGCCTTCCCGCATCCACCACCACCGCCTCCCGCGCGCCCGTCGTTGGAGATATATCACGCGCGGAAGCGCAGCCGCGTGTATTGTTTGTTCGTTCGTTGTTGGGTGGTGGTAGACGAGGGGTGGTGGTGTGGTCTCGTGCCGGGGACCGGATCGGCGCGCCCATGGCCACGCTCCCACGTGCGGCGGCGGCGGCGGCGCCGTCGCCAGCCGCGGCGCTGCTCCCGCTCCCGCGCGCCGCGCCGCTGCTGGCGGGGCGCGCGGCGGCGCGCTCCGCGGCGCGGAGGCTCAGGGCGAGGGGGACAAGGGCGCCGCCGCTCGCGGCCGCGCGGCGCGGGTGGGGAGGCGTCTCCCCGCGCGCGGTGCTCGACCTGCCACGACGACGGGAGGCCGCGGAGAAGCCCGCGCAGAAGGTATGGGCCGCTCCGCCGATCAGGCGCTTGTACAGTGGTGCGGATGGTTGGGTGAGAGATGGCGCTTGGATGGGTCGGTGTTTTGGGGTTTTGCATGTTTGGTTGTGGTGATTACTGATTAGATTGGTTTATGAAGCTATGAGCCCATACGTGTTTTCATGGATTCATCCCTAGTTTTGAGGCCATTTTGGTTTATTTTTCTCTCTATACATGCTTCTAGTGGATTTGCGGTCGCCCCGAATACATTGGAAATCAGAGTAAGCTGCGGTAGAGGTGGTTCATGGAACTGATGATTCAGATTATTTAACGCCTCCTGATCACTGTTATTGGATAGGCTTTTGTCCTGATGCAAAAGCTACTTGCATGTGCAAGCTTTTTTTAATCTCTAGTTGATCCTTGTTCACTGCAAGTTGTCGCTGTTGCGCTGTTCCTTTTGTGGATTTTTTTAAAACAGTAGGGTAGTAAGTGAACAAACTACAACAAATGCAGGTGCGATAAACAATTATTTGGTAAGGAACGGATACATGACAGCTGTGGTGGTAGGTACTGATCGCGATCGAATTCCAGGAGTACCACATTGTGTAATGCATTGGTGAAAAAGGCTGTAATGTACTTTCCATGGCTCTTCTGGAATGTCTTGAATGCAAGATTGTATTCTGAGTCGCAATTATGATGCTGTAAATCAAGCAGTGTGTTTTGCTCTTGTTGATATCAGTATTTCCTTTCTATTTATCAGGCTGCAGATTTGAATGAAATCTTATCAGAACGTGGTGCTTGTGGTGTTGGATTTGTCGCAAACTTGAAAAATGAGCCTTCATTCAATATTGTCCGGGATGCCCTTGTGGCTCTTGGCTGCATGGAGCACCGTGGTGGGTGTGGAGCGGACAATGACTCCGGTGACGGTTCAGGACTGATGAGTGGTATCCCATGGGACTTGTTCAATGACTGGGCCAACAAGCAAGGGCTTGCTCCCCTGGACAGAACAAATACAGGTGTCGGAATGGTCTTTCTTCCACAAGACGAGAATTCTATGGAAGAAGCCAAAGCTGGTAGAGTGTTTCTTATGCTTACCTCAATTTTCTGCCCACATTACCGAGCATTTCTTGCTTTCAAAGTGCAATATTTCCTGTGTTCGTATGGATCATAACATTTATGTTCGCAATGCATATCTTGTTGCCACCTGTTTCGGTATGTTTTATTTGGGAGTTTTCATGCTGCCATACTTCATATCCCATGACACCTTGACCCTTTTCTGACTCACTATTATCCCTTGCATGAAATTTTAGAAAGTAAATATCATTTATTTGTATCTACAACTATAACCTATAACAAATGCATTTTCAGTTTCTTGTGTGCTAAAATTTTCATCCCTTCAAAGGGACAATTATTTTATAAAACTCACAATGACATCTGCTTCACAAGTGAAAATGGATATGGTGGTTAAGTACCATATCCTGTTTTCTATTTTTTTTTTAAAAAAATACATTCTTATGGTTGGTAGCCAGCAGTTACCATGTTGGTTTCGTACCATTGTCATGCATGATCTGAATGTCACCATGTTGCCTTTTCAGTTGTTGCCAAGGTATTCACTGACGAAGGCCTTGAGGTTCTTGGCTGGAGAACTGTTCCTTTTAATGTATCAGTGGTAGGTCGCTATGCAAAAGAAACCATGCCTAATATACAACAGATATTTGTGAAAGTTGCAAAAGAAGATAATGCTGATGACATAGAGAGAGAGTTGTACATCTGCCGGAAGCTGATAGAGCGGGCCACAAAATCTGCTAGTTGGGCAGATGAACTTTATTTCTGTTCTTTGTCAAGCAGAACTATAGTCTACAAGGGGATGCTTCGATCTGAGATTCTTGGGCAATTCTATTTGGACCTTCAGAATGAACTCTACAAATCACCTTTTGCCATATACCATCGAAGATACAGTACCAATACAAGCCCTAGATGGCCTCTTGCTCAACCTATGAGGTTACTTGGACACAATGGAGAGATTAATACAATACAGGTTTGTTCCTGAATCTATAATTCTTCTATTTGTTCGCTGTATCTGATGTTTAGCAAAAGTGTGTTATTGAAGATTAAACATACCTCAAGTGTATTCATAGTCTATCCTTTCCTTGCAGGGGAACTTGAACTGGATGCGATCAAGGGAAGCCACACTACAATCTCCTGTATGGCGTGGGCGTGAGCATGAAATACGTCCATTTGGTGATCCTAAAGCATCTGATTCAGCAAACCTTGACAGTACTGCTGAAGTAAGAGACTGCACATGGAGCATCCATTACTTATGCTTCTTGTCCACACAATTAACATAATTTTGCTTTCTTTTTTGTAATAATTCTAGAGCCAGTTTTTTGGGGCACTCCTTGACCGTTCAAAATTCCTTTGGTGAATTTGCTTAACAACACATAATTTGTCTAGCAGCTGTAGGATGTTAACATTTTGATAACAATTGAGAAGTAAAATACAGAAATCTGACGAAAAAGGCCAGTTCAAAGTTTTTGAAACAATTGAAAGATGCACAGCATGTACAAACATCCTATGATACTTTGAATTAATGCTTTTGAGATGTGGAGAATGAAGTTGTACTTCTAAATGTTATAAAGTTGCAAGTTACTGCTAGTTGCTAAGCAACATGATTTTTACTCGATCTATTTCAATGTGCATTATCATTTATATATATTAATCTGAATGTGCATCACACACCCTGCTCTCTTCTTCAATGCATTAAAAGTTGTTGCAAAACTGCTGTTATTATTAAATCATCAAATTCTTTCTTGCACCAGTTACTGCTAAGAAGTGGCAGAAGTCCTGCTGAAGCTATGATGATTCTCGTTCCTGAGGCATACAAGAACCATCCTACATTGTCAATAAAATATCCTGAGGTATGGAATGCGTTAGTATATATAGAAGCCATGGGTATGCATCAAATTCCTCACATATTAACTAGTGCAAGCAGTTCTGTTCAAGTGAATGTTCTCTTCATTTGTGCATTAGGTAATCGACTTCTATGACTACTATAAAGGTCAAATGGAGGCTTGGGATGGACCTGCTTTGCTCTTATTTAGGTAAAATCATTTTTGTGTTAATCTGTTAGGTATTTAATTTATTTTCTTTTGCTATGTCAGTTCATGATGTGTAGGCACAGTTTTCTTGCACAGTTTGGTCAAAGGCATCTCATGCATCAGCAGATTTGACTTCCTTCTAATTTATATACCTTGATTCAAGAAATAAGGATGCACCAAGTAGCTATTTATTGTGAAAGATAAAATCATAAGAGAAGGCTACATGCTGTCATTAGAAGTATTGGCAAACGATATCTAAGTGTAGCTGTAGAAACCTATTGAAGCATGGTACAGCAATAAAATTCCATATAGGAGACAAAACTGATATATGCAAAATAACAACATATATTAAAATAATAATGAAATATTGCTGAACTGAAATATTGCTGAACTAGTCCCCATGATAGAGGATGCTTTCTGTTTTCATGAATAAGATATTCCAATACTTCTCCAATTTAGAGCATCCTGCAACAGAATTGACACTGCTTACAAGTTCGATTTGGTATATTCTTGCGTGCAGTGATGGAAGGACAGTAGGAGCATGTCTTGATCGAAATGGTCTCCGCCCAGCACGCTATTGGAGAACATCTGATGATTTTGTTTATGTTGCATCTGAGGTATGCCCTTTTGATGTTCTGGTAATTTTATTCTTCTGTATAGAATTGATTGTTCGGTGACAATGTTATTAGAGAGAAACATTGATATTCTCATGTATAGTGAAATCTCCATTTTGAAATTCTTGAATTGGAGCATTTGGTTTATCTGCCAATAACTTATTGCAGATATACTGACACCCTTCTATACCAAACCGCAGAGTTCAGATATCATTGAGTAAGTATTGTGTCCATTTGCTAAAGTGTAGGTCTGACATCTACAACAGGTGATTAGGAGAAAATTACGAAGTTAGTGTTTTCGTTCCTATTAGGATGTTATGTTTTATGCCCATGCATGTGTGGTATCATCCTATAATGATACCACATGGCAATTAAGTTGGCAGAGTAAATGCACAGTACCTCAATTGTAGTGAAGTAAATAGCATTTGCAGGGTACATGGATGCCATGCTATTCTTCCTTTCCTCTGTCTTAAAGAAGCTTCCCTCACACCTTCCTTATACCGGCAGCTTTTTATATAGTATTGCATACACCATTGAGCATTTAATTACGGCTTACTGGATGCATAATTTGAAGAATTGGTTTACGTAGATGATCACTGCTGCTCTTGATAGACGAGTTGCTTCATGAAATTGTTAAGTCAACTTATGCTTAAGTTTGCTAAGTCCAAATCATGTTCGACTCTTTGGATGGCAATTCATACTCTATTACCCTATTTTTTACTATCTTTTGAGCAGTTGAAATGCGATATATTATATTTAAAATCATGACAATAAAATATTAACCTTGTGCCACCATACTGCAACACTTGATGGAGTTACTTTGGATCACTTTCTTAAATGCCCTGTGGGAGTCCCCAAAGTTCTATATTGTATGGTTCTTACTGATCACTAGCTTTTTTTTTTATGACAATCTACAGGTTGGTGTTATACCAATGGATGAGTCAAAGGTAGTAATGAAAGGAAGATTGGGTCCTGGAATGATGATAACGGTTGACCTACAAACTGGCCAGGTTAGAATAGAAATGAAATAACCATTTTCCTTTCTTGCTTTGAGTATTCCAGACAATTCAAATATATGTGCTAAACCTCATGAATCATCTTAGGTGCTTGAAAACACAGAAGTGAAGAAAAGTGTGGCTTCAGCGAACCCCTATGGATCCTGGTTGCAGCAAAGTACACGTTCAATAAAGCCTGTCAACTTCCAGTCATCTGTTGCTATGGACAATGAAACGGTCTTGAGACACCAGCAGTAAGAATCCCTCAGACTTTGTTCCATCGATCTTGAACATCTGTTCTTTCTTTTCCTTCAATTGGGAACTCCCCTACTGTTCTCCTAAACAATCATCTCTTTTGTTCTTTTCTCCTTGTGGAACCTAAGTATGTTTGTGCTTGAGATAGCAAGTCTATGTGCTGATTGTACATTTGTACCTGGTATTTGTGTTGAAAAATATTTGTGTAACTTTACATATATAAATTAAATTCCTTGTATTGCAATGTAGTTTTACTCTTCCTGATGGACAAATGTAGTCTACAGCTGATTATATCATTATCTAACTTAATTGTTCCTTTCCATTATCTATGCCCAATGCGATAGAGAAATAGAATGTAGCGTCTTTAGTTTTTCTATTTTCTAGTTGTACATATCCCAATAAAAAAAAAGAAAAACTCCCATTTCAAAATAAAATTGTATCAGAATGCGCCAGTAATTTTTTTAATGAAACACCAGTAAACCTAAACTAACCATTAATACAAAGATTATATTGGCAGGCCATCCATTTTTTGTAGTGTTATATCTTGTGAAATATCACAATAGCAACTAAATATGGTGAAGGTGTAAATTGTGAAACATCTCAATTTCTGAATACACCAGAAGAAGTAAGATTCATTCAGATTTCAGAGGATATGCCCAAAACTTTGCTTTTGATCTTGGTAAAACGCCATGCCTAGAAATATTCTTTTCAACCAATTTGGCTGATTTTGGTATGTTCTCGATGTGTACTACTCCGCACTTACCTATTTTTCTGTAGATCAGAGTATCAGGCGTTGCTGCACAGAAAATTTGATGAGACATAAAGCTTATATATGCTAGATGGTCATTCAGGCTTGATATTTAATTTGAGATTACTGTCTTTGTCTTCAGGGCCTTTGGATATTCGAGTGAAGATGTTCAAATGGTAATTGAAACAATGGCTTCACAAGGCAAGGAACCAACATTTTGTATGGGTGACGACATTCCATTAGCTGTGTTGTCACAAAAGCCACACATGTTATTTGATTATTTCAAACAGCGATTTGCACAAGTAAGTAAATCCTTGCTGATATTATGCCAGACAACTTGTTAAACACCTAAAGTGCTTTTCTCATTGTTTAATAGTGTGTATTTCTTTGTGCAACTGGTGTTTCAACTGTTAGTGATGCACAACAATGGCCTGTTGTCCATTGATTTTTTTCCTCATTTACAAAAGTAATTATAGCAAGATGAAATCCTGCCTTCTGCTGGACATAATAATGCATTTTGTCCGATTTGTAGGTTACAAATCCTGCTATTGATCCCCTCAGAGAAGGTTTGGTTATGTCTCTTGAAGTCAATATTGGTAAACGGCGCAATATCTTGGAAGTTGGCCCTGAAAATGCTGATCAGGTAGTTCTTTTGAAGGAAATAGTTTTTTTTTTTTTTTTTTGAATTCATGGGGAATATAAAGACACCATCTTGTTGAATTTTCAGGTTACCCTATCAAGTCCTGTGCTTAATGAAGGTGAACTAGAATCACTTTTGAATGACTCAAAACTGAAGCCTAAAGTACTCTCGACATACTTCGACATCCGTAAAGGTCTAGATGGTTCCCTTGATAAGGCTATTAAGGTTCTTTGTGATGAAGCTGATGCTGCTGTGCGGAATGGTTCTCAACTTCTTGTGCTTTCTGATCGTTCTGAAGCACTCGTGAGTAGCTTCTGAGTTCTGACATTTTAAAATCCTACTTCCTCTGTTTCAGGTTATAAGACTTTCTAGCATTGCCCACATTCATATAGATGTTAATGAATCTAGTCAAATATATATGTCTAGATTCATTAACATCTTTATGAATGTGGGCAATGCTAGAAAGTCTTATAACCTGAAACGGAGGTAGTAGCATTTAACGTAAAAGCTGTGCTATTTTCATAGTCTTGGATGGCTAAGACATCTTTACATTTTTATTTCACTCCTTTACATAACCAACAGATTGAGTGTGTTTTATTTCTTTATTCAAATGTTTATTACTCCGTAGTGGATAATATTAACCAATTATCCTTATTTGAACTCTAATAATAATTATAATTATTATAAACACTTACATCCATGGTGCAATGATACTCTGACGAGGCCACATAATTGGTACCTCGGTAGTATCGATTAGTTACATTTTATATGTTACCTGCCCAGTTATATGTCTGTCAGGAGCATTACTTACTATCACAGTTTAGATTTATAGAATTTTGTAATGATGACTACTGCAGTACTGATGTATCCACAGATGCACATAAGTTTGTAGCATGAAAGCTTCATGACCGAATGCTAATCTACCTAGTTTTTTTTTCTCTTCCATGTTTAGATCAAAATGCAAAGGTTTTTTTATTCAAATTCGGACTATTTACTAGTACAATGAGATATACAGTTGAGATAGGATTGTGCTATTTGCTTTATTCATGTTTCCTAGATTGCAATATTAAATTGCTTAATGATGTAGGAACCAACTCGCCCTGCCATCCCGATACTTCTAGCTGTTGGTGCCATCCACCAGCATTTGATTCAAAATGGTCTTCGGATGTCTGCTTCCATTGTTGCTGATACTGCTCAGTGTTTTAGCACCCATCAGTTTGCTTGCTTGATCGGATATGGTGCCAGGTATGACTTTATTGTCAACATAGATTTCTTTCAATATCCACCAGTTCATTACTTATATTTGCTTCATTTTGCATCCGAATCCTGCTTAGATGAATGCATACACTCTGAATTAACATATGAATGGGATTGGAATTTAGCATTGTGCTTAACACAAGAAGCCGTAATATAACACAACTAAGATACAAGAGATCCATTAAACTAGGTGTGTTCTTCCTTTTCACTCAATTGATTTTGTGTAGGTTGTAGTCATAGGTGTGCACTTCCTCTAGGAACCAGATAGTCTTAACAGTGCTGCATCTGCTTTTAGATTTACTTGTATTAATTCTTGTTTTGTGCATTAGTGCTATATGTCCGTATCTGGCACTAGAAACATGCCGGCAATGGAGGCTGAGCAACAAAACTGTTAATTTGATGCGAAACGGGAAGATGCCCACGGTGACCATTGAGCAGGCCCAAAGAAACTTTATCAAGGTATGATTTCTATAGCTTGAGTTGTGACTAGTTTGTTGCATGCTGTTATACTGTTGCCACTCTGTTAATGTACTCGAGTCTGATACTGCATTTTACTTTTTATGATCCATCATCTCATGTTAAAGGTCTCTGATTTGTGAATGAGTTATCCCGTATCACTTGTAAGCTTGTAGTTAGTACTTCATATGTCATTTTACATTTTTTATTAATTAATATATATTTTTTCAGGCAGTAAAATCTGGCCTACTCAAGATTCTTTCAAAAATGGGAATATCATTGCTCTCAAGGTTTGTTTATATTCCCTCATACAGTGTGACAGAATTATGGTTCCAATCTTGTGAAGTTTGAACTACCTCTGCAATATCTTTACGTATCCTCTTTTTTTTGGACAGTTATTGTGGAGCCCAGATCTTCGAAATTTATGGCCTTGGTCAAGAGGTTGTTGATCTCGCCTTCTGTGGAAGTGTATCGAAAATTGGAGGTCTCACCCTTGATGAGGTATTTTACAATTTTTCAGTACGCTACTTCAAGTCACTTGAACGCCATTCACAATTCTCAATTCCTACATGGTTTTATTTTTTTTCTTTGTCTCACATAGTATTTAATTGTCTGACGATCTCCTATTCGTGTACTATTTATCTCTTTTTTATTGTTACCTGCTAACACTTCTCTGACACCACAACCCCTATCCTTTTCTTTGCAAAGCTGGGTAGAGAAACATTATCATTCTGGGTGAAGGCGTTCTCAGAAGATACTGCGAAGAGGCTAGAGAACTTTGGATTCATTCAATCCAGACCTGGAGGTAGCATCTAACTCATGAATTGCCACGAACACCCCTGTTTGTTGCCATTTGCTCAATCAAAATGACATCAATTCGATGATCTGAGATCTAGTTTTGTACAGAATGTGTTTTTCGTTTTATATCTGACACTATACTAAGGCACTGTGATTCAGAATCTAAGTTTGGTTGGGTCCCTCTAGGGATTCACCAATAAAAAAAATGTTTTCATGCATCCTCTCCTGTCAAGTGCCATGGTACTATTTATTGATGTCTTCTGGTTCTAGAAATTCTTTTATTCTATTGTAAAGGATATACCAGTAATATCCCTGCATGAATTTTGTGGGATGGAGTTTTGGGCTGCACAGGCATGTGATCCTGGATTTGATCCACACCTACGCCCGTGTAAGGGTGAAAGTTGAAACACCTTTTTCTAAAACAAAGAGGCAACAGTAGATGCTTACAAAACATGGCTTTATAGTTTCAATAGAACGGACAATACTCTGAAGTTTTCCTATAAGATTCCCTAAAGTTGATGCTTAGAGATTTGTTTTTATGTAAGAAATTTCAAGTTTATCATCTTATGTACTCATGTGCATTATTATTTAATACTGAAACTTTGTTGCTTTTATATTTTCTGAACAGGTGAATATCATGCAAATAATCCTGAGATGTCAAAGCTGCTGCACAAAGCAGTTCGTGAAAAAAGTGACAATGCATACACCGTCTACCAACAACATCTTGCAAGCCGTCCTGTCAATGTTAGTGATGCTTACTCCTTACTTTGCAGTTGGCCAATCCACAGATCCTTTTGGTGTTGCATTTGGTTCACCACTATATCTTTTACACTGCAGGTTCTTCGAGATCTTCTAGAGTTGAAGAGTGATCGTGCCCCTATTCCTATCGGTAAAGTTGAGCCTGCAACCTCCATCGTTGAGCGATTTTGTACAGGTGGAATGTCCCTTGGAGCTATTTCCAGAGAAACACATGAAGCTATTGCAATTGCAATGAATAGAATAGGTGGGAAATCTAACTCCGGAGAAGGTGGTGAGGTGTGTCAGATAATTTTCCCTGAGATGAAGATATATACTTAATTATGTCAAACAGATCAAGTGGAAACTACAAGAGAAAATTGCTTATGGACTTCTCTCTTTTCAGGACCCAATCCGCTGGAGTCCCCTTGCAGATGTAGAGGATGGGTATTCTCCAACACTTCCTCATCTCAAGGGTCTACAGAATGGAGACACTGCCACAAGTGCCATTAAGCAGGTGCAGCATCAGAATTTCATGGGTGCTATCTGCATTACTTAATTGTCATTATCTGTGTGTTTTTTCTCAAATTTTCCTTGGGCATTATTATAATATTCTGGATGGAAGATAACATTCTATTTTCAAAACCATTACTTGTGTTGGAATATGAGCATGTTTAACTTTTGCCAAATTGTCCTTATAATGTGTCCTCTATGTCACAAAAAATAAAGATACAGAGCATGCTTAACTAATTTCATTCTATATATTAGTGCAGATTAACTATTTCATCCTTTACTTACTAGAGTAGTCCTTAATCAAGAGTACATAACGTCCATTTTCTAGTGTATTAGTATCTTTGAGTTAGTTTTCACTTATACCATCCTCTTACAGGTTGCATCTGGACGCTTTGGGGTTACACCAACATTTTTAGTAAATGCTGAACAAATTGAGATAAAGATTGCACAAGGGGCAAAGCCTGGTGAAGGGGGCCAACTTCCAGGGAAAAAAGTCAGTGCATACATTGCTCGGCTGAGAAACTCCAAACCTGGAGTTCCTCTCATATCCCCACCACCCCACCATGACATCTATTCAATCGAGGATCTAGCACAGTTAATTTATGATCTTCATCAGGTTTGTCTTCTCTTAGTATTGGTGCAATGAGCCAATGACAACTAGAAATATTGTTGGTGCTGTGGGAGAATTACATAAGCTTTAGAATAAAAGTTTGTTGTAGCTTGCAAGAATTGGAGCACTTTTGTTACCTTTACCTACTGTTGACATTTGAAGTAGAGTTGGTGCATTCCCTGGCACTTACCAAGACATTTTTTTTTCAATATCTGGTGGGAGCAGATCAATCCAAAAGCGAAGGTATCTGTAAAGCTTGTAGCTGAAGCAGGAATTGGAACTGTAGCTTCTGGAGTATCCAAAGGAAACGCAGACATAATTCAGGTTGGTTAAACTTTTCTGTGTTAATTATTCAGAGTTAACTCTTGCCATGGTTTACTGCTATTCAACTATTATTTTTGTACCATTAACTCTTAGCTGCAATGCTATCCCTCTATCAGGTCGCATATGGTTTTGTTTGCTATCTTATGCTACATATTTTGTCATTTATATATGGTATTCACAATGATAGGACTCTCTTCTGTAGTTTGTTTTTCTCTATATTGAGAAATATTGATTCCTTTACTAAAGTGGCATATGCCTCAACACTGAGTACTTGCTAATGAATGCCACTATCTAGTGAAAAATGTGCCCAAGAAGCTGTTATAGATCGTGGAGGATTCTTTGAGAAATTTACTAAAATGATCCCAAAATCTCAGCAGTGTGGTGCATGATGCTCTCTTCAAAAAATACCCATACTAATGAAGATACTGAACATATGTACAAATTGAATGAATGTACTACCTCCGTCCCAAAAATCTCTTATATTTTGGGATGGAGGTAGTACTAAACTATATAACCTTTTGCTTCAACGCAGATAGATTATTGCAACATTTGAATTAGATTATTTATGAAAACTTATTTGAAATACGTGTATTTCTGTCACACAGATATCAGGTCATGATGGTGGCACTGGAGCTAGCCCAATTAGTTCAATCAAGCATGCTGGGGGTCCTTGGGAACTTGGTCTTTCAGAAACGCACCAGGTTTGCTTCATCTATTTGCTTCTTTTACCTATTGAAACATCGTCTTTGTTCTAATGCTAGTTAGCTTGTCTCCAGACACTTATACAAAATGGATTGAGAGAGAGGGTAGTACTTAGGGTGGATGGTGGATTCAGAAGTGGCCTAGATGTCCTTATGGCTGCTGCCATGGGCGCGGATGAATATGGTTTTGGTTCTGTGGCTATGATAGCTACTGGATGTGTCATGGCACGCATTTGCCACACAAACAATTGCCCAGTTGGAGTTGCTAGTCAGGTAATGGCAATAGAAGCTATTTTTTTTCCTTCCTCTTTTGAGTTTCTATCTTTACACCTTAAAAGATCGACCTACACTGGTATTTTATCCTACATTCCATGTACCTGCAGAGAGAAGAACTTCGTGCTAGGTTTCCTGGTGTTCCTGGTGATCTTGTAAACTACTTCCTCTTTGTTGCAGAAGAGGTATGGCATCATTCACATTACTATTGCTATCTGTATTAATCTTGTTCTGTAGCAATTATGGTCATGTGATATATCTTATTTTGCACATATCAGCGTATTTCATACTCATGCTTAAATTATCCAGGTACGAGCGACATTGGCCCAATTGGGTTTTGAAAAGCTCGATGATATAATTGGGCGAACAGATATACTTAAAGCAAAGCATGTCTCTTTGGCGAAAACACAGCACATTGACCTCAAATACCTCTTATCGGTACAGAGTTAACTGCCAGTTTTGTTTTAGTAGTTGGCATTTCAACCATATGCTTGTTATAGTAATCAATCTCATTGTACCAGAGTGCTGGATTACCCAAATGGAGTAGCTCTCAGATAAGGAGTCAAGATGTCCACAGTAATGGCCCTGTTCTTGACGAGACAATCCTTGCCGATCCTGATGTAATGTTTTCTATTCGGTTCTCAGTTACATTAACTTCACTAGTGACTGATTTGTGAATAGTCAGCCAAAGTAATCCTTGACTCTGCTACTTGGTCAGCTTGAAACCAGGACGAACGATGTCCTTAATTGTAGTTTAAAGCTAACTGTTTAGTTGTATCTTGCTTAATGGTGCAGCATTACTTATATATATTCTATTTTGCAGATATCCGATGCGATTGAGAATGAGAAGGAGGTTTCCAAGACATTTCAAATTTACAATGTTGACAGGGCTGTCTGTGGTCGAGTAGCAGGTGTCATTGCCAAGAAGTATGGTGACACAGGATTTGCAGGCCAGCTCAACATTACGTATGTTAACCGTTTTCTTTTTTTTTTTAATTCGATTTCTCTTATGAAAAGGTAGGAACATAATGATTTTTTGCCCTTCAGGTTTACTGGAAGCGCAGGGCAGTCCTTTGGATGTTTCCTAACTCCTGGAATGAATATTCGGCTAGTTGGAGAGGCCAACGATTATGTGGGAAAGGTATCTAATGCAAACAGGCATGCAGCGCTATTGAAAATTGTGCCTGACCAGATTTATAATACCTTTTCTTTTTTTAAAAAAAATGCAGGGTATGGCTGGTGGAGAGCTGGTTGTAGTTCCTGTAGAAAAAACAGGATTTGTTCCTGAGGATGCTGCTATAGTTGGTAACACTTGTCTGTATGGAGCTACTGGTGGTCAGGTATTTGTGAGAGGCAAAACAGGTGAAAGATTTGCAGTTAGAAACTCCCTTGGTCAAGCAGTGGTTGAGGGCACTGGAGATCATTGCTGCGAGTACATGACTGGTGGCTGTGTAGTTGTACTTGGCAAGTAAGTACCACATGCAGGATTCTCATATTGAGAATCGCCTTCTTTTGTCCTGATATATGGATATTTCTCAATCGACAGAGTTGGGAGGAATGTTGCAGCTGGAATGACGGGTGGCCTTGCCTATATTCTAGATGAGGATGATACACTCGTCCCAAAGGTTTCATAACCTTGAAACTTCTGGTTTTACTAGCTTGATAACATGCACGTATATACGCCAGTTAGGACTTGTTCTTTTTAATATCATTTTCCATATTTCTGTCTAGTTGCATGCTCGGCTTAGGACAACCTCAGACTAACATGTTTTACATGATTCTACGTCGTCAGGCCTTTTATCTAAAAAAACATGATTCTACGCAAGTACAGGGAATGATGATTAGAAAGGCCTACATGTTCTGATATAATATTACAATCTTATCATCTCTAATAACTTTCGTTGCCTATTTCATCACTTTGCATGAGTAAATTGTTCATGTATGAAGGTCATTGTCAAGGTAAAGAATTGACAATTAGTTGTGTTTCCTTAGGTTAACAAGGAGATTGTGAAGATGCAGAGAGTGAATGCTCCAGCCGGGCAGATGCAGCTGAAGGGCTTGATTGAGGCTTACGTTGTAAGTGAAGTTCACTTCGGAAAGTTTAGCACCGACTACTCGTTCATTTCCCATTTCGCTAACACTGAACGTTGCTTTTACAGGAAAAAACAGGCAGCGAGAAAGGTGCCACGATTTTGAGAGAATGGGAGGCATATCTGCCACTCTTCTGGCAACTGGTACCACCAAGTGAAGAAGACTCTCCTGAAGCTTGTGCCGAGTTTGAACGAGTACTTGCCAAGCAAGCAACAACAGTACAATCGGCGAAGTGATCTACTGCAATTCCCAAGTGATCAGATTAGACAACAGGAAGGTGTTCTTTGGTACTTTCCAGGTGATTTTTTCCTGGGACCGCATCAAGGAAAACAAAATAACAACTGGCATACTTGTGAAGCACCGAAGTGCCCCCAAAGACTGCGATTTTGTGGAAGCTCTGCCCAAGGCATCTTTTGAAACGAAGTTTCACATGATCGTGGAGGATTCTTCTTTGCGCCCTTGCACTTGCACGCCCTAGTTAACCACCCCCCTGTAAATTGGTTTGCTGACGCTAGGTTGCTATTTGCAGAGGCAGTGAAGACACACTTCTAAACTTCTCCATTCCTGTACAGGATTCGTGTCCTATGTAATCGTATTTTTGGTTCTGGACACATTAGTTCTTACATTTATACCCGTCCAGTGGGGGCATGCGAGTCGCATGTGCATACAGCTATAGTGAATAAAGTGTACTGTCAAGTAGTTTTCTCAGGTTGTTGCCAGTGGACCGTGGTGTTATCGTTATGGATTATAATTCAAGGTGTCAAATACTTCAATTATTATATTTTTTTATCTAAAATATAATCATGTGAGATGTTATAAAAAAAATAATTATAATGATGCAATTGAATAAAAAACAGATGAATATTTTTTTAAAAAAAAATAATTGAAAGGTTTGCTAAACCCAACCTTTAAAGAGAGTATGTGAGACATTTCAGCATGTACTTCTTTCATCCTAAAATAAATAAACCTAATATAATGTGACATATTGTACTACAAATCTACTATGAATCTAGATATTATGTATCACATCTCGTACTACAAATTTGAACCCTAGAAATCTTTATATTTTAGACCGGAGAGTATATTATGCAACAGTGCATATGAAGATCTCTGTTCTCTGATCCCCAACCAATTTTAAAAACACAATATATATTGGAAAGACACCAGAAACAAGTGGCAATGATTATGATCCCCCCAACTCGTGTTACATACAATAGATTACAAAAAGCATATTACAAAATCACACCCAAAAGAGGCTGCCGCATGCAACAACAAAACAAAAACAAATGGAAGACGAACAGGAAAGGGATATACATTCATTCTCACTAGCAGCTTCTACGAAAGAAAACGAGAGGATTCTTTACCAAGAATATACAAACAGAATGTCGCAAAAAAAAAGAAGTCTCCTCCTACCTTGGACTGTTCCAAGGTGACGAAGACTTGTATGGGAAACCATGATTAGCTGATCCATTTCCTAAATCCAGGCTGTGGAGTTGCTCCATTAATTGTGACCGCCGTTCTTTGAAGAAATCTAGCCTGGTCGTCAGTTCGACCAGAGTGGACGATGCCACGGGAGCTTGCCTCCCGTACTCGACGCCCTGTGATAGTGATACAAGAGAATTGAATACTCGTATTGAATGAGAAGCGGTGTGGTCTTTATTTCGACACTACCGCACCCTTCAGTTCGGAAGCAGTGGTTTTTCCTTTACCTCGGTTGCCTTCGGGATGTTCACGGACATGGAATTGCCATCCGCTGGCATGCTCGTTGATGCCTCCCTCGAATCACTCGACGAGGCGTCCATGGAGTGCTTCCGGGAGAAGGGCCTTGAAGAACCATGAGGTAGCACGTGCTGCTTGATGCTTCTCCAATGCGATGCACCTGCGGGGCCCTGCTGTCACACAGAACGTTGTTGTGCCATCAGTGGACGAAATGGGATTTTTTTACATTGCAAGTAGACAATTACTCATCGGTGCCTTTGCTTTTCTATAAACCTGCAGGCCCATAAGACGCTGAGAACTAGAGGTGCAACGAGAGAAGGCTAGTGGGCGAACGTCCCCCTTAAGTGGTTGTTTGACCCACCTGACCTGGATGGCTTTGGGGGTATAAATTGGTGGTTGGGCCCATAGTCACAAAGTTCCTGGGTCAATGGGATCGAGGAACGGGATCGAGGAACGTGATACGCTACTTGCGAGAGGTTTTTACAAGGT
This sequence comes from Oryza sativa Japonica Group, assembly GCF_034140825.1. Classification (NCBI taxonomy): domain Eukaryota; kingdom Viridiplantae; phylum Streptophyta; class Magnoliopsida; order Poales; family Poaceae; genus Oryza; species Oryza sativa. Next base: position 27,949,196 of record NC_089041.1, on the reverse strand, counting down.
GGGGACGAAAATGACCCCGTGTTTTCGGGACAGGGACGGCGTTCCCGGGTCGAGGATCGCTGCCACCGCCGTTTCCTGTGACTATGGTTGGGCCAAACAATTGTGATGCATGGATATTAAATTTTGGCATAATCTACTAGGAGTTTGTATCATTCGAGCTATACCTAGCAATTGAAACATTGGATGAGCACAGTCAACCATATGGAAAGGTTGGAAATATAGCACAAAAAATAATTGGGGCATTTTACACCTTAAGCACACCATAATGATAGCGCAATGAGAAAATGAGCTAACATCAGCTAATTGGTTGGTTCTGTATTTTCCAACTTCTGTTGTCGTAAATTTAAGCATAGAAGATTAAGGGAAAATCTTTAGCTAACCTCATTCCTTTGCTTCTTCTCCTGATTACAGAAAGCAAGGTTCATATCAAAACCTGATTGAACAAAGTTCCTGTTGGCAACAAAATATTCGCATAGTTAATGTATTGCAATTTCAAAGGACAACTAGAGTATATATAACACATTGAACTGTTAAACATATATGGTTTGAGCAGATATAGTAAGCCAGCAGTTGACAGCAGAAACATCATGTTTTTGTTACTAAAATGTGTAGCAGCCAATACTTGATATTTATGGATGTTCTGGAGTCTGGACCACAGTTCAAACAAAATTGAAATGAATGTTAACTATGAAAAATATGGTTTCTTACTGTGGGAGATGGTTTGGAAGATGTTGATAACGATCATTTGCATCTGCCAAAGAGCCATACTGATGTTGACGCTGCTGGTTGAGTTGGAGATGGAGCTCCGCAACCTTCTGCTTTAACCTTGCAACATCAGCCTCCGCAAGAGCAATCTCCTCAAGCTCTGCCTTCGTCTTTAAGGGAAGCACAAAGAAGAAATTAGATTCCATCAATAAGCCCACAGAGTATATATGATCATCAGTGTCAAGTTGCATAACATTTGAGTACCTTTGAATCCATAGAACGTGAACTAGAAATATGTGCAGAAGACATGCTTAATCCAACCTCCAATGCAGCTCTAAGATCTCTTTCAGCTTGTAGCTGCTCTTGCAACCTTGAAACCTAGAGGTACAAGCAGTTGCCATCAAACAAAGTAAGAAACTGTCTTAAAGTCCACGTGTTTGTATTTAAAAGCCTGACAGTGAATTGTTCAATAAAACATACAACATAAAAGTTGATTGAAACTGTTACTACAGATGGTGAAATTTTCAGCATATTTTGGAAGCATGGAATGAAATAACTAATTCATAGGGTAAAAGAATATAGCATACATCCTGCTCCAGAGCCAAACGGCGCTCATGTAGTGCTTGTTTTCTTCTTTCCAAACTTGCTTGTAAGATTGCATTTCCTCTAGCCTGAGAAGCATTTCCAATTAGTTTTTAGTATTACTGTAAATCAAAAGTCTTGAGTATACATGTACTATTCCCTTTGTACCTCTTTCGCGATTCTGATCTGGAGGTCATTCTTTGTGATCTCCAGTCTTTGGATAGCAAGCCTGAAAGAAATTTAACAGTTAAGAGTAATTAACATTAAATCAATCCATCACACTGCTATTTTGATACAATTATTCAATGAGAAGTTTTAAGGCTACAAAACAATAATGCTCAGTCCTATCATTACCAGTCAATGGTAGCACTAGCCAAAAGGCTAGCACAGAAACAACTTCTCAATAGGTCTAAACAATGGTTATCATAGAAAGCTGTTGCTACATATTTTACCTGAATGGATGTATCTCCAACTTAACTAGTAACAGAAAAATGATCCAGCAGGCAGAACACCAGAAGCAAATGTATTGATGGAACAACTTCAAGAATAACTAACTCTTCAACTCTATCCTTTTACATGAAACAATCATTTAAACACGAAAATGGAATGGGGACTTACTCTTCTTCACCCGATGAATCAGCCAATTCTGACTGTTGACTTTTTCTTCCCTGCATAAACCGAATGTGTAAATCACTTGAAACAACTTTATACACTGATAGTGTCCTAAGGAGTGCATATCTCCTAATGTTTTCCCAGAGGAAACCATAATGTTCTTTAAAGAATATCACAGAACCATAAGTCAGTGGTCACAATTCTACTTCCCTTCAAGTAACATGAACTTTCTGAGGAGATACAGTAAAGGACAAAAGTTCTCACTTACATTGTTCCGTCCCCAAAAGTTGGAGCGCTTCACATGCATCTGAGTTCCATTGGATTTGATGGACTGCCTGTCTACAGAATATTCAGGTCCAGGACCAGGTAAGGAAATTCCAGCATCCAAAGAAGAAAGAATATCTCCCATCGACAACGGGGAATCCTGACTGGACACCATATTTGGTGGATCTTTTTCATTCGGTGATCTCTGGACATTCACTGAAACATTTTCAGCTAAATGACTATGCTGGGCATCATTTACATCCACCTTTGTTTCCAAAGCCTTATCTTCTGTAGAAGGTTCACCGTCTGAATCATCATCAGCTACCTGTCGTTCATGTTGCAATGAGAACAAAAGCATAAGCCACATCATGATTTTTGACAGATGAACTTGCTAATCAAATAAAAATTAAAAGCCAAGTTGGTTTCTGATTAAGCTACTCAGAATGCTTCATATCATGAACCACCAAAAATATGTAAGGATAGGCGCGATAAGATTATGCTACTATATAGTGAAAAGAACTACTGCATGTGCAAAGGGAAGAAAAAAAACTTCTCATCAGTGGAATTGGAATCTTAAACCTTTTTCCGTGTATATATGATTGACTTGAAAATATTCGAACTGTATATATGATTGTATTAGATCAAACTTACTACCGATTAAAAATTTTAAGACTGCAAACACCAAACCTTGTAGTCATAGAGGTCACCAGCAGTGCATGCACTGGTTTCACTTAATTTTCCACTCAATATGCGCTCAGAGTCATCTAATTCTTGATCTGCATCATTCTCTGCATCATGAAATCCACTGTCCTTGATATCCACAGTTTCATCATCTGTTGACTCTTCACTTCCGCTATCTTCAATTTGAGAATCAGGTGATAGGGAACACCTCAGGTGCTCATCCTGTAAAATTGATAAACATGAATAATTAAAAATTAGTAACTTCCACAATAAATAGAAAAACAATCAATCAAGGATTAGATTAATATTGCCAGAAAAGAATCATCAGGGCAACATTCTCTGGGATGGTATCGAGTAAACTTACATAAAAAATACCCTCATATTCCTCCAAGAGAGTAGTGACAATGCCTTGAGCACTGTTGGCAGCATTTGCCGCAGCAATGAGCTGGGCAGAACTGTCACCATTCATGTCCAAGTCATCTTCCATCTCACACTCACCAGCCAGAAGTGGACGCAACAAGAGAGGAGCCATACAGGCAGCAACTGCTGATGCAGTCATTCGATTCTCAGCAGTATGAGAAGCAACAGTGTGCATCATTCTCAAAATTCTGCCAAAAAATGGTTTTACAAGCTTGTTAAGAATTTGGCCAGTTGTTGATAAACTATCTAAATGATAACATAACATCACTAGCAATTTTTACACTATTAGTACAGAGCTGAATGTGTTTTGTTACTCCTATATCAAACACATAATTTTAATCAATACAAAAACATTGACAAAAACCCTGATCTCAGAAGGTATCAGGCTTTAGTGATAATGCAATATTCAGGCTGATATGCCAGCAGGCAAAGCCAACTCGGCAGATAAGATATCCACATAAAATAGAAGTACACTGACCTCTGTAGCAGCCGCCTATTAGGCTCAGGAAATGTCTCAGATATTGCCGCACGCATAGAATTTATCCGAGATTCCTTGCTCTCCAGACCTGGAAAAGTATGAAGGAAATGAAAAGAATGCCAAGGAACGAAATATGGAAGCAAATAACTGAAAATAAACAAATTACAAAAACCTAAGCTAAAGTATATGGTAACACTAACTGTTTTAGTTTCTGTAAATATTTTTTTTCAAAAAATAGCATTGTATGTTACAGTCATTATCTACCAGTTGAACTGTAGTATGTATAAGTGTATAACTTTAATCAACTTCCATAAAAGGTTATAGTCTGATTTTGAATCTGTATAGGTTTGCTCCTTAAAATAATCTAGTACTTGGTAACAGACACCAGAAGGGGTATGAGTGTATCCTACAGGTAAGCAAAGCAGTCAAAGCTTAGAACTTACATCGGCTGTATCTATGATTAGTTTTAGTAACTAAAAAATATTGCAGCTTCTTCTAATATTAGGTAGTTTAGTGAATTTGTTTGTATTTTATTGAATTCATTATAAAGTTTATCAAGGATCGTGAATGACGATATTTAAGCTAACATGAACAAAGCAGAGCACTTACGAAAAGCTTCCAATAAGGCTGTGCAGCAGGAAGCAGGTACTGGAGAAGATGGTAGTTCACGTAGAACATGCTGCAGAAATGTTTTTGACTTTACATAAATACACTTTGCAAGCAGGAAATGAAATATTAAAACTCTTGCAACATATAGGAATTTTTGGAGCATCAAGGTAACAGGAATCAAGGCACCTTTACACAGTCACCAATAACATGAGCATCCTCATCCTGTGCAAACTCCGTCCTTCCTATAATGAAACAGAACAAAGTGCAATAATTGAGTTATTGGACGATGGTAAACAGTCACCAATAACTTTAATGGTGCACCAAAATTATCAAACCATAAATGCCACCAATTAAATCACAATTCTACATATGAAGTTACAAGCATGGTAACTACATGTACCTTGCTCATATTCTTGCATTCTTTTGTCAACCTCCTCCACATCTGCAGCCTGGCGCAAAATTCCCTCCACCTTTATTCCTGAAAGAAATATTCACATTTCCAAACAATTTTTTGGATGGGTTCAGGCATTTTCGAACTTCATTGATAACTGATAACGAACAATGATTATCCATACCATGTCTCTCAAGAAAACGCAAAGCTTTTTCTAGGAAAGAAGGGCTGCCATCAATATCTTCCAGTGCAAGAAGAATCGGCCTACCAACAACCAATGATTTGATAGGCCTCTTCTCTCGCCCTGCAGAGAAAGGATGGTATGTATGAAAAAAGGAGATAGATAGGGAATTCTTCACAAATAGAACTAAGTCAGACTAGAGAAGAGGAACCAACAGTTTGGAACAGCTCCTTCATATGGATCTGTTGTGTCATTACGAAATATCCCATTATGTCCCATCACAAGAGCTGCATTTGGGGCCTGTGCAAGAGCTTCTTCCAATGCTGTTTTCCACTCAAACAAATCTTCCGATGTCTCTGCCTGTATTGGGAATAGCAGGCACTTCTAGTGAACTTTGAAGGGCATTTAAAAGACTTAAAAAACACAACACTTATAATTCAACATCTTGTATTTTCTAAGGGGTCAAGCTGTTAAAGTTAAAGGGAAATTGTATACCTTCAAGGTAAAAGCACGGCCGTCACGACCATCTGGAAAAAGGACAGTTAACAATTTCTTGTCTTCCCTGACCACTACACTGTGAATGAGATAAATTGTTAGTTTAACATTATTATGCAGTTAAACCAAAAAGGAAGCAGTGCCCTAAATCATTTGTCTAAGAAGTATGCAGCAAATTTGATAAAAATCTAATAAAGTAAACTTTGAATAAAACTGCAAATAAATAAATAATAATGAAAGATACAAACCTCCCAGAATTGTTCAAGTCAATTCCCCCCAAAGTAACATTCACTTCACCACCTCTCTGGGGCAAGGTATTCTACAATGGCATGAAAGGTACTTGTCAAGAAGTAAGAAACAAATTCTATTGGTGTAGCTCATAAGCTGGACAATAAATGAAACGAAATATATGGCAATGACTGTAGTCACCAGGAATCTGGGCCAAGGGATGGGGTTGCAGATTACTAGAAATGTGAGTTGATGGGGAGGTGGTGTTTTTCAAATGCACTGAGTGATCCCATTGGCCCTAGTTGGAGAAAAAAGATAAAGGAGAATAAAAAAGGTGGGCTGAGTGGGCTACACAAGGCGTCCCAGCGCCCCAACGATCACATTTCGCATCTCTATCAGTCCAACATCCCCAACAGAATTTTCCTTCCTCCCTCTAATATGGCCATGAGCAACTGCTGCTGCTTTGGCATACAGCAGCATTTGGTATGAAGGTTAGATTTCCTTCTCCCCTCCCCTCCTCCCTCTTCCCTTCAGTTCTAGACTAAATAATAATCAGCAACCTGTGGCCCGGAATGCCAATTCTGATGACCATGCAATGACTAAAATAGTGGATACACTAAACACCTACCTGGACTCTCGTGTAACATGGACAAGAACATGAATAAGCAGTTACCAAGGATCAAGCACTGCCAGTTGGATATTTGAAGCAAAGGAACACATGTAACCACCAGAACAAGGAAGCTACAAAATATAATGATGCTACTCATATATTTGGTGGACTGAAAAGAGCAAATTAGTCATTCTGCCATTCAGTGCCAAACTCTAAAAATACTGTACTCATGTTTAATTGTGATCTACACATGCATTGTCATGAAATCAACATAAAACAAATGTATATCACACTACTACATATTGGCCATGATCAAGAGAGACGATGAAAGTGCTATGTAGATACTAGATAGGTGTGAACCGTCATATCAACAAGCCAAACCAAAGTACTATTTCTGGACTGATGGGTCTACATAACTTGAGATTTTCAATATAGCAATTACTTAGGTTGTGGACCAGAATAAAATACTTACAGGGTCGCTCTTGAAGAAAACAAGTGATGTTCGAGTGAGGATGAACCAACGCTTTTTCCATGATTTCCATCCAATTCCTTAAAAATCATAGCTGAAAATTAATGGTGATGCTCTGATATGCACAGGTGGAAATAACTGATGCATAACCCAAATAGTTTACCTTTGGATGATATGAAGAGAGGGCCACTCTTAAATACCTAGTTAGAGAGAATTACAATGTCAGAAATACTGTGATTATAATGGTAAATATGTAATAGCAAAAAAATGCAACATCAGGTCCCAATCGAAAGTTCTGTTTTAACGAGAACATTCAGAAGTCTTGTACTCGGGCTAGCAGACATGCAATTCGGGACCTATGTATCAGAGATCCAGCAAGAGTGAACAAATCAAACCACGCCTCTCCAAATAACCACTGAATATACAGACTGTTCATCTATGAACGTAAAAGGACAGATGAATTCAACGGGGAAAAACTCCAGTAAATTCCTCACTTCCCTCATCTGGATTCCCACTCTCCCTGCACCTCATATCTGAAGCCCATCATTCACAGGGCACCACAACGATCCAACACCAGTCAGCCTGCAAAGCATCTCACACATCCAATGTCCAGTTTCAGCGTGCAGATGACACTGTAGAATCCCTCCATCCTTACGCCATGACAAATTGATACTCTCTCAAACATTTCGATTCGCATTCCTGTGGTAAACAACTCTAATCCAAGCCAAGTATCATCCACCATGCAATCCGCTGGTCACTCTCAGACTAAAACATCTGGATAACACCTCCAATACTAAGACCACCAAATCCAATCCAAACCCAAATAAAACAGGAACATTAGCAACTACTGCAACCTCACTCCTCGCTTAGTACGGTGATTTTCTCAAACGAAACCCATTCATCACACCACCAACTCCACCGAACCAAACTGCATTGGCTTATCCGCGCCATCTGGCCTTGCAGCTCAACCAAAAATTCCACCACCACCAAAACAGTGGAACACCCATCCATCCACACGCCAAAGCAAAGCACCACTCCGGCGAGAAACTCGGCGGCAACGCAGCATCAGATACCAAACCGGAACGAAAATCCAGCAGACAGACACAGCCACAGCACACCACCGAAGAGAGGCACCAAGCGCAAGCGAGGAATCGGAGAGCAGAAGGCGAAGGGACCACCCCAAAACTCACCGCGTTGCCGCTCGCCGACGCCGCCCCGCCGCGCTGCTGCTGCTGCTGTTGCTGCTGCCGCTCCGCCGCACCCGCCACCGGCGCCGTCGCCGCAGCCATCCCCCCAACTCCACCACCACCTCAGATCGTCGTCCTTCGCATCAACAGCTATCAATCACCGCTCGCATTGGATCCAACCCCGAGCAGCCGCCGCCGCCACCGATCTGGCGTGCGGTGGAAGGGCCGCGAGCGATGTGGATGGGGACTCGCGTCGCGTCGCGTCGGCTCGCGTCCGGTGGTTAGGATTTGTGCCTTGGGTTTTTGGAGGAGGATGCAGTCATGGAGGTGGTGGTGGTGGTGGGCGTGGGCGCGTGGGGGCGGACGTGGTCGTGTCTCTCCTCCAACTCGTCGCCCAGCGAAAGCGACAGCGAGATTACTCCCTCGCCCGCAAGCCGCAGCTCACACCCACTGCATCTTCTTCCTCCTCCTCCTCTCTCTCTTGCTGTAATAGTAGTAGCTCTGGCAATTACGCGCTACAGAGTTGGAGAGTTTGGAGCCATATGAGATCAAGGACTCCTTGGGATGGAGCTTGCAACGAAAGCTTCTCGGATTCTTCTCAGGCGCAACGACGCTACAGCGCTGAGCTGTCCCTCCCGGCTCTGGGCTTAATTAACCAATTTTTTGTCTCTGGATTTGCCTTAAAATCTCGTCCCCTTGTTTGTTTTGGAAATGTTAACCTGTCCAGATTTTGTCATCGGGCGATGGAAAACGAAAACGACATTTCCATGTTTCAAAAAAAAAAAAACTAGTTACATGCTCACGCGTTACGACGGGATCGAACGAACGTGGTTTAATTTGATATGGAAAATACGATCAACTTTTCGATCCGTTTTGTAGATAAACCCTTCTTTAAAGAGTACTCTTTAGGATGGTGTAGGTGGGATAGACGAGGGAGGGAAGGAGAAGAGGACGATTTTTTTTTACTTACTTACTTTCTCATTCTCTAAATATATTTGACGCCGTTGACTTTTCAAATATCGTCTTATTCAAAAAATTTTATGAAATGTGTAAAACTATATGTATATGTAAAAATATATTTAACAATAAATTAAATAATAGAAAAAAGAATTAAAAATTACTTAATTTTTTGAATAAGACGAACGGTCAAACATTTTTTAAAAAGTCAACAGCGTCAAACATTTTGGGATGGAGGGAGTACATAAGTAGAAATAGGGAAAATACAATATATCCATCCTAAAATATACTATTAACTTTTAGTTATATATATTAACCTATCAAATACATAACTTTGTTATATTTTGTAACGGAGGGTTTACCTAGGGTTAAAACAACTCAGTTGCAAAACTACACGCATTAGTATGTGTGAATCGGTGTAAATTATGTGTGAATTTAAAAGGGGATTTGGGTCTGGTATAGTTCACAACTTTTTCTTCAAACTTCTAACTTTTTCATCACATCAAAAACTTTAGTACACACATAAACTTTTAACCTTTTTTTCTTCAAACTTTTAATTTTAGTCAAATTTCGATTTTTAGCGTGGAACTAAACACAGCCTTGGTGGTTTTACGCTAGTATTTGTCAACTTTGCTGTGGAGAGAAAAAAAAATAACTAACCAAGTCTGTTCATGGTGTGACAGTGGGGTTAGCCAACTTGGGAATAAGTTAGGCGAAATCGCACTGCAGCCGCACATGAGACAGATCAATATGGGTCATTAAATTTGGTAGCTAAACACAGCAGCATGAAGTGTAAAGTGTGGCAAATACGTTTCCCAAGACTTGTTTGCGTGTTGCTAGGCGAGAGGTTCAGGCAGAGAGAGAAGGTATGACTCCATGAGGAAGATTAGGTGCGTGATTACAGTAAAAAAAATCTTAAAAGCTTTGGGACCAATTAGATGAAAAGGATTGCTGTTACTGTTTTCTTAGTGGTGTTGGCAAGCTGGCTACCTGTTCTTGTTTGCAATTTTAATTTGCTTTTCTCTCTCTCTCTCATTGTTTTTGTTTGTTTTTCTCATCATGTACCTGCTACAGTGTCGGGTTGGAGGAGGGGTCCTTTCAGGTTTGGCCCAAATTTTGCTTGTGCTGGACCACTGTTTGGAGGAGAGCTTTAGTTTTTGGCTGGTGTACAACTAATTGGGGGGTTAATTTTGTTTGGGGATTTCTACTATCTGACAGGCTGGTGAAGAATCTGCTATGAATATTCTTTCCTGTTCTGAATTTTTAAGCATATCAGGATAAAATCTGTATCTGAAACTTTAGGCGTGTATCGTAGAAAACAATTCAATTTCTCCTGAAATTTGAAGTTAAAATATGCTTGTAAAGGCCAAAGAGCCAAAGAGATACATACAAAGTAGAGAATCTTTGTTTGATGAAAGGTAACTTGTAAACTTGTCAATTTATATATGATTGCAAATAAGTTGTTCTCACTGTAGTTTGGTCATCTACAATATGATCGCAAATGAGTGGCAGTTCATATGCTGCAATCATTCTTCACATCATCGCGTTGAACTACGCTAAAATGTTCTACTAGTATACTGTACTTACTACAACACCACCTCTTCTCGTGTATGGAATTTTTTTTTGGGTGTAAAAAGGATCGCTTTCTAGGCTTTTAGCCTTTTGCAATTGAGCAGGGGAGGCAGTACATTCACATGCCGATGGTCTGGATGCCTCAATCTTGTCGCTTTTCAGCCTATTCAGGTAGCAGCGACGCGAGCCTTTGCAGAAAAATCCGTAAGGAACCAAAGCTTTCAGACATTTTTCTCGATGTCAGTGTGAGAGAGTGACACCAAGATCTTGCCGCAGCATGAGGTAAAAGCCAATCAAACCTGGGTTAACTGTAAACTTCCTTATATGCTTACTACTTGTACTTACCTCTCTTCATCAGTAAAGCTAGTATTCGTGCTACTTTCATGCAGGTGTAAAATTCGTGTGACAACTTTGTAGTAACTCACATAGTCGCATCTTTTCACGAGATTTTGCTCGAATTTACCGTTTTAAATTTCAATTTCTTGAAAACCATTTGAGCTTTGACTAAAAATATGTTTTCAAATTTCACAAACACGTTAGAACATCTTACTTTGTGTACAGTACAAATTCATGCGCCCACAATACACGTGTGCATAGCGTTTCTTTTTTACCCGTTTCTGTCCTAACATGAACCCTGCTCACATCTTATTTACACCTCTTCCATTGCAAAATGCACGTTAAGACCATGTTTTAAAGACAATAATACACACAAGTATACTGACATCAAAGCTGCCGAGTTTGGTTTGCTGAATCTTCAATTTATGATATTTGTAGTACACTCGTAGTACGGGTAAGGGCTTTAGTGACGGCGAAATGGTTAGTTAAAGTCATCAATGCAAGCCATTAATCGGGTAGAACAGGACGGACTTGACCTTAGATTTGCAATATATACTTACTGTCTTACTCACTGCATTTTCTACGGTGAGATCAGTAATTAACTAAGCCAGTGTATCGCGTGGATTTGGATCGCACGGCCATATACCAGTACACAGATCTTCGTACTCGAGAAGTCGAGATTAGTACAAAATCCAAGCTGATTGTACAAAATACGTGTTCGAAGCTAGGATACGGAATTTTAAGAAATACGCCTCTCCAGCTGAAACCAAGCAACTGGTTAATACGCTTTCCCGTTCGCAACACGTAAAATTAGCGGAGGAAGCGGAAAGAGGAAACCGAGACGAGTTAAGCCGCTAAAACCCTAGCATTCCACGGAGTGGTCGCCTCCCTCCTCCGGCCGCCACCATGCTGCTCCGCCGCCTCCTCCACTCCTCCCGCCGCCTCGGCCACCGCCTCCAAACCCTAACTCCGGCGAGCGCAGCCACCGCCGCCGCTGCCTCGTCCTCTCCCGTCTCCGCTCCCCTTCCATTTCGTCGTCCCCTCCCCGCCTCCAGCCTCCTCTGGCCGCGGCTCCTCTCCACGTCCGGCCGCGACGACGACCCCAACAAGCCATGGGCGTTCACGCCGGAATCCGGCGATCCGGATCCCTTCGCCGCCGGTGAGGGCGTCGAAGCTCCCGCCGGCGAGGATCCACTAGGATTGAGCGCCGCCGGCGAGGACCCGTGGGCGAAGGATTTCCGCGCGGAGGGCAGCGAGAAGGGGGACGTGTTCGAGGAGATCTTCAAGGAAGAGGCTGCCACCGCCGCCGTCGCTTCTGGAGAGAAGGCTCCGGGGGCAGGCGCCGACGAGCTGTGGACGCTGAGTGGGGAGGATGAGAAGGATCCTTTCGCGGAGGCCGTGCTCGGGGGTGGGCTTGAGGGGATCGGAGGTGATGGCGCTGCGATTGATGAGGCCGATGCGGGGGAAGACGAGGAGGAGGAAGAGCGAAAACGGCTAGAGAGAAGGGCGAGGGAGCAAGAACTAATGGAGACACTCAAAGGTAAATCTATCTTTATGCAGTAACATAATTTGTCATAGTACGGTTGCTGTTATGTGTGTATAATTAGTATTATGCAACTGATTGAATTGGCGTAGTTTGGAGCTATAGGATCATACCCGCAGACATAATAAATCTCTGAAATGGTATTCCAAGTAAGTGTTAGATGTTGTTTACTTACAATGCTGTATCAGGACGAGCTTGCCAGGTTTGTATACTTGATCAGTAGCTAATTATTTTGAGGTATCACAAATATCCGGTAGGTGTTTTAGGAGCAATTTGCTTCAATGCAGAAGTTGGAATGTGCCTGTTGGTCTCCACTCACCACCAGCATTTGTTTCATGTGATGCCACTCATTCATGTCATTTACCATCAATTGCAATAAGGTATCATTGAATCGGGTAGATAATTTCACTCATGATCATTGTGATTTTTGTTCTGCGTGCTTCTGCAACCTCATGACTGATTTAATTATTTATTATGCCCTAGTTGATTCTAATAATATACAAAGTTTTTCTTTCTGCTATTAAGTAGGATCTTATGCAGGAATAATCCATAGTGCATACATATGTTTGTAGCATGTCGTAAAGTAGTTTTTTTGTGGTTGCAGGTCCAAATCGTGCATTTGGTGATCTCATTGAGGCCTCTGGGATTACAGAGGATATGATTGCTAGTTTGATCCTCTTAAAGGATGTTAGGGGTGTTCCTGGATTACCTCCCCTAAGAGAAATAGAAGATGAAACTATCGAAAAAATGAATGCAACATCAAGCAGAGCTGATGTAGAACGCCAAAAGCAAGAGGAAATTGCTAAAGCACGTGTAAGACAAGTCGATGAGAAAGGAAGGGCTTATGGAACAGGGAAAAGGAAATGCAGCATTGCCCGTGTTTGGATTCAGCCTGGTGATGGGAAGTTCATTGTCAATGACAAACAATTTGATTCTTACTTCCCAATTCTGGATCATCGGGCTGATCTTCTTCGCCCATTTACCGTGACCAAAACTTTGGGGCGTTGGGATGTTACTTGTACTGTGAAAGGTGGTGGTGTCTCAGGTTAGTATTTATTTCTTTTGACATGATAAATAATTTTCTGGAGATAGACATGATAAATTGCTTCTGGTTCTATACGAAAGTGTTTTGCATTAACTATGCACATATAAATTCTTGGGTTCTGTATTGTAAATTATGAGATATGGAATATATGTCATATTTCACGTTCACATGAGGCATTCATTCACGCATAATTTTGCACGCTTTATCTTTCAATGCTCCACGGATTCCAGCTTTAGTATCATACCTCAATGCCAGTGCCTGGATTCATTGAGTCTTTAGTTAATATGTTTTATTCAGTGTAATTTTCTAACTCATACACATTTGCTATTAGACGCTGCACGTTTCTACTAGTTGATTTTTAGATAGGCTACAAAAACATTCTCCCTGATTGAATTTCTTTTTTGCAAGTGCAGGACAAGTTGGAGCTATCCGGCTAGGGATCAGCAGGGCCTTGCAGAATTGGGAACCAGGACTACGCCCAAATCTCAAAGCAGGTAAAGGAGATGACTCTTACTCCTCTAGATGATGATTGGCAGTTCACATTTGAACATTGAGATTGTTTGAGCATTATTTTCCCTATGAGCAACCATCCAAAATGACTTCTATTTCAGCGAATGTTGTTGTCTTGTTGCCTTGCTATTCTTTCTCATTTCTATATTATCTTCCAACACTTCTAATTATGTCTTCATACTTAAACCAAACAGCTGGATATTTGACAAGAGACTCACGGGTTGTTGAAAGGAAAAAGCCTGGAAAGGCAAAAGCAAGAAAGAGCTTCCAATGGGTCAAACGGTAACAGGTAAGTTCTGCTTTTTCTTGGGCCTCTTTTTTCTTAATGAAAATATCTATTCCTGGCGTTCGATTCTTGACTCGGCTTAGTTTTTGTCTGGCATTTACAAAATCAAGTAAAATCTGCCCCTCTATTCTCAAAACCTGGTAAAACCTGTTCCTCCAACCTACCCTGTTTTAGGTGGTTTGGACCCGCAGACAATGTGTCTGCTTGTGTCCTAGTGAGTCATGGTTGGTCATCTAAGATTAACTATTGGTATAGTTGTCACCGTTCGTCATGTAGGCCTACTGTTTGTTGTATGTTCAACTTGTAGCCTCACTCTTAACATGAGAGTTAATGGATGTTTTTCATTCGGTTTTGTAGTTGAGAGATGGAAATTAAACTGAGCCAATATTAAGGAATAGGGGTATATTTTTCTATTTTATGGGAAGATGTATCCTTTTTATCATCTTCTCTTCAGTAAGTATAAAATTACTTTTTTTTGGCAGGTACCTGCTCTTGTTTTTTTTCTGGTCATGGCGTTCTGTATTTGCAGTTGGACTGATATTTTCGGAAGGTCCTTTTGAGCTCTATACTCATATATTCCAGCCTTTACCGATAATGGGCATAATGAGACACAAGCATTCTGGTTTTCTTTAATGTTGACAATTGACACAGCAAACTGATCCCAGGGAAAAAAAAATCATTTGACCTAATTAAGATGCAGAAGATACATTGTTATAAGCTGTCATTAAAATGGGCTGGGCTACCGATGGAATTCGTTGTCTAGCTCCCAGAAGTTATTTCTGTTTTGCTGGGATGGCATGGCTGTATGCCTGTATATCAGCTGCTGCCACATTTTTCCTCCATGTATGTCTGTGCATGCTCTCTGACTATGGTAAATGAGAAGTTATGCGTCCAACTCTGTAAGCAGTAATAAGACCAAATGGAATATTTTCCAAACGTGAGATGTCATTGTGCTTCTCTCTGAGCAATCCACCACCTTGTTCATGAAAGCTATGGGCGAGACTGTAAGTTATCAATATTACAAACCCTCGAGCTTCTCGATAGTCGATGCCTTGATGTTATCGTATTTATCATCGATCTACTGGATTAGCATTGCATGGTTGATTATGGTGATCTCCAAATTGGAGCAGAACACATAAGCTCAATCCAGATGAACAGCAAATCTACGCAAGTTCATCCAGTCATTTGTTTAGACTTGAGACTACTCTAAACTTGCATCAAAGTTATGGTCTGTTTGGTACAGCTCCATCTTTTTTGGAGCTAGAGCTCAGCCAAACAGTTTCAGCTCCACCTAAAGCGGGAGTGGAGCTCTCTTACAAAATGAACTAGAGAGGTGGAGCTGGGTTTGGGCAGCTCCACAACTCCACTCTAGACTCAACTCATAGAGTTAAATCTAGGAGTTGGAGCTCTACCAAACATACCTTTAGATTTGAATTCTCCCAATAGAAATTGGCGCCTGATTTGCTGTTTGAATTCTCCCAATAGAAATTGGCGCCTGATTTGCTCTTCAAACCAACAGCATGAAATTGCCAAAAAAACGCTGGTTAAGCTTGGCATGATAAGTTTCATAGACGAGACAAGGCCGATGGAATGAAAAAACGGAGAAAGAAAAACAGGACAAAGGAATTGAAAAATGGAGGACAAAACACAAAAATGATCGTTTAATTGGCCTGAAGGGAAAAACATAGAAATCGAATGAAATAGAAAGACATGAAGAAAATTGTAGGAAGAAAATCTTGCGAAGTTTCCTCTAAAATCTAGATGCAATGAGTTATTTCATATGATTTGAAAAGCTCCAATATTTTATATCAAATGGTTAAAGAAAAAATTTTTAGTAAGATTTGAATTTTATGAAATTTCTACGTAAATCAAGGGCTCGTTCACTTTGCTACCATTTTCAACCTTATCAAGTTTTGTCATTGTCAAATTTTGATAAGTTTGTCAAAATTTTGGCAAGATTTCATATATACTTACTAAAATTTAGCAACAAACTAAATATAACTACTTTTTTAAGTAACTTTATCGAAAAAAAATGGTAGCAAAGTTATCTAGCCCCAAGTCACACCACCAAACTCAAACGCCCCACCCGATCAATCCCGATCCATCGGCGTAGCGCGCGAAGCAACTGAAGCAGAGCAGGGGAGCAGCGAGTGAGGAGAAAACGACCACGGCTCGGTGCCGTTTTAACGCGTTCCAACCGCACCCGGGCCCGGAAAGCGAGCCAATCCGTGGCCGAATGCTAACCTTTCCCTCCAATCTCCGTCTCCGCGTCTACTTCCGCAACTTCACCGCCTCGCTCGCCGAGTCGCGGTCGGACTCGCAGTCGCAGCGTCGCACACCGTCAACAACCCAACCCCAACTACCCCAAAATTCCCCCGCGCCGCACCTCCATTGCCGCTACGCGACGCGAGGCTCAAGCAAAGGTCAACCGCGCGTCGCCGGGGGGGTGATGTCGTCGTCGGCGGCGGCGGAGGACGGCGAGGCGGCGTACTGGCTGCGGTGGCAGGTGTTCGTCTGCGGCGCCCTCATCGTGCTGCCGACGGCCGCCGCGGCGGCGCTGCTCCCGCGGCTGCGCAGGGCGGCCGCGCCCCTCCGCGGGACCGACCTGTGGGTCCCCTGCTGGGCGCGTCTCCACCCCGGCTGGCTCCTCGGCTACCGCGCCTTCGCCCTCGCCGCCGCCGTCGCCCTCCTCGTCCGCCTCCTCGTCGGCCATGGCATCGACGTCTTCTTCTTCTACACCCAGTACGGCCTCCTCCGTCCTCCTCCTCCACTATCTGAGCAAGCTTGATTGCCTCGAATAATCTAAGACAAACATCGTACACATCGTCCATACAAGCATACGCGAGCGTCTAGCTGTTCTATAATGTGGTGTAGAAATTAGCGTTTACCAGCGAGAATTGTTCGGAGTGATTTGACATAGCTGGATAGTAGCATTCGAAGTGATCCACACATTGATCCATTGACTTTTGGCTGTTTACAGTATCTCTGTACTGCTATGTAGATTTGGAGCTTTCTGCTTTTAGTTTGGCCACACTGAACTAATTGCCCCGTGTCAGATAGATGGATCTGGCAAATGTTTTAAATATTCTGGTAGTTGTTGCTTTAGAAGGCATGCAGCTGATCAGCCCCCTTGTAGTTGTTTGCAGTCTTGACTCTTGATTTTATTATTTCCTCCCTTTTCCTTAGATGAACCTAACTGCTCTTTTGACTTTAATTAATTCTCTCCTGAATTATCTTTGCAGGTGGACCTTTTTATTAGTCACCATATATTTTGCGGTATGTTCTTTGTTCCCAAGTTGTCTGTCCACCTTTTATCTTTTTGAATCTGCATATGTGCTATTTTATCGTTTCTTTCTTTTCTAGCTTGCCTATCATTTGATGCCTTCACTAATTGAGTGTGTTATTCTTAGTTTGCAACTGCTATATCAGCTCACGGATGTTGGGTTTACTCAAAGAAAAACTTGAAGAAAGCTGATGAATCCCATGAATTTCTTAGTGACGATGTGGAAAATCGTGAGTTTTCCACTTCTTCTGGCGAGATGAAAAGGGATGAGGAGAAGATAACAAACTATCATGAACAAATAGCAAATGAGAAAAGAGCTGGATTATGGGGACGTTGCATGCAAATCATTTACCAGGTTTGAACTCACCTGTCATTCTAGAATTGTAATTATGGACATGCTATGTGCTTTATTTACGATACTCAATACTGTCAAATCTAAATCCAAATGATACTGCTTTAAGGAATATAGATACAATACTAACACTTATGTTTTCTTACTACGTCATATTGATATTCAGTGCATGTGCTAAGTTAGAGCAAGTTCATCAGCTGATTGCTTGGGGCTATGCAACTCAAACTACTACCATAGCTACATTTTATGTTCTCCATGTTATTTAGCACTCAACACAAACTAGCATCAATTTCTTTGGCCTAGTAAAAAAATAATCTCCTCACCTGTACCACGGATACTGAGTTCATGCCTGCTATCAAATTGTGTGATTCTATCGCCAACTAATTGTAATCTATTTTACAGACTAGTGCAGGTGCAACAATGCTGACTGATATCACATTTTGGGGACTACTTGTGCCATTCTTTTACCGTGATAAGTTTGGACTTTCCTTGGTATGTAAAAATTTCAGGATGTGTATAGCCTCAGCTGTTCATCCCCCCAACCAAATGCCTATCGTTGGCAAATCAATTCTATTCAATAAAAGAAATAACTCCTACCTTGGCTTTTCTCCCCTATTATATTCTAGTGGCATATAAACAATTACTTGTTATACTGAGCTGTAAGAATCATAGTGTAAATCCAAATCTAGTATGTGCTAAACATTTAAGATGATAGTAGTAGTAAGCATAGGCAATCTAACAGTAATAAACAGCACAGGTGTTTGTAGCTGGTCAAATAAAGAATTGGTGATGTAATCTTATTTTTGGCTGATCTTGTTCTTTAAAATTTCATGCAGATCACTGATGGCATGCATTCTCTTAATGCTGTTCTTTTACTGATAGACACATTTCTCAACAATATGGTAAGACAAAATCACTCTGTTCTTTCTTTTACCTTGGTGTGATTATTTTACACCTGGTTGCTTTCACTCTTTTCAGCCCTTCCCCTGGTACCGCCTGGCTTTCTTTGTATTTTGGAGCTGCTCCTATGTAACCTTCCAATGGGTCCTTCATGCTTGTGGAGCTATATCCTGGTAGGTTCTCCCCTGCCGTTTACACTAAAGCAATGTAATGGAATGTCTTGGTCCCCTTCATTGTGCCATTTTATTAAGTATACACTAAGAAAAATACAAAAGTTAGAGCGTCATTTATGTATTCAAATCCTATTTGATACTTTACTTTAAGAAAAGGGGGAACTCACACTATAATATTCGTTTACAAAAAATACAACAAAAAGTGGAGAGGTTTTTATAGAATGCTGCAATGAGCTGTACATGAGCATGCCCATATGACATAGTTTATCCAAGAGATATGGAGTATGGACATGTGCATTCTGAACATGTGACCATGTGGCAATTAACCCAGGATATCTATAGACTGCACCGACCCTGCCTACTTCTCAGCGAAATTTATTGCATCTCTTGGGACATTTTGTACATATATGAACCACCTTCTGATCAAGTTTAGGGGTAATTTTTATTAAAGAGATGAAAGCTGTTGTGCTCTAATTGGTAAAGTTGAGTCATAACAAAAAGAACCCTTATATTTCTATTCTAGCATACTGATATGTGCATATTGAGTGCGAGTTTGAAACAACGGCTCATGTGTTGTTTTTTTGGGGAATACTTACTTGCGTATCTTTGTATTAAGATTTAGTGCCGCTCGTGTGTTGTTGCACGCCACAAGAAAATGTTTTTTGAGTTTACCTCTAAACGTTGT
Source organism: Oryza sativa Japonica Group (assembly GCF_034140825.1). NCBI lineage: Eukaryota > Viridiplantae > Streptophyta > Magnoliopsida > Poales > Poaceae > Oryza > Oryza sativa. The sequence goes on along the minus strand of NC_089041.1, from coordinate 27,929,642 downwards.
AATCATGTTTCCATATTCTTCAGGTGGCCATACCCATTTCTTGACCTTTCATCGTCAGGGGCTCCTCTATGGTATGTTTTCTCATCTGTTCATCCATACCATCCATGGAACTTTGCTGTCCTGACAACACCATTAATTTTTCTGCAGGTACCTCGCCATGGCCATTGTTCATATCCCTTGCTTCTTTCTGTATTGGTCGATTGTCAAGGCAAAGCAAACTTACTTCCCCAGATTGTTTCCACATGCTTATGTGAGAAATTAGATCCTAACTCATACGTGCAAACTGTATGAATAAGTGCATGCCATTTATATATACCCTTACTAGTACGAAATGTCTTCATGTATAGTCTGATAGATTAGCGATCCCTGGAAATTGGGCTGAGTTATGAAGCCCATCGGAACAATGCTTCGATCAAATGAAATACGAAGAGCTTTAACATAGCCTTTGTTCTGTAACCAACATGCGTTCTTCGCATAGCAGCAAGCATATTTATACATCGCTGAAAGCCTTCTTAGTTACGAACTTACGATGATTCAGGATGTCATATGTAGGACTGAAACTGAAATGATGTAAATTTCTGAAGCCCATCGGGACAAAACTCTAATTCTCTAAAGTTAGTTAGATCTTCCGGAATGCTGGATGCCTGGATGTCTTTCCTTGGCAGATACTAGTACAACATTCCTATGCCTATATGCTCTCTAATTTAGGCTAAATCCTTAACATACCACCATCTTTGCTGTTGCATACTTGCATCCATTTTGGTTCAGAAATAGAACTTGCATCCATTTTGGTTCAGAAATAGAAACTTGCATCCATTGATTCTGAATTTTGATATCAAGGGAGGCTACATTTTGATATAATAAATCATGTGCTAAGCTATATTCACAGTGAAGATCCCAAGATTCTCATCAACTAATACCCATTAGAACAGGATACAAACAATCCCCTCGCCGCGACGCCGCCTCGCCGGGTTCGAATCAAAACTTGAGCTATACACAACTACTACGACGACCTGAATGGCTGAATATCCAATTCCAATTAGTTGGATTCATCCTGCGCCATTGTGATCACAAATGCTCTCACATTCTCTGCTTGTTGCCACCGGTCGGCCTCCCCGACGACGAGGCGACCCTCTTGACGAAATCGGCGAAGGCGTCGGCGTAATTCGGCCCGGTTTGCAGCCGCACCAGGTTCGTACGGTACGGTATCAGTATCGTCTTGAGCCCTGCACAATCATCCATCGATCCATCTCACATTCGTAAACGCAATGCGATGCATTCTTCGCATGATTTGGGCGAAGAACAACAGAGAAATGGGGAAGAAAAACAAGAAGGGGTGGATTGGATTGGTGACTGACCGAAGATGCACATGGAGCGGTAGATGGCGGCGGCGGCGATGCCGTCGCGGGCGGGGGTCTGGCGACTGCTCTGGAGGCAGCGGAGGAAGGCGAGGTCGGCGCGGAGGAGCTGGGCCTGGTCGTGGGTGTCGTAGGCCATGTCGTGGCAGTAGCAGCAGAAGTCGAGGTGGTCGGCGGGGCGGCGGTCCCAGAGCACGGACCCGGCCTCCTTCCCGCTCGACCAGTTGGGGCCGCAGTAGTGCCCGTACCGCGGGAACATCCGCGACAGCCACGCCCGCGCGCCGCCGTGCCACGGCAGCTGCGCCACGTACGGCCGGAACAGCGGCACCGCGCACCCCACCAGCTGCCGCTCCGCCTCTGCCTCCCTCTCCGCCGCCCTCCGCATCGCCGCCGCCGCCGCCGCGGTGGGAGGGGGGCTGGTCGGCTGCTTCGCCCGCTGCCCGCGGCGGGGGATTAGGGAGGAGAGGAACGAGATGAGCCGGTCGACCCCGGCCGTCTGCCGCGTCGGCGGCGGGGGCGGGGGCGCGTCGGCAGATGTGGTCGGCTGGACGGTGGTGGTGGTGGTGGTGGTGCGGAGGAGGAACGCGGCCGGGTTGAGCCGCAGCGGCGACGCCCTGGAAGGGGGCGGCGACGGGGAGGCCGCGGCCTCCATTGCGGTGGCGGATTCCTTCGCCCCCGTTTTCTCCGGGTTCGCGTCGCGTCGCGCGGCGGCGGTGGCCGTGGCGTGGCGTGGCGTGTGGCTGTGCGGATTTGTTACGTTTTTTTTCGTTTTTGGTAGTTTGTTGGGGGTGGGGGCCACGGCGAGGGGGGGTTATTTGAGGCGGGGATTGGGCGGGCGGGTGGTTCGCCGGTTTTGGGTGGGGATAAAACGGAGGAGGATTCTGGAGGAGGCACCGGCGCGGCGGAAGGGTGACGCGTGGTGGCGTGACTCGTCGTCTCGTCTTGGCTTGGCGCCTCGCCGAGGTGAGCTGTGAATTGTGAATTTGTGATTGCTTTTGCCGTGCGCCGCTCGTTTTTGGTTGCCGGTTTGGAGCGGCGGCGGCGGCGGAGTCGGCCGCCCGGTCGGCGCGTAAGGATGAGATGAGACTGGAAAAACGTGGTGTTCTCCTGAGTGTTCGGCCGGCCCTGCGGACTTATTTTCTGGAGTCTTTAGCTTTATCTTCAAATTATAGTTTTTTGAGCTGGTCATTTTTAGATTCTGTAGTAGATTCTGATTCTGAGAATATAGTGAACAGTGACTGTTTAAGAAGAGTTATAGATTTTGAAAGAAACTGCAATGCCACAGAAGCTTTCCCAAACAACCATCCTCTGCTCTGCTACGCAAAGAAAAGGCTCGTTTCAAACATATTAATTTCATTGGATTTTCACATGAACCTATCCATTTTCTATAAATTTAATGTAAAATTTCCCTGTTCCAAAAACAATGCCTTAATAGTTTTATGTCAGGGTATCTTTCCAGCAAGCTCACTATAAGCATATGAATATTATGTTCAGCATATAGATCACACACTGTCCAAAATCTTTAAGACGTATATATTGTCAGGGAGGAGTTTGCACGGTGTCAAGACAACGACCAATACGTTGTTGTACAGCAAAAGAATATATTCTGTTACATTGATTGAATTCAATAGGAGCGACCGGCTAATTTCCTCTTGAACCGCACTACACCCGGCCCATCTGAAAATTTTTGACCAAAAATTGGCCACCACGGTGGCAGCTAGAAATAGTCAGTATGGGCAAAAGAAGACTATTACACTTTAAAATTTGAATCGTATGTTGGGTTCAGCTCATTTGTTTGACTCGATAAACTCCCTATATTCCTTCTTCATTTTAACACCAGAGACAGTCCTGCATAGTCCAAGGTTAAAAACGATCAGAAGGGATTCCATTGCATCATATTAATTAGGCAGCAATGAAGTGACTGATGTTTATATAGACTAGTAGCAGATAAACAAATCCAAGATAGCCAACCTGAGCATTTCTTTATTTTTAAAAAATTGAACACATGGTGTTCCCATGATGCCTGCAGCTTCTGCTATTTCAGGATCCTCCTCGATGTCAATTTCGACAAAATGAACGTGTTCGTTGTACTCATCTATAACCTGAAAAAGATATCAATATTAGCAAGTGCCAAGTAGCAACTAGCAACGTTAACAACAAAACTAACACAAGCATGACTAACAGAACGGAACTTCTGTAGAATGGTGCGGCAATCAAATGTTAGTCAAGCAACTATAAATATCAGTTCTACAAGGTTTATCAAGAAGCACTGAAAACCTGTGTTGTCCAGACCACAAGAACATCACAAAGTTAGCACCTTGAAATGGATTTTCTTTAATGATTCGATATTGTAGATCAGAGAAATGAACTTGATTGGTCATATTGGTAGATCAGAGAAATGAACGTTAACATGGCCTGTCAATATGAATGCATAATGATCGATGGACTGGAGGGCCAATCAGATAGCTGTATATCAAGGCATTTTATTTGTCTAGAGTGATGACTTGTGACGACTAGAGCCCAATTTCAATTTCAAGAACAAACCTTGCTTAGAATTGGCTTTAAGGTTCTGCAAGGACCACATGTTGGAGAAGTATATAGAACACAGACAAGCCTTGGACTTTCATGATATACTTTGCGGAGTGCATACTGCAAAGGAAGCAAGCTCAAATCAGTTTTCACATAAATGTTTGCACCAATATGAAGCCACAGTACAAGCAAATGTGTTAGGTACCTGTCCCCTATGCTTTGTGTGAGAAATGTCAAAGCCCATCTCGACATCTCTATCTGTAATCTCCTTCTCCTTTTCTTCGCGAACAGGCTGTAATTTAATAAAAAGATGAAGTGTATCTTGTAAGCCTGACCGGTTGCTAGAGATGGTCAATTAAAAATGCTAAATGTGCATTGATCGATACATATACAATGACAAATAGATTTAGTTTCATCCTTTCACATTTCTAGAATAAATATATTCTCGATTACACATAACAATACCAATACATGCTGACAAGGTCCAACCTCAAATTTTATACATGAAATAAAAGCACAACATGGTCTGCACAGAATTGCTGTATATGGCAACTAGAAACCCTAAAATTAGAGGAAAAAGATCAACAGCAGAAATTGCTGCAGTGTCTGGTGTACCAGTAATCATAGGCACAAAATTTGACAGTGGAACAGCTAGCCTCCATGGAACAACAAATATTGAGCTAGATAATGTTCGCAGAAGCATCAGTCACCATAAAGAAATATATGCTGCAGACAAGATAGTACCTGGTGAAATTCAACAAGAAGGTCGTTGGCAACTAAGTATCTTTCCACCGACAAAGCGGCTACACATCCGGATCCAGCTGCAGTAACGGCTTGCCTCCATTCATGATCCTGCAGATAAACATTGAAAAGGCATTAAAACTAGAATACTCATATTTGTATTCCAATCCAGCTAGTGTTCAATAAAAGAAGACGTGATGTGCTGGTGTGCTACAAGACCACCAAGACATGACATGCTAATGATTATGGCACATATGAACTGTGGCAGGGTTATATTCAAATTTCAAGAATGAAACACATTACAGCCATGTAGAAGTTATATACATGAAGTGAAGGATGGAGTTACCTGCACATCACCAGCAGCAAATACACCATCAACTGATGTTTTTGCTGTGCCTTCTTCAACCAAAATATAACCAGCATCGTCAAGATCAATTTGACCTTGTAACAACTGACTGTTTGGAGTGTGTCCTATGCCATAGAATAGACCTTTCACCTCAAGAACTGATTCCTCTCCCGTGTCGGTTCTCTTCAGTTGAATACCAGACATCTGGCCTTTGGGATTGCTGACAACATCCACAGCTTCTGTATTGAAATGTACTGTTATGTTGGGATTGTTGAGTACTCTGAAACATTCGCCATAATCAACCTGTTAACCAAACATCCAGGGAATTGAAAATTTTACCTCATTAATATTTTATGCAACTGAAGACAAGCTACATCCTTCAAAGAACATAACAAATTAATATACAGATAAGTTCCAAAGGCCCTGTTCGGCTGGCTGGTACAGCCACTGTGCGCAGCCGTTGCTGCTGCAGCTACAGACTCAACTTACTGTTTGTGTTGGCTGCACAACAGGAAAGTTAAGTGCAGCCAAACAGGCCCAAAGTGTTTGTCCTCAGGTTTCTCCTAAATATAAACCAATTTTACAATTTCCACTGTCTAACTTGGTGAGATGCTAAAAGTGAGTCAAGCTGCAAGGTTGCTTAATCCATGTCAGGAGCTAATTGTAAACACCATTTGAAAGCTGTAGCCCAGCATATAACTATGCCCTTGTAAGCCAGATCCAAAAGGTAAATGTGTTATAAAAATAAATAAAAAAACACTACAGCTGAAAAGAGAAAAGCAATCCTCCTGTGTTATGAGTCATTTAAGCTATTAACAATGTGAATGCACAAAACAAGTGAGATCCTAACAATTCATGGGCAAGATATTTACATGAACAGAGTAGTCACTTGAAGGTAAATATATACATTTACTAGGGATAGGACTTGAAAGTTCCTTACCGGTCCTGCATAGCTTTGGATGCTCGTAGCTGATCCTTTCGAACAAGTAAATGAACGTGACGTGCATATTTGGTCAAATATATAGCTTCCTCTGTAGCTGTATCACCACCTCCAACAACTGCAAGAACTTGACCCTTAAATAGTGGGGATGCTCCATCACATATTGCACATGCACTGATACCTCTACTCCAAAATTCATCTTCACGAGGTAATCGAAGGCGCTTAGCAGCAGCACCAGTAGCAATGATTACACTATGGCATTTCACCTGTATAGGACACTCACTGGGATGAGCGCAGCAAAAACATTTGTCCAAAGTAGTTCTGTGCACTATTAATTATAACAGACGACTGCTATATGCTATATCAAACTGGTCATTATACTTATAGAAAGAGAAGTTACAGCACAACTAAAGAACTAAAGCACATGACTAGGCAAATATTGTAAGAGCTAATTAAGTAAACCATATAAAAATTGTATACTGATATGCTTTCCCGACACAACTTGACCAGCTCTCCTTTGTTATATTCTTAATTAAATGGATGATAGTTTTGTTTAAATCATACTAATACTTTTGTCAAGAACATTGTGAAAATCGCTATTGTCAAGAACATTGTATTACCATAAACCAACAATGACACCTTGTGAAAAGTGGAAAGTTCATAACTCGAAAAGGAGGAAGAGCACAATGATGCTAACCTCACGATCACTGCTACGAATAACAAACGGTCTGCTCTTCACATTCACAAACTCAACATCCTCCTGGTGAAGCTCAGCACCCCACCGCTCCGCTTGCTTCCGCATTCTGATTTAATCCATGGCCCGATATGAGCAAGTGAACACAACATTAACAACAGATAAACTCAAAAACATGCGAAGAAATGAGCAATGTTTACTTGTCCATGAGATCAGGCCCAGTGACGCCATCCGGAAACCCAGGGAAATTCTCCACCTCGGTGGTGGTCATCAGCTGCCCACCAGGAACGCCACCAACCTGGTAGCCTTCGAACACGACGGGCTTGAGGTTCGCCCGAGCGGCGTAAATCGCGGCAGTGTACCCCGCCGGGCCAGAGCCTATGATCACCAAGTTCTCCACTCCCTTGCCAAGATCTGCACGAACAGCAAATCATCGTCTTCAGCTCCATGGACAGCATCAGATCAAATGCAAGCGAGCTCGCACGGCGCGGACTGAACACTCGGAACAGTCCAATCTAAAAAAAAATCTGGAGCAATAGAGAGCGAGGGCGCGAGCACCTGATGGAGGCGGGGATGCGGGGGCCTCCTCGTCGACGGCGGGGGCAGCCGACGCGCGCAACGCCTTGGCCGCCGCCGCCGCCGACGAAGGGAGCGGGCGGCAGGAGTGATGGAAGAAGGCCCTGCGGCGGCGGGAGGACGGCGGCGCGGCCGAGAGGGCGGCGGCCACGGCGAGGCGCGTGACCGCCATCGCGAGGGAGGAGTGGAGAAGCGGAGGGTGTGGAGTAGAGGAGAGGGAGAGGATGGGTGGGTGGATAGGGGGTGGGTAGTGTGGGTTCTTCCTTCCTTCGCGTACGTGCGAGTGCGAGCGGGGTGCGGTGTCGCGGCTGGGCGAGAGGTGGTTGGTTCTCCCGTTTCCAACCCTTTGGTTGTGCCCCCACCTCACCGTTGTCCCTTCAGGCGTTGAGCTTTCATCGACCTGTCTCATTCTTCGGTCAAGAATTTCCAGGTTGCATGGTTGAGAATAGCATTACGTAATTTCTCATAAATTCATATAATTTTAGGAATCCTGATGTATGGACTAGTAACTTGTTATACCTATGATCTGCCATAACTTGTCGTATCTCCCGATATGTGATAGAGTTTAATATATCTCTACTACTTAAAAAATCCGTAGTGGTGGTCTTGATTCCTGACATAGCAGACGCATCTGACAGACACGCGTAATCTCAACCATCCAATTTGCATATCCAAGTATCCAACGACCGATCTCCTCCCCACGCTCGCTCCTCTCTCGGATCCGCGTCCTTCGCCCTCCTCCCTACGTCGCCTCCTCACCTCGCCCAATCGCCCCAGCCGGCGACGCTGCCGCTGCCCACCCGCAACCGCCGCCAACGCCGCCGCCGTCGACTCCGCTCCAGATCACGCCGACGGGTCTACTCCTACTCCTTCTCCTCCCCGCCGCCGACGCCGACTCCTCTGCACACCTGCCACGCGCGCTGCCCACCCACCTCCGTCGGCGACTACTACTCCTCGAGATCGCCATCGTCGCCCGCGGCTCGCAACGCCGTCGACGCCGCCTTCGATCTCCGCCACTAGATCGACTCGCGACGCCGGCGGCGACCTGTCATCGCGCCGCCTCGTATCGCCATTGAGGTCGTCATCGTGCCGCCGCCGATTTCCGCCTCCAGATCGCCGACGCCAGCTTCTGGGCGACCTCCCAAATCACACAGCCATCGGTCTCCTCCCACATCGCCTTCCCCTACGCCGGTCGATCGGGATCTTCGTTGTAATTTTTGATAAGAAGCTAGAGGCAAAACATTCAGCCTCCACAGCCGAACGCCGGGAAGGCCTCGCCGCCCTTTCCCCTGATCGACTACTCGATCTGCCTACACACATGGCCTACGACAAGTCTGCCTGGACTCGGTGAGCAGTTTTCTTTTTGCTTATATATACTTGCAGCTTAATTTTCCTCTCTCCCACTAATAGCATACATCAGTGAGATAATTGAAATCAGATTATGTGCATGTGTGACGCAAAATTTATTATATAAATGGACTTCTCATTCGATTGCCGTCTCCAGCATAATGTAAATAATCCTGATATTAAATTATCAATGGCTATTATGCATTTGTTCAGCCATCACTCCCCCATTGTGTCGCCTCCTCATCCTGCCGCCTCGCCTCTCGACGCCGCCACCGTAGGATTCGTGAGCTCCCCCTGGATATGGCTGCATCGACGAGATACAATTTCCACTTTTAGCGGTTTCTTCATCTACCAAGAGTTCACGTGTATTGTGTTGGCTTGGGGATTCAATCTTGTTCTAATTTGTCTTTGTTCTTTTCTTTTTGGCAGACTGTATTCTCTGCTCCAAAAATCCCATTGAAGGTGATATAGTGCTCTGTTGCATCCTTTCTTCTAATTTGTCTTTGTTCTTCTCTTTTTGGCAGACTGTATTATCCTAAAATCCCATTGAAGGTGATATAGTGCTCTGTTGCATCCTTTCTTCTAATTTGTCTTTGTTCTTCTCTTTTTGGCAGACTGTATTCTCTGCTCCAAAAATTCCATTGAGGGTGATATAGTGCTCTGTTGCATCCTTCAGAAATCACAGGCAATACAACTGGTCACAAAGTTATATTCTGATCAAAGATAGATGGGGGGAGTATATATATACTATAAGTGTGAACTTTGAAATGCCAAATTGCAATCCCATTTTCTGATGCTTATTATAGATTGCAGGTTGCGAGCTTCTCTCTCAGAAGGACTGTCAAGTTGCCAGGTAATAGCTGTGAAAGTGCATGAAATTTGAGGAGAATGGTTGACTTTAAGTACAATAACTATATCATAATGTATGCAACTAATCAAATTTCTCATCATTGCAAAAGGTTTGGACTGCAACACCTGAACAACTGACTCTTGGAGATAGATTACTGAACAACTGAACTCTGCTTGTGAATACTTGTGTAGTTTCTGATTTGTTTAGGTCTGAAAGCTTTTGCTCAACCTAATTGTGTAGAAAAGTGCATATGCGGTGCAATTTAGGTAACCAAAGTTCAGACGAAGCCATATAAAGCAAGGTGACACATAAAGTGCTCTTGCTGTTTTACTTTTAAAAAAAAATTCTCAACTTTGCCCTTTGCATCGCATCTGACACTAACTTAGCCTGCTGCTCTAGGTAAACTGATCGCATTCCTCCTTGTTCTGTGTTTTGTTTTGTGATCACATTCCTCCTTTCTTAATAATGGTATATAATTTAGTTTTAGTTTCAGATGCCTGGGGTTTCTTACTTTGTCAAGTTTATAAATTTTACTGTCTGGAGAACTCCAAAATCAGCTAAATCATGTGCAAAAATGGCACATAATACAGGACTGATATAGCTGTTTTATTTGAAGCAGCTGACAGGGATAACATAGGGGGATTTGCCTATAGACAGAGATCCATATGTTCTATGCCTTTGGTATACTGTTGGGATGCAAACAAGGTAATCAGGAGGCCATCCTCTGATGATCCTGATTGGCCTTTTGTGCCATATGCCACTTCAATGCCAACTACCTTTCAGTGAAATTAGATGATTAGGGAGTTTGCATTACTAAGACAGGCATTCATTTTCTGTGATTGAAAACTAAGAAGCCTTTCTATGTAAATTAGTTTTAGTATCAGTTTTTTCACGGTTCATTTTGTCATTTGGTCTGATTGGTACTGTTCTATTGGTACTTTGGAAATATACAATACATGTTTGGAAACACTATAGCAGATAGAATTGATTTGCAAAGCATGTGGGTGTAGTCCCCACAAATTCTGGGTATTCAATCAACTTTTCTAAAGTTTCTATCCCCAACTACAAATGATCAATTAATATAGCTCAATTAGAGAGGACATTTTCATGGATGCCAAATTTGTGGAGTAAAAATCAAGTTGTAATCAACTAGACATCTATAAGCATTGCTGGAGTGTAAAGAACAACTTCAGGACTGATCAGTTTAGGACCATAGTGACATATTGAACTTAATAGCTAGGTTAGAAACAACTTCTAAAGTAAAAAAAGAAGCATCTTCATGGTTTATTGAACTCCGGTGCTTTGCATGTGAATAAACCTCAGGATACAAAAGGGTGATAATTTTGTTACACCTAGAAATTTTAATTTTAATTTACAACATGTATACTTATTGCCTTGAGATTGTATGTCTGCCGGAGACCAGCTCAACTAGAGGCAGATTCTGCAAAATAATAGAATTTGAGCGTTTGTTAGTTGTTAATCGCAAAATTTCTTAAAAAGTTTTTCCTCAAAGTTTAATAGGAAGATCTTTGTTCCCGATATAAACCATCTGGCTGGACAGATACTATCAAAATATAACAACACAATGATAGCTCAAAATTTGAGTCACTTTCTTCCTGCCTTGTCAATATTGATCTGCTGTGCTAAAAAATGTAAGTTCGAAGATTGCATCCCATCACTGGATTTCTTTGAAAAATGATTGGGCAATGAAGATTTAATCGAAGAGCAAAAAAAATTTAAAAAATACGCGAAAATCGCCGCCCACCCGCCGGCCCGCACACAACCGGCCGCCGCAACTCGTAGTTTCTTTTGGATTGCCAGATTTTTTTTTCCCGTGATCAAAATTTCCTGTAGCAACGCACGGGCACCCTACTAGTAACTGTAAATTTCTTTTTTGTGTTTGGAATAATAAACCAACTGTCTATTCCTCATTTGACAGAAAATCCCTCCTAATATCTTGTGAATTTCAGAACATTGGATTGATTTGAGATTCGTGCAATGTCCACAAAACCCTAACCAGTTTTCCTTTTTCCTCCCTGCCACCACACAAGTCACTCGAGCGCTCCCCTCCTCTCAGCACCGCGCGCCTCCTACACCGCCGCCGCTGCCGCCCCACCGTGCCGCCACCCGGCCTCGCCGACTGGCTGAAAGGTGTCAACGGCGCCGGCGAGGCCCCCCCAGCCGGCCCCCTCTCCCTCTCCTCTCCTTTTCCACAAGCCGGTGGCGACGAGCTATCCCGTGCCGCCGTCTTCCCCGTCGCCAGCGGTGGGGCGCCACCACCGGCTGCCTCCTTCTAACACTCTTTCCGCTTGCCCCTGCCCACCGCCCGCTCTCGACCCCGCGCTTCGGCAGCGGTACAGCCGCCTTGCCGCCTGCCCGATCCACCGCCTCCCACGGCCATCCCTCTAAAGCCGGCGAACTCCTCCCTCTTCCTCCCACCCCCACCCCGGGACCCTAATTCGTCGGCCCTTTGCCGGAGTTTGGGTTGTCGCCATCGCCGAAGAAGAAGAAGTCGCCGGAGTTGGAGAAGATGCAACTGGAGCACGAATCGTGAAGCACATCTAGTGGTCCAAAATCTGCAAGATTTGGGGATGTATTTTCTGTCAACAGAAGTATAACGATTCCGTAAACATTATATGTGTAGGAAATTCTATTATTATGAATCTTCTAATTATAAAAGCATTGGTGCTTTCTATGGCCTGTTTAGCATGCTTTAACTTCTAAATTTAACTCCAATAACGATATAGAATATAGTTTCTAAATTTAATGCCAAGAGTTGAATCTAGAGTAAAATTATAGAGTACCGTGAACCTCACTTCACATTCATAATTTATTCTATGAGAAAACTTCGACCTGCTCTACTCCCTTTTTGAGTGAAACCAAAACTATTTGGTTAAACTCCAACTCTAGGAGAGATGAAGATAAAGTTAAAACTATACAAAACAGACTTGTTTAAGTTACAAGACGATACTATAAGAATTTTACAAACGGATGTATAAGTTAAATATCAGATGACATCAGTTTCATTATTTATTTCAAAATAACTCAATCTAGGGTGTGTTTAGATCCAAAGTTTGCCTCCAAACTTTGCATTTTCCCATCACATCAACCTGTCATACACACACAACTTTTCAGTCACATCATTTCCAATTTCAACCAAAATCCAAACTTTGGATGGAACTAAACACAACACTAGTTTACTTTAATTTCACATACAAACTACTTAGTAGTACATTTCAACCCAAATATCTCCAATTCAACATATTCAAGAAAGCTCAGCCAAATCTCTAAGCCTTTGTTTAGTTCCAAACTTTTTTTTCAAACTTCCAACTTTTCCATCACATCAAAACTTTCCTATACACATAAACTTTCAACTTTTCTATCACATCGTTCCAATTTCAACCAAACTTCTAATTTTAGCGTGAACTACAGAACTAGACACAAATAGATGTATATCCAAAAACCAAAAGCCCAAACCGCCTTCAACCGCACTGCACATTGCCCAATCAATCCTGCTACTGCTCATAAAATGGTTTCCCATTAGCTTCTTCACAAGAGCGAAACAGCGACCCGCCCGTTGCTGGGAACGTATACTCTGCCATGGCAACTAGAATGGCAGAGAGCTACAGCACTCTCCGCCATTCTTCATTTCCAGCCGTTGGATCAAACGCGAATGCACAGGATTGATCGCTACAGTAGTCAGACGATGCGAACCCCCGTTGCTGCCTCGATCACTCGACCACGCCCCGATCCCCACCTCCCCAATCACCGCCCATGCCGTCCCCGGAAGGCGGCGACCCCGCCGCCGCGCGCCGCGTGGCCGTGGAGCTGGAGCTGGAGCTCCCGCTAGGCGGCGCGCCGCCCTACCCCGGCGCCGCCCCGTTCGACCTGGAGGCGGCGGTGTGCAGCCACGGGCTGTTCATGATGGCGCCCAACCGCTGGGACCCCGCGTCGCGCGCGCTGGTGCGCCCGCTCCGCCTCGCCTCCGACCGCGCCGCCTCCGTCGCCGTCCGCGTCTCCCGCCACCCCGCGCGCCCCTCCGACGCCCTCCTCGTCTCCGTCCTCGGCGCGCCCGACGACGACGCCCTCTCCCCGCTCGACCAGACCTCCATCCTCGTAAGTGTTTGGTATGGGTTTAGCATCCGTTTTTCGTGTTCGCGCCCTGCTGATTGTGATTGATTGATTCGTTGGTTTGGTTGGCAGGAGCAAGTGCGGCGGATGCTGCGGCTGGATGAGGAGGACGGGAGGGCCGTGGCGGAGTTCCAGGCGATGCACGCCGTGGCGAGGGAGGTGGGGTTCGGGCGCATCTTCCGCTCGCCCACGCTCTTCGAGGACATGATCAAGTGCATCCTCCTCTGCAATTGCCAGTTCAGTCTTCCTCTCCCCTTGCCTTCCCTTGCTAGTACATCTATGCGAAATTCTGATACAAACATGTCGCGATATTTAGGGATTGCTATCTTTCATGTGTGCTGACAATTAGATTAAAAATTAACAGATCCTATACGGTGGTATTGTTGCAATGCAGTCACTAATTTATATCGTGTTCACAGTTGATAAGAACTGGTTATCAGCCTCATGTTTTGCTTCGCTAGGAATATTTGCTACTACTATTTGCCTGAAACATTTCTTAGATAAAAAGAAGATAGGATAAGAAGAGTTCCGAAATAAGTGCTGTGCAAATGAATGAGTGGGTATAGCTGGACTGTTTAAGAATTGTAAAGAACATTGATGAAATTTGATGCATCAGAAGTGCATTGTTTTCTAGTATTTGTAGCTGCATTCAACCGTGCTGTTCAACTGCAGATGGACAAGGACCTTGTCAATGTCTACTGCACTGTGTGAGCTTCAGTTGGAGCTAAGATCTTCATCTAGCACCGAAAATTTTCAGTCAAGGACGCCTCCAATCAGGGAATGTAAAAGGAAGCGCAGCAATAAGCGGAATGTCCGTGTGAAGCTAGAAACAAAATTTAACGAGGATAAGATGGTATGCCTGGAGGATCCAAATCTAGCAACTAACACAGCAAACGAAAACTTATTTAGCTTGCCTTCATCTGCAAATGAAACAGGCAACACATCTGAGGTCTCATTGGATCATTCAGAGCTTAAATTGCGATATGAACTTTGCTTGGAAGATTGTGGTGGAGATTTTCCTACACCGGAAGAATTGGCAAACCTTGATGAGGACTTTTTGGCGAAGCGTTGTAATCTTGGATATCGAGCCAGACGAATTGTAATGCTTGCACGAAGCATTGTAGAAGGAAAGATATGCCTACAAAAGCTTGAAGAAATACGCAAAATGTCTGTACCAACTGTAGAAGGCCTATCAACTACCCCATCCACCTATGATAGACTGAATGAAGAGTTATCCACAATATCCGGATTTGGCCCTTTCACTCGTGCCAATGTGCTCATGTGTATGGGATTTTTCCACATGATCCCAGCTGACACTGAGACAATTAGGCATTTAAAGCAGGTATATTTTCTCCTAGTATCTTGCTTTGAGATTTCTAAGGTTGATAGGTTTCAATATGTCATGTTCATGTATTGCCTGAAATTTGCTGCAGTTTCACAAGAGAGCAAGCACCATCAGTTCTGTTCAGAAGGAATTGGATAATATCTACGGCAAGTATGCCCCGTTTCAGTTCTTGGCATACTGGTACGTCCTTTCTGATACACCGTGGTATTTAGGTTGACATGTGTCTGATATGCTGACAAAATTCCTTGATGAAACAGGTGCGAGCTATGGGGCTTCTACAACAAGCAGTTCGGTATAATCAGTGATATGGAACCAATCAACTACAGACTATTCACCGCAAGTAAATTGAAGAAAAGCAACTGTCAATAGCTGAAAATGCAGGCAAACATGTTTCATTCCAACAAGAAAGATAAATATATATTGTGGTTGTTTATAGCTGCCACTTGTCTCTACTATATTAGGATTGACATTATTTAACGTTAACTGCTAGATACATCCAGAAAACTTGGTTTGTATCTCCCCTAAATTAGCTCTGTTTGTAGGATGACATAGCATCCCATTCTAGCATGGGCACCGTATATTTTGCTACGCTTATTGAATAAAAATCATATGTGCAATAAGCACTTGTTTCGCTTCCATGCACTACCCCTTCCATTGGAGACGTTCAAATATTATAGCAGTTGAAAGGTAAGTTGTTACAATCCACAATCAAATAACTAGCATCTCTGTAACAAACATATCAACAAGACAACAACAAAACAGATGGCATTGATCCCTTGTAAAAGTAAGCCTCGTACTTGTAAATAACATTTTTACATAGATTACCAGCTGCCAGCATGTAGAAATACCTTCTGGTAAAAAAAAACATATCAGTCAGGTCATTCCTACAATGACTTCAAACTGTAGTTCAAGGATCTCTGCCCTGCCCATAGGCTACGAAGGAATTTGCACATTAAGAAGGCAAATTCATGTTTATGTTGGAAATATCATGATAACCACCCCTTTTTTAGCAGAACTGATCCAACCAGAATTGAAATTCCAGCTATCACAATTGTGACAAGAAATTGCTTGCGTTGTAAGCCATGAGTGTGCTTGGGTCGTACTGGTTGTTCTTCTGCTGGATAACTCTCTTCTTCTTCCAGCGTGCTTCTGTCACTGAAATTTAAACTATCACAAGGTAAGCTAAACTTCCTTACTATATCTACCAGTTTCTACAAACGAAGTATCAGTGACTAATTTTGCTGGTAAAGAATGCTAATCTAACTGAAAGTTATATTGAACCATGTCAACTTAAATGAATAGAATGCATAATTTAGAAGCATGCTTTTACCTTGAAGATTCTGAAGCAACAATGGGTTGGGAATGGAACTGGATGTCGTGTCCAATCTGTTCCCGCAGTCTGACATACTTCCTGCAAGGCTGACAATATTCTGTTCGATTCCCACACACGTCCTGTACCAAGTGACTAGTATAATTAGAAAAGTGATGTTCTAAAGAAGATTGGATGGTTGTTTGGTTTGCAGAATAGTAACTTCTGATGCGAAACACAACTATACCTGATGCTCATAAATATCAGCTGCAGGTAGTTCAAAGTCACAATATTGGCATGCAAGCATCCTTTGTGGGCATTGTAAGCCTTTATGAAGATCCCATAGCTCACGTTGTACAGTTTTTTGGCAAAGTGAGCAAATCATCTGCATTCATAATATGACAGTATAGATTAAATCTGTAATACAGAAATTATCGACTATCGAAAGAACATTGTTGCAGTGAAGATATTCTGAAGAGCTAAAACAATACTCTGGCTAAGATTTAGATTAGGAGACATACTGGAGCATGGTTTTCATCATAGTGTTCATCCATTAGCTTCTTTGGAACCATATACCCACAATGTTCACACTTTTGAAGGTTGCGAGCGCAGTGTGCAGAATGCAGCGCGATGTTTGGAGATGGAATTTCTCGATGGCTGAAGAATTTGAGGAGAACCATGTCAATCATCCAGGTAAAATGCTTCCAAACACCATGTCAAACACACTACTACAAGTTAACAAGCACAAGTTGGATAAAAAATTGGCCCAGTTATGTACACGCGTGCGCATATACAAAAATTAGTAATGTACATCAAATTGTTTTTTTTTTCACCCGGGCCAATGTACATGTAATCGTTTTTTTTTTTTTTCGCCGGGCTGATGTACATGAAATTGACTGTCAGGGGGTTTTCCAGTTTTCCTTCCCGGATCATTAGAGAATTAGACAAAGGCCTTACTGAGAATGCAAAGCAACCATGATATCAGGTACAGACTAGAGATGTCACTTATACAGTAAAAATACCAGCTTGGTAACCAAGAACCCTAAACACTGCCTTCTCCCATAGTAGCTGTAGCTGTAAACCATAGCCTGAAAAAAAAATGCCCTATAGAAGAAGAAAGCCAAGTCCTAGGGGATTGCTACATAGCTCCTCTACCCAGCACGCAGCAAACAAACAAGCAGCAGTCAGCAGAATGGCAGATGACAGATTACTACTGGTAGCGGGAGACCGGAAGGTTACCAGTGCGCGCAGGTGGCGGTGGTGATGACGGGATCGGCGGAGTCGGCGGCGGCGGCGGCCATGGCTTGCGATCGGTCGGATGGGGTCACCGGCGGGAGGAGAGCGGAGAATTCGAGAGGGGTTTCGTGCGCTCTGGTACTCGGAGGAGGAAGAAGAAGAAGGAAGAGAGGAGGGCGAGGCGAGTTTGGTGGGGAAAAACTGAAAAAGAGTGGGGGAGAGAGACCGAGTCCGGAGAGGGATTGGAGTGGAGTAGGAGACGGAAAAGGAGAGGGAGGCGCCGCGAGCGGCGAGCCGAGGAGGACTTGGCTTTTGAGCTGTGGTGTGGTGTATGGCCCCCTTTCTTTCTCCTACTCCACCTGTCTGTCCCTAATGAATGCGCCGTTTATGAGCCGCTTTTATCGTACCAGGGTCGCCAACAAAGGTAGCATGAATGTGCTGAAAGACGAAGATAAAGATTAAATATTTTACGTAAAATAAGATTATAATAACACGTGATTAATTGAGTTTTAGTTATTTCAAACTTGAAAAATAGAATAATATGATATTTTAGAACAACTTTCATATATAAAGTTTTCGCACAAAACGTAACGTTTAGCAGTTTGAAAAGCGTGCCACGAGTATTCAAAATTTAATCCAACTTTTGTTGGAGAAAAGAACAGGGCCATGTGCTTGGGGTGGCATTTGTGTTTTCTTAATGGTGGACGAACCATGGTTTTCTTGTGCAGAAGGGCAATTCTACCTCTGTCGTTTTATAGAAAATTTTAGCAACCTCTACAATACTAAATTAATTTCATTAGTTGTAACATTAAATATGATTGTTTTGTATTAAAAATGTTACTATATATTTTTTTTATGAACTTAAAGCTTAACTAAGAAAAAGTTAAAGCGATTTATAATATGAAACAAAGGAAGTACATGCTAAGAAAAAGTTAAAGCGATTTATAATATGAAACAGAGAAAGTACATGCGTTTTTGGGGGCTAAAATTTTGGCTGATGGTTAAAATCCATGTGTTTTCGGCAGAGTCCAAATTTATCTATTTTTATGTACAAGGTGAATAATCATGAAAAATTGGACAGAGTGCCTATGTTAATATGCATCAAAGGCTTCTAATGAATTTTTGTGCCGAATGTAAAATTTGGTTTGAACGCCAACGCTCACCTGTTTCTAGGCTGATGGCAGATCCATGCAATTTTTACCCCAACGTTAATAATCATGAAATTCTGCGTAAGAGGCTACAATTTATGCATGTTTAGGCTCTAGGTTAGCACCAAAAAGTTTAGGCCAAAGGAAAAAATATCATGTTTTATACCGAGTCTAAATTTGTGCATTTTTAGCACAAGTGCACAACAAGATTAATAATCAATAAATCTTGAGCAGAAATCTAATGTATTGACCCCAAGGCTAATGGTCACGAAATTTAGGATGGAATGCTCACTGGTCTTGAAATTTTTTGAGCCAAGGCTAATACTCATCTGTTTCTGCTATAATGGCAAAATTTCTGGATCTTCTGGAATAAAGGATAAACCATGATTTTCTTGTGTGGAAGGCTAACATACACGCCCTTTTGGTATAATTTTTTGCCTTTGGTTAAAATTGATGTTTTTTTGCCTGATCTAAAATGTGTGCGTCGTTTATGTCCAAGGTTTATTATCAAGAAATATTGGACAAATCAGTTATTTTAACGTGTTTCTGACCGCAAGGCCAATTCTCATAAAATTTTGGGCCTGAGGCAAATACTCATGCGTTTGTGGGCCTAAATGGATACTGAAGAAAATTTGGGCTGAAGGCTGAACTCACCAGTTTCTAGGTGGATGGGAGATCCATGCAATTTTTTTTTTAATTGTCAAGCCTTTGCCGACGTTTTATATAAAGAAGATTGTGCTCCATTTTAAAGAGAACGGGACCAAACCTTACAATACACAGTTAATTAGGGAAAATTGAGAAAAACCGTAACTGTCACACAACACCACCAACTAATCTAAGCTACCACGACAATGAGAACAGGACAGCAGAACTCAACACCCAACCAAAGCTGCTAACAAGGCACAAACTAGACAAACATACGGCCCCCACACACTGACACAGCTATGGTGTTGTCGTCATCACACCAACACCGATTGGGCAACTCCAACTTCACCAGGAAACACCAGGGTTAGGGCAACAATCAAAACCGCGCCGCACAACTCAACTAGGCTCATATCATCGTTGCCACACGTCGCGCCCCGTCAACACGGCAGCTCTTACGTTACGACCACTAGACTCATTGAGACAAGGGCAAGCTAGACTGACAAACCGTGTAGATCGAAAAGCTTAAAACCCCACACCATAGCGAAACGCAAAAGACGAAATCTTACATGAGTCATTGTTGCCGAGCTCGCAAACGCGTAGCAGATTCGACTTCCCAAGAGGACAACAGCAAAAGCCCTCCCGAAACCAAGCAAGGATACAGGTCATCGTTGCCAAGCGCATCGAATGCCTCAAACGCAGCAGCTCCGACTTCCCGATGGCCCTCCTTAGGTGTCAAAGCGGAGCAAAACTAGAAATTGCCTCGGATTTCCTCAACGATGCCTTCAAGAAGGATGTGACGCTAGCTACGTCACCATCGCCAGCCCAAGAGTGGACTAGATTTTCATCCGGAGAATCCAAACAAGGCAAAACGGGAAAGCGCAATAAGACGTCTCCAAGAAGAGAACGGCGCCCACAGGTGTCGCCGTCCCGGATTTCGCCATGGTCTCTACCGATCTACCAATGTGAAGGCATTCCCACTGTCAACATTGCGTCCGCTCACAGGCATGTTAGTCATCACAACAAGCTGAGGTGGTCTTCTTTCTTGCACCGAAGCCGTCAACACCCTCCAAGAGTTGAAATCACCACCATCGTCAATAGCGCCAGTGAGCAACACACGAGCATTTTTTCTAGTCAAAAATAAAATCTAAAAACTACCATTAAAATTTAAAATGTATTTTACTCTACATATTTTTCCCGTATTGCGAGGTGCTTGACGAGCGGAGCGGGAGGGGAAAATACTTTGCGAGCATTGTGGGCCTAATGCACTGGGTCTTCCATCCGTCTCTACAAGTGAGCGCTCGTGGGCTTTTAGCCCATTATCTTTTTCTTCCTTTTCTTTTCTTTTCCAGTTTTCACACGTTTATTGTCTGTTTACATTTTAGGCACCTTGTTTCAAAAAAAAAAGCACCTAATTTTTAAAAGATTGATATCAATCTAATGGTTTTCATCATTCCCCTAGTAGGAGTATTAAATACCACTTCCCGGTTGTTGAAAATAAATTCTTCTAACATGTAAAAATTTTCAAAAGTACATTAAATGAAATTTATGCCTCATAGAAATTTACAAACTTGCATTAAAAAAATAGAACTTACATAAAATAATGTAAAACCATATAGAATGAACTAAAATTCCACATCACACAGCACTTCAATTTTAGGCGACTACAAATTAATAAATTTTTAGACATCTTAAACCTACTTCCTCCGTCCAAAAAAAAAAACCAGGACTGATATGACACATTCTAGTATAATAAATTTGAACATAGGTATATCCAGGATTTTAGTACTAGAATATGTCACATCTGATATTAGTTTGGTTTTTTATGGGACGGAAGGAGTATGTAGTACTCCCTCCGTTCCATAATATAAGGGATTTTGAGTTTTTGTTTGCACTGTTTGACTACTCGTCTTATTCAAAAAATTTTGGAATTACTGTTTATTTTTTGTGACTTACTTTTCAAAGTACTTTAAGCACAACTTTTCGTTTTTTATATTTGCATAAATTTTTTGAATAAGACGAGTGGTCAAAGTGTGTAAGCAAAAACTCAAAATCCCTTATATTATGGGACGTAGGGAGTAATACTCTTCCTAGGCCATGTTTAGTTAACACCAAACTTCCCCCAAACTCCCAACTTTCCATCACATTATATCACATCCAAAACTTTCCTACTCACGTAAACTCCCAACTTTTTTTTCCAAACTACCAACTTTCCTCAAACTTCTCTTCAATTTTAAAAACTAAACACGGCCCTAGTTAAGGTTTCACAACAAACGTAGCACAAGTAGTGGTACAGTAGAAGTAAAGGCATTCTTGCGAGGGTAACTGAAAGTGAAACTGCACATACCGCACGTACGTCGTCGTCTTCACAGCAACAAATCGAGCCACACAACCGAAGGCTCGAATCAGACGTAGCAGATGCTACCTTCAACCTCAAGTCAGCGGCTCAGCGTACGTGCGTGTACCCCCAAAGTGACCATATTCCCTGTCTCGACGTCCATGTCATTTGGGCAACCTCACACTTTGGAATTATCATTTCAGCTAAATTTTCACTAGTGCTAGTGTATTTGAACTAGATAGTGGTAAGGTAATTGAGCACGCATGATAGCCTTTTTTCGCCTCCAGAACGAGGAGGATAAGGAACAGTGATCGCCAACTGCAAGCCTGCAACTTGGAATTATCTATCTGATGGTGAGATTCCACTGACCGTTGCCACCACTATCTATATCCCATCTCACTTCTTTTAATTTATTATTAGCTTTGTAGAATTCTAGGTATGGTTGTTGCTAACTTGCAAGTAAAAAAAAGAAAAATATTCCGTTCAACTTTGCATCCAGAGTTGAAAAAACATTGGTGGTTGATGAGTGTATTCGCAATTAGATCAAAGCTAGCCGTTTCTTGGAGTAGAACTTGTAGGTGAAGGTGTTCATCATGCATCGATGGATATATCTATCGATCACTAAATCTCACTGTGTAGTGGCGTCGTGTTGCAGCTGTCCAAGTGTGTGATGGGTACTTAGGTAGAGGTAGATAGCTTTATGGCCACTAATTAGCAGTCTTTATTGACGCTAAACAAAAGCTGATTAGTATGTTTCAACCAACCGGAAACCCAATCCAGGCTGGAAATTAGGATAAGAAACACGGGGATTAGCATCCATCTCTATCCCAGCGCGCCTGAACCTGCCAAAGTTCCAAAAATTTGTAGTGATCCGTGCATGAGTTTCAGATAGATCCTCCTATGTCAGCAAGCTGTTCAAAGTTCTTGTCCTGCAAGCATCAACTTGTCTCTGCAATTTGCATGCTAAAAACCATCTGAGATATCACCACAGAAGATTGCAAAAAAAATTTGCACACCTCAGATATTGTTAAGTACAGATGCAGTGTAATTTGATATCTTTATTGAGTATATATTCACATCAAGTTCATAGAACTGAAACGTGTAAAACCACAAAGTACATCAATTCACAATCTAATGCAAAGAATTGTCAGGTCAAGTCAGTGTTTGAGTAACAACAAGAAAAGAAAAAAAAAGCAAAAAAAAATTGTGTAGAGAGAGAGAGAGAGAGAGCTAGAGCAGCATATGGGAGTAGTTAATTTGGTTAACCAAACCGGGTCAAATCAAGCAAACGATCAATCGATTGATTGCTCGATCACTGGCTCTCTCTTTGCCGGCGCCGCCGCTTGCCGGCGACCAAGTGCCGGTGAGCTCCGACGAGCACCTCCCTGAAGCGTGGCAGGTCGAGGCGGACGTTCTGGCGATCGAGGTAGACCTTCTTGGTGACGTCCCAGCCGCGCTTGCCGACGCCGGCGGGGTCGGTGAGCACGGGGTCGCCGGTGGGGTACTCGCGGGAGAGGGAGCTCTCCTCGGGGAGGATCTTGTAGCCGACGTAGCGGAGGCCGAGGCGCGCCGCCGGCTCGCCGTAGTAGGCGCCGGCGGCCCAGTCGGTGCCGAGCGGCACGACCTGGACGAACACCTTGCCCGGGCGCATGAAGAGGAAGTGGGTCATGGCGGCGCCGTGCACGCCCACCATGGCGTCGCTGGCGTTGAGCTCCCGGTATATCTTGCACAGCTCGGTGGTGCGCTCGGGGCGGACCACGCGCACGTCGAAGCCGACGTCCGCGGCGAGCGCGGCGACGTCCGCCTCGTTCTCGATCACGCGGGACCCCGTGCGCGACACGATCACCAGACGAGGCCTGTCCGGCGGCGACGGCGAGGCCTGCTTCGCCGGAGGCGCCATGATCGGCAGGGCGATGGAGGTGGTGGTGGGCTTGGCCGCGGCGGCGCGGCGCTTGCGGCTGCGAGCGGCGCGGCGCTCGAGCCGCTCGAGGTACTGGATGCGGCCGCGGTAGGCGTCGTCGAGGAGCGTCCGGAAGTGGCGGATGCTCTTGCCCTCCGGCGTCTTCTCGGGATCGACGGTGAGCTCGCCGTGGATGCGCAGGCCGGCGATCACCTCCGGGAAGCAGTGCACGCGGCGGTCGGCGGTGAAGTCGATCGGCGGGAACGCCGAGAGGCGGGACACGACGTCGCCGTACTTGGTCATCCACCAGTCGTGGTACTCGAGGATGACGAACACCACGCGGCGGCGGAGGTGGTTCGACGTCACGAACAGCGGCAGGATCCCGTCGTTGAACTCGTGGTACACGTTGCCCGTGTACCCGCCCGTGGAGAACACCACGGCGGGCACGTCGTGCACGACGTCGCACCGCGCCGCGCCGCCGGCGGGCACGCGACGGAGCCGCACCTCGTCGATCGTCGCCATGACGTTCGCCTCCCACTTGCGCGTGTACGGCCGTATCCTCTCCTCCTCCACCGCCGCCGCCGTCGCGTTCCCGGACGACGACGACACGAGCTGGAACGACGCGCTCGCCGAGTGCATCCGCACGTCGCCGCGCGCGAAGCAGATGTCCGCCCGCGTCGACGTCCGGTCACAGCAAAGGCTATCATTCCCCATGCCAGAGCACGGCGCCGCGGCGACCTCCACCGCACGCCGCGCCGCCGCGGCCGCGCCACCGCCACCCTCGTCGGAGTGCACGAAGGAGAAGAACGACACGGGCGCCACGAACAGCGTCCCAACCGAGACGAACGACAGCAGCAGCAGCCCAAAGAAGCGGCGCATGCTGAACGCCCTAGGCTGCGCCGCCTTGCCGTTCTTGCCGGCGCCGCCGCCGCCGTAGTCGTGGTAGTAGTACATGACACGGCGGCCGGTGCCGGCCTTGGGCGGCGTCGAGACCTTGCATGCGACCTCCTGATCCTGCTCGCCCTTCCTGAACTGTAGGATGTAGATTCTGTGCTGCTGCTGCTGCTGTTGTTGCACCATGCTTGGCTTTGGCTGTAGCTTGGCTTGGTCTACAAAAAAAATGAGAAGGTTTTGGGGTTTTGGATTGTGAGAAGCTGCAGGGAGAGAGCTTAAATGGCTATAGAGAAGAGTATAAAAAACTAGTGGCGGTTAGAGGTTGAGCTATGCTAGAGCAACCCGGCCAGCAAGAAGCATCACTGATGATGGAACATCTTCCAGCATATTTGGTGGGACCATCGATCGGTAGAGAGCATCAAAATGTGAAAAATCTGTCCATATGGTTTTGTTATATAACTGTTTAGTGCTATATGTCTTTTTAGCGGTCGGAATCATATATCGTGTGTTATCATCTCCGTGTTTCTGGAGAAGCCTAATTTACATTCATGTCCCTATCTATATCGGTTGGTAAGAAATTATATTGTGTAACTGATTGAAGACCATTTAGTTTCAAGCCACGCATATGATGGTTATTGACGAAATACACTTTTTATAAGTTTGTATCAAGTTTTCTTGCAAATTTAGTAGGGTCACCGCTAATTGATGGTATCCCAGTTAATGCGGTAACCATGTGTT
Organism: Oryza sativa Japonica Group; assembly: GCF_034140825.1. Classification (NCBI taxonomy): domain Eukaryota; kingdom Viridiplantae; phylum Streptophyta; class Magnoliopsida; order Poales; family Poaceae; genus Oryza; species Oryza sativa. The sequence goes on along the minus strand of NC_089041.1, from coordinate 27,904,580 downwards.
TATCGGGAGATAACCAAGAAAAAAAATGTGAGGTTTTAAAAAACCGGTCGTGCATGGTTACCACGGTAAATCATGAGGTAACCACGTGGTTTTGTAAAGGCTGGTTTGAATACCAATAATATTGACGAAATATAATGAGAGTGAAGTCAGTTTATCAATTCCTCGCAAAAAAAAATGGAAAAGAGGAATATGTTAGTCTATCCTTGAGCTAGTATTGTTTGTTGCATTCTAGTACTAGTGTTGTGTGGGCATAGCCTTTGGTTTGTGAGGTTGGGGAGTTCCTAGTTTGAGTTGGCAATGCTAGGCTGGAAGGTGGTTTCAGCATTGGGGATGGGTCCATGTGTACATTATTTTTTGAGGGGTTTCCAAGCCATCTCAGTTCGATTTGACCAAGCAACCCACCAATTGCATCTTCTCAAAACCAACACCATGACGGCAAAAAGAACTAGGGTCCATTCAAAAACAGAAGAAATAAGAGGAGATACGATGGATGCATTCACTCGTTGAATAGTTTCAGTCTTTCAGACTTTCAGACCATGGTTTGAGCTGCATGCATGCACAGCTAGCAGTAATGCAGAAGTCGGATCCTATGTAACATCACATTAGCATCCCTATAATAAAACACATTGTACCTGGACAGCATAATGCTTTAAGAACGAGCTTAATCAGTACCACTAAGCAATCTTAATTCTCTTCTTGAAGATAATACACTTTCAGAAGGATGGAAGATACACATCAGTTCAATCCAAGTTTTGCCGGTACCAAATTCTTCAGGTACGATACCAACTAGACTAATCTCAACCAAGTAGTACTCTGTATGACTGTATCTACTAAATGCCGTGTACACGTATGCTGAATAATATGTTCCTTCTGTTTGAAATTAATTATGTTACTCCTGTTTGAAACTAGGTACACCAAAAAGGAGAGAGGAAAAAAAACGAAACACCAACAAATTTTTTGTCTACTTTGTGAGCACTTGGTAAGTGTCCTGTAATGCGAGCTTTTGGAGAAAGGAAAGTTAGCTAATGGAGTACACTTTTCGTGAGCTAACTTTCTGACGCAGGCTAATTAATCAATGGATCCTACGAAGCTGACAAACGAAGTAGCAATCCGTGCCACTTTTGTCAGATCCAACTAATTTAAGCTTTGGGCGATCTTAAAGTTATGATCCCTATATAGCTTCACAAAAAAAAAACGCCGGTTAATGTTAGTCAGTATTTGTGGTTAAAAAAACAAAAATGCTGACTTAGTTCTGCCTACTAGGTCATCCTATATTCCTATTGAGGTTTACAGTTCACAGGTCATGAGTTCAAATTCAAAATTAAATACAAACGCGTAGAAATAAAAGTAGGAGTCAAATTCTGGATTATCTAAGCAAGTGACGTGATTTCACCATAACTGCTACTACTACCCGTTCCGTTTTACTTGTCGATTTAGACATTGACATAGTATCCAATACAAGTGTTTCATTATTACCTTTTATAACTATATATTTATTTTTTTAGATAAAAACTATTAAGAATATTACTATATTAAAATCGTTTTCATAATAAATCTATGCAAATCATTTTACCATGTAAAATCCTAATATTTTTATATTAGTTAATTATTTAAGGTTTTGAGATTTGACTAACTACATTTATTTGAGAAGGGAGCAAATACAAGCCACTTATACTACAAGACTCAATATAAATATCCACGTGTTCACGATACATCTTCTTCGTACTTGTGGTTCATTTTGGACAAATAAAATCATGAAAATCTCCATTGCCATAATCCATATGGGCCCTAGCGCACAAAATTTCTATAGAGTCGTACAGAGTACAATCTTAACGGAAAACAACTGATTTTTATTGGAAAAAAATGCAAAGTATAGATAGAGATGACATAAAAACGACTTCTTTTCACTGAAAATCATATCATGCGATATTGTGATGTCACCAGAGTGCCGGTGAAGCGATCACCTTGATTAGTTAAACCCCAGGAGCAGTTGATGCTTACTAACCCATACAAATAAACATCATTTTTCGTCGTCATGTCACCTAAGGTGATCAATCAATTGTTGTTAATCAATGTAGGGATTATCAAAGACCAGGGTTGGTTAGTGTCACGGGGTTGGTTCATGTCTTGATGGTTAGGCCATCAACACACACCAAGCAGGGTAGATAGAGACCAAGAGTTTCTTTGGGTCAGTCGCTTTAGATTCTGAGAAACGCCTGATGGAAATCCATCTAGTGATAATTTCGAATAAGCTAAGAAAGCAAAATTCTGACTTTTAGTTTACTTTATGAATTCTACAATATTTTTTTGAATTTAGAAAATACTGAACTGTTTAAGAAAGTTTTTGATTTTGGAAGAAGCTGCGCTAGCGATCAGAAAGATTTTCTAAACTAGCCCAAGGAAGCTAGCTGGATGGTGCAATGCAAATATGCAAATGCACCAGAATGCTCAGGCTTAAGGAGTAAGTGAGCGTGTGAGAGTGACAGGGGCAAAGAAGCTTGTGGTGAAAAGCAGACAAGGACTAGCACAACAGCCCAAAGATCATGGCAGTGATCTGACGGCGACGCATCGCCTTGAGCCCTTGACCCCTGTAGCTTACTCCCTCCGTACTCGTAAAATAAGTCGTTTAGAACAGCGACACGGTCTCCAAAACACAACTTTGACTACTTATTTCTATAAAAATATTTATTGAAAAGTGATATATGTATACTTTTATAAAAGTATTTTTCAAGACAAATTTATTCATATAATTTTTACATCTTCAAACTCAACAACTTGAGAGTTATTCATGATTTATATTTCTAAGGTTTAACTTAAATATTGTCATGCATAATACATTGCATATTTTGCATTGCCTTCTCTGGTTGTTAGTTAGTGTGTCACTGCCCCTGTTGGCGTGTCTAGACCGTCGCCTTTTTTACATTGGACAGCCTCCAAAATTCAGAGGAAAAAAATGTTTATTTAGGGGGGTAGAGTTGAAATGATCTGGTAAAAGGTTCATCGGCTGGTGACCTATGGTACACGCTTCAATAACACCATGGTCACATTTTTGAAAGCAACATATCTTCCTTTTTCTCTAAAAGAGTATCTTCAGTTTGGTGCCAAAGACATGTAGGTAATATATATAGGGACGCGGCTACGAATTGTCAATAGCGCGTGCAAATACAAAAAAAACCACATGATGTCACTGTTTATTCACACCGATTTTACGGAGAATTGTTCATACGTGTAGCCCTTATTGTCCCTATCAAATCTTTTTTCTCTGCTTTTTTGTTTCTTCTTTTTCGTTTTTTCCTTTTGAGTCTCAATCTCGATCACCATTGTTGGTTTCTGGTGCCTTCTCGAATCAAGCAAAGAATTAGAGATGGAGTTGATTAAAAAGATGAGAGTTTGCTTGTGTGCCACTGGATTAGGAGATTAGGAGGGAGAGCCTTTCGATGCTTCGCTGGCTTCCGGCGATCGCTCGTGCTTGCAGCTCAAATACCAACTGTTGTACGTTATCGCCACTCCCCTCGCGTACGTACGGAGGAAATTTCCCATGGAATTTTGTGAAAAAAACAACGGTTTTGGGATGGGACGAAATGAAATCTGGCTCACACATACCCCTCGATTAAAAAAAAAATCCAATCCTAATTACGAATCTATATATATACGTGCTCAGATTCGTACATAGAATTTGCTCTCTTTTTTTGGGATAGAGTAGTACTCCCTTTGTGCTTACTCCCTCTGTTCAAAAAGAATCAATCTAGAATGTGATGTGGTCTATCCTCTTTTTCGGACGGAGGGAGTATAAGCTTCACTGCTGAATTTTTTTATTATTACACACAGACACGCGAACACCATACTCACAAACCAGCAAATACACCTCTTAACACACGTCCAAATAGACAGAATCACAACATATTTTTAAGTCTTACTTATTTTTTATTAAAATCACACATACATGTACGTAATATTTATGGATATCAGGAGTTAAATTCTATTGGATGAAATCAGATATTCATGACTTAACCACCACACTCCTACTTGTACTTCACTCCAGTGAAAGTTAAGTCTTTGGTAATTGCATCAGCTAGTACCTAGAAATTCAGGTGCGAAATTCACCCCCAAGACCTCTTGGCACGACAACAATGAGCTGCTGAATTGGAATCACCTATTTGTTAGCCTTTGATTTTGCAAGGCAGGACTGACGGGTCGTGCAATCTGAATAGTACTCAGCTGGAGTGAATTAGACCGGCGTCCTGACCCTTCAATACGGTGCAAATTATCTCGTGATCTAACAGCAAAAGATCACCATTTGGTAGCACTGATTCCATCAGTAGCTGCTCACGGTTTACTTGACCTGGCCTTGCAAAGGGCCAAATCAACAAGCCAAGCAAAACCATGCTTTCAGGTCTATTCTGCCACCAGTACACACAATTAAGCAACTCTGATCTGGTCCGAGCAAATATACTCTGCACTGGTCCACCACCAACAGGTTCAGGGTCGTTAATGCTCGAACGCAACACCAAACTAATTAATCACGGTCATATAAGCGTCTCGGCGAAGCCCATAACCCAGCCAACTAACCAGCCCTGGTGTGGCACATTGTCACGTTATTTTCAGCTTATTCACCAGACTATTAAAAAGAATTATTCATTCCACACTTTAAAAATATTTTTTGTGTATTTCTTACATCACTTATATTAATATGTTCAGTTTTCTCCTCTGACTTACCAATAAGTTTTTTTTGTATTTCTTACATAACTTATTAATCACCTTTCTCCTCTTACATACCTTGGTCCGCAAAATTATGAGTTTTATTTCTTCAAATACTCATGATGTGTCTCTTACCCCACTATAAGAGCCAGCACTCCAAAACCGCGGAGCTCAGTACATCCGACTGATGGACTCACTTATATTTATACATAGCACCCCACTTACACTTTCGTTCCCATAAAAGGGTTATCTCGAAAATGGTATAATTAGAGGGACAACACCTTGTAAGTTGATTTCACTATTACTCAATCAGCAATGGCATATACTAATCAAGTGCGCACAACACTCATAGGCCACATAGATCAAGATCTCACGCCCACCGACCAATATGTTTGCACCCTTAAGGTTAAAGTTGAAGCTATTATGAAAACCTTTTTAAGTGTATTTACTAAAATAGTTAACTTATTACTATATTATAATTAATTATGTAATGCACAACAATAACATTCGCAATAATCTAAATCAAACCGGTCATGCATGTTACGGTTACTATATTATAATTAATTATGTAATGCACAACAATAACATTCGCAATAATCTAAATCAAACCGGCCATGCAGGTTACGGTCTCCCAGGTTTGTAATCTTATAACTTTCTTCTATTCTATCAATATCAATATGAACTTCGTAACATCTTGTGCGAGTCGTTAAAAAAAACCGGCCATGCATGCCACAGTATGGTCTCCATCATTTGTGGGTGAGAGAGAATGACGTGGCGTCCATTGGCCAGGCAGATAAATTAAGTTGGAGGAGATGAGAGATGAGGCCGGCTGACTGGTCAGACTGATAGTGGGTTCTATCTAAATGGCGGTGCCGGTGGCGCGTGATAAGGATGCGATGTCACGCTACTGCGGCGGACGGGACAGAGGCGGCCGCGGGCGAGCGAGCGGCAGCATGGAACGGGGACGAGGTGTGTCACGGATCGCGTGGGGTATCGTATCGGATGGGCTTAATGATGGGGTCATCATGTGATGGATCCGACGCCGGACGCCGTTAACCACTTATCGGCTAGTACAGTACTCCTATCAATTTGTCATCACCACCCGTGGTCACTAGGCCGGCCGTGCACTAGCTAGCGCTGTCTTTCTCTGTCTTTGAAGCATCAGTGGACTGAACTGAACCCTATAATTACGATGAAAATGTTGTGTGTGGTTTTATCAGCGCCGTAGCTAAAAGTTAAACTTTAAATCTTAATTTTATAGTTAATTTTGGTATTGTTTATCATGTTATATTTTTCAGACTTAATTTTGAAATCGCTAATTATAGAGGAACACTTTTACATGTAGATTATTTTAGCTGATTTTTCTTTATTTTGCTCAATCGATCAGAGCCAATTTAAACTGCGAGAATTTTTTTTACCATTTCTTAAAACATGAGATTGCTTGTAAAATCATTATGAAATTATGATGTACTCCCTTCGTTTTCGTTTTAGGTTATAAGATATTTTTGACTTTGATCAAAGCCAAACTATTCTAAGTTTAGAAAAAAAATAGTAATATTTTTAACCCAAGATAAATATATTATAAAAATTTATTCAATTATAGATTTAATGAAACCATGTTGGTGTTGTAAATATTACTATTTTTTTCTACAAAGTTGATCAAACTTAAAGTAGTAATTTGACTTTGACCAAAGACAAAACGTTCTGTAACCTGTACTTGCATTCTGAAGGAGACGATACGCGGCTGTAGTGTTTGGAACTTGGATTGTACCATGGTTCACAGTTTTTAGCCAGTGAAAGCCAGTCATTTTCTTTTTTCAAGAAAGCTAGCCGGTCAATTTTGTATTAGCTTTGTTTCGATAGTGCCTGTTAGTTAAACCATTGTGCGCGAGGACACTACAGTAGTACTCCCTCCGTTTCAAAATGTTTGACACCGTTGACTTTTTAGCACATGTTTAACCGTTCGTCTTATTAAAAAAATTATGAAATGTGTAAAACTATATGTGTACATGAAAGTATATTTAACAGTGAATCAAATGATATAAAAAGAATAAATAATTACTTACTTTTTTTAGATAAGACGAATGGTCAAACACATACTAACAAGTCAACTGTGTCAAACATTTTAAAACGGGGGATCATATCATAGGCGGCGTGCATGACTTGAGTTGCGTGAGCACTTGGCACTCGTGACACGCTCTGGTGCTCTGCTCGATCAATTTTTGCCTTGCACGCCGGCTAACCAGCTGGAACCATGCGTAGCCGTAGACTAGCTGCTTAGCACTGGCTCTTCAACCGTTAAATCAGCGTGCATGTATACAGCCAAAACCTGTGGCATGGCCATGACAAAGACTGTTCGATTTCTCGTTTAATATGGAGATAATACTAGTATACTCACTCCATATTTTAATATTTTAATAGAGAACGTTAACCATCCATCTTATGAAAATTATATATAAGTGGCATTTATTTTTTACAATATTGTTTAATCATTCATCTTATTAAAATCATATATATATATATATGAGGCATTTTCTTTATTTGCTTTATCGTTTAAGGGACATTAATGGTGAATTATATTTTTTTATATTTACACTAAACTTTTGAATAAAATTGACGTTTAAACGCTATGTAAAAGTTAGCGGCGTTTTCTATTAAAAAAACAAAGTTATTACCACGTATGAAACCTATCAATGAGTAATTTATTTCTCCAATTTTTTTTCTCCAGTACCAATCAAATAACAATAATTGGGCGTGTATGATTGGAGATCCAGCTCCTTTTCTATCCATGCGTTATCATCATCTCGTACATGCATCCTGGCTTTTGGCTTTCTGCATATCCTTTGGAGTTTGGGCATGGATTCTTATCCACTGGCACAGTTGCCAGTTTACGTAAGGAATGGAATTTCTTGGGTTTATTATTGTGAGGGAAGCATCAGACATTATAGAATTGGGGCTTCCCATGTTCAGAGTATATTTAACAGAAGAATCACAGGTATATTATTCTCCAACTGATCATTTCACCAAAAAATTCTAATATGATTATGTGTAGACTGTAGACTGATCTAGAGAATACATAGGCTTTGCTTAAGGGATGTGAAACTTAGGAAGCATAATTAAGCAAAGGGTCACTTTTAACTCCTGCAAGTAATCCATTGGCCACAATTATTAGTTTCACCGCAAAAACAGTGGCTTATCCGTTTGCTTAAAAAGTCACAAACAAACAACAGTTTACAGGTATCCAAAACTGAGGTGCAATGCAATCCAGCAGAGCTCTGAATCATCAATTCATCATCATGCATGCTCCAGCAGAAGGTGGCAGAAATGTTCTTGAAACTTGTACTTGTTGCTTCGCTTGCGACCTTATCTCTCGAGATCTAATTAACCCTTTCTTTGCCGCGTACGCTAGGAGTGGAATTCGATTGCTAATCATCGTCAAAATTGCACGGAATCAAAACTAAAGGCCGTGGAGTACGTCTCATGCAGGCCATGTTTGACCATACAACCCTCTTAATTATTCTTTTCTTCTGAATTAAGAGTACTTGACTTTCTTGGTGTTCAGAGAGTACTCGTCAGAGAGATAGAGATCATGCCAGAACATTTCTTTAGACTGAATCATGGAGAAATCCAAGTACTGTTACAATAACAATTTTCTCCAGGGTGCAGCATGTGGATGTTCATGTGATGTGGTATCCATCTGGTGCTGTACATCGGCAGGCTGACTGCCTGAATCCAGAGTTCATGACTTGTGCATTACTGACAACACACCCCCCATCGGTTGTAAAAAAAAACTAACTATATACCAAAATGGCTTATTAGCGGCAAAAAGTAATTTTGAGTAAAACTTTTATATACAAATATTTTTAGCAACTTAAAAAGCAATGCTGAAAAAAACTACGTTGAAAATGCTCTAAAATTAACTCCAAAACCAAGTTTTAAAATTTAAATTTTGTATGCGGCTGATTGCAAACAATGAAGCTGCATATTGTTAGCAAATCAAGTAGTACTTGTGATTGCTTTGGGATCCAGGATTGCACCAATGGAGCACTTTTGTTGCAAGCAACCGAGTTGGTAGAAAAAAAATATTCTCCAAATCATTTGCAGATAACATATTCATTTAGTTAGTATTAGTACTGTTGCTACCACAACACATCTGCTCAGCCGCGGCTAGCTAAGTAGCAGCTGCCAAGTACTGCTGCAGTTGTGGTAGGAGCAGCCGGGGACCGGTAGTTGAGCTGAAGCTAATAATCTAAAGTGCTGTACAGCTTGGAGCTGATCCCTGTGGCAAGAACTAGTGAGAATTGTGGTGTATTAGTATCATCTATGTAGTGAATCAAATAGGCATAGGCTGATGATAAGTATGTTGGTTCATGGATTTGGATGTGTCTAATGGAACCTAATTAGATAGAGCCGACCTAATGTTGCCATCAGTAAGACCTGTACATGACTTGGAATTGGGAAGAGTGGATTGGATTGTATCAACTGCAAATAATGCATAGGCTGGGGAATCAGAATAATTTAGTGGTTTATTTGGTGGTTTCTTGGGATGCTTAAGTCGTTATTAGTAGTAAGTATATAGCAGTGACCTGTTTGGTCCCCAGCTCTTGGATGGATAGGTAGTAGGACTCTGGACAGTTGAAACAACCATGCAGCTTTCTCTGTTCTAGTGGGGGCTATTTGGTGTCTGCAGGCAGTACTAGATTCTTATTCTTCCTTTTTAGCAAACTTTTTGGCCTCTTGATTTCTGTCCAAAAGAGCAATCAGGAAAAGAGACATGCATGCAAGTTTATTTTTCACTGTACAATTAGTTGCACCTGTACTTACAGTAGCTTTGCCCACCTTCAGCTAACGGTAACTCAATTGAAACAATCGATCATTTTGCTCATGGCATTGAGTTCAGGATGTCCTAATATGTATTGTAGTATAATCCATCCTATCAAGCTGAAACGATACCGATCCTAACCTAGTATCCTAATTTTCATGTATCATGATTTTTACTAGTATTTAGTTTCATACAATCCTACCAGATCTATCCTGATCATACGATTAATACGATCCTATGAAAATATTAATTAAAATAAGGAGTATTGAAAATAATATGAATGAGCCCACTTAAGTTTCAAAAAATAGATTAAATTTATCAATCAATATTAAATCCTTCAATCCATACAACATATTACAAATTTCATATTAAAAATATCTACCTTTAATCAGACAGAAATATTATATAAAACGATTCTTTGTAGTATCTTGATACTGACTATCTTGGATAAGATCATAAGACCCATCACCGTAATGTAGATTCAGTAGAAGATAAGAGCATGGCAGGACGCCCTCTCACTGTGTGTACACTTCTGGCAACATTTGCACCGTTCAGCATATTATCAGTTGCAAGAACAAACACCAGCAAGAAACCAGCGTATGTTCCCTCCATCTGGTGCACCATTATGGAGGATAACTAATGAGGTGAAGAAGCAACAGCCCGGCAGGCAAGCTTAGAAACATGGGACATGGTAGGGCCATGGTGCTTACGGCATCCCATGAGGCAGGAGAATTTGGGTGCAATTAATCTAACGCAAGTGTGTGTACCACTAGTGAAATAATTAACCAGGCTCCAGGGAGCAAAATCCAAAACTGATAAGAGCAAGCTGGCTTTACATCGAACTGGCAATGCACATGCAGAGAGGGGGAGAGAGAGAGGGTGTGATGATCCGAGGTGAGATGCAGATGCTAACTAAACCTGGGTATCAATGCATATCATCTCATGCTGAGACCACAGGGGGGCGTGCGCTGTGCTGTTTGTGGGAAGTGGAATTAAGCATTTGATTAGTAGTAATATTACTATATTAGTCTTGTGGAACAGCGTTGAAGAGGGAGGCGAGGCGAGCAGCGAAGCGAAGCGAAGCGCGGCATGTGATTGCGAGGCCGTGGCGTGTGGATAGGGAAGAGCAAGCTACGCCAAGGCGGTGGTGCAAGTGCGCGAGTTGACTGCAGCGCATCATCGTTACGGTGTTGCTTCAATATCAAAGTCAAATTGGCTGGGATCTTTTTAAAAGATGAATTGGTTGGAATCTAGGCCCATTCTTCTCAGATAATCTAGGCACATTCATATCCTTTTTAAGAATGTATGATTGCCAGAGTATTTAGGAAAAACAAAGGAAAAGGATCGGATCGTAAAATTCACTAAGAATATAAATGCAGATATTCACCTTTTTTTTGATCCATCAAACATTTGTAAAAGAATGGTACCACCAATTGCATCTCAAAATCTGAACAATACCGATTTATCTGCTCTACGTTGACTTTCCCGTCATGAGGAGATGGCAGTATTACGCGGAAACGATGCTTATTGCCAGTATTACGCGGAAACGATGCTTATTGCCAACTCGAAATCTGGATTGATGGAGATGATTTATTTCTATTCATGCCAATGCAATAAACAAGCCAATATCCTTGTATTAATTATCGAGAGTACTTCCAATGTCCAAACAGGTAAAATCTAACTTATAAGGTAAAACAAAATGGGCCAGCTATAACAACTAGATGCCCACTTACAAGTAATCCTCGTGAAATCCAACCACCATCACCCAAGAACTGATCCTCACAAAGGAATGTCGAAGAACTATCAAAAAGTAATCGCCCAGACAACAGACCACTTTTAAGCGACAAGCTTCAGTATAATTGGCAGGAGGGAACACAAGAAGCAAGATAGCACTACTGTGCAGACAAACCCTCATAAGTTGCTAACACTAACAACTTTTGTAAGAAGTCGAAAAGGTGTGTGTATACAGAACTAGCTGCAAAACGCGGCACTCGTTTACATTCTGAAATTCTGCCTCGTCTTGATCATACGCTTCAATGCGGCAAGCCAGAAGTTGCACTCGTCCCAGTCGCTCGTTGTCAGAAGTACCTGCCAACATTGAACAGTAATTAATAATTAGGATAAAAAGCAATAAAAAATTATACTCAGCAATCTATCAAATCCACAGTGCGGAAAATGACTAACGTCAAAAGGGGAAAAACAGCCATTTAGTCATTTATGTTCATGTCTGAACAGATTCAGTGTGAACGAAGAAACTATATAACTCAAGCACAGAAAGTGTGACCATGTAACAAGGCTGTATTTCTGATTAGGTGAAAGATTCAGCATGAGATTACTTCAATCCACAGCAAAGAGAAGGTTATACAGAAAATATACAGAGAATAGCAATAACATACACCCACAACTAGAAGGATCATATGCTGAGCTGACATTCTTTACAGTCGACCAGTGAAAGTAACTTCTTAAAAGAATATTAGCATGTCTCCGGTACCAGCCCCCTCATAGGTAAGTCATTGCACCAAGCAGGGTTAAGTAGCATCCCTAATTATATGAGGAATTAATAATACCTGAAGGTGCATCGCAGTGGCAAAATCACCGCTATCAAGTGCACTGCAAAGCTGAATGAGTTTTGATGAAACGTTTGGAGATATATCCCCAGAATTGAGTTTTGCAAATAGTGTTCCGATCTTTCTTGAGTTGTCTTCGATTTCACGTTTTTTAACTTGTGATCCACCCATAGCTTTAGATGTTTCATCAAATAGTCTAGTCAATGTAGCAATAACTGGTTTCAGCTCAGCTGCAAACAAGAAGAGAAGTTAGCACGACTGTAAGAAAGGCACCAACACAACAGAAAGGGAGAGGAAGCCTCCTAGATAAATATCGGGTAGAATTCAAGTATGAAACAGATGATTGTGTAAGAAATTTGGTACAAAGTTCTGAAACCCATATTAGTCTAAGTGGTAATGTTGAAAACAAAAACTGATAGATCCTTTGATATCACTTAGGAAAGTAAAGGAGGAGATCAAGTAATGACAAAAAACAAAAGCTAGCCTTGGATCCATATTCCACATACCAGACACCTTCGATGTGTCAGCTGTCTGCACAGTTGCGGGAGGTGCAGGAGGTGCAACAACAGGCTGCGGTTGTCCTTGTGCCTGTGTTGGACTTGAGGGCTGTACAGGACTCAAACCTGGCCTTTGAACAAAACCTGGATTGTTTGATGGCATAAACCTGGAAGTCGGGTTATTAGCAACTGGACCAGGGAACATCTGACTTGGGGTCGTTCCTGGTACAGTGGCACTAGAAACAGCTGGAGGTGCTGTGGGAACTGTTTGGAATTGTGTAGGTGGTCTAGGCTGATGGTATGTGGTGGGAGGTACACCTTGATATGGAGTCGATTGTCCAGAAGTATATGGTGGATTAGCACCCTGTTTAGACAAGATAAAAATCACTTTGTAAGTAACATTGAATAAATATGAGGTGGAACTTTAAAAGGTGGTTGGTTTGGTGAACCACTCCATAGGATGATCCATCATGGGATCATCCAATGATTTTCGCTTTGAGAGATGAGGTGGTGGTGTATCAATTTGTGCGATTCCCACAAACCAAGCAACCCATAAATTGCATGCAACATACCGCATAAAGCTGGGAGCCCAAAGTTGGTTGCTGGTATTGCTCAGGATTTTTTAGACCTGGCAAGTTGGTAGGAGTAAATGCCTTCACTGGTTGTTGTGGAACTGGTGCTGGAGTTGCATTTGGCTATTAAAGGGAACATTTAGAGAAAAAAACAAAAAGTTAGAGAGTTGCATGAAATCAAAGGAACATTAAGACTTTCCTATAGACAACAAAACGAAATTAACTAAAATGGGGAGAACCAAAGAACTGAACTAAGATTTCCCCATATATGACAACAATATGAAAATCCACCAAAATTTTGGGAATAAACAGACTGAATTAACTTCACATAAGTTTATGTTCAAAATGTAAAAAATAAGTACAATTAGTAAAAATTAACAGATACTTAAAATATTATAAGATTGGTGAAGAGTTATTATCTGTACACAAACAATGCATTATATAATTCTAAACTAAATTTAGACCATAGAAAATGAATAGTAGTACACTACGGTCTGGGCTACATCCTGACTCCTGAGTTGCCTTGCTGAGCCTCATACAAGATACTCAAAATGATTGACAATCATACATACCTGGGAGATCACTGGAGTGGTGTTTGATGGAACAAACATCTGGGTTGGTTGTTGAGAATATGTACTGTTGTATGTTCCATATGCTGTATTAGATTGTTGCTGGTAATCTTGATACTGGTTACTTGGCACAGCATATTGTGAAGTCCCCTGCAGTTCATGGTAGTCAGAACAGAAGAGATGCTTCTCTTCAGATAAAGATATATTTCGTTTTACGTTTATTACAGTGCATGAATTATATAAGAGAATCTTGAAGTCAGAAACAATGTATAGTGAAAACCTGGTAAAGGTTCTGAGAAGGGTCTGGGGTGCTATAGCTCGGTTGAATTGTAGGGTACGCGGAACTGTTAATACTGCCCGCATGAACTGAAGTACTGGCAGCATGATTCTCTGGAAAGAATAGGTCTAATCAATAAAATGACACAAGACATTCCAAGTTCAATTATTAACTTGCTAAGGAGATATCAGCATAACATTATCACCATGATAATATTATTTGTCTATATGAAAAGGGGGCCTTAAGAATAAGACAATAATGTGCTTCTCCTTCAACTAAGAATCTTCACGCTCGCATCCATAAAGAATTTAAATTTTGTTCCTCCAGCAACATTAAATCAAGAAATTTGGCGTATTAATCTATTCGCGTAACATGTTGCTCAACAAAAAGAGTGAAGAAGCAATGTAGTAACATCTTTCACGAGAGGAAAAAAAATCTTCTCTTTCAGAGAAGGGCGTTACAGTATAAAGCTAGCCAGCAGTTAAATGATGTAATATTCAGTTAAGCAAATGGTGTGGTCAACACTCAAACACATAAGGCCTTTCCCTTTTTTGTGTAAGCTGGCAAAAATATCAGGGAGAGATGGACAATGCTTTATAAAATATGCTTGCTAGAATAGTGGTCCAAATTTGCTCAGCTCCACAAGGAGTAACTTCATCAGATGTTAAGTACACAAATCGCAAATATTTCACTCTGGAATAGGTGAAATCACAGGATAGCAGCAAATATAAACCAAGGGAAAAATAGTATAGGTAAATTCCATACCAATAAAAGCCAGCTTAAACAACACATTAAATCATATGCGTTTGAACCAACCTTCTGTAGAAAATGCAATCCGGTCTCTCAATATTGCCAGCTCGTGTGAATGTTCATCTGATCCCAACAATTTTAAGTATTCCATTGCAGTTTTAAGAAGGCCTTGACTGGCCAAAAGTTCTGCATAGTTTTCCACAAGCTTAGACAGTGACGCGCTAAAGCTCTTATGCCCTGTAGCAAGGGCAAGAGTAATGGTCTTCTCCATCAAATCCTGCAATTACACACTGATTAAATAGGGTTGCTTGGCAGCATGCTAGAGACCAATAAACTTCTCTTGTCCATTTTTACCTGGAGAAGATCAACATAAGTCTTCCCACCATCTTCAGACTTCAAGTCGCGAGACCATATTTCCACAGCTTTGTCGATATTTCCAGCACAAATATAACAGAGAGTCGCAGCTAGTGTATCTCCAACTCCCAACAGTCTAGATGCAAGGGTATCGCATAGAACATTCCATTCCTCTTTCCTGGCAAACTGTTGCAATATTACAATTTATGTTAGCTTACAAATAGAGTACAAGCTCTTACTATTATATAGATTTCAACACCAAATGAGGCACAGACCCAGCCAGCCACTGCTGGTTCACTTCCAGTTTTGACATAACTATAGCTGTTTAACAGAAGTTTTCTGTAGCATGGACAACAAAGTGGCTAGACGGTTTTTTTTTTTTTCTCTACAGGGTCACAACAGCATGGGCTTGGAGGGCCACTAAATATAACAAATTTATTCCCCAGATCATGTATGGCTCACCAATTCAACCGTGGTCGATTTAAGTACTACTCACAAAGTTTGAGGCAGTTCCATACTCCAATTACAAGAGCAATCTAATTTGAAGAACCCCACAGGACAAGATACCAGATGACATATCAAGTTCTTTCAGGTTTTCATAACTAGGACCATACACAACCAAGATTAAGTAGCAGCTGATAATCTAGAACCTATGCATAAGCTCAGTGATATAGATGTAAGATGATGATGCAGCAACATTTTAGGTCAATATATGGAAGCCTGAGACCACCGTGGGGGAATTCCTCTACAGGACTATAAATGAATCGAGCGGTCATATCCGGTCTCTCAGAATTGTCTTAAATGATAAAAACTTGCGATTACAGGACACTTACTGTGCACAGTAGCGCAAGTGTTTCCTTCCAAGCATTCAATGGCCATGTACTCACAAAACTCATCAAATCATTGCCAACCATAGCAGAAACAACCTGAGTTTGAAAAGAGAAGGGACAAATTATGGTGTACCAGTGCCAGTGGCAGTGCAACCATTGTAGTCAGAATCAAATATACAGGCAATACAGTTACCTTTAGATAGGGTGATACAGTATTCTTAAGATACTGGTTTCTTGTGCTTTCCCATAGAGCAGAACCACCAGCATGGGCAATAACCAGAGCATCAGCCATTCGATTGGCAGCAAGGCACAGATTGACTGCTCCTTTATAATCACCAACTACCAGTGCATGTTGAATACTTTTGTCAACTGATAGATCTGATGGTTCAACATTTACAGGCATTTCCTGCTCGATCTGTTGACCATTTGTAGAAATTGATTCTTCTGCCAAACTAGCCTCCGAAGGTTGAGGATTGTTGAAAAAATCTTCCCCATTATCAACCATAAATTGAGAATCTGATGTATCAGTTGGCGCGCCATGATCAAGGTTAAGAGTATCTGCCAATGTTCTGTTCAGTTCATCTGTTGAACTAGAAGTCTGTTCTTGAGGAGGGTTAAAGCCAAGATGAGCAAGCAGCTTTGTCCTGGCAGCATCCCCATCCTCAAACATTACCCTTAGGAAGCCCCATGTTTCTCTCTCCTCATCAGATCTGTTCAGACATTTATAACAGAGTTACTAGGCAGGCCAAGATTAGTATAAGTGTTCTACTTAGAGGAAAGCACATACAGAGATTCTTGTGCTTTTTTATCGCACAGAGCACGCAGTGAACTTTTGTCCCCATTCTGTATAGCAGCTTCAAATTCAGTCGACCGGCTTACCAGACTTTGCTCAATCACCAAATTATGTACATGCACCTATAAGAAAAATAAATACCTTAACACAGAGAAACATGAAGTATCGCATGCAACAGGGAAGTGGCAGAGTAGACTTGCCTCTGAAGTAGTCACTTGTGCACCTTGGGTGGGCGCTGCTTGGTGGAAAGAAACAAGTTTGCCCCCAAAGCCGAAAGATGCGCCAGTGGGGCATTTCAACCATTTTGGAGCTGGAGCTCTTGGGCGTGCTAATTATCATTTTTATGGACATTAGAGAAATCATATCCCCGAAGCATCATACACTAATAAAATTATTGACAAAAAATAATAACTAGGGTGATTCAGCAGGTACTGATTATAAAACTTAAGGGGGTTTTCTTAAGTCATCTGAGCCTTTTTGTGATTTAAAAAAAATCAAGTTTCTAAGAAGAGACAACATAGACAGTACTAGAGTTAACAAAGCATAGCAGTGGACCAAACTAAATGATTAACAAATTACATGCATGGATATAGAAACATCACATTTGGTATTTTGGTGTGGAATTGACATAGAAATAAGACATGCAACTTTTGTCATAAACTGAAGAATAAGAATCGGCAAGGTTCAAATTTTCTTTCAGCCGATGCAAGGGCTGCAAACAACTAGATGTACAAGACAAAAGCACAATCAAATTAAATGATTAACAAATTACAAGCATGGAAATAGATATCACATTTTGGTGTTTTCGTGTTGAATTTATATAGAAATAAGACATGCAACTTTTGTCATAAAATGAAGAACAAGCATCAGCAAGGTTCAAATTTTCTTTCAGCCAATGTAAGTGCTGTAAACAACTAGATGTACAAGACAAAGGCACAAACAAACTTCTTGAATATCTATTGCTCACAAAATTAAACAAGTGGTATGCTAATTTACCTGGGGCACCAATAGCACTATCACCAGCTGCATAAAGGCCAGAGAACTGTAAAAGAAATATACCGAATTTCAGATAACTAATTAGTGCTGTACTTGTACACTAAACATGGAAGAACTGGTAGGCCCCATATGAACCTAGCATACTAAGAGTGATGCAGAATGAAGTCATTGTGATAAGTGTGCACTGGAAAATATAACCTTCATGTGTCCAACCAACGAATCAATGTATAAGCATTTTTACATCCCATATGTTGAAAAGCTTTAACCTTCCAGGTTTATCTTTCAAATGAAAAGCAGGGATTTAAGACTTCAACATGGGGATTACTATTGAGAAGAATGATTTAAAAACTGGCAAAGATAATATGATGTTATAGGAGAATTGCTCATCCAGAACAAGCATGATGTTCAATTTTCATCCAACAGAACAAACTTAGTTCAGTTAAACTTTAATTCAATTCAAGTTCACACATGACAGGCTAAATTTCTGGTAGCACACAATTAGTAAAGTAACCCATTTTAATATAACACTGAGAAGGCTAGGAGTTGAAAGAAAATCAAGCCTGCAACACTCTTAATGTATCACAAAAGACATGATGGATTGGTATAATCATCAATTCACGGAAAACAAATATATTACCTCTAAGTTGTATATGCCGATTTTCACATCAAATGAGGATGCTGCAACAACACCTGGTATTTTTCGATACCAGTGAATGTCGAAGTTACCGTTTGAGCTTGCTGGTAGCTCACTCATAATCTGTAATAAATAATGCAATGTACAGGATACACGTGTTAAATAACAGTATTGGTGAAACAATATATTTATGTAGTTTCAGCTTTTGAGAATGTTACTGTCATAATGTACCTCTCCACTAACAGTATCCCAGCATATTGTTCTATTATCTTTAGAACAGGTAAGCAAGTATGAACTATCATAGGGGCACCACGACATAGCAATTACACCTGCAAAATATAAAAGAAGACAAATAAGAATGGAGTATATTTGCGTGCATCATTATGTATTTGACGAAAAATATTAGGAGAAGAGCAAGGGAAATAAGACCTTTTGAGTGTCCCACAAATTCTCTTACTGGTGAAATGGTTTTCCTCACATCCCAAACCTAACATGAGCAAGATTATCAATATAAATAAAATAAATTCCGAAAAACAAAATTCTGGTGTAAGTCAATATGAACGACTAGTGGTTTAGAAACAATTTTTTTGTCCTAATTTGTTTCATTTATTCTAAGCTGTGAAGCACATATGGATAAGTCAAGTAGATGAGGAAAGGATGAAAGTTGAGAGAAATGGTAATTACTCTCAAAGATGGAGAGTTATCATCATCTGATGCAACAATTAGCTGGGTGGACATGTCAGGGTTCCATTGAAGAACAGAGCATTTCGTTCTGTTTGAATCTGAAAAGCTATTTAAAAAAGCGAGAGAAATTTAGTGTCAGAAATAGGTGAATACATCAGTATTTCACAAGGAATAGATCAAGAAAGTGCAAAAGTAATGTGGATGGCTAAAGCAATTACCTAGTCAACGGTTTTTGGTTTCTTAAATCCCAAACAACTGCAGAATGATAAATTCAAAACAGTTAGATAAACCTATGAGAAGTCCGATTTATGGTAACAGACAGAAAATGCACCAGAGGAAACCCAAAACTTCTGTTACCTGTCATCCCATTACTGGAAGCGGTTGCTAGAATATGCTGAAACTTCGGGTTCCAGGTTAAATAAGATATTTCAGCTTGAGCACTGGAGCCAACACTCTGTTTACAATTTACAAGAATTATTAACCTTCATATGTCAAGTGAATAAACAAAATAACACCTAAAGATAGAATACTCATATGGAAATAAGTTATATACAACTTGCTGGTAATCGTTTGCTAGCAGTGCTCTCCATCCAAAATTTTCAGTACAGTTTTAGAACTATATAATAATGGACAGTTCACCACACACAAGTACATCCATAACTAACTTGCTGGCAGATCATGAAGAATAAATTTACTCCTTATACATTCTAGATGCGCTGAGCTTTCTTTTCATTGTTTCGTTTTGGATCATTAACTAATGCGAACACGAATACCAACACCCACACACTGACCCACATAAATGAAATGCATTCAGGTACTATCTGTTGCAGCAAAAAAAACACTAAAAAATTTGTAGAAAGATGTGTTTGATTTTCATAGAGAGTTTGCCAACAGAAGTGACATATCAATAAGTTGTTTTAAAGCCTTCCATCAGGCAGCATTGGCAGCTTGTATTACTGAATGTGAGTTGAGAATGAGAATTGCACCTACCAAAATACTACATCATGGTTCAGAAGTGGCTCGATAAATGTAATGCACAGATGTACACTATCATAATCCTCTTCGTGACAATAAACTACATGGCAAACTGCAGATACCTTGAGTGGCGGAAACACGACTGGCTCGGAGGGGTTCTTGAGATCCCAGATGCAAAGCTCCCCCTGTTCAGCCCCTGAGGCGAGCCGATTCGGTGTGAGCTCGCTAAACTCCAGTCCGCAAACCTGCCAAACCATAACAACACAATCAACATCAGGAAAGCTGGTACGAGATTCCGCGCAGCTAGCCCCGTGCCACTCACCGGCCCGGTGTGCTTCTCGAGCCTCGCAACCAAGGCATCCTCCGCTTTCCCCTCGGAGCTGCAACAGCAAACAATTCGATCAGGAAAGGAGCAGATCTCGAGGTGAGGATGGGCGTGGGGGAGGCGGATCCATACTTGATCATGCTCAGCGGATTCCACACGGCGACGGAGCCGTCGCTGAGGCCACCGGCGAGGAGGCCGAGGGAGAAGGAGTCGCCGTCAGCGGCGCCGGGGCGGGACCAGGAGAGGCGGTTGAAGCGGTCGGGGGAAGGGGCGGAGGCGAGGAGGGGGAGGTCGGGCGAGTCGGACTGGAAGTCGAGGCGGAAGATCTCGATGTTGGCCGACGCGGAGAAGAGCATGTCGACGGCGCCGCTCATGGTGCCGGCGGCGAGGTAGGGCGCCTCCGGCGCCAGCGCCGTCAGCGCCGCCCTCTGCGCGCTCTTGATGCACGCCATCTCCGCCGGCGAGACCCCGCAGATCTGGGCACGCGCGCCCCCTCCCCTCTCGCCGCTACGCGGAATCTTTTTTTGGCGATCTGGAAACGGGAGAGAGAGAGAGAGGGAAGGGAGGAAGGAGATCGAAGGAGCGGTGGTGGTGGTGGTGGTGGTGGTGCGGCGCGCGTGGGTTAAACGCCGATCGGCTCGTGTTGTGCTTGTGCTTGCGCTAGGGCCGATCTGGTCTGGTCTGTCTGGTGCGGATCTGATCGGAAGGGGGGGGGGGGGGTGTGGAAGGACGTGGCTGCGTCATTCGATCGATCTCGGCCGTTGGTTTGCGATCGCTCGCGTGGTGTGGACGCTGTTTTGGAGCGGTGCAAAGGATTTGGCTGCGTCATTCGATCGATCTCGGCCGTTGATTTGCTAGTGCTCGCGTGGTGCGGGAAGCACTTGGGCGTCGCTCGAGCGATCTCGGCCGTTGATTTGCTGCGCTGTTGGATTTGAAACGGCGTTTAACACAGCTCTAGCTTCAGCCCCGTTTAGCACAGCTCCAGCTCCCAACTCTAACTTACCTGGAGCTGGAGTTGTGCCCAACAGTCCAAATCCTCCGTTTTTTGGACCGGAATTGGCAGAGCTGCTCCAAAAAATTGTACTAGGGGGTGGAGCTGGGTTTTTGCTGCTCCATAGCTCCACTCCACCCCAAAGGACCCACTACTTTTTAATTTTTTTAGTGTATTTACACAAAAATGCCAATGAACTACCCCTACCCACCTCCTCTCCTCCAGTTATCTCTCATCCTCAACCATCCTCCCGGAGGCCCAAGTCCCAACCTGTGGCGGCGTCGGCGGTGACGGCAGCAGCGACGGCAGCAAGGCGGCGAGCACGGGGACAAGGCGCAAGAGGCGGCCGGCCGGCGGGCAGCGAGCGCGACAATGAGGCGCGAGAGGTGGCCAGCCGGCGGTGGGCGGCGCGCGCGGCGACGACGTGCAGCCGGCAGCGAACGGCGCAGCTGGGATTGGGCTGCCGGCCGGCTAGGGTTCCCCTTTTTTTTCAATTTTTTTTCATTTTTTTTCCGATCTATAGCTGAAATCTAGCCAAACACTTCTCAACGATTCTCTAACTCCAACAGGAGTTAGCTCCCACTGGAGTAGGAGTTGGAGTTTAGAGCCCTACCAAACGGGGCCGAATCATCTCCACCTCTCCTTAGCTAGAAACCAACAAAACAGTTTCAGCTCCATCTAAAATATAAAGTGGGGCTGGTTGAGGTGCTCTTACCGGATGAAAGAGGTGGAACTGAGTTTAGACGGTTCCACAAGTCCACTCCAGATTCAACTTCTAGAGTTAAATTTAAGAGTTTGAGCCATACGAAACGGCCCTGAAGAAAACCGCATTACCTACAAATATTTTTACAAAAGAAATGTTTATCTTGGAACCAAATGCTTTGTCTTAGACTCCGTTCGTTCTCTCGATTTGGAGAGATATTTTCAGCGCACGAGAAAATTAACTAAATACTATTAACTATTATAAAATTGAAAAATCGATTTATTTGAGTTTTTAAACAATTTATTACATAGAAACATTTTTTTGAAAATATAACATTTAACAGATTAAAAAACGTGGTAATAAAAAACGAAGAAATTGAAGTTTGTAGTTGAGAAAGACCAGAGCAAAATAGGACACAGAGGCCCTTGACGATTTACCAGAGCGAAATGGAGAACTCAAAGCCCAAATCAAAGCAACATTAAGGCTGTCCAGCCCGGGGATGGGCCCTATACGATTTCAGCCCATTATATGATCGTCGGTCGCAGCAGCTAATGGGCCTCCATCCGGCACCTTCCCGTTGTCCGCCTGCAACGTTTTTGCACTAATTTCGCTGAAACCCGAGTTCCGAGACGCTCACAGGTAGTAGGGTACTCTACTCCGTACCGATCCCGCCGGCTGCACGACGCCGACCCGACACACCACCGTGTCAAGCCGCCCGCGCGACACATCCTCCCGGCGCCGCCCGTGCCGCGCGCATGCAAAGACGAACGCCGCGACGCGACGCGTGCCGAATGCCGTGGCGCGACGCGACGCGCCCAATAAATAGCAGGTCTCGGCTCTGCTGGTCATGGCTGGCTGCCGGCGACCGACGACCGAGATGGGGGAAGTGTGCAAGCGAGTGGCGCCGAGCGTGCGGGAGGAGGAGGAGGAGGAGGAGAATGGCGACGGCGGCGGCGTCGACCCGGCAGCGGAGTCGTCGTCGGCGAAGCTGTACGAGGACGTGCCGGAGATGCCGCTGATGGCGCTGAACCACATCTCCCGCCTCTGCAAGTCCATCGACGCCTCCGTCCGCTTCTACGTCAAGGCCCTCGGCTTCGTCCTCATCCACCGCCCTCCCGCTCTCGACTTCAACGGCGCCTGGTAATCGTCAAAACTCCATTACTCAACTCTCGTACGTGCACTGCACGGTGCACGCGCGTAATCTTACAGGCATCCATCGATCGATGCTATAGGCTTTTCAACTACGGAGTTGGGATCCATCTCGTCCAGAGAGACGACGCGAGGAGAGCGCCCGACGTCAACCCCGGGGACCTCGACCCCATGGACAACCACATCTCCTTCCAAGTACGTACGTTCGTACACATTTCTAACAGCACGATGCAGGTATTGTACCATGCTTGCACGAATTAATGTGACAGCTGCGAGATCGATCGAATCGGTGGTTGTGTGTGCATCACTACGAATTAATTAATGCCAAAACCTATTTTTGCATGCAGTGCGAGGACATGGGGATGATGGAGAAGAGGCTGAACGAGATGGGGATCGAGTACATGAAGCGGACCATCAACGAGGAGGAGGGCTCGCCCATCGACCAGCTCTTCTTCAAGGACCCCGACGGCTTCATGATCGAGATCTGCAACTGCGAGAACCTCGAGCTCGTCCCCGCTGGCGCCCTCGGCCGCCTCAGGCTGCCCCGAGACCGCCACAACCCGCCGCTCCGGATGGCCGCCGCCGGCAACGACGAGGCGTGAGAAAAACGTACATCCAAGTGTACGTAGTTAGTAAAATTAAGTAGCTGTCAGGTCTGAGTACGCGAGGTTGGCTGGTTGACCGGCCGGCCCGGCGAAATTTCGGTTAGCTGGTTGCGTCGTTGCAAGCTTGAGTTTGCGTATGCTATTACTTTCGTTCGTTGAATTTACAGCGACTTGTGGTCAGCGAGGATTGAGCTTGATCAGATTGGCTACTACGATCGTTCTCCTGTTCTTTGTTCAGTTCGTGTCGATTAATTTCTACGATCGAATTCGACGGCATCTGCTTAACGAGTCGTGCATCTTGTAAAATGGATGAAATTAATTCCGCTAGGAGCACTGGTAAGTTATGGATTGTTTCGGGCGGAGTGGTAGATCCTGGAAGATCGATCAACTATGAGCACTGGTCTCATCACTGAAACCTGAACTGGTAGGTTCTAATTTCATGGGTGGATAACTGGATACGGATGCTTCAAGTGCACTGTGCACCTGTGATTTCCTCTTATGTAATCTGGGAAAAAAAATCCTCTTTTTTTTTTGCGGGGAAAAAAATCTTCTCGCAGTTTGAACTATGGAATTGGACCATTGCACTTCGTAGCGCCCCTCGTGCCTTCCTCGCCCCAAAGTAGTCCCAACGTGGCATACATGATACTACATCTGTATCAGCAATGGTGTTTTTAGTTATATGTTAAAAGGGAATTTTTAGGTGTCACATCGATCGAACGTTTGACCGGATGTAGGAAGGGGTTTTTAGACACGAATGAAAAAACTAATTTCAAAACTCGCCTAGAAACCGCAAGACGAATCTTTTGAGACTAATTAAGCTTTTTGAGACTAATTAAGCTGTCATTAGTACAGGTGGGTTACTGTAGTACTTATGGCTAATCACGGACTAATTAGGCTTAAAAGATTCGTCTCGCGATTTTTCCCATAACTGTGCAATTAGTTTATCTTTTTATCTATATTTAATGCTTCATGCATGTGTTCGAAAATTCGATGTGATGTTTTTGGAAAAAAAAATTTGGGGAACTAAACGGGCCCTGAACATAGCAAAGACGTCTCATTGGCGCGGCAGGCGGTTGGCCTACAACTAAACCAAAAGCTTGAAACAATAGCGATTTAGCCGGTATATATGTCTTTTGTAATTGAATGCTGTTGTGTTCCCTCTCTCTTTTTTTTTAAAAAAAAAAACAGAATTCAAGTGGCGCAGCCCAACAAAGGAAGGCCACAAACACAGAACCTCCTCCGATGGGCCGCCCGCTCCCGCCAATGCAACGCCGCATCTGCTCCCCAGTTACCCGCCCAATGCCACCGCCGTCGCGGTCTCACGGATGCGGCCGCATATCGTGCGTCCCCCCACCACCGCCGCGTCGCTGTCTTCACGTCGCTACGTCGATCAGTCAGCGACGGCACACGGGCGCCTCGGCGCGACTCCGAAGAAGCGGGCGGCGATCATCACGGGGATGGCGCGCGCGCCTCGCGGGTGAGAGGCTGAGAGCGGCGTCGGCGCCATCGACCGCTTCGACGCCTCAACCGTCGGCACCGGCTCCAATGTGGCAAAGGCCTAAGGTGGACATCACGCAAACTCGGCTGATCACGCGCCAACGTACAATGCTGCTAACTTCTCCTAAAAGCTTTATTACCATAGTCTGGTACTCTGTTTTGGCTTATCAACCCGCAGGCAAACTTAAATTTTAGAAATTAAATCCAGATTTTTATTTTAGGTTTTTTTTTCATCAGAATCTATTTTTAGTCTTTAGTCTTTTAAACTGTTAAAATTTTGTCCATAAATTAATTTTAATTGTTATTAAATTGTATTAGTAGTTTCGATCCCCGCTGGAGTAAAAGGCGAAAAACGATTTAAGTGATTCGTTTTTTGTCCTTGGGAAAAAGAAAACTAATTCTTAACCTCTTTCATATGCTCATGTATTGTCGAGGTACTGTAAAAGGAAAACTCATAAAATCCCATTTGATGAGAGATGATGGAATAGCTACTGCCCCCATTTATCTTCTACTGCATCCGGTTTAGAACGTTATGCAGCATACGAATGTAAGATCATTGAAGAGATATTTCCTTTTTGTAACGAAATTCTGTTGAGCCAATATTTCAGTTGCTAGATACATGTCTGTTGCCAGTCAATGAAAGCAGCATAGGGCATTGCCTTGGCACACAGCATGCGGTTTAGAAGCCATTGCAAAATTGCAATCATCAAAGCGACAACCACCGGATGGGTGCATCTAACCATAAAACAGTTCGTAAGTATACAACTCCAAAAGAAAGCGTGGCATCGATACCCACTCGGTCTGTCCCTTTTGTGCTCAGGAGCTTGAGAAGACGAACCACATCCTTCTCGACTGTGTGTTCGCTCAACAGGCCTGACTCCGTGTGCTGTCGCCTTTTGGTTGGACTGCCCTCTCTCCATCCCGTGGCAGCTGGCTCCAGGACTGATGGCCATCTTCTAGGGCATGCTTACCTGAGCATCTCCGTGCTGGCTTCGACTCCCTGGTCCTCCTGGTCCCTTGGCAGCTGTGGACGGAACGGAACTCCGGGGTTTTTGACTCTGCACTCTTTTCGGTCTCAGTGATTCTAGAGTCCATCTCAAGAGTCATATATGGTCGTTAGCTGGCATTGCTACTTTTGGGGTTTTCTTGGGAGGGTAGTGTGGTTGCCCCCTTCCTGCTAATTGGAGTTGCGTAGTCTCTTCCTTTTCCGCGGTTTTTGTTTTTGTTTTTTCTCCTTCCCTTGGCATAAGTTAATATGACTGATTGCGGTGTGTATAAAACACTCTTTTCTTCAAATATATTGACGTGCAATCTTTTGCGCGTTCGCGAAAAAACTCCAAAAGGAGGTTAGCAATTGCTATATATTAGTAATAGTACCAAAGAGTACATGTGCTTTCTTGCTAACTATGATCACATAAAAGAAAACTTTAATTTCCACTAATAATGTAGGTAATTCACCTAGCAAAAGAGATACTCCCTCCATTTTCAATTGGCCATCATATAAATTTTCGAGGCTATTTCCAAATAATCATCAGAAATAATTCCCGAATAATCATCATATTAGTACATATTCTCTAAGTCTTTTTATTATCTAAGAGTAAATGGATGTTGGTGCATGCATCCATACACACAATATGCAATGTTTTGATTTATTATTGGATTGAAAATAGTGGAGATAGTGCATGCATCGAGTTCGTTACCGAAGTAAATATAGTACGAAAAAGTTATTGGGTTTTCTTGATCTCTATGTACTCATGTAATATGATAATTAATTGAAGAAACGCCTAAGGATTTTCCGGCTAGCTCTACAAGGTGGTGGGCTAGACGATCTTGGTTCGAAGCCCCACCCCTTCTAATTATTTGATATGACAACCTGAGTTTGAAGCCTCACCCCTTCTAATTATCTGATATTAGATTCTTTCCTAATATTCGTGTATTTTTTTAAATAAATTGGGAATGGAGGGATAAACCTTAACTATTCTACTACCCAATGATTAATGCATACAAGATACAAAATGTAACCTCTTCTAACTCAGTAACTGCCACCCAAACAGACAACAGCCAGTTGGATCCCATGCTCTCTTTTCGAAAGAAGCTACTATATTGTCCCATTCGCTCAACCACATGGCAAATTGAGTTTCCTGATGTTTGGCCGGCCAATCACCTGTGCCATTTGTTTGCTGTTGTCTTCCAAATCATTGGCCTAACTCTACTACCTCGTGCCTCAGAAAAGATGCTGATGCTGCTAACCACCAAAAGGTTCAGACTGAGGGTATTTCCATTTTGTCAGTGGTTCGAACAGACAATCAGAGAAAGCAATACAAGTACAGTATGAAAGTTGTACCTCGTGGGTATAAAACAGAAAGGCCTTCCGTTACAACAGAAGATTAGTGATCCATCCTACCTCTAGAAAGCAGATTTCTAGAAGATAACAAACAATACAACTGTATCATGTAGATCTCTGCCACACACAAGCGAAAATGATGAACTGCGCAAAGTGTCATGAAAAAAAAAATCAGCTCAAGATAGTGCCACTTGCGATATGGAGCAAACTGCAGAATCGTTGGGTCTCGATCGAAGCGTGCGTGTGAGTTGTGACTGCGGTGGTGGCTGTGGTGGCTGGACACGTTTGGTCTTCGATGTAGACTTGCTGCAAATGATGGGCTCGTAGATGATACCCGGTTATTAGTGGTTGCTGGTATGACTGTACATGTATGGCTTCTTTCCAACAGAATATCATTAGCCATTACGGTGGAAAATGACCCAAGGACGGATCTGCCCATTAGACAGGGTGAGTCGACCGACACAGCTACGACCCGTGTCGTCCCACATCCCTAAGATCTCCTACCTCCTTATAGTATTTATTGGCCATCAAAATTAGGTATAATAAGGTGTGAGCGTCTAACAAATTAGTCCGTCTTTTCACAACTCACGCACGTCACAA
Source organism: Oryza sativa Japonica Group (assembly GCF_034140825.1). Taxonomy (NCBI): domain Eukaryota; kingdom Viridiplantae; phylum Streptophyta; class Magnoliopsida; order Poales; family Poaceae; genus Oryza; species Oryza sativa. The sequence continues at coordinate 27,876,348 of NC_089041.1, read as the reverse complement.
ACAATAACCAAGGCAGTTATGAGATTGAGCTATAAATACGATATGTGTTGTGTTCGGTTCGTCTTATCGACTAAATATCTCCGTTCTCCGCCCTTTATTTTAAAGTTGCGTCCGTCAATCTCAAAAGGTAGCTAGCTGCATGTCCCCCAAAGGCCCCAAATAATAGCCACAGCTAAATGCTTATCTCAAGCACAGTACTCAAAGTGCTCTAGTCCAATTTTCCGGAGTCAAACTTGTAATGTTATTGTTATCTGCTTTTCTGAGAAAAGAAAACAACTTTTTAACATTATCGCTAGTTAGGTTAGTGGTTGTCTTAGAGCTAAGGTTAGGAGAATATATGCCTTTATCCCTAGCCAGGCTAGCCATATTCTTTCCAGTCCAGCTGAGGATCTGCATACAAAATGACCTTACTATATAATACAAACAGATCACGGGTCTAAAGTTTAAATCAGGAATGATCAAATTAATGAATACATCTCTTTCTCACCTGCACCTGCTGCACAGTTCATTCTTTATACATGTCTTCGGTTGCACACATACAACAAAGCTTCACTTCCAAGCTTAAATTCGACATGTGCTACATGCATACGAACGAACTTTTAGTTAGTCAGTGCTTCACTTTCTTCTTATATATAAAACGTCGGCAACGACCAACCGTTCGGAAAAAAAAAAGTTAGTCAGTGCTTGGTAAAAAGGACGTATATACATAGTATAAGAATCGCGTTTTTGGACAAAGGATCTCATCTTAGTCATCTCTAAAAGATCGCCGGTTTCACGCTGGATCGATCGGCCGGCGGCTAGCGCACCATTGCAGGCTAAGGCGGCAGTGCGTGCGTGATGATGCGGACGACGGCCGGTCTCCACTTTCGCCTCCACGTATGGACGGTAGCTGGCGCCCACTATTTGGGTCGTCGTCGTCGTCGTCGACGTCGTCGACGACGACCGCGGCCGGCCGGATTCGGACGCCGGTTGTGGCCACAAGGCCGCCGGCATAAGGAAGACAGGAATGTTCTGCGTCGTGTTGCTTGCGCCTCTGCCTGCGTGACTCACGGGCTTCGCTGGCTGCCATGTTAATCAGTACTCTAGCTAATGCTATCTTTATATCCCAACCTAAAATTTTTCATGTCATATTGAATGTTTAACACCCATATAAAGTATTAAATATAGGCTAAAAAATAACTAAGATTACGACTAATTTACGAGACGAATCTTTAAAGCTTAATTGCTCCATGATTTAACAATGTGGTGCTACAGCAAACATTTGCTAATAACGGATTAATTAGGCTTAATAAATACGTCTCGTGGTTTACCGACGGATTCTATAATTAGTTTTTTTATTAGTGCCCGAACACCTCATACGACACCCTATATAATATCCGATGTGACACGCTAAAATTTATACACATAGATCTAAACACCCCCTAAGATCTACAGACTGATTGATGAAGCTTCCCGCTGGTTTTACCTCACACCGAGAGCTGTCTTTTTGTCAGATCGACTCACATGTATTTTTGTCAGGCTAAGTGACTGATAAAGAACCGTTCAGTTTTCTAGTTAGGCCGTGTTTAGTTCATTGTCAATTTTTTTTACGTATACGGACACACATTTAAAGTATTAAAAATAGACTAATAACAAAATAAATTACAGATTCCGTCTGTAAACTGCGAGACGAATCTTTTGAACCTAATTAATCCACCATTAGCACATGTGGGTACTGTAGCGCTTATAACTAATTATGACGTAATTAGGCTCAAAAGATTCATCTCGCGATTTACAGTCGGACTGTGTAATTAGTTTTTCTTTTTTGTCTACATTTGATGCTCCATATATGTGTCCAAACATTTGATATGACGAAAAGTTAAAAGTTTGAAGAAAAGTTGGAATGTAACACAGCCTTAGAAGTTGTTTCTTTAATGGAAAGTGTAATTCACCAAATCGAAATTCTCTATAGTACCGATCATTGATATGTAGGTCCGAGGATCTATGGAGCCCACGTGTCAGTCAATAATACCGCAGAGGATATGTATTTCTACGTGCTTTACTAGTTTGTACTCCACTAGTTTGGACTTCAAAGTTTCACGTGTGATTCAACAATTTTGCGTAAGCTAGTGGATAATAGATATATTCATGTTGGTTTAGAATTCGATGGGAAACATTTTAGAAGGCTTCGGGTGCAGAGGCCGGATTTAATCCATCTTTTTTCTTTTAAAAAAAGGACAATAGATATATTCAGAAATTAATTAGAGGATTGGAATTAAGCCATGTTAGAATTTGATGTGACTGCGGATTGTGACGCAGTTTGGATTGGATCAAGCAAATTTTAAGCATCCAGGTGTACAGACTAGAACTGTTAAGTCCACCCCCTATCAATGTTCAAGTACTGCTCGAGTCTCGACCGTGCCCGCCACAAGGCTGTTGCGACTTTGGTTTCGGTGAAGTCGTCGCTGAACGATGTACCTTCTTTTTCCCCAATGTCTTAATAATACTCCGTATTCGATTGGTATGGTGGTGCCGATCCGACGTCGAAAAAGTACTGTTTGACTGCTTTCGATTAAATTTATTTGACGTTGGGGTACTGGATTCGAAATTGATATTGGTGTCCACCAAATTCAGAAGTACATGTATATGACATATGCTCAATTTACGCGGAGTGATCATTAGGAGGATATGTATAATGTTTCCTCAATTCTCGTTATATAATGTCCGCCCTCACCCCCACGGTGCACGCGTCTGCATGCCCACTCCCCGCTTCCGCTCTTCCGCCACTTCCTCCGCTGCCACGGCGTTCGCCCCAACCGCTTCACCTTCCTTCTCCTGCTCACTTCCATGTCCTCCCTCGGTGACCTGAGGCCTAGATGACGGAGGAGGCTGATGGGAGAGGCGAGATGGACGGGATCTGGACTTTCTGGTGGAGTTGTTGAGATCGACGGGATCTATGGCCAGACTGATTTGCTTGATTTGATTTTTTTGGGATTTGATCTGGTGGATTTTTTTCCATGAATCATGCTCTACTTGCTACTTGTTGGTGGCATCATCATATTTTAGTCCTTCATCCTAGTTGCTTTTTCATTGATCTTGTACGGAGTACTTAATTTTTTTTTTTGCAATTATTTTTTGTGTTGAGTTCGTTTATCGCCGAATCGAATCAAACTAACCAAAGACCGAAGTGCTCGGTCTTGAGTTTTCTTGAAGACTGATCGGTCTTGTGATCCTAAAGACTGAATTTTTCAAAAGACCGATGAACCAAACCGAATTTTCGGTTAGACCGAATGCGCACCCCTACTCGTCTCATTGAGGAGGAGGAAGCATGGAGGGAGAGGTAAATGGAGCAGAGGGGAAGCCAACGTCTTGCTACGGAAGAAATGGGTAGGGGGCTATACGGTCATTCGTCGAGGAGTACGAGGTGGCATGATGCCACGCAACAGAGGGAAGTGACGAATCTATTGCTCCATCCGTCCCAAAATATAAGTATTTTGGACTTTGACACTGTCTCTAAGATGCTATTTTGACCAACAATATCTATAAAAGTAAGATATTTAAAATAAAAAAGAGTTGCATATTATGATAGTTTGTTTAATAATAAATCTAGTAACATCAATTTTACACGATTGATCTTTTTTTTTATTTTTTTCTATTAATAGTTAAAAAGTTAAAAATATTTAACTTGTCAGTTGTCACTATGCTAAAAATGATTATATTTCGAGATGGATGGAGTACGAGTTAAGGTGTTCGCTACTTCTATTTATCATGGTTGTTTGCCAAATAACAACCCCCACAATAAGGACTTGGCAAGGTGCTTCCCTAATTATCATGTGTATATATATCAAGAGATTTTGCAATCATGTGTATATTATGGTGGGCACGAGTAGCCGAGTATGTTTTATATTGAGCACATGTCCATTATGCTCTCATATTATATTGGTTGTCAAAGGTTGCCACGTTAAAACTTAGACATTCAACAATTTGTTACCTCAAACATGTTTGGTTGGTAACCACAATGGTGACATACCGCACTTGGCTTCTAGCCAAATGCTGTCACATTTATGGCCAATAATTTGTTGGCCACATTTTATACGGCATATGCCACACTTATAGCAAAGTGAAGCGTGACAAACATAGTTATCAACCAAAGATCAGACGTCTGGTATTATCCATCACATTTCTTTCGATTAAACAATATGTGCATAGTAAATAGGACTAAAATTTACTTCATTTGTTCCAAAAATATTCAAATCCTAGGGACATGTGTCTAGATTCATCCCTAAAATTTAAGTTTTTTTTTACAGAGACATTACACCATTTCATTGGGGCAGAGAAACATGTCATTATCATATACTCCTTTCATCCTATAAAAACAGATATAATACGGAATGTGATATATTTAGTAATACGAATTTAGACACTACTAAAATATTACATTGTATTCTACGTTTGTTTTTTAATTAGACGGGTGGAGTATACTTTATTGTTAGGCTTAGCGCCTATTTAATTGGCAAAAAAAAAAGTTTGCCCGTGCATATAACATCGGATATACGGACACACATTAAACGTAGTCTAATAACAAAACAAATTACAAATTCTGACAGGAAGCTGCGAGACAAATTTATTAAGCCTAATTAATCTATCATTAGCAAAATATTTACTGTAGCACCATATTGTCGAATCATAACGCAATTAGGATTAAAAGATTCGTCTCGTAATTTTCTGTTGAACTATGTAATTGATTTCTTTTTTATTTCTATATTTAATACTCTATATACATGTGTCAAACATTCGATGTGATAATTTTGTTTCGGAACTAAACAACCCCTAGTTGCTGCATGATCTGCGTATCTTGTTTGAATGGGGAATCGTGCCACCAATTTCCTACCTGTCATTTGAATATCGAATTTATAATCCAGCACGCGTCCTATAAATACCGGACATGGCAGCCACCGTCTCCACTGAGCTCGAGCTCGACCAAAGCCGCTCTCCCATCGTAACCACCGGATAGAACAGTGCCCCCGCCATGAGGACGAGCACGAGCAACGCCGCGCTGCTCTTGCTGGTGGCAGCAGCGCAATGCCTCGCGCTGCTCTCCGTCGCCGCCGCGGCGAAGCCGCGCACGCGCCAGGGCGACTACCTCGACCGGCTCCGCGGCTCGCCGTCGTCGTGGGCGTCGCTGGCCGAGGATCGTGGCGCGCCGGCGCCGTCGCCATCGCCGTCCGGTGGGCGGCACGCGGCGCCAGCGGCGGCGGCGGTTGGGAGCAAGGAGGCGGACCGCGTGGCGGGGCTGCCGGGGCAGCCGGCCGGCGTGGGCTTCGCGCAGTACGCCGGGTACGTGACGGTGGACGCGGCGGCGGGGCGCGCGCTGTTCTACTACCTCGCCGAGGCCGACGGCGGCGCCGCCGCGTCGTCCAAGGCGCCCCTCCTCCTCTGGCTCAACGGCGGCCCCGGCTGCTCGTCGCTCGGGTACGGCGCCATGGAGGAGCTCGGCCCGTTCCGCGTCAAGAGCGACGGCGTGTCGCTCTACCGCAATCCCTACTCCTGGAACAACGGTAAGCACCGCCTCGCCGCCGCGGCGCGCACGACGTCGCCATGTCAACTCAGAATTCAGAGCAACTACTAACACCACAGCATCATTCGATCCATGGCGTGGCGCGCAGTGGCGAACGTGATGTTCCTGGAGAGCCCGATCGGCGTGGGGTTCTCGTACTCGAACACGACGGCGGACTACAGCCGGATGGGGGACAACAGCACGGCGGAGGACGCGTACAAGTTCCTCGTCAACTGGATGGAGCGCTTCCCGGAGTACAAGGGCCGCGACTTCTACCTCGCCGGCGAGAGCTACGCCGGCCACTACGTCCCCCAGCTCGCCCACGCCATCCTCCGCCACTCCTCCGCCGCCGCCGGCGGCAAGCCCTCCTCCTCGCCGATCAACCTCAAAGGCATCATGGTACACACATATACTACTACACTACATATAGTACAACGAATTCGGATCTAATCTTATCCGGTTTTGTTATACTATGAAATATCTCATTCCATTGTAGATTAGGGTGTGTTTAATTAGTTCTACGTTAAAATGGAAAGTTGACTAAAGTTAAAAGTTTGAATAAAAAAGTTAGAAGTTTATATATGTAGAAAAGTTTTGATGTGATGGAAAAGTTAAAAGTTTAAAAAAAAATTAGGAACTAAACAAAGGCTTACTATATTGTAAGACAGAGTTAGTACCTCTGTTTTAAAATATAATAATATAAGTATACTTGAACAAACACGCAGAAATGCTTAGCTTTTAGAAAGATCCATACGAGAGAATTCAAGTACTGAAACATCAACTAGCTTGACAAAAAAAACACCAAAAGTGTTTAATTAATTTAATGCACTTGACGGGTACACTGATGACTATACTGTGCGTGTCGCAATCAATCAAAGATTGGGAACGCGGTGATCAACGACTGGACGGACACAAAGGGGATGTACGACTTCTTCTGGACGCACGCGCTCATCTCCGACGAGGCCAACGACGGCATCACCAAGCACTGCAACTTCACCGACGGCGCCGACGCCAACAGCCTCTGCGACGACGCCACCAGCCTCGCCGACGACTGCCTCCAGGACATCGACATCTACAACATCTACGCCCCCAACTGCCAGTCGCCCGGCCTTGTCGTCTCGCCGCCGGTCACCCCCTCGGTAAGTCAGTCGGTCACCGTCTTCTTGACCAACACTCACTGACGTTTCAGAATTCGACGCGTCTCTGATGACGTTTCAAAGATGAGGCCGGGTTTTCGGACCTCATCTTTTCGTTTTTTCCTATGCTTATCAACCGAAATTTAAATTTTTAACATTAAATTTAAAACTTATTTTAGTTTTTTTTTCATCGGAGTATATTTTCAGCCTATGTATTTAGATAACTAAGAACACATATATAAAAGTTTTATTCATAAATAGTTTTTCATTTGCAAATAAGCCAAACGATAGGACCGTTCATCTGCGTAACACCTATATCATCGGTTAAAGAAAATCAACTTATAAAAATGAATCTAGATATACGTTTGTTCAGAATTGTCTCTATAAGTTGTTTCTTAGACTGAATGAATATTCGACGTTATGCGGTGGTGACGGTTACTGGGACAGTGAGATGAAACTAAGGAATTGAGTGGCTAATTGCTAGGGCTAATCAGGAAGGTTAACTTGTGGTGTACGTGACGTGTGCGCAGATTGAGAGCTTTGATCCGTGCACGGATTACTATGTGGAGGCCTACCTCAACAACCCTGATGTGCAAAAGGCGCTGCACGCAAACATCACCAGGCTTGATCACCCGTGGTCCGCTTGCAGGTAAACCCAACAATCACCCATAAAGAAAGTATCAAACCAGTATTAATTAAGCAGGCAAATTCATGCATAAGCAGATAATTATGGCTCCCTGTTTTGACCAAAATATACAGGTCTTCAAATATTCAAATGTGCAGATTAATTAAGCAGACTTCTGTATGCATGAAGGGCCTGTTTTTGTTTGTTGCCTAAATTGCCTCATCAATATTTTTGTAATTTCAATACTGTCTATTATCTATTTGGACTGAAGCCGTTTTAGCAGGCCTAAATGGTAGGCAACATCATTAGTTAACCTCAGCTTCAATCAAACACAACTTTGTCTTGCCAAAATTTGGCATTGGCAAAAATTGGTAAGGTCAATTTTAGCCCCAAACCAAACCAGCTGGAAAAGAGAAAATTGAGCTCATTTTTCTCTAGTAGCTCATCAGCTGAATCACAGCTAAATGGACCAGTATTTACTACTACTATGTTAGCATCATTAGAGCTTACAATGCTTTGGTCAGGGACAACGATTTCATCAGTGTTTTTTTTCATGATTTGGCCAGTAGTACAATGTATCAAGCATCACAGTGAAACCAACCGATCACACCAACTTGGACAGATGATTAGGCCATCAACATGACATCCATTATTGGAGACACTTTTGGTGTTTCATCAATCATCCACCAACTGTTAAACCAACCTGATTAGTGATTTGCTTTGCTGCACAACCTGGAGGCAATCATTCATAGTTATGAACCCTAGCTTGCTCACATTATACGAAAATCACACCACACTAAGCTCACTATTTCAGGTTAGGCGTGCACTGAATTATGAACTGAACACAGAATTAATTAGTCTCTTCTGTCTATCATGTTTTATTTTGTCTATCATGTTTTATTCCATTCGTCCTGGATTTTTGTCTGCAACAATATGATAAACTGACTGGTAGGTGTAGCACAAGAAAGTAGGCAATACAAAAGGTTGCTGAAAACTTGCAGCAATTCCATTTCACATGAACGGGCAAACTTCCATGAGTTGGCATAGCGTGCTCCAAATTCGTAAAATCTTGTTTGAATTAACAAATGACAAATGCAAGGAATGCATGGTGCTAGTTTAATTTTGACTTCATGCATACTCCATATCACTATATGCAAGATCTTATCTAAAACATGAGAGATCTTATAATCTATTCTCAGAACAAAAACCAGGAACCTTATAATGCACCAGCTTTTATAGTTTCTTTCTCCATGTTTATTCGATGCACATGACGAATTGCATCTAGAACCACACGCTGTTGGTTTCCTTTTTTTTTTATATGCTGGTATGCTCTGAAACTATGCGTGGATGTACTGGGACTTCAACATTTTTTTTTCTTTTTGCTCATATCAGAAGTCTATGATTGATCACCTTACTCTTTGCCCATGCCGCATGAATTGATTGGCCCATGTGCCCATCCATCGATTTGATTGCGTAGAACTTTGGCATAATTTACAAAAAAGAAAATATTTGATCCGTTTTGCAGTGGAGTCTTGAGACGCTGGGTCGACAGCGCTTCAACGGTTCTGCCCATTATCAAGGAGCTCCTGAAGAACAACATCAGAGTCTGGGTGTACAGGTATGTTCAGCAACTTTCAGACAATCAATCAATAGATACCCTGATCAATTATCTGAAAAAATAGATGCTCTAATCCAAGAAGGAAATGAACTAGTAGTATTTTGTTGCCAGTTTTGGTATATATATGCTTAATTCAGTGTCACTGATATTGCAGTGGAGACACTGATGGGAGAGTACCTGTCACTTCCAGCAGATACTCTGTCAACCAGCTCAACCTTCCAGTTGCTGCTAAATGGAGACCATGGTTTAGCAACACTCAGGTACTTAGTTCCTGCACTTAAAACTCTTCCTTCCCTTCACCTGTTATCTGAAAAAACAAAGTAGGAACCACTTCACAGAAATCTGAATTCATCAGAAAACAAACTCTCGCAGGCCAGTATGGAAGTAAATTCTACCCAAATTCGAACTTTAGAAGCTCATACCATGAATACTAGTTTTTGTTAGGATTTAGAAATTGTATTGATCTGTTTCAATCTTGTGAAATTCAGGGTGTTGGAGACGTTGGTGGATACATTGTGCAGTACAAGGGGAACCTCAGCCTTGTAACCGTGAGAGGAGCAGGCCATGAAGTCCCCAGCTACCAGCCACAGCGAGCGCTTGTGCTTGTCCAGTATTTCCTTGAAGGCAAAACGCTACCTGATTGCGAAAAATGTGGAGAGGCTTAGTTATAAAAAAAAAACTTAACTTATGTTTACAAATATAAGTAGTATAATGTGCCATGACCACAAGTTGCATTATTCCCATTGTTGTCCCCATTCTAGATAGTGCAAGAAAGAAGCAAAATGAAATGATATTAAGAAGTACTCAAATATAGAAACCATTGCCCCCTGTATTTAGCAGATCATGTAACGGCAGTTCAGCAAACGATTTTATATAGAGTAAAAGATTGTAAGATGGCGCTCCTCTGATCTGAATATTGCTTGCCAAAATGGTTGGCTGAAATGAAAAGCAGATGCTTCATGCTTCCTTGTAACACAGATCAATCTGAATAGTCAGAACAGGATTCCATGAAATATGTTGGTACCAAAGCAAAATACTGAACTAACTGAAGATGTCTAACTTTGGATTATGGCAAGTGCATTTAAGCATCAGCAACGACAATTATGACAGAAACGATGAATTTGGCAATGTAGAATTTCAGAACGATCTGCACGAATAGGCCTCTTAGAAAACCTGATAGTGTTCAATTTCCACATACACAAAATGTATTATCTAAAACATGAACAAAATACATGCCTTAAAAAATGCCAATTGCTTTCACATTACCAACGAATGAAAACAAATGTTTCTGAGGGCATTTTCTTCCTCAAATGTGCCAACCAATTCTTTGTGCCTTCCCACACAACACAAAAAAAAGCAGTGGTAGCACAATACAATGACTCGCTGATTCTCACATGATCAGTCAACAAGTATTTGTACCTGCAAAGGCCCGCTTTGCATCTTTGGATGGCCACAATGGTGGCAACATCACATCATTTGATCTTGTACAAATTATAACAATTTACAAACGTTGTAAGATGAATCAGTGTAAAGTTCATTCTGCTGTATCTTGTGTGTCTACGTAGTGTATAGTTGGGGAGCTTGTCCCTGTTGATCCTTGCAACTTTTTGCAGACATAGATATAGTGAGAGTCAGGGTCCTCTGGAACAAAGCCATCCGGTAGTACACCACTCTCTGTCATTGGAACAGGATCTAAGACAGACCTTTTCGTCTTGCCCTTGAACCCGGGTCTGGCTGCAAAACATTAAAAATGCTGATCATAAAGGGAACCTAAAAGTACAGGAGAATAGAAGTTATCAATCAGGATTCATCACAAATACTTCCACTAAAATGGAGTGTTCATGAAAAAGAAAGAATTATAAGGCTTCCACTAAGCAATGCATCAGAACACGTAAATTGCAAACATGGTCTGAACATATTGTCAGATAACATTTCCACGTGCAAAAGAAAAAGGATAAAATATTGTATTTTTACGTACGCAGAATGTATAGTACAATTTTCCAATTGCATCCTGATTGGTTCAGATGAGGTACCCTCACCGATGGATCACCATAAGTTATCTAACAGTTTAAATGCAAAACTTGATCAGATAAATCAATATTAGGGAAGGGCAGATTAAAAACCACATTCTGAACAAACTTTTCAAAGTGCCTACCAGCATAAAGATTCCTCCTGGTTTAAGAAGCCTGCAATCAAATGGTTGAGCTGGTGAGTCTGCAGCAGCACTATTGAAATCTATGGCGTATCTTGGTGCAGATGAGACTGTGAATGATAGCTTAGTGGGGTAAGCAAGACATTAAAAACCTTTCTACTTCTAGAACCATCTGAGCTGCGCTGAGAGGAGCACCCACACCACACTATGGAAGTAGCAAGATCACAATGTTGAAGAAGTACCAGAATAAGGAAAAGGAACAATGAATAATGTAGCCTACTTACCATCAATGAGTCCAAAGTACCTAGAAGAAATGCACAAAAATGAACAAGTGGCATTACATGTATGCTTCAATAATTGCTAGAACACCATTTTAAGAACTCATACCTTTATCAATGGCACAATCAAATGATTCATCAGAAAATATACTCATGTCCCTAGCATCCATTTGCATGTCTAAGTGTCATAAGGAGACCAATGGATGGTAAATTTCAGTGGAGGTGGAGAAAGAAACAAAATGGAAAAGCAATTTAGGATACACTGCAGCTGTGGAATATTGAAGTGTTTCTTTCTCATAATCTCAATTACAACCGAAGAAATGTCAATGTTCATTATCTCCGTATAGCCATCATCAACCATATCCTCTGACATAACTGCGAATGGCAGAACATGGAGAAAACATTTTGAATTAACACAGGTGGTATTAGAGGGGGGAAGTGGGAAGCAATAATTGGTGTTCCGAAGGTTAGCTTTACTCTACCCTGAAAAACCTAACTCAACAGCAACACCCAAACACCAATGTGTGCCCGCAAAAGGAAAAGACATAATTGTACTAAAAATGTCACAATAGGACACACTAAATTTCCTCTGTTCCTCTTTATTTCCCCTACTGTCCATATTCCAAAAAGACATTGAATTTGTAAAAATAGTGCAAATAAACAAATGCGCTGCCATCCAGCTATGGTCCCAAGATGCCTTGTACCATAACGCAGCAGCAGTAAGCCAATAGCAACTTTAAGCTATCGCAGGATAAAAAGTCCCTAGTAAAGCAGACTTATTTTTGCATATGTAGTCTATCACTCTAGCAAGCGTCTGAAAAACAATAATTTTCAGGACAACCTCCTGCCCAATTAGGCCATCATAAATTCACAAGAACTGCATGCTCGTGTCAGTTGCGTGTTATCAATAGCAAGAACTTGTACCTTCAGAAACAGCCTAATTATAGTAATATATCAGAGCAAAAGGGCACTAATGCCACTATGTATGAGAATGGCGCCATCTGATTGCCATAATGGCACAGATAGAATAGACTAGTAGAGGCTTTTAGACAAGAAAAGGGTCTCTTAAGACAAAATCACCATTCTTGACAAGGAGCTTTCCACAAAACTATTGCCGAAACAGCGATTTCTATCCTAATAACAGTAACAGTCACTGCCTATGCAAGTAGTAACTGCCCAAGAAAAATCACTATCCATCAATCGCCCCCCCCCATTTCACAATTTGCTTAATTCACTTGATACTACTATACTACGCGCGTAGTTGAAAAACAAACGTGAAAAATCACAAACGAACAACACACACAAGCAAAAGATAAATTTAACTTTCTTTCTTTGGAACAAGGAAAGGAATTGAAAACACGAGAGCGGAGCCGAAAGCCGCAATCTCTATGGAAAGGGAGGAGATGGAGGAGGAGGGAGGTGGCGTACGAGCGGAGCCGCAGCCGATCATGAGGACGCGGGATTCCGGCGGGGCGAAGCGGCGGACGAAGGGGCGGAGCGCGGCGTAGCGCTGGTACCAGTCGTACGGCGCGCCGCCCTCCTCCACGTAGCGGGCGTCCCAGTACTCCGCCTTCCCGTAGCTCAGCGCCCTCCCGCCTCCCCCTCCCCCGCCTTCTCCTCCTCCGCCGCCGCCGACGCCGGCGTCGCTCCTCCCCATCCCCTCCTCCTCCGGCTCCGGCGAAGACGGCGGCATCGCCGCGGCGGCAGCTGGAGGAGGGGAGCGCGCGAGCGAGGCGAGGAGGCGGCGGATAGCGGAGAGGAGCGAGGAGGAGGAGGAGGGCATCGGCATCAATGCATCAGTAGGTGGGGAGGGGAGGTGGGAGGAGCATCGGCATCGGTGGCGCGCGAGCTTGGGACCAGCCGCCACCACACGTCGCCGTCGTCGCCTGCCGATATATCAAAGGTGACTTTTCCCTCCCCCTGTTTAAATTCCTTTTTTTTATTTTTTTAATCTTTTGTCTCTCTTACCTTGTTTTCTCTTGAACTTACTGTTTAGCTGCGGACAAAATTTAAATTTTAAAACTTAATTTGATTTTTATATTTTAATCATATTTTTTTTTCAGCGGGTCTGTTCAGGGAAAATTAAAATTCTGAAAAACAACATGTCGATAACTAGTTTGTAAGAATATGGATAAATTGGGTTCTTTTGCTTCTGGCTTCTCGTTTCTTTTCTTGATTCTACAAATATAACTTCTCATAATCTATACGAAAAGCTGGATTATTTGGGGAGCTTCTGATTCTTGGAGAAGCTGCAGCTGTCCCAAACAGACTTAATATTGTCTTTTTAAAGTTGCTAAGAACACATATTCTATAAAGTTTAATCCACAAAAAAAATGTTTTATTCGCTAATAGGCATTGCGGCCTATAATCAACTGTAGATAGGGGTGGTAAAAGGCCCAACATCTAAAGCGGGCTTATTCGTTTCAAAGGATTTGTAAAGGAAAAGTACAGGAATATCCAATCCTTTGGAATGAGCACTATCCTATCATTCGTTTCAAAGGAAAATATAAAAGGAAAAATTCATATCCCTCCACTTTTAGGGGGAAAACAAAGGAAAAAAAATAATCCACTCCAACCCAATGTTTTCAATCCTTTGGATTGTTTGCAACCCAACCATAGAAAAATTTCCTATGTTTTCCAATTCATAGGTTTGCACATGCATTCCTATATTATTTTTATGTTTTCCCTATTCCTACGGTTTGAAAATCGTACAAACCGAATAAGCCCTTCTATTCAATTTTAAACTGAAAATATATATGAGGGTTGTTTACCCTAAAAAGGAAGGAAATATATATGAGGCCTGGGTCTAAAGCTAAATTTCTATTCAATTTTAAACTGAATATATAATATATATATATGAGGGTAAGAAGAATATATATATGAGAGCTAGGTAGGATTGTGAATAACCTATGAGCCACCATGGTCGTACTAAATGTTTTTAAACTCTTTTATTGTTTTTTATTTTTCTTGACTTCCTTCTCTACTACAGTCTTTTTACCTCTTTTAGTTTGATTTTGTGGCTCAATTTGTCCCCGCTGTTCCAATCTTGCCTCTACTGCCACTCTTTGTCGAGCGTCAGCAAATGGACTCTGTGGATGGATGCTTCAGTGATGCCTACACGCTCATGACACTTCTGTTTAGACTTAGCCAGTCAGCCAAACAATAATAAACCGTGCTCAATTTGAAAATTCCCAAGATCGCAGCAAATTTTAAACCGTTACTCGTGGATTTTCTACGTATTAAAAAATCACGACGACCTTTAAACCATTTTCTTTATTCTAAAATATAACAACTTAGTATGGTATCAAATTTATAATTCTAAATGCATTTTATCCCGTTACTATACTTTTGAGACGGAGATGGAGATAGTAGCTTGCGAGTTGACTCAACCATACACTTACAAAAGAGAGTAAAGAAATCTTCCTCCATGGCGCCCACTCCTCGGATTAACTAGAGGAACAAGTAAACACCTACTCTTCGGATTAAGATCCTATGCCTTCAAAGGCACAATACTTTTGTCACTGACAGGTGAGCTCATAGTTCATCGGGCCTGCACAGTGACAAAGCTACAAAGGCACGTACTTTTGAAGGTAAGGGAGCCTGACCCGGCAGAATGGCTGCTTTGAAGAACGTGCGGGACTAGAAGAAGAAGGTAGCGTCGTGATAGCGAGATCGCGTGGCCCCAGCGAAGCACGAGGATCTTTGCAAGGTACGCCGTACAACTAACTGGTCCTCCTCCTCCTATCTTCTACTCCACATTTTGGACCACTCGGCCACTTGTTCCGTACACGTCAAGAACACAGAGATAGCTTGCAAATTATGCAGAAAACACTAGCTTGAAATTAAGGTTACAAACTAGTATGTGAATGAGGGTTTACAATTCCGATACCGGATTAAAATCGCTCACTAGTTATATCCTCAGAATAAACAAAAAAGATAAAATCTTGACAATATAGTTAAAATTTTAAAATTTATTTTAACTTGACTGAAAAACCGATCAAATTATGTTTTCGAACCAGTCTCGTAAGTCCGGAATTCGCGTAATCCGGACCAGTTTCCACAGGGATGGTAGACCTTAATTAACATAATATAGTAATATACCAAGAATTCTATACAAAATTTCAGTGCTTTAATTCTTTTTGTAGCTATATTTGAAGCTGTCCTTGATCTTGCCTTTTCACAGAGAGATTGGTTCAGTGGTTCTTTGCTCTCTTTTTTTTACCCTGCTTTTGGCACATCAGGATGGTACTAATACAATTCCATCCGGTGCTACAGATCATGAGCTCATGATTTGATGGTGGTATGATTTTTTTTTCTTTTCCTAACTCTCGATGACTTTACAAGTTTGGCATAACCGAGTCATCCTGTTCAGGCCTGTGAAGGTTGTGCAGGATGTACAGTGAAGCGGACGACAGGAAGATGCAGACCGAGTAGCTCAGCAGGTCCAACCCCGTTGTTATCTTCACCATTTTGCTCCTCTCGAACATCTTCACCAGAAGGATCATGACGATGACATGCCCTACTTTGGTTTTCAGTTCGTCCAGGGAGGTAATCTTCATCCACTTTGGTCTTTCCTGAAACAAGAAGAAAACGAACGATCAGTTTTCTGAACCTGCCACGATTGCAGAATTGCAGAGATGATAACTACTGTTCTCAAGGCAGATGTAGGGAGTGTCTATGTTTGTGCAAACTATGGTTATATTTGATTATCTGGTTTGTCTGAATTTTCAGTAGTGAAGTTTTGGTTGTTTTGCAATTAAACAGTTCAATGGATAGCTCACAAAATAAAATTTTCAGTCCACAAACAAAGGAGTGATATGGTTAGCAAGTACAGGTTCATCAGTAAAAGGCTAAAACGTGAAGGTTGTTTTGGCATGCGAAGATGATTGGCTAGTTCTTATTCAGTTCCTGTACATTGTTTCCCTTCTGCTATAATATAAAACCAGCAGTTGCTGGGTTCTTTTTTTTTTTTTTAAAAAAAAAGATGATTAGCTACCTTTAAAGCAAACATCCCAAATAAGGATGATCCCTGCAGAGCTCTGTCAGACTCAGAAGGAACATCAGTAGAAGTATTGCTGATGAACAGCCCGTACAAGCCCATCCCAAAGATCAGCATGACTGTTCCAGCGAGATAAACATCTGCAGAGAGCAGTAAAACACAGCAGTTAATGTAAGGTTCAATCATTCTACACACCAATTTACTGCACCTTGCATGCTTGCAGCCTCTAGAGTTGATAAAGACTTTATCGTATATTATGAAGCCTAGAGAGTAACCTACCATTCTTTTTGTTTTTTTAAACAAATGAGTAACTTACCATTCTACTACCAACCACCTAGGAATATCAGAAATTTAAGGTGTGATGGTTACAGTTGGTCACCAAAAGCTTTTATAACGAACGAACTTTCATTGGTTGAGACGTCACGAAGCATGATCGATGAAGATTAAGGTTTTTAAAATAACGAGGTGGTATTGATTGAGTTTTAATTATTACAAACTTGAAAAATAGATTAATATGATATTTTAGAGTAACTTTCATATAAAAAGTTTTCGCGCAAAACACACCGTTTAATAGTTTGAAAAGCGTGACATGAAAATTTTAATCTTCATCTAACTCTTCTTGGAGAAAAGAACGGCACCATAGAGTTAAATTCGAATCATTGTGAGTTGTGACAGATACTACCTTTCTTTGTGCCAGCTGACTGAATAAACCTTTTTCAGTAGCTCTTACAAGACAGAATTCTCAAAGAGTTTAGGTAGTGACATATTTATACTTAAACCACTTTGGATCAAACAGCAAGCAGAATGGGCATCTCACCAATGGCTTCGACAACTTTGAGGACCATCTGCCCTGTATGGACGCCTTTGAGACAGCCCGACCAATACACGCTGTAAGCCTCTTTTATGTAAACACAACCCTAATCACGAGTAGACAGAAGCTAGATGATCAGAGCCAGAAAAATATTGACATGGATGTTCTCTAGTGTTCTACCCTGCAAGAAAGATATTCTTGTTCTTGATACAGATAATTCTTGCCCTGATTGGAAAGAATCAGGTGTTGGAGACGAAATGGATATGATCACTTACATTGAGGAAGCAGAGGAGGGATCCGGCCAGTGATCCGGCAACCGCGAGAAGAGCCAGGAATCTGAAATCGAAGATCACCTGCGTGCGTCACGATGGACAGAAATTTTAGCCTGATTTGCAATACCAAGCATGGTAAATCGACGCAGATCTTGGAAAGAACCAAGCAGATACCCTCTCGACGGTGGTCTCGACGGCGGTGGACTTGGTGGTGGGAGGAGGAGGAGGAGCCATGGCGCCGTTGGCCCCGCCGACGAGCCCGTAGCCTCGCGGCTTGCCCGCCGGTGAGCCATCGGCGCCGCCGACTCCTCGCAGTACGGCGTCCGCCGCGGTGGTCACGCCGTCGCCGGACGAGGACGTGGCGCCGACCGCCACGAGCCTCGACGGCGTCCGGCGGGGGCGCAGCGCGGCGCCTCCTCGCCGGAGCGCCGGCGCGGCGGCGAGGCAGCCGCAGCGCAGGAAGAGAGCGGTGGTCATCGCGCGCGCGCGTCGGGTCGGAGTCGCCGCGCTCGCCGGCTGCTTGCTCACCGGCGACGCACCCGCGTTGCGTTCGTGGCTGCTTCGTGTGGTGCGAAATCGGGGAGGAGAAGAGGTGGAGAGGAGACGGGTTTTCTGGCGCGAGATGCCAGCCGCGTCGCTCTCAGCTCTGGCTCTCTCGCCGTCAGGCTACTGTGGCGCGAGGGCTTTGCACCGTTGCCTGCATTTGCCGCGCGTTTTCGCGGGGGGACGCACGCACACGGCACATCGCAGTGATGCGAGAGAGACATTATGCCTATTTGGGAAGTTTCTAGCTGCTGTAGCTTCTTCTAGAATCTCCGCTTCTCCAAACAGTGTAGTTTGTTACCTAGATTCTAAGAATCTGTACTTGTAGAATTCAGAAAATGAACTGAATCCAGATGCTGAAAAACCCAGCTTCTCCAGATTTATAAAAGCTGGCTACCAAACAGCAGATTCTCAGAATTTTAAGCTCCTCAAGCAGTACTATTGTATCGATTGGTTTGGAGTTTGTGGAGGGATCTATAGATTTGAAAAATACTGCCCTAAAATCACCAAATCGAATATGCCTTCTGATTTGTCATTTGGATTAAACCCAGATTGGTTTTCTCACTATGATCCTAGCCAATATGCTGTATTATTTTCAGTTTTTTGTTACAGATTTTCGGCCCCATCGTTTCACTTTTGGGTGGAATAAGCCAAAAGATATATTTGCAAACGAAAAATAATTTGTGAAAAAAACTTTTATGTACGTATTCTTAATGATCTAAAAGCAAAGGCTGAAAAATAAACTTCGATGAAAAAATCTCAAAATCAACTCCAAATTTAAGTCTGAAAATTTAAATTTTGGCTGATAAGCGTAAGCATAAGCATAAACGAAAAGATAAGGCTGTTTAGGAGTTCTTTACACTGATTTGTCCTTGCAATCCGTTTAAGCCCAGCATCAGGGCTTGCCTAGCAACAGTTCTAGTGCTACAAAATACAAGCACTGAGGCAATGAGTTCTTCCTATATGGCATGTGCTATAAAAAATACTACTGAGTAGAAGGCAACATGTCCGGCGCTGCAATCATGTACTACTCGTGTTCTGGGCGATGAAGGTTGTGCAGGATGTACAGGGAAGCCGACGACAAGAAGATGCAGACCGCGTAGCTGAGCAGGTCCATTCCCGTGGTGATGTGCACCATCTTGCTCCTCTCGAACATCTTCACCAGGAGAATCATCACGATGATGTGGCCCAGCTTCGTTTTGAGCTCATCGAGAGAGCTGATTCTCATCCACCTCGGTCTCTCCTGCAGCAACAAGAAGTGAATGGTTCAGCGGCTTTCAGTTTCATGACATGTGAGCATCAGAAGTTATCAGGAAAAAAAAAAGTGCAGAGATGGTGAGTGCAGATTTCGACTTCTCGAGTCAGTTAGTTTAATCTTGAAGTTTCTTCTGAATTTAATGGCTGATACCTTCAAAGCAAACATGCCAAACAAGGATGATCCCTTGAGAGCACGATCAGATGCAGGTACATCAGGAAAATCGTTGCTGATGAACAGCCCATACAGACCCATCCCAAAAATCAGCATGACTGTTCCAGCAAGATACACATCTGGCCACAAAGCAGCAGTTAAGTTAAAGCACATTTTGCAGGTCCCCCTCTTCCAAAATTGATAAGAGGTTCGTATAATTGTTAGTGTTAGATTTAGGTAGATATCAAGCTAAACAATAGAGGCATCTAAACAATATTGTGTCAGAGTTCAGATGATATCAAGCAGAACTTTAATTGCTCACCGATAGCCTCGACGAGCCTGAGGACCATCTGCCCTGTATGGACACCTCTAACACAGCTTGTCCAGTAGACATGGTATGCTTCTTTAATGTACACACAACCCTGATTATAAGCAAATGACAGATGATTCAATCTGTAATTTCAGCTCCACCATTTCGTATACAAAAATTTGCTTGCACAGTCACAAGGCTTTACACTGAGGAAGCAGAGGAGGGAGCCGGCGACGGCGAGGAGAGCCAGGAAACGGAAATCGAATATCAGCTGCGGCCAAAAGGCAAAACGAAACATCATATCAGACGACGGCAGCTGCGTGCACAGGACCAACAAAACCATACTTTCGCGCGTGTGCGTGTGTGTGTACGTACATATGTACCTTCTCAACGGTGGACTCGACCGCGGGGCCAATGCCTCCGCCGCCACCGCCGTCCCCTCCGGCGAACGCGCGCTCCAGCGACATGGCGGCGGCTGCCGAGCCATCGGAGCCCAGCGGCGATTCGCCCGTAGTAGTGGCCGTATTAACCGACGAGGCAGCGCACGCGACTGCCACGAGCCGGGGCCTACGACACGGAAGCGCGGCGCGGCCACCGCCCGTCTCCGCGCGCCGGGACAACGCTGGAGCGAGCCAACCGTGCACCACCGCGAGAGCAGCCATCAGCTCGAATGCTGCTGGTTTGCCTGCCACGAGTGGAGTACGGAAACGGACGTGGTGGTGTGACGCGTCGGTGTCTCCCCCACCCGGTGCTTTTCATCGCCCTCTCGATCATCCGGCCATGCGTGCGGGTGCGGATGGTTGGTTTCTCGCGTGCGATCGAAAGGGAGTGCAGGAAAGACCTGGAACGGGTCGGCAAATCCCCAATACGGCATGCAGGCCCGCGGGCCTGCGCACGCGAGGACGCGCGAGTCACGATCCCGCTGACATGGACGTATACAGTGAGTATTGTAGGGGGCAACCGGTCTCTGGCTCGTATCAGATGGCCTAATCAGTAAAAGAAAAAAATCAAATTTTAAATTTTCAAGCTTAATGTTGACCTTGATTTTGAGATATTTTAACGCAATTTCTTTTTTAACATTGGCTTTTAAGTCAAAAAAAAACATATTTATAAAAGTTTCACCTACAAATTCATTTATATTTCCTAATAAGTCGTTTTGGCTTATTAGGAAATAAGCCAAACGATTGGGACCTCGGTGTCTCGGACCCTCGGTGACGGTGAGGGGCCGTTTGGGCCCTTTTCACCGGTGGTGAACTGGCGATGATCATCAGAAACGGGCAGTAGGTCGTTCAGTATCCAGCACACACGGTGGCATCAGGCATGAGTTGAAGTGGTAGAACAAGTAAACATCTGGGCTCTGGCCATCTGGGGAGCTATCAACAGCAGCTCCAGCACGTGATGGAATGCATACGGGTAACTGGCTGTAAGCCTGTAACGGCGACACGGCATGCATGGCTTTGGGGCGGTGCTGATTGCTGTCGCTGAAGGAAGAAATGGGGTGACTCGATTACTCGAGGGATCTTGAGGTGCAGTTTCGTGCTGAAAACTGGTATTGCACATGCGCCATTCATCCCATGAAGAGAGCTCTTGTACATTTGATGCCGCAATCCTGATATGAAAAATCCAGTAATGCATACCATCATATATATGATATGAAGTTCAATGAAAAGCCACGTGTTATGCAATCATTAGCTGTCAACTGAAAGTTATCTTTCAAATGAAACAACACATCATGTGAGAACAAAAAGCTCAATACTTAAGGTGCATAAAGTATGCTCAACTGAAAACTAGAACTACTCGTGTAATCGATCAATCAACTCTTCCATCCTCCGAAGAACTCATGTACATAACGGTGCCACAAGCTTGCTACATAATCCCTGTGATGCATACCTTAACATGAAGTTCAATCAGGAATATATTGTAGCATTATTTTTTTTTGAGAATTTATTGTAGCATTACATATATGCTAAAACTGCCTACTGATTGAAGTTCCAAGTCCTTCAAATGAAACAGTACGATCATTTGTAGACATAAAGTAAAAAAAGTTTAGGTGTATGATCCCATAATCCAATTATGCTATCTAGTTTGCAGTTTCGCGAAAAGTTCCTAAGTGAAAATACTCATTCCAAGTGTTGTATGCTGACTAGGTTTGCAAAGCACACAGAAATAGTTACCTTCTTTCTTTCTCTGCGGAGGAGAAGAAACTGGCCATCACTGTTTTCAGCTTCCCACCAGACAAAGGCAATGTTGGCACAGCGGCATACCTGAATGTTTTCAACTCCATCTATTCCGTCCTCCAAGATCTGAAGAAGGATGGCTACAATGTTGAGGGTCTTCCAGACACAGCTGACAGCTGAGGCCCTCATCGAGGAGGTTATTCATGATAAGGAGGCCCAATTCAACAGTCCCAACCTCAATGTTGCCTATCGCATGAATGTGCGGGAGTACCAGTCACTCACTTCCTATGCCTCCTTGCTGGAGGAGAACTGGGGCAAGCCACCTGGGAACCTTATTTCTGATGGTGAAAAACCTACTTGTCTATGGGAAACAGTATGGCAATGTATTCATTGGAGTTCAGCCCACTTTTGGCTATGAAGGAGATCCAATGCGGCTTTTGTTCTCAAAATCTGCTAGCCCTCACCATGGCTTTGCAGCATACCACACCTTTGTTGAGAAGATCTTCCAGGCTGATGCTGTCACTTTGGTACCCATGGGTCTCTTGAGTTCATGCCAGGGAAGCAAGTTGGGATGAGTGATGCATGCTATCCTGACAGTCTCATTGGCAACATCCCCAATATCTACTGCTATGCAGCAAACAACCCATCAGAAGCAACTGTTGGCAAGCGTAGAAGCTATGCAAACACCATAAGCTACCTGACACCACCAGCTGAAAATGTTGGTCTCTACAAAGGGCTCAAGCAGCTTTCAGAGCTCATCTCTTCTTACCAATCTCTCAAGGACACAGGACGTGGTCCACAGATTGTGAGCTCAATCATTAGCACTGCAAAACAGTTAATCTTGACAAGGATGTTCCCTTTGCCCGAGGAACGTATGGAGCTTCCACCAAATGAGCGTGACCTTATTGTTGGAAAGGTGTATGCCAAGATCATGGAAATAGAATCACGCCTCCTGCCATGCGGTTTGCATGTGATAGGTGAGCCACCAAGTGCCATTGAGGCTGTGGCCACCCTGGTGAACATAGCTTCCCTTGATTGCCCAGAGGATGAAATATACTCACTGCCCAACATACTTGCTCAGACAGTGGGCAGGAACATTGAAGATGTGTACAGAGGAAGTGACAAGGGAATACTGGCTGATGTTGAACTGTTGAGGCAGATAACAGAAGCTTCTCGTGGTGCCATCACTGCCTTTGTTGAGAGGACTACAAACAGCAAAGGGCAAGTTGTTGATGTTACAAACAAACTTAGTACCATGCTTGGTTTTGGTTTATCAGAACCATGGGTACAACACTTGTCCAAGACCAAGTTCATCAGGGCAGACAGAGAGAAGTTGAGAACCTTGTTTACATTCTTGGGAGAATGCTTGAAGCTAATTGTGGCAGATAATGAGCTGGGAAGCTTGAAACTTGCCCTCGAGGGAAGCTATGTTGAACCTGGCCCTGGTGGTGATCCAATCCATAACCTGAAGGTTCTCCCAACAGGGAAGAGCATCCATGCTCTTGACCCTCAGACAATGCCAACTATAGCTGCCATGAAGAGCGCCAAAATTGTTGTAGACCGTCTGCTGGAGTGGCAAAAGGTTGATAATGGTGGCAAGTATCCTGAGACAATTGCACTTGTCTTGTGGGGCACCGATAACATCAAGACCAATGGTGAGTCATTGGCCCAGGTGCTGTGGATGATTGGTGTGCGCTCGGTTGCTGACACATTTGGCCGTGTCAACCGTGTGGAACCTGTCAGCCTTGAGGAGCTTGGACGTCCCAGGATTGACGTTGTTGTCAATTGCTCAGGTGTCTTCAGAGATCTTTTCATCAACCAGGTATGAATTCTGCCCCAGCCTTACATATGTAGAATTTTGTGCACATGCAAGGAAAAATCATAGCTGAACTAATGTACTTCTGGAACACACTGATGCAGACGAATCTACTGGACCGGGCAGTGAAGATGGTTGCCGAACTGGATGAGCCAGAAGAGATGAACTACGTGCGTAAGCATGCACAGGAGCAGGCACAGGAACTTGGTGTTTCATTAAGAGAGGCGACAACAAGGGTATTCTCAAATGCATCAGGCTCTTACTCATCGAATGTGAACTTGGCAGTGGAGAATGCATCATGGACTGATGAGAAGCAGCTCCAGGACATGTACCTGAGTCGAAAGTCTTTTGCATTTGATAGTGATGCTCCAGGGGCAGGCATGCGAGAGCAACGCAAGACATTTGAGCTTGCTCTAGCAACAGCAGATGCCACATTCCAGAACCTAGACTCATCAGAGATTTCACTCACAGATGTGAGCCACTACTTTGACTCAGACCCGACAAAGCTGGTGCAAGGACTGCGCAAGGATGAGCGGGCACCTTCCTCATACATAGCAGATACAACCACAGCAAATGCACAGGTGAGGACATTGTCAGAGACAGTGCGCCTTGATGCAAGGACAAAGCTACTGAACCCTAAGTGGTACAAGGGGATGATGAAAAGTGGCTACGAGGGAGTTAGAGAGATTGAGAAGCGGCTGACAAAAACTGTTGTATGGAGTGCAAAATCTGGACAGGTTGTCAACTGGGTTTATGAGGAGGCAAATGCCACATTTATTGAAGATGAGGCTATGAGGAAGAGGCTCATGGACACTAACCCCAATTCATTCAGGAAGCTAGTTCAGACCTGCCTAGAAGCCAGTGGTAGAGGCTAATGGGAAACATCAGAGGAAAACTTGGAAAAGCTCAGGGAGCTCTACTCTGAGGTTGAAGACAAGATTGAAGGAATTGACCGGTAAATTTGTTTGATCAATCAGATCCTGCATTCAAAAAAGGAGGAGAAATCCTTCTGTCTCACTGAATTGAGAGTTGAGACTTGTACAATTTATGTAATTTATAAAAAGTTGTAACATGACATACACGAGGATACAGTGTTTAACAAAGAGGGTGCCTGTGAATGAAAAATGGAGCATGGGTAGAAGTTCTTTCTTTGGAATATGTTACTTATTGTCACTTAATCACTTGTTCATTTGCAGACTAGTATTTGATACCTACTAGGAATATAAAGCAGGTGGTTGTGAACACAGAATATCAGTAACTATTTTAAGAAAACTACACTAGAGTATTACGATCCTTCACTCCATACTTTACATATGTACGACAACTGTACAAAAACAGGAATTTAGCCAACACGAAATAGTGTGCTAATGTGGCCAATGTGACTACAGTAGCAAGTTAAAAATGAGAACACCTTAGTAATTTAATTGTGAACATTCCAATCTTGACAAAGTAAGTTTCTGGCATCTGATTCCACATGTAAATGACACCAAGAAAAAACAGCATATCTTGCTCAACAAAAAGGGTGTTAAATTGAACTTACAGCTGAAGTGGATGGCAAAGAAGAACAAAACAATATACTGAATAAACTTTGTTTTGTTTTCCCTTCCCAGTCCGAAGTATACAGTTTTAGTGAATTCCTACATCAGATCAATTCCATAAGAAACGGATCACCTGAAGCCATGACTCTGATTAGCTCTACAAAATCTATCTCATTCTGAACCTTCATTGGGTACACTGCATGTGCTTGAGCAGTGTATATTGTTGCAAAAGTGGCATTTGATTGCACATTTGTCCTATAAATAAGTTTGGTCAAAGCTTTTGATTCAAAATTGCTTGGCAAATCCATTGCAAGGAACAACATGGGGATAGCAATACTGTGATGAATGTCTAAGCTTCCAATAGCTTGAACTAGATAAGAAAAGTCACCAATGTGACTTCGAGGTATGTAGAATATCTCACTGTTGCAATGAATTATCTTATCTTCGCCAACACTTCTTTTGTAGTTGGCTTGATATTGAAATGGAAAGCTAGCAATTGCCTTTTTTACCATATCTCCTTGGTTAATGAACCATTCAATTTTATTGCCATGTAAGGGGACATCGGACCATGATTCCTTCACCTATGGAGAAAAAGATGAGTTAATTTGATGGGACAAAGAAATTCACACATATATTTTGGAAACCAGGACATGAGCATGC
Source organism: Oryza sativa Japonica Group (assembly GCF_034140825.1). Classification (NCBI taxonomy): domain Eukaryota; kingdom Viridiplantae; phylum Streptophyta; class Magnoliopsida; order Poales; family Poaceae; genus Oryza; species Oryza sativa. The sequence continues at coordinate 27,850,469 of NC_089041.1, read as the reverse complement.
ACCTTGTTGGTTATCCAGAGCTTAGCCTTGTCAAAATCATAGAGGTTCCAATAATTGAGGATCATATGATCCTGAAGGAACATAAATCCCCCAGCACCTGCAAACCGGTCAAACACCTTTGGCAAGAACCTATAGTGGAAATGTATCAGTAAGTGCTGCAAGCTTTTTACATATTCAAGTAAATGAAACTTTACTGGATGAAGTGGTCAGTAAGATTTGTGAGTTATGACGACTTGAAGCGTAACATTTTACTGTTGATTGGTTAGAATCATAAATACCAAGCTGATTTCACTCACTTGTAAGCTTGTGCCAAGTTGCTGACTTCAACAGCAAGATCTGAATTGCTTTTCTCTGAAAGAATAACAACTGCCCTGAATATACGACCATAAAGCAATCTCCACTCAAGTGCAACACGGTCCACAGGTACGGTGCAGTGCACTATAAGCACAACATCACCAAAGTGCTTCCTCCATTTTATGAGATTTCCAATCTCAGTGCTAACTTCCCCAATCTCCTCAACACCAAGATGTACGGTAGGCAGTTTCTTGGGGACAAACACCTGCTTGTCCCCATGTCCAATGGTCGCCCTTGGCCGATCAATCTCCAATGACATCAACCTTGGCTGCCGGTAACCAACAGAGACCAGATCTTGCAGCCACGCGGACATGAACTGCAAATCCTTCTCTCCCCAGAACCCCTCCTCAGTCATCGCATAACTCAAATCAAGAATACGTTCAAAGAGTGTCTGCTTATGTGACCGCCACTCCATTAGGAAATCTATCAGCCTCCCTACACTGACATGGATATCCTTCTCATCATCAAACGGGTGAGCATGCACATTATCCATGCGGTGCACGGTCGGTGGGTAGACCACTAAGTAACCCCCAATCTCCCATAATATGCGCTGCGACCAATACCCACGTATAACATCAGCTGCCATTGGACTCACTGATACTGGCAATGCAAGCCCCCAAAATGCCGGTGAATGGAACAGTGTATTAACTGAGTTGATTGGAGCCATCATGCCCTGAGGAAGTGCGACCTTAGGCGCATCTGCATCAAACCGGAGATCAAAAGCTTCCATTTCCGATGATTTCCGAGTGAAGTAGAACACAGCGTCAACATCCGGTAGGCCATTGCACAGCCCCTGCTGTATGAACTGCCCGCCACCGAACACCTGAGTGTAGAATTCTTCCACACCCACCTCCCCGGCTTTGTGCAGCGGCAACCCCCGCGGCCACACCGACGGCTGCCCAAAGTGCACGTAGGGATTCACCACCGTGCGGTTGGGATCCGCATGGCTGTACTGCAAGAGCACGCCGCCCCCTTGGCGATGGTCCAGATCGACATCGAAGTGCTTGGTGAGGTTACTGCCCAGGACGGCGTTGCGCGCGTCCGCGTCGTAGATGACGCGCGCGCCGCGCTGCACGGCGAAGAGGTAGGCGGCGGCCTTGCGGGCGTGGCCGCGCGCGGGGAGGAAGGCAACGGAGCGGAACCCGAGGCGCGCCTGGTCGGCGAGCGTGAGCAGCGCGGCGCCCGGGTGCGACCAGTCCGGGGGCGTGGTCTCGTCGGCCACGGCGAGGAGCTGCCACCCGGGGACCGCGGGCAGCGGGCGGTGGCGCGGGTGGTGGGCCGCCGCGGCGAAGATGATCCACCTGGAGGCGCGCAGCGACGGGAGCGGCGAGGACGGGAGCACCGGGAGAGGGGGCACGCGCGACCACGCGACAGACGGGTACTGGAGCCGGCGCGACGCACCGCCGGAGCGTGCGGCGGCGAGGCAGAGCGCGGACGGGGACCCGCCGCCGTAGAGGAGGAGCAGCAGGAACGGCGCCGCCGCGAGCGCCGCGAGGACGACGTAGGCCACGCGGCATCTGGAACTCGCCATTTTTGGGCGTAGTGGTGGTGGCGAGATGGGAGAGGGGAGAGGCGACTTGGTGGAGTACTACTACTCCTCCACTTGGTAGTAGTGGCGTTGCTGCCGAGGTGGACAGCTAGTCCTCGTCGGAGTCAATGGCCTCGCGGCGGCGCCGCGCAGCCCGCGAGGTTGTTTCGCCGCCGGCGACGAGGCCCGAGAGGCGACAGAGAGAGGGGATTTTCCCCATTTTGGGCCCAATCATGGGCCTTTATGGGCCTTGATGGGCCGTGTGTAGCCGTGCCTATCCTATGGGCCGTTGCTTTGCTGGCTTGCACACGTCATCGCGTGCTGGCTTTCCAACACGCTCGAAAATTCAAAAGTTGTCTCCCTTTTGATATCCCCACAAAAATCTCGAGCCCCACTTGCCGGCGACGAGATGGATTCAGCTCTTGCCGCCGCCGCCGCCACCGCCGCCGTGGCGGCGTTCCCCAACTTCGCCGATGTCGCCGGCGCCGTCGCGCTCCTCGTTCTCGCCGACTCGCCGCCAGCGCCGTCCCCGCCTCCACCTCCTCCCACTGTCAGGTACTACTTCCGCGCGCAGCACTCTGGTTTTCTCCATTCGGTGTTCGGCGCGACGAATTCACCGCCCCGTGCGGCGGCGCCTCCCCGTTCATTGCAGCGACGAGCTCTCGTGCTACTCGGGATCCTCCGCGTCCTACTCCGGCACCTCGGCGAGGTCGTGCGTGTCCGACTCCGCGCAGCGCGGTCGCCCCGTCGACCCCCTCCGCGTGCTCGCCGTCGTCGCCTCCCTCCGCCGCATCGACCCCAAGGTAAATAATCTGATGTGCTAGATCGCGAACGCCAATAGTTTCATCGGTGCTAATGGCTCTGCTCCTCGTTGACTCTAGGTGCTCGCCAAGGCGACGAACACGCTGTTTCAGGGCGAGTCGTCGAAGAAGAGGAAGGGCGTGTGGATCCACATCGACGACGATGAGGACGAGAGCGAGAGGAACAGCGCTGTGGCCAGCGAGGGGAGCACCGTCACGGGGACCGCGTCTGCAAGCTCCACGGCCACGTCGGGGAGATCCCACCGGCCTCCGCGGGCGAGTGGCGGTGGCGACCAGCTGCCGCGAAGGGCGGACAAGATCATGAAGTGGTTGTCGCGGCCGGGAGCGGTGCCGGCAACGGAGACGACCATCCGTGCAGCCGTCGGCGACAATGCTGGCACCAGCAAGGCGCTGCGCTTGTGAGTACCACACTGCTGCCAATTGCAATTTGAAACGCTTTTGAAATGGTTGTCATGTTAATTTCAATTTGAAGCGGTTTTGAAATGGTTGCCATGTTAATTCCAATCTGAAGCGGTTTTGAAATGGTTTCCGTGTTGCTAAATTGTTTGTGTGGAATCCGCAGGCTGCTGAAGCGTCCGGGCTGCTTGCGACGTTCTGGCTCTGGTGGCCGCAATGATCCATATGTTTACATGGTATGTGAAACTCATGCCTACTGTTTGAATTGAGACGGGAATACGAAATTCGATGCATGTTCTGTGCTGTTGAATGATGGTGGCTCATTGTATTGTAGCTTAAGAGATTTTCAGATTGGAGTAGTATTACCCTTTGATAGTGTGCAAATTTTTTGAATCGAGTTAGTGAGCTACTGAGCTTAGTAATTTCCAGTGGCCCAGTGGGACATACACATTTGAAGCAGTTCTTAAACCTGAGTTAAATTTGCGGTAGTGCTCACTGATCACTCTTTAGTACCCCATTCTAGAAGCTCTATTTATTGTGTTGGGAGCTCAGCACAGGCAAAGTTCACAGCAACAGTGACATGTTATGACGGCCACTGCACAGGCAGACATCACAAAATGTGATGTCTCAAATTTGTGAATTATCAGCTCTTATTAACTTTGCAGAATACATTCATTACTATTTAGCTATTCCCATGATTTCTCATGAGTACTATTTTCCTTTTGATGAATTTTCAGGTCACAGGCTGACCCAATGAAGTTAACTAAGTTGTGTTTATAGCAAAAGAGATGGTAACTGTAAAGCTATTGGAGAGGCCAAGTGACTTCTGAGCAGTATTTAGTAATTTCTACTACCTGTCTGTCTTAATTACTGTTTAATTTTGCCTTCCTGCATATAAGAAGTATAGCCATAGGAGAAAGCAAAGTTCCCATGTTAGAAAGAGCTTGCAGATATATTTGTAAAGATAGGCTACTGGATAGAAATATAGACACACAATCATACACCCAGAGATTTTATGTCATCGCGCTTTATATTAGTGTATGTCGAACTGGAGTAATCAAGTATAATGAGTTCCATTTTCAGACACTTCTTTTTGCAATTAACTGTTATCTGAACTTCTCTGTGGGAATGAAATCTGTGCTGTTGAATAGGAATTATTAGATATTTTGAATAGTCCCTTCTGTCAGCTCTTTATTGTACAAATAGCCTACGGTTCTGATGAACAAATCTGTATTGAAGTTCAATCCATTTATTTCTCCTTCTGTTGCAGAAGCTAGTGAAGCTACCAATCTCCACATTGGTTGTTTTTCACATATAACTAAAGCTAAACTAACGCGCTACGATGAGCATACGCTAGAGTTAGCTTTGTTCTGAAATCTGACAGTGGAAGCCTTTGAGGCTTTCACAGCTTGATCCTTTTGTCTGCATACTTTAGTTCCTCTTCTTACTGGAGAGCATGTTCTTGAACCAGAAAGCTGAGTCCTTGGGGTACCTCTTTAGCGTCTTGTAGTCCACGTAGACGATGCCAAAACGGGAAGTGTACCCGAGCCTCCACTCGAAGTTGTCAAGCAATGACCAAGCAAAGTATCCAATCACTTTGGCACCATCGTCTATCGCCTTCTTGAGCTCAGTGATGTAGTTTCTGTAGTATCTGATTCTTACTGTATCATGCACACCCTGAGTGATACTGACGTTGCCAGGTTGGTCCATACCTGTAAGAGCACAACATTGATCATAGTGTAAGCCTTCTTTAATACTTTTCATTGTCAACAAAACTATTATTCGGAGAATCAGGGACCATTCTGATAGAATTAGTACCATTTTCAGAAAGGATCATTGTAGGGTTTCCATATGTTTCCTTTACATAGGTCACAGCCTTGTTGATTCCCCATGGCACAATGTAAAGCCAGTAGGAGTTTGCCTGCGTGAATTCAATCAATTCAACTATTGAAGTGTGATGATTTAACTTGAAATTCAACTTTTCCTAACTGTTCAACATACTACTGTACAAATGTACAATACATTGACTGCCACTTACTTGAGCTCCAATGGGCACGCCGTTTCGTTCATCTGGAAAAGACATGAGTGCATGAGCAACTGATCCAATTAAACAGTACTACAAGAAACTGAATTATGCATCAGAAAATCAGAAGGATTTGGGGGTGGAGTATTCAGAACTCACAGGCAAACCCAACATGCCAGTCATCCTGATAACTGGTCGGTGTCAGGTTCCATGGCCCAGGGTCTTTCATGTAGAAAGAGGTGTAGTGGTTGATGCCAACATAATCTATTGAGTCTTTCACCATCCTGGACTCCTCATCACTGAAGGTTGGCATCCTGTCCTTGACGATTTCGAGCATCGAGTATGGGTACCGACCATGGATAATGGGGTCAAGGAACCTTTAAGGAGATCATAGTGTCAGTTTGCTGATCCAAAAAAAAGGGTACTTTCAGACTTTCAGTTTGTGGCTACACTATCACAAAAAATCTAGACTGCTACTAGACCTGAGCATCTGAACTCTGGAGTAAATAATCGATAATTTGATCCTGAACCAGATGGTGTTTTCAGATTTTTACCATCCGAGGTGAAAATCTCTTGCCCTCTGTGCTGCAGCCCTATCAGCATTGCTGTCACTGAATGGTTCATACCAGACAAAATCCAAGAGAATTCCAATCCTCCCCTTTTGATAAAGCTGTTCAATTGGAAGAAATGCATTGCAGACTACATTCTCAGATACAGGGATAGCAAAAGTAACTGAGATAATTTGCATTGCATAGTGTAAATCCAGCCTTGAGCTGAACTGTCATTCTGCTATTTTACCTGATACTTTTCGCGGTATCGCTTGACGGCGGCAGCATGAGAAAGGATGAGATGGTGGGCAGCAAGGTATGGTTCTGTCGTGGAGTTGCCTCCTGCATCACAGCCAGAGCACCTTCCCGGGGCATGGAAGCCATTGTCATATCCTAGAGCAGCAACGCATCTCGGCTCATTGAAGGTAAACCAGTCCTTCACCCTGTCTCCGAACGTCTGGAAGCAGAAATCTGCGTAGTCTGCAAACGCCTCTCTTCACAGTAGAATACACATTTTTTCTTTGGTCAAATATATGCTTCAATCAGCTTACAAATTTTGAAGTTCATAGTTTTCAAGTTGAAATGCTTACACGATGTTTGGGCTTAGCCAGCCTAAGTACTGCTCATGGAGTGCTAATGGTAGGTCATAGTGGTAGAGGTTTGCGTACGGTTTGATGCCTAATTCACCAAGAGAAGGTCAGGACACTGATGCAGAGAACCTTTGTAGTACTGTCTAAGGTAAGCAAGTGTCCTAGGAAAGTTACCTTTCTTAACCATGTAATCTATTAACCTGTTGTAATAATCAACTCCTTCCTGGTTCACCATCCCAGTCCCATCTAAATTTTTATAGAAAACTCCAAATCACAAACTCCACTGATCCAACCAACAACAACAAAAAGAACTGCTGCAGGTACAGACATAATCCACATACTTGGGAAAATTCTTGACCAAGAGATCGAAAATCTATACGCATCAAAGCCCATGTTCTTCATTATGTTCACATCTTCCTACAACCCCAAACAACAACCATCAAGCATCAAAAGAGAAAGAAACACCACAAACCACAACAACGAGAAAACACAATCACCGAATCACACACACATAACACATTACACACCTTGTACCTATGATACTCATCAACCGTCACATCGGCTGTGGCATTATTAGGGATCGTCCCTGTCAGGACACAAGAACACGGTAACAACAATGAGCACCATTTACCATCTCACCTGCACTGAAGTTTAGTACTCTGAATCTCTGATTACTTTTACCTGGTTTCTCTATGAAAGCGTCCCAGATGCTAGGGCCCCGGCCACCCTGCTTCGCCATGCCCTCCACCTGGTACGCCGACGCGGCCGTGCCGAACACGAACCCCTCCGGGAAGGCTCGCCGGCTCAGCCCGCCGGCGTCGTAGATCTCCGGGTTGAGCCAGTAGCATTGTGCCGGTGGCAGCGTCAGCAGCAGATGAGCTGCTGCTGCTAGTGCAAGCCGCAGTGCTGCTATGAATTTCCTCATGTCTGCATTACACACAGAGGGAGCAGGAAGTCTGGAGACAAAAAGGGCTTTGTCTTCCGGTGGCATATAAAAGATGGGAGGAGGTAAAAGAAAACTGAGCGCCTGAGGCTTACCAATTTTTACAGTTACTGATTCAGTTTTTCACCCTGTGTTTATTGGCAGTTTGCTTCTCAAACTAAGCTGGGGGCAGCCTGAATCAGAAGGCCTGAAAATGGAGGGAAGTTGCAACAGATGCGATTCCCAGAATGATAGGAAGGGCCGCACAATTTGTAAGTTTGCCTCAGTTTTCTGTGGAGGTTTCTACGTTCCACATTTCCACTATTGATGTGCCCAACTTTGTTTGTTGTGCTCCCAATCTTATCTTTTAATTCCTTGACGACCTTGATGGACCCCATTCTGTAAATTGATTGAATGAATGAAAGTTTGGAGCCAATGACGCTCACACTGACTGAAGCATCGCTGTGGCTTTACTCCTAGATGAAGTTATTAAAAAACACGGATTTTTAAAAATTAATGAGCAAAGATAAACATATTTTAACTTAAGATAAACTTAAAACACCCGTCCTAAAATATGATCATTTTTAAATAAAACGATACTACTTTAACCGATAATATCTACAAAAGTAATATGTTTTAAGTAAAAAGAGTTATATATTATAATAATTTATTTAATTATAAATCTAGCAACATTAAATTTATATGATTGATTTTTTTTACTTTTTTCTACTAATAGTTAAATTTAAAAAGTTTAACTTCACTCTTCTAAAAATACTTATAATTTGGTACGAAGGGAGTAGTAATTTAAAATGGTGGGAGTGAGTACTTCAGGCTAACCCCAATCGGTGCTAGCTAGGCTGTGTTTAAATTAAAAGTTTGGATCCAAACTTCAGCCCTTTTCCATCACATCAACCTGTCATACACACAATTTTTCAGCCACATTATCCAACCAAACTTTTTAGTCACATCGTCCAACTAAAATCTAAACTTTATGCTGAACTAAACACAGCCCCAGTATAGTGCAGCAAGAGATCTGGACACGCATACATATTGCAAGACTGCAACACGTGAGAAGCCTTTGTCAGTTGTCGCTAGTTCACTGCCAAGATCAGCGCCCACACACACACGGAAAAGCGGGGACTCTTGCGCGCAGCCATCCGGTCCGCGAAACGCGTGCAAGTCTTGCCCTCCTCCTCCTCCTCCTCCTCCTCGTCGCGCCGCGATCCTAATCCTATCCTCCCCCATCATCTTCATCTCCGGCGCTGTTTGTCGCGTACGGCGCAACGGCCGTTCGTTCTTCTCCGCTAGTTTAATCCGCTCCGGCGACGTACGTGCAGCGTGGCGGCTTTTGCCTCTACATCAGCCTCCGCGGAAACGGGCCCCGCGACGGCGTGCGAATTTCTTGTGTAATAACTGCGGGGTTTTGTCGTCTCGACAAATCGACCGCAGCTGATTGATGGCACCGTGCACGTATACGTACTAGTACGTGCCACCACCGTCCACCGACACTTGTGATCATACGGTACACGACAGATTTGTTTCGACGCCCTGCGGCTGCGGATCGCGTCGGGGGCCCGACCCGATGCTACGTGCTCAGACACCGCATGTGTCACGCGGCACGAGGCTTACGTACACACATATACTCGTGGAGTTTTCGGTTACCCATATCCTCTAATAATAAATTATTTATAAAGGTAATTTTTTTAATGTGATCTAACGACTTAAGAGCTCAATGCTTAAAAAAAAATATTTAAAAAAATCTTAAAATAAACTTTAAATTTAAGTTATCTTTGATTTTGATTTATTAGGGTAGCCGATTGAGCTCATGATCTCGTGGCCTAGCCGCCTAGCTCTCGATCCATGCCTCAAGCTCCCTCTCATCTTGGGCCAAACAGCACCACTAAAGAAAAGGCCGATTTTGTTCTGAATGGGACCATTATATGGGCTCGTGCCCAATATTTGCCTCTCACTCTCTGACCGCTTGCATTACTGTGGAGATTATGGGTATTCCATATCTACACGGCGATGGTATTCGAACTGGGTACAGGATACCTAATGTAGATAGAATATCTTATCTGTATCTCGGGTTTGTTTCTTAACTTGTGTATCAAGGAAACACCCTGAGACTTAGTCGGTTACGACTGTATTTTACCTTTATCTTCATATTCCGTTAGGAATATAGATTATCTTTTGTAATCCGGACTCCTTCCAATATATAAGGGGGGTCCGGGCGCCTCTAGGGGCATATGCTGATTTTTCCCGAATCATACAATCAATAATACACTCGGCGGATTCATCCCCGGACAGGAGTAGGGTATTACTTCTTTTATAAGAAGGCCTGAACCTGTATAAATCCTTTGTCTCCAAACCCATACACTTTCCAAGCTTGATAGCCACCCCCTTTTATTATTGCCGAAATCTAGTTTCGACAGTTGGCGCGCCAGGTAGGGGTAGCGTCAAGCTTTTCGCCGATCAGTGCAATGGGTTCCGTCACCGGCATCGACGACCTCGTCTTCCCACCCGGGCAGACGTTTCGGTTCGGCAGCCTCGATTTCGTCACCAACAACTTCGGCAAGATTTCTCTCCTTGACTCGGAATCAGACCAGTCGGGAGAGAATCGACTTCTAGTTCCGTTTGGATTCCCAAACGCGGCAGAAAGTTGCTTCAAGACCATCTCGATCGAGTCAGCTTCAAACCACTCGGCCGAGATCGCATCTACTCCAACAACGCCAGATCAAGACGATGAGCCTTACCCATCAATCTTGATGCAGCTCCCTGACGATTCGGCAGCCGTCTCCACCGCCACGCCGTCTCCATCCCGTAGGCCTAGGCGGAAGTCGGTCTTAACACCGATTTCGCCTAGCTTCAGGGAAGTCGGCGTCATCCTCCAACCACTCGGCACGGTTTCAACGGACCAACTGGATGGCTACTACAGCTCTCCCACCGTCGACTCACGTCCCACCGAAATCGTGGAATACGATGAGTTCGGTTCTCGCTACTACGACGACGCGGATCTTGACGACTTCGACGGAAGCCTAGAAGACAACTACACTCCTCTTTTCTTCGGCGTCTTTATGGCCGACAATGAAACGGAGGAGCAGCGCCAAGCCCGGGAAGCCGAAGCACGTTGCGAGACCGAGCGCCGCCGACTGGAGCAGGAGCGCCAAGCACAAGAGCAAGAGCGACTACGCCGGGAGCAGCAGGAGCATGAGCGGAACGCGAAGGAGGCTGAAGACCGACGGCAGCGAACCTTGGAAGCTGGGCGCCGAGCGCGTGATCTCATCGGCCAGCAAGATGTTGAAGGGATACCGGTTTTCCGTACCCCTCAGCAGAATGCGGTTGCCGCGATCACCCTCCTCGACACCCTCCTCAAGGAAAACGAGCACAACCAATCTGATCATGTCGTCAACATCCTGAACCAGACCAAGACCATGATTGCGGCCTCGGTTCCAGTTAACTCCGAAAGCGTCCACACGCCGACTGGTAGCCGAGTTCCACACTTCCGATCTCAGGACTACCGTCATCCAAGCCTCAGCATCACCGGCGCAGGATCCAATCGCAGGAGCAGGGGTCACGACGAGCGGTCCGCGCACTCGCCTCCCGACTACCGTGGGGAGCGCCGAGTAGAACGGCCACGTTCTCCGCCTCGTCGCCGCCCCATCGATCTTCGCGACACAATCATACAGCGCCGAGCAGCTCGAGGCCGTCACCACTCGCCAGACCGCTACGACGACGACCTTGATGGGGTAGCAGCCTTCACCGACGACCTGCGTCGAGTGGATTGGCCAGCCGGCTTCAAACCGACTGGAATAGAGAAGTACGACGGTACCACTAACCCAGAATCGTGGCTTACCGTCTACGGTCTCGCAATCCGCGCAGCAGGAGGTGACAACAAGGCCATGGCGAACTATTTACCAGTGGCTTTAGCGGATTCCGCCCGATCTTGGCTCCATGGATTGCCCCGTGGTACGATCGGATCTTGGGCCGAATTACGCGACCACTTCATCGCCAACTTCCAAGGCACCTTCGAGCGTCCTGGCACACAATATGATCTTTACAACGTTATCCAGAAATCCGGAGAATCCCTTCGAGAGTATATCCGACGATTTTCTGAACAACGTAACAAGATCTCCGACATCACCGACGACGTCATCATCGCCGCATTCACCAAAGGGATTCGCCACGAAGAATTGGTCGGCAAATTTGGGCGCAAACCTCCCAGAACAGTCAAGCTCATGTTTGAAAAAGCCAACGAGTACGCCAAAGCCGAAGACGCCGTCACCGCATCGAAGCAGTCGGGTCCCAGTTGGAAGCCGAAAAATACGCCGGCTACGGGAGGAAGTGGAAGTAACAATCATAAGGACCGCAAGCGTAAGCCTGAGGAACTTGTTGCAACCGCCGCTCACTCTTCTCGACAGCGTTCGCGCGTCAACACCTTCGACAAGATTATGAACTCCCAATGCCCGCATCATCCAAACTCCAACCACGTGGCCAAAGAGTGCTTCATCTACAAGCAGTTCGCGGAGCAGTACACCAAGTCTACTCGGAAGAACTCCGACGAGGAACAAAGCACGTCAAGGAAGAAGGACGACGGCGACACCCCGGCTGGATTTCAAGACCACCGCAAGGAGCTCAACCATATTTTCGGCGGCCCCATGGCTTATGAGTCTAAACGGAAGCAGAAGTTGACTGAACGGGAGATCAACGCTGTTCAGCCCGACACGCCCCAATATCTTCGATGGTCAGAGATTGCAATCAAGTTTGACCGCTCGGATCATCCTGACCGAGTGGTCCACCCGGGGCGGTACCCCCTGGTACTAGACCCAGTGGTCCGTAATGTCAAGCTTCGCAGAACCCTCATTGATGGTGGCAGTGCACTCAATATCCTCTTCGCCAAGACCTTGGATGATATGCAGATTCCTCGCTCCGAGCTAAAACCAAGCAATGCGCCTTTTCACGGAGTAATCCCAGGACTATCCGCAACTCCACTTGGCCAGATCACCCTCCCAGTCACTTTTGGCACTCGGGAAAATTTCCGTACAGAGAACATCAGCTTTGAAGTCGCCGATTTCGAGACAGCATACCATGCCATACTCGGACGCCCGGCGTTAGCCAAATTCATGGCCGTCCCGCACTACACATACATGATGATGAAGATGCCTGGTCCCCGAGGAGTCCTATCCCTACGGAGCGACATCAAGCAAGCCGTCACATGCGACAAGGAGAGTTGCGACATGGCCCAAACTCGCGAGATGGCGTCAGCCCGAGAGGAAATCCGACTGGCTGCAACCACGGTGAGCGAAGGAAAAGTGCCCGCTGCCAAGATTTCAAAAAGTGGGGAAACCGAAGCCGCGACTAAGAAGATTCCCTTAGATCCTTCTGATCCTACCAAAACTGCTGTAATAGGCGCCGAGTTAGATTGTAAATAGGAAAGCGCGCTCATCACCTTTCTTCAAAATAATAAAGATATCTTTGCGTGGAAACCTTCGGATATGCCCGGTGTCGGTGATATGGGACCGGGAGTATCATGACCAGAGGCTTGAGGCAGACTCAATCGCCCACGTGGCCTGGCACCTTCGGGGACGTCGGGCCCGAGGGTGAGGTGTCCGCCCTCCTCCTGATTTCCCCCGAGGGGGGGTCGGGTTGCGTTTGCCCCGGCCCCGAGGGCCGAGGCACCCCGACCCCTTAAAGAAGTCTGCGCCACGTATATGGGATAAGTGAGCACAGCTGTGCTCACCTAACAGCATTTATTGCAGTCTGGTCAAGCGTGTCACGCTGCATGCAACGCAGTACAGCACGCTCTTTTATCCGGTCTGTGACCGGTCACAGACCGGTCAGATCACGGGTTAGGTGGCGACTGGCGGTCTGACACACGCCATGCCCCATCCCGTCAAGACGAAAGCCTCTAGTCACTCGTCTCAAGCCGGCGTTAAGCGTGTTATCTCTTAGAGATGACACGTTAGACCCGGTCGATATATGCCAGGCTTCATCTTAACCATTACAGGCAAGATGTTGTGTGAAGAAGGGCAAACATGCACGTTGCCAAGATTACACGCGGTGGACAAGAATGACCGATTTGTGACCGGTCTGACACTGACCATATCGTCAGCGCACAGCCATGTTCCCACGACGCGCTCACCCCCGGCGGAAGTGGAGGTAGGTGTGGGCTGTCCCATCGGAGCGTCATTCGGACAGCAACCGTGCTGATCTCCGCCCATTCAAGAGAAAAAGAACAGTCCAGTTTGGAAAGAGAAGGGTGCATGTGGTATCCCCTTGAAGTATAAAAGGAGGACCTTGCCCATAGAGAGGGGGGGGGGTTGATTCTTTCCCAGATTATGAGCTTAGAACGGGGGAGAAGTCAGCTCACACTTGTAGCTCATTCATACGCAGATCCACCAAAACACAGGAGTAGGGTATTACGCTTCTCAGCGGCCCGAACCTGTATAGATCGTCGGTGTCTCGTGTTTTCTGGCTGGCATACGATATTTCCACATACAGAGAGAGTGAGAGCTTGAGATTTCACCCTAAGCCCCCGGCCGAACTGGCAAAGGGGGGCCTGCGCGGTCTCCCGGTGAGGAGCCACGAGCTCCGTCATCTGGCGCGCCAGGTAGGGGGCTCAGCGTGTGGTTTCTGAGCTCTCATACTCTTCCGTGTGCGCCAAGTTTCCCTTGTTCTGCCTAATGGCCGAGCAAGCAAAGGCGCACGACCTCTCTCCGAGTGTGAGCGGCGACGACGGGGAGCCAAACCCGCGCCGTCGAGCTCGTACTCCCCCACCTCCTCCACGCCAAAGTCCCAAGCGGGGGGAGGCGCTCGAGAGAGTCGAAAAATCCGCAGCATCGCCAGTCGCGGGTGGTGCAGGAGAACGGCGAGATGGGGAGCGTCGCCTCCTCGTCTACGGCGACGGCAGCACGCCACAGGGCGCGCTTCAGGCCGTTGGCGCGCTCCTACGCCACCCGCCTGTCGTCCCTGACCCGGAGTCTCCAGCCCAGCGATGGCTGGACAACGTGGCCAACTTGGTCATGACGGCACAGCAGCGCCTGGGTGCTGGTGGACGGTCCGCCACTACCAGGACCTCCGGCGCCGCCACCACCGGCTCTGTGTCATCAAGGCGGAGGGCGCGGCGAGCGGCGGCTGCTGCACGCCATTCGGCTACCACTCCCTCGTCGGCGCCTCCGACTCGGGAGGATCAGCATGAAGAGCCGGATGCCCGCCTCGACATCGAGCGCCGACGTAGTGATCGGCGTGCTCCCCGCGCAACGGAGGGTGCCTCTTCGTCCAGGGTGTCACCTCGACATGGACGTGAGGATCAACCCTCCGTGCCCCCGGTTGGTGGTGTTGGCTGTAGAGCCTTTGTGGCGAGTCTTCGGAATGTCCGTTGGCCCCCAAGGTTCCGGCCCACCATCACCGAGAAGTATGATGGGAGTGTCAACCCCACCGAGTTTCTCCAGGTCTATACGACCGGGATCGAGGCCGCTGGGGGAGACGACAGGGTCATGGCGAATTTCTTTCCCATGGCCCTGAAGGGACAGGCGCGGGGTTGGCTAATGAACCTGCCACCCGCGTCGGTCCACTCCTGGGAGGATCTGTGCCAGCAGTTCACCATGAACTTTCAAGGCACCTATCCACGCCCAGGTGAAGAAGCGGACTTGCACGCAGTACAGCGAGGGGATGATGAATCCCTTCGCTCGTACATTCAGCGTTTCTGCCAAGTCCGCAATACTATACCTTGCATCCCTGCACACGCGGTGATCTACGCGTTCAGGGGGGGTGTGCGGCACAACCGCATGCTCGAAAAGATTGCCTCCAAAGAGCCCCAGACTACCGCAGAGCTTTTTCAGCTCGCGGACCGAGTGGCTCGTAAGGAGGAGGCCTGGACCTGGAACCCCTCCGGTTCCGGTGTGGCAGCTTCGGCCGCCCCCGGATCCGCCGCTCAGACAGGGCGGCGTGACAGGAGGAGGAAGAAAAGGTCGGTCCATTCCGGCGACGAGGGTCATGTCCTCGCCGTCGAGGGCGCTCCGCGGGCCACCCGAAAGGGGAGGCCTGCGAGCGACAAAAAGAAGGAAGCCGACGCTCCCTGACCTCGGCTACTTGGAAGAGCGAAGGCGGCGCGCGGCCCTTCGAGCCGCGCGCTACCCGCAGAGCCTGCGGCGCTACCATCAGCGCCACGTCCGGGCCCGATCACTCTGCGTCGACGACCTCGTCCTACGCCGCGTCCAAACGCGTGCTGGATTGAGCAAGCTCTCACCAATGTGGGAGGGTCCGTATCGAGTGATTGGCGTCCCCCGGCCGGGCTCCGTTCGGCTGGCCACGGGCGACGGCACAGAGCTGCCTAACCCGTGGAACATCGAACACCTTCGTCGCTTCTACCCCCAGTGGGGGTCGGGTGTCAGGTCTTGGGCTCGGGCCAACCCCGCACCCCCCCGGGCGTGCAGGGTTGGCCGGAGGCTTATCTTTTTTCTCTTCCATATTTCAATAAAAGCAGTTTCAATTTCCTAAAGGTTGTGTCTGTGCCGTTTTTTCCTTTTGAAGAATCTTGACTTGAAATAAGGTCACTCGTACTCAACCTTGCCCTCGGGGGCTCGGTTCGGTCAGCTAAAATCGCCAAACGGGGCCCAGAACCGAGCCGTGCCCCGGGGCGTGGTGAACTCCGGGGGGGAATCGGCAAAAACCCACAATCGGGTCACCCATAACCCTCGGTCACCACGCTCCCGGCCTGGCCAGTCTCGATATGTGGATCTCCCCAGGCACTAGCCCCGACCCGAGCCATTTGAGGACTAGGACCTGGGCACGAGCCCTTGATCAAGCCAAGACACAGAAGGACCGCGGCACAGACCATCCTCGTCTCATACACACAACAAATAGAATTGACATAGAAATTTCCTCTTTATTTGGTTGCAGATTAAATTAGTCTATACAAGAAGGGGGCCCGAAGGCCTCGGAAGAAGAAAGAAAAAGTTATTCAAGATTGGCGGGGGCCTGGGGGCTCACTCCGACGCGCCCGGGTCACCAGCCTTGTCGTCGCTGTCGTCCGCACCACCGTCACCGCCCTCCTCGTCGAAGTCGAGGGCGAACGCGAGCCGAAGGGCCGTACCCTCGAAGCTGTGGACGATGTGGTCGGCGGCGTCCCGGACCTGCGCGCGTGCGCCGTCCTCGGTTCCGGAAGGGAACTCTTCCAGCGCTGCCCACGGGGAGAAGTCAGGGTCCGAGAGGCCCCCAAGCCGAACGGCGGCCCAAGGCCCCCGACGGCCGGAGTTGGCCCTCCGCCTGCTTGTCCGACGGTGTCAGGCGCCCCCGACCCTCAGGATAGCCTCGGGGCCACTGCGGGAAGGCCGCGCCTGTCGCCCTCTTACCCCGAGGATATCGGTGCAGAAGCCGAGGGCGCCCCGCGCTGCCTCTCGGATGAAGAGCGCCCTGGAGATGCGGCCCCTAGCGAAGAGGATCGGCCCCGCCGAAAGGTGCAGCGGCCCGTCTACTTTGTTAGCGAGGCCCTCCGGGACGCCAAAACCCGATTCCCTCAGGCCCAGAAGATGCTATACGCTATTCTGATGGCTCCGAGAAAAGCACCATCACCATATCTCCAAGCGAGACAAATCTGCTCACCCAGATTCGCGCGCTGCTCAAGTGATGTGGCAGTCTTGAATAGACCGCCCATTATGGACAACCAAAGTTACCAATACCAATATGCATGGATTAAGACCGTTGGGTATTTTGCCCAACTATGGAGACCGGTCCCACTTGTCACCAGGCTTTAGGGGTGGCGTCACACCTGACCGCTTCCCTTGGGAAGGGAAATTGCTCTGGCATAACGCCGGGGGCTACTGTCGGTGATATGGGACCGGGAGTATCATGACCAGAGGCTTGAGGCAGACTCAATCGCCCACGTGGCCTGGCACCTTCGGGGACGTCGGGCCCGAGGGTGAGGTGTCCGCCCTCCTCCTGATTTCCCCCGAGGGGGGGTCGGGTTGCGTTTGCCCCGGCCCCGAGGGCCGAGGCACCCCGACCCCTTAAAGAAGTCTGCGCCACGTATATGGGATAAGTGAGCACAGCTGTGCTCACCTAACAGCATTTATTGCAGTCTGGTCAAGCGTGTCACGCTGCATGCAACGCAGTACAGCACGCTCTTTTATCCGGTCTGTGACCGGTCACAGACCGGTCAGATCACGGGTTAGGTGGCGACTGGCGGTCTGACACACGCCATGCCCCATCCCGTCAAGACGAAAGCCTCTAGTCACTCGTCTCAAGCCGGCGTTAAGCGTGTTATCTCTTAGAGATGACACGTTAGACCCGGTCGATATATGCCAGGCTTCATCTTAACCATTACAGGCAAGATGTTGTGTGAAGAAGGGCAAACATGCACGTTGCCAAGATTACACGCGGTGGACAAGAATGACCGATTTGTGACCGGTCTGACACTGACCATATCGTCAGCGCACAGCCATGTTCCCACGACGCGCTCACCCCCGGCGGAAGTGGAGGTAGGTGTGGGCTGTCCCATCGGAGCGTCATTCGGACAGCAACCGTGCTGATCTCCGCCCATTCAAGAGAAAAAGAACAGTCCAGTTTGGAAAGAGAAGGGTGCATGTGGTATCCCCTTGAAGTATAAAAGGAGGACCTTGCCCATAGAGAGGGGGGGGTTGATTCTTTCCCAGATTATGAGCTTAGAACGGGGGAGAAGTCAGCTCACACTTGTAGCTCATTCATACGCAGATCCACCAAAACACAGGAGTAGGGTATTACGCTTCTCAGCGGCCCGAACCTGTATAGATCGTCGGTGTCTCGTGTTTTCTGGCTGGCATACGATATTTCCACATACAGAGAGAGTGAGAGCTTGAGATTTCACCCTAAGCCCCCGGCCGAACTGGCAAAGGGGGGCCTGCGCGGTCTCCCGGTGAGGAGCCACGAGCTCCGTCACCCGGTATTCCCAGAGAGGTGATTGAGCACTCCTTACATGTCAAAGAAGATGCCAAGCCTATCAAACAACGACTCCGCCGATTCGCACAAGACAGGAAGGACGCGATCAAGGAGGAATTAACCAAGCTGTTAGCAGCAGGCTTCATCAAAGAAGTCCTTCATCCCGACTGGCTGGCAAACCCGGTTCTAGTTCGGAAGAAAACAGGGCAATGGCGCATGTGTGTCGATTATACCGACCTCAACAAGTCTTGTCCCAAAGATCCTTTTGGGTTGCCTCGCATTGACCAGGTAGTCGACTCGACCGCCGGCTGTGAGCTTCTCAGTTTTTTGGATTGCTACTCGGGGTATCATCAGATCCGACTGAAGGAATCCGACTGCTTGAAGACTTCATTCATCACGCCCTTTGGGGCATACTGCTACGTCACCATGCCGTTCGGATTAAAAAACGCAGGAGCAACTTATCAACGCATGATCCAGAGATGCTTTTCAACACAGATCGGCCGCAACGTTGAAGCCTATGTGGATGATGTAGTCGTCAAGACCAAGCAAAAGGATGATTTAATTTTGGATCTAGAAGAAACCTTCGCGAGCATCCGCGCTTTCAGGATGAAATTAAACCCTGAAAAGTGCACCTTCGGAGTACCGTCAGGGAAGCTGCTTGGTTTTATGGTGTCTCGTAGGGGCATCCAGGCCAACCCGGAGAAAGTTACTGCTATCCTCAACATGAAACCGCCAAGTACCCAGAAAGATGTTCAGAAGCTGACTGGTTGCATGGCGGCGCTCAGCCGATTTGTTTCAAGACTTGGCGAGCGGGGGATGCCCTTCTTTAAGCTGCTGAAGAAAACAGATAACTTCCAGTGGGGACCCGAAGCACAGAAGGCCTTCGAAGATTTCAAACAACTCCTCACCAAGCCACCGGTCTTAGCTTCACCACACCCGCAGGAGCCGTTGTTGTTGTATGTATCAGCCACCCCCCAGGTTGTGAGCACAGTCTTGGTCGTCGAGCGTGAGGAAGAAGGCCATGTCCAGAAAGTTCAGCGACCAATCTACTTCGTCAGCGAGGTCCTGACCGACTCCAAAACGAGGTACCCTCAGGTTCAGAAGCTGTTATATGGTATTTTAATTACTACCAGGAAGCTGTCTCATTACTTTCAAGGTCACTCGGTAACGGTGGTCACATCATTTCCACTCGGCGATGTTCTGCACAATCGCGAAGCAAATGGGCGGATTGCTAAGTGGGCTTTGGAGTTGATGTCTTTGGACATATCATTCAAGCCCCGCACTTCAATCAAGTCTCAAGCGTTAGCTGATTTTGTTGCCGAGTGGACCGAGTGCCAAGAGGATACCCCCGTGGAGAAAATAGAGCACTGGACCATGCATTTTGACGGGTCAAAAAGACTTTCGGGCACTGGAGCTGGAGTGGTTTTAATTTCCCCGACTGGAGAAAGACTAAGTTATGTGCTTTGGATACATTTTTCGGCGTCTCACAACGTCGCCGAGTATGAGGCGCTCCTTCATGGGCTACGGATTGCAATTTCCCTAGGGATAAAGCGTCTAATAGTTCGAGGCGATTCGCAGCTGGTTGTCAACCAAGTTATGAAAGAGTGGTCCTGCCTTGATGACAATATGATGGCATATCGACAAGAGGTACGCATGTTGGAAGACAAGTTCGATGGACTCGAGCTCAGTCACGTCCTTCGACACAACAATGAAGCCGCCGACAGACTTGCCAACTTTGGATCCAAGCGTGAGGCGGCGCCCTCTGATGTTTTCGTCGAACACCTTTATACGCCGACGGTACCTCACAAAGATACCACTCAAGTTGCGGGCACTCATGATGTCGCTACGGTTGAAGCCGACTGGCGAGAGCCCTTCATACGATTTTTAACTTCTCAAGAGCTCCCTCAAGATAAAGATGAAGCCGAGCAGATTTCAAGGCGGAGCAAACTTTATGTTATGCATGAAGCTGAATTATACAAGAAAAGCCCTTCAGGAATTCTGCAACGCTGCGTATCTTTAGAGGAAGGGAGACAATTGCTGAAAGACATACATTCTGGGATATGCGGAAACCATGCTGCTGCGCGCACCATTGTCGGCAAAGCTTACCGGCAGGGTTTTTTCTGGCCTACTGCAGTGTCCGACGCCGACAAAATTGTGCGCACATGTGAAGGTTGCCAATTTTTCGCCAGACAAATTCACTTACCAGCTCAAGAGTTGCAAACTATCCCGCTGTCTTGGCCGTTTGCGGTTTGGGGGCTCGACATGGTTGGCCCGTTTAAAAAGGCAGTCGGCGGTTACACGCACCTCTTCGTGGCCATTGACAAATTTTCCAAGTGGATCGAAGCTAAGCCTGTTGTCACGATTACAGCAGATAATGCTCGAGACTTCTTCATCAACATTGTGCATAGATTTGGAGTGCCCAATCGGATAATCACTGATAATGGCACACAATTCACCGGCGGAGTTTTCAAAGACTTTTGTGAAGATTTTGGAATCAAGATTTGCTATGCCTCAGTAGCACACCCAATGAGCAATGGACAGGTGGAGAGGGCCAACGGCATGATACTTCAAGGGATTAAAGCTCGTGTTTTTGACCGGCTTAAACCCTATGCCGGCAAATGGGTGTCACAGTTACCATCAGTACTTTGGTCTTTGCGTACTACGCCCAGTCGGGCCACAGGCCAGTCACCTTTTTTCCTTGTCTATGGGGCAGAAGCAATGTTGCCGAGTGAAGTCGAGTTCGAATCTTTGCGCTTCCGTAATTTCCGTGAAGAACGATATGAAGAAGACCGAGTGGACGACTTGCACCGACTGGAAGAGGTCCGCGAAGCAGCTTTGATTCAGTCAGCTCGGTACTTACAAGGGTTGCGACGTTATCATAATCGCAATGTTCGATCTCGTGCCTTTCTAGTCGGCGACCTGGTTTTACGGAAAATTCAAACCACACGAGATCGGCACAAGTTATCTCCTCTATGGGAAGGGCCATTTATTATCTCTGAAGTTACCCGGCCAGGTTCATATCGACTCAAGCGCGAAGACGGCACTCTCGTCGACAACTCTTGGAACATTGAACATCTTCGTCGTTTCTACGCTTAACTTTCTCATTGTATTTCCCTATTTTGACTGTCAAACATCAAGTTTTCTCCTTGAAGTTGTCAGACGGGGGCTATCATCATAATAATGGAGTGTGATTTTTTATCAATTCAGTTTGCTTACTTGGTTTATCATTGCCTTGTTTGGTTTTTCTACTTAGTTTGCGAGGACTGAAAGTTTTTAATAGCTTCTTTGGGTTTTAGGCTCAACAAAGCTTAGTAAAAACTTTTAAGAAATCAAAAACTTCGCAAGAATCATCAAGCACAGCATAAATACACCAGTATTGTACAAATTGAGCCTCCATGTATTACATTCAAACTCAGTCAGAATCAGTCCTTTCATCATCAGAGTCTTCATTACTCGGTTGGAGGTCGTTATTGCGAAATTGTTCTACAACATCACTCGCAATTTTATCAGCCGCATTTTGCGCACTGCTGATAAGATCAAGGGCAGCTTCTTCACTTGTCCCGTCTGCAAATCCATCAATGGTGTCGACTTCAATTCTCGGGTACAAGGATTTTGTCATCGCCAAGGCCATGCCAGCTCCCATACTTCCAGCTTTCTTGATATTCTTGAAATATACTTCCGGAGCAACACTCAGCTTGTCAAATATTTCGGTTGCGTCGAGTGCACTCGGACCACCATTATTGAAGAACATAGCTTGGATAATTGGT
Source organism: Oryza sativa Japonica Group (assembly GCF_034140825.1). NCBI lineage: Eukaryota > Viridiplantae > Streptophyta > Magnoliopsida > Poales > Poaceae > Oryza > Oryza sativa. Next base: position 27,828,609 of record NC_089041.1, on the reverse strand, counting down.
GCAGCGGCATTGGCGACGTTATCCCTTGCTCCTTCAAGCCTCTTGATCTTACCAACCAGGACGTCAAACTGAGCTTGAGATTTGATCTTGCGATCTGCAAAACACATTTATGATGAGCATCTGTTGCGTTATAAGGAGAGAAGCTCAGATTGTTAGCTGGCGTTACCTTCGACTTCCTTCAAGGCCGAGTCCCTTTGCGCAGCCAGTTCTGTCTTGTCTCTCTCCAGGGCTTCAATTTGCTTCGCCATCTGTTCCATCCTGGCGGCTTGCGCTGTTTGAAATCCAGATGATTGAGGATGCAATTATGACAGCATAAATCAATGGAACAGATCTGGATGATTACCTTTTGATGAACCACTTAGTTCGAAGTTTGCATCCTGGAGCTGGGCGATTCGGTCCCTTAACTCTTTCTCTGTCTTTTTGGCGCACTCCCTGGTCTCATGCAGCTGGTCCCTAACTGCTTCTAGAGTTCCCAAATGAGGAACCAGCTTTTCCAAAGTTGTAGTCTTGGCCTCATTGCGAAGATGGATTCTCTGCATGATGGATCATGGTTCAGTCCTGCTAAAAAGAAAACAAAGTTACCGAAGGCCGTCACTCGGAAGACTTACATTTACAATACGAGTGGCTTCTCCGAGCGCTTTCTTCAGCTGGCACACTTCTTCATCTTCTTTTTGACGGTTTATGACTATGCCGGCGGCTTGTGAGTTCTCGTCCCACCATTTGATCAAGATAGGAGGACGAGAGTCGTCGGTCGCCTTTATACGAGGGATTTCTTCTCCGTCATCACCTGATGGTCCTGATGTGTTTCCAAGACATTAGACGGATATACTGAGGTTATTTAAATCACCATTGTTCGAGAAGACAACTAACCTGAAGATGTACCTAGCTGAGCGTGAGGTGGTCTTTGTTCTTTACCTGAAGACCCAGCTATCGAGTCGTTACCAGCTTCTGGTCCTTGCGAAGTCGTCGTCTGCGCTTCTACCTCGGGGATCTCTTGATCAGGGCCTGCGTACGACTGGTTTCCAGTCGGGGGCTCTTGAGTTGTTGCCGTTTCAGTTGTTGCCGACTGGTTTCCAGTCGGCGGCAGGTCACTCGGATTGGCCCTATCGCCCGAAGCATGGGCGCCAGTCGGCTGGCTTTCAGCGGTCGGCTGGTTTTCAGCAGTCGGCTCGGGGTCCTTGGATATATTTTGCTCTGTCATGGCAGGATCGGGGTCCTTTCCAGATGGATCTATATCAGATGGTTTCCTGCAGAGTGTTCTTTCAGTATTTGGCATTATCTTCATCGGAAAACATGCCGAAGCGGAAATCATACCGAGAGATCTAATACCTGGAAGATGTTCTGATCTTTGGCATTGCACGGCCAGCCAATTTTTTCCTGGGCATGGTGCGCTTTGGGGGTTTATTAGACAAGCCCTTATCCCCAGATTTATCATCGTCGCCTTCATCATCATCGAGTACCAGCTTTCTCTTGCGAGGACCTGTTTGACCAGTCAATTTGGAGGTCTGAGGTTGCGGATCTGGTCTGATCGTTAGCCCTCCACCTCCCTGCGCGGTGTGTTGGCGAGGAGACCGGCGCTGAGTGACTGGTGGATCTGACTTCATCAATGCATATTCCTGAACAAGATGCTTCCATAGTTAGTCAACTCAGCATGAAGATAAAATTATGTTCTGATCACGGTTTGAGGGTTTCCGATGTATACCTGTGGAGGCGGATTGAATGCATTATATGGCACAACTGGCAATTGATGAGAGTAGCTGACTACAATTGCATTTGAGAAGATTTTATACATCCTCTCCTTCATGATTTTGAAATCCAGGGAATCTGGTTCTTCACGGTTGGGATCATGTTTGCCGTCGAACTCGAATGCTGTGCGGGATCTTTCCTTGATTGGCGCCAGTCGGCATTTGATGAAGTGCCGAGTGATTTGCTCTCCCTGTAAGCCTTGTTCTTTAAGATTTAACATACGATCCAACAACTCCAAGGCTTGTACTGCTTCATCTCCGATTGGAAGAGAGTTCCAAGTATCTTGGTACACTGGAGGAAGACAAGAGTACCCGGGAAGAGCAGGCTCGGGATTCTGAACATAGAACCAGTTTGCATGCCATCCTTTGTTCGAAGTCTTGAAGGGCATCGAGAAATATTTTTGGCTCAGAGTTCCCCTTAGTTGGAATCCTGCCCCCCCGACTACACACGGTTTGTTCTTGTTTGGTTGGGGCTTGAGGAAGAAGATCCGGCGGAATAGGGCAAAGTGAGGTTTGATCCCCAAAAAGGCTTCACAAGCATGGACGAAATTGGCGATATGCACTATGGAATTCGGGTTTAGGTGATGCAAGCTGATTCCATAGAAATTCAAGATCCCGCGGAAAAATTTTGAGGTCGGAAGAGCAAAGCCGCCGTAGAAGAAATGCGAGAAGACCACAATCTCATGAGTATCCGGAGACGGGAAAGCCTCACCGTGCGCTGGTCGCCACCCGATGATCTCCTTGGCAGGGAGAACGCCGTGCGCCACCATCTCCTTAAGATCCTCCTCCGTTACGTCGGACGACGCCCATTGGCCTTCGAAGCTTTCTCTCTCTTCCGCCATCGGTTTCACTCAAATGTGCTGATTTGATTCGAGGGATGGCTTGGGAGAGGTGAGGGATTGAGGCGGTGGATCACGGGAAGGATTTTGATGCACTTTTCGGAGGTGGATTTGGCCGGAGTTGTGAACCCTAGTTCGCCGGCGCAGCTTTGCACTGTAGCAGGGAGTGGGGAAAATGGCGAGAGTTCCGGCGGGGAAGACGAAGCGCCGCTTGGATATCGGATTTTTCAGTTAAGGGTATCGGAGGTGCTAATGGGCCTAGGCCTGAACAGTACTTCAGCCCAATACTTTTAACAGCGTGGCCCATTGTGTTCCTTAGGGACTTAGGCATATTTTGCTTTGGCAATATTATGCACACAACAGTGTTGCCCAATGCTGATGAAATCCTTTTTATGCGGTCATATAATTCTTTGGAATTATTGCAATGCAAGTTAAAAAGGTGTCCGACAGAAAGGCGTTATGCTGTTTTTGCAAGCTTTTTTAGGCTACAAAAGCTGTTTGGGTTAACTAGGAATGACTTGTTTTTATTATAGTCATTTCCTTGGCGTGTTATATGCCTGTTTTCATGGTAAATAGTCATGGCCTAGGCTATTTGACTTATTTATTACCATAATCTTTATGGTACTTGATGGGTAATCTTTAGAGTTTTTTTATTCGGATGCCTGTCAAGTGAGTTCATTCGTGAACCTTTTAGAGTGTAAACCACTCGGATTTCTTTTATTGTGGCTAAAAAGCAGTCGGCTAGCATGCCTATTTAGGCGCCGCGTACGCTTTTGTCATGTAATGCACAATAGTGTTATTATTTTGTCTTTCAACTATATGTTTAGTTTGTTAACTAATCACATAGTTGGGGGCTACACCTAATTAGGTGCATCTATTCGATGCACCATATTCTTTATCTTTTCGCCCTTTACAGTCCACTCGGCAGATTTTGGCTTGAAGAGTTTGAAGTACTCGGATTATCATCTTTGAGAGGGTTACGATGGTCGACTGCAAAGGACTCGGGGGCTACTGTGGAGATTATGGGTATCCCATATCTACACGGCGATGGTATTCGAACTGGGTACAGGATACCTAATGTAGATAGAATATCTTATCTGTATCTCGGGTTTGTTTCTTAACTTGTGTATCAAGGAAACACCCTGAGACTTAGTCGGTTACGACTGTATTTTACCTTTATCTTCATATTCCGTTAGGAATATAGATTATCTTTTGTAATCCGGACTCCTTCCAATATATAAGGGGGGTCCGGGCGCCTCTAGGGGCATATGCTGATTTTTCCCGAATCATACAATCAATAATACACTCGGCGGATTCATCCCCGGACAGGAGTAGGGTATTACTTCTTTTATAAGAAGGCCTGAACCTGTATAAATCCTTTGTCTCCAAACCCATACACTTTCCAAGCTTGATAGCCACCCCCTTTTATTATTGCCGAAATCTAGTTTCGACAATTACTATCCCTGATTCTCTGTTTCTTTAGATAATAATCTCTGTGATTCTCTGTTGGCCTTGGCAGAAAGCGACAATTCACATCTGCTGCAGAAACTTGCGAGAGCCAACAGCCAAGCGCTCTTTTCCTACACGAAGCAAAATTTTGAGAGCTTAAGATTCAAACAGCTTCTTGGTAGCCAGCTTCTGATAATTTAAAAAAGCCAGTTTTCTTAGCTTCTGGTTTCTAGTTCATTTTATGAATTCTACAACTACAACTTCTTAAAATTTAGACCAAAATCTATATTATTTGAAGAAGCTTCTAATTCTGAAAGAAGTTACAGTAGCAAGAAGCTCTCTAAACATACCTAGGCGCGTGTAAGTGTAACCTTGACAAGATCCTGGAAATGGCGCTGTCAGGCTTTAATTCGGATGAGTCGGACGTGAGCTGGACCTGATGTTTTTGCCCGGTCTTACGTCCTAAACGCACTTGTAATCTACAGTCGCCTCGAATTGACAGCGGAAGCGGATTACGACATCCCCTGACTAGCGCGGATCTCAAAGCATTTCATGTACGTCCCTGATTCCATTTTTTTTAGCTAGTGTATGCTGTTTCACACTCTGGAATATCTGTGTCACTGTCCAAGCTTCGTGTAGGCAGGGTTCGTAAAACCGAAAGGATTTTAAAAAACCGGTTAGTTTTCGTGAAACCTTTTTATCATCAGTTCGTGAAAACAGTCATTTTTAGCCGGTTTTCGTATCGCGTTGATCGAGGATCACTGGTTTTATCGGTTCTCGGCAAATCAATGAGTGATTTTCACTCCGAAAACGAAAAGGCAAACGCTGTGTGTAGCACCTAGGAGTATACTACTCCTCTACTTGCTCATTCGTTTACGTGTATCTGGCGGTCAAACGATAGTGAGTCGGTGCAATAGGAAAAATCAGATGAAAGTTATCTGTTCAGCTTCAAAATCACATCCCAGGTGACACACAGACAGCACAGGAACAAGGACACATAACCCAACCAACCGACATATCAAAATTTAGTTCTGGTTTAGTTTTCAACTTTTTCTTCAAATTTTTAACTTTTTATTAAATCAAAATTTTTCTACACATATAAACTTTCAATTGTTCCATCACATCGTTTCAATTTCAATCAAAACACACCAGCTCGCAATACATGAATCGCGCACATGTCAGTCGAATCGCACACATGTCAGGTCAAAACGTCAAAGTAAAACTTGGTTTGCGAGGGATCTTCTAGGGAGTGCAGCTCTGTAGCAACATTTGCAGATGCCGTTGAATGAAATGCAAATCATCAGCACATGGGCTGCAAAGTCTGCAACGCAATGCTTTGCACATGTTCAGAGTTCTTCAGACCCTTGACTGTTAATCTGTTATCAACAACGAGATGCTAGCACCTCGAAAGAACCAAGAAACTGTAGAAGGTGGATAAGGTCACGATGATCACGCCACTCAAACGACATGGACATAATCATATTATTAATCTTTTAGTAGTAGTATCTAATCAGATCTTAACCTTTTCCCCCCTATGACAAGGATGTTCTGAACTTTCTCTAATTCTTGCCGGGTTAAAAAAGAAATGCAGGAATCAATCGTCGCGTCAAATACAAAGTTACCACAGCAATGATACAATCACCCTCAGTGAAAATAAGATGCCAAAAAGGGGCTACCGTACGAGGACCCTTGCATACGATATGGCCCCTTGTTTAAAAGGTGACAATGGCTGGTCCACGCGGACCATACCATACAAGCAAATCAAGCCTCTCTGTAAAGCAGCCCAAAAAATAAAAAAAAAAACAGGAAAAACCTCTCTGTACGTGCCTGCGTGGCTGCGTGCTCAACGTGTGCCCGACAAAAAGCCCAAATCATTTCACCCTTAATAAAACTATAAAATACATTCAGAACTCCAAAGATCGAGAATCCAAACAAAAACAAGAAAAATAAAAGACATTGTGATGCCTACCTTTCCTTATTTTGCTTGCTTTCCTCTATAAATGAATGTCAGAGCTCATGCCTTTTTCCTTAAAAAACTTGTGATGTCTACCCAACGTCTTAGAAAAATGCCAATGCCGGAGTGAAAAAAAAAGTGAGATGAGCCTAGCTTAAATGGTTATGTTACTTAGGTTGTTTTCTTCCCCTATCTTTCCCAACTCACCTCTCTCGTTTTCCACGCGCACGCTTTCTAAAGTACTAAACAGTGCGTATTTGCAATATATATATATAGGAAAGTTTCTTAAAAAAATCATATTAATTTATTTTTCAAGTTTATTTTAGCCAATACCTAATAAATCATGCACTAACGGTCGCTCTGTTTTACATGTTGTAAGTGAGGGTTCCTAGCTCCCACTCCCGAACTCAGCCTCTTATGGCAGAACACCTCACTCGACTTTAAGTTTTAGATTTGATGCAGGTACTCGTATTTATGGTTAAATTTTTTTAGTGGTACGGCAACGAAATGTTTGGTGTGACTTCATCAATATCAAAATATATCGGTTCAAATCTTCCGGAGGTAGTTATAGAGGGACGAATATTTGCGCGTTATAACCACATTTGTATTTAAAAAATCTAAAAAGAGAATAACCCTCTGGCAAAATTTCCCACCAAACAAAACGTCTCCCAAGTCCCAAGAACGAAAGGGAGAAGAGGACATCACAAACCGACCCACCCACTGACGATCCGGGCCCACCACGTCCCGTATGACTGTATGAGTTGTGACGCCCCATCACCGCAGCCACCAATACGTAAGTTGCCGCACGAGCGAAAAGGCCACACCAACGGTCACAGATTAGCCTCCGCCTCCTCCCTCTCTCCTCCTCTCGCCACCAAATCCTCCATAGTCCACACCCCACCACCACTCCACCACCATCCCAACCAACAACACTTCGCCATCACGCCGACGCCAGGAGGAGCCACGCCACGCCGCGCCGCGCTCGCGGTCGACCTCCTCCTCCCCCCGGTGCCCTGACGACGACATGGGCGCCGCCGACAACGCCGCCGTACGGGCCGTTCTTGGCTCTTTCCTCTCTCTCTGAGTAGTGTCTACTGTCTACTGTGCTTCTTCTTGCTCATGGGGTTGCTCCGTTGTTGGATTCGTGCAGGCGCCGCCGCGGGGAGATGTGCCGGAGAGGGGCAGAGGAGGGGGGGAGCCGGAGGCGAAGGAGAGGGAGGTGAAGGTGGTCGTGGTGGACGAGCCGCCTGGGGCGCCGGTGGCGAGGCTGCAGGCGCAGCGGCCGCTGGCGCCGCTGCAGGTGACCACGCAGGCGCCGCCGCCGCCCATGTCCGTGGCCTCCGGCGGCGTTGAGCCGCCGCCACAGGTGGCGACTTTCCAGCCCGTCATGCAGACCCCACCACAGGTAACTAAACAAATGCCCAATTTGCTGATTTCTTTTTGGCTGAATTTAAAATTCGGTGGTCTCTGAATCTTCTTGATTTAAATAGTGAGATTGGCTGAGTCTTTTCTACGCATGTGGGGTGTGTGTGCGTGTGTGAGTGAGATCAACTGTTTGTAGCACAAAACTGGTTGGTGGACATGTCAATAATTTTGTTTGGTATAATCAAGCAACTCTTTTGTATAGTTCAATCCCCTCCACTTGACATTTCGGCATAAAAATTTCTGCGATCATGTGGCGACTTTGGCTGCAACGACAATGGCAGAATTGGTTTTTTAACTAGTTCCAAGAAACAGTTTTTAGAGGATACAGAAAGTTGAGTTTGATCTCGTTTTATACAATTCTAAACCACTTGTACTACTATTTTACTTTGAAAAGATTTGATTGGGTTTTGGATATATTTTGTGGTATAACTCGTATCTGAGTAAAAAGAAAGTTGAAGTATTTTGCAAGTTGGAAATGCTTTCAATCAATCAAGCAGATTAGCAATGTTTGCACTCAGCAACAACCGAATAAATCAGCAACGCGTGCAGCTATGTGCGAGCCCAAAGTTGCTCAGCCTTTCGGTGACAGAAAAAGATAAGAGAGGTGGTAGTGTTTGACACGATTTCTTAATCAATGTAGCCTAACGTATAGCCTTCATTCATTAGATGACTCATGTGTAACTTAAGCTCTAATACCTCCCTAATAGAATACCTCTAGAATAGAGTAATGCACTAATGCTTGGAATCGAATCTCCAGTTCACCGTACAAGTTGATTTTCATAGCAATTATTCCATAGGTACCAAAACCTATTGCCCGTTAGATTAAGTAGTAGATTAAGCTTCAGGTTGCAGAACATGTGCTAGGTAATGTCCTATGCTAATCCAATTTGGTTGTAATTGAGTAAATTAATTAACTTTGAGTGTGGCAGGTGGCGTTCGCGTCGCTCAATTCGCGCGTGTACACCAATGGCATCACGCTGTGCGTGTTCCTGGTCCACCTCGCCGCGGCCACGTTCGCCGTCGGGTTCTTCGTGTTCAGGGCCGTCAAGGACATCGTGCAGCACCCGCGTTCCCGGAACGCGCAGCGCGAGCGAAGCCTGCTGCGGGAATGGCTGCCTCCGGTGGAGGGCGCGGTGGCGCTCAGCATCGTGCTGGCGTTCGCGTGGCAGAAGGCGGTGCGGGCGTGGCCGCGCGCCATGGTGGGCGTCATCCTGTGGTCCAGCTTCGGCATCACGCTGGCGGTGGGCGCGATGCTGATGTGCTTCTCCATGCCGGCCACCGTAGGGCTCGGCGTCGCCATGGTGATGTTCTCCATCGGGACGGGGCTGTACGCGTGCTGGGTGACGCGCCGCGTCGGGTTCACGGCGCGGGTGTTCGAGCGCGCCGTGCAGCCGGTGGACAAGTTCCGGGGGCTGAACGGGCCGGCCTACCTGATGGTGGCGGCCGGGTTCGTGTGGATCTCCGTGTGGTGCGTCGCGGTGATCGGCGCGGCGAACTACCGGTTCCCGGGGCTGACCATCCTCGGCCTGGTGCTCAGCTTGATGTGGACGGCGGAGGTGATGCGGAACGTGGCGAACCTGACGGCGAGCCGGGTGATCGCGCTCTACTACCTCCGCGGCATGCAGTCCAGCGTGCAGTTCAGCTTCCAGCGCGCGCTCTCCTACAACCTCGGCAGCGCCTGCCTCGGCTCGCTGTTCGTCCCCACCATCGAGGCGCTCCGCATCGTCGCCCGCGGCCTCAACCTCCTCGAGGGCGAGGACGAGTTCATGTTCTCCTGCGCGCACTGCTGCCTCCACGTCATGAACGCCATCTTCGAGTTCGGCAACAGCTGGGCCTTCGTCCACGTGAGCTTCGACGGACACACGTTCTTCGTTCTTGTTGCTCCATGGTTTAAGTTTGTGGTGACAATGGCGGATGGGTGGTGGTGTTTGCAGATCGCGGCGTACGGGAGGGGGTTTGTGCAGGCGTCGAGGAGCACGTGGGAGCAGTTCGAGAGGCTACAGGGGATGCCGGCGCTGGTGGACTCGGACATCACGAGCTCGGTGTGCTTCCTCACCGGGGTCACCAGCGGCGCGCTCTGCGTCGCGCTCGCGGGGTCGTGGACGTTCGCCACGCACAAGCACTACACCGCCACCGTCTCGCTGCTCGCCTTCTTCGTCGGATACCTCATGGTTCGCACCGCAGCTTCGCGCCCCACCTCTCTAGACACATTTTCTTTCGGAGATTTGTTCCGAGCGAGTGAAAAAGTATCTCGAGATACCGTTACCTCACGATACCAAATCGTTTCCGATCGTTGGATCTAGCTGGACAAGATGGACATTGTTAGATCCAACAATCGGAAATGATTTGTTACCGGTATCTCTAGGTATTTTTTGTTAGACCGAAGCAAATTTTTTCTTTTGTTGTGCTCACGAGAATTTTTGTTGTGCAGACACGGATTGGGATGGCGCTGCCACAGGCGTGCGTGGGATGCTACTACGTGTGCTTCGCGGAGAACCCGACGTCGCGGCTGTTCGATCCCACGATACCGGAGCGGCTGCACAAGATGCAGGAAGGCGCCGACCCGCTCGTGCCGACGCCGCGCTTCCCGCAACAACACCCCGGCGCCGCCTGATCGCGACACAAAAAAGCTCACCCGATCAACGAGTCCCAAACCCTTTGGAGATTCTTGCAGAAACACATGAGAACGAGGTGATCTCATCCTGTCGCCTGTGCAGCCTGAGCTGACCCGGTAGGCGAGACTCCTCTCGTCGTTGCGTGAATGGGAGGCAACTCGAGATGGAATCATGAATCCTTTGGACCATGCTGCAAGTGTAGGCGAGCAGAATAGTAGTAGCAGAGAATTTGGACCCAACCCCTATTGCTAGACTTTCCCCCTTTTCGTTTCTGTAAATTTCCCCCATTTTTTTGACACCACCGATTTTTTGTTAGTGAAATTAGATGACAAGCCTGAACATTTCATATTTCAGGTGTGTAAAGAGGTTTCATTACATCTATAGGAAATTCTTGTGAATATTATCCAACTTTTTTTTTATCCTTTTAAGGTCATACTCCTATTTGTTTCCAAGATGACCATGATGAAGTCATGAACTGGACCTTATAATTGAAGGGCACAGAGTATCAGAGCAGACATGTAGTTGGACCAGACTGTCTTGTGGGGGCACTAACAACTTTGCATAGGTTGGTTCATCACGCAATAATGGATGGTAGATAGTGAAAAAAAATGTCACATCTCCATATCTCCGTTCTACAACCTCTTTCGTTTTGTTTGGTGAGTGGGTGTAGACGCTGTAGTGAGCAGGGTTTCATTTACCGCGGTAAACCGCGCGGTTACCGCGCTTACCGCAGGGTACGGTAAGGGGTAAACCGCGGTAACCGCGTCAAATTCAAATAAATTTGAAAAATAATTTGAATTTTTGATAAATTTTATACGGTTTGTCGCGGTTTGTCACGGTTACCGCGGTTACCGTGCGGTAACCGTGCTTACCGCCAGGGCGCGGTAACCGCGGCCCCGGCGGTAAATGAAACCCTGGTAGTGAGTAACACAAGGAAAGAACCACGACCACCGGGGTAAGGCCGAGTTTAGTTTTAAACTTTTTTTTTTCAAACTTTTAACTTTTTCATCACATTTAAAAATTTTTCACACACAAACTTCTAACTTTTTCATCACATCGCTCCAATTTTAATTAAACTTTTAATTTTTGTGTGAACTAAACACACCCTAATGCATTTCATTTGATGAAGTAGTTGAACATTGAATTCAATGAACTCCCCCCACCACAAGAACATCCACAATCAATGGAAGGGCGAAAATGTAGCCGTGCTTGCAACAGCACATGTCCTTACGTCCTGGATGACAAGTTTTTATATTGAAACGATGAGAGGACGCTGTGTAACTCTTGTCTTTATTATTTTCGGTACTACTACGTATTAGGGCCTCTTTAGTTTGCGGAAAGAAATTTTTTTAGTGTCACATCGGATGTTTCACCAGATGTCGGAAGGTGTTTTTGGATACGAATGAAAAACTAATATCATAACTCGCCTGGAAATCACGAGACAAATCTTTTGAGTCTAATTAAGCCATCATTAGCACATGTGGGTTACGGTAGCACTTATGGATAATCATGGACTAATTAGGCTTAAAAGATTCGTCTCGCGGATTCCATGCAAATTGTGCAAATAGTTTTTGTTTTTATCTGTATTTAATGCTCCATACATGTGTTTAAAGATTTGATGTGACGTTTTTGAGAAAAAAAAATTTATGAACTAAACCAGGCCTTACTCCCTCCGTCCCATAATATAATAGATAATGGGTGCATGTGACACATCTGTCCAGATTCATTTTACTAGGATGTGTCGCATCCACCCATTATCCCTTATATTATGGGACGGATGGAGTAGTATACTCCTCTGATGATGAGAATTTAGCCTCCACTTAGCAAAAGATCTACTCCCTTCGTCCCATAAAACACCAACCTAGTACTGGATGTGACACATCTAGTACTATGAATATAGATATACATTTGTCCAGATACATTGTACTGAAATGTGTGTCATATCCTGTTTAGATTTTTTTTTTTTTACCGAGGGAGGTCCATGAACTCGTAGCGTGTCTTGTCAAGCTTTCACCCAGTCGTCACGTTGCGCCACCTTTTGTTTTGTGTGGTCCTTCGCTGAATAATCACCGTTTGATTACGATTTTTGGTCATGTTTCTTTAGGCTTTTTACCCATGGATTGTCGCCGTTGGTGGAATATTCGAGAGAGATGTGGAACCTTTCATTGCACGCACGCACACGCTGCGCCACCAAATTTAGACCTTGTTTAGATGGGACTAAAAACTTTTAAGTCCCTATCACATCGGATGTTTAGATACTAATAATAAATATTAAACGTAGACTATTAATAAAACCCATCCATAATCTTGGACTAATTCGCAAGACGAATCTATTGAGTCTAATTAATCCATGATTAGCCTATGTGATGGTACAGTAAACATTCTCTAATTATGGATTAATTAGGCTTAAAAAATTTGTCTCGCAAATTAGCTTTCATTTATGTAATTAGTTTTGTAAGTAGCCTATATTTAATACTCTAAATTAGTGTTTAAATACAGAGACTAAAGTTAAGTCCCTGTATCCAAACCCCACCTTATCTCCCCGAAAAGATGACGCTCAGCCTTATTGTTTCACTTATGTCTATGTTTATTAGGTTAAAAGTTAAATTTTCAGTTTTAAATTTAAAGCTGATTTTAATTTTTTTTTCATTAGAGTTTACTTTTCAGTTTTTAATTTTAGAACACTAAGAACACGCATATAAAAGTTTATTCACAAATTGATTTTCGTTTGCAAATACGTTGAATAAGCCAAAAAGATGGGGCCGTAGGTCTTGGCGTATTTGGCCTCTTTTGATTGTCTCGAGTCATTTTCCAGTGGCTGAAGATGGAGACGTTTCTTCCGAGTTACACCAACGATTTCTTCATTTTCTTGCGCCAGATGACACAGGAGAGTATCTCGTTTTCTATTCCGGGTCGTGTGTTGTAAATTTGGCGTGCCCTTGTGCATTTTGTCACTTGGTCTGTGAGTGCTAGGAGGGCCTGGTTGACAGGCCGTGGGCCGTGGCCTTGTTGCTGGGACCGATACTTTGGGCCGTATTCGCTGGAAATCCGTGGGCCGTAGCCTATTGGGCCTCCTCTTCGCGCGATTTCTTCTTGATAGCGTCGGCTGTTTGTGTTCCATGTGCAAATTATAGGGTGTTCAGGCGGCGATTCTCTCCTGTGCAACAACGCTGAAAATTGTCAAGCGATTTCTGTCCAAAAGGCATTTTACTTCTATAGCTGCCAAACACAAGTACACGGCAGTACGACACAAATCACGATGCTTTCTAAATTTGTAAATTGGTTGGTTAATTGAAACATGGAGAACTGATGTTTTCTCAGAATAATTCTTTTTTTTTTGCGGGGAAGAAGGGAATATATTACTCAGAAGCAATATCCTCACAGACAGTTTGTGAGATAAAAGTACAATTTCTCAGAATAATTCTAACAGTAACATCACAGTACTCTAACCTAGGAAACTCCATCAGAGCATACTGCTTAAACGTAATAATTACAGAAAAAAATGCGGTCAGAATGACAATTGACCACTTCACATTTCTCATGATCCCAAATGATCCATTCCATCTGTTGCCAAATGCCGAGCAGGCATTGACATCCACTATATACAACATCACGAAAACCTCTTGAGAATCATGGCGTAGAGGAGCTCGTTCCACGCGTCCGGCACGCCGGGGAGGCACCAGTGGCTGCAGTCCGCCCTCTGCCTCGCCGGCGACCTCGCCGCCGCCGCGACATTGAACACCGACGGGTGGCCGTCCCTCCTCTGCGCCGTCATCAGCGTGACGTTCAGCACACGCAGCTTCGCCGCCGCCGTGCCGGATCTCGATGGCTCAAATGCCGGGTTCACCATCCCTGGCCACCGGTGAAGTGAAATCCTTGATGAGTTCAGCTCAGGTGTTGTCTCCTTGGCGCAACCACCATTGCTGCTAGCCCTGCAAATTTTTACAGAATTGATGCTGATTGAATGTTGCAATGTACTATGTGTATGAAATTTGTAACAGTCTACAGAAAAAATTTTCTGTGTCTGAACCATTTTCGGTTTTTCACTGACCTTGTGTGTGCTGGTGAATATGTTCTGAAAATGACCAGGGACTTGTGTGGGTTTACTTCACGGTGAACCCAGCTGGTTAATGTGTTCATTGCTCTCTGATAGGCTGCCTCGATGCTCATGTTCAGAATCAACTTCTTGCCTACCTGGAAATTGCAGCGTCTGGCATGACAAGGTTAGTCCTATGAAAAAGAAGAGAGTAAATTGCACTTCAAACGAAACGTGATCTAAACCCAAAAGGTTGAGATATTTATAGTCCTTAAAAAAATACCTCGAGGTATCTAAATTTTACACTAAATTTTTTTACCTCGATATACTTAGTACTTGGATATACTAAATTTTACACTAGCAAGTGTGGTACCTTCCGGTATCTTTTCAAGGATGGTAAAATTATTTCAAAAGGTTTTACAGGTTTTACTCGTAGTTTATAAGATTTTCCTTTAGTTATATGACGCGGTCTAATGCAAAGTGAAATTTATTTTGACATATTTCGGTGCAAAGTAAAAATATGGAGCAAACCCGATGCAACGTGAAACTACATTTCTACCCGGTGCAAAGTGTAATTTAGGCTGTGTTTAGTTCGTGCGCCAAATTTTTTTTTAAGTATACGGACACACATTTGAAGTATTAAACGTAGACTAACAACAAAACAAATTATAGATTCTGTCTATAAACTGCAAGACGAATTTATTAAGCCTAATTAATCCGTCATTAGCAAATGTTTACTGTAGCATCACATTGTCAAATCATGGCGTAATTAGGCTCAAAAAATTCGTCTCGCAATTTACGTTCGGACTGTGCAATTGGTTTTTTTCGTCCACATTTGATTCTCCATACATATATTCAAATATTTGATGTGATGGAAAAGTTGAAAGTTTGAAGAAAAAAGTTGAAATCTAAACACGGCCTTATACTAAAGAAAATATTTGTAACGTACAGTTGCAGAAGCCTCTCACGGCTCCACCAGTGGCCGGTGTTGAACACGACGACGTCGGCGTCCTTCCACCGGTGAGCCCTCGCGTCCATGGCGTCGAGCTGCAGCGTGGAGCACGCGGCGCCCCTGTGCGCGCGGCGCGGCGGGGGGCGGCCGCGCCGGACGAGGTACGGCGACCGGTAGTGCTCGACGGTGCAGTTGTAGTCGCGGAACCGGAAGGAGAGCGCGCCCTCGTGCTTGGTGATGGGGCTCCCGTTCACCTCGTAGATCGACGCCGCCTTGTCGCCGTCGCCGTCGCCGGCGAAGGCGACGGCCGTGGCGAGCATGCATAGCATCGACTCCCACTGGTTGCGGCCGATCGAGTCGCCGACGAACACCAGCCGCCGGTTTCGGAGCGTCTCGAGCAAATTCTTCGCGTCAAATCTGGAAATGGATATCATGATGAGTAACAGCTTGTCAGCTTGGCCATCGATGAACTGATCGCGAGAGAATTTTTGGTGTTGGAAGGAGAAGAAAACCTTGGGAGAGTGCAATGGCGAGGCTGCCACCTCCACTTGGCGAACGCGTCGTCCGGCCGGCCGTTCTCCCGGCACCGGAACCCCTCGTCGACGAACGGGCACCGCCGCGGCTCGTACAGCGGGCGCCGCTCGTCGTCGTCGTCACGCACCCACTCGCCGTCGACGACGTCGCAGTGCTCGGCAGCGGCGACGACGGCGACGTCATCGACGGCGTCGCTGCTGCTGGTGGTGGTCGCCGCCGTCGTCGTCCTCACGAGCACGCTGATCTCGCCGGTGAGCCTCGCGGCGCCGAAGCCGGAGGAGACGGCGACGAGGAGGAGGAGCGAGAGCGCGGAGACGAGCACGCAGGCGGCCCACGCCACGATCTGGTCGCTCGCCTGCCTCGCCCTCGCCGCCGGCCTACTCCTCGCGCTCGCCATCTCCATTGCTCACTCGATCACGCCGCCGGCAATGGCGGTACAGGGGTAGGAGATCGAATGGATTAATCGCTTGCCGTGATCAACCTGATGATTGCTTACTATAATATAGTATTAACTCGTTCTTGGTGTTGCCGTTCTTGATCGAGATGGAGGGACGGTTGCTTTGTTCGCTTGTGCTTGGAATCAACAAAACTTCTTTTTTCTTTTGGAGATGTTGATGAACAAAACTAGCGTTGGATGTTTCGGAGAGCCCAAACCCAAAGGGATCAAAGGTGACGGCGAGTGCAGTTAACGAAGTGGTAGTGTGCAGTTGAACGTTTTGGGTTCGTGTCTTCGTGATCAGAGGGCGTGCAGTTTGCACGCTCGGCCACTCTTTTATCTTGTCCTAATATCTAGCGATCGGTGGAGTGTTGAACTTTTTTGCTACACGCAAGTAAAAATTTCGTACAAACTTCTTACTACTTCCTTCATATAGGTGATATTCTTCCCTGCATAACCTTCGCCAATGTAGCCATACATTAATACAATCGCAACTCTCATTAGCTCATCTGTTTTGGAAATATAATTAGGATGTATTTAATGAGAGCAACTATGTAATCTACCATATCATTTCCTTAGATTTGCTAGAACCACAATTATTTCGAAACGAAGGGAGCAAGAAAAATCTTCTAAACCATTTGATTGAGTCAATCCATTGGAAGCTACTCAATCACAATACGACACATCGGCGTTTGTACAAAGTTTGCAAAACAAGAATTCTCTTTGATTAAGATGAGAATAGCTCAATAAGATTGATAGCACCATAGCAATTCTTTTATTTTAGATACAAGGAGGTCACGCACGTATTTTCTTTCGTGAAAAAGCATATCAAAATTTTCGAATTCGGAATACAACAGTCGCTTGAAAACTTCTGTGAATAGTCAGTATAGAACTGCAGTTGGACTCGTGGATGTTATCTCGTGGATTAAGAAATTATGTAGTGTTACCTAACAATACAATTTTTCCTTTCCTTTTTCTTTTCTTTTACTGGCAAAATGGATCTGGCAAAAACTACAGTGTAAAGTGATACAGATTGAACAGCCAAAGAATGTACATGTAAAGTTGTAAACAACAGATTCACTTCTCATGATCTTCATTTGACGTGTCAATTCTGATCACAAGGGGTTGTTGCAAATCCGAGGGAGAGGCCACCACAGGAAGCTGTGGAATTCCTGCATCTCCATTCTCAGCCAATGCCTTCTCCAAAGAAGATTTTGCAATTCTTGTAACACATACAATCAAAACAACTGCAGGACCATGAAAAAATGGTCAACAACGCATATGCTAAGATGATAAAGAAATTTTGTTTAGTTCAGCGTATCTTCAGGAAAAAAAATCTAACTAAAAAAAGAGATTAAGCTCAGATGACTAACCAAGCAAAGCAAATGATCATTAAACTATATCTAAACAGCGTAACCAAGATTTGAGCTATAGCTGAATTTAGTGGAAATGCCATGAATATTGGCCACAAAATGACAACAACACTTACCAGACAAGATGAAGCCAGATATTATGAGAATCTGAAAAGAAGAATTAAGCATTAGTGTCAGCAGAGTCACTAAAACTCAAAGTCATCTGCATCAATGTATTATAGTATCTACTTTAAAAAACCCTAACAAGAATAATCTGAGGGGTGTTGCTTGAGTAATTAGTGATAAGGAAAAAAAAAGGAATTCCTTTTCTCCTTTTTGTATATTTTTCCCTTAATAATAAAAATCTTATTATCGAATGCAGCCTACTTGTCCTGAAGTACAATATTTCCCTTTCACACTTCAGATTAAACTTATGACCAATTATAGAAAAAAATATTGTGTAGTGCTAAAACCACGACATAATACAGACAATGCTATAGTAATTACTCACCCATCGAGTTGTTGAGATCTCACTCCAGCCATGAGTCACATCTGATAGATCCTTTAGTGTTGTTCCAACATATACCAATGCAAGAGTGATAGGCTGGCAAAAACAGATGTGATTAACCAAAAAAAAAATGTTGCAACACTTGGTGGGTTGATTCAGCATTTTAGATAAATGGTAATACAGTAAGCCGCAAAGTAGTTAATTACAGTGGGTTCTACTGTGGGTGCTTTTCTTGTCCATGTCAATATGTAAATTGAGAACTATGGAATCAAATACCAACTTCTGAAGGAGAATAATGTATAAAGCAGCAGATTATGCAAAAGGCCAACATTGAGGGCATGATTCCAATTAACACAGGTAATATAGAGTAGCAAATGATATCAGAGCCTGGTTCCATGTTATGCAAGTAAAATGTAACATAGCAGATGATAAGAGCCAAGTTCACTGGCCAACCAGTATGTAGCTTGGTCCCATAAAAATTGCTTAAATAAGAAGAAATTGGCATACCATCATCCCCAGCCAAGAAGCCAGCATGTACTCTCCAATGCCAACAGGAGTAACGGACAACAGGTAGTTCAACATGTTGAACGGAAGTAAAGGAACAAGCCTTAATAACAACACAATCTGTAGGCAAATAAGTAAGACAAACATTGTTAGATAGTTAAATACACTATTGTATTAAAGAGAACTTTAGTTGCATGCAATGGTAAGACTTGAATAGAAGGAACAATGAAGTTCAGGATGAAAGCAGGCTCAAAAGTTTATTTTTTTAAAAAAACTATATAAAAATAATAACAATCAAGCAACTATAGTTGCTAGAAAAGTACTTTCTTTTCAAGAACATGCAAAAGATGTGTACATGATTGTATAAAAAAGAGAGCAAAAAAACAAAAAATATAGCAAAGCAAAGCAACAAAACATATAGAAAATCACAAAAATTGTCAAAGAGAAATAATTTAAACGAGGTGAATTCTATATGATTATACGTTGGGCATCCAAATTGTTACTATTTGAATGCAATTTCAAAGGCATTAAAAAACATGTGGCACAAAAAAATGCTATTTTACAAAGCATTTAGATGTTGATATATCCTTCATCACATCAGAGGCTAGAATTCCAAACTCCATGGTGCAAGAAGTTACCTTGAAGCCAGACCTTTCGATAGCAATAGCTACCGCTTGAAACTTGGGATAATCTTTGCATTTGGAGAGAACATATGGCCTTCCTATCTGAAAAGTACTAAAACCTTAATCACAGAAGTACATAAAAAATACAAATAGTGAAAACCATAATCAAAATTATCCTTACCGTTCTGCCAAGCAAAAATGCAGCAGTTGCACCAATTGTTGCTCCAATGGAATCAGCAACAAACCCAACAGGCAGGCCAAACAGATAACCTCCTCCAAGCTGGCAAGTAGAAAATGCACACCAGCCAATTAATTGATATACACCAGAATATTATACTCTCATCATCTTATGTCACTATGTCAGGTAAACAGGAAAGCAGAGCAAACATAATTTCCACCAGAACAATACAGACAATGGTGCACTTGTATATAAACTACATATTTTGCATATACTTATCCCAATATATTCACTAATAATCCTACAAGTGGGAGTGGTGAGCAGTAGAAAATATCCAGGAAGGAAAAGGTTCTAAAACTTCTTTTAAACAAAAAGTTGTATGCACCATTGCCATCCCATACAACATTTACTGTATACAGTTAACTGATGACTACAGAGTTGTGGTACAAAACATTAAGCCTGTGGTAAATGATACATCAATAAATCAATTGAAGATTGACAAGATAATACTAGAATTGACAGTTTATTCTTAAAATTGATTCTAATGAACCAACGCAGCATTTCTCATTTTGTTTCTCATTCTTTCTTCAGTTCAAGCACAATGTAAACTGTGAAATATATATCCCAGGTCAGGAATCATTGGTCTGCTTGAGCTCTATCAGTCTGTCTTAGAAACCAATATTCATGAAATAAACGACCGTAAGAAACAGAAGGTGATTGTGCTTACTGTAAGTATGGATGCTGGAACAGCCAATACCGTCAAAGGGACGTAAGCAAGAGCCCTGAAATGCACAACACGATAGCTATCAACTATATATCACAAGACTGTTTGCAGCTACATTTATGTTCTTGAGGAACAACACTAAGTACAGATAAGTAAGTCTATATATAAAAACTTGAGTCACACTACCTCAGCTCTATGTCAAAACAATGAAAACCCAAGTAACAAGTAGTAAAATACTTTTACATCCCCTTTTCTTTTTTGTATCATGTTTGTTGGCTACCTTTTAGCATGAGTGGTTCCTCTGAAATGCATCATTATGTAATACAGAGAGCACCCCAGACAGGTGGTGCATGTGTGGAAAAGGGCATGCCTAACTGCCTAATGCCGAAGATGGAGGGGGAACATTCTGTTCACTATATCAATCGAGTTAAATACAAGCAAATTGAATACTTACAATACCAGAGGACCCCATGGACCCAAGTTATCCTTGATCCAAACCAGAAAGTCCTTCAAAATCTGTCAATGATGCATTGCGATTCATAATGAATAAAATGAAAACGACAAGCATTTGAAGCAAAACAAAAACCTCCAATTAGTTTTAAATATTTATAATCACAACAAAGAAATTAAAACAATTGCTGGCAAGAGAGAAACAGGGCATGCAAGAAATGTAGAAGAAGTTAACAGTACATGGAAGATTGTAGACTTTTCTAACAAAGATAAGTCTGTTAGGTGTTAAGGAACTAGAGATCTAACAAGACAATAAAATCTTCTACCTCCGTCCCAAAATATAAAGGATGCTAGCTATGCATCCCCCCTCTTCACTTGACGCTGTTATTCCTGAACTATAGCATTCAACACGGATGCAGAAAGCCAAAGAAATACCCTTGTGATGCTAGAAGGACATGTATTTCAATGTACTGAATAATTCACACAACAATGGATAGGCTAAATAGCTAAATCTCCAACAATCCTAAAATTCTAAAATGACAAGGTGACGTAGCCTTTCGTACTTAATAAACTTCGGCCAGCTTTTCAAGCCGGCCCGGCGACAAGGTGACAAGGTGACGTAGCAGCCTACAGTTAACTCGGTGTGACAATCATCAACGGGAGAGTGCATCCAATCACGGCCACAAACAAAGCTACATTTCGGAGTTCTACTAAGTTGCACAACACTACCGATATTGCACATTCTTTTTGTTAAATAAAAAAAAAGTTGCGACATGATCGTATCTGAATCAGCCCCGATATGAAGCAAGCAAAGCAAAGCTATCGCGAACCTTGTCAACGGGGAGCGTGAAAAGCGCGACGCCGACCGCGGCGAGGAGCACGGCGGCGACGGCGAGGCGGATGGCCGAGGGCCAGGAGAGCGCCATGGACGCGAGCAGCCTCCGCCGCCAGGGCCTGAGCCCCCTGCAGTCCTCCCCCTCCTCCCCTCCCTCCGCGCCGTCCGCCCAGCCCCCCGCCCTCCCCCTCGCCCGCAGCCCCACCGCTCCGCCTGCCAGATTTGCCCCCAGATCTGCCCCCTCCTCCTCCTCCCCTCCGCCCCCCACCCCCGCGTCACCTCCTCCTCCTCCGAGCCTCCTACACCCTCCCGCACCGGAAAATCATCGAACACCTGGCGCGCGCGGCGAGGCGCTGGATCTGGAGCACGCGTCCCGCGCGTTGCGTGGCGTGTTGGCCTCGATTTTTCTCGGTGGAGAGGAGGAAGGGAGAGAGGGATCGGGGAGAGGAGGAGAGGCTTCTCGCGGCGCGCTCGCTGGCTTGGCTTGGCTCGCGCGTACGCCTCGGCTTGCGTGCGTTTGCACCTACCGCTCCGACGTCGCCGCGTGCCGGCCACCGACAAGATGCGACGCGTGTGCCGCGACGATGCGACCCGGGGGAGGCGAGGCGAGCGAGCAAACTGATCGCGCGAGGACGGTGATTTGTGTGGGCCGAGAATATTGGGCCTTTCTAAATGGGCCTGAAGTGCAGGCCACGTACATAACTGAGCTATACATTTATTAACAAAATTTCTCTTGAAAATTTATCGGATGTAAATACAGTGTGACCATAGTGTAGTTATATATCGTAAATTGCATATAACTATAAAACTGTATTGTATGTAACTTTTAAAAATCTCACACTAACACGCTATTTTCGAGAAACGTAGGTCGCAAGAGGACGAGACTGAATCTTCTCACACGTGCACGCGGTATGATTTTTTTTTCTTCCTGACTTACACGGATCTTGAAGTAAATCTAACGGATTAAAATTTTATGATAGTTACATATAAGTTATATTGCAGTTATATACAAAGTAAAAAAAGTAATTATGCTATAATTATATATTGTGTTTAGGTTTGACAGGTCCTAGAAAGAAAAATTATCAATAAATATATAGCAAAATCATTCCGGAATTCGTAGAACATTTTGAGAATGACTAAACTACAAGATAATAAATACACACATTTTTCTTATTTATATATGGCACGTGGTACAGAAGCTCCAGTTTGCAATGCAATGGTTAGTTCTCCAACCCCAATGCATGCACACGTACGCTTGAGTACACAGTGTTCTTAGAAATTAAACATTACAAGGAACTAGTACACAAACTTCCATAGCTAGCCCAAGATCAGACCAGCAAACACAAGAACATACACACCAGTATTACAATATGTATATATCTCTCTATATATACTATAAAAACGAAGTGTTAAGCGACTGGTGGTAATTAATTAACACACAGCAAAATACCATAATACTGCTCTTCTTAATCACACTTACCAGTGCTAATCCTGAAGAAAACACGCAGCTTAAGCTCAGTAATGCATGGTACATTCGCTAGCTTAATTAGCTAGTAGCCGCCGCAGTGGTAGGTGTACTTGCAGCTGTCGCCGACCTTGACGGTGTACTTGTGCTGCGGCTTCACGAGGAATGGCGGAAGGCGGAGCAGCGCGTCGCACACGCACGCCGGCTCCACCTCCTTCAGCCACCGGCAGCAGTCTCTGTTCGCGCGGTGGTCGTCGTCGTCGTCGTCGTCGTCGTCGTCGTCATCGTCATCGTCGTCGTCGTCGTCGTCGTCGTCGTCATCGTCGTCGTCGTCGTCGTCGTGGTCGTCGTCGTCGTCGCCGCCGTGGTCTTCGTCGTCGCCGCCGCTGTCGTCGTCTTCGCCCTCACGCACGCCGGGGTGGTGGCGGTGGCGGCGGCGGCGGCGGCGGCTTCGGCGGCGACGGCGGTGCCTGCGGCGGACGACCACGCCACCGCTGCCGCGGGTATGGTTGCCGGCGCCGGCGCCGGCGCCCGTGCCGTTGACGCGCAGGGCGTCGTCGTCGGTGTCTACCTCGGCGTCGACGGTGACCATGGACTTGCGGTTGCTGCGACGGTCCCCATCGCCGCCACCGCCGCCGCCGCCTCCGTCGTCTCCTCCACTATCGTCGCCACCGCCGCCACCGCCACCGCCGCCTCCGCCTCCGCCGCCCCCGCCGTCGTCGTCGCCACCACCCTGGTCATCCTCGTCATCATCATCATCATCATCATCATCGTCGTCGTCGTCGTCGTCGTCGTCGTCGTCGTCATCATGGTGGTGGTGATGATCCTCGCCGGGAGGCAGGATGGCGCACGCCTGGCTGGCGATGGCGAACTGGCTGAGGCAGAACTTCTTGGTCTGCGCCGCCGCCGGCGCCGGCACGCCGACGAACGGGAGCACGAGCACCGCGGCGAGTATCGCGGCGCGGAGCACGGGGGAGCCAGCCATTGCCACCAAGAAACGGCTAGCTAGCTAGCTTCCCTTCTTGGATGGTAGTATATATCTACGAGTTGTACAATGCAGTTGCTTATATAGTTGTGGCCTTGTAGGAGAGATCGATCGATCGACTCCATGGCTGCAAGTTTGCAACGAGATCTGGAAGAGTTTTTCTTTGCATGGTCGCTGGATATGTGGCGAGATAGATGGCCGGGGGGTAGGAAAGCGGGCGATGAGTTGTAGGTGCTTCATGCTCGTGGTGTGAGTGACTTGGGAGTTCGGTCGGTCTGAGAATTTTGAGTCCATTGTTGTTCACTTGTGTATTTGACCTTTTGAGAAATTTTACTGTTGTTAAAGTTAAAGAAAGTACTTGTAGTTATTAAAAATTTTGGTACTTGAGTTACCTAATAATGTGTGAAGATATCAAATTTTACGTTAGAAAACGTGGTACCTTATGATACCTTGTTAAAATTGTAAAATTACCCTTTTACTTGGTAGCATCAAGTTAGCAGCACTTTGTGTGACTTGATTAGTTCATCTGCACAATTTGACCTTATTTTCTTGGTCAGGATGAGAGTCTCTCTCTCTATCTCTCTCTCTGAGTCCATGGTCCCGTTCATTTCCTCTATAAAAGGTGGATAAAATTTTGGATATTCATCGTGGCACGCTTTTTAAACTGCTAAACGGTGCGTTTCGTACGAAAACTTTATATATGAAAGTTGCTCTAAAATATTAGATTAATTTATTTTTTAAGTTTGTAATAATTATAACAATAATCTATTTTTCAAGTTTGTAATAATTGAAACTCAATTAATCATACGTTAATACCACCTCGTTTTGCGTACACTTAATCTTCATTTTCAGGAGAAAAGAACATCACCATGTATTGTTCACTTGTGTTTTTACTTTTTGAGAAATTTTATTGTTGTTAAGAAAATACTTGTAGATATTAAAAATATAGCGTAATTGTTGAAACTCACAATATAAGTTCTAAAATTTACTTTTTTTTCTTAATTGAGATATCTTAAGAATAGCTAGTCCCAAATTACTTTGAACATTCATATATCAACCTTGGGGCAAAACAACCATGCATACATCTGGATCAACAATGTGGAATGTCTTGGTGCTACTGACAAGTGGAGCCCACCTATTGAAGTGTTATACAGTCTACTTCTGAACTTCTGTTTTGCCTATAATATAAAATGCTTGTGATATTTTTCATCCATGGCATGTTGTTGTCGGCTAAACCTGCGGTTGCTGGGACAGCCAGCCGTCGTCGATGAAGCTGATGTCCACAAACTTGTGCACCTGATCATCGTCCAGCTGCTTCTCCCATGCCACTCTCCCTGTTTTGTTGGCTCCTGGCCCTTCACACCCAGCCTCTGCAAATGTGATGGTCGACCTGAATGAACAGAAACAAAAACAAAAATTTCAGCTTAAAACACAACAACACATTAAGCCCAGTTAAGAACTTTCTCTTTTTTAAAAAAAATAAAAAAAGAGAGAAACAACGGGTGCCTATGAGAAAAAAACGGTCAATTTTTTTCGATAAGGGCACGTACAACGGTGTTTATTAGTGGTCTCTCTCTACTGCCATGCAAGTAAATTTGGTGACATGGAGGAAAGAGAAAGGAGTATGGTTGTTATGCATGACAACGGCTCAGAGTCGACTCTTAGCATTTATTAGAGCAAATTTTGTTGCATGGTGGTGAAAGAAAGGAAAGAAAAGTAAGAAAAAGTATTTTAATACATAAATGATTAGAGACCATATTGTCTCTAACTGTTGTAGGATGCTAGTCTCTAAATAACGCAGAGCTTATATCCGACTCTACCTTTGTACATGCCCTAATGGAATTTAGTGCAACCTCTACGTTACATATATATATATATATATATATATATATATATATATATATATATATATATATATATATATATATATATATATATATATATATATATATATATATATATATATATATATATATATATATATATATATATATATATATATATATATATATATATATATATATATATATATATATATATATATATATATATATATATATATATATATATATATATATATATATATATATATATATATATATATATATATATATATAGGTATCCAATACCTTATAAGCATGACTTAATACGAAGGATTCAGGGTTCAAAGATATATTCTAAATTTGATATGAAGTCTGGGTTTTGGCAAATCCAAATAAAAGAAGAGGATAGATATAAAACTGCCTTTACTACTCCTTTTGGTCATTATGAGTGGAACATAATGCCGTTTGGTTTAAAAAATGCTCCTTCTGAGTTCCAAAAAATAATGAATGAGATTTTCCTTCCCTTTACATCCTTCATTATAGTTTATATAGATGATGTTTTAATATTTTCCCAAGATGTTGACCAACATTGGAAACACCTTAATATATTTTATAAAATTATAGTTCAAAACGGTTTAGTAGTCTCTGCTAAGAAAATGAAACTTTTCCAAACTAATGTTCAGTTTCTCGGTTATAAAATTCAATATGATCAAGTCCAACCAGTAGCAAGAGTAATAGAATTTGCAGAAAAATTTCCGGATGAGATAAAAGATAAAACACAGTTGCAAAGATTTATAGGGTGTTTAAACTATGTCTCCGATTTTTATAAAGATCTTGCAAAAGACAGAAAGATTTTAACCGAGAGGTTAAAGAAAAAGCCTCCAGCTTGGACAGCTAAACATACTCAAGCTGTTAAAAAGATCAAAGGTAAGGTCAAAACCTTGCCCTGTCTTTATATTCTAGATCAAGATGCCTTCAAAATTATCGAATCAGATGCCTCAGATCATGGTTATGGAGGAATTCTTAAACAAAAAAAGAATTCCAAAGAGCAGCTAGTCAGGTTCACCTCTGGGACCTGAAATGAGGCTCAAAAAAATTATTCAACCATCAAAAAAGAAATATTGGCCATAGTAAAGGTCATATCAAAATTCCAAGGAGAATTATTGAATCAAAGATTCTTGCTGCGTATAGATTGTAAAGCAGCAAAAGATGTCCTCCAAAAGGATGTGGAGAACTTAGTCTCCAAACAAATCTTTGCCAGATGGCAAGCAATATTATCATGCTTTGACTTTGAAATAGAATATATCAAGGGAGAATTAAACTCCCTACCAGATTTCTTATCTCGTGAATTTTTACAGGGCTATGGCACCTAAAAGAGACTTATCAGCCCAAGGGAGAACTACAGAAAGTTCACCAAATAAGCATAAATATAATGAACTAGGAAATATCATTCCTAGAACCCCTACAGTTCAAGAAAAGTATGGGAATAATTCATCTTATATCCTCAATATAGATGAGGTAATTCTGCCATTAGAATTTGGAGACTCTGATCTCAATATTATCAAGATTATGGGAAAGTATTTCCCACAACACCAATATTTTATCCCTGAATATCCAGGGAAAGATCAAAATTATTATGAGACCATATTATGCGAGACAAGAAGTGCACAGATATTCCATACAAGGAATGGTGATGATTTGGGATTCACAAAATTATTGATCCAAAAAAATATAAGTATCGATGATTGGGATAAATCATCAAATCCTTATGTAGCCAGGACTATATATTCTACATCCTGTACAAATAAAAGATATAACTATTGGGATTATCAGAAGGCCTGGGAAAAAGTACTCCTCGTACAAAATTCCCAGATGAAGCATTCATGGTTTATTCGCTTCAAAGAAGGATGTGAGGAGATACCGCTGTGGTTTTTCAGTAATTGGTGGCTGAAAGCAGGGGCCATTCCTGAAATCCTACCACAAGAAATCATCAAAGTTATTACACAAGAATCAAAAAAGGATCTCAAGGAATATCCTTTTATCCTTATGCAATTTTGTGCCGAAACAGGGATGCCTTGGATACTAAAATGGGACCTCAATATTCAAAGAATGGAGTTCCCAGCAACCTTAAAGCGAAACTATTATGCAAGATGGTGGGATAAGTTTGCAATCACACCAGTAATTGAAGGAAGAAAGTTTCGAGCCAAAAACAAGAAATCTCATGTGGCTCAATTAAAAGAAGATATAACAAGAGAATTATTAAAGGCAAGACCCGAGTTGACAAAGGGAGAATTGCAACTTCAAGTATATGAAACTACGTTTAAAAGATTGGAAGAATCACTAAAATCTAGTTCTACATGCAAAAGTCTAGATGAAGATATGGTACAATGCAGCCAAATTAAGCCATCTTCGCCAATACCTCCTTATTACTCAATTAAGCAAGATAATGATTCAGATGAAGGAATATCAGATTTCAATCCAACACACATTTAGCCAAGATATGACGACAGATCTTGTCACCAAGATAATGAGTAAAGATCTTGTCATCCCCGACAAAGATCACTATTCAAGATAAGGAATCTACACTATTCCAGATAAGATAAGTTTATGGTCAAAAGGCGATATTATGACATCTTTATTGAAGGTCAAAAGCGTCATCAAAGATTCTCTCCATGAAGTCTAAAGGGATATCATGAACTCTTTGAAGTCAAAAAGAGATATAATGAAGATTCTCTACCGAGCGCTATATAAGGGGCTCACTATCACATTTCAGAGGCATCGCATTCCACACACAACACATCTCACTCAACCATTCCTCTCACCGCTCCACCAGCCATCACACTCCACTCCACTCCATCTAAGTGTTAGTACTATAGTATAACCTAAATAAAAGACTCATGAGAGTCTAAGTGTGAGAGTCTATGTAAGAGTCCTTGTGAGAGTCCTGTACCTGTATAATTACGAACGTGTTGTACCAAGTCCTTGGTGTAATCTTCAGAAGGATCTACCTTCAACCTATCAAGGTATATGAATAAACACCTGGACCGTTCTATATAAACCTACTATGTTCTAAATATCTAATTTTATATCTTGTACATAATTCGTATTTACAGCTTGTCTTTATTTCCTGTACTGCATTTATGTTTGCATAATAATATAAAAAAAATTAACAACCTGGATTGCCATCCAATTGTCACATACTAATCTCACATCCAAGATTGCATATAGATAAGCATTTCTATCCTCATATCTGGTGACTAGACCCCTAGTCACTGCCCTGGGTTAGAGCTGGTATCAGAGCCAAGTGCTCGTAACCTCCCCAAGCCATCTTCTCCGAAAGGGGAGGGGGGGGAAGAGGGGTCGGGTGGCGTGCTGAAGTCGCGGTGATCCCGAACGGTGTGGTTGTGTTCTGAAGTCGCGGAGTTCCCGAACCTTTGATCGGTTGCCCGAAGTCGTGTTGCCTTGTTGAGCCGCAGAAGGCGTTTATCGGCATAATTCGTTGACTGGGCACTTATCAAAGGCAAAGGTTGAACTTAATTGTGGGAAATATTCCCTGCCGTTGACTGGAATACATCATATCCAAATAGGTTGATCATAATTGTGGGAGATTTCCCCGCTGTTGACTGGTAACTACCTACCTATCTTCCTATCTTTCATATAAGATGTCTTGGTTGGTTAGATCACGAAGAGCCACTGATCAATCTGTAGTCTGTTGGCACTACGTCGATAAAGAATGCTTCATCTATATCTTTTGAGGATATTGAGAAAAGTATTTCCAACTGGAAGATCCCTAAGGTTAATATTAAGGAAATATATCATGTATGTACTTTTTCGTATATATATATATATATATATATATATATATAAATATATGCTACTTAAGGATTTATGTCCAATCATTTATTTAAATCCTTCGTGGAGCCTAATTGCCTAAGCAAAGTGATATGCATGCATGTACAAGCAGTTATATTTGAGCATACATAAGTGGTGTACTATTTATAATAGTATGAGTGTAATGATATATGTGCGTGGTGTAGGTTTAATGTGAGAGTGTTCGTGCCCAACCTAGACATACGAACATGTTTGGCGGAACCAATGTGTGTCTAGCCCATAAAAAAATAGATAAAGTTTATGCATAGAAAATACATATAAACTTTATATGTGGAAACTTTTAATTAATGAAAAATTATATATAAAAAATCAGAATCGAATATATAAACTGTGGGTATATAAACTTATCAGAAAACGAAACGGATGCCAAAAAGAAAAACACAGTCATTTGCACATGACCAAGACACGCGAACGTTGGCGCATTAGCTCTTTCAATGAACATAATCATCTTAAAACAAAACAAAAAAAAGTTTCTTACACATTGGGGGAGTTCCAGGGCTGCCATCCTTGGGGCACGACGATGTTGGTCATGGACACCTGGTAGAACACCACGGTGGCGAACTGGTTCCACGCGCGCCCGAGGTACTGCTGCCCGGAGCCCAGCAGCGAGCCGCCCTTGAACACCAGCCCACCGGGGTCGGCGTCGGTGACCCGGGCGTGCGCCGTCACCCACCCCGGCTGCTGCGGCGACGGCGGCGGCGGCATGTTGGACTCCAGCGTGCAGTTGTCGTAGATGGACTGCCCGTAGCCGAAGATGAAGTCGACGCCGCCCCTGACGTAGCAGTGGTGGAAGTAGTGGCGGCCCTTGAGGTCGCACAGCGTGTCCTGGAGGGGTGGTAATGGGTCAGGTCCGTGGGTTCTTTCACAAGCCATCTTAACTTATTTAAGTAAAAAAACTATTGAATTTCAGTCTAACCTTTTTTTATCCAACCCTAACATTTTCTAGGCTAAAATGTTAGGCCCATTATCATCCCTACCTGGAAACCGTAGAAAGCGCAGTCGTAGAAGGCGCTCCGGTCGCCGCCGATGAGCGCCGCAACCGCCTGGACGGGCTTGCTCTTGTCGTACTTGTTATAAGTGTTCTACCATCATGTATGTATGCAGTGCAATGCAAGCCAGTGTCATACTCAGTAACTCGGAGCCAAATATAGAAGCAAGGTACTAACTTCGTGTCAAAATGTAACAGTTTTAAACTATAAATATGAACAATGTATCTAGACAAATTGTCCAGTAGTTAAATATTGTTATATTTTAGAATAGAGTAAGTACTTTGTTTCTGGTAATTAGTACTTTCCTAAATTCGTAACACTGAAATGGCATCGAGTAGTATTGAGAATACTTTTTCCTTAAATATTCCAAATTTCTACGACATACTAAAATAATATGAACTACATAATTATTGTACTAGATCTAGTGAGCCGCATAAGAGCAAGTACAATAGCACTATAAGCCAGTTGCAAATATATTTTAATAAGATAAAAGATGAGAGAGAAGAGCAGCGGGCTACAACTCTGTAGCCAGCTACAGCACGGACTCCAAGACGCAATGTGTATATGACAGTGGGACCATATGCTAATAGTATAGTAAACAACTATTGTATGAATTGGCTGTTAAATTGGCTATAGAAGAATTGGAGCTAGTAGTTGGCTGTACTATTGACCTTGCTCTAACCAAAGCCTTTATTTTTTTTTATTTTACACGAAAGACACATACGTACAGATATGACACACCAAACTAGACACGCACTTCTATTATTGATAGGGGAAAAAACCTACGGGATATTCCTAGCAGCACTCTACCAGCCGAGCTATACGTTGTTCTCAACACGTATATTTTAACATATGCATATGTACCCTGAAGGAGATGCTGCGAGCGACGAAGTTGTCGGCGAGGACGATGAAGGTGGAGCTGTCGAACGTCGCCGAGCCGCCGACGTCGCTGTAGCCGTGGTTCAACAGCTCGTCGATGCTGGCGTGAGCGTGACCGGCAAAGGTGATCTCGGTATTCCAAGACCCATCCCCTTCCAGCACTATGAATTGTTTCTGACTCGGGATGGTAACCTTCTCCCTGCAATCCATGCACACACACACGAACACAAACACTCACCAACAAAAAAACTCTCGAAAATCCAAACATTCTTGTTGATCTTTTCTTTCTTTCTTTTGAAATGAATCCAAACATTCCTTGAAATGGCATATCAGATTGACAGTTTGAAACTTCTTGAAGGAGAAAAAAGGATTAGCAGTTTGGATACGTACTCGTAGCTTCCTGCATTGACATGGATTTTGATCCAGTCGCGGTTGCCGTCGGGCACGGAGTTCACCGCCGACTGGACGAGCGTGAAGTCGCCGCCGCCTTGGTGATCGACGGTGATCGTCCTCGACACCGGCGCCGCCGCGGAGCTCGTCGCGATGAACACCCCGAGCAGCAGCAGCAGCGGGAGGAGGAGGAGCTGATCATGGCGAGATGGCTGCATTTTGGACACGAATCTTGAGGAGAAGAATCTCTCTCGCATTGAGACGATTGGTACATGGGTGCAGAATTTATCCGGTGATTAGGCCAAAGCGCGTTTACACTTGCCTGTGCTGGCATCTGCAGGGTGGCGTTTTACAGAGTGACAGATTTGGTAGGTGTTCAACTGGCTGCATATATTGGCATTAAACCAGGGGAGGATAATATGGTTAGTTTAGCTATATTGATTTAAAACCCTACTAAATTTTCGCTATTGTTACCACTTATACATAGAGATAATTTAGAAAATACCACAAACAGTACACCGTATTGAAATAGAATATTAGCACCTTTTCTTATCACTTGTAGATAAGACTATTTTCATAATATATGCTGAAGTCTACAATTATACGGTATTGAAATAGAAATTACTACCCTGTCTTAAAATATACTACGTAAACCTAGAACTGAATGGGACATATCGTGATACTACAAATCTAGATAAGAGGCATGCCCAGATTCAGTTTGGATGGAAGGTATACCCAAATATGGTACATAAGAACATACGAACAGAAACTCCTTGCACGGGGATAGAGGTTGTCGGAGTCCGACCCATGAAAGGCATAGTCTTATTTGCCCGTGCCCTACAAAGACTCTCCGAGTTCTACTTGAAAAGGAAGTTGCTTACCCGTGTAAATATAATGCTCCCTGGGAGGTGAGGACATCAAATCAAGCCATAGCCACAAGCCGTATCGTAGATTCATCTAAAGAAAGTCCATTGTTAGTCACTGACTATAAGTAATCGGATAGTTCTCAGTGAGTACTAGATGGTAAGCTAGATTAGCTAGCTTGCTCCACCATTGTAACCCGTGAGAGACATCCCATAGTTATACATATTAACTAGATTAGGACTATTACCGATCTCAGGGCCTAAACCAATATAAAAATCCCCTGTCTTCATCTTCTTTACTGCAATCTCACGTATATTTGCGAATTAAGGATCTCCATACTTCACAAATACCGTAGATGAGTATAGTCCGTCAACGGTATATATAAATGAACAACCACAATTGACAACACAAATAGACAAGTGAGCCAAACAGACACCCACCACCCATATTTCCCATCTTATTCTTAGGTTGAAATTGCGTTGCCAACAACTTAAAGGGCCATTTTGATTTAAAGCTATGCCAAATTTTTGTGGTGCCTATTTTTGGACTTGCTTTAGTATAATTAATTTTTGGTAGGATAAATTGTAACGCCTCTATATATTTGCCCAAAGCTCTCACTATCTTGTACCATTGGGAGTTGCCAAATATTCCCTAGTTCCATGTCAAAATATAGCAATATAGTACCAGATTAGCACCACCTAAAAAATAACAATCTAGTACGTGATTAGCACCACCTAGTACTACAAAGTATGAATATGGAGAAATCTATGTCTAGATTTGAGTCCTATGCTAGTTGGTATCTAATAAGTATTATATTGCTAGTATATTTTACAATAGAAGTAATAACTTGAAATTTGGATTTATTTAATATTTTAGAGACTTGTATAAGAAAATTTTCGCACAAAACGCGATGTTTGCCATCCATGTCGTGAATTGAACACCTCATTTGTGAACTGCTTTAGCAATTGTATTCCCCATCGTAGCTTTTCTTTATTCGTCAACTGAACCCCTCATTCGTGAATTGAACACCTCATTTCAAAAGCTTACTAACAAATACCGTGGTAGAATCTAAATCTTAATAAAAAGTAATGGGGCCTTATAAATTTAATTTTTAAGTTTATAATAATTAAAACTTAATTAATCCTACGCTAGTGACTAATCCAATTCGAACGGGACAAGTGCACACTCCAACCATCCCCTGCCTCTGTAGAAACAAAGCACCTCCGGCTTATTTGGCAACTTGAGGGAAGGGGATTGAGAGTTTACACGAGGGAATTGATGGTGAGATTAAGATGGGAATTTGATTTTTCATCCTAGTCTCTTGTTTGGTAGAGGTGGTAGAAATTGATAGGGAGTTTAGTTGAAGATTAGATCATTAATGAAAACGGATGGCTGAGATTTGTTTAGGCGAAGTAAAGGAGGAATTCCCTCCCAATTACCTGCCCCTACTCAGGTATTGAAAAGGAGGGAGTTTATTCCTCAATTACCCATCCCCATCCCACCAAAATTCACATGTCCCCCAACCAAACAAAACAGTTAATAGCCTCATCCCTCTAAACTCCCAATCCCTCCTAAAAACTCCCTCCAACCAAATAGACCGCCCGATCATGACCCCCACGGCCCCACCCCATCACCCAAAACCACCGTCTACGTACAAAACAGAACTAGTTTTGAGAAATGGCAAGTACTGGTAGGTTTTAGCTGGTTTTGCACCCGAGACAAAAATTAGATGAACACAAGAATTGAGACATGGAAATAACCGCTTTTTTCCCTTATATTCTAAGATTAGGCATGTCGATACAATTTGTAACTAAGCCTCTATACTAATCTTGAAAGCTGTAGTAGTGTATGACAATTCATTACTTGCAATGCAATAAGACAACCTTCACTACATTTTCCTACCTTTCCTTATTCCTCTTGAAAATTTTGCAGTGCGTTCCTCTTGAAAATTAGCACTCAACAAATGAAACTATCAATCCAAAAATTCCAAACCTCTGTTCTTCGATCATGTGTAACCCTAATCAGTTCAGTTTAATGTATTTAAATTAACATTTGGATTACAAATTGAACATTTAAATACCAAAGACATTGCCAATGAGACGGTAAACCGCTAGGCTAACGACATAATCTATGGGTAACTAAACTGATACAGGACATCTCTTCCCCACAATTGAACTCCCTCCCGTTTCTGCATTTGCAGAACAGTGCTAAGAACTAAGATACATATGTACAGTGGGGCCGGTTCCATCTCTTTTGTCAAGGAGATTTCATGGTAAGCCCGCACATGAACGGAGACATTGAAGGACTCTTCACGGCTCAAAAACGAGAAAAGACCAGATCAAAATTATATAGCCTGGAAAACAATGCATGCCATGAGTCAGATGAACATAATACAAACAGATAAACGCACCAAGCAACTGAAGCTATGATTTCTGAAGAAATAAAATAAACTGTGTACCATTAAATATTGTCAGCGATTATCCGAGCTCCAGTAACGAAATATATTGCCACTCTGCCATTATGAGAGTATAAGTTGAAAATTACCGCATCATCATGAAAGGGGAACATTGGGGGAAAAAATATGCAAAGGAGATTGCTTAAAAGGTTTATTATCGAGAGGTACCGCAGCTGAGGCTCGGCAACAGTTCTGAGGTAAATGAGGTGGAAAGCTCCTCTGCTCCCAGTCATCTAGGGTGTTTATCATGATTGTGTCTTCCATTCCTCCTCCAACCTGATATCACAAGGATGGTTAACACAATCGCCATGCAGAGTTGCTAGAACTCGAAACAAAAACTGGTATTCTTGACAGGACACAACATGCAGAACAAAGTGTTGGGATCATGAAGTAGTGGTGAAGGTAAAAGAAATATGACTTCTTTAAGAGCACAACAAAATATGAAATACCATACCTCCTTCATGGGGAACTGGATGGTCCATCGAGTGTCTAGGGCCAGGAGGGTACTTAAATCTCCTAGGAGGCATTGACCACCCAGGGCCTGGCCCTGTTGGAGGATTCGATGGTTGCCTACAATGAAATGGGGTGGACGGACCATCAAAATGGTCTGGAAATGGGGGGCCTGTATACCATTGACAACAAAGGTTTGTTCACCATAAAAGTCTAATTGATGAAAAAACATGTGACTGATTGTATTTCGGCAGAAATCCTAATATAGACACACAGGCAGTTAGTTTAAAACAACCCTCATAAATATATGTAGACAGTTAGGCACAATACTTCAACATACCTGGAGGGAAGTGTGGGGGAAATCTTCCTCTATCAACTTCATGGTGCATTTGTCCCCTAATTGCTCTTTCATCAAAGTGATGTCCTCTATCATCGAAGTAATTCCCTCTATCATCGAAGGGATGCCCTCTATCATCAAAATGATGTGCTCCATCATCAAAATAATGCCCTCCGTCATCAAAGTGATGCCCTCTATGATGAAAGTGATGTCGGCTATCATATGCATGGGGTCCTCTGTCATGCTCACCGTATTGATGCCTCTCAGGATAGGACGGATTGCAATTCCAAGGTTGTGTGTTTTGTTGGGGTTCGGGAGGGTATGGGTACTGATTTGGAAATGGTGGATGTGGTGGTGGCTGCAAGTGATATGCATTATTAGGTGGCGGCACAGATGGTGGTTGGTGATAATTATTTCCATGATGTGGTGGTACTGACGGCCCAGAAAAATGGGGTCCAGGAGGATGAAATGGTGCAACAGGAGGCGGCGGCGGCAGCGGTGGTGGTGGTGGAGGTGGCAGAGGCATCTGATTTGCATGCCCAGCGTACCCACAATTGTAGGGCGCTGGAGGATGTGATGAAACTACACAAGGATCCATGTTGCTTCTATTGTTTGCAACAGAATGAGGGTGTTGCTCTTGAATATTCTGCAAAGAACAATTAAACACATTTTAGATTCACAGTATATGAAATTTCATAATGGCCTTCCTGCACTGACATTATAACTACATACATAGGTAGTTCTTGGAGGATCTGGTTGAACTCGATCAGCTGCCAATGCTCCTTGCACCTGCGAATCTTGAAAAACAGGACAGGGTGGACGTGGCAAAGGTGGTGGAGATGATGGCAATGGAGGAGGAGAAGGTGGTTTGTCATCAGGTAAGGGTGGAACTGAATCAACATTTTGCTTGGTCGTTGCACACCTAGCAACAGTTAAATCTGGTTGGCATGAGGAGATAGCTTCCCCTTCTGCTTCTGAGGATGGGGCTAAATCCTCCATTTCATGGTCACCATCTACTTCTTCCAGGACAAGTCGATGCTTCGCCACATGCATTTGAGATGCTTCTTGCTCATTAGCACCTGTAGCTTCATGTTCAGGGGTAACAGCTTCAAAGCTCCTCTCCTCAGAGGAGCTTCCTTCCTCATCTTCAAGTAGTTTTGTGCCAATCAAATTTGGAAGATGAAAACCAGTGTTGCTGTGAAGAATAATCATTCATATAAACATGAATTAGTACTAAACATATAACTAAGTACAGAAAGATGATAGAGACAGTTCAGCATGCACAAATGAGGTTAGTTACCCATACAAAATGAGAACACACCTGAAAGCTGAAAGGCAAACCAAATTGGTGTCTGACAAACAAATTTTCACTTTTTAAGTTTTCTAACCTTCAGTTTGTTATGCTATTGTCCATTTACTAATTTTCACCACTCTATGCACAACTGTAATGCCCTTAATGAGATATTTCATATGCTTGATATTTTTTACATTCTCTGCCAGATTTTGTAGTATTGATATCCATATATGTGTACCGAGTTTTTTCTGTCATCTGCCCACCATACATTCATGCTAATCCACAGCATCTCAAATGGTCCCAACAAACAACTACAGCTCAAAGTTGCACACGCAAACAGCAAATGATCCAAAAGGCCAATTAGAATGATCACTTAAAAATTTATAATTTTTGTTTTTCCATACTTATGAAAGAAACAAAATGAATCCACATGCATGATACAAGTAAGCAAAAAAGGTATGCAAAATAATTTCAGTACATGCAACAGGACCACGGAACCAAGGAACACCCCCCAGCAAAGCATGGAGTCATAGAAACAGTTTCTTGAAATGGGCAATAGAGATGTACCTTCCATACTCATCGACAAGCATTCCCTCGTTATCCCGCAGAGGGTCATTCAGAGCTCTTTCTGTCCCTGATGGACGACGAGAGGTTCCAAATGATGCCTCATTGAGAGCTTCAAGCTCTTTAATGTGATGGCGAATGATGTATTCTGAAAGGGTTTTCCTGTCAAGCCAGAGCTTCAAAACCTAGTAACAGAAACACGTCAGCATTTGAACAAAGCTGAAAAAAGATTAAAATTATCATCTTTGTTGTAAACTTGTAAGCCAGGCTCTGAAACCACTTGCCTTAAGACATTGCCTTCGATTCTCCCATGCAGAATTCCCAGGAGGTGCAGAAGCATATAGTATCCGGGGTAGGACTGCTTGGATAAGTGAAGGAAAGGCATTGCCAACTCCACCTATAAGATATATAGAAGTAGCTTGAAAACCCTGGGCATTCAAAATACAAAGAAAAATATGCAAAAATGATGTGGACACCTTTCTGGTTGCGACAGCATTGTATTATTGAATCGACAAGGAAGAACAGGTCCACCCTTTTATACAAATTAGATTCTTTTTCCAGGTGTTCGATGATGATATCCATTACCTGATTATCAAACAAAAGCAGGTGGACAAATAAGCACAATTACAACCACACTGATCAGCTCAATGCCACAAATAGCATATTTTTTTACTTGTAAGGTTGAATGAAGCAAATCTGCAAGTGATGATCCTTGTTGAACAAAATTCTCAAATTTAGGATCTACTGAAGCAGATGTGAAATAGGACACGCCATTTAAAAATTTAAAACATCTGTTTTGTACATAGTTTGTTGTGCCACATTAGAAGAGTGCGGTACGGAGATCCATTCCAATGAACAGAGTGGATCTTCAAAATAAGAAAAAAAAGTGCATCCACATGGTAGAAAACTACGAACCAAAGATAGCACCATAAAAATGAAAAGTGGTGGCAGATGAATCATTCTATTCATATTTCATGGACCAAAGGAAGCTACCAACAGTACAATTTATAATCTAGCAATGATGGTTGTAAAAAATGGAAAACATGTGCAAACACATAAAAGCCAATATAATCAAGACCAGAGCAATATGCCTGCAATGAAAAGTTAAGAATGAATAAGTATGTGCATGGTCTAACCTCACCAGCAATGCCTTGCTTATCACATTCCAGAGCAAGACGTGTTGCACGGCCTATACTTTCTTTTGTTCTTGTTAAGGAACCAAGGAAAGCTTCAAAGGCCCTCCGTGCTGAACTAGCTTCATCGTGACCTGATAATTTGTTCAAGCCCTTCTGTTGCATATTATCAAAAGGAATTGCACCACTATTTTGTTGAGTATGAATCCTATCTGCTGCGAACCTTATTGTATGATTGGAAGGTGAACATTGACCACTTGACCCTTCCTTGAGTGAAGGTACATTCACCGAAGGTTCAGGAACACCATTGGAGCAGAGAAAACTGTCTATGAAAGAACTTGAATGCGAGAATCTTCGAGTATGAGCAGCAGCAATTAGTTCTTTCATAGGCATCATGTCTGGAGATAGACTCTTACCCTTTGGGTACATTCTGTGGTTGTGTTCTTTCAGTGCGATTGCTGAAGAACCGTGCCTGAAATAACGAAGCTATTATTAAGTATGCCAGCATGATTAACATGAAACTTGAGAAGACAAAAACAAAGAAAAGTTTTAAAGGACAATGAAGAAAAAATGATTTTATAATATGGCCAATCATATGACTTATGGTCCACAACAGGACTAAAGGAAGAGTTTTTATATCCCTTGACAGTAGTGTCTTTACCATGTGGCCATGTTCCCTTGAAAATTTTAATACTTGGAAAAGAATTAATTACTCACATGTTCCTAATCCCAGTACAATTGAATATGTCCATCCAGATTACATAAGTAGATAGCATTGCTACGTGATATAAGCAGATAATTTAACTACAAAGATAGAAAATGTATGTTTGGTTGGTGGCAAAAATCACCCCTTGCCAAAATTGGCAATGCCAAATTTTGTTCAGAAAGATTAGCCAGGTTTTGGTTTGAGATATAGAAGAACTGAAAGACAATGACTACCTTAGGACTTATTGGCAAAAAAAAAAAATGGAAACCAGATTAGTCCAAGTTTTCCAGAAAAAAAAAAGTAAACTTTGCCTTAATGCCATAATTATAAAGAAAGCAAACAACCCATACCACATGGGTGAGATCTAGCTATGTATCAAGTTCTAAACCTACAGTCCCACTCCCTCTTTGGTACCAAAGAAAGTGCAGATGATCTTCAATCGTACTTCTGCATTATGTACCAAAAGATACAGTTCAAAACCAACACATTAAGCCAACTTTGCACTACAGAAAAATATATCACAAAGTAAATAGTGCTAGTACTACAGGGAAGAATATATGCTGACATGTAATAGATAAGAA
Source organism: Oryza sativa Japonica Group (assembly GCF_034140825.1). NCBI lineage: Eukaryota > Viridiplantae > Streptophyta > Magnoliopsida > Poales > Poaceae > Oryza > Oryza sativa. Next base: position 27,788,644 of record NC_089041.1, on the reverse strand, counting down.
CATGGCTAAATTGAGAGAATACACCACTGATAAGATCGCTTCAATTAGTTAATTATGTGAAGGTATGCAACAAGTCTAGGTACAGCAAAATTATAACAAAGAAATGGAGCATTTGCTTTGACAGAAAATATAAGGCTTACGGTTCAAATGTCTGGGAACTTGCATCCGATTGAATACATGAAATTTTAGTGACCAAAGAAGATGCACTTGTCCTGTCAGACACAATAACAGTTGGTTTAGCCAAACGAATATCATCATGTGGCACAGAATTATAGTTTCCATTGGAGCTTGGAACAACATTTGCTTGGCTAACTGGTTCAGCAGACCCATTAACGTTTTTGACAAAATCATGAGCAGGGTCACCATTTGGTTCCATGGATTCATTCCCACTAGCTTTCGACTCCATGGAATAGGTTGGAGCTTTTCCACAGACATTGTTATCAGCCCTACTACAAACAGTCAGCGTGATGTTTTTGTCATCCATGTGGAGTTCTTCAACAACTTTCTCTTTTAGTGAATTTTGACTGCAAGCATTTTTCAAATCCAAAGGAATAGTAGAGGGGATATCCTTAAGTAAGATATGCTTTTCGCCATCTGGGGTATCTAAAGAATGTCCACTTGAAGAAATAGTAGGACTTTTAGTCATTACAGATCTTGAAACTTTGGCAATTGCATCCAGAGAGTTATTGGAAGGGGAACTTGCTCCTGAAGCTGCACAACCTTTCACTTTCAGGATTGACTCCGATTTTTGCACTTCGAGAGAGCTACAGATAGTTTCAGTTGCATTAGCAGACATAGCTTCTAAGGCACGATGAAGGCGTTTAGACGGAGGCAAAGCAGCTTCGCCATCCAATGACAAAACCTTTGGATGGTATTCTTTATTCTTGCAAGCAGTCTGAGCATCTCCTGATGGCATAATCAAGTCTATTTTGGATGAAGGATCCATGCTAGGGGGCATGTCAGCTGAATGATCCTTCCCTAGTCCTGCATACAAGTCATGTTTATCACATCTATTTTCATGTGTAGCCAGCTCTGTTTTGTTATCAGAAATAACACACTCATCAACTATTGTGTCCTCCAGAAGAGCTCTTCCCATACGGACCCTTGCCCTTTTGACCAATGGTAAGTGTTCGTCTCCATCTGACTTGTTGACTTCATTCCCTGAATTCGGGGAATCTGCGAGATTTCCACTAGACTTGGGCTGCAATTCTTCATCTGTTTTTGGTGCCACACTAATAATAGGATTACTAATGTGATTTGTGTGCGGCTTTCTTTTTCTCTTGAAAGTGACAGTAGTGCTCATGGAATCGATTGTTCCATTCTGTTTGACTTCTGTTTTAGATGCCTCAATATGATGAATATCTTGTACATCATCAATAGAATTCAAACTTTCATCATCAACAACCACTGTAGAATCTTCAGGTTTACTGCAGGTACCTTGACTGGAATCCTCTCTAGCTGGAAGAGAATCTGAGTTTGATTTGTTGTCACCGATGCATGTATGCTGAAAAGAATGCACCTGCTTGTTATCAGAGATCACATTAACACATGGTTGATTAATACTATTCATTGGCCCACAAGAATCCTCTGTTGGTCGTAGATCAGCACCTAATGAACTTCTCAACTTCCGTGGAGATGTAAGATTACCAAGGGCGCAAGAAATATTTTGCTGAACATCATTTTGACTCTTCTTTGAGAATGAACTAGAAGGCTCGTCAGGTGCAGAATTCACAACACAGCGGCCACTCTCCACTGCGGGAATATTTGAGCCAGGGCTTTTGGTCACATTGTGATCCATGGAAGATGTAGGTCGACTGTCTTGCTTGTTATCATTGACCAAATCAGAACCTTCCCCACGACCTCCACGGTCAGAATTGCTATTGTGGGCAGCATCTTCAACATCTGGCTTCACATCTGTTCCAGACGTATCACTCTTATTATTATTCTCATTCTTCAAAGAATCATAAATCTCCACAATTTCCTTAACTGCTCGAACAAAATCTGCTCCTTTGCCATGTCGCTTAGCAAGAAGAGATTTTCTTTTCTCTTCAGTGAATGCCTCAAGGTCAGTATAGTTGCAGAAAGCACTGGAATATTAAGAACTTATGTCAGATACAAGTGTTATATATTCTGTGTTAGAGATTTAGGCTGTGTTCGTTATAGTGGGTTGGGAACTAACCCTTCAAGCACGCAAAAAGGAGCAGCAAATTAGCACATGATTAATTAATTTTTAGCTAAAAAGCTTGAAAAATGGATTAATATTATTTTTCTAAAGCAACTTTCATATAGTTTTTTTTTTTGCAAACAATACACTGTTTAGCAGTTTGGGAAGCGTGCGGAAAACCAGAGAGTAGAAGTTGGGAAGATAGGGTAAAGAACACAGCCCTAGTGCATTATCAAGAATAAGCTGTTGAATGTGGGGACCACATCCACAGAAATGATAGTATGCGTTCATGAAATAATATAAGTAGACCTCCCACCACCTGGATCTACTTTAGTATGCCTATGTTATAATGCTTAATAAAAAAATTCTAATGCACATAGCACTGCCTAATTACTAGAACGAGTATTTGATTAGATTAGCGCATAGATATTCCAAACTGCATATTAAATTACTAATGAACAGGCATCTGATTAGTCAGATCATAGCTATCACAATAGCAGACAATCGAATGCCTGGGGTATACAATAAGATCATGGTTCCCTCAAGTGATCACTGTGACAAGAAATATCTGACATACCTACATAAATTATGGTGAATCACATAAAAAAAATGCAAATAGAAGACACTAACACTAGATGCTATTTGTGCTCGTGATAAGAGAAGGTAACATGATGCATGCAGCAAAAAGAACGCATCAAGCCATCCATAAAACAATGTAAATGCAATACAGTTAAATTCAAATAAATACTCACATCTGTTTAGTTCCATAAAAGTAGACCAGCAGCTTCTTTTTAGCTGAAGAAAGGCCCCATTTCTCTGGCTCACTTATCTGTAACAGTGTGGATATTCATGAATTGAAGTGCTCATGATTGAAACAACTAACACATGCTCTGAAGAAACCGCAAATCCTTGTAAACAAACCAGACATAGGAATGCTAAAAATAGAAATGGAAAGCATAAAAGTTATAGAGCAGCTTCATGCTACAGACCCTAGCTTAATGGCAAAAGTCAAAAGTGAAATACCACCAAAAAGAATAGACGAATTACTCTCTGAAATAAGAATAGTTGAATGCAAGGATATGATTCATAAAGTATCATGTGGAGACACCATCACAAAAGCTAAAACAGGGGACAGGTGTTGTCTAACAGTTTTAGGACTTGCTAACAGCAAGTTCACCAATTTTACACCATGGAACTTTCTCCGAGAAAGGAGGTACATGAAAAGTAACGGTTGCACAATAAATAAGCAAACGCCTCACAACTGAAGAGCAGGAGAAACTCAAGTTGTTTTCTATAAAGCATGGCACACAAACATCTTGAAGCAAAATTTAGGACAACAGATGAACATCAGGAATTAGCAACAGGCAAGAACGATATGTTGGACATACTAATCCAAACTAATAAGTAGGTACCCTCAGAATTTTAACGAGGCCCATCATGAAAAAACATTACGCAACCAAGCTTAGTCATTGATCCTCAAGGAGCCTAATCTAGATAAAAAAACGAACTTATCATAAGTCTCTTGTCCTTCTGTCCCACAGAGAGAAGATCAATGGCACCAACTACACCTAACCAGCCAGGATGTTCATGTACAAACCACAATGCTGAATGAACTTAATATTCAATGCATCAATTGATCAAAGATAAGTGCAACTTACAGTAGAAAGTATTCAGAGTTTCCAAATCCTATGGATGTATCCATGGAGCACAAGAAAGCCCTACAGAACTTCAGTAACCCACTACGATACCGAAGGCTCAAAATACCAGGAAGCTAAACTGTGTTCTGAGAAACTTTAACACAAATGTCAACAACTCAACAACAGCGAAAGGTTATTACACCTCAAAGCATAATGATGGCCTAGCGATCACACAGTTGTTTCTAAACTATGTTGTCATCAACGCAGACAGGAACATCATAAGTCGCTGGCATAACTCACACATGCATAACCATTACAAGGATGCAACTGTTGAGGAGTATAATTTATGGAGACATCCCAATATGGAATCCAGAGCTATATATACACACAGGTTATGGAAGCAATCAAAAGATATCTGGTATTACAGTTAAGGGATATGAATCGATTTGGATCCATATTTCATATTTGAGGGAGCCAAACTGGATCCATATCTGAATGAGGCTCGCACCACATTCGGGCGTGATACAAGTGGAAGACATTTGTATCTGCGCCAAGGCCCACTACCAACATTTCCTTCTTCTGAGCTAACAGCTTAAGTTCCTTGCACATATACCATGTGATGTACAGGCAAGGGAGTAAGATAAGGAGTACAAGAGGCAGGAATTCATAAGGAGAGAGTAGTGAATGACTAGAATTAAACAAGAGATTATATTTATTTAGGTATAGTTTTTTTTATATTTCACACCACAGTATCAGTACCAATGACCAGAGCTAAGGTGCCCGAATCTGACCCAGTCCAAAAGTCTATGGAGCCCCAATAGCATAAAGGGTGAATCTAAACTGCATTAATGATTGACTTACATGACAAACACATGAAATTGCAGTAAGAAATCATAATATGAGCACGGGATTATCGCGAACTTAAGAAAAGATCAAACATATTTACATCACGAGCTACCTATCACCAAACTCATCGTACCCAGAACCCTAAACACGCTCCTCACTAAGAGCCACAGATTAAAATTGGGGGAGCTAAATCAGATCAAGCAGGCACCTAAACCTCAGTTTTTTTTAGCACGAATCAACGAGGTGTGGTAAGTTCACTCACAGCATAAATCTCCGAATCCGAAATTACATAAAGCCATTACAGAGAGCCCTAGATCAGAGACCAAGCAATCAGTCCCACTCACCATGGCCGGCCACGCCGGGAAGCCCTTCATCTTGGCGAGCACGAGGTCGCCCACCTTCCACTGCGCCGCAGCGGCCGCCGCGGCCGCTGCCGCGGCCGCCCCGCGCTTCTTCCGAGCCGGCGGCATCGCCGACGCCCCCACCACCGGCGGTCGGAGGGCGCCCCCCTGCTGCGGCTAGCGCCCGAGGCGGCAGAGCCGCCGCACGACGGGGTTTGCGGCGCGGGTAGGGGCGCGTACGGGCTCCGAGGTGGCTGCGTCGGCGGCGGTGGCGGGGGCGGCGGAGGAGGGAGGCATCGAGCGCCGGAGCGGCGGATGGGGACAGGAGGGAGGCGGCTTAGGCTTCGAGATTTTTCTCTTTTAATTCGGTTTTCTTGTCCTTTTTCTTTTCTTTTCCATTTCGGTGCATTTTGATCAGAAGAGGAGTAGTAGGAGGACTGTAGGAGAGGGTTGTTTGGGCTAACTGGGGTTAATATGGGCCTACTTGGGCTTAGTGCGAAAGAGTGGTTACCGCTAATGACAACGCCAATTATTGATTCGTTATTGAAAAAACCGGTGAAATTCAGATTAATTTCTCTATCTATTAGTACTTTACTAATTTCTCTTCCTCTAGTTATGTAAACCTAGCCCGTTGCACAGCACGGACATATTAGCAGTTGTCAAAATGTCAGTTTGAACTTTTATTTTTTCTTTTACATAGCCAGTTTACTAAGCAGTTTTTCCATATGAATCAGCTTAATAACGCCGATAACCACAATTATTTCACGGTTATCATCGCATTTTGAAACCTTGACTTCATCGTACCAATCCCTCCGGAAATTAAACTGTACGGGCCTCGCAAATGTACAGATGGTCAGATACTCAGATGCAATGCTGTTATCAAGTTTGGATCCAAACTTCAGTCCTTTTCCATTACATCAACCTATCATACACACACAACTTTTCAGTCACATCATCTCCAATTTCAACCAAAATCCAAACTTTGCGCTGAACTAAACATAACCTAAGAAAGCAAATCTTTTGCGAAATAAATGCAGTGACGTTAGATCAAAGGACAGATAACAAATTGAAAGAATCAACTCCTGACAATTTGACATCACTTTGTTCACGCAAAGCGTCCAGTGGTCTTTAAAACATGCAGGGAAAGAAAAGCTTTTTTTACCAGGGGCAAAAGGGCACCACCACAAACTGTGGTAATGCATGCAACTAGCTTGTCCTAAGAAAAAAAACATCACACGTTGTTAAGCAGGGTTTACTTCCTAAAATCAGTAAATGTCACATTCTCGGACCACCGTTGCCATGCACTACAAACTGATTACAGATGATAAGCAAGAGAACCAATGAAAAAAACAGTAAAAGGCCGCGAGGGGTAATTCGATGGTGTCTTGTAACTTCTGTGTCCTCAGAGAATGTGACATTGACAACACTACCGGGAATTCACAAAATGCACATGTCGTTGCATGGAAGGCTCAAACTTTGTCAGAGGCATCCTGTGATGTGCCCTCAGAACTTTTGACCGCAGCCAGCTTCTCAGCTAATCTTTGCTCCAGTGCCCTTTGACCCCTTTCTCTACAGTGAGATAAACAACAGTCAAGTGAGATCTAGGATACAAGGACAGCATACACGCAGAAAACATAACACCAAATAGAGCCACTAATTATTGCCACAGAAGACTGAACACTAAGAACATCCAGTCGAGTGCAGTTGATGTCCTGACTCAATTTCTTTTACATTTTGTTGTTGGCTGTGTGCACCATGTCCAAAGGCTGGAAATTTAACAAGTATCCAATATCTAAAAAAGCATCCAATTGCCAATTCCACTTTGGTTCTAATGTTTAATGACATCAGAAAGTGCATCCATGGAGTATAAGCAATCCTTATGAAGGATACATTATGGGGAAACACAAATATAAAATTGATTGATATTATTCCAGGGATACAAATTAACAAATCAAATGGCAGATAAAGGTACCAAAGGCTCAAATATTGATTATTCATTAGATGGCACAAGTGTGGATGAAATTATGCTCTAATCAAGACAGAGAGAGAGTGAGAAAGAAAACCAACCTTCTTCTGTTCGCCTCAATAGAATCTGAACCAGGCAAAGGTGTGGTATCCAATGTCTGACCTCTAGCATCAGCCCTTTCAGATCTTCCACAAAGAAGCCTGTGGAATATTGAAGCTATCGGATCCAGCACAGGTCTGCATGTTCAATTAATTGGTCAGGATATTCTTCCAAACTACAAATCAATCAAAGTTATATAAAGAGGGAGATTTGGACTACCTTAGAAATTCAGGGAAGAAACTTGAGAAAGAGAACTCTTCGCTTGGGTCTCCTTTCAAGCCTGTCTCTAATCTCCTTTGGAAGTACCGCAGGTAAATCCAACTCATATAAATGCCAAACAATATAACTGGGAGGTAAGAGACCAGCTCCTTTACGAAGAAGCTTACAATAACTGAGATCAATGCAACAAGTGATGGAATCCACTGTGCAGCCAGGAAAAAATAAACGTCAGATCAAATCAAACACATAACTGTGAAATTTAGTCATTCCATTAACAATAGTAGATGCAAACCTTTGCCTTAATCTTCAGCACAAAAAGATTTAGCTCCTGTTCTGACATAAGCTGCTTGATACCCACCAGCAGTCCAGTCAGAACTCCATAAAATCCAGAAAGAGGAGCATAGCTGAAAAATCAAAAGTACAAATTCATTAGTCTAGCAAACAAGGAACAATAAATATGCATGCTAGTATAGAAACAAAAATACTTACAGGTAGCTCTCTTCTTGTGTTGTGTAGTATAGAGCAATAGCAGTTATGAAGACACACAAAGATGTTGAAAAGTTGACAACAAAAATGAACTTCGATAACTCCTTTGAGCCCCATAAAGGTTCTAATAATTTCCCAAATAAAAGAAGACCAACTATGCTGATAATAACCTGAAAGCACAATGTTAGAGTGAGTTGAGGGAGCTCAATTACTTAGGTATAGTCTTAACAAGGGCCCCGAAGAAGATGAATCTACAAATCTTACAGTACTCGCTCAGTTCTATATACTTGAAAACTAGGATCATCTAAAAGTGCACAAATATGGAACTTAACAAGAAGCCTTTAGGTCCTAGGACCACATGCCAATGAGAGATTGAGTGACAAATCCTGGAATTTCCCCTTATATTACTGCATATTGATCAACTATAGGAAAATGGTCAAAATCACATCATTGAGACCGTGAAACATCAATAACATCATTAAAAAAAAGAACAAAGGGAGCATCTTTTGTGTAACATAAAGAAGAAACTATGAACCAACAAATTATGTAGTCCAGGAGAAGCAACAGCCAAGTAGAACTGTACTCATTATCATTAGCAATAAGAGGCATAAAATAATATAGGTAACGCACAGCTAGATGTATTTATTTGTGGCAAGTACCATAAATAGGCAAATAGGTCATCGTGCGGGAAAACAAACAAGATATACACGATACAATTATTCTTACAGAAACTTTCCACTCAATAGCCTTAGGAGTTGTGGGCAGAATAAACAAAGATGATACCAAATAAAGTAATTGCCCCACCATATTTAAAAATGATTCGATTTGAATTGAACAGGCTTAAACATTTAGCTCCAATACACCAGGTAGTAGAAAGAATATTCTATGCCACTGCCAACCCGAATATCATCCAGTTTGTTACTAGTATGAGACTACAGTTAGCTTGTCCCACACATGGCAACAAATAAATCAGCAAAAAAAAAAATTGAGGCTTCAAATAAATGATTGGGGGAAGAACTTACCCCTGGAATTGTTAGCTCAACATAGCCACCAGTTATCAGGTTCCAGGCAAAAGGGATTGTCCTGTAGGAAAATAAAATTAACTATTCAATTGAGAAGTATACAAAACATTAAGCATGGTTAACAAGAAGCAAGAAGGCAGCATATGAAAGTCATATTCTATTTAATATCTGCACTAAATATATTGAATTATTTTATAGAACATTCTGATACTTACATTTTGCCATAAATGAAATAAGCAGATTAATTTGATGTGTGCGAGATACAATTCTGAATACAATATAACGGATATATCAACACAGTGCTGCATAGAGCACAACACTCACAAACTATTACTGCCACAATAACTTGCTACAAATCCATGTTGACTAGCTGTACAAGTTCTTATATGTTGATTGATGCTATGGTACAGAACATTACTATACAACAAAAGCATATCTTCAGAAGGCAGATTAGATGCTACAAATCCATGCTGACATAAGAAATGGCCATGTTATAACTTATAAGAACTAACATAAAAGGGGTGCTGGCAATAACGAAACAAGCAGCCGAGCTCACTACATGAAGAAAGTAGGTTTCAGTTCAACATAACCAATAACCAGTACTTTCGAGATACTGGTCAGACCCAACACAAAAAATTTCTTAGTGATACAAAGATCTGGGTTAGTACCTTCCAGGAACAAGAGCAAGATAGGTGACAGCTGATGGAAAAAGCTGGATCAAAAGGTGCACGAGAAGCAATATGACAGCGAGGCCCTTGCAAAGCTTGGTGTAACCTCTGAAGAAGCCTCCACCCTGCATTTTGTGAAACCCAGAATACATATCAGTTATCAAAACAGCTTGACATGACCGGCAGTTCCAAATTCGATTCAGTTACTAGCCAACTAGCAGTGCGTGAATCAGAGAAAATCCGTCACATTCCCAAGGATAGCAAGCAAAACACCTAAAATCAAACTAGCATAGAAATGACATCGCATTGGTAGAATGGAGTAGTGCAAACAAAGTTAGTGAACGAATCGAATAACCCGGTGATCTGGCGAGATCCACGCACTGAAATCGCTAAAATGAAACCAGAGCTACCGCGCATTTCAAGCCAAACCGCATCACAAACCCTTAGCACAGCCGCATAGAGCTTTTGGCGCATCAAACTCCTCACGGAGACGAGGCCTCGGATCGCGCAACCACGAGAGAACCCCCGATTCGAAGGGTTCCAGAAGCATCCGAGACAGAATGGTGCACCCCCCAGATCTAGCGCGAGAGCAAGAGCGAGAGGGAAGAGTCGGTACCCCCGTGGGAATTGAGGGCGGTGGAGGGGAGCTACTGCTGCTCATCATGGTGGTGGCGACCGCACCGCCGGCCGACGAGATCCGCCGATCCGAACCGCCGCCGCGGAGCTCGCAGAGTTGGTTGCCGCCCACAGCGATTTGTCGGCGCGGGGAGAGGCTGCGCGGCTTGTTTTCCTTTTTTTCTTTTTTCTCCCCGCCCCTCGGATCGCTCGCAGCAGCGGAAGCAGAAACAAATCTCTTTTTCTTCTATCTGCAGTGAGCGAAGAGGGTGGGGGGAGTGCAAAGCAAGCGAACAGGTTGTTGGGTTTTTGGATTGCTCGTCTCTCTCTCGGCGAGCTCTCCTGATTATTGGATGGCAAATTTTGGTTTGTGTTTACGAACGGTCTGATCGCTATTCCTAATGCGTCTGATTCCCCAGCCTTCTTTCACATGTGATTCTGAATTATGTACTGTAGTCTACATTCTAGTATCAACTTGGAGTTTCATAACAAATGTGTCACATGATAGGGTTTAATTCCATAGTGGTATATGTGAAAAAAGGGCACAAGGATGGAGCCCCATGCCCCCAGCCATGTGATGTATTTCTGCTTGGGGAACAATGATTTCAGGGGTAAATATTCATGCAAAAGAAGCTGGGAAAAAATATATCTGCAACAAAATCATCGCGAATAGTTTACAACTCTGCCACAGCAATAAAAAAAAAGAAAGAAAATAGAAAAAATAGAAAAACCGAACACAAAAGCAAAAGGACACGATCTAACCGATACATTTCATTGCATTTCACCATTCCAATTGAATTACAGTCATACAGACGACTACAAATCGACAAAGCTGACCTAAGCACAAAGTTAAACTTCCATAGAAACATTCTGCGCCGTTATTTCCACCGACAAAACCTTGCGCCCAGTCCACCTTTGCCGTGCCACCTGAGTGCACTTTATGGTCACAGGCTGCGAAGCTCCATGTGCTTCGCAGCAATGCAATTTTGCAGTACACTAGTCAGTAGAACACATATATTAGCAACAACTCAGCTCCAGAGTAGCAACGATAGGGGGAGGTATAGAAGTCACAAGACACTACAACATGCATGATATAATATGGCACCAGAAAAGTGCCGTTATAGAACTATAACACTTTACACGGAAACAACACAAGGAAATCCAGCTAGGTTTTTATCAGGGCTGCCGTTAAATCCGCGGTTTCACACGTCTTCCATTGGCATCGCCACCATCAAGGACTTCGTTCGAATACAAGCAGGGGCTCACCGAATGCTCCCCTACCTTGGCCACATACTCCAGAAGCTCGGTCAGCAAGGATGGGCAGCTTTGCTGCAAATAATCAAACCCATCGGTTTGCATGACAGCTGCACAAGAAAACAACACAGTTAAGTGAGTGTTGACAGATTTAGCTATCTGGGATGTATGATCAATCATACAGCTGATATGACAGTAAAATAAACAAACAATTGATTCAAGATACTTGAGTGTAACTAAAAAAACAATCGAGGCATGTACATGTCTCTAGAGTACCAGAACATCAGTTTGCAGAGAATTTAAGAACCAGAATACACCAGAACATTACTAACTTCAAATCAGTTCCCTAAGCTACCAATTCTGAATGCTGGTAATTCCATAGTGGAACACATACTAGTAGGTCAAATGTACATGTTATACATGGGACATCTACAGCAACCATTAGATGCAAACTGCAAGAGCGCAAGCAAATGATATGGCCTACAACCAGCCAAGGACTGGTGGTAAACAGTTTATTATGGTTGATTCACTAATGGCAGACTCCCCAAAGCAACAGGAAGTTCAGATACAAGACTGGCAGGGTGGTTGTGTGAAAATTCTGTGACACTTTCTTGCTCTCTTGAGCATTTGACATATTTATCATATGTGGGAGTTTAAATCAAATCAATATAACAATTAGAGTAGGCGTGCAAGTGAGTTGATCTGCAAACCCACTTATAGTCCAAATTAGTGTGTAACCCTTGGGTCAACCCACTTACTTAGCCTATAAGTTGGTTCGCGGGTCAACCCACTTGCACCGGCAGGAGTAGCCAAGGTGCATTACATGATCTCATAGGACATGAATGTGTCAAAGGAATCTCTATTGCTGTCATATTTAGCTAGCATTAACTCTATATTCCAGTGCGACCAAATAATTAACTGCCACATGTCATTTTTGGAGACACCTTCTGAACCTAGAAAAGGATGTTCTTTGTGTATGCAAAAGAGTATATATATCAACTAGAATAGTACCATCACTAAAAAAACTTACTGAGCTACTGGTTTTCTACAAGATATTAGTTTGCAATCAAATAAATTATAAATATTATGTTTACCTTTTAAATTCTCAGGCAAAGCCACAAATCTCAGGCAAACAGTTTTTAGCTGATAACAGTGGTGCTGTTCAGCCAGTGCCAAAGTGTTTGCAACTGTGTTTATTGCAACATCTTCACAAAGCTTGAGCTCACAGAGCAACTTTAGTCTCTCCAATGCATAACGATCCGCAGCTGCAAGTAAATGCTGAGCCATCAAAGTGGATACCCAAGTTGTATTTAGGCCAGTAAGCTCTTCGATATCAGGCAACTCATCCCAGTACATAAAATGGAGTAAGGCCTGCGAAAAATGAGGTGCATCAAAATCTCAGGAGTATGAAATATTTTAAAGCTAGTAAGCACAAATCAAGTAACATGAACTCCACTACAACAGTATATGCAGTTGTCACTTGCCAACACAGTGCACAAAATTATGGTTGAAAACGCATACAATAGCAGCAACAATCAGAACGGAAAGCAGTTGTCACTTGCCAATGCTATATTGCATTAGTACACAAAAATATGGTGAAAACGCATACAACAGTAGCTATACTAGTGACAATAAAACAGCATATGAACAGCATTCTGTTCCTTGTTGTTTGCTTTGTTAGGTACTATAATAGAGATAAGCAGTAACTTTGGTAAGTTCAGAATAAAAAACGAACTTCAAATATTTTTCCAACAATTTATATTTGAATTATTCCTGACTACAATTTTAATTATCACTTAATAAATATCATAGCACAGAGAAAAGCTGAAAGACATGGCAGTGGCACTAACTAAATCAAGTGGAATAAACAATATGGAAAATAAATTAAACAAAATAAACTGTGAGCTAGTGAAACCTTAAAAACTGAAGCCTCCATATCCTCAATCGTTATACGCTTCATGTTTTTATCCTTCATTGGACCGAAAAGCTGTGCCCTGAAAACTGGTGACCGGGCTGCAAGAACAACCTTGTGAGCAGGGAACACCTCTCCATCAACTTCAAATGTAATATCAGTTCTCTTTCCATCCGTCAGTAGCTGGCCAATATGCTGAGACATATTGGATGGTGGCACTGGTATTGTATATATCTTTGGCCCTTCAGTATGTGATTGGACAACACCAACAGTACAATTCACCAAAAGGCAATCATCTTTAAGATAATCTGATGTTTCCAAGGCAGACCGTTTGAAGAAACGCTTGTAACCCCTGCACGAAGCACAGAACTTTAAGTCATTTCCAAACACTACTGAACAATATACACTATACAGGCAAGATGCATGTGGTCATATCCAAGAACTAAACAAGGAAAAGCAGTAAAACAGTAAGAAGAAAGCACAGGGAAAACACAAACAAATCAGAGCATACATGAAATTGGAAGATAGGAGTATTTGTTTGCATGAGTGAAGTACAATTAAACAGGGAAGTGAAATTTAGTTCATTTAGTTGAACTAGAGTGGGTGAAGGATTACCCACGTCAACCCATGCCCACACTACATCCCCAAATGTCAAATACAAGTCATGAAAGGAATTCCTCTAATTGGTATAATTAGATGGCATGCAGAAACACAATAACATCCCCTAATGCCAAACGTAAGCACATAAAATAAAAAATCCCTAGCTTAAACACAACCATTTGATTATTGCATCCTGCAACATAAGCAATTCCAGGTACCAATGGTGCTGATGATGAAGATAATAGCAGAGACACCTCTATAGAGATTTAGAGAAGTCATTTCAATTATTCATAAAGTAACAATAATATGCAAACAGTACTTACTCTAACTTTCTAAGACCATCAGATAAATCATCAAAGAAAACAAACAATATAAACATACCCAGAATCTCACAAGTGTGATCAATCAACATGAAAGTGGAAAGGGGAGCGATTAAATCAAATTTCCATGCTGAAACACTTCCATTCAAAACATTAGGAGACATCAATTCTAAGCTGCTTCTAACCACTCCACAGCCATCAAGAATTTTGAACCAAACAACTAGAACGAGTTTGGAGACTGACAGTGTACCAACAACATAACTTTGTACCACCACATCCTACCCTATTTGTTTACAAACTGAAAACCCAAATGATGTTCCAATACAGAGTAAGAGAACATCAATCCAAAACACTCAAACCTACAGCAACGAGCCCACATGTAACAGCACTCAAATCAACATGAGCTATAATATACACACAGCATGACAACTCCAGTTCCAGAACAAGGAGAAACATGCCCAGCGATGTCCTGCCACGAAAGGTGCAAGAACAGAACCCACTACAATCAAATAATGTGGCCATTTGATCCATAAAAAAATAGTAACATTACATAATTACATCATAGTTCAAGCAGTTCGTCTACATAACTAAAAAGATGACAAATTGTGCTAATAATACAAACTAAAAATAATCCGCTACTAAGAAATTGCCATGTTAGTAGAACTCCTTAACATGAATCAACTTAAAAACCTACTACCTCCATTTCAGGTTATAAGACTTTCTAGCATTGCCCACATTCCTATAGATGCTAATGAATCTAGACACACATATATGTCTATATTCATTAACATATATATGAATGTGGGCAATGCTAGAAAGTCTTATAATATGAAACGGAGGAAGTAATATACTACAGCCTACACCAAAGTAACTCAAATTTCACAAGGCGCATGACTTCAACGAGCAAACCTAGATACTCATGAGTAAGATGTAAAATAGCCGATTCACATAGCAATCAATCATATTCTAGTTCGCATAGCAGCACAATCTACGCATGCAACCTGATCAAAATGTCAGGGCGCATAGCCAAAGGGGACTGACTACTCACCACATGCTCCCCCGGTACTTGAGGGTATATGGCCCGCCCTCGAGCGACCTCCCAAAGTGGGTGTGCACCTTGTCCTGCCCCTTGCCGCTCTGGTCGACGAGCGTGAGCTCGAAGAGCGCGCGGACGTCGGTGCCCTCGCTGGCGAGCGCTATGAAGAGCGAGACGTAGGCGGCGCCATCCTCGGGGCTCTTCCCGTCGGGGTAGAAGTAGATCGCCCAGTCGTAGCCGCCGACGGTGAAGCACTCGGAGGCGATGTATTTCCCGACCCCGATCCCCTTGGCCAGCGGGTACCCGGCGATCTTGAAGTGGTGCGACCCGTTCACGGTCTTGGTCACCGACGTCGACGCCGTCTCGGAAGGCGCCGCGGGGGCCGCAGCCGCCGCCGAAGACGACGAGAAGGGGCACGAAGCGGCGATCGGAGGGAACGGCCGCCCCACCGCAGCGGCGGCAGCGGCGGGGGAGGAGGAGGAGGGGCCGCCGCGGCAAGCCCGGCCAGCGCCCATCGGCGGGGTGGGTGGGGGGGGGATCCGGATCGGAGACCTAGGGTTTGCACACCCCGCACACCCAACCACCACGCGCGCGGGCGGCGACGGTGGGATCCGATCCGGGGTCGGATCGGGCGGATCGAGGGGAGGTCGTCGCGGCGGATTCCGCGACGGCGGAGGTGGGAGATTTGGGTGGGGGAGGAGGAGGAGACGGATTTGGGGGAGAAATGGTGGGGGAAGGAGACGGAGGAGGAGGTGATGGAGTTTGGTTTTGGCTTTTTGGTTCGGGGTTGGGTTGGGTTGGGTGGGTAGTAATAAAAACGAGTGGGCGAGCCGGGTGGGGGGGTTGGTCCGTTCGGGTGGAGGTGGAGGTGGAGGTGGCGGACTGGCGGTGGCTTGTGGGACTAGCCGACCCGGCGTGATGGATGTGCCGCCGGATTTCGTGCTGGGGTGATCACACGGCCAGCTGATTCCTCCGGCTTTGAGTGTGGTGGTGCTGGTGCCTTCGTGGAGGTAACCGTTGGTGAAAGTTCAGGGTTCAGAGAGTGTCTTTGCGCTTTTTTAACTTTGTGTTTCCCTCCATTCTTCGTTTATTAGTTTTTAGATAATCGTTTGGTTTATTACTTTTTAGATGATGGAATAAATCCCTCTGGTTTATACTACAATCTTATATTGTGTTTTACGGTATTGTTTAAACTCGCCGTGCGCTTGAATGTGGAGAAAATGATTATTGACAAAAGATAAATAAAGCTCACCGAGAGAGAAAATATTTCAACAATGGCATAATATCTTGTGAAGTGATTTTTTTTTTGTCCAAGAGGTTAACTTTTTTTTCCTTGTAGTTGGAGTTATAATATTTGAGTAGACATGAGGGGGGGGGGTCATCATATATACATCAAACAACTGTTTTTTTATGTTGAAGTTTTCATCTCTTTCCATCCCTAACTTTAAACTGGCCCAAACATGCACTCTAATATTTCGTGGGAATTGCTTTAAAATGTCACAAGTTTTTATTTGGTAAAATACTTTGAGATGTAATTGCATTATGGTTATATTGCACTGTAAGTAACTAAATTGTAACATCTATATAAATTATGCATAAAGTTGTATATATTGTTTTAATACTTATATACAAGTTATATTTATTTATAGTATAGTTATGGTAGAATTATATTACAAATATAGTTACATTTGGAAGTTTTTTTAAAAAAATTTGTGTTGTTTTTTAATGGATTAAGTTCATCCGAGGTACCTTTAACTTGCCAACAAATCTGTTTTTCGTCCTCCAACCAGAAAACCAGATACAACGGGTACCTCAACAGTCAAAACTGGTGCAATATAGGTCCCATGGCGGTTTGGACGGTGGTTTTAGCTTACGTGGCGCATACGTGACAAAATTGACCTGGCCTTCATCTGACGTGGCAATTTGATTTGAAAATTAATAAAAAGAGTGACCCCACATGTCAGTTACAACAAAAGAATTAATTAAAAATGGTGGGCCCCACATGGCCACGTCATTCACTCCCCTCCTCTTCTTTCTCCTCTCTCTCCATCTCCCCTCTCTTCATCTCTCCCCCCTCCTCTCTCCATCTCCAGGAGCCGGTGGTTCGGTGGCGCGGCCAGCCGGCGGCGGAGCCAGGGATGATCGGGGACGAGGACGCCGGGGAGCTGCGCCTGGATGGGGGATGACGACGGTGAGCGCCTAGGCGTAGATGATGAGGAAGGCGAAGAGGAGGTTGGCGGCGACGCCGACGGAGACGACGAGGAGGTGGTCGAGGACAGGCCGGTTGCGCAGGAGGCTTGGGTCGTCAGGTGGGAAGCCGAAGTCCGGGTCGTCGTCGGGGAAGCCGACGTATCCCCGAGCGGGATGGCACAGAGAGTGTACTCGACGGGGGCGAGGCGAAAATGCGCGAGGGCCGGGGTGAAGCCAACGGAGAACTGGGAGACGTGGATGCCGTCGGACGTGGCGGCGACGAAGTGCCCCGACTTGTGGACGAGGACGATGGAGGCGAGGACGGAGGCGGCGGAGTCGACCGACTCGACGCTAGCGAGGACGTCGGACAAGGGGTCGCCGCCGCGTCGCCGGCCGCCAAACCTCTCGCGACGCCATGTCGTTGAACCGTCGGCTCCTGGAGATGGAGATGGGAGAAAGATGAAGAGAGGGGAGATGTGGAGAGAGGAGGGGAGTGAATGACATATGGGGCCATCGTTTTTTAATTAATTCTTTTGGTGCAACTGACATGTGGGGTCACTCTTTTTTATTATTTTCCAAATCAAATTACCACGTCAATGCTACGTCGAATGAAGACCAGGTCAATTTTGCCACGTAAGCTAAAACCAGTGTCCAAATCACGATGGGACCCATATTGCACCGGTTTAGACAGTTGAGGGGCCCGTTGTATCTGGTTTTGTGATTGAAAGATGAAAATCGGATTCGTTGGCAAGTTAAGGGGCCTCAGATGAACTTATTCCTTTTTTAAATAGTCCATATTTCCTTTGTATGTAACCGGCCCAATTACCTGGTAGGCCCATCTACCGCCGACTACCTTGCTTCCTATGTTTTTTTATTTATAATTTTTTTTATTAAAAGTTTTACAAAAATAATTTTCCATTTTGAAAATTGACGGAATTAGTCGCCTACCGCCCTCTGGGAGGGCGATTTTTAAAAATCGCCCTCCCAGAGGGCGGCGAAAATGACGTGGCAGCCGGCCGTTCGCTCTCGGGCGACGGCCGTCAACGAAATTTGCAGGCGGCCCCCTTGCCGCCCTCCGCTAGGGCGATTTTATACTGTGCAGGGGGCCGCCTGCAAATGGGCGGCGAGGGGGCATGGAATTTTGCAGGCGGCCCCCTTGCCGCCCTGGGGGAGGGCGATTTTATACTGTGCTCTATATTTTTTGTATAAATATCAATAGTTATCAAATCTTTTTATATTGAAAACTATACAAGATTAAAATCTCCAAGACTGGTAAAATACAATTTTATTATTTTTTAGGACATATTTGGATTGTTACCGTACAAATATTTTGTTAGTGCCAAAATATAAGCAAGTTTTGGCACTACCAAATATTTGGTAAGGTAAAATTGCATTTGATCATATTTGGTTTGCTGCCAAAATGTAAAATTGTAGTGAAGAATGTTCTACATAATCTCAAATCTAGATTACGTATTACCAATGAATAGGCTTCCATTTTCGTGTGTGGTGTGCTAGTGGGAAAGAAGATATGAAGAGATTGCCTTCAGATTGTCAATTATATAGCGTCGTTTTCACTGCAATATATGTGAACTCAATGAGATACATTATTCATTAGATGTGACAAGACGATCACGCGTGGGCGTGATTCACTTTATGTCAGCAGGCAGCGCCGAAAGTTGATAGTGATAACTCGAGCTGCCGCTTTTCATGTGTGCTGTTGTGGACTGTGCGCGCTACTGGATATGGCACTACCGTGAAGCGCCGAAAGTGTGTTGTTGTGAGCATAAGTTGTTCAAGCACCATATGAATGAAAAGAACTACGTAGACGAGACAAACACAAGTAGTACTGCAGTAGTAATAGCAAAAGTAGTACTGCTTTACAAGTTTGTAAGCCAAAAGAAACGGTCACATAAGGACTGAAGAGGTAGAACACTACTGACGAGGCCTCTTACCCCTGTCCCTCCTACCCTGCGCCCTAATGTGCCCCTGGGAGTATGTGAGTCGGTCCGGGGGTACGGCACGGCCAACCCGTCCTGCCTGTACAGGTGTGACCTCTGGCTGCTCCTGAGTGTGCGCCTCTGGAGCTCCTCCAAGCTGAGAGGAGCCTAGTACGTCCTGGTGGTCTGCACCGTGCAAGTCGTCGTCGTAGAACTGGCTAGTAGGACCAGTCCTACCGGCGTGAGACGAAGAGGCCCCAGTACCGAAGATCCCGGCTGCATATCCTGCTGGACAAGGACCATCAGTTTCGTACAAGTATTTAACAGTAGTAATAAAAAGTAAAGTACCGTGTGGGCGAGGGATCGACGCTCCGTGAGAGGAAGAGCTGGCGAACGCGCCCGAAGAGGTGGCGAACGCCCCTGCGGAGCTCGCGGAAGCGCCGGTCGTGCCTGCGAACGCGCTCGAAGGCAGACGAGGTCCTGCGATGAGGAAACGTGCAGTTAAAACATGGTGATATATTCGTGCAAAAGCTGAAACAAAAATGAACTAATATCTGGGCTGAACTGTACCGTGCGAAACCGGTGCTGTAGGTCGCACTGCTCCGAAGGTAGGGGCGCTCGAAGGCAAACGAGGTCCTGCTCCGACGGTAGGCGTGCGAGGCCGTGGGTGTACCGGACCAGCTGGAGGTACGACGTCCACGGCGCTGCGACAGGAGAAGACGCGCATGACCGCACGCATCTTCTCCTGCATCCGGGCGAAGGTCACCCTCTGCTCAACGTCAGTCAAGTGCAAACCTCTGTTCAACCTCACCTGGACTGCGGTGATATCGGCACTGATATCCCGTGCGGCATCAGCCTATGCAAGATGGAAATAAAAAATTCAGTAGTTGTCCTATATTATGCAAGATAAATAAAATAATTGTTGGAAGTAATACAAATTGGACGTACCGCCACGAAGTAGTCTCGGTCACGGTGCGTGGGATACGCGTCCGTGACAGCGGCAACGTGCGGCTCTGGGGCGTCTGGAGTGAAGGTCACACGCGCACGAGTGCGAGGAAGGTACCAGCGAAGGTAGTCACGGTAGTTCTCCTCCGTGTGTGGGAAGAGCTCGTTGATCACCTCCTCTGTAGCTAACACCCAGTCGTCAACGTATTGCTGTACACGTGGAGCCCAAAGTGCGCCTGCTAGCTGTCCCCGTCGAGTCAACCTGTGAAGAGAGGTAAATTATATGGCTCGATGATGTAATTATCATAAAAATTAGAAATGAACAATCCGAACTCACGAGTGGTCGGCAGGGGGGACGGTCGGCTGCACGTTGCCCGGAAACACCTGCCTAAGTCCGAACTGTCTCATCACACGCTGCGGGCAGTGAGGCTCAACGAAAATGTCGAACACCATCGGCAGGATGGTGAGCCAGTAAGCCTGGTCGCGTGTGCACAAGGACAAAAGTCCTAGCGGTGCTCTCGCAGCGACAGCCTCTTCTGTGTACGGCTCCCAGATGACGTCGCTCGGCTGGAGACGGTCAAACTCAAACACGAAGTCCGGGTAACCACGTCTCACCTGGACGTGAGCGTAACGACGCTGCAATAAACATGATCGGAATTAGACATGTTATGTGAAGGAAAAAAAAAGAAGAGGACTGATAAACTTATAACGCAGCGAAGTTGCACTAACCCCACGTCGACACCAGTAAGTCCCCATCGTGGGACCGTCCTCTGGCCACTGCGCGCTGCGACCAACCCCGTAGGGTGCGCTGTCCACCACTGGTCGCCCTATGGCAAACCTCTCGGCTGCCCAAAGCTGAAGCAACATAGGGCAGCCAGCGATGATCGCTCCCGCGTCAGTCTTCGTGCACGCCTCACAGAGGGCACAGTATGTGGCTGCTAGCACGGCAGAACCCCAGCTCCACTGCGGCACGTCCTGTGGCTGAGCATCCGCGATGGACCGTGCGTAGTGGACCAGCCGGAAGTCCACAGCGTGCCCGTGGGTGCTAGTGAACATCACCCACCCGAACAACCACAACAGGTACGCCTCAAGGGAGCGTCGGACCGAGTAATCGTCAGCGTCAGGGTGCAGACGGTCCGCCTACAATTAAGAATGAAATGTTAGTACAAAACACTCATCCGGTCGCAAATAAGCATGTATGATAATAACAACTTATTTACTTACAGTGAACTGGAGCAACCAAGCCTTGCTAGGCCCGACTGTAGAGTACGGAGGAAGGGTGTTGGCCGGTCCTAGGTGTGGAAGGCGCATCACTTGCTCGAAGCGCGCAGTGATATCCTCCTTCCACCCAAAAACACCGTCCACGGGACCAACTGGTGCTCCCGCCAGCGGTAGCCCGAGCAGGTACGACACGTCCTGCAGTGTCGGAGCCATCTCCCCACAGGGAAGGTGGAACGTGTGCGTCTCAGGTCTCCAGCGGTCTACAAGAGCGGCAAGGAGTGACCGGTCTGCATCCCACCGCTTCGCTGGGTCACGGTCGTCCGCCGCCGCCTCAACAAGCCTACAAAGTGGTAGAAGGCCTGCCGCACGCAACCTGTATAGAGCAAACTTCAAACATAAGTACAACACAAAGCAAAGTTGAGTTGAAATGTGAACATACGCGTACCAAGGAACGTGACGGGGGTCGACACGCAACCACTCGCGCGACGTGCGTGGACGGAAGGTGCCGAGCTGTGCACCCTCGACTGCTGACAGGAACGAGCGGTGGTTCCTGTCAATCCCACGGTTCAACAGCGCCGGTGTGTCGTACGCCATACCTGCATCAAATAGGTTGATTAGAAACATATAAATAATTAGTTCAACATAAGTAATAAATGTTCATAAGCGAATTACTAACACATATTAAACAAGAGTACAAACAAACAAAAGTGTTTAGTCCGAACAGTCATCACGATAACATTATGATACAACACCGAATAGTTCGCAATACTACTAGTACAACAATAGTCTGAGGTACTCATTACAACAACATTGAATTGAAATTACACGATAGAAGTATTTAGTCCGAACACTCATTACATCACAACAGCATTTTATTTCCTAAATCGAAAGCACTGTTACACCATGGAATCGCCTGCTGCGCGACGACGCCTTGGCCTTGCGCTCCTGCTTGTTGTTCCTTCACCAGGTGGTCGCCTACCATCACTTGCCTGTCCAGATGGACTAGCATCAGCGCCGCTTGGAACTTCTGCATTCTTCGGGCATTTCTTGTAAGTATGGCCGCGCAGATCACACTTGCTGCAGCGTAAAGTCCTCCCACCTGCTTCTGACTCATCCATATCATTTCTGATGCGTCTAGTTTGGCGTCGACCCTTTTTCACCCTTAACTTAGATGGATCTGGAATATAAAAAACTTGGGCACTCAGCGTTGTGTAAGATCCTGAGATCCCGAACCCATATATCTCCTCACTCCATGTATGAAAGATTGCTTCTTTCCTGAAATAATTTGAGACGAACACATTGGGAGATATGCCACAATCACCGGCAGCAGCAAGAACGTGTGAGCAAGGAAGGTGATGAAGCTTCGGCTTCATACAACTGCAGGTACATCCACCATCCGCCTTCAAGACACATTCCTGCACGGCTTGCTTGCGATAGATACCACGCCTGCTCCTATCAACACACATTATTTCATACCGATGCACTTGTGTGCCTTGAGCAACAACTCTATGTCTCCGTGCCTTTTTGATTTTATCTTCCATGTACTTTGTCACTACGTTGCCAAACACTATGTTGTTATCGGCCATGGACGGACCAATTTTCTTGTATCGATCCCTAAAGTAGACTTGCGTGCCGTGAAGGATGAATTCAAAAATAGCAACCAATGGAAGTACCCGAACTCCTCGCATTACCCAGTTGTACAACTCTGCCAAATTGGTTGTCATTATGCCATACCGAGATCCATCGGTGTCGAACAATAGAGACCACTTCTCCTTAGGCTCATTCTCAATCCACTGAGTGAAATTTCTGATGGACGACCCTGACCTCCTTCTCATTGTTGGTGGGTCATCATGTAATGCACCAAGAGGTATGGGAGGCTCGTCACCTTCAACTTGTGGTCTGCGAGATTGCTCATCTGTTTGCTTCGTTGTCAACTCGTCCAACTTGTCCCACAACTCATTAAATTTCTTCTCTTGGTTCTGTGCACAGAGCCTCTTAAAGAGCTCCATAAGATGCTTGTTCTTGAATTACTTGTAGAAATTTGCACCCATGTGACGCATGCACCACCGACTCCGAACATCAGGCCACTTAGCTGGAAGTCCCTTCTCATCCCAATCGTTCTGCAAGTAGTCAATAGCCCGCAACATACCCGCATGACGATCATGTATAAGGCAAACGTTGGGCCTCATACGCACCACTGCAATGTGCACTCTCTCTAGGAACCAGTACCAGCTTTCAGTGTTCTCACTCTCTACAAATGCAAAAGCCATAGGTAGAACCTGTCAATATCTGACCTCGGTATTTACCTGTCATAAAAGTTCCATCTATGCATAGAACAGGTCGACAATGCACAAAAGCATTGATGCAAGCACCCAATGAGAAAAAGGCTCTTTGCAGCACACTCTTTGTTCGATCATCAACCGATGTAAATGTATGTAGGTCATAGTAAGTATTATTATTCCTCTGGGCAATGGTGGCTAACAAACGAGGCAAATTATCATAAGAAGCTTCAAATGTGCCATACCTCATCTCAATGATCTTTTGTTTGGCTCTCCAGGCCTTTGCATAGCTTATGGTGTACTTGAATTTGTTCTCGATGTGCGTAATAATTGATTTTGGTTCAAAGCCAATGTTACCAACAACACTGCTGTACATCTCACTTGCCACAAAAGCTGAAGTGATGTTTCGGTGATACTTCTCCACCCCTTGTAAGTAGCACTTGTGCTCGGTCACAATGCTAACTTTCCAATAATCATTCCATTTACCCTTATATGCATGGACACGCCACGGACAATCTTCCTTCATGCACCTCACTTCATACACATAATTTGTTGACTTGACCACCCTAAACTCTCTCTGCAAGGAAACTGCCCAATGCTTCACCGCCTCCTTCATCTCATCCTTATGAGCATACCTTGCACCCTCAATTATCTCGTTCTCTTTATACTCCCAGGGTACATGATCACCCTCTGATATAACAAGTTCAGAGAAGTCCTCATTTGCCCAATCAGTGGCCATTACATCACCTTCCTCATCGGATGATGCGTCGTCCTCCACTTGCTCATTATCCGAATCTTCCCTCTCCATTTCATCAACAATTATACCGACTCTCTCCCCCTCATCCGCCATGCCCATGGCCTGCTCCTCCCTTGGTTGATTTTCCTCATTTTCCATCGATGGTCCAACAACATCCCCTGCATTGCTAGGACCCTCCACATCTTCGGTTCGCATTGAAACATTTGTATCTTTCTCTTGTACCGACACAAATATAACGAGGGGCCATGACCGTTCAAAAGCCATTTCCACATACCGTCTCCAAGCAGCAGTGCTGACCATCGGCATTAGTTCCCAAAAATAACCTTCTATTGCACGACTCACTACAACAGATACTGACATTGTGTAGACTTCTTGGTCTATTCTAAATCCTCTCAACAACCAACTATAAACTGACTGAAATGTTCTCTCCGCAGGCCTATCGATGCCCTTAGATGTCATTACAAAATCTGACAGATCAACACCATCTGGACCAAATCTAATATTTCCTTCACCGTGAACTATCTGAAATGTGACCTTACTTGACATTGTGCCTGATGAAAACATTAACTGCGTTAACCTCGCATTTCTGTACTACGCCCTAAGTTACATTCTCTACAATATTGTTCTCTAAATTTCTAAAAGTACGTTACATTCTCCAGATCAAACTAAACTACATCTTACAATTAACACTACTGTCTATGTCTCAATTCATACTATTATATTCTATGCTCTGGATCTACACATATGTGCTGTGTGCTATAGATGTGCTAAAATATATGGAACTAAAACTAAAACGCAACATATATACTCAAACATAACATATTAGTACAAATGCAAAAGATGTATGGGAGCATACCTGTGATGAAGTGAGCGAACCAGCAGGGCTTCGCCGCTCCCCTTTTGCTGCCCTCCCCTCTCTCTCTTTCGTTTTTTTTGGATTTTTAGTGAATATAATGAAATTTCACAGAGGAGGGACTGGGCTTTATAGGGGGGGGGGGGGGCAAAAATCGCCCTCCCCCAGGGCGGCAAGGGGGCCGCCTGCAAAATTCCATGCCCCCTTCGCCGCCCATTTGCAGGCGGCCCCCCGCACAGTACAAAATCGCCCTCCCCCAGGGCGGCAAGGGGGCCGCCTGCAAAATTCCATGCCCCCCCTCGAAGCCCATTTGCAGGCGGCCCCCCGCACAGTACAAAATCGCCCTCGCGGAGGGCGGCAAGGGGTCCGCCTGCAAATTTCGTTGACGGCCGTCGCCCGAGAGCGAACGGCCGTCTGCCACGTCATTTTCGCCGCCCTCTGAATCGCCCTCCCAGAGGGCGGTAGGCGACTACATCCGTCAATTTTCAAAATGGAAAATTATTTTTGTAAAACTTTTAATAAAAAAAATTATAAATAAAAAAAATTCGGCAAATGCCTGCCTCGACCGACAGCGAGGGCGACCGGCGATGGCGGCGCGGGGAGGCGAGGGGAGCAGCTCGTCGCGACGGTGCCTACTGGGCGGCGGGGCAGGGGAAGCCGGCGCGGCGAGGGAGAGGGAACCATCCAGGCCATTCCTCAACGGTTGCTCTCTCTCCCCCTCTCTCTTTTTTTTTTTCGAATCCAATCTAGGATCCTCTTCGCTTGGCAAGGAAACTGATCCTTTTTTTTAATTTCTCGTTGCTTTGGTAATTTGGTTAAGTTATAATCATGGTTATACTTGCGTTAAAAGAAAAATAGAGAGAATCATGGTTATGCTGGAATCGACTGTTGTGCTTAGGGATGTGGAAATTTGGGGAGTGTTGTTCGATTACTAGTTTATTAGGTTTATCGCAATGGTGAGTTGCAGAAACTCGATGCACCGTAGTTTCGGTCGCAATATGGGAGACGTATATTTGAATTTGAGAGCCCTGTGCTCCACAAAAATCAGGCACCGTGGCATATTGGCATCATAGTGCGTTGACATGGGCGCATGACTTAATTAGGAGTCGAGTTTTTTTTAGTTTTTTACGTAAGAAGGTAGAGCCAGCTCTACCTTATAGTCATTTCATTGACAAAATGGAAATGAACGAAGTTACAGAATGAGAATACACAGAGGGGAAAAAATGAAGAAAGAATGTACAGAAACTTGAAGACAAAATTGATTTACTTTACATTAACTTTCTCTGATTGAAACACACAGAGAGAGGATTTCGCCTTAGTGACTGCGTTGGCTCGGTGCTTCCACAGTTCAAGAGAGTCGATAATTTGCTGAATTGTGTTTGAAAGACTGGCTTGTTGCCTGTCAAAGATCCTGTTATTTCTTGTCTTCCAAAGTGTGTATGCGCAGACTGCAAACCAGATTTCTTGTATACCCTGAATGCTGTTGTAGCTGTCCCAGATTGTTTCTAAGAAAATTGCTGCTGACTGCGAGGAATTAGCTAGGTCTCGGAGACCTAGTTTCTCCCATAAAGTTGTGGCTGCCTTGCATCTTGGAATAATATGGCCTGCAGTTTCTATTGCTGGGCATATGTCACAGTGAGGATCGTCGTCCCAGTTCTTCTTGACCATATTGTCTTTGGTGCTTAACTTGTCTCTAAAAGCTAACCACAGGAATGTTTGCATTTGTTGGGGACAAATTTGATCCAGATATACTCGGCGGGCTTCCAAAGCGATCTGTGGTATGTTAGGAGCTGATAAGCATTTGCAGTGGAAACTTGAGCTTTTGGGTATAGGAGCTCTCTCTGGTCTGCGGAGGCATTAGGTCTTGTATTATGCCCATTTCCTGTAACTCCAATTCTGCCTGGTAAGAGAGGTTTGGATGAAGCTTGATTTGCCATGTGTGATCTTGGTGCTGTGATCCATTAATCAAGCTTGTTGCTCTGTCCTGTAACTCCAATAGGAGTCGAGCTCACATTAATCAACATTGTTGCTCTGTCCACAGAACAAGAAAGAGGAATATTGTACTCCATAAGTTGCGCATTGTCATGGTCTGAATTTCTCAGCCATAGTAGGTGAGTTATGGGCTGCTACTGAGTACTGACTTGTATTGAATGGGGTTAATCAATAGGGCAGTAAACCCAATTTTTAGGTGTCAAATAAACCACAGAAATTTTATGGAAATAATCGATGCCACGCTAGAACGTGGGAGTGGGATAGGAGTTGCAATTTGTCCACTCCAACAAATGATAATTGGATAAATCATCAGTAGCAAATGGATTACAGTGCAAGGTTAATGAGGTACAGATACAATACCCTTTGATCATCTTAAAGGTAAATGTATGCTCTTTCTAGCAATATGTGTTTTCTGGATGTAAATGCAGGATCACTTTATTTACCCTGCACTAACAATATGCATGGTCTTTTGAATGTAGATGCAAAATCATTTTATATATTTTTTTCAGTAGGCACTGTTGATGCCTTGCAGCCACTGACGACCCATCAGTTCTTTTGTCCTGTCCACTAGAGCCAAGAGAGGTTTTCTGCATTCCATGAAGCCTGCGTCACCCAAGAAAACCATGTAGTTCTCAGCCCTTGAGGACGTCAATTCTACAATTGACAGTGCGTCCATCATCTGGTATTCATTGAAACAATTGGCATAGTGAGAATTGCACTCCATCATGTATATGGATTGCTCAAGTATCACCCTCCGGATCCCAGGGCAATGAGCACTTGGTTTCATGTTTGCATTCAGTAAGTCCACTAGCCTCTCAATGAATCTTCGCTTAATCTGTCTGTGCTCTAGTTCTTGGGAAAATTCTTCAGGAAGGACTTTGCATATCTGTGAACTAAGTCCAATGAGGATTTCTAGTTCTGGTCCTTCAGCATCCATTATTCTTTCCAACACCTGTAGTGGAATCAACAATGTCATGTAGCATGATAAACATAGTTGGACAAACTGTAGTTATACTTATATAGTTTAGTACTATCTCCGTTTCAGGTTATAAGACTTTCTAGCATTGCCCATATTTATATAGATGATTCATTAACTAGAAAGTCTTATAATATGAAACGGAGGAAGTAGTAAATAGATGTCAACTTTTACAAAAGAAAAAAAAAGAAAAGATAAATTTTGACAATAACTAACAGATACCAAATGTACAAATGATACAGCATGCTAAACACCTCTAATAATGCTATACACCAAGATTATCAGGGCTTACCGCTGGCAAGATGTGAGATAGTCCCTTTAGGTCTGATTCCATGAGCTCGGGTTGAGCATGCATGCATAGATTACGTAACAAGCTTGCTGCCACATATATGTATTTATTATCATCATGGATTAGGATCATATTTCTTAGTTTGTTAATGAACTCTGGTTCCTTCGACATAACCAAGCAGTTATCCACATTTTCTGATGCTAGCATTGCCAATGCTTGCCCAGCGACCTTTGGCAGCAAGCAATCAGCATTTGTACTAGATGGTCCGTTGCAATTGAGGAATGCCTTCATCAGCCTGGTAATGAGCACCTGTATTTGCCCAATCTCCTGCCTTGCATCTCTGTCAATGGCAAGGTTTCTGAGGATTTCTGCCACGAGCTTCCTTAATTCTGGTGTTATGCTGTTGTCACCCAAGATCTCTGCAAGGTTTCTCAACAGGAAGGGATGTTTTGATATCTTGTGCCTTAGTGTTATGCCAATTTCTCCTTCAATGCTTGTGAGCCTCTGCAACACCTTTAGTGATGACTTTAAGAGAACCTTCTGTTCTTCGGAATTCACTGTTGCACTTGTGAAGCTTGTGAATCCAATGATTTTGGGGATCAGGTCAGTTACTCTGTCGATTTCCACAGAGTTATTTTGATCACAACCAGCAAGGCTATAAACAATTGACATGCCTAGTGCAGGAAGAAGATCATCGTCTGTCAGTGGTTGCTCCTTGGGAATTGACTAGCACTCTGATATCCCCTCCCAACATTTGTATGTGGATCTTGGGTTGTTCAAGTGCGTTGATCGGGTTGGTGTTTTCAGCATGATATCAGTGTCCCCAGCTGACCCTTGTTTTTGCCCTTGATCACCAGCTGCATCCTGGCTTTTCTCCTGACTTTCTACTGTATCAACAAATAAAGGATCTCGATCATCATCTTCATCCAGAAGCGGGTGTCTTCTTTTTGGTTTTCTGTCAGTATCCAGGAGTGTAGAAACAAGGTACATCGTCCCAGGGACAGTTACAACTCGGAGGCTCTTTGCAAGCTCGGCAGTTACCTTGGCGGCATATAACCTGATAGTTGTATGATCATTTCTGCTAGTCCAGCCCAACATGCTGATTAACCTTGCCATGGTCTGCGTTGAAGTGGTCAGTTTCTCCAGTAGCTGTGCCCTGGTCGGATCTCTCTGCAGAAAAATGTGCATCATCCGGATCCCATACAGCTGTTTCTTGGACAAGTCAGAATTTATAGAATCCATGGCAAAGTTGCTGAGGCTGATCCTCTTTGCAGCAAATACACCTCCTTCCATGTTTTTCTCGAAGGCGTATGTGTAGTACAGATTGACAGATTCAACTCCCCATTGGCCTGTGAATCCACCACGGCGGACGAGGGTTCTCCGAGGGATGAACGAGAAGACCTCCAGTATGCCTGCAACGATGTAAAGTATTCCTTGGCCAAGCACCATGCTATAGAAGATGGTTAGAGATTCACCAAAATTTTTTTGGTCATCAACACCGAAGTAGTTATGTTCTGCAAGGCGATACCCCGCGAGGCTGACACGCACGAGTGCTGCTGGGATATGTAAGTTGCCAAATGACAGTATGATTGCAGCACATATATCGATCACGATCATCTCTAATCGAGAGTCTGGATCAAACATGAGAACCAGCATCACTATTGCAGCAAACATGCATGAGTTTAGAATAAACTGACGCCAAAAGACGTGTTTGCTATTTGGGAACCGCAGCCTGCTGATTGTCACTAGGAGCACAATCGCAGAGAGAACTGCGTACGGTATCCACAAGGTAAATGAGTTCTTGAAAATGATTTTGTGCATATTCCGATGGTAATAGTGAAGTATGGGGGAAGCCAGCAGTAGGATTGCAAAAACGGGGCTCCATTGAGAGAGCGCACGGCATGGCCAGTTACAGCTCTGTGACCTTCGAGCTGCTCGTAGAAACTGTCCAAACGCAACTAGTACCAGTATTAACAAGATTGAAAGTAACAGTAGTGCCCAGAGATGCAAGTTCGAAGCAGCCATGCCCAGCATTGCCAGTGCATCCCAAAAGAATACGATCACGATCAGTCCGTTGCCACCAAGGAATCTGAAAGCACCTCTTGCTCGGAAGAACAACTGGTAATCGGATTTGTCGCTGCTGAACATCCTGAAGCACGAGTATGGTGTAATTAAAGAAAGGGTTAAACCAAAACCATATAATACTAGCCTGACAACACTGCAGGTATTGGAGTACAAATTAAAAAATCGAGGGGGTAATATGAACGGTAAGTTTGTAGCCAATCTCAACCAAGCAAAAAAAAAAGAAAAAAAGGCGATGACAAAATATTTGTTATTTGTTTTGCTTGTAGAAAGAAAAAAACTATTCCCCCGTTTCATATTATAAGGCTTTCTAGCATAATGAATCTAGATAGAAAGCCTTATGATATGAAACGGAGGAAGTACCTTGCCAAATTATTTGGCTTAGATTTAAATGTTAAGAAGTAACTTTAGTAGCAAACCAAATAAAGACTAGCCAATTTGTTGTAAAAAATAATACAAAATTGCAAAAAAAAAGGGGCCCGGCTAGAAATGGCCATAATCCAAACATAGACATAACTAAACTGGCAAGTAAGTGCACTATTTACAGTCCAATTTATCCTTTCCATTTTAACTTGTGCATATTGAATTTGAATTTGAAAAGATGAGACGTTCTCTCGAGGGAATTTTTTTTACCCGTGCTTGTCCTCTCGAAAAAAAAAAGAAAAGAAAAAACAGTGTTCATATCCCATACTGCTGTACTGCTAGTAATATAACACGCATGAAGAAATATCATGTAAAAACGAGTGTTGAAAATTCGTGAAAATCATATATAAAAGTTTTGTAAATTTATGAAAAAATTAAGATAGGTGTAGAATCTTACCAAATGTCAGGTCCAAACTCAACTTCATTTGAAAGAAACAGAAATGACAAATTTCAGATGAATAGTACACTGTTACTATTCACCTGAAATTTATCTTTTTTTACTCCCATATAAAGTTGAGTTTTGATAAGAATGTATTTCATATACATCAAACTCAAGTAATTTTTTTATGAATATATAAAACCTTTAGGTACTATTTTCACGAATTATTAACTCTTAGCTCGTTTTCACGTAATATGTCCTCACCGATACTGGCGTAAGCTAAACAAAATCACATATACATAGCGTGTGTTTAGTTCGCGAAAAGAAAATTTTTGGATGTCACATCGGATGTTTGATCGGATGTCGGAAGGGGTTTTCAGACACGAATGAAAAAACTAATTTCATAACTCGCCTGAAAACCGCGAGACGAATCTTTTGAGCCTAATTAAGCCGTCATTAGCAAATGTGGGTTACTGTAGCACTTATAGCTAGTCATGGACCAATTAGGCTCAAAAGATTCATCCCGCGATTTCCATTGCAAATTGTGCAAGTAGTTTTTTATTTTTATCTATATTTAATGTTGAGATCTCTTTACTGTCCATGCATATATCCAAAGATTTGATGTGATGTTTTTGGAAAAAAAATTAGGAACTAAAGACCATAAGGCTATTCTCAACCCAATGATTAGGATGGTATCCATAGCATTAAATAAGTTACCACCTAGGATGAAAAGTGATGTGACAAGTAAATAAATGATGGTTTCTATACAACATCTAGCATCTAGTACTAGTTTTTTAATTATGTGGAGTTTATGGAAACTATATCCAGTGTGTTGGGTTAGGAATAGCCTAGTATAGTTGCATACCTTGCGGCTTCTATGAATACAATGACTGTCGTGAACCAATAGTCGTTCTTCGAGTCGAGCACGGTGGGGTAGCCGCCGAGCAGGATGACAGTAGCCCAGGTGAAGGCCAGCGTGCCGAGCGCGTTGCCCGTCCTCTCCATCAGCGCCACCACGCGGACGAAGCGATTCAGCCACTTCTCCGGCGCGGCAACTACCTGCCGCCCTTGCCGGCCGCCGCCGTGAGCCGGCGGCATTTGGAGGCGGTGCTCTCCTCCGGCGCCGGTGATGTCTCCCATCACCGGACCACCGCTCGCCTCAACGGGAGACGGCCTTGCCATACTGCCTACTCCAAGTCCAACGAATCAGAGCAGTCCACTGGGCAGCTCAAGTGAGAGCGGGAGGGAATGAAATCCTGTGTAAAGTGTAGTCAGAGAGCTACACTAGCATGACTTTGGAGGTATTTTTAGTCATTCAAAGTAAACGAACGAGATCAATCGGTATAGTACGGTGCAAAGTACCTCTATACAATAACTTTTACTGTTTTGCACTGTAGCGTAAGACTTAAATTACTGTGCTTTCCTGACTTATGATGCCAAAGACAGAGGAGCCGGTCCCGGGAGCACGAGCACCCGCAGCAGCTTGCCTTTGTATCACATTTCAGAACAAAATAACAACAGCAACTGCACAAAGCGGATCAGTACGTATGTACCTGTAATTAAATCACACAAGTTTTGAGAAGCTTCCATTTTTGCAAATACTAATCGGCTTATTGAGCGTGTTCCCCAAGATACCATTGACATTGAGAAGATACGTACGGTGGGTGCTTTGGTATCAGCTTTCCAGTTATTTTTTTCAACTGCAGAGGTTCTGAGTTTGGTTTCACCTTTCACGTTGTTGTTTTTGGCCATGTTGTCACCGCGGCCTGTCATGGGCCGCTGGCACAGTAGCGAGTAGTGTCCTTTCGAGCTAATCTCGATTATTCAAGCACGCTAGATGGAAGCAGATCGATGCATGCATGGCCTGATGGCCGGAAGCTCGGATGGTGTGAAGCCGACTACGCTTTTCCCACTGGTGGAGAAACCCTTTGTAGTCCCGGTTTGTAACCCCCCTTTAGTCCCGGTTCCCAAACCGAGAGTACCAATCCGGGACTAAAGATCGCTATCTTTAGTCCCGGGTGAAATAACCGGGACTAAAGATCGATCTTTAGTCCCGGTTGGTAACACCAACCGGGACTAAAGATCGAGCTGACCTTTTTTTTTTCATGGCCCTGTTGCTGCATGGTTTATATATATATATAAACCATGCATATATATGATTCAATACATACATATACATATATATATACATATATATATATATATATATATATATATATATATATATATATATATATATATATATATATATATATATATATATATATATATATATGACCAAAATATATTTATATTATAGAAAATGTGTACACATGCATATAGAAACATATGTAGTCATGTATTAATTACAATCCATTATATGTCCTAGCTAGCTACGATTTCGACGTAGTAGTACTCGCTGCTAGCTCAGAAGCTAAGGACCGGTGAATTGTGTTTCCGTCGTAGTAGAATTCACCCTTGGGATCAAGGATTTCTTCGTTGATGAATCCCATGAGTTGTTCTTGAACCGCCACGATAAATTCCTTGTGTGTGGTCAGGTTATCCCTCATGCGAATAAACTATATGAATGTATGAAATTGATTAGAAATTAAACAAGAAATCGCTACGTAATGAAATTTTGAATTTATTTGTACGTACATCGAGCTCTCTTGTGGTGATGATTTGGTCTGCAAGGCAGTGGCAATACTCGCACACGTAATAGCCGCACAAGTTAGTTCCCTGCTTTTGCTTTGCGCACTACAAATAAATGACAAACAACGAGAGATCTAATTAATATACACTTGTATGTATTTGAATCGAAGAAATATAAATGTAGAGCATGTGTACTCACAGGAAATTTGAACTTCCGCCTAAGTCTTTCTCTCCATTTGCCGCGGACCAAATGACGGAACCGATACCAAGCCCTACATGGAGTTTAAAGCTATGATTCGTAGTAGCAATTAACATAACAAGATTTTCTTAATTAACAAAGGAACTTATGACGGTACCTGTCTATAAGTTCGAAAACCTTGTCAAACGTAGACTCTTTTTTATCCATTGAGTCATATACGTTGACGGTGCAGGCCTCCAGGTCGAAGAGTAAAAGCACCCAGTGGAATCTGCAATGTGCGTGGGATGCATTACATATGAAACATTTAGCAAGTTCGTACGGGAATGAAATTTGGTATGTAGGAAGACAGTAAAATTAAACTAACTCTGTGTTGTATGGCAACAGTATGAACGTCTTGTAATGCTGCGCCTTCAGGAGATGGACGAGATTGTCCTCTGTTTCTTGTGGATATTGGTCGAGCATTGTGACGTTTACTTTCCGAGGGTCGATGAATCCAGTATCGAAAACCCTCCGCCGTCGGGCCCTTTGAATCTCCATTCTACAACGATAAAAGGGAGTATATTATTTTCTATAGTCTACTTATATACAAGGACCCAATTAATTAAAGGAGACGTATAGTAAGAAATCTAACTGAACGATATACTTACAAAATCCAGCAACTCATAATAGAGACGTCGAGGGCGTCCAGCTGGTATAGTTCGTAGATTCCCCTGAAATTGATCCAGAGAATGTCATCTCCTTGCAAGAAGTCCGTGTCCCTGATCCTCGCTCCGATCATCTCTCTACCGGTGGCGCTCATCTCCATGTACAGCTGATGGAACTTGTACATTTGTGTGGGTAGGGACTGCAGCAGCTCAGGCTTGACAAGCGGTTTACCGAGTTCGTACATGTATTTCACTTCCGCCTTTTCGATTGGTGTGACTCCTAGCAATTGATCCGTAGTTAGACCGGTGTCAGTAATAAATTGTTCTATCGTCATTTCTTTACCGGTCACCAACGGCTCGATCTCCTGGTTTGGTTGCTCTCCAAGCTGAGGGACTGGTTTGGACTTTCCAGAAGATGCTTTCTTCAGCGTTCGCTCATAGTCCGATAGCTTGATGGCCTCCTTGACAGATGCAGACATACCCCTGAAGAAGTTCCTGACACTGGGGTCTATAGGAATCTTCTTTTCTGGACTTCGAGGCTTGAATTGTCTCTTGACTTCTGATGCAACGTAAGCGTCAAGCTCCTCTTGCGTGCAATCGTACCCCGGGTCCTTGTTCTTGGCGGCGTCAACTTTCGCCTTCTTCGTTGCCTTTGTGTGGGCAGGCGGTGGAGATGGGGGGGCCCTTGACTTTGAAGGTGCCGGAAGAGGAGCTTGCGGGGGAGTAGGTGTAGGAGCACGAGGAGGAGTCGGTGTAGGATCCTGAAGAGGAGTCGATGCTGGAGCCTGAGGTGGAGACGGTGCTGGCGGAGCATGAGGAGGAGACGGTGCAGGATCCTGAGGAGGAGATGGCGGAGCCGGAGGAGATGGTGCACGAGACGCCGCTTGTCGCCCAGGGAGGATGATGTACCGCCTGCGCCATAGAATAATGGCATGGCATGTGTCTCGTAGATGCGTCTCACCGTCTCCTCCAGGGTAATCCAGCTCGAGGTCCTCGTACGCGCCTTGGACCAACTCAACTTCGACCTTCGAGTAGCCTGCTGGAATCGGCCTGCAGTGGTAAGTACCTGAAGGGTCCGTTGGGATGGCCATGCCCGACGCCACCTTCATGTTGTGAGAGATTATTTATTAGTAATCAACATATATAAGCAGCAACTAGCGGAATGGCTAAATCTTACCTTTATTGATAAGTTCTTGAAAGGCATATGCAGCTCACATGGTGTCCGCTGAGTGATGTCATCAACGGGACAGGTCGATTCGTCCTGTGTTTGCATGGCGTCCATGCTCTGTGATCCTACCTGCCCTGTTGAGGCGCAGCTGCTACGGTTTCTTGACGGGCTCACCATTGCAGGAGGAATGGTCGGCTGGGGATCATGGGACCGATGTGCGGCCATGCGTTCATCAACCTTCCTTGCCACCTCCTCTTGCATGTTGAGTTCGTAGCTCGATACCCGGAACTCTAGGTCTGCAATCTTCGCCTCGGTATCTCTCTTGCTCCTCATCCAACTCCTGTACGTGTGGATGTCCTCCTTGAAACCAATCTTCCAAGGAATCACCCCTTTCCCTCGTGTTCGTCCTGGATGCTCTGGAGTCTGCAGGGCGAGTGTCAGCTCGTCCCTATCTCTGTCTGGTCGGAACGTGCCCTGAGAGGAGGCTTCCACTGCATCTGTTAGTCGTCGCGCAGCCTCTCGTATCTGATCGCCGAAGACCAGTGAGCCATCAGCTGGGTTGAGCGTTCCACCGTGAGCATAGTACCAGAACTTCGATCGTTCTGGCCAATTGGCTGTTGCCGGTTCGATACCCCTCTCAATCAAGCTAGCCTCCATCTGCTCCCACTTCGGCATCGTGACGCTATAGCCTCCTGACCCCAAGTGGTGATGGTACATCTTCTTGGTGGCATTTTCTTTGTTTCTTTCCATCATCGCCTGCCCTTGTTCACCTGTCTTATATGCAACGAACTCGTCCCAGTGATCCCTTAGCTTTGGGAATGTGTCGAAGTTCGGTGTCTGCCCCTTCAGTATATACTTCTGGTACAGATCTCCCTTGAAGCTCTGAAACTGTTCTGCCATTTTCTTCAGAGTCCACCTTTTCACTTTGTCCTCTGTACCCGCAGGAAGGGTGAATGTCTCGAGCATTGTGGTCCACAGCATCTCTTTCTCCGAATCTGGGACAAAGCTCTCATGATCTCCGCGTGCCCTTGTTCTTCGCCAGTACACCGTACTGACAGGCACGTTATCCCGCACAACCCAACTGCTGTGACGTACATAGTTCTTGGCGGCTTCGGCCGGGGCACTAGGACGTCCATCTTCTTCCACTTCCGTTATGATGTGTCGACCCTCAAGCTTCTTCGCTGCACCTCGTTGCCCGCGTGCCCTCTTCTGTCCAACGGAGGGTTGACTACCACTAGCCTCCTCCTCCTGGTTCCCCTCCACATCCCTTTCCACGTGCCCCTGCTGGTTCCCCTCCGCATCCCTCTCCACATTCCCTTCCTCGTTCAAGTACTGGTTTGGATCCTCGTTCCCCTCTTCTTCATTCCAGTACTGGCTGCTTCCCTCCGCGATTGTATCGTACAATATCTGTTCCTCATCACGGTCAGCCATCTGTTGATACAAGAAACATCTGCTAAGTCACGAGACATTTATGTTTTAACAATCTAAGTCATGTATGCTAAGTGTAAATGTCGTACATTAGAACCCTACACAACCTTACGTGCTAAGTCTAATTACAAATCGTGATATAAGCTAAGTCTAGGTGACGTATATTATACAACCCTAGCTAGTAAATAATTATATACTAAGTCTAATTACAAATAAAATAATCTTATATTAAAACTCAAATAATATTACATGCTAAGACTAAAATAGTCATGTATATGCTAAGTGTTTCGTGCGTATATGCTAAGTCTAATTAAGACTACAATAGTCAATTGCTAGGAGTCGCACCAATTCCGTAGTCAATAATGTCATACTAAGTCTAATTTGCAATAAAATAATCTTATATTAAAACTCTAATATATTAGAACACTACACAATCTTATATGATAAGTCTAATTACAGGTCTAATAATCTTAATTAATTGCATTACAAATATAACAATCATTTATATTATTACGTCACTTGCCTGCTCCAATTCCTTCTAGGGCTAGCTCTTCCACTCAGGCTTGACAGACGACTCCGACAACACGTCTTTTCTGCAAGATACAAAAAGATGTATTAGGATAAATGCGAAGTAACATATATATATATATATATATAT
The DNA here is from genome assembly GCF_034140825.1 of Oryza sativa Japonica Group. Lineage (NCBI taxonomy): Eukaryota > Viridiplantae > Streptophyta > Magnoliopsida > Poales > Poaceae > Oryza > Oryza sativa. The sequence continues at coordinate 27,750,408 of NC_089041.1, read as the reverse complement.
ATATATATATATATATATATATATATATATATATATATATTGCATTTCACGTTCACGTTCGTTCGCTCGTTCTCATTCACGTTCGTTCCCTCGTTCTCGCTTAATTGTCTTCGTTCGATCGTTCTCGTTCTCGCTCTCGTTCGTTCGATCGTTCTCGTTCTCGTTCACGTTCTCGCGGCAACGTACGTTGACGTGTTCGTTCCCGCTCTCGTTCGTTCGATCGTTCTCGTTCTCGTTCGTTAACGGCGGTGTGGCAGCATCGGGGCGGCGGTTAGCGCGGCGGCGTGGCGGCGGCGGCGGCGGCGTGGCGACGGCGGCGGCGGCGTGGCGTTGCGAGGCCGTGGCGGCGGCGGCGTGGCGTGGCGGCGGCGGCTTTGCGCGCGCGGCGGCGAAGGCGGCGGCGGTGTGGCGACGGCGGCGGCGGCGTGGCGTTGGCATGCGGCGGCGGCGTTGCGCGGCGGCGAAGGCGGCGGCGTGGCGCGTCGTCGTCGTGGCGCGGCGCCTCGTGGCGGGCGGCGCGACGGAGAGAGATCGAGATCGGAGAGATCGAGATGCATGAAGGGAGATCTGGCGGCGGCGGCTCTCACCCCAGAGATGCGGCGGCAGCGGAGGAGGCGGAGGCGGCGGCGAGGACGACGAGCTCGAGACGACGGCGGCGTCGGCGCGGGGATTTGCCCTAGGCAGTGGCGGCGAAGGAGAGAGGCCGAGAGAGATCGATCGGCCGAAAACGTCTAAGTGTTGGTGAAGAAGACGAGGGCGCACCGGGAATATATATACCCCTGGATCTTTACTCCCGGTTGTTGAGAACAACCGGGACTAAAGATATCTTTAGTCCCGGTTGTTGAGAACAACCGGGACTAAAGAAAAGATATTTACTCCCGGTTGTTCTTAACAACCGGGACTAAAGATATCTTTAGTCCCGGTTGTTCTCAACAACCGGGAGTAAATATCTTTTCCCGCTATTTCGAAATTCTTTTTAAACCCGGTTAGGGTTAAGAACCGGGACTAAAGATTATAGCACTGCATATGATTTTCGCTTACATATGTGTTTATAAAATAGAAGTTAATGCATTAACATTATTTAAAGTACAAAGATTAATGACAATTACTTCAAAAAATTATTTTTGTCTGTAATAAATTAAGTGGATAAATTGTAAAATATATGACTTATAATTAATAAAAATTCCAATAATCATATATACTTAGCATATATATGAATGATATTATTATATTGGTAAAAACTCTAATTAAGATATGTATGTACATACTGCATGATTTAAAATTAATAAAAATTGTAATCATCATATGTACTTAGCGTAGGAATTATATTAAATTAAATGCTAAAAACTCTAATTAACATATGTAAATGCCACATGCATGATTTAAACCTTTTAAAAATTCGAATAGTCATATATAAGTAGCATATGAAAGATAGTAAATTAAATTGTGAAAAACTTTTAAAAATTGTAAGTATCACATATGAAATTAACATACATATGAAATTGCCACCTGTGTGATTTAAAACTTTTAAAAATTGTAAGTATCACATATAACTAGCATATACATGATTTAAACTTGTTGAAACCTCTAATAATCGTGCGTAATTAACATATGCCATACATAAATTGATTTATATGGATAATCAATACATCCAAAATAGTTTACATCGTGTACACAATAATTACGGCATTACATCGGCAGTGACGGTTGACCGCACGTACTTTCTCCTCACTATTGTTCCCTCCTTGTGATCGCCGCGTGAGTAAGGGGTGTCTTCATTTGATAGGAGGATGCTAGGGTCAATCGTCACCGTGAAAGGGGGTTGCCCATCCAACTGATCGTAATCCTCGTCAGTCTTGTCCTCAACTCCGACGATTTTTCTTTTGCCTGGGAGAACCACTTGACGCTTAGGCTCATCAGGCCCTCTGCCCTTCTTTCCTTTGCTAGACATGTCCTTCACGAAAAAAACTTGCGTTACATCATTGGCAAGGACAAAAGGTTCGTCCGAGTATCCAACCTTGTTAAGGTCAACAGTTGTCATCCCACTGTCATCAATCATTACGCCTCCACCAGTCAACCTAACCCATTGGCACCGGAACAGAGGAACCTTGAGAGGACCATAGTCAAGTTCCCATATGTCCTCGATGGCACCGTAATACGTGGCAGTTGTTCCATCGTGTCCCATGGCATCGACACGAACAGCGCTGTTTTGGTTCGTGCTCTTCATGTCTTGGGCTCTCGTGTAGAATGTGTACCCATTGATCTCATATCCCTGGAATGTCGCGATCGACCCAGACGGTCCCCTCGCCAGGAAGGCAAGTTGTTGGTTGATCGACTCGTTACCCATGAGATGTTGTCGTAGCCACGCGGGGAAAGTATCAATGTGATGCCGTGTAATCCATGCATCGGACTTACCGATGTTCCTGGCGCGAACTAGAGCCAAGTGCTCCTCGATGTAAGGAGCTACCAATGAAGAGTGTTGCAGAACAGTGAAATGGGCTTTACGGAATAAATTGTTGTCTACCGTCGTTATTGCTTTCCTTCCGAGAGTTCCCTTTCCCCGTAGTCTCCCTTCATGGCGTGATTCAGGTACCCCGATTGGGCGAAGGTCTTCGATAAATTCTACGCAAAATTCGATGACCTCCTCTGTTCCATAACCCTTGGCGATGCTTGCCTCTGGACGAGCACGGTTACGAACATACTTCTTCAGAACGCCCATGTACCTCTCGAAAGGAAACATGTTGTGTAGGTACATAGGCCCGAGAATACGGATCTCTTTCACAAGGTGACAAAGCAGATGCGTCATTATATTGAAAAATGAAGGTGGAAATATCAACTCAAAACTGACGAGACATTGCACCACTTCATTCTGAAGGGCTTCTAATCTATCCGGATCGATGACCTTCTGCGAAATTGCATTCATGAATGCACATAGCTTTGTTATTGTTGCCCGGACATTGTCTGGAAGGATACCCCTTATTACAACTGGTAGCAGTTGTGTCATCAACACGTGATAGTCATGAGACTTTAGGTTTGTGAACTTCTTCTCCTTCGTGCTTATTATTCGCTTGATATTCGTGGAGTATCCAGACGGTACCTTTATGCTCTCCAAGCATTCAAACATACTTTCCTTCTCTGCCTTGCTAAGAGTGTAGCTGGCTGGACTCAAGTAATGGCTTCCTTTCTCCTTTGGTTCCTGGTGAAGGTCGCCGCGTTGTTCCATATGCTTCAGATCATTACGTGCTTCCAGTGTATCTTTCGACTTTCTGTATACACCTAGGAAGCCAAGAAGGTTTACACAAAGGTTCTTAGTGAGGTGCATCACGTCGATTGCGTGGCGTACGTCCAAGAATTCATAATATGGTAACTCCTAAAATATAGAGTTCTTTTTCCACATCGCCGCGTGACCATCTTCGCTCTCTATATGCTGGCTTCCAGGCCCCTTTCCGAACACTACTTTAAGATCTTTAACCATAGCAAACACTGTTTTCCCGCTGTGATGTTTAGGCTTCGTACGGTGGTCGGCCTTATGTTCGAAGTGCTTGCCTTTCTTCCGTACCGGGTGGTTTGCTGCAAGGAATCGACGATGACCCATGTATACAACCTTCCTACAGTGCTTAAGATATGTACTTTCTGTTTCATCCATACAGTGAGTGCTAGCCTTGTACCCCTTGTTGGACTGTCCGGATAGGTTGCTAAGTGCAGGCCAATCATTGATGGTTACGAACAGCAGCGCTCGTAGGTTAAACTCCTCATGTTTGTCCTCGTCCCACACGGGGACACCTTCCTTCTTCCACAACTGTTTAAGATCTTCGACCAGTGGTCTTAGGTACACGTCGATGTCGTTACCAGGTTGCTTGGGGCCTTGAATAATAATCGGCATCATTATGTACTTCCTCTTCATGCATAGCCAGGGGGGAGGTTGTAGATACACATCGTAATGGGCCAAGTGCTATGGCCGCTGCTCATCTCTCCAAAAGGATTCATGCCATCCGTACTCAAACCAAACCGTATGTTTCGTGCATCCTTTCCAAATTCTTTAAATTTTCTGTCGATGTTTCGCCACTGCGAACCATCGGCGGGGTGTCTCAGCATCCCGTCCTGTTGACGCTCTTCAGCGTGCCATCGCAACATTCTAGCATTCCCCTTGTTCCTGAACAAACGCCTTAGCCGTGGTATTATAGGGAAATACCACATCACCTTAGCAGGAATTCTCTTCTTTGTTAGCTGCCCGTCAACTTCTCCTGGATCGTCCCGTCTAATCTTGTATCGTAGTGCTTTGCAAACAGGGCATGCTTCTAGGTTCTCATACTCCTCACCGCGATATAGGATACAATCGTTCGGACATGCGTGAATCTTATGAACTTCCAGTCCTAACGGGCAGACTATCTTCTTAGCCTCGTACGTTGTCTCGGGCAATTTGTTTCCCCCCGGAAGAATGTTCTTGACGAGTTTCAATAAATCGCCAAATGCCTTGTCACTAACCCCATTTTTTGCCTTCCATTGCAACAACTCCAGAGTGGTATCCAACTTTTTGTGCCCCTGCTCGCAACCTGGGTACAACGAAGTTCTATGGTCCTCCAACATCTTGTCCAATTTATGGGCCTCCTTTTCACTTTCGCAGTCCTCCCTGGCGTCCTGCAACATCTGACCAAGATCATCCGCAACGTCGTTACCATCAGCAGCTATTTCCTCCTCGCCCGTTTGATTTCCTTCAAATCCAACATACTGAGCAAAGTCCGGAATATTGTCGTCTTCCACTTCATCTTCTTCCATTTCAACACCTTGCTCTCCGTGGGATGTCCAACAATTATAGCTTGGCATGAACCCCGACTCAAACAAGTGGAAATGAATAGTCCTGGATGCAGAATACTCCTTCCGATTCTTACACTTATTGCATGGACAACAAATAAAACCCCTTTGCCTGTTAGCTTCGGCCACTCTCAAAAAATAGTGCACGCCGTCAATAAACTCTTTGGACCGCCGGTCAGCGTACATCCATTGCCGATCCATCTACATGAGTCAAAAAAACCGTACACAAATAATTATTCTTACAATAATGACAGTCATACAATAATTATAAGATATCTTTATTCATACAAAAATCATAAAATATTACACCAAATAATTCTTAAAAACTATTTGTAAAGTTTTAAACTAATTTTAATGTGTTTTACTTCTTTTAATTTTCATTTTAGTTTGTTTTCTATTATTTAAGATTAACTTTCACTAGAGTTTTCCTTCTCAACTATTTTATAAAACCTTGTTTAGCAAATGAACTAAATTTCTATATATTCTTTCTTCCCCACACACATTTTCTCTCTCATCAACTTACAACTAAATTTTGGAGACAAAAAAAGTGTGCAAAACATAGGTGCAAATGTAGTATGACAAAAAAAAACATTGGAGGATGAAGTTGCAAACCTCTTAGGCACCTCCGATTTGTATGTAATCACCAAAATAAATTCAATAGAAATTTTGGCATGACCTCCCCTCTTTTTTGAAGAAATTTTGAAGCTTGGTCGGGCAGCTGGAGGAGGAAGAAGACATATATATAGGGGGATCTTTAGTCCCGGTTGGTGTTACCAACCGGGACTAAAGATCCCGGGGGGGCCTGACAGGCACTGACAGCATTCGAACCGGGACTAAAGATGATCTTTAGTCCCGGTTGGTAACACAAACCGGGACTAAAGATCAAATATGCCCGTTACCCTTTTGAACCGGGACTAAAGATCATCTTTAGCCCCGGTTTTTATTGCATCCGGGACTATTGTGGAAATCGGCCGACCGACGAAAGATGGTTTCTCCACCAGTGTCCAGAGCTTGCAGCTAGGAAGGAGGCGACGCGCTGTGGTCGACTGCTCATCACCGTCGTGGCAAGGCAGGTTTTGGGCCCCGATGCTAGACGTCTGACTCTCGATTCTCGTCCCTGAACCACGTAACTGACGGTAAGGGTTTCTTTTCGTCTCCTTAGTGGTTTATAAGGCGGTTTTAACTAGCATAACTTCCACATGTCGCTTTAACACGAAAGAATATGTAGTTTAGTGGTTGCAGTAACCTAAGTAGCATCACAAGGTCCTCTTCTCTCTGTCTTGGCTCATTCCTTCACTGTCGTCACCATAGAAGAGGCAAGCATTACGAAGGCGGCACTCGTTATGATCCAAGCTTGAGACATGCAGAGGAGGCGCCGGTCGCCGACAACAGTGGAGAGCTCCTTCTCTCCACCGCCCTAAAGCTATCGCTGACCTACCCACCACGCTCTCAGCCTTTGATCTGCGCCTCCTTGCACCGTGTGCCGGTTGTCTCCACACTCCTCTGCTCTACCGGTTCCACGACTTTGATTCCTCCCTACCATTGACACTCTCTAGCTTCTCCCTGGTTAGGACGGTTACTTTGCTAGGGTGCTCGCCCAAGATCAGGTAGCTACAAGCCTAGAAGAGACTAGCGGTGGCATGAGAGGAGATTGGCAGCAATGAGCCTCCTTGTTACGCCAATGCTAGTTCGACCACTCCACCACTTCTTCTAGATCCATCTCAGCTTGAAGTGCCACTAGATATCCACCATGAAGCACTTGTCATGTCAACACTATACCATGATTACCGGAGGAAGGAGTATTTCATCCCCTTTCTCGCCACCTTCCCAAGCTGAACAAGGAGAGGCGTGATGGCGGAGGCAGGAGCTCAAGGTAGCAGTGACGTGCGAGGTTCATCGCCATGGGATCCTCCTCGGGCTCATTGACAAGCGTGAAGCTTCTTGATGGCTAGAGGCCCGCTATCACTAACCATTGCTTACGAGCACCACCACCCCCGTGCTTCTCCTGCTAGTGTTAACTATGCCAACCAAGGAAACAAGGGTTGCATTGGTAGCGGCTTTGAGCTCAAGAAGAGCATAGGACCTTTGGGCTCCGGGCTCTTCTATTCACCGTCCTTGCCCTCTCTGGTTCTCTCTACGCTACCGCTCGTTGCCATAGGTTCCACTACTTGCCGTCTTCACAAAGATCCCGCCACGTTGGGCCACATCCTCTCCCCGCCGACGAGGTCACTGCCGCCTCAACTCTTTTTTCGCGGGGGTGCCATCTTTGGGGACCACCGAGAGAGAAAGAGAAAGAAAGAAAGGTACCACAGAGAGAGAGGGGGAGGAGAGAGAGTGGATGATAAAGGAATAAGGCTGCGTTCGAATCTGATGAAGGTTCAGATTAAATGCGGGCACGCAAAACGAGATAGCTATTAGCACATAATTAGTTGAGTTTTAATTATTACAAACTTGAAAAATGGATATATTTGATAATTTAAAGCAACTTTCATATAGATTTTTTTTTTTTGCATGAAACATACCGTTAAGTAGTTTAAAAAACGTGCTAACGGAAACCGAGTTAAAATCTTAATCTTTATGAGAAAAGAGCGCTACCTAAGTGGTCATTGACTTGTGGGGTCTAACATAGGTCTCACTGTATATTTTTATCTTTTTAGCTGATTGTAATGTCACGTCAAATGAATACCAGGTAAATATATCACGTAGGATAAAGTTGCTGATCTCTAAACTGTGTTAGGGGAGGCAATATCGTAGCGATTTAGATATATGTGAAAAGCGATATATCTACATTAGTAGTTTGACTGTTTGAGGGATAATATGATTCATCCCAAATCAAATAGACTTTTTCCTCGGCAGTTTGGCGGCAAGACGAACAGCGCGAATGGGCCTGACTCGATGTGAACTGTGTAGGTAGGCTACACTGCGGCCCGCTGCCTACTTCGCTTCATACGGCCGAAAAGCCGTGTCTTCCTCGACCAGCCTACGGCGATGGCGATGAGGCGACGAGCTAGGCGTGACGGCGCCGGCTGGGCAGTGGGCGTGGCTCTCCGGCGGCCCGGAGCGGCAGACGCCGGCGAGGGAGAATCATCTCCAGGCCATTCCTCAACAGGTGCTCTCCCCTAAGTCCCCCACCCCCCCGACCCCCGCCCCCAAAAACACGCACCCACCCTGAGAATCATGGTTATACTGGAATCGACAGTTGTGCTTAGGGATGTTCTAGATTGGAAGTGTTCTCCGATTGCTAGTTTACTGGTTAATCGTGATGTTTTTAGTCGGGTTAGGTTAATCGCAATGTTTTTATCCGGGTTAGGGCTAATCGGCTAATCGCAATGTGAGTTTCAGGAAAACGCACCGCAGTTTTGAGAACCCTATGCGTAACAAAAAAAATCAGGCAACGTGCATATTGGCACGCATAATGCATTGACATGGGCGCACGATTTTAACAGATGAGCTCCCATTAAGTAGTAACTTTTTTGCTCTGTCCACATAACAAGAGAGAGGAACACTGTACTCCATAAGTTGCGCATTGTATATGATCTGAATTTCTCAGCCATAGTAGGCGAGTTCCGTGCTGCTACTGAGTACTGACTTTGTGTTGAATGGGGCTGTTTCTGGTGTCAAATAAACCACAGATTTTATGGAAATAATCGATGTCAAAACCGTAATACACTATAAATTGGCATAGGAATTACAATCACCTCAAGCATCTGTAACCAATTAGGCATTGGGCAATCCCACAAATGATAATTGGATAAATCATCAGTAGCAAATAGATTACAGACTTACAGTGCAGGACTAATAAGGTACAAATACAATAGCCTTTGTTCATCTCAATGGCAAATCTATGTTCTTTCTAGAAAGGTCATATGCACAATCACTTTTTTACCCTATACTAAAAGATATGCATGGTCGTTTGACTGTAAATACGAAATCATCTTACAGTTTTTTTTTTCTCAGTTGGCACTGTTGATGGCATGCAGCCACTGGCGACTCATCAGTTCTTTTGCCCTCTCCACTAGGGCAGAGAGAGGTGTGTTACATTCCATGAAGCCCATGTCACCCAAGAAAAACATGTACTTCTCAGCCCTTGAGGGTGTCTCTTCGACCATCGACACTGCATCCATCATTCGGAATTCATTGAAACAATTGGCATAGCAAGAATTGCACTCCATCATGTATATGCATTGCTCTAGTATCACCCTCCGGATCCCAGGGCAATGAGGATTTGGTTTCATGTTTGCATTCAGTGCGTCCACTAGCCTCTTAATGAATCTCCGCTTCATCTGCCCGTGCTCTAGCTCTTGGGAAAATTCTTCAGGAATGAGTTTGCATATCTGTGAACTAAGGCCAATTAGGATTTCTAGTTCTGCCCCCTCAGCGTCCATTGTTCTTTCCAACACCTGTAGTGGAACCAGCAATGCCATGTAGCATGATAAATATAATTGTCCAAACTAAGTTTTTTTTAGACTGGTACAAACTAAGTTATACTTATATAGTTCATTGGTAAATAAACGACCCCTTCTTTTTACCAAAAATGACAAAAATTAATAGACAGCAAATGCACAAATGATATGGCATGCTATACACCTCTATATTGCACTTGCAGTATGTATTAGCAGGGCTCACCTCTTGCAATGTGTGAGATAGTTCCTTTAGGTCTGATTCTGTGAGCTCATATTGAGCGTGCAGGCACATATTACGCAATAGACTTGCTGCCACATATATGTATTTGTCATCATGGATCAGGATCATATTTTTTAGTTTATGAATGAAATCTGGTTCCTTCAACATAACGAAGCAGTTGTGCGGATTTTCTGATGACAGCATTACCAGTGCTTGCCTGGCAATCTTTGGCAGTAAGCAATCAACATCTGAACTAAATGATCCGTTAGAATCGAGGAATGCCTTCATCAGCCCGGTAATAAGCATTTTCATTTGTCCAATCTCCTGCCTTGTGTCTCCGTCAATTGCAAGGTTTCTGAGGATTCCTGCCACGAGCCTCCTTAGTTCTTGATTACTGTTGCTGTCTCCCAAGATCTCTGCAAGGTTTCTCAATAAGAAGGGATGTTTTGATATCTTATACCGCAGTTTTATGGCGATTTCGCCGTCAATTCTTGTGAGCCTCTGCAACACCTTCAACGATGACTTTAAGAGAACCTTCTGTTGTGCTTCAGAATTTACCATTGCACTTCTGAAGCTTGTGAATCCAATGATTTTGGGGATCAGGTCAGTTACTTTGTCGATTTTCGCGCAGTTATTTTGATCACAACCAGCAAGGCTATATATGATTGACATGCCTAGTGCAGGGAGAAGATCATCGTTTGTCAATGGCTGCTCCTTGGGAATTGACCAGTACGCCAGTATCCTATGCAAAATTCTAGGTATGTATCTTTGGTCGTTAATGTGCGTTGATCGGGTTGGTGTTTCCATCAGGTTATCGGTGTCCTCAATCGGCTCTTGGTCACCAGCTATATCATGTTTTTTATCTTGTCTATCTAATATATCAACAAAATGATCTTGATCACCATCTGCATCCAGGAGTGGGTGCCCTCTTTTCGGCTTTCCATCAGCATCCAGAAGAGTAGATACAAGCTGCAATGTCCCAGGGACAGTTCCAACTCGGAGGTTCTTTGCGAGCTCGGCAGTGACCTTGGCGGCATATAACCTGATAGCTGTACAATGGTGTCTACTACTCCAGTCCAACATGCTGATTAACCTGGCCATCGTCTGTGTTGAACCGGTGAGTTTCTCTAGCAACCGTGCCCTGGTCAGATCACTTTGCAGTAATGTGTGCATCATCCGGACAGCGTATAGCTGATTCTTGGATAGGTCCGAATTCAGAGAATCCATGGCAAAGTTGCCGAGGCTGATCCTCTTTGGAGCAAACAGACCTCCTTCCATGTATTTGTCGTAGGCGTATGCGTAGTACAGATCGACAGATTCCGCTCCCCACTGACCTGTAAACCACCATGGCGGACGAGGTGTCTCCGAGGGATGAAGCAGAAGATCTCCAACACCGCGGCAATGATGTAAAGTATTCCCTGGGCAATCACCATTGCGTAGAACATTTTTAGAGATGGGACAAGATTTGCATGGCCGTCGTAGCCCTTTGGATTAAGGTGCATCCCTGCGAGCACAACACGCGCGATTGCTGCTGGAATCTGCAAGTTGCCGAATGACACAACGACCAAGGCATATATGTCGAGGACGATGATCGCAGACGAATATAATTTCTCAATCATGAACATCGGCATCACAATTGCAGCGAGCATGCACGAGTATAGGATAAATGGGCGCCAAAATACGTATTTGCGACCCAAAGCACCCTGTACTCGGTTGATTATAATTGGGAACTGCAGCCTGCTAATAGTCACTAGGAGCACAACCACAAGGAGCAAACCGTACACTATCCGCATGGCCAGTGAGCTCCTGTGCTCTCTGTAAATACAGGAAGCAAGTATTGAGAGTGCAACCACTGGGCTCCACAGCGATATCTGACGGCGTAGCCGATTGTTGATGCGTAGGCGCAGTCTTAGAACTCCAGCACATAGAAACTGGCCAGCCGCAAATAAAACTACCATAATTTCAAACCCTATACGTGCCCAGAGTACGTTGCAAACAACCGTGGACACCATAGAAACGGAGAAGCCTGCGATTACCATCAGCCCGTTCCAGCCCAGTGGTCTAAAGGCACCTCTCGTCCGGAAGAACAGTTGATAATCCAGCATATTGTTGCGGGTGAATATCCTGAAAGTAGACGTATCGTTTTAATCATTAAACAGAAGGGAATTGAAAGACGGATTTTTAACGTACCCTCAAATGATTGTGAGCCTTTAATCGCTTCGGATTCAATGGATTTGTTTTTATTGTACTACACCCGGTAGTAGTGTAGTAGAAATTATATAGGGGTAAAATTAGAAATAATATATATAGCATTGCAATAAATTCGTGTATCATATTCCATATTAAAATAGATGAATTGGTAAATATATTTTACTAAAGTTTCAAAGAAAATATTGTATATACATATGGAAATATATACAACTGCACCTAGTAGTAGAAGGTACCATAACAATACCCTTGAAAGATACATACCATACAAACAAAAAGGCCCATATGAGCCAATTATTCGATTATCAAAAGTTAGTTTTACCTTAAAATTTGAAACACTCGAAATCTTACCGAACAGCTTTGCAGTCTCATCTTTTCGTTTATACTTATACTTATCAGCCAAAATTTAAATTTTCAACCTTAGACTTAGAGTTGACTTTGGGGGTTTTTTCATCGAAGTTATTTTAATTAATTCTAAATTCATATATGGATTCTATACTCTTCTTCCAATATTCCTTATTTTAATTCCTAATTTCTATTATTTCTAAATTGTATTTCTGTATGGACTCTAAACTTATATTTCAATATTTCTTTCTTTTAATTCTAAATTTCAGTTATTTTTCAATTGTATTTCTATATGGACTCTATATTCTTCTTCCAATATTCCTTATTTTTTTAATTTCGAATTTTTGTTATTTCTAAATTGTATATTTATATATGAAATCTAACCTCTATTTTTAATTTTCTTATTTTTTTAATTCCGAATCTCCGTTAGTATTATTGTATGCCGGTATGGACTCTAGTCTTCTCTTCCTATATTCTTTATTTTTAATTCTGAATTTCAACTATTTTTAAATTGTATTCCTACATGGTCTTAGTTTTTTCTTTTTCTCCAATTAATATGAGAATTTCTAAGCCATAAGAGCGAACATGGATGCATTTTTTTTCTATTGCTTTAATAAATTAATATATAGATAGATTTTTAAAAATTGAATTTTAACTTGTATGTTTGTGGAGTAAGATATTATTACATATTGAACTATCATTTCAAAATATTTTCATAACTATTTAGATGATATGAAATAAATGGGTGGACGTCCACCTGAGCGATTAAAACAATTTCCACGAGGAGACGTTGCATATATACGTACCTCGTGGCTTCTAGGAAAAATATCGCAGTCGCAAAACCAAAATCGCCCTTGAGATTGGACGGGTAGCCACCCAGCAGGACGACGGTGGCCCAGGTGAAGGCCAGCGTGCCCAAGGCGTTGCCCACGCTTTCGATCCCCGCGAGCAAGCGAACGAAGAAGTTCAGCCACTTCTCCGGCGCCGCGGCGACCGCCTTATGATCAGCTTGTCCCGACTCCGATGCCACGGCTGGTATCTGTATCCGGTGCTCCGCGACAACGCTGCCGTCGGCCGCCATCATGCTAATTAACTAGGTAATTACCGATCCTGCAGGAACCACAAGCCTCAGCACATTTGTAGAGCAAGAGCAACCCAAACAAATTAAGCCGATACTCCTGTATAGTAGTATGTACCAAAAACATGACGCCTAGAGAAGACATTTGTAGGCCCAGTTGAGAAGAGCGCAATCAATCGGTGTATGGAAACAGAAGATCGACGCGGTAAACCACATCCACAGCTCGCAAGTGTCAAGTGTGCCGTTGTCTGCTACACTGTATCAGTGCCGCAGCAAGATCGGTCTGTCGGTTTCCACAGCTCAGCAAGCCGACGTACGAGAACTGATGCACGGTAGACTCGCTCACAGTTAAAGGAACGGTAGGGAGTTGAAAGGTTACCTGCAAAGGTTACACCTGTAAAGTTAAATCGTTAATTAACAGCTTAGCCGGCCGCGACGATCAAGTCCAAGAAAATTGACATTTTATCATTGCCAAAATAAGGCTTCGCAGGAATGTCACTCTCAAAAGTGGTTTCGTTAAAAATGTTATTTTCAACTAGGGGCAAGTTGTTACAATGCCATTTTTTCTCAATCAAAATGAATTTTATCTTGTTTTTCTTTGCGGCTGACGAAAATACCCAGGCTCGTTCTCTTTCTCCGTTTTGGTGGGTTATGCCACCGTCAGCGACGCGCCGCCACCGATCGAACCCAAGCCATGCGAAGTCAAGAAGGCCAAAGCCACGGTACACTGCCTCCTCAGGGAATCCCTTGGTTTGTAGGAAAAATATATTTAAAAAATTGAGATTATAATCCTATGAAAAAATTCCAATAAAGCCCTTTGAAACAAGGGATTGGATCCTATAATATCTTTTAAAACTCTTATGAAATGAGTAATCCTATAGAGATTTTGGATGAAAGTTAGCAAGAGGTCCAACCTCTTGAAAAAATTTCTTTGAGCTCTCTCATCCGATTCCTATGTGTTCTTCTGCTGTTCAATCAAACAATCATTCATGTGTTTTTCAATCATCAATTTTACGCTTGCATTCATATCACAATTATAGTTTTTTTTCCCTATTCATTCGTTTTTCCATTCCTGCGATTCGAATGGACCCTTGTGTTTTGCGCTATTGTTCAAGCTCGTTGTGCACATGAACATGGAGAAAATGATTATGGGCAAAATATAGATAAAGCTCACCAAGAGATGAAATATTTCAAAAATGGCATAATATCGATTATTATTTCTTGTAAAGTGATATTTTTGTCCAAGAGGTTAATTTTTTTTCTTGTAATTGGAATTATAAAATTTGAGTACACATGAAGGAAAAAGATCATCATATATCATTGTTTACCTCAAAACATCTGCTTTTTTTATGTTGGAGTTTTCATCTGTTTCTTTCCATTCCCATATTTAAACTGGCCCAAACATTCACTCTAATATTTCGTGGGAATTGCTTAGAAAATGTCATAGGTTTTTTTTGATAAAATACTTTTAGATGTAACTGCAGTATAGTGTATATATATTGTAATTACACTGTAACTAATTAATTAATTGTAACACCTATTTAACTTATGTATAAAGTACTATATATTGTTTTAATACTTATAAAAGTTATATTGTATTTATAGTATAGTTTTGGTAGAATTATATTACAAATATAGCTACATTTGGAAGGCTTTTTTTTAAAAAAAAAAAATTGTGGTGTATGGAAGTTTAGATAGTCCCTATTTCCTTTGTATGGAACCGGCCCAATTACCTGGTAGGCCCATCTACTATGTACACTAGCCATGGCCTATGGCCTGGCACCTACCTCTGTCTACTTCGTACGGTCCGGGCAAATGCCTCTGCCTGCGGGCTGCCTCCACCGACTAACAACGAGGGCGACGGGCGGCGGCGGCGTGGCGCGGCGAGGCGAGGCGAGCAGCTCGTCGCGACGGTGCCAGCTGGGCGGCGGGCCAGGGGAAGCCGATGCGGCGAGGGAGAGGGAACCATCCATGCCATTCCCCAATGGTTGCTCCCCTCCCCCACTTTTTTCCGAATCCCAAATAGGATCCTCTTCGCTTGGCAATGAAACTGATTATTTTTTTAATTTCTCGTTGCTTTGGTAATTCGGTTCAGTTATAATCATGGTTATATTTGTGTTGAAGAAAATAGAGAGAATCATGTTTATGCTGGAATCAACTGTTGTGCTTAGGCATGTGGAAACTTGGGGAGTGTTGTTCGATTACTAGTTTATTATAGTAGTTAATCGGGTTGCAGAAACTCAATGCACCGTAGTTTTGGTCTCAATATGAGAGACGTATATGTGAATCTGAGAACCCTGTGCTCCACAAAAATCAGGCACCGTGGCACATTGATATTGGCATCATACTGCATTGACATGGGCCATGACTTAAATAGAGTCGAGCTCACATTAATGAACATTGTTGCTCTCCCCACAGAACAAGAAAGTGGAACATTGTACTCCATAAGTTGGGCATTGTCATGGTCTGAATTTCTCAGCCATAGTAACTTGTGTTGAATGGGGTTAATCACTAGGTTAGAAAACCCAATTTTCTGGTGTCGAATAAACCACAGATTTTATGGAAATAAGCGGTGCCAAAACTTGAACACGCTAGAACGTGGGATAGGAGTTGCAATATGGCCACTCCAACAAATGATAATTGGATAAATCATCAATAGCACACAGATTACAGTGCAAGATTAATGAGGTACAGATACAATACCCTTAGCTCATCTTAAAGGTAAATATATTTTCTTTCTAGCAACATGGGTCGTCTTCTGACTGTAAATGCAGAATCACTTTGTCTACCCTGCAGTAACAATATGCAAGGTCTTACTGACTGTATATATGCAAAATCATTTTATATTTTTTTTCAATTGGCACTGTTGATACCTTGCAGCCACTGACGACCCATCAGTTCTTTTGCCCTGTCCGCTAGGGCAGAGAGAGGTGTGTTACATTCCATGAAACCTGTGTCACCCAAGAAAACCATGTAATTCTCAGCCCTTGAGGGCGTCAATTCTACAATTGACAGTGCGTCCATCATCTGGTATTCATTGAAACAATTGGCATAGTGAGAATTGTACTCCATCATGTATATGGATTGCTCAAGTACCACCCTCCGGATCCCAGGGCAATGAGAACTTGGGTTCATGTTTGCATTCAGTGTGTCCACTAGCCTCTTAATGAATCTCCGCTTAATCTGTCCATGCTCTAGCTGTTGGGAAAATTCTTCAGGAATGAGTTTGCATATCTGTGAACTAAGGCCAATCAGGATTTCTAGTTCCGCCCCTTCAGCGTCCATTATTCTTTCCAACACCTGTAGTGGAAGCAGCAATGTCATCTAGCATGATAAATATAGTTGTACAAACTATAGTTATACTTATATAGTTCATTGGTAAATAAATGCCCTTTTTCTAAAAAAAATGACAAAACTTGGCAAAAACTAATATACAGCAAATGCACAGATGTTATGACATACTATACACCTCTAATATTGCACTTGTGGTATGGATTAGCAGAGCTCACCTCTCGCAAGGTCTGAGATAGTTCCTTTAGGTCTAATTCTGTGAGCTCGGGTTGAGCGTGCAGGCACATATTACGCAACAGGCTTGCTGCCACATATATGTATTTATCATCATGGATTAGTATCATATTTTTTAGTTTATTAATAAACTCTGGTTCCTTCAATATAACGAAGCAGTTATGTGAATTTTCTAATGACAGCATTACCAGTGCTTGCCCAGCGACCTTTGGCAGCAAGCAATCAACATCTGAACTAGATGGTCCGTTGGAATCGAGGAATGCTTTGATCAGCCTGGTAATGAGCACTTGCATTTGTCCAATCTCCTGCCTTGTGTCTCTGTCAATGGCAAGATTTCTAAGGATTCCTGCCACGAGCCTCCTTAGTTCTTGATTGCTACTGCTGCTGTCTCTCAAGATCTCTGCAAGATTTCGCAGTAAGAAGGGATGTTTTGTTATCTTGTACCGCAGTGTCATGCCAATTTCCCCTTCAATGCTTGTGAGCCTCTGCAGCGCCTGCAGTGATAACTTTATGAGAACCTTCTGTTGTGCTTCGGAATTTAACGTTGCGCTTCTGAAGCTTGTGAATCCAATGATTTTTGGGATCAGGTCAGTTACTTTGTCGATTTCCACACAGTTATTTTGATCACAACCAGCAAGGCTATAAACAATTGACATGCCTAGTGCAGGGAGAAGATCATCGTCTGTTAATGGTCGCTCCTTGGGAATTGACTGGTACTCTGATATCCTCTCCCAGCATTTGTATGTGGATTCCCAGCATTTGTATGTGGATCTTGGGTTGTTCATGTGCGTTGATCGGGTTGGTGTTTTCAGCATGATATCAGTGTCCCCAGCTGACCCTTGTCTTTGCCCTTGATCACCAGCTGCATCCAGACTTTTCTCCTGACTTTCTACTGTATCAACAAATAAAGGATCTCGATCATCATCTTCATCCAGAAGCGGGTGTCTTCTTTTTGGTTTTCTGTCAGTATCCAGGAGTGTAGAAACAAGGTACATCGTCCCAGGGACAGTTACAACTCGGAGGCTCTTTGCAAGCTCGGCAGTTACCTTGGCGGCATATAACCTGATAGTTGTATGATCATTTCTGCTAGTCCAGCCCAGCATACTGATTAACCTAGCCATGGTCTGCGTTGAAGTGGTCAGTTTCTCCAGTAGCTGTGCCCTGGTCGGATCTCTCTGCAGAAAAATGTGCATCATCCAGATCCCATACAGCTGTTTCTTGGACAAGTCAGAATTTATAGAATCCATGGCAAAGTTGCTGAGGCTGATCCTCTTTGCAGCAAATACACCTCCTTCCATGTTTTTCTCGAAGGCGTATGTGTAGTATAGATTGACAGATTCAACTCCCCATTGGCCTGTGAATCCACCACGGCGGACGAGGGTTCTCCGAGGGATGAACGAGAAGACCTCCAGTATGCCTGCAACGATGTAAAGTATTCCTTGGCCAAGCACCATGCTATAGAATATGGTTAGAGATTCACCAAGATTTTGTCGGTCATCAACACCGAAGTAGTTATGTTTTGCAAGGCGCATCCCCGCGAGGTTGACACGCATGAGTGCTGCTGGGATATGTAAGTTGCCAAATGACAGTATGATTGCGATCGCGATCATAATTAATCGACACTCTGGATCAACCATGACAACCAGCATCACTATTGCAGCAAAGATGCATGAAATTAGAATAAACCGACTCCAAAATGCATGCTTGCTGCCCAGAGCACCGTGCACTAGGTTTGTGATAATTGGGTACTGCAGCCTGCTGATCGTTACTAGGAGCACAATCGCAGAGAGAAATATGTACGGTATCCACACGGTCAATCGGTTTATGAAATTGATTTTGTGCATTCGCGGGTCGTAATATACAAGTACTGGAAAAGCTAGCAATAGGATTGCGACCAGACAGATCGCAGGCCACAGCCAGTTAAACTTACTGGTCGGTCTTCGAGCTGCTCTTAGAAGCTGGCCAATCGCAAGTGGTACCAGTATTAACAAGATTGAAAGTAAGTTGTGTGCCCAGGCAGGCAAGTTCGAAGCAACCATGCCCAGCATTGCGTATGCATCCCAAAAGAATACGATTGCAATCAGTCCACTGCTTCCAAGGAATCTGAAAGCACCTCTTGCTCGGAAGAACAACTGATAATCGGATTTGTCGCTGCTGAACATCCTGAAAAGCACGAGTATGGTGTAATTAAAGAAAAGGGTGAAACCAAAACCATATAATACTAGCCTGCACAGCACTGCAGAGTATACAACGTAAAAAATCGAGGGGGTAATATGAACGGTAAGTTTGTAGCCAATCTCAACCAAGCAAAAAAAAATGGCGATGACAAAAATATTTGTTATTTGTTTTGCTTGTAGAAAGAAAAAAACTACCTTGCCGAATTATTTGTCTTAGTTTTAAATGTCAAGAAGCAACTTTACTAGCAAACCAATTCAAGACTAGCCAATTTGTTGTAAAAAATAATACAAAATTGGAAGGGTGTGTTCAGTTCACGTCAAAATTGGAAGTTTGGTTGAAATTGGAACGATGTGATGAAAAAGTTGGAAGTTTGTGTGTGTAGGAAAGTTTTGATGTGATGAAAAAGTTGAAAGTTTGAAGAAAAAATTTAGAACTAAACTCGGCCTAAGTACACTATTTACAGTCAAATTTATCCTTTCCATTTTAACTTGTGCATATTGTATTTGAATTTGAAAAGATGAGACGTTCTCTCAAGGGAATTTTTTTTTTACCCGTGCATGTCCTCTCGAAAAAAAAAAAGAAAAGAAAAAAAACAGTGTTCATATCCCGTACTGCTGTACTGCTAGTAGTATAACACGCATAAAGAAATATCATGTAAAAATTGAGTGTTGAAATTTCGTAAAATCATACCTAAAAGTTTTTTAAATTTATGAAAAAAATTAAGATAGGTGTAGAATCTTGCCAAATCTCATGTCCAAACTCAACTTCATTTGATAGAAACAAAAATAACAAATTTCAAATGAATAATACCCTGTCACTATTCACCCGAAATTTATCCTTTTTTTACTCCCATATAAAGTTGAGTTTTGGTAAAATGTATTTCATATACATCAATCTCAAGTAACTTTTTTATGAATATATAAAACCTTAGGTACTATTTTCACGAATTATTAACTCTTAGTTCGTTTTCACGTAATATGTCCTCACACGTATTGACGTACACTAAACAAAATCACATGTACATAGGTTGTGTTTAGTTCACGAAAAGAAATTTTTTGGGTGTCATATTAGGGGTGGCTAGCACGCGCGTGCACGGTAGGAAAGCAGCTGGCAAACAATCCCTCCTTCTCTTTAGTCTTAACTACCTATATTAGTTAATATACTTAATCCTAATGATAGTAATTAGGAAAGATTCTGGAGATTTTTTTGGGAGATTTTGTTAGGATTTTTTTGGGAGATTTTTTTACTAATAGATTAAATTTTTTTAAGTTAGATTTGAAAACTTTCGATTTAAGTTTTAAATTTTAAAAACTTTCAACTCAGATTTGAAAACTTTCAATCCAGATTTGAAACTTTCAACTTAAGATTTGAAAACTTTCAACTCAGATTTGAAAACTTTCAACTCGAGATTTAAAAACTTTCAACTCGAGAATTGAGATTCGAAAACTTTCGAGTCCAGATTTGAAAAATTTGAAAACTTTCAAATCGAGATTCGAAAACTTTCAAATCGAGATTTGAAAAAAATTGAAAATTTTCAAATCGAGATTTGAAAACTTTTAAGTCGAGATTTAAAAATTTTCAAGTTCAGATTTGAAAATTTTCAACTCAAAAATTAAAAACTTTCAAACTCAAAATATGCTAAAATATTAAAAAAATAATCAGAAAAAAGTGTGAAAGAAAAAAAACGAAAAAATTATTAAAAAAAAGAAAAAAAAGGTCAGAGGACGCGCGCACGCGCCGGCGCTGGGCCCTCTGGGCCGAAACGCGCGCCGCTAGCGCGCTCGCACGCATTAGCTTTTCTGGTGATATCAGATGTTTCAACGGATGTCGGAAGGGGTTTCAGACACGAATGAAAAAACTAATTTCATAACTCGCCTGGAAACCACGAGATGAATCTTTTGAGTCTAATTAAGCCGTCATTAGCACATGTGGGTTACTTTAGCACTTATGGCTAATCATGGGCTGATTAGGCTCAAAAGATTCATCACGCGATATCCATGCAAACTGTATAATTAGTTTTTTTTTTTATCTATATTTAATGTTGAGATCCCTTTAATGTTTTATGCGTGTGTTCAAAGATTCGATGCGACGTTTCTGGAAAAAAATAATTAGGAACTAAACCAGGCCATAATGTAGTTGCATACCTTGCGGCTTCTATGAATACGATGACTGTCGTGAACCAATAGTCGCTATTGTTCTTCGGCTTCGAGTCAAGCACGGTGGGGTAGCCGCCGAGGAGGATGACGGTAGCCCAGGTGAAGGCCAGCGTGCCGAGGGCGTTGCCCGTCCTCTCCATCAGCGCCACCACGCGGACGAAGCGATTCAGACACTTCTCCGGCGCGGCGCCGACGACCTTGCCACCTTGCCCGCCGGAGTTGGCTGCTATCTGGACTCGAAGCTCTCCACCGCCGCCGGTGATGTCTCCCATCACCGGACCACCGCTTGCCTCAACGGGAGACGGCCTTGCCATACTGCCTAGTGCCTACTCCAAGTCCAACGAAGCAGAGCAGTCCACTGGGCAGCTCAAGTGAGAGCGGGAGGGAATGAGATCCTCTCGCTTTAAATGTGTAAAGTCACATAGCTACAGTTCTCATGACTTTTGGTGTGTTTAGTTCAGGCTAAAATTAGAAGTTTGGTTGAAATTAGAACGATGTGATAGAAAAGTTGAAAGTTTATGTGTGTAAGAAAGTTTTAATGTGATGAAAAAGTTAAAAGTTTGAAGAAAAAATTTAGAACTAAACAAGGGCTTTGGAGGTATGTTTAGCCATTCACAGAACAAGATCATAGGTCCTGTTTAAATCCACCTCAGAATTTTCTACCCTGTCATATCGAACGTTTGAACACCTGTATGAAGTATAAAATATAAGCTAAAAAAATTAACTAATTACACATATTGCGACTAATTTGCGAGACAAATCTTTTTAAGCTTAATTGCTACATGATTTGACAATGTGGAGCTACAGTAAATATTTGCTAATGATGGATTAATTAGGCTTAATAAATTCATCTCGCAGTTTATAAGTAGATTCTGTAATTTGTTTTGTTATTAGACTACGTTTAATACTTCAAATGTGTGTCCATATATTCGATGTGACACGCTAAAACTGTGAACAATACCTCTATAGGATAACTTTCACTGTTTTACACTGCTTTCCGGACTTTTGATGCCAAAGTCAGAGGAGCCAGTTCAGGGAGCACGAGCACCGTAGCAGCTTGCATTTGTATCACATTTCAGAACAAAATAACAACAGCAACTGCACAAAGCGGATCAGTAATTCGCATGTACCTGTGCTGTTTGGATACAGGACTTAACTTTAGTCCCTGTATTTAGACATTAATTTAGAGTATTAAATATAGACTATTTACGAAACAAATTACATAAATGAAACCTAATTCGCTTAACATTTTTTTAAGCCTAATTAATCTATAATTAGATAATGTTTACTGTAGCATCACATAGGCTAATCATGGATTAATTAGGCTCAATAGATTCATCACGCGAATTAGTCCAAGATTATGGATGGGTTTTATTAATAGTCTACGTTTAATATTTATAATTAATTTTTAAACATCCGATGTGATAGGGACTTAAAAGTTTTAGTCCCATCTAAACAGGGTCACATGTTTGAGAAGCTTATAGAGCGTGCTCCCTAAGATTCCACTGACATTGAAAAGATACGGTGGGTACTTTGGTATCAGCTTTCCTGTTATTTTTATCAACTAAACACATGCAGCCCAATAATTACATATGTGAGCACGCATTGTTTGGAATTCTAATTCTAACCAACCTTCGCACAAGTACTTGACCACTGTCAATATCGGGTTGACCAAGGGGGGTTTTGTGGCCGGTCTTGTTTCTAGCATTAACGTGCGAGCAGCCCAATACTCTCTCCATCATCGATAGTCATATTTCATCTTAACATATAGACCAAGGATAAGTACTTCTACTTATCATCCATTCAAACATGCTACTAGTCATTCCTCGTAAACAAGCGATACATTAATATTTACATTTCTCAATTTCCATGTAGCGAATCATGTGTGGAAAAATGAAGAGTCATGCATTAAATCCGAGAAAGTCATTAAGATGATAGGTTGTTGGATTGAAATATGCCTATCAAAAATAAATTTTTCAGATTTGAAAATATGACTATCAAAAATAGATGGAGGGAGTAGTATTAATCCTCTTCTTTTTCTTCAGCTAATAGCAATAGTTTTGGTCTCATAGCTCACATTGTAGATATATGTTTTCTTTTTTTAAAAAATAATGCAAGAAATACATATGCTACAATAAGTTGTAAAATGAAAACAACACAATTAAACCATGCATGCTCTCGTAATGATGCATTTAACCAATTGGTGATGTGGGTTCTTGCGCTAACATTCTTAATTCAGCGACCCATTAGTCTGTTGGTCAAGTGGTTCAATGGAAGCACCGTATTTCATGTGAGCATCTTGCCTATACATCTAAATGTGGTTGTTGCGTGCTTATTTTTGTAATTACTGGATTGCATGTGCTTACATCTAAAAAATTCGGGTAATTCACACGTACCTGTAATTAAATCACACATGTTTGAGAAGCTTATTGAGCGTGCTCCCTAAGATTCCACTGACATTGAAAAGATACGGTGGGTACTTTGGTATCAGCTTTCCTGTTATTTTTATCAACTAAACACATGCAGCCCAATAATTACATATGTGAGCACGCATTGTTTGGAATTCTAATTCTAACCAACCTTCGCACAAGTACTTGAGCACTGTCAATATCGGGTTAACCAAGGGGGGTTTTGCGGCCGGTCTTGTTTCTAGCATTAACGTGCGAGCAGCCCAATACTCCCTCCATCATCGATAGTCATATTTCATCTTGACATATAGACCAAGGATAAGTACTTCTACTTATCATCCATTCAAACATGCTACTAGTCATTTCTCGTAAACAAGCGATACATTAATATTTACATTTCTCAATTTTCATGTAGCGAATCATGTGTGGAAAAATGAAGAGTCATGCATTAAATCCGAGAAAGTCATTAAGATGATAGGTTGTTGGATTGAAATATGCCTATCAAAAATAAATTTTTCAGATTTGAAAATATGACTATCAAAAGTAGATGGAGGGAGTAGTATTAATCCTCTTCTTTTTCTTCAGCTAATAGCAATAGTTTTGGTCTCATAGCTCACATCGTAGATATATGTTTTCTTTTTTAAAAAAATAATGTAAGAAATACATATGCTACAATAAGTTGTAAAATGAAAACAACACAATTAAACCATGCATGCTCCCGTAATGATGCATTTAACCAATTGGTGATGTGGGTTCTTGCGCTAACGTTCTTAATTCAGCGGCCCATTAGTCTGTTGGTCAAGTGGTTCAATGGAAGCACCGTGTTTCATGTGAGCATCTTGCCTATACATCTAAATGTGGTTGTTGCGTGCTTATTTTTGTAATTACTGGATTGCATGTGCTTACATCTAAAAAATTCGGGTAATTCACACGTACCTGTAATTAAATCACACATGTTTGAGAAGCTTATTGAGCGTGCTCCCTAAGATTCCACTGACATTGAAAAGATACGGTGGGTACTTTGGTATCAGCTTTCCTGTTATTTTTATCAACTGCAGAGGTTTTGAGGTTGGTTTCACCTTTCACGTTGTTGTTTCAACTGCAGAGGTTTCACGTTGTTGTTTTTGGCCATGTTGTCACCGCGGCCTGTCATGGGCCGCTTGCACAGTAGCGAGTAGTGTCCTTTCGAGCTAATCTCGATTATTCAAGCACGCTGGATGGAAGCAGATAGAAGCATGGCCGGAAGCTCGGATGGTGTGAAGCCGACAACGTTTTTCCATGGCTTGCAGCTAAGGAAGGAGGCGACGCGCTGTGGTCGACTGCTCATCGGCCCCGATGCTAGACGTCTGACTCTCGATTCTCGTCCCTGAACCACGTAACTGACGGAAGGGTTTCTTTTCGCCTCTTCCGTGGTTTATAAGGCGGTTTTGACTAACATAACTTCCAATCACTTTGGTCCCGTTCCTTTCTCCAACAAGATTAAAAAACTTTATTAAATATAAAAGTTTCTCAAAAATATCAAATTAATCTATTTTTTAAGCTTATAATAATTAAAACTTAATCAATCATACATTAATACCATCTCGTTTTGCGTAAAAAAATTAATCTTCATCTTCCTTTTTAGAAGAAAAGAACACCACATTTAACACGAAAGGGCATGGTTGCAACAAATTGAGTAGCATGCCGAGCGGCGGCGGCGACGGTCGGGACGACGGCGGTGGGGAGCGGCGGCGGCGGTGGCGAAGCTGTTCGTGTCGGAGACCGCGCTAGCGCCACCCACAGCGACGGCGTCCGCGTCCGCGTCGGCTGGCGAGGCGCCGGTGTCGAAGAAGGGGCTCGCCCACCCTGCGCGGCCGGGAAGGAGGTGGTGTCCGCGCGAACCACTCCCTCGTCAACGTCGCCGATAACAACCTCTTCCACTACGATGCGAGCTCACCTCACCCGGCTTCTTCCTCTCCTTCCCACCCCCCAGATCTATGCGTACTCCATGCATGCCGTTTACTACTGTGCTCCTGTACTTGCGTTCGTCAGATCGATCTGTTTAATTTACCTCTGTATGGGTGTGTGGATGCACAGATTTGGGATGCTTTTTGTTTCCTTCTGTCGTTGCAAGTTTGTTTCTCTGCTTCTTTCATTTGCAGTTTTGCATGGAGCAAGGCTTCCGATCTCATCCAGTTCGTGGGACCGCCGCCACCGCTCCCCACCCTCATCCCCACCGCCACCGCCGCCGCCGCCGCCGCTCCCCACCGCCGTCGTCCCAACCGTCAGTGGCGGAGGCAGCGTGGGGGCTGGAGGGTCTTTAGACCCCTCTACCCTTAATAAACCATTAGAGCCCCCGTTACAACCTCCTAAAATTTAAACCCATATATATATATATTGTAAGGGGGCTAAAATAGACTTTGTCTGATATTGTTATAAGGTCTAAAAGGCTGAGGAGCCCTGGCTCCGCCACTGCTGAACGTCGCCGCTGCCGCTCGGCCAAGAGAAAGGCCGGGGCCAGGGGGTGGAGGAGAGAGATAAGGGAGAGAGAGGGGGAGGAAGAAGGGAAGGAGAGAGAGGATGATATATGGGTCCCACAATTCTTTTTTTTAATGACATATGGGTCTCACATATTTTTTATTTTTGTTTTTATTCTAATGCCACATAAGCACCACGTAGGATAAAGACTTGGTCAAGACCGTCACATAGGCGCCACGCTAATTAAAACCACCTCTAAAACCACCGAGAGACATTGTTTGCACCGGTTTTGATACTTGGAGGAGTTGATATACGAAAAAGCTAATAAGCGCGCGCGACTGGACACGTGTCGCGCGTGGAGAGGGCGCCGCGGGCAGCTCACGGTTTCTCTTTTCTTTTTGTTTTTTTCCCACGGTTGTATGATGGTTTCCATCAGTCCAGTCCAACATGTTGATCAACCTGGCCTTCGTCTGCGTTGAAGTGGTGAGTTTCTCCAGGAGTTGTGCTCTTGTCGGATCTCTTTGCAGAAAAGTGTGCATCATCCGGATCCCGTACAGCTGATTCTTGGACATGTCAGAGTTTATAGAATCTATCGCAAAGTTGCTGAGGTTGATCCTCTTTGGAGCAAACACACCTCCTTCCATGTATTTGTCGAAGGCATAGGCATAGTACAGATTGACAGATTCAACTCCCCTGTGAATCCACCATGGCGAACGAGGGATCTCCGATGGATGAACGAGAAGACCTCCAGCGTGCTGGCAACGATGTAAAGTACTCCCTCCGTCCCAAAATAAAACAAACGCTGGATTTTCGTGTTCAACGTTTGACCGTCCGTCTTATTTAAAAAAAATATGAAAAAAATTAAAAAGACAAGTCACGCATAAAGTATTAATCATGTTTTATCATCTAACAACAATGAAAATACTTATAAAAAAAATTATATAAAACGGACAGTCAAACGTTGGACACGAAATTCTAGTGTTTGTCTTTTTTTTTTTTTTGGACGAAGGGATTATGCCTTGGCCAAGCACCATGCTGCAGAGGATGGTAAGAGATTGGCCAAGATTTGTCTTCTCACCAACGCCGAAGGAGTCATGTTGCGTAAGGCGCATCCTCGCGAGCTCTTCGCGCACGATAGCTGCAGGAATCTGCAAGTTGCCAAATGACAGTATGGCAAAACCACATAAATCGAGCAAGATCGTCACGTGTTGAAGGACTGGATCAACCATGAAAAGCATCATCACTATCGCAGCAAGCATGCCACCGTACATGCCTGCAGAGAGAGAGAGATTGAGAGGAAGAGGGGAAGAGAGAGAGATTGAGAGGAAAGTGAAGAGAGAGAGAGGTGGGAGTGTATGACATGCGGGTCCCATCATTTTTTTAATTAAAAAACGCTGATTGGGATGCCACGTGTACGCCACGTAGACCAAAACCACCGCGGATTGGGTCGAGGCGGGTAATTCGTCCGGTTTGCATAGTTGGGGGTGAAGAATGTCCGGTTTTGTGGTTCAGGGGGGTAATTCGGACGACCGTGATAGTTCAGGGGGGTAATTCGTACTTTTTCCTAAATACAACTATCTTGAATATTATTCTTTGTAGGATTTGCATCGGTCACATTGCCGATACTATGTTGAACCTTGTATATGCTTGTGACAGTGCATTATTCTTACACAGGAAGTAGGGATTGTTTTAGGAACTAGCTATACAAAATGGAGAATATGCTTTGATGACAATTATAATAATGTTCTTAAAGGTGTCAATGATTTCGGAGAAATACTGCTACATGAAGGGTTTTTTAGTTCAATACTTCAGTTTTAAATAGTCTCTTGTGCAGGACTAGAAAGAAAAGTTGCTTTTGTGCCTTGCTTGATTTGTTATTTGGAAGAGGAATTCAACAGTAACTAACTCTATAACTTCATAACTTACATTAGTATGGTGGATCCGCAGTCTGCAGATTAGCTTAATGCAAAGCATGACTGACCAACTAAGAATATTGTGTATAGAGATGTTGCAGCCTTGTTGGCTTGTTGCAGATAATCATGATGGCAGCATAACAGATTGCATGTCAGTTGGGAACTTGGGATAGCAGATTCCGTTGTTTCTGATTTTGTTTTTTTTGTCTGATGATGTAATGTAATTAGATAACACCTTTTAGGATTATCAATTCAAGACCAGCAGGTGTTCCCTTCTTCTTGAATCTCTAAAAAAGATTATTTCCATCTTTCCTGGAGCTCAAGTCATGAAACAATGGTCTTGAATTCTTCATGGTAACTGGCAATTAGGGGCTAAATTAGTGGCAATACAGTTGAAACTCAGGGAATGGATGTGATAGATAGTGTCCTGCTTTCTGAAATTAATTACTAGGATAACAAGTTGAAATGAGCGTCTTGTAAACAGATAAAGGTGAGATAGAACTAAATTAGGTTACGGTATTTTTAGCTTACGAGGGCCCACCATTATTTGAGTTCTATGAGTCAAATATTCTTCTATTTTTCACTGCCATGATAAATTGATTTACGCAGCTGAGATAAGAGTATTATAGGGTATATATACTGTTGTAATGCTTATTTGGTGAGGCATGAATTGCAGTCAACGTCAACATCCACTCAAGAAATTTTTGCTAGGTTCTATTTTTTTTAATTTGACGATATCAGTTCCTAATTTTTCTGAGTGGGTTTTCAAGATGTACTCAATTTGTTACTGTCATTGCGGTTTAATTTTCCTCCCTCCCACTATATACATTTTTAACTTCATCAAAATTTGCTTGATCTGCCTCGACATGGTGGCCTACGGCAAGGTTGCAGTGCGGTCATGAGTTCCACCCCGGTGAGCAGCTTTCTAGCCATGTTTGCAATTTTGTTTTCCTTGCAAATCGTAGTCTGTCATCGCCATCATCTGATTGTTTATCAGACCTGATCGTTTAGTTTTTTTTTTCATTGGATCAACTTGACGACGCTTCCTAATTAAGGAACAGCTGCGTTGTACGGGATCACGAAAACAGAATAATGAATCATTATAATATTATATTAGGAATGGCTGTTAAGCATCTGTGCAAAAGTGATTGAAATATAGCTATAATGAAAAAAATGAATATTTACTTGCTGTTTAATTTAGTATGTGGGGTAGTTGATGGGTAGATATAGCATGTGGAGTTACTTTTTACTCAATTTTAATTTCATATTGATTAGAATTGTATTAGCTACATTTAATCCATATTACTTCCTTTTGCAAATGATATTGTTAATAATTTTTACCCTGTTCAGGGGAACAACCTTTGTACAGATTCAGATGTTGTCCTCGTTGCACATCCCCTACTACTGTGTCGTCTCAGCAAACACGGAGGTTCTAATACGTTGTAATATTATGCTTTGTACACAAGAGGCTTCTGTTGATTGAAAGAGTAAACCGATAAGAATGTTATATATTATATTGTGCTTTGTTATTGGCTTTGACGGAGTGAACCAATCAGCTTGTTATTGTCTACTCAGTTTGTTTATATTATACTTCTTCCGTTTCATAATGTAAGTCATTTTAACATTGCTAAATATAGATGTTAATAAATATATATATATATATATATATATATATATATATATATATATATATATATATATATATATATATATATATATATATATATATATATATATATATATATATATATATATATATATATATATATATATATGTCTAGATTCATTAACACTTATATGAATGTGGGTAATGCTAGAATGATTTACATTATGAAACGGGAGGGAGTATCTGTTAAGAATGGATCCAAATGGGGGCACATTGCCTTCAAAGATATAACAAATGTTTCTTCCGGTGTTGTAACACGTCGGATATTTTATACTTTGTTGGTCAGTTCTACATACACCCGTGATGTTTATGAGCTACATGCATTGTCTGTTCAGTCCCACTCCGGTGCTTTCTACTCGGAGTAGAAAGTAATCTGGACCCTCGATCATATTTAATTATAGGGTTAAGATCTAGTTCTACTCCCACCAGAATTAGTGGAAGTAGAAATGTGGAGGGGTGTTTTCGTCTAGGAAAAATAATTCGCGTAGGGGTATTATCATTTTACAATCCATAGATCGAACACCATGTCATCCTCGTCGGAGTTGGTCGTGCAAGATCTTAATTGATCCATATAATCCATGAAACAACGCAGTGATCGGAACGGCAAGAAGACGAATGAGCCGAGACGATGCCGCCACGCAAATGACGTTGCGTGCATGCGTGACGCCGCCGCCGCCGAAGCCCACGTCGGAATTTTTACTACCGCCAGAACTCCTGCTCAAGATCCTCGCTCGGACGCCGCCACACTCGTCCGCTCCCATATGGACGATGCGACTGAGGAGGCGGACAAGGCGGCGACGGCGGGAGATACGGACGGCGACGGTGGGGGCGGACAAGGCGGCGAGGCCGGGGGAGGAATAGCGAGGTGACTGCGTGTGATGGAGTCCGGACCTAATGCGATGCGAACCGAAGAAAACATCCCATGCCAAAATTACCCCTAAACGATATTAGGAGATTACTTACCCGCCCTTCAAAATAAACGGTCAAGATTAATTCTACTTGGAGTAGAATACTGCAAGTAGATTGCACCGGAGCATTACTCTTGTCTGTTTGGTTTTGCAATAATCACAGCTACCTATCTCAATGTACACTTTCTGAGGTGCAACGTAGGAAGGATGAAAATAATGCAAAATAACATGAATACCACACAAGGAAAAAGGCCGTGTCCAACCAAGTTATTAGTCCTTTTGTATTTACAACGCCAAAAATCACTTTCTCAAGCTGAATTGTTAGCCAAAGAAAAAAAAATAGAAAACAACATGAATGACGCGCAAAGCGAAAGGTTGAGTCAAACTTGGTTGAAGATAGTGTACCATCCAACCATTCGCAGTTGACTAAAATAAATCGGTCAAACTTGGTTGAAGATAGTGTACCAAGACAATCGGTCTGAAATATCGAGCATAGTAAAAAAAATATAGAACATAGGACCAAATATATGCGTGAATGACTCGTAAAGTTTTATTGTGCCTACGCAATATCATATTGTTGTACTATATATTAAATATATTTGATGCGCGATATGAATTGAATTAAAGTTTAAATACACGGATCATATAAAAATATTTTTTGCTAACATGAAATTTTAGAAAATATTTAACACAAAATAGAATTGCACCGTAGCGTTTAGCACGGGCATGTTACTAGTAGAATAGTTATGGTAGAATTATATTACAAATATAGTTACATTTGGAAGGCTTTTTTTTTTTAAAAAAATGTGGTGTATGGAAGTTTAGATAATCCCTATTTCCATTGTTCGGAACCGGCCCAATTACCTGGTAGGCCCATCTACTATGTACACTAGCCAAGGCCCATGGCCTGGCACTTACCTCTGTCTACTTCGTACGGTCCGGGCAAATGCCTCTGCCTGCGGGCTGCCTCCACCGACTAATAACAAGAGCGACGGGCGGCGGCGGCGCGGCGAGGCGAGGCGACCAGCTCGTCGCGACGGTGCCGGCTGGGCGGCGGGCCAGGGGAAGCCGACGCGGCGAGGGAGAGGGAACCATCCATGCCATTCCCCAACGGTTGCTCCCCTCCCCCCTTTTTTCCGAATTCCAAATAGGATCCTCTTCGCTTGGCAATGAAACTGATTTTTTTTTTAATTTCTCGTTGCTTTGGTAATTCGGTTGAGTTCTAATCATGGTTATATTTGCGTTGAAGAAAATAGAGAGAATCATGTTTATGCTGGAATCGACTGTTGTGCTTAGGGATGTGGAAACTTGGGGAGTGTTGTTCGATTACTAGTTTATTATAGTAGTTAACCGGGTTGCAGAAACTCAATGCACCGTAGTTTTGGTCTCAATATGAGAGACGTATATGTGAATCTGAGAACCCTGTGCTCCACGAAAATCAGGCACCGGGGCACATTGATATTGGCATCATACTGCATTGACATGGGCGCATGACTTAAATAGGAGTCGAGCTCACATTAATCAACATTGTTGCTTTGTGCACAGAACAAGAAAGTGGAGCATTGTACTCCATAAGTTGGGCATTGTCATGGTCTGAATTTCTCAGCCATAGTAACTTGTGTTGAATGGGGTTAATCACTAGGTTAGAAAACCCAATTTTCTGGTGTCGAATAAACCACAGATTTTATGGAAATAAGCAGTGCCAAAACTTGAACACGCTAGAACGTGGGATAGGAGTTGCAATATGGCCACTCCAACAAATGATAATTGGATAAATCATCAATAGCACACAGATTACAGTGCAAGATTAATGAGGTACAGATACAATACCCTTTGCTCATCTTAAAGGTAAATATATGTTCTTTCTAGCAACATGCGTTGTCTTCTGACTGTAAATGCAGAATCACTTTGTCTACCCTGCACTAACAATATGCAAGGTATTCTGACTGTATATATGCAAAATCATTTTATTTTTTTTCAGTTGGCACTGTTGATGCCTTGCAGCCACTGACGACCCATCAGTTCTTTTGCCCTGTCCGCTAGGGCAGAGAGAGGTGTGTTACATTCCATGAAACCTGTGTCACCCAAGAAAACCATGTAATTCTCAGCCCTTGAGGGCGTCAATTCTACAATTGACAGTGCGTCCATCATCTGGTATTCATTGAAACAATTGGCATAGTGAGAATTGTACTCCATCATGTATATGGATTGCTCAAGTACCACCCTCCGGATCCCAGGGCAATGAGAACTTGGGTTCATGTTTGCATTCAGTGTGTCCACTAGCCTCTTAATGAATCTCCGCTTAATCTGTCCATGCTCTAGCTCTTGGGAAAATTCTTCAGGAATGAGTTTGCATATCTGTGAACTAAGGCCAATGAGGATTTCTAGTTCTGCCCCTTCAGCGTCCATTATTCGTTCCAACACCTGTAGTGGAACCAGCAATGTCATGTAGCATGATAATATAGTTGTACAAACTAAGTTATACTTATATAGTTCATTGGTAAATAAACGCCCCCTTCTTTTTACCAAAAATGACAAAAATTAATAGACAGTAAATGTACAAATGATATGGCATGCTATACACCTCTATATTGCACTTGCACAAATGATAGTATCATACGTATTATATACACCTCTATGTTGCACTTGTAGTATGTATTAGCAGGGCTCACCTCTCCCAAGGTATGAGATAGTTCCTTTAGGTCTGATTCCGTGAGCTCGGGTTGAGCGTGCAGGCACATATTACGCAACAGACTCACTGCCACATATATGTATTTATCATCATGGATTAGGATCATATTTTTTAGTTTATTAATGAAATCTGGTTCCTTCAACATAACGAAGCAGTTATGTGGATTTTCTGATGACAGCATTACCAGTGCTTGCCCGGCGACCTTTGGCAACAAGCAATCAACATTTGAACTAAATGATCTGCTAGAATCGAGGAATGCCTTCATCAGCATGGTAATGAGCATTTGCATTTGTCCAATCTCCTGCCTTGTGTCTCTGTCAATGGCAAGGTTTCTGAGGATTCCTGCCACGAGCTTCCTTAATTCCTGATTGCTGCTGCTGTCTCCCAAGATCTCCGCAAGGTTTCTGAATAAGAAGGGATGTTTTGATATCTTGTACCGCAGCGTTATGCCAATTTCCCCTTCAATTCTTGTGAGTCTCTGCAGCACCTTCAGTGATGACTTTAAGAGAACCTTCTGTTGTGATTCAGAATTCATGATTGCACTTCTGAAGCTTGTGAATCCAGTGATTTTAGGGATCAGGTCAGTTACTCTATCGATTTCCAAAAGGTTATTTTGATCACAACCAACAAGGTTGTAAACTATTGACATGCCCAATGCAGGGAGAAGATCGTTGTCTGTCAACGGCTGCTCCTTGGGAATTGACCAGTATGCTGATATTTTCCGCCAACATCGTAATATGGATGTTTGGGCGTTGGTGCGTGTTGATCTGTTCGGTGTTTCCAACAGCCTATCAGTGTCCCCAAGTGTCTCTTGTGTTTTGCCTTGGTGATGGCCAGTTGCATCCTGTCTTTTCTCTTGTTTTACTGTTGTATCAACAAAAGGATCTTGGTAATCATCTGCATCCAGAAGTGGGTGTCCTTTTTCCGGTTTGCCATCAGTATCCAGAAGCGTAGATACTAGCTGCATCGCCCCAGGGACGATTACAACTCGAAGGCTCTTTGCGAGCTCTGCAACAACCTTCGCAGCATACAACCTGATAGTTGGATGTTCGTTTCTCCTTGTCCAGTCCAACATGCTGATCAACCTGGCCATTGTCTGCGCTGAAGTGTTGAGCTTCTCCAGGAGTTGTTCCCTTGTTGGGTGTCTTTGCAGAAAAATGTGCATCATCCAGACCCCGTATAGCTGATTCTTGGACAGGTCAGAATTCAGAGAATCAATGGCGAAGTTACTGAGGCTGATCCTCTCTGGAGCAAACAGGCCTCCTTTCATGTATTTGCTGAAGGCGTATTCGTAGTACAGATCGACAGATTCCACCCCCCACTGACCTGTAAGTCCACCATGGCGGACGAGGGATCTCCGAGTGATGAACGAGAAGAGAAACTCCACCATGCCGGCAAAAACGTAAAGCAGTCCTTGGGCAAACACCATTCCATAGAAGATTTGTAGAGATGTGAAAAGGTTTGCTGTGTCACCTTCACCGTTATAGCTCTCTTCACCAAGGCGCAAACCCGCGAGCATGACACGCACGAGTGCTGCTGGAATCTGGAAGTTGCCAAGTGACAGTATTGGCACAGCACATATATCGACCGCGACCATCGCCTTTCGAAGGTCTGGATCATCCACGAAAAGCGGCATCACTATTGCAGCAAGCATACACGAGTTTAGAAAAATCCGACGCCAAAATACGTGTCTGCTGCCCAGTGCACTGTGTACAAGGTTGATGATGATTGGGAACCGCAGCCTGCCTACTGTTGCTAGGATCACAGCCACAACTAGAACTCCATACGCCATCCACATGATTATTGCACCATCATAATATCGAAGCACTGCGAAAGCCAGCAACAGGATAGCCACCACGGGGCTCCATAGGGAGATCGCACGGCGTGGCCACCAGTTACAGGTACGTGGTTTTCGACCTAATCGAAATAGAATCTGGCCAACAACAAGTAGAACCATTACCGTGATTATAAGCACTATACGTGGCACGTAATGCAAGTTCGAAGCACGAATGCTCAGCGTTGCACCCCAAAAGTATACGATCACGATCAGTCCGTTGCCGCCAAGGGATCTGAAAGCACCTCTTGTCCGGAAGAACAATTGGTAATCGGATTTGTTGTTGGGGCCGGTGAACATCCTGAAGTAAAAAAACGGGCATATGATGTAATTAAAGGAAAGAAGAAGCTAGACTCTGTATTACTAGAAGCATATGGTTTATAGAACGCACACACTAAACAAAATGGGACTAGAGCAAAAGTTCAATGCAGAACGAGACCCCCGCGTTGCTCTCGTGCCGGCGGCTCGGGGGGCAAAAACCCTAGCCGCCGGTGGCGAGCCGGAAAGGCGGCGGTGAGGCCATTCAAGCTCGGAGGCCCCCAACTCAGCGTAGGGAGGATGGGGCGTAGCCGACGACAGCGACCTCAGTGGCCGGAGGTGGAGATGGCGGGGCGGTGTGGGGAGGCGGCGGATCCCGCGCCTCTGAGGTCAGATCTGGCCGGTACGGGTCCGGCCACTGCGGCGGCGCGATGACATGATGGCGATGGCACGGCGGCCCGGGGACGGCACGGCCATGAGGGCTTGGCGGCAGAGCGTCTGTGGAGGTGGTTTCGCTGGCGTCGGCGCCATCGCGGCGGCCAGGAAGCTGGACGGCGGGGGTGGCGTCGGCGCGGACACCGCGGAAGGTGGATCTGGCCAGAGCAGACCGCGGGGCAGCAGCTCGCGGCCGCCATGGCCGGTGGCGGGACGCCCCGAGGCTGCCGCAGCCGGTGGCATCAGCGGCAACGCACCTCGAGCAGGTCGTGGCTACCGCTGCCGACTGGGACGCCTGACGGTGGTAGCGCTGGAGACCTCGGGCGTCAGCTAGATTTGGCGTTGCAGGTCCGGTGTCGGTGCTCATGGGAGAAGCGGCGGTGCAAAGGGAGCTGGCGGTGATGGGTCGTCTTCCTCGTTGCCGGTCAGCACCCTCTCCCTTCTTGAGCTCCTCCCCTTCTTTGTGGGGAGTTTCGGTTGGGTTGGGGTGGCTGCTGGTCAGCGGGGGAAGCTCAGGTGGCTGAAGTGATGTTGTCTAGTCCCGGGTTCTCCTTTGGCCGAACATGGCAAGGAGGTCGGCGGGTGGTGGGACGGAGGTGGCCTAGGCCAGCTCTCAGGGGAGGAGCGGTGGAATGCAGTGAGCTGGCTGCAGGGTTCGGCGGCAAGTTCGGAAGTAGGCTGGCAGAGGGGCGCCGGTGCGGTTTTGGTGGAAGCCACGCGCTGCCAATGCCTGTGTGGTGGTTACTGAGTTGATGGGTGACAAACTACTTGAAAGGTTGCAGGGGTTCCAGGCGTAAGCCTCGCTCGGTGATCACCGGACCGGCAGCGGCTACGCCTTTGGGTGTCGTAGCCCTCTTGGGGCGCTGTCGTGGGTACCTCTCCCCCTTTCCTTGCAAGTTCTCTCTGGGTGAAAACGGCATCTTTCTTAGATTGGCGATGGCGGCGTCCTTGATGTCGTGACCTCCATGGGGGTATCGTTTTTGGTATCGTTTTTGGACTCTCGCCTTTGTGGTGTTGTTGACTTGTTGTAGGCCGAGCGGCGATCGGCCACGCTTAGCGGTGGTCGTTTTGGTGCTCGGTTCCATTTTCAGTGGTTTGTGCTTGTGTGGTTAGCGTGTGGTTCCTGGAGGTGCCTCGCGCACATCCGTCGTCGACAGTTTATGTCGTATTTTCTTTGTAACTTAATATACTCAGATGGCCTCCTTCAGCCTTTCCCAGCAAATAAACAAAATGGGATCATGTCAGTAATACTTAGATCGTTTTAACTTTTTCTTATTAGACTCCTTAAAGTTTAACCAAATTTATAAAAGAATATAGTAACATTTTTAACATAAAACAAATATACTATCAATTGTTAGTTTTAATGAAACTAACTTTTGTGTTCTAGATGTTGCAAAAAAATTTTATACTAGTAAAGTACTCATGCTTTACTATAGATAGAATAACAAAAATATATCATAATGTGTCATAGCAAAATATTTTTTTATCAAATATCTTAGTGTCACATGTTGCTTATTTGATTATCTGTTATTCATTAGTTTGAATCAAATATTGGACTATTCCACAATATAAAAAATATATCAGGAGATAATTTGTAAGAACAACAATAGTGGGAGCAGATTCACTGCCACTGTCACTATAAGCTTTTAAAGGAGTACAGAACCATGGTTAAACTTTAAAAATTTTGACTAAAAAAGTAAAACGATCTATCTCTATTATTATAAAAATTTTGGTACGTCATCCGTGTTTGAATTAGTTTTTAATTTTATCATCCGACTCTTATATATCCTCCTGTATCCGTCCTTCGTCACCACGTAGTGGGCGCCGTGAGTCTGACTCTCTATTGTTGCCCACGTATACAACGGTTCAACGATAGCAAAAGAACGTTGCATGTATGCAAGTATACCACATAAATTGCTCCAATGAACTTCTTTTCACCAATTAGAAAATACAGCACAACGCTCAAATTGAACATAAATCTCTTTTTATACTATGACAAAAATTGAAGATGTTTCCACCTATACTACGTTGTCCGTATTTGAGTAAGCTTTTAAGTTCGTTAACTTTTGGAAATACATAAGGAGTCGTATAAGAAATCATTTTAAAAAACTTGTATACTAACTTGGGATGAGAGTCGTTGTGGAGATTATAGCTACCATATACCCACATGGCTAGACTATCCGACTGGTTACAAGGATAGTTCATATGAGTAAAATATGTATAGGATAAAACTCGGGTATTGTGTTGACATGTGTATTAAGGAAATATATCGTAGTTCTGGTTTGTTACAATTGTAAAGTAGTTATAGAGATTTAAATCATAAGGGATAAAGTCTCTATCTTATAAATCTGTCTCCATCGACTATATAAGGAGGGCAGGACGCCCCTTGAGGTTATAACCACATCCAAAATCGTCAGAGCAATACTATATACGGCGGATTCAATCCCTAAACAGGAATAGGTATTACTTCTCATTGAGAAGGCTTGAACCTGTTTAAACCTTTGTTTTATAACCCATCCACTTTCCTTCTTGTGCGCTACCCCTTTTCGTATTATCGAATTCTAGTTTCGACAATCATACTCTTAATTGCTTGTCAATCCATAAGAAAGCAGCGTGCAATAAGGGTTCCGAATTAGAGCTCCCATCGGAATAAGCCAAACGACATATTTACAAACAAAAAATAATTTGTGAATACAAATTTTATATACGTGTTCTTAGCGATGTAAAAGCAAATGTTGAAAAATAAAATTCGATAAAAAAAAACCTCAAGATCAATTTTAAATTTAAGGTTGAAAATTCAAATTTTGGCTGATAAGTATAAACATAAGCGAAAAGATGGGACCGTAGATATTAATATTATCGAAATAAAAATCCATACGTTTTTCAGACATAAATTAAAAATCTAACAATAATACGATTGAAATAGTTTTCACCTGTTGCAATGCACGGGTATTTTATTATTTTATTTGGTAATATGAAAATGAGAAAGTATGTTACTTCGCATATATACCTTGCGGCTTCAAGGAATACGATGATTGTTGCGAACGCAAAGTCATCCTTAGAGTGGAGCTTGGTGGGGTAGCCGCCGAGGAGGATGACGGTAGCCCAGGTGAAGGCCAGCGTGCCGAGCGCATTGCCCACCCTCTCGATCAGCGCCACCGAGCGAACAAAGCGATTCAGCCATTTTTCCGGCGCGGCGGCGGCCGCCATATCCGCCTGTCGTCCTGACTCCGGCATCTGGATGCGGTGCTCGGCGGCAGCGTCGTTATCGGCCTTCATTTCAACTTCGCCGGTGATCGTCACCTCCTCCCCGCGCACCGCCTGCAAGCCTCAGTTTATTATTTTCTTACATGAAAGCCTCAGCTCACTTGTGAAAAGCAACCCATGCAACTGATATACTTCCATATATTTGCTATTGGGGAAACCTTTTTACTCCCGGTTGGGAACCCCTATAGTCCCGATTTTCCAATCGGGACTACGAATCCAGAACTAAACATGTAAAATTTCGGATCTTTAGTCCCGAGTGAAATAATCGGGAGTAAAGTTCGATATTTAGTCCCGGTTGGTATTACCGGTCCTAAAGAGAGGGTAGGAGCAGTCCCGGTTGATCTCCTTTTCTTTTTTTCATTGTTTCTTTGCTAATTGACAGAGTTAGTACATGTATTTTCTTTCAAATCGAGTGGGACGCATATCCTCAAATCAAACCCCAAATCCCCAAATCAAAGTAACATCCCAAATCATTCACATCACAAATCCTAAGTTACTTATACACACAAATAAAATATATCACAAATCCTTAAAAAAATACGCAGAAATCAAATACATCTCATATCCATACAATGAATCACAAATTATAAAAAAGAAATTATACATCTTAGCGTGAATCACAAAATATCAAAAAAAAAAGTTGCTCGCCACGGCCGCCGCCGGGCACGGCCCAGCCTGCCGGGCTCGCCACGTCCGTGCGCCGTTGCTGGCCGCCTGCCCGTCGCCGCCGACCGCCGAATGGAAGGGAAGAGGGGGGGGGGGGGAGGGGAGGAGGAAGGGGATATGAGGGGATGAGGTCGATCTAATCTTATCAAAATATGTAGGTGAGGAGGAAAGTTCTTTTGGGATTTAACCGATCAGATATGGGAGAGAAATATTTACTCCGGTTGGTAACTCCAACTGGAACTAAAGATAGATCTTTAGTCCCCCATGACAGGTCTTTGATAGGGGATGATTGGTGTTACCAATCAGGACTAAAAAATCAAATTTTTTTAACCAGAACTAAAAACAATTTTTAATCCCGGTTTAAAAGAACCGGGACTATTGTAAAAATTAGCCGATCTAGCGAAGATCATTTTTACTCACCAACAAGACACGCAGCCAGCCGAATCCACAAGATCACAACAAGAAACGGTCGTCTCACACTCTCACAGCAACTGCTACTTATTCTGCAAGGAGTTGAGCTGCCTACCGTCTGTAATGTTTTCTCCTATATACTGCTCAATGTCTGCCGACGAGTCCTTGGCGCGGAAGAACGCACTTGCCGCGGGAATGGACAGTCAAAATTGATCGTACTGTATTATGTATCGTCCATTTCTGAATAATTAATTACTTTGGTTGGTGGATTCTCGGATAAACAGCTAGCGGTAGTCAAACTATCGATTTCGGAGTACCTGTCATTATTAACGGCCAGTTTTGCAGTCAAATGTTTTATTTTGTTTTATTTTAATGATTGACTGGTGAACAAGTATTAATTTGGGAGAGAACTCCACGTCGGGCGTCCAAAGAGGGAAATATCCGCCATCCGTTGCATGTAGCTAGAGTGGTAGGTATGCTTCTCTGTCTATACATTGTCCAAGATATATTAAGAAAAGGTTTTAAACTTCAAAACATTTTTTCTCATAAAATAATCATTTGATTTATAATCCAATTGAACCTCTAAATTCATTACAATTAAATCTTTACAACAATATTATGCATGGTTATATTCCGCTGAAAAAAATAGTTAGCTTTTTAATGATTTTTTAAAATGTTGCACTTGTTTTTATTTAAATATTTTAACTATGATGTTTCACTTCCAGTAAAAAAAAACTATGATGTTTCACTAGTTAAATTTGTCAAATGTTGCATATGGTATTATTTAAATGTTTTAGTCAATATTATAATGTTTCAATGATTATAACTTAATGTTTACACGTGATATAAAAATGTTTCAACAATATCAAGCGTTTGTAAATATAATATATCTTTTATATTGTTTTTTTTTAATCTTTGAATCCTTGGAACTCAATGTTTCATATAAGTGATTGTTGGTGATGCAGTCAATATTTGTTGAATGATGCATTTCTTTAAAACATTTTATACACAGAACTAAAACAATTCTCTATAAGAGGTGAAACGATATTCAATTTTTTCATTAAAAATATAATAGTGTGAGATTTTTATTATAAAAATTAATTGCAAGAAATACAATGGTGTAATTAAATCGTAGATCGGATAATTATTTTTAAAGGAAAAATGGTTTAAACTTTTACTATATAAAACCTGCATGCAAATAAAGATGAAGTACATGTGGGAGAAGAGAAGACTAAGGCCGTGTTTAAATCTAGGGGTGAAAATTTTTGTCATATCATATCGGATACACGGACACACATTTGAAGTATTAAACGTAGTAATACCCAGACAAATTACAGAATCCGCTTGTAAGTTGCGAGATGAACTTATTAAGCCTGATTAATCTATCATTAGCAAATATTTACCGTAGCACCACATTGTCAAATCATTGAGCAATTAGGTTTAAAAGATTCGTTTCGTAATTTACACGCAATCTATATAATTAGATTTTATTTTTGTCTATATTTAATACTTTATGCATGTCTCAAACATACTGTTAGTTAGTCAACAAGCGCAAAAGTCATCAAATTTCACCATCATACTGTTTAATTTGTCCTAATGATCTGCCATGTTGTCCAGTAGATCTCTACAGCAACTTATCCAGCTCATCATTTGTCGTCGCCACTCGCAACGGTCAAGCCGTCAACGCATTTTAGGAGGATTGAACTCTCGGTGAAGGATGGAATCATGGAAACGTCTCTCTTTTTCTTTCTTTTTTAGTGGACCATTAACTTATAAGTTACCAGCCACTAGGCTCTCCAAGTCTACATGCCTACTAGCATGCAGAGAGCGTTTACAGCCCAACGCTGCCGAAGCATGCGCCACACGATTACTGGCTCGAGGACGATAGGAGAAAACAGCAAAAGAAAAGAGAATCACGTTCTTGATCTCGTAGATAATGCAGCCCATAGTAGCCACTAAATTGAAGCAGTTGCCCTCCAACACCATCTTTAGCATTAGGGAGTTTGTCATTTTCTTTCTCATCAGTAGAAAAAAGGATGGAAGTTATGTGATTATGAAGAGCCATGGCGTCTCATGGCTACTGACGACAGGAAATTTAATTATTTGCCACTCTTAGGAAACGCCACTCTTCAAATACTACTTTTATGTTTGTTATTACAGATTTGCCATCGGAGAGAGAAGGTTTCTTCATAGTTTGCCACTTTCGACTACGTGGCATGACACGTAGGCATGCTGGTGTGGCGCCTCTGGTGG
This sequence comes from Oryza sativa Japonica Group, assembly GCF_034140825.1. Lineage (NCBI taxonomy): Eukaryota > Viridiplantae > Streptophyta > Magnoliopsida > Poales > Poaceae > Oryza > Oryza sativa. The sequence goes on along the minus strand of NC_089041.1, from coordinate 27,708,315 downwards.
AGCCCTTCTGTCAGACGCGTCTTCCTCCTCTGGCCGAGCTCGAGCTGCACTCGTCGAGGTAGTCAACCATGGCAGCTTGCATCTCCGGCTCATCCTGGAATAGTCTAGTGAGGCGCGGCTATAGCTTGCCGTAGTCGGCCATTTGCTTGACGTTGGTATCGAACCGATTGAGGTTGCAGAGCGTGCCCTCTACCTTGCCGACTATGGTAGTGCTCTATGACATGTCACTCCATCCCGGCCATCAACCGCAAGATGGTGCCATACACCATGCTCATCTATAGTTGACCAACTGGGCGGCATGGCTCAGACCCGGCCGTGTCTGGGTCGAGGTTAGTCTGGCCGGCACGGCCTAACAGACATGTCGTGCCATGCCGTGCCAGCCCACGGGCTACATACATGGTCCAGGCACGACCCAATACAACTCGGGCCGGCCCGAAGGCACGACGGCCCATTGTGTTTCTCCATGGAAAAAGTATATTTTTCATCCCTCGACTATGTGGGCTGTGTTCATATAGTTGAAAAATAAGTCTATTTTGTATTCTTCTTCTCTTTGGGCATTGCTTTATATGGTTATTTAAGTTTATTTTGCATCCCTATATTTTTTTATTCGATCGTAGGCCGTGCCGGGCTGGCTCACCGTGCTGAGGGTGCAGCCCAGGCACGGCCTGGCTATCGGGCCGGGCCGACACGGTAGAATTCCAGTCAAGCCGTGCCGTGCTTGATCCGAGCCGTGGAGCCATATGGCCATCTATACGCTCATCCACTGGCACGTCATCTCGTTGCCCAACAGCTCGTGCAGCAGCGACACAGCTAGCACCTGCTCCTGGCCTCCTGGGCATGCTCGTTGACAAGAACTTGTTGATGGTGTGTATAGAGACATCCTCCCCCAATTTCTCCTGCAAAAATCAAAGCAAAAATTGGTAAATTTTCGCTTGGTCGCTTTCAGAATTAGTTTGGTTGGGGTGAAATTTCTTGGCGATGGCGCCGTACTCCTTGTGGACCGGTAGCAGCGTTGCTCGAGCTCGCACCAGGCGGCACAGGACGCGTCGTGGCTGCTGTATACCTTCGTGCGTAGGCAAAAATGGCAAACTATGAAGAAACCTTCTCCCTACCATGGCAAATCTGGCATTTGGAGAGCTGACTACTGACGTCCGGTCCAATATACGTGGGCCGCATGTAAGCCTAAGTGGGCCGTCATGTGGGCCGATGCGGGGCGTGCGAAAGAGGCGAGCAGGGTTGTCGTGGGCTCGTAGCGCTCCGCCCCCAACGGCGGCGGCGGCGGCGATGCGAAGGGGCAGCTTCGGTGGCCGCCGGCAGGGCGACGAGCAGGCGAGCAGCTCTGCGTCGGTGTAGAGAAGTCGACCCCCTGGCGGCAGGTGCCATTACCAATTCTCCTGCATTCCTTATTCCGCCTGCCGTGCCCACCCTTGGAGTCATCGGAGCGCCGGTTTCCGGCAGCCGTAGACCGTAGAGGCTTGCATTTCTTTTTTGCCCAGATTTAGGGTTTCCCACATAGTGTTTCTATTCGACTTCAATTTTCCTGCTGGGTTCTTTGGATTGGTACTGGTTACGATGTCGGTTACACTGAGATGTTAGGTATTTGTTTCAGTTCATACGGAAACTACAGAGAATTTACTGTACCAAATCGCACTAGGACCTTTGAGGCAGGTAGCTAGAGTAGAAATCACCTGAAGCTTCTGCTGCTGTTGATTTTTGAACATAAGAAGAAAACAGCTGTGTACATATCCATTATCTCACCAAGGCAAGTCTTGTTCATAAGATCACTAAGGAGGTCGTACATACATCCCCTGCTATTTATCTCAGGTTACAAATATGCATATGGTTGACTAGTGTACAATGTTGATATCGTTCCTTTTCCCCTTACCAACCACTTGCAATATAGTTATATTAGATATCAAGACTTACTTTAGCAATTTTCTAGATGGATTGGGAAACAGAGTAGCGCCATGCCGCCATCTACATAAACTGCTAATGGTAACTACAAAACTACTGAATGCTGATGCTTCTTAACCAATCATGTCACATGATGCATTATTTCTTCTTTAGCTCTGGCCACAAGATTATAGAGTGGTATGCTGTACTCCATTATTCCAACAGGTTCCTTCATAAATCTTTCATTTATCTGACCATGCTCTAGTTCATGACTTCACGTTAGATATTTGTGAACTAAGGTCAATAATGGCTTTTAGTTTTGTTGCAACCATCGTATCAGTTATTCTTTTCAAAACCTGTAATTGAAATAGCAAGTAATTTAAGTTATGGTTTTTACAACAACAATTCCACCTACTTTTTGGCTGTTTCTACCCATTAACTCAGTACTGTGACCAAGCTCTTTGTAATCTTTTGATTGTGTTAAGAGACTGTGGACATATCAGCATGTGCATGTAATATTGTGCAAAATTGTTTCATATTCTATAACTCAGCAACTCACTATAATTGTAAATGCGAAATCACCCTTTACAATTTTTTTCAGTTAACTCTACTGACTCCTTGCAGGCACTGACGGCCCATCAGTTCTTTTGCTCTGTCCACAAGAGCAAAGAGAGGTGTGCTGTATTCCATAAAACCTGCGTCACCCAAGAAAGTCCTGTAGTTCTCAACCCCTGAGGGCATCTCCTCTACCATCCACAGTGCTTCTATCATCCGGAATTCGTTGAAACAACTGGTATAGTGAGAATTACACTCCATCATGTATATAGATTGCTCAAGTATCACCCTCCTAATCCCAGGACAGTGAGCACCTGGGTTCATATTTGCATTCAGTACATCAACTAGCCTCTTTATGAATCTCTGCTTAATCTGTTTGTCATCTAGTTCTTGGGAAAATTCTTCAGGAATGACTTTGCATATCTGTGAACTTAGGCCAATGAGGATCTCTAGTTCTGCCCCTTCTGCATTCATTATTCTCTCCAAGACCTGTAGTGGAAACAACATCATAATGTAGCATGAGCAGTAAAAACATAATCGAGCAAAACATACTAACATAGTGAATCATAATACTTCAGTTCACTACTAAATAAATACCCCCATTTAATAAAGTGTAGGAGAAATTTCATCAGCTAACATAAAGAATATATGAGAACAGCAAAGAACATTATCCACCACAAATATTGATTGCATATTGTAGCATGAAGTACCAGGGCTCACCTCACGTAAGGTCTGAGATAGTTCCTTCAGGTCTGATTCTGTGAGCTTGGCTTGGGCGTGCTGGCACATACAACACAATAGGGTTGCCGCCACATATATGTACTTTTCATCATGGATCTGGATCATACGTTTGAGTTTATTGATAAAATCTGGTTCTTTCAACATAACTAAGCAGTTGTGCACATTATCTGTTGCCAGCATTGCCAGTGCTTGCCCAGCTACCTTTGTTAGCAAGCAATCAACATTTGTGCTGGAGGTTCTATCTGAATTGAGGAATGCTTTCATCAGCCTGGTTATGAGCACCTGCATGTGCCCAATCTTCTTCCTTGTGTCACCATCAATGGCAAGGTTTCTGAGGATTCCTGCCACATGCTTCCTTAATTCTTGATTGTTGTTGTTGTCTCCCAAGATTTCGGCAAGGTTTCTTAAAAGGAAGGGATGTTTCAATATCTTGTACCGTAATGTTATGCCGATCTCTCCTCCAATGCTTGTGAGTCTCTGCAACACCTTCAGTGATGACTTTACCAGGACCATTTGCTATGCCTCGCTGTTCGTCGTGTCACTTCTTAAGCTTGTAAATCCTATGATCTTCGGAATGAGGTCAGCTACTCTATCGATTTCCACGCAGTTATTTTGACCACAACTAGCAAGCTTGTCAATAATCAACATGCCAAGTGCAGGAAGATGATCATAGTACGTCAATGAATGCTCTTTGGGAACTTTCCAGTACTCTGAAATGTGCTGCCATCTTCGTCTGAGTATGCAGTTCTGTTCATGGATGTGGGTTGAACAAGTTTGTGTCTCCGGCAGGTTATCAGTGCCTTCAAGTGGCTCTTGTCTTTGCGTTGGGTCATCATCTGAATTCCTAATTCCATCCGGTCTTTCCTCTTGGCTATTTGCTGTGTTGAGAATGGGGTCTTGCCTCTCCTCTTGTTCATCATCTACCTGCAGAAGTGGATTTCCCTTTTTAAGTTTGCCATTGGTGTCCAGAAGTGCAGATACAAGCTGCACTGCCGTAGGAACAGTGATGACTTGGAGGTCCTTTGAAGCTCAACAGTCACCTTAGCGGCATATAATCTGACCGTCGTATTATTTGGACTAGTCCAGCCCAACATACTGATTATTCTGTCGATGGTCTTTGTAGAAGTGATGAGTTTGTCAAGGATCCGAACCCTTGTCATTTCATTCTCCAGAAGGCTATGCATCAGTTGAATCCCATAGAAATGATTCTTGGGAGAATCTGAGTTCAGGGAATTTATGGCAAAGTTGGTCAGGCTGATTTTCTTTGGAACAAACACAGCCCCTCCCATGCATTTCTCGAAGGCATATGCATATAGATTGACATATTCCACTCCCAGCTGACCTCTCAATCCAGCACGCCGGATGAGGGATCTCCGGGGGATGAATGAAAAGATATCGAGGATGCATGCCACGATGTAGAGTATTCCTTGTGCCATCACCATCCCATAGAAGATAATGAGAGATGGTACCAGGTTAGTCTTACTGTCTGGATTCTCTCCATGTTCTATGTAGCCGTTATGTGGCATGATAAGGCGGTGCAGTACGAAGCTTGCAATCTCAGCACGCACGACTGCTGCTGGTATCTGGAAGTTGCCAGATGACACCATCAATGTAATGCCGAGTAGTGACAAGATTGTTACAAACCGAAAGGACCCATCAGTAGTCAGTACCAACATCACTAGCGCAGCAAGCATGCACATATTCTGGATAGTTTGACCCCAAACTAATAGCTTTCTGCACAGAGCACTATCTGCTAGTTTGGTGACTATTGGGAACCGCAACCTGCTGATTGTTACCATGAGCACAACTACGAGCAATATGAAAAACGCTGTCCATTTGGCAACTGTGAACCTACTTGGGATGAAGTTAATTTCAGCCGTTATTTTCGGTGTTAATCTGCCTCCTGTGGTATTCCAAACAAGTTCCCTTGAGTGATGCTGCATGGTTGGAGTTAGCAACAGTATTGCAGCTAAGGGGCTCCATAGAGATATGGCACGGCGGAATGGATTGCATAGTGGTTGAAACTCAGGAGATATATTCTGGCCAAGTGCAAGCAGAATTATCATAGCGTAAACCACTACAGCTGCCATAACTATTTTCTTCTGGAGAACCAACAACACCCAAACATCTAAAATGCAGACGATGGCGATTAGACCATTCCAGCCAAGAGGTCTGAAAGCACCTCTGGTTCGGAAGAACAATTGGTAATCGTGCCTGTTGTTGCTGCCACTGAACATCCTGAAGTATACATAGGATGGGTAAGTAAAGAGGCAAAACACCGTACAATCAACAAGCCGGTCATCAATCGTTATTTTTTATCACTAACATAATTTTGCTCTTAGAGCGAATATGTTGAGAATGCAAAAGCGAAATAGATTGGGATCCTTTTTTAGATTCCCATCGATAGACAACTTATTAATACAAAAGAGGATATATTAACTTTGATAAAAACATGAAAAAATGGTGATGGTAGGGATAACAGCTGTTATTTGGGCAATCTGGAAAACAATGAACAAGGCCTGTTTTAAAAGTGAACTACTATGAGACCCTGTTGAACTAATTCACTCTGTTTGAGCTTTGATTGCATCATGGGCGATTCTGCAGAAGTTGGTTGAAAACCAAGAAAGAATGTTTTGGGGGTATAACTTCTAAGGCGGGTGGCCGAGGAGATGTACAGTTCACAATTTGGATGGAGAGGCAGTAGCAGAAGACTGGGCTGGAGAAACTAGGCAGTGGCGCCGTCTGATAAAATGTTGAAGGGGAAGGAAGCTTCGGCTTTGTGTTCTTAGGATGCTCATAGCTCATATGTTGAACTCATTCTGGCTTATCTTTTGTTGTGTTTGCTTCAGAACTATTGATAGCTGCTGGTTTATGTTTAGAGGTTTTAATTTGTTAATTTTGGGACTTCGTTATGTTGCCTTAGATGGTGGGATGACACCATTGAATTAGGCCTGATATATTGTATTGTCCCAGTTCCTGTAATCTATTTTTGGAACCGTTTGTCCGTTTTTATTATAATAGAAATCCCCAATTCCTGTAATCTATGTTTGGAACAGTTGGAGTTTGTCCTCTCTTTTCTACAAAACACTGTATTTTTGTTTTTTGGGTGGGATGGTTTGTTGGGGAGTCTGTTTTTTACATGGGGAGCTACAATGGTGTGGGAGGGAGGAGGACGACGACTCCGCTTTTACAGTGACGGATCCACCATGGACACATCGCGTGTGGTTGCATCCCCAAAATTTTTTATATACAAAAGCTGTTATGTATACAAAACAGGGCTGCCAGATGCATTCATGCATAGTCTCCTCCTAATTATGTATAACTGATTTAAGTAGCTAGATAATTTTACTGTTAATCTCCTTCTAGATGTATTACTGTGTAAGTATAGCCAACGAGTTATTTAGATAACCTCGCTGCTAAACTCTATCCATCTTTGTTTCAAAAAAACTCTATCCATCTTATACATTGCATTTGCTAGAGTTGAGCAAATTAGCTAGACAACCTTACCGTTAATCAAGGCATGATCAGATCATCATCCGAAAACATTATCATATTTTGTGACTCTTGTTTGTAAATTTGTTAAAAAGATATCTACTTTAGCCCATTAAAATTGTTAGCATCAATTATATCATTTTAGTGTTTTGTTGGATTTTTATCTTAGTCGAGTTAAGTAGTTTGTGTTCGTGTGGTTGGTGTGTGGTTTCGGGGCATGTGTTTTTTGTGCATATTTTTTGACAGTTGTTGATGGAAAACTTTCTTTTTCCTCTATCTTAATACTACCTCCGTTTCAGGTTATAAGATTTTGGTCAAAGTCAAACTACTTCAAATTTGACTGAGTTTATAAAAAAATAATAATAACATTTTCAACCCAAGATAAATTTATTATGAAAATATATTCAATTATTGATTTAATGAAAATAATTTGGTATTATAAATATTACTATATTTGTCTATAAACTTAATAAAACTTAAAGTAGTTTGACTTTGATCAAAGTTAAAATGTCTTATAACCTGAAACGGAGGGAGTAACATTTAGATGACCTTCTTTAGTCATCCCGACAAAAAAAAACATCACTTAATTCCACACCCCCATTAGCAAAATAATGAATCCGCCACTACGCTTTTAAAGTAGAAGAAAAACGGAAGAGGATATATGTACATGGGCTGCATAAATAAATTACCTGGCGGCTTCTAGGAAGAATATGGCTGTGGCGTACCAAAAATCGTCCTGCGAGCGGAGCACCGTGGGGTATCCGCCGAGGAGGACGACGGTGGCCCAGGTGAAGGCCAGCGTGCCGAGCGCGTTGCCCGTCCTCTCCATCAGCGCCACCACGCGAACGAAGCAATTCACCCACTTCTCCGGCGCGGCTGCCCTGCCTTGCCCGTCGGACTTGGCCGCTATCTGCAGTCGATGCTCCCCGCCGGCCATCATTCAGCTCCCGCCTCTTCTGACTTTTCCTCCTCTTGTTCCAGTACATGATGCAGATGTGTTTGGTTTCGCACTCTCACTTTCACCTGGCCTTTTCCCGCTCGATCGTTCCAGTGACCGTTTGTTTGGCCATTTTTCTCGTCATCGCCGTGTCGCTAAGGTCGGAAGACTTCGTGCTACTTTTCATGCTAAAATTGAAAGTTTGATTGAAATTAAAACAATATGATAAAAAAGTTGAAAGTTTATGTGAGTAGAAAAGTTTTGATGTGATGAAAAAGTTAAAAGTTTAAAAAACAAACTTTAGAACTAAAGACGATGTAAGCCGAACGGAAGGATGGATGGATGGACGGACGGATTGGAGTTTGTTTTGAAGGCGACGAGCGGGACAAGGAAGCGTGATTGGGCCCGTGACGCGACGCGACGGCAAGATGAGGAGCGCGACATGGGCCTTACGTTACGTGGGCCATGTAGGCCTCCGTGAGAGCCGGACGGATGTGTGGCTAATGGGCCTCGCGGGGTCCGTCAGACCGCCTCATGCGGTGCGGGGTTAGCGGTGGCGTCGCCGGAGCGGGCGAGCGGCGGCGCGCGAAATGGCCGCTCCGGCGGCGAGCGGATCAGCAGAGGAAGCTCGGTGTGGAGAGCTCTATCCTGCCTCCCTTCCTTAACAGCAGGTGCAATTACCTTCTCGCCTCCCATCTCTTCATCTCTCTTCCTGCATTCCTTCTCCCGCCGGCGCCCGTGTGTTTGGTGCTCAGATTTAGGGTTTACAGGCTAGTTTCTGGAGTATAATTAATTTTTTCCTCCCTTGCTTGGTCTTGGGATTGGAACTGGTTAAGTGCTTAGTGGCCAAGTGGGTAACTCTGTGGTGTTGGGTATTGTTTCAATTCATACCAATTCATTCTACAACTGCGATGCCCTTGACAGGTAGAACAGTAATCGCCTGAAATATCCACTGCTGTTGATTCTTTGAACATTACAAGACTAAATGTTAATGGTACCAAAGTAGATAAATTCATTACAATGCCTGCAGTTATTCTCGCTGCAAGGCAAAATCTCTTAGTTACACATATATCGTGGTCGTCTTGTGTACAATGCTAATAATACCATTTTCCCGCTCTTAATTTAGATACCAACTCTTAATTTAGCAGATCTCCTACATGGATAGCATTACAAAATAGTACCATCTACATAAACTGCTAGTCGTGACTACTGAATGCTGATGCTTCTAAAATTCAAAAAGAAAAAAAAATGCTGATGCTTCTTAACCAATCATGTTACATGATGCATTAATTCTTCCTTTGCTCTAGCGACAAGATTAGAGAGTGGCATGCTGTATTCCATTAGTCCTGCATCCCCCATGAAGAGCCTGTACTTTTCAACCTTTGAAGGTGTCTCTTCTACCACCGTGAGTGCTTCCATCATCTGGCATTCATTGAAACAGTTCGCATAGCTACAATTGTTTTCCATCATATATATAACTTGCTCAACTATCACCCTCCTGATCCTGGGGCAGTGGGCAGTAGGTTTCACATTTGCATTCAGTGCCTCAACTAGTTTCTTCACAAATCTTTCCTTAATCTGATAATGCTCTAGTTCCCGGGCAAAGTCTTCAGGAACGACATGGCATATTTGTGAACTAAGGCCAATAAGGACTTCTAGTTCTGTTGCGACTGTTGTGTCAGTTATTCTTTCCAAAACCTGTAATTGAAACAACAGGTAATATAAGTTATGATCATCGAAATCAAGATTCCACTTATATTTATTCTGTTTCTACTCATTTAGTCAGCCCTGCAATATAGCTCTGAGTAGTCTTTGGACTGTGCTATGAAACTGCACATATTGCAACATTGTAAAAAGATATCTAACAAAGAAAATAAGGTTATTCCTCTTTTTTTTTTAAAAAAAATAGTCATTCCATAGCTAGTTAAGGAAAACGAAAGATTGCAAGTACAATAGGTTGCACTGTATACTTCTAACTTTGAGCTTGTAGGTTGAATGAGCAGGCTCACCTTTCGCAAGGAATGAGATAGTTCTGTCAAGTCTGAGCTGCTGAGCTTGGATTGAGCATGCAAGCATAGATTTTGCAGAAGACTTGCAGCCACATATTTGTATCTGTCATCTTGGATCATGGCAGTGAGCTCTCTAATGAATGAATATCCTGGTTCTTTCAACATTGCTGAGCAATTGTTGATACTTTCCATCGCTAGCATGGCTAGTGCTTGACCAGCCGTTATTTGTAGCGACCGGTCGGAATTTGTGTTTGATGGTGGATGTTGTGCAAGAAATGCCTGGATCAACCTGCTAATGATCACTCGGGTTGAACCTATCTCCTGACTTGTGTTTCCATCATCGGCAAGGTTTCTAAGGATCTCTGCTGCCAGCTTCTTATGTTCTTGGCTGCCTTCAATGTCACCCAAGATTTCTGCCAGGTTTCTCAACAGGAAGGGATGATCTGACATCTTCTGCCGAAGTGTTATACCAATTTCCCCACCAGTGTTTGAGAGCTTTGTCAGCAACTTCAGTGATGAACCTTTCAGTATTTTTGGCTGCGTCTCGTTAGTGTACCCTATAATCTTCTGGATGAGGTCTCTTGCTCTGCTGATTTCCGCACAGTTGTCAGGATCACATTCTGCAAGTGTCTCTAGGATTGACATTCCCAGTACAGGAAGGAGATCATGCTCTATGAATGTCTTCTCCTTTGGAATTTTTTTGTGCTTTGAAATCAATTGCCAGCAACCAAGCATCCAGGAGTTCAGTCGGTTGTTGTTATGAGGATGATCTTGGTCAATATGCTCTTGGCCATCACCTGTGTCCACAATCGTACCTTCTTTTCCCTCCTGGCTGTAATATGTGTAAAGTAGCGGATTTCGTCGTCTCAATTGGTTTTCGGTGTCCAGAAGTGAAGATATGTTCTGCATTGACCCAGGGATACCAATAACTTGGAGGCTCCTTGAAAGCTCGACGATGACCTTTGTGGCAAGCAATCTGACTTGTGCATCCTCTGGACTTGTCCAGCCCAACATGGTGATTAGTGTGTTCAATGTCTCTGTGGAGGTGGTGAGTCTCAAGAGCAGAAGTGCCTTGGTGCGCTTTCTTTTCAGAAAGCTGTGCAGCATTTGAATCCCATAGAGCTGGTTGCTGGGTGAGTTTGAGTTTGTGAAATCCATGGCGAAGCTGGTCAGTTCCATGATCCTTGGAGCAAGCGCACCTCCGGAAACACATTGCTCGAATATGTACGAATAGTACATGTCAACACATTTCCTTCCCCACTTCCGTCTGAACCTGCTTTGACGAACTAAGTGTATCTTGGGGATGAATGAAAACATCTCGAGAACACATGCCACAATATAGAGTGCCCCTTGGGTAAGGACTATTACATAGAAGACGTCAAGAGAGAACTTGACATTTTTCTTGGTATCTCCTAAAGTACCGTCAGGATATGCATGTTCTCTGGTGCAATTCTTCGGAATGCCGATATAGATACCTGATGTTCGCTGCGTCACTGCTGTCAAAATACTTTGGACACAGATGACCGTTGTTGGTTGTATCATTGCTATCACAACACGTGCGACCGCTGCTGGTATCTGCAAGTTGCCAAATGACTCTAATACCAAAGCAAATATCAGGAAGAAGGCCATTGGTGCTACTATATAGGCAGAGTCCGAAAACAGGTATCCCAATATTGCTATTACAGCGCACATGCACAAGAACAGAATCACTGGATGCAAGAATGACATCTTGTGGCCACAAGGACTATTCACTAGTGAGGTTATGCATCGAAATTGCAACTTGGTTATTGTCACTATGATCACTGCCGTGAGGAGCAATGCGAAATATTCCTTTAATCTAGGCAATCTGTCTGGATGGGGTATTGATGTTTCCAGGAACAGACAGGGGACCAACAATAGGATTGCAGCCAGGGGACTCCATAGTGATACAGCTCTGAGTTGTGGGTCGCCGAACAGCTTAAGGATCACTGGGCATACAAGCTTGGCAACTACAAACAGGGACATGGTCATACCCAGGATTATAAACGGTGTTACCTTTACCGGACCTAGATGATAGACTGGAGTTGGGCTCCATCGGAACTTTGCCAATCTGAAATTTGCAAATCTGAACTTTGCCATGACGATTACCATGGCCTCAGTCATGCATACAATCAGAACCAATCTGATCAGGCGAGGACGCCTGAAAGCTCCCCTTGTCCTGAAGAAGAACTGGTACTCAAGTCTACTGTTTTGGCTGAACATCCTGCAGTAAAATCACAAAATTGAACTATATGAACTAATCTCTCTATCTCTCTTTGTTTATGCTTTTGACTGAAAAACAAAAATGGAAGTTGATTGCTGACCTTGTGGCTTCCAGGAGAGCCAGCAGCGTCGCGCAATTGAACTCCCGTACGGTGAGCATCGTCGAGAAGCCGCCGAGGATGACGACTGTTGCCCATGTGAACACCAGCGTGCCTAGGCCGTTGCCGGCCCTCTCTATGAACGCGATGATGCGGACGAAGCGGTTCAGGTGCTTCTCCGGCGGCGCTGGCGCCGCCTTGCACCGTCGCCCAGTAGCTGCGGCGACGGCGGCTGGGCGCGCCATCTTTCTTCAACGATTTTTTTGCAGTTTGCCGCGCGGCGGCTAGCTCAACCTCCATGCTTTTACAATGATATATAGAGCAAGGATTACAGAGAGAGAGAGAGAGATGGCGCGGTACGTATCAACACACAGTTGACTGTACTTCACGGTTAGTATTTACTGATAATTTTTTACTCAATGTTTTTGACTTCTCAGTGTCATTAAAATGTAGTTTAGGAAGATGTGTGTGTGTGGATATGATTGGTTTGTATATTTGGCATTGATCCTGTACAGAATACTTCTCATTAATTTGTTTGGTCAACGGCCGAGTAGCTTTCCTACAAACTTTTTTAATTGTTGGGATTGCATTTGTTTGTTGGGTTATTGCGAAACCTGGAAATGTTTCTTGCTTAAAAAATGTTATCCCTGGTGATCTTACAAAATTGATTTATCGGTTTTTATTTTTGGATTTCTTCATAGGCTATTTTGTAGAGGGGGTGGAAAGGAGACAAAATTGAAGATACACTACTCTTTACTTTAAGCTTGGATTCGATAAAATGTCATTCACTGCATGGCCAGTTGCCACCCTTGATAATACGCTAGTTTGGGGAGTTTGGGCCATTTTTAATATCTTTTTTCTATTTTATTTTCACAGATCGGCTGCACGATTGGTTCGTCGGGCCGCACGAAGGACGCGAGTACGCGACGCCGGAGATGAGGAAGACGGTGGTCGTAGCCGCCGCTGCCGCCACCGCCGCCGGGGAGGCCGACGCGGCTACTGCGGCGCCACTTGGTCAATCTGCTCATCACACTTGGTCATAGTGCCACGTGCAAATTGCAGACTTTTGGTGTACTGAAATGCATTTGACTAGCTGTTCGCCAGGAGATGAAATTGAGCAACCTTTAGCTGAAATATATGACTAGGAAAAAGACAACTAATTATGGAAAATGAATACAACGCATCTGCGTAATTAGGGTGCTTTGGAAAGTAAGTTTTAGTTTGGAACTTTTTTATATGTAAAACGAGATAAGTTATTATAGTATGATTAATTGAATATTAATTTTTACAAACTTAAAAATGTGCTTATTTGATTTTAAAATAAAATTATAGTTATTTTAAAAAAGGCACACCTTTTAGCCCGTTTAGAAATATGCTCGTGGCAACTGGCAACAAAGGAGTTGCATAATAAACGAACTCCACAGTGTCGGAAACCTAATGGGTCAGCCATCGTATACGAACATCAAACTTCTCCCTTCATTCCATTCATGAATGTGAGTTTCCGTGTTAAACGTTTAACCGTTTGTTTTATTAATTTTTTTACGATTACTATTTTTATTGTTATTAGATAATAAAACATGAATAATATTTTATGCGTCTTATTTTTTAAATTTTATCATAAATTTTTTAAATAAAAGAACGATCAACTGTCAGACACAAAAATCCACAACTGCATTTAAAATGGAATGGAGGGAGTAGTACTAATTTCATTGTCAATCTGGCACAGAAAGTTTGACGAACACGCCTATGTAAACCACTGCGAAGACTTGAGGCGACTACTCGAGTACTGCAAACCGGACAACATTATTTGCTCGTGGATAAAAACTCGTATCAACGTTACATCGCGTGGAATATCTGGACGGAATCTCGGATCGTTCGAAAGCCTAACACGCTTGGACGCGACTCCGTGTGGAATAAGTCCACTTCCCTCCCTAAACTCATGGCATTCTAAGAAAAACATTCCTCAACCACAAAATCGGGTATAACTCATCCCCAACTTCGAAAACCATTGCAAATCAACTCCCTGGACGATTTTGGAGGCGGTTTTGTCCTACGTGACGCTTACGTGGCAGGCTGACTTGGTCCAAATGTGCTGATGTGGCAGCCAGGTCATCAAAGGAATTGAAAATATAAGTGGGTCCCATATGTAAGTGACAAATGTTAAAACAAAACAAATGGTGGGGCCCACTTGTCAGTCCATTTTTTCTTATCTTCTTCCTTCCTTCTATCTTTTTCTTGCAGCCGCACGTGCGGAGGCGGATTCGGCCGGGCAGCGGCGCCCTTCTCATCCCGGAGAGCTTCTCCCTTGCGCCCGGCCGGCCGCAGCCTCCCGGCGAGCTCCTCCCCCGCACCCGGCCGCTCACGACCTCCCGGCGCCTGGCGAGTTCCTCCCCTGTGCGCGGTCGGCTGCGACCTCCCGGCGAGTTCCTCCCCCACCGCCACCGCCCACGGGGAGAGGATCTTGCCGGCCTGCTACCATCGCCGCGTTTCCCCCTCCAATCCGCCACCATCGTCGCCGGCCGATGCCCCCTCCTCCCCCGCTGACGCCGCCCACGGGGAGAGGATCTTGCCGAGGCCACGCGTAGGGAGAGGAGATCGTCGTCCTGCCGCCACCGCCGCGTTTCCCCCTCCAATCCGCCACCCCCGTCGCCGGCCGATGCCCCCTCCCTCACCGCCGCTGCCCACGGGGAGAGGATGTCGCCGGGAGGCCGCATGCTAGGGTGAGATCTCGCCGGCCTGTCGCACATGGGGGAAGGAGCTCGCCGGGAAGCCACGCGCTAGGGTGAGAGCTCGCAAGGCGGTCGCGTGTTGGGGAGGGAGCTCGCCGGGCCGGCCTACCGCTGTTGCTGCTTCCACACCGCCGCCGCTACCGTTTCCACCGCCTCTTCTCCTTGACCATCGCCGCCGCTACCGTCTCCTCCCGCCGCCCCGCCGCTCGCCGAGCTCCCGCCGTCCTGCCGTCCCGCCTCTCCCGCGGTCCCACCACCCCATCGCTCCCGCCGTTCTGGTGCCACCGGGCTCACGGAGCTCTCTCCATCTCACTCGCGGTGAGGATAAAGAGAGGGAAGAAAGGTAACTGACATGTGGGCCCAGAAATTATTTTTATTGTGTTTACTTGCTGACATGTGGGTTCCATTTAATGTTTTTTTATTTTAGTGCCACGTAAGCGCCACGTTGATGCCACATAGGTTGAAGACCAAGTCAACCCGCCACATAAGCACCACGTAGGACAAAACCGCCTCTAAAACTTGATTTGCAACGGTTTTCAGAGTTGGGGATGGGTTATACCCGGTTTTACGGTTGAGGAATGCTATTCATACACGGCCATGAGTTGAGGGAGAGATAGTGGACTTATTTCACTCCATGTCCGTCGAGACACCCGGGTTGGGTTGGGCCCGCGGAAACTCGGCGTCTGCGAAATGGGCCTGACGTGATGCGGGCCATATGGCCCTTGTGAAGCCGGCAACAAAGTGGGCCAACTCCGGAGGAAAAAAGAAAAAACAAAAAACGAGCCCCGTTTCTACCGCGGACAGTGGCCAACTCCGGTGGAATTTCTTGACGTCTCCCTCGAAGCGCTCTAACAATGGCGGACACCTGCCACCACCAGGAGTCCAGGACGCTCCATTCGTGCGCCGACCAAGCTCGCCTCTCCTCACATCGTGTGTCGTCCTTCTCACCGACTCCACGCATTCTCACGTGTGCGGATTGATCGGAGCATATGCTGTTGAGAAGTTCAGATATAGTATATCAGAGAACATCAGAACAGGCAGTACTCTAATTGCTTGCTTGCTTTATTGGTTCTGCAAAATTGCTGTATGTATCCCTGTAAATATGTTTACATTGTTCTCTCTACTTTATTAATACATAGTACGGGGTAAAAACTTTTGCCCTCTTTTCAAAAGAAAAAAAGATTTATGTATGTATTGCAGTCTTGGATTACTAAAGTAAGTTGAATCCCGAACAGAAAATGCATCTGCTCTTGTTTCTGTAATCACAATTCGCAATGCAGAAGTACTGGAAATTCAGTCACTGTGTTGTTGGTTGAAGAAATTTTTTACTATGAATTTTCCTGCACTAGTAGAGGATTTTATACGTTGCACAGCTACAAACAAATATCTTCTGTAGCGCTGAAAACTCCGACCACCTCCTCCCATCCGTTGAAAATATGACAGAAAAAAAGTCCACATCGAGGGTTCGGTGATCAACAGTTCAACACTCCGACCCCTCCCTGCCCTTGCTTGACAAAAGTAAAAAAAGGGAAAATCCGATAGAAGAATCTAGTTCGATTTCGATGGTCATGTCAGAACAAACTGTGAGTTAATCTGAATTCTCATCGTGACCCATCCGTCCATGAAGTTCTTTTTTTTTTTTTTTTGAAACGCGTCCATGAAGTTCTTGTGGTGTAGAGACTGGATTCTTAATCCATTATTAACAAAGAGATAGAAAAACACAAAAGAAATCCAGCCCTTAGAACCTCCGAACCCCTTTGCGCCGTTGACCAATCCCACGCCAACGTCTGTACATCCTTGGGCGCCATGGCGATCGATGGAAGTCGGAGGGCACCAATACGCGAACGAAGCCCATTGACGAACAACAGCACGGGCCAGTAGTGATCAGCCCGGTTGGCCGGTTGTGTTCTCTAGATGCCAAGAAACTCTATGATAATGTATATCTTGTTGGTTTTGCAACCATTGCTTGTTTTATTGGTTCTGCAGATTGTCTGTATGTATTCTTGTCTTGGATTTGGATCCCGAACAGAAAATACTTCTACTGTTGTTTATGTAATCACAATTCGCAATGTACAGATGCACAAGTACTAGGAATTCAGTCGTTGTGTAGTTGGTTGATGAAATTCTGTCTGAATTTTGCTGCACTTAGTGGAGGATTCTATACGTTGCGCAGCTAGAAACAAAAATCTTCTGCAGTGCACACTAAAGCCATGCCTGCCCATGTCGTTGAAGTGGCAATGCAAATCCAAGTCAATTAAATTATGACAAAAACAGGAAATTACATGGAATATAGAAATGTTCAGAAATCGGCACCAAGCGGGTTCGGCGAATAAAACTCCGAACCCCTCCCATCCCTTGAGAATACGCAGGAAAAAAGAAGTCCACATAAGACGAAACTCCGACCCCTCTCAGCCCTCGCTTGAAAAACAGAAGAATCCAGCTCGATCCTTTGTCTTCGCTAAGAAAAACAAGAAAAGAAATCCAGCCCAGGGGTCTGGAGATAAAAACTCCGAACCCCTTTTGAGTCGTCGACCAATCCAATTCCTGCCCAGCAAACCTGTTCCATGCTGCCATGTTGGTGTCCGTACATCTTTGGGCGCCACCCAACACTGATACTCAAGACTCAATGTCTCACCGCCATAGCGATCGACGGCGGCCGGAGATGACCAGCTTACTGTTTGTGGCATAATTTGGCTCATAGTCAGTTTACTTGAACAGACGACGAACGACTAGTTTTTGAGCAAACTAGTAAAGATCTTCATTTTCGTGGAAGAACCCGACTGATTTTCAGCGCAAATAAGTAAAGATCAACTGCACCCTAGGTGACTAGGTTCGGCAAGAAGAGGAGAACAAAAGTACGGTAAAAGCAACTGAGAAAATAATAGATTGATAATGGTTCCAGCCGACTCTAAACAGGCGTAACCAGTATATGTACTGGCGCACATCGATGTCCCACACAAAAAATACGGAAAGTCTTAACTGAAAGGAAATCAATCTGATAAGAATAAAATATGTCTCTAACTGCCTCGCCGCACCGCTGCATACGCCTACCAAATCCCTCACGCAACAATAGGCAGCCATGCAGACTTCCATCCCTTGCATGAAAGCACTGACAACACAGGATGACAGGAACGCACCAACTGCAACACAACTGACAAAAGCTGAAAACTGTAGCCTCCAAGCAACTTGCATGCATCGAACCTGAAATTTTTACAATTTAGTCCTTTTTGAAAACTTATTTTACAAATAGACCCCTGGAAAAACTTAAACCGGAAATAGTCCTTTTTAGGGCGCCAGAGTGGCTGGCGCCGTACCCCAACATGGCGGCGCCAGCCACACTGGCGCCGTGCCCGTGCCACCGTGGCACTAGGGCTGTCGTGGAGGTGCTGACTGGGCAGAAAGGGGGCGCCAGCCACACTGGCGCCGCCCCTCATACCACGGCGCCAGCATAGCTGGCGCGCCCCTCCTCTGTGCCTTAAACCCCGTGGGCCCCACCACCTTTCTCCTCCCCACTCCCATTTTCACCATTCCCAGCCCGAGCAGCGAGCTGCTGTTCTTCTCCCTCTCTCTCCCCCTCACCTCTCCACCTCAAATCCACTCAATTTGAAGCCGTTTTTCGCGGGATTTTTTTATGGAAATCGAAGAGAAAGGTAGACTCCTTCATTCCCCCCTCTTTTTTTTTCATTTTTATTGGTTGAATTTGTAGATCGGTGGGTAACCCTAGAACCCCTTTTTTACCCAAATTTGTGATTTTTAGCATTTGTTCTTAGGATTGGCTTGTTGTAGTGCTACATGTTTGCAATGTACTCATTGGTGTCATGAATTTTTTAACCATATATGTGGTAATGTTAATTTTTGGATGGTTTGGTTGGATGGATGGATGAAAAATTATGGTTGAGGCATGACGGAGGTTTGGGTTGTATGATAGAGTATTTGTAATATTTCGATGTGTAATGCAGTAGTAAACTTGTTGATAGTTGTAGGTGGATTAAATATTTTTTTGGAGTAGTAGCTTTGGGACAATTTAAGTTATGCATTTGTTATAATATGTCGGTTTGGACTACGTTTAGAAATGAAGATTTAATTTTTGTTACAAAGTTACATTTGATTTTTTGGTGTAGATGGATAGACTTGTTCGTGTTTACTACGGTGGTAGAGTGGTGGAACCTTATGTTGGTGGACATGTTGAGTTTGAGGATATGTCATTGAAGACTATTTTGTTTCCCACCCACCCAACTCTAGATGAACTAAGGTCACGAGTGAAAGAAGTTCTTGGATGGACCGAGGATAATGTGGAGATTCGTTTTTATGGGAGATACGATGTTGGTCAAGGGCATAAGTATATATTAAATGTGATAGGTCAGTTGGAATGGGAAGTTTACTTTGATTTGGTAAAAGAGTCTCAGTTTAGATCTCTAGAGGTGTTTGCATCAAAGTTAGTTCGTACCGTAGAAAATTTGGATCTAAACAAATCTCCTTCTTATCATTACGTTGAGAAGAATTTTGTGACATATTATTCTCGTCGTGGAGGGGGTGCAAGTAAGAGTGAGTTGGTACGAGAAGACTTGGAGGGTGAAGGAGAGAAGAAGAGACCTTTGCTTGGAAATGATTTATGGGAGGCAGGACCATCAAAGAGACATTGCGGTACTGATGATGTGGATGCAGCGAGGGTGATGAAAAGGGAGTTAGTACAAGAGGGGCTTGATCTAAGTGAACATTTGTCGGCGAGTGTTCATTGGTCGTCATACGGAGTCAACCCTGAATACCCGACAGAAGTAGCAGGCCAATATGTGAATCCAGATGATTACTTTTATGTCGAATTGAGTGGTGGTCACGATTCTGTCTCAGTAGAAGTCAATAGAGATGATGTTGACGAGGAGGCAAGTGTTGAGCAATATGATGTTGAATTTGCTGAAGACTCTGATGATGACCGTCCATTCCCTCCACTTACTAATAATGACAAGTTAGCATTAGAGGAATGTCGTGCGTTTGAGAAGGTGTTTGGGAGGAAGCCGGACATTCCTGAGTTTAGGGACCTAACACATGCCCATGGTGCACTAGTAGATGGCGGCATCAACCTAGATCAGTTGCCAGAACCATTCCAGGTGGATGGTCTCAGAAAGGGTTTAGAGTTCCCATCCATGGTCGCATTGAAGCTATGGCTCCAAGAGTACGCCATCGTGCACCATCGTCCATACCGTGTTGTCAATTTTGCCGCAAATAGGAGGTACACTGTTAAATGTGAAAACCCACGGTGCAAATGGAAGGTCCATGCAACTAAGAGGTCTAGTGGCACGTGGAGGATATCACGGGTAGGTAAGGAACATAGTTGTGCTACTGCCGAAGGTTCAGGGAGCCACCGGCAACTGACATCAAAGTTCATAGCAAATAGGTTATGCAATGCCATAAAACTGCAACCTACACTCTCTGCTTCTGCGTTAGCTTTGTATATATTTGAGGTTTTCCAGTATAGGGTGAAGTATGGCAAGGCTTGGAGGGCACGAGAGGAGGCTATGAAGCTCATTTACGGTGAATGGGGTGAAGCGTATGTCCGTTTGCCCACTTTGCTGCAAGCCATTAAGCAGAGGAATCCCAGTATGGTCTACCACATCGATACTCATCCTGATAGGGTTGTCAACGTTGATGGAGTGACCAAGAAAATTTTTATGCGTGCATTCTGGTGCTTTGGTCCTTCCATTGAGGCTTTTAAGCATTGTAGGCCAGTACTAGCTATAGATGCAACCTTCCTAACTGGGAAATACGGTGGTGCCTTGATGACTGCATTATCAGCTGATGCGGAGGACCAACTTGTACCTTTAGCTTTTGCCTTGGTGGAGAAAGAGAATTCACGAGACTGGTGCTGGTTTATCGATCTTGTCCGACGGGTTGTGGTTGGGCCGCATAGGGAGGTTTGTATTATCTCAGATCGACATGCTGGTATAATGAATGCCATGATGACTCCTGTTCCAGGATTGCCATCGGTTCACCACCGGTGGTGCATGAGGCACTTCAGTGCTAATTTCCACAAGGCCGGTGCGGACAAGCATCAGACAAAAGAGCTCCTAAGGATATGTCAGATTGACGAGAAGTGGATATTTGAGAGGGATGTTGAGGCACTAAGGCAGCGTATTCCTGAAGGTCCTCGTAAATGGCTTGAAGATGAGTTGTTGGATAAAGATAAGTGGTCTCGTGCATACGATAGAAATGGCCGCCGGTGGGGTTACATGACAACCAACATGGCCGAACAGTTCAATAGCGTGCTAGTTGGTGTTCGTAAGCTTCCAGTGACGGCCATCGTATCATTTACGTTCATGAAGTGTAATGACTACTTTGTGAACAGACATGATGAAGCTTTGAAGCGAGTCCAGTTAGGGCAGCGTTGGTCCACCAAGGTTGACAGTAAGATGAAGGTGCAAGAAAGTAAGGCGAACAAACACACTGCAAGGTGTTTCGATAAGCAGAAAAAGACATACCATACCACACAAATGAGGCTTCAAGCCTGACCCTGAACTCGATGTGCAATCGAGACTCTGACTATTTCATGTACCAGTGCCCATTGATTTGTTTCTGGGCAGTTGAGTACCACCTTCCGCACCGTGTCATGCGACAGTTCGGGAAGAAACAAGATTGGCCGGTTGAGGACATCTCAACTGGAGTTGAATTACACAAGTAAATATTTCTTATCTTTGTTTGCTTTCATTGTCAATGTTCAATTTTGTACCATTTAACCCTTGTCGATGCTCACTACTATTTCATCACCTTCTACTTGTCTAGGTATGACAGGGTGAGAACAAAGAAGGTAAAAGACTGGGGGCTAGAGCATAATAGATACATTGATGAATGGAGAACAGCCGGAAGGAACGATAGGTATATCGAAACTATACACCAAAATCATCTTTTCTCAGAGTACCTTCGTTGGCTGCATAGGACATATAGACTGTTCCTCTGCCCTACTTGGACGGAAGCCGACATAGAGGATGACCGCGACTCCGATGAGGGGCGGAATCCCTATGATGTCCGGACTAGAGTTGGATATCAAATGGAGCACGCCCCACTTAGAGGCAGAGTCGTAAGTTTTCTTGCATTTGTCAAAGTTACTTACATTTGCACCCTAGACCCTAACATATATCTTTTCACGCTTTCAGTCGAGAGAGCTCCTCAGGAGTGTGAATGAAATGGGGCATGCCCTCCAAGCTCCGAGGGGTGGTGAGGACACGGAGAACACGCTCCGCAATGTTTTAGAGGTAAAATTTATTTAGCACTTTGCATTACTTGAGTTATGCCTAACAAACTTCTTTTTTTTTTTTGAAATGCAGAAAGTTCGTCAAAGGTGCCGGAAACTTGCAGCAAGATTAGGTTGCAGGTCGGTTGGATTGGACGACGTGTACCAACCGGGGAGACTACCACCACCACTACCTCAATCCGCGCGTCCAAGTACTGCTCGACACTCCATCAGGATAGAAGAGCGTGAAGGAGTTGGTGGCTCGTCGTCGTCACGCATTAAGCAAGGGAGGGGAAAGGGGAAGGCGCCGGCTCCACCTAGCGACGACGATGACGATGAGGACGAGGAGGATGAGGACTACGTCGCACCAGACGCCGAGGAGATAGACATGTCACAGCTTCCCGACGCGCCTCAGGGGACGCAACCCACGCAATACAACTTGCGATCCACTCGGGCAGCGAAAAAGAGGTAAAATGAGCTTACCATTCTCAAATGTTATTTGATTTCCCTTATTTTGTTTTTAAAATGTTTTAAACATTGGATTTTCAAATGTAGGTACACTCCGGGCTCGCAAGCAATTCGGTGCCAACGGAAGAAGTAATTTGTATGAAGTTAATTTATTAGTTGGTAGTATGACATATGTGGTGCACTATGTGATATAAAATGTGATGGACTATGTGAGGACTATGTGATGGATTTTTGACATTGTTTCATGTGTGGAATATAGGATGGACTTTTTGCATTGTTTGATGTGTGGAATATGTGATGGACTTTTGGCATTGTTTAATGTGTGGAATATGTGATGGACTATGTGAGGACTATGTGATGGACTTTTGGCATTGTGATTTGTGCAATTGGAACTTGTTTTAGTCTGTACGAATCTGTGAATTATGATTTGAATTGCGAACTGTGAATTGGTACATTTGTGCAATATGGATCTACAATTTGCAGGGAGGCAGAGGGCGGCGCCAGCCAGTGCCGCGAGGCAGAAGGGTTTCGGGCTGGGGGAGGGCGGCGCCAGCTACCCTGGCGCCGTGGTCCATGAGGGCGGCGCCAGCCGAGGCCCGGAGGCAGAAGGGCTTCGATGGGTGGAGGAGGGGGGCGCCAGCCACCCTGGCGCCGCGGTCGGGGGGGGCACCAGCCGTTGCCTGGAGGCAGAACAGACTTGGCGAAAATTTGGGGGGGGGAGAAAGTTGGTGGGGCCCGCAGAGGAGGGGCGCGCCATCCATGCTGGCGCCGTGCTATGAGGGGCGGCGCCACTTTGGCTGGCGCCCCCTTCGGCCTAGTCAGCACCTCCACGACAGCCCTATTGCCACGGTGGCACGGGCACGGCGCCAGTGTGGCTGGCGCCGCCATGTTGGGGTACGGCGCCAGCCACTCTGGCGTCCCAAAAAGGACCATTTCCGGTTTAAGTTTTCCCAGGGGTCTATTTGTAAAATAAGTTTTCAAAAAGGACCAAATTGTAAAAATTTCAGTGCATCGAACATCTCCTCAACACACCTACAATTTGCACCCATAATCTTCTTGATGCATTAATCCCTGCATATACAAATTAAATGGATTTTCCAAGCAAATCATCAGCCACTTGAACAGACTAATCTAAACAATTTGGCCTGCTCAAACAAACTAACTATGAGCCAAATTATGCCACAAACACATGTCCCCCTGTTTTCGGTATAAATAATTAAATTACTTGTACCGAAAACACATAAAAATAAACCACCCAGGACGATACTCCAACATAATATCAGTCCTAAGCTAATCCATAATTTTCCTCCCAAAACGATACTGCCAAAACAATATCAGTTCTAAAATAATTAAGCTTCCTGCCATACACTAGGATAATATTTTTTCAAATACTTCCCATTAAGAGCTTTAGGCAACTTTTTCCCCTGCAAAGACTGAACAAAATATGAATTTCCAGGAACAATTTCTATAATTTCATATGGACCTTCCCAGCTCGGCGACCACTTACCAAACTTACTACTCCTAGCACCAATCGGCAAAATCGTTTTCCATACTAACTCACCTATTTGAAACAATTTTTCCCATACCTTTTTATGATAAGCCTTAGCTACTCTCAATTTTTCTCTCTCAATTGCTCTCAAGGCTTTTAATCTTTCCTCGGAAACATCATCTATCCTGTCCAACATTAAGTTTCTATAATCAGCAACCGACAAATCACTTTGCCTGGCTACTCTAAGTGCTTGTAAATTTACCTCTACAGGCAACACAGCCTACTGTCCATAAACTAGCTCATACGGTGTCACTTGTGTAGCACCATGCTTGGATATCTGATGAGCCCATAAAGCTTCAGAAAGCACCTCATGCCACCTCCTAGGATGTTCCTCTATTTTCTTCTTTACAAGTTTAATCAAAATTTTATTACTGGATTCGGCCTGTCCATTAGCTTGAGCATAGTAAGGCGACGAATTCAGCAATTTAATTCTAAATGATTAGGCAAACTCACTAAATTGATGAGACATAAAAGATGCTCCTTGATTGTTTGAGGAATACCGAATCTATGAATGATATGCTCTAATACAAAATCAATAACCTCCTTATGGGTCATGTTTTTCAAAGGAATCGCTTCTGTCCATTTAGTAAAATAATCCGTAGCAACCTGGACGAAGCGATGACCCTTAGAAGACGCAGGATGTATCTCACCTATAAAATCTAAACCCCATCCTCTAAATGGCCATGGTTTGACAATAGGATGCAACATAGCCGCGGGTGCTAATTGTATATTCCCAAATTTTTGACATGCTTCACACCCTTTATAATACCGAAAACAATCCTCCAACATTGTCGGGCCAATAAAATCTTGCTCTCTTTAATAACCACTGCATCTTATGAGCCGACTGATGTGTCCCACAAATTCCCTCGTGCACTTCTCCCATGGCCACTTTAGATTGATCTAGACCCAAACATTTTAATAATAACCCATCTATGGTTCGGCGATATAATTCATCATCCAATAGAGTATATTTCAAAACCTGTCACTGAACCTTCCTATCCTTCGTTTGACCCGGGGTTTTCAAACAATTAACTAAAGTCTCTCTCCAATCACCCGGCTCAAAATCCACTGCTACTTCAAACAAACCAGTGCTACTGCTATTTGGTTCAGCATGTCTCGCGCCTACTGTGGCCGAACCATCTATCTCATAGGAAATGCATCTACCAGCTACTACCCTACGCACTGGAGTACTAATACCAGGGACATGCTCATGTACATCATTCTCAATTTTGCCACATGCACACACAAAACCTCCCACACTAGTTACACTTAATTCGGTACAAGCCCCAGTACTAAATGGCACCGAATCAATACCCGGCAAACTGAACACCGGCTTCTCTGATATATAAAACAATCATCTCTTAACCTAATAGCCAGATGCTTGTTGTGCCAAGTAATTTGCTATACTATTCTCTTCCCTATGAATATGTTTAATGGTAAAAGTGTCTAACAACTTAATCAAATCCAAGCATCGGTCCAAATAGCTATTTAGCAGTCCATCAAAACACTGAAACTCCCCGTTAATTTGTCGAACTACTAAAAGTGAATCACCAAAAACATCTACATCCCTCACACCCATATCAACCAAACTCTGTAAACCGAATAACACAGCCTCGTATTCGGTCTGATTATTAGTACAAGGATATTCTAACCGGACCAATGTCTCATAAGAAATATTATTTGGAGAAACTAAGACGACACCTATACCTTGCCCATTGCTACAAACCGATCCATCAAAATAAAGTTTCCATGGACACAAATTAACAAAATTAATATCGTGGTCACTTTTAACCATATGATCAGTAATAAAATCAGCAACCACTTGACCTTTCATAGCACGCAATGGTTCATATAATTAATCAAATTCTACCAATGCATAAGCCCACTTCCCAATTCTACCACTAAGGATCGGTTGTTGCGACATATGTTTAATCACATCAATTTGGCAAGTTACTGTACAAGTATTAGAAAGCAAATAATGACGAAATTTAGTGCACGCATAATACAAAGACAAGCATAATTTTTCAATAAACACGTACCTGCTCTTAGTGTCCAGTAAACGACGACTCAAATAAGCCACAACATACTCCTTTCCATCGTCTTCTTACGTCAAAACCACACCAATCACCAACTCCTGTGCAGCAATATATAACCTGAAAGGTGTAGCGCCCGTTCCGTCGTGGCGCCTAGCAGGAAAACTATCTCTTAGAAACCCTAATTGCGAAATCTGTTTCTTTGCTTGTCGTTTAGTGTCCGTGCCATCTCAGATCTCAAATCCCCGATCTATCGTCAAGTTCAATCCCGAATCAAAATCCTTCCCAAATCAAATCCCTCCGCAAAAGTCTATTTTGCCTCCCTCAGGTTCGATGGGCCGAATTCCTCTCGGCCCATCTCTCCCTCCCTCCCCATCTCTCTCTCTCTCCCCGCTCTGCCCGCGAGCCGCGCCGAGCCCTCCCTCTCCGCTCTCGCTGCCGTTCCCGCCGACGCCGCCCAAATCGCCGCGCCGCCCGCGCGCGCGCGTGCCGTGGTGGCCGACCGCCTGGTCGCCGCCGCCGTCAGCCTCTGCCGCGCCTGTCCGCGCCTGCCGCCCGTGTCGCTGCTCCGCTCCACACCGCCCCCGCCGTCATCGCCGTCGTCATCGACCCGGCCCCGCCACTTCGCGCGCTAACCTCCAAGGGACGGAGGCAGAGCTCTCCCCCTCTGCCACGTCGCCCTCTCTCCCTCCTCCTTTTCCCCAAAGTGGCAAGGGGCAAGCCCCCCCTTTCTCCCTTCCTTTTTCCTTTTCCCTTCCCCGCCGGCGTCATCCGCCTCTGTCGCCGTTTTGGCCACGAGCGCCGAGCGCCAGCTCGCGCCTTGACCGCCCAAGGTCGGTTTCCAAACCGACATTGCCGCCCTATGAACCCAGGCGCCCTCCCTTCCTTTTTCCCCTCCCAATCTTCCCCGCTTTTCGCCCGCGCCATTGCCGTCCTTCTGTCTCTCTCACCGACCGCCGCAGTCGCGTGTGCCGGAGGAGCCTATGCGCGCTAGGACGCGGAAGGGGACTCCGGGCGCTCGCCTTCCTCCGCTTCCCCGGCCCGAGGCCGGAGAGATCACTCCCGTGCCGTCGGCCTCTCGTCACTGCGCCCCATCACCCCGCACGGTAGTGCCTCCCTCCATTCTCCCTCCTCGTTCCATCTCCTCCCCTTAGCTTTGAGTAGCCGCTCGAGTAGTACCCCAGTAGCTAGCTGGCGCCGCCTCGACTGCTGCCGTCGCTCGCCGTGTGCTCGCCGCTGTCGCCGCCCGAGCTCGGAAGCGTCTCTCGTTGCCGGTCTCCCTCAATGCGTTTCCTCCTTATGGCTCTCACCGCCGGGAATCGGCTCCTCATGACCTCGTCGCCGTTTCCCCCTTTTCTCTCCGCCGGCGAATCCAAGCCATTGGCTCGCTCCCTCTCGTTCTCCCTCGTCATCCCGGTGTACACCCCGTCGCCCCTCGTCGTCGCACGGCGTCCCGGAGAAACCGCCGCCGCCCGCCGTCCATTCGCGGCCGACGCCTTCGTCTTCCTCCAGCCGGCCCGCGTGGCAGCCACGTAGGCGCCACGTCGGAGCCACCTTGACATGACCGGATCGGCTGACCCGGCCAGCCGCTCCCTCCGTTCCCCCCCCCCCCCCGTGCGCATGGTCCGCGGTGAGCCGTGAGGCTGCGCGTGGGCCCGCCGCATCCACGTCCTCCGCGAACCGCGCGCATGCACCGCGCCTCCCTCCCCAAACCCTAGCACGCCCCGCGTGCACCTCGCTCACGGTGAGCCGAGTCGCCGACAAGCGGGTCCCACTCGGGACCACGCGGGATGGACCCGGCCCCTCGGCTTCCTCTCTCCTCCCCCCCGCGCGCGTGCTTTGGGCCGCCTTCTCGGGCTGGCCGGCCCGTTAGGTTCGGCCGAGCCGCCCCTTTCTCTCGGGCCGCGCCCTAGCCGCCCGAGGGAAGTCTAATTTCCATCCCTCCTTCTTTCTTTTCTTTTCTATTTCAAAAAGGATTTGAATAAATCCTTTTCCTTCAGATCAAAAATCCAATAATCTTAGAAATTCAATATCTTTCAAACCGTAAGCCCGTTTGACTCTGTTCAACTTCAAAAATTCCTCAAATCTTGAGATCTACCTAATGGCACGCTTAGAGGTCAATAATAGGGCCTTATTTTCGCCGTTTGCTGAGTTGTCCCGTTTCGCGTATAGTTTCGGAGCCCGAAGACCCGCAGTGCGAGGATTTCGAGGATCAAGCTCAAGATCTCGAGCAAGGCAAGCCACCTTTGAACATCTTGAGCCTATATTTGAACTTAATTATGTTGCTTGAAAAATATTCTGCATTGATAGGATTGCACTTAATCTGTTCGCCCCGTCTGCAAGGCAGACCGATGGGCCTACCTAACTTATTGCATCTGATCCTTCCTTTGTTAATTGTTATACCATGTTCCCTTGTAACCACCTAGTTGCGCCTCGGTAATCGTGCACTCTGCACGAGTATCGACGGTCGCCTTCAAACTTAAAAACTGAGAAACATCTTGGGTAAAACTTGGGTTTTACAAAAGACTTGGAAAACCCGACACCTGGGTCCGTGCTTGCGAACTAAATGAATTTCCAAAATTGCGGACCGGGGAACGTACCGGGTGTACGGTCTCCCGCTCTTGCACTTAAGGACCGTTTCCTTGGAATTTCATCCGAACATAAGACAAGTGCGACCACATGGGTGGAATGGGACACCCCTAGCTGAGTAACTAGCTAATCGGGGGAGCCATGATGCCAAGAGACATGTGGATTCAACGGGGTGGTGTCGGGGAGAACCCCTGGGTTTCCTGGCACAGTATGGTCTGGGACCTAATCTGGTGTTGGTCTGGGACCCCTCTCGTTGGCATATGGTGAACCTGTGTCGGCTTTGGAAATGCCTTGTCATGAAAGCCTTAAGGTCTCTAGTCGTGGCTGTTCTGCACGGGCTGGATGATCCGGGTTAGTAATGTCGTGTGGGTAAAGTGTACCCCCTCTGCAGAGGTTATTAAACTGTTCGAACAGCCGTGCCCCCGGTCATGGGCGGATGTGAGGTGATTCCTAGCGTAGTTTTGTTTGACTACTGCTTTGTGAAATTTGCTGATGTGGTTTGGGTTCGATGTTTGGAAAATCTGCGGCTGATGGGATCAGCCAGGCCCGGGTGGCCGTTTGAAAGCTGTTGGCCGGATGCCAACCTTGATCAATTCAAAAGACTGATACCTTGCACATACTTCGACCGGACGAGACACACTGTCTCATCCGTGTCGTTTGAGAAGCACTCACTTAGCTGTTTCAGAAAAGAGTTTAAATAAAATCAATTGCAAAAACAACAGCCTTTCCTTGAAGCCTGCATTAAACACTTAATTCCCCATGGCTTGCTGAGTACTCCTGTACTCACCCTTGCTCTATATAAATAATCCCCCCCAGTTGCTGAAGAAGATGAAGCGGATCCCGCTGACGAGGAGTTCTTCCAGGAGCAAGTCGGCTACGATGAGTTTTAGGGTTTCGGCCTAGTTCCCAAGTCGCGCCTGTGATGTTTGGTCCAAGTCTTGGCTTCCGCTTCCCTTTTGTAATGCAGTTGTGAGCTCGGGATCTGTCCGCAGCCCAACATGACTGTACTCCTACTCTATAAAAAAGAGACCTCTGTTGCTGTGATATTCTGTCTTCCTGTGATACCAGCACTGTTTCCTGGGACTGGTATCGATTAACAGGTTAATTTGGAGCGTCACGGGCTAGTTCCGCTCGGGACTAGTTCGGGGCGTGACAAAAGGCATACCGGACTTGGGTGCCCGAAGTACCGGAGGACTCAACAAATATCTCTTAATTTTATTAAAAGCCTCCCGTTGCTCTGCCCCCCCCCCCCCCAAGTAAACTCAGTTTCATGCTTTATTCTAAGAAGGGGAAGAAACGATTCAATTTTCCCTGCGAGATTAGATATGAATCGTCTCAAATAGTTAATCTTCCCAACAACTTCTGTACATCCCTTTTGCATGTCGGCTGCTGAAAAATAGCCTCTACCTTTTTTGGATCAATTTCTATACCATTTTCATGTATTACAAATCCCAAAAACTTACCAGCCGACACGCCAAAAGCACATTTGAGAGGGTTCATTTTTAGCCCATACCGACGCATTCTTTCAAAAGCCAATCGTAAATCGGCCAGATGGCTATCAAACCCGTCCGATTTAACGACTACATCATCAATATACACTTCCAGAATAATGCCCAACAAATCATGAAAAATTAAATTCATAGCACGTTGATATGTAGCGCCGACATTTTTCAATCCAAAAGTCATAACCACCCACTCAAATAAACCAACAAAGCCAGGGCAACGAAAAGCAGTTTTAGACATATCCTTTTCGGCCATAAATATTTGATTATACCCAGCATTTCCATCTAAAAAACTAATTACCCTATATCCTGAAGCATCATTTATTAACATATCAGCTATAGGCATAGGATATTCATCTTTCGGAGTGGCCTTATTTAGATCCCTAAAATCTATACACACTCTAATTTTACCAGTATTTTTCTTTTCAACAGGTACAATATTAGAGATCCACTCCGCATACCTACAAGGCCGAATAAACCCAGCTTTTAACAACCGATCAACCTCTTCTTTGATGCGGTCGTACATATTATAATTAAAACGCCTAGGAGCTTGCTTAAACGGCCTAAAACCAGGTTTAATGGGTAACCTATGCTCAACCAAATCTTTACTCAAACCGGACATCTCAATATAACTCCAAGCAGAACAATCAACAAATTCTCTAAGCAACTCACATACCTTGATCTTCTGATCAGATGACATGTTGGCATTGATGAATGTAGGCCGGGGAACACTCCCATCCCCGATATCGACCTCCTCAAGTGGATCCGCCGATGAGAATCCCTGACCAAGCTTTTCCATATCATCGAATTCCTCAATTGTTTCATGCATATCGTTCCTTCCTGAACGATATTCTGCAGTGCGCTTTTGCAACCATTCAATATTATTTTTTGCACTCATCATTTACAAGGATAAATTATTGAGCCGCGCTACACTAGTCGGTTGAGCCTGTATCGGTATGAACCCATTCTTACCGATACTTACATAATCATAGTCAGATAAATCTATGCCTGTCAAACAACGCATGTCGCCGTGTTGCCAATCAACCGGCGTATCTGTCAAAGCAATACATGTTGAATTATTGGCCTCAATTATCTCTACGTCTTCATCTACCCACTGTATCAAGCACTGATGCAAAGTAGAAGGGATACAACAGTTCGCGTGAATCCAATCACGACCTAACAAAACATTATACCTACCCTTTACATCAACCACAAAGAAAGCTGAGGTACAGTTTTACTTCCAACAGTAAGCTCCATGGACATCACACCTTTGGCCTCAGTTAACTCTCCAGAAAAACCACTAAGCCCCATATTGGTTTTCATTAACTCACTCTCCTTTCGGCCTAATTTAGAAAAGATCGAAAGTGGCAAAATATTAACACCAGCACCCCCATCCACTAAGATACGACCAATGGGCTTAACCATCGATATGTCCCTTGATAAATAGAGGTTTTAGATGTTCACCTACCTTTTCCGGTTTCCTGAACACGGTGGTTTTGGGACCGAGAACAAGCTCTGCGACCTCCTCCTCAGGTACTCGAAACTCAGCGGGCAATTCAAATACCATGTTCACGTCCATGTCACTAGCTAGGCAGTTCCTGTTTATCTTCAGGATCACCATCAACGTCCCTTTCCTTCTCGATGCGCTTGTCTTTCCATGACTTATCAACAGGCACCATTGGCCTGGTCCGGTTGAACCACTCATCAAGCTCATTCTCTTCCTGTTTCTTCCTGAGCTCCCGCGACCTCAGTTTCTGCACTCTTCGCTTCTTTGTACGCCCAAGTTTACGTCCAAGCTCTGGAGGACACCACTGTGGTGCTGGCTGTGTTCCGGGCGGAAGAATATTGCCACCATTTGGTTTAGCACTGATGCCTCTGAACCTAGCTTGCTGCTGTCGAGGTGTAGCTCTGGTACTATTGATGCATGTACTCGTGGGGCCCGCATCCAGGAAAGGCTGCATGCATGCATGCTGTTGCTGTTGATTTTTGCCTAGTTGGATCACCTGCATGGCTGCTGTACTGCCGTTGTCACATACTCCTATATTTGCTGCTTGCTGAGCTGCTGCATTGCTGCGTGTTTGGAGAGAATTTTAACTAGAATCTCCCCACCCAGGGAAATAAAATATGCGGGCGTGCCAGTGTACTAAGTACACAAATAAAATAGACAAAGGAAAATGTATTTATTATAATTCTTGATGAATTACAAAAATACAAAATCCTTGATCAAATGCGCTCCATGGCCTATAGGCAAGGTGGATCTGTCTTGGCGATTATGTTCTCCTGGTTCCCAGGGTCTCGGAAAACACCCGGTTAATTACTCTCACGAGTTAAACTCTTGAGAAACCTCCGATTAAGCTACGC
Organism: Oryza sativa Japonica Group; assembly: GCF_034140825.1. Classification (NCBI taxonomy): domain Eukaryota; kingdom Viridiplantae; phylum Streptophyta; class Magnoliopsida; order Poales; family Poaceae; genus Oryza; species Oryza sativa. The sequence continues at coordinate 27,675,896 of NC_089041.1, read as the reverse complement.
TGGTCGTCGTCATCGATCTTCGCTTCACGTTCTCCCATGCATGACGGTGATGGTGGTGTAGATGTGTGTGGGCGCCGGCAACGGTCCACGGCCTCGTCGGTCCGTGCACCGGTGTTGGTGACGTCGTCTTCATATAGACTCCGCCCGCCCTGTCGTCTAGCCTTGTCAGTCTTGAACGGCGTGTGGTGAACATGGTTAGTTGATTGTAGACATACAGGGATTTGTGCTCAACTTGACCGCCATAGCGCCTTGATTGTAACTTGGGAAGAAATTGACGTGGATGGAATGATAACCGGCATGAGCAGTGGACGGTTAAAGTTCATATATGTTTATATAGCCCTTTGTGAGCGTGACAAGCACCAGAACAAGATCCCAAAAGGATATGCAAATATTAACCACATGCATATGTATATGTATATGTATATTCATGTACGCACTCCTGTATGTAGGAGGCAAGATGAAACATATACATCACGTTCAGCAATCATGTGATGGTGTTGGCGCCGAACTCGAGTATGTTGGTGGCGGCCGTGCAGAGGTCATCAACGAAGGCGCGAATGACATCGACGGTGGTCACAAAGAAGTCATCAGTATGTGTATGCATATTGATAGGAGCAACAGAGACACCGGTGGAGATGCCAAGCTTGTGGTCACTGGCGGTTGGGGTAGCATCGCTTCTCTAGTCTCCACGGAACCGGCCGACCATCGTCATGGTACATGAGTGAGCCTTCTGATCACTGCAGTACACACTTAGTATCAAGTGGTTTTAGGGAATATTAGGGTGTAGCGAAACCTGAGAGCGATGGATAACACTCCAGGTGCCGGTGGCCCTGTGTTTATATGCGTCGTGTGATAAGGAGTCGAACCCAATTATGTTGGGAATGACTCCAATCGTAGCGGGTATGAATTGGTCATGGAATCACGCCGTTGGGCGCCTCTCCTTAGTTCAAGCTCCAGCATGTCAGCAGAGGCAACCACGGGACACCGGTAGCGGCATTGAGCTCGGTTACGTCATTGGCGGAAGCATGTTGAGGCCGACGGCTCGCCAAGCCCAAGCATGTCACCAACGGCAGCCTGTTGAAGGCGATGGTTGGGCGGCGTATGGCGTATGGATGAGGCCAGCAGTGGTGCCAAGCTTGACCACGTCTTCGGTGGCACTCACAAAGATGATGTCGGGGATGTTGGGGTATGACCAGGCGGCACCAAGCTCGAGTGTGTCCTCGGCGACAACCCCGAAGATGGAGTCCCGGAGTGAATGGATGGTGCCAGTGGCTGTCGAGCTCAAGCACGGCATCGGCGACAGCCACGAAGATGACGTATCCGGCAAGATGATGTCGGGGTGTGTATAGATGATGTTCGTGACAGTACCATGTCGGCGGTTGCAGCCATGAGGACACCAGCAGGTGCAAGGATGATGCCAATGGTGACGCGCGCCAAACATGAGTACGTCGGTGGCGATAGCCATGATGCTATTAGCCGGTGCGCAGATGAGTCTGGTGATGGAGGCGCCAAGCTCGAGCCCATTATTTATCATAGCCTTGTGAAGATGATATCGACAGCGTGTGGCGGATGTCGATCGGCGGCGGCGCCAAGCTCGAGTACGTCTTCGGTGGCAGCCTCATAAAGGCGACGTCGGTGGCGGATGCAAGCTCGGCGTCGGTGACGACGACAGGGCCGAGCTTGTCATCTGCAGAGAAAACAATCGGCGCTAGCGACGATGACCAGGATCGGGTTCACCATCGGTGGCAGCCGCGAGGATAAACACCGACGATTGATGACGACACCGGCGGTAGCTCCAACCTTGAGTGTGTCGTCGGCGGAGAACCGGTTGGTGCCGGCAACGATGGCCAGGATCAAGTTCGCCATTGGTAGCAGCCGTGAGGATGAACGCGGATTGTTGATGACCACACCGGCGACAGCTCCAAGCTTGAGTGCGTCATCGGTGAAGGCGCTGTTAGCGCCGGCGACGGTGACAGGATCAAGCTGATAAGCAGTATCAGCCATGGGGTGAACGTCGATGGTTGACGGCGAAACAAACGAGACCGCTCAGCTAGGGGTAGCGCTAGCGCGTCACCGGCAGCAACCGCGGGTCCCACCTGCTGCATTCTTTGCTGCACCCCGTTTGCGACACGAAGCTTTTCACATGCCTTCACATCCTGCACAACAGCTGCCTGCTTCGATTTTTCAAGCACAACATCACCAATTTTCACACCATAGGCAGCCTCTATGCCACCCACTTCTGCAACAGAACGGCTCAAGACAACGCCACTGGAAACACCTTCACCCGCAGTTGACTCTACACAATGATCTCTATGTTTAACTGGCATCCATACTTTACTTCTTTTCGGTGAACTGATTTCCTTCTCCTGTCGCGGTCTAGAACTTCTGTAAAATGGTTTCTCACCACCACCCCATACCACGATGGCATCAGTTGGCCTTTCCTCGCGCCAAAACGAAGCCCGCTGAACTGGCGCATGCCATTCAGGCTGATAAGGTGCCATCGGTGGATACGGTATCCATGGATCAAAGTGCCACGGTGGGAACTGCGGGTATGCACCAGGTGGATAACCTCAATACATTGGCTCCATTAGAAACCCCGGTTGCGGAACAGGTGGACCCCTTTGCCAATTACATGCATAATCATCAAAATCACACCTAGGCGGAGACCTTGGCCGTTTAACACCTCCGAGTCAAGAAAACACATCACCCTTTTTTTCAGAAGCATATCTATCCAACATCCGCTGAAATGCTGGCTTCGGCTCTGGAGTACGTCTTTTCCTTTTTCGTTGACTTTCCACACTCCCACTTCTGGATTCTTTGGTTTTATCATCCTTCGAGGAATACTATCATCAACAATGACATTCTTCCCCTCAGTAGATTCGGTCTGATGAGACCGAATCTGCACCTTCTTGTTCCCAAAGTCAATCACATTAACTGGGAACGGATCACTATCAAGCTTCATCTTTCCTCCTTCCTTGAAATTCAATCGGCCATCATCGATCGCCGATTGTACCTGCCGACAAAACACATTACAATCATTAGTAGCATGAGAATAAGCATTGTGCCACTTACAATAAGCTTTTCTTCCCAACTCCTCAGGTGATGGAATTACATGCCCCTCTCTCAACCTAATCTGTTTACCTTGCAACAGCATATCAAAAATCTTATCACACTTACTAACATCAAAAGTATATCTAATTTTCGTTTTCTTAGCAGGTGTAGGTTTCAAAGCAGGACAAATAAAAGGTTTAGACTTAGGTGATTTCACCCACTCGGCCACACATACATCGACATCATCATCAGTAGCCGAATCACCATCCTCACTATTTCCTACCACATTAACCGCAGGCTTTGCATTTTCTCTGCTCTTATTATCTTTAAATCGACTATACTGCCTAGCATCCTTAGCGCGGCTCTCCTGCACTAAAGCTTTCTGCAAAACCTGGTTAATATCTGAAAATTCTTGATTCTCTAATCTATCTCTAAGATGAATGAGCAAGCCAGAAAAAGCAAGATCAGCCAAGTCCTTTTCGGCTATAGTTAAACTAAAACATCTGTTTTTCACATCTCTAAATCTCCTAATATATTCTGATACAGACTCATTGTGCTTTTGTTTAACTAAAGCCAAGTCTGAAAGCCTGAGTTCAGTTTCGCCGCTCTAAAAATACTCATGAAATTTCTGTTCTAATTGAGCCCATGTAAAAACAGAATTAGGAGCTAGCGAAGTAAACCATGTGAATGCATTCCCAGATAAGGACAAAGGAAATAATCTCACTTTATGAACATCAGACTGTCCTATTTCGCTGCACTGTGCCAAAAACTGTCCTATATGCTCAAAAGTAGACCTACTATCCTCCCCCGTGAACTTCACAAAATCAGGAATTCTAAAGCCTCTAGGGTACGGAGTTAAATCAAAATGCTCAGGGTACGGTTTCTGATATGCACGTGCTCTACCCCTAGGTTCAAACCCAAATTCCCTAAGCATATTGGCAAGCTGCTCTTTAAAACTCTCATTAGGTTGTGCACGATTATTTTGAGACGTAGGTGCTACATATGAGTGATGTGGCAAACTAGGCGACGTGGACACCACTTGCGGCATGTGCTGTGGAGCTGTACTAGCATACCCCACGGTACTTGAGGGTGCTAAGAGTGGAGTGCTATATGAGGTTGTTTCATAGTATGGTTGTGGAAAATTATAATTAAAATATCCAGCACTCGGAGTACTAGTGTTACAACTTTGTGAACTTACAACTGGAACAATGAAATTAGTAACACTAGGTGTAGAACCACCGGCCGAAACACCGTTAATATTTCGGCCAGCTGAATTATCATGTGGCAATAAAGAAGCAGGCAAAGCGCCAGCCGATGCACTAGCTGAACTCGGCAGTGACGCTGAATTAACATTATCATGGGACATCGGCTGTTTTTCCCTATGCTCGTCATTAATTTGCAATAGTACAGATCTCACCTGACGAGGCAAAGAGTTCTCAATATCTTTATTAAACTGCTCCTTAAAGCTAGCTATCTTATCGCTCAACGATTCAGTAATAGTATGCGCCATGTGTGTTAGGTCTGCACCAAATTTATTAGCTACAGAAACATCTATTAAACTAGCAAGATCATCAGAACAGATAGGTTTATTTACCTCAGATCTTACCTTTTTAAAGGCGCCGCTTCTGGTTTTCTGAAAACAGGCAAGTTTCTTTTTCGTCCGTTCCATCTTTTCTTCCTCAAGCTCGTGCTTTAATTCACGCTCTAATTCCTGCCGGTCCTCCTCGGTCAGGTCATCCAGTCCAACAGCGATAATATTCTTTGGGTCAACAGCGCTATCATCACCTTTTTCTTCAGCAGCCATGTCGCACCTGCACGAAAGAAAATAACGAACTCCAACGCTTCACGTGGGTATGCGCGTGTGACACAAGCTCCTGACAAATACTACTCCTTCCGTCCCAAAATAACTCAATTCTTGGGTTTTCGTGTCCAACGTTTGACCGTTCGTCTTATTTAAAAAAAAATATAAAAAAATTTAAAAAGATAAGTCACGCATAAAGTATTGTTCATGTTTTATCATCAAACAACAGTAAAAATACTAATCATAAAAAAATTTCATATAAGACGGACAGTCAAACGTTGGACATGGAAACCCAGAAATTCGGTCTTTTTGGTAACTACCAAGAGGTAACTACCAAGATTGGTCACAAAAGATTCACCCTGAACCAACCAAAGACAGTCAACCAATTCTCTGTTGCACTGCAAAAGTCCCCCATCCGCTATGCGAACCTTGATAACAGGAACAGAACGTTGTTTGCCCCCTAATCTGTTAGCCAACTCAGCAGCAACGAAACTGTGCGTGCTTCCCGAATCAACCAACATCAAGATATGGTGATGCTGAATCAAACCTTGCAACCGCAAAGTCCCCGAGGTTTCTGTTCCCAGCAGTGCTTCCTTATAAATCTGACAAGCCTCCCCTGTGACCTCAGATTCAGTGGGTTTAGTTATCTCCGGCACTGTAGCTGTCTGTTGTCGTTCCTCCTCATCCAACAGATTCAGCAGCTCCTCCACAACATGCAACTGGACAGTTGGTCCGCATTTATGTTCACGACTCCACTTTTCCCCACAGGTGTGACAGAGCCCCTTAGCCTTGCGGTAAGCACGAAGGGTGGCCACGCGATCCTCCATTGGAAGGGCCCGCTTATCAGCCTGTCCTCCCGCACCAGAGAACTGTTGATTGCTCTGATGAGAGACAGAGAAATCAACTTGCCGTGTGTCCTTGCGAGTAGTCTCCAGCACTTCCTCCTGTAAACACGCAAGATCCACAGCAGTATCCATGTCGGAAGGACGATGCAATAAAACTGCAGCTTGAATTTCAGGTTTCAACCCATCCAAAAACTGAGTGACAAAAAATTCAGAGTTCCAGGACGAATGATGGGCATAAAGTTGGTGCATCAGTTCGTTGAATTTCTCAGCGTAGCTAGATACTGAACCCATTTGTTTAAGTTTGTTAAACTGTCTAACCACCCCCTGAAACTCTTCCCTACCAAATTTAACACACACTGCTCCGCAAACTCTTCCCTACTCATTAGCTCGATGTGAGCGTTGGTAGTCTATAACCAAGTCAAAGCTCCACCAAAAAAATTGTAAGGCAGCTACTCCCACCCACACTTCCGGACTTGTTCCACTAACCCGAAAATAGGTTTCGCATTTCATCTTCCAAGCCTTTGGGTTCTCACCATCAAATTGGGGACAATCGACTCTAGCATTACCCCATGAGTACCAAATCCCACGCCCTCTACCGCCAACCTCACCCGTGTCCCATGGAGTGCGATGCGGGAATGGGGAAGAACACGTACCCTTGGTCGGGAGAGACATTGGAGAGGACTTGAAAGTGCATCTAGGACCACTCATTTATTTTGGTGTTAATGACAACACAATTAGATGATAACTAATTCTTTTGTTGAGATGTATGCAAGGATAAAAAGGAGTGGAACTTGAGTTTAAAAGCATTGGGGTATCTTTTGTGGTAATTATCTTCTAATCCATGTATATCTTGTGTTCTTGAATGTTAGGATGCCGTACTATTAAGAGGGATACCACATGCATATAATTGGTACAACATTAGTGCTCAAGATCCTTTGTTTTAAGTGTTCTTGTTTTATTCCTGTCGGACTATCCGATCTTGATTAGACTATCCGATGCTCAGACTATCCGAAATTTCACATAACTTTGCTCTCTGTCTTTGGTCTGAGTGTTGGCTAAAAAATATCGGACTATCCGATATAAGGTCGGACTATCCGATACATCGGACTATCTGAAATTTCTCAGAACTTCACTCTCTGTTTTGAATTGGTTTTTATTCCTATTGAGTGATTTTCAAATCAGACTATCCGATGTGATCGGAGTATCCGATGACCCAGAGACTCCGAAATTCAATGGAACTTTAGTCTCTGTGAGAGGATAAAATTCTTGATTCAAAAATAACGGAATATCCGATATGACATCGGACTATCCGATCGATCGGATTGTCCGAAATTCTCCAGAATTTCGTTCTCTGTCTAGCTTGCTTGGGGGTCAAAAACATTGGACTATCCGATGTCACCTCGGACTTTCCGAGGTGGGATGAAAAGATTCTCCCCCAACGGCCACTTTTTGGGGGATCTATAAATACCCCCCACCTAACCCTTTTCTAGGGTTACCCATCTCATTCACTCTCATTCTCTTTTGGGTTGAGCTTGGTGCCAAGGTGCTTTGGATCTTTGTGCTCTTTCTCCCTCTCTCAAATCCCTCCTTGTTCTTGGTGTGGTGAATCTTGGTGGTTGTGGATTTGGTGTTTGAGGGCCTCGTGTGTGTTTCACTCGATCTTGAGCACTAGAGTTTGACCAAGGGTTGTGTGGTGTTTGTTACTCTTGGAGATTGAGGACTCCTAGACGGTTAGGTGTCACTCCCGAGCCACCGATCTACGTGTGGTTGGCCGGAAGAAGTTTGTGAAGGCCGGATCTCGCCTCCGCAAGGAAAGAGATACCACTTAGTGGAAGGAAGAGTGCTTAGTGCAACCTCTTGAGAAAAGGGTTAGCAAAGACCCGGCTCTTAGTGAGCTCCTCAACGGAGAGTAGAATCCCCTCAAGGATTTGAACTCCGGGAACAACTCCGTGAACTTCATCGTTGGTGATCTCCTTACATCCTCTCTTTTGCTTTACTCGATTGTGCCGCTATAGATCTAGTCGCTGTTTGCGCTATACTCTTGTTTTTGTGATAGATCTACTCGTTGTGCTTCATTAGTGGATCAGACAGTCTAATCCAACATCAGACTATCTGATATTTTCGGATAGTCTGACTGTGGATCAGACTTTCCGACCTTATTTCAGTTTTAGCTTCCGCATAAAGTTTTAAATTAGCCTATTCACCCCCCTCTAGGCCTAGTTAACCCTTTCAGGACTCCTCTCCAATTGCCTTCCCCCGTGCTGTAGTTGCGACGCGGTGGCCATTCGGGCCATGAGACGACTCCCCCTCTAGAAGAGCGGATGGCTCCTCCTTAGGTGTCGAGATCCGTGGTTCGGACGGTGTGGGTAGTAGAGGAGGCAGATCCGCCAGCTTGACGGTGGCCGCAGGGGTCCGCGCCAACTTCTCCACTTGGAGACGCAGGTCCCCCATCTCCGTCCGCAAATCCGCCACTGCTTGGTCCACCGCCGGCTTCCAGCCCAACAGTTTCACCACGAACGGCTTGATCTCCTCCAGCGAACCCATGGACGCCTGGATCGCCGAGTTCTGCTTCTGAATCGCCGTCACCGTCGCCACAAGCTCGGTCAGCTGCTGCTCCATTTCCTGAGTTTTGAGTTGCTCTCTAGAGTGGTAGCGTGGTTTCTCCAAATAAACCAGGATTGGTGGCTCTGATACCTATTGTTATGGACGGGCTAGGCTTTGGAATTTGGGGATTGGGAAGAGAGAAATCAGATTGGAAAGGGAAGAACAGAGCAGCTTGGGAGAGAAGAATCTGTAGTTGGGAGGAAATTGAGTTTTGTTCTGAGTTGTTCGATGCCTCTTCTCTCTCTCGCGTGCTTATATAGCCGCACGTTCGGTTACAAGGCCTCAGGCCCATTCCGGTCCAGCAAGGCGAACATTGGGCCTGCGTAGACGCTGACTCCGCTTTGCTGGATTGTCTTCAGTGGTCGGGTTGGCCATCATGCCCGTAACATGAATATGTTTCTTGAAATTACTAGATTCATGCACCCAATAGTTGTTTTTTTAAGATCCTATACCAACATATGCATGCAACGTTATCCGTATTTTCTCTTTGTTTTCTCACAAATTTTATTAGTTGTTTAAAATATCTGAATGATATCTTAAGCCAATTTAGCACATAATAAAAATAGTGTCCTGTTTGCTTACCATTCATTATTCTTCGAAATGGGGGTATCTTAATTGGAATCATGTCATTTCTATTCATATAGCAATCCAATGTACAAATAGAATGTTCAAGCTTGTTAATCATGCAATTATGATAAATTTACAGCTATATGTTCCCTTCTATGTAATAATACTATACCAATAGTCAAAAGTTCCAGAATTATATCTTACAAATTCATAATATAACTACCCCGCAGCAACACGCGGGGTATCAACTAGTTTATACTATTATGGGACCTAAAATTGCACGATTTTGCATAGTTTAGGGGTGAAGATTTCCGGTATTGTGACTAGGGATGTCATGCAAACTCGACGTAAAGTTGCGGGATAACAGGTGAACTTATTCCGCAGCATTACGAGCACAGCATAAGTGGGCTGTTATATGGGCCAGTAGCCTGGCCCGCTAGCCCTGGGTTCCCTTCCCCTTTGGTCGATCTCCCACAGAGGGGCAGCCAGGCGCCAGCTCGGGCAGGGTACGCACGGCGCGCACCAGCGACGAGCAGCTCGTGCCTCGACGGCTGGCGGCGAGTCTTCCATCCATGGCTGGAAAATTGGCAATGGAAGGTACCCCGCTCCTTCTTGACTCCTCCGCAGTTGCTTCCTCCATCTCTTTTTCTGGGCACGGGCTGCGGTCGCCACCTTCCAGGGTTGCTCCTCAGCTGTTCGGTTAAATGCCTGAATGCACCACGCTGTTGCTATCAACAGGGAATGCAATGTTTACGTGCACAGTGCTCCACGCCTCCACCTCCATGGCTGTCAAGTTGAATTTCTGGGCATCAACAATATTATTTTTGTGAAAATAGAGAAAAGTACGTTTTAATACTCCTTCGTCCATGAATCACCCAAAAGGGAACTCTTTGCTCTGGCCACAGAAGAAGAGAGAAATATTATACTCCATAAAATGTGCATTGCCATAGTAGAGCCTGTATATCTCAGCCATACTTGGAAAGGCTGGACTGCTCCTGCCTACTGAGTACTGACTTTGTGTTGCAAGGTACATCGAAACACTGAACAGAGTTACAACAACGAGAGAACACAAGGATGGACAGGGATCTAGCGGCCACTAAGAAGCCGCAGAAAGAGAAGGGAGCAAAGCCGAAGTGAAGATGTTCCTCCAAGCATCGGTGGAGCTTCTGGCGGAGTCGTTGAGGCGGAAACTCCACGTAGACGATTCTTCTTTGCATGCTTTAAGCAGTCTTGTGGTGCATGGAAGCAAATTCTGAAAGACTACCTCATTTCTGTGTTTCCAGATTCTCCAGAAGCAAAGAAGGTAGAAGCATTTGTACTGCTCCGATGGAATGCAGCTGGGCGGCTGGATGAGGTTGAGAGCCTTCATAGAGGGAATGTTGGGGTTTGCATGAGTTAGGTCCCAAAAGGCCTTTGCCACCGAGCAGTGAAGGAAAAGGTGCTCCGCAGTCTCTGGAGCAATCTTGCAAATCTCGCAGACATCGGAGGGAGTGATGTTTTTCTTTTTGAGATTCACCCTCATTGGCAGTCTGTCTTTCGCGAGTAACCAAGCAAAGAACTGAACCCGGGGAGGGGCCTTGTTTTTCCAAACGAATTTCCAATTCGAACAGCAGGTTGGTCTTGAGTTTAGGATTCCATAAAGCTTTGAGCAGGAGAATGTATTTTGATTTGTTTGGAAGGTAAGTGATCTGCTGTCTTGTTCTGCGCTCAGCTGGAAGTTTTGAAGCAGCGTAGAGAGATGAGCCAAATCTTGTGAAGCAGCTGCTGTGAGCCTAGGCTGCCACAGGTGATCATATGAACTGAGCATTTCTTTTACTGACACAGAAGGCTTCAGGCAGTGGGAGAACAGCGCCGGCATTTTAGAAGCAAGAGGAATGTCGGAGATCCAAGTGTCGAACCAGAAAGAAGTTTTGTCTCCAGATCCAACGCAGCATTTTGTGTTAACTTGATATAGAGGCAGGAGTTTGGTTAGGCTACGGACGTGGGGTCCCAATTTGAATCAGGGAGCAACTTGTCTTGAGGAATTTCATTCCACAGCCAGATGGTCCAAGGAGTAGAAGAGACGTGAAGCTTGTGCAGGTTTTCAACAGTAAACAGGAGTTTTGTTTAGCAAGGTCCTTAATTCCTAGGCCACCGAATTTTTTGTCAGTGCAGACTTCATCCCAGGATACCAAACATTTTGAACCAGAGCACGAATCATCACCAGTCCAAAGGAAGGCTCTTCTTCTTTTGTCAATCGCCGCAAATACTCCTTTCGGGAGCTCCATAGCCGCCATTGCGTAGGTAGGGAGAGATGATAGAATTGCATTAATGAGGATGATCCTGTCTGCGTAGTTCAGTAAGGAGGCCTGCCAGCTTGCAAGGAACCTGTCCACTCTTGAGATCACAGGAGCAAAGGCATCGAAGTTTAGCTTGGTTGTGGACAGCAGAAGTCCCAGATATGTCTGCGGGAAGTTTTCAAGTCTGCATCCCAGCACATTGGCAAGCTGGACTTGATCTTCAGGGGGGACATGAATGCACACCATGGTACTCTTGGAGTAGTTTATCTCCAGTCCAGTTGCAGAAGAAAAATCATCAAGAATCCGCTTGATAAGGGCGACATCCTGGGAGGAGGCTTTGCAGATTATTAATGTGTCGTCCGCATATTGAAGTGTGGAGGGAGTCATCTGCGGGTTGAGAGGATGTCGTAGCTGGCTTTTCCGGATGAGAGTTTGGAGCACATCAGCTACAATGATAAACAGATAAGGGGATAGAGGATCCCCCTGGCGAAGTCCTTGTTTGCAGGAGATCCAATTACCCGGCACACCATTTAGGATGATAGAGGATCTGGCAGAAGCGAGGAGCATTTTGATACAAGTGTTCCAAGAATCATTGAATCCTCTGCAGTATAGAATTTTGTGTAAACTGTCCCACTGGACTGAGTCAAAAGCTTTGGCGAAGTCTAATTTTAGGATCACCGCAGGGGCTTTTCTCTTATGACAGCACTGGACTAATTCTGTTGCATGAATGAAGGTTTCAGAAATATGCCTCCCCTTGAGAAAACCTGTCTGGTCTAGCTGGATAATGGAGCTTAATTCTTTCTGCAGTCTGAAACTGAGCACCTTTGAGATTATTTTAAGCGAGCAGTTCTGCAGGGCAATCGGCCTGAAGTTGCAAGGTGCAGGTGCCTTTCCTTGCTTTTTGGATGAGCACAATGTATGCCCTGTTGATCTTGTCCAGGTCAAGGTTGTTGTAGTAGAAATTATGCATCAGGTTGAGGACCTGAGGGAAAATAAGATTCCAGGCAGCCTGATAGAAACTAGGGCCTATTCCATCCGGACCTGGGGCACTGTCCTTGTCCATTTGCATCACAGCCAGCTTTATTTCTTCCAACTCGAAGAGCCCAGAGATATTATCTGAATTAATCTGGGGGTGGCCTGAATATAACTCCAGAAGATCAAAGTTCCAATGAGTTGCTTTACTGGCTCCCAAAGAGTCAGAAAATAAGTTGTACAGAATCTGAGCTTTGGTTGAGTGATCGTATACAAAGTTGTTGTCCACCAGCAGCCCTCTGATTGCATTCTTTCTCATCTTTACAGAGGCATGAGCATGGAAGAATTTAGAGTTTGTTCCCATGAATTTGATCCACTTGACTTTTGCTCTTTCTTTCCAGAAAATCGATTCTTGCTGATTGAGATCAGAAAGTTTAAGTTGTAAAAGAGAGCGTAATTCCATCAGAGCTGAGGAGCAGGTGCCGAATTCCTCAAGGAAGTCAATGTAATCAATTACAAAGTTACAATCGTTTCTGCAAGCCTGGATGAATCTGTGATCATGTTTCCAGATTTTTGCTCTCTGCCTTACCCTTTTGAGATTCAGATTGAGATCGCCCGCCGCTTCGGTATGTGGATCTGGGAGGGACCAGCGCGATAGAACGTAGGGAAGAAAGTCAGGATTCAGCAGGGCCGAGTTGTCAAATCTGAAGATCTTGCTTTTAGGGATTTTGGTTTGGATGGAAAGAAGGAGCGGGACGTGATCAGAGGTTGTTCTTGTTTGGGAAGTGAGGGAGCAATTGGGGAGCAGATCATTCCAGGCTAAGTTGAAGAAGACTCTGTCGATACGGGTAAGTGTGGGATTAAGTCGCTTGTTGGACCAGGTGAAGAGTCTGTCTGAGAGTGTAAGTTCGAGCAGGGAGAGATTCTCAAGAGTGTCGTTGAAAAGGGTGTAGTTGTGTTTGAATGAGGCTAATCGCTATGGCGAAAAACCCAGTTTGTAGGTGTCAAAATAAATCACAGGTTTTACGAATATAAACGGTGCCAAAGCTGGGACATGCTAGAACCTGGCATAGGGATTGCAGTCATCTCAAGCATCAATAATGTTGATTTGAGATGACACCAAGAGATCATAATTGGATAAATCGTCAGAAGCTAAATAGATTACAATGCAGGACTAATGTGGTACAATCACAATAACTTTTACTCATCTAATAAGATCATATGCACATTCACTTGTTTTACCGTGTGTTAGTAATAAGCATGGTCTTCTGACTCCAACACCAGCATTTTCTGTTTGTTCTTTTTGCATCACCACAGCATCAATGATAAATTTGTGGCATCTGGATTACAATGAACAATTCATTAACTCACTACAGTTGCAATTGCGAAATTATCTACATTATTTTTCAGTTGGAACTGCTGATGTCTTGCAAGCACTGGACACCCAACATTTCTTTTGCTCTATCCACAAGAGCAAAGAGAGGTGTGTTGTATTCCATGAAACCTGCGCCGCCCAAGAAAATCCAGTAGTTCTCAGTCCTTGAGGGCATCTCTTCTACCATTGACAGTGCTTCCATCATCCGGAATTCATTGAAACAACTAGCATAGAGGGAATTGCACTCCATCATGTATATGGATTGCTCAAGTATCACCCTCCTGATCCCAGGACAATGAGCACCTGGGTTGATATTTGCATTGAGTGCATCAACTAGCCTCTTCACAAACCTTCGCTTAATTTGTCCACCCTCCAGTTTTTGGGCAAATTCTTCAGGAATAACTTTGCATATTTGTGAACTTAGGCCAATGAGGATCTCTAGTTCTGCCCCTTCTACATTCATTATTCTTTCCAACACCTGTAGTGGAAATAATATAATGTAGCATGAGTACTAAATGAGACACCACCTAGGCACCTAGCACTACGATAATTCAGCAAAGCACAGTACATTACACTCCAGTTTACTACTCCCTCCATCCCAAAATATAGCAACCTAGTACTAGACACCACGATATTTTGGGACAGAGGGAGTATTAAATATTTTTTTCAGATAATACTAGTAAATAAATGCCCCATTTAATAAATAAGGGTTGGTGAAATTTCATCAGACAGCATAAAGACAATATGCAAACAACAAAGAATATTATCCACCAGAAATATTGACTGCATCTATAATCTATTGCATGAAGTAGCAAGGCTCACCTCTTGCAAAGTGTGAGATAACTCTTTCAGGTCTGATTCTGTGAGCTTGGCTTGGGCGTGCTGGCACATACTACGCAACAAACTTGCTGCCACATATATGTACTTCTCATCAGGGATCAAGATCATATTTTTTAACTTATTAATGAGCTCTGGTTCCTTCATCATAACTAAGCAGTTATGCACATTATCCATTGCCAACATTGCCAGTGCTTGCCCAGCTACCTTTGGTAGAAAGCAATCAACATTTGTGCTAGAGGTTCCATCTGATTTGATGAATGCCTTCATCAGCCTGGTTATGAGCACCTGCATTTGCCCTATCTCCTGCCTTGTGTCACCATCAATGGCAAGATTTCTAAGGATTCCAGCAACAAGTTTACTTAATTCATGATGGCTGCTAGTGTTTCCCAAGATATCTGCGAGGTTTCTTAATAGGAAGGGATGTTTTGATATCTTATACCTGAGTGCTATGCCAATTTCCCCTCCAATGCTTGTCAGCCTCTGCAACACCTTCACTGATGACTTCACCAGGACCCATTGTTGTGCCTCGCTAGTTGTTGTGTCACCTCTGAAGCTTGTGAATCCTATGATCTTCCAGATGAGGTTAGTTTCTCTATGAATTTCCACACAGTTATTTTCATCACCACTAGCAAGGTTGTTAACAATCGACATCCCCAGTGCAGGAAGAAGATCGTGGTCTGTCAACGGTTTCTCCTTGGGGATTGACCAGTACTCTGAAATCCGCTGCCAGGTTCTGATTACGAAGGATATACGTTCATTGATATGGGTTGATCGGGTTTGTGTCTCCAGCAAGTTATCAGTGTCCCCATGTCGCTCTTGAATTTGACATTGGTCATCAGCTGCATCATGCCTATCCTCTTGGCTTTCTGATGTATTGTGAATTGGGGCTTGCTTTCCCTCCTGTTCACCATCTACATCCAGAAGTGGGTTTCCCTTTTTCGGTTTGCCATGAATGTCTAGAAGTGAAGATACAAGCTGCACTGTCCCAGGAACAGTGATGACCCGGAGGCTCTTTGCAAGCTCTGCAGTGGCCTTCGCTGCATATAATCTGACTACTGTATGGTTTGGACTTGACCAGCCCAACATGCTGATTAATCTGGCCATTGTGTTGGTAGAGGTGGTGAGTTCTGATATGATCCGTTCCCTGGTTGGTTCCCTTTGAAGAAAAACGTGCAGCATCTGGACACTAGAGAGCTGCATCTTGGGTGAGTCTGAGTTGAGGGAATCCATTGCAAAGGTGATGAGGCTGATCTTCTTTGGAACAAGCACACCTCCTTCCATGTATTTCTCGAAGGCGTATGCGTAGTACAAATTGACAGATGCAATGCCCCACTGACCTCCAAATCCACTCTGGCGGATGAGAGATCTCCGAGGGATGAAGGAAAAGAACTCCAAGATACAAGCTGCAATGTAGAGTATCCCTTGGCCAAGCACCATCCCGTAGAAGATACTTAGAGATGGCACGAGGGTTTCATCCTCTCCATCTTTTTTCTTGTCAATTAGCCAATCAGCCCAGTGGTAGTACTGTGTGAGAAAGCGGAACAGCGGGAGCAAGACACGGATTGTCGCTGCTGGGATCTGCAGGTTGCCGCATGACACTAATAGTACCAGAGCAAATGCTTCCAACATGATGAGCGCATCTCGATTGTATTTATCAACCATAAGCAAAGGCATAATGATTGAGGCAATCATGCACAGTTTCAGAATAATCTGGCACCAAAACTCACGTTTTCTGCCTAGAGTACCATTTAGTAGCTTGATTATACTCAGGAACCGGAACCTGCTGATTGTCACGAGGAGCACAACTACAAGCAGCACTACATACGCTATCGTCCATTTGGGCATTGAGGCATCGGTAAAGAGTTTGTTCGTCTGAGAATTAACATAGAGTCGTAGTATAAAGGGACCCAGCAATAGGATTGCAACCATGGGGCTCCATAACGATATCGCACGGCGTATCGGATAGCTTGTGTGTAGTCTTGATGCCGCTGAACATACAAACTGGACAATTGCTAGGAGTAACATCACCCCAAGAAACCATAACGGGTTCATGAAGTAAGGAATGTAGTTCCGGAGAACCGTGCAGAGCATAGCATTGGAAATACATGCGACCATGATCAATCCATTCCAGCCAGCAGCAGGTCTGAAGGCACCTCTCGTGCGGAAGAACAATTGGTAATCGAGCCTATTGCTGCGGCTGAACATCCTGTATTATGTATAAGGTAATGCAATTAATAAAACTAGTAATTCAAATTGAAAATAACTATGGGATTGTCCCGCGCAAATCGGGCGGTGCTAGATTTTAAAAGCAAAATTGAACTTCCCCAAAGCGACTTCTCCGGCGAGATCGCCTGTTGCTCAACAATGTCTACACATTTGTGATCACTAGCTCGTGTGATTCTTTGTAGCTTCCTAGCGCATATGTCCTTGATGGGAACTTCCTGGACAGGCTCCGTATCCATGGCCACCATGGAGGTGGTAAGAGAGTATCTCCAGCAGAGACGCTAAACACATGCCCTAAATGATGCTAGTAGGGGTTGAAGCTAAAATAGAAAGTCCAGCAGAATCTCCGCTAAAGACCCTCAAATCCCCTCCCAACACAATAGAGCAGGACATCTGGCAGGGAACACAACGTAGGAATAGGGAAGCCTCATCCGACAAAGCCCACAATAACCGGAACCAATACAGGCGAGACGAGCTTAATTATATATGGGCGCGAGTGCGCGACTAAAGAGTGCAGGTGCACCAGTCAGTCTCAATATCCAAAGGAGATAGATCGAATTAGAGTTTTCCTATGGTACACCTTATATACTTCCTCTGTCTCAAAGAAGTGGATGTTTCACCGCCCCAGTGTTGTCTTAAAAAATACTCACTCTGTCCTAAAAAAAAATGAATCTAGAACTGGATGTAACACATTCTAGTATCCAGATTCATAGTACTAGGATGTCTCGACATTCAGACATCCTAGTATTACATATCCTAGTATTAGGTTGGTTTTTTATGGGATGGAGGGAGTATGTCGTTTTAGCGATTTACATAGAAGTGGTGGGACCAGTCTATTCCGTGAAACCAGAACATATGAAGTTTTTTTTCTCTACTGTGATCTTATCCTCTCGCGTTGATTCAGTCACCCCCACCCCGTCAACTCCTTTGTCGCTCGCCCCCCTCCCACTAAGCCGATCCCCAATCTCCGTCGGCCCCCACGATCACCGCTTATTCAAATGATAACTGAATCAAATAAACAAGCATAGTGGCCCGCGCAGATTGCGCGGCTAGCATCATTATATTTTCTCTCATATAATAGCATATATGTTTTCTCATTATATTATTCAAATATATTAAAATGACAACATAATTTTAAATTTTGCAATAACTTTACAAAACTACTAATGTGTAATATTTATATTATATTTTATATACGTGTTAGTTATTAATTATTTTTAATATCAAATTTTAGTTATTTGTAAATTATATATATTCCTATATGGACTCTAGACTCGTCTTTTAATATTTCTTTTTTTAATTCTGAATTTTCTGTAAATTGTATTTTTATATAGAGTCTATGCTCTTCTTCCAATATTATTTATTTTTATTTATGAATTTTTATTATTTCTAATTGTATTTCTATGTGGACTCTAAACTCATCTTTCAATATTCTTTAATTTTTAATTTCGAATTTCAGTTGCTTCTAAATTATATTCCAATATTTGTATTCCTATATTGACCTTAAATTCTTCTTCCAATGTTTTTCTTAATTTTGAATTTTAGTTATTTGTAAATTGTATTTTTATACAGACTCTAAACTCTACTTTTAATTTTATTATGTTTATTCCAAATTTTAGTTAGTTTTAAATTCCTATATGGACTCTATACTCTACTTCTAATATTCCTTATTTTTTTAATTCCGAATTTCTATTTTTTTTTTCTAAATTGTATTTCTATATATACTCTATACTTTACTTCTAATATTCCTTATTTTTAATTCCGAATTTATATTATTTCCTAATTGTATTTCTATATGTACTCTATACTCTACTTCTAATATTCCTTATTTTTAATTCCGAATTTCAGTTATTTCCTAATTGTATTTCTATATGAACTCTATACTCTACTTCTAATATTTCTTTTTTTTTTTAATTCTGAATTTCAGTTATTTCCTAATTGTATTTCTATATGGACTCTAGTCTCCTCTTCTAATATTCCTTTTTTTCATTCCGAATTTCAGTTATTTCCTAATTGTATTTCTATATAGACAGACTCTAGTCTCCTCTTCTAATATTCCTTTTTTTAATTCTGAATTTCAACTATTTCTAAATTGTATTTCTATATGGACTCTAGTCTCCTCTTCTAATATTCCTTATTTTTTAATTCCGAATTTCAGCTATTTTTAAATTGTATTTCTATATGGACTCTGTCTTTTCTTTTTCTCCGATTAATGTGAGAATTTCTATGCCATGAGAGCGAACTTGGAGGTTCCTTTTTCTATTCCTTTAATTATATATTTAATTCCAAATTTCTTTCTAAATTGTATTTCTATATGGACTCTAGTCTCCTCTTCTAATATTTCTTATTTTTAATTCCGAATTTCAGCTATTTTTAAATTGTATTTCTATATGGACTCTGTATTTTCTTTTTCTCCGATTAATGTGAGAATTTCTAGGCCATGAGAGCGAACGTGGAGGCTCCTTTTTCTATTCCTTAAATTATATATTTAATTCTGAATTTCTATTTTTTCCTAATTGTATTTCTATATGGACTATATAGTCTACTTCTAATATTCCTTATTTTTAATTCCGAATTTCAGTTATTTCCTAATTGTATTTCTATATGGAGTCTATACTCTACTTCTAATATTTCTTATTTTTAATTCCGAATTTCAGGTATTTTCTAATTGTATTTCTATATGGACTCTAGTCTCCTCTTCTAATATTCCTTATTTTTTAATTCCGAATTTCAGCTATTTGTAAATTGTATTTCTATATGGACTCTAGTCCCCTCTTCTAATATTCCTTATTTTTTAATTCCGAATTTCAGCTATTTGTAAATTGTATTTCTATATGGACTCTGCTTTTTCTTTTTCTCTGATTAATGTGAGAATTTCTAGGCCATGAGAGCGAACGTGGAGGCTCCTTTTTCTATTCCTTAAATTATATATTTAATTCCGAATTTCTATTTTTTCCTAATTGTATTTCTATATGGACTCTATAGTCTACTTCTAATATTCCTTATTTTTAATTCCGAATTTCAGTTATTTCCTAATTGTATTTCTATATGGACTCTAGTCCCCTCTTCTAATATTCCTTATTTTTTAATTCCGAATTTCAGCTATTTGTAAATTGTATTTCTATATGGACTCTGTTTTTTCTTTTTCTCCGATTAATGTGAGAATTTCTAGGCCATGAGAGCGAACGTGGAGGCTCCTTTTTCTATTCCTTTAATTATATAATAGATGGGGTAACTTGGTCATTTGCACTGCTCACTAATTTGGGTCAGAAATCTGAAAGCTTCAGTTTTTTTTTTTGGACGGAGGGGGTATTAATTAATGAGACGTACTGGGTTGTCTATGGACTATGAAGAGAGCATGCATATGTATCGGTGCATACCTTGTAGCTTCTATGAAGACTATGACCGTCGCGTAATAGAAATCGTCGTAGGAGCGGAGCATCGTCAGGTAGCCGCCTAGCAGGACGACGGTAGCCCAGGTGAAGACCAGAGAGCCGAGGGCGTTGCCCGTCCTCTCCATCAGCGCCACCACGCGAACGAAGCAGTTCACCCACTTCTCCGGCGCGGCTACCCGCCGCCCTCGTCGGTCACCGCCTTGCGCCGGCGGCATTTGGACGCGGTGTTCTCCGCCGGCGATGTCCGCCATTGATCCCACACCACACCTGACCTGACCTGACCCAACTCAAAGGGGGCATCTAGGGACAATCTATATATGACGGAAACCATGTGAGCTTGTCAGAAATTAATACATGTTCATTTGGACTGGGCGTCCAATTAAAAATTTAAGGTTTCAGCTGCCTGTCTGCTGTCAGTCATTAAGCGCAAAAGTGTAGGAGGTTTCACGCTTGTTTTTTGTTGTTTGGCGACCATGCCGTTCACGCCTTCAGCCATTAATTAGGATCAATTAATTTATCCCAAAGTGCATTGCAAACTTTGCAAAAGTTGTGGGAGCTCGTGGAATATTAAGATCCTGATCACGCCGGAGTTTGGATATCTTGCGTGATGTTTGCATCGATGCATGGCAGTATTCTACTCCCTCCATCACAAATTATAAGGTCTATATTTTTCTTACACGATCTTTAATGAAATAATTTGACCATTAATTTATTTTATGTTATGTTCCTAACAAATATGAAATTAGCTTCACATAAAAGTACTTTAAAAGATGATTTTAGTGATATAACATGCATAATACTTAGCATATAGGTTAGTACGATTATTAGTCAAAAGTTATCGAGTTTGATTTTCTTTAAAAAGAGGGCGTCATATAATTTGGGACGGAGGGAGTAGGAAGGTAACCTATGCTGAAAGCAAAAAGGAGGTAAGAAGGGCAGGCATTGGATATTTGGATCTGTCCAATGATGCACATAACTCTTTTATCACTAGAGGTGAGGGCTGAGGCCTGAGGGTATACCTGATTTTGATTCAGCTAAATGTTGCCTTTTTTTTAGCACCAATTAAATGACAGCGCGACTGCTTGCACTTTCCCTACTTGGTTAACAAGGCCAACCGCAGCCAATCCACACTTCCTCGCTAGGCATGCAGCTCCATCCTTGTGAAGGATAAAGGCACACAATATCCCTAATATGATATATGCAGTACTGTAGCAGAGGATAGCAGGCATAAGGATGTGTTCTTTATTCCCTCTTTCCAACTTCTACTTTCTCTTTTTCACACGCACGCTTAGTAAACTATTAAACGAACGTTTTTTTGCTAAAAAAATATTCTACAGAAAAGTTGCTTTAAAAGCTCATATTGATTTATTTGTAAGTGGTTTTTAGCTAATACTTAACTTTTTTAGAAACAGTACAAATACAGCCGCTCACCCCTATAAATGCATACACATACCCTAATACTATGAGCACCTCCGAAAGACTGGGCCGACATATTTTTAAATTGACGAAGTCACCATGGGCATCTCGTTGTTGACGGGTACATCACCTACCAACATATTTTATATTTTGAGATTAACGAAGTCACCACAAGCACCTCATTGTCGACGGGTACGTCATCTACCAGCATATTTTTAGATTGACAAAGCCACCACGGACGCCTCGCTGTCGACGGGTAGTCGCTTATCACTGAAAGAATAATTAGCCGTAAATGTGCGAGGACCCATGTCAAATTTAGGATTTGAACCCGATGGACTGATTCCAGTTAAACTACGCTCACTTCACAGCCAATACTTAATTAATCACTTGCTACTACGTTGGTCTGTTTTACGTGTTGGAGTGTGTTTTTTTTTAGGGGAAATCAGAATTTCCATTACTGAGACAGCTGAATCATCAGCAACCAGATACATGATTTGTGCCGGAATAGGAGCCAGAACAGGGGCCTCCTCCGGATCACAGACACTACCCAAAGCTGCCAACTCATGAGCTACTCTGTTACATGACCGAGGAACATGATTAACACACCAATAAATAAAATTCAAGCGCAGTAAGGTTTGAAGCTCCGCCACCAGGAAAGACACGTCGCTCAGCTCGAACTCGTTCGTGTAGACCGCTTGAATCACAGCAGCCGCGTCTGTCTCAATAATCACCCGGCCGATTCCCATTTCAACTGCTGCCTGGACTCCCTGTAAGCATGCAATGAGCTCACCATGGAGAGGATGCATAGATTATTAACTCTCCCCCGGAAAGCAGCCACCACATCACTATCCGCATCACGAAGAACACAGCCCCAGCCGCCATTACCAGAAACAGGATTAAATGCTGCATCGCAATTTACGTTGACATGATCAGTCATTGGTTTCTCCCAGCGTGTTGGAGTGTTGGTGGGAAAAGGTTCCCAACCCTCTAAAACAACACAGAATGAACCCTGAAGGTGACGCTTCCGAGTTCTGCGCCCTTGGGGGGACTCATGGGCCGGATTGGATTACAAGCACAAATTGGGCTTCAGTTTTTCCATAATAAGTTGGGCTTTTTTTAAGGAGAAAATGGGCTTCTACCATGCCCGAGAATGAGGTGGGCCACGATCAGCAGGGGCCTTCGCAGCGGGCAGCTCGGGCATGGCGACGAGCAGCTCGCGCCTTGACGCCGGCCGGCGAGTGCGAGCCCGCTCCCATCCATGGCAGGAGCCCGAGAGTGAAAGGTACCCCGCTCCTCGCCTCCCTCCTCCGCAGTTTCTTCCTCCATCTCTCCTCTGGACCTTTGTTTTCTAGCTATGTGCTGCGCGCGCTGGAGATCCACCCGCCGGGGCTGCACGGCTGTTGTTTGTTGAAATGCCTGAACTGAATCGACCCTGATACGATCTATCACCAGGGGATGCAATGCTGACATCTACAATGATGCTTCACCTTCATTGGCTGTCAAGTTGAATGCCTGGGCAATTCAACTGCCAAAACACGGAAGAGGAAGGTGCGTTTTTTGGGGATTACAGGAAGGTGCGTTTTAATACTCCTTGGTCTTCAATGTCGTTGGTGTCTCCGTTCTACTTGTCTACATGGTTAGGAATCTTCGAACTGTGTGCATTTGTAGTAGTTCAACTGCATCATAGATATGATTTTCGTGAGGAAATTAAGCTTGTTTACTACAAATATTAGTACAACCTACATATGACATACAGACATAGTCAGTTGACACGGCTGATGCTAGTACCATTCATGGCCCATCGGCTATTTTGCCCTGGCCACGAGAGTGGAAAGTAGTACGCTGTGCTCCATGAGTCCTGTGTCACCTGAGAAGCTGAGAACAACATGTAGTTTTCAGTTTTTGAGGATGGGTTTTCTACCATTGATAGCTTTCCATCATCCAGCGTTTGTGGAAATCGCTTGCATGGGCAACATGGCAAGAATTGAACTCCATCAAGTATATGGAATATGTAAAATCAAAGTGTGTTTGATTCTTCTGTGGTGATGAACAATTGGCATATGTGATTATTGGTTTTGATATTTGAAGATTATTGGCGAAGTGGTTTTAGAAATGATTGGATTTTTCAGACGGTGAACAGGGACTGCTTGATTTGGGTCCGGTCAGACCGGGCTTGTACTGCCGGTCAGACCGGAGGTCTTCGAGCTGTCAGACCGGCCAGCCCGCGGTCTGACCGGCCGATTCTGTATCGGTTTCGGTTTCGGGTTGTTTCATTGGATTTTCGTGGATATTTCATGTTTATGACTTCTAGATGGATACTATGCGTATGTAATACTGTTGTGTGCTAACAATGAGTCAAGTTGGAGATAGCTTGTGCTCGGATATGGTTTTTTTGTTTGATTCATGTGTAGGTAATCTTTACGCCTCGGGAGAGTATTGCCGGTGATGGATTGAGAGTCAACTTGGAGATAAGGTGACGTCCGGACGGTCAAGATATCATGCGGGATACTTAGGATAAAGATTAATGCATGTGGTTGGTGAAGATTCCATATGGCATACGATGGAGATATTGTGTGCGTATGGGATACGGAGTTATATTTTGGATGGAGTCCAAAATTGGTACAATTGGAGTTTGTAAGTTTGTTTCTTGTACGGGAAGGTTTCCTAGGTGGATTAGGACTTCCTGTATGAGTTGGGTTCGTGGCTTTAGGCTGCCTACGTCATGTATAAATAGAGAGGGAAGGCGTGGCCTCCCGGTATCGCTTTTAGAGCATTGAGTTGATAGTTTAGTTAGGGTTTCGAGTTTAGTCGAGATTTTTGTGAGGAGTGTTGTTGTTGCACTTTGTAAATACAGAGAGATGTAATAAAGTTGTCATCTACTTCAATAGATCTTCGATTTGTGTTTGCTCGGGTTCGACGGTCTAACCGGCGAAACACCGGCGGTCAGACCGGCGGCTTGGCGGCGGTCAGACCGGCGGGTACTCACCGGTCAGATCGGTGACGGTGACAGAAGGCAGAAGCGACTCAGGAGCGGTTGGACCTAGCGATTTACACCGGTCAGACCGACGGCACAGGCGCGGTCAGACCGGCAGATCAACTTCGGTCAGACCGATCTACATCGATTACGAGGGTAACTTTTTATTCCGCAAAAAGTTTTGGTTTTTGAGTATATCAACCATTCACCCCCCTCTGGTTGGCTTAGTTCTAGGTATTCGATCCTACAGAATGCTGAACAATCACCCTCCTGATGTTGGGACTGTGAGCACTGGGACTCATATGTGCATTAAGTGCATTGACAAGCCTTTTTACAAATCATTCCTTAATCCGACCATGCTCTAGTACTCAGGCAAAGTCTTTTGGAATGACTTTACAATTTCGTAAACTAAGGCCAATAAGGGATTCCATTCCAGTAGTTGCAACCATTGTGCCAGTAATGATTGTTCCACACAAGAATTCCACCTGTTTTTAGGCTGTTTCTACTCATGAACTCACTCTTGTGGTATAGCTCTAGTCTATGGATTCTGCTACAAGTCTCTGTGCATATCAGCTTATGCATGATTATGTAATATTGTACAATTTAATAACCCATTACAATTATAAATGCGAAATCATCTCCTACATTTTTTTTTCAGTTGGCACTACTAACTCCTTGCAAACACTGTTGACCCATCAGTTCTTTTGCTCTGTCCACAAGAGCAATGAGAGGTGTACTGTATTCCATGAAACCCACGTCACCCAAGAAAATCCTATAGTTCTCAGCCCTTGAGGGCATCTCTTCTACCATCGATAGTGCTTCCATCATCTGTAATTCATTGAAGCAATTGGCATAGTGAGAATTGCACTCCATCATGTATATGGATTGCTCAATTATCACCCTCCTGATTCCAGAACAATGACCACCTGGGTTCATATTTGCATTCAGTGTGTCAACTAGTCTCTTCATAAATCTTTTCTTAATCTGTCCACCCTCCAGCTCTTGGACAAATTCTTTAGGAATGACTTTGCATATATGTGAACATAGGCCAATGAGGATCTCTAGTTCTGCCCCTTCTACATTCATTATTCTTTCCAACACCTGTAATGGAAACAACAACACAATGCAGCATGAGTTGTAACAGCATGATTCAGCCAAAAAAAAAAACTCTAGTTCACTAGTAAATAAATGCTCCCATTTAATAAAGTGTAAGTGGAATTTCATCAGCTGGCATAAAAGAACATATGCAAACAACAAAGCACATTATACACAACAAATATTCATTGCATCTGTAGCATGAAGGAGCAGGGTTTACCTCTCGCAAGGTGTGGCATAGTTCCTTCAAGTCTGATTCTGTGAGCTTGGCTTGGGCGTGCTGGCACATGCTACACAGCAGGCTAGCCGCCGCATATGTATACTTCTCATCATGGATTAGGGATCATATTTTTCAGTTTATTAGTGCACTCTGGTTCATTCAACATAACTAAGCAGTTATGCACATTATCCATTGCCAGCATTGCCAGTGCTTGCTCGGCAACCTTTGGTAGCAAGCAATCAACATTTGTGCTGGAGGTTCTATCTAAATTGAGGAATGTCTTCATCAACCTGGTTATAAGCACCTGCATGTGCCCAATCTCCTGCCTTGTGTCACGATCAATAGCAAGGTTTCTGAGGATTCCTGCCACAAGCTTACTTAATTCTTGATCACTGCTGTTGTCTCCTAAGATCACTCCGAGATTTCTTAACAAGAAGGGATGTTTCGATATCTTGTACCGCAAATCCGCAATGCTACGCCGATTTCCCCTCCAATGCTCGTCAGCCTTTGCAGCACCTTCAGTGATGACTTTGCTAGGACCATTTGTTGTGCCCCATTGTTTTTTATGACAATCCTGAAGTTTGTGAATCCTATGATCTTTGGAATGAGGTCAGTTACTCTATCAATTTCTACACAGTTATTTTGATCACAACTAGCAAGATCGTCAAGAATCGACATGCCCAGTGCAGGAAGAAGGTCATGGTCTGTCAATGGCTGCTCCTTGGGGATTGACCAATACTCTGAAATCCGCTGTCAGCTTCTGAGTATGGAGGAGTTCCGTTCGTTGATGTGGTTAGTTCGGATATGTGTCTCAAGTAGGTTATCAGTGTCCTGAAGCGGCTCGTGTACTTGGCATTCTTCAGCTGCTGTATCCCTAATTGCATCATGCCTTTCCTCTTGGCTTTCTGATGTACTGTAAGTTGGATCTAGCTTTCCCTCGTGGTCACCATCTACATCCAAAAGCGGGTTTCCCCTTTTCTGTTTGCCATCAATGTCTAGAAGTGAAGATACAAGCTGCATTGTCCCAGGAACGGTGACAACTCGGAGGCTCTTCGCAAGCTCAACAGTGGCCTTCGCAGCATATAATCTGACTACTTTATGACTTGGACTTGTCCATCCCAACATGTTGATTAATCTTGCCATGTTCTTGGTAGAGGTGGTGAGCTTTGCTATGACCCGTTCCCTGATCGGTTCCCTTTGCAGAAAAATGTGTAGCATCTGGACACTGTAGAGCTGCATCTTGGGTGAGTCTGAGTTCAGGGAATCCATTGCAAAGGTGACGAGGCTGATCTTCTTTGGAGCAAGCACACCTCCTTCCATGTATTTCTCGAAGGCGTGTGCGTAGTACAAATTGATAGATGCCACCCCCCACTGACCTTCAAATCCACCATGGCGGATTAGCGATCTCCGAGGGATAAATGAGAAGACCTCAAAGATACAGGCTGTAATGTAGAGAATCCCTTGGCCAAGCACCATCCCATAGAAGATGTTCAGAGATGCAACTAGATTTGTCTTATCTCCGAAGTTCTTCTCGTCAATAGGCTCGTCGTCACTGTAGTAGTTGTGTGGTAGAAGGCGCAACAGTGCAAGCGCGACACGGACAGTCGCTGTTGGAATCTGTAAGTTGCCAAATAATACTAACACTAAAGCAAGAGCTTCCAGTATGATGATAACATATCGATCGCTTGTATCAGGCACAATAAGCACAGGCATTATGATCGAAGCAATTATGCACAACTTCAGAGTAAATTGACACCAAAATTCTTGTTTGCTGCCAAGAGTACCATTTAGTAGTTTGATTATACTTGGGAACTGGAGCCTGCTGATCGTCAGCAGGAGCATCAATACAAGCAGCACTACGTACGCTATCATCCATTTAGCCATTGTCTTCTTGGGAATGAACGATTTGGAATCAATATAGAGTCCTAGTACAAAGGGACCTAGCAGTAGGATTGCAACCATGGGGCTCAATAATGATATAGCACGTCGCATTGGATTGCACGTGAGCAGTTTTGAAGCTGCTGAACGTAAAAACTGGAGAATAGCTAGTAGTAATATCACCATAACATACCAAAACGGGTCATCTGATGCCATAATATTGCCCCAGAGAGCCGTGCAGAGCAGAGCATTGGATACGCATGCAACCACGATCAATTCATTCCAGCCAGCAGAAGGGTTGAAAGCACCTCTCGTGCGGAAGAACAACTGGTAATCGAGTCTGTTGTTGCGGCTGAACATCCTGTGTGATATATGCTAGTGCGATTAACACACAAAAAAATTGATGATCTAATCCTAAGCCAATCAGCACGAGAGTACTATCAGGATTCCGATACAAATACTATGGCTACAGCCCCATCTTTTCGCTTATCCTTATGCTTATAAGAAAAAAAATTAAATTTTAAAACTTAATTTTGAAGTTGTTTTTTTAGTTTTTTTATCGTTGTTTTACAACATTTGCTTTTGAATCACTAAGGATATGTATATAAAAGTTGTGCTCATAAATTTTTTTTTTGATTGCAAATAAACATAAGCGCAATTATGTGATTCCACTACTACTACGTAGGAAGACTACCGTACGCGGCCATATAAACAGGGAGTGAGGCCACCGCATCCTGACGCGATACAACTTGTCGGTGATATGGGACCGGGAGTATCATGACCAGAGGCTTGAGGCAGACGCAATCGCCCACGTGGCCTGGCACCTTCGGGGACGTCGGGCCCGAGGATGAGGTGTCCGCCCTCCTCCTGATTTCCCCCGAGGGGGGGGGTCGGGTTGCGCTTGCCCCGGCCCCGA
Source organism: Oryza sativa Japonica Group (assembly GCF_034140825.1). NCBI lineage: Eukaryota > Viridiplantae > Streptophyta > Magnoliopsida > Poales > Poaceae > Oryza > Oryza sativa. Next base: position 27,647,445 of record NC_089041.1, on the reverse strand, counting down.
GGGCCGAGGCACCCCGACCCCTTAAGGAAATCTGCGCCACATATATGGGATAAGTGAGCACAGCTGTGCTCACCTAACAGCATTTATTGCAGTCTGGTCAAGCGCGTCACGCTGCATGCAGCGCAGTACAGCGCGTTCCTTTATCCGGTCTGTGATCAGTCACAGACCGGTCAGATCACGGGTTAGGTGGCGACTGGCGGTCTGACGCACGCCTTGCCCCATCCCGTCAAGACGAAAGCCTCTATGCACTCGTCTCAAGCCGGAGTTAAGCGTGTTATCTCTTAGAGATGACACGTTAGCCCCGGTCGATATATGCCAGGCTTCATCCTAACCATTACAGGCAAGATGTTGTGTGAAGAAGGGCAAACATGCACGTTGCCAAGATTACACGCGGTGGACAAGAATGACCGATTTGTGACCAGTCTGACACTGATCATATCGTCAGCGCACAGCCATGTTCCCACGACGCGCTCACCCCCGGCGGAAGTGGAGGTAGGTGTGGGCTGTCCCATCGGAGCGTCATTCGGACAGCAACCGTGCTGATCTCCGCCCATTCAAGAGAAAAAGAACAGTCCAGTTTGGAAAGAGAAGGGTGCATGTGGTATCCCCTTGAAGTATAAAAGGAGGACCTTGCCCAGAGAGAAGGGGTTGGTTGATTCTTTTCCAGATCGAGAGCTTAGAACGGGGGAGAAGTCAGCTCACACTTGTAGCTCATTCATACACAGATCCACCAAAACACAGGAGTAGGGTATTACGCTTCTCAGCGGCCCGAACCTGTATAGATCGCCGGTGTCTCGTGTTTCTTGCTGGCAGACGATCTTTCCACATACAGAGAGAGAGAGAGCTTGAGATTTCACCCTAAGCCCCCGGCCGAACTGGCAAAGGGGGGCCTGCGCGGTCTCCCGGTGAGGAGCCACGAGCTCCGTCATCTGGCGCGCCAGGTAGGGGGCTCAGCGTGTGTTTTCTGAGCTCTCAGACTCTTCCGTGTGCGCCAAGTTTTTCTTGTTCAGCCTAATGGCCGAGCAAGGAAAAGCGCACGACCTCTCTCCGAGTGTGAGCGGCGACGACGGGGAGCCGAATCCACGCCGTCGAGCTCGTACTCCCCCACCTCCTCCGCGCCAAAGCCCTAAGCAGGGGGAGGCGCTTGAGAGGGTCGACAAATCCGTGGCATCACCAGTCGCAGGTGATGCAGGAGAACGGCGAGATGGGGAGCGTCGCCTCCTCGTCTACGGCGACGGCAGCACACCTCAGGGTGCGCTTCAGGCTGCTGGCGCGCTCCTACGACACCCGCCTGTCGTCCATGACCCGGAGTCTCCAGCCCAACGATGGCTGGAAGACGTGGCCAACTTGGTCATGACGGCGCAGCAACGCCTGGGTGCTGGTGGACGGTCCGCCACCACCAAGACCTCCGGCGCCGCCACCACCGGCTCCGTGTCATCAAGGCGGAGGGCGCGGCGAGCGGCGGCGGCTGCACGTCATTCGGCTGCCACTCCCTCGTCGACACCGTCGACTCGGGAGGATCAGCATGGGGAGCCGGATGCCCGCCTCAACATCGGGCGCCGGCGTAATAGCCGGCGTACTCCCCGTGCAACGGAGGGCGCCTCCTCGTCCAGAGTGTCACCTCGACACGGACGTGAAGATCAGCCCTCCGTGCCCCCGGCCGGTGGTGTTGGCTGTAGAGCCTTTGTGGCGAGTCTTCGGAATGTCCGTTGGCCCCCAAGGTTCCGGCCCACCATCACCGAGAAGTACGATGGGAGCGTCAACCCCACCGAGTTTCTCCAGGTCTATACGACCGGGATCGAGGCCGCTGGGGGTGACGACAGGGTCATGGCGAACTTCTTTCCCATGGCCCTAAAAGGACAGGCGCGGGGTTGGCTAATGAACCTGCCACCCGCGTCGGTCCACTCCTGGGAAGATTTGTGCCAACAGTTCACCATGAACTTCCAAGGCACATATCCGCGCCCAGGCGAAGAAGCGGATTTGCATGCAGTACAGCGAGGCGATGATGAGTCGCTTCGCTCGTACATTCAGCGGTTTTGCCAAGTCCGCAATACTATACCATGCATCCCTGCACACGCGGTGATCTACGCGTTCAGGGGGGGCGTGCGGCACAACCGCATGCTCGAAAAGATCGCTTCCAAAGAGCCCCAGACTACCGCGGAGCTTTTTCAGCTCGCGGACCGAGTGGCTCGTAAAGAGGAAGCGTGGACATGGAACTCCTCCGGTTCCGGAGTGGCAGTTTCGGCCGCCCCCGGATCCGCCGCTCAGACAGGGCGGCGTGACAGGAGGAGGAAGAAGAGGTCGGACCGTTCCGGCGACGAGGGTCATGTCCTCGCCGTCGAGGGCGCTCCGCGGGCCACCCGAAAGGGGAGGCCTGCGAGCGACAAAAAGAAAGAGGCTGGTACTCCCAGCAGGGAGCGCCCCGCCGGCAGGTGGTGCTCCGTCCACAACACCTCCCTCCACGATCTCGCGGACTGTCGTGCAGTCAAAAACCTGGCTGAGCGAACGAGGAAGTGGGAGGAGGATAGGAGGCAGGAACGCCGTGAGGGCAAGTCCCCGGCGGTTCCTTCCGGCAAACGGCGAAGTGAGGCCAAGCAGAAGGCCCCCGCTGTTGACATCGATGATGGTGATGATGACCTAGGTTTCCAAGAACCTGGGGCCACCATTGCCACCGTCGATGGAGGAGCGTGTGCTCACGTCTCTCGCCGGAGCTTCAAGGCTATGAAGCGAGAGCTTCTGGCCATGGCCCCTACTCATGAGGCGATGCGTCGGGCGCGGTGGTCGGAGGTTGCTCTCACTTTCGACCAGACCGACCACCCACCGTGCATTGCCCGGGGAGGGCAGGTTGCGATGGTGGTTTCCCCCACCATCTGCAACGTGAAGTTGGGACGTGTCCTCATCGATGGAGGAGCGGCCCTCAACATCCTTTCCCCCGCGGCTTTTGATGCCATCAAGGCCCCGGGGATGGTGCTCCGACCGTCCCAGCCGATTATCGGTGTGACGCCGGGGCACACGTGGCCATTAGGTCACATCGACCTGCCGGTCACCTTCGGTGGACCCGCCAACTTCCGCACGGAGCGGGTGAGCTTCGATGTGGCGGACCTCAGTCTGCCCTACAACGCGGTCCTAGGGAGGCCCGCGTTGGTGAAGTTCATGGCGGCGGTCCACTACGCCTACCTCCAGATGAAGATGCCGGGCCCCGGTGGCCCCATCTCTGTCCATGGCGACCTTAAAGTCGCGCTCGCTTGCATGGAGCAGCGCGCCGACCGCCTCGCTGCTGCGTCCAAGCCCGAGGGTGGTGACGAGAGGCTTGGCCCCTCTGCCCCCACCGCCCCGAGGCAGCGGATTGCCACATGCGACGAGGTCCCGGTCAAGGAGGTTGCCTTGGGCGACGGCCCATCCAAGACCACACGGATCGGTGGTCTCCTGGATGGCAAATAGGAAGACGCGCTCGTCTCCTTCCTGCGGGCAAACGCTGATGTCTTCGCCTGGAGACCAGCGGACATGCCCGGGGTCCCCAGGGAGGTGATTGAGCACCGTCTCGCCGTGCGGCCGGGCGCAAGGCCGGTCCGGCAGAAAGTGCGGCGGCAGGCCCCGGAACGTCAAGCCTTCATCCGCGAGGAGGTGGCAAGACTTCTGGAGGCCGGATTCATCCGTGAAGTCATCCATCCGGAGTGGCTGGCGAACCCGGTGGTTGTTCCCAAGGCGAACGGCAAGTTTCGGATGTGCATCGACTACACCGACCTTAACAAGGCATGTCCTAAGGACCCTTACCCCCTGCCTCGCATAGATCAGATTGTCGACTCCACTGCGGGGTGCGACCTTTTGTGTTTTCTAGATGCATACTCTGGTTATCATCAGATTCGCATGGCTAGGGAGGATGAGGAAAAAACTGCGTTCATTACCCCCGTAGGAACCTATTGTTATACATCAATGCCCTTCGGGTTAAAGAATGCAGGTCCCACTTTTCAGCGTACTACTCGAATTTCTTTGGGTAGCCAAATAGGACGTAATGTTGAGGCGTATGTCGATGACTTGGTTGTAAAAACGCGCAACCAAGAAACTTTACTTTCAGATCTAGCGGAAACTTTTGAGAACCTCCGCTCCGCCCGCATAAAGCTGAACCCCGATAAGTGTGTGTTTGGTGTACCTGCGGGCAAGCTTCTCGGGTTCTTGGTCTCTGCCCGAGGCATTGAGGCCAACCCCGAGAAGATTCGAGCTATCGAGCGGATGCGCCCCCCCAGCAAACTTAGGGATGTGCAATGCGTCACCGGTTGCATGGCCGCCCTAAGTCGTTTCATATCAAGGCTGGGAGAGAAGGCGCTACCCTTGTTTAAGCTCCTCAAGCGCTCGGGGCCGTTTACTTGGACGGAGGAAGCTGAAAATGCCCTTGCCCAGTTGAAGGCATATCTCAGCTCTCCCCCGGTTCTAGTCGCCCCAGAGCCAAATGAGCCCCTGCTACTTTACTTAGCAGCGACCCCCCAAGTAGTTAGTGCAGCATTGGTTGTGGAGCGCGATGAAGACAATCCTCATTTCGTGCACCCCCATTCTGTGCTAACTTGGCCCGGGAGCAAGCAGGGAGGAGAGGCCCCCGAGTCAAACGGTGGCCTAAGGCCCCTGACGACCGGAGACGGCCCTCTGCCCGCTTGTCAGACGGTGCTGGGTGCCCCCGACCCTCAGGAGGGCCCCGAGGCCACTGCGGGAAGGCCGCATCTACCACCCTTTGACCCCGAGGCTAACCCTGTGCTGATTCGACCCGGGAGAGAGCAGGGAGAAGAGGCCCCCGAGCCGAACGGAGGCCTGAGGCCCCTGACGACCGGAGCTGGCCCTTTGCCCGCGTATCTAACGATGCCAGGAGCCCCCGACTCCCAGGACGGCCCCGAGGCCACTGTGGGAAGGCCGCACCTGTCATCTTCGGACCCCAAGGTCATCAGCGCAGGAGACGAGTGTGCCCCGAGAGGCCACTTGGACGAAGAGCACCTCGGGGATACGGCCCCTAGCGAAGAAGATCGGCCCCGCCGAAAGGTGCAGCGGCCTGTTTACTTTGTTAGTGAGGCCCTCCGGGACGCCAAGACCCGATACCCTCAGGCCCAGAAGATGCTTTATGCTATTCTGATGGCCTCGAGGAAACTGCGCCATTATTTCCAGGCGCATCGGGTCACTGTGGTTACGTCTTACCCCCTCGGGCAAATCTTGCATAATCGAGAGGGTACAGGACGAGTGGTAAAATGGGCAATTGAGCTTTCTGAGTTCGATCTGCACTTTGAACCACGCCACGCTATCAAGAGCCAGGCCCTCGCCGATTTTGTGGCAGAGTGGACCCCGGCTCCAGAGACCGTCTCAATCCCCGAGGCCAGCACGAACCCCTCTCAGCTGCCTCACACCACCCACTGGGTGATGCAGTTTGATGGTTCTCTGTCCCTCCAGGGTGCCGGAGCAGGGGTCACGTTGACCTCCCCGACTGGAGACGTCCTCAAATACTTGGTCCGTCTCGACTTTCGAGCGACTAATAATATGGCAGAGTACGAGGGACTCCTTGCCGGACTCAGAGTGGCAGCTGGACTGGGGATCCGCCGCCTCTTGGTGTTAGGCGACTCCCAGCTAGTCGTTAACCAGGTCTGTAAGGAGTACCGGTGCTCTGACCCACAGATGGACGCCTATGTACGCCAAGTGCGGCGTATGGAGCGCCATTTCGATGGAATAGAGCTTCGGCATGTGCCCAGACGGGATAACATGATAGCCGACGAACTCTCACGGCTCGCGTCCTCGCGAGCCCAGACCCCACCAGGCGCCTTTGAAGAAAGGCTTACCCAGCCGTCAGCGCGACCCGACCCCTTAGGGGAGACGGATGCGCCAGACCGGCACCCGAGGCCCGTCGGAGTCCAGGCCTCGGGACCCGAAGGGAGTGCTCCAAGCTCCCTTAGATTGATCGCTTGGATCTCTGAGATCCAAACATACCTCACAGATAAGACTCTACCTGAGGACCGCGAAGGGAGTGAACGCGTCCAGCGCGTTTCCAAACGCTATGTGCTGGTAGAAGGGACCCTCTATCGGCGCGCGGCTAACGGAATCCTCCTGAAGTGCATTCCTCAGGAACAAGGCGTTGAGCTTCTTGCTGACATCCATGAGGGCGAGTGCGGAGCCCATTCCGCCTCGCGCACCCTGGTTGGCAAGGCCTTTCGTCAAGGATTTTATTGGCCGACAGCTCTCAATGATGCAGTCGATCTGGTCCGGCGATGCAGAGCGTGTCAGTTCCACGCCAAGCAAATCCATCAGCCGGCCCAGGCCCTGCAGATCATACCACTATCATGGCCATTTGCTGTCTGGGGGCTTGATATCCTGGGACCGTTCAAACGGGCCCCGGGCGGGTTTGAGTATCTGTATGTTGCGATCGACAAGTTCACTAAGTGGCCCGAGGCTTATCCGGTTGTCAAGATCGATAAGCACTCTGCTCTTAAATTCATTAAGGGCATCACGGCCCGTTTTGGAGTGCCTAACCGTATTATTACGGATAATGGCACCCAATTCACTAGTGAACTCTTCGGCGACTACTGCGAAGACATGGGCATCAAGCTCTGCTTCGCCTCACCTGCCCACCCCAGAAGCAATGGCCAAGTGGAGCGCGCCAATGCAGAAATCCTCAAAGGCCTTAAAACCAAGACCTTCAATATTCTCAAGAAGCACGGCGATTCATGGATCGAGGAGTTGCCAGCGGTGCTCTGGGCAAACCGAACCACTCCAAGCCGAGCGACCGGGGAAACGCCTTTCTTCCTCGTCTACGGCGCAGAAGCGGTTCTCCCATCCGAGCTCACCCTGAGGTCTCCTCGGGCCACCATGTACTGCGAGGCTGACCAAGATCAGCTTCGCAGAGATGACCTCGACTACTTAGAAGAGCGAAGGCGGCGCGCGGCCCTCTGAGCTGCGCGCTACCAGCAGAGCCTGCGGCGCTACCATCAGCGCCACGTCCGGGCCCGATCACTCTGCGTCGACGACCTCGTCCTACGCCGCGTCCAAACGCGTGCTGGATTGAGCAAGCTCTCACCAATGTGGGAGGGTCCGTATCGAGTGATCGGTGTCCCCCGGCCGGGCTCGGTACGGCTGGCCACGGGCGACGGCACGGAGCTGCCAAACCCGTGGAACATCGAACACCTTCGTCGCTTCTACCCCTGAAGGGGGGGGGGGGGTCGGGTGTCAGGTTTTGGCTCGGGGCCAACCCCGCACCCCCCTCGGGTGTGCAGGGTTGGCCGGGGGCTACCACACATGCACATATATTCCTTATATTCCTTTTTCCTTTATTTCAGCATTTCAATAAAAGAAGTTTCAATTTCCTAAAGGTTGTGTCTGTGCCGTTTTTCCTTCTGAAGAATCTTAACTTGAAATAAGGTCACTCGTGCTCAACCTTGCCCTCGGGGGCTCGGTTCGGTCAGCTAAAATCGCCAAACGGGGCCCAGAACCGAGCCGTGCCCCGGGGCGTGGTGAACTCCGGGGGGGAACCGGCAAAAACCCACAATCGGGTCACCCATACCCCTCGGTCACCACGTTCCCGGCCTGGCCAGTCTCGACATGCGGATCTCCCCAGGCACTAGCCCCGACCCGAGCCATTCGAGGACCGGGACTTGGGCACGAGCCCTTATTTCAAGCTAAGGCGCAAAAGGACCACGGCACAGATCATCCTCAACTCACATGCATAGCAAAATAAAGTTAACATAGAAAATTTTTCATCATTTTTGATTGCAGATTAAGTTGATCTATACACAAAAGAGGCATGAAGGCCTTAGAAGAAAGAAAAAAAAAAAAAAGTAAAGATTGGCGGGGGCCTGGGGGCTCATTCAAATGCACCCGGGTCGCTGGCCTCGTCGCCACCGTCGTCCTCGCCGCTGGCGTCGCCCTCCTCGTCGGAGCTGGGGGCGAACGCGAGCCGAGGGGCCGAGCCCTCGAAGCTGTTGACGATGTGGTCGGCAGCATCCCCGACCCGCGCGCGCGCGTCGTCCTCGGTCCCGGGAGGGAACTCCTCCAGCGCCATCCATGGAGAGAAGTTGGGGTCCCGGGCCTGGTAACTCGCCAGCACGAGTTCGACCGCCCCCCGGGCGAGGTCCCTCGAGGATGACTTAATGGTCTTCTCAAGCTCCTCGGGGAGTCGTTCGAGAACCCAGGCCATCCTGTTGAGGTGCGGAGCGAGGCCTTCCAGATTGCTAGGGCGCGTCCTCGTCTGGCCTTTCCAAAGGCCCGCTTGCCGACCGGCGCGATCCATGCGGGAGACCGAGTCCCAAAGCATGTCGGGCCCCATCTCGCCCGCCAAGCGGAGGGCCTCGGCCTCCCCGATGGAAGAATCCAGCGCGCGCTGCTCAAGTGATGTGGCAGTCTTGAATAGACCGCCCATTATGGACAACCAAAGTTACCAATACCAATGTGCATGGATTGGGACCGTTGGGGATTTTGCCCAACTATGGAGACCGGTCCCACCTGTCACCAGGCTTTAGGGGTGGCGTTACGCCAGACCGCTTCCCTTGGGAAGGGAAATTGCTCTGGCACAACGCCGGGGGCTACTGTCGGTGATATGGGACCGGGAGTATCATGACCAGAGGCTTGAGGCAGACGCAATCGCCCACGTGGCCTGGCACCTTCGGGGACGTCGGGCCCGAGGATGAGGTGTCCGCCCTCCTCCTGATTTCCCCCGAGGGGGGGGGTCGGGTTGCGCTTGCCCCGGCCCCGAGGGCCGAGGCACCCCGACCCCTTAAGGAAATCTGCGCCACATATATGGGATAAGTGAGCACAGCTGTGCTCACCTAACAGCATTTATTGCAGTCTGGTCAAGCGCGTCACGCTGCATGCAGCGCAGTACAGCGCGTTCCTTTATCCGGTCTGTGATCAGTCACAGACCGGTCAGATCACGGGTTAGGTGGCGACTGGCGGTCTGACGCACGCCTTGCCCCATCCCGTCAAGACGAAAGCCTCTATGCACTCGTCTCAAGCCGGAGTTAAGCGTGTTATCTCTTAGAGATGACACGTTAGCCCCGGTCGATATATGCCAGGCTTCATCCTAACCATTACAGGCAAGATGTTGTGTGAAGAAGGGCAAACATGCACGTTGCCAAGATTACACGCGGTGGACAAGAATGACCGATTTGTGACCAGTCTGACACTGATCATATCGTCAGCGCACAGCCATGTTCCCACGACGCGCTCACCCCCGGCGGAAGTGGAGGTAGGTGTGGGCTGTCCCATCGGAGCGTCATTCGGACAGCAACCGTGCTGATCTCCGCCCATTCAAGAGAAAAAGAACAGTCCAGTTTGGAAAGAGAAGGGTGCATGTGGTATCCCCTTGAAGTATAAAAGGAGGACCTTGCCCAGAGAGAAGGGGTTGGTTGATTCTTTTCCAGATCGAGAGCTTAGAACGGGGGAGAAGTCAGCTCACACTTGTAGCTCATTCATACACAGATCCACCAAAACACAGGAGTAGGGTATTACGCTTCTCAGCGGCCCGAACCTGTATAGATCGCCGGTGTCTCGTGTTTCTTGCTGGCAGACGATCTTTCCACATACAGAGAGAGAGAGAGCTTGAGATTTCACCCTAAGCCCCCGGCCGAACTGGCAAAGGGGGGCCTGCGCGGTCTCCCGGTGAGGAGCCACGAGCTCCGTCACAACTATACTCCTTCTGTCTCATAATAAGTTAATTTAATATAATGTGACGCATCCTTTTTTATTGTCTAAATTCATATATTGTCTAAATTCATATTTTTAAGGATATGTTATATCATGTACAATTAGAAGGCAGTACAAGCGAGGAGTTCATTGCCCCATTCACATGAGAAGTAGTAATCCCCTGACGCTAGACTCTTATATCGGTTAAAAATTTGAAGGTATGTTTAAGAATTATAGAGGAACAATCACTTCAACATTTTGAAGTCCTTAAAGAAAATTTGTTATCCACCTGGTAGAACAATTTCTATATTTTTACTATATAGATTGTTTTCTCACTGCCACCATGGTATTATTTTTAAGGATTGTTTGATGAATTTTTGTGCTAAAAATTCATAGAAGATAAAAAAATTTATTGGGCGTTTAATTTTGTATGAAAATATTATTTGCAACCCAATATACACGAGGCGTGTCTCTATGTCATGTGGGCCTAGAGATTTCAAATATCACGATGTCCGAATATATTCGATATTGGACTCGTTTTGTTGTATAATTTGAATAGAAAGTAATGGTTCAAATGGATTTTAAATCCGATGTACGATTCAAAAGATTGGAGCTATTAAAAGAAAAGAAATAAGCAAGTGCTATCGTTACTTGCTTTGCTACGTGAGCATGCACGGTCATTATCTCTAATTTGGAAATTGGCAGTGGCGATTAAACACATGGGGCCCACCGTCATCAGCCATGTTAATCGCATGATTATCTCCAGACTCCAGTACGTGTGTTTGGTTTTTATCTCGTGGATGGATTAGCTCATCTGTGCGTCGGCTTGTCAGGAGAATTAACGTGTGATATTGTTGGCTTATGCTGGAAATTCGGAACAGATCAGGCAGATCGTTGCCGCCGCCTCTGCCTATAAAAGGCACCGACTCCGTCCCCGCGACGGAGGAAGAAGAGGGAACACACGGCGCAAGCGCTGCGCCATTAAGCAGCAATATGCCCTAGAGGTACACACCCGCACCCACATATATTCGCAGAGAGATCAGAAAGAAGATGCATGCGCATGGCACAGGGTGCGTGATCGCGGATCAGCAACCTGTAATCGCCGGCACTGATGGCATCTCTATCGGCGAGTCTTCAGAAACAAGCTGATCTCGTTCTCCGTCAAGCCGCTTATCCAAGATAACACAACAACACCGTAGTGCTGTGCAGATATTATGCATAGCCCGGCATTATCTCCTAGAGGGAGGAAATATACACCGTAGCGTTGTGCAGTTGCGCAGCCCGGACGGTAAAACAGTAAAGTGGAGTAGTGATGAATATATCGTGGATGTGTTGTGAACTTGTAGCCATGGATATATAAGTATCCCCAGTGACGCATACACATGTACACGCCATCTTTGTCAAGCCATTAATATAGGCTGCAAATAAATACAAGGCGAGCCTGACCCTCGTGAGGGTTGGACCGTCTAAATTATCAATATCAAATATTGGATGTGGATATTTATTTATATAAACTTGGGATGAGTTTGAGTCTTATTGGCATCAGACTAACCATGATTTATACATATTTATATTCATGCCGGATGAGTCACATATTGCCTCGTGCATGTCATGTATGGGAGCAATTCCTTCTCTCTCCAAATTCTACCGGATGGACGGGAGCAATTTCTCACAATTCCTGAAGACAAGCATTATTCGCTAAATAAAACAACGCTAGCCATGAGGGCGAGGTGTGCAGATTTAAAATAAACGTCGACATCGTGGCCGAGTGTCGATGAGATGAAATGGCCAATTTATCAATATTTGTGCTACGTCCGAGACCGATGAAGCCGGACGACATATTGGCCAAAGCTAACAAAGCTATAGCCATTCACTCATTTCATTTGTCTGATGGATAAGGCTAGACAAAACCATGGCCGAGCGCCGACAAGGCCAGGTCACTATACTATTAACACGTCTAAAACGGACGGGAGCTAGATACACCATTGCTGGGCACCGATGAGGCAAAAGCAACCGTAAAATCTATGTTTGATAAAGGCCAGGATACATGACTGGGCACCGACGAGGAAAAAGTCACCCGCTTCACCAAATTCCCTCCGCACACCGATGTGAGGGTAGTGTAGTGTGACCGGGTTTTGGCGAAACAAAGCCACCCGTTCCACATTCACTATATTCACCGTTAAATCTGCACCAACCTCAACCTTCGGCGAGCAATTAATTTTGAAGACAGTGATCACAAAGCGCAGCTTAATCGGAGGTATTCCATAGGCTCATCCTATGGATGTAATTAACCGGTAGCCTCATTGCTATGCACCGGGAATCAGCGGACTACACGCAATTTCCAGTCAGCATACCTTTCTATTAAGCATTCCTCACGAAGGCAAAAGGCGAACTCCTGCGGGAGCCCTCATATATTTGTAAACATTCATGTTAATGAATCATGATTAATAAAATACAGGGTTTCCCTATTTTCTGTGTGTTCGTTGTTTTGTTTTCATCAAACAAGGATAAAGGAAACTTTATCAACAATTATCCAGTTTGAATTTCCTTTTGAACTTAACTGGAAAACCAAGCGGATTGTGGTTCAGAGCTAGCCGACCCAGGAAGTCCCGAGCCTCATCGGTTGCCCATATTTTTAGCTTATTAGGGAATAAAAATTAATTTATTGGTAAAACTTTTATATACTTTTCGAAGCAATTCAAAATCCAAAGCTAAGAAAATTAGTTAAAAATATCTTAAAATCAACTTCAAAATCAAGTTTAAAACTTTAAATTTTAACTTTTGCATTGGCTTATTAGACCAACTAATGGAGCTCCCGGTTTTCTAAAAAAACCCGTTTGGTTTTGTAAACCATCTGTACTACCAAGAGGGTTGCTAGCTACAACTACAAGCATACAGAAAAAAAGGAAAAAAATTAAAAATATACCGTTTATTTTTTTCTCTCATAAATATTCGGGTTGTAATTTTATTTGCACAGATATACCGTTGATATTACGATCTTGCACAATAAAAACACGAGACCGCAGTTCGTGAGAGCGAGTGGTCTCGCAAACTCAAGTAGCGATACCGATCCTTGCCGCTAATCTCTACTACTTTAAAATTTTGTAGTGGTGACAGACACGCGCAATCGTACCCATTGGATCCAGATATCCAACGCTTCAGAATGGGTGCTGTAGGCGCAGACACATGCATCCCCTCCCCACCCCCCGAGTCGTCGACCTCTCCTCGTTCCTCACAACCACCGCGATCTCTCGCCCTCGATGGCTCGATCCCTCTCTCCGCCGCTCCCTCCGCCACTCCCGGCATCCAACGCGCCTCCTCCGTGCTCTCCTCCCCATCGCCACTGCGGTGCCTCGCCGAAAGACGTTGCCCCCACTCATCCATCCAGGGCGTCATCGTCGTGCGATCCTGGTGCGGCCGCGACCTCACGCACGCATCTCTCTCTATAGATTAGGGTTGGGGACTCGCGGCTGGGTGGCTGGGCGGTTGGGTGAAGCAGCAAGCCAGCAACGAGGTGCTTCGGCGAGCCGGCGATAGCGAATAAGCGGAGGCGGGCGCAGTCATGGAACAGCAGCCGGGCGCCGCGGTGGCGAGCCGGCGAGCAGCATATGGAGGCAGAGCAGGCAAGGGCGCAAGGTACCAGGCGACTGGGCAACGAGACTGCCGACGCTGACAGCCGAGCAGCTAGCAGATTAGGCGGCGAGCAACAGCAGCTAGAAGAACAACTAAGCAACCGGTGAATCGATAGTTTATAGTCACTGAATGTCTGAATTAGTCATGGTCTTGCACTCTTGTCCTATTGCTTTTATTCTATAATGCTATGCTTAATCACTGTAAATATGTAATCTATCATTCTAATGAAGTTAAACAAGAATATCAGTATGAGATGATAGGGATTTACAAGAATTGAGCCTCATGTTCCATCGTTTTGATTTATTGATTTGCTATGTAGAAGAAAACAACATTGTTAAATTATTATAAGGCAATTAAAGTGGCAACCTTTGATCGATGAGAGCGCAAACTATTCTGATTTAGATTGTGATGAATATTGTTGACTATGAGATGTACATGATTCTGATTTAAATTGTGTATATTATTGATCATGAGATGTCCATGCCATTTTTCAATCCCAGGAAAGCGTAGGTCCAGGAAGAATCAAGCGGAAGTTCAGGGACATGCACTTGGGAATCTGCTGAAGTTTTCTCTGACATGATACGGTGAGACTGCCTTTCTCTGAACTTCTGATTGAAAGTGAAGAAGTTTTGTGCCATGCTTAGATCTGTTCTTGTGTTAGTTGGTACTCTCTTCAGCCAGTAAACTAGCAGAGACAACACTTAGGATGTGTTTGGATGGAGGGATAGGCTGGGATAGGATATGGCCGCCCAAATTTTGGAGGTGTTTGGATGATGGGCGGTACTGGGATATGGCCACCACCTAGGGAATATTCCCTCCAGATGCCGGCTCTGTGCATCCGGCCGATTCGGCCGGACGGGGCGGCCCAGGACCGCGCGCGACTCGCGCATGTGAAGAGGTCGCGTGCCCTCACCTCCTCCCATCCTTATCTCCCTTTTTTCTCCTCTCTTCTCACCGGTTCACAGTGGCAAACCCTAGCTCTCCTCCCTCATTCGGCGGCGCATCAGGCGGCGTGATTCGGCGGCGCATCAGGCGGCGTGGTTCGACGGAGCGGGTGGCCGTGCCGGGGACGAGCGGCAGGCGGGGCGGCGGGGGGCGGGGGGGGGGGGGGGCGGCAGGTGTTGGCGGCACAGGCGGTGGGTGTGTCGGCGGCGTGGGCGCTCGCCCTTTGGCGGTGCGGGCGGTGGGTGTCGGCGGCGCGGGCGGAGGGAACCGGTGGCGCGGGCGAAGTCTACAGGCGGCGCGGGCGAAGTCTATAGGCGGCGCGGCGGCGACTCCAGGCGGGGCGGCGGCGACTCCAGGCTGGGCGGCGGCGACTGCAGGCGGCACGACGGTGACTCCACGCGGCAGCTGCGGCGGCGAGTAGAAACAACATCCCTCTCTTTGCATTCCTCCTCGTTTCAAGGTATACTACAAATCTGATCATAGTTCTGTTTTTTTGGTGATTGATTTGTTCAGATCTGAGTGCTATAGTAGTTTCTAAGCATGGGCATGAATGATTATAGAGTGCTATAGTTGCTATTTTGAGATATTTTTTTCAGATCTGAGTGCTATATGTTTTATGACTCAATACATGTGTGCATGAATGTGGTAGACCTGATTTGGTCAAACTTTGGCATTGTAGATGGACAGCAGAACACGGTTTCTGATTTATACGGCTGCATCATATATGTTGTTGTCAATGATGGCTATGGTTATCGAGTCTAGAAATAAGAAAAGGAAAAGGGTTCCAAGGAGAGAAGGGATTACCTATGGGCCAATAGATGAAAGAGATAGGAAAAGATTTGATTATCTCAATGACAAGATTTGGAAAAACGATACCATCTGTGTGAACATGCTAAGGCTTAAAAGAGCACCTTTTTTTTGTTTTTGTAAACTTTTTAGGGATCGTTGCTTGCTTGTGGATGCTACACATATGCCTGTTGAAGAGCAAGTGGCTATGTTTTTACATACAATTGGGCACAATGTTAGAAATAGGGTAGTTGCCACTAATTTTTATAGGTCCGGTGAAACTGTTAGCCGATATTTCAACCTAGTCCTTCATGCTGTTGGTGAGCTGAGAAAGGAATTAATAAGGCCACCCTCAATAACGACTCCATCAAAAATATTAGGGAACCCAAGGTGGGATCCTTATTTTAAGGTATGATCCACAATTAGTTGTACACCATTATTTGTAGACGTAAAATTATGCCCATTTAAATTTTTTACCTTTTTGTGTTCACCAAATAGGATTGTATTGGAGCTATTGATGGCACACATGTACGAGTCTCTGTTACCAAAGATATGGAGCCTTCCTTTCGTGGTAGGAAGGATCATGCTACTCAAAATGTAATGGAAGCTATAGATTTTGACCTTAAGTTCACGTATGTGTTGGCTGGTTGGGAGGGGACAGCACATGATGCTGTAGTTTTACGTGATGCTATAGAGCGTACAAATGGCCTTCGTGTCCCACAAGGTAATGTAAGTCTAACTTGTGCATAGAAAAATTATTGACAACACATTTCACCAACTTGCCCTTATATGTTAGGAAAATTCTACCTAGTTGATGCGGGATATGGAGCAAAACCTGGATTTTTACCCCCTTTTCGTGGTGTGAGGTATCACTAGAATGAGTGGGGGACTAATCCTGTACAGAATGAGAAGGAGCTATTTAATTTGAGGCACTCATCTCTTCGGGTGACCGCTGAGCGTGCATTTGGGTCTCTCAAGAGGAGGTGGAAAATTTTAGATGATGCCACTCCATTTTTTCCCTATCCAACTCAAGTGGATATTGTGGTAGCTTGTTGTATTATTCAGAATTGGATTATAGAAGATGGTGGTGATGATTTTATCATATCAGAGGAAGAATGGATAGCCAACTACAATTATGCAACATCAAGAAGTGGGCAAGCTAGTGAGCATGCATACATGGTTCAGTTCAGGCAGGATACCGCAGACCAAATGTGGGAAGATCGTCAAGCTCACCATGGAAATTGAAAATTTTAGATTTGTAGTCTATGTATTTATATGGAACTCTAGGACTTATGTCCTCCTTTTTAAGACTTATGTATTTGCTGACATGTATTTGCTTGCTGAAATTTATTGTTTGCTGGAATTTGAATGCTTGCTGATATTTTTAGTGGTTGCTGAAATTTATATGCAAGCTGAAATTTATATGTTTTCTGAAATTTGTATTGGTTGCTGAAATTTGTAGTGGTTGCTGAAATTTATATGCTTGCTGAAATTTATAGTGGTTGCTGAAATTTTTATGCTTGCTGAAATTTATATGTTTGCTGAAATCAATTTCTTTATACATGCTAGGCAATGGAGGGAAGTGGACAAAGTGATAAGGGTGGACATGTTACATGGACATCTTCAATGTCTACCTACATGCTTGAATACCTCGAGGGTATTGTTGCTAGTGGGAACAAAACTTCCTCGGGGTTTAAGCAAGTCCACTTGAAGGCTTGTGCTAAAGCTTTGAATGATCACTTCAATATTAATTTGACTTCAGATCAGATTAATAATCACATTAGGACTTGGAAAAGAAAATATTCTAAGATAGCTGATCTAAGGAAGTTGAGTGCTGCTCTTTGGGATGATGAGAATTTTATCATATTACTTGATCATAAACATTACGCAGACCACATCAAGGTATGCCACAACCACACTTACACCATTTTATTGTTACCTATAGTGGTTGCTGAAATTTGTAGTGGTTGCTGAACCTTATAGTGGTTGCTGAAATTTATAATGGTTGCTGAAACTTGTATTGGTTGCTGAAATTTGTATTAGTTGCTGAAACTAATTTTATTATTAAACCATGTTGTAGGATCACAAGGCTGATGCTGAATATCTGAACAAATCTATTCACAATTATGGCAAGATGCTTGTGATATTTGGCAATAGTTTGGCTACAGGGAAATATGCAAAAGGGTCAGGTGATCCTCTAGCCAATGAATCTATTGCCATTGATGATGATGAAGAAGAAGAAATTGGTATTGGAAGTGCTGCAGCAACTGGATCAGCTAGTAGAGTTCATGCCCTTAATGAGGAGAATGGTGCATCATCTTCAGCACCCAAACCCAAGAAAACAAAGACTGCTGCTGCAATTGAAGAGGAAGGGCTGATAGGTGCATTTAAATCTGTTGGTGACAAGCTTGCTGGAGCAATAGTTGAAGCTGGAAAAGAGGCTGCAAAATCTAACAAAGAGCTGCCCGATAACCTGTATGAGAGTGTGCATAGCATTCCAGGGTTTGAAGATACATATCTTGCTCATTATCATGCACATCTAGTTGACAATCCTCCAACTGCAAGGGTGTTTGTTACCCTTGAATTTGCTCACAAGGTCACTTGGGTTGCAAGATATATTGCCACCACTTTTAATGGGTGAACTGTGCTGTGATGGTTGTGTGATGCTGTTGGTAGTTGCCCTGTGTTCAACCTTCTTTTGCATACTCAGACAATGAACTATGAGTATTGAGTGTGATGGTAGCTGTTAGATGGTAGTAGGCATGCATTCAACCTTCTTTTGCATACTCAGACATTAAACTATGAGTATTAAGTGTGATGGTATTTGGTAGATGGTAATAGGCTTGTGTTAGCCTACTTTTGTCCCTAAACCAGTCACTTTTATGGCTGTATGGTTGATGGTAAAATTCAGATGTGGTGGTTCCATTGGATGATGGTTAATTGATATATTTTTTCATATTTCATTTCTGGGAGCATATGGCGTGTTGTATGTGTGTGCTCCTCTCCTGTTATGTGTGGTAACTGGTAACACAGATGCATGTTAAAAATTTCTGAAAAAAATTGTCTTGGGCTCATGATCCATGTACAAATATGTAGACAAGTAACATGAATGCTCATGAGCATCTTGTTTAATTTTAATTTTCTGTTCTCAAGGTAGACAACAAATACGTTATGCATTTGATTATTTGTACATGCAACTATCCAATTTTCCCAAGTATACCAGGTAGGAGGTATTCTAACCATTTCCATCCGAAAGGTGATGATAACACTCATCCATCCTACCAAACAAAAAATTGGCTCACCATATCCACTTTTTGTCCATCCAACCAAACAAAAACTTGGCTCATCCTATCTACCCAACCAAACAAAAAACTGGATGGCCATATCCCTAAAAAACTGGATGGCCCAATCCCATCCACCATTGACCACCATCCAAACACATCCTTAATCATTTTGAAAGGCCAGTAACAGATTTATTTTTGTAATTCTATGAATCTTTCTACGACTTGCAGTTGAGAGGTTACGTGAAGTCTTCAATATAGTCTGTTTAGAATCTCAAGTTCAGATATTTCAGAATATCCACTACGCTTTTTACCTTTATCTCTTGGTAAATTAATTTCAGAATGTTGTTGTAATTCAGTTTAGCATGGATTATGGAGATGGTGTTTAATAACATGGTAGTTCAGGAGGGTTTTTGAAGTCAGGCATCGTTTCTATGCTAATATAAAACCATTTGAATGAACCATCAACAATGGATGACCTAAGAATAATAGTATGTTGGGCCACTACCATTCAATTATTTTTTTACCATGACAAATTTTAGATATGCATAATGATTTTAAGAAAGTCAAAATTCACAAACTTGCACTCGAGGCAATTGGAAAACACAAGGGGAAGTGTGTGCTTGTTCAAGAAAATTAATTTCATACTCCATGTGTGGGTTCTGGCTTTTTGTGCCGAAACCATCATCAGATGGAAAAATAAAAGGCGGAAAGAAGTGAAGTATAAACTGAAATCTTGAACTTTGACTCCTAACTATATGAAAATATACACAATAAGATGATAAAGCCAGAGCCCCAAAGATATCACCGAACTCTGGTGAAAATACCATACTCTTCTATCTCCATTTCTATCCCCTGAAAATCTGCAATGCATGGTCCTTCTATTCATCTTCATATATATATATATATCTGAGTTTAGAAATAGCTCCATATCAAATCCATATGTTAAATTTCTTTCCTGGGAGAACAAATTAGTGTATGCCATCTGGTGGGAAATCTTCTCTCCCCTCTTAGAACTCACTTTTGACAAGGTCAAATTATAGACTTGAGTGTTTGTCAATGATGAATCGTAAATTTTTTTAAAGAGTTATATTTTTTCCGTTGCAACACACGGGCACCTAACTAGTCACTGATTAATTAGTGATTAATTATCTTAATTAGTGATTAATTAAATCAGGATAATTAATCACTAATTATTATTAATTAATCATTAATCATTCAATTTTCAAAACGTTCTCGCACACTCACCATGCGAGACCGCTCGGTCTCGCGCCTCTGCCGCGCGACACTGCGCGGTCTCGCGTCTTCTTCGTGCGAGACTGCCCATGTCGTCAGTCCACGTCAGTTTCGCGCAGCGGTTTAGCGATACCGGTGGTATATTTGTGCCAAAAAATTTATATCAAGACTATTTCTAAGAAAAAAAATATGAACGGTATATTTTTAAATTTAAGTCCAGAAAAAAGAAGCACGAGTAAAGTTTGATTCTACGCATGTTCTGTATTTGTGTTGTGTTGTATAGAGAGATCAGACGAACTTAGTGTTGCGTACCTTGCAGCTTCTACGAAGATTATGGTGGTTGCATAAAGGAAATCTTCATCGGGTCGGAGCACCGAGGGGTAGCCGCCGAGGAGAACGACGGTAGCCCATGTGAAGGCCAGCGTGCCGATGGCGTTGCCCGTCCTCTCCACCAGCGCCACCACGCGAACGAAGCAATTCAGCCATTTTTCTGGAGCAGCTAACTTACCTTGCCCGCCGGAGTTGCCTGCTATCTTGGACTCGATACTCACCGCCGGTGATGTCCCCCATACTGCCGTATACCGGCCGCTCGCTTCAACGGGCCGGAGACCTTGGCGCGCGTTACAATATAAGAGCAGGTACAGTAACAGCAAGCATAAATGCATAATACGGAGTAGTGAACTATAATAAATAAGCTATATACTTATATATACTTATGTGAAAGAGAGATAAATAAAAGTGAAAAGTGTTAACTCTCATACAAAAGCTAACTATACACAAGCATAAAAAATATGCATTAAATTCATGGTGAGAGAAAGAGAGAGAATGAAAAAAATAAACATAACCTGGAGTAGCTAACTTATTATACATGTTAGTTTTAACATTAACTAATAGTAAGTAGTGAGCTCTTACTCTACATTGATTAAACAGGCTCTAAAATTATACCACATCAGCCTATTGTATATGGAGTGGAGAGAATTGACGAGCGAGAAGAAAGCGGACGACAAATTTATCGCCGGGCGATTGCTCTCCTCGCAATGCGCTATCGCTCGACTGCAGCCCAACTCGGCGATTAAAAACGTCATTTGTGGGTGGCCCCGCACACCACAACGGATCCCCTTCCCCACCGAGCAAGATCAATCTCTTCCCTCTCCACCCCAACCGCGCCCGCTGGATCTCCGCCTGCCCCTCCCGCGCGCGATTTCTGCCCTCTTTCCCGTGCGCCATCTCCCTCCACTCCGCTTTCCACGAGCGTGAAAAATAATCCTATTTTACCGGTCCCAAAAATCCGGTAGATTGATGGTTGCCACCCTCACTATCTGCCTTCCCCTCATCCACCTTGCTTAATCTCTCCTGCCCGCAGTCCCGCACGCTACAAAATTGTACTGAAAACCCTAGTTCCCCACCACCAAAAGCCATGTCCCGCCGGAGGAAGACAGATTGTGCCACAGTTCCTGGTGTTCCTAGTTCCTACCCCGTGTGTTTCAAAAAAAATAGTTCCTACCCCGTCGGCGGAGGTATGTTTTTTTTTTTGAACGGTGGGTGGCTTGGTTCGTCACACCACCGTCAGCTTGATTTGCTTCTCCACCGTCATCAGCTGGATTTGCTTCTCCACCGTCGCGATAATAATAAATATTATTTGTGTTTCAAAAACTGTGATACATGTGCCCACAAGTTTTAGTACCTAGTTTTTTTAGGATCAGTGGTATTTGGGTTGTTTTTTTTTAGATCAGTGGTATTTGAGTTATGTAGTAACTGGCTAGGTGGCCCGTGCAATTGCGCGGCTAGCACCCATACAAAATATCTTTTATCTATGTATGATTTTACTTAAAATTTGTTAAATAGCTATCTCGTTGGCTTAGGACTTTGAAAGACTGAGCTTTAATATCTATGTTTTTTTTCTATAGTTTTAAAATATCACACTGATCACTACCCCTTATTCCTTTGTTGCTCGATCTGCCATGGTTTTTATTCATCCTCCTTGAGCCTTTAAAAAATCAAACTTGTAGTTTTTAGAATTCATTGTCATGTTGGGTTTTGTTTTTATAATTGTTAGAAGTCCCGTCAAACGCTACCACTGTACTCCTCTACGGCTTGTCTGCTGCCTACTCTCTTTATTGTCTTTGGGATTTTAAAAATCAAACATAATTATCGTTGCGGTTCACTTTTTACTTTTTATAAGTTTCGTGAAATCATCAGCGGCTTCGCCACTATACTCCTCTACGGCCCGCCAACTGCCTCCCCTTTTTATTTTCATTGGGATTTTCAAAATTGAACATGATTAATATTGGGGTTTACATTTTACTTTTTAGAAGTCCCATCAACCGCTGTGACCATCATGCTTAATGGCATGCCCGTCGTCCCACCTTTTAATCGCTATTACAATTTTATTTGGGCTTTGTTTATAGTTTTTATATGTCCTATCAAATGCCACCACCCTAATTCTTTAGGCAATTATTTACGGTACTGTTGCCTCTCTTCTATTTATTGTCATTTGTTATCGTTGTGTTCTAGATAAACTTTTTCTTTGAAAAATCCATATTTTTCATTCCAATATTTT
This sequence comes from Oryza sativa Japonica Group, assembly GCF_034140825.1. Classification (NCBI taxonomy): domain Eukaryota; kingdom Viridiplantae; phylum Streptophyta; class Magnoliopsida; order Poales; family Poaceae; genus Oryza; species Oryza sativa. Next base: position 27,625,362 of record NC_089041.1, on the reverse strand, counting down.
TTATTTGTAAATTGTATTCATATTTGAACTCTTATATTTTTTTTCTATTTTTGAAATTTATTTTATTTTTTATTCTGAATTTTACTTAATCTCGTGATGTGTTCTAGGTGGTCCCTTCCAATAGTCTTTATTTTTAATCCAAATTTTAGTTATTTATAAATTGTATTCCTAGTTGAACTCTTATTTTTCTTTTTCTAATTTTGAAATTTATTTTATTTTTTATTTTGAATTTTAGTTAATCTCAAGTTATGTTCTATATGGACTATTCTTTTAATATTCCTTATTTTTTATAGCTTGCCAGGTTTTCTTTTATAGCTATTAGAAATTCCGTAAAACGTCGCCACACTGCTCCTTTACGACCCATCCGTTGCCACTCTTTTTTTATTGTCGTTAGGATTTGAAACATTGAAATTGATCATTGTTGGGGTTCCTTTTTTAAGTTTCTAGATGCCCCATCAACTGTCGCCACCCCACTCCTTTACTACCTGACCTGCCATCCCTCCTGTTTATTGCTATTGAGATTTTAAAAATCAAAGCTAATTGTCATTGGGGTTCTATTTTATATTTTTTAAATGCCTGTTCAATAGCCGCCACCTTACTCCTTTACGGTCAGAACATTGTTACTCCTTTTTATTATCATTGGGATTTTAAAAATTAAACCTGATCATTGTTGGTTTTCTCTTTTGTATAGTTTTTAAGTTTCGCTAGCCATCATTTCTCTACTCCTTTGTCCTTCTTGGCTTGGCTTCTTAATAATTTTATATAATTTATTTTATTTGCTATTTTGAATTTTAATTAGTCCCGAGCTATGTTTTATATGGTCTCTTTTTTTTAATATTCCTCATTTTTATTTAGAATTTCAGTAATTTTTTCTAAATTATATTTCTACTTGAACTCTCATTTTTATTTTGCTGATTTCGACATTTACTTTACTTTTGATTTGGAATTTTAAGTAATCTTCTGTGGTGTTCTAGATAGACTATTCTTTCGAAATATATTTTTATCTGATTAAGTTATTTCTAAATTGTATTTCTACTTGAACCATAACTCTTCTTTTTCTTATATTAATATGAGAATTTTCATTCTAAATGTTCAGTTATTTAGAAATTATATTCCTACTTAAACTCTCAATTTTATTTTATAATTTCTAAATTTATTTTATTTTTTACTCGAAATTTTAATTAATCGATCTCATGTTTCTTTTAAGATGGTCTCTTCTTGCAACATTTCTTATTTTTAATTATGAATTTTAGCTTTTATCCTACTTAAACTATTACTTTTTTCTAATGTTGAAATTTATTTTATTATTTTTGAATTTTAATTAATCTTGTGTCGTTTTCTAGATAGACCGTTCTTTTAATATTCTTTTTTTGAATTACAATTATTTTTTTCTTCTACCCAAAAGTGCACACATATATCAAATTGCACTTCTGACTGATGAAATATGGTAGTTAGAGATGTTTTAGGATAGAATTGATTTGTGAGGACTCCTTCTATATCTGTAATCCTTCCTTATCTCCTTCCTATGTACTTCTATATATATCGCCCTCCCCTGAGGCTCAATACAATCAATCCACGTTACGCAGTATTTCTCTCATCCCTATACTATCCAACAGAAGCTGCCATGAAGGTGAAGGTCTTATGACATAAAATTATTTTTCCCGTGATGACTCATCTTTTATGAAATTAATTAAGTATATTTTGAATTACGCGCATGCCTTTAGCCGCTGGCGTTTTGCATTTAGACTACCTAATTAATCGTAAGCCAGTGCAGCCATATGACTATGGCCTTTACTTCTATAGGCTTGTGCATACAACATATGGTATGTGCTATATGTATGTATTGTTCAGTTGTTCCTATTCTCTTAGCAATGCATGGGCGTATCCGCGTATATATATATGTATATATGCTCTGCCATTTATTAGTTCAGTTTATATTGCTTTAGATCACCTTTAAACGCTTAACAAATTATGTTTTATTATATATTTGTCAATTGTCATGGTGAATTTGCATGACTCTAGTCACAGATTACAGGCCCTAGCGCCATATGCATTCAAATATGTATGCCCGAGTCCTAATCCGATTACGTCAGAATCCTACTCCTAATTAATTTATGTTTCCTTAGACAGAGCCAAACATTGATCGGCCGAGTGCTATGTAGCTTTTTAGTTTCCTATCTATTGCATTTAAGTTAGTTCCCAAAACTTATTTGTAGCCTTACTAAATCTTAACCGTTATAATTCAGGACTATCACGATCTAACGGTGTAGATTTTATCTTTTTCTTCGATTAATGTGGAAATTTCTAGCCTTCGTAGCAAACGTGGTGACTCGTTTCAAAACTGTTTTAATAATATAATAGATAGATAGTGCCTTGTAATTTTTGTGCTACAGAGAATTTGGTTGATACGGTCTCTGATATAGTCCTGGTACAAATGGCTACAAGGATACACTTCACTCTTGATCATACACACTAATATGTGCATGTTATAATTAATTATTTGATTATGAGATGTTTTCAGCCAACATAGTAGCTGACTTTAGTAATGGGCTATTAGTCAGCAACGAGCTATACTATTAGCATTGCTCTTAAGCGCTAGCAGGCATGAGCAATTCAACCAATTGACTGCCATGCGCTGCCACTTGTGTCAGGAGAGCGTACGGAACAAGGAAGAAAATACTACTACTCCCTCCGTCCCAGTACGTAGCAACCTAGGATGGGTTCCATACTACGACTATGAATCTGGACATAAGGTATATCCAGATTCGTAGTCCTAGGATGGGATTACCCATCCTAGATTGCTACATATTAAGACAGAGGGAGTAATAGTTTAACTAACAATACATTGATTAAACAATGACTTTTGCTCTAATACAGTCTACTCCAGCTAGTATGAAGCGGCCAGCAAGAAACTCAAGTCTACTCCCTTTATCCCATAAAAAGCGAATCTAATATTGGATGCGACATATTCTACTACGATAAATCTGGACATATGTATGTCCAGATTCATAGTACTAGGATGCGTCATATCCGGTACTAGGTTGTTTTATTTTTAAGAACGGAGGAAGAATTTGCATTTCTACCGCATCGAAACAGCAAGACTGACTCCACGAAGCGGATATATACATATACACCTATATAATACACACAAATGCGAATAATTTCCAGCTACTAGTCATCACATCGGTCGTATTCCCTAAGAGATAATCCAAGAAATGCAATTGACAAGCGTCCAAATCCAAGAAGTGTCATCGACAAGAGTGAGTTCCAAAAAATACCATCGTATAAACGACTTTATCCCAAAAATACCATCGCCGTTAGGGTTCCGTCCATCCCGTGTCATTAAATACACTGTTCATCCTATAGCACTTAATGGCGCGGAATAGACGGAACCCTAACGACGATGGCATTTTTGAGACAAAATCGTTTGTACGATGTCATTTCTTAGAACCCACACTTGTTGATGGCATTTCTTAGATTTGGATACTTGTCAATGTTATTTTTTGGATTATCTCATTCCGTAAACCCCAATTGGAAGATGTGTGTACGTAGTGGGTACTTGCCTACTTGGCGTCAGCTTCCCATGGGATCCTCACACCTCTGACGGGATACCTGTGACGGGCAAATGAATTGGTCAGTATTGACCATTACCTTTGACGGGTTATACGGGATGCCGTCACCGGTGAGGCATCTGGCCGCGGCCCGTCACAGGTATCCCCTCACCTGTGACGGGCCGAAAGGAAAACCCGTCAGAGGTATACCAGTGACGAGTTTTTCTTCCAACCCGTCACTGGTATCCCCTCACCTGTGACGGGCCGATACATTAGAAGCCGTCAGATGTGATGGGCCGCCACCTGTGACGGCTTTCATTTCTGGCCCGTCACAGGTGAGCGGATACCAGTGACGGGCCGTTGAATAGAAGCCCGTCAAAGGTATGAGCAATACCTTTGACGGGCTTTTTTTATCTAACCCGTTTGAGGTGTGTTGGGTCTATAAATACCCCCAAACTGCCAACTGCTTTCCATCCCGACCATTGTACTGTTCACAAATCGGTTGGGAGGGCAAGGGGGGCGATTTTTTACTAAAATTCAAGGTAAAAAACACATTATTCTCCATTCATTCTCAACATATCGATCATCATTTATTTTTCTTCGTATGTTGTTGATTTCAGATGGATCGTAGATGGATGTACTATGCGCATCGTTCGTCTACCGAGTATAGAGAGGGGGTCACTGAATTTGTCACATTTGCGGATAGTGACAGAAAAAGTAGGATGAGCATGCACATGTTGTGCCCATGTAGGGACTGTAAGAATGAACAGATGATCGAAGACAAGGATGAAGTGCATGCTCATTTGATAATGAATGGATTCATGAAGAAATATACCTGCTGGACCAAGCATGGAGAGCAAGAGGCGCCTGATGTCGCAGCTGAAGAAGTGTTGGATCAGGATGTAGAGAACACCGCCGCAGCTCGAGAAGGCATGTTCGTACCTTCTCCTTTAGGTGGAGAGACCATAGATTTGGACACTCAATGTCTATCTACAATGTTGCATGACATTGAAGACGCAAAGGACAACGACAGAGATTATGAGAAGTTTAGTAAGTTGGTGGAAGATTGCCAGATGCCGTTGTATGATGGATGCAAGTCGAAGCACAGCAAGTTGTCATGCATGTTGGAAATGATGAAGCTTAAGGCTAGTAATGGCTGGTCGGACAAGAGTTTTACAGAACTCCTTGAGCTGTTAAAGGATCTGTTGCCAGAGGGGAACAATTTACCTCAGACGACATATGAAGCGAAGCAAGTATTATGTCCGTTGGGCCTGGAGGTCAGAAGAATTCATGCATGTCCGAACGACTGCATTTTGTATTACAAGGAATACGCTGACTTGGATGTCTGCCCTATCTGTGGGGGATCAAGATACAAACGAGCAAAGAGTGAAGGTGAAGGAAGTAAGTCAAAGAGGGGAGGCCCAGCAAAGGTGGTGTGGTATCTCCCAATTGCGGAGCGCATGAAGAGAATGTTTGCGAACAAGGAACAAGCTAAGCTTGTGCGCTGGCATGCCGAAGAACGGAAAGTCGATACTATGCTGAGGCACCCAGCAGATTCAGTGCAGTGGAGGACAATCGATAGGATTTACCAGGAATTCTCAAATGACCCAAGAAACATGCGTTTCGCAATGTGTACGGACGGCATTAATCCTTTTGGTGATTTGAGCAGTCGTCACAGTACATGGCCAGTTCTGCTTGTTAACTATAACCTTCCTCCCTGGTTGTGTTTCAAAAGAAAGTACATTATGCTTGCCATGCTCATTCAAGGACCGAGACAACCTGGCAACGATATCGATGTGTTCCTTGAACCGATAATCGATGACTTCGAAAGGCTATGGAATGAGGGCACACGAACATGGGACGCATATGCACAAGAGTATTTCAACCTCCATGCGATGCTGTTTTGTACCATCAACGATTATCCGGCCCTTGGCAACCTTTCTGGCCAAACTGTGAAAGGGAAATGGGCGTGTTCGGAGTGTATGGAGGAAACAAGAAGCAAATGGTTGAAGCATTCACACAAGACGGTCTACATGGGTCACAGGAGATTTCTCCCAAGGTATCACCCGTATAGGAATATGAGAAAGAATTTCAATGGACACAGAGATACAGCCGGACCCCCGACAGAGCTAACAGGGACAGAGGTGCACAACTTAGTGATGGGAATAACCAACGAGTTTGGAAAAAAGAGGAAAGTTGGAAAGCGAAAAGAGAAGAGCACATCGAAGGAAAAAACAGAGGAGCATGTGGAAAAACAAAAGACAAAAGAGAGGAGCATGTGAAAAAAGAAGTCAATATTCTGGAGACTACCATACTGGAAGGATCTTGAAGTTCGCCACTGCATAGATTTGATGCATGTCGAGAAGAATGTATGCGAGAGTTTAATGGGATTACTGCTTAACCCAGGTGCTACAAAGGATGGTCTCAACGCCCGACGAGATCTGGAAGATATGGGTGTTCGGTCGGAGCTACATCCCATAACCACGGAATCCGGCAGGGTTTACCTTCCTCCAGCCTGCTACACTCTCTCGAAAGAAGAGAAGATTGATTTGCTAACATGTTTGAGTGGTATAAAGGTTCCATCTGGTTACTCATCAAGAATCAGTAGGCTCGTTTCACTGCAAGATCTTAAGTTGGTTGGAATGAAGTCGCATGATTGCCACGTTCTTATCACACAGCTGTTGCCCGTTGCAATAAGGAATATTTTGCCTCCTAAGGTGCGACACACGATCCAGCGGTTGTGTTCCTTCTTCCATGCAATCGGCCAGAAGATCATTGATCCCGAGGGACTAGATGAACTACAGGCAGAACTTGTGAGAACCCTATGTCATCTTGAGATGTACTTTCCTCCAACTTTCTTTGACATAATGGAACATCTTCCGGTGCACCTTGTGAGGCAAACAAAGTGCTGTGGTCCAGCATTCATGACGCAGATGTATCTTTGCGAAAGGTATCTGGGGATCCTTAAGGGTTATGTACGGAACCGTTCACACCCCGAGGGGAGTATCATCGAGAGTTACACCACCGAAGAGGCCATCGAATTTTGTGTGGACTACATGTCAGAAACATCTTCAATTGGATTACCACGATCTCATCACGAAGGGAGGCTTGACGGTGTTGGTACTGTTGGAAGAAAGACTATTAGGTTGGATCGGAAGGTGTACGATAAAGCTCATTTCACGGTACTACAGCATATGACTGAGGTGGTGCCGTACGTTGACGAACACCTTGCAGTTATCCGACAAGAGAACCCAGGCCGATCAGAGAGTTGGGTCAGGAATAAGCACATGTCTTCTTTCAACGAGTGGCTGAAGAACCGAATTGCCAGGTTGCAGAACTTGCCTAGTGAAACACTTCAGTGGTTGTCACAGGGTCCTGAATGGAGTGGCACCACCTGGCAAGGATATGACATAAATGGATACACCTTTCACACGGTCAAGCAAGACAGCAAATGCACAGTGCAGAACAGTGGTTTACGCATCGAGGCTGCTAGTGACGGTGGTCGTCGTGATCAATACTATGGTAGAGTTGAGCAAATATTGGAGCTAGATTACTTGAAGTTCAAAGTCCCGTTGTTTCGTTGTCGATGGGTCGATCTTCGCAATGTAAAAGTTGACAATGAAGGTTTCACCACTGTCAACTTGGCTAACAACGCGTACAAGGATGAACCGTTCGTTCTCGCCAAACAAGTTGTTCAAGTGTTCTACATAGTTGACCCGTGTAACAAGAAACTACATGTTGTTCGTGAAGGGAAAAGGAGAATTGTTGGATTGGACAATATTGCAGACGAGGATGATTACAACCAGCACGTCCACGGCATAGGTCAAGAAATACCTCTAGAAGAGGAGGAGGAAGAAGATGAAGTTCAATATGCACGTGTCGACCATGAGGAAGGATTATTTTTGTAATTTATGTACGTAGTTTATGTCTACATGTCTGTTATCTGTATGACTCTAATATGTTCGCAATGATCAATAGTATATTGCTTATGAAATAGTCAAATAAAATAATTAAGTGAAGCACCCACTAGAAGTGAAATAAAATAATTAAGCAAGTATAAGCATTGGAAATAATATAATTAAAGTAGTATAATAATGAAGTGCAATTACTACTGTTAGTGAAATAAAATAATTAAGTATAAAAAAATATGTAGTGTATGTGAAAATATGTTAAGGAAAATAAAAGAACTAAGTGAAATAAAATAAAATAAAATTGCTCTAGGCAAACTCACCTGTGACGGGCTCTATCTGTAGGGCCGTCACAGGTGACCTCACCTGTGACGGCCCAGAGTGTTGGGCCCGTCACAGGTGGTCTTACCTGTGACGGCTCCACGGTTGGCGCCCGTCACAGGTGAGGCCACCTCTGACGGCCACATAGTTGGAGCCCGTCACAGGTGAGTTTGACTAGGGTTGACCTAGGGTTGGACATCTTCTAGATCGATCCAGATCCGGCGCCCACTCTCACTCACTCACTCTCTCGACCGCCGCCTCGCCTCTCTCGACCTCTCTGCCGCCCTCTACGCCCTCCTCTCCACCGCCGCCTCGACCTCTCCACCGCCGTCCTCGCCGCCGCCAAATCCGCCGCCCTCTCCGCCACCCTCTACGCCCTCCTCTCCACCGCCTCGACCTCGACCTCTCCGCCACCATCTCTGCCGCCGCCCTCTACGCCGCCCTCCCCACCGCCGCCTCGACCTCTCTGCCGCCCTCTCCACCGCCGCCGCCTCACTCACTCTCTCGACCGCCGCCGTCCATCTCCATCGACCTCTCCGCCGCCATCTCCGCCGCCCTCTCTACCGCCATCTCCGCCCTCTACGCCGCCCTCCCCACCGCCGCCTCGACCTCTCCACCGCTGCCGCCTCACTCACTCTCTCGACGGCCGCCGGGACCTCCTCTCAGTCGCCACGCCAGGACCGTCGTCGCCGCCACCGGGATCTCCTCTCCGCCGCCTCCTCCTCTCGACCGGGACCTCCACGGTGAGCCCACTCCCCCCGCCTCCCCTCGTTTACTATTGGTCGCCGATTAACCCCCTCTTCTCCTCCTCAGCGCCGCCGTGCCAAGAAGCCGCCGCCGCGCCGCCGTGCTGAGAAGCCGTGCACCGTGCGCCTGCCGGGACTCGTCGTCGCCGTGTGCCGCCTCCTCTGCTCGTCGTCTCCTCTCCAGGTACCCCTCTCTCTCTGATGCCCATGAATGGAATGGTGCAGTGGATGGATGAATAAATGATGCAATTGAATGGATGAATGAATGATGAACTTTGGATGAATGATGAACTTTGGATGAACGATGAATTTTGTCATTCCGTTCAGATTGTTGCAACTGTTATTTAAAACTTGAATGTGGATTTAAGTGCCATTTTGACATGTAACCATTCATGGAGTGTGTACTGCTTTATATGTTGTTTTGTTCCCTTTTGCTAGAACTATTGAATTTTGGGGATAATGTTTACATTTAGCTGAAAAAGGATGGATTGATAGATTGGCAACAGTGTTTCTAGCTTGGTAGGGTAGCTAGCTAGAAATAGTTTATCTAGCTAGCTAGTTAGGGGTTATGTTCCCTTTTCCTATAAATAAAGCATATACAGGGTTTGAAATTTAGTTCAAATGGAAAATACAAAATGCATGGGGAGTTTTGGTGGATTGGTTAGTGTAGTCCATGGACGGAACCGACCTAGTCACCAAAATTTTTCATGCATTTTGTTTTCTGTCATTCTTTGATAATTAAGGAACTTTATTAGGTTTAGGGTTTGAAATTTAGTTCAAATGGAAGAATTGATTGATTGGCCGCAGATTTAATGTTGTTCCGAGGTTATCAAACCATCACAGAATACAAAATGCATGGGGAATTTTGGTGGATTGGTCAGTGTAGTCCATGGACGGAACCGACCTAGACACCAAAATTCTCCATGCATTTTGTTTTCTGTCATTCTTTGATGATTAAGGAACTTTGCAGATTATCTAAACTTGTGGATTTATATACCCTTTTTGTCTATGAATAGGTGAATTGCATGAATTGTTGTTTATATACATGATTTATATACCCTTGCTGCTGCTGCCACATAAATGATTGTGGGCTGTTTTATTATCTACACTTGATTGAATTGAATGGATGAATTGCTGTTTACATGAAGTTAGTAGTACTGTCTCATTTTTTTTGATGAAATATATGCATATTTGAGATATGGGCTATATGAGGTGATGAATTTGGACTATTTGTGGATGAAATATATGCAGTATTAGATGAATTAGTCTTTTTGTATTAGATGATTTTAGGATTAATTTTGCTGCATTGGTTGAATTTTGCATGATTTTAACTAGATAAATGGCCAGTGATGTTTTATGTTAATACACCCCTATTGTTGCTGCCCCTGTGGAGTATCTTTGCCCCTGTTGCTGCTGCCCAATGTGTTCCTTGTTAAATGGCCAGTGATGAATTGCTCAATAAGAACAAATTATCTACACTTGTTCTTTTTTTATGCATAAGAACAGATTTTCTGCACTTGCTCTTTTTTCTGGATTGATAAGAGGAGACTATATACACTTGTTTTCTGTCATTCTTTGATGATTTATATACCCTTGCTGCTGCTGCCCAATGTGTTCCTTATTAAATGGCCAGTGATGAATTGCTCAATAAGAACAGATTATCTACACTTGTTCATTTTTTTGCCCCTACACTTGTTCATTTATATACCCCTGCTGTTGCTACCCCTGTGGCATATATACTCCTCCTGCTGCTGTTTTATGTCAATCATGCAAATTCTGTACCCTTGCTGCTGCTGTTTTTTAAATTTGCATGATTGATTCAGTGGTTATATACCTCTACACTTGTTCTTTTTTTATGCATAAGAACAGATTTTGTGCACTTGCTCTTTTTTTATGCATAAGAACAGATTTTCTGCACTTGCTCTTTTCTTCTGGATTGATAAGAGGAGTATATCTAGACATGTTGTTTTAGTTAATTTGCCCCTGCTGTTGCTACCCCTGTGGCATATATACTCCTCCTGCTGCTGTTTTATGTCAATCATGCAAATTCTGTACCCTTGCTGCTGCTGTTTTTTAAATTTGCATGATTGATTCAGTGGTTATATACCTCTACACTTGTTCTTTTTTTATGCATAAGAACAGATTTTGTGCACTTGCTCTTTTTTTATGCATAAGAACAGATTTTCTGCACTTGCTCTTTTCTTCTGGATTGATAAGAGGAGTATATCTAGACATGTTGTTTTAGTTAATTTGCCCCTGCTGTTGCTACCCCTGTGGCATATATACTCCTCCTGCTGCTGTTTTATGTCAATCATGCAAATTCTGTACCCTTGCTGCTGCTGTTTTTTAAATTTGCATGATTGATTCAGTGGTTATATACCTCTACACTTGTTCTTTTTTTATGCATAAGAACAGATTTTCTGCACTTGCTCTTTTGATGTTATGATTTCCTCTTTTTATCCCTTCATGCAAATGATTGTAATTGATGCATATTTCTCAGCAAAACTGAGGCCATATCTTTCATAGTATACCCCGTATTACATTGGATCTAATGCTATTTAGTCTAATGGTAGGAAATTTATAATCTTTTTCGCGAAAGTTAAACCATGTCAACGCCCGGCGCAAACCCGCCCTCCCCAACACCTGCGAGGATCCAGGAAGAAGCAAACCCAGCCACAGAGGCAGTTGCCGAAGGTCATCCCGCGACAACGGCGGTCCAACAACCCGAAATTCATGGTAATTTATAGGATAAATTTTCACCACATGACCACATAAATTTTAGCTAGCACCCCTTAGCAAATATTGCCTTCTGTTTGTGCTGCAGAATTGCCGCAGGAACAACATACGTCGATGTCGGGCGGGACAAGTGCAAGTAGGTCTAGTAGAAATCCGCGGTCACAAAATATATGGCCGACCACAGTGCAAGTTATAAGAGAGGTTGACGCTAGTGGTAGGCCCACGGCGCCCAGGACTGTCATTGGAAGATGGTCTAACTGCTGCGGGATAGCGGCACGTGAGAACTTCGGGATCCTCCATAAAGATATCGGCAAGGTCACAGAAGCCGAGAAAGAGCGAGCTTGGACGACAATGGAGAAATGGTTCACATTTCCAGCCGAAGCAAAGGATAGGCTCAAGCGGAAGGCATTCCAAAAGATGGGCAAAGCTTGGAAGAATTGGAAGTCGAAGCTCTTCACCGAGTTTGTCAACCCGCCCGGCAATCATACGCCGTTCGATGAATACCCTCAAATAACCGAAGCGGTGTGGGAGGAATTCTGCTCTCTCAAGACCACCCAACAGTTTAGGGAATCAAGCGAGGCACATCGCGTACTGCAACAGCGGAATGAGCACCCGCATCGGCTGGGCACCGCAGGGTACATCGGCAAGGAGGCAATATGGGCCCAAGAAGATGCAGCCGCTGCAGCAGCGAATGTCCCTGCCCCGTTTTCAGACATCCCTGAACAAAGAGCTCGCAACTGGGCGCGGGCAAGGGGTAAGGTCAACCCGGACGGCTCTGTCACATTTGAGAACAAAAGTGATGCCGTCGTCTATCAGGAACTGGTGAGTTCACTACTTAACCTAACTAATTTCCGTTCGTATAAAGTACAAGTTCGTATAAACGACTATCTTCTTTTCTAGTTGGGCTTGGTTGCTGAACAAGCTTCACAAAGCGAGGTTGAGTCCGCGCCGAAGAGGCGCGAAGATGACATCCTCACAAAGGCGCTCGGAACCAAAGAACATCCTGGCCGAACTCGGGGAATTGGTAGCGATGTGCCCTGGAAGTATGGACTCCCTCAGTACAGCTCCCAATACAGGAAACGGAAAGTCTCCAAGGAAGAGAGGGACGCTCGTTTGAAGGCCGAACTTAAGGTTGAGGTCATTCAAGAACTAGAAGCTAGCATGAATGCAAGGGTGGAAGAAAGGGTTAACAAGGTGCTCGCCGACATGAATATACCCCGAGTCACAACACCTGCTGTGCAACCAACTCCTCGTGTACAACACGACGCGAGTCCGTCACAGCATAGGAGTAGTTGTGCATCCACAGAGGTGCCGGCCCCTGGTCTCCCGATCGCACCACTAGCTGCAGTGGACCACATCGAGGTGATTGTTGTTATCCGATCCATATCTAATAAAAGACATTTACACATTCCAATATTAAATTCAAACTTTCACCTTATGCAGGGCGCAGCACAGTGTGTCCTACTAGCGAGAGTCCACCCAACTTTCGCTCCTGAAGTCGCTGAGGGCATGGCTTTCAAGCCCTCGGTTACAGACAAGGTCCACGGCGCAGACCTGCTAGCTGGGTATGCCAAGGTGTCCATCGATACAGTAAAGGACACCTGGTCAGGCTATCCGCTGCCCGTGCCCCCAAATGATGAAATCATGACTTTGGGCGATGCGCGCAAGACGTTCATACAATGGCCCAAAGAAGACATAGTTGTGAAGATGACTCCTCGTCCAAGTCGACCGACGGAGCTTACACCTCCCAAGTCTAAGCTATCAATTGAGGCTCCCCGTGGACCGGCATTGTCAGTACCTCATTCTCCCGGTGGAGCTGATATGGACTTGGCAGATATAGCTCAAAGTTTGGCTCCAATAAAGACCACAAGAAAGGCCGATAGCTCCCCACCACTTGTCAAGGGCCAGAAGCGTGAACGAGGCAAGGGGAAGGTCGGGGAGTTGGCGCCGGAGCCAAAAAGGGGCAAGGCTGCGACGTCGATGCCGGTGAGCAAATCGGGGAAGGTCGTGAGGGCGCCAGCCCAATTTGAGCTAGGCATGCCATTGGTGGAGGACAATGTGTTAGCTGTGATGGGTATTGCTTGCCGAGAGCTACATAAGCAATACATGGAGCTAAGCAATGCCAAGCGGAAAATGAGGGAGTCATCCATAGTTGGACATCACGACCACCAGCCGTTCCTATCGTCGCCTGCCTATATAACTATAGGCTTTGATGACCTCTTCGACCTTTTCAGGATCCGGAAGTTGGACACTGGTCTTCTAAAATGCTACTCCTTGTAAGTGCATACCTTCTATACTTGTGATATGACTGGACTATATCTCCTAATTAAATTAGTTCTAATACGTAAATATTTTAAGGTTGTGTTGGATCGAGAGTCGTCGCCATGGTAATCAGGTTGGGTTCCTTGATCCATCCATGGTGAATGAGGTTAATTTACGACAGAGCTTCACTAAGGTGGTTGACTATGTCAACCGGTGTTTATGGGCCCATCAAGACAAGGAGTACATCATGTGCGCACACAACCAAGAGTAAGAGGACAATACCCTTCGTGTATATTGTTTTTGAAGTTAAGGTTCTTAGTACTAACGCTACATAACCACTGCGCAGGCGACATTGGATTCTCCTAGTCATCGTACCTAAGTGGAGTAGGGTTACCTACCTTAACTCCAATAAGTCCAAAGATTATGATTTCAGTGAAATCACCAAGGCCTTAAATATGGCTTGGGGCCCATATGTGGAAAAGGGTGGTAGGCACAAGGAGGGCAAGAATGAATTTTATCATGACACCAAGTTTGCATGCGCACAACAGATCGGAGACCAATGTGGTTTCCACGTGTGCCACAACATGTCAACACTTCTAAGAGAGGTGAAAGATTTCGACCCTAAGGTTGTTGCTAATGGCGAATAAGCTCATTTCAATATCTACATTGCTATTCAAAACGTGCTAATTAACCTCTTATTTATTAAACAGAAAGTTAGAGCTGGCTTCAAGATCTCACCCATCAACCCCCCCGCTATCAGAGGCGAATTGTGCGCCTTTATTCTTGCAGAAATAATGAACAAGAAAGGACGTTTTCATGCCAAATAGACTCATGAACTTGGCTAGATAATTTATTGTGATGTAAAAAAGATGTTTTTATAATTTCTGGCGATGTAAAAAATTATGTTTTTATAGAGTGCAATGTAATTTACTTTCATATGTGCAATATTTATGGTACTTTACTAAATTGTCATCACATTTGATCAACTACGATTTATGTTGTACTATTCATCTGTTTTCTCCTTTTTTTTTCCTTATTGACAGGTTGTGCAGGTCGATGACATTATGGCTTTAATCCATTTGGTAAGTATATATGCGGTTCTATGAGCAACGACCGAAATTGTGGCTTTCAAGGGGTGTGAATTTGCTGTGCAAAATTGTGGCATTTGAACTGCATATATGTGTTGTTGGGGATCTGTGATGTTATATTGGGGGGGTGATGTATCTGTGATGGATCTGTGACTGGAATATATCTGTGATGTTTCTATTTTTCAGAGGGCATGGCTAGCAAATCCTGAGGCTAGCCAATATTTAGCATTTATTTTTTTTCTGGAATTAACTCATCAGTGACGGGTCGGAACAAAAATCCGTCAAAGGTAACATAACCTGTGACGGACTAGCAAATAAAGGCCCGTCAGAGGTGACCTACCTGTGACGGGCCTTTACTTTTGGGGCCGTCACAGGTAGATCACCTGTGACAGCTTCTAACTACGGAGACCTCAACCTCTGACGGCCTTTATTTAAAGGGCCGTCAGAGATGAGTCACCTGTGACGGGTCCTAACTCGCTCAAGGCTAGCGGAGACCAACACCTCTGACGGCCTTCTAGTAACTTGCCCGTCAGAGGTGGGTGTCACCTGTGACGGCCGGCCACCCGTCAAAGGTGACTGGACTCACCAGTGACCACTGATCACTGACCATGCGCGAAGCCGTCAAAGATGAGGGTTTGGGCCCGTCACAGGTGACCTTGGCCAGTGTAGTGGGCCATTTATTTCTATATCATGTACTCCTTCCAAAAATGTTAGATTTATTTCATATTTTGATTTTTTTTTTCAAATAAACTAGTCGTATTTATAGTTTTCATGTATCTAAAACTTGTTTATAATCGGAACTTTTGTCGGCCCCCGGTTTTATATACCGGAAACCCCATGTATAATACAGTACCACTCCCTGGATCAATAGGTGGTACACAGTTGGCACAGTCGAATATCACAAGCTGACATCATTTTCTGTGACTAAAGAAAAACTGTTGTCTAAGGCTGGAAAGGATATTCTAATTAAGGCTGTAGCTCAAGCTATCCCAACCTTTGCTATGTCTTGTTTTGATCTGACCCGCACTCTTTGTGATGAGATCAGCAAGATGATCTGCAGGTATTTTTGGGCTCAGCAAGAACAGGAATATAAAATCCACTGGCTTTCTTGGGAGTTACTTTGCAGCCGGAAGGAGAAAGGTGGGCTAGGTTACAGGGATTTGCATTTGTTTAACCTTGCTATGTTAGGCCGCCAATGCTGGAGACTCTTGGATCAGCCAGACTCTTTGTGCGCGAGAGTTCTAACGGCTAAGTATTATCCTGACGGTAATTTGTTGAATGTCAAGGAAGGTCCTGGTATCTCATACTCTTGACGAAGTATTATCCGAGGGCTTTCTGCCCTGAAGGCTAGGATGATTTGGAGGGTTGGCAATGTGAGCGGCATAGATATATGGGAGGATCCTTGGATCCCTGCCGGAGTTACCCGAAGACTGATAACTCCACGAAGAGGCACTGTGCTGAACAAGGTAGCTGATCTTATTGACCCAGTTACGGGTTGCTGGGATAAACCACTAGTGGAGGAGATTTTTTGGGAGTCTGATGCCAGGAACATTCTGGCGATTCCGGTGAGATCAGACACAGATGATTTTGTTGCCTGGCATTTTGATACGAGAGGAATGTACTCGGTTAAATCTGCGTATCATGTCCTGGAAGATCAAAGGGAGAGATCGGCGAAGAAGCAAGTGGGCGATTCCTCTTCTGGAGCGGTGCACCAGCGGAATTTCGAGTGGGATAAAATCTGGAGTTTGCAATGCATTCCTAAAGTCAAACTGTTTATCTGGCGGCTTGCCCATAACAGCCTCCCCCTGAAAATCAACATTAAAAGGAGAGTACCAGACGCTAAAACTCTATGCCCAGTCTGCAAACGGTTTGATGAGAATGGTGGACACTGTTTCCTGAAATGCAAGCCCATGAAACTCTGTTGGAGAATTTTATGCCTTGAAGATATCCGTTTAAGCTTGATTCAGCTTGTTTCTGCTAGAGATGTGGTACAGACCATTTTGAAGCTGGAGGATGATCGAAGAATGGAGGTCTTCTTTCTTTTGTGGGTTTGGTGGTATGCACGCAATAAGGTGAAGTCGGGTGAGGAGGTAATCAGAGTGGAAGAAGTGGTCCATAAGGTGAAATTGCTGGTCTATGATTATGCCTCAATGCGTAAAGATAAACGTCCCCATGTGAATGTGCAACGGAATAAATGGGTTCCCCCTGTAGATGGAAGATTGAAGCTCAACTTTGATGGAGCCTTCTGAGCTGCAAACAAGTCCGGTGGTTATGGATTCCTGGTTCGTGATCATCTTGGATGTGCTGTTCTTGCGGGTGCAGGATGCCTGGAACATGTGCACGATGCTGTTGCAGCTGAAGCTGAAGCTTGTTTAGCTGGCCTGCAAGCTGCCTTTTCGCATGGTATTAACTCCGTCCAGGTGGAAACTGATTCATCCATCCTAGAGAGAGCCTTCCACTCTCATGATTATGCTCTGTCTCCATGCAGTTCTATCGTAAGGGAGATCAAGGACCTCGTCCATTTAAATTTCTCTAGTGTTGTGTTTAATTATGCTCCGTGATCATGTAATGTGGCTGCGCATAAGCTATCTCAAATGGGTGTGTGCTGGGAACCGGGTCAAGCAAGTGTGTGGACTGACCCTGTCCCTGACATTGTTCAAACTATTGTGGATCGTGATTTCACTGATCCTAGTATGTAATAAAGCGCGCCGGTTGAACTAAAAAAAAAATACAAGGGTTACCCAATTGGGACCCCAAATAGACCAAGCATGGTCATGCATATTACAAAATGTCAAATAAAGTAAATGAAATGGCGGAAGCGAAGCAGCGGCAGTCCATTGAAATCCACAAGCATCGACTGGTGAACCTAGGTACATATACAATAGCCTTTGTTCATCTCAAAGGCAAATCTATGTTCTTTCTAGAAAGGTCATATGCACAATCACTTATTTACCATATACTAAAAAGTATGCATGGTCGTTTGACTGTAAATACGAAATCATCTTTCAGTTTTTTTCAGGTGGCACTGTTGATGCCATGCGACCACTGGCGACTCAACAGTTCTTTTGCCCTCCCCACTAGGTCAGAGAGAGGTGTGTTACATTCCATGAAACCTGCGTCACCGAAGAAAAACTTGTACTTCTCAGCCCTTGAGGGTGTCTCTTCGATCATCGACACTGCATCCATCATTCGGAATTCATTGAAACAAGAGTAAATTCCCTGTGTACCCCTGAAAACTCACTCAATCTCTTTCATACCCCTAAAATTTACCCGATCCCTTCTATACCCCTGAAATTTCAATTTGATCCCTTCCATGCCCCTACCGTTACATTTTCCATCATTTCACTGTTCGTTTGGTTGCAAATGTCCTTTTTGCCCTTGATGTTTTAGATTTAAATATAAGCTTCAAAAATAATTGAAAATTTTGTTTGAGTGCACATCATGTGCATTTTATAAAACTAATGAGACTAAATAATTAGTGCAGAAAATTTTGACATAAATTTTGAAAATAAAATAAATGTAAAAATTAAAATTTTTATTTGAAATTTTAATAGGACAATGGATTTTTTATCAGGAGCATTCATAAAAAAAATGTTGTGAACATTGGTATACCTATCTTTATATGAATGCTCCTCATTTTTATGACCTTTTTTAAAAAAAATAAATACGTATTTTTTTATTTCATTATCTAAAAATATTTTTTTGGGATAAATAATGCATCGCACAACAAACTCATAACTATAATAGTCTCATGCGAGAAGCTTTTATATTTTTAATAATGTAATTCATGAATTTCTTTGTTCATCCAAGGGTAAAATGGTCATTTTTATAGAAAATACACGGTCAACTAACAGTCAACTGACGGGAGGGGTATGCAAGGGATCAAAATCAAATTTTGGGGTATACAAGGAAGTAAGCAAAATTCAGGGGTATAGAAGGGATTAGGAAAATTTTCAGGGGTATATAAGGGATTTTCTCTTGAAACAATTGGCATAGTGAGAATTGCACTCCATCATGTATATGCATTGCTCAAGTATCACCCTCCGGATCCCAGGGCAATGAGAACTTAGGCTCATGTTTGCATTCAGTGCATCCACTAGCCTCTTAATGAATCTCCGCTTGATCTACCCGTGCTCTAGCTCTTGGGAAAATTCTTCAGGAATGAGTTTGCATATCTATGAAAGGCCATTGAGGATTTCTAGTTCTGCCCCTTCAGCATCCATTATTCTTTCCAACACCTGTAGTGGAACCAGCAATGTCATGTAGCATGATAAATATAGTTGTACAAACTATAGTTATATAATTCATTGGTAAATAAATGTGCCTTCTTTTTACCAAAAATGACAAAAAATAATAGACAGTGAATGCACAAATGATACGGCATACTATACACCTCTATATTGCACTTGTAGTATGTATTAGCAGGGCTTACCTCTCGCAAGGTGTGAGATAGTTCCTTTAGGTCTGATTCTGTCAGCTCATGTTGAACGTGCAGGCACATATTATGCAACAGACTCGCTGCCACATATATGTATTTATCATCATGGATTAGAATCATAATGAAGCAGTTATGCGGGTTTTCTGATGACAGCAT
The DNA here is from genome assembly GCF_034140825.1 of Oryza sativa Japonica Group. Classification (NCBI taxonomy): domain Eukaryota; kingdom Viridiplantae; phylum Streptophyta; class Magnoliopsida; order Poales; family Poaceae; genus Oryza; species Oryza sativa. Next base: position 27,606,156 of record NC_089041.1, on the reverse strand, counting down.
TACCAGTGCTTGCCCGTCGACCTTTGGCAGCAAGCAATCAACATCTGAACTAAAATGATCCATGAGAATCGAGGAATGCCTTCATCAGCCTGGTAATGAGCATTTTCATTTGTCCAATCTCCTGCCTTGTGTCTCTGTCAATTGCAAGGTTTCTGAGGATTTCTGCCACGAGCCTCCTTAGTTCTTTTTGGGAATACGCAAGAAGCGCATCTTTGTATTAAGAGAAATAAAGTTTATTTACAGAGATTTGAAAATGAAAATAAAGAAGGGGATAGGGTACCGGATGGACAACAAAATGTAAGGCCTAATCTCGTACAAAATTTTGCGACCGCCACTCCGTGGTCAGTAGAGGTAACTCCAGCATTGCCGCGTTCGCTAAGCGCCAAAGCACGGCCTCAGCCGCCATCACTTTGCCACTTCGACCCAGGTCTTTTGCTGTTGGTTGAAGACCCTGTTGTTCCACTCCTTCCAGATAGTCCAAGCTATCAAGGCTGCAACGGTGTCGAATCCTCGTCGCTGAGCTTTGGCAACCTTCATTCTCTTGTCACAAAGCCATGAGAGGAAGGAGGGTTCATTGAATGGCAGTATGTCCGACAAACCAATTGCTCGGAGTGCGAACCAGCACAGTTGACGTGACTCCGGGCATGCGACTAGGAGATGATCAATCGTCTCGTCATCTTGATCGCATAGGACGCACCGATCAGGATGTGGTAAACCCTGTCTCCGCAAACGATCGGCCGTCCAACATCTGTTTAGTGCCACTAACCACAGGAAATAGCAGCATCGGGGCGGTGCTAACGACCCCCAGATAGGCTTGTCCTGGAATTGGACCCTCCCCACAAACATGGACTGATAAGCTGAGTGAGCTGAGTATTCTCCTGATGACTCCCATCTCCAGATGATTGAATCTGGCTCTTCCGTGAGGGCATCCAAGGATTGCAAAGATGTCCACAAGCTGAGGTACTCTAGGATTGCTTGGATTTCGAAAGCCCCAGATATATCCCGGATCCATGTTCTACCTTGGAGTGCTTTGCGAACCGTCCTGCGATTCCGGGTTCTTGCTGCAACCGCGGCATGCACAGCCGGCGCAAGGGTGCGGATCGACGACCCCTGGATCTAGTTGTCTTCCCAGAAGAGCACGTTCATTCCATTGCCGACTCGACATGTCAAAGAGACTTGGAGTAGGTTCCTCTCCTTTTGCGAGATCGGAACATTGAGTCCATGCCATGGCTTTTCTGGCGATGTCCTCAGTTGCCAAGCCCAGCGGCACCAGAGCGCAAGTCCCATGCGCTCAAGATCAGGGACACCCAATCCACCATACGATTTGGGTGCGCAAACACGTGCCCAAGCGACCCGGCAACTTCCACCGCTAGCACTTGCTTTCCCGGCCTAGAGGAAGCCGCGACGGACCTTATCGATTCCCTTTATCACCCACTTTGGCACATTGATGGCCATCAGCAAATAGATCGGTATAGAGCTCAATACCGCATTTACCATAGTGACCCGACCAATGAGCGCCATCTGCTCTGCCTTCCATACCGGCAACCGACGGGCTATCTTGTCCACAAACGGCTACAGGTCTTCTTTGCGAAGACGGAAGATGGAAACGGGCAGCCCTAAATAAGTGCAAGGGAATGTTGCGACCTGACATGGTAGTTCGTCCTGGATCAGTGCAATGTTGTTGTCGTTGCACTGAATTGGGAGAGCTGCACACTTAGCGAAATTCATCCCAAGCCCTGTGGCTTCCCCAAAGATGTGTAGAATTTCCTTTGCTGTGCTGATTTCCTCAGGATCCGACCGAATGAAAACGACCGTGTCGTCCGCGTAGAGGGAAGTTCGGTAGGGCAGGTGCAGCGGCTGTAACAGCCCTTCATTCTCTGCTTTAGAGAAAAGAGAGCTTAATGAGTCCATAGCGAGGATGAACAGCATGGGAGAGATTGGATCCCCTTGGCACACCCCTCGCCGGTGCAAGATAGGGTTCCCCGGTATGCCATTGATCAGGACCCGCGTACTTGCTATTAGGAAAAGCATGGCAATCCAAGCACACCAACGGCTACCGAACCCTTTGTGCTCCAGAACCTCTAAAATGAATTGCCAGGAGGTGGAATCGAATGCCTGCGCAATGTCGAGCTTCAAAAGCAAGGAGGATTGCTTCCGCTCATGCAACCGCTTCGCCGACTGCCGCACTAGCATGAAGTTGTCCTGAATACATCTCTTCTTGATGAACGCACTTTGATTATTGGCAACCTGAGAATCTAGCTTGGGAGCTAGGTGGCGTGAGAGGATCTTCGTGAAAAGCTTAACGAAGCTGTGAACCAAGCTAATTGGGCGAAAATCCCGCAAGTTCCTGGCATCTGGGCGCTTTGGCAGTAGCATAATGAATGCCTTGTTCACCTTCTCCAAACTCGAACCATCCATACGATGGAGCTGTTGGAGAGCAGCTAGAACATCCACTTTGATGATGTCCCAGCAGCAATGGTAGAACTGCCCGGTGAACCCGTCTGGTCCCGGCGCTTTGTCGCAAGGAATTTCCTTGACCGCTTGCCACACCTTTTCGTCAGTGAAAGGGTCCTCCAAATCGGATAACGGCTGCCCCGGCTGCTCAAGGAAGCTCAATTCGAGCGAGAACTCACGCGGACTGACTGAGCTAAGAACTTCGGAGAAGAAGGACTGTGCAAGTTACGCCTTCTCTTCCGGGGCAGTTGCGACCTCTGAGTCGAATTCCAATTGCTGAACAAAGTTTCACCGACGACGCCAAGCTGCTTGCTGATGAAAGAACTTCGTGTTCGCATCTCCTTCTTGCAACCAAGTGATGCACGATCTGTGCCTAGCCATTGTCCGTTCTAAGGAAGAGTACGCCAAATACCTCTTCTTTAGTCCTCGGTGCAGGAATCTTTCTTGTGCCGAGAGACCGCGCACTTCCTCCGCTCGATCAAGTTTCCCAATGAGTTCTCTAATCATTTCTAGCTGTAGCTTAACATTCCCCACCTTCCGATCACTCCAGCTTTTTAGGGCACAACCAACCGACTTGAGCTTGGAGTCAAGCCTGGAAATGGGATCGATGATGGTACACGATTCCGACCAAGATTGCTGCACCACATCAGAGAATCCATTCAATTTGCACCAAAAATTTTCGAAGTGAAATCTCCCCTTCGACGGATGGGCCGGCAAGGTTGAAAGGAGTAGAGGGCAATGATCCGAGATCAAGGAAGGCAGAGCCTTGAGGAAGCATTGAGGGAAGAGTTTTTCCCAGTCGGCTTCAAGTCACTCCAGGGTTGGGTTCTCCCACCCATTCGACCAGGTAAAAGCACGTCCATTCAGGTGGAGCTTGTGGAGAGCTAGATCGTTGATAGTCCGACGGAAACGACTCATCATCCGATGGTTGAGGTTGGCGTTGTTTTTGTCCCTATCTTGGTAGATTAGATTAAAATCGCCAACAACTACCCATGGCCCATTACGCATACTTCTGATATCGCACAGCTCCTGAAGGAATAGCACCTTGTCCGCATCGGACTGGGGACCGTAGACGACCGTAATCCAACAGGAGGACCCATTGTAAAAGGATCCTCCTTAGTTCTTTGATTGCTGCTGCTATCTCCCAAGATCTCTGCAAGGTTTCTCAATAAGAAGGAATGTTTTGATATCTTGTACCTCAGTGTTATGCCAATTTCCCCTTCAATGCTTGTGAGCCTCTGCAGCACCTTCAACGATGACATTAACAGAACCTTCTGTTGTGCTTCGGAATTTACCATTGCACTTTTGAAGCTTGTGAATCCAATGATTTTGGGGATCAGGTCAGTTACTCTGTCTATTTCCACGCAGTTATTTTGATCACAACCAGCAAGGCTATAAATGATTGACATGCCTAGTGCAGGGAGGAGATCATTGTCTGTCAATGGCTGCTCCTTTGGAATCGACCAGTACGCCGGTATCCTCTACCAAATTCTAGGTATGTATCTTTGGTCGTTGATGTGCATTGATCGGGTTGGTGTTTCCAGCAGGTTATTGATGTTTCTCTAAAAAAGGGTTAAATAATTATATTTATCTTGAACTATATATTTTTAAAGAAGCCAGTGTATTTCTTAACTACTTTAAAAGACAATCATTTTCCTTTTTTCGTCAAAAACCGCTCCCTCTCATAAAAAAACATCATAGAAAACCACTCTTCCTTGAGAAAACAGTCCTTAAAAAAATCTCATGATCCCAATATAAAATACGTAAGTAGTTTTATATAAAAATGATCAAGTATGTCCGTTTGAAATGTTGGAGTCTTCATCCGTTACTTTGCATTCCCAAATTTCAACCGGCCCAAATATGGAGTATATTTCTTTTCTACGGAAAAAAAAACCGATTTAGCCCATCTATATCTATTATCCATCACAAAAACTACCTAACGGCATCATGTGGTGGTGCGACGGTCACGGGACAAACTTAATGTGCCCGAACCGTTACCATCTCACCCCCATCAGCTCTCTCATGAAAGTATATAGACCCATGCGCGTCTTTTACATATGCGTCAGTAGGGCCAGGTGATAGGTTGATAGCTGGTGACTATGTGCATGCGTGCATAATGGTTGGCCCAAGGAGCAGTTAACTCCTCTTGCCTACTGTCACGCCCGGAATTTCTATCCAAAATTCCAAGCGCTTACATGTGTGTTAAACCCTCGTCCAGGAATCAACCGAGGCACACAATAACAAATTGATAATATGTCGTAGGCTCTCCGGACCTTCCATTATATTTGAGAGATGAAGTGAATAATTCAAGTCATCAAACAAGCATAATGAAACATCCGACACCTCGAGAGAGGAATATTGGAGACATTGCTGGGCCCTTAGCCTGCCAGTCAACTTCAGCCTGAGATGTGCCCGTCAAACCACTCGAAGGCGGCGACCAGATGTGTTACACATTCAGGAGACTTGACAAAAATGGCTAAAGATCTACAACCTCTCAAATATTCCTAACTCATACTCATGTGAATCTAGTTCCCAGGATGTGCACTAGATCCACACTTTCATCTTAAGCATGATTATACATAGCAAACACAACTAAGATGAAAGAACTTAAGACTTACAACAACTTAATAATTACATAGGCCGACCGGCCAAATAGACTTAATAGAGAACAGCGGAAGCTTGACTACCCAATCACAAGCACACCGACTAGGGGTTTACCCCATTAAGTTCTCATCCTAGAAGAAGCAATCGGAACCCGCATCACTCAAAGACTAAGACTAAACCTGCAAACAAAGGGTTATATCAACAGCAAGAGTCAGTACATTAAACAAGTTAATGTACTGGCAAGCACAAGTCAATCCTACCATACTACATGTAAGGCATATATTCAAAGGAAGGCAATATGTAGTTCATTTTCAGCATAAAGCAAGTTTTGTTTCGCAATTCTTTTGTAAAAGAGTTGATGCTTCAATTAACAAAGACAAGTTTTAAGTTTCATTATTAACTTCTTCATAATTCCATCATAAACAATCTCTTATTGCCATACTTAACAATAAGTCATAATGTATCACCACATACACAACTCAACACATTTATCAATTTCAAACCAATGTCACAAGATCACATTTTTAAAACATAGTCTATACTCATGACACATCACCAAAGCTCTCATGACCGTGAGCACGGCTAATCGATTAGTTTAAAGAACTCTGCAGAGTTTGTACAGCTTTACCCACATGATATGAACTCTCTAGTTTGTTTTGAGTTTGCAAGACTCCATCACACTCTTCATGTTGAATGTGATCTAGAGGTCATAACGAAGCCTTTACACTACTTAGAATCTAGCCTTGCACCAGCACGATACGTGTTCCTCCATCCTAGGCATACTTGGAATATACCTAGAACCGTTAAGTGGCGGGCCCACGCCTTAAACTTAACGCCGTGGTGGCGGACACGACGGGAACCCACCACGTGGCACAATACCGTTGTATTGGACAGACTTAGTCACCTAAACTACCACGTCGGGGCAAATAGGAAGTTCCTCTGAATCATCGACTAATTCCTCAGAATTATCGACTAACTCATACACACCGGCCTACCAGAATGCAAGGCTAGTCCTAAATAGATTAATCAGCTTAGGCCATCCCATACTAGCACATGTGGATGTACGGATAACTTTAAATGGGTGACACAAGTTCGGTCCTTATGGACTTGGGCAAACACTTCCCCTATCGGTATGCAACTAATACCATATGCACACCACTTGCCGCCCAAGTATAAAATCACATTTTACACATTTTAGTTCGTAAATACCCATCATATTCATTTTATTCCAGCAAGGGTTCATGTATAAAAATTCACATTTTAATTATAGATGGAATGAGCATTTGCATATTTCTAAGCATGGCTGAGCAAGTAGTTGCACATAGAGCATATATAAACCCATTTGAGCACAAAGAGTGTACTCTAACCATTTCTAGGGGTTCAAACAGCAAGAGGATCAATTATTCAAGGTGGAATATGCAGCAAATAAGTCATAACTACCTTAACCCAATTTCAAATACCGATATAGTCTAAGTTCACATGCAACTTTGCAAACAAATATTTTCATTCCTCAAATCATGGGATTCAATGTGTTCAAAGGATGGGAGGAGAAAACTTGCCTTGATCAGAGAATTGTTAGCACCTAATCCACTTCTTCACCGATTATGCAATTATCTAGATAAAGGACACGATATGCAATTAAACACCGAAAGAGCTGAAAATCCAAAATGCTCTAAAATGCATGATTTATGCACAGTGGGTTGGTACTGATCTAAAATGAATTTAGGTGAAATAATTCCTATTTTATTTTATTCCATTTGGGAGTTATGAATTTTAGAAGTTTTATCGGTTTATAGTAGTATAGTCTTAGGTAGTGTTATGAAATACTTTTGTAAAGTGATTTTTACTAGATTAGACTTCATAGGAGTGTGAAGTTGTGTTTTCTAAGACTAACACATTTGGTTTCACAATTTTTGGAGTTATAATGATTTTCTTATAGATTTTACAAGTTACAACATGTTTTAGGCATATAGTGTTTTATATGTTCATGACTTTTGAGTGATAGGTTCAGAACATGCTACTTCCTGTTTAAGTTGAATAAAAGGAATAATTTGGTTAACTAAAACATTTTTAGTTCACATGTTTATGATCTTTACTAGTATGGTTCATATTTTATAAACTAGAGATGCTCTAATCTAAACTAGCAATATATTATATTAACCTAGAAATTGTTATATGAGCTAAGTTCTTCTAATTTTAGTGGATGAGGATGGAACTATGGCTTCACTGGTCAATCAAGTTTTTATTTAGGTTTAATTAGACCTAAAGTGTATATATATACTTATACATGTTTATGTATTACTTAAACAACACTATGTGTTTAAATTCTTATTTCACTAAGTTAAGGTTTTGATCAATGTTCTCTACAGAAGGTGCCAAATTTTATTTTACTATGTTGAAGATAACTATTTGCTGGTTCTATAGAAACTTTGTTCATTTCATTTGGACTAAAAATGAATTTTCTACAAGTTTTTACAAATTAATGGCTGCTCTATGTTAGTAAATCCTTATATGAATATTTAGAGACTTTTACTACACAGTAAGTATATAATATTATTTCATAACTTGGAAATACATGTTTTAATGATCCTACAGAACTTAAGTTTACTCAAATTGAAGCTAAATTGGGTTCTACATCAATTTCTAAAGTTTAGCTTATCTAAAATTAATCATTATAGAGATTATAGTTTTAGAGGCATTTGATGCAAAGTAAGTAATTACTTTTATTTCACCTAATCAGAGACTGTATGATGATGAATCTGTAGAATTTGATTTTGTTTCAAAATGAGTTGAAATGAATTTTCTATGCATTTTATAAGTTTGTACATGTTTTATGTATGACTTATCTTAGATAAATCTTAGAGACATTATTTGTACAGTAAGTGTCAAGTTTTATATTCCTGGAATAAATTTCATAACTTCAAGAATCTACAGCAACTGGAATCACTTCAAAATGAGCTATATTTGATTTTATATAGATTTTACAACTTTGTGCATTTTTCTGCTAAACATATAATTGTTTGGGCATTTTCCTAATTTTTCTTCAGATTTTAAAGGATGGGTCCACATGGCTGTGAGGGACCAATATGCACAAAGGCCCTTGAGGTTTCTAGGAATCAACCCGCAGTCCTAGGCCCATATGTCAGTTACTAACATTTTTCGCAAAAACCCCTGGTTTCTCGGGAAATAGATCCCGCAGTCCCCTAGTTTTAGGTTTGTATGCAAAACGATGCTTGAGTTTTAGTTTATTTACAGATTATTACTGGTCCTACTTGTAAGTGACTGTTCCAGTTGTTAATACATCCCTGGGAGTCTTTAAATTTCAAAAGCCATGCCCTTGCTCTGGACAGAGCAGAGCAGCAGCACAGCCGCGAGCTTCACAGCATCACCAGTGGCGAACAACGGCGATTCAGCTTAAGCTCCCAAAACAAAAAGTGTAGAGAACAACCGTGCGAACCTATTGGTGGCTTTCTGGCAAGATTTGGTGCTCTATAGCGGCTGTTAGGGTGTTAGAGGCGGTGGCTAAGCTCGGCTTGCACATGCACGTGGGTTTTGAGGCTCGATTTAATCGTGCATGCGTATGATAAGGACTCTAGGGACTACTAGGAGGCTCACCAAGAATCAAACGCGGCTCGGCGAAGTCTTAGCGACGGTGTACTGGTTCGGCGACGGCGCAACTGCTACGGTCGTCGTCGACGGTGTACTCCCGGGCTTCTACTGCATATAGAGGGTGCATGCTTCGGTTTAGATCAGCACAAGGTAGCTCTAGGCGAAAAAGATTGCGCCGAAGCTCACCAGAGAAGGAGAAAGAAAGGAATGGCGTCGGCGGCCAGAGCGCGACGGTGTTCCGAGTTGACGCGGTCGCGTTCCCGGAGATTGGCTGCACTAAAAGAGGCGTTCTTGGTGGCGTTAGAGACGGCATTGAGAGGGAATTACAGAATGCTTATTGAACGGAAATGGAGCTCACCGGATTGCGACGGCGTCGAGGACTTCTCTCACCGGCGCCGGAGTTGGCACCCCCGTTCCCGGCGAATCCGAGGCGGGGTACCTCGGTTCTTCCGCGAAACGAGACAGGGGCGAGAGAGAGTGAGAGTTGGTCGGCCGGTCGGGTTAAGTACGGTCGCCGGCGGAGATGGGGAGGAGGAGCTCGCCCTCTTCCGCGCTCAACGCGTGCTCACACGCGTGGCGCGCGGGGTCTGAGTCGTGGGCCCGTGTGGAGAGGGATGTGAGGCTGACAATGGGGTCCCACTAGGCAAGAGAGAGGTGTAGAAGGAGGAAGTGTTGGACAGGGCTGAACCTAGCCTAAGGCACTGACAAGTGGGGCCAACTCGATGGAAACTAGGCCAGGGAGAGAGATATGGGTAGAAGACTGGTAAACTTGATTTTTAGATTAATTTTCGGAATTATTTTCTCCTCTAACTTTGTAGCTTCATAACTTAATGTGTGGACCAAATTATCTAGTGTTGAATTTACTGGAGGTAAATGATTACACCTAGATTCCATTTTCTTTGGTTGCACTCAAAAATAATGGGTAGACTGCTCACAGAAATTAAACAAAGATGGGCTATTAGAAAGCTAGATTGAATTTTTAGGAGGCTTAAACAGAGGAGGAAAATTCTAGAAAAATTACATTTATTCATGATAACTAATCTAGTGTTTGAATAAATCATTTCCCATGTTCACTTATGTGCAGTTCAATGTACTTTTGGATGAAATATGGTTTTAGCCAATTAAATTTAATTTGATTTCTTTTAGTTGTCTGCTTCAACCGATTAATTTGAGATATCAACTTGAGTGTTAACATGTTACCAAATTACAGAGGATAAGTTTGTGCTAATCATTGTCCACATAAATTTTTCCATGATTTTATCTTGCACAAAATATTTTAGAGAATTAAGTTGACCTTTGTTTGTATATGTGTTCCCACTTCATAATTGCATCTAATATTATTATAGGGATTACATTAAACTTGTTTTAGACTGAGAAGATGATATTTGAGTTTAATATTAAGTCCACATGTTATCACTCAAGATTAACTATAGGTTTGTTTAGTGAAGTAATTCTTTTAGATTATGCTCATGGGATCTATTATGGAATGCAAGACCAAAACTCCAAATGCACAAAGAACTCGAGCCTAGGCATGCATTATGTACATGTATGCTTGGTGACATTTCTAGTCTAATGTTGGGAATGAAAAGATTTTATTTTGTTCTCAAATTTTAATCATGCAATGGTTTAAGTTGGTCATCACCTAAATTAAAACGGAAATTTTGGCTCTCAAAATTGGAGAAGTTAACCTCTAACTATTTTGACAAGAAATTTTAAGTCCTAAAATTTCGGGTATGTTACATAATAGAGTACAAATAAATAACTATTTAATATTCGCAAACAAATTATTACAGAGGTAGATAGTTCCTCTCAAAGAATAACCTTCTACGCAGCGGAAAAAAAAATAAAACTATAACAAACTACGGAACAGCTATGGCGACTCCACTCCACAGGCATCTTAACCAGAACAAGCTCAATCCTTCAGATCATCACCTTCGCTGAAATACTCCTCTTCTGATGATTAAATATTGCAAGAATGAGCATATGACATACTCAACAAGCCACACAGCAAGTATGCAAGTGCACAAGGATACCAAGGGATGGCATAATATAGGCTCATTTGCAAAAACAGCATTTAGCAAAGATTTAAGAGTAGTAAAATAATAGAGTAATTAATCATCAATATTAATCAACACTGAACAGCACACCCATGCCACTCAGGCCCAACCAAACCTGAACAACCAACCCCGGTCGTACAGATCAAACCTCCAAACCAGGAATTATCCATTCCAAACCAGGAGTCAAATTAATTATCACATTATTAACATTGATGAGTAGTGTGAAACTAATCACGAAAAACATTGCTCAACTCACCCATAACCGCGGGTACGGCTATTCGAATAGTTTTACTCTGATCAGAGGTGTACCACTGTACCCACAAGACACAACCCCACATCATGTCACCATGTGCCTCAATACCACCACGGTACCTCGGAAAGGAGTTGTGACAATACCTCTTGCACAACATAATCCATTACAGCGCACCTTTCCTGGATCATAATCACCCCCTTATAAACAAGGCATGGACTCCCCAGCGACCCCCGTGGACTTCTCGCCGCTTCTCAGTCTGGCGCACTATAATGAATCATGCTATACAAAAGATAAAGCCGTTGCCCACGCTGGCTTGTGGTTGGCACGATAAATGTTTCACAACAGTAGCTCGCGAACCGGTCCTTAATTGTCATGAGCACAACCATCAAAACCATATGCTCACAACCCACCTTAACCAGGTTTTAATTATCAATCAATTAACATCACACGATTAACCATCGTGAGCTACCATTTAATGTAACCATAATTAAAACAATAAAGTAACATAGTTTATAATTAATCCCTTTAGTTAGCTAATGTTTCTAAGCATGGCTAAGCAAACTTACATATAGCATTTAGCTGAACCAATCCAACATATAAGGTTCATGCTAATCAAATTATAACCCATAGGAAAATAAGATCATCTTCGGCCATTAATTAATTGGGAAAGGTTCACCACCCGATGACATTCGAAAATAATGCATAGTTGAAATTAAATAATAGCTTTAAACGGGTTCAACATGCTCAAAGGGTTGTTTGGGATCTGTGTGACTTGCCTTGGGCTTCCGCAAACTCTTCGGAACCTTCCTCAACGGAAACGCTCTCCTCCGGAACGTCGGAAACTAAAGCAATTAAACAAAAAATCAACAAAACAGTACAAAAACAAGCATAAACAGTACATGTGAATATTTTTAACATGTAGATCTTGATTTTAAAAAAATTTAGCAACTTGAACCACCTGAAACGGATCTACGGTTATTTAGTTACGATTTTCTGAAGATTTAATCTATTAGAAAAAAGGAAAAGAATAAGATGATGATGTCATGATGACGTCATCAATGGTGGCCGGCTCGGATGGCAACCTCGCCGGAGCTAGGGTGGTCGGCCGGGATTTTGGAGGACACCTACGCGTAGAGGACGTCGGGGCGAACCCGATGGTACTCACCAATGCGTCCAACAACGAGGGACGGCGGCCGGCGACAACGCAAGAGACGGCGGCGGCTCGGTTGAACGGCGGTGATGGCGCTACGACGGCCGGCGACGGCGGAGAGGGGGCGGCCGAGCTTCCTCGCTCCCGTGCGCACCTAACGGCGGCAACGAGAGGCGGCAACGACGGCGGACGCGGCGGCGCGGCGTGGCCAGAGGATGGCCGGCGGCGGCGGCGGGTTGGGTGGTGTGGCGGCGGCGCTACAAGGCACGGGAAAGCACGGGAGAGGGGGCAAACGAAAGAGAAGGACTAGGGGGTCCTATATAAAGCCTTGGATTGAAGAGATCGGACTCCTCCCGCAAGAAATCGATCCGAGAAAAACAAAACTCGGTTTTGGAGATAAACTCGAAAACGAGTTCGATTCGGGCAAGATACTCAACGATTTGCTCCGATTTTTGGGGGTAAAGATAGAGGAGGATGAGAGGATAAAAACCCCCCTAACAATCGGACTCGGGGCGGCTGGATTGGGGCGGATTTGAGGGCGCAAGGCGGCGGCTCGGGCTTGGCATGGCCGGCCGGCCGGAGGTAGGAGAAGGGCCCGACATGTGGGCCCCACATGTCGGTGTCCCACGTGAGGGAGGGCGGGCGGTGTCGGCTGGGCCGAATGGGCCGGCTCGGCCGCTTGGGCGGGGAGGGGGCATGTTGGGCCAAACTCGGCCCAACGGCTTAAAGGAGGAGTTTTGGAACTTTTTAATTAAAAAAAATTTGTGAAATGTTGTTTAATTTATTAAAAATACTTCCCTTGCTCAAATAATTCCCAGAAAAATCTAGAAAATAGAGGAGCAAGTGTAGTATTTAATAAAATTTTATCTAGCTCATTTTTATGTTGAAAATTTTCCTAGATTATTAGGGTTTAGCTTGTCGGCTTTTAATTTAAATTTCTAAAAATTCCAATTAAACAACAATTTATATAATTAGGATTTTTAGGGCGTGACAAACCTACCCCCCTTAAACGGAATCTCGTCCTCGAGATTCAGAAGAACTGGCAAAGAGATGCGGATGAGCTGACTTCAATTCATCTTCTCGTTCCCAAGTTGATTCTTCTTCTGAATGATTGCTCCACTGAACCTTGCAGAACCGTATAACGCGATTCCTGGTATTCCTCTCGCTTACTTCCAAGATTCTGACTGGCTTCTCAACATAAGTTAAATCTTCTTGAAGCTCTATACGATCAGGATCTGCTTCCTCCGTAGGTACACGTAAACACTTCTTCAACTGAGACACGTGGAACACGTCATGTATTCCCGCCATTGACGGAGACAACTCTAACTGATAAGCTACCTCACCTCTTCGACTCACAATCTTAAAAGGTCCCACGAAACGCGGTGCCAATTTCCCTTTGGTTTGAAAACGATGAACACCTCGTAACGGCGTAACCCGAAGGTATACATAATCTCCTTCTTCGAAAGCCAAATCTCTGCGACGATTGTCGGCATAGCTCTTCTGACGTGACTGAGCAACGCGCAACCTTTCTTGGATAATCTTCACTTTTTCTTCTGCCTCTCGCAGTATGTCTGTCCCAAAAACTTGACGTTCACCGGTTTGATCCCAAAGGAGCGGCGTACGGCACTTTCGGCCATATAATGCTTCATACGGAGCCATTTGCAAACTAGCTTGATAACTGTTGTTATATGAGAATTCCGCGTACGGCAAATTCTTATCCCAACTTCCACCAAAATCTAGAACACAGGCTCTCAACATATCTTCTAAAATTTGGTTTACTCTTTCCGTCTGACCATCTGTGTCACATCCTGATTTTCGTTTCAGGATTTATAAATTATTTAATAAATTATTAATAGAATTTATATTAAATGTTCTTTAATTTACAAGTGAAGTTAAATGTGGGAAATAAAATTTCTTAAATCTAAAGCATGGATGGATTTAATTTTGGTTAAATTCTCCATGGTTAAGTCAACTCTCTGAAATTTTCTCGGATTTTTCAGAGCTCAATTCTTAAATAATACAAAGAACAGTTCAGTAATTATTTGATCATTAATGATCTAAGTATAATTGTTAAGAGCTTTTCTTGTTTAAAAATCCTTAAATTATAAATTGTTGTTTAAAAGGAATTATTAGAAATGATTTTAAAAGTCTAAAAGAGAAGATCTAATTTTAATTTGCAAAATCTCAATATAAAAAGGGGCCTGATAAAATTTCATTAAATACTTTGCTCAATTCTATAATTCCTAGATTTTTCTGGGATTTATTTGAGCTAAGGAAGTATTTTTAATAAATGGAATTGCATTTAAGAAATAATTTAATTGAAAAAGGTTTTAAAAAGTCTTCTTTTGGCTTTGGGCCGAAAGCCGGCCCAAAACCCCTCTCTCTCTCTTTCCCTCGGCCCAGCCGGCCCAGTTCGCCGAGCCGCCGCTCTCCTCTCTCTCTCAGCCGCTGACAGGTGGGCCCCACTTGTCGGTTTCGTCTTCCTCCTTCGGCCGCCGCCGCCCGCAAACCCTAGCGCGCCGCCGCCGCCTTCTCCTTCCAAATCCGCTCGATTCTTTCCTTCTCCGGTGAAATCTTTAGAGGGGAAATGATCTTCTCGATCTCCTCTTCCTTTTCTCTTTTGGAATCTCCGGTCAATTCGGTTTGGAAACTCGATGGAATCGAGATCGAATCGGATTCCTCTCTCTCCCAAACCCTAAAGTTTCCTTCTCGCCGCCGGTCGCCGTGGGCCTCCGTCGCCGCTCGCTAGCCCCTTTATAAGGACCCCCAAGCTCTCCTCTACCCGTCGCCTCCCTCGCCTTCGCCCGCCGTCGTGTGTAGCGCCCTAGCCTCGGGAGCTTTTGCGCCGCCGTCGCTGCCGTTCGTCCAGCCGTGCGCCGCCGTCGCTACGGTCGTCGTCGTCACTCGGGAAGGCCACCGTCGGGATCGCCAAGTCGCCGCCGTCCCCGTCCGCCGCTTCGCCGCCGCCGAAGACCGCCGGAGCGCCGTCGCCGTCGTCGACCCGAAGAGCTTCGCCGCTTCCTCCTCGTCGCTGCCGCCGTCCGTTGGTCTTCCGCCGTTCCTTTGGTCACCGGTGAGTTCGCCGCGTCGCCCTCTACCCATTGGTGCCCTCCGTTCGCGTCGTCGCGCCGCCGTTCGCCGGCGAGCATGTGAGCCCGAGTCGCCGAGCCGCCGCCGCCGGGGTGACGTCATCGCTGACGTCATCGGGGTCGTCCGCCGTGAGCCGGTCGTGGACCGATCAATCTCGGCCGTCCGTTTTGGATAGGGTTGATCTCGGTCGTCCGTTCGCGTGAACCGCCGCCCGTGCGCCCGGTCCACCGAAACCCTAGCCGCTGACGCAATAATCCTTCTTTTCCTTTTCAAAAATAATTCATTATTGCGTCATAATTCGATTAAAATCCATATAAAGGTTTTAATCTGATTTAATCTTTAAAAATTCATAACTAATTCATCTTAACTCAGTTTAATGTGGTTCAAGTTGCAAAAGTTGTATAAAATAAAGATCTACATATTAAAATTGTCCATAAATTGAATTAAATTTATTTAATTCTTTTTAAATGGGCTTTAAATAGATTTAATCTTGTAAAATTCATAATAAATTCATATGAAATCAGAATGAGGCCGTTCAAGTCTCTAAATTCATCTAAAATCATGATCTACATGTTTGTTTACTTTTTATGTATTGTTTATTTGGTTTTTATTAGTCTTTTTCCTTGTTTTGCGTGATAGTTTGTCGTTTCCGTCGTTGCGAAGGTTCGCGAGTGCGCCGGAAGTATTCAAGAAGATTAATTGAAGACCGATTATTGCAAGGCAAGTCACACAGATCCTAAACACAATCCTTTGAGCATGTTGATCCTATATTTAAATTCTCTATTTATTTCAACTGTGCATTTATTTTCGAATGTCATTGGGTGGAATTAACCTATTCTTTGTTATGGCCCTTTTGTTCTTGATTACTTTATTCCTTGATACCTTGGGTTATTATAATTGGACTAGTTGAGCTTTATATATATATTGGTTCAACTAGATATTAGATATGATTGCTTAGCCATGCTTAGAAACATTAGCACACATTTGGGATAACTAATGTTTCACTATCACTTATGGTTATATTTAATGGTAGCTCACGATGGTCAATCGTGATTGGTTAATTAATTACTTGCCAACTAAAACTTGATAATGGTGGGTTGTGAGCACATGGTTTTGAGAGTCGTGCTCATGACAATTAAGGACCGGTTCGCGAGCTACTGTTGTGAAACATTAACCGTGCCAACCACAAGCCAGCGTGGGCAACGGCTTTATCTTTTGTATAGCATGGTTCATTGCGGGGCACCAGACTGAGAAGTGGCGGAGATAAGCCCACGGGGGTCGCTGGGGAGTCCATGCCTTGTTTTATAAGGGGGTGATTATGATCCAGGAATGGTGCGCTGCGGTGGATTGTGTTATGCAAGGGGTACTGTCACAGCCCCTTTCCGAGGTACCGTGGTGGTACTGAGGCACATGGTGACATGATGTGGGGCTGTGTCTTGTGGGTACAGTGGTACACCTCTGGCCAGAGTAAAACTATTCGAATAGCCGTGCCCGCGGTTATGGGCGAGTTGAGCAATGTTTTTCGTGATTAGTCCCACACCTCTCACCATAATTTTAGATGTTATAACTGGTAATAATTTGCTTAGCTCCTGGTTTGGAGTTAGATCTGTTCAGCCGGGTATGGTTGTTCAGAATGGTTGGGCCTGTGCAGCATGGGTGTGCTGTTCAGTGTTGGTTAAAATTTCTGATTAATTACTCCACTGTTTTACTTCCCTTAAATGTTTTGCTAAATGCTGCTTTTGCAAATGAGCCGATATTATGCCATCCTTTGGTATCCTTGTGCACTTGCATATTTGCTGTGTGGCTTGCTGAGTATGTCATATGCTCACCTTGCAATAATCAATCAACCTCAGTTGAAGAAAAAGGATCTCGAAGGAGAAGACGTTTGGCTTATACCCCAGTTGAGCTGCCTGTGGGAGTGGAGCCGGAGCTTCGCTAGATTTTATTTTCCGCTGCAGTTTTCTTCATGATGAGGACTAAGTGCCTCATAAGTAAGTATTTATCGTTTTAGTTAATTTGATGAATCTGTATATTAAATTGTCAGTTTGTGTACCTCGGCTGATTCCTGGACGAGGATTTTATGCACAAATAAGTTCGGAAATTACTAGTGAATTTCCGGGCGTGACAAGTTGGTATCAGAGCCATCTCGACTGTAGGATAAGCCAAATGGTCAAACCTTAAGGACTAATTTTCCGAAAACATGATTTGTGAAAATTTCTCCTTTCTTCCTTATCTAGAATTCTTTGCAAATTGTTTCATTGTCTACTCCCCTCTCTCTTTCAACTTAAGTGGTTCTGAAACTAGTTGTTGAAACTTGAAGACGCCAATGTGGTCAACTTATGGAGGTTAAGTCAAGTGGATCGATAAATAAGAAGGTGATGGTCGATCTGAAGGGCCAAGTGGTCAAGATGGAATGAAGTTTGGATCCTACCTTAGAACCTATGCCGCCAAAGTGTCTTTGAAGAATAGTTAGTAGGATAGAACGTTTGTTGTTTGCTTGTGTGTAGGTATGGTTGCATTCCCGTCATTGGTGTGGTTCAATGATGAGTGTGTAACTATACTAGGTTGCTTGCTTAATCAACTTGAACAATATAATGGTCTACACACATCAGATCAGTGTTAACCTGGTTAAGGTCTTAACTTTAGCGTAACCCCTCTCCTCCTATCTTCTCTAATCTGCAACAGATGGTGAACACTCGTGCTAATGGAAGTGGAAACAATAACAATGAAGGGAACCCAACTCTTGCTCAAGTTCTGGCTCAACAGACTCAGTTAATGAACATGATGATACAGCAGATGCAGAACCAGCTCAACCAAGGGAACAACAATGCTCCACCGCCGCAGAACAAGTTAACTGATTTTCTTCGTGTGAGGCCACCTACCTTTTCTAGCACTACCAACCCAGTGGAAGCAGGTGATTGGTTGCACACTATTGAGAAGAAGTTGGAACTGCTCCAGTGCACGGATCAGGAGAAAGTTGTTTTCGCTTCACATCAGTTGCAAGGACCTGCATCAGAATGGTGGGATCATTTCCGGATGAACAAAGCAGAAGGACAACCAATCACTTGGGCGGAGTTCACGGAAGCATTCAAGAAGACACACATACCTGCAGGTGTTGTTGCTTTGAAGAAGCGTGAGTTCCGGGCACTTAAGCAAAAGGATCGTACCGTGACGGAATATCTTCATGAGTTCAATCGTCTAGCTCGCTATGCTCCAGAAGATGTGCGTACTGACGAGGAAAGGCAGGAGAAGTTTTTGGAAGGCTTAAAGGATGAGCTATCAGTTATGTTGATCTCTCATGACTATGAGGATTTTCAGGAGTTGGTTGACAAAGCAATTCGACTTGAAGACAAGAAGAACAGGATGGATAACCGTAAAAGGAGAATGACTGTATTCCAGGAGGCACAAGGTAGTAGCCAGAGGCAGTGTATCAAGCCACTCCAAATTGGTGAATCTTCTTCCGCTGGTCAAGGACAGTCGCAACAGTTGAACATCGGTGGTGAGATCAAATCAGAGACTAATGAAAGCAATGAAGTTAACATCGAGCAAGCTAATCAGCCGGTGCCAGTTCAGCAGGATCAGTCTCAGGAGAATAACAGTAGTGGAAGGAAGCAGCAGGTATGTTTCAACTGTTACAAGCCAGGCCACTTTGCTAGAGAGTGTCCGAAGCCAAAGCATCAGCAGCCGCAAGGTCAGGTCAACAACATTGTTGTCACAGGAGCCAATGCAG
Source organism: Oryza sativa Japonica Group (assembly GCF_034140825.1). Taxonomy (NCBI): domain Eukaryota; kingdom Viridiplantae; phylum Streptophyta; class Magnoliopsida; order Poales; family Poaceae; genus Oryza; species Oryza sativa. Next base: position 27,587,209 of record NC_089041.1, on the reverse strand, counting down.
TGCCAGTTGCGTCTTCAAGAGTTGTGTCTTCAAGTGTTACAACTCAGCCACCAGTTTCAAGGCAGCAGTAGTTTTCTTCAAAGCCTTAGAATAATTATCGGAGTTATGGAATAAGATAGACTGCAGTTTACCTATTCCCTTTTTCTTTCTAGCCGTTCCGAATCTCGGGACGAGATTCTTTGTAAGGGGGGTAGTTTGTCACATCCTGATTTTCGTTTCAGGATTTATAAATTATTTAATAAATTATTAATAGAATTTATATTAAATGTTCTTTAATTTACAAGTGAAGTTAAATGTGGGAAATAAAATTTCTTAAATCTAAAGCATGGATGGATTTAATTTTGGTTAAATTCTCCATGGTTAAGTCAACTCTCTGAAATTTTCTCGGATTTTTCAGAGCTCAATTCTTAAATAATACAAAGAACAGTTCAGTAATTATTTGATCATTAATGATCTAAGTATAATTGTTAAGAGCTTTTCTTGTTTAAAAATCCTTAAATTATAAATTGTTGTTTAAAAGGAATTATTAGAAATGATTTTAAAAGTCTAAAAGAGAAGATCTAATTTTAATTTGCAAAATCTCAATATAAAAAGGGGCCAGATAAAATTTCATTAAATACTTTGCTCAATTCTATAATTCCTAGATTTTTCTGGGATTTATTTGAGCTAAGGAAGTATTTTTAATAAATGGAATTGCATTTAAGAAATAATTTAATTGAAAAAGGTTTTAAAAAGTCTTCTTTTGGCTTTGGGCCGAAAGCCGGCCCAAAACCCCTCTCTCTCTCTTTCCCTCGGCCCAGCCGGCCCAGTTCGCCGAGCCGCCGCTCTCCTCTCTCTCTCAGCCGCTGACAGGTGGGCCCCACTTGTCGGTTTCGTCTTCCTCCTTCGGCCGCCGCCGCCCGCAAACCCTAGTGCGCCGCCGCCGCCTTCTCCTTCCAAATCCGCTCGATTCTTTCCTTCTCCGGTGAAATCTTTAGAGGGGAAATGATCTTCTCGATCTCCTCTTCCTTTTCTCTTTTGGAATCTCCGGTCAATTCGGTTTGGAAACTCGATGGAATCGAGATCGAATCGGATTCCTCTCTCTCCCAAACCCTAAAGTTTCCTTCTCGCCGCCGGTCGCCGTGGGCCTCCGTCGCCGCTCGCTAGCCCCTTTATAAGGACCCCCAAGCTCTCCTCTACCCGTCGCCTCCCTCGCCTTCGCCCGCCGTCGTGTGTAGCGCCCTAGCCTCGGGAGCTTTTGCGCCGCCGTCGCTGCCGTTCGTCCAGCCATGCGCCGCCGTCGCTACGGTCGTCGTCGTCACTCGGGAAGGCCACCGTCGGGATCGCCAAGTCGCCGCCGTCCCCGTCCGCCGCTTCGCCGCCGCCGAAGACCGCCGGAGCGCCGTCGCCGTTGTCGACCCGAAGAGCTTCGCCGCTTCCTCCTCGTCGCTGCCGCCGTCCGTTGGTCTTCCGCCGTTCCTTTGGTCACCGGTGAGTTCGCCGCGTCGCCCTCTACCCGTTGGTGCCCTCCGTTCGCGTCGTCGCGCCGCCGTTCGCCGGCGAGCATGTGAGCCCGAGTCGCCGAGCCGCCGCCGCCGGGGTGACGTCATCGCTGACGTCATCGGGGTCGTCCGCCGTGAGCCGGTCGTGGACCGATCAATCTCGGCCGTCCGTTTTGGATAGGGTTGATCTCGGTCGTCCGTTCGCGTGAACCGCCGCCCGTGCGCCCGGTCCACCGAAACCCTAGCCGCTGACGCAATAATCCTTCTTTTCCTTTTCAAAAATAATTCATTATTGCGTCATAATTCAATTAAAATCCATATAAAGGTTTTAATCTGATTTAATCTTTAAAAATTCATAACTAATTCATCTTAACTCAGTTTAATGTGGTTCAAGTTGCAAAAGTTGTATAAAATAAAGATCTACATATTAAAATTGTCCATAAATTGAATTAAATTTATTTAATTCTTTTTAAATGGGCTTTAAATAGATTTAATCTTGTAAAATTCATAATAAATTCATATGAAATCAGAATGAGGCCGTTCAAGTCTCTAAATTCATCTAAAATCATGATCTACATGTTTGTTTACTTTTTATGTATTGTTTATTTGGTTTTTATTAGTCTTTTTCCTCGTTTTGCGTGATAGTTTGTCGTTTCCGTCGTTGCGAAGGTTCGCGAGTGCGCCGGAAGTATTCAAGAAGATTAATTGAAGACCGATTATTGCAAGGCAAGTCACACAGATCCTAAACACAATCCTTTGAGCATGTTGATCCTATATTTAAATTCTCTATTTATTTCAACTGTGCATTTATTTTCGAATGTCATTGGGTGGAATTAACCTATTCTTTGTTATGGCCCTTTTGTTCTTGATTACTTTATTCCTTGATACCTTGGGTTATTATAATTGGACTAGTTGAGCTTTATATATATATTGGTTCAACTAGATATTAGATATGATTGCTTAGCCATGCTTAGAAACATTAGCACACATTTGGGATAACTAATGTTTCACTATCACTTATGGTTATATTTAATGGTAGCTCACGATGGTCAATCGTGATTGGTTAATTAATTACTTGCCAACTAAAACTTGATAATGGTGGGTTGTGAGCACATGGTTTTGAGAGTCGTGCTCATGACAATTAAGGACCGGTTCGCGAGCTACTGTTGTGAAACATTAACCGTGCCAACCACAAGCCAGCGTGGGCAACGGCTTTATCTTTTGTATAGCATGGTTCATTGCGGGGCACCAGACTGAGAAGTGGCGGAGATAAGCCCACGGGGGTCGCTGGGGAGTCCATGCCTTGTTTTATAAGGGGGTGATTATGATCCAGGAATGGTGCGCTGCGGTGGATTGTGTTATGCAAGGGGTACTGTCACAGCCCCTTTCCGAGGTACCGTGGTGGTACTGAGGCACATGGTGACATGATGTGGGGCTGTGTCTTGTGGGTACAGTGGTACACCTCTGGCCAGAGTAAAACTATTCGAATAGCCGTGCCCGCGGTTATGGGCGAGTTGAGCAATGTTTTTCGTGATTAGTCCCACACCTCTCACCATAATTTTAGATGTTATAACTGGTAATAATTTGCTTAGCTCCTGGTTTGGAGTTAGATCTGTTCAGCCGGGTATGGTTGTTCAGAATGGTTGGGCCTGTGCAGCATGGGTGTGCTGTTCAGTGTTGGTTAAAATTTCTGATTAATTACTCCACTGTTTTACTTCCCTTAAATGTTTTGCTAAATGCTGCTTTTGCAAATGAGCCGATATTATGCCATCCTTTGGTATCCTTGTGCACTTGCATATTTGCTGTGTGGCTTGCTGAGTATGTCATATGCTCACCTTGCAATAATCAATCAACCTCAGTTGAAGAAAAAGGATCTCGAAGGAGAAGACGTTTGGCTTATACCCCAGTTGAGCTGCCTGTGGGAGTGGAGCCGGAGCTTCGCTAGATTTTATTTTCCGCTGCAGTTTTCTTCATGATGAGGACTAAGTGCCTCATAAGTAAGTATTTATCGTTTTAGTTAATTTGATGAATCTGTATATTAAATTGTCAGTTTGTGTACCTCGGCTGATTCCTAGACGAGGATTTTATGCACAAATAAGTTCGGAAATTACTAGTGAATTTCCGGGCGTGACAATCTGTTTGAGGGTGATAAGCGGTACTGAAATTCAAACGGGTACCCATCTCTACTTGTAATTTCTGCCAAAACTTCGAAGTAAACTGGCTACCTCTATCTGACACTATCTTCTTAGGAACGCCATGCAAACATACCACTCTGGCCATGTATAACTCTGCAAGCTTATTCCCCGTGTAGGTTGTTTTGACCGGTATGAAGTGAGCGACTTTTGTCAACCTATCAACTACTACCCAAATAGAATCATGTCCTGCCGACGTTCTGGGTAGACCGGTTATAAAATCCATTCCTATTTCTTCCCACTTCCACTCTGGAATCTTCAACGGTTGTAACAGACCGGCTGGCTTCTGATGTTCTGCCTTGACCCGCTGACATACATCACATAGAGCCACATATTCTGCTATCTCACGTCGCATACTGGCCCACCAGAATTGTTGCTTTAGGTCTTGGTACATCTTAGTGCTTCCAGGGTGAATGGAATACAAAGTTTCATGAGCTTCTTTCATGATAGTATCCTTCAACTCCTTATTATCTGGGACGCAAATTCTTTCTCCTAACCACACAGTTCCTTGCTCATCTACTACATAACCGATGGCTTTTCCTCTTCTCATGTTCTTTTTTATTTCTTGGATATCAGGATCATTCACTTGAGCTTCTCTAACTTGATCAAACAGAGTAGGTTGAGCTTCTAAAGTAGCCACAAAACCTTTGCTGACTATATCCAAGTTTAACTTCTCAAATTCTTGGCATAACTCCCAAGGTAAATGTCGACCTTCTGACATATTACAGTAGCTTTTCCTGCTAAGAGCATCGGCTACAACATTTGCTTTCCCTGGGTGATAGTGGATTTCCATATCATAATCTTTAATCAACTCTAACCATCTTCGCTGACGCATGTTCAAATCAGGTTGAGTGAAAATGTACTTCAAACTTTTATGATCCGTATACATCTCTGTACGGTTACCGAAAAGATAATGACGCCAAATCTTCAATGCATGCACCACAGCTGCCAACTCTAGGTCATGCGTTGGGTAGTTATTCTCATGAGGACGTAATTGCCTAGATGCATAGGCAACCACCTTTCCTTCTTGCATCAACACACAACCCAAACCGAGTCGGGATGCATCACAATACACTTGGAAACCTTTCCTCGAATCAGGCAAAATTAACACCGGCGCAGTCACTAGCCTTTTCTTCAGTTCTTGGAAACTTTGTTCACAATCCTCTGTCCACTTGTACTTCACTTCCTTCTGAAGCAGACGAGTCATTGGTCTGGCGATCTTTGAAAAGTTCTCAATAAACCTGCGGTAATACCCCGCAAGTCCAAGGAAACTACGAATTTCTGAAACCGTCTTGGGTTGCTTCCAACTTAACACTGACTCCACATTGCTTGGATCTACTGCCACTCCTCCAGATGAGATGACATGACCAAGAAACTTCACTTCGGACAACCAAAATTCACATTTACTGAACTTGGCATAAAGCTGATGCTCACGTAGTTTCTCTAAAGCTAGACGAAGATGCTCTTCATGTTCTTCTTTCGTCTTGGAGTAAATAAGAATGTCATCAATAAACACCACGACAAACTTATCTAGATATTCCATAAACACCTTGTTCATCAGATTCATGAAAAAGGCTGGGGCATTAGTGAGTCCAAATGACATAACGGTACATTCGAACAAACCATACCGAGTTGTGAAGGCGGTCTTTGGTATATCTTCCTCACGGATTCGAAGTTGATGATATCCAGAACGGAGATCTATCTTGGAGAAAACTGTAGCACCTTCCAGTTGATCAAACAGGTCATCAATTCTGGGTAGAGGGTACTTATTCTTGATAGTAACCTCATTCAACGCTCGATAATCCACGCACATTCTCTGAGTATGATCTTTCTTCTCCACAAAGATGACTGGTGCTCCCCATGGCGAGGTACTGGGTCTGATGTATCCTTTCTGAAGCAAATCATCCACCTGTCTCTTCACCTCAGCTAACTCATTAGCTGCCATTCTGTATGGTCTCTTATGGATAGGGTTGGTTCCAGGTACCAAGTCTATCCGAAACTCTATGTCTCTCTTAGGTGGCATACCTAGCAAATCCTCGGGAAACACGTCTGGGTAGTCTTGTACTATGGGGATCTCTTGTAGAGCAACTTGGTTTAAAAACACACCATGATATTTAGGAGAGGACACAAAGAAAGAAACGGTTTCCCCATTGCTACTGGTTAAAGTCACCTTACGGTTAGCACAATCTATAACTCCTCTGTGACGAGATAACCAGTCCATCCCTAAGATAACATCTAGATCTTTGGATTCTAGCAAGATAAGCGAGGATGGGAAAGGAACTTCTTCTATTTCTATAGTAGCGGAAGGACAATACTGTGTCGAAGATACTTGATTGCCTGGGGTATTAACTAGTAAAGGTCTCCCAAGACTAATAACTTCCATCCCATGATTGCTCGCAAAACTTTTAGACAAAAAGGAATGTGTAGCACCGGAATCAAAAAGCACAGATGCGGGTATAGAGTTAACAGGAAACGTACCCAAAACCACATCTGGTGCATTCTGAGCTTCTGCTGCTGCAACATGATTAACACGTGCCTTCGGTGCTGGAGCATTGGAGTTGTTCGGGGCTGGAGCGTTCTTCACGCGCCGAGGCTTAGGACACTTATCAGCATAATGTCCTGGATCACCATAATTGAAGCACACCCCTGGCTTGCTTCCCTGTTCCTTCCTGACGGGCTGGTTCTGAGCTGGAGTTGCTGCAGGACGAGCAACCATGTTGCGGTTGTCATTGCCACGATTACCAGTATTGTTGTCGTAGAACTGGCGTTGGGGGCGGACAACTGATGAAGATCCTCCTTGAGGGTACGATGGAGCTTGAGGTCCCGTAACGAGACGCGGCCTCTGGTTACTGCCCTGTTGTGCCTTGAATTGGGCAGCCCTGCGCTTCTTCTGCTCCATCCGGTTATACTTGTCTTCCTGACGAATCGCCTTGTCCACCAGCTGCTGGAAATCCCGGAAATCCGTAGACATCAAGGCATAAGACAACTCATCATTTAGTCCCTCTAAGAACTTCTCCTGACGCTCTTCATCGGTGCGAATATCTTCCGGAGCATAACGAGCTAAACGGTTGAAATCGTGGAGGTACTCGGTGACCGAACGAGATCCCTGGTTGAGTGCTCTAAATTCTCTCTTCTTTAGAGCTACAACACCCGTTGGTATGTGTGTCTTCTTGAAAGCGGCCGTGAATTCCTGCCAAGTAATAGGCTCTCCTTCAGCCCTGCCTTGGCGAAAATGATCCCACCATTCAGCAGCAGGACCATGCAATTGATGCGAAGCAAAAGAAACTTTCTCCTGCTCAGTACACTGGATCAAATCCAACTTCTTCTCCACCGCATGCAGCCAATCTCCTGCTTCTACTGGATTGGTGGTGCTTGAAAAGGTAGGGGGTCTCACACGTAAGAAATCTGCCAGCTTGTTTTGGGGAGGTGGGGGTGGATTCTGGTTCTGATTGTTTGCCTGCTGATTCTGTGCCTGCTGCACTAACAGATTGATCAGTTGTGTTTGTTGGGCCAGAATCTGAGCTAGCGTGGGATCTCCTCCATTGTTAGCAGCTCCACTTCCACTTCCGGTGCGCGTGTTCACCATCTGACGATAAGCAGAGACAACAGGAAAGAACGACAGAGAGACACCCTCAGAACGGAGTTATTTAATTAATTTAAATTTTATATTGCTCTTAACTGTGTATGCTTACATTTAAGTTGCATTAACACTATCTCACCAACTATCTTACACTCTGACAAGCAAAAGAACTAGACTCATGCTGTTACATCCCACCAATGATGTAAGCAACAACTAAAACCCACACACTCACAAGCAAACTTAAACAAGCAATCTAACACAGCGAACTACGGCAACGACCTAACTAAGCGACTAATCCCGCCTTGCGTCGGAACGAAGCGATGGATCTTCTTCCTCTGGAGTAGCTGGCTCTCTTTCTTCAGGGTCTTCCTCTTCTTCCTCATCACTTACGATGTCGATGACAGGTTCAGCACGATCGGGCACAACTTCACCCATCACGCGAATCTTCGAAGCTAACTAGAGACGAGGTGGCGGACAGGTTCTCTTTCTTGCGGTGAGGCGAAGCTTGGGGGTTGGCGGCGGCGTTTCTCCTTTAAGTTCAGCTAATTCCTTCTGGAGACGGTACACCTTGCTCTCCAACTTGCAAATCTTGCCTCGATTCCAGTTTTCCCTGTCATGAGCTGCTTTGTCTCGCTCCACACTTACTGCATCCATAGCACTAAGCATATGCACCGCATGCATCAGAGTGGCACTCTCTTCACCATCAGGACAGGTATAGGTTCCATAGTCTTGACCATGAGGCTTGTGAGGATGATACTAGAAAGCTGATGAATCCAACTCTTCTTCAAAACGTTGACGCAACTCTCCAATGGCCACCAAAGCTGCTTCTTGACAAGCATGGCTGTACGATCTTCCTCCAGCTTCGAACTTAATGGACGGAAGGTCTTCACGATCACTAGCCAACGTCACACGAACACGACACTTCTCCTCGTTGGGGTCATGGGAAATCCGGCGATACTCAGGAGCAACTTCATAGCCTACCTCAAAAGCCATCAACCTCAGCTCCCTGACGAATCCTAACACCTTGATCAAATTTCTCGGTGAATGGGGCGGCATCTAAAGAAACATAGAAGAGAGGAATTAATGCATATTTTTTTTTAAGTTAGCTGCACCATCTAGACTTAACTGATTTGACCAAAGAGGAAGAAAAATAAAAGAAAAGACACGTACTAAGCCATTATATAAATATATTTTTAGCATTTAACTTTTTGGACAGAGACAAATAATTTTTTTTTTGACAAATAACTAAAGTAAAACTAAAATACTTATGATCTATTATAAGCACGGTACAGTGTCACCATAAAAAGGATGAGTAGTACTAGTGCTATCATGATTGTATCAATACCATAATAGATGTACAGTGCCGACTAATCAACGAAATTTAATAAAGTGAAATAAGAAACATTTTGAAAAGAACAACTTTTTGCTTTTAAAAGAAAAGAAAATGAATTAAATTAATTTTGTGCATAACCTTGCATGTGCTGCCAACTTAATTAATTTATAAGAGAATAGAGAAGAACAGTTCTATTTTTTTCAAAATATTTTGAAGGCTACTTAAGGTTTACCATTTGGCTTATCCTAAGGTCAAGGTGGCTCTGATACCAACTTGTCACGCCCGGAATTTCTATCCAAAATTCCAAGCGCTTACATGTGTGTTAAACCCTCGTCCAGGAATCAACCGAGGCACACAATAACAAATTGATAATAGAGTACAAATAAATAACTATTTAATATTTGCAAACAAATTATTACAGAGGTAGATAGTTCCTCTCAAAGAATAACCTTCTACGCAGCGGAAAAAAAAATAAAACTATAACAAACTACGGAACAGCTATGGCGACTCCACTCCACAGGCATCTTAACCAGAACAAGCTCAATCCTTCAGATTGTCACGTCCTGATAAATTCATCCCGAAATAAAATTCATTCGCTAAAAGGAATAATAGAATTAATTAAAATTCGAAAAGAAATTGGCAAACACTAAAATACGTGCAAGAAAAATTCCAATGTGGCCCGGAGAATTTTTGTTAAATTCTCCTTGGTCTAAAAAGAGCCCTCAAATTTTACTTGAATTTTCAGAGCACCGGAAATAATTATTAAGCAACAACAACCTTGATCAAAGTTTATTAAAAAGAAAAACTAAAAATCCCTCCTCTTCCTCCTTTGGGCCAAGCCCAGCCCGAAGTCCTTCCCTCCTCCCTCTCTTTCTCTCCCTCTCCTTCTCTCCCTCCTCTTGGGCCTCCTCCCCTCTCGGCCCAGCTCCCTTCCCCCCCTCCTTCCTCCCGGCCTGCCTCGGCCCAGCCGCCCAGCCCAAGCCGCCTACCCCTCCCCCCCCCCCTCCTGGGCCGGCCGCCCGGCCCAACTCGAGCGGCGCCCTCCCGCCCGAGCGCGCACGTGCGCGCGCTGACCGCGCGCCCCGCGTGGGGCCCACGCGTCAGGCCGCCGTCGCCTTCTTCCTCCAGCCGCCGCCCGGCTTCCCTCTCCCCGTGCGAACCCTAGCGCCAATCCTCCCTCAAATCCGCTTGATTCACTCGGTTAATTCCAAAATTAATTAGGGGGAATTAATCCCCTTTCCCTCCTCTTCAATTCCCCCTTAATTTCCCCTTGAATGGTGCCCCCAATCGCCGGGAACGGCCGCGCCAAGTCCGGCCGCCTTCCTTTGCCGCCGGCCGCCATTCCCGTCGCCGTTCCCGCTCCTCCCGTGGCCGGCTCTCTCCCCCATCCTATAAAATGGGATCCTCATCCTTCGTTCTATCGTTTTAGCCCCTTCCCGAGCCTCCCCGTGGTCGTATCACCTCTCCCCGCCTTCTCCTTCTCCCTCTCCGACGCCGGCCGGCCTCCAGCCACCTCTCCCTCCTCACCGGAGCATCGTCCGGCCGTGCCGTCGCCTCCCTCGGCTCTGCAACACCGTCCCCTTCACCGGCCTTACCGTCTCCTCGCCGGAAACTCGCCGGAACGGTGCCCCCGCCGGCAACCAGTGGCATTGGTGCCACTGTACTCCCTCCAGCCGGCTGCTGTTCATCGCCGGTGCGCCGATCGACGCCGCCGTCTCCTCCTTCGACACCGCGGCATCGCCTTCTTCCCCGGCATCACCTCCTCCTCGCCCGAATTTCGCCGGAACGCCGTCGCCCGCGCCGGCCTCACCTTCCTCCTCGTCGACATCTCCTCCGGCTGCCCCGGTCGCCGCGCCAGAGCGTCGGCCGACGTCGCCGTCTCCTCCCTCGGCGACGCCGCATCGCCCTCCACCCCGGCCTGCCCTCGGTTTCGCCGGAACGTCGCCGCGAACCTCTCCGTCCGCCTCGCCGGAGTTGTTCGGCCGCCCGTCCCTCCTCGCCGTGTACCGGTCGGCCACCTCCACCACCATCTTCGGCATCGCAGTCGCGACGTCGTCCTCGGCCTCGCCTCCCCTTCGACCGAACCCCGCCGGTGTTCGTCGTCATCATCCCGTTCCCTCTCGCCCGGCTCGTCGTCTCGCGGCGCCGCCTCCGTCGTCGGCATCGTAGCGGCGTGGTCCTCGTCGTCCTCGTCCCCGTGCAGCCGCTGCCGGCTGTCCTCGTCGCCTCCTCGCCGGTCCCGGTCGTCGTCGTCGTCGTCGTCCTCTCGTCGTTCCCGGTCGTCGTGGCGTTCGTCCCTCCGTCGAGCCGTTCTCGTCCGTCGTCCGCGTTCGTCAAGCGAGCCGCTGCAGCCCCGTCCTCGTGTTCGTCCTCGGCTCCGCGTCGTCAAGCCTCGTGCCGGCCGCAGCTCGCCTTCGCCCAAGGATCGCCGCCGAAGCCGTCCCCTCGCCGTTCGTCTCCGTTGTGCCCGTCTGTCTCCGCCGCGCCCGTTCGTCGTTGTCGTTCCCACGCCTCGTCGCGTGGTGGTAAGGTTCCCTCTCCCTCGCTGCCCCGTCCTCGTCCTTTCGGTGTCGCCCGTGCCCGTTGTGCGGTTGTCGGCCCCGGTACCCGTGTACCGGTGTCGGTAGTCGTTCACGTGTGCGGGTGGTGACCGTGTAGTGTCCGTGTTAGTGTGCCCGCTCGGTAGCCGCGTGGTTTCCACGTGTGCAGGCCGTGTGGTGTCTAGTGGAGTCCGTTTGTTGGCCACTCGCCTCGGTTGACACACGGGATCCGCTTCCGTCGACCCGTGGACCGTCTCTGTGCACTCGGTCTACCGCGGTCCTTTAGGTTGACATGTGGGGTCCGCATGTCAACGGCGCAGCCTTCCTGTCTTTTCCAGGCTAGCGCTTACACATGTTTTATAGTTGCAAAACCTAATTACAATAATCCGCAAATCTCCATATAACAGCATTAAACTTCGGATGATCATATCTTGGTCATACGAACTCTGAATCGACCCGTTCAAGTCTCCTAATGTTTGTTATAACCTAAAGAACCCTGTGCTTTCTTTTTATGTGTTGTTATTGCTTCTTTATAGGCTTGTAGCTTTGCTTGTGTGCTTCGCGTAGCTTTCGTCGTTCCGGAGGTTCCCGAAGCGTGGTTCGTGGTCGTCGCCGAAGGTTCGGAAAGCCGTTCTCTCTGAGCAAGGCAAGTCACATCATCCTTGAACATATTGAATCCCAGTTTGTAAAATTATGTTGATTTAAATTATTGCATTACCGCTTTATTTAAATTCCCGCGTTATCACTGTTTTATCTAGCCATGCCCAATTACCTTTGTTATGACCTTATTATTGTTATTGTTATTATTATTACCTTGTTCACCCTAGAATAAATAAAACCCTAACTAGTGGGTACTCTATTCATGGTTCCACTAGTATAAATTTAGGTAGATGCTTCGCTGTTTAATTAGGCAACATTAGGTGGTTTTATAATTTTAGACTTTGGGAATTCTCATATCATTTGGACACTATGGAATTGTTGGATTATGGTGGAATTGGACATACACCTCTCTTTCTCTTTCAAAACCCCTAAAACCTGTTTTCGGTGGGGTTTGGGTGCATGCCAGTTAGGGGAAGTAGCACCCCGGCCACTATAAGGACTAAAGCTCGGGCCTCTGTTGCAAAGCACTACCGTACTTCCACATGTCTAATGGGTAAGGCTTAGTTTGTGGCTCAGTCTAGTCATAAACAAAAGTACACGGATTGGAGATGGATGAAGTCGGGCGTCGATGGACATTCTCCAGGGCAAATGAAGGCTACACGAGCTGCGGCCCGGTAGTCGAGATGTCATACGGCGGAGGGTTGGTGCCCAATGCTAGGGGCTCAGTTCTGCCTGCCTGTCCCGGGTATCCCGGCCGTAGGTAGGATTGGGTCGGTACTCTTGTCTAAGGCTAGGATGGGTTGGAAACTATGTCACATCTTTACGACGGGTTCCAAGGCCATGGAATGCGGAGTAAAGATGTGTCTTGTGGGTAAAGATGTACACCTCTGATCAGAGTAAATCTATTCGAATAGCCGAGCCCTCGGATATGGGCAAGCCGAGCAATGTACCCAAGTCAGTGTTTTAATTCTTAAAATTTGCTCAACAACTAAAATATGGAATGGTTGGCCTGGGTTGGCTTGGGACGAGCTGGGACCCAGGGTCGGGTTGCCAGTTCGGTCCAAATCATCGTAGGCCTTGGGTTAAGGCAGGTTCGTGAGGGTTCACGGCCTTGTTTAATAACACTGTGTAGCTCTAGGATCGTCTTTACAAAATGGCTTTGGGCAACTAAGTGATTTTTAAATGCGGTTTACTGCAAAACTTAATCCCTATATTATTATTCCCTTGTACTTCCCTTGCATTAATCATGCACCTCCGGTGTGGCTTGCTGAGTACTGTGGTTGTACTCATTCTTGCTCTATCTTTCTCCCCCCTTCAGTAAGAGAAGCTTTGGAGAAGAAGTCTTAGGTGGAGTCTTGGCTTATACCCCAGTTGAGCGCCTGTGAAGATGGAGCCGTAGGCCGCTAGTCCGCTGCTGTTTATTTTTGCTTGTCAGGCCTGAAGTGCCTTTGTAATAATGTAAATATTATCGATATAATAAAGATGTGTCTTTTATATCATGTTTGTGTGGTGTACCCCGGCTTTTCCTGGGACGGGGATTAATACACTAGCGTTCGGGAAAAGGCAATTTTCCCGGTCGCGACAAGCTGGTATCAGAGCCATCTCGACTGTAGGATAAGCCAAGTGGATAAAACCCAAGGACATATTTTATAAATAAAAATTATTTGCGAAAGTTCCTTTTTCTCCTTCCCCTAATGCTATTTGCAAAAGGTTTACTCCCTTCTTCCTTCTTCGGATTTCAACTAGTACTAGATGGTCAGGTCAGTGAAGAAGAGGACATCGCCAGTTGTTTGCCGAAGCTCCGGAAGACTGCAGGATCCGCTAGCGAAGTGGAGGAAGCAGTGAAGCCAGATGTGAAGCAGGAGTGAAGATCTTCGAGAACCCGTCGCAGAACCTAAGCCACCCTCTAGTGTTTCGTTTGTCGTGTGTTTCCTTGCTTGTGTGTGTAGCGCGTGGTTTGCATCAGTGGGTTGTGATGTAACCATGCTAGGTTGTTTGCTTAATCAACTTGCAGAATAAGTGAAACAAACAACACATCATTGAAAAGAGTTAGTTCCTTTAAGGTCTTGTCCCTAGTTCTGGTCTATTCTTTCCTTGTATGCTTCCCCTCTCAACCTCTACCTTGTGACAGATGGATAATCCTGGTAACCAAGGCTATGGGAATGATGGATCCGATGACTCAAGAACCCAAGCCAATGGGAATGAGAGAAGCACCAACGCAACCTCACCAGAGCTAATCCAAGTTGTGGTTAACCAAACCAACATGTTGGCAACAGCCTTTCAACTATTACAGAATTGGAACAACCCAGCAGGGGCAACCAACGTTCAAGTGCCTACAGTCCAGCAACAGTGCAAGTTATCAGAATTTCTCAAAACTGAGCCTCCAACCTTTGCCATTGCCGTCGATCCTATGGAAGCCAGTGAGTGGTTGCGCACCATCGAGAAGAAGCTAGGGTTGATTCAGTGCACCGACCAGGAGCGGGTTGGCTTCGCAACTCATCAGCTGGTTGGACCGGCTTCAGAGTGGTGGGATAACTACGAAGCATCACAGCCAGAAGGACATACCACCACCTGGAACGAGTTTTCATCTGTATTCAGGAGATCACATGTTCCCTCGGGAATGATCACACTAAGAAAACGAGAGTTTCGCTACCTGAAGCAAGGAGATTTGACCGTCGCAGAGTACCTGCACGGGTTCTATCGTTTGGCTCACTATGCACCAGAAGATGTGGAAACGGGCGAAGACAAACAAGAGAAGTTTCTCCAGGGGTTAAAAGATGAGCTCGCAGTGCAACTACTTCTAGAGGATTATGAAGATTTTGAGAAACTTGTGGACAAAGCCATGCAACTCGAAAGTGAGCATAATCGGATGACGAATTGCAAGAGAAGGATGGTTAACAACCCAGTATTTCCAGGTGGTAACCAAAGACAGCGCACTGAGCCACTTCAGATCACCGGATCTTCTGTTGTGTATCCAGAGTTCCTGCCCCAAGAAGATGAACGCAATGCAGACAACAACAATAGCAATACTAATGCTGATGATACCACCAACAACCATGGTTCTTGCCCCATTCATGACCACTTAGATCAAGCGTACAATGTCAACATCATTCACCAAGATATCGACGATAGTATCAATGAAGGCACCCAGAATGACAACCTTAGCAATTTCGACACTGAGAAAGACTCCAATGGTGATAGCAATAATGGCACCACTGATGCCGATGTTAGCAAGGATTTCCAACCACCAATTCCAACTCCTAATCAGAACGATCGTTCCCAGACGGACAACTCAGCAAAGAAGACGTTGATTTGTTACAACTGCAAAGAACCAGGTCATTTCTCTAGAGATTGTCCACAGCCGAAGCGTAACCTGCGCCATCACTCCGGCCATTATGCAAGAAGAAGACAGGTCACTCGTCTTGTGGTCACTGGAGCAAACGCCGTACCTGTGAGGCCTCATATTAATTCTAACCCATAGAGGAAACAATGTACCGATGTTAAGCACCTTCCCTTTTTGTTTAAGACAGTGCCTTGTATTCATGTAATATGGGAGAAATTGGTAATAAAAACAAGTTCTAAGAGGATTCTTTTGGAAGATGCGGATATGTGATCATGTGTATAATTGTTTACTGACAAAGGAGACCTAGGGTATCGCGCCAGAGGAACTATATTCTAACCTCGAGCTAATAACCAACCTGAGGATGGAAAAGAAAAATCAAGTGATTAACCAAAGAGACATTTGTTTGGACTAAGGGTTACAGATGAGTCCTTTTCGGATCAAAGGCAACGACAGTTAGTATAGCTTTCGGCAAAACACTTCAAGGTTTCACTGAAAGGCAGCAAGCCAAAGGACCTCATCGTCACCAGAAGCATCCACAACTCTCGGAGTGAAGAGTACCTGGTGGACAAAGTTTAAGAGGTGATTGATAGAAGATACCAGCAAAGGTGTTTATTATCGAACCAAGAAGTAGGTCGAAAGGTGATTGATAAGAGAAATCTAAAAAGAATACGTCAGGGCTGAATGTGTAAAGGAATACTTTGAATGCTAAATGATGACAAGCATGGTATCTTAGTAATGACGAGCTGATCTCGACGCATGACATGAAGTGGGTAACTTGTATGAGGTTGACGCCAAAGATATGAATTATGAGAAGTTCTGGAACGAAAGTCCCATCTTCAAGTGCCATAATCCAGTCGAAGTCAACTAGAGGTACAACCAGGGAAAAGTCAGGTGAAGAGAAGATTCCATCTGCAACAGGAGATTGAGCCAAGCAGTCCAGAGTGGAGAAGTTTTGCTAGGCAAGTTTGTTATAGAAGACGGAGCGGAAGAAGTCAGACAAGAAGAGAAGACCGCCCAACCTATCTTCTTGCTAGCCTCCTCGAATCTCGGGGACGAGATTCTTGTAAGGGGGGTGGATTTGTCACGTCCTGATAAATTCATCCCGAAATAAAATTCATTCGCTAAAAGGAATAATAGAATTAATTAAAATTCGAAAAGAAATTGGCAAACACTAAAATACGTGCAAGAAAAATTCCAATGTGGCCCGGAGAATTTTTGTTAAATTCTCCTTGGTCTAAAAAGAGCCCTCAAATTTTACTTGAATTTTCAGAGCACCGGAAATAATTATTAAGCAACAACAACCTTGATCAAAGTTTATTAAAAAGAAAAACTAAAAATCCCTCCTCTTCCTCCTTTGGGCCAAGCCCAGCCCGAAGTCCTTCCCTCCTCCCTCTCTTTCTCTCCCTCTCCTTCTCTCCCTCCTCTTGGGCCTCCTCCCCTCTCGGCCCAGCTCCCTTCCCCCCCTCCTTCCTCCCGGCCTGCCTCGGCCCAGCCGCCCAGCCCAAGCCGCCTACCCCTCCCCCCCCCCTCCTGGGCCGGCCGCCCGGCCCAACTCGAGCGGCGCCCTCCCGCCCGAGCGCGCACGTGCGCGCGCTGACCGCGCGCCCCGCGTGGGGCCCACGCGTCAGGCCGCCGTCGCCTTCTTCCTCCAGCCGCCGCCCGGCTTCCCTCTCCCCGTGCGAACCCTAGCGCCAATCCTCCCTCAAATCCGCTTGATTCACTCGGTTAATTCCAAAATTAATTAGGGGGAATTAATCCCCTTTCCCTCCTCTTCAATTCCCCCTTAATTTCCCCTTGAATGGTGCCCCCAATCGCCGGGAACGGCCGCGCCAAGTCCGGCCGCCTTCCTTTGCCGCCGGCCGCCATTCCCGTCGCCGTTCCCGCTCCTCCCGTGGCCGGCTCTCTCCCCCATCCTATAAAATGGGATCCTCATCCTTCGTTCTATCGTTTTAGCCCCTTCCCGAGCCTCCCCGTGGTCGTATCACCTCTCCCCGCCTTCTCCTTCTCCCTCTCCGACGCCGGCCGGCCTCCAGCCACCTCTCCCTCCTCACCGGAGCATCGTCCGGCCGTGCCGTCGCCTCCCTCGGCTCTGCAACACCGTCCCCTTCACCGGCCTTACCGTCTCCTCGCCGGAAACTCGCCGGAACGGTGCCCCCGCCGGCAACCAGTGGCATTGGTGCCACTGTACTCCCTCCAGCCGGCTGCTGTTCATCGCCGGTGCGCCGATCGACGCCGCCGTCTCCTCCTTCGACACCGCGGCATCGCCTTCTTCCCCGGCATCACCTCCTCCTCGCCCGAATTTCGCCGGAACGCCGTCGCCCGCGCCGGCCTCACCTTCCTCCTCGTCGACATCTCCTCCGGCTGCCCCGGTCGCCGCGCCAGAGCGTCGGCCGACGTCGCCGTCTCCTCCCTCGGCGACGCCGCATCGCCCTCCACCCCGGCCTGCCCTCGGTTTCGCCGGAACGTCGCCGCGAACCTCTCCGTCCGCCTCGCCGGAGTTGTTCGGCCGCCCGTCCCTCCTCGCCGTGTACCGGTCGGCCACCTCCACCACCATCTTCGGCATCGCAGTCGCGACGTCGTCCTCGGCCTCGCCTCCCCTTCGACCGAACCCCGCCGGTGTTCGTCGTCATCATCCCGTTCCCTCTCGCCCGGCTCGTCGTCTCGCGGCGCCGCCTCCGTCGTCGGCATCGTAGCGGCGTGGTCCTCGTCGTCCTCGTCCCCGTGCAGCCGCTGCCGGCTGTCCTCGTCGCCTCCTCGCCGGTCCCGGTCGTCGTCGTCGTCGTCGTCCTCTCGTCGTTCCCGGTCGTCGTGGCGTTCGTCCCTCCGTCGAGCCGTTCTCGTCCGTCGTCCGCGTTCGTCAAGCGAGCCGCTGCAGCCCCGTCCTCGTGTTCGTCCTCGGCTCCGCGTCGTCAAGCCTCGTGCCGGCCGCAGCTCGCCTTCGCCCAAGGATCGCCGCCGAAGCCGTCCCCTCGCCGTTCGTCTCCGTTGTGCCCGTCTGTCTCCGCCGCGCCCGTTCGTCGTTGTCGTTCCCACGCCTCGTCGCGTGGTGGTAAGGTTCCCTCTCCCTCGCTGCCCCGTCCTCGTCCTTTCGGTGTCGCCCGTGCCCGTTGTGCGGTTGTCGGCCCCGGTACCCGTGTACCGGTGTCGGTAGTCGTTCACGTGTGCGGGTGGTGACCGTGTAGTGTCCGTGTTAGTGTGCCCGCTCGGTAGCCGCGTGGTTTCCACGTGTGCAGGCCGTGTGGTGTCTAGTGGAGTCCGTTTGTTGGCCACTCGCCTCGGTTGACACACGGGATCCGCTTCCGTCGACCCGTGGACCGTCTCTGTGCACTCGGTCTACCGCGGTCCTTTAGGTTGACATGTGGGGTCCGCATGTCAACGGCGCAGCCTTCCTGTCTTTTCCAGGCTAGCGCTTACACATGTTTTATAGTTGCAAAACCTAATTACAATAATCCGCAAATCTCCATATAACAGCATTAAACTTCGGATGATCATATCTTGGTCATACGAACTCTGAATCGACCCGTTCAAGTCTCCTAATGTTTGTTATAACCTAAAGAACCCTGTGCTTTCTTTTTATGTGTTGTTATTGCTTCTTTATAGGCTTGTAGCTTTGCTTGTGTGCTTCGCGTAGCTTTCGTCGTTCCGGAGGTTCCCGAAGCGTGGTTCGTGGTCGTCGCCGAAGGTTCGGAAAGCCGTTCTCTCTGAGCAAGGCAAGTCACATCATCCTTGAACATATTGAATCCCAGTTTGTAAAATTATGTTGATTTAAATTATTGCATTACCGCTTTATTTAAATTCCCGCGTTATCACTGTTTTATCTAGCCATGCCCAATTACCTTTGTTATGACCTTATTATTGTTATTGTTATTATTATTACCTTGTTCACCCTAGAATAAATAAAACCCTAACTAGTGGGTACTCTATTCATGGTTCCACTAGTATAAATTTAGGTAGATGCTTCGCTGTTTAATTAGGCAACATTAGGTGGTTTTATAATTTTAGACTTTGGGAATTCTCATATCATTTGGACACTATGGAATTGTTGGATTATGGTGGAATTGGACATACACCTCTCTTTCTCTTTCAAAACCCCTAAAACCTGTTTTCGGTGGGGTTTGGGTGCATGCCAGTTAGGGGAAGTAGCACCCCGGCCACTATAAGGACTAAAGCTCGGGCCTCTGTTGCAAAGCACTACCGTACTTCCACATGTCTAATGGGTAAGGCTTAGTTTGTGGCTCAGTCTAGTCATAAACAAAAGTACACGGATTGGAGATGGATGAAGTCGGGCGTCGATGGACATTCTCCAGGGCAAATGAAGGCTACACGAGCTGCGGCCCGGTAGTCGAGATGTCATACGGCGGAGGGTTGGTGCCCAATGCTAGGGGCTCAGTTCTGCCTGCCTGTCCCGGGTATCCCGGCCGTAGGTAGGATTGGGTCGGTACTCTTGTCTAAGGCTAGGATGGGTTGGAAACTATGTCACATCTTTACGACGGGTTCCAAGGCCATGGAATGCGGAGTAAAGATGTGTCTTGTGGGTAAAGATGTACACCTCTGATCAGAGTAAATCTATTCGAATAGCCGAGCCCTCGGATATGGGCAAGCCGAGCAATGTACCCAAGTCAGTGTTTTAATTCTTAAAATTTGCTCAACAACTAAAATATGGAATGGTTGGCCTGGGTTGGCTTGGGACGAGCTGGGACCCAGGGTCGGGTTGCCAGTTCGGTCCAAATCATCGTAGGCCTTGGGTTAAGGCAGGTTCGTGAGGGTTCACGGCCTTGTTTAATAACACTGTGTAGCTCTAGGATCGTCTTTACAAAATGGCTTTGGGCAACTAAGTGATTTTTAAATGCGGTTTACTGCAAAACTTAATCCCTATATTATTATTCCCTTGTACTTCCCTTGCATTAATCATGCACCTCCGGTGTGGCTTGCTGAGTACTGTGGTTGTACTCATTCTTGCTCTATCTTTCTCCCCCCTTCAGTAAGAGAAGCTTTGGAGAAGAAGTCTTAGGTGGAGTCTTGGCTTATACCCCAGTTGAGCGCCTGTGAAGATGGAGCCGTAGGCCGCTAGTCCGCTGCTGTTTATTTTTGCTTGTCAGGCCTGAAGTGCCTTTGTAATAATGTAAATATTATCGATATAATAAAGATGTGTCTTTTATATCATGTTTGTGTGGTGTACCCCGGCTTTTCCTGGGACGGGGATTAATACACTAGCGTTCGGGAAAAGGCAATTTTCCCGGTCGCGACACAGATCATCACCTTCGCTGAAATACTCCTCTTCTGATGATTGAATATTGCAAGAATGAGCATATGACATACTCAACAAGCTACACAGCAAGTATGCAAGTGCACAAGGATACCAAAGGATGGCATAATATAGGCTCATTTGCAAAAACAGCATTTAGCAAAGATTTAAGAGTAGTAAAACAATAGAGTAATTAATCATCAATATTAATCAACACTGAACAGCACACCCATGCCACTCAGGCCCAACCAAACCTGAACAACCAACCCCGGTCGTACAGATCAAACCTCCAAACCAGGAATTATCCATTCCAAACCAGGAGTCAAATTAATTATCACATTATTAACATTGATGAGTAGTGTGAAACTAATCACGAAAAACATTGCTCAACTCACCCATAACCGCGGGTACGGCTATTCGAATAGTTTTACTCTGATCAGAGGTGTACCACTGTACCCACAAGACACAACCCCACATCATGTCACCATGTGCCTCAATACCACCACGGTACCTCGGAAAGGAGTTGTGACAATACCCCTTGCACAACATAATCCATTACAGCGCACCTTTCCTGGATCATAATCACCCCCTTATAAACAAGGCATGGACTCCCCAGCGACCCCCGTGGACTTCTCGCCGCTTCTCAGTCTGGCGCACTATAATGAATCATGCTATACAAAAGATAAAGCCGTTGCCCACGCTGGCTTGTGGTTGGCACGATAAATGTTTCACAACAGTAGCTCGCGAACCGGTCCTTAATTGTCATGAGCACAACCATCAAAACCATATGCTCACAACCCACCTTAACCAGGTTTTAATTATCAATCAATTAACATCACACGATTAACCATCGTGAGCTACCATTTAATGT
The DNA here is from genome assembly GCF_034140825.1 of Oryza sativa Japonica Group. Taxonomy (NCBI): domain Eukaryota; kingdom Viridiplantae; phylum Streptophyta; class Magnoliopsida; order Poales; family Poaceae; genus Oryza; species Oryza sativa. Next base: position 27,566,024 of record NC_089041.1, on the reverse strand, counting down.
AACCATAATTAAAACAATAAAGTAACATAATTTATAATTAATCCCTTTAGTTAGCTAATGTTTCTAAACATGGCTAAGCAAACTTACATATAGCATTTAGCTGAACCAATCCAACATATAAGGTTCATGCTAATCAAATTATAACCCATAGGAAAATAAGATCATCTTCGGCCATTAATTAATTGGGAAAGGTTCACCACCCGATGACATTCGAAAATAATGCATAGTTGAAATTAAATAATAGCTTTAAACGGGTTCAACATGCTCAAAGGGTTGTTTGGGATCTGTGTGACTTGTCTTGGGCTTCCGCAAACTCTTCGGAACCTTCCTCAACGGAAACGCACTCCTCCGGAACGTCGGAAACTAAAGCAATTAAACAAAAAATCAACAAAACAGTACAAAAACAAGCATAAACAGTACATGTGAATATTTTTAACATGTAGATCTTGATTTTAGAAAAATTTAGCAACTTGAACCACCTGAAACGGATCTACGGTTATTTAGTTACGATTTTCTGAAGATTTAATCTATTAGAAAAAACGAAAAGGATAAGATGATGATGTCATGATGACGTCATCAATGGTGGCCGGCTCGGATGGCAACCTCGCCGGAGCTAGGGTGGTCGGCCGGGATTTTGGAGGACACCTACGCGTAGAGGACGTCGGCGCGAACCCGATGGTACTCACCAATGCGTCCAACAACGAGGGACGGCGGCCGGCGACAACGCAAGAGGCGGCGGCGGCTCGGTTGAACGGCGGTGATGGCGCTACGACGGCCGGCGACGGCGGAGAGGGGGCGGCCGAGCTTCCTCGCTCCCGTGCGCACCTAACGGCGGCAACGAGAGGCGGCAACGACGGCGGACGCGGCGGTGCGGCGTGGCCGGAGGATGGCCGGCGGCGGCGGCGGGTTGGGTGGTGTGGCGGCGGCGCTACAAGGCACGGGAAAGCACGGGAGATGGGGCAAACGAAAGAGAAGGACTAGGGGGTCCTATATAAAGCCTTGGATTGAAGAGATCGGACTCCTCCCGCAAGAAATCGATCCGAGAAAAACAAAACTCGGTTTTGGAGATAAACTCGAAAACGAGTTCGATTCGGGCAAGATACTCAACGATTTGCTTCGATTTTTGGGGGTAAAGATAGAGGAGGATGAGAGGATAAAAACCCCCCTAACAATCGGACTCGGGGCGGCTGGATTGGGGCGGATTTGAGGGCGCAAGGCGGCGGCTCGGGCTTGGCATGGCCGGCCGGCCGGAGGTAGGAGAAGGGCCCGACATGTGGGCCCCACATGTCGGTGTCCCACGTGAGGGAGGGCGGGCGGTGTCGGCTGGGCCGAATGGGCCGGCTCGGCCGCTCGGGCGGGGAGGGGGCATGTTGGGCCAAACTCAGCCCAACGGCTTAAAGGAGGAGTTTTGGAACTTTTTAATTAAAAAAAATTTGTGAAATGTTGTTTCATTTATTAAAAATACTTCCCTTGCTCAAATAATTCCCAGAAAAATCTAGAAAATAGAGGAGCAAGTGTAGTATTTAATAAAATTTTATCTAGCTCATTTTTATGTTGAAAATTTTCCTAGATTATTAGGGTTTAGCTTGTAGGCTTTTAATTTAAATTTCTAAAAATTCCAATTAAACAACAATTTATATAATTAGGATTTTTAGGGCGTGACACCTACTGCATGGTAGAAGTAGGCTTACATGGGTGGGGTCCATGTGTGCAGGTGATAGCTGGTGAACCAGTCATGCATGCATGATCGTGAGGCCTATGCAGCAGTCAAATCAGTCATATGGATATGTACACTAGTACATGTATATATAACTATACATTGATACGTATCATCACTATCATCCCTTTTAACTAGACATATATCATCATAAGTGCCTACAAGTATCATCGCCCGAGCATAGAAGGTATCACCACCAACAACTACATTACGAAGTGCGCTGACGCGAGCTTTCTCAAACGTGTGGTCCAGGTGCCGCGCTACCGTCGTCTTGCCTCCATGCTCCACCACGCGGCTGCCTTATCCTCTCTCTTCTCCTCCTCGTCCAGGCTACCAGGTATCACGGGTACCAGATACCAAGTACCTGGTACCCGTGATATTAGCTTTGCTCCGGTACCTATGGTACCTACCTATGGGTACCAGATATAATATTGACAATTCGTCTAATATGATCCAACTAAATTAAATGAGCAATCATTAGTTGGCCCAATTAGCCAACTAATAATTGTGCATGGTTGGCTTAAAAATCTAAATTATTTAATAATAAAAATAACGGAACAACTATTTTACCATAAGCAAACTCATTATACAAGAGTAATTAATTTTAGTGCAGACTACAGCCAGGGAACACTGTCCCATACTGACGCATATGCATAGCTTCTACTCCGTAGCTAGCTAGCGATTGACACATAGCACAACTCCATACCAGCCGGCAGGCAAGCTACTAGACCCTATAGTGTGTCTAGGGGGCACGTCCTGTCGAGTGGATACACACGCATCTCGTCTAGGGGAGAGGTAATGGATATACCGTTGAACGGTATACCGTTCTCTAGCAGCCCTCATTGTCCATCCCACCGACAGACGCACGATCCGGCAATGGCCTGGCTGCCTCGATCGACTAACGCGAGGCGGCCGGCAACCTGCCAGGCTGCTAGGCGCGACGGTGCTGGCTGGGCGACGATCTCCGGCGGGCAACCAAAGCAGCCGACAAGGCGACCAGCTAGGCGCGACGGCACCAGGCGGGGGCGGCGGGCGAGGATCTTCGGTGGAGACGAGCAGCCGACATACGTGGCGAGGGCGAGCCGGCGAATCCCCTCCAGGCCATTCCTCAAACAGGTCCCGATCCGATCACCCTTTTGCCTCATCTCTTCCTCCGTGCCCCCTCTCCTCTTGGCAAGGTAACTGATGTTTACACTCTTAGTCTTACAGAAAGAACAGAGTGATGGTTATACTGAAATCGACTGCTCTGCTTAGGGATTTGGAATCTTGGGAGTGCTCTTGGGTTGCTAGTTTACTACTAGGTCAATCGCAATGCTGAGTTAGTAGAAAGCTCCAGTACAGCATAGTTTTGGTCTCAATAGGGCCATGTACATGACTTTAGTGGCCCTGTACTAAACTAGAGTCAGATGTCATGGCATGCACGGTTGACATGGGCGCATGATTTGTATATTTCATGGATGTTCAGTTGAGTTCACATTAATTGATAGCAAATAATTTCCAGGTATAAAAAATAACCCAAAGATTTTACCAAAAAATTTGATGCCAAAAGCGGGACGCACTAGAACTTGGCATAGGAACTGCAATCACCTTAAACACCTATATCTAACCAATTATTATGCATTAATTGGTCACTCTTAAGAGATGATATTTGGACAAATCATCAGTAGAAAAGCAGACAAACAGTACTAATGAGGTAAAATTACAAATAACGTTTGCTCATCTCGAACGAAAATCATGTTTCTTTCTAAAGCCATATGCACATTCCAGTTTTTTACCCCGTGCTAACAAGTAACACGGGTGGGCGGCTCGGGAGGCGAAACCCTAGCCGCCCGCGCCGCCGCATCCCGGCCCTCTCCTCCACCTCGCCACCGCCGGAGCTTGCCGGCGTGCCGCCGGCGAGCTGGGAAGGCGGCGGCGAGGCCAGTTGAGCTCGGCGGCGTCCTCCTTGGCGCGAGGAGGTTGGGGCAAAGCCGACAGCGTCAACCTCAGCGGTTGGAGGCGAAGATGGCAGGGCATCGTGTGGAGGCGGTAGATCCGGCCCTCCCACCCCCGAATCTGGTCGGTGCGGCGACGGCGCGAGCTCGAGCGACGGCGTGGCGACCGTGGCAGGGCCACTGCGGCGGCGCGGTGGCCCGTGGTGGCAACGCGGTGGCTGGGCGTCGGTCTGGCTCCGGCGTGGCGGCGGCTCGGGCTGTCAGCGCGCCGGCTACGTCGGTGACGCGGCAGCCGGAGTGTCGCTTGCGCCCATGTGGTGGCTGGTGGCGCGGCGGCCAGTGGTGGTGGCGCGCCGGCTGTGTCGGTGGCACGATGTCGACGCATCGGCCGGAGTAGAGCCTGCGTCGGCGCGGTGGCCGAAGTGCAGCACGGAGGTCGGTGCGGAGGTGCGGCAGCGGCGGCTCGGCGACGGCCGCTCGGCTTGGCCGCCTAGTGGCCGGCAGCCCAAGACGCGGCGACCGTGGGGGGGCTCCGAAGCCGGAGCGGCAGCATTTCCGGCATCGGCGTAGGCTCAGATGGTAGTGCAAAGGGAGCTGGCGGCTGTGGGTCGTCTTCTTCGTTGCTGGTCGGCACCCTCGCCCTTTCTGGAGCTCCCCCCTTCTTTGCAGGGAGTTTCTAGGTTGGATTGAGACGGCAGGTTGTCACTTGTCAGCGGGGGAAGCTCAGGATGCCGAAGCAATGCCACCCAGTCCCAGGTTCTCCTTCAGCCAGATCTGGCGAGGAGGCCGGCGGGTGGTGGCATGGAGGGGTCCTAGGCCAGCTCTCAGGGATGGTGGTTCGATGAAGTCGGCCGACGGTGGGGCGTCGGTGCGGTGTGGTGGCAGTCTTGTCGTTGGCAGGACTGGAAGCTAATCGCGGAGGGGCATCGGTCGGGTGTGGTGGAAGCCATGTGCCGCCGATGTTTAGATGGTGGATTCGGATTGGGCGATGGACCACGGCGGTAAGGGGTTTCGAGCGAAAGCTTAGCCTAATTTCTTTGGGCCAACGGTGACTACGCCTTCAGGCATGGTAACCATCCTGAGGGCATTGTTGAGATACCCCTCCTCCCTCGGCAAGGAACTCTGGGTGAAAACCTTGTCCAGTTTTTGGACGGATGACGACGGCGTCTTTCGGCGTCGCGACCCTTGTGAGGGCGTCGTTTTAGAGTCTTCGTGTCATAATGGTGTTGTTGGCCCGGTGGCGATCGGTCTCGCATAGCGATGGCCGGTTCGGTGCTTGGCTTCCCTCTCTGTAGCGTGTGTTTGGACGGTTGGCACATGGTTCGGGGCGTGTGCTCTAGTGCACATCCTTCCTCGACAGCCAGCTGTCGATGTAAAACTTTTCTTGTAATATTTTCTTCCTATCTTAATTGCATTGAATGACCTCCTTCGGTCATTCCGGCAAAAAAAAAAAAACAAGTAACAATATGAATGGTATTCTGATTCTAATGCCACCATTTTTTTTCTCTGTTCCTTATGTCATCGCCACAACATGCGTAAATTATAAATTCATAGCATTTCAACTGCAATAACAGTTCAATAATTCACTGCAACTGTCAATGGGAATTCATCTCTTACAATTTATTTATTTGTCGCTGCTGATGCCTTGCAGCCACTAATGTCCAATCAATTGTTTTGCTCTGTCCACGAGAGCAGAGAGAGGTGTGTTGCATTCCATGAAGCCTGTATCACCCAAGAAAATCATGTAGTTCTCAACCCTTGAGGGCGTCTCTTCTACCATCAGCAGTGCATTCATCATCTGAAATTCATTGAAACAATTGGCATAGCAAGAACTGCTCTCCATCATATATATGGTTTGCTCAAGTATCATCCTCCGGATCCCAGGGTAATCAACACTTGGTTTCATATTCGCATTCAGTGCATCCACTAGCTTCTTCACGAATCTTCGCTTAATCTGTCCGTGCTCTAGCTCTTGCACAAATTCTTCAGGTTTGACTTTGCATATCTGTGAACTAAGACCAATGAGGATTTCTAATTCTGCCCCTTCAACATCCGTTATTGTTTCCAAGACCTGTGTAGTGGAACCAGCAATGTCATGTAGCATGATGAACATAGTTGTAAACTATAATTATACTTATACAATTTAGTGGTAAATAAATGTCCATTTTGATTATAAAATAATTATGTCTTGACAAACATTAATAGACAACAAATGTACAAATGATACAACATACTATACATATCTAATATTACACTTGAAGTATGGATTAGCAGGGCTCACCTTTTGAAAGGCATCAGATAGGTCATTTTGGTTTGATTCTGTGAGGTCGGGTTGAGCTTGAGCATGCAGGTACAGATTACGCAACAGGCTCGCAGCCACATATATACATTTCCCATCATGGATTAGGATCATATTTTTTAGTTTATTAATGAATTCTGGTTCCTTCAACATAACCAAGCAGTTATGCACATTTTCTGATGCCAGCATTGCCAATGCTTGCCCAGCAACCTTCGGAAGCAAGCAATCACCATCTGTACTAGATGGTCCATCAGAATTGAGGGACGCCTTCATCAGCCTGGTAATGAGCACCTGCATTTGCCCAATCTCCTGCCTTGTGTCTCGGTCAATGGCAAGGTTTCTGAGGATTCCTGCGACGAGCTTCCTTAATTCTTGCATGCTAGTGTTGTCTCCCAAGATCTCCGCAAGGTTTCCCAACAGGAAGGGATGTTTTGATATCTTGTACCGCAATGCTATGCCAATTTCCCCTTCAATGCTTGTGAGCCTCTACAGCACCCTCAGTGATGACTTTACGAGAACCTTCTGTTGTGCTACGGAATTCACCATTGCACTTCTGAAGCTTGTGAATCCTATGATTTTGGGGATCAGGTCAGTTACTTTGTCTATTTCCACACAGTTATTTTGATCACAACTAGCAAGACTGTAGACAATTGACATGCCCAATGCTGGGAGAAGATCGTCCTTTGTCAGCGGCTGCTCCTTGGGAATTGACCAATACTCTGATATCCTCTGCCAACTTCTGAGTATGGATACTTGGTCGTTGCTGTGTGCTGATTGGGTTGGCGTTTCCAGCTAGTTGTCAGTGTCCGCAACTAATTCTTGTCTTTGCTCTTGATCACCAGCTGCATCTAGTCTTTCTTCTGTTGGATCAACAAAAGGATCTTGATCATCATCTGCATTTAGAAGTGGGTGTCCTCTTTTTGGTCTTCCCTCGGTATCCAGAAGCGTTGATACAAGCTGCATTGCCTCAGGGACAGTTACAATTCGGAGGCTCTTTGCGAACTCGGCCATGACCTTCGCAGCATATAATCTAATAGTTGTATGTTGGTTTCCATTAGTCCAGTCCAACATGTTGATCAACCTGGCCTTCGTCTGCATTGAAGTGGTGAGTTTCTCCAGGAGTTGTGCTCTTGTCGGATCTCTTTGCAGAAAAGTGTGCATCATCTGGATCCCGTACAGTTGATTCTTGGACAAGTCAGAGTTTATAGAATCTATCGCAAAGTTGCTGAGGTTGATCCTCTTTGGAGCAAACACACCTCCTTCCATGTATTTGTCGAAGGCATATTCGTAGTACAGATTGATAGATTCAACTCCCCACTGACCTGTAAATCCAGCACGGCAAACGAGGGATCTCAGTGGGATGAACGAGAAGACCTCCAGCGTGCCGGCAACGATGTAAAGTATGCCTTGGCCAAGCACCATGCTGTAGAGGATGGTAAGAGATTGGCCAAGATTTGTCTTCTCACCAACACCGATGTAGTCATGTCGCGTAAGGCGCATCCTCGCGAGCTCTTCGCGCACGATAGCTGCAGGAATCTGCAAGTTGCCAGATGACAGTATGGCAAAACCACATAAATCGAGCAAGATCATCACGTGTTGAACAGTTGAAGGACTGGATCAACCATGAAAAGCATCATCACTATCGCAGCAAGCATGCACGAGTTAAGAATAAACCGACGGTTGCCAAAAAAAAAAAAAAAAAAAAAAAAAGAATAAACCGACGCCAAAATACGTGTTTACTGCCCAAAGCAGGACGCACTTGGTTGACAATAATTGAGAACCGCAGCCTGCTGACCGTCACCAAGAGCACAACCGCAAGGAGCACTATGTACACTATCCACATGACAAAACTGTCTCCGTACATATGGAATATGGAGGAACCCATCAATAGGATTGCAACCACGGGGCTCCATAGCGATATCACACGGAGCAGCAGACTACAGGTGCGTGGTCTTCGAGCTCCTCGAGATACTAATGGGCCAACCGTAAGTAGTATTACTACTAATACCATGATTATAATCAACATAAATGCCCCGTCCTGCACCTCCCGAACAACAATGGCCACCTTAGCAGCAGAAAAGTATACGATCGCGATCAGTCCGTTCCCGCCAAGTGATCTGAAACTGAAAGCACCTCTTGTCCGGAAGAACAATTGGTAATCAAATCTATTGTTGCGACCGAACATCCTGTGTAATCAAAGAAAAGTGAAAACTTAGACTGCAGAACAAAAAATCAAAAACAGGTGTAGATGGGCAGTACATAAGTAGCTGTATATACCTTGCGGCTTCTAGGAATACGATGGCTGTCGCGAACCAAAAATCGCCATGCGAGTCGAGCACCACAGGGTAGCCACCTAGCAGGACAACGGTAGCCCAAGTGAAAGCCAGCGTGCCGAGTGCATTGCTCGTCCTCTCCATCAGTGTCACCACGCGAACGAAGCAATTCACCCATTTTTCCGGCGCCGCGACCTTGTCTTGCCGGTCGGAGCTGGCTCTGGCTGCTATCTGGACTCGATGCTCTTCGCCGGCGATGTCCCCCATTTCCGGACCACGCGCTTCAACAAGAGACCTTGGGCACCGCCGGTGATGCAACTCAATCTGTGTTCCAAAATTTTAAACAATGGTGGGCACTGGGAAGTCCAAAGAAAAAGAAAAACCTGGGCGGTGCTCCATTGCCGGCCTGACAAAAAATTCAAAGCTGCAACATTGACTCTACGAAGCTGGTCAATTCAGCTACAATCGACACGAGTGCGAAGTTTCTAATTAATAATTGGCTTATTGGCACATTAGTGAGATCAATTGGGTAGATGTGGGTGACATGACCTCATCTCCCCTGTTATTTTTATCAGGTGCAGATGTGGTTTCACCTTCTTTCTCATTCCCCTTATTGTTGTTTTTGGCCAGGTTGTCACCGGCGCATCGCGACTCACATGTGTCATAGTCAATCAGGCAATGTCTCCGAAAAGACAGGAATTCTTGGCCCTGTTTACATCCCCCGGCAAAATTTTTTACCCTGTCATATCGAATGTTTGGACATATGCATGGAGTATTAAATATAAACGAAAAAATAACTAATTATACAGATTGCGTGTGAATTGAGAGACGAATCTTTTAAACCTAATTGCTCCATGATTTGATAATATGGTGTTACAGTAAACATTTGCTAATGACGGATTAATTAGGCTTAATAAATTCGTCTCGCAGTTTATAGACGGAATCTATAATTTGTTTTATTATTAATCTACGTTTAATACTTCAAATATATATCCGTATATCCGATGTGACATGCCAAAACTTTTCACCCCTGAATCTAAACACAGCTTGTCTGTCGGAGGCATCCGAACTCGGGATGGAATGCTTGGAGGTAGGACGTGAGGTGAACGTGCGTTCATCGCGACACACGGGTTTGGCAGTTGGGCCGGGAAACTCAGCAACACGAGGAGCGCGACATGGACCTGACGTGATGTCGGCCCTGTGGGAGGCCTGACGTAGGGCTGTCAAAAAAAGCACGAGGCTCGCGAGTTGCTCGAGCTCGGCTCGTCTCAGACTCGATTCGAGCTCAGCTCGAGATCTTAACGAGCCGAACCCGAGCCTAGCTGCAAGCTCGCGAGCTTTGTCGAGCCGAGCTCGAGCTTCTCACGAGCCTAACTGTGTGTGAAATATTTATCTTTTTATATGATAAGTTAGTAGCTCGAGGATAAATTAGTATATATTCGTGTGAAAATTGTATTTTGGCATCATATATTAATCTTAGATTCTCATTTTTTTTCCTTCAATATTGTTAATTAAAATTATTTTTTTTTGCAAAATTTTGCCATCAAAATATACATTGTCTTATACTTGATCGAGCTCGCGAGCCTAACCGAGCTCGAGCTGAGCCTGCTTAAAAGCTCGAAGGAGGACTAGGCTCGATTCGAGCTTGGCTCGAGCCTGTGTCACACAAGCTCGAGCCTAGGCAAGCAAGCTCGCTCGAGCTCGGCTCGTTGACAGCCCTAGCCCGACCGATGGGTGCCAACTGGCAAGGTCACAGCCTGATGCATGAGGAAGCCAGCAGCAAAAACCTGCGGGGTCAAAGCTATAAATTTTTTTAAGTTTTCTATTGTTACAACACAAATATCAATTTTTTTTATCTATTTTGCAAAAACCTATGGGGTTAGCTGACTATACAGATTACATGTAGCTTCGTCACTGGTCAGAGGGCGAATGTCGTGGACTCGGAGTGTTTGGCTTGGCACGTGCCGGAGCGGCCGGGAGCCGGTAACATCCGAAGGCTATGCGAAACAGCTGATCCGGCTGTTTGGCGGAGAGTAGCTCGAGCCAGCGAAGGAAACTCTTAACTACCTCCTCGGCTCCTCCACACCAACTACCACCTCTATCTCAAAATATTGCTATCTAAGATAGAATTTTTAGGTAACAACATGATTTGTTTATCGCTAAGCTTTTAATATTTTGGATAGCAATACCTAAGAACAGAAGATACTAGGTAGTAGTAATATTTTGAGACAGAGAAAGTACATATTTCTGTTTCTGTTCAGAAATAAACCAACCGCCCCAATTACATATCAGCCCATCTACTTCCCGAGATCTCCTAACTTCACTTCGCACGATCCGAGAAAACTGAGGGGTGCCCTCGACTAGTCAACTCGACCGAGTAATCGCGAGGTGACCGGCGATGGCGGCGAGGCGATCAGCTAAGCGCTAGGGTGCCGGCTTGACGGCAGGCGAGGCTCTACGACCGGACCAAGAGCAACCGACGAGGCGAGGGAGAATCCCATCCAGGCCATTCCTCTACGGGTGCTCTCTCCCCCCTTATCCCCCTCCGAATCCTTCTTGGATCCTCTTTGCTTGGCAAGGAAACCCTTGTTTTCGTTGCTTTGCTAACTCGATCTAGGGATGCAAGTGGGTAGTCCCGCTACCCACATAAAAATCCGCTTGCTAGTGTATTTCTTGCATGGTAGTTCAAAATTTAGAAGAATAAATGAACTAGAAGTGGGATAAGCGGGCAAAAAAAGCCCGCTTGCCCACCCTGCTTGCATCCCTCCCGATCCAGTTCTAGTCCTAGTCATGGTTGTAGTCGCACTAAAAAAAGGGAGAGAATCATGGTTATTCTGGAATCGACTATTCTGCTTAGGGAATCGATTACTAGTTTATTACTGGTTAATTGCAAGGTGAGTTGCAGAAACCCAATGCACCGCAGCTTTGGTCTCGACACGAGGGGCGTGAATTTGAGAACCCTGTGCTCAACAAAATTTCAGGCACCATGGGCCATGGCACGCATAATGCATTGACATGGGCGCATGACTTATATTATATAACAGTTGAGCACCCATTAATTAGGAGTAAAGTTTTTGCTCGGTGGACAAAACGAGAGATAGAAACACTGAACCCATAAGTTGCGCATTGTCATGGTCTGAATTTCTTAGCCATAGTAGGTGAGTTCTGGGCTGCTACATGTTAGATAGATCTCCCTCCCCTTGAGCCCAACGGCTCAAGGAGGCCTTGACCCACGCCCTGATCGGGGGCGCCCAGCCCAATGGCTGGTGGGCCCCCATCACCCTGCGCCATATAAAGAGGGGTGGAGGCAGAGCGGCACAAGACACGAAGTTTGTCACCGCCGCCAACTCCACCCCACAAACCCTAATCAGATCGAGAGGGGGCGCAGCCAGTGATGGGAACGCCCCACCGCCGCGCCACGCCTCATCGTCGACCACGACTCCCACTGCTACGACCACCGTCGCCGTCAAGCACACCATCGCCGCCGTCCACGTCAAGCCCGCGACGACAACGACGATGGCCGGCCGCACTTCCTCCTCCTCAACATCGACCGGTCACATCCCTAAACCCTCTCACTCCCTCTTTGTTAATCCATCTATTGTTGTTCGTCTATCCAAAGTGTTCTACCCGACTAGATCTAACCTAGGTGATCCCAAAGCAATGCTAACAAATGGTATCAGAGCAACCCTAGCGTTTGGATCTTGTTTTCGGGGATGGAAATCCAAAGAGAAAAGCAAAAGAAAGAAAAGCAAACGATCCAACGGATTGAAAAGAGAAACCCTAACCCTAATCTTACCTCGTCGCCGGCCGTCGTTGACGCCGACAACGGAGGGGGGAGGGGCAAAGAGGCACCGCCAAGGAGCCCCTCGACGGCTGCGCGCGCACCCGCGGGTGCACGCGCGCGCCGGCGAGGGGGCCCGCGGCGGCGCCGCCATCTCCTTCGTCGCCGCTACTCTCTCTCACTCGGTGGGGCTGGTGGCGCGATGGGGGAGAAGAGAAAAGAGGCGTCGACGACACCGCTCGGCGCGGCCGAGCCCGCCCGAGAGAGAAAGCGAAGAGAAAAGGAGGGGGCGCCGCGGCACAGCCGCTCGACGGTAGCGCACTCACCCTTGAGTGAGTGCGCGCACCGGCGAGGGGGAGTGCGACGGCGCTGCCGTGTCGCCGTTCCGCCGCCGCGCGGTAAGCCGCCGCCGGGGCCGTGCCGCCGCCGGCGCTGTGCTAGGGTTTCGGCGGTCGCATGAGAGAGAAGAGAAGAAGCTAGGGTTTTTGGCGCAGGCGACTGGGGGTCAGGTTTTGTTTTGCCCGATCTCTCCGCGCGGTCGTCCGATCGAAACCCTAGCGATCGGACGGCCGGCGGCGGCCGGGCCGAAAATAGCCCAAGAGGGCGCGCGCGGGGGGCGGCTTTCCTGGCCCAGGCCTAGGTTGCGGCCTGGGGGAGGGGGCATGGCCGCAAGCGCCTAAAGGCGACCGTGGGCCGACCGGCAAAGGCCAAAAAAGTCCATATTAGGTCCCTCGGCGAAGGAAAAGAAGTTTAATAAATGTCCCTATTCAGAATCATTTTCAATATGTTTAATGATTGTTTTTATTTCTAAGCAATTTGTAAATTGTGAAAATTGTTTAGAGAATAGATAAATGTGAGAAATGCTTCTGAACATGTATTTTGTATGTTTTCATGCAAATTACAATAGAATTTTGAATTGTTTTTACATGTTTTTCCTCTGTTTAAATTTGAACCAACAGGAGAATTTTTACAGAGAGTAAATAACATAGTTTTGTTACTGTTCTTATGGATTTTAATATAGATCTTCCGCTGCAAATAGATGATATTGATGAAAATTAGTGTTTCTAAAATTAAATTTCGAACCAACGGGAGAATTTAATTTTAGGAACATTAATTATGTGCTATGATGTTGTAATTTTCTGACCCACGTTGATGATTGCAATGTTATAGTTATGGCTTTATGTGTTATGTCTATTTTCTGCCCAACGGTGATGTAGACTTAATACATAATATTTTTAATGTTAATTTTGTTCTCACAATACATGATTATCTCAGGTGACTACTCCTTGATGGGTTACATTAAAGATATTCCGACCCTGAAAGGAGATAACTACAAAGAATGGAAAAGAGAACTCGACCTTGCTTTTATCTTGGGAGAGGTGGACTGGGTGTTGACTACCCCATGTCCTATAGAACCTGCTGAACTTTTCAGAGGTGAAAAAGAGTCAGATGCTGAATGGCAAAAGAGAGAGAGGGAAAATGCTTCCCTCATCATGTCGTATGACATTGGGCATACGAAATGGACCTTAGCCAACAAGGAATGTTTGGCTGCGGTAAAGAACACGATTGAGCCAACCATATTGGGCTTAATCCCAGAGTATGACACCGTCTCTAAGTACCTCGAAAGTATAAAGAGCCAGTTTGCTGGTTCTTCAAAGTTTTATGCGACACAACTGATAAAGCAGCTTGTGACAGAAAGGTACCATAGAGGTGGTGTAAAAGACCACATTCTTAGGATGAGCAACATGGCTTCCAAGTTGAAGCAAAAAGATTTGGGCATCTCAGATGACTTTCTGGTTCATCTGGTTATGACCTCATTGCCAAAGCACTTTGTCAACCTTGTTGTCAACTACAAAATAAGTCCAGAGAAATGGAATATTGAAGAGCTCATCTCTAATTGTGTGCAAGAGGAGGAAAGAATCAAAGAGACCATTGGTGGCTCAATTAACCTTGTTAAAGATAACAAGGAAAAGAGCCACAGGTCACCCTCCTCAAAAGCAAAACAGCCTCAGCATCTGCCTCAGCAACAACAGTTCACAGTTGAGACAGGATCAGTGTCTCCACTGCAAGAAGACAAGACATTCCAAGAAAGATCGTCCTGACTTCGTGACAGTGATCATGGCAAAGAAAGGTGAGAACATTATTACATTTGTAAATGAATCTCATTATGATTGGTTATTCTAGATCCACATGGTGGATTGATTCTGGAGCAACTATTCATGTGTGTAATTGTTTAAAGGGATTCCGTTCGATGAGGACTATGCAAAGAAGCGAAAGATCCATTAGAGTTGCCAATGGAGTTGAAGCAAAAGTTGAAGCTGTTAGAGATCTTCGCCTAGAGCTCACGAATGGCTTCACACTTTTACTTCGAGATGTTTTTTATGTCCCTTCTTTGCAAAGAAATAAGTGTATCCAAATTGTATTTTGATGGATATGATTGTCATTTTGGAAATGGCAAATGTGAACTATGGTATAATAATGCATGTATTGGTCTTGCTGTGTTGCAAGATTAGCTTTATTTGTTATCTCTTTTTGAGAATGTGAATGTTGTGTCCTCGTTGACAAAAGAAAACAAGAAAAGAAAGCGAACTCCTGATGTCTCATCGAAATTATGGCACTGTCGTTTAGGCCATATTTCGAGGGGGAGAATTGAGAGACTGGTTAAGAATGTAATTCTTCCTCCATTGGAGTTCTCAGTTTTAGAACAATGCATACAATGCATAGAATGCATCAGCGCCCAAAACACCGTATGAGCTATGGATCCTCCGTGTGTGGGGGAGTCCTACAGAGGCCAAAGTATTTAACCCAAATCTTGGGAAATTGGATCCCAAAACAGTAAGCTGTCATTTTATTGGCTATTCTGAAAGATCAAAGGGTCATTGTTTCTACTGTCCAAACAGTTGTACAAAGTTTGTAGAAACGGGACATGCCGTCTTCTTGGAAGACGAAATGATTAGGGGGAGCTCGGTAGTTCGAGAAATTGATCTTGACGAGAGGCGGGTGTCTGAGCCCGCTCAGTCGATTCAAGAGCCTTCTCCTCTCTACCTGCTGATGTTGTGCTTGCAATGCATGACGTTGCGGTACCAACACCTATTGTTATCTCTCCTGTGGCAACAATGAAAGAAAGTGAGGAACCTGTTCTACAGGATTCAACAGAAATTATTGCCACACCAGAGGAGGAGCTACAATAGCCTCAAACAGATAATGTGCCAAAACAGGAGGCCCCTAGAAGGTCTGAAAGAGTCAGAAGATCGGCTATCCATGATGACTATGAAGTTTATAATATAGAAGAGTCGCATATGCAGAATGATCCCACCTCATATGAAGAGGCCATAAGAAGCGCCCGCTCATCTGAATGGTTGGAAGCCATGAAAGATGAAATTAAATCAATGAAATTAAATGTTGTCTGGGATTTAGAAAAAATTCCTAAAGGAGCCAAAACAGTAGGCTGTAAATGGGTCTACAAAACCAAATATGACTCTAGAGGGAATATAGAAAAGTTTAAAGCGTGACTTGTGGCAAAAGGCTTCACGCAAAAGAGAAGGGATTGATTACAATGAGACATTTTCTCCAGTCTCTTGTAAAGTTTCCTTCGGGATTATAATGGCACTGGTGGCACATTATGATTTAGAATTACATCAGATGGATGTAAAAACGACATTTCTAAATGGAGATTTGGAGGAAAAAGTATACATGGCACAACCAAAAGGTTTCGTCATGAAAGGAAATGAAAATATGGGATGCCGTCTAAAGAGATCCATTTATGGATTAGAATAAGCTTTGAGACAGTGGTACTTGAAGTTTGATGGGACAATAAAGAAATTTGGGTTTCAAGAGAATATCGAGGACAACTGTATTTATTCAAAGTTTAAGAATGGGAGATTCATTTTCCTAATTCTGTATGTGGATGACATTCTACTGGCTAGTAGTGATGTCAGTCTACTGCAGGAAACAAAGAAATTCTTGTCCTCAAACTTTGACATGAAAGATCTCGGTGAGGCTTCATATGTTTTGGGCATAGAGATTCACCGAGATAGAACAAAGTATGCATTAGGACTTTCTCAAAAGGCATATATAGAAAATGTGTTGAAGAAATTCAACATGTACAGATGCAGTGCTACACCTGCTCCTATAGTCAAAGGCGAAAAGTATGGGGCATCGCAATGTCCTAGAAATCAGTATGAGCTCAATGAAATGAAAAACAAAGCCATATGCGTCAGTTGTAGGAAGCCAACAGGATGCGCAAATGTACACACGACCTGACTTGGCATTTGTTACCGGGTTACTTGGCAGATTTCAGAGTAATCCAGGCCCAGAGCACTGGAAATTGGTATAGAAAGTCTTGCGTTATTTGCAAGGAACAAAAGGCCTCATGCTGTCTTACAGAAAATCAGAATCGCTCCAGATAGTGAGGTATTCTGATTCTGACTTTGCAAAAGATAATACAAAGTCAACATCGGGATATGTGTTCACCCTGGCAGGAGGAGCTATTTCATGGAAAAGCTCAAAACAGACTATCACTGCAGGGTCTACTATGTATGCCGAGTTTATAGCATGCTATGAGGCAACGGGGCAGGTGAACTGGCTAAAGAAATTCATACCCGGTTTTAAAGGTGGTTGACAGTATTGAGAAACCACTAAAGTTATACTGCGATAGCGAACCCACAGTAATGTACTCTCACAACAATCAGTCAAGTGGTGCTGCCAAACACATTGACATAAAGTACTATGTTGTGAAAGACAAAGTCCAGGATCAAACAATCAGTCTCGAGCACATTAGAACAGAAAGGATACTCGCGGATCCGCTCACGAAAGGCCTACCTCCCAACGTGTTCAAGGAACATGCAGCATGCATGGGTTTAAGGGAAGCCTTATGAATCCTGGACTATAGGGCCCAAAAGTTAAAGTATCTGTTTCTGAATAGAGATGTGTATAGTGGCTGTCGAATCCATCGGTGATTAACCGTGACGATGAAACATGCTCTATATGCAAATCTATGATGGAATAGAAAAAGGCTAAAAGAAATAGTGAGATCAAGGGGGAGAATGTTAGATAGATCTCCCTCCCCTTGAGCCCAACAGCTCAAGGAGGCCTTGACCCGCGCCCTGATCGGGGGCACCCAGCCCAATGGCTGGTGGGCCCCCGTCACCCTGCGCCATATAAAGAGGGGTGGAGGCGGAGCGGCACAAGACACGAAGTTCGTCGCCGCCGCCAACTCCACCCCCACAAACCCTAATCCGATCGAGAGGGGGCGCAGCCAGTGACGGGAACGCCCCACCGCCACGCCACGCCTCATCGTCGACCACGACTCCCACTGCTACGACCACCGTTGCCGTCAAGCACACCGTCGCTGCCGTTCGCATCAAGCCCGCGACGACAACGATGATGGCTGGCCGCACTTCCTCCTCAACATCGACCGGTCACATCCCTAAACCCTCTCACTCCCTCTTTGTTAATCCATCTATTGCTGTTCGTCTATCCAAAGTGTTCTACCCGACTAGATCTAACCTAGGTGATCCCAAAGCAATGCTAACACTACAGAGTACTATCTTGTGTTGAATGGGACTAATTACCAGGGCAGGAAACCCAATTTTCAGGAGTCGAATAAACAACATTTTTTTTGAAAATAATCGATGCCAAGACTAGAACACACTAATACATTGTGTAGGAATTGCAATCACCTTAAGCATCTTTAATCAATTAAGCATTGTCCACTCCAACAAATGATAATTGGCAGTAGCAAATACTCCTAGATTACAGTGCAGGACTAATGACTAATGAGGCACAGATACAAATAGCCTTTCTCATCTCGAAGGAAAATCTATGTTCTTTCTAGAAAGGTCATATGCACAATAACTTTTTTACCCTGTACTAACAATATACATGATGACATGATCGTTTGACTGAAATGCAAAATCATCTTACAACTTTCTTCAGTTGGCACTGTTGATGTCATGCAGCCACTGGCGACTGATCAGTTCTTTTGCTCTGTCCACGAGAGCAGAGAGAGCTGTCTTGCATTCCATGAAGCCCATGTCACCCAAGAAAAACATGTACTTCTCAGCCCTTGAGGGTGTCTCTTCGACCATCGACACTGAATCCATCATCCGGAATTCATTGAAACACTTGGCATTGCGAGAATTGCACTCCATCATGTATATGGATTGCTCAAGTATCACCCTCCTGATCCCAGGGCAATGAGCATTTTGTTTCATGTTTGCATTCAGTGCGTCCACTAGCCTCTTAATGAATCTCCGCTTAATCTGCCCGTGTTCTAGCTCTTGGGCAAATTCTTCAGGAATGAGTTTGCATATCTGTGAACTAAGGCCAATGAGGATTTCTAGTTCTGCCCCTTCAGCGTCTATTATTCTTTCCAACACCTGTAGTGGAACCAGCAATGTCATGTAGCATGATAAATATAGCTGTACAAACTATAGTTATACTTATATAGTTCATTGGTAAATAAATCCCCCCTTCTTTTTACCAAAAATGACAAAAATTAATAGACAGAGAATGCAAAAATGATATGGCATGCTATACACATCTATGTTGCACTCGTAGTTTGTATTAGCAGGGCTCACCTCTCGTAAGGTGTGAGATAGTTCCTTTAGGTCTGATTCTGTGAGCTCATGTTGAGCGTGCAAGCACATATTACGCAACAGACTTGCTGCAACATATATGTATTTATCATCATGGATTAGGATCATATTTTTTAGTTTATTAACGAAATCTAGTTCCTTCAACATAACGAAGCAGTTATGCGAATTTTCTGATGACAGCATTACCAGTGCTTGCCCAGCGACCTTTGGCAGCAAGCAATCAACATTTGAACTAAATGATCCGTTAGAATCGAGGAATGCCTTCATCAGCCTGGTAATGAGCATTTTCATTTGTCCAATCTCCTGCCTTGTGTCTTTGTCAATTGCAAGGTTTCTGAGGATTCCTGCCATGAGCCTCCTCAGTTCTTGGTTGTTGCTGCTGCTGTCTCCCAAGATCTCTGCAAGGTTTCTCAATAAGAAGGGATGTTTTGATATCTTGTACCGCAGTGTTATGCCAATTTCCCCTTCAATGCTTGTGAGTCTCTGAAGCACCTTTAGTGATGACTTTAAGAGAACCTTCTGTTGTGCTTCAGAATTTACCATTGCACTTCTAAAGCTTGTGAATCCAATGATTTTGGGGATCAGGTCAGTTACTTTGTCGATTTCCACGCAGTTATTTTGATCACATTCAGCAAGGCTATATATGATTGACATGCCTAGTGCAGGGAGGAGATCATCGTCTGTCAATGGCTGCTCCTTGGGAATCGACCAGTACTCCAGTATCCTCTGCCAAATTCTAGGTATGTATCTTTGGTCGTTGATGTGCATTGATCGGGTTGGTGCTTCCAACAGGTTATCGATGTCCTCAGTCGGCTCTTGGTCACCAGCTATATCATGTTTTTTTATCTTGTCTATCTAATATATCAACAAAATGATCTTGATCATCATCTTCAACTAGGAGTGGGTGTCCTCTTTTCGGCTTTCCATCAGCATCCAGGAGCGTAGATACAAGCTGCAATGTTCCAGGGACGGTTACAACTCGGAGGTTCTTTGCAAGCTTGGCAGTGACCTTGGCAGCATATAACCTGATAGCTGTACAATGGTTTCTACTACTCCAGTCCAACATGCTGATTAACCTGGCCATCGTCTGTGTTGAACTGGTGAGTTTCTCCAGCAGCCTTGCCCTGGTCAGATCTCTCTGCAGAAATATATGCATCATCCGTATCCCATACAGCTGATTCTTGGACAGGTCCGAATTTAGAGAATCAATGGCAAAGTTGCTGAGGCTGATCCTCTTTGATGCAAACAAACCTCCTTCCATGTATTTGTCGTAGGCGTATGCGTAGTACAGATTGACAGATTCTACTCCCCACTGACCTGTAAATCCACCATTTCGGATGAGGGCTCTCTGAGGGATGAACGAGAAGACCTCCAGTATGCCGGCTACAATGTAAGGTATTCCCTGGCTAATCACCATTCCATAGAAGATTTTTAGAGATGGGACAAGATGTGGGGTGCCACCTTGGCCGTCGTAGCCCTTTGGATTAAGGCGCAACCCTGCGAGCTCGACATGCGCGATTGCTGCTGGAATCTGTAAGTTGCCGAATGACACAATGGCCAAGGCTTCTATGTCGACAAACATTATCGCATATCGATATATTTTCTCAATCATGAACATCGGCATCACAATTGCAGCGAGCATGCACGAGCATCTTCTATATACAAACCCGCCGGAAATGGCTGCTCTGGGCGGCGATTTACGCTGTCGTGGCCCTTGCCGTTGCTTGGCACGTCATCCAGCCGGAGCCCAGGGGTGGATTTGGAGCGCGGTCGTTGCGCGCGTTCTCCGCCGTTGGATGACCATCGTGCGTCGGTGCGTTTGGCATGCCACATTTTCCTTTTTCTCGTCCGCTGGTTCTCTGCGTTGCGTCCGCCACGTGTTGTTCCCTGTGTGGTGGCCTCATTTGGTTGGTTTGTGTGCGGTGCATTGCACCGCGCGCAGGGTAGGGTGGGCGTCCTTGCCATTGTTTTCTCCGGTGTTATGCGTTGCGTGGTGCATTTCTTTGTTTTTTGAGGTAGCCATGGTCCACAGATTGCCTGTGGCTGCCGTGTGGGCCGCATGGCCTCTGCCTGTTCGTACCTAACGTGGAACAGGTCTATGCTGTTTGCCTTAGCTGCTGTGTCAGATTGCTTTGGTCGCTTGGTGCGCGTGTGCGCTGTGTCCATGGCACAGTTTCTCTCTGGCCGGTGGGTCTGCTTTATTCTGAACCTGTGTGTTACGGTCTAGGACCATATGCTGTTGGAGACCGCGCCTGTAGTGGGATTACTCTGTGATGGCTTCTCCGCTATTGGTGCGTTTGCGTGGGTTGTCGATATCAGGCATCGCTGTGGTCCTGGTGTATGCGCCCCGTTCCTCTGCGTCCTGGGCCATGTCCAATCCGCTTGGATGCTTGGTTCATTCGTCTTGGTCCATGCAGTCTTCTTCTTCT
This sequence comes from Oryza sativa Japonica Group, assembly GCF_034140825.1. Lineage (NCBI taxonomy): Eukaryota > Viridiplantae > Streptophyta > Magnoliopsida > Poales > Poaceae > Oryza > Oryza sativa. Next base: position 27,544,992 of record NC_089041.1, on the reverse strand, counting down.
GCAGCCTATGCTGTTAGTCTCTCTGGTCAGGTTTTCTTGGGTTGTAGCTAGGTGCGCTGCACTTATATCGCTGATAGGTGGGGCAGTGTCATCTCAGCTAGCCATTTGTTTGGTTCCTATTTGTGGGTGTTTGGTGTGCAGGTGTACATGATTGTTTGCTTCCTTGCTGCAGCTCGGCGGAGAACCCCTTCTATCTTTGTCTGTATATATTACTACTTGCGTTTCTCTTTCTTTCTTCCCTTCGGTTTCTCCTCCTCTCGTCGGTTTCTTCGCTCCATTGTTCTGTTCCTTGCTCGAGAAACTCCCACTCGTTTTGCTCCTGTTCAACTTTTCGTTATGGCGTGGTAAGGCCTGGATCAATGCGTGTGGTTCTCCTGTCCGTTCTGTCATTTGGGTTTTATGTTTGTTCTCTCTTGTTTGTTTGCTTATGACTGCGCGGCTGTTCTTGGTAGCATTGACCCTGCACCTTTTGTTCCATTTAGGGGAGGCAATCTGCATGGGCTGCAATGGACCTTTAAAGGTTCCTGATCATCTTCCATTGCACGTGTGCGGGCTGCTTCTAAGACCTAGCAGGTACTTTTGGTTGTTGCTGGTTTCATTGGCCTTGTGTTATGCTTTGCTTCCTACATTCTTATTCACTGATCATGCTCCGTTCTCTGCAGCTCTGTTCCGTCTTCTTCCTTGCCTCTGTTCACAGCTTGTGTGTTCGCTTCGTGGTGCGTTTTAGTGGATTCTGCCTGTCGACGAGCATATTCCTTGCTAAAGGTATTCCCGCGCTATTAATCTTTCTGTCCTTTATTTATGGTTCATTGGTTTAGTATTTTGTTTCTATTGCCTGCATTCATCGCTGTCTAAATCTGCATGTGGTTGCTCCAGAGCTTTCGGTCGTTTTATATTGTTCGTTCACTGTATCTGTGTGGTTTGAGCCACTTTTTTTGCCCGTGTTCTTTGCTTCATTCTTTTCTTGCCTCTGTAAAATTATGATGGCAGTTAGAAACGCATGCTATGGATAGAGTGCGTAGGGTACGTGCCAGCCGGCAGAGAAGGGCCACAAATGTTCTGTCCCAACAGAGTGCAATGCATATAGAACATGCTATCGTTCCGCTAGGGCAGCCCCATCAGGAAAGTCGGTGCAAGAGGAAATGTTCGTTGATGGATTTTGCACCTCAGCTGGCAAAGTTAAATAGGCAAAGGCGTTCCCTCCTGCGTTCAAAGATGGATCCGTCCGTTCCTTTGGCCAATGTGGATGGTATGCTCTTTTTGTTGTCTGTGATGGTAGGCTTGTTTTTTTTCGTGCAGTTTAGGTTCATAGGCTGTTTTACTGTCTTTGTTCGCAGCAAATCACACTGCACGAGCCAACGGTAGTTCCTCCCGGACAGACAAGGAGTATATCCGATTGCTAAAGGGTTCGGCCGCTGTTCTGAATACGTGCACGTAATGCATTGTTTTTTTACACGAGACTATTTTTGACATTGTCCAGCGCTTTTGTGGCAGCATCATACCCAGACAGATCATACTATGGCCCTCCGACGTATGAATGCCCGTATTGTGGTGCCATGTTCTGGTACCAGGAGAGGGTCAAGAGTGCATCTGCTATTTCAAAAAGAAAAATAATTTACAATCTATGTTGCAAAGGAGGACGCATACAATTGCCAAAACTGCGTGCCCCTCCTGAGCCACTAGCATCATTATTGAACTATAATGGTGATGCACGTTCGAAAAATTTTTTGAGGCAAATACGATCGTATAATTCGATGTTTGCTTTCAGCTCAATGGGTGCAGCTATTGATAAATCGATTAACACTGGAAATGCACCTTATGTATTCAAGATCAATGGAGTTGTGCACCATAGGATTGGTACTCTTGTGCCATCCTGTGGCTCACCTCCCAAATTTGCGCAATTATATGTGTATGATCCAGAAAATGAATTACAAAACCGATTAAATATATTTGAAAACGACGGTGATAATTCAGATAAAGCAGATCCTGAGATAATTCGTGCCCTATCATCGATGCTTGATGCTGAAAATACTCTTGTCCAGAGCTTTAGGTATGCTAGAGAACGTGTTATTCAGCATGGCAATCAGCAAGTGACACTTCGCCTTTTAGGTTGCAATGCAAAAGACGATGTGCAATACAATTTACCAACGAACAGTGAAATAGCTGCTATTATAGTAGGTGATTTTTCTGCGAAAGAATACAAATTTGATGTGCTTGTCTACGATAAAGGTCGTGGCCTGTGCCAGATTTCTCCCTTGCATCCATCTTATATGGCATTGCAATATCCTTTGTTGTTTCCATATGGTGAACGCGGATTCCATTTAGGCATTAAATACAGTAACTATGATGGAATTGGCAAAAAGTATGTCACGATGCCGGAATATTATAGATATGAAATGCATTACAGACTAAATGAACCAAATCCTTTCACATGCTATGGTCGCTTGAGCGATCAAATCGATGTTGATATATTTTCTACTATTGAAACAAATAGGCTACAATACTTCATCGATCATCAAAAAGAGTTGCGCTCTGAGTCTGTAGATGGAATTGTTGATGCGATTGATAAAGGTGTCACTGATGGAGATTCAGTTGGCAAGCGTGTCATACTTCCTGCTAGCTTCACTGGAGGAAGAAGATATATGGTCATGAATTATCAAGATGCAATGGCAATATGTCGTGTCTATGGGCCTCCTGACCTTTTTGTCACATACACATGTCATTCCAAATGGCAAGAAATTGCAGATGCGATTCGATTTGAGCCTGGCCAACAACCATCTGATAGAGCTGATATTATTGTGCGTGTGTTTAACATGAAAGTTAATGAATTTATAACTGATATTAGGGAAGGCAGAACTTTTGGTAAAGTTCTTGCAGGTATGGTCACAATTTTGTTAGTTTATAGCGTATTAAGGCCATTGGTGTGGCACTCATCAACCTTTGTTCTTAATGATTACAGTGTTGTACACTGTTGAATTCCAGAAGCGTGGCCTTCCACACATACATTGCTTAGTTTGGCTTGCTGCTGCCACTGCCGATGTCTCAGCCTCTATAATAGATGGGTTTATCTGTGCTGAGATACCTGACTATGACACCGACCGGCTAGGATATGAATTGGTTAGCGAGTTTATGATGCATGGTCCTTGCAGTGATGCGAACAAGAAGTGTCCTTGTATGAAAAACGATAAATGTTCAAAACATTATCCTAAAGATTTCCAAGATGAAACCATTGTTGATGAATCTGGGTTTACAATCTATAGACGAAGAAATGATGGACGATCTATCATGAAGAATGGGATCCTTTTAGACAATAGATCAGTTGTACCCTACAACATGGCTTTACTGAAAAAATATGAGGCACACATAAATGTTGAGTGGTGTAACAAATCAAATTTGATAAAGTATTTATTTAAATATATTACAAAAGGCCATGACCGAGCTAGGATCTATTTTGAAACAACAGGAAAAACACAAAATGCATCACCAAATCATGACCTTGCTCCACGCAATGAAATATTAGAATACATGGATGCAAGATTTCTCTCAACCTATGAGGCACTTCATCGATTATTTGAATTTGATATACATTATAGAGTGCCACCTGTTGAGCGATTGGTTGTCCATCTGCCTGGGAAAAACTTTGTGAGATACGAGAAGGGAGCTGACCTACGGGCAGTCCTTGAGAGTCCTGGTGCAAAACGGTCTATGCTTACTGAATGGTTTGAAACTAACAAAAAAAATTCTAAGGCCCATTCATTGACATACTGTGAGTTTCCTAAGGAATGGACATGGGAGCCATCATCTAAAACTTGGCACGAGCGAACACCTGCTCCTAAAATTGGCAGAATATATTATGTGCATCCAACTGCGGGCGAGCTTTACTATCTTAGGATGTTGTTAATGATTGTCAAAGGTGCTCAAAGCTATGCTGATGTTCGCACATACGATGGTGTTGTTTATGGCACGTATAGAGAGGCATGTGAGGCACGAGGGCTTCTTGAAGGAGATAATGAATGGCATCTCCTTTTTGATGAGGCCATAGTGACTGCGTCTTCAGCGCAGCTTAGACAACTTTTTGTGACAGTCCTTCTTTACTGTTCTGTTGGTGATGTTCGTTCATTGTTTGATAAATACTGGCTATACATGACTGATGACATACATAACAGGCTAAAAAAGGCCCTTGACAATCCACACTGTGTGATTCCACATGACCACTTGCTTAACATGCTACTACATGAGCTTATTGCTGTATTTGCAAATAGCGGTGGTAATATCAAAGATTTTAACCTGCCACATCCATCATCTGTTCCACATGTTCTTGGTACTAATAGATTAATCGATGAAGAAATCACAATTGACCCACTTATGCTTGCTATGCATGCAGACTCTTTCGTACAGCAGTTGAATAATGACCAGATAACTGTTTTTAGCACTATTTGTTCTCGTGCTATCGCTAATGAACCTGGTTTCTTTTTTGTGTCTGGTCATGGTGGAACTGGCAAGACATTTCTCTGGAATACAATAATTGCGAAACTTAGATCACAAAACAAGATTGTTCTTGCTGTCGCTTCATCAGGGGTAGCATCTCTCCTATTGCCTAGAGGTAGGACAGCTCATTCTCGGTTTAAAATACCAATTGACATTGATGAAACAAGCATCTGTAATATAAAACGAGGCACAATGCTTGCTGAGCTTTTAGCTGAAACTGCATTGATCATATGGGATGAGGCTCCAATGACACATAGGCGATGCTTTGAAGCATTAGATCGAACGTTACGAGATATTTTATCAGAGACATGCCCTTCAAATTCTATTGTACCTTTTGGAGGAAAGCCTATTGTCCTAGGTGGTGATTTCAAACAAATACTCCCAGTTATTCCTAAAGGATCCCGTCAGGCTATAATCAATGCATCTATCACAAACTCAGAACTATGGAAACATGTAGCGCTACTCAGCCTGAATATAAACATGAGATTACTCAATCCAATGTTACCAGACAATCAAAAAAAAGAATTGCATGATTTTAGTCAATGGGTTTTAGCTATAGGCAATGGCACTTTACCTATGACAGCAAAGGAAGGTGAGAATTATCCTGCATGGATCACAATTCCCGATGACTTACTTGTTATGACTAGCGGTGACAAAATAGCTGCTATTGTTCATGAGGTTTACTCAGATTTCCTTACGTGCTACAGAGACATTGAATATCTGGCTTCTCGTGCAATTGTTTGTCCTACTAATACAACGGTTGATGAAATAAACGATTATATTATTGGTTTAGTGCCAGGAGATTCTAGAGTATACCTAAGCTGTGATACCATATCAAAAAGCTCTGAGCAAATTCCAGATTTCGATCTGTTATACCCCCCAGAGTTTCTGAATTCAATAAATGCTACTAACTTTCCAACGCATAAACTTGTTCTTAAAGAAGGTGTTGTCGTAATGTTGCTACGAAATCTTAATCAATCAATTGGGTTATGCAATGGAACAAGGCTATTAGTCACAGTTTTAGGAGACAGAATTTTACAGTGTATAATACTGACTGGATCAAACATTGGTGAAACTGTTTACATACCTCGAATCACACTTGGCACCACAAAGATGAAATGGCCTTTTACACTGCAGAGAAGGCAGTTCCCTGTTCGAGTTTGCTATTCAATGACCATCAATAAAAGCCAAGGTCAAACACTCCAGCGGGTTGGCGTATATCTTAGGAAGCCTGTCTTCACACATGGGCAATTATACGTTGCTATTTCAAGAGTAACAAGCCGATCAGGGCTAAAAATATTAATTGAAAATGATGATGGATCATGTGGTACACAGACAAAAAATATAGTTTACTCTGAAGTGCTCAGCGCTACAGTCCAAGCGGTGATTTCCCGCACGTTATATCTTTTTTTTTTGCTTTTCATCACTTCGTTGTATTTTCAGCAGAGTAATGTGCATGTGTTACTATTGCAGGCTCCGCCGCTTGATGCTTGAAATTTTTGACCACAGTAATACCCAAATTTGTACATATATTTTGGAATAAATGTCTTTCAGCCTCAAGTACTATAGACTATGTGTATGGTACATAGTATATTGCCTTTTGTCATGTATAGTATCCTGCCAAGCAATCTTTTGACTGTTATATCTTATCCAACCATTTTACCCATTCTAAAATAGTTCTATGCTCATTGCAGGTCCAAGATGGCACATGTGCTCATTTCACAGCTGTCCTGTGGAGACTTAAACACAAGGATCCTTGCAAGAGTTTCTAGGTTATGGGATTTCTGCGATCTCAACGGCAGTGGCAATATTTTCCACACTGATCTTGTGCTGCTCGATCAGATGGTAATGATGTGACTATGACATTTATTCATCGATGCCTATTAGGCTATAGTGCCAACTCTCTTGATAACATTATTTACTTTAAAAATGCAGGGAAACAGCATTCACGCTCAGATTTATCCACCTGCAATTGACAGCCTGAGGCCTTTGCTTAAGGAACAAAAGGTTTACTATATTGACTCCTTTACTGTGAGGTATGCGAATAGGACATACAGGCCAGTCGACAATAGCCTAATGATTGTGTTCAGTAAATGGACAACATTTGAAGAATACATTGAGCCCGCTGCTGATTTCCCTGGCATAACTTTTTCATTGACACCATTCAGTGATATCCCCAATTTAGTGGACAAGACCATCTTCTATGTTGGTAATGAGATTCTTCTACACAGCTATATTTGTTGTATCAATAATCCATACTATCTCATCATTAATTAGGCTTATATGGCATGCAACCAGATGTCATGGGTGTCATCACTGAGGTTGGTTCGCCAACCGTTGTGCGGCCGAAGTCAAGGAATGCTGATAGCTTAAAAAGAACAATACAGATATGTGATGCAAGGTGTCTTTGCTCAGACTGAATATCCCTATGTTTAATTGCAATTTTTACCTTTTCCTTTTATGCATGCATAGATTCTTAGTGCGCCGCTGCTTTCTTAAATTACACTCACACTGTTTCCTTTTTTCTATTCATGGAAAAACAATAGCAATTCAACAATGCCTGTTACACTCTGGGGAGAAAGGGCTGATGCTTTTGACGCTAATAGTGTATACAATGCTGGCCAAACTCAGGCCCAAGTTATTGTCTTTGTTGGGACACTTGTCAAAGATTACACAGGATTAGGTTCGTTTTCACTACGCATTTTCACTTCTATGTTGTTTATTCTAGCCATCTAACGCTATGCTTTTATTTGGTTCATGCTATACAGGTCTTACAGTGACTGGTAGTTCGCCGTGCAAATGGTATCTAAACCTTGATATTCCTGAAGTGCTAGAACTCAAAGAGAGGTGAGGCTGCCTACTTGAACTCATGTTTATAATCCATTGCCATGATGTGTTCTCACTCCTTGTGAAACAGTTAGTTAACTTTCAACGTGATATAACTATGTAGCTTCAGTGCAAACTTTCGTCCAGTGAGCTGGGTTGATAACCCAGCAACAGGTTACAACCAGGACACTGCAGAGGAAAAAACTATTCAAGAAATACTTGCCCTCAATCCTCACAAGAACAGGGTACCTCCTTGCCAGTTTTTTGTTCAATACATCGCTGCACATTTTCTCACTTTCAATAATAGTGATATCATTTCTGTTCTTTGCTTTTTCAGAGTACACGTTTCATTGTCAATGTCACTGTTAGGAGGATATGCAGCGAAAATTCCTGGTGGTACAATTCATGCCGATTATGCTATAGAACTTCTAAGCCATACGGTTCTAGCTACAAATGCTCAAGCTGTTCTAACATAGGAATACCAGATCCAAGGTTCATACCACACCTCATTCCAGATTTTTCCATGCTTACTAATTGTGCTGCACACATTAATATACACATGTATATTACCCATGTAGATATAAAGTAGTGCTCATCGCCGGTGATGCCAGCTCCAATGCTACATTTATCCTTTTTGGAAGAGTTGCACACCGCCTCATAAAAAAATCAGTGGAATCTCTGATTGAGGACAATCCACCAGATAGTGATTACATTCCAGCTGAGATCGCAGCGCTTGTTTAGTTCAAGGAGCAGAAAAGCCATGTGGTAACATGAGAATCAGCCAAGTGCATTTTTCTTCCCACTACATGGTATCAAGGCTGGTTGGGATACTAATATGCAATGCTCAAACTCCAGGGCATGCTATCAGGTGGATGAAAATAATGGAAAACCAAAGCTGTCCGTGTTTCTTCTTTCAAGTATCAAGTTCAGTCTCAGAAAATGTCCATTGGCTGGCTATCAGGAACCTCGGTGTCATCCAATTGCACGGCTTGTTTCTGCTTTGCCTTCTTGTAACTACAAGAGCCTCTGAGGATGGAGCCAAGCCCCCCTTTGCGAGATTTCTGTGATCTGAACAAATGGTAAGAAATAAAAAGAAAACGTGTCAGCGGTCTTCAACTAGAGCAAAAGACCAGAAGGTAGCCTTGTTCTTCTAAGTGATTCTCATGACAGATATATCAGGTGATTCTATAAAATTTTGGAAATCGCTATTGATAATGTGAAAAACGTTTTGAAATTTGCATCACCAAAGAACGATTTGCCACTCAATGTAGGCCCACATGTCACTGAGACAATAGCGAAAGATCCTAAACCAGTGTGCACCTCATTGGAGCAGCAAATCCTAAAGTTTCAATTTGTTGACGATCATCAACATTCAGTACCATACAATATCTGTACCTGCTCATCTACATTACTCCCTCTGTCACATAAAAAACCAACATAGTACTGGATGTGACACATCCTAGTACTATGAATCCATACATTTGTCCAGATTCGTTGTACTATAATATATCACATCTAGTCCTAGATTCACTTTTTTTGGGACGGAGGGAGTACATAAACAAAATCGAAGGAAACGTAATTCCTACACCAGACCATTCTCTTTGTAAATTAGAGAACTTACAGTGATGCATTGCCATCGTCATCAGGCTCGCCACTATCATGGGCTGCAGATGAAATACCTGTCACATCAATTAGATCACTTTCATAAGCAAGCTAGGTAGCATATCAGATGCACTGTTAGAAAATATTTCATAATTAATCACACTGAATCAGAATCCCAAGGCATATATCATGAAAAGTCTGCTCTAAACAAAGAGTACATTGCTCCTGACATTCCATATCGTAATCACCATAGCACTAAACCAGCATTACAAATATTAAATGATATTCTGAAGATACATAGAACATAATACTAGCCAAAGAAATATCAACACAGGAATTCCAAGTGAACGTACGAAAATAAATTGCAACACTAGCTGTTGTATGATCAGTTCTCTCAATAATCAAGTCTTCGTTAACTTTCTTTTAATTCATCGCTTTTGCATTTTGCATAGAACAGGGTATTTTCCAGAAGAAGTATAAGAGATAAACAAAGAGGGCATAGTTTTTTATTCCACGGTTAAACATATGCAAAACAAAGTGCAAATGCAATCGGAGAGAATACTGGTAAGTAGCATGTTCAGTGATACTATTTCAATGAGGTTCCCACCTGAGTCAGCTGATGAGGATGCATCATCTGAAGAAGTTTCAATGGCAGCCTTTTCACTTCCGATGCCCAATTCATCATCAGAGCCATCACTGCTGGCATCATTGAAAATTGTACCAGTTCCTTTGTCTTTTTTGGATTTGCCACTGGTTTGCTCATACCTTTTTCTTGGAACTTTCCGAGCTGCTAGTAGGATAAATGGGCGCCAAAATATGTATTTGCGACCCAAATCACCCTGTACTCGGCTGATTATAATTGGGAACTGCAGCCTGCTAATAGTCACTAGGAGCACAACCACAAGGAGCAAACCGTACAATATCCACATGGCCAGCTATGAGCTCCTGTGCTCTCTGTAAACACAGAAAGCAAGTAATAAAGAGTGCAACCACTAGGCTCCACAGCGATATCTGACGGCGTAGCCGACTGTTGATGCGTAGGCGCATTCCTAGAACTTCAGCACATAGAAACTGGCCAGCAGCAAACAATACTACCATAATTTCAATCACTATACGTGGCCGGCGTACTTCCCAAACAACCGTAGACACCATAGAAATTGTCGAAACATGAATTCGGCAATAATAAAACGGGGTAGCGCACGAGACCTAAAAGTGGATGGATGTGGAGACAAAGGATTTAGACAGGTTCAGGCCCTCTCAATGAGAGGTAATACCCTACTCCTGTTTGGGGATTTGAATCCGCCGAGTGTGTATTGATCTGACGATCATATGTGCTCATGCCCCCTAGAGGGCCTCCTGCCCACCTTATATAGGGTGGGGGGCAGGATTACAAGATAGAAACCTTAACCAATACGGTATCGGTTTCCTAAATCTACTTTACAATATTATCAAACCAGGACTTTAGGCTGTTCCGTAATATATAAGGAAACGTAATACCCAAGTCATGATCTGTTACATATTCCATACATATAAGTTATCCCCTATAACTAGTCGGATAACCATGCCGTGTGGGTATAGGGTACCCATAATCTCCACAGTAGCCCCTGAGACCTTCACAGTCGAAAAGATAATCTTCTCTCGAACCAGATTACTCCAAAGCCGAGTACTTCAATCATCTTTGCCATGGTCTCCCGAGTACTTTTACCAAATCTGAAGACTGTGGAGGGCTGAAAAATAAAGTCAGGTGCATCGACTAGATGCACCTAATAGGTGTAGCCCTCGACTATGCGGTTAAGTGAACAAACCAAGCATATAGTCAAGGAATAAATAATCCAACCAACCGAGTGGCTTCGATAATTATAGTTAACTAAGCGACTTGATATTAATATGTAGCATATGCGGTGTAAATCCCTGAATAACATGATCCGAGTGATATACCGACTGCTTTGTAAAATATGATGAGTGTAACCTAAAGTTGGCTACATTATTGAAAATTCACATAGCAAAACAGCTATAAAAAAGCTTGTATGTTGTGAATAAAGAAATTTCCAAAGTATTGGGCATACCCCATGCGCACACTGCTTTAACAGATGTGCTTAAGTCCCTAGAAGACACATGGTTCCACCACACCTGGAAATATATGGCATATGTGGTATAAAATCCGAGTAAATAAACTCATAAAGGATTTACCAACCGCCTGAAAAATGACCACAATATATAATCAGCCTAAGCCATAATATTGGTCAATAAAAATGCACACTTACGTGGCAAAAAGCAACGATATTGTATCCAATCAATTGCTTAAAAACCCAAACAGCACCATGACTATATTAAAAAGTCAGCGGGGCAGCTATATAAAGCTTTACTGTTTGACACCTTTTAAGATGCATTGTACCAACTCCTAAAAAGTTGAGTAACTGCGGTATAAAAGGATTTTAAGGTATTGGGCACTTGATCACGCGCACTTTGGCCTAAGCAAAAAGTGCCTAAGTCCCTAAAAGAACATGACAGGCCACACCTGAAAATATGGGCTGCAGACATATTAGGCCTTGGCCAAAAAATATGCCTTCGATACCCTTTAAAGGATGACGCATGTAACATGCTCCCGGGTGATATAGACCATGTGATCTGAGTGATTATCCCTTATGGGATACTCCAAAATAGATATAAAAATTGAATCCCGACTGGCGCAAGTATTCGGTTGATAACCCTTACGGGGAATAATAAATAGTCCAGTCTTTGAGCATAGAAAATAGACCCATGATCATAAATTCATGTTGCATGTATCCGGAACAAGTCCAAATTGGAGACATAATACTTGTGTTTGAACTAGTAAGCCCCTGAGCATATAGCTTGTCCTTATGTCGTAGTCACAATTGTCTATTGATGGTAGCTGACGCAGTTGGCATAGAGACAAGATAACCAATATAGAGAGAATATTGCCCACCAGAGGTGGCAAAAATATTGGTGGTAGTGAAGATAGTGATACCAATCAAAAGTACTGAAGTCGCATAGCCATGGAGGCGAAGAAACCAGTCGGCGGCAGTCAGGTCAGCCAGCAATGAATATGAAGGCGCTCAGCGATAAAGTTGTGTAGTTGACAACGACAAACGCAACCGACATGATGAAGATGACGATGTCGGTGATCCAGCCAATAGCAGTGTAGCAACCAATGATAATGACAAAGACGCTCATCAGCATTTGCATAGTAGGTCAACCGTGAAGGTGAAATAATAAGTCGGCGAAAACATAATCATCCATTAGCAACAGCAGAGATGTCAGGGTCGATGAAGCAGAGGTGCTGGTGATGATGTCAGTGACAATAATCCATCAAATTAATGTTATAGCTGTTGTAGATGCTTCACTTGGAGGAGAGTTGATGTTGTTGTCCAACTCGTCCAAACCGAAATATTTGAAGTTGTTGAAGTAGAATGTCTGTTCCGAAGCAAAGATGAAGATAATGACTCCTGGAGTTGACTCATTGGCTTATATAAAATTTGTCAAATTTTGAGCCTTATATTTGTGTAGCCCCCGACTCTTTGGTTAGTTGGGAAACAACTGAACATAGAGTCGAGAATTATAGCTTCTTGTCGTCGAGTAGTCATTGCTTGATTGAAGATATGTGTTGAAGATGTCCAAGTAGAAATCCTGAATATTGGAGAGCCTCTTGTTGTAGTAAAATAACATGGCATCGCATGCCGAGATGTCGAGGCTCACAAAGACGTCGTGGTTGGTGAAGTAGCAAAACTTGCGAAGTAGCAGCAATAGAGTTTGCCAGTGCCGAAGATAATAAAGATGAAGTCGCTCTACCATGATGACAAAGTTGCATTGCCGTGATGAAGTGAACACGAGTCGTCGGCAACAGAAGCAAACCGGTAGTGAAGACGCGCAGTTGTGAAGATAAAAGCACTAGTCGGCGGCGGCATAACACGAGTTGGCGGCGGAAGACGATGATGTCCATCAGTAGTGGTAGCTGTATAAACCAAATGTAGAGGCGAGGGCACTAGTCAGCAGCAGACGAGACGACCGGCGATGAAGATGGTAAGGCCAATCAACACTGGCAGAATCATGCAGCCATGGAAGTGAAGAAACCAGTCGGCAGCCATGGCAAACGTAGGCAGCTTGTATTGAAGATACTGATGCCTATTAGTAGTGACAGCGATGTAGCCAGCCGTGAAGAAGATAGCATCAGTTGGCGTTATAACAGGCCAGCCGTGCAGGCGGTGACACCAGTCAGCGGCGGATGCGGCGGCCGGTCGGTGAAGACGTAGACGCCTAACAACGGCAGCATAATAGGCCAGCCGTGCAGGCGGAAACACCAGTCGGCGGCGGTCGAGGCAGCCGGTCGGTGAAGACGTAGACGCCCAACAACGGCGGCATAATAAGTCAGCCGTGCAGGCGGAAACACCAGTCGGCGGCGGTCGAGGCAGCCGGTCGGTGAAGACGTAGACGCCCAACAACGGCGGCATAATAAGTCAGCCGTGCAGGCGGAAACACCAGTCGGCGGCGGTCGAGGCAGCCGGTCGGTGAAGACGTAGACGCCCAACAACGGCGGCATAATAAGTCAGCCGTGCAGGCGGAAACACCAGTCGGCGGCGGTCGAGGCAGCCGGTCGGTGAAGACGTAGACGACCAACAACGGCGGCATAATAAGTCAGCCGTGCAGGCGGAAGCACCAGTCGGCGGCGGACGAGGCGGCCGGTCGGTGAAGACGTAGACGCCCAACAACGGCGGCATAAAGGCCAGCCGTGCAGGCGGAAACACCAGTCGGCGGCGGCGAAGGCAAGCCGGTCGGTGAAGACGTAGACGCCCAACAACGGTGGCATAATAGGCCAGCCGTGCAGGCGGAAACACCAGTCGGCGGCGGTCGAGGCGAGCCGGTGGTGATGTTCTGACTGATCCATTCCTGGAGCGTAAGAGATAAGCTTAAAGCCATGAATCCCTTTTATGCATATCTGGATCTGGATCCTGCAGAACAAACATATAGGATGAGTAGTATCTGATATAAATATAATACTCGAGAAAAAATCAAGCAGTTTATAAATACGTATTTCTTCTCTTGTTAATTTTGATTTCCCCAAGCAGATGACTCATTACGTTTAAACACTCTGCCCGACTAGTCATAGCCACCAAGCACTGGGAGTCGGCCTAAGCACTTCCCAAACATGCATATGAGTGACATGAGTTCGTCATTAATGGAACAAAGTTTCACGGATCGGAGTTTACTACTCGGGTACTTTTGCAATTATTAAGAGCAGAAAATAAATTATCTTATCTCTATGCTTTTGATTTATTCCGAATAATACTTAGCACCTTGCGTTACTCGGTCCATCCAACGAGCCCCCGGGTGCTAGGAATCGGCCTAAAGGCAACTATCCATTGGCAAACCAAACGGAAAGCATAGGAAGATGGAACTCCATAACTCGATAGGCACTTTTGTACTCAGAATATGTCGCAAGCAATCAAGATAAATATTATGAAAATTGTTTAAAAAATATGATATAACATCTGTAGCCCCCGACTCACTACTCAATGGAAGACCAATTGGTGTAGTGAGGCAGAGGAAAAGGCAAAATATCATATAAAGAATAAAATAAATGATGACTTAGCTTTGTAATATTCCCCTTGGTGATGGCAGAAGTGGCCAATGTGGGAACAAAGTCGTCCATCAATAACAATGAAGACACCAGTCGGCGGCGACGAAGGCGGTCGACGGTGAAAGCGAAGATGCCCACTAATGGCGGCATAATAGGTCAGCCGCGTAAGCGGAAACACCAGTCGACGGCAACGAAGGTGAGCCAACGGTGAGGATGTAGACATCCAACAACGGCGGCATAATAGGCCAGCCGTGTAGGCGGAGGCACCACTCGGCGGCGACGGAGGCAGGCCGGCGGTGAAGTCGTAGACGCCCAACAGCGGCGGCATAATAGGCCAGCCGTATAGGCGGAGGCACCACTCGGCGGCGACGGAGGCAGGCCGGCGGTGAAGTCGTAGACGCCCAACAGCGGCGGCATAATAGGCCAGCCGTGTAGGCGGAGGCACCACTCGGCGGCGACGGAGGCAGGCCGGCGGTGAAGTCGTAGACGCCCAACAGCGGCGGCATAATAGGCCAGCCGTGTAGGCGGAGGCACCACTCGGCGGCGACGGAGGCAGGCCGGCGGTGAAGTCGTAGACGCCCAACAGCGGCGGCATAATAGGCCAGCCGTGTAGGCGGAGGCACCACTCGGCGGCGACGGAGGCAGGCCGGCGGTGAAGTCGTAGACGCCCAACAGCGGCGGCATAATAGGCCAGCCGTGTAGGCGGAGGCACCACTCGGCGGCGACGGAGGCAGGCCGGCGGTGAAGTCGTAGACGCCCAACAGCGGCGGCATAATAGGCCAGCCGTGCAGACGGAAACACCAGTCGGCAAGAGTAGTGCCGCGGCGTTACATGCAAACAGCAGAAAATACCAAGAGAGATTAATCTGACATTTAGAGATCAATCTAATAAACAACAATAAGTTGAAAAGGAAAAAACCTGGCGAAGTCGGAGATTAAAAGGAAAAAACTCGCCGAGATTGATCTCTTCGACTGACTCCGAGACGGAGCGGAGGAGGCGGAGGTCGCAGTCGCGGGCGGCGTTGGTGTCCATCAGCACGACGCAGGACGGCAGGAAGGCATCGGCGTGGCTGCAGCCGTCTCCTATGCATCCGATTAGATCGGTTTTGGCATGCTTCGTGTTTGTAGATCCATCTTGCAACACCATGGCATCCTCGTTGGGTAGATTGGACCAGTAGGCTTGGTGGTGGACGAGGACGACCATCAAATCCGTCGAACTGTCGTTGCCCCGTCGTTGCCGTCGTGCTGATGCGAACAAGATCAGGCAGAGAATAGCAGCGACGATTCGTCTTGTTGAAGTCGTCGGCGGCGAGGAATCAAGGAGCTCCCAAAGCGAAGACGAAGCCGGCGACTCATAAAGTTGATTCCATCGCACTCGTCGTCAGGAAACTCGGCGTTTACCCCTACCTGGCGCGCCAACTGTCGAAACATGAATTCGGCAATAATAAAACGGGGTAGCGCACGAGACCTAAAAGT
Source organism: Oryza sativa Japonica Group (assembly GCF_034140825.1). NCBI lineage: Eukaryota > Viridiplantae > Streptophyta > Magnoliopsida > Poales > Poaceae > Oryza > Oryza sativa. The sequence goes on along the minus strand of NC_089041.1, from coordinate 27,529,005 downwards.
GGATGGATGTGGAGACAAAGGATTTAGACAGGTTCAGGCCCTCTCAATGAGAGGTAATACCCTACTCCTGTTTGGGGATTTGAATCCGCCGAGTGTGTATTGATCTGACGATCATATGTGTCACGTCCTGATAAATTCATCCCGAAATAAAAATCATTTTCTAAAAGGAATAATAGAATTAATTAAAATTCGAAAAGAAATTGGCAAACCCTAAAATACGTGCAAGAAAAATTCAAATGTGGCCCGGAGAATTTTTGTTAAATTCTCCTTGGTCTAAAAGGAGCCCTCAAATTTTACTTGAATTTTCAGAACACCGGAAATAATTATTAAACAACAACAACAATTATCAAAGTTTAATAAAAAGAAAATCTAAAAATAATCCTCCTCCCTTTGGGCCAAGTCTGGCCCAAAGTCCTCCCTCTCTCCCCTCGGCCCGCGGCCGAAGTTTTCCTTTCCTCCCTCTCTTTCTCTCCCTCTCCTTCTCTCCCTCCTCCTCTTGGGCCTCCTCCCCTCCCGGCCCACTCCCTCCTCCCTCTCTCTCCCGGGCTGCCTTTCCCCCCCCTCTCCCCTCCCGGCCTGCTCGGCCCAAGCCGCCTCCCCCTCCTCTCCCACCTGGGCCGTGTCCCGGCCCAGCCGAGCCCCCCCCCCTGCCCGAGCCGCCGCCTGACCGCGTGGGGCCCACGCGTCAGGCGAGTCATCGTCCTCCTCCCGCCCAGCCGTCCTCTCTCCCTCTCCCGTGAACCCTAGCGCCATTCCTCCCTCAAATCCGCGCGATTCAAGCATGGGATTCCCAAATTGATTGAGGGGAATTAATCCCCTTTCCCTCCTCTCTCTTTCCCCCTTAATTTCCCCTTGAATGGTGCCCCCAATCGCCGGGAACGGCCGCGCCAAGTCCGGCCGCCTTCCTTTGCCGCCGGCCACCATTCCCGTCGCCGTTCCGCCCTCTCCCGTGCTCGGCTCGCTTCCCTCCGCTATAAAATGCAACCCCCTCGCTCCGTTCTATCGCTTTAGCCCCCTCCCGCGGTCTCCCGTGGTCTCTAGCCACCTCCCCACCGTCGCCCTCTCTCTCCCACGTTGCCGGCCGGCCTCCAGCCGCCTGTGCCGCCTCGCCCGCGCACCGGCCGGCCGCGCCGTCGCCTCTTCCAGCGTCGCCGCCACCTCCTCCACCCCGGCCTGCCCTCCGTCTCGCGAGGTGACCCCCGGAGCTACGTTTCCGCCGTCGCCCTTCCATTTCCTCCGCGCCGGCCGCCTCCAGCCGCCTCTATCTCCCTGCCTGAGCGCCGGTCGACGTCGCCACCACCTTCCTCGGCTCCACGACGCCGCTCTCATCCCCGGCATCACCTCCTCCTCGCCCGAACTTCGCCGGAACACCGTCGCCCGCGCCGGCTTCTCCTTCCTCCTCGGCGGCATCTCCCCCGGCTGCCCTTTTCGCCATGCCCATGCGTCAGCCGGCGCTGCCGTCCCCTCCCTCGGCACGGTGACGTAGCCCTCCACCTCGTCCACCCCTCGGTTTCGCCCGGAAGCCGCCGCACATCGCCGCGAACCTCTCCAGCCGCCTCGCCGGAGTTGTTCGGCCGCCCGTCCCTCCTCGCCCGTGCACCGGTCGGCCACACCTCCACCACCTCCGGCATCGCAGCGGCAAGGCCGTCCTCGGCATCGTTTCCCCTCCATCCAAACCCCTCCGCGGTCCATCATCGTCGTCTCCGATCGTTCTCGTCGTCGACGTCCCGTCGGTCGCCCGGCTCGTCGCCTCGCGGCGCCGCCTCCGTCATCGTCATCGTAGCGGCGTGTTCCACGTCATCCTCGTCCCCGTGCAGCCGCTGCCGGCTGTCCTCGTCGCCTCCTCGCCGGTCCCGGTCGTCGTCGTCGTCGTTGTCCTCTCGTCGTTCCCGGTCGTCGTGGCGTTCGTCCCTCCGTCAAGCCGTTCTCGTTCGTCGTCCTCGCTTCGTCAAGATCGCTGCAGCCCCGTCCTCGTGTTCGTCCTCGGCTCCGCGTCGTCAAGCCTCGTGCCGGCCGCGTCTCGCCTTCGTCCAAGGATCGCCGCCGAAGCCGTCCCCTCGCCGTTCGTCTCCGTTGTGCCCGTCTGTCTCCGCCGCGCCCGTTCGTCGTTGGTGTTCCCACGCCTCGCCGCGTGGTGGTAAGGATCCGTCCTCTCGCTTCCCCGCCCTCGTCCTTTCGGTGTCGCCCCGTACCCGTTGTGCGGTCGTCGACCCCGGTACCCGTGTACCGGTGTCGGTAGTCGTTCACGTGTGCGGGTGGTGACCGTGTAGTGTCCGTGTTAGTGTGCCCGCTCGGTAGCCGCGTGGTTTCCACGTGTGCAACCCGTGTGGTGTCTAGTGGAGTCCGTTTGTCGGCCACTCGCCTCGGTTGACACACGGGGTCCGCTTCCGTCGACCCGTGGACCGCCTCTGTGTACTCGGTCTACCGCGGTCCTTTAGGTTGATATGTGGGGTCCGCATGTCAACGGCGCAGCCTTCCTGTCTTTTCCAGGCTAGCACTTGCACCTGTTTTATAATTGCAAAGCTTAATTATAATAATCCGCAAATCTCCATATAACAGCATTAAACTTCGGATGATCATATCCTGGTCATACGAGCTCCGAATCGACCCGTTCAAGTCTCCTAATGTTTGTTATAACCTAAAGAACCCTGTGCTTTCTTTTTATGTATTGTTATTGCTTCTTTATAGGCTTGTAGCTTTGCTTGTGTGCTTCGCGTAGCTTTCGTCGTTCCGGAGGTTTCCAAAGCGTGGTTCGTGGTCGTCGCCGAAGGTTCGGAAGGCCGTTCTCTCTGAGCAAGGCAAGTCACATCATCCTTGAGCATATTGAATCCCAGTTTATAAAATTATTTTGATTTAAATTAATGCATTATCGCTTTATTTAAATTCCCGCGTTATCACTGTTTTATTTAGCCATGCCTATTTACCTTTGTTATGACCTTATTATTATTGTTATTGATATTAATACCTTGTTCACCCTAGATTAAACAAAACCCCATCTAGTGGACACTCTATTCGTGGTTCCACTAGTATGAATTTAGGTAGATGCTTCGCTGATTAATTAGGCAACATTAGGTGGTTTTATAACTATAGACTTTGGGAAATTCTCATATCATTTGGACACTATGGAATTGTTGGTTTATGGTGGAATTGGATATACACCTCTCTTCCTCTTTCAAAACCCCTAAAACCTGTTTTCGGTGGGGTTTGGGTGCATGCCAGTTGTGGGAAGTAGCACCCCGGCCACTATAAGGATTAAGCTCGGGCCTCTGTTGCAAAGCACTACCGTACTTCCACATGTCTAGTGGGTAAGGCTTAGTTTGTGGCTCAGTCTGGTTATAAACAAAAGTACACGGATTGGAGATGGATGAAGTCGGGGGTCGATGGACATTCTCCAGGGCAAATGAAGGCTACACGAGCTGCGGCCCGGTAGTCGAGATGTCATTGGCAGAGGGTTGGTGCCCTGCTGCTAGGGGCTCAGTCTTGCCTGCCTGTCCCGGGGGTTCCGGCCGTAGGCAGGATTGGGTCGGTACTCTTGTCTATGGCTAGGATGGGTTGGAAACTATGTCACGTCTTCCGTCCGTATACCGTGGTGGTATGTGGCACGTGGTTACACGTGAGGAAGATGTGTCTTGTGGGTAAAGATGTACACCTCTGATCAGAGTATAATCTATTCGAATAGCCGCGCCCTCGGTTATGGGCAAGCCGAGCAATGTACCCAAGTCAGTGTTATAATTCTTAAAATTTGCTCAACAACTAAAATATGGAATGGTCGGCCTGGTTTGGCTTGGGACGAGCTGGGACCCAGGGTCGGGTTGCCAGTTCGGTCTGAATCATCGTAGGCCTTGGGTTAAGGCAGGTTCGTGAGGGTTCACGGCCTTGATTAATAATACTGTGTAGCTCTAGGATCGTCTTTATAAAATGGCTTTGGGCAACTAAGTGACTTTTAAATGCTGTTTACTGCAAAACTTAACCTCTATGTTATTATCCCCTTGTACTCCCTTGCATTAATTGTGCATCTCCGGTGTGGCTTGCTGAGTACTGTGGTTGTACTCATTCTTGCTCTATCTTTCTCCCCCCTTCAGTAAGAGAAGCTTTGGAAAAGAAGTCTTAGGTGGAGTCCTGGCTTATACCCCAGTTGAGCGCCTGTGAAGATGGAGCCGTAGGCCCGCTAGTCCGCTGCTGTTTATTTTTGTTTGTTAGGCCTGAAGCGCCTTTGTAATAATGTAAATATTATCGATATAATGAAGATGTGTCTTTTATATCATGTTTGTATGGTGTACCCCGGCTTTTCCTGGGACGGGGATTAATACATTAGCGTTCGGGAAAAGGCAATTTTCCCGGTCGCGACAATATGTGCTCATGCCCCCTAGAGGGCCTCCTGCCCACCTTATATAGGGTGGGGGGCAGGATTACAAGATAGAAACCTTAACCAATACGGTATCGGTTTCCTAAATCTACTTTACAATATTATCAAACCAGGACTTTAGGCTGTTCCGTAATATATAAGGAAACGTAATACCCAAGTCATGATCTGTTACATATTCCATACATATAAGTTATCCCCTATAACTAGTCGGATAACCATGCCGTGTGGGTATAGGGTACCCATAATCTCCACAGAAATGGAGAAGCACACGATTACCATCAGCCCGTTCCAGCCCAGTCGTCTAAAGGCACCTCTCGTCCGGAAGAACAGTTGATAATCCAGCCTATTGTTGCGGGTGAATATCCTGAAAGTAGTCATATTGTTTAATCATTAAACAGAAGGGAATTGAGGGGGTGTTTAGATATTGTAAAGTTTGGGCGTGTCACATCAGATATTATATCCGTCATTAGCAAATGTTTACTGTAGCATCACATTGTCAAATCATGGAGCAATTAGGCTTAAAAGAGTCGTCTCGCAAATTAGTCGCAATCTGTGCAATTAGTTATTTTTAGCCTATATTTAATACTTCATGCAGGTGTTCAAACATTCGATGTGGCAGAGTGTAAAATTTTGAGGTGGGATCTAATGAGGGCCTTAAAGACGGAATTTTAAGGTACCCTCAAATGATTATGAGCCTTTAATCGCTTCAGATTCAATGGATTTGATTTTATTGTACTACACCCGGTAGTAGTGTAGTAGAAATTATATAGGGGTAAAATTAGAAATAATATATATAACATTACAATAAATTCGTGTATCATATACCATATTAAAATAGATGAATTGGTAAATATATTTTACTAAAGCTTCAAATAAAATATTTTATATACTTATGAAAATATATAGTTAGATTTAAAATTTACTACACTACTACACATGGTAGTAGAAGGTACCATACCATAAAAACAAAAAGGCGCATAGGAGCCAATTATTTGATTATCAAAAGTTAGTTTCACACTACAAGTTTGAAACGCTTGAAATCTTAGCGTGTGTTTGGTTCTGGGACTAGGTGGGATGGGATGAAACCATCCCTGATTTTAGGATTGGGATGATTCCATTCGGGTGTTTGGTTTGTAGAATAGGACGATCCCAGTTTTTTGTTTGGTTGAAGGGACGAGGGAGGGATGGGATGAGCGCTGTTTGCAACCACCGATAACGCCGTTTACAACAAACATGGCCGACGCCGCCTCTGCCCTCACCTCCGGACGTGGTCGTCGCCGGCCTCCTTGATGGCGTCGATGAGCTTGGGCTGGTCGGGGCCTGGGTCACACGCACCGAGGAGATGACGGTGTCGGCATCACAGACGAGCGGGCGGAGGAGCGCGACGACGACAGACGGGATGACCCAACCGAGCGCTGGCGGCGATGGTGTCAGCCTTCGCGCAGAGCAGCCGCGGCTTGGCGATGACGACGGCAACGAGGTCCGCGCGGGAGAGGGAGAGGGAGAGGCCGGTGGAGAGGAGGGCGAGCACGGCCATCATCGCGGTCGGGCGGGCGGAGAAGCGCGACGACGCACGGTCGGCCCGCCGCCGAGTTCCCCGGCTCCAGATCCGTCGCCGCCGCCTTCCCCATCGCCGGATCCGCCGCCGTCGCCTTCCCTATCGCCGGATCCGCCGCCGCCGCCTTCCCCACCACCGGATCCGCTGCCACCGAGCCCCCCGCCGCCGCTGTCGCCGAGCCCACCGCCGTCGACGTCGCCCGAGCCCACCGCCGCCGCGGTCGCCCGAGCCGTCCGCCACCGCCGTGGCCCGAGCCGTCTACCGCCGCCGCCGCCGCCGTCGTCGAGCCCGCCGCCGCCGCCGTCGCCTAGCCCGCTGCCGTCTCTCGAGGACGAGCGCGCGAGCAGGGCGGCGAGCGTGCGATGGTGTTCGCTCGTTCACGCCGTTCACTCGTCCCAGGTGGGATGAGTTGGTCCGCCAGTTTTGGCCGGATCAGTTGGTCCCGGATCTGAGAGGAATATTCCTCTCTAGGGACCAACCCATCCCACTCAACCTTGAACCAAACACCCCTAAAAATGGGTTCATCCCATCCCATCCCATCCTATCCCAGCAACCAAACACTACCTTATTGAACAGCTTTGCAGCCTTATCTTTTCGCTTACGCTCATGCTTATCAGCCGAAATTTAAATATTTAATCTTAAATTTAAAGTTGATTTTGGGGTTTTTCATCAAAGTTTATTTTTTAGTCTTTTAGATCGTTAAGAACATGTATATAAAAATTTTATTCACAAATTATTTTTCATTTGTAAATATGTTGTTTGACTTATTTACCGAATAAGCGAAACGATGAGGCCGTTGATATGATTGCTAGGTTGGAGTGCTTCTCTATCTAGTGCAAGCTTGCAAAGTCAGGTGGCATCCAAACAGGAAAAAAAACGCTAATTGCAGAAGATTATCAATGTATTATAGAAATGGAATTCCATCTATCCAAATTCTTGTCAGCCAAACATTGCAAGACCAGGAGACTTTGCATGTATACATACCTCGTGGCTTCTAGGAAAAATATCGCAGTCGCATAACGAAAATCGCTCTTGAGAACGGACGGATAGCCACCCAGCAGGACGACGGTGGCCCAGGTGAAGGCCACCGTGCCGAAGGCGTTGCCCACGCTTTCGATCACCGCGAGCAAGCGGACGAAGTAGTTCAGCCACTTCTCCGGTGCCGCGGCGACCGCCTTATGATCAGCTTGTCCCGACTCCGATACCTGTATCCGGTGCTCCTGGACAGCGCTGCCGTCGCCCGTCGGCGGCCATCATACTGATTAACTTAGGTAATTAGCGATCCTGCAGGAACCACAAGCTATAGCCTCAGCACATTTGTAGAGCAACCCAAACAAAGCCGATACTCCTATATATGTACCAAAAGTGTCGAAACTAGATTTCGGCAATAATAAAAGGGGGTGGCTATCAAGCTGGAAAAGTGTATGGGTTTGGAGACAAAGGATTTATACAGGTTCAGGCCTTCTTATAAAAGAAGTAATACCCTACTCCTGTCCGGGGATGAATCCGCCGAGTGTGTTATTGATTGTATGATTTGGAGAAAATCAACATCCGCCGCTAGAGGCACCCGGACCCCCCTTATATATGGGAAGGAGTCCGTGTTACAAAAGATAATCTATATCCCTAACGGAATAGGCAGATACAGATAAAATACAGTCGTGACCGACTAGATCTCAAGGTATTTCCTTTACGTACAAGTTAAGAAACAAACCCGAGATACACACAAGATATTCTATCTATATTCGGTATCCTATATTCAACCCAAATATCATCGCCGTGTAGATATGGGATATCCATAATCTCCACAGTAGCCCCCGAGACCTTTGCAGTCAACCATTATAGCCTTCTCAAAGATAGTAATCCGAGTGCTTCAAATTATTCATGCCAAGGCCTGCCGAGTAGCGAAGACGAAGACTGTAAAGGGCGAAACAATAAAGAATACGGTGCATCGAATAGATGCACCTAATTAGGTGTAGCCCCCAACTATGTGATTAGTTAACAAACTAAACATATAGTTGAGAACAAAATAATAGCACAATCATGCATCATATGACAAAAGCATACGCGGCGCCTAAAGAGGCATCCTAGCCGACTGCTTTTTAGCCATAATAAAAGGAATCCGAGTGGTTTACACTCTAAAAGGTTCACGAATGAACACACTTGACAGTCATCCGAATAAAAACTCTAAAGATTACCCACCAAGTATTATAAAAATTATGGTAATAAATAAGTCTAATAGCCTAGGCTATGACTATTTACCATAATAAAAACAGGCATATAACATACCAGGGAAATGACTATGGTAAAAACAAGCCACTCCAAGTTAACCCAGACAGCTTTTGTAGCCTAAAAAAGCTTACAAAAAGCAGCATGACGCCTTTCTGTCGGGCACCTTTTAATTTGCATTGCAATAATTCCAAAGAATTATATGACCGCATAAAAAGGATTTTATCAGCATTGGGCAACACTATTGTGCGCATAAATTGCCAAAGCAAAAAATGCCCAAGTCCCTAAGGAACACAATGGGCCACGCTGTTAAGAGTATTGGGCTGAGGTACTGTTCAGGCCTAGGCCCATTTGCACCTCCGATACCCTTAACAAGAAATCCCGAGATCCAAGCGACGCTTCGTCTTCCCCGCCGGAACTCTCGCCATTTTCCCCACTCCCTGCTACAGTAAAGAACTGCGCCGGCAAACTAGGGTTCACCATTCCACTCAAATCCACCTTCAAAAAGTGATCAAAATCCTCCCCGTGATCCACCGCCTCAATTCCTCACCTCTCCCAAGCCATCCCTCGAATCAAATCAGCGCATTCGGGGAAAATCGATGGCGGAAGAGAAAGAAAGCTTTGAAGGCCAGTGGGCGCCGTCCGACGTAACAGAAGAGAACCTGAAGGAGATGGTGGCGCACGGCGTTCTCCCTGCCAAGGAGATCATCGGGTGGCGGCCAGCGTGCGGTGAGATTTTTCCGACCCCCGATACACACGAGATTGTGGTCTTCTCTCATTTCTTCTATGGCGGCTTCGCTCTTCCGACCTCGAAATTTTTCCGCGGGATATTAAGTTTCTATGGAATCAGTTTGCATCACCTAAACCCAAATTCCATAGTCCATATCGCCAATTTCGTCCATGTTTGTGAAGCCTTCTTGGGAATTAAACCCCATTTCGCTCTGTTCCGCCGAATCTTTTTTCTCAAGCCCCAACCGAACAAGAATAAGCCATGTGTAGTCGGAGGGGCAGGATTTCAGTTGAGGGGAACTCTGAGCCAGAAGTATTTCTCTATGCCCTTCAAGACCTCAAACAAAGGGTGGCATGCGAACTGGTTTTATGTTCAGAATCCTGAGCCTGCTCTTCCCGAGTACTCTTGTCTTCCTCCGGTGTACCAAGATACTTGGAACTCTCTTCCTATCGGAGATAAAGCTGCTCAAGCCTTGGAATTGATGGACCGCATGCTAAAACTCAAAGAACAAGGCTTGCAAGGAGAGCAGATTACTCGGCATTTCATCAAATGCCGACTGGCACCAATTAAAGAAAGATCCCGTACAGCGTTCGAGTTCGACGGCAAGCATGATCCCAATCGTGAAGAACCAGACTCTCTGGACTTTAAAATCATGAAGGAGAGAATGTATAAAATTTTCTCAAATGCTATTGTCGTCAGCTACTCGCATCAGCTGCCAGTTGTGCCATATAATGCATTCAATCCGCCTCCGCAGGTATGCATCTGAAATCTTCAATCTATGACTAAAACATTATCTTGTCTTCATGTTGAATTAATTAACCGTGGAAGCATCTCATTTAGGAATATGCGTTGATGAAATCTGATCCCCCAATCACTCAGCGCCGGTCGCCTCGTCAGCACACCGTTCAGGGAGGTGGAGGGCCAAAAATCAGACCAGATCCGCAACCTCAAACCTCCAATCCAACTGGACAGACAGGTTCTCGCAAGAGAAAACTGGTGCTCGACAACGATGAAGGCGACGACGATAAATCTGGGGACAAGGGCTCGCCTAATAAACTCCCAAAGCGTACCATGCCCAAGAAAAAACTGGCTGGCCGTCAAATGCCAAAGATTAGAACATTTTCTAGGTATAAACCTCTCGGTACCATTTCCCTTCGACATGCTTCTCTCATAGAAATTATACTGAATATCGAAAGAACACTTTGCAGGAAACCATCCGACATAGATCCCACTGGGAAAGATTCTGATCCGACTGTGACAGAACCAAATTTATCCAAGGATCCTGAGCCAACTGCCGAAAGCCAGCCGACTGCCGAAAGCCAGCCAACCGGCGCCCATGCTTTGGGTGATAAGGCCAATCCGAGTGACCGGCCGCCAACTGGAGACCAGTCGGCAACAGCTGAAACTGCAACAACACAAGAGCCCCCGACTGGAAACCAGTCGAATGTAGGTCCCGATGAAGAAATCCCTGAAGTTGAAGCGCAGACGACAACTTCCCAAGGACCAGAGGCTGGTAAAGACTCAATGATTGGGTCTCTAAATAAAGAACAAGGATCACCTCATGTTCAGCCAGGAACATCCTCAGGTAACACATCTTCTCAAGTGATGCCGATTTAAATAACTTCAGCTTACTCGTCTAATGTCTTGGAAATACATCAGGAACACTAGGCGATGACGAAGAAGCAATTCCTCGCATAAAGGCGGCTGATGACTCCCGTCCTCCTATCTTGCTCAAATGGTGGGACGAGAACTCGCAAGTTGCCGGCATCGTCATAAATCGTCAAAAAGAAGATGAGGAAGTGTGCCAGCTGAAGAAAGCACTTGGAGAAGCCACTCGCATTGTGAATGTAAATCTTCCGGGTGACTGCCTTTAATAACTTTGTTCTCTCTTTAGCAGAACTGAACCATGATCCATCATGCAGAGAATCCATCTTCGCAATGAGGCCAAGACTACAACTTTGGAAAGGCTGGTTCCTCATTTGGGAACTCTTGAAGCAGTTAGGGACCAGCTGCATGAGGCCAAGGAGTACGCCAAAAAGACAGAGAAGGAGTTAAGGGACCGAATTGCCCAGCTCCAGGATTCAAACTTCGAGCTAAGTGGTTCATCAAAAGGTAATCTTCTAGATCTGTCCCATTAATTTATGCTGTCATAGCTGTATCCTCAAACATTTGGATTTCAAACAGCGCAAGCTACCAGGATGGCTCAAATGGAGAAACAGATTGAAGCCCTGAAAAGAGACAAAGTAGAACTAGCTGCGCAAAGGGACTCGGCCTTGAAAGAGGTTGAAGGTACTATCAGCTAACAATCTGGTCTCCTCTCTTTTAAATGCAGCAGATTCTTATCATAAATGTGTTTTGTAGACCGTAAAGTCAAATCTCAAGCTCAGTTTGACGTCCTGGTTGGTAAGATTAAGAGGCTTGAAGGAGCAAGAGATGAAGTCGCCAATGTCGCTACACCACTTGTCCAAGCTATGTTCCTTAATAACAATGGTCCAAGTTGTCACGTCCTGATAAATTCATCCCAAAATAAAAATCATCTTCTAAAAGGAATAATAGAATTAATTAAAATTCGAAAAGAAATTGGCAAACCTTAAAATACGTACAAGAAAAATTCAAATGTGACCCGGAGAATTTTTGTTAAATTCTCCTTGGTCTAAAAGGAGCCCTCAAATTTTAGAGGAATTTTCAGAGCACAAATAATAATTGAGAAGAAATAAACAAAGTTGAAAAGGTTTTATAAAAAGAAAAACCCTAAAAGAAGTCTTCTTTCCCCCCCTTCCCTTCTTGGGCCGGCTCGGCCCAACTCTCCCTCCCTCTCTCTCCTCTCCCCCGCGGCCCATCGGCCTCCCCCGCGCGCGCGCCGCTGACAGGCGGGCCCGCCCGCCGCCCTCGCTGACGGGTGGGGCCCACCTGTCATCGCCTTCCTCCCGCCGCTCCCGCCGCCCGCCCGTGCCCTAGCGCCGCCGCCGCCGCGGATTCCGCCGCATCCCGCCGTCCCCGCGCGCATTAAAGAGGGGGGAATTACTCCCCGCGTTTCCCTCTCCCGATTCCCCCTCTTTTCCCTCTCTCTCTCCCTCGGATTCGTCCGGATTCATCCCGCGAAGTTCGCCGGCGTCTTCAATGGCGCCCGAGATCTCCGCGCGCGGTTTCCTCTCTCCCCGGCCGCGCTCTCCCCCTCCCGTTGCTATATATTCGATCCCCGTGCTTCGCTCTTCCGTTTCCGCCGCTCGCCGCTCGCTCTCGCCGTCGGATTCGTGCTCGCGCCGTGCTCCTCTCTCTCCGCCGTCGCCGTCGACCTTCGGTTCGCCGCCGACGTCGCTCCGGACGTCCTTCCGACTCGGCGTCATTTCCATCGGCTTCGCCGCGTTCCCGTCGACCCCGTCCGCATCTCCGTTTCGCCCGCCGACCGCCGGAGCACCGTCGTCATCGTCATCCCGAACCGCGCCGCCGCCTTCTTCCGCTTCGGCCGCCGTTCCCGTCGTCGCCGTCGACCGGGGTGAGCCGAAGACCGTCCCCCTCGCTTCCCCCTTCCCTCCTCTCTCTCGGGTGCCGCTCCGCCGCGCCGTTGGTCGCCGGCGGCGACCATCGGGGCGCGGGTGCGCCGCTCCCGTCGGCCGTGCCGGCGAGGCCGCCTTCGGCGCGCCCTCGCGGCTGCCAAGTGGGCCCGGCCGTCAGCCGCCCGCGCCCGCGGGTGCGGCTGACGCGTGGGACCCACAGCGCCGGCCGCCGCCAGCCGCGTGCTCCCGGTCCACCGTGGACCGAGGGGCTGACGCGTGGGCCCCACTCCCGTGGACCCGGTCCGCGCGCCCTCTCCCTCGGCTGACGCAATAAACCCGATTTTTTTAATTAAAATTTAAATGAAGAAATTCGCAAATATCCATTTAAAGAGCATATAAACTTCAAATGGCCATATCTTGGCCATTTGAACTCGGAATTGGACCGTTCAAGTCTCTAATTTTTCCTTAAGAAGTAAAGAACCCATTTTTGTGCTTTGTTCCTGCTTGTTGTGTGGAGTTTATTAGAGTAAAAGCCTTTTCTTTTCCGTTGGTCGTGTAGACGCTGCAGCTTCGGAAGATCCGCTCTTCGTGGAAGTTGAAGCCGGCGTTTGGGAAAGCGAGCAAGGCAAGTCACATCACCCTTGAGCATATTGAATCCCAGTTTATAAAATTATTTTGATTTAAATTATTGCATTATCGCTTTGTTTAAATTCCCGCGTTACCACTGTTTTATTTAGCCATGCCTATTTACCTTTGTTATGACATTATTATTGCTATTGTTATTATTACCTTGTTCACCCTAGGAAAATAAAAACCCCAACTAGTGGGTACTCTATTCATGGTTCCACTAGTATAAATTTAGGTAGATGCTTCGCTGAATAATTAGGCAACATTAGGTGGTTTTATAACTTTAGACTTTGGGAATTCTCATATCATTTGGACACTATGGAATTGTTGGATTATGGTGGAATTGGACATACACCTCTCTTTCTCTTTCAAAACCCCCAAAACCTGTTTTCGGTGGGGTTTGGGTGCATGCCAGTTATGGGAAGTAGCACCCCGGCCACTATAAGGATTAAGCTCGGGCCTCTGTTGCAAAGCACTACCGTACTAACCACATGTCTAATGGGTAAGGCTTAACTCGGTGCTCAGTCTAGTCCTGAACAAAAGGACACGGATAGAGATGGATGAAGTCGTTGCGACGATGGATATCTCTGAGGCAAATGAAGGCTACGCGAGCTGCGGCTCGGTAATCGAGATGTCTAGGCAAATGAAGACTACACGGGTCGGTGCCCGTTAGTCGAGATGCCATGGCACTGGACTAGTACGCGGGTGGCCTCACCCCTATGTGTGTGGCGCACCCGGTCTAGATCTTGTTGCTAGGGGCTCAACCCTGGCCTGCCTGTCCCGGGATACCGGCCGTAGGCAGGGTTGGGTCGGTACTTTTGTTCACGGCTAGGATGGGTGAAGGGTTATGTCACATCTTTACGACGGGTTCCAAGGCCATGGAATGCGGAGTAAAGATGTGTCTTGTGGGTAAAGATGTACACCTCTGATCAGAGTAAATCTATTCGAATAGCCGAGCCCTCGGATATGGGCAAGCCGAGCAATGTACCCAAGTCAGTGTTTTAATTCTTAAAATTTGCTCAACAACTAAAATATGGAATGGTTGGCCTGGGTTGGCTTGGGACGAGCTGGGACCCAGGTCGGGTTGCCAGTTCGGTCCAAATCATCGTAGGCCTTGGGTTAAGGCAGGTTCGTGAGGGTTCACGGCCTTGTTTAATAATACTGTGTAGCTCTAGGATCGTCTTTACAAAATGGCTTTGGGCAACTAAGTGACTTTTAAATGCTGTTTACTGCAAAACCTAACCCCTATTATTATCCCCTTGTACCCCCCTTGCATTAATCATGCATCTGCCGGTGTGGCTTGCTGAGTACTGTGGTTGTACTCATTCTTGCTCAATCCTTCCCCTCTTCAGTAAGAGAAGCTTTGGAGAAGATGTCTTAGGTGGAGTCCTGGCTTATACCCCAGTTGAGCGCCTGTGAAGATGGAGCCGTAGGCCCGCTAGTCCGCTGCTGTTTATTTTTGATTGTCAGGCCTTAAGTGCCTTTGTAATAATGTAAATATTATCGATATAATAAAGATGTGTCTTTTATATCATGTTTGTATGGTGTACCCCGGCTTTTCCTGGGACGGGGATTAATACACTAGCGTTCGGGAAAAGGCAATTTTCCCGGTCGCGACAAGCTGGTATCAGAGCCATCTCGACTGTAGGATAAGCCAAGTGGATAAAACCCAAGGACATATTTTATAAATAAAAATTATTTGCGAAAGTTCCTTTTTCTCCTTCCCCTAATGCTATTTGCAAAAGGTTTACTCCGTTCTTCCTTCTTCGGATTTTCAACTAGTACTAGATGGTCAGGTCAGTGAAGAAGAGGACATCGTCAGTTGTTTGCCGAAGCTCCAGAAGACTGCAGGATCTGCTAGTGAAGTGGAGGAAGCAGTGAAGCCAGCTGTGAAGATCTTGGAGAACCTGTCGCAGAACCTAAGCCACCCTCTAGGGTAGAGTCGTTAGTCGTGTGTTTCCTTGTTTGTGTGTGTAGCGCGTGGTTTGCATCAGTGGGGTGTGATGTAACCATGCTAGGTTGTTTGCTTAATCAACTTGCAGAATAAGCCTAACATACATCATAACAGCAAAAGACTTAGATCTGTTAAGGTCCTATCCTTAGTTTCTAATCTGTCTCTCCCCTTTGTTTTCCCTCTCTCCCTCTCCAAACCTTTGCAACAGATGGCTGACAATGAGAAAGGCAATAAGGTCAGAAGTCAGGACATTGGTACCTCAAGCTCCCGAGTGAATGAAGCACCAGACACCAGTTGTGTGGCAGTGGTCCAACACCTGATTAACCAGAACCAATTGCTTATAGAGATACTACAGCAGCATCGGATGCCAATTTTGAACCCGAGTCAGATGCAACCTCAAGTGCAGTTGGAGGCAGTCCAAGCACTCACACCACAAGTCAGCGCACCGCCAACATCCCAGAAGGCCCCTCATGCCATGCCACATGTTGACCCAAAAGAAGCAAGTATCATCTGTTTTATGTGTGATGAGCAAGGGCACTACGCAAGGAACTGTCCTCAGCAGAAAAGAAAAGCACCAATGCGAACCGAAGATGAAGTCCGTAAGATGATCATTACCAGCACAGAATGGCCTCCACCAGGAATGACAAAACATCAGAGAAGAAATTCCTTCCGAGGTGCACAACAGTTGACAGAGCATCTTTTAGCTAATGGAGGTAGAGTGTCTGGTAGTGAAGATTCAGATCAAGTCTCCTCAGATGATGAAGATGAGAAGTCTCCCCAAGGTTTTAACCAGAATAAAATAGAACTTAAGGCATGCTCTCGTTGTGGAGAAATCGGTCATGTTGCCAGCTCGTGTGCCTCTACATGCGTTCATTGTAAGGAAGACCATCCACCCGACAGGTGTCCAACGAGCAGGATCACTTGTTTCTTTTGTGAAGGAACTGATCATGTACCAAAAGATTGTCAATTCAGTTTTCTGCTGACGAAGAAGATGGCCAACCAACCCGCCAGTTCCAACGGAGAGAAGCATCAAGGCAATACAAATCCCCGCCAAGATCACCGTTTCAGCCTAACTCCAGTGCCAGGACAGAGGAATCGAAATGAGAAAAGAAAATGCCGAGTCCGGGAAGACATCTGTTGCTTCAATTGTCAAGGAATGGGTCATTTCGCCGACAAGTGCCCAAAACCGAGAAACATAGCTGCCGGCACGTCAGTCCACGCAACTCCCTGCAATCAGAAGCTTGCTCCTCAACGAATTGTCATCCATGCATCCCGAAGCAGTCCTATAGCCCGCGTTGCAACAACTCCAATTCCAATGAGTGCACTAACACAAGGTGTCAATGCTCAATTTCAGCCCCAGCCACCAGCTGACAAGACAGAGGCCAGTATCTGCGTTGTACCTTTGGAAGTTCCAATACAGCAGCTGAGAAATCAAGTACAAGATGAAGAACCCGAGTGTAAGAAAGTTATTGTTTGTTACAACTGCAGTGAAGAAGGGCATTACTCCAAAAACTGTCCCCAACCAAGGCAAAATCGACCTCCACATTACCGCCAATTTACACGAAGCAGACATTCCAATCGTATTGTGGTCACTGGAGCAAACGCCGTACCCGTAAGGCCTCGTGTTAATCAGAACCCATAGCAGAAACAATGCACCAATGCTCCTCCTGCTGCACCTGACTCGGCAATAAATCTTAGCAACCATTCTCTGCATCGACAGCCTCAGCAAAGAATTGTCGTAGATGGAAGAAGTTGTGTCTCTCCCCGACCTACTCCAGGCCGAGCCAAGGGCAATCAACCTCCGGAGGGCGATACCAAGCAGAAGACCGTCATCCGCTTCAACCAGCAATCAGAAGGAAGCTTCTCCTGTGAATGATAGCAGTATGCAGTCCTATCACATCATCACAGAACCAATCGAGGATGCAGTCACTGGAACAATGCCAGCTATATCTCTCCAGAATCAAAATGAGCAGCCATGTTTGTGGTTTTCAGTCCGCTACTTATCATGGTGTAATCGAAAGTTTGCAGCAATCATATTCATGTCTATAAACAGTGAGCTTGCTATGCTTATGGATGATTCATATTGAGAATACAATGTACCGATGTTAAGCACCGTCCCTTTTTGTTTAAGGTAGTGCCTCGTATTCATGTAATGAGGGAGAAATGTGTAATACAGACAAGTTCCATGAGGATTCGTTTGAAAGATGCGGATATGTGATCATGTGTATAATTGTTTACTGACAAAGGAGACCTAGGGTCTCGTGTTAGAGGAACTATATTCTAACCTCGAGTTAATAGCCAACCTGTGGATGGAAAAGAAAAACAATTAAACTGTGTTGGGTTAAAAAGCCAACGAGACAGTAGTTGAGGATAGGAGTTCGGATACGCCTTTTACAGATCAAGATAAGGATTGTTGGAGGAAACCCCGAAGGGTACCCGCCATGCCTCTACATTGATAAGATCGGATATACCTGCCAACAGATAAGGAGATCCAGGAGACATCAATATTTGAGAACATAATAGTCGATGGTTGGTAATTAGTTTATCTGGTATCAGAAAAAGGTCAAAGGTGATGTGGCAGAAGAACAATTTGGATGCTCCCCATCTCGAGGAAGCACTAAAGATGACCATCGGAAATTAAACCCTAGTGGTATAGATACAGATAGCAGGCAATGTATTTCCCTGAAGGTAGTCAGTGCAGCTTTTGACGCACCACATCAAGGTTTCACTGAAAGGCAGCAAGCCAAAGGACCTCATCGTCCCCAGAAGCGTCCGCAATCCACATTAAAGAATACCACCTGTTAGAGATAAGCCGAAAGATGATTGATAAAAGAGATTGGCAAAGATGTTCTCTAGCATGAAAGAAGTAGGCCGAAAGGTGATTGATAAATAGAAACATGCTCTGCATCGCTCAAGGAAGACCCCTGATTGTAATTGCCCCGCAACAGTCACCTTGTCATTAAGTAAGCAAGATGACCTAGGTAAAAGTGTTTCTATGAAGGCAAAGAGTGAAATCTTCCACTCGGTATCAGATGCTACACGGAGTGAAAAATGCAAGCACCGGTTACCAGGCAACGCCATGTCCTGGGAGATGATCCAACGGGAAAGAACTCATCAAGGTTAAAGGTGTAAAGGAATACGTTGAGTGCTAACTGATGACAACATGAAGAGAATAGCGGAAAGTAAACTGAACATAAAGAAAGTGAATCTGAGTTGCTTGTTCGTGGGAGCTATTCCCAGTTATGAACCAAGTGATATGTTCGAAGATAATCTACAGAGGTCAGATTAAAAGCACATCTAACAACGAAGCCTCAGATTCGACAGGGTAATGATTAGACAATAACAAATCCAGCAATAAAGCCATTGAAGAAGACGTCAAAGTATGTCAAGTGGGATGAATTGGTTCTCTTGGGAAGCATAACTTATAGTTAGAGTGGTTGACCCTTGCATCAAATAGCAGAAGTAGCTATCACCCGGAGACCAGGGAAGCTAATATGAGGCAGTTGGTGGCGAGTTAGAAGCAAATAACAAGCATGGTATCCTAGTAATGACAAGCAGGTTACGACGCATGACATGAAGTTGATAACTTGTCCGAGGTTGACTCCGAAGATATGAATCATGAGAAGTTCTGGAACGGAAGCATCACAGAACTACCGCAACCTAGTCTGAGTCAGCCAAAAGGTGCACCCTGGTCCAAGTCAGGTGAAGAGAAGATTCCATCCGCAACAGGAGGTCAAGCCAAGCAGTTCCGAGTGGTAAAGTTTTGCTGGAAGTTCGTCAAGACGCAACGGAAGAAGTCAGACAAGAAGAGAAGCCCGCCCAACCTATCTTCTTGCTAGCCTCCTCGAATCTCGGGGACGAGATTCTTGTAAGGGGGGTGGATTTGTCACGTCCTGATAAATTCATCCCAAAATAAAAATCATCTTCTAAAAGGAATAATAGAATTAATTAAAATTCGAAAAGAAATTGGCAAACCTTAAAATACGTACAAGAAAAATTCAAATGTGACCCGGAGAATTTTTGTTAAATTCTCCTTGGTCTAAAAGGAGCCCTCAAATTTTAGTGGAATTTTCAGAGCACAAATAATAATTGAGAAGAAATAAACAAAGTTGAAAAGGTTTTATAAAAAGAAAAACCCTAAAAGAAGTCTTCTTTCCCCCCCTTCCCTTCTTGGGCCGGCTCGGCCCAACTCTCCCTCCCTCTCTCTCCTCTCCCCCGCGGCCCATCGGCCTCCCCCGCGCGCGCGCCGCTGACAGGCGGGCCCGCCCGCCGCCCTCGCTGACGGGTGGGGCCCACCTGTCATCGCCTTCCTCCCGCCGCTCCCGCCGCCCGCCCGTGCCCTAGCGCCGCCGCCGCCGCGGATTCCGCCGCATCCCGCCGTCCCCGCGCGCATTAAAGAGGGGGGAATTACTCCCCGCGTTTCCCTCTCCCGATTCCCCCTCTTTTCCCTCTCTCTCTCCCTCGGATTCGTCCGGATTCATCCCGCGAAGTTCGCCGGCGTCTTCAATGGCGCCCGAGATCTCCGCGCGCGGTTTCCTCTCTCCCCGGCCGCGCTCTCCCCCTCCCGTTGCTATATATTCGATCCCCGTGCTTCGCTCTTCCGTTTCCGCCGCTCGCCGCTCGCTCTCGCCGTCGGATTCGTGCTCGCGCCGTGCTCCTCTCTCTCCGCCGTCGCCGTCGACCTTCGGTTCGCCGCCGACGTCGCTCCGGACGTCCTTCCGACTCGGCGTCATTTCCATCGGCTTCGCCGCGTTCCCGTCGACCCCGTCCGCATCTCCGTTTCGCCCGCCGACCGCCGGAGCACCGTCGTCATCGTCATCCCGAACCGCGCCGCCGCCTTCTTCCGCTTCGGCCGCCGTTCCCGTCGTCGCCGTCGACCGGGGTGAGCCGAAGACCGTCCCCCTCGCTTCCCCCTTCCCTCCTCTCTCTCGGGTGCCGCTCCGCCGCGCCGTTGGTCGCCGGCGGCGACCATCGGGGCGCGGGTGCGCCGCTCCCGTCGGCCGTGCCGGCGAGGCCGCCTTCGGCGCGCCCTCGCGGCTGCCAAGTGGGCCCGGCCGTCAGCCGCCCGCGCCCGCGGGTGCGGCTGACGCGTGGGACCCACAGCGCCGGCCGCCGCCAGCCGCGTGCTCCCGGTCCACCGTGGACCGAGGGGCTGACGCGTGGGCCCCACTCCCGTGGACCCGGTCCGCGCGCCCTCTCCCTCGGCTGACGCAATAAACCCGATTTTTTTAATTAAAATTTAAATGAAGAAATTCGCAAATATCCATTTAAAGAGCATATAAACTTCAAATGGCCATATCTTGGCCATTTGAACTCGGAATTGGACCGTTCAAGTCTCTAATTTTTCCTTAAGAAGTAAAGAACCCATTTTTGTGCTTTGTTCCTGCTTGTTGTGTGGAGTTTATTAGAGTAAAAGCCTTTTCTTTTCCGTTGGTCGTGTAGACGCTGCAGCTTCGGAAGATCCGCTCTTCGTGGAAGTTGAAGCCGGCGTTTGGGAAAGCGAGCAAGGCAAGTCACATCACCCTTGAGCATATTGAATCCCAGTTTATAAAATTATTTTGATTTAAATTATTGCATTATCGCTTTGTTTAAATTCCCGCGTTACCACTGTTTTATTTAGCCATGCCTATTTACCTTTGTTATGACATTATTATTGCTATTGTTATTATTACCTTGTTCACCCTAGGAAAATAAAAACCCCAACTAGTGGGTACTCTATTCATGGTTCCACTAGTATAAATTTAGGTAGATGCTTCGCTGAATAATTAGGCAACATTAGGTGGTTTTATAACTTTAGACTTTGGGAATTCTCATATCATTTGGACACTATGGAATTGTTGGATTATGGTGGAATTGGACATACACCTCTCTTTCTCTTTCAAAACCCCCAAAACCTGTTTTCGGTGGGGTTTGGGTGCATGCCAGTTATGGGAAGTAGCACCCCGGCCACTATAAGGATTAAGCTCGGGCCTCTGTTGCAAAGCACTACCGTACTAACCACATGTCTAATGGGTAAGGCTTAACTCGGTGCTCAGTCTAGTCCTGAACAAAAGGACACGGATAGAGATGGATGAAGTCGTTGCGACGATGGATATCTCTGAGGCAAATGAAGGCTACGCGAGCTGCGGCTCGGTAATCGAGATGTCTAGGCAAATGAAGACTACACGGGTCGGTGCCCGTTAGTCGAGATGCCATGGCACTGGACTAGTACGCGGGTGGCCTCACCCCTATGTGTGTGGCGCACCCGGTCTAGATCTTGTTGCTAGGGGCTCAACCCTGGCCTGCCTGTCCCGGGATACCGGCCGTAGGCAGGGTTGGGTCGGTACTTTTGTTCACGGCTAGGATGGGTGAAGGGTTATGTCACATCTTTACGACGGGTTCCAAGGCCATGGAATGCGGAGTAAAGATGTGTCTTGTGGGTAAAGATGTACACCTCTGATCAGAGTAAATCTATTCGAATAGCCGAGCCCTCGGATATGGGCAAGCCGAGCAATGTACCCAAGTCAGTGTTTTAATTCTTAAAATTTGCTCAACAACTAAAATATGGAATGGTTGGCCTGGGTTGGCTTGGGACGAGCTGGGACCCAGGTCGGGTTGCCAGTTCGGTCCAAATCATCGTAGGCCTTGGGTTAAGGCAGGTTCGTGAGGGTTCACGGCCTTGTTTAATAATACTGTGTAGCTCTAGGATCGTCTTTACAAAATGGCTTTGGGCAACTAAGTGACTTTTAAATGCTGTTTACTGCAAAACCTAACCCCTATTATTATCCCCTTGTACCCCCCTTGCATTAATCATGCATCTGCCGGTGTGGCTTGCTGAGTACTGTGGTTGTACTCATTCTTGCTCAATCCTTCCCCTCTTCAGTAAGAGAAGCTTTGGAGAAGATGTCTTAGGTGGAGTCCTGGCTTATACCCCAGTTGAGCGCCTGTGAAGATGGAGCCGTAGGCCCGCTAGTCCGCTGCTGTTTATTTTTGATTGTCAGGCCTTAAGTGCCTTTGTAATAATGTAAATATTATCGATATAATAAAGATGTGTCTTTTATATCATGTTTGTATGGTGTACCCCGGCTTTTCCTGGGACGGGGATTAATACACTAGCGTTCGGGAAAAGGCAATTTTCCCGGTCGCGACACAAGTGCACTTGACGCAACCGAAATTTTTGACAAGCTGAGAGTTGCACCGGATGTATACTTCAAGAATATCAAGAAAGCTGGAAGTATGGGAGCTAGCATGGCATTGGCGATGACCAAATCCTTGTACCCGAGAATTGAAATTGACACCATTGATGGCTTTGCAGACGGGACAAGCGAAGAGGCTGCTCTTGATCTTATCAGTAATGCTCAAAGTGCGGCTGACAAGATTGCAAGTGATGTTGTAGATCAATTCCGCAACAACGACCTTCAGCCGAGCAACAATAACTCTGATGATGAAAGAACTGATTCTGACTGAGTATAAATGTAGCAAATGGAGGCTCAATTTGTACAATACTGGTGTATTTATGCTGTGCTTGATAGTTCTAGCCAAGTCTTTGATTTCTTAAAAGCTTTTATCAAGCTTTGTTGAGCCTAAAACCCAAAGAAGCTATTAAAAACTTTCAGTCCTCGCAGACTAAGTAGAAAAAACCAAACAAGGCAATGATAAACCGAGCAAGCAAATTGAATTGATAAAAAATCACACTCCATTATTATGATGATAGCCCCCGACTGACAACGGCAAGAAGAAAACTTGATGTTGACAGTCAAGATAGGGAAGTACAATGATAAACTTAAGCGTAAAAACGACGAAGATGCTCAATGTTCCAAGAGTTGTCGACGAGAGTACCGTCTTCGCGCTTGAGTCGATAAGAACCTGGTCGGGTAACTTCAGAGATGATAAATGGCCCCTCCCATAAAGGAGATAACTTGTGCCGATCCCGTGTAGTTTGAATTTTCCTCAAAACCAGGTCGCCGACTAAAAAGGCACGGGATCGAACATTGCGATTATGATAACGCCGCAACCCTTGTAAGTATCGAGCCGACCGAATCAAAGCTGCTTCACGGACTTCTTCCAATCGGTGTAAGTCATCCACTCGGTCCTCTTCGTAGCGTTCTTCACGGAAATTTCGAAAGCGCAAAGACTCGAATTCAACTTCACTCGGCAACATTGCCTCTGCCCCATAGACAAGGAAAAAAGGTGACTGGCCTGTGGCCCGACTGGGTGTAGTTCGCAAAGACCAAAGTACTGATGGCAGCTGTTGCACCCATTTGCCGGCATAGGGTTTTAGCCGGTCAAAAACACGTGCTTTAATCCCTTGGAGTATCATGCCATTGGCTCGCTCCACCTGTCCATTGCTCATGGGGTGTGCCACTGAAGCATAGCAAATCTTAATTCCGAAGTCTTCACAAAAGTCTTTAAAAACTCCACCAGTGAATTGTGTGCCATTATCAGTGATGATTCGATTGGGCACTCCAAATCTATGCACAATGTTGATGAAGAAATCTCGAGCGTTATCAGCTGTGATTGTGACAACCGGTTTAGCTTCAATCCACTTGGAGAATTTGTCAATGGCCACAAAGAGATGCGTGTAACCGCCGACTGCCTTTTTAAACGGGCCAACCATGTCGAGCCCCCAAACCGCAAACGGCCAAGACAGCGGGATAGTCTGCAACTCTTGAGCTGGTAGATGAATTTGTCTGGCGAAAAATTGGCAACCTTCGCATGTGCGCACAATTTTGTCGGCGTCGGACACTGCAGTAGGCCAGAAAAAACCCTGCCGGTAAGCTTTGCCAACAATGGTGCGTGCAGCAGCATGGTTTCCGCATATCCCAGAATGTATGTCTTTCAGCAATTGTCTCCCTTCCTCTAAAGATACGCAGCGTTGCAGAATTCCCGAAGGGCTTTTCTTGTATAACTCAGCTTCATGCATAACATAAAGTTTGCTCCGCCTTGAAATCCGCTCGGCTTCATCTTTGTCTTGGGGAAGTTCTTGAGAAGTCAAAAATCGTATAAGGGGCTCTCGCCAGTCGGTTTCAACCATAGCAACGTCACGAGTGCCCGCAACTTGAGTAGTATCTTTCTGAGGTACTGTCGGCGTATAAAGGTGTTCGACGAAAACATCAGAGGGTGCCGTCTCGCGCTTGGATCCAAAGTTGGCAAGTCTATCGGCGGCTTCATTATTGTGTCGAAGAACATGACTGAGCTCGAGTCCATCGAACTTATCTTCCAATTTGCGTACCTCTTGTCGATATGCCATCATATTGTCGTCAAGGCAGGACCACTCTTTCATAACCTGGTTGACAACCAGCTGTGAATCACCTCGAACTATTAGACGCTTTATCCCTAGGGAAATTGCAATCCGTAGTCCATGAAGGAGTGCTTCATACTCGGCGACGTTGTGGGATGCCGAAAAATGTATCCAAAGCACATAGCTTAATCTTTCTCCAGTTGGGGAAATCAAAACCACTCCTGCTCCAGTGCCCGAAAGTCGTTTTGATCCGTCAAAATGCATGGTCCAGTGCTCCATCTTCTCCGCGGGGGTATCCTCCTGGCACTCGGTCCATTCGGCGACAAAATCGGCTAACGCCTGGGACTTGATCGAAATTCGGGCCTTGAATGATATGTCCAAAGACATCAACTCCAAAGCCCACTTTGCAATCCGTCCGTTTGCTTCGCGGTTGTGCAATATATCACCGAGTGGAAATGATGTGACCACCGTTACCGAGTGACCTTGAAAGTAGTGAGATAGCTTCCTGGTAGTAATTAGAATACCATATAACAGCTTCTGAACCTGAGGGTACCTCGTTTTGGAGTCGGCTAGGACCTCGCTGACAAAATAAATCGGTCGCTGGACTTTCTGGACATGGCCTTCTTCCTCGCGCTCAACAACCAAGACTGTGCTCACAACCTGGGAGGTGGCTGATACATACAGCAACAACGGCTCTTGCGGGTGTGGTGAGGCTAAGACTGGTGGCTCAGTGAGGAGTTTCTTGAAATCTTCGAAGGCCTTCTGTGCTTCGGGTCCCCACTGGAAGTCGTCTGTTTTCTTCAGCAGCTTAAAGAAGGGCATCCCCCGCTCGCCAAGTCTTGAAACAAATCGGCTGAGCGCCGCCATGCACCCAGTCAGCTTCTGAACATCTTTCTGGGTACTTGGCGGTTTCTCCGGGTTGGCTTGGATGCCCCTATGAGACACCATAAAACCAAGCAGCTTCCCTGACGGTACTCCGAAGGTGCACTTTTCAGGGTTTAATTTCATCCTGAAAGCGCGGATGCTCGCGAAGGTTTCTTCCAGATCCGAAATCAAATCATCCTTTTGCTTGGTCTTGACAACTACATCATCCACATAGGCTTCAACGTTGCGGCCGATCTGTGTTGAGAAGCATCTCTGGATCATACGTTGATAAGTTGCTCCTGCATTTTTTAGTCCGAACGGCATGGTGACGTAGCAGTATGCCCCGAAGGGCGTGATGAATGAAGTCTTCAAGCAGTCGGATTCCTTCAGTCGGATCTGATGATACCCCGAGTAGCAATCCAAAAAAACTGAGAAGCTCACAGCCGGCGGTCGAGTCGACTACCTGGTCAATGCGAGGCAACCCAAAAGGATCTTTAGGGCAGGATTTGTTGAGGTCAGTATAATCAACACACATGCGCCATTGCCCTGTTTTCTTCCGAACTAGAACCGGGTTTGCCAGCCAGTCGGGATGAAGGACTTCTTTGATGAAGCCTGCTGCTAACAGCTTGGTTAATTCCTCCTTGATCGCGTCCTTCCTGTCTTGTGCGAATCGGCGGAGTCGCTGTTTGATAGGCTTGGCGTCTTCTTTGACATGTAAGGAGTGCTCAATCACCTCTCTAGGAATACCGGGCATATCAGATGGTTTCCACGCAAAGATATCTTTATTGTTCTGAAGAAAGGTGATGAGCGCGCTTTCCTATTTACAATCTAACTCGGCGCCTATTACAGCAGTTTTAGTAGGATCAGAAGGATCTAGGGGAATTTTCTTAGTCTTGGCTTCGCTTTCTCCACTTTTTGAAGTCTTGGTAGCGGGCACTTCTCCTTCGCTCGCCGTGGCTGCAGCCAGTCGGATTTCCTCTCGGGCAGACGTCATCTCGCGGGTTTGGGCCATGTCGCAACTCTCCTTGTCGCATGTGACGGCTTGCTTGATGTCGCTCCGTAGGGATAGGACTCCTCGGGGACCAGGCATCTTCATCATCATGTAAGTGTAGTGCGGGACGGCCATGAATTTGGCTAACGCCGGGCGTCCGAGTATGGCATGGTATGCTGTCTCGAAATCGGCGACTTCAAAGCTGATATTCTCTGTGCGAAAGTTTTCCCGAGTGCCAAAAGTGATCGGGAGAGTGATCTGGCCGAGTGGAGTTGCGGATAATCCTGGAATTACTCCGTGAAAAGGCGCATTGCTTGGTTTTAGCTCAGAGCGAGGAATCTGCATATCATCCAAGGTCTTGGCGAAGAGGATATTGAGTGCGCTGCCACCGTCGATGAGGGTTCTGCGAAGCTTGACATTACGGACCACTGGGTCTAGTACCAGGGGGTACCGCCCCGGGTGGACCACTCGGTCAGGATGATCCGAGCGGTCAAACTTGATTGCAATCTCTGACCATCGAAGAAATTGGGGCGTGTCGGGATGAACAGCATTGATCTCCCGTTCGGTCAACTTTTGCTTCCGTTTAGACTCATAAGCCAGGGGGCCGCCGAAGATATGGTTGAGCTCCTTGCGGTGGTCTTGAAATCCAGTCGGGGCGTCGCCGTCGTCCTTCTTCCTCGACGTGCTTTGTTCTTCGTCGGAGTTCTTTCGTGCAGTCTTGGTGTATTGATCCGCGAATTGCTTGTAGACGAAACAATCTTTGGCCACGTGGTTGGAGTTAGGATGGTGCGGGCATTGGGAGTTCATGATCTTGTCGAACGTGTTGACGCGCGAACGCTGTCGAGAAGAGTGACTAGCAGTTGCAACAAGTTCCGCAGGCTTACGCTTGCGGTCCTTATGATTGTTACTTCCACCTCCTCCCGGAGCCGGCGTATCCTTTTTTGGTTTCCAACTCGGGCCCGACTGCTTTGATGCGGTGACAGCGTCTTCAGCTTTGGCGTACTCGTTGGCTTTTTCAAACATGAGCTTGACTGTCCTGGGAGGCTTGCGCCCGAACTTGCCGACCAATTCTTCGTGGCGAATCCCTTTGGTGAAAGCGGCGATGATGACGTCGTCGGTGATGTCGGAGATCTTGTTACGTTGTTCAGAAAATCGCCGGATGTAATCTCGAAGGGATTCTCCGGACTTCTGAATAACGTTGTAGAGGTCGTATTGTGTGCCGGGACGCTCGAAGGTGCCTTGGAAGTTGGCGATGAAGTGGTCGCGTAATTCGGCCCAAGATCCAATTGTACCACGGGGCAATCCATGGAGCCAAGACCGGGCGGAATCCGCTAAAGCCACTGGTAAATAGTTCGCCATGGCCTTGCTGTCTCCTCCTGCTGCGCGGATTGCGAGACCGTAGACGGTAAGCCACTATTCTGGGTTAGTGGTACCATCGTACTTCTCTATTCCAGTCGGCTTGAAGCCGGCTGGCCAATCCACTCGACGCAGGTCGTCGGTGAAGGCTGCTACTCCATCAAGGTCGTCGTCGTGGCGGTCCGGCGAGTGAAGATAGCCTCGTGCTGCTCGGCGCTGTATGATTGTGTCGCGAAGATCGACGGGGCGGCGACGAGGTGGTGAGCGAGGCCGTTCCACTCGGCGCTCCCTATGGTGATCGGGAGGTGAGTGAACAGACCGCTCGTCGTGGCCCCTGCTCCTGCGATTGGATCCTGCGCCGGTGATGCTGAGGCTTGGATGACGGTAGTCATGAGATCGGAAGTGGGGGACTCGGCTACCAGTCGGCGTGTGGACGCTTTCGGAGTTAACTGGGACCGAAGCCGCAATCATGGTCTTCGTCTGGTTCAAGATGTTGACGACGTGATCAGATTGATTGAGCTCGTTTTCCCTGAGGAGGGTGTCGAGGAGGGTGATCGCGGCAACCGCATTCTGTTGAGGGGTGCGGAAAACCGGTGTCCCTTCAACATCTTGTTGGCCGATGAGATCACGCGCTCGGCGCCCTGCTTCCAAAGCTCGCTGCCGTCGATCCTCAGCCTCCTTCGCGGTCCGCTCACGGTCCTGCTGCTCACGCCGTAGCCGTTCTTGTTCTTGTGCTTGATGCTCCTCCTCCAGTCGGCGGCGCTCAGTCTCGCGACGCGCTTCGGTCTCCCGGGCTTGGCGTTGCTCCTCCGTCTCGTTATTGGCCATGAAGACGCCAAAGTAGAGAGGGGTGTAGTTGTCATCTAGGCTTCCGTCGAAGTCGTCGAGATCCGGGTCGTGGTAGCGAGAACTAAACTCGTCGTACTCCACGATGTCGGTGGGGCGCGAGTCGACGGTGGGAGAGCTGTAGTCGCCATCTAGCTGATCCGTCGAAATCGTGCCGAGTGGTTGGAGGATGACGCCAACTTCCCTGAAGCTAGGCGAAATCGGTGTCGAAGCCGACTTCCGCCTAGGCCTACGGGAAGGAGACGCTGTCGTGATGGAGACGGCCGTCAAATCGTCGGGGAGCTTCATCAGGATCGGTGGGTAAGCCCCATCATCTTGATCTGGTGACATTGGAGAAGATGCGATCTCAGCCGAGTGGTTTGAAGCCGACTCGGTTGAGATGGTATTGAAGTAACTCTCAGCCGCGTTTGGGAATCCAAACGGGACTGAGATCCGGCTCTCTCCCGACTGGTCCGACTCCGAGTCAAGGAGAGAGATCTTGCCGAAGTTGTTGGTGACGAAGTCGAGGCTGCCGAACCGAAACGTCTGCCCGGGTGGTAAGACGAGGTCGTCGATGCCGGTGACGGGACCCATTGCACTGATCGGCGAAAAGCTTGACGCTACCCCTACCTGGCGCGCCAACTGTCGAAACTAGATTTCGGCAATAATAAAAGGGGGTGGCTATCAAGCTGGAAAAGTGTATGGGTTTGGAGACAAAGGATTTATACAGGTTCAGGCCTTCTTATAAAAGAAGTAATACCCTACTCCTGTCCGGGGATGAATCCGCCGAGTGTGTTATTGATTGTATGATTTGGAGAAAATCAACATCCGCCGCTAGAGGCACCCGGACCCCCCTTATATATGGGAAGGAGTCCGTGTTACAAAAGATAATCTATATCCCTAACGGAATAGGCAGATACAGATAAAATACAGTCGTGACCGACTAGATCTCAAGGTATTTCCTTTACGTACAAGTTAAGAAACAAACCCGAGATACACACAAGATATTCTATCTATATTCGGTATCCTATATTCAACCCAAATATCATCGCCGTGTAGATATGGGATATCCATAATCTCCACAAAAAGCATGACGCCTAGAGAAGACGTTTGTAGGCCCAGTTGAGAATAGCACAATCAATCGGTGTATGGAAACAGAAGATGGACGCGGTAAACCACATCCACAGCTCACAAATGTCAAGTGGTCGTTGTCTACTGCACTGTAGCAGTGCCGCAGCAAGATTGGTCTGTCGGTTTCCACAGCTCAGGAAGCCGACGTACGAGAAGGATGTATGGTAGACTCGCTCACAGTTAAAAGCGCGGGAGTAGTTAACAAGCTCGCTAGCTCAATGCCGGCCGGCCTGCTCCACCACAGGCGCAACCGGAGCCACAACTTTAGGTCCTGAGCGTACACAACCCAAAAGACTAGTCTGATGGGTGAGGACCGCCCCCACCTTTTAAGTCATGCTCCCCTACCATCAATTACCGATGTGGGACTAAACCCAACAATCTCCCCCGTCATACATCGGGCCTAACAATCTCCCTCGTCACATCAACCCATGTGACCCCGAAGACTTGTTACTTGGGCCTCGGGCCTAACAATCTCCCCCGTCACATCAACCCATGTGACCCCGAAGACTTGTTATCTGGCCTACCAACCATATGACCCATGGAAATTATTCCGGTTCCAAACCTTGGGCTCTGATACCACTTGTTATAAAAGTTAGTCGATATAGCGGAATGACGACTAACTGTCACACCCCAATCCGGCACCGCCGCACAACGGCACCTGATAGGAGCGTGTCGTAGGAAAAACAGCGCGAACCGCTTCCTACGAAACCGCGATCTCAGTACCAGTCCCAGGACATAGTGCTGGTACCCACGGTGACAAATATGAATCATTGCAAATCCTTAAAATAAATAGAGGACTTATTTACCTTAACTTAGGTTGCAGCTCAGACAGCCCGAGAATGCAACCGACGACACGGACGAGGCGAACACCAACAACAGCAGCAGCAGCAGCAGAACCAACGGTCTAACACCCGACACCACAGGCGACGGCTGGGAACCAGGACGAAACCCTAATCTTCACTTCCCTTTATCTTCTCTTCAGGACGGAGGAACTATATATATTTATATAGAGCAAGGGTGAGTACTTTCGTACTCAGCAAGTCACGGGAACCTAGGTGTTTAATGCAAGCTTGGAAGAGAGGCAAGGTTGTTTTGCAAATCTTTTATTTGAAGACATTTTGAAATCACTAAGTGATTTATTTCTTTCTATGTTTGGGCGAAAAGAGACTTGCGTCTCGATTCGACTTTATGAGATGCTTTTCAACAGCTCATTTAGTAACGTACCGACCTCCCGGGTCAGATCATTACTTCTCGGCTCCCAGAGCTTTTTTCATTTTCTCGGACTCCCAGAGTCCAGCTGCCCAGCAGCACAACAATCCGCTTCCACTCGGGAAGCCTAGTCTATGATGCCCGCAGACATCCCGAATCACACAGATTCGTTTCTGACCACTCAGGTCATCCATCTGCCACATAGGCTGATTCTGGTTACGATTCCCACACCACAACAACTTTTCACAAAGCACAGGCAAACAAATCTACGCAACGGGAACCACCTCACATCCGCCCATGACCGTGGGCACGGCTGTTCGAACAGTTTGTTAACCTCTGCAGAGGGGTACACTTTACCCACAAGACACGAACTTACTCCAGACACTGGCCGGTGTCAGAGGTTCGCGACAAAGCCTTTCTCAAGCCGACCCAGGGATACCTCATGCCACATAGAAGGATCAAATCCTCACATAAACATAGGCCATTTTAGGCGTGCACAAATCAAACTCCAACCACCTCGATCGGTAATCTGGCAAGCTTCGCGTTCTTGCCTTACCAGGAGACCGGTTTGGCTCCAACCGACCCCGCCCCGGCGTTCCCAACTATTGGCATGCGAGGTTTCCCTGAACCGACTAGCTACTTAGCCAGGGTGTCCCATTCCACCTTGTGGTTGCACTTTGATTATGTTCGATGAGTTTCCCACAGGAATCGGTCCTTATATGCGAATACGGGACAGTGCCACATAGGCACAACCCCCGCATCGCGAGTTTTCACAATTCATTTTATTTTCAAACACACCGACACCACATGTCGGGTTTTGAAGGCTTCACAAACCCATTTCCCAAGTTTTCGACAAGCAACGGTGTATGTGGGATATTTGGTATACGCGCTCAGAGAGCACGAATACCGAGGTACCACAAGGGTGGAGCGACAAGGAATCAGGGTAATACGACCTACGGAAATTAGTGCGACTACTGGGTAGGTCCGTCGGTTTGGCACGCAAACCGAGGCCAAGCAAGTTAAGTGTGTGATTCTAATAATGCAAGTTACAAACAAAATAATAATGATTTTCCAATTAGAGGAGCAATTGGTCAAAGGGTGACTTGCCTTGCTCAAAGTCTTCACGAAGCTTCACGAATCTTCAAGAAAACCCGCGATCGACGAAAATCCGGTAACCGCAACTGTACGCAAACAACTGAAAACCTAAGCAAAAGACCAAAAGAGGGATCCTATTTAGACTAATTAGTAGTGCCATTAAATAGATCTCAATTTTACGGAATTACTGGAAGTGGAACGGAGGCAATCGGACGAACGGATCGAGGGATATGAATTTTGGAAGTTTAAAGGAATTTTTCTGGACAAAGAGACGATTTGTCGGAATTTTCTGGAATACGAGAAATAGTTTATGGAATTTATAGAAATAATATTCTCAAGAATATTATTGACATCCACTGACATACGGGCTCGAGGGGACGAATTATTGGAATCTCCGGATTAAGAGGATGGGTTTATGGAATTTGGAATATAGGAAATGATTTATTGAATTTCTAGAAAAGAGAAATATGTGTGGAGTATTGAAAAAGATATTCCCAAGAATATCTTTGACTCATTGACACGTGGGGCCAATAAGAAGGTGAGAGAGAGAGGAGCAATTGGAGGGAGTAATTGTGGACTTTTAGCTCTTGGGTGATGGACACTGGGCTTGGACAAAGGGAGTGTATGTGGACTTTGTTTTCTTACTTATCAGGCCGAGGAGGAGGGTGGCTACTGGGCCAAGCCCAAGAGCAAGAGAGAGGGGGCGGCTGCTGACTGGGCGTCGGCTGACTTGGTCAAGTGGGGCCGACGGCTGAGGTGGCGCCAACGTGGACGTCACGTCGGATGGGGAAGGGAGAGGAGGCCGGGCGGCTCATCGGACGGCTCACGGCGTGCGGCGGGATCCGGCGAACGGCGGCAAGCCGGAGGGGCGGCTAGCACTGGCGGCAGGAGGAGGAGAAGGGGAACTCATTCCACGGCTCGGATCGGGAAGACGACGCGCGACGACGGCCGGCGGCGGCGGCCAATCTCGCCGACACGCCAACGTGGCCGCACGCGAGAAGAGCGAAGGGCACGCGGGCTCGGGCTTCGCCGAACCGGTATGGGGTTGCGACGCGCACGCGGTGACGCGGGACCCGATGGTCACCGGCGACGCACGCGCGGTGGCGTTATGCGGCGGCGGAAGGGGCGACACGGCGCGGAGGCAAAGGAGAAGGCCGGCGGCCTAGGGACAGTCAGGGGGAGCTCAAGGGGATCTCCGGGAGCGTGGCGGCGAGAGGAATCGGCTCGAGAGGTGCCGACGGCGGTCGATTGCGGCGGCGGCAATCACCGGCGAGCAAAAGGGGAAAACACAACGAGACGACGAGGATTCGATTCAAAGGGGTGGGAGCATCTCCGGGGTTCAAGGAATCCGTTTCCGGTGTCGGATGGGGCGGAGAAGCACTGAGGAGGGCCGGCGACGAGCAGCGGCCTCCGGGAGCGGACGGTAATGGCGGTGAGGCCATGCCGGGCGACGGCGGTGCTAGGGAATGGTTTGGGGAGGTCCTAGGGAGCTCAAGGACGGTGTTGGCGAGGGTGGTCGACGAGCTGGGGCCCGACGACGGCGCGCGACTGCGCGCGGCGGCGGAAACAGAGCAACGGCGAGGCGCGCGGCGCATCGTGCGGCAGGCTATGGCGTGCGGCGGCGGGCGCGGCATAGCGAGCGGTAGGAGGAAAGGGTTCGGCGGGGAGCTCACCGACAAGAGGAAGCGGCGTCGGCGGATCGGAGGGAGTCGTGGTGAGGTGGTCGCGACGGTGGGACGGAACGGCACCGGGTGGGCGCGGCCGGGGAGGAAGAGAGGAGAGGTGGCGCCCGGAGCTCCTCGTCACGCGCCCACGCACGCACCGGTTCCTCCGGTGCTCGGCGGCGGACGGCGACGACGAGATCGAGTCGAGCGGCAACAGGGCGGCGATGGTTGTTCGGCTACAATGGCGCGGTGGGGGGCGAAAACGAGAGAGATGGAGGGGAGGGGCTCGGCTGTGGTTTTATAGGCGCGGGATGTGGAGCTTCGAGGGGAAGGAACCGAGCACGGGCGATCAAGGAGAGGCGGTGGCGGACTCGCGGTCAAGTTGTGACAGAGGCGGTCACGGGTGGCAAAGGAGGTGACGGTGTGGATGCGTTGGGCGGCGAAGGCGGTGGATCGAGCGGCGGAAAATCGAACCGCGGGAGCGGGAGGATTAGCGCGGGCTGGCGCGGTCAAGGTGGGGGTGGCGAGCTGGCGCTGGCGTCTGCGTCTCTGCCTCCGAGCGCTAGCGGCCAAGGAGTGGAGGCATGGCGTCGTTGCTTGGGAGGGAAAAAGAGAGGGAGGACGGTGGAAAGGGGGGGCTTTACCATGCCGGTTTGGGAAAAAGGAGGTGGGAGAGGGAGAGGAGAGCGCGTGAGGCAGAGAGACGTGCTGCCTCCACGTCTTGGACGCACGCGCGCACAGGGTGGGGGCGAGCGGCAGGGCGGCATGGGCGGCCGTGCGGCGCAGGCGGCCAGGGCTGATGCGGCGGCGACCGGGCGGTCTGCCACGCGCGGGCGAGCGCGGGAAAGAGCGAAGGCGGTGGCGGGTTTTGGGCGGCGACGGCGGGAATCGGCGCCGGGAGGGGAGAGAGCAGAGAGAGAGAGAGCGAAGACGGGAGAGAGAAAGAACGAGAGAGCGAGAGAGCTCTCTCTCGGCTCACATGCGTGCAACGCACGTGCGAGGGGGGTTAAGATGATGGGCTGGGAGGGGAGATGGGCCGGGGGAGAAAACGGCCCACAAAAATCCGAGGGAGGCAAAATAGACTTTTTCGGAGGGGATTGATTCGAAGAGAATTTGAACTTGGAATTTGACTTAGATTTTGGAATTGGGATCTCGATGAGAGGAAGGAGTAGACGGAGGATTCAAGATGGGGTTTTGGATATTTTGGATCTGGGGAAGTATTTGGCGATGATTCAAAGAGAGGGATAGAATTTCAGAGTTTGATTTGGAGACTTGAGTCGGAAGAGGAATTTCGAGGGGGCAAATTTGTGATGGTGACGAGAGGGATCAAGGACGGATTTGAATTGAGATCTTGGCACAACTTAGACTCGCACACAAAGAACGAAAATTTTCGCAATTAGGATTTTTGCCGAATTAGTTTTTAACGCCTCACGAAAAGTGGAGCGTTACACTAACCTTCCCGATCGCTTCAATCATTGACCACCTCAATCATTGACCACCCAAGACATGCCAGATGACGACACAGGAACACACGATATTTGTTAACAAGGTTCAGCCGAAGCCTACATCCCCGGGGCTCTGATTATGGGCGCTCCTCCCCAACCAATATAGCACCTAGCCGCTACGAGTTCATGGCCACGCCACCATCATCTCCCTGCGTGTCTACGCTACATTGTAGTCACCATGGTTACATTGTGGTGCCCCCTCTCTATTTATGTCGGGTTACAGAGTCCGACTCTAACTCCACCCCCTAACACCTATTACAACTCTAAGTCCAACTGTAACCAAATAGGACTAGTATATTCGACACCTATTCTAACAATTTCTTCTCAAAACAAAATAAATTTTATCTTTTTTTTTTGCGGCTGACCAGAATACCCAGGCTTGTTCTCTTCCTCCGTCCTAGTGCGTTGTGGGCTGTGGCCACCATCGGTGATGCGCCGCCACCGATCGAACCCAAGCAACGTGAAGTCAAGAAGGTCGAAGGCACAGTGCACCGCCTCCTCAGGGAACCCCTTGGTTTGTAGGAAAAGTATTAAAAAAATTGTAAGATTATAATCCTGTGAAAAAATTCCTACAGTCATTTGAAACAAGGGATTGGATCTTATATTATCCTTTCAAACTGCTATGGGATGAGTAATCCTATAGAGATTTAGGATGAAAGTTCGCAAAAAAAATTCTTTGAATCATCTCATCCAATTCTTGTGTTTTTCCTATTGTTCAATCAAACAATCATTCATGTGTTTTTCAATCATCTATTTTACACTTGTGTCGAAACTAGATTTCGGCAATAATAAAAGGGGGTGGCTATCAAGCTAGGAAAGTGTATGGGTTTGGAGACAAAGGATTTATACAGGTTCAGGCCTTCTTATAAAAGAAGTAATACCCTACTCCTGTCCGGGGATGAATCCGCCGAGTGTGTTATTGATTGTATGATTTGGAGAAAATCCAACATCTGCCCCTAGAGGCGCCCGGACCCCCCTTATATATGGGAAGGAGTCCGGGTTACAAAAGATAATCCATATCCCTAACGGAATACACAGATACAGATCAAATACAATCGTGACCGACTAAGTCTCAAGGTGTTTCCTTGATGTACAAGCTAAGAAACAAACTCAGGACACACATAAGATATTCTATCCATATTCGGTATCCTATATTCAGCCCAAATATCATCGCCGTGTAGATATGGGATATCCATAATCTCCACAGTAGCCCCCGAGACCTTTGCAGTCAACCATCATAGCCTTCTCAAAGATAATAATCCGAGTGCTTCAGACTTGTCATGCCAAAGCCTGCCGAGTAGCGAAGACGAAGACTGTAAAGGGCGAAAAGATAAAGAATATGGTGCATCGAATAGATGCACCTAATTAGGTGTAGCCCCCAACTATGTGATTAGTTAACAAGCTAAACATATAGTTGAGAACAAAATAATAGCACAATCGCGCATCACATGACAAAAGCATACACGGCGCCTAAAGAGGCACTCTAGCCGACTGCTTTTTAGTCATAATAAAAAGAACCCGAGTGGTTTACACTCTAAAAGGTTCACGAATGAACACACTTGACAGGCATCCGAATAAAAACTCTAAAGATTACCCACCAAATATTATAAAAATTATGGTAACAAATAAGTCTAATAGCCTAGGCTATGACTATTTACCACAATGGAAATAGGTATATAACATACCAAGGAAATGACTATGATAAAAACAAGTCATTCCGAGTTAACCCAGACAGCTTTTGTCGCCTAAAAAAGCTGACAAAAAGCAGTATAACACCTTTCTGTCGGGCACCTTTTAATTTGCATTGCAATAATTCCAAAGAATTATATGACCGCATAAAAAGGATTTTGTCAGCATTGGGCAACACTATTGTGCGCATAAATTGCCAAAGCAAAAAATGCCTAAGTCCCTAAGGAACACAATGGGCCACGCTGTTAAAAGTATTGGGCTGAGGTACTGTTCAGGCCTAGGCCCATTTGCACCTTCGATACCCTTAACAATAAATTCCGAGATCCAAGCGTCACTTCGTCTTCCCCGCCGGAACTCTCGCCATTTTCCCCACTCCTTGCTACAGTACAGAGCTGCGCCGGCAAATTAGGGTTCACCATTCCACTCAAATCCACCTTCAAAAAGTGATCAAAATCCTTCCCGTGATCCACCGCCTCAATTCCTCACCTCTCCCAAGCCATCCCTCGAATCAAATCAGTACATTCGGGGAAAATCGATGGCGGAAGAGAAAGAAAGCTTCGAAGGCCAATGGGCGCCGTCCGACGTGACGGAGGAGAACCTGAAGGAGATGGTGGCGCACGGCGTTCTCCCTGCCAAGGAGATCATCGGGTGGCGGCCAGCGTGCGGTGAGGCTTTTCCGACCCCTGATACACACAAGGTCGTGGTCTTCTCTCATTTCTTTTATGGTGGATTTGCTCTTCCAACCTCGAAGTTCTTCCGTGGGATACTAAATTTCTATGGAATCAGCTTACATCATTTGAATCCGAACTCCATAGTCCATATTGCAAATTTCGTCCATGTCTGTGAACCTTTTTTGGGCATTAGACCTCATTTTGCTCTTTTCCGCCGAATCTTTTTCCTTAAGCCTCAACCGAACAAAAACAAACCATGCGTAGTTGGTGGGGCTGGATTTCAACTGAGGGGCACTCTGAGCCAGAAGTATTTCTCTATGCCTTTCAAGACTTCAAATAAAGGATGGCACGCCAACTGGTTTTATATTCAAAATCCCGAGTCCGCTCTTCCTGAGTACTCCTGTCTTCCCCCAGTATACCAAGATACATGGAACTCTCTTCCCATGGGAGATGAAGCTGCCCAAGCCTTAGAACTGATGGAACGCATGCTGAAACTCAAAGAGCAAGGCTTACAGGGAGAGCAAATCACTCAGCATTTCATTAAGTGCCGATTAGCTCCAATCAAAGAAAGATCCCGCACAGCATTTGAGTTTGACGGCAAGCATGATCCAAACCGTGAAGACCCAGATTCTTTGGATTTTAAGATCCTGAAGGAGAGGATGTACAAGATATTCTCGAACGCTATTGTCGTCAGCTACTCACATCAACTGCCAGTTGTACCATACAACGCATTCAATCCGCCTCCGCAGGTATGTATCTGAAATCTTCATCCCAAGGTCAAAACATAATTTCATCTTCATGTTGAGTTAGCTAACTGTGGAAGCATCTCATTCAGGAATACGTATTGATGAAATCTGATCCCCCAATTGCTCAGCGCCGATCTCCTCGCCAGCACACCGTTCAGGGAAGTGGAGGGCCGACAATCAGGTCAGACCCACAACCTCAAACCTCCAAACCGGCTGGGCAGACAGGTCCTCGCAAGAGAAAGCTGGTGCTTAATGACGACGAAGACGATGACAGCAACAAATCTGGGGACAAAGGAACACCCAACAAACTCCCAAAGCATACCATGCCCAGGAAAAAACTGGCTGGCCGTCAAATGCCAAAGATTAGAACATCTTCCAGGTATAAACCTCTCGATACCATTTTATTTCGGCATGCTTCTCTCATAGAAATTATGCTAAATATCGAAAGGACACTTTGTAGGAAACCATCCGATATAGATCCAACTGGAAAAGAACCTGATCCGGCTGCCACAGAGCCAAATTTATCCAAAGATGCTGAGCCGACTGCCGAAAGCCAGCCGACTGCCGAAAGTCAGCCGACTGGCGCCCAAGCTTCGGACGACAAGGCCAATCCGAGTGATCAGCCGCCGACTGGAAACCAGTCGGCAGCAACTGAAACTGCAACAACCCGAGAGCCCCCGACTGGAAACCAGTCGGATGTAGATCTAAATCAAGAGATTCCTGAAGCTGAAGCGCAGACAACTTCTCAAGGACCAGAAGTTGGTAATGACTCAGTGATTGGGTCTCCAGATAAAGAGCAAGGATCACCTCGCGCTCAGCCAGGCACATCCTCAGGTAACTCATCTTCTCAAGTGATGCCGTTCTGAATAACTCCAGCTTGTTCGTCTAATGTCTTGGGAATACATCAGGTCCACTAGGCGGCGACGAAGAAGAAATTCTCCGCATAAAGGCAGCTAATGACTCTCGTCCTCCTATCTTACTCAAATGGTGGGACGAGAACTCTCAAGTTTCCGGCATTGTTATAAATCGCCAAAAAGAAGATGAGGAAGTGTGCCAGCTGAAGAAAGTACTTGGAGAAGCCACTCGCATTGTGAATGTAAGTCTTCTAGGTGACTGCCTTTGATGACTTTGTTTTCTCGTTAGCAAAACTAATCCATGAACCACCGTGCAGAGAATCCATCTTCGTAATGAAGCCAAGACTGCAACCTTAGAAAAGCTGGTTCCACATTTGGGAACTCTTGAAGCCGTTAGGGAACAGCTACACGAGGCCAAGGAGCATGCCAAGAAAACGGAGAAGGAATTAAGGGAGCGAATTGCACAGCTCCAGGACTCCAACTTCGAGCTGAGTGGTTCATCAAAAGGTAATCTTCCAGATCTGTTCCATTGATTTATGCTGTCATAACTGGATCCTCAAACATTTGGATTTCAAACAGCGCAAGCCACCAGGATGGCTCAAATGGAGAAGCAAATAGAAGCCTTGAAAAAAGACAAAGCAGAACTGGCTGCAGAAAGGGACTCAGCCTTGAAGGAGGTTGAAGGTACTGCCAGCTGACAATCTGAACTGTCCTCTCTTTAATGCAGCAGATTCTTATTATAAATGTGTTT
The DNA here is from genome assembly GCF_034140825.1 of Oryza sativa Japonica Group. Lineage (NCBI taxonomy): Eukaryota > Viridiplantae > Streptophyta > Magnoliopsida > Poales > Poaceae > Oryza > Oryza sativa. The sequence goes on along the minus strand of NC_089041.1, from coordinate 27,489,476 downwards.
TGTAGACCGTAAAATCAAATCTCAAGCTCAGTTTGATGTCCTGGTTGGTAAGATCAAGAAGCTTGAAGGAGCAAGAGACGAAGTCGCCAATGTCGCTACACCACTCGTCCAAGCTATGTTCCTTAATAACAGTGGTCCGAGTGCACTTGACGCAACCGAAATCTTTGACAAGCTGAGAGTTGCACCGGATGTATATTTCAAGAATATCAAGAAAGCTGGAAGTATGGGAGCTAGTATGGCATTGGCGATGACCAAATCCTTGTACCCGAGGATTGAAATTGATACCATTGATGGCTTTGCAGACGGGACAAGTGAAGAAGCTGCTCTTGATCTTATCAGTAATGCTCAAAGTGCGGCTGACAAGATTGCAAGTGATGTTGTAGAGCAATTCCGCAACAACGACCTTCAGCCGAGCAATAATAACTCTGATGATGAAAGGACTGATTCTGACTGAGTGTAAATGTAGCAAATGGAGGCTCAATTTGTACAATACTGGTGTATTTATGCTGTGCTTGATAGTTCTAGCCAAATCTTTGATTTCTTAAAAGCTTTTATCAAGCTTTGTTGAGCCTAAAACCCAAAGAAGCTATTAAAAACTTTCAGTCCTCGCAGACTAAGTAGAAAAATCGAACAAGGCAATGATAAACCAAGTAAGCAAATTGAATTGATAAAAGATCACACTCCATTATTATGATAATAGCCCCCAACTGACAACTTCAAGAAGAAAACTTGATGTTGACAGTCAAGATAGGGAGGTACAATGATAAACTTAAGCGTAGAAACGACGAAGATGTTCAATGTTCCAAGAGTTGTCGACGAGAGTACCATCTTCTCGCTTAAGTCGATAGGAACCTGGCCGGGTGACTTCAGAGATGATAAATGGCCCCTCCCATAAAGGAGATAACTTGTGCCGATCCCGTGTAGTTTGAATTTTCCTCAAAACCAGGTCGCCGACTAAAAAGGCGCGGGATCGAACATTGCGATTATGATAACGCCGCAACCCTTGTAAGTATCGAGCCGACCGAATCAAAGCTGCTTCGCGGACTTCTTCCAGTCGGTGCAAGTCATCCACTCGGTCCTCTTCGTAGCGATCTTCACGGAAATTTCGAAAGCGCAAAGACTCGAATTCAACTTCACTTGGCAACATTGCTTCTGCCCCATAGACAAGGAAAAAAGGTGACTGGCCTGTGGCCCGACTGGGTGTAGTTCGCAAAGACCAAAGTACTGATGGCAGCTGTTGCACCCATTTGCCGGCATAGGGTTTTAGCCGGTCAAAAACACGCGCTTTAATCCCTTGAAGTATCATGCCATTGGCTCGCTCCACCTGTCCATTGCTCATGGGGTGTGCCACTGAGGCATAACAAATCTTAATTCCAAAGTCTTCACAAAAGTCTTTAAAAACTCCGCCAGTGAATTGTGTGCCATTATCAGTGATGATCCGATTGGGCACTCCAAATCGATGCACAATGTTGATGAAGAAGTCTCGCGCATTATCTGCTGTGATTGTGACAACCGGTTTAGCTTCAATCCACTTGGAGAATTTGTCAATGGCCACAAAGAGATGCGTGTAACCGCCGACTGCCTTTTTAAACGGGCCAACCATGTCGAGCCCCCAAACCGCAAACGGCCAAGACAGCGGGATAGTCTGCAACTCTTGAGCTGGTAGATGAATTTGTCTGGCGAAAAATTGGCAACCTTCACATGTGCGCACAATTTTGTCGGCATCGGACACTGCAGTAGGCCAGAAAAAACCCTGCCGGTAAGCCTTGCCGACAATGGTGCGTGCAGCAGCATGGTTTCCGCATATCCCAGAATGTATGTCTTTTAGCAATTGTCTCCCTTCTTCTAAAGATACGCAGCGTTGCAGAATTCCTGAAGGGCTTTTCTTGTATAACTCGGCTTCATGCAAAACATAAAGTTTGCTCCGCCTTGAAATCCGCTCGGCTTCATCTTTGTCTTGGGGGAGTTCTTGAGAAGTCAAAAATCGTATGAGGGGCTCTCGCCAGTCTACTTCAACCATAGCTGTGTCATGAGTGCCCGCAACTTGGGTAGTATCTTTGTGAGGTACTGTCGGCGTATAAAGGTGTTCGACGAAAACATCAGAGGGTGCCGCCTCACGCTTGGATCCAAAGTTGGCAAGTCTGTCGGCGGCTTCATTGTTGTGTCGTAGAACGTGACTGAGCTCGAGTCCATCGAACTTGTCTTCCAACTTGCGTACCTCTTGTCGATATGCCATCATATTGTCGTCAAGGCAGGACCACTCTTTCATGACTTGGTTGACAACCAGCTGTGAATCGCCTCGAACTATTAGACGCTTTATCCCTAGGGAAATTGCAATCCGCAGTCCATGAAGGAGGGCCTCATACTCGGCGACGTTGTGGGACGCCGAAAAATGTATCCAAAGCACATAGCTCAATCTTTCTCCAGTAGGGGAAATCAAAACCACTCCTGCTCCAGTGCCCGAAAGTCGTTTGGATCCGTCAAAATGCATGGTCCAGTGCTCCATGTTCTCCGCGGGGGTATCCTCCTGGCACTCGGTCCATTCGGCGACAAAATCAGCTAACGCTTGGGACTTGATTGAAATTCGGGGCTTGAATGATATGTCCAAAGACATCAACTCCAAAGCCCACTTAGCAATACGTCCGTTTGCTTCGCGGTTGTGCAGTATATCACCGAGTGGAAATGATGTGACCACCGTTACCGAGTGACCTTGAAAATAATGAGATAGCTTCCTGGTAGTAATTAATATACCATATAACAGCTTTTGAACCTGAGGGTACCTCGTTTTGGAATCGGCTAGGACCTCGCTGACAAAGTAAATCGGTCGCTGGACTTTCTGGACATGGCCTTCTTCCTCGCGCTCAACGACCAAGACTGTGCTCACAACCTGGGAGGTGGCTGATACATACAGCAACAACGGCTCCTGCGGTCGTGGTGAAGCTAAGACTGGTGGCTCGGTGAGGAGTTTTTTGAAATCTTCAAAGGCCTTCTGTGCTTCGGGTCCCCACTGGAAATCATCCGTTTTCTTCAGTAGCTTAAAGAAGGGCATCCCCCGCTCGCCAAGTCTTGAAACAAATCGGCTGAGCGCCGCCATGCATCCAGTCAGCTTCTGAACATCTTTCTGAGTACTTGGCGGTTTCATGTTGAGGATAGCAGTAACTTTCTCCGGGTTGGCTTGGATGCCCCTATGAGACACCATAAAGCCAAGCAGCTTCCCTGACGGTACTCCGAAGGTGCACTTTTCAGGGTTCAATTTCATCCTGAAAGCACGGATGCTCGCAAAGGTTTCTTCTAGATCCGAGATCAAATCATCCTTTTGCTTGGTCTTGACGACTACATCATCCACATAGGCTTCAACGTTGCGGCCGATCTGCGTTGAGAAGCATCTTTGGATCATACGTTGATAAGTTGCTCCTGCGTTTTTTAGTCCGAACGGCATGGTGACGTAGCAGTATGCCCCAAAAGGCGTGATGAATGAAGTCTTCAAGCAGTCGGATTCCTTCAGTCGGATCTGATGATACCCCGAGTAGCAATCCAAAAAACTGAGAAGCTCACAGCCGGCGGTCGAGTCGACTACCTGGTCAATGCGAGGCAACCCAAAAGGATCTTTAGGGCAGGATTTGTTGAGGTCAGTATAATCAACACACATGCGCCATTGCCCTGTTTTCTTCCGAACTAGAACCGGGTTTGCCAGCCAGTCGGGATGAAGGACTTCTTTGATGAAGCCTGCTGCTAACAGCTTGGTTAATTCCTCCTTGATCGCGTCCTTCCTGTCTTGTGCGAATCGGCGGAGTCGTTGTTTGATAGGCTTGGCATCTTCTTTGACATGTAAGGAGTGCTCAATCACCTCTCTAGGAATACCGGGCATATCAGATGGTTTCCACGCAAAGATATCTTTATTGTTCTGAAGAAAGGTGATGAGCGCGCTTTCCTATTTATAATCTAACTCGGCGCCTATTACAGCAGTTTTAGTTGGATCAGAGGGATCTAGGGGAATCTTCTTAGTCTTGGCTTCGCTTTCTCCACTCTTTGAAATCTTGGTAGCGGGCACTTCTCCTTCGCTCGCCGTGGCTGCAGCCAGTCGGATATCCTCTCGGGCAGACGCCATCTCGCGAGTTTGGGCCATGTCGCAACTCTCCTTGTCGCATGTGACGGCTTGCTTGATGTCGCTCCGTAGGGATAGGACTCCTCGGGGACCAGGCATCTTCATCATCATGTAAGTGTAGTGCGGGACGGCCATGAACTTGGCTAACGCCGGGCGTCCGAGTATGGCATGGTAAGCTGTCTCGAAATCGGCGACTTCGAAGCTGATATTCTCTGTGCGAAAGTTTTCCCGAGTGCCAAAGGTGACCGGGAGTGTGATCTGGCCGAGTGGAGTTGCGGATAATCCTGGAATTACTCCGTGAAAAGGCGCATTGCTTGGTTTTAGCTCGGAGCGAGGAATCTGCATATCATCCAAGGTCTTGGTGAAGAGGATATTGAGTGCGCTGCCGCCGTCAATGAGGGTTCTGCGAAGCTTGACATTACGGACCACTGGGTCTAGTACCAGGGGGTACCGCCCCGGGTGGACCACTCGGTCAGGATGATCCGAGCGGTCAAACTTGATTGCAATCTCTGACCATCGAAGATATTGAGGCGTGTCGGGCTGAACAGCATTGATCTCCCGCTCGGTCAACTTTTGCTTCCTTTTAGACTCATAAGCTAGGGGGCCGCCGAAGATATGGTTGAGCTCCTTGCGGTGATCTTGAAAACCTGCCGGGGTGTCGCCGTCGTCCTTCTTCCTTGACGTGCTTTGTTCTTCGTCAGAGTTCTTCCGTGCAGTCTTGGTGTATTGATCCGCGAATTGCTTGTAGACGAAACAATCTTTGGCCACGTGGTTGGAGTTAGGATGGTGCGGGCATTGGGAGTTCATGATCTTGTCGAACGTGTTGACGCGCGAACGCTGTCGAGAAGAGTGACTGGCGGTTGCAACAAGTTCCGCAGGCTTACGCTTGCGGTCCTTATGATTGTTACTTCCACCTCCTCCCGTAGCCGGCGTACCCTTGTTTTGCTTCCAACTGGGACCCGACTGCTTTGATGCGGTGACGGCGTCTTCAGCTTTGGCGTACTCGTTGGCTTTTTCAAACATAAGCTTGACTGTCCTGGGGGGCTTACGCCCGAACTTGCCGACCAATTCTTCGTGGCGAATCCCTTTGGTGAATGCGGCGATGATGACGTCATCGGTGATGTCGGAGATCTTGTTACGTTGTTCAGAAAATCGCCGGATGTAATCTCGAAGGGATTCTCCGGACTTCTGAATAACGTTGTAGAGGTCGTATTGTGTGCCGGGACGCTCAAAGGTGCCTTGGAAGTTGGCGATGAAGTGGTCGCGTAATTCAGCCCAAGATCCAATTGTACCACGGGGCAATCCATGGAGCCAAGATCGGGCGGAATCTGCTAAAGCCACTGGTAAATAATTCGCCATGGCCTTGTTGTCTCCTCCTGCTGCGCGGATTGCGAGACCGTAGACGGTAAGCCACGATTCTGGATTAGTGGTACCGTCGTACTTCTCTATTCCAGTCGGCTTGAAGCCGGCTGGCCAATCCACTCGACGCAGATCGTCGGTGAAGGCTGCTACTCCGTCAAGGTCGTCGTCGTGGCGGTTTGGCGAATGATGATAGCCTCGAGCTGCTCGGCGCTGTATGATTGTGTCGCGAAGATCGACGGGGCGGCGACGAGGTGGTGAGCGAGGCCGTTCCACTCGGCGCTCCCTATATTGGTCGGGAGGTGAGTGAATGGACCGCTCGTCGTGACCCCTGCTCCTGCGATTGGATCCTGCGCCGGTGATGCTGAGGCTTGGATGACGGTAGTCATGAGATCGGAAGTGGGGGACTCGGCTACCAGTCGGCGTGTGGACGCTTTCGGAGTTAACTGGGACCGAAGCCGCAATCATGGTCTTCGTCTGGTTCAAGATGTTGACGACGTGGTCGGATTGATTGAGCTCGTTTTGGTTGAGGAGGGTGTCGAGAAGGGTGATCGCGGCGACCGCATTCTGTTGAGGGGTGCGGAAAACCGGTGTCCCTTCGACATCTTGTTGGCCGATGAGATCACGCGCTCGGCGCCCTGCTTCCAAAGCTCGCTGTCGTCGATCCTCAGCCTCCTTCGCAGTCCGCTCACGGTCCTGCTGCTCACGCCGTAGCCGTTCTTGTTCTTGTGCTTGATGCTCCTCCTCCAGTCGGCGACGTTCTTCGGTCTCCCGGGCTTGGCGTTGCTCCTCCGTCTCATTATTGGCCATGAAAACGCCAAAATAGAGAGGGGTGTAGTTGTCATCTAGGCTTCCGTCGAAGTCGTCGAAGTCGTTGTAGCGAGAACTAAATTCGTCGTACTCCACGATGTCAGTAGGACGTGAGTCGACGGTGGGAGAGCTGTTGTAGTCATCCAGCTGATCCGTCGAAACCGTGCCGAGTGGTTGGAGGATGACGCCGACTTCCCTGAAGCTAGGCGAAATCGGTGTTGAAGCCGACTTCCGCCTAGGCCTACGGGATGAAGACGCTGTCGTGGTGGAGACGGCCGTTAAATCGTCGGGGAGCTTCATCAGGACTGGTGGGTAAGCCCCATCATCTTGATCTGGTGTTGTTGGAGAAGATGCAATCTCGGCCGAGTGGTTTGAAGCCGACTCGGTTGAGATGGTCTTGAAGTAGCTTTCAGCCGCGTTCGGGAATCCAAACGGGACCGAAATCCGGTTCTCTCCCGACTGGTCTGATTCCGAGTCGAGGAGAGAAATCTTGCCGAAGTTGTTGGTGACGAAGTCGAGGCTGCCGAACCGAAACGTCTGCCCGGGTGGGAAGACGAGGTCGTCGATGCCGGAAACGGAACCCATTGCACTGATCGACGAAAAGCTTGACGCTTCCCCTACCTGGCGCGCCAACTGTCGAAACTAGATTTCGGCAATAATAAAAGGGGGTGGCTATCAAGCTAGGAAAGTGTATGGGTTTGGAGACAAAGGATTTATACAGGTTCAGGCCTTCTTATAAAAGAAGTAATACCCTACTCCTGTCCGGGGATGAATCCGCCGAGTGTGTTATTGATTGTATGATTTGGAGAAAATCCAACATCTGCCCCTAGAGGCGCCCGGACCCCCCTTATATATGGGAAGGAGTCCGGGTTACAAAAGATAATCCATATCCCTAACGGAATACACAGATACAGATCAAATACAATCGTGACCGACTAAGTCTCAAGGTGTTTCCTTGATGTACAAGCTAAGAAACAAACTCAGGACACACATAAGATATTCTATCCATATTCGGTATCCTATATTCAGCCCAAATATCATCGCCGTGTAGATATGGGATATCCATAATCTCCACAACTTGCATTCATATTAGAATTCTATGTTTTTTTCTATTACTCTGTTTTTCCATTCCTGTTATTCGAAGGGGCCTTTGTGTTTTGCGCTATTGTTCAAGCTCGTCATTGTCACGCCCTGATAAATTCATCCCGAAATAAAATTCATTTTCTAAAAGGAATAATAGAATTAATTAAAATTCGAAAAGAAATTGGCAAACACTAAAATGCGTATAAGAAAAATTCAAATGTGACCCGGAGAATTTTTGTTAAATTCTCCTTGGTCTAAAAGGAGCCCTCAAATTTTAGTGGAATTTTCAGAGCACAAATAATAAATGAGAAGAAATAAACAAAGTTAAAAAGGTTTTATAAAAAGAAAAACCCTAAAAGTCTTCTTTTTCCCCTTCCCTTCTTGGGCCGGCTCGGCCCACTTCCCTCCCTCTCTCTCTCCTCTCCCCCGCGGCCCATCGGCCCCCTCCCCGCGCGCGCGCCGCTGACGGGCGGGCCCGCCCGCCACCCTCGCTGACGGGTGGGGCCCACCCGTCATCCCCTACCTCGCGCCGCGCCCGCCGCCCGCCCGTGCCCTAGCGCCGCCGCCGCCGCCGAATCCGCCGCATCCCGCCGTCCCCGCGCGCCATAAAGAGGGGGAAATCACTCCCCGTGATTCCCTCCCTCTTTTCCCCCTCTTTCCCCTCTCTCTCTCCCTCGGATTCGCTCGGATTTATTCCCGCAAAGTTCGCCGGCGCATCAATGGCGGCCGAGATTTCCGCGGTCGATTCCTTCCCCTCCGGCCGCCCTCTCTCCCTCCCGACGCTATTTAATCGTTCCCCGTGCCTCCCTCCTCCGTTTCCGCCGCTCGCCGCTCTCTCTCCCCGTCGGAATCGTGCCCGCGCCGTCGTCCTCTCTCTCCGCCGTCGCCGACGAGCTCCGGTTCGCCGCCGCCGTCGCTCCGGACTTCCTCCCCTCTCGGCGTCGCCTCCTTCGGCTTCGCCGCGTCCTCGTCGACCCCGTCCGCTCCTCCGTTTCGCCCGCCGACCGCCGGAACATCGCCGTCCTCGTCGACCCGAGCCGCGCCGCCGCCTCTGTCCGCTTCGGTCGCCGTTTCCGTCGTCGCCGTCGACCCGGGGTGAGCCGAGGACCGCCCGTTTCGCTTCCCCCTTCCCTCCCCTCTCTCGGCCGCCGCTCCGTCGCGCCGGAGGTCGCCGCCGGCGACCATCGGGGCGCGGGCGCGCCGCCTCCCGTCGGCCGTGCCGGCGAGGCCGCCTTCGGGCGCGCCCCGCGGCTGCCAGGTGGGGCCCGGCCGTCAGCCGCCCGCGCCCGCGGGTGCGGCTGACGCGTGGGACCCACGGCGCCGGCCGGCGTCAGCCGCGTGCACCCGGTCCACCGTGGACCGTGAGGCTGACGCGTGGGCCCCACTCCCGTGGACCCGGTCCGCGCGCCCTCTCTCCCGGCTGACGCAATAAATCCGATTTTTAATTAAAATTTAAATGAAGAAATTCGCAAATATCCATTTAAAGAGCATATAAACTTCAAATGGCCATAACTTGGCCATTTGAACTCGGAATTGGACCGTTCAAGTCTCTAATTTTTCCTTAAGAAGTCAAGAACCCATTTTTGTGCTTTGCTTCTGCTTGTTATTTGGAGTTTATTAGAGTAAAAGCCTTTTCTTTTCCATTGGTCGTGTAGACGCTGCAGCTTCGGAAGATCCGCTCTTCGTGGAAGTTGAAGCCGGCGTTTGGGAAAGCGAGCAAGGCAAGTCACATCATCCTTGAACATATTGAATCCCAGTTTATAAAATTATTTTGATTTAAATTATTGCATTGTCGCTTTATTTAAATTCCCGCGTTATCACTGTTTTATTTAGCCATGCCTATTTACCTTTGTTATGACCTTATTATTATTGTTATTGTTATTATTACCTTGTTCACCCTAGATTAAACAAAACCCCAACTAGTGGATACTCTACTCATGGTACCACTAGTATGATTTTAGGTAGATGCTTCGCTGTTTAATTAGGTAACATTAGGTGGTTTTACAACTCTAGACTTTGGGAATATTCATATCACCTGGATACTTTGGAATGGTTTGGTTATTGTGGAATTGGTTTCACACCGCTCTTTCTATTCAAAATCCCCAAAATGGTTTTAGGCTGGGCTCGGGGTGCATGGTTTTGATAGTAGCACCTCGGCCGTATAAGGACCGGTCTTCGGGCCTCTGTTGCAAAGCACTACCGTACTTCCACATGTCTAGTGGGTAAGGCTTAGTTTGTGGCTCAGTCTGGTTATAAACAAAAGTACACGGATTGGAGGTGGATGAAGTCGGGGGTCGATGGACATTCTCCAGGGCAAATGAAGGCTACACGAGCTGCGGCCCGGTAGTCGAGATGTCATGGCACAGGGTTGGTGCCCTGCTGCTAGGGGCTCAGTCCTGCCTGCCTGTCCCGGAGGTTCCGGCCGTAGGCGGGATTGGGTCGGTACTCTTGTCTATGGCTAGGATGGGTTGGAAACTATGTCACGTCTTCCGTCTGTATACCGTGGTGGTATGTGGCACGTGGTTGCACGTGAGGAAGATGTGTCTTGTGGGTAAAGATGTACACCTCTGATCAGAGTAAAACCTATTCGAATAGCCGCGCCCTCGGTTATGGGCAAGCCTAGCAATGTACCCAAGTTAGTGTTTTAATTCTTAAAACCTGCTTAACAACTAAAATGTGGAATGGATGGCCTGGGTTGGCTTGGGACGAGCTGGGACCCAGGGTCGGGTTGCCAGTTCGGTCTGAATCATCGTAGGCCTTGGGTTAAGGCAGGTTCGTGTGGGTTCACGGCCTTGATTAATAATACTGGGTAGCTCTAGGATCGTCTTTATAAAATGGCTTTGGGCAACTAAGTGACTTTTAAATGCTGTTTACTGCAAAGCTTAATCCCTATATTATTACCCCTTGTACCCCCTTGCATTAATCGTGCATCCGCCGGTGTGGCTTGCTGAGTACTGTGGTTGTACTCATTCTTGCTCAATCTTTCCCCTCTTCAGTAAGAGAAGCTTTGGAGAAGATGTCTTAGGTGGAGTCCTGGCTTATACCCCAGTTGAGCGCCTGTGAAGATGGAGCCATAGGCCCGCTAGTCCGCTGCTGTTTATTTTTGATTGTCAGGCCTGAAGCGCCTTTGTAATAATGTAAATATTATCGATATAATAAAGATGTGTCTTTTATATCATGTTTGTGTGGTGTACCCCGGCTTTTCCTGGGACGGGGATTAATACACTAGCGTTCGGGAAAAGGCAATTTTCCCGGTCGCGACAGTCATGCACATGAACATGGAGAAAATGATTATTGATAAAAGATAGATAAAGCTCACCAAGAGAGGAAATATTTCAAAAATGGCATAATATCGATTATTATTTCTTGTAAAGTGAGATTTTCTGTCCAAGAGGTTAACTTTGTTTCTTGTAGTTGGAATTATAAAATTTGAGTAGACATGAAGGAAAAAGATCGGATCCTCATTCCCCTCTTTTTCGTTCTAGTACTGGCTGCTTCCCTCTGTGATTGTATCGTATAGTATCTGTTCGTCATCGCGATCAACCATCTGTTCATATAAGAAATATTTTCATATATAATATTAAATCTGTAGTAATCATATGCTAACTCTAGTAATCATATATTAAAACTCTAATAATCTTATATTAAAACTATAATAATCTCATATGGTAACTCTAAATAATCATATTCTAGCTCTAATAATCATAAATGAAAACTCTAATAATCATATGCTAACTCTAACAATCATATTAAATCTCTACTAATCATATGCTAACTCTAGTAATCATATATTAAAACTCTAATAATCATATATTAAAACTATAATAATCTCATATGGTAACTCTAAATAATCATATTCTAGCTCTAATAATCATATATGCTAACTCTAACAATCATATTAAATCTCTAATAATCATATGCCAACTCTAGTAATCATATATTACATCACTTGCCTGCGCAAATTCCTCCGAGGGCTAGCTACCTCTTAGTCTTGAGAGACGACGACGACGTCTTTTCTGCAACATGCAAAAAACATGTATTAGTCTAAATGCAAAGGAACATATTTTGATTAGTGCATGATAGATTAAACTAGGTCGGAGGGGAGTTGAAGTTTAGGTTCATGGTTTCGTTCCCGTTTGTTCGCGTTCGTTCATGTTCGTTCCCGTTCGTTCACGTTTCGTTCACGTTCATTCGGCGTTCGTTCACGTTTCATTCACATATCGTTCGCGTTCGTTCGCATGTCGTTCGTGTTCGTTCCCGTTTCGTTCACGTGTCGTTCGCGTTCGTTCGCGTTCATTCGTGTTTCGTTCACGTTCGTTCCTGTTCGTTCGCGTTCGTTCACGTTCGTTCCCGTTCGTTCACGTTTCGTTTGCGTTCGTTCTCGTTTTGTTCACGTTCGTTCGCATTCGTTCTCGTTTCGTTCACGTTCGTTCGCGACCGCTTGGGCAAAGCCAGTGGCGGCTTCGGCGGTGGCGTGGCACGGCGGCGCGGCGCGGCACGACGGCGGCGGTGACGGCGTGGCGGCAGCGGTGGCGGCGCGGCGGCGGTGGCGTCATCGCGCGGCGGCGGTGGCGTGGCGCGGCGGCGTGGCCGTCGGTAGTGGCGGCGGCGGCGGCGTGACGCGATGGCGGTGGCGTGGCGCGGCGGTGGCGGCGGCGGCGTGGGCGTCGATGGTGGCGATGACGACGACGACGATGAGGCGGTTTGGAGAGAAAGAGAAAGAGAGAGAGAGAGATCGAGAGAGAGCCTCACCCCCGAGATTCGACGGTGGCGTCGGCGGCGACGACGACGACGACAGCGAGACGACGGCGGCGCGAGCGAGGGATTCCCTAGCTGCAGTGGCGGCGCGAAGGAGAGCTCTAGATCGGAGAGAAAACTTCTAAGTGTTGGTGGAGAAGACGAGTGCTTGGGCATATATATAGTCCGCGATCACCAACCGGGACTAAAGATATCTTTAGTTCCGGTTGTAGCCACCAACCGGGACTAAAGCCCTTTTCCCGCTATTTCCAAATTCTTTTTTAAACCGGTTAGGGTTAAGAACCGGGACTAAAGATAATAACAGTGCATATTTAATCTCATTACATATAGGTTATCTAAAAGAGTAAATAATTCATTAAATTGATTTAAAGTCACAAATTTAATGATAAAACCTTTAAAATATATTAAGTGGATAATATATAATTAGCATATGATTTAAAATTGTTAAAAATTCTAATAATCATATAAAATTAGCATATGCATGATTTAAAATTATTAAACATTCTAATTATAATATGTAAATACCACATGCATGATTTAAAATTGTTAAAAATTCTAATAATCATATATAACTAGCATATGCATGATTTAAAACTTTTAAAAATTCTAATTATCATATGTAAATACCACATGCATGATTTAAAATTGTTAAAAATTCTAATAATCATATATAACTAGCATATGCATGATTTAAATTTGTTAAAAATTCTAATTATCATATATAATTAGCATATGCATGATTTAAATTTGTTAAACATTCTAATTATAATATGTAAATACCACATGCATGATTTAAAATTGTTAAAAATTCTAATAATCATATATAACTAGCATATGCATGATTTTAATTTGTTAAAAATTCTAATTATCATATATAATTAGCATATGCATGATTTAAATTTGTTAAAAATTCTAATAATCATACATAATTAACATATGCCATACAACAATTGATTTATATGGATATTCAATACATCCAAAACAGTTTACATCGTGTACACAACAATTACGGCAATACATCGCCGGTGACGGTTGACCGCACGTACTTTCTCCTCACTACTGTTCATTCCTTGTGATCGCTGCGTGAATAAAGGGTGTCTTCGTTTGATAGGAGGATACTAGGGTCAACCGTCACCGTGAAAGGGGGTTGCCCATCAAACTGATCATAATCCTCGTCAGTCTTGTCCTCGACTCCGACGATTTTTCTTTTGCCTGGGAGAACCACGTGGCGCTTCGGCACGTTAGGCACTTTGCTAGACATGTCCTTCACGTAAAAAACTTGCGTTACATCATTGGCAAGGACAAAAAATTCGTCTGAGTATCCAACCTTGTTAAGGTCAACCGTTGTCATCCCACTGTCATCAATCGTTACGCCTCCACCAGTCAGCCTAACCCATTGGCCCCGGAACAGAGGGACCTTGAGAGGTCCATAGTCAAGTTCCCATATGTCCTCGATAGCACCGTAATTACCATCGTGTCCCATGGCATCGATACGAACAACACTGTTCTGGTTCGTGCTCTTTATGTCTTGCGCTCTCGTGTAGAATGTGTACCCATTGATCTCATATCCTTGGAATGTCGCTATCGAGCCAGATGGTCCCCTCGCCAGGAAGGCTAGTTGTTGGTTAATCGTCTCGTTACCCATGAGATGTTGTCGCAGCCACGCGGGGAATGTATCAATGTGATGCCGTGTAATCCATGCATCGGAGTTACCGATGTTTCTGGCGCGAACTAGAGACAAGTGCTCCTCGATGTAAGGAGCCACCAATGAAGATTGTTGCAGAACCGTGAAATGGGCTTTACGGAATAAATTATTGTCTACCATCTGTTGATGTGAAAAACACAAGGCCTGGGAGATCTGCTTAACTCCAGTGCAAGTCCAAAAATCTTGCCTTTAAGTTCGTGAGCGTGCCAGTTGATTTGATCCTGCAATCAACAAGAAACAAAAATAGGAAAATAATAGTTAAATCCATAAATGATAGCCGATCGGCCAGTCGTCGATGACGTATCATTTATCTTTGAGCCGATGTCATCTTTGCATTGATCGACAGTCATAAATAAGCAAGAAAGAACTAAATCTACTCGATCGGCTGTAGATATTAACGAAATATAATACTTCTATCGATATATATTTGAATCAAGTGATTGGGATAGATCGGTCGCCATGCCGAGACAGTATAAACTACTTAGACCGAAATATATATTAACAAGAAGATTATAAACGTTTATAGCATAGCCAATCAGATAGATTTAGCATGTATCGGCTAATACTCCGATACCACTCTATATTAAGATATTAAAGCGAGCAAAATATATCAAACATGATGCTTAATATACTTAAATGCAATAAGATCTTAACATAAATGGTGGATTTAACATATTAATCAAGCATATAGGATATAAAGTAGTTAAATCAGGTAAGATCAGGCAATCAGGTACCAAATTTGGTTGTTAACACATGCCCCCCAAGTCCGGAATATTTGGTAATGTTTCGGATTTGTCATATCTGTTCCTCCAAGAAAATCGCTCATTGCCATTTTTCTAACCGTTACCGCAGTGCTTTAAATACTAACCGTCACCCCCGAGAAACTTCACACCATTATTTCCACTTTCACCGCCGAAACAAGTTCTGTCTTCTCTCTCTCCGGTGATCCCCTCAGTGCGCATGGCGATCTCAAGGCGACTCCCCTTCCGATCAATCTTCCGTCCGCGACGATGTCGACTTCCGCCAGCCCGTCTGCCACTCCATCGGCCGAGTATGCAGAGGTATGTGCCCATCGGCTAGATCTTCAATCTTGTACAGTAGATCGGTTTTCCTTTATCTCATCTTGTTTTCTTCTTCTCTATTCTTTTTGCATCTGTAGCACCTTTCCAATTTGGTAGCAATTCCCAGCCTTTCTCATGAGCATTAGTACTTCCTTGGTCTGATCGGCAATCCTGACCCTACTGAGTTTATTAGCGCCGAGACCAATAGGATACCTTTTAGATTGGTTAGCCCAGATCTAAGTCATTAGAAGAACACTTTTAAGTCTTGGCCCTCTCTTGAGAAAAGCACTCCTGAGAAAAGTTGGCCCGTATGGTACAAGCGTGTATCGGCTAGTAAGCAGACTCACTGGAATGAGTTAGGAATCGACCAAGCCCTTTTCTCTTACCTTAGCAAATTCGGCTAAGGATGAACCCTTGATGGCCTCTGCAACCTACTTCTGGTCCAACACCCTTAACGCTTTCATGTTCAACCAAGGGCCGATGACACCCACTCTCCTGGACATAACAATGATAACCGGCTTAGATGTCACCTCATCGGCCAACCCTATGAGCTTGAACACCAAGAACACCTTTGACTTCAAGACCAAGAGCATAGGCGGCTGGTCAGGATTTATCTCCATGAACATGGGCACAAGATCTGTCACCCCTCAGGAACATGTAGCCTTTCTCCTCATGTGGCTTGAAAAGTATCTCTTCTGTGGATCCAGCTGTGGTCCTACTTCCAACTGGCAGCATATAGCCGAAGCCCTAGAGTGAAAGAGACAATTTCCTTTAGGCAAAATCCTCCTCGATATCTATATCAAATGTTGAACAATGCATCGGCTAAGATAGTTGTCGGCTCAGTTGTCAGTGTAGGTGGACCATGGTGGCTGCTACAAACTTGGCTAAATTTAGTAGCCATGAAAGCTGTTAATCGGCCATCTGTGACAGAAGCTGAGTTTCCAAGGTTGGAGCCGATTATAGATGATGATGATGGAGAGGAGCGCACGCACTGTCGATGCATGTCATACAGGGAATATGCGTCCACACCTGCCGATGCTGGAGCAAAGCTATCGGCTGAATTACTGAAGGATTGGTTCTTCAGTTTTTATGATGGTTTTCCAAGAAATGCTCGAGCTTGGTTCTTCTATGAAGACTCAATGGACTTTGAGCTACCATCGGACTTCCGATTTGAAGATATCAATTCTGAAAATTTTGATAGATCCAGAGAAGTCTTCGCTGCTGCTATTAGCCCATGTATCCTTCCAGTTGGCATCCATCAGGGCAGGAATATCCAAGCCTCTTATGAATTCTACCACCCAACGAATTCTGCTAGGCAATTTGGAATGGGCCAACTCCCAATCAGCTTGTATTTTGCCGATAAAATCCAATGCAGAGGGGATATCTCATCAACCTTGATGATGGATCGGTTGCTAAACATCCAGGGACCTCCTCTCGGCACCATTGATAATATAAAGCTAGCCCAATTCAGAAGCAGGGCCTTTGATCTATGGTGGGGTGAATGAAAACAGCACCTCTTTCATCAATCGGCTTCTGTATACATGACGAGCCTCTTCCCGGACTTAATTCCTCAAGTAAGTCTTTTACTTTAGTAGTTCCTATTCAACTTTATCAGCCGATTTTCATCTTAACCAATCTCTTTTTCTAATTTGCAGACAACAGAATCATCTCCTCCTCGCAAGAGTTATAGTGGCAGGGACATAGAATATCCAGCAGGCCTCCTTCCTAATGGTGGTGGATTGGCTCCTCTGATAATCGGCTACCATTCCCCCAAGACCTCAAGTTTGCTCCAAGGGCAAATAAGAGAACCAGCCGATGCCGGAAAGAAGAGGAAAACCAAAGCATCTGCTGTCGAACCATCGGCTACAAAGAAGAAAGCCAAAAAGCAAAAGTCTAAACCAGCCGATGATCTACCTGCTATTGATCCGGATGTAGAAGAATTCCTGGATGAAGCGGAGATGGAAGAAGATGTCGACGAAGCTGCAACCGAACTTAGTGAAGCGAGGGAACGAACACCACCAGCCGATGCCCCAATTTCTCAAAAGACTCCCTCAACACCAATTGCTCCAGCTCGGCAAGCTAGGGTAAACACCTTTCGATCTCAACACTTTAAATTCTATTGGCCGATTTTCCTTAACAAGACTTGTTCTTGTAGAAAAAGAAACTTGCAGGCAGAAAGAAATCGGCACCAATACCATCTCTAGTCCCTTCTCCTGCCCGATCGGTAACTTGAATTTTCCTTGCATTGTTAAACTTGCTCCTTACCGACAACAACTAACACTTATCTTTTTTAGCTCCTTCCTCCACCTTCACCTCTTGTGTAGCCTGACTCAAGCGAACATACTGCATCGGCTGCAGGAAGCCACCATGTAGAAGAAGAACAACCAGCTGCTCCTGCTATCCCAGTAAGTTTTATCTTCAGGACCTCAGATCGGCTATATAACATGTTTTGATACTTAATCATCTTTAATTTTCTCCCTTGCAGGTCTTAGCCGATCTGTTCTCCTTTGAACTCAAGGATTATTTTGATGAGGAGAAAGAAGAAGACATCACCAGTAAAGTTGTACCCCCTTTGACTGATGATGTGAGGAAAATCCTTGAAGACATATCTCAACGGCTAGATGCATCATTGGATAACCTGGTGATTGACTGTGGTACAATCCGAGCAAGATTTGCCGAGATTCAAGCACTCATCCCGAATGATCTGGCAAACACCATCTCTCCAGCTGTATATCTTGAGCAACATCAGTTCAAGCTGGAAAAAGCCAAGCAGAGGATAGCCGATCGACGAGAGCGAAGGGATATTGAAGCCACTATTCAAGCCAATCGGCACACCGTTCATGAAGAAAAAGCTAAGTTAAATCAGCTTTCGGTTGGGCCGATTCAAACCAGTATAGATCGGCTTGAGGCTCGAAAGATAGATCTTATAGCTCAGCTGAAGGAATGCAATGCCAAACTAGCTCTGGAACAAAAGAAGTTAGCCGATCTCCCAAAGGCTGTCGAAGAGCAGAAGTCGAGGTTAAAATCGGCTATCAAGAACGTGGCTGATTTGACCAAATCTCTCAAGATCATTCCTGGAACCGACGCCCAAGACATCCAAGCCATCGAGGAAGTAGACCAAATTAGACAGCGGGCTGTATCAGCTATCCAACACTACTTGTCCGAATGACTATCCTTGTAATAGGGCTTAGAAAATTTTTTGTAATCGGCTAAGAAACTTTGATACTTCTTCTGATTGCTTTTGTGTAATCGGCTAAGAAACTTTGATTATCTTGCTGATCCCTTGTGCCGATTAATATAACTTCTCAATTTGCTCAAAAATTCTTAATTTTGTATATATGTGCCCCCTAATTTTACAATGATGAAGGCTTTGATAAAATTACAATTTGGACTAACGGCGATATATTAAATATCGGCCATCGCACATCGGCAGAACGTAGCCGATTATGATAAAAAAACTAAGGGCGATACAACTTGCATCGGCCATCTAAAAGCGATGTCAATTACATCGGCTTTGCATGTATCAGCAAACACGGCCGATCATGAATTGATCCATACGCTTGGATAATATTTCTTCAAGTATTTCCCATTGAGTGCTCGTCCATAAACTTCTCCATCAAGCCCTTGCAAGCTCCTTTGAACACAACCATATGGATTTGAAACGGTCCTTCCCAATTTGGTGACCACTTGCCAAATTTGTTATCTCGAGTTTCTATCAGCAAAATTAACTTCCAAACGAGCTCTCCCTCAGAAAAAGACCTAGGCACCACCTTCTTGTTATAATGCCGAGCAACCCTTTCTTTATCCCTGGTAACTTTTGCAAGAGCTCGCAATCTTGATTGAACCAAGTCTTCCTTTTCATCGGCCATGAGATTATAATACTCATCGGCTGTCAGCTCATTCTGCAAATTAGTCCTTCTCGAGCTGATTCTAATTTCCCATGGTAAAACTGCTTCGTGTCCATAAACAAGCTTATAAGGAGAAACTTGAATCGATCCATGACAAGCCATCCGATAAGACCACAATGCTTCGGCCAACCTAGTATGCCATTGCCGAGGATAATCAGAAATCTTTCTCTTAATTAACCAACTTGATTAAACTCTTGTTAGACGCCTCGGCTTGTCCATTGGCTTGTGCATAGTACGGAGAAGAATTCAACAATTTGATACCCATGCTATCGGCAAACTGAACAAACTCATCAGACACAAAGATTGACCCCTGATCAGTTGTAATGGTCTGAGGAATACCAAATCGGTAGATGATATGTTCTTTAACAAATTGTATAGCATCTCCTTTATCAACCTTTTTCAAAGGGATAGCCTCTACCCACTTGGTGAAATAGTCGGTCGCAACCAATATGAACTTATGCCCCTTACTAGAAGGAGGACTAATCTGGCCGATCATATCCATACCCCATCCTCTGAATGGCCATGGCTTGATAATCGAATTCATAGCCAATGCCGGTGTTCTCTGAATTGCTCCAAACTTTTGACAATCTTGACATCCCTTGTAGTATCTGAAGCAATCTTCCAACATTGTCGGCCAAAAATACCCTCACGTCGAAGCAATCACTTTATCTTGTGAGCCGATTGATGAGTACCACAAATTCCTTCATGTACCTCGCCTATCGCAACCTTGGCTTCATCGGTACTCAAACATTTAAGCAACATCCCATCAATCGTTCGATAATATAACTCATCATCCAATAAAGTGTATTTCAAAGCCTTATAACGCAATTTCCGAAAAGCCGATTGAGATGGGTTCTGTAAATATTGATACACATCATACCTCCAATCATCGGCTATAATTGCAACAACCTCTATTTCGACATCCTTTGTCATCGGCTTATATCCCGATGCCCCTTGAGCCAAATCAATAGCCTCAACATTCTGCTCTCGTGACACATGCTTTAAAGTCACCAGCCGAAATCCACTCATCAACTCTCGGCACTTCTCATTGTAGACCATCAATGTATCATTCTTGCATTCATATTCCCCTGCCAATTGACTGATCACCAATAAGGAATCACCCATAATTTCAACAGCATCGGTTTCAACTTCCCTAAGCAACTGCAACCCCCTGAGAACCGCTTCATACTCGGCTTGATTGTTAGTCGCATAAGGCTTAATAGTATAGGCAAACTCGAAACTTGCCACCCGAGGGGAAATTATAACCAAGCCGATACCACAACCATGAGTGCACACTGATCCATCAAAAAACAAAGTCCAAGGCACAATATCCACCGAGCCGATTGAGTCATCACAATGATCCACAATAAAATCGGCTATAGCTTGTCCCTTAATTGCCTTTGGTGACTCATACCGAAGATCAAACTCCGTTAAAGCAAATATCCACTTTCCAACCCTTCCCTTCAAAATTGGAGCCAATAGCATATACTTAACCACATCGGCTTTACATATCACAGTGCATTCATTGGACAATAGATAATGCCTTAACTTGTGCAAGAGAAATATAAACACAAACACAACTTTTCCACAGGAGAATACCTCGTTTCTGCATCCAAGAGCCGGTGGTTTAAATAAAACACAACCCTCTCTTTCCCTTCAAGCTCCTAAATTAAAACTGAGCCGATCGACTTCTCACCAGCCGATAGATATAATCTGAAAAGTATCCCCTTCTGTGGAGGAATCAAAACTGGAGGAGAACTAAGATATTCTTTAATG
The DNA here is from genome assembly GCF_034140825.1 of Oryza sativa Japonica Group. Lineage (NCBI taxonomy): Eukaryota > Viridiplantae > Streptophyta > Magnoliopsida > Poales > Poaceae > Oryza > Oryza sativa. The sequence continues at coordinate 27,468,911 of NC_089041.1, read as the reverse complement.
TTATCCAACGCTTTCTGTTGTTCTGCCCCCCAAGTGAATTCTTAATCGGCTTTCAACCTCAACAAGGGTGTAAAAGGTTCTAATCTGCCAGATAAATTAGAGATAAACCTTCTAACAAAATTTACCTTGCCGATCAACTCCTGCAACTTCTTCTTGTCCTCCGGAAGTTGAATCTTTTTAATTGCATTAATACTCCTTTGAGTTACCTCGATCCCCCTCTCATGAACAAGAAATCCCAAAAACTGGCCAGCCGATACGCCAAAAGCACACTTCGTTGTGTTCATCTTCATGCCATATTTTTTAGTTCTTTCAAAAACCTTCCTCAAATCGGCTATGTGGTTTTCTATTTCCTTCGATTTAACAACCACATCATCAATGTAAACTTTAACCAACTAGCCGATCAGATCATGGAATATGTAATTCATGGCCCTCTGATATGTAGCCCTAGCGCTCTTCAAGCCAAAAGTCATCACAACCCACTCGAACAAGCCGATTGCACCAGGACACCTGAAAGCTGTCTTATGAATATCTTCTTCGGCCATAAAAATCTGATTGTAACCAGCATTGCCATCCATAAAACTTAATATCTTATGTCCTGAAGCAGCATCAACCAATTGATCAGCAACCGGCATAGGGTACTCATCCTTAGGTGTAGCTTTGTTTAGATCCCAAAAATCAATACACACTCTAACTTTACCATTTTTCTTGATGACTGGCACAATATTAGAAATCCACTCAGCATATCGACATGGACGTATGAAACCAGCGTCATACAAACGTGTAACCTCAGCCTTGACATCATCAAGCATATCGGCTTTACATCTCCTTGGTGACTACTGATATGGCCTAACCCCTGGTTTGATAGGAAGCCAATGTTCAACTATCGATCGGCTGAGTCCTGGCATCTGATAATACTCCCAAGCAAAACAATCTCTATATTCCTTTGAAAGCTCTATCAACTTGGTTCTGAATTCTGGAGATAAATTCTTACTGATGAATGTCGGCCTTGGTCTATCTCCCGGACCTATATCAATTTCCTCCAAATCATCGGCCGACATAAAACCTTGTCCCTGTTTGTCATCGAGATCATCTACCGTGTCCTTGGTGTAGACGTTTGAACCCTCCACGACGCCCTCAAAATAATAATTTGGGCTCTCCATCTTCAATCGATTGTATATCACAATCGGACACTTTTAGAAAATCTCCATCCCAAACTTTTCCAGATAGGCAATCAATACCATCCATCTCCCAAAGAGCTAAATCAGCACTAGCAACGTTAACTGACCTGTCAGCTGGTACAATTTCAATCTTGTCGCCTTGCCATTGAATCAAGCACTGGTGCATGGTCGAAGGAATACAACAATTCGCCTGAATTTCTACCCAATTTTCTTAATGTAGCATATGGCATCGAATTCACAGAGGCTCCTCCATCAACCATCATCTTGGACATCGGCTTCCCGTTGACAAATCCATTGATATACAATGGCTTGAGATGCCGATTCTCTATCCCCTCCGACTTCTCAAAAATCGCCTGTTCCGGTGACAACACCAGTCTAGCAGATGCCTCTTCAACATCATCAACATCGGCTTGCCTAGCTTCAAATTCGGCAGGTAGCATAAACACCATGTTTACCGATGCAGATGCAGTAGCGTTACCCTTGAGCAATCTTTTTGCTTTGTCAGCTTCAACTTCATCGGCTGTTGTGACCGTGCTCTTAACACGCCACTCCTGCTTGGTCTTTGTTTTCTTCAGCCGATGGCTGATCTCCTGTTGCACCTCCTGAAGACGTTCTCTATTCCTTATTCTCTGAACCCTTCTTTTCTGATTTTTGGTGAAAATACCAGAAGGACACCATTGAGTCTTCCTACCCTCATCTTCATCCTGGTAGCAGTCTTGATTAACTGGACCCAATCTCAGATGAACAGACACCCTTCTCTGACTCGGCCGATTACTCCCGCTGTAGGATCGGCTTGAACTCCCTATATTATCACTGCACCCAGGGCAATCTTCGATCGATGGTAGCCTCATGCCTTCATTCCAACAGAATCTGAAGAAGTCACAGTCCCAAAGAGGATCAAACCCACCATCATCTTCCTTGAAATATCTTTCCTGCTGCTTATCATGCCTCTTCTGATACTTGTTGATAATTCTAGCTGAATTTAACTGAAAATTCCGACTCTTCCCTCCATCGGCTGTCCTTCCAGATGTATGCACCATGTTAACAGGGAAATGATTACCATCAACCTTCATCGGCTTCTTTGAATCATCAAATTTAATCTTCCCTCCCTCAATGGCCACCTGGATCTGCTGTCTGAAAACTTTGCAATCATTAGTAGAATGAGAACCAGAATTATGCCACTTGCAATACCTCCTCTTGCCTAATTCTTCAGCCGATGGGATTATATGACCAGCAGGAAGTTGAATCTGTTTCTCCCGAAGCAACAAATCGAAAATCTTATCAGCCTTGGTGATGTCAAAGTCAAATCTTTCCTCTTTCCCAGAACTCCTCACCCATGGGCATGGCACAACTTTCTTACTCCTGACCCACTCGGCTGCTGCTACTTCGGAATCATCCTCTTCATCAAAATCATACATATAAGGATATACATGATTGATCTTCTTGAAACTCTTCTTAGCTTCTGCAAATCTTTGTTCATGCAAGGTTACCTTCTGTGCGAGATGGGATAAGCTCTCGAATTCCTGAGATGAAAATTTCTCCTTGATCAGAGCTATCAAACCCTGAAAAACCAGATCGGCTAACTGAGAATCTGTCAGAGCCAAACTGTAGCACCTATTCCTCATCTCCCTGAATCTCTGAATATAATCCTGCACAGATTCATCATGCCTTTGCCTTATTGTTGTCTGGTCAAATAGTTTCATCTCATGAACCCCACTATAAAAATAGCTGTGAAACTGTTTCTCCAAATCGGCCCAACTATTGACAGAATTGTATGGCAAAGAAGAAAACCATGTGAATGCCGATCCGGACAAGGACAGAGGAAACAGCCTAACTCTTAGGGCGTCAACAGCCGATACCTCACCACATTGAGCCAGAAATCGGCTGACATGCTCATTTATCGAAACATTGTCTTGCCATAAAAATTTTGAGAAGTCTGGTACCTTGTATCGGCTAGGCAATGGAACCCTTTCAAACCACTCAGGGTATGGGTGCCGATACAGGTTTCCAGTGTCTTTCGGCTTAAGCCCAAACTGCTCTCTCATCACATCTGCAATCATATCAGCCCATGGCCTTTGCTGAGGTACTCCATGCGTCTGTTGCTGTATCGGCTCAAACTGATTAAACTGAGGAGCAAATTGGGGTGTTAATGACCAAATTTGGTAATTTGAGTATCGGAGATGAAGATTAGATCAAAGCGGAATCTGAGACGAAGATCGTTCCGGAAATAGAGCAAGAATCGGCTAAGTCCGAATCGGCTGCGACCTTAATCGGCAGAGTTCGAGTCGGGCAAGGTTAGCCGATTGAGCCGATTCCGACAATATAACTCGGTACACGTTGCCGGGTTGAGTTAATGTGCTTCATATGGATTGCCACAATCGGATTGAGTCCTGAAAAGGCAATTGTATCTATTAATTAGGATATTTTGTGTAATTTCCTTACAGATAAGTGTGGGCAAAAGTTTGCCGCAAAGACTTATGGTATTTTAGAGTTTATTAGAGATAAGAGTCGTGTCCGACAAGGACATATTTTGTAATCTCGGGTATAAATAGACCCCGAGCCCCATGTAATAAAACAACACACGTTCAAATACAATCTCGGCACATCACCACCCTTTTACTTTCGTTTGTTTTCGACGAGTTTTTGCTTTCGGGTTGAGCTGCATCGGTTTCGATCTTCAACTAGAGGTAAAACTTGTTATGGTGGCTTGCGTTCTCGGGATTAGTGCTTCCATCATTATGATACTCTAATCTTGTCTATGTAAGTTGTCGAGTTATCATATACCTTATATAATCTCTGTCAATATCATTATCTAACCCTCAATCGGCTAACATCTATCGCTAGAAGATAGCCGATCGGGTTAGATACCGATGTTGACTTAGATTATATAGGATATCTACCACTCTATGAAACTTCTGACGGCTTGATTGTCTAGATATTGTCTTTCTTTTCATACTTATAGCTACATCAGTTGAGTTTGACCTTATAAGTCGTGATTAGAATCGCAATCTCTAGCCTGTCTTTGGTTGCCGATTAGGGTAGTATCGGGGTTTCAGCCGATCTTAACAGATTTAGCCTTATATTTCATGTGCTTAATTGATATGCTAGATATGCCCTTTATGTTAAGATCTTATTGCTTTTAGGTATATTAAGCTTCCTGTTTGATATATTTTACTTGCTTTGGTATCTTAATATAGAGTGGTATCGGAGTATTAGCCGATACACGCTAGATCTATCTGATCGGCTATGCTGTGAATGATTATAGTTTCCTTGTTAATATATATTTTGGTCTAAGTGATTTATACTGTCTCGGCATGGCGACCGATCTATCCCAATCACTTGATTTAAGTATATATCGACATAAAGATTATATATCATTGATATCTATAGTCAATCGAATAGATTTAGTTCCTTTATTATCGTCTCGCACAGCAGATCGATGCAAAGATGACATCGGCTCAAGTATAAATGATATGTCATCGGCAGCTGGCCGATCGGCTATCATTTATGGATTTAACTGTTATTTTCTTTCTTTGTTTCTTGTTGATTGCAGGATCAAATCAACTGGCCCGCTCAACGAATCTTAAGGCAAGCTTTTTGGACCTGCACTGGAGTTAAGCAGATCTCCCAGGCCACGTGTTTTCGCATCAACATAGGGCTGAGGCGATCTTGTTTGCTGGTACTGGACATGAGGTGACGAAGGCTGGTGCTGATAATTCAGATTACCTCCTTGATAATTTTGAAAGTTTGGCTGAATATTACTGTAACACCCTGAAAATTTCTGTCCTGATTTGCGAAATTAAAATTTCATGTTAATCAAAAATCTTTTCCAAAATCCATCATGCTGGCTTTATTTGATTCTATCTCCCATTTTTCGGTTACGCTTGGACCATGAGGACGGAAATCTAGAAACAAAATCTATTTTTGATTCAAATATTATTTGCTAAAAGAACCATGATTATGAAATATATTAATTTAGAAAATGTTTGCAAATGCCATTTGTCTTTCTGAAAACCCTTTTCTATGAAAGAGAACCCATTTGATGTATTTGTTTTATAAATGAAAACAAATACTAGATATTTAGAAAACATACTTTGAGAGATATTTTCCGAGAAAACTATTTTTGCAAATGAGGGCTAATTTTAGTTAACTTCTGAAAACCCTATTTTGAAATTATAAGTGTTTGGAAATTATTTTACAAATAAGGAATTTACTAGCAAAACTCTATTTACGAACTAAAATCTTAAAAGAGTTTATTTCAAAAGAATTCACGGAAAAGCCTAGTTTTCTTCCTTGAAAGGCCTAGCTGACCTGCATAATGGGATTTGCGTTAATTGTGTGCATTTGTATGTTTGTGCCAAAGATTTCGGTTAAACCGTCCTTGTGAATCTCAATCCTTGTCATAATTCCTTCGGATTCGAATTCCGTAGCTCAATCCTCCTTCATCAAACCCCTCCCGAACCAATTGTTCGAATATCACGAAATACTCGAACCCAGTAGTTCTTTCAGAATCACCTCATAGGGCAAAATCCTTTCGCTGTCCTCTCAACCCTCCTAGTCAATTGCAATGCAGCATTCTTCCCTTGAATCGTTAGAATACCACGATTAAATCGATTCACCTAAAGGATGTCCTCCGATCAACGTCCTTCTTTTTCGCTAAATGCTCCGAAGCTAAGCGAAACGAAACCCTAAAATCCTCCCCTTGTCACAGCATTGTTGCTTTTCCCGAACCCTTGGAACCATGCTTTTGAATCGAGACTCGCTTCGTCTTTTCGACTCGGCCTCCCTCGGATTCCATTCTCCCCTATTCCTTCTACTTAAAATCCCCGAGTTCATCCATTCGCTTGAAACTCTAAAATCGCTTGACGTATTTAAAGGTCGTGCGTCGACCCGTATATCCTTGATTCCATCTCTACCCTTGAAAACTCTAGAATCGTTCGCCGAAGTCGAATGCTGTGCATTGATCCAAACGTCGACGATATCGTCTCTACCTTTGAAACCCTACCTCGTCGAATGGTTTTGTATACCATATGCCGCTCCTAAACCTATCGTCTATATCGTCCGTACTGTTGAAACCTTACCGCGTCGCATGGATTTTTATGCCAAGCGTCGTTTCTAAAATCCGTCGATATCGTCATCTTTTCATTCAAGCGGTCGCAAAGAAAACCTAAGTTAAATACTTGGGCGACTGAGCGGCCAAACCAAATCCCATTCAAATACCCCAATTAAACTGTTCTTATTTAGTTCCAAACCCCAATTCCATATTTCAATCCCAGCTCAAAGCCGAATGTCCAATTATACAGTCCAATTACAGTTATACACTCCCATTACATGTTTGGGGTCCATCTACAAAATTCCAATTACAATGGGGATGTACAAATTCCTTGCTACAGTTATACAAAGTATCCTTTTACACTTGTGCCACCTCTCTCTCGCTCTGCCAACCCAACAGCTCATCACAGCCTAAGTCCATCCTGCCTCCCTTTCCCTCATTCCAGCCCAAGTCTGTTTCCACCCCCTTCCTTACCTCAGCTGGCCCAGCTGCCCTTCCTCCTTCCTCCTCCCAGCCAGGTTCACATGCCCACCACGTGTTCGACAAAATGTTGAGCCGGGTGAGCACTGTGCTGAGCCGCGCCGCCTTGCATCAGTCGGCAACCACGCCGTTGCACCGTGCCAGCCGCGCCGTGCACCGAGTCGCGCCTCCGTGCGCCGCAGCGATGCACGCCGCGCACCGCGTCCATCCTTGGCGCCACCATATCTGTACACCGAGCAAGGTCGCTCGTTCCTCCATTCCTGCAAGCACCCAGTCCACCAAATCCCTCCCCAAACACCGAAGAAGCAGTGAGGATGGCTCACACCGAAAGAAAGAACTGAGTTCACACCGAATGGGAGAGCAAGTTCGCAGTGAAGCTTACCTTGTAAGCCTCCCCCCCTGTGGCGATGTCGACATCCTGGCCCACCTCATCGCCGTCCATCCCATCCGCCGCCGACACGTGCTCCGGGGCAGCCTAGTGACCGATGGTCACTTCGCCGCCACCCAGGCCGTCGCCTGTGCGTGCGCCGCTACTCCCAGTCCACACCGCTCGTCCCTGTTCTTCACTGCTCACAGACGAGCGTCCACGCCGCCCGCGTGAGCTGCGTCCACGCCGCCGCATCGCCACTGTGCCGTTCCTTATCCTCGAAGCCTCGCTCTATTCCTTATCCTCGAAGCCATCCACAATCAAGCAAAAACTATGGCTACCAGAGTTGCCATGCCCAACCATTCCTCCTCCATCCTCGCCCTTCGATCCCCGCCACCATCATCCTGCTCGCGCCGGCCCGAGGCGCACGGACGAGCACCTTGAGTGCGCTCCAAGCCGTGCGGCCCGGACCCTGCGCGCCGTCAACTTTGTCACGGCCACCTCTGCTTCATCCTTCCAAGCCGCTCGTCGCCTTCACCTCCCCGCACCGTCTCCGCTGCCGCCGCGCACGGCCAGGCCGACCCCGAGCGAGTGCTGCCTCCACGGCCACACCGGCCGCGCGAGCAGCTTACACGGCCGCCTCTGTCTCCGCCCAGCCGAGGAACCACTGCGACCTCCGCCACCCTCATCGCCTTGATCCGGGTCGCCGCCGCTCCGGGTGGAACGCCGCCCGCGCGCGACCAGATCGGCCCGCACAGGCGCCACCTCCGGCCCTTTTGCGTGGCCGCGTCCCTGCACCGGGACGAGCGCCCCCAGCCGCGGCCTCCTCACGCCCATCGGCGTCGCCGTCGCATCGGCCGCCGTCGCCGCCGGTTTCCTCCCTTCGCCACCGGCGCCCGACCACCTCCTACCTGGTGCAGCTCCCTCATCTCCCTCCTCCGCCAACGCCACCTCTCTGCATCGCCTCCCGGCCGCGCACCCGCCTGGCCGCCGTGCCGCGCCGTCACCCCAGCTGCGCGCTTGGATGCGCTGGCCCGGCAGGGGTGCTGCCTCCTGCCGCGCCGCCCGGCCTAAGCCGCCAGCTCCCCGGTCTCCTCCCCGGCGCGCGCCCTGCGGCAGCCCACCATCGCCGGCGCCTTTCGTCTCTGGGGCGTGCGTGAGAGAGCAGAGAGAAGAGGAGGAAGAATCGAGAGAAACAGAGCCGTGAGGAGGAGAAGCCGAGAGTAGTTAAGAGAGAGAAGGAGAGAAAAGAAAGGAGAAAAAGGATCGTGGGACCCACCAGTGGAGCCCACAGTGTTGACTCCTCACGTGAGTCTATTTTACCTCCCTCTTACACCCCCGGACAGAGCCCACCTTTCAGCTTCTGTATCCACCAAAAGTTCATGTTGCTTCCCTATGTAACCCAAGCTTCTCTCTGGAAGTTTGCTATACGTCCCTATCCGACCTCCTGTATCCTTGGGATGAAGCCCAAGCTCACCCAAGGATAAGTCCATTGTACCTCCTCCAGTCCAGAGGGTACCCATGGGGATATTTCCTTCAAAATAAAAGGAATCCTATTTTGGGTATCCTTCTCCCCTTGATCTATAAATCCTATAAAATTTGGGGATTCATATCTTTCCAACCGTGACTCCGATTGATTCCGTTCAACTTTCGGAATTCTTCTAAAATCGAGATCTATCCAATGGCATTACCAGTTTGAATTGTTTGGTACTTTTATTGAAGAATGTTATTTGGTTTTCTCGTACTAACTGCGTATCGAATATTCCGGTTATTCGTCAAACGTGGATTTCTTGAAGATACCGGTTTCTAAAAGCAAGGCAAGTCACTACGCTCTCTTCCTTGAGCATATTGAACCCAGTTTATAAATGTTTTGTTTATAAATAAACTTGCATGCTAATTATAAATTGCGTACCTAAATTTGTATGTGAACCATCCTTGATATTGTTACCTTTATTATATTGTCACGCCCGGAATTTCTATCCAAAATTCCAAACGCTTACATGTGTGTGAACCCTCGTCCAGGAATCAGCCGAGGCACACAATAACAAATTGATAATAGAGTACAAATATTACTCTAATTAATAAGCGAATAAAATGTCATTACAGAGGTAGATAGTTCCTCTCAATCAATAAAGATCTAAGCAGCGGAAAATAAATAAACGGCGCAGACGGCTCCACTCCACAGGCAGCTTGACCAAGGCTACTCCTAATCCTCCACACCATCAGCCTCATTGTAGAACTCTTCCTCTGATGAATGATTGCAAGGTGAGTATATGACATACTCAGCAAGCCACGCAGCAAATATGCAAGTGCACAGGATAACAAAGGATGGCATAATAGGGTTGCATTTGCAAAAGCAGCATTTAGCAAACATTTGAGAATTTGATAAAACAGTTAAGTAATTAAACAATATTAATCCAACGCTATACAACATACCCTGTTGTATAGGCCCAACCATTCTGAACAACCACCCCGGCTACACAGTTCTATCTCCAAACCAGGAATATACCATTCCAAACCAGGAGCTAATCAAATTATTACCAGTTTAAGCATCTTTTACTATGATGAGAGGTGTGAGACTAATCACGAAAGACATTGTTAGACCCTCCCATAACCGCGGGCACGGCTATTCGAATAGTTTTACTCTGATCAGAGGTGTACCACTGTACCCACAAGACACAACCCCACATCATGTCACCATGTGCCTCAATACCACCACGGTATCTCGGAAAGGAGTTGTGACAATACCCCTCGCATAACACAATCCACTGCAGCGCACCTTCCTGGATCATAATCACCCCCTTATAAACAAGGCATGGACTCCCCAGCGACCCCCGTGGGCTTATCTCCGCCACTTCTCAGTCTGGTGCCCCGCAATGAACCATGCTATACAAAAGATAAAGCCGTTGCCCATGCTGGCTTGTGGTTGGCACGGTTAATGTTTCACAACCGAAACTCGTGAACCGGTCCTTAATTGTCATGAGCACGACCAACAAAACCATGTGCTCACAACCCACCATTACCAGGTTTTAGTTGGCACATTAATTAATTAACTAATCACGATTGACCATCGTGAACTGTCATGAAACCATCATTAAATAATAGTGAGTCATTAGTTATCCCGAATGTGTACTAATGTTTCTAAGCAGGGCTAAGCAATTATACCTAATATCTAGTTGAACCAATATAAATAAAGCTCAACTAGTCAAATTGTAATAACCCAAGGTATCAAAGAATAAGGTAATCAAGTACGAAAGGGCCATAACAAAGAATAGGTCAATTCCACCCAATGACATTCGAAAATAGATGCAATAGTTGAATAGAAACAATAGCTTTAAATAGGATCAACATGCTCAAAGGGTTGTTTGGGATCTGTGTGACTTGCCTTGCTGGCCTTGGAACTCTTCAAACTCTTCTTCTGCGAAAACGGACTCTCCGGAAACGACGGAATCTAAGCAGAAAAGAGCAAAATCACCAAAACAGCACATAAACAAGCATGAACAGTACATGTGGATATTTTTAAAGTGTAAATCTCAATTTTAGAAAAATTTAGAGACTTGAACCAACTAAATCGGAGCTAAGATGAATTAGTTATGAATTTTTAAAGATTAAATCGGATTAAAACACTTATATCGGTTAAAATTGAATTATGACGCAATAATGAATTATTTTTGAAAAGGAAAAGAGGGTTTATTGCGTCAGCGGGCTAGGGTTTGGTGGACCGGGCGCACGGGCGGCGGTTCACACGAACGGACGGCCGAGATCGAACCAATCCAAAACGGACGGCCGAGATCGATCGGGTCCACGGCGGCTCACGGCGGACGACCCCGATAACGTCGGCAATGACGTCACCGACAGCGGCGGCGGCTCGGGCGGCGCACGCTCGCCGGCGAACGGCGGCGCGAGGACGCAAACGGAGGGCACCAGCACGTAGAGGACGACGCGGCGAACACACCGGTGACCAAAACGGCGGCGGAAGAACAACGAACGACGACGGCGACGAGGAGGAAGCGGCGGGAACCTTCGGGTCGACGACGGCGATGCTGCTCCGGTGATCTCCAGCGACGGCGAAGGGGCGGACGAGGACGGCGACAACTAGGCGAGCACGACGGTGGTCTTCCCGAGCGACGGCGACGGCTGAAACGACGGCGGCGCACGGCTGGAGCGGCGGCGGCGACGGCGAAGCTAGGGCACACGGCGCTAGAGCGATTCCGACGACTAGAGGCGAAGGCAAGGGTGGCGACGGGTAGAGGAGACACCGGGGGTCCTTTTAAAGGGGCTCGGAGGCGGCGGCTGTCACGCCCGGAAATTCACTAGTAATTTCCGAACTTATTTGTGCATAAAATCCTCGTCCAGGAATCAGCCGAGGTACACAAACTGACAATTTAATATACAAATCCATCATAATAATAACGTTACATACTTACAAAAGAAAAGAAAACAGCAGCGGAATAACGATCTAGCGATGGCTTCAGCTCCACTCCCACAGGCAGCTCAACTGGGGTATAAGCCAAACGTCTTCTCCTTCTGGATCCTTTATCTTCAACTGAGGTTTGATTGATTATTGCAAGGTGAGCATATGACATACTCAGCAAGCCACACAGCAAATATGCAAGTGCACAAGGATACCAAAGGATGGCATAATATAGGCTCATTTGCAAAAGCAGCATTTAGCAAAACATTTAAGAGAAGTAAAACAGTGGAGTAATTAATCAGAAATTTTTAATCAACACTGAACAGCACACCCATGCTGCACAGGCCCAACCATCCTGAACAACCATACCCGGCTGTACAGATCTAACTCCAAACCAGGAGCTAAACAAATTATTACCAGTTATAACATCCATAATTATTGTGAGAGGTGTGAGACTAATCACGAAAAACATTGCTCAACCCGCCCATAACCGCGGGCACGGCTATTCGAATAGTTTTACTCTGGCCAGAGGTGTACCACTGTACCCACAAGACACAACCCCACATCATGTCACCATGTGCCTCAATACCACCACGGTACCTCGGAAAGGAGTTGTGACAATACCCCTTGCACAACATAACCCATTACAGCGCACCTTTCCTGGATCATAATCACCCCCTTATAAACAAGGCATGGACTCCCCAGCGACCCCCGTGGACTTCTCGCCACTTCTCAGTCTGGCGCACTATAATGAATCACGCTACACAAAAGATAAAGCCGTTGCCCACGCTGGCTTGTGGTTGGCACGATAAATGTTTCACAACAGTAGCTCGCGAACCGGTCCTTAATTGTCATGAGCACGACTCTCAAAACCATGTGCTCACAACCCACCATTATCAAGTTTTAGTTGGCAAGTAATTAATTAACCAATCACGATTAACCATCGTGAACTATCATTAAACCATCATTAAATAATAGTGAGTCATAAGTTATCCCATTAGTGTGCTAATGTTTCTAAGCATGGCTAAGCAACTATAAGTAACATCTAGCTGAACCAATCCAATATATAAGGTCCATGCTAGTCAAATTATAACCCATAGGAAAATAATGTCATCTTCGGCCATAATTAAATGGGAAAGGCTCACCACCCAATGACATTCGAAAACAATGCATAAGTTGAAATAAATCTATAGCTTTAAACAGGTTCAACATGCTCAAAGGGTTGTTTGGGATCTGTGTGACTTGCCTTGCAATAATCGGTCTTCAATTAATCTTCTTGAATACTTCCGGCGCACTCGCGAACCTTCGCAACGACGGAAACGATAAGCTAACACGCAAAACGAAGAAAAAGACTAATAAAAACCAAATAAACAGTACATATAAAGTAAACAAACATGTAGGTCATGATTTTAGATGAATTTAGCAACTTGAACCACTCAAAACCGAGTTATGATGATTTAGTTATGAATTTCCGAAGATTTAATCTATTAGAAAAAGGGAAAAGGAAAAGATGATGATGTCATGATGACGTCATCAATGGTGGCCGGCTCGGATGGCGACCTCGCCGGAGCTAGGGTGGTCGGCCGGGATTTTGGAGGACATCTATACATAGAGAACGACGAGACGAACCCAACGGTACTCACCCTCGTGCCAAACGACGACCGACGACGGCCGGCGACGAGGAGACGACGGCAAGCGGCGGCGACGGCGGAGGCGACGGAGCTACGGAGCACGAGAGACCACGGGAGAGGGGGCAAACGAAAGAGGAGGACTAGGGGGTCCTATTTATAGCCTTGGATTGAAGAGATCGGACTCCTCCCGCAAGAAATCGATCCGGGAAATCAAAAACTCGGTTTTGAAGATAAACTCGAAAACGAGTTCGATTCGGATAAGATACTCAACGATTAGCTCCGATTTTGGGGGTAAAGATAGAGGAGGATAAGAGGAATATTTCCCCTCAACTAATTTTGCAAACGGAGCTCGGGATGTGGCGGAATTAACGGAGGAAGCGGTGGCTGCACAGGACACAGCACGGGCGGCTCGGCTCTGTCCAAGCTTGAAGATGAACAGTGCCAGGAAGGCAAACTAGACTTTCGGCTGGGCTTCTACTACCAAGGACTGATTAAAGGAGGGACACAAAGCATACTTCGGGAAAGAGAGGAAAAGGGCTGCAGGCTGAGAGGAGACCGGGCCGAGAGTGAGAGGACTTTTCCTAATTCGGCCCGAAAAGGAAAAGGTGAATTTTAATTACTTTTCCAATTAAATTAATCACTGAAATGATCTTTGAATTGTTAAAAATACTTCCAATGCTCAAATAATTCCAAGAAAAATCTTGAACATACTTGGACACTCAAAGTACTTAACAAAATTATAATTAGACCATTTAATGATTAATTTAATATGTGGATTATTACTGAAATGCTCTTTGTATGATTAAAATTAGGAATTGAGCTCCGAAAAATCCGAGAAAATTCCAGAGAGTATAATTAACCATGGAGAATTTAATAAAAATTAAATCCATCCATGCTTTATATTTAGAAAATTTTATTTCCCACATTTAACTTCACTTGTAAATTAATGAACATTTAATATAAATTCTAATAATAATTTATTAAATAATTTATAAATCCTGAAACAAAAATCAGGATGTGACAGCGGCAAAGGCCCACGGCGGCCGGCGACGAGGAAGGAAAGATCGGGAAGAACGAATCCGAGACAAACTCGAATCCAACGCTTTCCAAAACGATTTAGCCAAAGATTCCAAAGGAGAAAAGGTAGAGGAGATCCCGAGGATCATTTCCCCTCTATCAATTCGGCCGGAAACGGAAAGGAGCGGCCGGATTGGAAAGCGGCGGCGGCGACACGAAACTAGGGTTTCGGCCGGAGGAGGACGACGAACCCGACAGGTGGGCCCCACCTGTCAGCGGGCGGACGCGCGCGCGCGCGGCGGCGGACTGGGCCGAGGAGAGAGAGAGCGGTTTTGGGCCGACTTTCGGCCCAAAGCCAAAAGAAGACTTTTTAAAACCTTTTTCAATTTAAATTATTCATGAAATGCAATTCCATTTATTAAAAATACTTCCTTAGCTCAAATAAATCCCAGAGAAATCTAGGAATTATAGAATTAGGCAAAGTATTTAATGAAATTTTATCTGGCCACTTTTTATATTGGCATTTATTAATTAAAACTAGATCTTCTCTTCAAGACTTTTAAAATTATTTCTAAAAAATTCCATTTAAACAACAATTTATAAATTTTAAATTTTCAGGGTGTGACAAACCTACCCCCCTTAAACAGAATCTCGTCCTCGAGATTCGGAAGAACTGGCGAACAGATGCGGATGAGCTGACTTCAATTCATCTTCTCGTTCCCAAGTTGATTCTTCTTCCGAGTGATTACTCCATTGAACTTTGCAGAAACGGATAACTCGATTCCTGGTTCTTCTCTCATTTGTTTCCAGGATACGGATTGGTTTCTCAACATAAGTCAAATCCTCTTGGACTTCTATCTGCTCAATATTAGCTTCTTCGGTAGGTACCCTTAAACATTTTTTCAATTGTGACACATGGAACACATTATGGACTCCTGCCAAAGATTGAGGTAATTCTAACTGATAAGCAACCTCTCCTCTTCTACTGACAATCTTATAAGGTCCCACAAAACACGGTGCCAATTTTCCCTTGGTGTGAAAACGATGAACTCCTCGAAGAGGCGTGACACGAAGATACACATAGTCTCCTTCTTCAAAACTCAAATCTCTACGGCGATTGTCGGCATAACTCTTATGTCGAGACTGAGCCACTCGCAATCTTTCTTGAATGACCTTTACCTTTTCTTCTGCTTCCCTTAGGATATCCGTCCCGAAAACCTGACGTTCTCCCGTTTGATCCCACAAAAGCGGAGTGCGGCACTTCCGACCATACAGTGCTTCGTAAGGAGCCATCTGTAAACTAGCTTGATAACTGTTGTTGTATGAAAATTCTGCATAAGGTAGATTCTTATCCCAACTTCCACCGAAATCTAAAGCACAAGCTCTCAACATGTCTTCCAAAATCTGATTCACCCTTTCGGTTTGTCCGTCTGTCTGTGGATGATAAGCAGTACTAAAGTTCAGCTTAGAACCCATCTCTTCCTGAAGTTTCTTCCAAAAATTTGAAGTAAACTGACTGCCTCGATCAGACACTATCTTCTTAGGGACGCCATGCAAACACACAATCCTTGCCATATACAATTCCGCCAAGCGACTTCCGGAATAGGTTGTCTTTACCGGAATAAAATGAGCCACTTTGGTAAGTCTGTCGACTATCACCCAAATAGAATCATGGCCTGATGACGTTCTGGGTAAACCAGTAATAAAATCCATACCTATTTCTTCCCATTTCCATTCAGGAATCTTCAAAGGCTGCAACAAACCGGCGGGTTTCTGATGTTCTGCCTTGACTCGCTGACAAACATCACATACTGCTACATATTCTGCGATTTCACGCTTCATACTTGCCCACCAAAATCTTTCCTTGAGATCCTGGTACATCTTAGTACTACCAGGGTGAATGGAGTATAAAGTATCATGAGCTTCTTTCAAAACTGCATCTTTTAGATCTTTGTTGTCGAGGACACAGATTCTCTCACCCAACCATACAGTTCCTTGCTCATCTTCCAAGAAACCAATAGCTTTTCCTCTTCTCATATTCTTCTTGATCTCTTGAATATCAGGATCATTAATTTGGGCTTCTCTAACTTGATCAATTAGAGTGGGCTTCGCTTCTAAGGCTGCAACGAAACCTCTACCGACAATTCCCAAATTTAATCTTTCAAATTCCTTGCATAATTCCAATGGCAACTGTCGTCCTTCTGTAGCATTGTAATAGCCTTTTCTGCTAAGAGCGTCTGCTACAACATTAGCCTTTCCCGGATGATAATGAATTCCCATGTCATAATCCTTAATTAATTCCAACCATCTCCGTTGTCTCATGTTCAGATCCGGCTGAGTAAAGATATACTTTAAACTCTTGTGATCGGTGTACACTTCTGTACGAGTACCGAAAAGATAATGACGCCAAATCTTCAATGCATGAACGACTGCAGCTAACTCAATATCATGAGTAGGGTAGTTCTTCTCATGCGGACGTAACTGTCGAGAGGCATAAGCAACCACCTTCCCATCTTGCATCAGAACACAACCTAACCCAAGTTTGGATGCATCGCAATACACTTGAAAACCCTTCTTTGGATCAGGCAAAATCAAAATAGGAGCTGATATTAAGCGACTTTTCAACTCTTGAAAACTCTGCTCACATTCTTCCGACCACTTGTACTTCACATCTTTCTGAAGCAGTCGTGTCATGGGCTTAGCAATCTTGGAAAAATTCTCTATAAACCTCCGATAATATCCTGCGAGGCCTAGGAAACTGCGAATCTCTGAAACTGTCTTTGGTTGCTTCCAATTGGTTACGGATTCCACGTTACTAGGATCGACGGCAACTCCTCCGGCTGAGATGACGTGACCAAGGAATTTCACTTCAGACAACCAAAATTCACACTTGCTAAACTTAGCATACAGTTGATGTTCTCGTAGCTTCTCCAATGCAAGGCGAAGATGTTCCTCATGCTCTTCTTTGGTTCGAGAGTAGATAAGAATATCATCAATAAAGACCACCACGAACTTGTCTAGGTATTCCATAAACACCTTATTCATCAAGTTCATGAAGAAAGCAGGGGCATTGGTAAGTCCAAAAGACATAACAGTACATTCGAACAACCCATACCTAGTGGTAAAAGCTGTCTTAGGTATATCTTCCTCTTTGATTCTCAACTGATGATACCCTGATCGAAGATCTATCTTGGAGAAAACAGTGGCACCTTTAAGCTGATCAAACAAATCATCAATCCTGGGTAGTGGATACTTATTCTTGATAGTCACATCGTTTAGTGCACGATAGTCCACACACATTCTCTGAGTATGGTCTTTCTTTTCCACAAAAATAACCGGAGCTCCCCATGGTGATGAACTCGGTCTGATGTATCCTTTCTGAAGCAAATCATCTACTTGCCTTCTGACTTCTGCCAACTCATTGGCTGCCATTCTATAAGGTCTCTTATGGATCGGAGTTGTTCCAGGTACCAAATCTATTCTGAACTCTATATCCCTTTTAGGCGGCATACCAGGTAAATCATCTGGGAACACATCAGGATACTCCCGGACTATAGGAATCTCTTCCAAAGTTATCTGGTTCAGTCTTGACCTTAAAGACTCAGATGACAATGCATGAACAGTTACAACTCGACCATCATAGCTGGTGAGAGTTACTTTTTTGTTGGCACAGTCTATCACACCTTTATGTCTGGCTAACCAGTCCATCCCTAGGATGACATCAAGGTCTTTGGATTCTAACAAGATAAGATTGGCCAGAAATGGTACTCCTTGAATTTCTATTCTGACAGAGGGGCTACGTTGCAAAGAGAGTGCTTGATTACTTGGGGTACTAACCATCAAAGGACGTCTAAGATCTTCTACTTCCATCCCATGATTTCCCGCAAAACTCATAGATAAGAATGAATGTGTAGCACCAGAATCGAAAAGTACTGTTGCAGGAACTGAGTTAACAAGGAACGTACCCAAAATCACATCTGGAGCATCTTGAGCTTCTGCAGCAGCGACATGATTTACACGAGCCTTGGATGCTGGTACAGCAGAGTTATTCTGGGCAGGGACAACCTTCACGCGTCGGGGCTTCGGACACTTGTCAGCATAATGTCCTGGATCTCCACAGTTGAAACACACCACGGGCTTGCTGCCTTGCTCCCTCTTGGCAGGTTGTTGCTGTGCTGGAGCTGCAACAGGACGTGGAGCTTGATTACGGATGTTGTTGCCAGCATTGTTGTTGAAGAACTGACGCTGCGGACGAACAACAGACGAAGAACCTCCCTGTGGCATGGGCTGGGGTCCTAAAGTAAGACGCGGCTTCTGATTATTTCCCTGTTGTGTCTTGAATTGAGCAATCCGACGTTTCTTCTGCTCCATGCGATTGTACTTGTCCTCCTGACGAATAGCCTTATCCACTAATTTCTGGAAATCAGGATAATCTCCAACCATGAGTGGGTAAGAAAGCTCATCATTAAGTCCTCCCAAAAACTTCTCCTGGCGCTCTTCATCATTGCGCACATCTTCCGGAGCATAACGAGCAAGACGATTGAACTCGTGCAGATACTCCGTAACAGAGCGAGATCCCTGGGTAAGCGACCTGAACTCCTTCATCTTGAGAGACACTACTCCTGATGGTATATGCGTCTTCCGGAAAGCAGCGGTGAATTCAAGCCAAGTGATAGGTTCAGCAGTAGTCCTGTTAAGGCGGAAGTGATCCCACCATTCAGAGGCAGGGCCATGCAACTGATGTGATGCAAATGAGACCTTCTCCTGATCAGTACACTGAAGTAAATCCAACTTCTTCTCTATGGCATGCAGCCAATCACTAGCTTCAACAGGATTAGTGGTACTAGAGAAAACAGGCGGCCTCACACGAAGAAATTCTGCTAACTTGTTCTGTGGAGGTGCATGATTATTTCCTTGGTTTTGCTGATTCTGAAATTGCTGCATCATCATGTTCATAAGCTGTGTCTGTTGAGCAAGAACTTGAGCAAGAGTGGGATTCTCTCCATTGTTGTTGTTATTGGGGTTGTTGGGACCATTCCCATTGCTGCGAGTGTTCACCATCTGGCATGGACAGGGCACAAGAAGAGAAACCGGGGAAACTACTTAGGACAGAGAATTACTTTAACTTTTATTGATCTTAACTGAGTTTCATTATTACAAACTAAAGACTCTCACACCACTAAACTCACCAACTTCCTAACACTCAAAAGCAAACAAACGCATGCACTTACATCCCACCACTGATGTAAATCACATGCGAGCCACACACAAGCAAACTTTAAGCAAGCAAACTAACACAACGATCTAAGACAACGACTTAACAAGTCACTCTAGTTCTTCCAAGCATCGGAGGTCGATTGAAGGCTCGTCTTTATCATCTTGAGTTGCTACCCACTCAATCTTGGAATTGTTGCGCTTGGATTCTTCTTCTTCATCACTACTTATGATGATGACCGGAGGATCCGCTTGAGCTGGGGCAACTTCTTTCTCCACCACACGAACCTTTGGCGCCAGTTGATAGCGAGGGACAAATAGAGCTCTCTTCCTTGCGGTAAGACGAATCCTGGCCTTCTGCGGCGGTGCTTCTCCCTTCAATGCGGCTAATTCCTTCTCCAAACGATCCACCTTGTCTTCTAACTTGCAAATCTTACCACGATTCCGGTCTTCATGATCTTGAGCGGCTAACACAGTCTCCGCACGACTTTCATCCATAGCCCACAACATCTCAACCAAATGCTTCGTGGTAGCATCATTCTCAATTCCTTCAGTCTCAAGGTAACTGCCACGGTCACTTCCCTGGGGTTGGCGAGGATGGTAGCGATACTCAGTGTCGGCCAATTGATCACTGTAGCGATCACGGAGCTCTCCTATGGCGATCCTTGCCACCTCCTGACATGCATGGATGTAGTTTCTTCCTCCAGCTTCAAACATCACTGAGGGGATATCTTCACTATTACTGTTCAAGGTGACTTTGACTCGGCACTTCTCTTCATGACGATCATGAGGAATCTGGGCATAAAAAGGGGCAGTCCCAAATCCAATGACAAAGGACATCGTACGCAACTCCTGGACAAAACCCTCAACACCAAACAGGTACTCAGGCTTGTAACGCGGCATCTAAAGACAAGTGAAAGGAGGGAGTTAAGACCTTTATCCAATTAATAGCACAAGTTTTTGGATTAATTTGAATAAAGTTAGAAAATCAGAGTAAAAAGGTAAGTAAATAAAGTAAACCAAGCTTTGCGAGATAAGTTAAAACAGTTGGAAACGAGGTCACAAATTTTGTAATTTTGAATAACTGGTTTCAAAAGAAATGAAAGAAAATTATAAAATCAACATGCTAAATTTATTTTATTGCAGCAAGATTAAATAAAACAGTATTGTAAAACTTTTGCTGGTAAATGAGCCATTAGTACAGTAATAGATGTACAGTACTAATAACACTGGAATAAATTTTTAATGAGAACCATTAAAAGAGATTATGAAGTGCATGTGCCATTAGTTTGGTTTAATTAAAAGAGAAAGGGAGGAGAACAGTTCTACTTTTCCAATATTTTTAGAGGGCTTCTATGGATAACCATTTGGCATAACCTAGGGTCAAAGAGGCTCTGATACCAACTTGTCACGCCCGGAATTTCTATCCAAAATTCCAAACGCTTACATGTGTGTGAACCCTCGTCCAGGAATCAGCCGAGGCACACAATAACAAATTGATAATAGAGTACAAATATTACTCTAATTAATAAGCGAATAAAATGTCATTACAGAGGTAGATAGTTCCTCTCAATCAATAAAGATCTAAGCAGCGGAAAATAAATAAACGGCGCAGACGGCTCCACTCCACAGGCAGCTTGACCAAGGCTACTCCTAATCCTCCACACCATCAGCCTCATTGTAGAACTCTTCCTCTGATGAATGATTGCAAGGTGAGTATATGACATACTCAGCAAGCCACGCAGCAAATATGCAAGTGCACAGGATAACAAAGGATGGCATAATAGGGTTGCATTTGCAAAAGCAGCATTTAGCAAACATTTGAGAATTTGATAAAACAGTTAAGTAATTAAACAATATTAATCCAACGCTATACAACATACCCTGTTGTATAGGCCCAACCATTCTGAACAACCACCCCGGCTGCACAGTTCTATCTCCAAACCAGGAATATACCATTCCAAACCAGGAGCTAATCAAATTATTACCAGTTTAAGCATCTTTTACTATGATGAGAGGTGTGAGACTAATCATGAAAGACATTGTTAGACCCGCCCATAACCGCGGGCACGGCTATTCGAATAGTTTTACTCTGATCAGAGGTGTACCACTGTACCCACAAGACACAACCCCACATCATGTCACCATGTGCCTCAATATCACCACGGTATCTCGGAAAGGAGTTGTGACAATACCCCTCGCATAACACAATCCACTGCAGCGCACCTTCCTGGATCATAATCACCCCCTTATAAACAAGGCATGGACTCCCCAGCGACCCCCGTGGGCTTATCTCCGCCACTTCTCAGTCTGGTGCCCCGCAATGAACCATGCTATACAAAAGATAAAGCCGTTGCCCATGCTGGCTTGTGGTTGGCACGGTTAATGTTTCACAACCGAAACTCGTGAACCGGTCCTTAATTGTCATGAGCACGACCAACAAAACCATGTGCTCACAACCCACCATTACCAGGTTTTAGTTGGCACATTAATTAATTAACTAATCACGATTGACCATCGTGAACTATCATGAAACCATCATTAAATAATAGTGAGTCATTAGTTATCCCGAATGTGTACTAATGTTTCTAAGCAGGGCTAAGCAATTATACCTAATATCTAGTTGAACCAACATAAATAAAGCTCAACTAGTCAAATTGTAATAACCCAAGGTATCAAGGAATAAGGTAATCAAGTACGAAAGGGCCATAACAAAGAATAGGTCAATTCCACCCAATGACATTCGAAAATAGATGCAATAGTTGAATAGAAACAATAGCTTTAAATAGGATCAACATGCTCAAAGGGTTGTTTGGGATCTGTGTGACTTGCCTTGCTGGCCTTGGAACTCTTCAAACTCTTCTTCTGCGAAAACGGACTCTCCGGAAACGACGGAATCTAAGCAGAAAAGAGCAAAATCACCAAAACAGCACATAAACAAGCATGAACAGTACATGTGGATATTTTTAAAGTGTAAATCTCAATTTTAGAAAAATTTAGAGACTTGAACCAACTAAATCGGAGCTAAGATGAATTAGTTATGAATTTTTAAAGATTAAATCGGATTAAAACACTTATATCGGTTAAAATTGAATTATGACGCAATAATGAATTATTTTTGAAAAGGAAAAGAGGGTTTATTGCGTCAGCGGGCTAGGGTTTGGTGGACCGGGCGCACGGGCGGCGGTTCACACGAACGGACGGCCGAGATCGAACCAATCCAAAACGGACGGCCGAGATCGATCGGGTCCACGGCGGCTCACGGCGGACGACCCCGATAACGTCGGCAATGACGTCACCGACAGCGGCGGCGGCTCGGGCGGCGCACGCTCGCCGGCGAACGGCGGCGCGAGGACGCAAACGGAGGGCACCAGCACGTAGAGGACGACGCGGCGAACACACCGGTGACCAAAACGGCGGCGGAAGAACAACGAACGACGACGGCGACGAGGAGGAAGCGGCGGGAACCTTCGGGTCGACGACGGCGATGCTGCTCCGGTGATCTCCGGCGACGGTGAAGGGGCGGACGAGGACGGCGACAACTAGGCGAGCACGACGGTGGTCTTCCCGA
This sequence comes from Oryza sativa Japonica Group, assembly GCF_034140825.1. Lineage (NCBI taxonomy): Eukaryota > Viridiplantae > Streptophyta > Magnoliopsida > Poales > Poaceae > Oryza > Oryza sativa. The sequence continues at coordinate 27,445,986 of NC_089041.1, read as the reverse complement.
GCGACGGCGACGGCTGAAACGACGGCGGCGCACGGCTGGAGCGGCGGCGGCGACGGCGAAGCTAGGGCACACGGCGCTAGAGCGATTCCGACAACTAGAGGCGAAGGCAAGGGTGGCGACGGGTAGAGGAGACACCGGGGGTCCTTTTAAAGGGGCTCGGAGGCGGCGGCAAAGGCCCACGGCGGCCGGCGACGAGGAAGGAAAGATCGGGAAGAACGAATCCGAGACAAACTCGAATCCAACGCTTTCCAAAACGATTTAGCCAAAGATTCCAAAGGAGAAAAGGTAGAGGAGATCCCGAGGATCATTTCCCCTCTATCAATTCGGCCGGAAACGGAAAGGAGCGGCCGGATTGGAAAGCGGCGGCGGCGACGCGAAACTAGGGTTTCGGCCGGAGGAGGACGACGAACCCGACAGGTGGGCCCCACCTGTCAGCGGGCGGACGCGCGCGCGCGCGGCGGCGGACTGGGCCGAGGAGAGAGAGAGCGGTTTTGGGCCGACTTTCGGCCCAAAGCCAAAAGAAGACTTTTTAAAACCTTTTTCAATTTAAATTATTCATGAAATGCAATTCCATTTATTAAAAATACTTCCTTAGCTCAAATAAATCCCAGAAAAATCTAGGAATTATAGAATTAAGCAAAGTATTTAATGAAATTTTATCTGGCCACTTTTTATATTGGCATTTATTAATTAAAACTAGATCTTCTCTTCAAGACTTTTAAAATTATTTCTAAAAAATTCCATTTAAACAACAATTTATAAATTTTAAATTTTCAGGGTGTGACATATATCCTTGTTGCCTGAGTCTATTATTTATGCGTGGTAAATTATTGACATTGCTTAGTATTGTTTAATTATAGATGGTTGTACACTCCATAATAGTTGGATATGGATGTGTTGGTGGCGGTCACTCGTCGAGAGTGATTGCCAGAAGGCGGGTGGAGACATGAGCACCACCCGCAGCAAAAACCTTTGCGAAAACCAAAAATCTAATTAAACAAAATGTTTTCGACTGGGGCGGCATGGATAGAATATGGGTGGTTCTAGAAACGGCTAGTCGCCGACCCTAGTCAGTTAAGGACCGAGTCAAGAAGCTATGCAGGAAACGACTAGAGTACGACCGCACTTCTCGAGTGGGTATAGACCCTGTGGACTAAGGAAATTCTCGTGGGGCCGCACCCTTGTCATGGTGGTTCTGAAGTGGTGACGTTGGAGGTGAAGGATCGAGTGGATCGATCGTTTGGTTAAGGCCCGCAAAACATAAAACACACCTAACCTATATGTAATATAACCCATTGTGATCCCGGGAGCGCCAGGACTCTCCTCACTGCCGGCTCGAGGTGGTGTGTTGTGCCGGAAGTGCAATGGGGATCCATAGTCCTTGGAGCGGGTGCCGAAACGCGAGGGTAACTGAAAAACCGGGCCGTGGCAAGTCTCATGTGTTGGGACTAGGCTCATGTGTTGGGCAAGCCGCGGAGTGCGGGATTAAAAGCGTACATCCATTGCAGTGTGAGTAAATCAAATCTATTCGAATAGTCGTGCTCGCGGTTATTGAGCACCGGGACTTGTACTACACTTTACTAGCCTCATAGATTTTAATCTTGCTTAGATTAGGAAAGTGGTGTGACCTTGCCCGATGGGCGGGAAGGTTGTCGCGACCGGGAAAATTGCCTTTTCCCGAACGCTAGTGTATTAATCCCCGTCCCAGGAAAAGCCGGGGTACACCACACAAACATGATATAAAAGACACATCTTTATTATATCGATAATATTTACATTATTACAAAGGCGCTTCAGGCCTGACAAGCAAAAATAAACAGCAGCGGACTAGCGGGCCTACGGCTCCATCTTCACAGGCGCTCAACTGGGGTATAAGCCAAGACTCCACCTAAGACTTCTTCTCCAAAGCTTCTCTTACTGAAGAGGGGAAAGATTGAGCAAGAATGAGTACAACCACAGTACTCAGCAAGCCACACCGGAGATGCATAATTAATGCAAGGGGGTACAAGGGGATAATAATATAGAGGTTAAGTTTTGCAGTAAACAGCATTTAAAAGTCACTTAGTTGCCCAAAGCCATTTTATAAAGACGATCCTAGAGCTACACAGTGTTATTAAACAAGGCCGTGAACCCACACGAACCTGCCTTAACCCAAGGCCTACGATGATTCAGACCGAACTGGCAACCCGACCCTGGGTCCCAGCTCGTCCCAAGCCAACCCAGGCCAACCATTCCACCTTTTAGTTGTTGAGCAAATTTTAAGAATTAAAACACTGACTTGGGTACATTGCTCGGCTTGCCCATAACCGAGGGCGCGGCTATTCGAATAGATTATACTCTGATCAGAGGTGTACATCTTTACCCACAAGACACATCTTCCTCACGTGTAACCACGTGCCACATACCACCACGGTATACAGACGGAAGACGTGACATAGTTTCCAACCCATCCTAGCCATAGACAAGAGTACCGACCCAATCCCGCCTACGGCCGGAACCTCCGGGACAGGCAGGCAGGACTGAGCCCCAAGCAGCAGGGCACCAACCCTCTGCCACGACATCTCGACTACCGGGCCGCAGCTCGTGTAGCCTTCATTTGCCCTGGAGAATGTCCATCGACCCCCGACTTCATCCACCTCCATCCGTGTACTTTTGTTTATAACCAGACTGAGCCACAAACTAAGCCTTACCCACTAGACATGTGGAAGTACGGTAGTGCTTTGCAACAGAGGCCCGAGCTTAATCCTTATAGTACCCGAGGTACGACTAACAAAACCCAACCACGCACCTCGAGCCCAGCCTAAAACCATTTTGGGGGTTTTGAATAGAGGGGGAGGTGTGTGTCCAATTCCAACATAAGCCAACCATTCCATAGTGTCCAAATGATATGAGAATTCCCAAAGTCTAAAGTTATAAAAACCACCTAATGTTGTCCTATTAATCAGCGAAGCATCTACCTAAATTCATACTAGTGGAACCAGGAATAGAGTACCCACTAGTTGGGGTTTTGTTTATTCTAGGGTGAACAAGGTAATAATAACAATAGCAATAATAATGAGGTCATAACAAAGGTAAATAGGCATGGCTAAATAAAACAGTGATCACGCGGGAATTTAAATAAAGCGATAATGCAATATTTTAAAGCAACATAATTTTATAAACTGGGATTCAATATGTTCAAGGATGATGTGACTTGCCTTGCTCGCTTTCCCAAACGACGGCTTCAACTTCCACGAAGAGCGGATCTTCCGAAGCTGCAGCGTCTACACGACCAACGGAAAAGAAAAGGCTTTTACTCTAATAAACTCCATATAACAAGCAGAAACAAAGCACAAAAATGGGTTCTTGACTTCTTAAGGAAAAATCAGAGACTTGAACGGTCCAATTCCGAGTTCAAATGGCCAAGTTATGGCCATTTGAAGTTTATATGCTCTTTAAATGGATATTTGCGAATTTCTTCATTTAAATTTTAATTAAAAACTCATTTATTGCGTCAGCCGAGAGAGAGGGCGCGCGGACCGGGTCCACGGGAGTGGGGCCCACGCGTCAGCCTCTCGGTCCACGGTGGACCGGGAGCACGCGGCTGGCGGCGGCCGGCGCCGTGGGTCCCACGCGTCAGCCGCACCCGAGGGCGCGGGCGGCTGACGGCCGGGCCCCACATGGCAGCCGCGGGGCGCGCCCGAAGGCGGCCTTGCCGGCACGGCCGACGGGAAGCGGCGCGCCCGCGCCCCGATGGTCACCGCCGGCGACCACCGGCGCGGCGATGCGGCGCCCGAGAGAGCGGAGAGGAGAGGGAAGCGAAAGGGGCGGTCTTCGGCTCACCCCGGGTCGACGGCGACGACGGGAACGGCGGCCGAAGCGGAGGAAGGCGGCGGCGCGGTTCGGGACGACGAGGACGACGGCGCTCCGACGGTCGGCGGGCGAAACGGAGGCGCGGACGAGGTCGACGAGGACGCGGCGAAGCCGATGGAGGTGACGCCGAGACGGGAGGAGGTCCGGGGCGACGACGGCGGCGAACCGAAGCTCGGCGGCGACGGCGGAGAGAGAGGACGACGGCGCGAGCACGAATCCGACGGGGAGAGCGAGCGGCGAGCGGCGGAAACGGAGGAGAGAGGCACGGGGAACAATTAAATAGCGTCGGGAGGGGGAGAGAGCGGCCGGTGGGGAAGGAATCGGCCGCGGAAATCTCGGCCGCCATTGATGCGCCGGCGAACTTTGCGGGAATGAATCCGGACGAATCCGAGGGAGAGAGAGAGGGAAAAGAGGGGGGAAAGAGGGAGGGAATCACGGGGAGTGATTTCCCCCTCTTTATGGCGCGCGGGGACGGCGGTATGCGGCGGATTCGGCGGCGGCGGCGGCGCTAGGGCACGGGCGGGCGGCGGGCGCGGCGCGAGGTAGGCGATGACAGGTGGGCCCCACCCGTCAGCGAGGATGGCGGGCGGGCCCGCCTGTCAGCGGCGCGCGCGCGGGGGAGGGGGCCGATGGGCCGCGGGGGAGAGGAGAGAGAGAGGGAGGGAAGTGGGCCGAGCCGGCCCAAGAAGGGGAGGGGGGAAAAGAAGACTTTTAGGGTTTTTCTTTTTATAAAACCTTTTTAACTTTGTTTATTTCTTCTCATTTATTATTTGTGCTCTGAAAATTCCACTAAAATTTGAGGGCTCCTTTTAGACCAAGGAGAATTTAACAAAAATTCTCCGGGTCACATTTGAATTTTTCTTATACGCATTTTAGTGTTTGCCAATTTCTTTTCGAATTTTTAATTAATTCTATTATTCCTTTTAGCGAATGATTTTTATTTCGGGATGAATTTATCAGGACGTGACAAAGGTCATGATGATGTTGGAAATGTGGAAAACTGGATGTGAGGGTAAATCGGACCAAGCGAGGCTTGGGGAAGGTGGATGAACCCTCGCGGATTAATGACAACTTCAACTTAACGTTGTTTTTTAGTTAAAACTGCTAAGTCATAGGTTTGTGAACTGATTTGTGAAATATAGCTTTATGGAAATAAACCAAGCCATTCTTGAACCCCTGTGTGCACTAAATACATTCTGTAGTGGTGGCTTGCTGAGTACGGTTGGTACTCGCCCTTGCTTAACTAAATCTTTTAGAGAGGAGTTGGAGTCGACCATTCGGGAACTATGCTGATGAAGATATGTCGAAGACTGTGGAGTCGGGACCTAGGTACACCAGTCGATGCCTGTGGAGTACGTTAGACCGCCGCTGCATCGCTTCCGCTATCTCATCTACTTCTTCTAGTATTTTGTAATGTACATAACCATGCTCGGTCTATTTGGGACCCATTTGGGCTACCCTTGTATTATTAATGTATAGTTCAACCTATATAACGATGTCAGCTTGTGATATACAACTGTGCCATGTGTGTGCCATCTACTGATCCAGGGAATGGTATTGTAAGATACATGGGGTTTCCGGTGTGTAAAGCCGGGGCCCACAATTACGCATCAAATGCTCAGGAATAACTTGGGGTACAACTGACTGATCTGGTTGGACATTATGGACCGAGTGCTCAGGGATAACTTGATTCACAATGTGCTGCCTCTGCCGATTATCAGGTGTTCCCAACCTAGCCGATGTATGTTGCAACTTTTGCTGTTGAATCGGCTGAACCGTCTGCTGTCTCAGTGGTGTTTGCTAAATCGGCGCCGATTGTACTGGATCGGCCGTTCGTGGATTTGGTAGGAACATCGCAGCAACCTGTTCCTGAGTCAGCCGATTGATATTTTGTCCAACATGTTGTGGCTGTTCTCTGGTCAGCAATCGAGGATTTATCATCTGCCTTTGTGCCGACGAAGGTGCAGCTGGTGCTGAAGTTGAAACTGGTGCCGCCGGCTGAACAGGTGGCGCATTGGCAGTGGGCTGTTGGTTACCAGTTACCAAGCTTCTGTAATTTGGGAAAACGCCTCCTGGAAGATAAACTGGTCCCATTGCTTGGTGCTCAGCTATTGTGCCATCGACCATTGTCTTGATCATATTCGACAAAGTATTGACAAGGACTCCTGATTGGTTAATCAAAGCATGCTGCACAGCATAATCAATCCGATCTTGGAAGTTATTGCACTGCAATTGCTCTTTGTCATTATCTTCACCAAGACCCTCAACCAAGCCATCCTGAGGTTTATTGCCCGAGCCATCGGCAGTGCCTTTACCACCTGAACCATCTGTACTGACTTGAGCTTTTTGCATCTCACCATCTTGAGAAGAACCTGTTCCCGGTACATCGGCAATTAGCTTCAACTTGTACTTTTGAACGACACTCCCTTGCCGAGTCTCTGTAAATGAATTCATGAATTGTTGTTGCGTATGCTTCATCATTAATTCAAACTCCTTCTGCTCTGGTGACAGCTTGTCTATAGTGACTGGGACGATGTTTGCTTCGTGAACCTCGGACTCATTTGTTCCCGGAGGCTTTGGAATCTTGGTCTGAGGAGGGACCACCGGCTTTGTTGCCGATGATGGTGACTGTGGTGGTTTCTCGGCCATGAGAAATCGTAGTTGCAAATCTCTGACTTCTAATCAGGTCCCACCGGGCGTGCCAAAAGTGTGTTGATGTGAAAAACACGAGGCCTGGGAGATCTGCTTAACTCCAGTGCAGGTCCAAAAATATTGTCTTTAAGTTCGTGAGCGTGTCAGTTGATTTGATCCTGCAATCAACAAGAAACAAAGATAGGAAAATAATAGTTAAATCCATAAATGATAGCCGATCGGTCAATCGCCGATGATGTATCATTTATCTTTGAGCCGATGTCATCTTTGCATCGATCGGCAGTAATAAATAAGCAAGAAAGAACTAAATCTACTCGATCGGCTGTAGATATTAACGAAATATAATACTTCTATCGATATATATTTGAATCAAGTGATTGGGATAGATCGGTCGCCATGCCGATACAGTATAAATCACTTAGACCGAAATATATATTAACAAGAAGATTATAAACGTTCATAGCATAGCCGATTAGATAGATCTAGCATGTATCAGCTAATACTCCGATACCACTCTATATTAAGATATTAAAGCGAGCAAAATATATCAAATAGGAAGCTTAATATACTTAAATGCAACAAGATCTTAACATAAAGGGCAGATTTAACATATCAATCAAGCATATAGGATATAAAGTAGTTAAATCAGGTAAGATTGGCTGAAACCACGATACTACCCTAATCGGCAACCAAAAAGCAGGCTAGAGATTGGAGTTCTAATCACGACTAATGAGATCACACTTAACTGAAGCAGCCATAAGTATGAAAAGAAAGACAATATCTAGACAATCAAGCCGTTGGATGTTTCATAGAGTGGTAGATACCCTATATAATCTAAGTCAACATTGATGTTTAACCTAATCGGCTGCCTCCTAATGATAGATGTTAGCCGGTTGAAGGTTAAATAACAATATTGCCAGAGATTATATAGAATATATGATAACTCGACAACTTACATAAACAAGATTAGAGTATCATAAAGATAGAAGCACTAATCCCGAGAACACAAGCCGGCATGACAAGCTTACCTCTAGTTGAAGATCAAAACCGATGCAGCTCAACCCGAAAGCAAGAACTCGTCGAGATGAAACGAAAGTAAAAGGGTGGCGATGCGCCGAGATTGTATTGAACGTCTGTTTGATTACATGGGTCCGGGTCATATTTATACCCGAAATACAGAATATGTCCTTGTCGGGCACGACTCTTATCTTTAACAAACTCTAAGATACCATAAGTCTTTGCGGCAGACTTTTGCCCAAACTTATCTCTAAGGAAATTACATAAAATATCCTAATTAATAGATACAATTGCCTTTCCAGGACTCAAATCCGTGCATGGCAATCCATATGAAGCACTTCAACCTAACCAGATGTCATGTATCGAGTCGTATTGTCGGAATCGGCTCAATCGGCTAACCTTGTCCGACTCGAACTCTACCGATTCTGGTCGCAGCCGATTCGGACTTAGCCGATTCTTGCTCTATTTCCGAAACGATTTTTGTCTTGGACTCCGCTTCGATTTGATCTTCATCTCTGATACTTAGATTACCAAATTTGGTTGTTAACACCGGCATTATTGCTTTCCTTCCGAGAGTCCCCTTTCCCCGTAGTCTCCCTTCGTGGCGTGATTCAGGCACCCCAATTGGGCGAAGGTCTTCGATAAATTCTACGCAGAATTCAATGACCTCCTCTGTTCCATACCCCTTGGCGATGCTTGCCTCTGGACGAGCACGGTTATGAACATACTTCTTCAGAACGCCCATGTACCTTTCGAAAGGAAACATGTTGTGTAGGTACATAGGCCCGAGAATACCGATCTCTTTGACAAGGTGACAAAGCAGATGCGTCATTATATTGAAAAATGAAGGTGGAAATATCAACTCAAAGCTGACAAGACATTGCACCACATCATTTTGAAGGGCTTGTAATCTATCCGGATCGATGACCTTCTGCGAAATTGCATTCATGAAAGCACATAGCTTTGTTATTGTTGCCCAGACATTGTCTGGAAGGATACCCCGAATTATAACTGGTAGCAATTGTGTCATCAACACGTGATAGTCATGAGACTTTAGGTTTGTGAACTTCTTCTCCTTCGTGCTTATTATTCGCTTTATGTTCGTGGAGTATCCAGACGGTACCTTGATGCTCTCCAAGCATTCAAACATACTTTCCTTCTCTGCCTTGCTAAGAGTGTAGCTGGCTGGACTCAAGTAATGGCTTCCTTTCTCCTTTGGTTCTGGGTGAAGGTCGCCGCGTTGTTCCATATGCTTCAGATCATTACGTGCTTCAAGTGTATCTTTCGACTTTCCATATACACCTAGGAAGCCAAGCAGGTTTACGCAAAGGTTCTTAGTGAGGTGCATCACATCGATTGCGTGGCGGACGTCCAAGAATTCCCAATAGGGTAACTCCCAAAAAATAGAGTTCTTTTTCCACATCGCCGCGTGACCATCTTCGCTCTCTATAGGCTGGCTGCCATGTCCCTTTCCAAACACTACTTTAAGATCTTTCAACATAGCAAACACTGCTTTTTTGCTGCGATGTTTAGGCTTCGTACGGTGGTCTGCCTTATGTTCAAAGTGCTTGCCTTTCTTCCGTACAGGATGGTTTGCAGCAAGGAATCGACGATGACCCATATACACAACCTTCCTATAATGCTTAAGATACGTACTTTCAGTTTCATCCATACAGTGAATGCAAGCCTTGTACCCCTTGTTAGACTGCCCGGATAAGTTGTTAAGTGTAGGCCAATCGTTGATGGTTATGAACAGCAGCGCTCGTAGGTTAAACTCCTCATGTTTGTCCTCGTCCCACACGAGGACACCTTATTTCTTCCACAACAGTTTCAGATCTTCGACCAGTGGTCTTAGGTACACATCGATGTCGCTACCAGGTTGCTTGGGGCCTTGAATAATAATCGGTATCATGATGTATGTCACGCCCGGAATTTCTATCCAAAATTCCAAACGCTTACATGTGTATAAACCCTCGTCCAGGAATCAGCCGAGGCACACAATAACAAATTGATAATAGAGTACAAATTATTACTCTAATTAATAAGCGAACAAAATATCATTACAGAGATAGATAGTTCCTCTCAATCAATAAAGTCCTAAGCAACGGAAAAAAAAAAGAAACAGCGCAGACGACTCCTCTCCACAGGCAGCTTGACCAGGGCTACGCCTAATCATCAACTCCATCGACATCACTGTAGAACTCCTCCTCTGATGAATGATTGCAAGGTGAGTATATGACATACTCAGCAAGCCACGCAGCAAATATGCAAATGCACAGGATAACAAAGGATGGCATAGTATAGTCTCATTTGCATAAACAGCATTTAATAAATATCTCAGAATTTAATAAAACAGTTAAACAGTAATTAAGCAATATTAATCCAACACTATACAACATACCCTGTTGCATAGGACCAACCATTCTGAACAACCAATCCCGGCTGCACAAGTCTATCTCCAAACCAGGAGTTAAACAAGTTATTAACATCATCATTTAATATAGTGTGGGGGTGAGACTAATCACGAAAAACATTGTTAGACCCGCCCATAACCGCGGGCACGGCTATTCGAATAGTTTAAACTCTGATCAGAGGTGTACCACTGTACCCACAAGACACAACCTCAACATCATGTCAACCATGCGTCGCGATACTTGACAAGTACCCGAATAGAGATTGTGACAATACCCTCTATATAATACAATTCAAAGCAGTGCACCGTTCCCGGATCATAATCACCCCCTTATAAACAAGGTATGGACTCCCCAGCGACCCCCGTGGGCTTATCTCCGCCACTTCACAGTCTGGTGCTCTACTATGAACCATACTATATAGAAAGTAAAGCCGTTGCCCATGCTGGCTTGTGGTTGGCACGGTAAATGTTTCACAACCGAAAATCGTGAACCGGTCCTTAATTGTCATGAGCACAACCATCAAAACCATATGCTCACAACCCACCATTATCATATTTTAATTGTCAAATTAATTAATTAACCAATCATGATTAACCATCATGAGCTATCATTAAGCCATCATTAAATAATAGTGAATCTTAAATTATCCCATTAGTGAACTAATGTTTCTAAGCATGGATAAGCAATTATACCTAACATCTAGCTGAACCATTATATAAAGCTCAACTAGTCAAATTATAATAGCCCAAGGTATCAAAGAATAAAGTAATCAAGTACAAAAGGGCCATAACAAAGAATAGGTTAATTCCACCCAATGACATTCGAAAATAGATGCAATAGTTGAATAGAAACAATAGCTTTAAATAGGATCAACATGCTCAAAGGGTTATTTGGGATCTGTGTGACTTGCCTTGCTGGCCTTGAAAATCCTCAAAGTCTTCTCCTGCAAATTCGGACTCTCCGGGAACGTCGGAATCTAAAGAGAAAAGAACAAAATTACCAAAACAGCACATAAACAAGCATGAACAGTACATGTGGATATTTTTAACATGTAGATCTCAATTTTAGAAAAATTTAGAGACTTGAACCAACTAAATCCGAGCTAAGATGAATTAGTTATGAATTTTCAAAGATTAAATCGATTTAAATCATTTATATGGATTTTAATTGAATTATGACGCAATAATGAATTATTTTTGAAAAGGAAAAAGGGGTTTATTGCGTCAGCGGGCTCGGCTCACGGTGGACTGGGTGCACGGCGGCGGTTCACGAGATTGGACGGCTGAGATCTATCCTACCCACAACGGACGGCCGAGAACGATTGGATCCACCGCGGCTCACGGATGGACGACGACGATGACGTCAGCGACGACGTCACCACCGGCGGCGACCGAACCACGCGAGCTCGCCGGCGAACCACGGCACGACAGCGCGAACGGAAAGCCTCTACGGGTTGCGGGCGGCACGGCGAACTCACCGGCGACCAAAGCGACGGCGGACGATGACCGGACGACGTCGGCGACGAGGAAGAAGCGGCGGCAACCTTCGGCTTGACGACGGCGACGGTGCTCCGGCGGTCGACAGCGACGGCGAAGGGGCGGACGAGAACGGCGACGAGACGGCGACCACGACGGCGACCTCCCCGTGCGACGGTGACGACTGGAGCGACGGCGGCGCACGGCTGGAGCGGCGGCGGCGACGGCGGCGCTAGACTGCACGGGGCTAGGGCGCTACGGGCGGCGCGGGACGAAGGCGAGGGTGGCGGCGGGTAGCGGCGGGCTTGGGGGTCAATTTATAGCGGCTAGGAGGCGGCGACGGAGGCCCACGGCGACCGGCGGCGGGATGGAAAGTCTAGGGTTCGGAGGAGAGAGACCGATCCGATTCGACCTCGAATCAAACACTTTCCAAGCGATTTTAGCTGGTGATTCCAAAAGAGAAAAGATAGAGGAGATCGAGAAGATCATTTCCCCTCTATTGATTTCATCGGAAACGGAAAGGATCGGCCGGATTGGAATGGCGGCGGCGGCGCGGCGCGGCTAGGGTTTCGTCGGGAGGAAGACAACGGGCCTGACAGGTGGGCCCCACCTGTCAGCGTCCGGGGCGCACGCGCGCGGCGGCTGCGGGCGGACTGGGCCGGGGAGAGAGAGAGAAGGGTTTGGGCCGACTTTCGGCCCAAAGCCTAAAGGAAGATTTTAAAAACCTTTTTCAATTTAAATTATTCATTAAATGCAATTCCATTTATTAAAAATACTTCCTTAGCTCAAATAAATCCCAGAAAAATCTAGGAATTATGGAATTAAGCAAAGTATTTAATAAAATTTTATCTGGCCCCATTTTATATTGGAATTTATTTATTAAAATTAGATCTTCTCTTCTAGGCTTTTAAAATAAATTTTAATAATTCCAATTTAACAACAATTTATAATTTGGAGATTTTTAGGGTGTGACAATGTACTTCCTCTTCATGCATAGCCAAGGGGGAGGTTGTAGATACACATCGTAACGGGCCAAATGCTATGGCCGCTGCTCATCTCTCCAAAAGGATTCATGCCATCCGTACTTAAACCAAACCGAATGTTTCATGTGTCATTTCCAAAGTTTTTAAATGTTCTGTCGATGTTTCGCCACTGCGAAACATCGGCGGGGTGTCTCAGCATCCCGTCCTGTTGACGTTCTTCAGCGTGCCAACGCATCATTCTAGCATTCCCCTTGTTCCTGAACAAACGCCTTAACCGTGGTATTATAGGGAAATACCACATCACCTTAGCAGGAATTCTCTTCTTCGTTGGCTGCCCGTCAACTTCACCTGGATCATCTCGTCTAATCTTGTATCGTAGTGCTTTACAAACAGGGTATGCTTCTAGGTTCTCGTACTCCTCACCGCGATATAGGATACAATCATTCGGACAAGCGTGAATCTTCTGAACTTCCAGTCCTAGAGGGCAGACTATATTCTTAGCCTCGTACGTTGTCTCGGGTAATTTGTTTCCCTCCGGAAGAATGTTCTTGACGAGTTTTAATAAATCGCCAAATGCCTTGTCACTAACACCATTTTTTGCCTTCTATTGCAAGAACTCCAGATTGATATCCAACTTTTTGTGCCCCTACTCGCAACCTGGGTACAACGACGTTCTATGGTCCTCTAACATACGCTCCAATTTATGGGCCTCCTTTTCACTTTCACAGTCCTCCTTGGCATCCTACAACATCTGACCAAGATCATCCACAGCGTCGTTATCGTCAGCATCCCTGTCCACCTCGCCCATTTGATTTCCTTCAAATCCAGCGTACTGAGCCCAGTCCGGAATGTTCCCGTCTTCCACTTCATCTTCTTCTATTTCAACCCCTTGCTCACCGTGGGATGTCCAACAGTTATAGCTTGGCATGAACCCTGACTCAAATAAGTGGAAATGAATAGTCCTGGATGTAGAATACTCCTTCTGGCTCTTACACTTATTACATGGACAACAAATAAAACCCTTATGCTTGTTAGCTTCGGCTACTCTCAAAAAATAATGCACGCCGTCGATAAACTCTTTGGACCGCCGGTCAGCGTACATCCATTGCCGATCCATCTACATGAAATGAAAAAAAATCGTACATAAATAAATATTCGTACAATAATGACAGTCATACAATAATGATAAAATAATTAAAAACTCTTTCAACAGTCATACAATAATGACATATCATTATTCATTCAATAATTATAAAATAATCCAACAAATAATTCTTATTTATTATTTTTGAAGTTTTAAACTAATATTATTGTTTTACTTCTTTTAATTTTCAATTTAGTTTGTTTTCTACTTTTTAAGATTAATTTTCATTACATTTTAAACTATGAGAATAAAGCATTTTTAAGTAAACAAACAAAATTCCTATATATTCTTCTTCCCCACACAAATTTTCTCTCTCATCAACTTACAACAAAGTTTTGGAGACAAAAAAAATATGTGAAACATAGCTCCAAAAGTAATATAACAACAAAAAAACATTGGAGGATGAAGTTACTAACCATTTAGACACCTCCGATTTGTATATAAACACTAAAAAAATTTCACAAGAAATTTTGGCATGACCTCCCCTCTTTTTTGGAGGAGAAATTTTGAAGCTTGCTTGGGCTGGAGGAGGAAAAAGACATATATAAAGGGGGATCTTTAGTCCCAGTTGGTGTTATCAACCGGGCTTGACATCTTAAGAACCGGGACTAAAGATGATCTTCAGTCCCGGTTGGTGTTACCAACCGGGACTAAAGATCGTATATGCCTGCTGTAGCTACCAACCGGAACTAAAGATCATCTTTAGTCCTAGTTTTTAGTGGAACCGGGACTATTGTGGATTTCGGCCGACTGACCAAAGATGGTTTCTCCACCAGTGTGGACTCCTCGAACTAGTCTAAGCCGCTGCTGCTGGCGGCGGCGATGAGCCCTTGGTGCTCCTGCTCATGGTAGCTCATCTCCTTCATGCAAAGATCACTAATCATGGTATACTGGTATAGAGAGGAGGAAGAAAATACTGGGAGTGGATTTTGATCCCTCGAGGGGATATCCCCTCGTTATTTGCATGTTACTCAAATGGTCATGAAAAATTTTGAAAAAATTTGAGAAGTTGTATTAACATGTGATATATCACTCCACAAACATGCAAGTTCAAATTCGACTTCTACGTCTCGCAACGAAAAAAACAAATTAAACTACAACTAGTTAACGTAAATTCACAATCAAATTTGTTTTTTTCGTTGCGAGATGTAGAAGTTGAATTTGAACTTGCATGTCTGTGGAGTGATATATCACATGTTAATACATCTTCTCAAATTTTTTTCAAAATTTTTTCATGACCATTTGAGTGACATACAAACAACGAGGGAACATTCTCTCGAGGGATCAAAATAGTTTTCCAGAAAATACTACTCATTGACATATGAGTCCCACGTGGGTCCCATGCTGACTCTGCTTGCCACGTAAGCTAATATTGGGTATAACTAGCAAAATGCCCGTGCATTGCACTGGAAAAAAAAAACTATAAGCATTAGACGATCAACTTTCAAATATCATGATCCAAGCCAAAATTTTGCATTTTATATACTTCTTTACGAAATCATTACTATTTTCTTTTTGGTACTGCAGGAGTATAATGGTGCAAGATAAATAATTATATTTTTTGGTGTCTCCATTTAGCTAGAAAAAGTGATCATGCGTTACAACGGAAAATACTACTTCCTCCATTTCATATTATAAGACTTTCTAGCATTGCCCACATTCATATATATGTTAATGAATCTAGACATATATATGTGCCTAGATTTATTAACATCTATATGAACGTGGACAATGCTAGAAAGTCTTATAACTTGAAACGGAGGGAGTAAATCCATATCATGTTAACACTTTTGGAATCCCAAATCCATATCGTGAGAAACATCTAGCCAAAATTTCTCGTTGGTTTAATTTAGCTAGAATGAAATTACTAAGCAGTCATAAACAATTAAAATGTTACTAATTCTATTTCTGAAAATAGAAAAAATACTTAAAATTATTGAGAGAAAAAACACTGATTTTAGCCCAAACTTGCAGCCTTCTTCTGCTAGGTACGTGTGGCCCAATAGTGCGACAGCCCACGCTGGAGAAGCCAGGTTCGTCCGATCTAATGGACAGTCCCGATTAATTCCCGACCTGTATAAATACTGGGCAGTAAAAAAAAACATAACCCTAATTCCCCCCCCCCCCCCGATCCCCTTGCTCTCTCTCAAAGCGGTAGCGGCGGCACCCTCCCCGAGCGGCTGCGGTGGCGCCCTCCCCCACCGCAACGCCCTTCTCCCACCAGCGCCTCTGCCGTTGCGCCCTCCCCCCGGCCAGCAGCGTCTTTCACCCGGTGGGTGGCGGGCGGCTCAGCCGTGGCGCCTCCTCTCTCCTTCCGTGAGCGGCGACGGGTGGCTGCGCCTTTCCGCCCCTCGCCTCCTCTCCCTCGCCATGGGGCCGCGAGAGGGCTCGACGGTGGCCGGCGGCGGCAGGCGGCAACGCCCTCCCTTTCGGCGGGAGGGGAGGCGGCGAACAAGGGAGGTGCCCTCCCCTCCGCCGGATCCAGTGGGAGGGGAGGTGGCGGCAGCCCGTCGGCGTCCCAGCGGCGGCGCCGCCCTCCCCTCCGCCGAATCCAACGGGAGGGAAGTCAGCGACGGCGACGGTGGCACCCTCCCCTTTTGGTGTCAGCGTTTTTTTCGTCTTCTTGTGTTGATGAAATCTGTTCTTGTAGTTGTGTTAGATGATCTTTTGATGATTCCAATTGGATTTGGATTGCAATTTTGTTTTTGGGTTGGGTTGTGATTGTTTTGACGTGGGATTTAGAGAGGAGGTGCACGCGATACGGACGAAAAAATGGGTGACGGACGAAAAAGATCGGATAGTTACGAATATTTTAAGGAGGTATATAGATACTGCTTATGATCTCGGGTGAGCTGGTCTTGTAAATGTTGAGGGACCCGTTATATATGATAGGAGTATTTTGGTTTAGGGCTTAATTTCAGAGTTGGCGAAAAATGGAGGGACCTAAAGTGAACTTAATGCAAGTTTAGACAGCCCCTATATCCTTTGTATGGAACCGGCCCAATTACCTGGTAGGCCCATCTACTATGTACACTAGCCTAGCACCTACCGCTGTCTACTTTGCTTCGTATGGTCGGGGGCAAATGCCTCTGCCTGCGGGCTACCTCCACCGACTAACAGCGAGGGCGACCAGCGACGGCGGCGCGGCGAGACGGTGCCGGCTGCGCGGCGGGCCAGGGGAAGCCGACGCGGCGAGGGAGAGGTAACCATCCAGGCCATTCCCCAACTGTTGCTCCCCTCCCCTTTTTTTCCGAATCCCAAATAGGATCCTCTTCGCTTGACAAGGAAACTGATTTTTTTTTTATTTCTCGTTGCTTTGGTAATTCGGTTCAGTTCTAATCATGGTTATACTTACGTTAAAGAAAATAGAGAGAATCATGGGTTAGGGATGTGGAAACTTGGGGAGTGTTGTTCGATTACTAGTTTATAGTGGTTACTCGGGTTGCAGAAACTCAATGCACCGTAGTTTTGATCTCAATATGAGAGACGTATATGTGAATTTGAGAACCCTGTGCTCCACAAAAATCAGGCACCGTGGCACATTGATATTAACATCATAGTGCACTGACATGGACGCATGACTTAAATAGGAGTCGAGTTCACATTAATCAACATTGTTGCTCTGTCCAGACAACAAGAAAGTGGAACATTGTACTCCATAAGTTGCGCATTGTCATGGTCTGAATTTCTCAGCCATAGTAACTTGTGTTGAATGGGGTTAATCACAAGGGCAGAAAACCCAATTTTCTGGTGTCGAATAAACCACAGATTTTATGGAAATAAGCGATGCCAAAACTGGAACAAGCTAGAACGTGGGATAGGAGTTGCAATATGGCCACTCAACAAATGATAATTGGATAAATCATCAATAGCACACAGATTACAGTGCAAGATTCATGATGTACAGATACAATACCCTTTGCTCATCTTAAAGGTAAATATATGTTCTTTCTAGCAACATGCGTTGTCTTCTGACTGTAAATGCAGAATCACTTTGTTTGCCCTGCACTAACAATATGCAAGGTCTTCTGACTGTATATGCAAAAACATTTTATTTTTTTTCAGTTGGCACTGCTGATACCTTGCAGCCACTGACGACCCATCAGTTCTTTTGCCCTGTCCACTAGGGCAGAGAGAGGTGTGTTACATTCCATGAAACCTGCGTCACCCAAGAAAACCATGTAATTCTCAGCCCTTGAGGGTGTCAATTCTACAAACGACAGTGCATCCATCATCTGGTATTCATTGAAATAATTGGCATAGCGAGAATTGTACTCCATCATGTGTATGGATTGCTCAAGTACCACCCTCCGGATCCCAGGGCAATGAGAACTTGGGTTCATGTTTGCATTCAGGGTGTCCACTAGCCTCTTAATGAATCTCCGCTTAATCTGTCCATGCTCTAGCTCTTGGGAAAATTCTTCAGGAATGAGTTTGCATATCTGTGAACTAAGGCCAATGAGGATTTCTAGTTCTGCCCCTTCAGTGTCCATTATTCTTTCCAACACCTGTAGTGGAACCAGTAATGTCATGTAGTATGATAAATATAGTTGTACAAACTATAGTTATACTTATATACTTCATTGGTAAATAAATGCCCCCTTCTTTTTACCAAAAATAGCAAAACAAAGACAAAAATTAATAGACAGTGAATGCAAAAATGATACGGCATGCTATACACCTCTATATTGGACTTGTAGTATGTATGAGCAGGGCTCACCTCTCGCAATGTGTGAGATAGTTCCTTTTGGTCTGATTCTGTGAGCTCATGTTGAGCATACAGGCACATATTACGCAATAGACTCGCTGCCACATATATGTATTTATCACCATGGATTAGGATCATATTTTTTAGTTTATGAATGAAATCTGGTTCCTTCAACATAACAAAGCAGTTATGCGAATTTTCTGATGACAGCATTACCAATGCTTGCCCGGCGACCTTTGGCAGCAAGCAATCAACATCTGAACTAAATAATCCTTTAAAATCGAGGAATGCCTTGATCAGCGTGGTAATGAGCATTTGCATTTGTCCCATCTCTTGCCTTGTGTGTCTGTCAATGGCAAGGTTTCTGAGGATTCCTACCACGAGCTTCCTTAGTTCTTGTTTGTTGCTGCTATTGTCTCGCAAGATCTCTGCAAGGTTTCGCAGTAAGAAGGGATGTTTTGATATCTTGTACCGCAGTGTTATGCCAATTTCCCCTTCAATGCTTGTGAGCCTCTGCAGTACCTTCAACGATGACTTTAAGAGAACCTTCTGTTGTGCTTCGGAATTTACCATTGCACTTCTGAAGCTTGTGAATCCAATTATATTGGGGATCAGATCAGTTACTCTGTCTATTTCCACACAATTATTTTGATCACAGCCAGCAAGGCTATAAATGATTGACATGCCTAGTGCAGGGAGGAGATCATCGTCTGTCAATGGCTGCTCCTTGGGAATCGACCAGTACTCCAGTATCCTCTGCCAAATTCTAGGTATGTATCTTTGGTCGTTGATGTGTGTTGATCGGGTTGGTGTTTCCAGCAGGTTATTGGTGTCCCCAATCGGCTCTCGTCTCTGCCCTTGGTTACCAGCTATATCATGTCTTTTATCTTGTCTATCTGCTATATCAACAAAATGATCTTGATCATCATCTGCATCCAGGAGTGGGTGTCCTCTTTTTGGCTTTCCATCAGCATCCAGAAGCGTAGATACAAGCTGCAGTGTCCCAGGGACAGTTTCAACTCGGAGGTTCTTTGCAAGCTCGGCAGTGACCTTGGCGGCATATAACCTGATAGTTGCACGATGATGTCTACTACTCCAGTCCAACATGCTGATTAACCTGGCCATCGTCTGCGTTGAAGTGGTGAGTTTCTCCAGCAACCGTGCCTTGGTCAGACCATTTTGCAGAAATATATGCATCATCTGGACACCGTATAGCTGATTCTTGGACAGGTCCGAATTCAGAGAATCCATGGCAAAGTTGCTGAGGCTGATCCTCTTTGGAGCAAACAGACCTCCTTCCATGTATTTGTCATAGGCGTATGCGTAGTACATATCAACAGATTCTGCTCCCCATCGACCTGTAAATCCACCACGGCGGACGAGGTGTATCCGAGGGATGAACGAGAAGACCTCCAATACTGCGGCAATGATGTAAAGTAGTCCTTGTCCAAGCACCATCCCATAGAAGATAGTTAGAGATTGGGGAAGATTTGTCGTGTCACCGTGACCATCGTAGTCCTCTTGATCAAAGCCCAACGCCGCGAGCACAACACGCACGAGTGCTGCTGGAATCTGTAGGTTGCCGAAGGACACAATGACCAAGGCAGATATGTCGAGGACGATGATCGCATATCGATATAATTTATCAATCATGAACATCGGCAACACAATTGCAGCGAGCATGCACGAGTATAGGATAAATGGGCGCCAAAATACGTATTTGCGGCCCAAAGCACCATGTACTCGGTTGATTATAATTGGGAATTGCAACCTGCTAATAGTCACTAGGAGCACAACCACAAGGAGCACACCATATACTATCCATATGGCCAGTAGCGAGCTTCTGCAAATACAGGAAGCCAGCAATAAGATTGCAACCATGGGGCTCCACAGCGACATCTGACGGCGTAACCGACTGTTGATACGTAGGCGCAGTCCTAGAACTCCAGCACATAGAAACTGGCCAACCGCAAACAATACTACCATAATTGGAAATACTATACGTGGCCGGCGTGCGTCCCAAACAACCGTGGACACCATAGAAACGGAGAAGAATACGATTACCATCAGCCCGTTCCAGCCCAGTGGTCTAAAGGCACCTCTCGTCCGGAAGAACAATTGATAATCCAGCCTATTGTTGCGGGTGAACATCCTGAAAGTAGATATATCGTGTAATAATATAATTAAACAGAAGGGAATTGAAACATACAGACTACAAAACCACATACGAGCCAATTATTCGATTCTCAAAAGTTAGTTTCATTTAAAAAAGTTTGAAACGTTCAGAAATCTTATTGAACACCTTTGACACGATTAATTGCTACCTTGTAAGGTTGCAATTTCAGGTAAATCAACCTTTGAATCTAATTAGATTATCAACGTGTTAGAAATGGAATTCCATCTATCCAAATTCTTGTGAGCCAAACATGGCCAAGACCAGGAGACGTTGCATATATACATACCTCGTGGCTTCTAGGAAAATTATCGCAGTCGCAATACCAAAATCGCGCTTGAGAACGGTTGGGTAGCCACCCAGCAGGACGACGGTGGCCCAGGTGAAGGCCAGCGTGCCGAAGGCGTTGCCCACGCTTTCGATCACCGCGAGCAAGCGAAGAAAGTAATTCAGCCACTTCTCCGGCGCCGCGGCGACCGCCTTATGATCAGCTGGTCCCGACTGCGACGCCGGGGCAGCTGGTATCTGTATGCGGTGCTCCGCGGCAGCGTGGCCACCGGCGGCCATCATGTAAGCTAACTAGCTATAGGTAAGCCAGCCTAGAACCCAAGCCTCAGCACATTTGTACAGAGCAACCCAAACAAGCCGAGATACTCCTATATACCAAAAGACGCCTAGAGGAGAGATTAATTCAGAGGCCCAGCTGAGAACAACAAGCTTAATTACAATCAATCGGTGTATGGAAGTTCGGTGAAGCTATGTGAAAACAGAAGATTGACATGGCAAACCACATCTACAACTCGCAAGTGGGAAGTTCGTTGTCTACTGCACTGTAGCAGTGTACGGTCTGTCGATCTCCGCAGCTCAGGAAGCCGACGTATATATGAGAAGGACGTACGGTAGACTCACTCACGGTTACAGGCACGGGAGGGAGTTGGAAGGTCACCTGTAACGTTAGATTGTTAATTAACCCGCCAGCACTACCGATCAGGCTCATAATAAGATATAGTGATTGTAAAGAAAGATATGAAAACCGAGCTATGATGCAAGGGATAGAGAGATATGAAATTCATCATTTCAATGACAAAAGAAAGTAGAGACCAAATTTATAAATATAGCATGTCTTATGCATACTCATTGTGTACGTCACAATCTAATCACAACTATCTTGGTAAAATTCACTTTGCTAAGCCATTTTGATACTGATTTGCACGAATAAGACAAGTTCTACACCAAAATAAGCATTTTACAAGTTTATGTAATAAATTACATCCACCTAACAAGTTTTTTTTACTACCAATACAATTTACGCTTTTTACAAATAAAGGGTGCCTGTTGTGTTCTTTTCTCTCCTTTCAAAACTTCTACTTGCTCGGTTTCCGCGCGTATGCTTTTCAAACTACTAAACTGTATATTTTTTTATAAAAATATAGAAAAGTTGCTTTAAAAACTCATATTACTCTTTTTTAAGTATTTTTAGTTGATACTTAATTAAATATGTGCTAATGAACCATCCCGTTTTGGGTGCTGAGGGGAGTATTTTGCACTTAATTAGGGTTGGATTCTCGGATAAATAATGGTGGTTAACGATCAATTTCGATTCAACCAATGATCGAGAGCATTACAAGGAGGATAGAGACATGGATTAATTGTTAATGGGTTCTTATTGCTCTTGCTCCAGGCATATGACAGACGACTTCGACCTGTTCTCACATCTCGGATCCGTCGGTCAGTGAACAACAAGTGCAAAAGTCATGAAGTTTCACCATCATATTTATTTATTGTGTTGATGTTAGGTCATGTTGTCGTTCTCCAGGAGACGTGCAAAAAAATTAGCAAAAATAGCTATAGGATATTAAAAATGTGTTATTAGTTGGAAGACACTATAATAACACATATCATTAGCTGCTGGATACCCACAATATGATTTTGATAGCAGCATTGTTCACAGAGGACGACGGTGGCACAGGTGAAGGCCAGCGTGCCGAAGGCGTTGCCCACACTTTCGATCACCTGGCATCTGTATCCGGTGTCGGCCATCATCATTCAAACTAACTTGCTAACTCGATCGAGCTTTGTACACAAGAGCAACCCAAGCAAGCCGATACTCCTATATACGTCTGTATACGTACTCACCAACAACTAGATACGCAGCAAATCCGCGAGAACCCTGCAAGGAGCTGAAGTGCCGTCTGTAATTAAAAAAAAAACAAGATTTGAAGGGAGAGGTGTCCCTCCAAACATATTTAAGAAAAAAAATTAGAAATAAAATTATGAGCGTATTATGGATTGAACACGGGACATCGGGGTTAAAACTACATACTCAGCTCATTGATACTAACACAAGGATTTTCTAGGAGGTCACCCATATAGCTATCCTACTCTCATTCAAGCATGTTTAACTTCGGAGTTATGATGAGTGAATGTTATTAGCTAGCTCAATGTCGGCCGACGAGCCCACAGGAATGAATAATCAGCATAGATCGACTATAATTATCCACTTGATTGGTCGATTCCGGAGTACCTGTCACCATTAACCGGTTTAATTTGTAGTAAGGTTTGGTTTTAATTAGAGCTCGGCGACAAGTATTTGAGAACGTCGGGAGGAGCAGCTGATGATTGATTTATTGAATAATTGCGTAAGATTGAGACGTACGGGCCGGGGGCTAGTTGCTGCTCAACTCACTCTCAGTGATTGTCTCGTTCGATCGATCGATCGCTGCCTTCAATGATCACAGAACGGCATCAAGTGGTTGGACTATGGAACCTGTAAACACTTTCGAATTATTTTCTTGGAGTGTTGTTGTGTTTTTCTCCTCTTTTAATTATTTCTCTTTAGGTGAAAATCACGTTTGGTTTTTTAGACGGGTCACGGCAGCGCTCTTTGCGTCGCTTCCTTCTTAGAGACATCGTTTAGAAGATCCATTTATTAGAGATGTTGTGTGCTTGTTTTTTGTTTTGTTTTTCAGCGGTAGTATCATACATAGATGTGTGGTGTAGTTGTATTTTTTTTCTATAGTCTTTTAGGATTATAGAACTTGTATTTTTTTTCTAATATATTAATAGAAATATCGCACTATCTTATATGGATTGTTTAAAAAAAGTTTGTATTATCTAGAATGAATTGGATTCGACCTTTTACTAAGCCCAGTCGAAAAATGGTTACATAGCATGTGAACGCGCCAATTCCTGTTCGATCCTTTTTCACGGAACAGCCGCATAGGGACATCGATCTCACTCCCCGCCTCTCATCGGCCTCAGTCAGTCAACAAGCGCAAAAGTCATCAAGCTTCCCCATCATACAGTGCTAATGATAATGATGTTGTGCTAATGATTTGCCATGTTTTCCAGGTTATCTACAGCGATTCATCCAGCTCTCATCATGCATTTGTCGTCGCCACTCGCAACGGTCAAGCCGTCAACTCATTTTAGGAGTGAAGAACGAAGCGTTCCTCTCTTCTTTCTTATCCAGTGTTATACACATGCACTAGAACAGGATCTGAAGTACCCCTCCGTCTCATAATATAATTGATTTTGGAGGGATGTAAACATCGTAGTACTACGAATCTAGATGTATCACATCCCTATAAAATTTTTTTATATTATGGAACAAAGAGAGTAATATGGAATGGAGGACCAGTTCAATTTTTTAAGAGATGGTATGGGATGGGATGCGTGCATTATAAGTCTATAATAGACTTGTGCGGTGCCACTACCAAGCCCGACTTTAACTATGTGTCACCGCCACGATTGCTCTCATCACCTCGACTGTATCGATCCCTTCCCATGCCCTTGATCATGCCCGCCGGTGGGACCACATCGATAAGATCTAGTCGTGAAATGCTAGGGATGACCACCGTAGGGCGGTAGCCGACAAGGAGGGGATGGAGGGGGCGAAGGGGCTTCTCTCCCTTAGGGAAGTGTCGACGAAAAATCCACGCGCCAGCCGATGGTGCCAGGCTTGTATTGACGCGAAGTATGTTGACAAACACACTGGCTTAGGAGTTCTGCTTAGCTCCAGTGCAGATCCGCGTGCCAATCAGTTTGATCTTGGAACTGGAAAGATACATAAATTGATGATCAAACAGCCGATCGACTAATAAGCCGATGTTGATAGGGTTTGAGAAATTCACTATACGTCTGGTGTAGATTTTGACAATTGGATAAGTAATGATGTAAAGTCAATCGGCTGAAGGTAATGTAATAAAATAAATATCCAATGATCCAATTGGCCAATAATGATATGATATAATAAATGTTGATCCGATAGTTAAAGTATACATTGGCTAGAAATCCGATGTCATTGAATCCAAATGATTAAGTAATTAATGAAGTCTTTACTGCAATCGGTAAAACCAACTTGTATATGATCCTTATAAGTCGATGCAACACTTAAATAGATAACTCATTGGCTAACGCTCCGATGAAATATTAGCATGAACCTATCGGCTTAACAAGATTTAGTTATCAACAACAATCTAGTAGGTCTAACCAAACCGATGCAACATGATATTGTATATAATAATCTAATACTCAATGAGTCGATAAATCTGCTAGTGTGATGGATATAACAAATCTATCTAGATGATACTGTGAAAACACGGCGGCTTAGAAGATTTGCTCAACTCCAGTGCAGGACCAAGGCTTGCCTCGAGTGCTAAGGGCGTGCCAACTGGTTTGATCCTGCAACCAGAAAGAAAACAGCAGATAGGATTAATCAGCCGATAGCCGATCGACCAAAAGGACGATAGCGTATCGTTGGTAGTCTCAGCTAATAGAGTTAGACTGAATCGACTATGTAGTAGATAGATCAATGAATAAGAACCCTAAATATGCCCTATCGGCCGTACTACTGTCTTAGCAAGATTTTTAAGGTAATTTAAGACAATGCTATAGAAAGATTTGATAAAACAGTATTTAGAGTAAGAAGATAATGTAGTAGCTAATACTCTAGTACAAATCTATATAAGCAAATCAATCTATAATAATATATCAGATAGAGATCAATAATCAATATTGATAGCCCGGTCGATATGACTTAGACTTGATATATTACTATTAGGTGATCTATCTATATAAATGGCAAATGCACATGAAACATGTGAAGAAACATGCATATTAGATAAGATCGGCTGAAACTCCGATACTACCCCTATTATTAGTCAAAAACAGGCAAGATATTATGGTTATAAGCACGACTTAGTAGGTCGAATGTACTGATGCAGTACTAAATATGAAAAGAAATACAATATCTAGACAATCAAGCCATTGACTAACTTTTTTGGGTGGTAGATGCCTAAACCAATCTAGCCTAGCAAGACGATTTAGCCGATACCGGCATAAACCCTAAAGCGAGAAGCAACCGATAGAACTAAATCGATATGCTAAGGATAGATTAACAAAGACATATGATAGCAATGGCCATGAAACAAGGACTAAATATCTAAAATGACATAATAGCCTCGATAGAACGAGCCATCGAGACGGGTTACCTCTGTGGAGAGAACTCGTTGAAAAAGTAGAAAAGTAAAAGGGTGGCGATGCACCAAAATTGTATGTGGAGATCATCCCTTATTACAGAGCTATGGGGTTTATATTTATACCCCAAGTACAAACTAAGTCCATTATGGACACGACTCAAACCTTTCTAAAGTTAAGATATAAACAAGACCATATACGGTGGTCTCTTACCAAAACTATCATAATCGACATACCTTAACCTAATTAACAGATACAATTGCCTTAAATGAGCTCTATCTCTATACCGCAATAACGATTAATCCAATCTAGGCCCACGCCGAGCCCAAATTATGTCGTATCGGCCGTACCGGCCATCAGTCTCCTTGACTTGATCAATCTTTAATTTCTAATTCCAGCCGATACGGTTCTCAGCCGATGCACAGTCCGACTCTGAGTTCAACCAGAGTCAACACCAAATCCGCTTCGATCTTCTTCCTCCTTATTCGAATTTGATAACAAATTCTGTTGTTAATACTAAAACAACATTGTAATTGTAGAGATATATCGACTAAGCCAGAAGATCAGACCTAACCGAGACAGTTCCAACTAAACTGATGCGTCTCTAAACACAATGTAATTAAAGATATAATTGAAATATTAGGTATGCAAAATATAATGACCGAACCAGAGCAATCCAGGTGATCGAAGCGATATAGCCTTGAACAACACCAATGTAGCCGATATAATTGCTAGGACCGGCGGAACTTAGGACTTAACCCTTCATCGGAGATCGAAGACGATGCAACCCTCGCATCAAGTGCTAAGTTCCGCCGATGATAATAAACCTCGAAAAAGAGGGTGGCGATACGCCGAGAGTAGTTGTATTGATCAAGAGATAGATTGCAAAAACTCTGGCGGTACATATTTATACACATAGACCGATATGAGTCCTATTCGGACACGACACAAATTTTTCTAAAGATTAAAAGAAAAAACATAATTCATGACCGGACACTAAACAAAACCTTATAAAGATAAAAGGAAATTACTAAATTTTGCCTAATTAATAGATTAATGAAACCGCCATGCCATGGTCTTCATGAATCTTTTTTAAATTCGGTCTCTTCTTAATAAGCTTTCCATCGGCTAATTGTGTTCTTTCCTTAACCAAATCAACTAAATAATCTTATCAAATTTTGACGTTAACAGGAAGCAGTGCGGCTTCCACCCCTTTTTGGCGAGGAGGATGATGTTGGAGACACCGTCAACGAGCTGCCGCGACTTTTTGGTGTCGGGGATAAAGTCGGATGTTGCGCGTAAGGCTTAGGGAACACCACCGCTGCTGCGCGTGCTCCCCGAGCTCCTTTGCCACTGTCGCCTGCTGTTGCCAACAGCTGTTGTGTTGTGCCGAGAAGACAACGGGGGAGAGAGAGCAGGGAGTAGAGAGAGGGAGATGATATGTGGGTCCTGCTTTTTTTTTTTATGACTAGGCTACCACGTAGACGCTGCGTCAGCAAAAAAAAAATCTCTTAAAATAGCTAAGGGAGCTTTTTTTTTTTTGCATGGTTTTGATAGTTGAGGGAATGGTTATATCCGGTTTTACTGTTGAAGGATTAAACGTATATTTCATAGTATTTGAGATCTGAGAGAGTTAAATGGACTTTTACCTTCCGGCGCAAGCCTGGGCAGCATGACGCGTGCTCGGCGAATTGGGCCTTCGGGGGCCTAGATCGTCACGGTTACGTGGCGTATGGGCCGTCGTTTGGAGCAGCACGGGTGGCGGCTCATGTGGGCGCGTGCGAAAGAGGCGACCAAGGTTGTGGTGGGCTCATAGCGCCCCGCCCCCAATGGAGGCGGCGGCGGCCACACGAAGGGGCCCGCAACCCGCTTCGGCGGCAGCCGGCAGGGCGATGAGTAGGCGAGCAGCTCTGCCTCGGTGTAGAGAAGTCGACCCCCGGGGCGGCAGGTGCCATTACCAAGGGCCTGTTCACTTTGATGCCAAAAAAGACCTTACCAAATTTTGTTGCCAAAATTTTGGTAACTTGCCAAAATGTTGGTAGGATTTCTTATATAGTTACCAAAATTTGGTAGCAAACTAAATGTAGCTACTTTTTTGGTAACTTTACCAAAGTTTGGTAAGGTTGAAAATGGCATCAAAGTGAACAAGCCCCAACTCTCCTGCATTCCTTTTTCCGCCTGCCGTGCCCACCCTTGGGGTCATCGGAGTGCCGGTCTCCAGCAGCCGTCGACCGTAGAGGCTTGCATTTCTTTTTTGCCCAGATTTAGGGTTTCCTACTTAGTGTTTCTATTCGACTTCAATTTTCCTGCTGGGTTCTTTGGATTAGTACCGGTTGCGATGTCGGCGACTTTACTGTACCAATTCGCGCTAGGACCTTTGAGGCAGGTAGCTTGAGTAGAAATCACCTGAAGCATCTGCTGCTGTTGATTTTTGAACATAAGAAGAAGTCAGCTGTATACACATCCATTATCTCACCAAGGCAAGTCTTGTTCATAGGATCACTAAGGAGGTCGTACATACATCCCCTGCTATTTATCTCAGGTTACAAATATGCATATGGTTGACTAGTGTACAATGTTGATATCATTCCTTTTCCCCTTACCACCACTTGCAATATAGTTATATAGATATCAAGACTTACTTTAGCAATCTTCTGGATGGATTGGGAAACAGAATAGCGCCATCTACATAAACTGCTAATGGTAACTACAAAACTACTGAATGCTGATGCTTCTTTAACCAATCATGGCACTTGATGCATTATTTCTTCTTTTGCTCTGGCCACAAGATTAGAATGGTATGCTGTACTCAATTATTCCAACAAGTTCCTCCATAAATCTTTCATTAGTCTGACCATGGTCTTGTTCACGACTTCACGTTAGATATTTGTGAACTAAGGCCAATAAGGGCTTCTAGTTTTGTAGCAACCATCGTATCAGTTATTCTTTTCAAAACCTGTAATTGAAATAGCAAGTAATTTAAGTTATGGTTTTTACAACAACAATTCCACCTACTTTTTGGCTGTTTCTACCCATTAAGTCAGTACCG
This sequence comes from Oryza sativa Japonica Group, assembly GCF_034140825.1. Lineage (NCBI taxonomy): Eukaryota > Viridiplantae > Streptophyta > Magnoliopsida > Poales > Poaceae > Oryza > Oryza sativa. The sequence continues at coordinate 27,417,041 of NC_089041.1, read as the reverse complement.
TGACCAAGCTCTTTATAATCTTTCGAATGTGCTAAGAGACTGTGGACATATCAGCAAGTGCATGCCTTGTAATATTGTGCAAAATTATTTCTTATTCTATAACTCAGCAACTCACTATAATTGTAAATGCGAAATCACCCTTTACATTTTTTTTTTCAGTTAACTCTACTGTCTCCTTGCAGGCACTGACGGCCCATCAGTTCTTTTGCTCTGTCCACAAGAGCAAAGAGAGGTGTGCTGTATTCCATAAAACCTGCGTCACCCAAGAAAATCCTGTAGTTCTCAACCCCTGAGGGCATCTCTTCTACCATCCACAGTGCTTCTATCATTCGGAATTCATTGAAACAACTGGTATAGTGAGAATTGCCCTCCATCATGTATATAGATTGCTCAAGTATCACCCTCCTAATCCCAGGACAGTGAGCACCTGGGTTCATATTTGCATTCAGTACGTCAACTAGCCTCTTTATGAATCTTTGCTTAATCTGTTCGTCATCTAGTTCTTGGGAAAATTCTTCAGGAATGACTTTGCATATCTGTGAACTTAGGCCAATGAGGATCTCTAGTTCTGCCCCTTCTGCATTCATTATTCTCTCCAAGACCTGTAGTGGAAACAACATCATAATGTAGCATGAGCAGTAAAAACATGATCAAGTAAAACATACTAACATAGTAAATCATAATACTTCAGTTCACTACTATATAAATGCCCCCATTTAATAAAGTGCAGGAGAAATTTCATCCGCTAACATAAAGAATATATGAGAACAACAAAGACCATTATCCACCACAAATATTGATTGCATATGTAGCATGAAGTAGCAGGGCTCACCTCATGTAAGGTCTCACATAGTTCCTTCAGGTCTGATTCTGTGAGCTTGGCTAGGGCGTGCTGGCACATACGACACAATAGGGTTGCCGCCACATATATATACTTTTCATCATGGATCAGGATCATATGTTTGAGTTTATTGATAAACTCTGGTTCTTTCAACATAACCAAGCAGTTGTGCACATTATCTGTTGCCAGCATTGCCAGTTCTTGCCCGGCTACCTTTGTTAGCAAGCAATCAACATTTGTGCTTGAGGTTCTATCTAAATTGAGGAATGCCTTCGTCAGCCTGGTTATGAGCACCTGCATGTGCCCAATCTTCTGCCTGTGTCACCATCAAAGGCAAGGTTTCTGAGGATTCCTGCCACGAGCTTCCTTAGTTCTTGATTGTCATTGTTGTCTCCCAAGATCTCGGCTAGGTTTCTTAACATGAAGGGATGTTTCAATATCTTGTACCGCAGTGTTATGCCGATCTCTCCTCCAATGCTTGTGAGCCTCTGCAACACCTTCAGCGATGACTTTACCAGGACCATTTGTTGTGCCTCGCTGTTCGTCATGTCACCTCTGAAGCTTGTAAATCCTATGATCTTCGGAATGAGGTCAGCTACTCTATCGATTTCCACACAGTTATTTTGACCACAGCTAGCAAGCTTGTCAATAATCAACATGCCAAGTGCAGGAAGATGATCATAGTATGTCAATGAATGCTCTTTGGGAACTTTCCAGTACTCTGAAATCTGCTGCCATCTTCGTCTGAGTATGCAGTTCTGTTCATGGATGTGGGCTGAACAAGTTTGTGTCTCCGGCAGGTTATCAGTGCCTTCAACTGGCTCTTGTCTTTGCTTTGGGTCATCATCTGGATTCCTAATTGCATCCGGTCTTTCCTCTTGGCTATTTGCTGTGTTGAGAATGGGGTCTTGCCTCTCCTCTTGTTCATCATCTACCTGCAGAAGTGGATTTCCCTTTTTAAGTTTGGCATTGGTGTCCAGAAGTGCAGATACAAGCTGCAGTGCCGTAGGAACAGTGATGATTTGGAGGTCCTTTGCAAGCTCAGCAGTCACCTTAGCTGCATATAATCTGACCGTCGTATTATTTGGACTAGTCCAGCCCAACATACTGATTATTCTATCGATGGTCTTTGTAGAAGTGATGAGTTTGTCAAGGATCCGAACCCTTGTCATTTCATTCTCCAGAAGGCTATGCATCAGTTGAATCCCATAGAAATGATTCTTAGGAGAATCTGAGTTCAGGGAATTTATGGCAAAGTTACTCAGGCTGATTTTCTTTGGAACAAACACAGCCCCTCCCATGCATTTCTCGAAGGCATATGCATAATATAGATTGACATATTCCACTCCCAGCTGACCTCTCAATCCAGCACGCCGGATGAGGAATCTCCGGGGGATGAATGAAAAGATATCGAGGAAGCATGCCACAATGTAGAGTATTCCTTGGGCCATCACCATCCCATAGAAGATAATGAGAGATGGTACCAGGTTAGTCTTGCTGTCTGGATCCTCTCCATGTTCTCTGTAGCCGTTATGTGGCATGATAAGGCGGTGCAGTGCGAAGTTTGCGATTTCAGCACGCATGGCTGCTGCTAGTATCTGGAAGTTGCCAGATGACACCATCAATGTAATGCTGACTAGTGACAAGATTGTTACAAACCGAAAGGACCCATCACTAGTCAGTACCAACATCACTAGCGCAGCAAGCATGCACATGTTCTGGATAGTTCGACCCCAAACTAATAGTTTTCTGCACAGAGCACTATCTACTAGTTTGATGACTATTGGGAACCGCAACCTGCTGATTGTTACCATGAGCACAACTATGAGCAATATGAAAAACGCTGTCCATTTGGCAACTGTGAACCTACTTGGGATGAAGTTAATTTCAGCCGTTATTTTGGGTATTGATCTGCTTCCTGTGGTATTCCAAACAAGTTCCCTTGAGTGATGCTGCACGGTTGGAGTTAGCAACAGTATTGCAGCTAAGGGGCTCCATAGAGATATGGCACGGCGGAATGGATTGCATAGTGGTTGAAACTCAGGAGATATATTCTGGCCAAGTGCAAGCAGAATTATCATAGCGTAAACCACTACAGCTGCCATAACTATTTTCTTCTGGAGAGCCAACAACACCCAAACATCTAAAATGCAGACGATGGCGATCAGACCATTCCAGCCAAGAGGTCTGAAAGCACCTCTGGTTCGGAAGAACAATTGGTAATCGTGCCTGTTGTTGCTGCCACTGAACATCCTGAAGTGTACATAGGATGGGTAAGTAAAGAGGCAAAACCGCAAAACGCCGTACAATCAACAAGCCGGTCATCAATCGTTATTTTTTATCACTAACATAATTTTGCTCGTAGAGCGAATATGTTGAGAATGCAAAAGCGAAATCGATTGGGATGCTTTTTTAGATTCCCATCGATAGACAACTTATTAATACGAAAGAGGATATGTTAACTTTGATAAAAACATGAAAAAAAATAATGATGGTAGGGATAACAGCTGTTATTTGGGCAATCTGGAAAACAATGAACAAGGCCTGTTTTAAAAGTGAACTACTATGAGACCCTGTTGAACTAATTCACTCTGTTTGCGCTTTGATTGCATCATGGGCGATTCTGCAGAAGTTGGTCGAAAACCAAGAAAGAATGTTTTGGGGGTATAACTTCTAAGGCGGGTGGCCGAGGAGATGTACAGTTCACAATTTGGATAGAGAGGCAGTAGCAGAAGACTGGGCTGGAGAAACTAAGCAGTGGCGCTGTCTGATAAAATGTTGAAGGGGAAGGAAGCTTCTGCTTTGTGTTCTTAGGATGCTCTTAGCTCATATGCTGAACTCATTCTAGCTTATCTTTTGTTGTGTTTGCTTCAGAACTATTGGTAGCTGCTGGTTTATGTTTAGAGGTTTTAATTTTGGGACTTCGTTATGTTGCCTTAGATGGTGGATGACACCATTGAATTAGGTAGGCCTGATATATTGTGTTGTCCCAGTTCCTGTAATCTATTTTTGGAACCGTTCGTCTGTTTTTATTATAATAGAAATGCCCAATTCCTGTAATCTATGTTTGGAACAGTTCATCCGTTTCTGTAATATAGATGGGAGGGAGTTTGTCCTCTCTTTTCTACAAAACACTGTATTTTTGTTTGTTTTGGGTGGGATGGTTTGTTGGGGAGTCTGTTTTTTACGTGGGAAGCTACAATGGCGTGTGGTTTCAGGATATGTGCTTTTGGTGCATATTTTTCCTCGTCAACTAGCTGTCGATGAAAAGGTTTATTGTAACTTTTTTTCCTCTATCTTAGTAATATTCGGACTAGTCATCCCAGCGCAAAAAAAAAAAATTCGATGGCATCACTTAATTCCTCACCCCATTAATCCGCCACTACGCTTTTAAAGTAAAGAAAAAGGGAAGAGGATATATGTACTAAATTACCTGGCGGCTTCTAGGAAGAATATGGCTGTGGCGTACCAAAAATCGTGCTGCGACCGGAGCGCCGTCGGGTATCCGCCGAGGAGGACGACGGTGGCCCAGGTGAAGGCCAGCGTGCCGAGCGCGTTGCCCACCCGCTCGATTAGCGCCACCGAGCGAACGAACCGATTCAGCCACTTCTCCGGCGCGGCTGCGGCTGCCTTGCCTTGCCCGTCGGACTTGGCCGCTATCTGCAGTCGATGCTCCCCGCCGGCCATCAGCTCCCGCTTCTTCTGACTTTTCCTCCTCTTGTTCCAGACTTCCAGTGCATGCAGACGTGTTTGGTTTCGCACTCTCACTTTCAACCTGCAGCATCATCTTTTGACTTATACCTTATGAGCTAAAATTTAAATTTTTAAACTTAAATTTGAACCTAATTTTGGGGTAGTTTGTTTTTTAGTCTTTACTTTAGATTACTAAGAACATATATTTATAAATTATTTTCCGTTTGTGAAAACTACCTCCGTTCCCAAATAAATGCAGCCATGAGATTACATGTCTAACTTTGATCGTCCGTCTTATTTAAAATTTTTTTATAACTACTTTTTTTATTGTTATTAGATTATAAAATATGATTAATACTTCATGCGTAATTTATGTTTTTTAGTTGGACACGGAAGGGAATACGTCGTTACAATGGAGTCGCTGACCTTTTCCCGCTCGATAGTTCCAGTGACCGTTTGTTTGGTCATCGCCGTGTCGCCAGGGTCGGAGACTTCGTGCTAAAGCCGAACGCCTCTGGATGGACGGACGGATTGGAGTTTGTTTTGCCCGCGACGCGACGGCAAGACGAGGAGCGCGACATGGGCCTTACGTTACGTGGGCCGTGTAGGCCTTCGCGAGAGCGCGGATGGATGTGTGGCTAATGGGCCTCGCGGGGACAGAGACCGCCTCGTGCGGTGCGGGGTTAGCGATGGCGTCGCCGGAGCGGGGCGAGCGGCGGCGCGCGAAATGGCCGCGCCGGCGGCGAGCGGATCAGCAGAGGAAGCTCGGTGTGGAGAGCTCCAACCCGCCTCCCTTCCAGGTGCAATTACCTTCTCGACTCCCATCTCTTCATCTCTCTTTCCGCATTCCTTGTCCCGCCGGTGCCCGTGCGTTTGGTGCTCAGATTTAGGGTTTACAGGTTAGTTTCTGGAGTATAATTATTTTTTTCCTCCCTTGCTTGGTCTTGGGATTGGAACTGGTTAAGTGCTTAGTGCCCAAGTGGGTAACCCTGTGGTGTTGGGTATTGTTTCAATTCATACCAATTCATGCTACAACTGCGAATCTGCGATGCCCTTGACAGGTAGAACAGTAATCGCCTGAAATATCCACTGCCGTTGATTCTTTGAACATTACAATACTAAATGTTAATGGTACCAAAGTAGATAAATTCATTACAATGCCTGCAGTTATTCTCGCTGCAAGGCAAAATCTCGTAGTTGCACATATGTCGTGGTCGTCTTGTGTACAATGCTAATACCATTTCCCCCCTCTTAATTTAGATACCAACTCTTAATTTAGCACATCTCCTACATGGATAGCAGTACAAAATGGTACCATCTACATAAACTGCTAATCGTGAGTTTGTGACTACTGAAGATCCTTCTTAACCAATCATTTCACATGATGCATTATTTCTTCTTTTGCTCTTGCCACAAGATTAGAGAGTGGTATGCTGTATTCCATTAGTCCTTCATTCCCCATGAAGAGCCTGTAGTTTTCAACCTTCGAAGGTGTTGCTTCAACCATTGAGAGTGCTTGCATCATCTGGCATTCATCGAAACAGGTTGCATAGCTAGAATTGATCTCCATCATATATATAACTTGCTCAACTATCACCCTCCTTATCCTGGGGCACTGGGCAGTAGGTTTTGTATTTGAATTCAGTGCCTCAACCAGTTTCTTCACTAATGTTTCCTTAATCTGATCATGCTCTAGTTCTATGGCAAAGTCTTCAGGAATGACATGGCATATTTGTGAACTTAGGCCAATAAGGACTTCTCGTTTTGTTGCAACTGTTGTGTCAGTTATTCCATGCAAAACCTGCAATTGAAACAGCAAACTCATTTAAGTTATGATTATTGAAAAACATGGTAAAACGTTATCTAGCCTAGAAAAATAAGGTTATTCCATAGCTAGTTAAGGAAAACAAAAGATTTGCAAGTACAATAGATTTCACTGCAAAGTGCAAACACCTCTATAACTTTCAGCTTGTTGCTTGAATTAGCAGGTCTTACCTGTCGTAAGGAACCAGATAGTTCTGTCAAGTCTGAGCTGCTGAACTTGGATTGAGCATGCAAGCATAGATTTTGAAGAAGACTTGCAGACACATATTTGTATTTGTCATCTTGGATCATGACAGTGAGCTCTCTAATGAATGCATTCCCTGCTTCTTTTAACATTGTTGAGCAGTTATTGACACTTTCCATCGCCAGCATGGCTAATGCTTGACCAGCTGTTATTTTTAGAGATCGATCAGAATATGTGTTTGATGGTGGATGTTGGGCAAGAAATGCTTGGATCAAACTGCTAATGATCGCTTGGATTGAACCTATCTCCTGTCTTGTGTTTTCGTTAATGGCAAGGTTTCTGAGGATCTCTGCTGCCAGCTTCTTATGTTCTTGCCAGCCTTCAATGTCGTCGTCCAATACTTCTTCTAGGTTTCTCAACAGGAATGGATGGCCTGACATCTTCTGCCGCAGTATTATACCGATTTCCCCACCAGTGTTTGAGAGCCTTCCGAGCAATTTCAGTGATGAACCTTTCAGTATTTTTGGCTGTGTCCCATCAGTGTACCCTATAATCTTCGGGATGAGGTCTCTTGCTCTGCCAATTTCCACACAGTTGTTAGGATCACAATTTGCAAGCCTAGCAAGGATTGACATTCCCAGTAAAGGAAGGCGATCTTGTTCTATGAATGTCTCCTCCTTCGGAATCGACCAGCACTTTGAAATCAATTCCCAGCACCCAAGAATCCAAGAATTTTCTTGGTTGTTGTGAAGAAGATGATCTTGGTCAAGATGCTCTTGGCCATTGCCTGTATCCGCAATTGTACGTTGTCTTTCCTCCTGGCTATCATACGTGTAAAGTAGTGGACTTCGCTGTCTCAATTGGTTATCAGTGTCCAGAAGTGAAGATATGTTCTGCATTGACCCAGGGATCGCGATAACCTGGAGGCTCCTTGCAAGCTCAACTACGACTTTCGCAGCCAACAATCTGATTTCCGCATCCTCTGGAGCAGTCCAGCCCAACATGCTGATCGATCTTTCCAATGTTTTTGTGGAGGTGCTGAGTCTGAAGAGCAGAAGCGCCTTAGTGTTCTTCCTTTTCAGAAAGCTGTGTAACATCCGGACCCCATCGAGCTGGTTGCTGGGTGAGTCTGAGTCTGTTAAATCCATGGCAAAGCTGGTCAGTTCCATGTTCATTTTAGAAAGCACACCGCCCGAAATGCATTGTTCAAATATGTATGAGTAGTACTGGTTGATGCATTTCATTCCCCACGGCCGCCTGAACCTGCTTTGATGGACCAGGATTATTCTGAGGATGAAGGAGAAGATCTCGAGGACGCATGCCACAATGTAGAGTGCCCCTTGGATAAGTACTATTACATAGAAGATGTTTAGAGAGAACATGATATTTTTCTTTGTATCTTCTGTTGTCCCGTCAGAATAGTTACGCTCTCCGGCCCAGCTGCAACTCGTAGGAATGTCTAGGGGCTCATATTCACCTGCCTGAGTGTAGAACAAGATTTTTACCACTGCTTTGGCAAAAGTTTGTACATTGTCGACACAGATAAGAGTTGTTGGCTGTACCATTGCGATTACAACACGTGCGACCGCTGCTGGTATCTGCAAGTTGCCAAATGACTCTAGTACCAAAGCAAATATCAGGAAGAATACAATGAATCCTAAACCATGCCACGACCGGTACCCAAAGATGACTATCGCAGCACCCGTGCATAAGAACAGAATGACCGGACGCAAGAACAGCATCTTTCGGACGACAGGGCCATTCACTAGTGAGGTTATCTTTCGGGCTCTGAGTTGTACTTGTGGGTCGCGCAGAATAGGTTAAGAATCGGTGGGCATACATTCTTCATAAGTACAAACACGCACATCGTCATACCCATGATACCAAGCGTTGTTACCCTTACCGGACCGTAGTGCTGATGTGAATATGATGCTGGACTCCATTGGAATTTTTCCACGACGTACACCATGATCTCAGCCATGCACAAAATCAGAACCACCCTGTTCCAACGTGGACGTCTGAAAGCACCCCTTGTCCGAAAGAAAAATTGGTACTCCAACCTGCTGTTTTGGCTGAACATCCTGTAGTGTCATGAATAGGAGGGTCCAAATTAAATATGTAATGATTACCAGATCTATTTTATAAAATGAGAAAATATTTGCCAGTGTCGGTGGGATGCACGGTGTGCTTATGTATTAGTGTGTGTAACTGTGTATGCACGCGTTTTCCATGTAAATGAAAAAAATATGTGTCATTACACACACATGTGGCACCATGCACATGTTAATGTTTGTATTGATAGTCCATGGTACTATACTTGCCAGCTGTGTGATTTTGCGAAAAACCTTGATTGTGATGACGCGGTGTGATACAATCAACTCCCTTAGACCCTAGGAACAAGGCAAAACTCCTCATGCTATTGATAACACATTCAAAGTTCATGTGGGTTAGAGTTCATGAAAGAGGTATCGCTGATTGTTAGAGAAATGAAAAGCTAGGCCATGATCGACAAGGCTATTATGGATAGTACGTCACGGATTGCGGCTATAGCGTACATCTACTGTACTATATATGAGCTATCTTCATCTATTTGTATAGTGGTGCTCGCGGTTATATGAGCATCAGGACTCACAATTGTCTCTTGGTTAGAAACTTAATTGTTTATGAAGATTTTATGTATTATATGGCATTTTAAACATTTCAAATTCAATACTTCTACAATATCAACTTTCCACAAGTAACCATATCCCTACCTTGACTAGTACTATTTCATATAATAACTTTTGTTGAGTACGTTGTATTCACTTTTGCTTTATTTTTTTAAGATTTGAGATCTATTGCTTTGTTTTAAAGAAGCTGGCCGGGGTTCGAAATTGAGTTCAAGTTCAGATCTAGTTTCAAGTTCAGGTTTAGTTTAGATGGTTTAATGCTTGCAGTAAAAAACAATATAGTTTGTTTATTCTATAGCTTCTCTGCGTAGTTAGCTTCGTATAAAACATTTTATATTTTATGTAATAGATCAATGTCCTTCTTCAAATGTATGGAATGAAGATCTATATTGTATATGTATGTATCGATGTACCCGTCCAGGGGTTTATAGTACAATATATTTGAGATCAGCTGGCAGAGAATGTAGGAGGGCAGGACTGCATGTGTGCACGTGCAGTGGATTAAGCGAGTACTCCCTCCGTCCCAAAAAAAAAAAGACAAACCCTGGTTTCCGTGCCCAACGTTTGACCGTCCGTCTTATTTGAAAAAATTTTGAAAAAAATTAAAAAGACAAGTCACGCATAAAATATTAATCATGTTTTATCATCTAACAACAATGAAAATACGAATTATAAAAAAATTTCATATAAGACGGATAGTCAAAGTTGGACATGCAAACCCAGGGTTTGCCTTTTTTTGGGACGGATGGAGTAGCACGCAACAAGGAGAGTAGCACAGATATGATGAAGGGTGTGCTCGACACCTGGCGTGGAACTGTAGGCACGGAAAATGGAGCAGTCCATTAGGGTTTCTATAGACGCTATTGTACTCATGAGACTGATATAATAACCTCTGGCCAAATAAGATGTAGGGTCATTACCTACCTAAGGGGCCACAACTTTCTTTACATCCCGTATTAGCCGTACCCCATATCTGTGCGAAATAAAAAACCCCATATATCCATAGATACCATAGTCCGAAATTTTAGAAGGTTTATTTTCAAAATATAGCTAAAAATGGTTTAGAAATAAAAATTCTAAGGTTTATATATGGATTAATATCTCTTTGTATGGTGGTCAATGAAAGGAATAGATGGTAGCCAATAAAAAAATACTTCAAAATAATGTTTAATTACCCCATACGTAGAGATTGATAATGGAGTGCAGTGGGCGGAAACAATTAATAGATATTTACTCTATATTACCTCGGGGAAACAAGGCTCACAATTAATAGATATTTACTCTATATTACTCCATCCATCCAAAAATATAACAGGTATAATTTGTTTATAGAGACTCTACATAAAATTTGAACATTAATTTTTGAATATATTATCAACAACTACAAAGTTGATATAAATTGTATTGTTTTTCTATATATAAATTCGTGGGCGTTTGTATTTTGGGGATGGAGAAATAATTTGACCAGAGGTTCCAGATGATTATTGCTGACCTTGTTGCTTCGAGGAAAGCCAAGAACGTTGCCGACAGAAACTCACGCGTGGTGACCATCGTTGAAAATCCGCCGAGTATAACAACGGTCGCCCAAGTGAATACCAGCGTGCCGATGCCGTTGCCCGCCCTCTCTATGAACGCGATGAGGCGGACGAAGCGGTTCAGGTGCTTTTCCGGTGCTGCCGATGCGGCGGCGGCGGCGGCCTTGCACCTTCTCCGAGTAGCTTCAGCGGTGGTTGGGCTCACCATTTTTGCTTCAGGGTTTGTTAGATCACGCTAAAATTGAAAGTTTGGTTGAAATTGGAACGATGTGACGGAAAAGTTGAAAGTTTGTGTGTAGAAAAGTTTCGATGCGATGGAATAATTGGAAGTTTGAAAAAATAGTTTGGAATCCTTTTCCTGTTGCTGTTCCCAAGCTGCTTTTACAATGCCATATATATAGTGTACTCCAGAACTAGATCGATCATCACATGGCACGTATACACAACAACAATTGACGTGTACTATACTTCACAGTTCGTATTTACTAGTAAATTAATAGCTCCTTTAATTTCCTCTTTGCTCTGACGACTTCTCACCGTCGCTAACAATATGCTTTAGGTGGTGTTTAGATACAGGGACTTAACTTTAGTCCCTGTCTTTAGACACTAATTTAGAGTATTAAATATAGACTACTTACAAAGTTAATTATATAAATGAAAGCTAATTTACGAGACAAATTTTTTAAGCCTAATTAATCCATAATTAGAGAATGTTTACTGTAGCATCACATAGGCTAATCATGGATTAGTTAGGCTCAATAGATTCGTCTCGCGAATTAGTCCAAGATTATGGATGTGTTTTATTAATAGTCTACGTTTAATATTTATAATTAATATTCAAACATCCGATGTGATAGGGACTTAAAAGTTTTAATCCCATCTAAACAGGGCCTAAGGCAACACGTAAGCGTGGATCGAATGGTTTCTATATGTTCGGTCAATGCATGGTTGAGAGTAGCTTACCTAGAAATTTAGATGATTAGTGCCTTTTGGGATCTCAGCTGTTTGCAGAAATTTACTAATTTAGAAATGCTGCTTTGCTTTTAAAGATGTTGTGTCGGGTGTGATCTTACCAAATTAATCGATCCACCACCTTGTTAGTTTTTTTGTTTCTTCGTGGACCATTTTGCAGTAGGGAGAGGAAATGATAAAGAATGCTGCGATGCATGGGATCATATTCACCATGGGGGTGCATGCAACTGTGCAAGTTTCTTAAGCAGGTTGCAAAGCGAAATCTTCAAGACGAGGTTTCGATCGAAAGCGAAATCCTCTTCAGGACGAAGTTTCAATATGGAAGGCTTGTGCAGTACGCGGCTATACGCCTGGGATGACGATGGGTCATGACGTTTCTCGTTTTGGTTCTTCATTTATTATTCCCTCCGTTTTCTAAATATTTGATACCGTTGACTTTTTAGCATATGTTTGACCGTTCGCTTTATTCAAAAACTTTTGTGAAATATATAAAACTATATGTATACATATAAGTATATTTAACAATAAATCAAATGATGGGAAAAGAATTAATATATAATTACTTAATTTTTTTAATAAGACGAACAGTCAAACATATTTAAAAAAGTCAACGACATCAAATATATATAACTTTCGACAGCAAATTCCTTTAAAATATTTCAAATGTAATTATAGTGTAACTATGAAATAACTATAGTGTAGCTCATACATAGCTCGCATATAACTTGTTTAAGAATTTGCGCGGCTTGGTTGACTATTAGTTGTAGCTTTCAGCCATGAGATCTGTCGACGTTTGATATCACGACTAGGGTATTTGGATGGTATGGGGATCATCCGTATCAGGGTATATGCGAGATTGAGGTAAAAGAGATGGATACAAAGATTTTTATACAGGTTCGAGCCTCTTATCTGACAGGTAATAGCCCTACATCCTGTTGGTCGAAGCCGGTGTTGCTCCTTTATTCATCCGAATCACACAAATACAATAATTGGGATAACATATCTAGCTGTCGTTGACTTGGCGGCATGGATAACTAACTCGTAGTCGACGATAGGGTAGTCTTCCTCCTTAGAATTAATCCGCACTCGGCGAGATTAGAGATTGCGCTAGATCCCTCTTGTTGACCTCCGCAGACATCATATTGGGTTTGTTTAGGCTTATCTCTGATGTCGATATCCGGCGGCGCATGTTGGCTTGTGTATATGTTGTGTCTTGGTCTTGTGGCTCTTGTCCCCTCTCCTCCTAGGGGGGCTTGTATTTATACCCATAGATGTCTCTTTGTCCAAGTTGAACTAGGGAGACAAGTATGGATACGATCTTAGTAGTCCTTATAATTTCCATATAGAACTCTATCCGTCCTTCCTTATCTGGAACTCCTTCTATATATGAGGTATGATTCCGTATAAAACATAATATGTGGTGTGCCTCGCAGTGCTTAGTCGATTACTATTGGGTATGTGGTATTCATAATACTGACAATATCAGCACCACTCCACGCGTGGCTTTGAAATTTTTTCTCTTTGCATGAATCTTAAAGCACATTATTTTAGCAAAACCCTAAAAATACAAATCCAGTAATAGGTTTATACCACCGATAGTAGGTACTCCGTACTATAATAAGTTTATTTTTAGCTTCTCATATTTATCTCGAAATAAATTAATTTTTAAGTAATCATGAAGTCGAAATTTGTAAAAGTAGAGAATAATTATATTTGAGTAGTTAAAATGAGGAATAATTATATTAAAATTTAATAAAGTATGGTGCGTCTAGTTTTTTATTTTGTATTGGTATATACTTAAAAAACGAAAATATATTTGGACAATACGCATGGTTGGATTTTTGTTGAGAGCCCGGACGGATGTGTGGGGTAATGGGCCTCGCGGGTCAGACCGCCTCATGCGGGGTTAGCGGTGGCTTCGCCGGTTGGCAAGCGCCGCTCCGGCGGCGAGCAGATCAGCAGGAGCAGCACGGTGTAGAGAGCTCCAGCCCGCCTCCATTCCTTAATACCGGGTGCCATTACCTTCTCTCGCCTCCCTCCCATCTCTTGATCTCTTCCTGCCTTCCTTCTCCCGCCGGCGCCCGTGCGTTTGGTGCTCAGATTTAGGGTTTACAGATTAGTTTCTGGAGTATAACTTATTTTTTCCTCTCTTGCTTGGTCTTGGGATTGGTACTGGTTAAGGGCTTAGTTCCCAAGTGAGTAACCCTGTGGTGTTGGGTATTGTTTCAATTCATACCAATTCATGCTACAACTGCGATGCCCTTGACAGGTAGAACAGTAATCGCCTGAAATATCCACTGCCGTTGATTCTTTGAACATTACAAGACTAAATGTTAATAGTGCCAAAGTAGATAAATTCATTACAATGCCTGCAGTTATTCTCGTAATTACACATATGTCGTGGTCGTCTTGTGTACAATGCTAATAATACCATTTTCCCGCTCTTAATTTAGATACCAACTCTTAATTTAGCAGATCTCCTACATGGATAGCATTACAAAACAGTACCATCTACATATAAACTGCTAATTGTGAGTACTGATGCTGATGCTTCTAAAATTCAAAAAGGAAATTGTGATGCTTCTTAACCAATCATGTCACATGACGCATTAATTCTTCCTTTGCTCTGGCGACAAGATTAGAGAGTGGTATGCTGTATTCCATTAGTCCTGCATCCCCCATGAAGAGCCTGTACTTTTCAACCTTTGAAGGTGTCTCTTCTACCACCATGAGTGCTTCCATCATCTGGCATTCATTGAAACAGTTCGCATAACTAGAATTGTTTTCCATCATATATATAACTTGCTCAACTATCACCCTCCTGATCCTGGGACAGTGGACAGTAGGTTTCACATTTGCATTCAGTGCCTCAACTAGTTTCTTCACAAATCTTTCCTTCATCTGATCATGCTCTAGTTCTCGGGCAAAGTCTTCAGGAACGACATGGCATATTTGTGAACTAAGGCCAATAAGGACTTCAAGTTCTGTTGCAACTGTTGTGTCAGTTATTCTTTCCAAAACCTGAAATTGAAACAGCAAGTCATTTATAAGTTACAATTATTGAAAACAAGAATTCCACTTATCTTTATTCGTTTTCTACTCTTTTCGTCAGTCCTGCAATATAGCTCTGAGTAGTCTTTGGACTGTGCTAACAAACTGCACATATCACCATAGGCATGGTTATGCAACATTGTAAAAAGTTACTATCTAACAAAGAAAAATAAGGTTATTCCTTTTTATTAAAAAAAGGTCATTCCATAGCAAGTTAAGGAAAAAGAAAGATTGCAAGCACAATAGATTGCACAGCCTCTAATTTTGAGCTTGTAGGTTGAATGAGCAGGCTCACCTTTCGCAAGGAATGAGATAGTTCTGTCAAGTCTGAGCTGCTGAGCTTGGATTGAGCATGCAAGCATAGATTTTGCAGAAGACTTGCGGCCATGTATTTGTGTATGTCATCTCGGATCATGGCAGTGAGCTCTCTAATGAATGAATATCCTGGTTCCTTCAACATTGCTGAGCAATTATTGACACTTTCCATTGCCAGCATGGCTAGTGCTTGACCAGCCGTAATTTGTAGTGACCGATCAGAATATGTGTTTGATGATGGATGTTGGGCAAGAAATGCTTGGATCAACCTGCTAATGATCACTCGGATTGAACCTATCTCCTCCCTGCTGTTCCCATTGATGGCAAGGTTTCTGAGGATCTCTGCTGCCAGCTTCTTATGTTCTTGGCTTCCCTCAGTGTCTCCCAAGATTTCTGCCAGGTTTCTCAACAGGAAGGGATGATCTGACATCTTCTGCCGAAGGGTTATACCAATTTCCCCACCAGTGTTTGAGAGCCTTGTCAGCAACTTCAGTGATGAACCTTTCAGTATTTTTGGCTGCGTCTCATTACTGTACCCTATAATCTTCTGGATGAGGTCTTTTGCTTTGCTGATTTCCGCACAGTTGTCAGGATCACATTCTGCAAGTGTCTCTAGGATTGACATTCCCAGTACAGGAAGGAGATCATGCTCTATGAATGTCTCCTCCTTTGAAGTTTTTTTGCGCTTTGAAATCAATTGCCAGCAACCAAGCATCCAGGAGTTAAGTCGGTTGTTGTTGTGAGGATGATCTTGGTCAATATGCTCTTGGCCATCACCCGTGTCCACAATCGTACCTTGTTTTCCCTCCTGGCTGTAATATGTGTAAAGTAGCGGATTTCGTCGTCTCAATTGGTTTTCAGTGTCCAGAAGTGAAGATATGTTCTGCATTGACCCAGGGATACCAATAATTTGGAGGCTCCTTGAAAGATCGACGATGACCTTTGTGGCAAACAATCTAACTTGCGCATCCTCTGGACTTGTCCAGCCCAACATGCTGATCAGTGTATTCAATGTCTCTGTGGAAGTGGTGAGTCTCAAGAGCAGAAGTGCCTTGGTGCGCTTCCTTTTTAGAAAGCTGTGCAGCATTTGGATCCCATAGAGCTGGTTGCTGGGTGAGTTTGAGTTTGTGAAATCCATGGCAAAACTGGTCAGTTCCATGATTCTTGGAGCAAGTGCACCACCGGAAACACATTGCTCGAATATGTACGAATAGTACATGTCTACGCATTTCCTTCCCCACTTCCGTCTGAACCTGCTTTGACGGACTAAGTGTATCTTGGGGATGAATGAAAAGATCTCGAGAACGCATGCCACAATGTAGAGTGCCCCTTGGGTAAGGACTATTACATAGAAGACGTCTAGAGAGAACTTGACATTTTTCTTGGTGTCTCCTAAAGTACCGTCAGGATATGTATGTTCTCTGGTGCAATTCTTTGGAATGCCGATATAGATACCCGATGTTCGCTGCGTCACTGCTGTCAAAATACTTTGGACACATATGACCGTTGTTGGTTGTATCATTGCTATCACAACACGTACGACTGCTGCTGGTATCTGCAAGTTGCCAAATGACTCTAATACCAAAGCAAATATCAGGAAGAAGGCCATGGGTGCTACTATATAGGCAGAGTCCGAATACAGGCTTCCCAATATCGCTATTACAGCGCACATGCACAAGAACAGAATCACTGGACGCAAAAACGACATCTTGCGGCAACAAGGACTATTCACTATTGAGGTTATGCATCGAAATTGCAACTTGGTTATTGTCACTATGATCACTGCCGTAAGGAGCAATGCGAAATATTTCCTTAATGCAGGCAATCTGTCTGGATGGGGTATTGATGTTTCCAGGAACAGACAAGGCACCAACAACAGGATTGCAGCCAGGGGACTCCATAGTGATACAGCTCTGAGTTGTGGGTCGCCGAACAGCTTAAGAATCACTGGGCATACAAGCTTGGCAACTACAAACAGGGACATGGTCATACCCAGGGTTATAAACGGTGTTACCTTTACCGGACCTAGATGATACACTGGAGCTGGACTCCATCGGAACTTTGCCAATCTGAAATTCGCAAATCTGAACTTTGCCATGACGCACACCATGGCCTCAGCCATGCATACAATCAGAATCAACCTGATCAGGCGAGGACGCCTGAAAGCTCCCCTTGTCCGGAAGAAGAATTGGTACTCTAGCCTACTGTTTTGGCTGAACATCCTGCAGTACAATTGAACTATATGAACTAATCTCTCTCTTTTTATGCTTTTGACAGTAAAACAAAAATGGAAGTTGATTGCTGACCTTGTGGCTTCCAGGAGAGCTAGCAACGTTGCGCAATTGAACTCCCGTGTGGTGAGCATCGTCGAGAAGCCACCGAGGATGACGACGGTTGCCCATGTGAATACCAGAGTACCGAGGCCGTTGCCGGCCCTCTCTATGAACGCGATGATGCGGACGAAGCGGTTCAGGTGCTTCTCCGGTGGCTCTGGCGGCGCCTTGCACCGTTGCCGAGTTGCTGCGTCGCCCGCTGGGCGCGCCATCTTTCTTCAACGACTTTTTTGCAGTTTGCCGCGCGGCGGCTAGCTCGACCTCCATGCTTTCACAATAATATAGAGCGAGGATTACAAAGAGAGAGAGACAGTTGACTGCACTTCACGGTTAGTATTTACTGATCATTTTTTACTCGATGTTTTTGACTTCTCAGTGTCATTAAAATAATGTAGTTTAGGAAGATGTGTGTGTGGATATGATTGGTTAATATTTGGCTTTTATCCTGTACAGAATACTTCTCATTAATTTGTTTGGTCAACGGCCGAGTAGCTTTCCTACAAACTTTTTTAATTGTTGCGATTGCATTTGTTTGCTGGGTTATTTGGAAACCTGGAGATGTTGCTTTTGCTTTAAAAATGTTATCCCTGGTGATCTTACGGAATTGATTCCTTGCTTTTGTTTTTGGATTTCTTCGTAGGCTATTTTGCAGAGAGAATTTAGACTAACAGAGGGGTGGAAAAGAGAGAAAAAAAAATTAATCATACACCACTGTTTTATTTAAGTTTGGATTCGATAAAATGCCATTTACTGCATTGTCATTGTCACCCTTGATAAAACGCTACTTTTGGGGAGTTTGTGCCATTTTTAATATAGTTTTTTATTTGTTTTTCACAGATCGGCTGCACGAAAATGCTAAATTGCCCCTACTTCTTTCTCAGATCGATTGGTTCGTCAGGCCGCATGAAGGACGCGACGCTGGAGACGAGGAAGACGGTGGTCGGGTCGAGGCCGCCGGCAACGAGGTCATTCCACCGCCGCTGGGGTGGCCGACGCGGCTACTGGCTGCGCCACTTGGTCAATCTGCTCATCACACTTGGTCATAGTGCCACGTGCAAAATGCAGACTTTTTGTGTACTGAAATGCATTTGACTAGCTGTTCGCCAGGAGATCTAATTGAGCAACCTTTGGCTGAAATATATGACTAAGAAAAAGACAACTAATTATGGAAAATGAATACAACCCATCTGTGTAATTAGGGTGCTTTCGAATATAAGTTTTAGTTTGGAATTTTTTTAGCATGTAAAATGAGACAAGTCATTAACGCAATTGAATATTAATTTTTACAATTCAAAAAGTGTGTTTATTTGATTTTTAAAAACAAAATTATAATTATTTTAAAAAATCATACCTTTTAGCCCGTTTAGAATATGCTCATGGCAACGAACGGGTTGCATAAGCGCTACGATACACGGATACGGCCATCTAGTCGCGTATTTGTGTCGGACACGCGAATGGACACGGATACGTGTCTGACACGCCCGGATACGTGTCAAGTACGTATCAAGCATTTCCATGACTTTCAGATAAATAAATTAATTCTGGATATGTCTCCGATACGATCTTGACACTTGCCCGATACGTTCGAACCCTCAAACCGCGTGGGGCCGTGTGGGGTATCGACCCAGCCCATCTGGTTTGTCGCCTCCATCTGTTCCCGACGCGCCTCACGCGAGTCACGAGCTCCAGCGCTGTCATCATTGGCTCACGGCCAGGTAGCTTTGAATTGTCTGATGGTGCAGCAACACGAAAACTTGCACTTTTTTTTTGTAAAAACTTGCACTTATTTATAATCTATGTTTTCCCTCTGTTGTTTGTAACTTTAGTGGTTGATGCTACTACAAATCTACAATTACAAGCATGATGTATCAATTTACTAGTCTTTTAGTTATATACGCTTATTTCTTCTTAAATATTATTGACAGCTAGAAGCAATATAAGTCTAACCACTCCAAAAACTTTACTTACCAGAGAATTAGAGAAGATTCGCTACATTAGAATCACCAATCAGCTATATCAATACTATTTTTCAGTTTATTAATTTTCTGTATTCTTTATTTTTCATATATATTAACGTATCCCCGTATCCTCATTTTTTAGAAAATGCCGTATCCCCGTGTCGCCGTATCGCGTATCCGTGTCCGTATCCCCGTATCTGGGTAACATAGCATAAGCGAGCTACCGAACAGTATCGGAAACCTATTGGGTCAGCCATCATATACGAACAGCAAACTTTATAGTACTAATTTCATTGCCAATCTGGCACGGAAAATTCGACGAACACGCATATGTAAAACTACTACGAAGACTTCAGCAACTACTCGAGAACTGGACAAACCGGACAACATTATTTGCTCGTGGATAAAAACTCGTATCAACGTTACATCGCGTGGAATATCTGGACGGAATCTCGGATCGTTCGAAAGCCTAATACGCTTGAGGGACTACTCTCTTCGTCCCATAATATAATAATTTAGAATTGAATAGGATATTTCATAGTACAACAAATCTGGACACACACTCTATGAAATGTTCCACCCAATTCTAGATTGCTATATTTTAGAACGGTGGTAGTACTAGTTAGCGCATACTAGCTGCTACAGTAACTCAGGATATCTTTTGTGATGTTGGCATAGATGCATGGCAGTATTCTAGGAAGGTATCATATGCTGAAAGCAAAAAGGAGGTAGGAGTAAGAGCTAAGAAGGCATTGGATATTTGGATCTTTCCAATGATGCACGGAACTCTTTTATCACTGGAGGTGAGTATACCTGATTTTGATTCAACTAAATGTATGTTGCTTTTTTTAGCACAAATTAAATGACAAAGCGACTGCTGGCATTTTACTTAAATTATTTTTAAGTGGTTTTTAGCTAATACTTATTTTATTATTTTTAAGTGGTTTTAGCTAATACTTATTTTTTTTTCAAAAACACACTACAAATGTAGTCGCTCACTCCTCTGAGCACATACACGCACACTCTAGCAACATATTTTGAGATTGACAAAGTCATCGTAGGCGGTATTTAAGATTTGAACTCGGATGGAATGGTTCCAAAAAAAATCTAACCAGTTGAGCTCATACTTAATTAATCACGTGCTAGTACGTTGCTCTGTTTTATGGGCTGTGAGTCCCTAGCAACTCCTCCTACTTGTGGCCCGCATGTAAAGTGACCCTTGTTTTTTCTGCCCATTCTTATATGCAATTGGCAGAGCTCCTGCCATCTTCCCCTCGAAAAAAAAAACGTGTTGGAGTTTTGGTGGGGAAAGGATCCAAAACCCTGTAAAACAACACAGAATGAACCCCCTCCAAACGAAAGAGCTAATCGGCGAATAGTCGCGCGCCTGCCCCCCCCCCCCACTCCCCGCGCACGGCACGTGGTGCACGAGGAGAGGGGCGGCGCGCGATTTTTTTCCCTTTCCCTTTTTTGTGGTTTTCTGTTCTGGTTTTTTCTTTTTGGTTTTTTCTTTCTGGTTTTCTCTTTTCTGTTTTTTTACACTTCTGATTTTTAACATATACTTATATAAACTTTGTATTTGTACAAATACAAACTTTATATACGCGTGTACAAACTTTGTATATATGTATACAAACTTTGTATACATGTATTTTTGGGTTTTTATGCGTACATATACCAATTTTGTATACACTATACAAAGTTTGTATACACATATATAAAGTTTGTATACGTGTATTTTTTAGGTTTTATATATACGTATACCAATTTTGTATACACGTATACAAAGTTTATATACACGTATTTTTAGATTTTTTTTTGTACGTACGTACACAAACATTATATACATGTGTATATTTTTTTATACATTAAAAGTGTATACATATAAAAAAAAAATTATATGTATACACATACGCATGTATATACTACTCCCTCCGTTTCACAATGTAAGTCATTTAAATGAATCTAGATAGATATATCTATCTAGATTCATTTACATCAATATGAATGTGAGAAATGCTAGAATGACTTATATTGTGAAATGTATAGTAGCGTAGGCTAGGGGGGTATCAGCGCCCCCCCCCCCCCCCCCCCCCCAACGCTTCCGAATTCTGCGACCTTTGGGGGAAAACTGATGGGCCGGATTGGATTACAAGCACAAATTGGGCTTCAGTTTTTCGAGAATAAGTTGGGCTCGGCTTTTTTAAGGAGAAAATGGGCTTTTACCACGCCGGAGCATGAGGTGGGCCACGATCAGCAGCGGCCTTCGCCAGCGGGTAGCTCGGGCATGGCGACGAGCAGCTCGCGCCTTGACGCCGGCCGGCGAGTGCGAGCCCGCTCCCATCCATGGCAGGAGCCCGAGAGTGAAAGGTAGCCCGCTCTTCGCCTCCCTCCTCCGCAGTTTCTTCCTCCATCTCCTTTGGACTTCTTTTTCTAGCCATGTGCTGCGCGCGCCGGAGATCCACCCGCCGGGGCTGCACGGCTGTTGTTTGTTGAAATGCCTGAACTGAATCAACCCTGATACCATCTATCACCAGGGGATGCAATGCTGACATCTATAATTGTGCTTCACCTTCATTGGCAGTCAAGTTGAATGCCTGAGCAATTCAACTGTAAGCATCGCTGCCAAAACACGGATGAGGAAGGTGCGTTTTTTGGGGAATACATGAATGTGCGTTTTAATACTCCTTAGTCTCTGAATCACTCAATGGTGGTGTCTCCGTTCTACTTGCCTCCATGGTTAGGAATCTTCGAACTATGCGCATTTGTAGTAGTTCAACTGCATCATAGATATGATTTTCGTGAGGAAATTAAGCTTGTTTACTACGGGCTTGTTCACTTTGCTACCATTTTCAACCTTACCAAGTTTTCGCATTGCTAAATTTTGGCAAGATTTTTTGCCGGGCCGGCGAATAGCCGCCCGATATATATTAAGAGTAAGAAAGGGAATGTACAAGGTAGCGCGGTGCGTTAATGCACCACCATTACAAACAAAAAAATTTTTTGGCAAGATTTCATATGTACTTACTAAAATTTGGCAACAAACTAAAAGTAGCCACTTTTTTTTGGTAACTTTGCTAAAAAAAAAGGTAAGGTTGAAAATGGTAGCAAAGTGAACAAGTCCTACAAGTATTAGTACAACCTACATATGACATCCATTTTCTTAAAAAAAAAAAACCCTACATATGACATACATAAATAGTCAGTTGACACTGCTGATGCTAGTACCATTCATGGCTCATCAGCTATTTTGCTCTAGCCACGAGAGTGGAAAGTAGTGCGCTGTGCTCCATGAGTCCTGTGTCACCTGAGAAGCTGAGAACAACATTTAGTTTTCAGTCCTTGAGGATGGGTTTTCTACCATTGATAGCTTTCCATCATCCAGCATTTGTGAAAAATCGCTTGCATGGGCAACATGGAAAGAATTGAACTCCATCAAGTATATAGAATGCTGAACAATCACCCTTCTGATGCTGGGACTGTGAACACTGGGATTCATATGTGCATTAAGTGCATTGACAAGCCTTTTTACAAATCATTCCTTAATCTGACCATGCTCTAGTACTCAGGCAAAGTCTTTTGGAATGACTTTACAATTTCCTAAACCAAGCCCGACAATTTCCTAAACCAAGGCCAATAAAGGATTCTAGTAGTTGCCACCATTGTGCCAGTTATGATTGTTCCAGACAAGAATTCCACCTGTTTTTAGGCTGTTTCTACTCATGAACTCACTCTTGTGGTATAGCACTAGTCTCTGGATTCTGCTACAAGTCTCTGTGCATATGAGCCTATGCATGACTATGTAATATTGTACAATTTAGTAACCCATTACAATTATAAATGCAAAATCATCTCCTACATTTTTTTCAGTTGGCACTACTGACTCCTTGCAAACACTGTTGACCCATCAGTTCTTTTGCTCTGTCCACAAGAGCAATGAGAGGTATACTATATTCCATGAAACCCACGTCACCCAAGAAAATCGTATAGTTCTCAGCCCTTGAGGGCATCTCTTCTACCATCGATAGTGCTTCCATCATCCGTAATTCATTGAAGCAATTGGCATAGTGAGAATTGCACTCCATCATGTATATGGATAACTCAATTATCACCCTCCTGATTCCAGAACAATGACCACCTGGGTTCATATTTGCATTCAGTGCGTCAACTAGTCTCTTCATAAATCTTTTCTTAATCTGTCCACCCTCCAGTTCTTGGACAAATTCTTCAGGAATGACTTTGCATATCTGTGCACATAGGCCAATGAGGATCTCTAGTTCTGCCCCCTCTACATTCATTATTCTTTCCAACACCTGTAATGGAAACAACACAATGTAGCATGAGTTGCAACAACATAATTCAGCCAAAAAAAAAAACTCTAGTTCACTAGTAAATAAATGCTCCCATTTAATAAAGTGTAAGTGGAA
The DNA here is from genome assembly GCF_034140825.1 of Oryza sativa Japonica Group. NCBI lineage: Eukaryota > Viridiplantae > Streptophyta > Magnoliopsida > Poales > Poaceae > Oryza > Oryza sativa. The sequence continues at coordinate 27,393,239 of NC_089041.1, read as the reverse complement.
TTTCATCAGCTGGCATTGGCATAAAAGAACATATGCAAACAAGAAAGCACATTATACACAACAAATATTGATTGCATCTGTAGCATGAAGGAGCAGGGCTTACCTCTCGTAAGGTGTGGCATAGTTCCTTCAAGTCTGATTCTGTGAGCTTGGCTTGGGCGTGTTGGCACATGCTACACAGCAGGCTAGCCGCCGCATATGTGTACTTCCCATTTTAGTTAGTCCCATGACGGGATATGGACCTACGTTTGGCCCATGTTAGTTGGGCCTGAACGGGCTCCTAGATTTCTTGGGCATTCGTATATGGGCCGAATGCACCAGCCTCCCTTCCCTTTAGGTCGATCTCCTCAAGAGGCCTTCCGCGAGCATATTCTGATAGGCCGCGCTCGCCGGCGACGAGCGTCGAGCGTCTCGCCGCCGGCCGGCTCGCCCAGATGCGAATCCTCCGCTCTATTCCGCGCTCTCTTGCCCCAATGCACCGCCTCTCTTCTCCCTCGCGATCTCCTTTCACTTCCATGTCAAGTGCAGCGCCTCACTGGTTATTGCCACCACCAGTGCCTACACGACGAGTTTCTCCACCTATGGTGTCTCCCAATCCACCTGTTTTCCGGTGAGTTTTCTTGTCCTGATGCTGAAGTTTGTGCCTTTATTTGCTATATATATATATAGTCTCGAATTCCCTTCTCATGATTTTTTAAGGCAAATTTAGTGTGTGAGGGTTATTTGGGTTTTGATTTACTCTTGCAACTTATGTTGGTCCTCAGAAGGCAGATGGGGAAAAAATAAGTTTCTTTTAGCTATATATAATCCAATAGGAACAGAGAAAAAAGCGACCGAGAAAAAAAATAGAAATCTGTTATGGATTTCAGGCTTAGATAATGTTAAATTACGATTTCAAGCCTCTGACTTGATACCATCTTACTATTTATTTCGGATATTGATATTGTTTTTTTTATATTCTCGTGAATGATAGATTTCCTTGGGAACCTCAGTTCATGACCACCATCAGTCGAGTGAAAGGCAATGAATTTGGTAAACCATACAGACGGCCACACATCTCCTCTGCCAACGTTATTATTCCATCCCAGGACAAGAAGTATTCTGTGATCACCCAAGGCATGAAAAACATTGACACCAAGGGCACAATCTCAGATGTTATAGCTGGAGATGAGAAAATTGATAAAGAGGTTCGGAGGAGCGATGGGGCGTGAGGCTCTCACCTACCACCCGGCGGACCACCATTCCGGTGCCCGCCGGCCACCATCCAAGCCGCAGTTCGGCTCGTGGCGCGACGTCGTGAAGAAAGGTAGGGGCCCTGCCGCCGCTGAGGAGGCAGCTTGGACGGAGGTCCGGCGGAAGGGGAGCACGGAGCATTCACTGCGGGCAGGTGACCCAACCTCCAACAAACATGACAGAGCATTCAAGCCGAGGAAGGAGTTCAGCAACCATGACAGGGCATTCAATTCGGAGAAGGAGATCCCTCGCTGGCTTCTGGGGCGCTGCTTCAAGTGCCTAGGATTGGGTCATCGCAAGCTTGACTGCAAGGGAGAGACAAGGTGTTTCCATTGCTGGTACCCGGGTCACCTAGCGTGGGCGTGTCCGGAGAGGAAGGAGGTCTCTGGGGGCAATCCGGGGCGGCAGAGCCAGGGGAGAGCAGTGCGTCTGGGCGCAGAGAGGTGGCCGTCTGGGAGAAGAGAACAACAGGCCTAGGGGAAGGTGAAGCAGGTGGTGGTAAGGGAGGTGCCGCTGGCGAAGTCGAAGATCGTCAAGCCGGCCCCACAGGCGACAGAAAAGGGCGCGGTGATAGCCATGGCGGGTGCTAACCTGGGCGGCTACCAGATCTGTGCGGCCACGCCGCCGCAGTTCGTGGAAAAGTACCGCATCGGCGAGCCCGACTCGCGGCCAGAAAGGGGGCGGGTGGTGCTGTCCTGGACCTCCGGGATGGAGCGCCATGAGAGGTACCTCCAGGAACTCTCCCTGATGGCGTCGGTGCTCAAGGGACGGCCGCCCGTCTCGCCGGCAGAGCTTGCGGAGGCAATCGAGCTGCACACAGGCGTGCAGCAGCGTTACTTCAGGGTGGAGGTCACGCGCCCGGAGGATTTCCTGATCTCGTTTCGGAACCAGAGGGAGAAGGAGGCGGTCCTGCGGTGTTCAAAGGCGCTGTTCTGTAATGAGGTGCCTGTTTCGTTCAAGCCGTGGAACATATGCTGCTGGGCGGAGGCCTCGGCTTTCCAGTTCTTCACCAAGATCTCCCTCGACGGCCTTCCCCCGCACGCCTGGGAGGAGGAAGCCATGCACAAGCTGGTCAACAGCTTGGACGGTCAGCTTGCCGAGCTGATCCCGGCGGCGGACGCGCGCTGCCTCGGTCTCTTCGCTTGGTTCAAGAATCCGTCCGACCTTTCCCACCATCTGGACGTGGAAATCCCGGAACGCCCGGCCGCAGGGCGATGGCGGGAGGGGACGAGCGCGACACCACCTTCCCCGCCGCGGGAGAAGCCGGCCCTCACCTATCCGGTCATCATCCACGTAGAAGAAGTCATTGACCCTACGCCGTTGCATACTCCGCCGACCTCCTTCGACGACAACTCCGATGATGAAGACGTCACCCGGCGGAACACTTTCTCCTGCTGGGCAGGTCGCTACGATGGCGCTGGTCCCTGGCCGACGGAGGTGGGAGGCGGTCATGTCTACGCCGGTGCGACCGGTTCGGCGGGAGGTCTAGGCGCGCGCTCCTTTGCCCCCATCCCAGGGGAGGTCTCGGCCCCGCCAAGGCGGTTGCTTCAACGCCTGGCGACCATGCCGGCGGCGGGGCAGTCGGGGACAGAGGAGAGCTAGGATGATGCTGTCTTGACAGCTGCGGTGGTGGGGGTCGTTGACATGGCAGCGGCGGACCGGGTTCTAGACCGGGCTGACATTGTTGTTCAAGACATGGAGGCGGGGGAGGTGTTGGCGTCACAGCCGCATTCGCCGACGTTGGTTTTGCAAGCGCCGGGTGTGTGGTTCTCTCCGCAAGCGGTGCAAGCAGTGGAGCAACCAGGGGCCGACGTGGGAATCGCTACCCCGCTGGCGGCGCCTGTGGTTGCAACGGCAAAGGCGCTTATCGTTCTGGACGACGACTGCAGCTGGGCGCTCGTGGCCGGTGGTGTGTCGCCTCTTTCACCGCCGCTCCAACTCTCCCTGGACGAGTTAACCGGCGGTGAACTGTCGGCGCTCGGCACGGAGAAGGATGGCGACCGTGCTGAGCTCAGTGATGAGGTCCGGGAGGCCACTGTGGACCACGTTCACGTTCACGGGGACGACCTGGCTTCAGGGCAGGAAGTCGCATTAACTCCGGATGGGGGATATGCATTAACGCGTGCTGCGTCGGCCCCGCCGAGCGAGCCAGTCATCTTTTGGCGCGTTGGCCAAGAAGCTCTCTTTTGAGGATACGATGGCTGAGGTGTCGCTCGTGGAGCATGGGTGCGAGCGGCCAGCATTGAAGGCGACTGGCGACGCGCTGAGCTCAGCGCAGGAGAGCAGGAGTGATCGTGGGTTTGAATCGGCGGCAAAGGCGGGAGAGTTCCGTGTCTATGTGCGGAAGCAGGCCCAGAAGAAACCGAGCCATGAGCAACCTGGGACGGAGGGGATCGGCCTCATGGGCTTGGCAGGCCAGGATCTGGGGCAGGCTGACCTGAGACGGGCTGTGGCTGGCCTGGGACAGGAAATGTCGGTGGGCCAAGTTGTATGTGGCGAGGACGAGCCACCTCAGGCCCACCAAGAAGAAGTGGCCCACAGCGATGACGAGCGGCCGGTCCAGGAAACTGAGATCGAGAGCAGCAGGGAGGCGCTCAGCGGAGAGATGATGCTCCCACCTCCCGCCTCGCCGTCGACGGCACTCGCCCGCGCGCGGCCAACCTCGGAGGGGTCGCCGGCGAACACGCCGCTACCCCCCGAGGCGGACCAGATTCTTCAGGGATTCCTCGCGTCGGTCGCTACTGAGCCTCCCCCCTCCCTGCTCGGGAGGAGGCCGCCGGAGTCAGTCCCCAAATCCAAGCCTTGTTGGCGCAATGTGATCCCTGAGTGGTTCACGCCGTGGCGCAGCCCACGTCTGCAACAACAAGGGAACGGAGCTCGTCGCCATTCAACTTCAAAAGCGCAGAAGGTAACGATGAAGAAGATGGGCATCATTGAAGAGGAAGAAGAAGCGGATCAAGACACCTTCCAGCAGAACACTACCGTGATTGATCAGCCGTTATCGACCCAGCACATGAAGGTGCTAGCGGAGCTGCTGGATGTGGATGTTGCGCTGGAGGAAGCAGATGTTCCACCGCCGGACCTGGCTTCGCTGGTGGCGGCGGGGGTGGAATCCCCTGCTTGAGCGGCGTTCCAGCGGCGTGCGGCGGTGGTGGAGAGTTTTCCCTGTTTTTAGTTTCCATGTCTCGTCTTAGTGTGCTAGTGTGGAATGTGAGGGGGTTGAATAATCCTGCAAAAAGAAGAGTGGTGAAGGAGTCTGTTGTTAATTCGCATGCGTCTGTTGTTTGCTTGCAAGAGTCTAAATTAGAGGTAGTTGATTTGCTTGTAATCCATGAACTGTGTGGGCCGGATTTCGATGATTTCGTTGCCCTTCCCGCGTCACATACCAGGGGCGGGGTTATTGTGGCCTGGAAGGGGTCCGTATTCCGTGGATCACAAGTGCATTTGGGACAATGGTCGGTGACGGCGAAGTTGGAGTGGATTGCAGGCAACCATTCATGTTTCCTCACTTCGGTCTACGGGCCACAAGATGATAACGAGAAGATTCTGTTCTTGGAGGAACTCGCCGAAATCAGAGGAATCTGTGGGGAGGTTTGGCTTGTGGCAGGTGATTTCAACTTAATAGCGGCAGCGGCGGACAAGAACAACTCGCGGGTGAACAGGCGGCTCATGAATGCTTTCCGCAACAAGATTAATGAACTTGAGCTCAAAGAACTGTATCTGTTCGGGAGGAGGTATACCTGGAGTAGCGAGCAACAAATTCCCACCCTGGTCAAATTGGACAGGGTGCTTGTCTCAACGGAATGGGAGGATGCGTTTCCGGACGCGCACTTGCAAGCGCTGAGTTCGTCCAGTTCAGATCATTGTGCGCTATTGCTTTCTTGCGGGGAAACCCCGCAGGGTAGAAGAAGGTTTCGTTTTGAAACTTTTTGGACGAAGCTTGAGGACTTCGATCAGGTGGTGGCGGATTCCTGGCAGCAGGCGGTTGAGAGCACAGATCCCTACGTCATCCTGTACGTCAAGATGGCGCGTCTTGCTATGTCTCTCTGTTCCTGGGGACAAAAGAGGATCAGTCGCTTTCGCCTCCAGCTCCAGATTGCGAATGAATTGATCTTCCGTTTTGATGTTGCGCAAGAGAACAGACTCCTTTCCCCTCTTGAACGCCGTTTCAGGGCAATCCTGAAGGGCCGCTGCCTGGCATTGGCGTCGCTCGAACGAATCAGAGTGCGCCAGCGGGCTCGGATCTCCCAGCTCCGGGAGGGAGACGCCAACTCCAAATACTTCCATATGAAAGTGAATGCGAGGCGCCGTAAGCTATTCATCCCAGTCCTTGAGTATGAAGGGCAGACAACAACCTCGCAGGAAGATAAAATTGCTCTGGCCAAGGACTATTTTCAGGGAATTTTGGGTGTGTCGGAGCCCAACTCGGCTGAGCTCCAATTCAATCAAATCTTCCCTCTGGCGCCGAACCTACAAGAGCTGGAAGTGCCTTTCTCTGAAGAGGAAGTTTGGAAGGTGATAAAAGAGATGCCAAACGAGAAGGCGCCGGGACCGGATGGATTCACCGGGCTTTTCTACCAACGGTGTTGGCAAGTCATCAAAGGGGAAGTGCTGGCGGCACTGACGAAATTTCACTCTGGGAATCATCAGAATCTCGACAATCTCAACACAGCGGTGATTACTCTGCTCCCAAAGAAGGATGCGCCCACGTTGATCAAGGATTACAGGCCCATAAGCCTGATACACAGCTTTTCCAAGCTTGCAACGAAGATTTTGGCGTCCCGGTTGGCGCCGAGAATGGGCGATCTAGTTGCTGAAAACCAGACTGCCTTCATCCGTGGCCGATCGATACACGAAAACTTCATTTTTGTCAGAGGTTTAGCGCTGCAATTCCACCGAAGAAAGAAGCCTATGATCCTCCTGAAACTTGACATCACTAAAGCGTTCGACACAATCTCTTGGTGTTTCTTGCTGAACTTGCTCCGAAACAGAGGCTTTGGGTCCAGGTGGCGATCGTGGATAGCTGCCCTGCTCCTAACTTCTGAAACCAGAATCTTGCTCAATGGCCATGAAAGTGACAGCTTCAAGCCGGCACGAGGACTGCGGCAGGGTGACCCGTTGTCGCCGCTACTCTTTGTCCTTGTCATGGATGCTCTGCAAGGCTTGCTCGCCAAAGCTACTTCCTGGGGGCTTCTTGCCAAGCTGGACACTCGACGTTCCATCCCAAACACATCCATTTATGCCGATGACACCATTGTGTTCCTGCAACCAATCGAGAGGGAGGCAACAGTGGTAAACGCCATTCTTCAGCTTTTCGGAAAAGCTACAGGGCTCAAGACCAACCTCAGCAAGAGTGCTTTGACGCCGATTAGGTGCGATGATGATGTGTTGGTCGGAGTTCAACAGCTGCTTGGGTGTAGGGTTGAGAATTTCCCGATCACTTACCTCGGTCTTCCACTCTCCCTGAGAAGACCGACGAAGGCGGAAGTGCAACCGATTTTGGATCGGCTGTCCAAAAAAGTGGCCGGCTGGAAGCCCAAACTGCTCTCTCCCGACGGCCGACTGCGCCTGATCAAATCGGTGCTGACCGCGCTGCCAGTTCATTTCATGTCTGTGCTTGTGCTGCCAAAATGGGCAATCAAAGAGTTTAACAAGAAATGCCGAGCGTTCCTGTGGAAAGGGCAAGAGGAGGTTAATGGCGGCCACTGCCTAGTGGCTTGGGATATCGTCTGCAGCCCGAAGGAGTGCGGGGGATTGGGAGTTAAAAATCTGGAATTATTTGGCCAAGCGATGCGAATGAAATGGCTCGCTAGACGATTGGAGCAAAGAGGAAGGCCGTGGACTCTGATAAACTCAGTACCGACAAACGACATCACCGGTCTGTTCCAATCAGTGGCGTCGTTTCAGGTAGGGGACGGTAAAGATACGGACTTTTGGAGGGCGAACTGGTTGCCGAGGGGCTGCATCTCTGTCTCCTCACCTTTGCTCTTCACACACCTGGGCAGAACGAAGCTGACTGTGGCGGAGGCGCTCTCGCAGAATCGCTGGGTGCGCGACATTCGAGGGAGTTTCTCTGCGCTGGCCTTATCGGAATATTTTCGTTTGTGGGATGAGATTCAGGAGGTACAGCTGCAAGAGGATGCCCAAGACTCTACCAGTTGGAAGCTCACTCCTAACAGAGTTTTCTGCACAGCCTCTGTGTATGAGATGTTCTTCGCGGCACGGGTGCGATCTCAATGTGCGGAATTGATCTGGCAAGCTAGGGGCCCGTCTAGACTTAAGTTCTTCATGTGGCTAATCACCAAGGGCAGGTGCTTGACGGCAGACAATTTGCAAAAAAGAGGATGGCCGCATGAAGATGGTTGTGTCCTTTGCAATGGCGATCAGGAGAGCTGCGATCATTTGTTGCTGGGTTGCCCTTTCACTAATAGGATCTGGGGTCTGCTGAGAACGTGGCTAGGAACTCCTTTCCCCCTGCCTGGCGATGACGACTAGGAGTTCGCGGACTGGTGGATTAAAGTCAGACTCTGTTTTCAGACGGGCTACAGGGGCGCTTTTGACTCCCTTTGTATCCTCATCTGCTGGTTCGTGTGGCGAGAACGAAACCTCAGGATCTTTGAACAAAAGGCGAGAACGGCAGCGGAGCTCTTCAGTGATATTAAGGATGAAGTTGCAGTGTGGAGGGAGACCAACATTTTGAGAGAAGTCGGCTAAAGAGCCCGTCGGTGGCGGATTGTTTTGTTTTCCTTTCTTTTCGGTTTCTCTCGACTGTTTAATGTCGATTTGTAAATGTTTTCAAACCCTTCCTTCAAATCTTAATACAATTTGGGCGGCCTGCCTTGGGCCGTCCCGGCTAAAAAAAAAATTGATAAAGATGTGACTGCCTCAGAGGTTATATGTGTCAATTATGATATATTGGGGCAAATTATGAAGAACGATCGATGTGGTGATGAAGGTCGAAGGAGCAAAATGGAGGAGCACATGGGGGGAATTGTTGTCAGTGATGACAAAGAAGCCATTGATGATGAAGAATTTGTTGTGGACAATACACTTCCATAAAGTAGACACCGTGATGGTTCTATATACAGGGACATGGACTGGTGGAAAAGGGATTATCATATTGCGGACTGTAATGAGAGTAAGCTATCAATATCTCTTTCCCTATTTTTATTTTTATATTATTATTACTATTATCATAGAGCGCAGGAAGGCTTAGCCGCATGACAGGGGGGATAGGCATTTAGAAATGAAGTACTATAGTCTAGAAGGCTGGTAAAGGAAAGAATATACCTGGTTTGCTATAGAGGTAGTCTGCCCTTGAGTCCTATTTTAATGATTACTTACCCTATAGGTCTTCAAGCATCTTTGTAGCTTCTCTCTTTGTTGGTTTTGTAGGCTTAATACTGGCTTTTCTGAACTTACATCCCTTCTAGTTGTGGTTTGGTTTGTTACAGTAGCTACAATGCATTAGGACTCCATGTTTGGACATCTTGATTTTCCCTGCACCTCATGAGGTTTCCTTTTCAATGACCTTCTGGGTCCACCTGCCCTTTTGTCATAGAAAGGCGGGTTTCTAGGAGGCCCATTAGTCTTATCACATTCATTGGAATCTCTAATGTGGAACAATCCTATTGCCATATGCTTGCGGGTGATACTAGGAGTCTTATCCCATTGAAAGGATAGAGGTTGCTCTCTTCCCTTACTGTTCTGCTGTGATACTAGAGGGTATTGAGTTGTGAGTTGTGACACCAATGGACTGGAAATCATCCCAGTCAGCTCCTAGCACACTGATCTCATCTAAATAGATAGAACGTATTGTGTATTATATGCTTTGGGACGAAATATGCCATACAATTTGTGCCGATATCCCCTTCAATCCTCATTAGCCCCATGCTCAATGCTTTCATTGGAAGCAACTGATATGCATTTTGAGGCAATTCTTTCTTTTGGGTGTTCCTGAAGAAGAATTTTTCAGGTGGGGAGCACAATTCCTAGTAAAAAGAACATAGGTTGTTTCTACTTTGTACATGAAAGGGAAAATTTTCCAATAAGGCCATATAATCATCAAATAGCTCATGCATATGCTTTTCAAATGCAAGTATTTGTTCACTGCATTAATTTCCAGTTAGAAACCTACATTATTACTTTATTTTTTGTGAAGCTCGGTTGGAGGCAATGATGCATTCAAATCCCACAAATTGTATCATTCGTGATGGAATTTGCATGACACATTCTCCTGGTAGCATGCTGCAACTTTTATCATTAAAGTTGGCTAAACTTCCAGTGGATGGTGGCTTAGTAGAGTTGTACGGATACATAGCAGTGCGAGTTTATCTGGATCCATTGCTTAATTATATCGTCAATTTTAGCAGGGATGATCCCATCGTTGTGGAGCAGGTACACATCCAGACTTATCTACAATTATTTCAAGGAATAAGTCTACCTAACACCCCTTAGTATTGATGTTTGTCCGCTTAGCCCCTTCAAGTATAAAACCACCTTAGGGCAGTTTGGTGGTGGTTTTGTCCACATGGCTTGTTAGGTTGATGCTGCCATGTGGGCAAAACCACCCAAGAGAATCATTGGTAGATCAAGAGAAGAGGGGGGGGGGGGGGGCAAATACCCAATGGATGTAAATGTTCTATGAACCCATTTACCAAAATAAAATTATCTCTAGAAGCATAAGACGTTTTGGCCTCTCCATTCCTCGTCTAGATTTACCAACATCCATATGAGTTTGGACACTTGTATGAAGCACATACATTGATTCATGCATAAATCTATTCAAAATGTCGGAAGTATTTCCAAAAAAATGTCTTCTGCTAAATTGATTTTTGGTTGCTGCTTAGTACACTACTCAAATTGATTTTTTTTTTGTTCATAGGCATACGAAGATGCATAGCATTATTGATCCCATCACTAGATAAGTCTTCTCTTTCATTTTATACAGGCTTATGTTTATTTGGGATTTGAAACAAATCAAATGAACAATGGATTCCAAAATCCCCTCGCTGTCACCATTATGCACTTTGTAACCATTTTGTTCGATGCGTGAGATCTTGGTTATCAGTTGTAAAATGGTCCTTTTACGTAAATGTTTTTACAAGTGAAACACCATAAGGGAAGCATCTAGCTTTAGATATTTCTTACTTTTATATGAAAAGCAACTAATACAATAATTTTGTATGGTTCGCTCATCAACATGGCAGGCCCTAAGCGAGGGATAGACATGATGGACTATGCTCTAATTGAATATGACATGAGGATCAAGATAGGCGAACAAGAAAAATGTGACGTACAGCTGATCGATGGTGCATCATTGATAGGCCCTGCAGGCCTATGGAATGACTCATATACATTTCGCATCCCTGGCGATTACGGTGCAGTTGACATAACTTTATCACGTCTTCGTTGGGCAGCTGAGGCAACTGTGGAGGTTGTCATATCAGAAGTGCAAACCAGTTTCGATTTGTTGCTCGGTTGTATAACAAGTGGCTTGGATAAGGAAATCCGGCTATTTGATGGTACCATCACTGAGCCACGTGGGTTAAAGAGGTCGGTGGTTGCTGTAAGGATGAGATCTTTGATAGAGTTAAATTTCAAAGTAGGCGCACTGTCATCCAGTTTGGACCATTGCTGTTCCTTCAAGCCAAAATACCATGGGCATGATACTCGAGAATTAAAGACTGCTTTTGCGTTAATCTCAGTGAAGGTGACTTGGTCGAATTTGTTTTAATGAGTGGGGGGCAGGAGTTAATAAAAATTGGGACAACTGCTTGTTTGACCCTCTTTTGAAGTCCAACTGTCAATTTGTCCCTATTTTTTCAGGTTTGCTTATTCGACCATGCTTTTTAAAATCGTAGTTGCTGTCTGCTGTCTGACCCTGTTTTCTCTCCACCGTTCGGGTTTCATTTAGGAAAAAGAAATGCCTTAATGGGATATGGGCCTAATAGGACGAGCATCTCGTGTCGCTCCGCCGGCCGACGAGTCCACTCTCATCCATGGACAATGGCGAGAGGTACCCCGCTCTTTCCCTCCTCCGCAGTTGCTTCTTCCATCTATTTTTCTGGGCATGGGTTGCACTGGCTGGACATCTACTCATTGGGGATGCACCGCTGGTGTTTGATTAAATGCCTGAATCCACCTCGTTGCTATTTATCAGGGAATGCAAAGTTGACATGTGCATTCTCCACCTCCATGACTGTCGAGTTGAATCGGTGGGCATCAACTGTATTATTGCTGCCAAAACAGAGGAGAGAGAGGTACTACATTTTAATACTCCTTTATCTCTGAATCATATGCTGGAGAGAGAGAGAGAGAGAGCTGGTAATACATTTCACCCATATAGGGGCTCCGTTCTAACTGCTTCCATGAATTTGCAATCTTTGAACTATGTGGTGGAATTCAATTATACATAGATATGATTTTAATGAGGACATTGAACTTGTTTATTAGACAAAATTATTGGTACAACCTACATATTACATTCAGGTGGCAGTGCTGATGCCTTGTACCCACTCACGGCCCATCAGCTCTTTTGCTCTGGCCACAAGAGTGGAAAGTGTTGTGCGATGCTCCATTAGTCCTACGTCACCGGAGAACAACCTGTAGTTTTCTAACCTTGTCGATGTGTTCTCTACCATTGATAGGCATTTGTGGAAATCATTTGCGTAGCGAGAATCGAACTCCATCAAGTTTATGGCGTGTTGAACAATCACCCTCCTGATGCCGGGACAATCAGCACTGGGTCTCATATGTGCATTAAGGGCACTAACAAGCCTCTTTACAAATTTCTTCTTAATCTGACTATGCTCTAATTCTTGGGCAAAGTCATCAGGAATGATTTTACATATATGTGAACTAAAGCCAATAAGGACCTCTAGTTCTGCTCCTTCTGCATCCATTATTCCTTTTAGCACCTGCATTGGAAATAGTTATGCCATTTGAGCTGATAAACCATGATTGCTAAATACATTATTTGACATACTTCAGCTACATTTGCAACTTCAGTTCATGGTCATCCAGGAACCAGGATGCTTCCAACAGTACACTTAGATGTGCAATATTTCTTGTAAGTTGCAGTGTTCAAATTAGTCAATTACATGGCATGAACTAAAATACGCGATTAATATTAAGAGCACCGATGTGTATGCATGTCAGCATTTCTAAACAAAATTTGGTAATTGCAAATCAGATTTCTCTAACAATTTATGGGGAAAAAAGAGTAAAGATTACAAACACGCAAATGTTAAGTTACCATATCCACCTCCAATAGTGCACTTGTAACATGAATTAGCAGTTTTCTCAAAAACAAAACGGAAGGAAGAAAGAAGAATTGGCGGCACTCACCTCTTGCAGGGTGTAAGACAGTTCCTTCAGGTCTGAGTTGCTGAGCTCAGACCAAGCATGCTCACACATACTCCCCAGCAGACTCACTGCTGTATATTTGTACTTGTCATAACGGATCATAGCTGTAAGTTCCTCAATGAACACAAACCCTGGTTCCCTTAACATAAGCAAACAGTTATTGGCACTCTCCATTGCCAGCATTGCAAGTGCTTGACCAGTGATTTTTCGTAGCAAGTGACTAGAAACTTGGCTGAGAAATGCACGCATCAAACCACTGATAATCACTGGGCAATGCCCAATGTCCTCACTAGCATTTCTATCCATGGCAAGGTTTTTAATGATTTCTGCTGCCAGCTCCCTCAGTTCACGGCCACCCACACTATCATTCAAGATCTCTGCAAGATTGTTCAATACGAAGGAATGTTCCAAGATCTGTTGTCGCAGAGTTACACCGAACTTCCCTTTAGTGCTTGCAAGTGTTCTCAGCACCCTCAGTGACAAACCTGCTAGCATGATTTGATGTTCTTCGTTGATACTTGTAATATAATTTCTGTAGCTTGTAAAATCTATCATCTTTGAGATGAGGCCTGTAGCTCTGCTGATTTCCATGCAGTTTCCAGTATCAAAGTTAGCAAGCCTCTCAAGGATTAGCAATCCCTGTACAGGAAGGAAATCTTGGTCCGTGGATGGCTCCTCGTCTGGAATTGACCAGAATTTGGTGATCCGCTTCCAACATCTGGCCATATGTAAGTTCAGTTCATCTATATTAAACGGTTCATCCACAGGAGTCAGACAGTTTATGACCATCTGTTTCCAGTACTTAAGCACTGTGGATTTCTGTTCATCCATGCCAACATGCTTAATTGGTAAGTCTTCTTCTCTTGCCTCTTGGCTATCAATGAACAAAAAATGGTCCCTTATTTTCAGTTGGTGATCGGTGTCCAGTAGTGATGCTACTATCTGTATTGCTCCAGGGATAGCAACGACTCGGAGGCTACCAGCTAGCTCGGCAGTGACCTTCGCGGCAAACAATCTAACATCTGCATCGCCATCACTCGTCCAGCCCAACATATTGAACAACGAGGCCACCGTCTTCGTGGAACTGGTGAGTTTTGGGATCATTTTAGTCCTTAAGTGCTCCTTTTTCAGAAAGCTATGCAGCATCTGAACCCCATAGAGCTTCTTCTTGGTTGAGTCTGAGTTCAGAGAATCCATGGCAAAGGTGATGAGGTTGATCTTCTTTGGAGCAAGTACAGACCCTCCCATGCATTTCTCAAAGGCATATGCGTAGTATAAATTGGCATATTTCACTCCCAGCTGACCTCTGAATCCTCCACGGATGATGAGGGATCTCTTTGGGATGAAGGAAAAGACCTCCAGCATGCAGGCCACAATGTAGAGAATTCCTTGCCCAATCACCATACAGTAGAAGATGTTTAGAGATGGCTTTAGGTTTTGCACGGCATCCTGCTCGGCACTAACACCATCTGCAATATAGTTCTGCGGTACAAGGCGTTGCAGTGCCAGCAGAACGCGCACAACAGCTACTGGAATCTGGAAGTTGCCCAATGACACAACCAGAAAAGCATAGACTTGGAACACCACCATTATAAGTCGACCGTAGAACCCATTGAAAGTGAATACTAGCATCACTATTGCAGCAAACATGCAAAAGTTTAGAATAACCTGACGCCAAGCTAACTGTTTTCTGCTCACAACACTGTCTACTAGTTTTACGATACATGGGAACCGCAGCCTGCTGATTGTCGGTAGGAGGACAAACAAAAATAGCACTATGTACAATGTCCATCTGGTCCTTGAGTGTTTTAAAATTACTTCCTGATTTTCAACATCATAAACTGGTTGTGGTATACATGGACCCAGCAATATGATTGAAAGTAATGGGCTCCACAGTGATATGGCATGGCGTAGCGGATTGCTTAGTAGTTTTAGAGCTCTTGGAGACAGCATTTGTCCAATTGCAACTAGCATTGCCATAACCACAATTAAAGGCACCAATACGCTTCCACCACGAAGGAAATAATAGTTTTTCAGGATCACCAGCACGGTGGAAAAGTATACCATCACAGTCAGCAGACCATTCCAGCCAAGACGCCTAAAAGCTCCTCTAGTGCTGAAAAACAGTTGGTAATCCAGTCTGTTTTCGCGGCTAAACATCCTGATGTATGAGTTGTGCCATTGTCAAATAAAAGAACTTAGCGTATGATAATGTATAAACATAAGAGCATGATGTATATAAATCAGAATGGTTTTCACTATTTTGTCTAAAGGGAAAGTCATAAATTATCTTGGTGTAAGTTGAAAGTGAAAGTTTAACATGTGCAAAGTTCTTTTTTTCCCCTAAAAGGCCTTAGTTGTTGCTCTGACTTTTGAACAATTTGTCAGAATGGCAATGGATGCATATGCATGGTTTGTAGTATCTGTTTAGTAGGGGAAATAAAAGTAAAACATTATAAGAAGTTTCTCTTTTGTCCAAGATTGGTTAGTTTCTCAATTACTGTAGATATATAATATCCACATGATTGTACTCAACTATTTCCTGCTACATATGGCTAAAGATCATGGCCATCTACATGATCTGAGTGTTAGTTATACTTTACTAGCCAGATGCCCAGAAGCAAATCTGATCATATATATTTTGACAATTATCAGAGTCATATATAAACTACCTCTGTTTCTTAAATATCGTTAACTTTTACTATGGTGCTTCATCTTATTAAAAAAATATAAATGTTATGTATTTTGTTATTGTGACTTTTTATCATCAAAGAAACTATAATGACTCGTACTTTTGAATATTTATACTAAATTTTAAAATAAAATAAATTATCAAACATTATGAGAAAAAAATCAACGATATCAAACACTAAGGTGCTGTATATACCGTGCGGCTTCGAGGAAGACGATGACCGTGGCGAACCAGAAATCGTCGTCAGGGCGGAGCACGGTGGGGTAGCCGCCGAGGAGGACGACGGTGGCCCAGGTGAAGGCCAGCGTGCCGAGCGCGTTGCCCACCCTTTCCGTCATCGCAACGACGTGCACGAAGCGATTCAGCCGCTTCTCCGGCGCGGCGGCCGCCTTGTTGTTGCCGCCTTCGCCGCCATGCGATGATTTGACTTGCACTCCGCCGTGCTCCTCCTCGCCGGTGGCCACCTTGGCCTTCGCCATGGCTGCGTACGTACGTTACTACACCCGCGACACCGTACGTCACGGCCCCAGCTGGGGCTAGAAATCCTCGACGATTTAATTTATAACGCAACGCGTGCGTACTTGCGCGATATCGATCGATCATGGTTGCCAAGAAGAAACAAAAGCAACGCGTCCGTACGCCATCTGTATGGGATTCGCCGGCCGGCCGGCAAAGGGAGAGGAAGGGAAGCGCCGGCAAAAATTTAGAAAGACCAATAGGAATATAGGATAGGAGGAGTTCAGTACAAAGATGAACATCATCATTGGTTAATTGTTGCAGAGCAATATTGCCAGAGACATTAGCATGGTCCAAACCATGCACTTCCAGTTCCAACTAAAACGAATGATTAAGACCTGTTTGGTATACCTCCCGGCGCCTGCTTTGAGGATGATGCGGAGCTTTATACTCGTAAAGTCGTAATCTAATTTCTAAGAGCGGAGCATGCAACAGCTCCACTCTACCCTTCACAGTGCACCACCGTGGCGGGTTGCTTCACCCCTACACATAGGTTGTGTGATGTTGTTGAGGAGAGAGGATGTGGGCCCTCGTTCCTTCGCTGAGGCTTTCGTCCCTTAACAAGGATGCAAGGAACTCGCTTGAAAAGGCTGAAACAAACGCTTCAAAAAGCTGAAACAAACACATGTGCAGAGCTCGGATTCTGAAAAAGTTGAAACAAAGCCGGGGGAGGAGGATGCCATGCCGAGCTCGGATTCTTCCGCCGCCGCCAGAGCTCCATGTCCGGCGGCGCCACCCCGCGCCGGGCGAGGTCCGAGCGGCGCCGTCAAGCTCTAGGCCAGATCCACGCCTGGCAAGGTTCGGGCGGCGCCGTCGAGCTCCGGTGGAGGCTAAGGAGGGCGCCGCCGCTGGTGAGGAGGGCGGGGCGAGGACGCGCCGCCGCCGTTTGTTCGCTAGGCCCCGAGGATGCCGCTCGCCCGACGCCAGATCCGTCGTCGAGACACTGCCGGGGGTGGAGGGGCCCGGTGAGCCCTCGCGCCGCCGCAGCCCTCCGCGCCCTCGTCACTGGCCAGAAGTGGAGGGGCCGGTGAGATCTCGCGCCGCCGCCACCGAACTTGTCGCCATCTCCCGCCCCGCGCTCTGCCCCGCTTCTCCAAGTTCGTCGCCGTCCTTCGCCGGAGGAGAGGAGAGCCGTCGCCGGTGGAGGGAGGAGGGGAGCCGGCGCTGGCGGAGAGAGGAGGGGAGAGAGCCGGCGTGACCGGAGAATTTTCAGAATTTGCCATCGAATACGCACGGTTTTCAGGATATACCATCTAATTCGCACTACTTTCAGAATACGCCATTGGGACGTGAATTTTCTTCATTCTACGCCACTCCATCCGCCCCTCGGTCCTCGTCGTCGTCCGTCCGTTTGCCGCCGCCTGCGTCCCCGTCCATCCGCCGGTGCCGCCGCGTTCCTGTCCATCCGCCAGCGCCGCGCACCCACGTCCCCGTCCGTCCGCCGGCACCTCTGACGACAGCTGCATCAGTCCCCGTCCATCCGCCGCCGCAGCGACGGCCTGCTCAACGCGGCCACTGCGAGCGAACACCCGACACGCCGCCTGGACAAAATCGCCCTAGTTGAGGAGCTCGTGGTGGAGGTCGTCGTCGAGTAGGTCGAGGAGGCCGACACAGCCATCACTGGTGGAGAAGTGCTTTTTAGTCCCGGTTCGTAACCCCCCTATAGTCCCGGTTTTCAAACCGGGACTATCAATCCGGGACTAAAGATCGCTATCTTTAGTCCCGGGTGAAAAAACCGGGACTAAAGATCGATCTTTAGTCCCGGTTGATGACACCAACCGGGACTAAAGATAGCGATCTTTAGTCCCGGTTGGTGTCATCAACCGGGACTAAAGAGAGGGTAGCGGCAGTCCATCAGCTAGTCCTTTTTTCTTTTTTATTTTCTCCCGAATCGAGGGTATGCATATCATCAAATCAAACCCCAAATCCACATCACAACTCCACAGCACGATTCACAGATTCACCACAAATTCATTCACAATATCCATTCACATATTCATTCACAACATCACAAATATATTCACAATATTGATTCAAAGGTTCATTGACAACATCGAGTCACATACTCATTCACAACATCACAGATTCATTCACAATATCGATTCATAGATTCATTCACAGATCAAAACATCCAAACCACAAATTAAAAAAAATAAAAAAAAAATTGACTCACCGGCCGGCCTACCATCCCGCCGCCGGCCGGCCACCCATCTCGCCGCTTCCCCTCCGGCCGGATCTGGGGGAGGGGAGGGCAAGGCCGCCGGCGACCGGCCTCCATCCCGCCGGCCCGCGCCGGGCCGCCGCCGGCCGTCCTCCATCCCGCCGCTTCCCCTCTGGCCGGATCTGGAGGAGGGGAGGGCGAGGCTGCCGGCGACCGGCCTCCATCCCGCCGGCCCACGCTGGGCCGCCGCCGCCCGTCCTCCATCCCGCTGGCCCGCGCCCGGCCGCAATCCTGCCGCCGCCGGCCGGCCGCCTCCAGCCCCAGCCCACGCCTGGCCCGCGCACGGCCGCCTCCATCCCGCCACCGCCGGCCGGCCGCCGCCAGCCCGCGCCCGTCCGCCTCCATCCCGCCACCGCCGGCCGGCCGCCGCCAGCCCGCGCCCGTCCCCCATCCCGCCGCCGTCGGCTGCCTCTGCAAGAGGAAGAGGGGGAGGGGAGGAGGAGAGGGGGTGAGAGAAGAGGAAGGGGAGAGGATGAAGATAAGGAAGGAGAAGAAAAGGAGATAAGGATGGGAGATAGAGAGAGAGAGGGGCTACGCATGCGCTTGTGCGTGGGCTGGTGCGTACGCTTTATTCCCGGTTGATATTATCAACCGGGAGTAAAGATCCCTGGGATCTTTAGTCCCGGTTGGTAACACCAACCGGGACTAAAGATCCTATCTTTAGTCCCGGTTGGTGTTATCAACCGGGACTAAAGATATCGGGGGGCCTGACAAGGCCTGACAGATTTAGAACCGGGACTAAAGATCATTTTTAGTCCCGGTTGGTAACACCAACCGAGACTAAAGATCAAATATTCCCGCTGTAGCCACCAACCGGGACTAAAGATCATCTTTAGTCCCGGTTTTTAGTGGAACCGAGACTATTGTGGATTTCGGGCGACCGACCAAAGATGGTTTCTCCACCAGTGCATCTTCCCCGTGGAGGCGCGATGGTGCTCCTCGGCGAGACGCGCGAGATTCGGTGAAGAGGGGTAGTGGGCAATGGCGGGGCGGGCGGACGGGGACGCGGGCGGCGCCGACGGAAGGATGCGAGCGGCGTCGCCGTACGGGATCAACTTCCCGACTCACATGCCCGCGCTGCCTTACCTGAGCCCCCGAGAACCTGCTTGTCTGCGCCAACTTCGCCTCCGCCGGCGTCAGCATCCTCAATGACACCGGCATCCAATTCGTATGCCCCCGCGCGCATCATCGTCATCATCCCAGTACTGGCTCATCATCTTGAGCGATCACTAAATCATCCTCAACCTGATTACCATTTGGTTGGATGGATCGAACGTACAGGACATGCATCGGATCGATCAATCACGAACCTGTTGGGGCTCAAACAGCTGGCGATGCGTCTTGAGTTGGAAGAAGAGGTAGGCGATGAGCATGACGATGCTGCAGGCACACGACAGGTCGAGGGCGGCGTCGCCGGAGACGATGGCGTGCTCGCCGGAGGTGACGCATACCTGAGCATGAGCGACAGCGAGTGGCAGAGGACGCCGAGCATGACGAGGGCGGTGGCACGTGGGTGGCGCCGGCGGACGGACAAGAACGCGGCGGTGCCGGCGGTTGGACGGGGCGCAGGTGGCGGCAGACGGACGGACGACGAGGAGGACTGACGTCGGCGGACGGAGTGGCGTAGAATGAAGAAAATTCGCGTCCCAATGGCATATTCTGAAAGTAGTGCGAATTAGATGGCATATCCTGAAAACCGTGCGTATTCGATGGCAAATTCTGAAAATTCTCGCGTGACCGTGAGGGAGGAGAAGTTGAGGGATTTGGGTAAAGTAGTATGGGTGGAGATTTATATTCTTCTCTCAATTTTAGGGTGGTTACTGTAAAATTTGGACTTCTTTGTAAATTGATAAACACATGAGGGCTGAAATGGAAATTTACAGGGGCTGAAACGAAAAAGTAAGTCACTAATGAGGCTATTTGCACTATGGGAATAAAAAACTTGGATCCGGGTCTTCATCCTATGTGGAATGAGATGAGGGAACGCTGCACTGTGAGAGGCCTAAGGATTGGAGGCGCTTCGATACGAAATACATGACTCTCACTACTCATTAGTTACTACTCCTCACTCCGTCCCATAATATAAGGTATTTTGACTTTTTGCTTGCACTGTTTGACCATTCGTCTGATTAAAAAAAATTAGAATTATTATTTATTTTATTTGTGACTTACTTTATTATCCAATGTACTTTAAGCACAACTTTTGGTTTTTTATATTTACATAGATTTTTGAATAAGACAAGTGATAAATAGTAAAAGAACACACTAGGCTTGTAGAGCGTGAGATGGGCTGTCACAGTATATAGGCCCAATGGGCCGTGCGCGCGTGTCCCCTTCCCCTTGGTCCATCGAGCTCGGCTGGTCGGGTAGGGCGCGCACCGGCGACGACAAGCTCGCGCCACGACGCCGCGCCGCCGGCTAGTTCCACTCCCATTCATGGCCGCCCGACAGTGAAAGGTATCCCACTCTTTCGCTCTGGCTGCTTCCTCCGTTCTCTTCTTTTTTCTGGGCGTTGTGCAGCATGCTCTCGACGAAGATCTACATACTCGCTAGGGCTGCACATCAGATGTTCGGTTAAATGCCTGAACCCCACATTGTTGCTATCTGTCACCAGGGAATGCAATGTCAACATGTACCTGCAAAAATGCTTCACCTTTATGGCTTTCAAGCAGAATGGATGGGCATCAACAACTGTGTTATCAATGCCAAAAAACAGAGGAGAAAAGGTACGTTCTAAAACTCCTTTGTCCAATCACCAAAAAGATAGAGGCATAGAGCTGCTACAGTTCGGTCCTCGAGGGGCTCAGTTCAACTTGCTTTTCTTACAATCTTCGTACTGTATACATTGTGGGAGTTTAATTGTATCATACATATGGTTTTCTTGAGGAAATTGAGCATGTTTATTGAAAGTATTAAGACTCTTAGTCCAGCTACATTACATATATCTCAGTTGACACTGCTGCTGATGCCCCTTACCCATTCACGACCCATCAGCTCTTTTGCTCTGGCCACAAGAGCGGAAAGTGGTGTGTTGTGCTCCATGAGTCCTGTGTCTCCTGAAAACAACTTGTAGTTTTCAGATCTCGAGGGCGTACGTTCTACCATTGATAGTGTTTCCACCATCCAGCATTTGTGGAAATCATTTGCATAGCGAGAATTGAACTCCATCAAGTATATGGCATGCTGAACAATTACCCTCCTGATGCCAGGACAATGGGCACTGGGTCTCATATGTGCATTAAGCACATCGACAAGCCTCTTTACGAATTTTTCCTTAATTTGACCATGCTCTACTTCTCGGGCAAAGTCTTCAGGAATGACTTTACATATTTGTGAACTAAGGCCAATAAAGACCTCTAGTTCTGCCCCTTCTGCATCCATTGTTCGTTCCAGCACCTGTTTAGCGACACCATGTTTAGTGGAAATAGCGACGCCATGTGAGCCAACAAAATCATGATTAGTAAAAACATTATTCAACAAACTTCAGCTACATTATCACCTATTTAGTTTGGTCACCCAGGACGTTTCCGACAGTATACTTAGTTTTCCAATGTACAATAGTTTTTGCATGTTGTTGGGTTCAAATAATCAATATCATGACATGAGCTTACAATGCTATCAATATTAAGAGCACATATGTGTATGCTTTGAGAAACAATGTGCAAACTGCAGGTCGGTTCTCCCTAACAATTTATGAAAAAGTACAGATAGCAAGTACATGAAAATAGTAGTTATAGTATGCACCCCCAGTATTGCACTTGATACTTCAATTAGTAGTTTTTGTCTCTAGTCTATCAAAAAAAGACAGAAGAATTTGCAGCTCACCTCTCGTAAGATGTAAGACAGTTCCTTCAGGTCTGAGTTGCTGAGCTCAGGCTGAGCATGCTCGCACATATTCCACAGCAGGCTTGCTGCTGTACATTTGTACCTGTTATCATGGATCATAGTTGTAAGTTCTCTAATGAACACATACCCTGGTTCCATTAACATAACCAAACAGTTATCTGTACTCTCCATTGCCAGAATTGCCAGTGCTTGACCAGCATTTTTCCGTAGCAAGTGATTACAGTTTCTACTTGAGGATGGATCTTGGCTGAGAAATTCACGCATCAAACTACTGATGATCACTCGGATGTGCCCGATGTCCTCACTAGTGTTTCTATCCATGGCAAGGTTCTTCAGGATTTCTGCTGCCAACTGCTTCAAATCATGGCTGCTCCCATTGTCATCCATGATCTCTGCAAGATTGCTCAATATGAAGGTATGTTCCAAAATCTGTTGCCGCAGAGTTACACCTAACTTCCCTTCAGCACTTGCAAGTCTTCTCAGCACCCTAAGTGACAAACTTGCCAGCATTATTTGGTGGGCTTCACTAGTACTTGTCATATGATTTCTGTAGCTTATAAAATCTATCATCTTTGAGATGAGGCCTGTTGTTCTGCTGATTTCCATGCAGTTTCCAGGATCAAAGTTAGCAAGCCTCTGAAGAATTAGCAGTCCTTGTATGGGGAGGAAATCTTGGTCCGTGGATGGCTCCTCCTCTGGAACTGACCAGCGTTTTGTGATCTGCTTCCACCATCTGAGCAAACGTGAGTTCCGTTGATGCGTGTTAGATGGCTCATCCACCGGAATAAAAAAATATATTGCCATCTGTTTCAAGTACTTAAGCACAGGGGAGTTCTGTTCAGCCATGCCAACTTGCTGAATTGGTGAGTCTTCTCTTCCCACTTGGCTATCAATTAACAGAAAATGATCCCTTATTCTCTGTTGGTGATCAGTGTCCAGAAGTGAGGCTACAAGCTGTGTTGCCCCAGGGATTTGAACAACTCGGAGGCTACCAGCAAGCTCGGCAGTGACCTTTGCGGCGAAGAATCTGATTTCTTCATCCCCGTCACTTGTCCAGCCCAGCATATCGAACAACAAAGCTACCGTCTTCTTGGCATTTGTGAGTTTTGTGATTGTTTTAGTCCTTAGCTGCTCCTTTTTGAGAAATCTGTGCAGCATCTGAACCCCATAGAGCTTATTCCTGGATGAGTCTGAGTTGAGGGAATCCATGGCAAATGTGATGAGGCTGATCTTCTTTGGAGCAAGCACAGCCCCTCCCATGCATTTCTCAAAGGCATATGCATAGTACAAATTGACATATTCCACTCCCATCTGACCTCCAAATCCGCTACGGCGGATGAGGTATCTCCGAGGGATGAATGAAAATACCTCCAGTAAGCAGGCCACAATGTAGAGAATCCCTTGTGCAAGCACCATCCCGTAGAAGATGTTTAGTGACGGCTCGAGGTTTTTCTCGCTATCATGCTCACCATTCTTGTCATCTACCAAGTATTTATGCGGTTTCTGCGGTACAAGGCGTAGCAGTGCGAGGACGACACGCACAACAGCTGCTGGAATCTGGAAGTTGCCAAATGACACCACCACTAGAGCACAAAGCTGGTACACGATCATCGCATATGGACCGAGCTCACTGAAAATGAATACCAGCATCACAATCGCAGCAAGCATGCACAAGTTTAGAATGATTTGACGCCAAACTGACTGTTTGGTGTTGGGAAAACTGTCTGCTAGTTTTCTGATGCATGGGAGCCGCAGCCTGCTGATTGTCGCTAAGAGGACAAACAAAGATAGTACTAGGTACATTATCCATTGGGTCTCTGAGTTTGTCGAAATGAATGGTCCGGGATAGAAGTCGTAGCTTGGCACAGTAATGCACGGACCGATCAATAGGATCGCAAGTAATGGGCTCCACAGCGATATAGCATGTCGTAGCGGATCGCAAAGTAGTTTTAGAGCTGCTGGAGACAGCAACTGACCCAATGCAAGTAGCATCGCCATATCCACAAGTAAAGCCACCAATACATTACCACCAATGGAAGCGAGAGAGCGTGACAGGATCACCAGCACAACGGAAAAATATACCGCCACAGTCAGCAACCCGCTCCAGCCAAGAAGTCTAAAAGCTCCTCTAGTACTGAAAAATAACTGGTAATCTAGCCTGTTATCGCGGCTAAACATCCTGCAGTGTAAGTAAAAAGGATAGTGTATGATAACCCGTAAACCAAATATTTTTCTCCACATAGATGCAAATTGGAAGCATATATTAACTCTGGTGTAAAGTGAAAATATTGAATCCCACATCACTACATGGATGACCAAGCTCAGCTAATTTGTGCTATAACATTGTATTTCTCCAATTTGTACTCTCCTTTCTTTCTTCCTCCCCAGACCCCAGTTCCTTCTTTCTTTTTTGCACTCTCTCTTTTTCTTTTTGCTGGAATTCCTTTTTCTCTCTTCATTTCAATTCGCTGTATTTTTAACCCTCCATTAATATAATGGCAATAAGGTAGAGTTTCTTTACCTTTTTGCGTCAAAAAAAATTGAATCGTCTTCGTGCAAAGTAAAAAACTATGATGTGTGAACAAGACCTTATCATTGCTATCTATCCTACCAAACTTTCATAGCTTTGGAGGTTTCCTCTCAATAAAACACGACCA
Organism: Oryza sativa Japonica Group; assembly: GCF_034140825.1. Classification (NCBI taxonomy): domain Eukaryota; kingdom Viridiplantae; phylum Streptophyta; class Magnoliopsida; order Poales; family Poaceae; genus Oryza; species Oryza sativa. The sequence continues at coordinate 27,368,707 of NC_089041.1, read as the reverse complement.
AAATTTGGGAAGACTTCAATGTAAACACTAACTCACAATACTTATCAAACTTTGGTATATATTCCTGCTGAAAAAACGACTGAAGAAAACTGATCATAACTCATAATAGGTACCTGGCAGCTTCGAGGAAGACCATGGTGGTGGCGAACCAGAAATCATCCTCAGGACGGAGCACGGTTGGGTAGCCTCCTAGCAGGACAACGGTTGCCCAGGTGAAGGCCAGCGTCCCCAGGGCGTTGCCCATCCTCTCGATCACTGCAAGGATGTGAACGAAGCAGTTCAGCTGCTTTTCCGGCGCAGCTAGCTGCTTCTGCCGCCGGCCGCCGCCGCCTTGAGCCGGCATTTGGACGCGGTGCTCTCCGCCGGTGATGTCCGCCGCCACCGCCATTGATTGATTTGATCGAATTCTGGATACCTTGGCACACACACATGACCCAACTCAAGCGGGAGAATCAACTAATGTACTTATATCACCAGGCCGCATGTACTTGTCAGAAATTAATACTTCCTGTTATCTGGACAAGCATCCGATTATACTCCCTCTGTCCCATTTTAAGTGTAACCATAAGTTTCCACACTTAACTTTGATCGTCCGTCTTATTTAATTTTTTATAATTAGTTTTTTTTCTGATATGATAAAATATGAATTGTATTTTACTCGTGACTTATGTTTTTAATTTTTTTAAAAAAAATTTCAAATAAAACGGACGATTAAAGTTGAGCGCGAAAAACCATAGCTGCACTTAAAATGGGACGGAGGGAGCACTTTTTAAGACTTCAGCTTTCTTATGTCTGTCAGTAATTAAGCTCGAAAGTATGGTTTCATGCTCCTCTTTTTCTTTGTTTTTGTGTGTGTGTCCGCGTCTTAATTTAATCCAAAAGTGCAAACTTTGCCAAAGTTATGGCATGATCACGCCGGAGTTTTGGATGATAATATATTAATAAGGTATCCAATGCTGAAAGCAAAAAGGGAGTAAGAAGGCATTGGATCTGTTCCAGTGAGTTAGTGACAGAGAGAACACGCACATTTTTTATCTTAAGCACTAAAGGTGACTAAGTGAGGACTGAGGAGGGTATACCTAATTTTGATTCATCAAATGTTTTTCTAGCACAAATGACAGTGTGACTCACACTTACACTGCTACCTTTTTAATATCAAGTTTCAAAGGCTGGGATATGCTAACTTTATAATAAAGCCCAAACATACCAGGTTCAAAAAAAATGAAATAATGATATGCAATTTTCTATGTGTTCGAGAAAAAAAAAAGAGAAATATTATTACTGTTGAGTAGTTTTTTTTTTAAAAAGGCCAATCAGACTTAACTGACATTATATTAATAGAGGGTGTGTTTAGTTCCTGAAAAAAGTTGAAAGTTTGAAGACAGTTAAGAGTTTGGAAAAAAAGTTAGAAGTTTATGTATGTAGGAAAGTTTTTGATATGATATGATGTGATGAAAAGCTAAGAATAGGGGGGAAACTAAACACGGCCAGAAGGGAGTTTAAGTACATTAGCCAAAAGCTAAAAAGGAGAAAGTATATACACTTCTGACAACAAATAGGCTTGCACCTCAGTCCTTTCTCATGGCAATAATCTCGCAACAGCCCAACTTATCTTGTATGCGATTGACTATCTGGTACTGTTGCTTCTTGAGATTGTTGGATTGTTACTTCCTAGTACGACGTATCGAATTCTTACTTACAAAGACACATGCCTAGACCACATCACGAGACAATAACAAAGTGAACAACGTATACTAAATTTCAGAATATAGTGCGTATGTTTTAACCAAAATTTTCAGAATATCTTAAGACCATAATACTACAAATACTCCATCGTTGTTCGTAATGTCGACCGTTGCCGGCCCACATAACAGGGACTCTATATCTTCTTCTTCTAGCCTCCTCTCTTCTCTATCTCTCCACCTATCCCCTCTCTTCCTCGTGATCTCTAGGCCAACGCTCAAGAAGAGGGGCAGCGATTAGCGAGAGAGGAACAAGGCGACACCGGCAGGAAATAAGTAAGGTGACAATGACATCTCATGTCTACGGGCGTGGAAGAAGGAGGATCGAGACACAGATCATACGCGTGGCGTGCTTGGACTAGTCTCCTGCTTCACCACCGCGCTCCTCCACAGCATCCTCTGCCCTTCCCATGGCTGTTGATGGCCTCATTGCAGTCGGATCTAGGGTCATGCCGGCCACTTTGCCCATGGGCGGTGCGTCCTGCTTTGGCTGGTTGGTAAGGGGAAGGGTAGGGTAGATCCAGCAAAGAGGCGGAGGAGAGGAGGTGGCGGCGCAGACCTGGAGCGTGTGACGAGGACGAGGAGGCACCAAATCATCTCACAATCTGATTCGCCACGCTAGATCCAACCATCTCATGGCCGTTGAAACCTCCTCCACCACCCCTAACCTTCCCACAGTCTGATTCGCCATACGCGACCTCTTTGTTGCCGGATGCACTGTACCCGCTCTCCCCATGGCTGGATTACGCACGTGGTTTGCTTGGACTTGCTCGACCGGCAACTGGCGGCTCAGTGGCATTCTCCTTCGGCTCTAGCGGCGCGCTTCCGATGGAGCACATTTCACCAGCACACGCTTGCCCTAGAGCTTCTTGTGGGTGGTGCAGGAGAGAGAGATTGGGGAGGAGAGTGGTGGAGGAGGAAGAAAAGAAAAATGTGGCCCCCACATATACTCCCTCTATTTCAAAATATTTGACACCGTTGACTTTTTAGTACGTGTTTGACCATTCATCTTATTCAAAAAATTTAAGTAATTATTTATTCTTTTCATATCATTTGATTCATTGTTAAATATACTTTCATGTACACATATAGTTTTACATATTTCATAATTTTTTTTGAATAAGACGAACAGTCAAACATGTGTTAAAAAGTCAACGGTGTCAAACATTTTAAAACGGAGGGAGTATTTTTTTAATTTCTTTGGTGACTAGACTGCTACATCAACCACAATCAACCTAAACAAAGGTCGAGGGAGTCATTTTGCACTAGATATACCCAGTTTTACAGGCGAGGGATGCGATTCGAAAAAGAGCGAAGACAAGGGAAGTAAAATACACTTATTCCTATATCAGGAGATCACACTGGACTTGTAGAGCCCGAGATGGGGTGGGGTGGGGGAGAAAGAGAGAGAAGCCTAGCTAGAGCGAGAGGGCCGGAACCCGGCCGGCAGCAACGGCCCACGGCGCGCACCGGCGGCGAGAAGCTCGCGAGCGCCACGACGCCGACCGACGCCGACGAGCCCGCTCCCATCCATGGCCGTCCGACAGTGAAAGGTACGCCGCTCCGGCCTTCCCTCCTCCCGCATGTTGCTTCCTCCCATCTCTTGTCGATCTTCTGGACGTGAGCAGTGGGCTGCATGCGCTCGACGGAGATCTACCCGCCGGAGCTGCACATCAGCTGTTTGGTTAAATGCCTAGCCCACAGTGTTGCAATCTATCGTCAGGAAATGCAATGCTAACACGTAGTTAGAAAATGCTTCACCTTCATGGCTGTTAAGTTGAATGGATAGGCATCATCAACTGTACTATTGCTGCCAATACAAGCCAAAGGTACGTTTTGAACTCCTTGGTCACTCTATCACCCTAGAGATAGAGCTGCTACATTTGGGCTCTCGAGAGGCTCAGTTATGCATGCTTCTGTTACAATATTCGAACTGTGTACATTGTGATAGTTTAACTGTATTACACATATCATTCTCGTGAGGAAATCGAGCCTGTTCATTGACGGTCAGACTTTTATTCCCTTAGTACAACCAACATATTTGTTAGGTGACACTGCTGATGCCCCGTACCCATTCACGACCCATCAGCTCTTTTGCTCTGGCCACAAGAGCAGTAAGTGGTGTGTTGTGCTCCATGAGTCCTGTGTCGCCTGAAAGCAACCTGTAGTTTTCAGCCCTCGAGGGTGTACGTTCCACCATTGATAGTGCTTCCACCATCCAGCACTTGTGGAAATCATTTGCATAGCGAGAATTGAATTCCATCAAGTATATGGCATGCTGAACAATCACCCTCCTGATTCTGGGACAATGAACACTGGGTTTCATATGTGCATTAAGCACTTCGACAAGCCTCTTTATGAATTTTTCCTTAATTTGACCATGCTCTACTTCTCGGGCAAAGTCTTCAGGAATGACTTGACATATTTGTGAACTAAGGCCAATAAGGACCTCTAGTTCTGCCCCTTCTGCATCCATTATTCCTTCCAGCACCTGTATAGTGCATATAGCGACAACATGTCAGCCAACAAAACCATGATTAGTTAAAACATTATTCAACAAAATTCAGCTACATCATCTCCTATTTAGTTTGGTTGCCAGGGATGTTTCCGATAGTATACTTAGTTGTCCAATGTACAATAGTTTTTGCACATTGCTGGGTTCAAATTAGTCAATTTCACGACATGAGCTTACAATGCTATCAATATTAAGAGCACAGATGTGTATGCTTGTCAATATTTGAAAAACAATGTGGAAACTGCAGGTCGGTTCTCCCTAACAATTTATGAAAAGTATAGATAGCAAGTACATGAAAATAGTAATTACACTACCCACCTCCAGTAGTCCAGTATTGCAATTGACACTTAAATTAGCAGTTTTTCTATCTCTAGTCTATCAAAAAAAGACAGAAGAATTTGTAGCTCACCTCTCGTAAGATGTAAGACAATTCCTTAAGGTCTGAGTTGCTGAGCTCAGATTGAGCATGCTCGCACATATTCCACAACAGGCTTGCTGCTATACATTTGAACCTGTCATCCTGCATCATAGTTGTAAGTTGTCTAATGAACACATACCCTTGTTCCATTAACATTACCAAACAGTTATCTCTACTTTCCATTGCCAGCATTGCCAGTGCTTGACCGGCATTTTTCCATAGCAAGTGATTAGAATTTGTACTTGAGGATGGATCTTGGCTGAGAAATGCACGCATCAAACTGCTGATGATCACTCGGATGTGCCCAATGTCTGCACTAGTGTTTCTATCCATGGCAAGGTTTTTCAGGATTTCTGCTGCCAGCTGCTTCAGTTCATGGCTGTTCCCATTGTCATCCATGATCTCTGCAAGGTTGCTCAATATGAAGGTATGTTCCAAAATCTGTTGTCGCAGAGTTACACCTAACTTCCCTTCAGTACTTGCAAGTCTTCTCAGGACCCTAAGTGACAAACTTGCGAGCATTATTTGGTGGGCTTCATTAGTACTTATCATATGATTTCTGTAGCTTGTAAAATCTATCATCTTTGAGATGAGGCCTGTTCTGCTGATTTCCATGCAGTTTCCAAGATCAAAGTTAGCAAGCCTCTCAAGAATAATCAGTCCTTGTACTGGGAGGAAATCTTGGTCCGTGGATGGCTCCTCCTCTGGAACTGACCAGCATTTTGTGATCTGCTTCCAGCATCTGACCATACAAGAGTTTTGTTCATCCACGTTAGATGGCTCGTCCACCGGTATCAAACAATATATTACCATCTGTTTCAAGTACTTAAGTACTGGGGAGTTCTGTTGGCCCATGCCATCTTGCTGAATTGGTGAGTCTTCTCTTCCCACTTGGCTATCAATGAACAGAAAATGATCCCTTGTTGTCTGTTGGTGATCAGTGTCCAGAAGTGAGGCTACAAGCTGCGTTGTCCCAGGGATTTGAACAACTCGGAGGCTACCAGCAAGCTCGGCAGTGACCTTTGCAGCGAATAATCTGATTTCTGAATCCCTATCGCTTGTCCAGTCCAGCATATCGAACAATGAGGCTACTGTCTTGGTGTCATTGGTGAGTTTTGTAATTGTTTTGGTCCTTAACTGCTCCATTTTGAGTAATTTATGCAGCATCTGAACCCCATAGAGCTTCTTCCTGGATGAGTCTGAGTTGAGGGAATCCATGGCAAATGTGATAAGGCTGATCTTCTTTGGAGCAAGCACAGCCCCTTCCATGCATTTCTCAAAGGCATATGCATAGTACAAATTGACATTTTCCACTCCCATCTGGCCTCCCAATCCGCCATGGCGGATGAGGTATTTCCGAGGGATGAATGAAAATACCTCCAGCAAGCAGGCCACAATGTAAAGTATCCCTTGCCCCAGCACCATCCCATAGAATATGATTAGAGATGCCTTGAGGTTTTTGCTGTCATTATCATCTTTTTTCTCGCAATCCGGCTTGACTTCCTTTTTTGGTTCGTCCTTTTGATGTAGAATACCTGCCAATGCGAGGACGACACGCACAGTTGCTGCTGGAATCTGGAAGTTGCCAAATGACAGCAACAGTAAAACAGAAACGTCGTATACGATTGAAAGTGGTAGCTCGTCACTGAAAGTGAATACCAGCATCACTATCGCTGCAAGCATACACATGTTTAGAATAACTTGACGCCAAGGTAACAGTTTTCTGCCTAGAACATTGCCAACTAGTTTTACTATACACGGGAACCGGAGCCTGCTGATTGTTGGTAAGAGGACAAAGAAACATAGTACTAGGTACAAGTACAATAATGTCCGGCTGGTCTTTGTGTTTTTGGAACCACGATCTCGTTGTACTCGTATACACACACCCAGCAATAGGATTGCAAATAATGGGCTCCAGAGCGAAATGGCACGGCGAAGCGGATTGCATAGTAGTTTCAGAGCTGTTGGAGACAACATCATGCCAGTTGCAACTAACTGTGCCATACCGACAATGACTACAGGTAAAGGCACCGAGAAAGAATCATCACCACGTTTTGATGAAAGCATCAGCATGGCGGAAAAGTATACTATCACAATCAGCAGACCGTTCCAACCAAGAAGTCTAAAAGCCCCTCTGCTACGAAAAAACAGCTGGTAATCAAGCCTGTTATCGCGGGTAAACATCCTGAAATATGTGCAGTACCATTGTTAATTAAAAAGGGAAGGCGTATAATGATCCGTAAAAATATAAGACGGATGTATATACGTGGTCATACTAGTAGTATTCTACTATTGTAGATGTGTAAAGTGCATTTTAGCTATCAGAAAGATATAGCTATCAATTAGGTGGACCATATTATCTTAACTATATATCATCTTAAGAAGGAATAAATTCATCTGAGGTCCCTTAACTTGTCAACGAATCCGATTTTCGTCCCTCAACCGAAAAACCAGACACAACGGGGTCCCTCAACTATCAAAACTGATGCAGATTAAGTCTCTCGGCGGTTTTGAGGGCGGTTTTGGCTGACGTAGCGCCTACGCGGCTAATTTGACTCGGTCATCATCTGACGTGGTATTGACGTGGCGCTTACGTGGCAATTCGACCCAGAAAAATAATAAAATCTGGATCGAATTGCCACGTAGGCGCCACATCAATGCCACGTCGTATGAAGACCGAGTCAAATTAGCCACCTAGGCGCCACGTCAGCCAAAACCACCCTCAAAACCGCCAAGGGACCTAATCTGCACCGGTTTTGATAATTGAGTGACCCGTTGTATCTGGTTTTCCGGTTGAGAGATGAAAATCGGATTCGTTGACAAGTTAAGGGACCTCGATGAACTTATTCCTCTTAAGAATCCATGCCAAACAAATTGGGCCACAAGAAACATTATAGACAAAACTATCCATCTAAGCCAAATATAATTATGAGAGAATCTATTCTATACCACTAAGTTTGTTCGAGTTTAACAATTTGCCATCAATATTATCTATTTCTATAATATATCGGCGACTTTATCTATTATTCTACAATTTACCATTCGGCTGGACCTTCTTTTAGAAAATACCCAAAATAACCTTAGAGACATACAAGATTAACAATTGATTTACATTAGAAGTTTCAAAAAAACATATAAAAATTTTTATGTGACCTCCTTACACAACATGAAAGTTTGTATACAAGTTTCAAGTTTTTCTGGTATATTCTTTTTTCGAAAAAATATCTTTTATGTGGTATATGAGAGAGAATTTGCTTATACAAGAGATAATAGCAAAAAATATCTTATATAGTGTATGCAAGATGATTTATATTAAAAACCAGCAATTCAAAAATCCATCTTACTCCCCCAAACTAATTCAATGGATCGCTTAAACACACACCCCCTAACTTTTTTTTGGGCTCATTTTACCCTCTACTCTATTAAAAATAGTTCACTTTACTTCCTAATAATATTTCTCTTTTCTTACTCTTTATACGAGTTGTATTTTAAGCTGAAATTTGTTAGAGCCATAGATGACACCATTACCAAAATTCAAAAATATTTTGAAATTTTTTTCATGGAGTTTGCTTGTACTTCAAAATTTTGATGTTTAAATCAGTTTGAAGTGCTTTCAACCTATGTAAACAGTGAGAAAAAAAATAAAAATAGAATGTTGGGACATAAGTTATGGATGCATCTATATTCTACTAAATTTTTAGTGCAAAATATGACTTATAAAGAAGAGAAATAGCATTAGACGAGTACAGTGAAATGTTTTCAATAGTTCGAGGTATAAAATGAGCTAAAACTAGTTTAGGGGGTCAAATGCTCTAGTAAAATAGTTCGGGGAAGTAAAATAAACATTTTTCATAGAATTAAGACTCTAGACCAAATACAACTTATTATTTATTAATTTCATTTAAGAATTACTAAATCATGAAGCATATGGAATTGACTCAAAGGCGCATACAACTATAGGCATACTAATTATGAATATCAGGGGTACGATGTGCGTGTGTGCGTGATTACGTTTGTATTGTTTTCTAAAAATAATATTAAATTAAAAATGTAGATAGCAACGAAAAATAATATTTAGAATGGATTCTATATATACACGGGTTACCAAGTGGTGTACTAATTCGTATCCATGGGTGGAACCATGAGTAGGACAACCAGCAGCTACTCCTGACCTTAAATCCCTCTTAAAATAACATTTCGTTTTTTTTAAAAAAAAAACATATAAAAATTATATTGATTGAGACTTAGGGTTGAGAAAATTTTGGCTCCGATCCGCCACTATTCGTACCTGGTGGCTTCGAGGAATACGATGACTGTGATGAACCGATAGTCCTTCTTCGAGTCGAGCACGGTGGGGTAGCCGCCGAGGAGGATGACGGTAGCCCAGGTGAAGGCCAGCGTGCCGAGCGCGTTGCCCGTCCTCTCTATCAGCGCCACCACGCGAACGAAGCGATTCAGCCATTTTTCTGGGGTGGCCATCTTGCCTGCAGCTTCGACCTGCTCACCTCGTATCTGGACGCTGTGCTTCCCGCCGGTGGCGTTCGCCATGGCTAACTGGCTTCTACGACGACGACCGTCTCGCACGTACGGCTTTGGTACAACAAATCGTAGAATCCTCGGCAGTTTTTAGTTTTTACAACGCAACAGCGCGTCCCTCAGAATATGTATTACGGCACAGTGGTTGTTATATTGGAGAGAAAGGTATAAACAGTTCAAGGTGGCATGTTTTGGCCACGTCGTCTACATATATTATATTAACAGATCAAAACTTGTGTACATGATCTTTACTCTGTAGACTGTTGAGCATATTCACGGCTCACTTTATTGTGCTCAGTGCCTTGGTATGTGAGTTAAACAATCGATGAATCAGCTGTAGCACACCGCATAATCCCCAATTCCGAAGACCTTTGCTTAGTCAGTTGATGCTTCGTGAAGGACTTGTTGATGACTGCCTTTTAGACGAAGACGACCGTCTCACACGTACGCCTGCTTGGTACAACAAATCGTAGTTTTTACAACGCGATGCGTGCCTCACAATATGTATTATATATGGTACTCCACTAGAAAGGTATAACTGTATTATTGTAAACCGGACATGTCAAAGCTTGCGTCCATGGTCTGTACTCTATAGAGTGTTGAGCATATTCATGGCTCACTGTATTGTGCTCAGTGCGGCCTAGGGGATGCGTTAAACAATCGATGAATCAGCTGTACCACACCGCATAATCCCAATTGCGAAGACCTTAATAACTAGTCAATTGATGCTTTGGATCGGTACTGATTTGATTTGTGACTAATTCTAACACTTTGATGACTAATGCATACTTTGCAGAATGCGTAAGAATAACAAGTGCCATCGCAAACACAAAATCGTCGAAGGTGACACTTGTCGGGATACCCTCCGAGGAGGATGACAGTGGCCCAAATGAACGCCAGCGTGCCGAGGGCGTTGCCCCGCCCTTTCAACCGAGAATGGGGATGCTGGTCGTCTGCAATACTGCTCACTAACATGTGGGCCCCACAGCCCCTCAGGACCACATGTCAGTGAGCAGTACTGCACTGCACGGGATCTCAATTACTCAAACAGATATATTTAGCTGCTTTTCGTGGGATAATGCAAACCACGTAGTGTAAACTACAGCAGCAAACTGCCGTAGATCTGAAAATAGACATCTAAAATTTATCCAGGCTAAGTGAAATATACTCTCAATAAAAACTTTTACTCTGATAAAATCTGAAAGTAAAAGTTTTACTGGAGACGTTGTGGACGAATTTTAGACATCCATTTTTCGATCATTCCACAGTTTCCATTTCCAAGCTTACACTGGCCTTGTTCGAGAACCCAACAGAGGAAGATAAAATTTTGGATTTTCGTGGTACGCTTTTCAAACTGCTAAACGGTGTGTTTCGCGCGAAAATTTTCTATATGAAAGTTGCTCTAAAATATTAGATTAATCCATTTTTCAAGTTTGTAATAATTAAAACTCAATTAATCACAAGTTATTACCACCTTGTTTTATGTAAAACACTTAATCTCATCTTTATCTTTAAACATAGAGTGCAAAGAGGATTGAGGAACTACATATTTTTCTCCTTTTTCTGGTTCCGTATTACGCCGCTGAATCCACAACTCGCCTCAGGTTGAGCAACTGTAGCCTCGGGACGCAACTAAACATCGAACGTCCGAGACGTCCCCCCTAACCACGTACATACAACTCTTTTCATACTTCATCGTCTTTGCACCGTACTAGGGGTGGCGCGCGCCGTTGCCGCGCTGCCGGCAACAAGACAGGTAAAAAAACAGAGGTTACATGAAAGTTAGATATGTATAGAAAACAAGCATGCGAGAAATAAATTAAACAAAGGCAGGTAGTCATACATACATAAAATAAAAAAGAACACATTTTATTACAAATAAACCCTACGACCTCAGCAATAAATACTATATTTTGTGGTATAAATTTGGTTCTAGTCTGGATATAATAGTCATGGATTTGACTAAACATCTTGCAGAATATCACCAAAAAGATTATATTGACCAATGGAACAGAACTTGTCGCTTGCAGTTTTCAGTAAAGAAAATCTACAATTCTGAGCAGAAAACCCAAGGAAATTTAACACTTGAACCACATCAATGAAAAACTGATATAGAAACTTTGAAACCCACCTATGCAAGACCACCACGCCACCTTTTTTATAACTCTGCATGATCAAACTGTGGACAAATGCAATGCAGTATATTATAAACTGTCACATACAAGATAAATATGGTGCTGCATGGAATTAATCAATTACCATTAGGCTGGCCAGTAGCATCTAGCAAACAGAGGAACACATCTCTCTTATTTTCAGAGGAGTGTTGTTATTGCTATCAGTTAGTAAAACTCTGTCTAACAGCCCATATTTAGAGGGAAAAAAAGAAAGTGAAAAAGTCTTCTAGCTCTAGCCTTTCCTCTCTGACCAACTATTGTACATAGTGCATAAAAGGAGAAATCCAATAAAATATAATACATGTGCAACCCAACATCAGGATGGCCTCAATTCATTCATTGTGCCTTGTTTATATCATCTAACTCATCATATCCCTCAATTATTAACATCCATCATTGCAAAAAATACACCCATGTAAAAAAATTTACTGCACTCCTAGCACTGCAATCAACATACATGTGTACTGCATTTTGTTCTATAAATGGTGCTTCTTGTTGTAGAAATTGTTGTAGCATGTCCACTTTGTCAGTTGTGTGCTTCAAAATCTTTGGTGTTGACATTTTCAGAAAATAAACATGAAGCACCATGGCCATGTGTAGATATAAGCAAAATAAGGGCAACAAATGATTAAAGATAGTTGTGGTTTGTAGAGTATAAAGGATTTAAGGTGGGGATTTCTACCAGATCATTTGAAGTGTGCATCTCGATTTCCTGAGTTTGTTGCCTGGTTAAAACAACAACAATTAGGCATGACATTCATGACTTGTTCCACTTTGTTTATTATATACTTTAAGCCCACCTGTAAGATCTGCAACAAATGAAAGCAGTCACTATACAACAATAATTAAATTCTGTAGAACAGAGATAACATATCTCAGAAAAATATAGTATTGTAGTGCCAGCTAATTAAGATGAGTTAATTAGGATGTTGATGGTACTAATAACAACGTACATGGTGATGTCTAAGTTGATTCTCTAATGTTTTCATGACCAAAGGCTGGCAGTGTTGTATTGGCACCGAAAGTTCTTGCTCTTAGTTTTGTACCATTCTTAGGCATTCCAATATCTTGCCAGTTATTTATCTGCACAAAAGGGGAAAGCATACAAGAAAATGCAGATAGAGAACATCAAAACGTGCACTTATGCTCAAGAAAATTATCACAGAACCTCATCTACTCACAGAATTAGTTTCACATTTAGGCTGTGTTTAGATCCAAAGTTTGGATCCAAACTTCAGTCCTTTTCCATCACATCAACCTGTCATACACACACAACTTTTCAGTCACATCATCTCCAATTTCAACCAAAATCCAAACTTTGCGCTGAACTAAACACAGCCTCAGGCTATAAAAGCTCGCTCTATGTTTTGTTTTTCCTATTGAGGTAGTAAAATGATTATTACAAATGAACTTTCCATCGTTGTAAGAAGATCCTGTGGCAATTTCTATTTATCCCTTGGTTGTTAGGCCAATTGAGCAAAAGAAGGCATAGGATAAAAGGTTTTGCAACATGAAAAAGGGATCAGTATAGCTGATCAACAATTGTTTGGGGCTGAACAGCCCTACCTACCTTCCCAAAGACATCATCTTCTAATTATAGCCTCTGGCTAACCATAAGAATCTACAAAGGACATAATACTTTTTATGCATAAACATTCATGTTGAGTGTTCAACTGTTCACTAACCACCAAATCAAGATTCAGTTTCCTTTTAAATAAACAGATTATATCTAAACAGATTATATCTGTGTGCACCAAGGTAATCAAGAGGTCTAATGGCAAACAAAACCAGCAGTATCTACTGCTAGCCAATCTAAACTGCAGGAAAACACATTGGCGCATTGCCAAATACTTTTTGTGCGTAAACACATTCATGTCGAGTGTTCATCTGTAAAGTAGTCACCGAATCGAAATTTAGATTTCTTTCAAATAAACAGATGATATCATGTGCACCAAGGTAATCAAGATGACTGATGGCAAACAAAACCAGCATCATCTACTGGTATACAATTGCCGCTAAGCTGTGGAGCTTCATTCGTGGCTCGTGTGAGAGGCAAAGCAACTATAGATGGTCGACCACCTAAAAGAATGAAGCAAACAAACGTATGAATCTCGGTAACTAAAGATTCACAAAGACCAAATCTAAAGAATGCAGTACATCAGTAACAGAGGTTGAAACAAAACAGAAAGCCAACCTCTTATGCTTTTTATCCTGAAATGATATGCTCAAGGAAATCTGAGTTATTTGCTAAGAACCTGCACAAATTCAGAAATACATGATAGTGAGAACCTGCAAGGCTGCAACACACATACAAAGGGAGAAAGAGAAAGCATGACAAAAAAGGAAAGGAGTGGTGGTAAGAGGCAAGCAGGCAGCCATCTGAAACATTGTCTGTGCCGCTGCCCACTGGTCACCGTCACATATGAGAACGACTTCATAACGGCGGCAACGACAGCAAGGGACTCAGATACACATGAATCCTGTATGGCTTTGGCAGTGGAGAGGCACATGGAGACGACCTTTTTTGGCCGCATACAATGCTACTCTTGCTTGATGCCGTCGCCGCCGGTCGGAGCGGCTTCAAGCTTCCGTGCAGCACCGTATTACTCATCTCGCCAAATCTAGCACGGTGTTGGAATACTCAGAGTAGCGTGCAACCAGACAGAGAGAACCGTCGCTGGATCGACGAACTCATCATTGACCGCCCAACACGCCAAATCGAGCTGTGCGGCACCGGATAGAGCACCTGGTCATGGAGCTCCAGCGCAACCGCCGAATCAAGGTACTCGTCGTTCGCTGACTGAGCGTCTCACCATTGAGCTCAAGCCAGCAACACCGATGACACGAAATGTCTGAGATTGGTGCCACATCGCCGCCGCCAAGATCAACAGATCCAGTGGCTCTGGATCTATCGCCGTCTCTAGATCAAAGAGAGAGAGAGAGAGGGAGGGGGAGGGGGGGAGGAAGGAGAGCAACAAGAAAGATGAGGGTGGGGAGCAGAGATTTCCCCATGGAGCTTACCGCGACACTGCCGATGAGCCTCATGTGCTAGCCCTGCCCTTGCCTCCGGGTGACCGGATCCGCCGGCAAGGAGGTCGTGGCTACCCGAATCCGGCGAGCACGGTCTACCCTCCGCCGGAACTGGCCTCGCGGTGGCAAGGGGGAGGTGCGGCGATTTGGCTGGGTGCAAGAAGAGTGGTCGGAGGCGGAGGCGGATGCGGCGGTGTGGTCTAGGGAGAGCGAGCGAGAAGAGAGAGGTGACGGAACGGCGGCGGCTAGGGTTTCGTGGGGTGAGGGACCGGGATAGGGATGCAAGTTGTTGCAGAAAACCCCCTTAGTTTCTATGTTTTCGAGCGCAGTCCTATTTTCTGTTTTTTGCTTCTTTGATTAGAATATTTCTTTTTTAGAGGTCCTATACGTAATAACGTAGAACGTAGAAACTGTATACCAGAGATCTAAAACCAAATTATCAATTAGTTTAAGGGCTTTTTTGCAAAATGATCAGCGTCGGGCAGGCATGGACGCACGATGGGCATCCAACGACGGAGGAAGCAAGCAACGCGCAGCCTCCAAATTCAGCTCCGGAGAAGGGCCGGACGACGTGTCACGCCCCGGCAAGGGCCACGCCAGCGGCAAACGCTGATTTGAGGCTCAATTCTCGGCAGCTTTGTATATATAAGCGATGTAGCCATTCATTGGGTCCCTCTCTTCATGCTCCCAATGTGTATGTTATTACTAGTTAACTTCAAATACTATTTTTCTCCTAACTTACTTACCGAATTTACAATATGACTATACAGTTAAATCTTCACAACAAGATCATTACATGAGTATATTTCGAATAAAAATATATTTTTTAACTGAAACATTTTTACATCATATATGAAACATCAATTTGTAACTTTTGAAACATCAAATAAAACCACATTCAACATTTGCTAATAATGTAATAAAACCTCGAAATAATACCATGTGCAATGTTTTTTTTAAAAAAGTTCATTGCGATTCTTTAAAAAAGGTTCGTGGGAGTGACGGCCCACCGGTCCAGAGGACTACAGGCCCCTCTGAAAACAAATGGGCCGTATTGCGTCACAAACACAAATTAATTTGGCTTCAACCTGTCCTGGAGCGCAAAGTGGGCCGTCATGCTATATGGGCCGTGTGCTCCTTCGCTTTGGTCCATCACCCTGCCTAGTGCGGCACTAGAGCTCAAGGAGGGGCGACTCGCCGACTCGGGTAGAGGCGTAGAGCGCGCTGGCGACGGGAGGCTCAGGCATCGACGCCCGCCGACGAGTCCGCTCCTATTCCAATCCATGGCCGACAGTGAAAGGTACACCGCCTCTCTCCCTCATATGCTTCCCCCGTCTCCCTTTTATTCTGGGCGTGGGTTGCGGGTCGCGCTCGCCGGAGATCCACCTGCCGGACTGCACTTCAGTTTGGTTAAATGCCTGAACCCATCTTCTGGGTTCACCCAAATTTGCTATCACCAGGGAATGCAATTTGCTGCACCTTCTGTTTACACTCAAATTTAGCATCTAGAAATAAAATAGAGTGTTTTCCTCTAAGAGGCCTGTCTGACCGCCGTGTATATGCCGGTTAGACCGCGGCTTGAACTCCGGTCAGACCGGCGGTGTGTGGCCGGTCTGACCGGCAGAGTCCGAGCCCGAGTCTGTTTCGTTGGGTCTCGAGGTTTCCTTGCTTGGGAAGGCATGTTTCAGGTTTCCTTTGGATTCTATCCCGAGTTGGACGTGGAGGAGGGCCTGTAGAAGGCAAGACCAACCCCTATATAAAAGACAAGGCTGGTTCAATTGTAATCTCTCAATCAACTATCAATCAATCGAATCGTTCTTTTACTTTTGCTTCTAGTTCTAGTTTAGTTTGTCCATCTTTGTCGATTTACGTCGTAAATCGTCCGCCGCCGCAGCGAGAGTGTGACACATCTCTGTAGGTTTGTCTTGAAAACCTTCCGTTTTGCCCACGAGACGGGTAGTTATCCTTCGTTCTATCTAGATCGGCTCCGCTAGCCGGTTTAGTTTATCAAAACCCATCTTAGTTTAGCTTTTACTAGATTGAGGTGGTTGGTGACTCTGAGATCACCGCAAAGCGTTAGGTGCTGCGATCGTGCTTGTCAAGTTGTCACAAAAAGTTGCCAACACCTTCGTGGCTGCGCATCAACTGTACTACTGACACCAAATAGGAGGGGAAAGGTGCGTTTTAATACTCCTTCCTTAGCCCTGCTACATTTCGCCAGTTCTACCTTCTTCTATTATTTTGTTGCAATCTTCGAATTGTGTGTATTCGATATTGTACTAGTTCAACTGTATCATAGATCCGATTTTTGTGAGGAATCTGAGCCTGTTTATTTAGAAGTCGTTGTAGTAGTACAACCTACGTATTACAAAGTCAGGTGGCACTGCTGATGCTCCGTGCCCACTCACGAGAGTCACGACCCATCAGCTTTTTTGCTCTGGCCACAAGAGTGGAAACTGCTGTGCTGTGCTCCATGAGTCCCATGTCGCCTGAAAGCAACCTGTAGTTTTCAACCCTTGAGGGTGTACTTTCTACCTTTGATAATGCTTCCACCATCCAGCATTTATGGAAATCATTTGCGTAGCGAGGATTGAACTCCATCAAGTATATAGCATGTTGAACAATCACCCTCCTGATACTGGGACAATAAGGACTGGGTCTCATATGTGCATTAAGTTCATCGACAAGCCTCTTTACAAATCTCTCCTTAATCTGGCCTTTCTCTAGTTCTCGGGCGAAGTCTTCAGGAATGCATTTACATATTTGTGAACTAAGGCCAATAAGGACCTCTAGTTCTGCTCCTTTTGTATGCATTATTCCTTCCAGCACCTGTAGTGGAAGTAGCCACACCATGTGAGGCAATAAACCATTGTTAGTAAAAATATTCAACAAACTTCGGCTACATTTTTACCTACTTCCTCTGTTTCATATTATAAGAGTTTCTAGCATTGCCCATATTCATATATATGTTAATGAATATATACATATATGTGTGCCTAGATTCATTAACATCTATATGAATGTGAGCAATGTTAAAAAGTCTTATAACCTGAAACGGAGGGAGTATTTAGTTAAAGGTCATCCAGGATATTTCTGACAGTATACTTAGTTGTCGGATGTACAATACATGAGTAGTTTTTGCATGTTGATGGGTTCACATTAGTCAATTTCATGACATGAGTTAACAATGCTATCAATATTAGGAGCACAGATGTTTATGCCTGTCAATATTTGAAAAAAAAATGTGCAAACTCTAAGTCAGTTCTCCCTGATAATTTATGAGACAGTACAGATAGAAAGCACATGAAAATAGTAGTTACAGTATCCACCTCCAGTATCGCACTTGACACTTGAATTAGCAGTTTTTCTGTCTTTATAAAAAAAAGAGAGAAGAATTTGCAGCTCACCAATCTCAAGATGTCAGATAGTCCCTTCAGGTCTGAGTTGCTGAGCTTACACTGAGCATGCTCGCACATACTCCACAACAGGCTTGCTGTTATACATTTGTACCTGTCATTATGGATCGTAGCTGTAAGTTCTCTAATGAACGCATACCCTGGTTCCATTAACATAACCAAACAGTTATCTTTACTCTCCATTGCCAGCATCGCCAGTGCTTGACCAGCAGTTTTCCGTAGCAAGTGATTACAATTTGTACTTGAGGATGGATCTCGGCTGAGAAATCTACACATCAAACTGCTGATGATTACTCGGATGTGCTCGATGTCCTTACTAGTGTTTCTATCCATGGCAAGGTTTTTCAGTATTTCTGCTGCCAACTGCTTCTGTTCATGGTTGCTCCCACTGTCATTCAAGATCTCTGAAAGGTTGCTCAATACGAATGGATGTTCCAAAATCTGTTGTCGCAGAGTTACACCTAGCTTCCCTTCAGTACTTGCAAGTCTTCTCAGCACCCTAAGTGACAAACTTGCCAACATTATTTGGTGGGCTTCGTTAGTACTTGTCATATGATTTCTGTAGCTTGTAAAATCTATCATCTTTGAGATGAGGCCTATTGTTCTGCTGATTTCCATGCAGTTTCCAGGATCAAAGTTAGCAAGCCTCTCAAGAATTAGCAGTCCTTGTACTGGGAGGAAATCTTGGTCCCTGGATGGCTCCTCCTCTGGAATTGACCAGCGTTTTGTGATCCGCTTCCACCATCTGAGCATACTTGAGTTTTGTTGACGCCTGTTAGATGGCTCATCCACCGGAATCAAACAATATCTTGCCACTTGTTTCAAGTACTTAAGTACTGGGGAGTTCTGTTGGCCCATGCCAACTTGCTGAATTGGTGAGTCTTCTCTTCCCACTTGGCTATCAATGAACAGAAAATGATCCCTTGTTGTCTGTTGGTGATCAGTGTCCAGAACTAGTGAGGCTACAAGCTGTGTTGCCCCAGGGATTTGAACAACTCGGAGGCTACCAGCAAGCTCGGCAGTGATCTTTGCGGCAAATAATCTGATTTGTTCATCCCCATCGCTTTTCCAGTCCAGCATATCGAACAATGAGACTACTGTCCTGGTGTCATTGGTGAGTTTTGTGATTGTTTTGGTCCTTAACTGCTCCTTTTTGAGAAATTTGTGCAGCATCTGAGCCCCATAGAGCTTCTTCCTGGATGAGTCTGAGTTGAGTGAATCCATGGCAAATGTGATGAGGCTGATCTTCTTTGGAGCAAGCACAGCCCCTCCCATGCATTTCTCAAAGGCATATGCATAGTACGAATTGGCATATTCCACTCCCATCTGACCTCCAAATCCGCCACGGTGGATGAGGTATCTCCGAGGGATGAATGAAAATGCCTCCACCAAGCAGGCCACAATGTAGAGTATCCCTTGCCCCAGCACCATCCCATAGAAGATGTCTAGTGATGTCTTGAGGTTTTGCTCGTTATCGTTCTCACCATCATTACCATTTAAAAGTTGTGTCAGTGCGAGGACGACACGCACAACAGCTGCTGGAATCTGGAAGTTGCCAGATGACAGAAACAGTAAAGCAGAAACTTCATATACTATTATCATAAGTTGATAAGTTAGCTCATCACTGAAAATGAATACCAGCATCACTATCGCAGCAAGCATACACATGTTTAGAACGAGTTGACGCCAAGGTAACAGTTTTCTGCATAGAACATTGCCAACTAGTTTTACTATACATGGGAACCGTAGCCTGCTGATTGTTGGTAAAAGGACAAAGAAACATAGTACTCGGTGCAAGTACGGTAATGTCCTGATATTTGAGTTTTTGTAACCATCATCATGTGCTTGTCGTATAGACGGACCGATCAATAGGATTGCAAGTAATGGGCTCCACAGTGATATGGCACGGCGAAGCGGATTGCATAATAGTCCTAGAGGCAACATCCGACCAATTGCAACTGACATCATTACCATACCAACAATGGCGGCATGTGATACATACTTTGACAGGAGCACCGGCACAACCGACAAATATACCATCACAACCAGCAGCCCATTCCAGCCAAGAAGTCTAAAATCCCCTCTAGTACCAAAAAACAGTTGGTAATCCAGCCTGTTATCGTTGGTAAACATCCTGAAGTATGCACAGTGCCATTGTTAATTAAAGAGGGACAGCGTATAATAATCCATAAACATAAGACAGATATTTATACTTTTAGGGTGGTCACTGCTACTGGTAATATTATGCTATTGGTATAGTCCTTTTTATTAAAGTCCATTTTGGCTATCAGAAAGATCTAACTAGCGGATCGTATTATCGTGACTATATATCATCTTGAGAATCTATGCCAAATCAAATGTGCCACTAGAAACACTATGGACTTTTTTTTTTTGGGTACTCCCTCCATCCCAAATTATAAATTATGAGGCCTATATTTTTTTTACACGGTTAATGACATACTTTGACCATTAATTTATTCTATGTCATGTTCCTAATAAATATGAAATTAACATCATATGAAAGTACTTTAAAATTTAAAATATAAATATAGTGATATAACATGCATAATACTTAGTATATATATATGATTATTATGATTATTATTAGTTAAAAGCTACCGAGTTTAATTTTCTTTAAAAATATGGTGCCCATAATTTGGGACGAAGCGAGTACTTGTCATGTCCGCCATCATCAAGCTCTGTGCGTGAAGCCACCTCTATGGCTATATGCTACGCCTGTAAGAACAGTAGCTACATCCCTTCTTCTTATTGTCCTTTGAATGCTACTGGAGATGAGATAAATCCTAGTAGAGTTGAGGTGAAACTCAAGGGATATGGGATCCCCGAGCAAGGATTCTACTGTCTAAACTCTAAAGCTGAATGTTCCTGAATCTGGAGGAGGGCGATGCTAGGTTAAGACGGATCGTTGCTAGAATCACTATAGAGCTGAATCATCTATTTAAGAAGATTAAGTGGGATTGGAAGGTAAAGCAACGGAGTGAAATTGACTTTTTGATTGATTTGCCTTTTGCTGATGCTAGAAGTCAGGTCACAGAGTTTAAGGGCTTTGACTTTGTGACTTGTTTACTCAAAGCAAGTGTGGGTAAAATTCTTTGGTCTTCCTGATTTTGCTAAAACACCTCAAGTTGTGAGGGATCTGACAGAGTTGATGGGAGAATGCAAAGAGATTGATGAGAATGGGGGTGATCTGTGAGAATTAAGACTGGTTGTCTTAACCCTAGTGCAGTTAATTACTCTCTTAGGGCCCCTTTGAATCGTATGATTGAAAAAACGTAGGAATAGGAAAAATATAGGATTTTAATAGGAATGTAAGTGCAAAACAGATAATTGCAAAATGCAGGAATGACCGTTTGATTGAACCGCAGGAAAAACGCAGGAATTGGATGAGGGAGACAGACTCAAAGGAAAGTTAACAAGAGGTTAAAGTTCTTGCTAATTTTCCTCCAAAATCTCTATAGGATTGTCCATTCCATAGGAAGGGCTCCTTTGAATCGCAAGGGTAGAAAAAACGGAGGAATAGGAAAAACGCAGGATTCTGACAGGAATTGAAGTGTAAAACAGAGGATTGCAAATCACAGGAAAAACACAGGAATGGTCGTTTGATTGGAGCGCAGGAAAAACGCAGGAATCGGATGAAAGAGATAGACTCAAAGGAAATTTTCTAAGAGGTTGGAGCTCTTACTAAATTTCCTCCAAAATCCACATGCAATGTGCCATTCCATAAGAATTTCATAGGATTTGGAAAGCTTCAATCCTTTGAATCAAAGGGCCAAATAGGAAAATTTCCTATAGGATTTGAATCCTATGAAATTCCTACATAAATCCTTTGATTCAAATGGGCCCGGATTTTAAAGGATTGGATAGGATTCAATCCTTTGTTTCAAAAGGTTTCATAGGAAATTTTCCTATAGGATTAAAATCCTCCAAAATTCCTATGTTTTTCCTCTAATTCAAAGGGGCCCTTATTATGTATATATCAATGAGATGGGAAGTGGTCCAAGTGGAGGGACAACATTATGAAGGATCTCCTCCACAGAATGATGATAATGACCAAGGACATGACAAATCACAGTAGGAAGAACATGAAGCAAGAAAGAGGGCAAAAAAGAGGCAAAATGGGGTGGGATGAGCAAGGATTTGGGAGGCACCAAAGGGGTCCAGTCTGCTCCTCCTAGCCGGCTGGCCCTAGATCAGGGAATGGGTGGTCGTCATCACAAAACCTTGATGAGGGTGAAGAGAAGATTGTCTTGAGGAAAATCGAGACAGGAAAGACAACTTCACCTGTGAGGGAAGACATAAATGAGGTGTCCTAGCTTTGAGCTCTTCGGAAACTTGTGCGAGTTGTTTTGCTACTAGATAATGGCTTTGAGTTTGATGTATTCCCCCTGCGTGGGCAGTGCTATTTGTGACTGGCAACCCCAGGCTAGTTTTTTTTTTTTTTCTGTAGCTCGTTTACTTTTGTTGTCTTTAGTTTTTTTATTAATTATTTCTAACATTCCTGTATAGCACGTTTTGTTATGGCTTTCTACCAAAGCCTCGAAATGAAATTTGCATGTTCTCTAAAAGAAATGCTTATACTGAAACAAACTTTGAATTTTGAATTCTAGAAGTGATTATATTTTGAAACAAACGGAGTACAACTTATTATTTATTAATTTCAGATTTAAGAGTTACGAAATCAAGAAACATACGAAATTGAGACTCAAACTGAATACAACCATTGGTTTATTAATTCTGAATATCTAAATATTGAATTCAAAAATTTAAAAAGCAATAGAAGATAATGTTAGAACGGATTCTACATGAATTTTCACAATAAAAGTTGAAACTAATAATTTTCACTACTAATAATTATTGAAATTATTGAGTTAAAATTTTATAGTATACTCTCTGGTTTCATAATTATTACTCCATATGTTCTAAAATATAACTTTAGAGTTCAAATTTTATTTAAATATATCAACCTAGTACTACCTTTTACCACTAAATTACTCATACTACCTCTATCACCACTTGACTTTATTTTTTATATAACCCCAACTAGTCTGTGCTTATATCTCACACCCATCCTAAGGAGACAACAAAATCATTTTACACATCCTATATTACTATAAAGTTATTCTCCACTAACTCCTTAAGCTTAACATGCAAAGATGCCACATCATCATCCACTAATTAACAATATGTCACATCATCATCCACTAACAATCATCACATTTAAACATCATGCAAACATGCTATATCATTATAGTTTTTATAATTTAAGAGCTTTTCAAATACAAACATATTAAATTATCATCCAACATAATTCACATAATATTTCAATGTATAACTTTATTATGTTTTATGATATCCTATATACTTATATAGTTCATTCCCACATAGTTAGTGCTTAAATGATTAATCTGTGGTCCAAATTATCTTTCTCATTTTTTTCTCTAATTAAGTCATATCACATCAATTGTTTTTAGCCTTTAGATGATTAATCTACGGTCCAAACTATCTCCCTACTTTTTTTCTTCCATAAAATCATACCACCTTACTTTTTACATTTAAATCACCATTCTACATACTATTTAAATTTAAATTATTATAAACCACATTAATTTACTTAATCTGATGTTATCTAAATATTTTAAACGTTATTTTTTTATTGTTATCATACTAAATTTCCACAGCAATGCGCGGGGTTTCACCTAGTCTCTTTAATATCTATGACGTGACAAAGGCTAATATTTTGAAATGGAGGGTCTAACGTTCTAGACAATGATACAATCTTTAAAACTTCTCTTTAACTATGATTTTATAATTACAATATATGTAAAAATAAGTAAATAGTTCATTTTATTAACGTTCTTTTTAAGACTAATATATGAATCGTGTTCTAGCTAGTAGTATCTTAAAACTAAATAGTTTTAGTATCTATTGATAGTTAAATTTTTAATTGTTTGACACCAACCTTCTTCGAAGACGTTAAGAATTAATTATAAAAGCGGTGGAGTATATATAACTTGTAACATAATTTTTTAGACATAGAGTAGACAACCAGAAAGCCCGAATGAATACACGGGCTGTAATTCATACCTGATGGCTTCGAGGAAAACTATTGCTGTGGCTAACCAAAAATCAGTCGAGTCGAGATTGTCAGGGTAGCCACCCAGCAGGACGACGGTGGCCCAGGTGAAGGCCATCGCGCCGAGGGCGTTGCCCAATCTCTCGGTCATCGCAACCAAGTGAACGAAGCGATTCAGCCTCTTTTCTGGGGCGGCCATCTTGCCTTCGGCCTGTACACCTCGTATCTGGACGATGTGCTCCCCGTTGATGGTGTTCTCCATATGGCTACGACGACGACGAGCCGTCTCACAGTACGTACAGCCTTTGCTTGGTACAACAAATCGTATAGTAGAATCCTCGGCAGTTTTTACAACGGAAAAGCGTACCTCAGAGTATGTATTTATAGTAGTACGTACAGTGGTTGTTCCATTGATAAGGTATAACAGGTCAAGGTGGATGCATATTTTGGCCGCGTCGTCTACGTACGTACAGTATATTATATATTGTGAATTTGTGATCTGTGAACCGGAACAGATCAAAAACTTGTGGATGCGTTAAACAATCGATGAATAAGCGGGTGTAGCACACCGCAAATTTTCAATTCCGAAGACCTTACAGTCTTACACATATAGTCAATTGATGCTTTGAGAAGGACAAATTACTGCTTTTAGAATATAGTCTTACACATATATAGCCAATTGATGCTTTGAGAAGGACAAATTACTGCTTTTAGAATAAAGCGCGTAGACGTCCCACTCACTGAGCCTGTGTGTGTATATATATACACACACCTATGACGTCTTATTACAGCGCATAAATAAAACCGGCTGTTGTACATACACTCCTAATACTCCTAAGTCCTAAAACTGTCAGAGCTAAAGCATTCTACATTTTTTATAGTACAATCCTGTGTATTCGTTTCTTATAAACAGTTTTCAAAACCCTGTACCGTCGAACAACGATGACATTCGACAACTCGGATCCGTCTATAATACATGCTCCCTCTGTCCCATTTTAAGTGCAGTTGTGAGTTTTAATCACGGAGTTCAAATTATAATCATAAATTTACAGATTTAGATTATAATTAATACTTAAATCAACTAATCAAGTTTCACTTAAAACTAGCTTATAAAGTCACACATTCACGAGATTCAAACCATCCCATTATGTGTAGCATATATAAAAATATAGTTTATTGCGAAAATTTGTAAAGTGTTAATTAGGTTTTGAAAAGTATTTTTACTATGAAGCATGCTACTGCCTCCGTTTCATATCATAAGTTCGTTTTGATATTTTTTTCTAGTCAAACATTTTCAAGTTTAATTAAGTTTATAGAAAATATAGCAATATTTTCAACGCAAAACAAATATATTCAACGTTATATTTAGCGAAGCTTATTTGGTGTTGTAGATTTTGCTAGAATTTTTCTATAATCTTAGCAAAACCTAAACAAGTTTGACTAGAAAAAAAGGTCAAAACAACTTAAAATGGAGGGCGTATAAAATTGTTGTGTGGAAAAATATATAATAATGCTATTAGTTCAGCTAACAGTGAAAAGTAATTTAAAATTTTGTCAAAAACATATTGTAAGATCGGAAAATAAATAGGATAGTTTATAAATAGTTTATTTAAAATGGAGCATATGATAAAAAATAATAATAATAAAAGAGATATAATGAAAAATATCAAAGCCTAGATGCGTCGAGAACATCACTTGTGGACTTTTGGCAACCACCTTTCCACCATCTAAGCTACTGCATAGCCTCTTTGTTGTTCTCTTATATTTTATTTATCTTCCACTTCTGATATATATGTTTTAACTAATTTTATTTTGTTATATATACTTGAATATGTATTCAGATTTAACAAGAAATCTAGATGCAACACAAATAGTTTTTTTCTTGGCATGTAAAAGTAATTTAATATGATTATACTAAACTTGTAAAATTTATCGTGAATCACCAAATTTGTAGGACTTTACTATATGCATGCTGTGTTGCCAAATTTCCTATACTATGTACATTTTTAAAATAATTATAGCACTTTTTAGATTCTAATTCTTTTTTTTGCGGGGGTTTAGATTCTAATTCTAAGATTTTGTTTATAATAATTTTGTTAGTTATGTATACAAACATTAAAAGGGACAATTTATTTGCAATATATGCATTGTATTACATTTTTATAGTATTTTTAAGTGTATTACTAGCGTGCATTGTAACGGAAAGATTACCCGCTTAAGATCGTGACACTTTGTATTACTAGAAAATATTTGGGTGTTATGGATCACGACATTGTGTCGCACTTGCTTTGCCGCCGCGCTTGCTTCGCACTTGTTGCGAAAATCAGTTCACACTAAGGTGGGTGGTGTTCTTTTCTTCTGTAGATGAAGATGAAGATTAAATATTTTACGTAAAATGAGATGGTATTAACATATGATTAATTAAGTTTTAATTATTATAAACTTGAAAATAGATTTATATGATATTTCGCATTTGCTATTTTGCAGTCGCCTGCAAAATTTTAATCGATCAGTCAACTTTTGTGCGCGCTATCGGGCTAGTGGAAAGGCTCTTTTTTTGATATGGGTCGTGCTTTTCCATCACCTTTTCCTTGCTAATAAGCCAAGAGCCCGCAGCCCACAGCCCACAGCCCACAAATAGCTCTGGAAAAATCCACCACACCTGTGACTCTCTAGAGAGCGCTTCTGCTTCTCGACGTTTCTGTTTCTCGAGCAGGAGGCGGAGTCCTGCGAGTGGAAGGCGCCGGAGATTCTTCTAAGGCAGGCAATGGAGGAGAAGGGGAGGGGGGCGGCGAGAGGTGGCTGTGCACCGCGAGCGGCCGCGAACAGCGCCGGAGAAGAGAGGCGGGGGAGAGGAGTTGATGCACTGCAGGTTTTTCATCTCTCTTTTTTGTTCAAATCCTCACGTCGTGGCGGCCTGATTTCCTTTGGTCCAGATTTCTATCCTGTGGATTGTGAGCTATTAGGGCTGGATTGGCTACCATTTCAAGGGGAGGGGGAATCCCGTGGAGTTTGTTTCATTGCTTGAGTTTTGAGTTGATTTTGCCCAATGTCGAGTAAAGCATCCTGGATCTGAAACCACATGGTGTGTGTGCTTTGATGTTTTGTTCGATGTAGTTTGGGAAATTTTTTTAGGGTTTTACTGCACATCGTGTATGATATAGTCGGCGGGAGGTGGGCTGTGCCTCTGCCTGGTTCTAAACCTTGGCACTAATTATTTTCTCTCTAACTTCATTTGTTAGGGAGTTTTGCAGTTTCACTACTTGGATCTGATATATCATGGAATGCACACACATGGTTTTACTCTAGATTTAGTCGTTAATCCTGTAGGCCAGTGATGACCTCTGTGCCGTGGCATTTTAGAAAGGGGTTTAGGGATTTGGTAGCAATTCGAGCTCAAGAACTAACCAATATTTCATTAAATCCCAGCAATGCTCTTACATTTGTCCCTCAGTATTGTCAGATTATACAGGGAGTTAATCAGAGGTTACTGTATACATGGATACCACAATTTTTTTGGATTTCAGTGTCACTGTATACAGGGAGGAGTTGTGTTTTCTACTTGTAGACAAAAGCTATCTTTTGTTTTGTGTGCTGTGTATTTTTTTTTAACGGTAGTCCTGCTCAACTGTGACATACTCCTGCTCAACTGTGACATACTAAGCCACTTTTGCTTCCATTCCATCAGTGATCAATCTGAGATAAGCCTCCCTGAAAATGAACTCCAGGCTCTGCTCCTATCAATTATGTTTAATCTTTTTGAGATTACTAGTAGATCACTGAGAGAGGAGAGTAATCGCAATTCGCAAAATCATCGGTCTGTGTCATTAGCAACTCAGCAAATGACAGTGGCAAACGCAAACGAGGGTGAGATTAATGGAAACAGTAGGATTAATCTGAAACTAAAATACAGAGAATAAATGGACAATATAATTTGCGATAGTACTGTATAAATGGACAGTATAAAGCATATCTCTTCATATGCTACATACAGCTATGTTGTATCAATGATTCACTTATTTACTGCTTTAAATATGGCCTCAAACTAAAACCTATGCTTTCGATCAGCACATGGCCTTAAATTTTCATTATTTCTTTTTCTGAAAATTATGTATCTACGCTAGTTGCACTCCCTGACTATTGTAGTAGCCATTTTGAATTTTCGTGCAAGTCGTGTAATAATTTTGTGCAACTAATGTTTTTTAACCAAATTTCCGTTTACTTTGATAAATAGCGTTTGTTGTTTGGGAAAACATGCATACAAGTGAGGACTTTTGGTAGACAACTTGTTTTCTTAGTAATTTCATTGCCTTTTCTTTTTCTTTTTATTATGATGGGAAGGGGATTCATTTGGTGTTTTGCGGGACTCGGGATCAACGCCACAACAAATCGGCGGTTCTTTTGGATGTTTGGCGAGCTCAGGTTTTTCTGGTGAAAAACCTGAAAAACCTGATCTGGTGAAAAACCTGAGCAAACTGCTGTAACATCCTGAAAATTCCCAACAATAAAAATCACTAAAATTTCGAACTTTTTAAAACTTTTGCATCATGCTGGTTGTAATGATTGTTATGGCTTGCCAAACCGTAAATGATCACAAAGAAAGTAAAGAAAAGATCTACATTTAAGCAATAGATATAATTTACGAGAATATATTTAACCCTACAAATATTTATGCACAAGATATTAAAATCAAATAAAAGAAAAGTTATCATTAAGCTATTTCATCAAATATTAAAATATTTGAATAATGTAGGTGGGTGCCATAATATAAGTACACATGAAATAATAATTATTCGCATAAACGAAGCTCTTTATATGAAATAGAATTATGGGAGTATTTAATTCGATATGTAGATCAATATTGCACCAAGTTTCAAATTGCATTTAGGGATTGAAATTTAATAGATTAAACCCCTCCATACAAAATAAACTAACATCTAAATAAGTTGAGCTAATGTGCTACTATGTTAATAATGGTCTCATTAGGAAATTATAGAATCTTTAATTAGTCTTAAATATTGGACAATATTAATTTTGGACAAATTCACATTTGGACACTTAATAGGAGCACTCAAATGCACTAGTGAAAATACAAATTTAATTTGCAACTTTTCTCAATTTATAAATCAACCAAAGCCCTAAACGTAGGAAAATAGGAAAAATTAGAAAAATATATAATAAGAATAAAATATGGGTAATATTAATCTATGGTAAATCTTTTGGTTAGAATAACATGAATATTGGGTAAACTCCATTTGTGAGAAAATTAGGATTTATAGAACAAGATTTGAAAAGGAAATCAATCAAATAGGCAAAATAGGAAAAATTCACTATTCATTAGCCCCTAGGTGTTCGATGTGGTCCCCTAGCCCTTCCCCCTCCTCTGCCACACTGCGCCTAGCCGTCCTCGCGCCCCGCGCCGCCGCGGGCCGTCACTGTCGCCGTCGCCTCGCTGCGCTGCTGCCGCCGCGCGCCGTCGCCGTCGCGGTCCGTCGCCGCTCCCGCGCCGCGCGCTGTCGCCGTCCATCACCGCCGCCGTCGCGTCACCCGTCGCGTCGCCATCGCTGCGCGCCGCGAGCCGTCGCCGTCGCGCTGCCGCGCCCTCGAGCCCTGTGCGCTGCAGCGCCGCGCGCCGTCCCAACGTCGTCGCTGCCGCGTGTCGCCAACACCCACGAGCCCCGAGCCGCCGCGCGCCGTCGCGTCGTCGCGTGTCGCCGTCGCGTCACCGCTTGTCTCAAGCCCCGCGCCGTTGCCGTTGCCGCGCCGTCTCCATCCCGCCGCGCGCCGTCGCCGTCGTCTGTCGCGTCGTCTCGAGCCCCTCCCCTCCGCATGCGCTGTCGCCGTCGCCCCCGCATCGCGCCCCGTGCCGCGCCGCCTCGCGCCGCACGCGTCACTGTCGCCCGACGCCGTCGCCTCGCTCTGCTGCGCGCCGCTCGCCCGTCGCCATGTGCCGCTACCGCGCCCCGAGCCCCACGCCGCCGCGCCGCGTCGCCGTCGTCATTAAGCACTGCCCTCCCCCTCCCCCTATATAAACCCCTCCCCCTTGCCGCCCATTGCTTCCCACACCACCCTCACCACCTCCCCTCCCTTTCCCCTCTCTTTCCCGTCCCCGGCGTCGCCGCCTCTTTGGAAGCCGCCGCCGCTGCTGAGCCGACGCGCCCCGCCGCCGCGCTGTGCCTCGTCGCCGCGCCGTGCTCCGACGTCGACCCCGCCGCCGTGTCCCCGTCGACGGTTTTCCTGCTATGATAATTGCTAGCTTTGCATGTAGAGAAACCAACCATATAAGCATAGCCATTGTAGAAGTCAAAAGCTTCATTCTCATCAGCAAAAACTTTGTTGATTGACGGCACATGTGCACTGTTAGCTTCCTGACCACCTCTCTGAACAGCTGTTACACTTTCATTCTCCAGAAATATGTTTATATCTTCCTCACTAAAATTTTGATTTGGATTTTCTGCACTTTTATCTTGTTCTATTTCCTCAACTTGCTGAAATGTAACTATTGCATGATCAGACAATAAATCCTCTTCTGTTGCTTGCTCAAAGTGCTGGTCAAAACAGGCATCAGCCTCAATGTTTTGAGTCTGCATTTCATTATAAATCACTTCTACAGATGATGCTTTCAATTGTACTGTTGACCTGCACATCTCAGCTTGATTATCAACATCAGCACTTGATTTCTGCATTTCATCATATAGCATGTCCAGTGATGCCACAGGAGGATGCACATCTACACTTTGTGGCAAAGAGTTGCAAATCTGAGAGGTGTCTGTTTGTGCATTTTGCAGGTCATTTTGTTGATAACCATTGTGAGGATCGAAACCCCAAAAGGTGTTGTCATACTCAAATCTATTGGATGTCAAATATAGAGCAGTCTGCAATGGTAAGAAAAAAAATTCTAATAAAGAGACCTTTTTATAATTCTATTTTGATTTGAACTTTTATCCATATTAGCTATATCCACATCAATCATGAATATGTTTTTAATCAAATAATGGGATGGCACAGCACAAATCAAATAAACAAGAGGGAACACACCTCTGATTCAATAGGAGCTTGCAATAGCTGCATGAAACTGCCACAACTGTTTTGGAGCAAAGGAAGACCACCCTGTTTTGCAAAAAAAAAAAATACAGTGGGGGTTATGACTGTGCACATAAAGTTTTAGTTTAAATATTTTCATTTAATATGTGTTTTATTTCTACTCACTGCCACCTGAGCACCAGGAAGAATTGCATTAGATGAGACAGAGACTTGCTGGATTAATTTTGTATAGGTGATGCCTCCCTCCTGTGATAACCTGAATAACATCCCATAGTCTTCATTTGATTCTGTCTCTGTGCCCTGTACATTTGGATAGATGAAAAAAAATGACATTACATCCTTTGTACAATGTAATGGGTGGTCATTCTGGTCATTCTTTGAATTATGGGAGAACAACTACTTGAACCAGAGCAGTTTTAACAGTTAGCGAATCAAGATATTCTGAGTTGTGCACTATTAGAAATTCAGTCACTCTATTATGCATAAGGAAAAGCAGACACTCTGCACAAGATTTGCTATAGTTGACTGCAGTATTGCATTACAACCACATGAAAAAATAGACCAGATCAATATTTTGTGTTGCTTATGAGTTTTTATATAATAAAGTTTTGTGCAGGGAAGCAGCAGAAAACGCAGGGACAGTGGAAAGGTAAGAAAGGAAGAAGAGGTTAAACTAGAGAGAGGGAACACAGAACAAAAAAAACCTCCATCAAGTAAATTTCCTCCAAGTTCTTCCTGTTCTTTCCTCAACACACGTTGTTCTTCAGAGGAAGGGAGTGGTGGAAAGGGAAGAGAAAGCAAATAAAAATCAAAAGATGGGAGGAAGAGGTGAAAAGGAGGGAGGTGGGAACAGAGAACAAAAAGAAAAACCTCCATGAAGTAAAAATTTCTCAGGTTCTTCCTGTCCCCCCCCCCGAGCACACGTTCTTTCTTTTTCTTCGTGTTCTTTCTCTCCCTTTCTCCTTTTTGCTTTTCCAATCTGAGTTTTGATCTCTCCTCTCGTTTTTCTTTTGGATCTAAGTTTTGATCTGAGTTTCTATCTTGGAGCACAAGATATTTTTTTAAGGGAACCAGGGAGTAGACCATTTTTGTGACAGAACCCAAATCGGAGCTAAAAAACCCAAAACGGGTATCATGTGAGAGCCTATTTGTTTTGTTGAAAAAAGCCCAAATCACAGCTAAAAAACTGAAAATCTAGACTCACTGAACTACAATCCAAAAAGACTTGGGCCCATACCTTCGCTGGCCCATAACACAGCACAAAAAACTGGGCCCAAACATTGGGCTTTTGTAAGTTTTTAGACCCAAAAGTGTGTTTTAACCAACTTTGGGCTTTGGGCTTTTTGTTAGTTTTTGGGCCCAAACATCTGCACCAGATTGTGATCTTTTTTGCACGTCACGTTTTGATTTTTTGAGCTTTACCGTTAGATACATATCTAATGGTGCACAAAGTTGACTGATCAAACGCAAAAATTGCAATCAACTGCAGAATAGGCGGTCCCATGATATTTTAGAGCAACTTTTATATAGAAAGTTTCTGCACGAAACATATCGTTTAGCAGTTTGAGTATCCAAATTTTCATCCAATTTTTTTAAGTAGGAAGTCATACATAAGAAGCACTAAAACAGAGCTGGATACAATCTCATAGAAAACAGAGTATGATACTATGACTTATCGCCCGGGAAGCAAGGAAAGCATAGAAATTCCAAAATCATAAACGATAGCCCTAACTGGGAGATAAGATAACCATGGGTGTTTGTGCAGCCAACCCCTATTATATTATTTGTATTTCAACTGGACCAACATTTCATCACAGTGGATTTATAATTAAGCAAATATTTTGATTTTTCCTATATGTACAAACCTAAATTATGCATAGCGAATTTTGGTAGTCGACGTAACCGTCGACAGCGAGACGCATGTAGTGACTTCGTCAATCTCCAGGGTATGTTGGTCCAGTCTTCGAATATGCTCATAGGAGTAGAATTTACGTGCATGTGTTTATAGGGGTGAGTGTGCGTGTGTTGTGAGTCTTGTACTGTGTAATTAAAAAAAGTAGGCATATGCCTAGAGCAGGCTGTTTGTTTCCGTGTTTCAACGAAAATAAGTAGATTCACGTGGGATCTAACTGATGCTCCAGGCTAGGAGAGCACGATATGCTGGTCGATTGTGTTGTAAACCAACACATTTATTAACAGATCACCGGATCTATTTCTTGTCTCTCTTATAGGCATGAGATGATGTAAAACATCTATGCCATTCTCTGTCTCCAAGAACATTGTATAAGTAGAAAATGAATACAGATATAAGGTAAAGCTCTCTCTTTATTATTGATTTGAACAACTTCAAATAGTTAATTGCCATATCTAAAAGTGGCATATAGTTAAATATCTTCTTAGGGGAGGAGATATTTATGTCTAGTCTGATTCGAATTGGTTCAAAAAGAAATTTATCTCCTTAGGAGAGGGTGGACCGTTGACCCAACGACAAATGAAGCGGATTTGTCCGATACCGAGAATAGAAACATATTGGTAAATAGAGTGGATGATGGTCAAAATATTTTGGCCCAAACAATTTTATTTTTTAAGTAGTAGGGATAGAGATACATACATATATGTCTTTACCTATACTAGAAAAAATACCCGTGCTTTGCATCGGAAAAACTAATTGTTTAGTTTCATGACGTCTTGCATACGTAGTATTTTGATATCATGGATCATGATGTTGACCCACATGGCAAGCTATCGCTAAGCGCTTGCTTCACTTAATTGCCAATATCTCTTCGAACTAATAAATGGTGTCACTGAAGCTGAATATGATTTATCACAGTGAGGAGAAACATGATAGCAATTCAAATTTGTTAATGATAGCACTAATATGAAGATAACCAAGGATCCACCTAGGCATTAAGGAAGACAAGCCGCCAGATCTGTATTCCAATTCAATTAGGATTGCATTGTAGCCAATCATAAATCTAATTTGATCATACATATTTAAAAAGTAATGTATGCTATTATATATATATATATACCTTTAAAAAAATTGCATTAGAATTTTCATCAAATTGGAAGAATAGGTTCCTTCAACTTGGTGGACCTCTATAAAGGAACAATATAATCAAATGGAAATTTAGCCTAATTTAATTCAGCTTTACCAATTTACACATAGATAGCTAAAAAAGATAATGACTATGGATTTCACCTTGTTGATATTTTACATGATTAGAAATTTGATAAATACTTTAAAATATATTCTGGTTTGGAGATTACTGTTTACTTGGAAGTAAGAATTACTACCTCTGACACAAAATATAAGCATTTTTAACTGTCCAGATTCATAGTTAAAAATGCTTACATTTTGAGACGGAGGTAATATTAAATATGATTAATTGTGTCTCATCATTAGCAGGCAGCTACTCATGTGCTCGACGGCTCGAGTCCGTCTAACCACACACTTGAGTTCGCATGTGGTAGTTCTGATCCAGGGGGTGTTGGGAACCTTGACGGTGTGGGTCCCACAGTAGCACAACCGCGAATGCAAATATGCTATTTTTATGTAAATTCTAGTTCAGAGAAAGTAGATAATATAAACTTGATCGATAACAATCCTGAGAGACATGTGCGCACGAGGCCACGCAACCAGCCCAATGACCGATACAAGATTTTAATTATGGGTATTCAAGATTTACACCATGACATTTAAAAGAACTATTCTTTGTGTTATCGATGATAAAATGCTAGTTTTTTTTTATAAAAAAGATGATAATGTGTAGAAAAACATAGTAGAAAAATATATATATGCCGATTTAACATGAATTTCACCATGAAATTTGAAAAAACATAGTAGAAAATTATATATATTGCCGGTTTAACATGAATTTCACCATGACATTTGAAAGATATTCCTTATGTTATCAATGAAAAAAAATGCAAAGTTGGTGATAAAGTGTTAAAAAACACAGTAGGAAATTACATATATTACTGGTTTAATATTAATTGCAATCACATGGACGTACTTTTCAAAATGAATTAATAAGAGGAGGTGATAAAAAAACAAAGTGGGAAATTAAAAATATTGCTGGTTTAATATTAATTTTAAACATATGGATGTACTTTTAAAAAAATATAATCAAGCTTAGAAGAGAGAAAAAAATAGGACATACTTTTCAAAAAAATTTAATAAGAGGAGGTGATAAAATGTAGAAAAGCACAATAAGAAATTACATATATTGTTGGTTTAATATGAATTTCAAATATATGGATGTACTTTTAAAAAAATATAATCAGCTTAGAAGAGAAAAAGGAAAAATAAGAGAGGATAAGCAGCAGAAAACTAAGGGGTGGTGGGGGTCGAACTCCAAAACTACCATTAATAAGCTTTCGTCGGCTAACCAACTTGGAATTGTGATGCTTTCGTCGGCTAACCAACTTGGAATTGTGATGCTTGTGTCATAGGATGTTGCTAAAATTTAATAATATGAATATTCTTAGTGATGCAACATCCACGATAACAAATCGGACTCGTTAAATAAGGATCGCTCGTGTGGATGAACCGGAGGATGGACGAAATTTTCTACCGGAAACCTTGCGTATTTTTTAATTAGGTATAAATATTATAAAAGTTTAATATGTTTTTGCCACAAATTTTTCGTACGTCGTCCCAGCGTAATACGCGATTTTTCTGTGCACGATTGTTGAGATTTTTCAGTCCGATTCCCACCCGTATAGCACACGGATTTTTCGCGTTCATCCGTCCCCAGTGCGCCTTCAGCCCTTGCCCGTAAGCCTCACCCCCGATCAGGATCAATAAAAAATAAACAGAATCGAAATATGCCTCTTAACATGATAAATACAAAATCCGAGCAACCCAATTTCGCAGTGTAGAACCATATACTCAAATACACATCCTTCCTACATATTTTCAATAGGATTTGTTCAAAAAAATAAAGAGAGAAGAAAAGGAAACAGAGAAGGAAAACATATGCCAATTTGGAAACGGAAAGACTGGCGAGAGAAGAAGAAAAAAATAACTAGGGAACAAATCCAAGCAGAGCCAAATACGGTAGGATATGCACCGAGATCAATTTGACCACCACCTATTCTTAACAAATCACCGTATGAACTGGAGGAGAAAGGAGGTCAGGACGCTGTCGGGGCGACAAACATCGACGGCGATGGTGCTTATCGCCCACGCCCATACCTCGTGCCACAGGGCATTGGCCGGCACGGCGGGGCAACGGGGAGGAGGAGAAGAGGCTGTTGTCGGCGGCTCGACGCAGGGACCATCAGTGGCGCGTCGGCGCGGGTGCGACGTCGACGTGAGGCTATTGGCGCAGCGGAGACATGCTGCGAGGAGGTGGCTTTGTCTTCGCACTGCACACCATCGCTGCCCGCCGGAGACGTGCGCGGCATTAGCCGGAGACGGGTGCCTTGTCACCCTCGCTCCGCAGGAATCGCCGCCGCCATCGTCGCTTTTCGCGTGAGACAGGAAGGGGATTGGGGGAAATGGCTCTAGGGTTAGGGATTACGGCAGTTTTTTTGTCCATGTCTCGAGCGATGCTGGCCGATCGATAGCATTTGACGGCTCTCAATTCATGGACGCCAACTCGGGCCAGAACCTGGCACATGGGCCTTCAGGCAATTAATCAGGCCACGGCTTGTGAGTCAAAAGAAACTGAAATATGCATGTGGGCCTTCGCGCTCATGTTTGTTGGCTAGATTCTCAACTGTGGGACAAATCTTATCTTAACTACGGCGCTAATTTTCCGCATTATAATAAGGCAGATAAAGCAAAAAAAAATAAAAAATAGATACAAAATCCAATCAGACAATCCAGCGATTGTGAAAAAGAACGGGTAGAAAAATAAAAACATTATCATGAAGCCACCAACACCGTCGTCGCCACCGGATCCGTCCATGGGAAGCTGCTGGTGCCGTCGGTGAAGCCGAATCAACGACGTCTACATCGCCGTTGGATCTGCCGCAGGAAGCCGCCGGCACCAAATCTGCCCACGGAAAGCCACCGACGTCGTTGTCGACGCGACCGTTGGGAGGGCGACGCCAGATCTTGAGGGTGGAGAGGGAGCGATCACCGACAAAAACAAAGAGGCCGGGAGGGAGGGACGGTTGTTGAAGGCCAACAGGGAGAGGGGGAGGGACGGTCGTCGCCGCTGTCTTCGCCGTATCCCGCCGTCGTTGGGCTATGCCGGCGAGACGGGAGGGAGAGGGGAGAGAAGGGGAGGGGAAGCAACGCCGCTTGTGCCATGCCGGCGAGACGGGAGGAAGAGGGGAGAGAAGGGGAAGGGAAGCAACGCCGCTGGAGGGGAGGGGGAGGGAAGGGACAAACGACTCAAGTCGATCGAGTGTCGGGCTGGTCTCCATCATTGGACCGTAGCACTTGGGCTGCACGCGGGCCGGCGGTCCAACATAAACGTGGAAGTGAGAGGAGGAGTATGCGGATGTTAATTAGACTTTACTCGCTTGCGGCCTGAGAAAAGTTAGCCGGCTCAGTTACAGGCTGAAGAAGAAAATGGATTAAAAATGGCACATAGAGAAAGAACGATTTTTATTTAAATAAATGATTAAATGATGTTTCTATTATCAAAATTAAAAATTAAGCTATGTAAATTTCAAGAAAATTTCAAAGGGGTAATTAATATGGAGAATTTAATAAAAATTAAATCCAACCATATAATTTTATTTCTCACACTTACTTTATTTTTAAATTAATTTAATTATATACCTACCTACTTAAAAAATACCCAAAAATTCCAGAAAATTTGTATTTCAATTAATTATAGTTTAATATGTTTCAATTCAGTTTTCTCGTTTTTTCTTCCCGTTGCAACGCATGGGCATATTTGCTAGTATATATACTACTTAAAAAATTTAAGATGTTTCCGTCGTCCATCAACAACAAAAAAAATAGCGAAATAAAACAAAAAAAAAGAAAGTCCGATTCAATCAATGACACGGAGAAAAAAAATTCGTTCTTCAGTCGCCCACATCAGGCACACCCCCTCTCCAAATCCCAAACCATCACAATCCAAACTAAAAACAAAATCCAAATCCAAATCGGAATCATCACAAAATCATCTAAAATAGATCACAGGACAGGAGATAATCCAAACACACCACAAAACAAATCACACAGGAGAGGGAGGGGCGAGCGCTGCTCTCTGCCAGACCTCCATGGCGCCTTGCTGCCGGGAGCCGCCGACCAGCCGTTGCGCAGTCGCGCCGTCGGTGAGCCGGGGATCCGCCGACCCGCTGGTTCGCCGTGGAGAAGCCGAGGGAGAGAAGGAGGAGCCAAATCAGAGTCGCCACGCCACCGAGGAGCCGCTGACCCGCCGGATCTGGAGAGGAGAGGGTGGCGGCGGCACCCTGACGAGGAGGAAAGGGGTTGCCGGTGCAGGCAGGGAAAGCGCCGGTGGGGAGAGAGAGAGGCTGAGGCGCCGCCCACCGAGCGAAGGGCACCACCGGCCGGGTGGAGGGCGTCGTGGCTGAGGGGTAGAGGGAGCGGCACCGCCGTGGGGGGAGGGGGAGGGGAGGGACGGAGATGGAAGGCGTCGGCGCGTCGCTGGCTGAGGTAGCGCAGCAGAGGAGAGAAGGGATAAGGGCGAGCGGGTAGGGGAGAGAGATATAAAGACGGGAGAAAAAAATCGAGGCGGGCGCGCGCCGCTCCCTCCGCTCTGGTGGGTGGAAAAAAAAGCGCACTTCAATCTCTATCTCTATTATTTAATTTAAAAACTGAAGAAAAAGGCGAAAAAACAATATAAAAAGAAAAAAAGAAAGTCCGATTGACGTGGGAAAAAAAAAGTTCTGGCGACAGTTTTTTTAGAAAAAAAATCTTTCAAATCTAATTATAGTGTACAGTTTAAGTAATGTGTAATTCTTGTTTTAGTTCAAATTTGACTGACTGCTCACTCGGTTGAGGCGTGATGCGTGCAACCAGTTGGTCCTAGGATCTAATGTCCGTACTTGCAGTCTAAACACAAAATCAATGGACCCGAAATCTGCTGTGTTTTTGTTTCTCTGGCAACTAGCACGACTCTAAACACAAAATCAATGGACCAGAAATCTGCTGTGTTTTTATTTCTCTGGCAATTAGCACGACTCTAAACACAAAATCAATGGACCAGAAAATCGAAAATTTTCCATAGAAAAAACTGTCAACAGATTTGTAGCCTTTCCGAAAAAAAAAGACCTTCCAGATGGCTCTCTTGCGTTCAATCCGAGTTCGATTAAAGCCACCTATTTCTTTATACCTATTTAAAAAAATAAAATTTGATCCAATAAAATTTGGTTCATTCTTCTGTCGTTGTATTTGATAAGCTCTGTTTTTCGTCACGCACGCGCCACTGCCTAGGGCAGGTCGCTGGTATGTTTCTTGAGGGGGGTGTTCAAGGGGATTTCCGTATTCGGGCTTGGATTTGATTAGGGGGCAATGGCTGTGTCGGTTTCAGAGGAGATGGTGACTATGGCGAAGTCCGGCCTGGTCACGAGCTTAAGACGACACTGTAGTGGGGGCCCACCTGGCAACTTGGGAGGGACAAAAACAAACTTGGGCGGGCTGGGCCTCTTGGGCCAAGAGGCCCACACGGGAGAGGGAGGGAGGGGAGGTGCTGGGCGAGATGAGAGGTAGCAAAACTGAACTTGGCTAGCTGCTTGGAGGTAAATAAGAGGATGCAAGGAAGGGATTGTTCGATTAATGAATCGTCTGGCTCTGGTCTCAGTTCGTGCCACTTTTTTCCCCAAAAATTCTTGATTGTTTAGAAATATTTGATGCTTAAGTGAGAGACCTGTGAATGTTAGGATTCAATTATTTTGTGATTTGTTTTATCAAGAAGTATAGTATAAGTACATAATTATTAATTATTTTATTGTAATTTTTTTTATCATGAAATACTTTACCCGTAGCAACGCACGGGTAAACAAATTTCATACTTTTAAAGCATATTTCATGATTCACTTCTTCGATTCTGATTGGATCTTATGACATGGCACTCTTCTGGATATATATATAATGCCCGTGCTTCGCTTCTGACTAGTAAAATGCCCGTGCTTCGCTACGGGTAAAAAGAACGTTTAAATGTAATAAATATTTCAAGAGCGGATATGAAACACTGTCGCATTTTGATATACTCATATTGTTATAACGCGCTCTCTATCAACTCTCACATGGCAAGCGCATGATATCATTTACAAAATTGAGATGGTGCTTGGACTGTAATATATCGTGTTTTGCGGATGACGGAAAGAAAATAATTACTTACTTAAAATTATTGATTTTTGAATTATCCGTTATTGCTCGTATATTGTCTGCATTATGCACCACACACAATATCCGTGGATCCACATAGTTGCCGCGTGTTGCAACAGATAAAAACTAAATTAAATTTGTGTTGACGTAAAAATTATACTATATATCATAATTATGAAAGCTAATGGCATAGCCAAATTATGAAAATCAGTGTTATTATTTTTTCAATGGGAGTATTGTTTTCCATTTATAAATCACATAGGCAAATATCGAAAAAAATAAGAAGCAGATTAGACGTAGAGAAAAAAAAACAGAAATAAAAACAATGGAAGCAGAGTGACAGGGAGGGGATAAGAAAGCAGCAGCAGAACAGTCTCGGACCTCTCGGTTCTTCCATTCTCAATTTATCTCTATACACGATACTTTGTTCTTATCCTCCCATCTCACTCTCTTAGACACTGGCAGGGACATGTAAAAAAACCACTCCCCATCACTTTCCCCATTTCTCCTCCTCCTGCTCAGCTGCTCTCGATGAATCCGCCGTCTTCCTTTTTCTGCTCTTTCCTCTTGGTTTTCTCTCCTCTCATCTGCTGCTCTCCCTCCTCGACCACCCACCGACGGCGCCGCTCCTTCTCCGCCGCTCCCCCTCCTCGTCCCTCCACCGAGCCCACCGGCGATGGATCCAACTCCCCCGAACTCGCTGGCGATGGATCGGCCTTCTCTGAGCTTGCCGACGACAGATCCACCTCCCCCGAGCTCGGTCCAGCCGTCGTCGGCGTTGGGTGGTGAATCAGTCGACGCCGATAGCAGATCGAGCTCCCCAACGGTGGATTGAGCTGCCACAACGGTGCAGTTCGGTGCCAAGCGGATTGGGGCGGCTTTGGCCTTTAGGCGGAGGGAGTGGTCGAAGACGGGGGGAGGCTGAGCGAGTCGTGGATGCCGGATCCGGTGGGTTTTTCTTGTCTCGTGATGTCCTCCATGATCACTATTTGGTCTGATTGGTGTTTGTTTTGTTGGATTTCTCAGGATCTGGTACAGTGGACGAATGTCCGGCTCGACGTCCCGTTGGTGCTTCTTCTGGTCGTCCAGTCGGCTCTCGAGGCCTGGCTGCGGCCCGCCGAGTTCGAGAGCTCGCCTGCCCCGTGCCTGCCAGTGACTGATGTCCTTGATTCGCCGTCAGTTCCAGCCACTGCCGCCTATGGTAATTTTCATTTTTAAGATAATATATCATGTTGTTCATGTGAAATCTTGGGATCATCTTGCATTGGAGCAATTCTGTTTTTGAAATGGGGGAATTGCGGAACACCAGTGTATTTCCATGCTGATTAATTTGGAACATAGCATAGTGAACAGGGTGACAGGTGGTTATCTTGATCTTAAACTGTCTCCAACTCTTAATTGAATGTTTCTCAGATGAATTGATTCATTTAATTCATTTAAGCCACAGGCATATGCTGACCACTGCATTTCTTGTACAATTTTGAACAGGTACATGGAGTTGGCTCACTGAGTTGATGAGGCTTTGTGGTTCATGGCAGCTGATGGACTCACTATGGATCACCCTATTATGACAACAGAATTCTGGACATCACATGAGTGCCTTCTTCTTCCCTATGAGCAAGCATTACCTGAAAACATTAGAGTGAAACTCCCTCACCTCATACGTGCTGTTCATGTTGCTGTCCAGATAGTAACATGGGTTACCGACCCGATGCATGGTAACACAATGAAGGCTCCTTGTGGCCTCAAGACTCGCTCCTTTGCTACTTTTCAGTATTTGCTTGTTCCTATTACTTCTCAGTAGTATGTAACTGAGTAATTGTCTTATTTTTGCTGGACAACCTAATTGCATATGCACTATGCTGCTATGCAGAGAGAAGCTGTTTATAGGGTGTTTGATGGTTGATTGCGGCGTACGATGTCTGACAGGTACGCGGAAGTTTCCGATGCTTAATTTGAATTGTTGATATTGCAAATTAAATCAGTAAATCTCATTCTAAGTCTTTTAACTCCTGTTATTCATTTTTTATTCCCCGCACAACATACACACACACGCACAAGTTATATCTCACCTTCCAGTATATATGTTTTTTAAGATTGCTTTTGTATTCTAGTAGTTTTTATACTGCATAAGAGTAGTTTTTTTAAAAAAAAAAAACAGAACAGTTAGTTAATTTGATTTCATTGGTTTGTAGCTCTACGACTTATGGAATATTGAGATGAATATAAACCTAGGTGGTACCTGTGGATTGTAATTTAGACTCTACACACATGGGTAATCTTATATGTCTTTTCGATGAATTAAAAAGCTTCACAGTTAAGAAAACATAATGTATTTAAATAATAAAACAATAACGCGAGGATCTCTGCGTGCACAATAAGTTTAGGCCATTAAGAATAGAATGACTGATCTACATGATATATAATAGATTTCAAGGTTCTATCACAAAGCAGAATTCCATCAAGTTTATAGTGACAAAACACTAACTTTTGAAACATTAACAAAGTTCAGGAGATCAAAACTCAACCAAAAATAGCAAAATTAGAAGAGACCTTTAGATGTTCTATCTAAAAGAATAGCATGCAAAGTATATTTATCTAGCAAGATATTGATTAGGAGATTATTTACTGGTAAAAACAAATAATTAGTTTACATTATGTTAAATAATTAGAAGAAGTCAATTTCTAGTGTATGGTGCTTCTTGCTTGATTCTCAAGTAATTTATCTCTCTGACCAGAAGGTCTGCATGATGTGTCTGTTCTGGCTAGAAGGCCATATTGGTGTATGAGAATCTGTCAAATCCCTATGGAATAGCGGGAACTCTCCTTCATGTCCAAGTCTCGCAGTCCTATCTTTCGAAGCCGGTAAGCATTCTGCTTTCATTCCTACTTTTCCAGGCAGCTTTCCTAGAGCCTATTCCTTACGTAAAAAATGACCTCTCGTGGTCCTACTCTGTCTATTCGTCTAAGCCAGCTGTGCTTTTCATTTTCTTTTATCTTTCCGCGAGGGCCTCTGCTTTCCTTTCTATCCCTTTATTTCTGGGGGCATTCTAAGGTTTTCATGATGATCTACTCTGTGGTGCTCAATTATATTACTGATTGATGTCTTACATTTTTACAGCTGTTTTTGTTCGTTTTATTGAGCTGCAGGAGATTAGATCACTTCATTATTTTGACACTAATATGATATTCCAACATTGAATGGTATCCTATTGTGCTAATCATTTTCCTATGTTGATTCCTGTAGAAGTTTATTTTCAATGGCGGACATGAACTTTGGGAGTGGAGGAGAAGCATATGGTAGGTGTTTTGCGCTGCCGCCAGTTGGAAATATGTAAGTTTTACGGTCTCTCAACCTCAACTCCTTCCTGCTTGTTTGTGTTGCGTGATGTTTCATGGTCTGTACTGTTCAGTGGATGTGGTCATATGGATAGTCAACCTCTAAATGATACTACTACTCGTACTGAAGTAAGTACTTCTAGCTTGTGTGGACACTAAGATCTATACTATTATGTGGGTGTGGATGTTCAACCACTAAATAATACTTATCATACTGATTTGTGCAAACATTGATAATACCTCTAAACTGCACTTAGTTAGCTGTGATTTTGAGTGCCACCACGCAATCATGGAAGCAATCTCAGAACAACTTGATATGGATGCATGATGCATATGTATGAGTATTTTGCATGCCACTGTTTGTCTTTATTTCATATTAGAATTGCATATAGTGGAGTAGTTGTTCTTGCTCCTACTACATTTGACCTGGCAGAGTTGATGCAAAGTTGGATCATTCTAAAAAAAATTAATCTGGTTCTAACCTTTTCATTTGTGTGTATGTTAAGAGTGAAAAATAATTGCTGCTAATGCTTGCTATATGTAATTGATTTTG
This sequence comes from Oryza sativa Japonica Group, assembly GCF_034140825.1. NCBI lineage: Eukaryota > Viridiplantae > Streptophyta > Magnoliopsida > Poales > Poaceae > Oryza > Oryza sativa. The sequence goes on along the minus strand of NC_089041.1, from coordinate 27,324,584 downwards.
TCTGAATTTACTCAATAATTTAGGTAAAAGGTGGGAAGGTAGTGAGCAGGAAGTAGAAGAATAATTTACAAATTCCAGTCTACGAGAGCATACGAATAATTGAATATCCAGATTCAATTGTGATTGTTCCAAAAGTTATGCCAAAAAATAAATACAATTTTTAATATGTGCATCATTAAGGGCTAAAGAATTACCTGCGACCATCATAAACGTAGATTTAGTATCACGTTGAACCAGAAATTGCTCACTTTGAAAAAAATAACAAATTTGGGGGCATATATTAGTGCCGAGCGAGAGATTGCTCAGTATCCACACCAAATTTTGGGTGCATACGAGTCTTATTTGTGATTTGTGATTTCAGTTTTTTATATAGGTTGATAAGATGTTTGTATTCTACTTGGGCATGTAATTTCAATAGTTGGATTCTGTATGTAATTCGGTATGTAATTTCTATCATTGGACTGTATGCAAATTTTTGGGCCATCTAATTGTTCCTGACTCTATTTGGCCTTTGTAATTTCTGAGTCATGTATTTGTATCCCACTAAATTTGTGCTTCAACCCAATCGGATGGAAAAAAAGAAAACCACGGTAAAAAAAAAAACCGGACAGCCCAAAAAAAACAGGGTAGAAAACTGCGAAAAAAAACCAGACAGAAAAAATCAACGAAAAAACCGGGCCAGGAAACCGTGAAAAAACCGGACGGCCCAAAAAAACCGGACAGAAAAAACGACGAAAAAAACCGGGTTAGAAAACCAAAAAAAAACCGGATGGCAGAAAAAACCGCGTGTGCGTTCAGGAAACCGCCGACGGACGAAAAAACCTCACGGAAGCTTTACGAATATTTTTATTAGGTATATATATATAGATATAGATATAGAGTAGAAAACCGTTTGTTAACGAGCCCTCTTCTGGATGGAATTTCTTATCATGTTTCACTTCTTGTTGTGATTGGATCTTATGACATGACACTGCATATGTTCAGTGTTCTTGCCTTAATCAACTGCCGTAATTCTACAGCTGTTTAGCTCCTGATATTTAAACATAACACTAACACATCTGCACACTGCGCCTACTGAAAATTCATAAACCGAGGAAGGCAACAAAAGCCATGGTTTCTGATTTCCGATGAGCTGTTTCGTCTGGTGAAGTTCTTATCATTGAGTAGCCTATTTCTGATTAACGACTTATTTGTAAAATTAAATTGTACAGAGGATCAAAACATAAAATTGCATTCCATATCCGCGGCAATTTCTCTCGGCCATCTCTTCGTCGCTGGTCTCGTTTCATCTTGAGGTGGCCGAGGCGTTGGAAAGCTCCCGAATTTATTTTTTTTTTTACCGATCAGATCCAACGGCTTCTCTCCTCTTTTTCCTTCATCGGATGGTCTATTTTTTCTTTCTTAAGCCATTTTGGATTTCACACAGAGATAGAGATACTTTGCTAGACTGCATATGCAATTCTGTATGCTGGCCACCAGATGTCGTCACAAACTCACAAGCACAAATTGGGCTAGAACAAACTGGGCTTCAAGAAGTAGTGAAGTATAAGAACAAACTACGAATGCTACACTCCCGCATCCACCTGTCGTCCCTCGACATTCCGTCGAGTTTGTACGACGTCTTAATCTTCAATACCAAAAATCTTTATCTTAAAACTGTGTAAAGTAGGTCTCATTATAGTATAGATAGCTGGTTTCACTAACGTAACACCCTAGTCAGAAAAAAAAATAAATGTGACCCACGTGTAAGTGAAAAAAAAATATAAAGCTTGCATGCGCTCTATCTCTCTCCCCTACTATTGCTGGAAAAAGATCCTCTGACGTAAAGTTACCCCTAACATAGTTACTGACAGGTGAACCCGAGAGCGGTGGAGCCCACATATCAGTCACCACATTCCTGTGACTTTACGTCAGAGGATCTCAATCCAGCTTACTTGCTTCCCCATAAACATACACTCCCGTGGTACGGCACAGCGTGGGTGTGTCCTGGATGGGCCAGCGGTGGGGCCATGTGACACTGTCGCGCGGAAGCAACACGTGGTGCAGTACTGTAGTGCCCACGGACACATCACGGAGGATTTAGATTGAGTGACATAGGGTAGACATGTCATAATGTGATATGGGGTAGATCTCGATCCTCCAAAACAAATCTAACAAATCTAACGCCTCTCAGACGTTGAATTTATTTTAGAGGGCTGGCTTGTGATTCTCAATCTGAATCCCATCGCGGACTACCTCACCCGACCAGACCACCAACAGTGACACCTCCAACAAGTAGAACGAGTCCTACACCATCGCCTGTGGCGAGGAGTTCTTCTCGGTGGCGGCGGCGGCGAGGAGAAGGAGAGTCAAGGAGGACATGCTGTCACTCCTGGCCCTAATCCTGCATACAAAAGCTCCACCAAATGGAACAGAAAGCTCGCATTTTCATCCGGCGCACCACCTAACCCAACCAGGCACCTAGGGTGATCCGGCTCGACGGCGGGCGCCGCTCCCATCCATGTCCAACAGTGAAAGGTACCCGGCAATCCGCTCTTTCAATCCTCCGTAGTTGCTTCCTCCATTTTGATTTTTTTTCTTTTTCTGAGCATGGGTTGATCTACCCGCCGGGGCTGCACTCCGGCTGTTTGATTAAATGCCTGAATCCATCTTGTTGCTATATATAGCCCTACTATCTCCATCCCGTTCGGTTGTACCCGTGGTTTAGGAATGTAGTGTTTTGTAGTTGGTAGAGATGTGTCGAAACTTGCTGGAAGGTAAGACAAATTGCTAGTATTCACGATCACAATCTGGAAGGAAGCAGGAGTTTTCAAACAACCGAGGTTTAATCTCTCCTTTTGTTTTGGGGAGGGTGCTTTTCTATCGACACCGCTTCTGTTTCGACAGCCTCTTGTCAAATTTCATAAACTTGTATATTTGTACGTACCCTCAATCTTAAGTAAATTTGGTCGGCGTTTTCTTCGGCCGGCTCGGCAAGTATTCAGATCATTGTCAGGAGGAAACATTTTATCGATTATGAAATGTTTGGATTGAAAGGGAAGGTTATACAACCGATATACAAGAAAAGACAAATACAGGGAATGGATGAGATTTGGTATTCTGCCACTCCACAAAATTTTCCTGAGTGCACGGTTGAGCTTAAAGAGCTTAAATTTTGGGCTGGATTTTCAGATGGGATTGGAACACGATTACATGATCAGCTGCTATAAGCCCCTAGGATTCTGTACCATCAATATGTTATCTGATGCAGAAATGTGCACAAAAATCGAAATGGATGCTTCCTGGCTGTCGTCAAGTTGAATGCATGGCTATCAACAGTTTTGCCCTAGCCACAAGAGAGGACAGGTGCACTTTGTGCTCCATGAGCCCTGCTTTGCCCAAGAAAAGCCTGTATTTTTCAGTCTTTGACGGTGTCTTCTCTACCCTTATCAATGCTTCCATCAACCCATGATTTCTGAAGTATGTCGCATAACGAGAGTTCAGCTCCATCATGTATGTAAGCTGCTCAATTATCACCCTTCTGATTCCTGGGAACTGTGCATTAGGTTTGCTATTTGCATTTAGTGCATTGATTAGCTTCTCCACAAAAATCTCCTCATTTTGACCTTGTTTAAACGCTTTTGTAAAGCTTTCAGGACTTACACTGCATATTTGTGAACTGAGGCCAACAAGGACCTCGAGTTCTTTTCCGTCTGCATCCATTACTCGTCCCAACACCTGTGGAGGAAATAACACGGCAGTATGTAACTTAGAATCAGATACCGATATTTTTGTTCTCAATACAGAATCCGCAGCCCTCTTGTTTTTTTTTAAAAAAAATAGTTTCTTTAATCTGTCAAGGAGATCTCACCTCTGGTAGGACACTGAAAAGTTCCAGCACATCTGAATCCCGTAGTTCAACTCTAGAGTGCTTGCAGAGGTTTTGCAGTACATTTGCTGCAACATATATGTACCTGTTGTCTTGTAGCATTCTTGCCAGATCCTTAAAGAATCCATGTCTAGGTTCCTTCATGATAGCTGAGCAGTTGTCTGCATTTTCTAATGTTAGCATTGACAGTGCTTGCCCTGCTTTTATTGTTGTAGAGAAAGTGGAATAGATGCCTCACCAATGTGGGGAGGTGAACTCTCATATATATAACAGAATTACAATCAATGCTAGTGCTGAGTTACAATCAATACTAGGGAGTTACATAAGACCAAAGGTCTAGGAGAGTAACTATCTAGGAGTGTAAAAGTTTAGGAGATAAACAGCGTATAGATTAATAAATAATCCTAATACCCGCCCGCAGTCGCAGCGGGAGGAGCACGAACGCACAGACTGGACCGAAAATCAGTAAATAACTGAACCGGCAAGCCTTTGGTCATGATGTCCGTGAACTGGTGCGATGCAGGGACATGAAGTACCCGGACTTGTCCCAAAGCCACCTTTTCACGGACAAAGTGGATGTCAATCTCGATATGCTTCGTCCGTCGATGATGCACGGGATTCGCTGTCATGTAAACAGCACTGACATTGTCACAATAGACAATAGTAGCCGAAGCAATCGGGACATGAAGTTCCAGTAGCAGTTGCCGCAACCAGCAGCACTCGGCGACGGCATGAGCAACGGCACGGTACTCCGCCTCAGCACTGGAACGAGAGACAGTAGTCTGGCGCTTGGAGGACCAAGAAACCAGATTGTCTCCAAGGAAGACACAGTAACCGGACGTGGAACGATGAGAATCGGGACAACCCGCCCAATCCGCATCGGAGTATGCTGTGAGGGACTGACTCGGGCCGGAGCCGATGTGGAGGCCGGTGGAGAGGCTTCCCTTCACGTGCCAGAGGATACGCTTGACCAAGGCAAGATGAGGCTCCCGCGGATCATGCATGAAGAGGCAGACCTGCTGAACGGCGTAAGCCAAATCCGGCCGAGTCAACGTGAGGTACTGTAGGGCGCCAGCGATGCTCCTGTACTCTGAAGGATCGGCAACGGGCAGGCCGTCGGTGGCGGAGAGCTTGGCACGAGTGTCCACTGGTGTCGATGTAGAGTGTCACTCGGCCATGCCAGCCCGGTGAAGAAGATCCACAGCGTACTGGCGCTGCGAGAGGAAGAGGCCGGCGGAGGAGCGCGTCACAGAGATGCCGAGGAAGAAGTGGAGGTCACCAAGGTCTGTCATGGCGAACTCGGAGCGGAGGCGAGCCATAAGCTGCTGAAGTAGTGACATGGTCGAAGCAGTGAGGATGATGTCGTCGACGTACAACAGAAGATAGGCAATATGATCTTCATCTTTGTAAACAAAGAGAGATGTATCGGACGCCGAAGGCAGAAATCCCATCTGTCGAATGTACGTGGCAAACCGCTGGTACCACGCACGGGGAGCCTGCTTGAGACCATACAGGGACTTCTGCAATAGACAGACAGCATCAGGGGCAGTGGGGTCAACAAACCCGGAGGGTTGCTGACAATAGACGGTCTCCTGTAGGTGACCATGAAGAAACGCATTCTTCACATCCAGTTGATGAATTGGCCAAGCATGGGATGCAGCGATGCTGAGAACAACCCGTATGGTGGCCGGCTTGACAACCGGGCTAAATGTCTCGACGTAGTCGATGCCATGCTGCTGCGAGTAACCACGGACCACCCAACGGGCCTTGTGACGAGCAAGAGTGCCGTCAGAGTGGAACTTATGCTTGAATATCCACTTGCCCGTCACAATGTTGGCCCCAGGGGGGCGAGGAACGAGACGCCAAGTGCCGTTGTCAACCAACGCCTTGTACTCATCAGCCATGGCAGTGCGCCAGTTGGGATCAGCCAACGCACTGCGATAATTGGCCGGAACAGGAGAAGCAGCGGTGGCGTGGGTAGCCGTGTAGGTCAGCCTGTCAACCGGCCGTAAGGAGCCAGTCTGGGAGCGCGTCACCATGGAATGCGGCTGAGGAGCAGCAGCCGTGACAACCACATTGGGTGAAGATGATGGCGGGACCGTCACGGTGGGCCGACGGGTGTAGACATGGTGGAATGGTGACACGGTGCTGGCTCGGGTGGCACTGACCGACGGGGCAGCGCCGATCGAGGAGGCGCTGACCAAGGGCGTGCCAGCTGATCGGGCGTCACGTGCCGCAGGGACGGTGTCGTTCGGCAAGCGTCGGCGGAAGAGGGGAACGTACGGTTGCTCAACCTCCGTGGAGGGAGCCACCGTAAGGCGTCGCGGTTGCTCAACCTCCGAGGAGGGAGCCACCGTGAGAGGTCGCGGTTGCTCAACCTCTGATGAGGGAGCGACCGCTAGAGGGAGTCCCTGCAGCAAAAAATCAAAAGACGAGGGAGCAGGGGGAGTTGCCGCGAAGGGAAATCGTGATTCGTCAAACACGACGTGGCGCGAAATGATGATGCGGTGAGTGGAGAAATCCAGACATCGGTATCCCTTGTGGGAGGCCGGGTACCCAAGAAAAACGCAAGCTGTCGAGCGAGGGGCAAGCTTATGTGGAGTCGTGGCACTCAAGTTTGGGTAACAAAGACAGCCAAAGACGCGAAGGTGGGAGTAGTCTGGGGTGGTGTGATGTAGGAGCTGAAAAGGTAGTGAGTGGTGAACAGAGGAGGAGGGTCTCCGGTTGAGAAGGTAGGTGGCGGTGGCGAGAGCCTCAGCCCAGTAGGACGGAGGCATAGAGGCCTGTATAAGAAGGGTGCGTATGGAGTTGTTCATGGTGCGGAGCATCCGTTCGGCTTTACCATTTTGGGGGGAGGTGTAAGGGCAAGAGAGTCGTAGCTGGGTGCCACGACTAGTAAGAAATGAAGTGGTGGCGGTATTGACAAACTCTCTGCCATTATCAGCCTGAAGGGTTTTGAGTGGTAAGCCAAATTGGGTGGAAACATACTCGGCAAACTCAACAAGATGACGATGAACATCAGATTTGTGTCGGAGTGGAAAGGTCCAATAGAAATGACTGAAATCATCAAGCACCACTAAATAATATTTAAAACCCGAAGTACTCAACACTGGAGAGGTCCATACATCGCAATGGACAAGCTCAAAGGGAGCGAAAGTGCGAGACAAAGACCTATTGAAAGGTAATCGGGTATGTTTGCCTAACTGACACGCATGACATAAAGAGGTGTCTATTTTATTACAGGAAATAGAGGACATATTCCGAAGACTGTGGATGGCGGCTGGACCAGGCTGACCGAGACGACGGTGCCAAAGCGTGGAAGAAGTGGCGAGGGAGCAGGACGCGGTGTTGGAGGGAGTGGCAGCTGGAAGGGTGTAGAGTTCCCCGTGACTATTGCAGCGAAGAATCACGCGCCGGGTCTGAAGGTCCTTAACAGAGAAACCAAATTCATCAAACTCAATGGAACATTTATTGTCGCGGGTAAATTGACGAACTGAAAGTAAATTACGAACTAAGGAAGGGGCGACAAGGATGTTTTTGAGTGCAAATTTGGTGGTTCCTATGGGTAGAAAAGAGGTCCCATGACAAGTAACGGGAATAGTTTGACCATTTCCAATAGTAATAAAAGTGTAAGAGTTAGGCAAGCGTGTAACGAGGATACCATCAGTGGAGGACTTATGAGATGTCGCGCCGGTGTCCAAAACCCAGTTGTTTGGGCTTTGGAAGGCCATCTGGTTCAGTGCTACAATGAGGCCAGCTTGCTCCCAATTGGGCTGGCCTGTAGGAGCAGATGTGGGCGACACAAATGGCCTAGCATATGTGGTATTGGCCTGGGAGTAGTGGGCCATCGGAGCCTGCCCAAGAAGGCCGGCCGAAGAGGGGTGCCAGGCCTGTTGCTGGGCCGGCCAGGGGTTAAAACAAACCCAAGGCCCGGCCGGCCTCCAGCTAGAGTTGGCCACCCAGCCGGTCGAACTCCCTCCAGCAGAGAAGCCGCTGCCACCAGAGGAAACGCCGCCGCCACCGCCGCCAGAGAAGGCCTGGCGAGCGCCACCACCACCCCCACTGCCGCCGCCGTTCCCTCCTCCATTTCCGCCGCCGCGTCCACCGTTTCCCTTGCGGTTGCGGCGGTTCGTGTTGCCGCCGGTGCGGGCCTGGCCAGCAGGGAAGCCGCCGCCACCAGTCCCACCGCCCGGGAAGGTCTGGCGTGCGCCGCCACCACTCCCACTGCCGCCACCCCCACCGCCAGAGGAGATGCAGCCGCCGGGAGGGCAGGAACCGGAGCCGAAGCCGCCGCCGGCCACCAGCGCCGTGGCCGCCGCCACCTTGGCTTCGTTGGCGATGCGCAACTCCTTCAGCAGGAGGGTGTTGCGCTCTGAGGTGAAGCTTGGGAGGACGGCTGCGCCGGCGATGTTATCTCCGGTGTTGGAGAAGCGCTCGTTCAGGCCTCGGAGGAGATTAAGCACGAGTTGGGATTCGGTGACGGCGTGGCCGACGTCGCGAAGAGCGTCGGCAGCAGTCTTCATCTTCTGGCAGTAATCGTCGATGGAGGAGTCGCCTTGAATCATGGAGTGAAACTGGTGGCTGAGGAAGATCGCTCGAGGCTCTTTGTTGGCGTGGAACATGTCCTCGATGGCGACCCAGAGCTCCCGCGCGGTCTGATTGGGCTCCATGGCGAGGTCAAGGACGTTGTCGGCGACTGACCCAAAGATCCAGCTGCGGATGCAGCAGTCGGCCTGTTCCCAGGCCGGGTCATTGGGGCGTGGAGGAGCGGAACCGTCGATGTGAGCCATCAACCCGAACTTGCCGCACAAAGATGTGAAGAAGGCCCTCCATTTGTTGTAGTTCGGGTGGGTGTTTTCTAGGGTGATGGGGACGTGGGATTTGACGGCGACCGTGGCGTAGGGGTAGAGGAATTCGCTGGTGGTGCTGGAAGAAGAAGAACCACTCGAGGCCGAGGAGGTGGAGGACTCGAGGCCGAGGAGGTGGAGGACTGAGTTGATTCAGTCGACATGGCTGGGATGCAGCTGCGATGGCAGCGTGCTAGAGCAGCGGAAAAGAAGGTAAGAGCCTAGGCTCTGATACCATGTAGAGAAAGTGGAATAGATGCCTCACCAATGTGGGGAGGTGAACTCTCATATATATATAGCAGAATTACAATCAATGCTAGTGCTGAGTTACAATCAATACTAGGGAGTTACATAAGACCAAAGGTCTAGGAGAGTAACTATCTAGGAGTGTAAAAGTTTAGGAGATAAACAGCCTATAGATTAATAAATAATCCTAATTATTGTCATCAAGCAGCCAGAATGTGAGTCTGGCAGACCATCTTGCGCAACGAATGCAAACATCAACTTCTGAACAATCACCTGGATGCTCCCAATCTCCTTCCTTGTACTCTCATCCATGGCAAGTTTTGTAAGGATATCTATTGTCATCTCCCTCAGCTCCTGATCCTGATTGCTCCTGCTATCCTCCAAAATCTCAGCAAGGTTGTCCAGTAGGAAGGGATCTTCTGATATCTTGTGCCTCAATGTTATACCAGTTTCCCCACCAATGCTTGCCAATATTCTCAGCACCCTCAGTGAAAATTCAATCAGTACTTTCTGGCCTGTCTCATTGACACACATTTTCTCACCGTTGTTGCTGGTGAACCCTGTGATTTTTGGGATTATGTCCATTGATCTGCTGATCTCCACGCAGTTGACAAGATCATATGTAGCTAGCCTCTCAAGAATTACCAGGCCAAGTGCTGGGAGGATATCACTTTCTGCCCACTGCTCCTCCTCCAGAATGGACCACTGTTTAATCATCTGACGCCAACGTTTGAGCACCCAGCAATTCTCCTCATCACCACTATCTGTCTGAATTGTGAGTTCATGTATCTGCTGTTTGTTGTGGTTGTCCAGAAGCGATGATATAAAGTTCATTGCACCAGAGATCGCGACAATCCGGAGACCATTGGCAAGCTCAGCTGTAATCTTTGCAGCAAGTAATCTAATTTGATTGTCTTCCGGGTTCTCCCAACCCAGCATTTGAATCAATGTGGTGACTGTCTTCCTGGAGTTGGTGACTTTTGATAGGACTGGTTTGTCATAGGGCTCTCTGCACACAAGGCTATACAGAATTCGAACCCCACAGAACTGCTCCTTCCTTGAACCTGATTTGAGGGAATCCATGGCAAAAGTAGTGAGGTTCATCTTCTTTGGAGCAAGAATACTGGTGTTCATGCATTTCTCAAAGGCATATTCATAGTACATATCAACAGATTGGACTCCTTTCTGACCCCTGAACCCACCACGACGAGCCAATGATCTCCGAGGAAAGAATGAGAAGAACTCCAATATGCGGGCTGCAAGGTATAGTATCCCTTGACCGAGCACCATTCCATAGAAGACATTAAGCGTTGGCTTGAGGTTTATCTTGCCAGAATCATTTGCAGGATCACCTTCGCTACAGTAATCTTGTGGCAAAAGGCGCATCAATGCAATCTCAACACGTATGACCGCTGCTGGAATCTGTAAGCTGCCACATACAGTTGTCAACAGAGTGAGTACTATCATCAGTATTAAGTTTGGAGAAAAGAACACCAAGGGCACGGCCGCAAGGCACATGCAGAAGACAAGAATCACTTGGTGGCAGGATTGTAGTTTATGGATGACAGGCCTATGAACTATTCTGGTGATGCTTGGAAACTGTAATTTGCTGATGATCAGTAGCAGCACAGTGACCAGTGATATCATGTAAAATGTCCTAGCTATTAGACAATTCCCTTTGTGTGCTACTGCTGTCTGTTTGCATACTATAGAGGGAACCAACAGAAGCATCACAACCAAGGGGCTCCACAGCAATATAGCATTGTGTAATGGACCACTTTTAAGTTTGTGAACTCCTGGAATAGGCATGGTGGCAGCAACAAGCATCAGCATTGACACAACTAGGCTATGGAATTCTCTCCTCTGGTTGCTCCTGAGGTATTCGCTGACATCATCTAGACATATGACCACAATTGCTCTGTTCCATGAGAAAGGCCTGAAAGCTCCCCAAGTCCTGAAGAAGAGTTGGTACTCTGATCTGTTTGGGCTGAACATCCTGAAAATATGGATGGCGCATCATATGGAGACCGACCCAAAAATGGACTATCTGTCAACTAAATGAAAGACAACCACCTTTTCTTGTGCCCAATTAATTTGGCAAAATTGGTAATATAGTACTCCTAGATAATTTTTTTTATAATGGAAATGGTTTACATCAGTACTGATTTGTGGCTAACTCTTAACACTTTCATATTTTTTAGATAATACATAGAAATCTGGCCTCTATATCCACAGGAAGATATACACAGCCAAACTCTAAACACTTTCATGACTAAACTCTAAACTTTAAGGTGCATAATGGGACTCAATTGAGATTTTGGGAGGACTGTTGGGCAGGTAACTCTTCTTTTGATAGGCTTTATCCTTCGCTATATCAGTTAACGAGGAAGAAAAATGTTACTATGGCTGAAGTCTTAGGAAGGGAACCGTTGAATGCCTCTTTTAGAAGGGCATTGGTTGGGGATAATCTTGATTCTTGGTTTTCTCTAGTAACAGAAGTGGTTTCCTTTGAGCTTTCAGATCACCATGGCTGGGATTTTCTCCCAATTTCGCGAGTAATCACCATGGCTAGAGCACGGGGTTTTGCCCTGCCTATCTTCTTCTCGTTCTTTTTTCGTTCTTGGCTGGGCTGGGGATCTTCCCTGGCCTGCTACGACATCGTAATGTCGTTGTAACAATTTACTGTTTTTTCTCCCCAAATCTTAATGAAATTGGTCGGCCGACCTGGCAAAAAAAGCTTTCAGATCAAAATGATGTCTTTATTTGGAAGGCTCATAAGAAGGGGGTCTTTACAGTCAACTGAATGTATAAAGCTCTCATATGTGACGGGGTAATACCAAGGAAAACTTTTATTTGGAAACTTAGAGTTCCTTTAAAAATAAAAATCTTTCTTTGGTATTTAAAGAGAGAGATCATTCTTACTATAGACAACTTGGCTAAGAGGAGATGGAAGGGGAATACCAAGTGTTGCTTTTGTAATGCAAATGAAACAATACAACATCTTTTCTTTGATTGCCAACTTGCAAGATTCATGTGGAATTCCGTGTACATCTCTCTTGGGATACATATTGGGCACATCAATGGTCGGTGTTGATTAAGGAGGAAGACGCTCTAAAGGTGAAAGAAGGTTGCAGGCTTTTGGGGGCGGGATTGTTGGAGCTCTTCTCAAAATTTAGGTGGAATGGGAGAAGAAGATTGGAGGCTTAATTTCGCTTTTTGCTGCCTCTTGAAGGTGTCGTATTAAGTGGTGTAGGAACCTCTCATATGTTTGGGGTTGGAGTCTATGTACTCAGTTTTTCAGGTGTTGGTTGAAACTATCTTGTAAGGCGTCCGAGACTTTGTACTCTTGATTACTTTTGGCTGTGTACATCCTCTCATGTATGTAGAGGCTGGGTTTCTTAATCCATTATCTAAAAAACATAACTAATGCATACCTTGCAGCTTCTAAGAAGAACAATGTCGTGGCGAACACAAAATCCTCGAAGTTGACGCTAGTCGGGTACCCTCCAAGGAGGACGACAGTGGCCCAGGTGAAGGCCAGCGTGCCGAGGGCGTTGCCCGCCCTCTCCACGGAGGCGACAACTCGAACGAAGAGATTCAGCTGCTTTTCCGGTGCCGTGTTAGGCAGCTGGGATGCACAGCTCGCCTCAGGTTGGGCAACCGTAGTCTCTGCTACATCTATCACGACACTCTCGGTTTGTTTCGGCATCCTGACGAGACGTCAGTCCAGGTTCTTCTTTTTATCTTTGCATGCAGGTATCTGTGGATGCTGTGATGACTGACTGGTTCAGCTTCTTTTAAAGTATCAGACCTGATTACCTGAAGTTGCAGGAGATCATGAGACAGCCTATACTCCCTCTGTCTCGTAAAAATACCAAGCTAATACTGGATATGACATATCCTAATACTACGAATATGGATATACTATGCTCAGATTCGTAGTATTAGGAGTCACATCTAGTACTATGTTGATTTTTTGTGGGACGGACGGAGTAAGGCTCTCACGTACGGTTAATCCAATGATGAGACAGCTGCGACTTCGATTACTTCGCATGCGAGGTTTCCTGGATTGTTCTTGCTGTAGTGAAGTTTGGAGAATAGTGACTTGGTGAAGTGGCAGGCGTTGCTGATTGGCCGAAAGTCCCAGGACACCTTATGGATGATGAGTGAGTGACACTCTTTTGCAATCACTAATGGGGATCTCGGTTTAATACGCTGCCCTGAAATTCAATGCAATGCAAAATATTTCTGGAGATGTTGATAAGTCATATATTTTTTATTACAACACCAAAGCGGATATACACTTAACACAGAAATTCTGGCGGAACCAGGCCTAGACTTTGCAATTGACGGCCTCTACGAAGAACACCCCCACAGCCAATCAGGAAAATTTTGGTAGCAAGATTCTTGCAAGGAAAAAAAATAATTTCCTTAAAAGAAGATACTTGCAAAAGGCAGCATACAGTGCAAAAATCGCCCCACTAGTCATGTCCTTGATGTAACAATCCTTCTCAGCGGAGCCTCAAATCGTGTGGAAATGTAAAGTATTTTGTAAGATGGATATGGGTATTAAAATAATAATGATGGAAGAAATGTTGTGATTAACTGAGAAGAAAAACCATGTGAAAAAAATTAAATGAAGAATAATTGTGATTGGTTAAAAAGAGGTAGGCGAAGATATAGTTTTATTTTAGTATAAGACATTAGAAATAGATAAATTTTGGGACGGAAGTTCTCATCATCACAAGAAATTTGCATATTGCTAGTAACTCCTGTATATCAGTATGTGTAGCTACAGTTTGCATGTTGGTATACACGATCGAGTAGCTCTTTCCAACTGAACACGGTCTCTGGGAACCTCACCAATTTATAGAATTCAATGTTCCTTCCACCATATATAGAATATAATGTGTCAAGGATCCTCAGATCTGGCAATCTGCTCGGGTTGAGCAAGCTCACCTCACCAGCCATGAGAATTCACAGACAAGCAGAAACTGGGTAGGCTGGATACATCCCATGAATATGCATGCCACTACAAAGAGGAAAACCCATCCGAAACAATATCAACTTCCACTGAGGCCAGCCACCATATGATATACATAATGTTATATAATATCAACCCTCGGTTTTGAGCAGGGGCTAACTCACACTAGGTTACATATCGAGCAAAACAAAAACCAATACATTCCTTTCGACTCATCAGCTACTGCATGCATGCATATCTTCCTAACTTTGAATATAAGCTACAAACAGGGCCCTGGGGCAACTTCTTTCAGGGACAGCTTGCTTGACAAATGGATTAATGTTACATTATGTACAAGGTCGCTCCCGCAGGCCCTAGTAACAACAATACCCCAGGGTGTAAGATATTCTACATCAAGGCCGCCCCCACAAGGCCACAATTTCAACACAAAACTCACTTCAATAGTGGAGTTTATCATGGTGGCGGCATGTATACCACTCAAGCCCAACCTGGTCCAAAACCGAAAAATTTTCCTCAATCCCCATCTTGAATTTGTGCAACGTCAGCAGTGATAGCGTACAAGCATGATCAGCTATCATCATCCAGGGACCCAATATAGGTTAGTTCTGTCCTCCTCACTCTCACTGCACCCTTGAGCCAGCTACAAGCTTTCAAATTACCATGATCGCCAGCCATGCCACTGGAACTGTTACTTCCAGATGACATGGAGGGGCAACTTGTGCCATCCTCAAGCAATGTCCATGGATCTACTTCCATCTCAGGATCTTGGGTTGCAAACGCCGCCTTGTTTCTGATCGATACATTAGTAGGAACCCAGCTAGTAGAGTTGCCTTTCTGTTGAGGACCTGAAGTAGATGTACCGCTCTGGAGTGGTGATAATGCGGCCAAAGACAACTGAGGTGGTTGGCATGATATACAAGGGTGGCGAGAAGGTGGGAGAACTGGCATAGCTGCTTGGATTCTTCGCCTGATTATTCCAGGCATCTCCAGGTGATCTAGTGCAGACTGCAAAAGAAATTTAGCATTAGAAGTGAAAAAACAACATTGGTTTCAGAGGTGCAAGTTCTATTGAAGATTATCATTTTTATTGAAAACCAAGTGACAGCATTTATTAATTTAAGCATTGATCTGACCTGTAAGCCCTCAGCTGCTTCACTATCAAATGCAGGGAAATCTCTTGGAGTTCTAGTGGTCGACTTAGAAACTGACTTTGACTTCAGCCAACTTGGTTTGCCATTGCCAAGTAATGCATGGAAAACACATATGAGCCTCTCAAAAAGACTTTCACCAGGGCGGTCGAGAAGGACATCTAAGGGAGGTTCCAGCAAAGAATCCACGTCCCGCCTTAAAACGGTAGTGTTGGTAGGAGGAAGGGGCAAATCTGCATCTTCATAAATTATGCGTGCTGAAAGAAGGCCTAGAATTGCAGAAGCAAGTGTATGTCTCATACTCCTGAATCATATAGTAAACGTATGTAAGTGTAAGAGGCAACTATTAATAGAAAAGAAAAGTACCATGATTTCCAATAATAACAGTAGAAAACATTCACAGTTGACCTATTGCCTACTAATATTTAGCACGTGGAACAGAAAGAAAGGGTAATTTTGTGCATATTCTTAGTTCTATTTTATATGAAACATTGAACAATATATATATATATATATAGAGAGAGAGAGAGAGAGAGAAATAATTATAATCTAGGACGACCAATAATAAGCATAATTGTTGAAAAAGACAATACTAGAAACCATCGCCAAGCTCAATTAACTTCAAATGACATGTGTCCTTAATGAAGCCTCACCTATCCGCCATGATTAATGGAAGCAACCTAATGATAAATTGGAGGCGCAACCACACTGTTGCTCGCAGAGCAGATGCTGAAGGAGGAGTTGGATCATTACCAACTGGAGCTCGCCGTCCAATATTTGGACTTCCACCTCGAATCCCTTTACGGCTACTGGATTTGTTCGATGCTGCTTCAGTTCCTGATGGAACTAAACCAGATTGTTTCGTACCATTCCTTGCTATTGCTTTGATGTGTTCACTGATAGTCCCCATCTGCTTCACCAAATCACCAGCAAATATACTACGAAATTCAGCAGAGCTTCTATCAATGCATGGCAACATTAATTCTGAAAGGGCTTTCTCAGTCAAATATTTATTAATAGATCTAATCCCCTCGAAGCTTCTGTCCACATTATGGGGGTTAGCCTTGCTAGGCCTTTTAGCATCAGCAGAGTCATCCACAACTTCTCCTTCCTCAATTGAAGTGACTTCCAATTTCCTCTTGGTACTTTTACTGGCTATTACATCACTAAGCAAGCTGGCCCAGCCCCATGGTTTCCAAACCTGAGTCTTTGTCGAGAGGCCCTTTCTTTGAGCAATATGAACAAGCTGCTGCCTTGTGGATTTGCGTCCCAGAAGGGCATCTTGCCCTTGCAGGAGCCATTTGACATCCACGACAAGTGACTCTTGAAGCTTCCCAAGAAGATGAACAAGTTCTGAGTAGAGGGGAGCAGCATCAGGTCTGGCAAGTAATCTTGACAGGATGATTTCAGTGAACCCTTTCTCACTATCAGAAAGGGCAAAGCTTTCAGCATTAGGGGAAAGCGACTGGATTGCTTCTGCGACTGATGTATTACCAGCTGCAACTTTTTCCAGAAGAGCTTGTTCATCTAAAAGAAACCTCAACTCAACCCATTGCCAATGGAACTTTGCTGGTTGGAGGGTATCCAGTAGTTGTATAAGTCTGTCAGAGAGTTTCAACTCACTCTCTTTTGCCTCGCCAGACTCTGAAGCACATGAACCATCTCCTAGAATTGCCCCAGCTGTTTTACAATCAACAAGGGAATTCAAAAATAGCCGAGCACGAAGAGGTATAAATGCCATTGCTTTTGAACCCTTATCTGGGTTATGCATTTCAAGCATTGCCGCAAACTCTGAATCACCAACATCAGCGGCCAGGAGATCATACAGCTGATGTGTATTACGGAAGCAGATATCCCGAAAAGGCTGATGCATGGTGATGTCATTTATTGCGTTTGACAGAGACTGGTAAAGCTGCACATCTTCACGGCTAAAAGTATATCTCTTCCAAAGGACCATGGCAAAAATTGAATAGGCTGGAGGAAGGACCATACTTAAAGGAAGCATCCGCTGCAACCTTGAGAGTGCAAGAACATAGGACTCACCAAGAATATCAGCAATAAGCCCATCATAGACAGTTCTGCAGTTCCCCAAGAGAATCCTAAACCAATGCACCAAAACTTCTACTGAATTCTCCATCTTAAACGTTCCAGTGGACCGGGATACACCATTTGTGCTTGATCTCAAACCTCTTAGGAGATGCAAAATATCCAAACCATCTTTTATTTTCAGGACAGCAACCATCCGCTCAATATTAACAACTCCATGAATAACAGATCCCACAACAAGTGCAGAAATAGCAGCGGCTACCTTTGTAGTTCTCCCAACAAAACCTTTCCCTGTGTTGCTTAGGTCATTTGTATGATTTCCATATACATCATGGGTCTCTGGAGATGGTTGAAACTGATTACGCTGCATCTTTGGAGGGGCAAAAGTTGCTGTAATAGCTGAAGACGCTTCAACAGCCAGAGCTATTTCAAATACACGGCTGAAGCGATCCCCAAGAGCATCTTTCAGTAAGCAAAGAGAACTTATGTGGACATGCAAAATGTGCCGAATAGAGCTCAATGAACTACCCATGGAAGAAACACCGTGATAGTTACCGGCCGAAAGATCCAAATGTTTAGCTATTGTATGCCCAGCATTGAGAACAATTGCAGAGACAGCAGAAGCAACAATTGAAGGGTCTCCATCTAGACTAGCTCCCCCATTTTGCCTGATACATTCAAGTAAGCCCAAAACAATGTCATGTGCAATTTGATAGCTGTCTTCCCTATCAACAGAGGGGCTCTTGGGTGCCGTAATACCTTTCTTTTCCTCAGTTTGCCGTTGTATTATATCCTTCATGTTTGGAACAATTCTTGAATTCCTTACATTCATTTTTTGACGGATCTGTTCATCAATCTCTTCACCTGCTGAAACCCCAGAAGAAGAAACCAGATCACCATCAACTGAACGTCCATTATCAAGCTCAGCTAGCAGTCGCTGATCACATGTGGTTCTAAAACTTTTCTCCCACCTTGCCACACTAGGAACATCCCTGTATTTCTTCAGGAAATATCGAGTATAAGCAAATGCTCCTGAAGCAGGCTGCCTTGCAGTAGCTAACACAAAATTTCTGCTCATTGAAGCACTTAAAACTTCGGGCAAGAGATCAGTTGCAAGAAGTATGTTCTCATACCTGCACATATTACATGCTAAAGCAATCAAAGGAAAGTCATGTAACAATATAGTAAAGTTCAAAGTATTAGAAATAGGAAGAGAGTCATACGAAACAATAAGTATTGTACACTTTCTGATTGGTGAGTAACAATATCTCTTCCTCACTCTGATCAACATTAATTTTATTTCAAGTAATGCAATAACATCCTGGTGAGTTTTGTTTTTTAGTAAAGGGTTTGACTGGACACCAACTTAGAAAGTACTTTCATGATAACTTATGTAGCAATGTTGAAAAGTTAGCGATGCCAATCATCATATGCACAAAACAAGAACTATGTGGATTAAAAAACATAGCAGAACATAAAAGCCCAAACAAAAGAGTATTCAAATATTGCCCGGTTATCGCAGAGATGGTGAGGTGTAAATACATAGACTGCAGAGATCCTGCAAATATTGGCCGTTTGTTGTAAGCCCTCTTGTCAGGTACATGGACAAGAAAGACACAGGGTTTTTCTTTTTTCGGGAATAAGAAAGACGCAACTGACGTCATGAAAGAACCTACAGCACATTTTACATTGAGACATCAAAGCAGAGAGAGATGAAAAAGGAATGGGGAAGCATAGTTCTCTAGTAACAAGAATCTTCATAATCATTTGCCAGCTCACCCATTTATTCAAATCAATCATTGCGCGAGACATTTGAAGAGAAGTAACATCAAAAGCAACGTACCTTAGCAAGGATGAGAACACAAGTGCCTCGCCAATCTGGCAAACTTGGTTTTCTCTATTTTTGATATGAGTGGCACTTCTCCCTGTTTGACCAGAGGTTGCCATTCCACCACGAACTTTTGTTAGCAACCAAACAAGAAACCTTGCACCAGAGACTAAATCACAGCATATGTCCAATATATAGAGAATCGACAGTAATTCTTCATCACCAAGCCTCCATTTCAATAGAGTTTTATCATCAGACTGCGACGAAAAAGAACTTACGGAATTGCTAGCTTTAGAAGCAGCCATCTCATTTACTTCAATAAGCTGTCTTACTGATTTCAACAACCATACAGAAACAGATCGTCTTTCAAGCAATCTGAGCCTCTTCAACGATTTCCCAACTTCAGACAGATCCACTATCTTCATGTGATCAACATCTTTGACATTGTCAACATCAATGCTAGGTTTATGGTGGGAACAGCCCACCTTGCTCTCGCAAAGATGACTAGTAGATGCCCCTTGGCTGCCTTCAATTCTGGAAGACGCAAGCTGTGCAAGACTTTGTGTTTTCCGAACCACCTTTGCTCTACCTCTAGAGTTTTGTTTAATGGGTTTCTGTGCAGGTTCAGCCTTCAAGGATTCATGTAACTTTGTCCCTTTCCTCACCCACCAAATATCTTCCTCATCTGATTGAATCAATGGGAACCCTTGTAATGGAGAGGCCCTCTCATCCAATTTCTGTCTCTTGGTCCTCGCACAATCCTCACAGTCATGTTTCACATCTACAGTATCAATTTGTGTGACCGTTGAAGCTGACGATCCTTGCGGGTTTGTTTTGATTTGACAATGCTCTTCTTCCACTGAGTGAGGATTTATAAAGCGCAACATGCTCGACACCAGAGCTTTCACATCTTCGACTTGTTCCGGCACCCTCCCATGCTTATCGCCTCCTGATGCAAGAAAAAGATCACTTGCCTTCGGAACACAGGAACTTGAAGCATATTCACCTCTGCTATTTGCATCGAATGCTTGGCCAGTTGAAAGTTCGGAAAGCACAAGGCGACGCTCACTAGAATATGTTGACATCATCTCATACAAATGCTGCTCTTCAGTAATTCTATCTTCTTCAAGAATTTCAAATAAAGATGACCCAGGAAGCTGCTTCAGAATTCTGCGGTGCCTCCTTTTTCTTTCCACATCCAGCAGTGTGTCATTCTTGTCAGTAATTCCACTAATAATTAACTGCCTAACATAAGCCTGAGGATAAAATATACCACTGCGGATAAGTTCTATGATGAGAACATCCACACGTTTAAAACCTACAGCACTGTTAACCTCATGTTGATCAAGCCAACACACAATAATATCATGCAGTGGACCAGGGCTTTCAAATATATCCTTCTTGTCCTTCTCATCCACGCTCTTTGCGTTGTTTCTCAATCCAGAGGAATCACTCACTGTAGCTGCTAAAGAAGTGTTGTTTAATGAAGAACCTTTAGCAGTATTATTCACTGCAATGCGACTGCTACTCTTAGAACGAGACAGGTTATTTATCTCATCCATTTTATTCTTCAAGATGGAGACTGCCAGATGTACCTGAGATAAATCTCTTCGTCCTGTAAATTTTACGTTCCGCAAGAGAGATGTGCGGCAATCACGATAATCACACGTTGCCCATTCACAAAGGAAGAATACTGAGCAGATTAGGGATGACTCAACAGTCCCGATCCACATCAAAGAAGACTGCAAGCAAGGGCTCACTTCTTTAATCCATCTCTCCTCCATTAATGCATCAGATAAATCATTAAACAGCGACAAATATGCCATTGTCAAATTTCCTGTGACAAGAGCCTTGTCCAAAGCTTGCACCACTTTGGCTGCACCACGTGCCTGAAAGTTAGGGTTGGCAACTGTTGCAAGATCATATGAACGTTTCTGAATTGAACAAACAGCATAACCACAGGACAAGTAACGATAACCATCCTGCCTCTTTGAACCAGCAATACCACCACCAGCAGTTATCTTCAGTAAAGCACCTCTACTGTAAACATCAGGAACCACAAAAGATGGAAGAGGAAAGCAATCCAAAGAAACAAACGTATCAGGCACTGCAAGCACCATGTATCGCAGTACCTCAGCTATAACAGAAGAAATATGTGCCCTTTTGGGGTTATCAACAACAGGGCCATCACTCAGACGTCTAACCAATATTTCCACAAACATGCGCACATATGTTTGTGAGAGAGTGATGATGTCAATCATACCAAGTGCCACAGGCATAAGAAGCTCTAAAGCTTCAACTGCAACTCTCTCCTGAGTAAAGGGTAGAAGCATATCACTGGTAAGTAAAGAAAATAAGAGATAACTTAAACATCATTAAATAAATGAGCTACTCAGTCAATGGAAATAAAATCACCTGAAATTGGTTAAATAACCATTCAATAAGTACCGAGGGAACAAGCAATTCTTCGGCGAGATGCCACTGAATAAGGCGGACCATATACCACCATTTGAAGTGCACCAAAGGCTCGTCTATGTCTCCAACAGCTGGGGGTGCTTCGCTTTTCATTTTTACTTGTGTGACCCCAGCAATAAGCCCTGGTGATGACTGTTCTCTAAAAGATGGAGGTACCTCTTTTAAACAAAATTCATCCAAAAGCTGTTGTAAATATTCAACGACATCGTTTGTCCATTGATTAGATCGATGATTGTCAGAGCCTCCTGCTGATGTACTGACCGATGTTGATCGAACCTGTGGCTGCAATTAAGTATATTTGGTTACAACAAAGTAGCATGTTCTTTTGTATTACCTCTGGTCTTGAAAACATGTTTTTTTGGACATGTTTCAAATCGAACTTAAGAAACTTTGACCATCAATATCTTTTAAATATTTAGATTGGATGGAAGAAAATCATGTGTTTAGAATTAGATTCATTTTGTCAAATACTTTCATAATATTATAATCTCGTCAGGTTATAAAGATATATTGCAATAGAAAGTAGTGGTCAAAGTTGTATTTCAAAGACCATCTCGATATCCAAAACGACTTGCTTTCAAGAGCGGAGTGAGTAGTAAGCAAGGCTTAGTTTCGAAAAAGAAATACAAACCTGATTGAGGTACGTGACTTTCACAAACCATGTTGCTCTTAATAATGGGACATTGTATCGAGTGAGAACATCAAGAAGAGATTTCCTACGATAACCATGAGGAACATGTTCAGATAATGAACGCAGTCGCTTGTTTGGCTGGGAAAGGGCCTGCATGGCGATGGCACATGTAATCAAAAAGTTAAAATGGGCAGATAGCCAGATACATGGCAGCAGTGATATCACAGAAGTAGAAAATGATGTCTGTAAACAAAATAACTCAATTTTCTTAGGTTATTTGACTTGCATTGTTCCAACCGATGAGATGATAAGATGCATTAAGGGAGGTCTGCCTCACACAAACTTGACCCTTGACTTCAAACAATAATAAGCAGTTTAAAGTCAAAGCAACACCAAGCAAAAAATAAAGTTTCTAATCGATTGTATGCTAAACCCATAATTCCTAAAAAAAGAAGATTCAAACTAGAGCAGAAAAGTTAAGTATTAACTAGCGACAAGCTCAAGATAAAAGTGCAAGAAAACTTAAATGACAGTTCATAAATTATGCCAACAGTTCCATTGAAAAAAGCATGTGAAAACAGATAACAGGCAAGTATGTCGACCTCGGCCCATTTCCTGCGGGTGTCCTCGTTACATGGTCTTTGCTCTGGATAAACTCCAGGTTTTATCAACAGTGATCCAAAAAGAGGAACTCCATAAACTTGGCCAGCCTGCTAAAACAGGAAAATTAGTTGGTCTGTTTGATATGATGTCAGGAGGTAAATACATCCAAATCAAGAAATATTGCACAACTACCTTTCTCTTCTGAGCACGAGAGTCATTTATAGCTCTCAAGCGCTTCTTTAGTGCCTTCAGCAAATAATGAAGAAATTGTTAAATGTTATACTAAGTACTCTATATCATACATCAAAACAGATCATAAAATAAAAACAAAAGGATGAAGCTACCAATCAACCATGTTAATTAAATGTATCCATGCATTTATAGTTGTGGTGTCTTACAACATTTAAAGAACTACATCTTCAACATACATATTTGAGATTACGAGAGAAACAAGATTTCCTAAAAGAGAACAGAAACACACAACCCACAATCTACAGCAACTTTTTTGCCTAAATGTTTGCACCTGATGATAGCTGGTACAACTGTGCAAGCCAGAATCAATTGTTGATAAAGACTTAATAATCACTAGACTAACTATCCTTGCAGGATGGAATAAGTTCTGAGATTTAGTCCTAATAGTCGGTGACACTTTATAACTAAAGGATATCAGATTAATCTCCAGTAAGTCAAGGTAATCAAATAGCATGGGTAGTAAACCAGCCAGGCAACAAATTATGCCTAGATGCCAAATTGATATACAGAACATTGGAATATAAGGTTGGTGCCAGTGGCAATTTGTCTCTTTGTTACCATGAACTGTCAATCCATTTGCTATTGCAAAGAATTTTTCGTATTTCTTCCGAAACACAATGGCAAAATAAGATCATGCCACGAGCTTACTGAGAAAATATTGGCCAAGTTTCCTCACCTCTTTGCATTTTACAACAATATCTGTCTTGCAGAAGTACGGGATCTGGCTAAGTACAATCTCTCTGGCTTCCTATGAATCCCAAGAAAAAACTGAATCAGTCAATATACAAGATTGGACTATATCCAAACTCAATAAGCATAGCACAGATAGATACATTAATGAATTTCTAATTGGATTCAAACTCATAATACATTGTATACAACATTCATCTCCATACGCACCTCAATTCCTTCAACGGTCTCCTTATACCCAGATTGTACATATTCTTTTGTCAATGTCTCTTCAGGACAGTTTGGTGTTTGAGGATAGTAATCAGGTGGTCCAAGCCTGCAAAAGAGCCATCGTGTACAGTTGGACTGCCTAAGATCAAGTGAAGTAATATCTTATAGGATAAAGAAGTAGTATTTTACTATTTGTTGCTAACTTGCTATTGGACAACACAGATGTGTTTTTTTACGCAAAGAGCACAGCCAAAGTTAAAACGAAGGGCAAAGAAAGTAAAGGAAATGCAATCCCTGAAAGATTAACATCTAGATTAATAAACACCCACTTAACTCCCTGAGTGAACTGTCTTTGGTAAGAAGTATATGCGTACTTGTTATTAAGTGGTTCTTTATCACACTTTAGCTTGTAAGGAGCTAGCTGCTGCTGCCGCCTGAAAACAACAATGAAGAAGAAAAACATATCAAAATTCAGTTATTGTGATGATAAAATTGCACAGGTTTGGTTTGAATTAGGTACCCCCATTTCTGTTGACAGAAAATCGATACTAAGAAAGTGATTGTGACAGTAGCAAGTTCGTTGTACTCTTCATCAAATATTACTTCCGATATTGGACAAGCAATAGAGGTGAAGAATTGACAGAGCAGATATTCTTTATTCCATGTTCAATTATTTGTGAGGGTTGAGGTTTGATCCACCCCAATGAGGGTCGAGACAATCATGGAGGAGCTATGGGTGTGGCGTGCAGCAAAGCTGTTATCTTATCCCTCTATCTTGGCTTCCTAATGTTGCACTTTGATTTTGTCAGGTATGTTTGGCTGCAGCGGTTAAGTAGCATCCAACAATCTTGTTGTTATGTAAACCAACCATTTTCCTCTCTGCTCTTAATAAATTTGGCCACCATTCCTTTGCTGGCCCGGCGAAAAATAAACTACTCTTTTTAAAAGAATGGAGTGATGGTGCTGAGTGAATCTGCCACCCCACTTACTCCCGCTGCAGTTTTTATATATTACCCGTTGAATTCCTTAATATTACACAACAGTCGAATATAAATGAATTGCCAGTTATAAATAAATTAAGGTGAGTATTCCATATAGATCAAAGGTAAACAACATGTTTCATGACAGAAAAAATGCATTTACATATTTTAGCAATATTATGACATATTTTATTTTAAACATGGCAAAGCATATGCATGACAAGTATAAGATTTGAGGCAGTAGTAAATAACCTCTTTCACTACTTCATTCGATCACATATCAAAGAGAAAATGACTGCTCCTTCTCTAACCATACCACAAAGATTGAAGTGGTGCAATATCATACTAATGATACAAACTTGATTATCTATGGCATTCTGATTTCCAAAGCATGATGTCATATATATACGCCTATTAATCTGTATGTTCTACATAATCAGATGGTTATACGAAATACAACTAGGATGGAGGGATTTATCGCGATGAGCTATATTCAATAAAACTGAACTGATGATGGTCTTGTTGATATTCATGGCATGGTAATATATATTCAATCACTATACGTGACGGATTAGCTTGTTCTTTAACTAATAAATGAACAGCCTGACGGAATTTATCTAATTTCTAGAGAAAGTATTGTCGTAACCATACAAATATCAGCAACATCAGTTAAAGAAAATATTTACTAAAAAAAATTTCCTTTGGTCAGAACAACATTCTATACATGTTGATTGCTTGTGGTTCAATAACAGTTTGTGTCAAGGTTATCAAGTCATTCTGATAATAGCTGGGAAATTATACGTAGAACATGTGGTGAGTTTGATTACGGCAGTTACTTCATGCAAGTAACGCAAGTCATAAAACAGTACGGAATCGTTATGATTCGAAGAAATGCCATTACTGTAGCATCCAAAATGTACACGCATCATATCAATTACAACTTGGAAGATTCCAACTAAATAAGAGCATACTAGGGCATCTTATTGTTTACATGGCTTAAAACAAGAAATCATGTTGGATGGAGGGAAAAAAAAAGAAATGGAGCGATAGCGCGTCACCTCGAGCTCAGGGGATAATTGTTGGCGGAGTAGGGCGACCCATCCAACCTCGAGCTGTCTCTACCGCCTCCACCCGCGCCACCGCCGCCACTAAACCCACTGTTGTTACCGGCACCCGCGTACCTCTGCATCTCCCCGAGCAGGTCAGCGGCATGCTACCCCCAACATCCACACCCACCAAAAAGGATCAATCAAGCTGTGTACAGTAGGAGCAGGAGCAGCCAACCCTATGGCACGGGTGGGGGTGGGGGGGGATCACCTCAACCCCCCAAATTCCTCCTGGAAACGAACCAAAATCACTGTTACTACTAACTCTAGGGCAAAGAGAGAAGCAACTTCCAGATCTAAAACCGAAGCTTAAACAAAAGGGTCAAAACAAAGAGGCGGCGGCGGCGTGGGGTGAGGAGGATGACGCGCTCACCGGCGAGGGGAAGCAGCGGGGACTCCGGCGGCGGCGGCGGCGGCGGCGCTGCCTCGGCGGAGGGGGAAGGGGGGGGGGGGAGATCGACTAGGGTAAACTAGGGAGGGGGGAGCAAAAGAGTCAGAGGGAGGCCGACTACGGTAGCGCAGGCGCAGGCAGGAAGGGAGGCTGCGCAGCTTAGCTGGGGGGAATTTGACTATTTGCCCCTTCGTTGGTAAGGATTGAGGATGGGCCCCCTCTCTTTTTTTCAAGAAAATAGACACCATGTGCCCTACTCCACGTTTCTTCCTAAACATAGGATGTGTCTGTAGTTAAGTTTCTCAATCTTCACTCACTTACTTTTCCGTATGTGTTTATCAAAGGGTTAAATGGTGTGCTTTCTTAAAAAGAATATATAAAAAGTTGCTTTAAAATCATATAAATTCATTATATAAGTTTTTAACTAATATTTAATTAATTATGTGCTATAATATATCACTCTGTTTTTCGTATGCGAGTGATTCGATCCCAATCCATACTAAAGAACACAAGTAGTCTTCTTAGTCCTCAATAATACTACTAGGGGTGCAAAGGCAGCGTGGAAATTCATATTTTGTATCACCTTATAGCATCCCCAGCAGCTCGTCCAAATTTGATCTTTCATATGGCTATATAGATGGTTATCCAAAAAAGATTCCTCTTTCATATTTCTCTCCACTCTAACAAATCATCTATATTACATCATCTATATCACATCCTCCTATATTTTAATAGTATCTTTCAACTACTATCAATTAATATTATTTTTCTTTTTTTCTTTTTTCATCATTATCTTCTCTTTCACACGATCTCTCTGTCACTCCAGAGAGATCGAGAGACGCGAGCGAAGGGCGGAGGAGCGGAGGGGTGGCACGAGCGGCTCGCCGCCGCCGACCGCCGGTGGGAGCGGAGCGGAGGGCGCGGCGCGAGCGGCTCGCCGACGGCTGGGCAGACTGGCGGTGGGAGCAGAAGGGCGGCGCGGCCGAAGGTGGTCGACGGCGGGAGCGGCCGACGAAGATTTGCCTCATCCTCTCTCCTCGATCTACCTTCACTGCTTCACCCTCTGCCTCGATCTCGATTCGGATGAGGGCAGTAGAACGGATGGGAGCGGTGGTTGCAGGATGGCGTGAGGAGAGAGAAACGCCAAGAATAGCGCATGTACCATCTATGGAGGCCCAGATGGCGTATCCGTTGGAGCCGGATTTTCTCCCCCCATACGCCATTTTCTGGATGGAAGATGGGATGCCGGAACTGCTGGGGATGTTCTTAGTCCTCTGCATCTTCAACAGCAGTAGGACTAGCTTCAAAAAGTTACGCTTTTGACAGAGTTTGATAGCTGACTCGTGTTCTCGAGCATACATGAGTTTTCTTTTATCGACAGCAATTACTATATGTATCAATATCGCATGATGTATTTTGTTGCTTAACTAGGCCTTTCAGAGAGTCATGACATATTGTTTGTGTGCCTAACGGTAAGGGTTGAAGAAGTTTTTCTATAAGTTAGCAAGTATCATTTTTCTTTCTTTAATAAAACTCTAAAGCAATTCTCCCTCTGTCTCCAAATAGTCTATATACTATTTTTTGATCATTTTGACCTTCGAAGAAAACATATAAAATTTGAAGTACTCCATTAATTAAGTATATATCATGATTTAACTACTTAAAATTTATCAGTGTTCAAAGTATTGTAACATCAGTGTTCAAAGTATTGTAATTAGTTACAAGTGACAAATATTTAAAACAAAAAAAAATAGGAGAGTGAATATATGTGCAAATACTCATTGCACCATTACAAGTTTATAAAAGACATGCTAGAAAACAAATAAAAAAAATTATATAGCTCATTGCGTGCGTGGCATATGCAAGCTCCCCTATATACTAGAGAGCTGCTGATCGTAATTGTATCCAACTTTTAAAATGATCAATAAAGCATTATCTTCCTCAAAAAAAATTTATATAGCTCGTTAATTTTTGCCAGAGGTCAATTTCAAACCACTTGAAAAAAAAAGGAGAGAAGGAAAATTCCATTTTTTTTTCTGCAGAGCACATGGACGTTTTGGTAAAATTTGCTAAAGAGTGAGACTGTGAGAGAGACGGGCTGCCTTTAGTTTCACTGTGTCTCCATGATCTCTGCGATGTGACCGCTCGCAGGTCGCAGAGCCCCCGCTCTGGCCTCTGCAAGGAGCACGGTGAGTCGATTGCTTCCCTTCCGTGTTCCTCCGATGCATTCCTTTTTTTTTTCCTCTCGATCGCGGTTTCGATCGAAAAAAAATTCGATTCGATTCGGTATTAATTTTGCCGCGCCGCGCCCAAATGCTTGGGGCCTAGATCCGCGGGGGAGATTAGGTCTCGATTCCCCGTCCGCTCCTGCGGATTTGGTTTTTCCCAACCTCGAAATCTTAGGTTTCCTCATACATCATGAAAAGCATTTTTGGCGATTTTGTTTAAGGGGGTGTGTGAAAGGCACCCGAATATTAGCTAGGGTTCAACCGTTTAAGCGGTGCTTTTGCTCTCTTCTAGTACTAGTTCGGTGCAAATTAGTAATTTCTCCGTTTTAGAATATAAGTTATTTTAGCATTTTATACATTCATATTGATGCTAATGAATCTAGATAAATATACATGTCTAAATTCATTAGCATCAATATTAATGTGAGAAATGCTAGAATGACTTATATTGTAAACGGAGGGAGTAGTATATTATTTTGGGGGATTAATTTAATTTGCTGCCTAGTGCGCCGCACACTTGGACCTCACGATGAATATAAAAAATTTTCACAAGAGGAAGTGGGATCAGATGCTGCCGGGGGCGAGCGACTAGGCCCCAGCCACTCGGGCAGCAAAACCCAAATTTCACAAATTCACATGGAGCATAGAGTGAGTGCACCAGCCATTCACCTTCCATCGTTGTTCTTGTTCATACGAGCAGTGACGGAAGCACTCACAGACCCACTCACTCCTGCTCAAATTGAACTTGCTATACTAGCTGCAGGGACCAGATAAGCCATATCCGTTCTTCTATAGTCAACAAGAACCGTCCCCCATGCTCGCGACAGAAACTGTTGAGTTTTTCTGCTGAATATATACGGTATACTTCAGGATTTACTTCGAACATCAGAACTGTGTGGTGCTAGTGGTACTGTAACTCCTATTTTCGCTGCCATGGCTGATTAGGTTAGTTGGTGGTGAGTTGTGGTTTTCGTGCAGTTTCCCCTAATTTACCGTGCATTGTAAGGTTTTGTCATGTTTTTTTTTCTTAAAATGAGACACTTTCTTCTTTTATATAAAACGTCGGCAACGGCCTGACCATTAGAAAAAACAGACCCATCCGTGTTAATGTCAGAATATTCTCTTATTCATCACTTATTTACAGGATCATTTATGCCAAACTTGCCTTATTTGATATTTAGTCCAAGAAAACAAAATAGGTTAGGAATCATAGAGTATTTATCAGTACACCATTTGGGATAGTTGCTTAACAGTTCAATTGACATGATCACTTTGATTGGGGAATAAAACAAATGTTGAATATTGAACTCGATGTATGTCAAATAAACATGCAATTTTGATTTTTTTTTCCTTTTTGCGCCTAAGAATCTTTATGTGCATTTGTTTGTTTTGTTTATTTCTCTATAGTCCTTTTTTAAAAAGGATCAAGTTTAAACTGTACAGATAAATTATTAGCCAGAGCTTAGCACCAGTGTTTTCTGGGCCAATCAGTATTTTGAATTACAAAGATATCCTAGTGGACCAGGATGATCCAAAGGCTAGTGGTAAATATGATCGAAAATCTAATTGGATTCTCAAGGCTGTTGAGTTGAATGCACGGCCATCAACTGTTTTGCCCTCTCCACAAGAGAGGACAGATTCACTCTGTGCTCAATGAGCCCTGTGTTGCCCAAGAAAAGCCTGTATTTTTCAGCCCTTGATGGTGTCTTCTCCACCCTTATTAATGCTTCCATCAATTCATGATTTCTGAAATATGTTGCATAACGAGAGCTCAGCTCCATCATGTATATACACTGCTCAACTATCACACTTCTGATTCCTGGAAACTGTGGATTGGGTTTCATATTCGCATTTAGTCCATTGATTAGCTTCTCCACGAATCTTGCCTCCTTCTGACCCTGTTCTAGCGCTTTTGAAAAGCTTTTAGGACTAACCCTGCATATTTGTGAACTGAGGCCAACAAGGACCTCGAGTTCTTTTCCCTCTGCATCCATTACTTGTCCCAACACCTGTAGACGGTATAACGCAGCATCATGTAAGTTAGACTCTAGAATCAAATATCTGGTGAAAACAGATATCCTAAATAAGA
This sequence comes from Oryza sativa Japonica Group, assembly GCF_034140825.1. Taxonomy (NCBI): domain Eukaryota; kingdom Viridiplantae; phylum Streptophyta; class Magnoliopsida; order Poales; family Poaceae; genus Oryza; species Oryza sativa. The sequence continues at coordinate 27,293,962 of NC_089041.1, read as the reverse complement.
AGCTAAAATTTTGGTTTCTCAGCCCCTTCTTCATACAAAATATGTTTGGGACAACCTTTTTTTGCGGCATGCGAATCGAGACAAGTCAATAACGCATGATTAGTCAAGTATTAATTATTGCAAGCTTGAAAATTGGATTTATTTAATTTATTTAAGAAACTTTTATATAGAAATCTTGTACAAAAGACACACCGTTTAACAATTTGGGAAGCGTGCTAACGGAAGACGAGAAAGTTGTAGTTTAGAATGGGGCCAAAGCCCTCCTGTGCTTCTCATTGTTTTTTTTTAAAAAAAATATGCCAAATATTATCATACATAGGTGGAGATCTCACCTCTAGTAGGACACTGGAAAGTTCCACCAAAACTGAATCTCCTAGCTCAACTCTAGAGTGTTTGCACAGGTTTTGCAGTACATTTGCTGCAACATGTATGTACCTGTTGTCATGCACTAGCATTCTTGCCACATCCTTAAAGAATCTATGCCCAGGTTCCTTCATGATAGCTGAGCAGTTGTCTGCACTTTCTAGTGTTAGCATTGACAATGCTTGTCCTGCTTTCATTGTCATCGAGCAGTCAGAATATGCACCTGGCAGATCATCTTGCGCAGTGAATGCAAACATCAACATCTGAACAATCACCTGGATGCTCCCAATCTCTCTCTTTGTAGTCTCATCCATGGCAAGTTTTATAAGGATATCTATTGTCAACTTCCTCAGTTCCTGACTGCTCTTGCTATCCTCCAAAATCTCAGCAAGGTTGCCAAGTAGGAAGGGATCTTCTGATATCTTGTGCCTCAATGTTATACCAGTTTCCCCACCAATGCTTGCCAGTCTTCTCAGCACCTTCAATGACAAATCAATCAGTATTTTCTGACTTGTCTCATTGACACATATTCTCTCACTGTTGTTACTCGTGAACTCTGTGATCTTTGGGATGAGGTCCATTGATCTGCTGATCTCCATGCAGTTGACAATATCATATGTAGCTAGCCTCTCAAGAGTTACAAGGCCAAGTACCAGGAAAACATCAGTTTCTGTCCACTGCTCCTCCTCTAGAATGGACCACTTTTTAGTCATCTGATGCCAAAGTTTGAGTATCCAGCAATTCTCCTCACCACCACTGTCTTTCTGAATTATGAGTTCCTGTATCTGCTGTTTGTTCTGGTTGTCCAGAAGTGATGATATGGAGTTCATTGCACCAGGGATTGTGACAATCTGGAGACCTCTAGCAAGCTCAGCTGTAATCTTCGCGGCAAGCAATCTAATTTGATTGTCTTCTTGGTTAGTCCATCCCAGCATTTGGATCAGTGTGGTGACCGTCTTCATGGAGTTGTGACTTTTGACAGGACTTGTTTGTCATAGGGCTCTCTGTTCACAAGGCTATACAGAATTCGAACCCCGCACAGCTGCTTCTTCCTTGAGTCTGATTCGAGGGATTCCATGGCAAAATTGGTGAGGTTCAACTTCTTTGGAGCAAGGATGCTAGCGTTCATACATTTCTCAAATGCATGTGTGTAGTACATATCAAGAGATTTGACTCCCTGCTGACCCCTGAACCCACCACGACGGGGCAATGATCTCCGAGGAAAGAATGAGAAAAACTCCATTATGCGAGCCACAATGTATAGTATCCCTTGACCGAGCACCATTCCATAGAAGACATTAAGGGAGTGTTTGAGGAGAAGGGGATTGAGGAGATTGGGAAGATACGCAAAACGAGGTGAGCCATTAGCTCATGATTAATTGAGTATTAACTATTTTAAATTTTAAAAATAGATTAATATGATTTTTTAAAGCAACTTTTCTATAGAAATTTTTTGTAAAAAACGCACCGTTTAGTAGTTTGGGAAGCGTGCGCGCGGAAAACCAAACAAACTCTCTCTCTTTCTCCACCCAACGAACGCAGCCTAAGTGTTGGCTTGAGGTTTGTCTTGTCAGAATTATTTGCATGGCCACCTTTGCCATAATAATCTTGGTGCAAAAGGCAGATCGATCCAATAACGATGCGCATGACTGCAGCTGGAATCTGTAAACTGCCACACATTGCTGTCAACAGAGCGAATACCATCATTACTAACAAAAATGGAGAAAAGAACACCAAGGGCACTGCTGCAAGGTACATGCAAGAAAACAAACTGACTTGGTGGCAGGATAATGATTTGTGGATGACAAGCCTATGAACTAGTCTGACGATGCTTGGAAACTGCAATTTGCTGATCGTTAGTAGCAACACCATGACCAGTAACAGTGTGTAAAAGGCCCTAGCTAGGAGTAGCAAATGCCATTTTGGTGCTGGTGTTGTATCTTTGCACCATAGACAGGGGATCAACAGCACCATTACAACCAAGGGGCTCAATAGTGATATAGCATTGCGTAATGGACCACCTTTAAGTTTGTGAACTCCTGGGAAAGGCAAGGTGGCAGCAACAAGCATCAATATGGAAACCGACAATTCTTTACTTTTGGTGCTTGGGAGGAATAAACCAACATTATTCAAACATATCACCACAATCACTCTATTCCATGAGAAAGGTCTCAAAGCTCCGCGAGTCCTGAAGAAAAGTTGGTACTCTGATCTGTTGGGGCAGAACATCCTGAAAATATGCACGGTGCATCACATGGAAACCGAGAAAAACAGGATGATATATCAACCAAATGAACAACAATCCTTTTGGACTTGATAAATTGCTAAGTACTAGATAATCTGATCATGGTCTTACGAATGCTAAGTGTAGTGATAACATGAGTACACAGGTTTGTGACTAACATTATCACATGTGACTGATCATTGATGCATACCTTGCAGCTTCTAAGAAGAACAATGCTGTGGCGTACGCAAAGTCCACACAGGTGATACTAGTTGGGTATCCTCCAAGGAGGACAACGGTGGCCCAGGTGAACGCCAGTGTGCCGAGGGCGTTGCCCACCCTCTCAACGGAGGCAACAACTTGAACAAAGCAATTCAGCTGCTCTTCTGGCATCGCGCTATGCCAGCTCGCCTCAGGTTGGGCAACTCTCTCTGCTACATCTACCAGTACATTCTCTGTTTGTGTCGACATACTCATGAATCAGTTCAGGTTCTTTGATGTATCTATCTGGAATTCTGTATATGCTACGAAGAATACTGATGCACTTTCTAAAGTATACCTCCTGAAGGGGCAGGGTTGTAGGCAATCAGGAGACAGCTGACACGAGAGCACCGGTTAATCCAATGATGAGTCAGCAGCAACTTCGATTACTACGCATGCGAAGTTCCCTTTATTTGTATTATTCTCCCGATAGAGCTGGAGCATAGTTTTCTTGACTGACATGCCAATGTTCATCTTCTAGGAAAATGTCACAGCTGATGGCATCTTCCTCTCTATCTACCTAAGAGTTGTACGCATTACAGAAAAAAAACAAACGGAAGAGGTAAAATATACCATCATGTTATTACTTATTGTCAAGTGGTGCTAAATTGCCAAAGTCCATGAACCATGAGGAGTGATGTGTAGTACAAGAGTTACCTTTTTATTGTAATTGCTGCCGGTTTCTCAGTAGAATTCGATGCACTGAAATTCAATTGAATTTGTTTGTTTGGATGCAGAGTAAACTCCAAACTCCAGAGGTGTTGGATTTGGTGATTGGTCATTGGTTGCGGCGGCGCCGCCGGCCTACCGGGCGTGGAACACCGTACGGCCGGAGAATGATTTCCTCGTTGCGCGGCACGAAATGTACTCTTCCATTCCTGAAGCTACGGGTACGGTTTCTGCTTAAAGAATACACTGAATTCTGCATGTATAAAGCCTGAACCCGTAGGTCTTCAGCTACCCGGCAGTGTTCAGATAAGCAACCCGGATGATTGTTTTGGCTTCTGGATTTATCAAATGAAGTCATTTTGCCTGTTGACTCAGACATAGGATTGCTTGACGTACCCATGATCAAGTAACATGTATATATAAAATCCGAGAAATGTTATGTGATCTAGTCTAAGAGAATGGTTGAATGAAGAGGATCCTCTTAATTTGGAGATTAAAAACAAGTTGATTGAGATGCAATCTGAGTGTACGAGAAGCAGTTATAGAGTTGGCAATGGTATGTAAACCTCTGAAAATGACTGTTGCGTGAAACGGTGAAAGGTTGTCTATAAAGATTTTATTTACTGATTATTGAAATGGATTATGGACTATTTGCTCTATTTATTATTTTTATTAATAAATATTTGATTATAGATAATTCTCACCAATAATCCTTCCAACAATCAAAATCAAACATGTCTTGGCTACTGCACTGTAACATGAGAAGTTCAGCAAGTCTCAACATTACATGACACAAGATGATGTAACCTGCAGGTTAAACAACTTGAAAACCGGCAAGGTAAACACAGCTTTTGCTCCATTGCATTGCGCAGGAATGCAATAAACAACTTGTAATCTACTCGAGCGTGTATCTGAACTTGATGAAACTTTGTTTCTTGCACGTTGAAGCCACACGAATCTCATTTCATCTTTCTCTTCTGATTGCTTTCACACAAGATCCAGCAAAATTAATTTAGATGAAAAATTAGCCTCCCGCCCAATCAGCTCCAACCTTATAACATCACCATGCAAAAAACCATGGAAATTAAACCCCAAGTGCACTTGTGCACGCACTCGGGAATACAAGGCTAATGGCCATCGACACTACGGCTGATCATGGCGGCGGCGCCGGCGCCGGCGGCGTGGACATTCCCATGCAAATACTAGTGCAGCCGCCGCCGTTGCCGCCGCCGACGGCGACGGCGACGGCGAGGCACCGGAGAACGCACACCGGCGACTCGACGGCGTCGTCGTACGAGCCGCAGCGGCGGCCGGTGGAGCACCAGGTCTCGTCCATGCACGCCGCCACCGCCTCCGACGACGGCGGCGGCGTCGACGACGTGGTGCCGGAGCGCAAGGTGACGGCGTTCGCGCTCCACGTCGCGGTGCTCGAGAAGGCCGCGTCGCACGTCGGCGCCGTCTGCTTCGTGTGGGCGACGGTGGTCATCCTCGGCGGGTTCGCCGCCGACCTCGACGCCCGGGACTTCTGGCTCGTCACCGCCATCCTCCTCGTCGAGGGGACGAGGGTGTTCAGCCGGAGCAACGAGCTCGATCTGCAGGAGCAGCCGATGCACCTCCCGGACGCCGCCGCCGCCGCCGCCGGAGACGACGACGACGACCCGCCGCCGCCGCACAAGGCGGCGGCGGCGGCCTCGCCCATCCACCTCCTCCCCCTCGGCGGCTGGCTCGTCGAGGCGAGGAACGTGAGCTACGTCCTCTACTGGCTCCAGCTCCTCTCGGCGTCGGCGTGCGTCGCGCTGTCGCTGCTGCGCCTCGCCACGCTCCGCTTCGCCGGCGACAATGGCGGCGGCGGCAACAAGAACGCGTACTACGCGCTGATGCTGTTCTACGTGCTCGCGCTGTCGGAGGCGGTGATCTTCCTGGTGGAGCGCGCGTACTGGGAGTGGGTGCTCAGCTATCGGCGCCTGGTCGAGGCGGTGAGCGGCGAGTGCGACCTCGGCGACGCCGGCGTGGTGCCGATCAAGCGGTTCTTCTACCGCGCCTTCTCGAGGTCGGTCGAGGGCGGCATCCTCGACGCCACGCGGATGGACCTCGTCTCCTTCGCCGTCGAGCTCCTCTCATCGGACTCCGGCGACGAGCAGCTCATCGGCGCGCACATCCTCCGGGGCTCCATCGCCAACCGCGACTCGGCGAGGCGGGCGGTGCGCAAGATCGGCACGTCGGCGGCCACCGTCGAGCGGCTGGTGGAGATGGTGAGCTGGAAGAGCCCCAGCAAGCGCCGCGTCAGGTCGCTCGCCGCCGAGGTCGTCCTCCGCCTCGCCGGCAAGCGCCGCAACCTCATCCGCGTCGCCACCATCCCCGGCGCCATCGAGTCCATCTCCACCTTACTCGAGACCCCCACCACCGACGCCGCCGCCGGCGACCTCGCCATGAACGAGATGGGGCTCCACATCATGAAGAAGCTGGCGCGCGAGCACGGCAACGCGGCGAAGATCTCGAGCACAAGGGGTGTCCTCTCCAGGATCATACACTTCACCCGGACGAGCAGGGCGGCGCTGCAGATCTGCGCCGGCGGCGAGGGGAGCCTGCCGGCGAAGACGGTGCTCCGGTCGCTGCAGGTGGTGAAGAACCTCTCGAGCACGCCGGGGCACACCGGCGAGGCGATCAGGAGGGAGATCTCCGACAACGTGTTCGTCCTCGGCAACATCCGCAAGGTGCTCCAGCACGGCGGCGAGCGCCACGGCAAGATGCAGCTGACGGCGATCGGCGTCCTCGCCGACCTCGCCATCGACGGCGACGCCAAGGAGAAGATCGGCTGCACGGGCGACATGATCGCGCATCTGCTGGACATGTTCGCCGGCTCGCCGGAGTCGGCTCCGGCGGTCGCCTACGCGGCGCAGGGGGCGGCGCACATCAGGCTGCAGGCCGGCGAGGTGGTGGCGCTGCTCGCCCTCGAGAGCGCCGCCAACTGCGACCGGATACTCCGGGAAGCCGCCGTCGTCGAGAGGCTGGTGATGACGCTGCACCACCCCGGGCTGCAGATCACGTCATCCAGAATCCTACTGAACCTGTGCAGGTACAGCAGGAGCGACCACTTCTTGCAGCTCAGCAGCCTCACTGCAGCTGTCCCAATAGTAAGTTCTCAAAAACCAACCAAAAAATATGAGAGAATTCTTTTTTTAGAAGGGTAATTTTTACCTAGCCTCTACATCTAACCAGATATATATAGCCTTTTTAATAGGGAACTTAGCTGTCCCAATAGAAAGTTCTCAAAAACCAACCAAAAAAGGATGAGAATTCTTTTTTTTTAGAGAAGGGTAATTTTTACCTAGGCTGAGTTTAGTTCACGCTAAAATTGGAAGTTTGGTTGAAATTGAAACAATGTGATGGAAAAGTTGGAAGTTTATGTGTGTAGGAAAGTTTTGATGTGATGGAAAAGTTGAAAGTTTGAAGAAAAAATTTAGAACTAAACAAGGCCGTAGCCTCTACATCCAACCGGATATATATAGCCTTTTTAATTGGGAACTTAACCTATCAAACAGGGAATTTAGCCCTCAAATAACCCAAACTGAAATTCGCTCCTATAGAGACTTGAACTCAGAACCATGAAGTGCTACTCATGTCACTGCAACCATGAGAGAATTCCTGTGTTGATGTTCTTTTGAAACAAATCAAAGAAACCAATAAAAAACATTTAACTAGAGTAAACTCAAGGGCATAGAATAGATTCTCTAGAACAAGATCACTTATTTCATTCTTCAGTAGACATCGTTGCTATGATTTGATGAATGATGTCTGCTACATGATTTCACAGGTGTTCAAAGCAATTATGGTTGAGAAGAGCAGCTTGCTTGAGGTGTCTATAGGATTGGCAATACAGATTACAAGGCTTGCAACACCTGAATTTCACAAGGAAATCTTTGGAAAGGCAGGTGTACCAGATACAGACATTGCAGGGAGGCTAGTGGAGATTCTGAAAGAGCACAGGACACCCAGGGTGAAGGTTCCGAGGATGAGAAGGTTCGTCATCGAGCTCGCCATCGCCATGATGAGAGGCGACGCCGAGCTCGTCCCCTTCTTCAGGAGCATGGAGCTGGAGAAGGAGCTCAGGAGCGTCGTCAGGTCGACGTCCGAGCTCGAGAGCTTCAACATGTTCTCTGGCAGCATTGGGCTGAGCAGGCACAGCTCAACTCTGGCCTCACTTGTAGATGATGCCATGGAGATCATGCAGGCTCTGCAAGACAGTTAACAAATGACCACAGGACAGACTGAAAATGGTAAATGCCTGTGATTGGTTGTATGTTGGGATATGCGATGAATCTAATTGTAAATTCAGAAATAATCTATTCAATTGATCAGTCAAAACTGTAAATAACAAAAGGCAAGTGTATTCTCATCTCAGGCTTCAGTCAACAAAACTAATAGAGGCAGCAGTTTCTGGCATTCAAACAGGAAAACTGAAGCCAAGGTGCCATCTAGAAACGTTACAGGGAAACTCAATCTTCATCTAGAAACGTTACAGGGAAACTCAATCTTCGTCTGGTAATGTGGAGATGGGATCCCGGTTCACCCTGTGCTTCTTGCGCTTGAGTTTAGGCAATGCCTTTATCCAAGAAGGAACCTCGCAGCCTGAAGATATCAGCACATTTGCGATGTTCCGCAAGAATGGCTTATCCTCCTCGGTGAAGAATGTGATGGCCTCCCCTGATCTACCTGCTCTTCCAGATCGTCCTATATAACAAGAAAGGAGTTTTTTTTTTCCCTAGTTAGTTCATGAATCATGAGATGGCGGAAGAAAAACATGATGCCAGGTCTTTCATAAGAGAGAAAAAATTGCATATACATGAAACTGAACTAAACTGATCAATAGAGGTATATGATATATCTGGCTACATTATCAGACTGGAATGTAAATTTAAACAAGCCTAACAGGCAAAATAACAATAATATAAATTTGAAAAGAGGACCATATAATCAGTATCCAACCAATCAAATGCCCATCAGAACTCAGGCCTTCCACGCAGATGCTTATGTACAAGACATCATTCACAAAAATGCACAGACGGGTGCGTGTAGCCTGTCAAAGCCAGATACTTACCTATTCGGTGAATATAGGCAGAAGCTGACTCTGGAAAATCATAGTTGATAACGCAGTTAACACCTTTGAAATCCATTCCCCGGGCAATGACTTCGGTAGCTATCAGTACCCAAGTCTTTCCGGCTCTCAAGTTGTCAACAGCATCTTGACGCTTCAGTGAGGAGATAGAAATTGAGCCAAGTGTAGCAGTGAAAACAAAACTACCACAAACATTTATTAGCAACTAAAAATGATATTAAGTGATACCTGCTCCTCATCAAGGTCCGCATGAATTACATCAGCTCTTACGTCATCAAATGCCAGTTCTTTGTAAAGTTCTTTTGCCCTCTCTTTGCTTTGAACAAAGATCAATACTGGAGGATTGAGAGACTACAGTTGAAATTGTTTAATCAGCTCTCGGAAACAGCAAGATGGAAACTAGGAGAAAACCATCAGAGAAGGATCATGGCTTACTTCTGCAAAGCTTTGGCGAAGAGCTAGCAACTTCCCCTTCTCAGTTCCAGCGAAAATCAACTTTTGCTTAATCAGTGAAGAGGCTGAATTCCTGTATGTGAAGAATTAATGACAAAAATAACCCTGAAAAAATAGTTTTCGCAGTACACACTGTGAAAGCAATACTTACTTTCTTCCCACGATGACTCGAACAGCATCGTGCATTATCGTGCGTGCAAGCGTTTCTATTGAATCAGGCAATGTGGCACTAAACAGAGATCGAATTATTGAAGGATTCGAGCAGGCTTTGACAACTGAATCAATCACTTCAACAAATCCAAGCTCAAAAAGTTTATCAGATTCATCCAAGACAAGGTATTCCACTCTGAAAGACAGCATATGTTACTGTTAAATCGAACTGGGTGCCCACGAATAAAAAGAAAAACAATGGCGAAAATTGCAACCTGTCATTCCTTTATAAATGGCATGCAGACATATAGTTGTGATGCCACTAAGGGACGGTTGAATTGATCTAATTAAATTTCCATTTCGTAAGTAAATTGGTGGGAATTAACAAGGCACAGGCTCTATAGTATTTTTTGAGATGAATAAACACTTAAGATTGTTTTCAGGGTAATATAGTGAAGGAATTTTACCTTCCACTAAAAAGCTAACATTCATGACTAAATACGTGCATTCACTTTCCAATAAAAACGTTAGAATATGGAATTCCAAGGTTGAAAATCATGATAATCCACTAGACAGAGTCATAATGTACCAAGTGTAGCTTCTAGCAGGTAAACCATCACTTCATTACTAAATACCATTATTATCCGGATTGGTATGCATGCATTCGCTTTCCAACAAAAATGTTAGAAATCGGGATTCCAAGGTTGAAACTCATGATAAACCATTAGACAGAGTTCATAATGTATCAAGTTTAGCTTCTAACAGGTAGTAGTGTGCAAATCAAAATAATGAAGGTATGATCACAGACCTACTTAAATCAAGGTCTCTTTTTTGTACAGCGTGGTCCAGACGAAGTGGGGTGGAGATCAGGATGTCACAATGCATATCCTTGAAATTCCCAGATTTTGATAGATCTTTTGTCATTAGTTTAATATAAAACTTTCTTCCTTTTGCTAACTTCTTGCACTCTCTTGTGGTTTGTGCTGCCAATTCCCTTGTTGGGCAAAGAATCACAGCTTTAACACCCTCTTTAGATCCTGGCTATAACAACATGGCTTAAAAAGAATGTACAAGTACAACACATACAAACAGCATAAAACAATATCACAAAGATAAATACCTTGATTTTCATAAGGATTGGGAACAAGAAAGCCAAAGTCTTGCCAGAACCTGTAGGTGCACAGGCAAAGCACTCTCTCCCCTGAAACAAAGCAATTTCAGATATATGACCCTAAAAAACTAAAATTTTCAATCACTAGGGGGAAAAATATCCAAACAGAGTCAAAATGACTTACGGATAGAAGAATTGGAATGGCCTGCCTTTGGATAGGTGTAGGTTCTTGAAATCCAAGTTTTGACAAGTTTCCAACCAAATATGAGTCGCAACCATACCTAGTGCACAAAATCAGGTAGGTTAAAATCCACCTCAGACGGTACCATGATGTGTTGAAGTTAATATGTAGCAGCACCTATAATAAAGAATTTAGTATGTCTGAACTCTTTGAATTATTCAGATACTAACCTTGAAACCAGTTCTTCAAAGTTCTCTAGCGGTGCTGGAACATTTTGTCCTGAAATGTGAATATCAAACTTCTTCCGTAGTATTGCCGCTCTCTGCAAACCAATCCAACACATGCAAACCGAACACACCGAAATGTTAATTTCTGCCATTATTTCTAATCCAAGATAGTTGCTGGATGATAAACATTTTTTTCAAATATTTTACATAAGCACAATTTTGCGAAAGAGAGACACAGCTAGCTCAACGGATTTGCAAAACGCCATTACCTCGATTTCTCTCTCGACTTCCTTCCTCCGCCTTACAACCTCCGAGTCCTCACTCTTACCAGTCTCGACCTTCTTCTCCGAATCGTCCTCATCCTTCTTTGCTGCCAATCCCTTGAACACACTGAACCCTTCCACAGCATCTGCAAAGCGTACAACACTCGACAGAGTAGTCAGAGTCAGATTACACTCCCAAAAAGCAACAACCTCTTGAGAAGAAGAACTCACCGGAAGCAGAGTCGGCGCCTTCCGCCCGCCTCTTCTTGCTCTTCTTCGCCTTGGCCTTGCTCTGGCGCTTCCGCTTCTTCTCCGGCGACGGCGCGGCGGCGGAGGCCACGTCTGGGGCAGGCGGGCCTTGCCGGAACCGGGCGAAGTCGCCGGCGAAGCGCTTGCGGTCGAAGTGCGTGCCGGCGAAGAGCGCCGACGAGAGCTTCGCCTTCTCCATGGCTAACCTTTGCCCGCCGCCGCCGCCGACGAGAATCTCCTCCTCTTAAAACCCTAGGTGGGTCCCACTTGCAGCGTTCGAACCACCGAGGTTGACCAGGCCCCACATGTAAGCGAGAGGAGCTCGCCCTACCTATGCCGAAGGTTAAGATTACGAGAAACAACCGATTAGTAGATACAGTAGTTTTTTAAAATCTTCTAACTTTTCAATTTTAGTTTATTTTATGGATTTCACAACAATAGTTTTTTAGAATCTTAAGAAAAATATTTAAGCAAGTTTTTGATTATAAGAGTAACTGTGGCTGACTACCAAAACTAACTAAGGTCATACTCCATTTTGGTAGCTTAAGGTTCTAAGAAACAGCTAGCGAAAAACTAGAAAAACTAGAAGTCTCAGCTTTTAAATTATAGTTTATTTTCTGAATTCTCCATATACATTCTCTACATGGAAATCGGATAGTTTGGGAAGCTTTGTTGTAGCTCCTGCTGCTCCCTCAAACAGGCCCTAGGGCCAAGTCTTACTAAAAGCGCTTCTGGGCCAGTATCTAATAGGGGCCGTGGCATATCCCTGCGGGGCCCGCATGTCAGGGAATGTACTCACTGACATGTGAGGCCCACCCCCACCGAGGCCGGTGCACTCCTCGTATCCTGTTCTTTGCTTGCCTCCCGGTCCCCCTCCCCGCCGCCTCCTCCTCTTCCCTCGCCGCGAAAAAGGGGGGAAAATAAAAATAAAATTTCACGGCTTCATCTCCTCGTCGTCCTCCTCCTCACTGATCTCCCCCCCCCCCCGGATTCGGTGCTCGCCTGGCGATTCCTTGCGAGATGTTGATCCCATGGGGCGGAGTCGGGTGCTGCCTCAGCGCCGCGGCGCTGTATCTCCTCGGGAGGAGCAGCGGCAGGTGCGGGATTTTTGCAGGGCGGCATTTTTTTGGGCGATTTTTTGGGGGGATTTTGGTGGTTCTGACCGGGGATTTGTTGCTCAGGGATGCGGAGGTGCTGCGATCGGTGGCGAGGGCCGGAAGCACGAAGGATTTGGGTGAGCGAGCGAGCGAGGGTTTGGTTTGGTTTGATGTTTTGTTGGGTGTCTGCTAAATACGTGCTTAATTAGCTGGATTCTGCAGTAATTCTATTACTCTGCGGTTTTGTTAATTTATTGTATTGAGGTTAATGTACCGTGTACGTGGCTTTTGGGGAAATTTTTATGCTTCGAGCTAATTCAATCCTAGTGATGCATGAGATAAAGTGTTAGGAGAATATTTCAGGTCCATCTAGATTCAGTGATGAAGCAGTAGACCTCTGTGTCACCACTTTCTCCAGAGAAGCACAATTTGTTCTTGTAGCACGCGTTCAAAACCTGAGAGTTGTTGTGGTAATTGAAGTCCAGCATTAAGATACTACAAGAATTTATAACTTTATTGTAGTGTGTCAATCTGTTTTTTTTTTTATAAATGAAGTTTTTGTAATTTTGTCCAATTAGGTACATACATAATACTACCTTTTTGTCAGTTTTGTTTTGACCTATCTGTATTGTCTTCAACAGCTGCTATATTGGACACTGCAAGTAAGGTCCTGCCACTTGTAGTGGCAGTCTCTGGACGGGTTGGTTCAGATACACCACTTATCTGCCAACAAAGTGGCATGAGAGGTGTAATAGTAGAGGAAACGGTATCTATTGGTTCCATTTCTACGGTTTCCTTTTCTTTTAGTTTTGTGGCAAGCATATCCTAGCAATTTTACTTAACCATTTTCCTCTGGTAGGCAGAACAACACTTCCTAAAGCACAACGATGCTGGATCATGGATTCAAGATTCCGCTGTGATGCTTTCTGTTAGCAAAGAAGTTCCATGGTACCTGGTAATTAACTGCTGTAGTTGTTATATACTAATTTTCTTTGGTTCTATTGAAACAAGTAATTCAGTTTAGTCTCGATATCAAACAGTGCCATTATGTGTCCAATCTTGGTGACTGTATATCAGCTGATTTATTCAATCTTGGATTTATAGTAGATGAACCATCTAATGTCATATGGATGTCTGGACTTCTGTAATAATCTTGCTGATATAGCTTGTTCTGTGTATAAACCTTGTTTGTCAGCCCCATAGCCTAACCCTACCTACATCGAGCTCCTCCATGTAAACCTAATGACAAGACCTCATCATCTAGATTATTTGTTAAAAAGCTGATGAACCCAATTTTAAGGTAGCAAAAGAGTTTTTTTAATATTGAGCACAAATGGCTTCTCAAGAAAATAAAGGAAAGGAGCTTGATTCTTTTAACATACTATTTAGAGCTCTTTTAGTATCATAAATTGCATATTAGGTTCTTAGATGCTCAATACTACTTTAATATAATTCACCACAGGATGATGGTACCGGCCGTGTTTTTGTTGTTGGAGCTCGTGGTGCAGCTGGGTTAGTTTTAACTGTTGCTAGCGAAGTTTTTGAGGAGTCAGGGCGGACACTTGTGCGTGGAACTCTAGACTATTTACAAGGGCTGAAGGTTAGTACTTAGTAACGATTGCATTTTTATTAATGTAAATGCTTGTAGTAGTATTATTCATGTTTAAGAAATAATGCTTGTAGATGCTTGGAGTCAAGAGAACTGAAAGGGTTCTTCCAACTGGAACTTCATTGACTGTTGTTGGTGAGGTAATTCATAGCTTTAATTCGTCTGCAATGCCTTGTGTTGGTGCCCTATTTTCCTTTACATGGCTAAGTCTTGCTTTCGTTTTTGATTCTTATGTTGTATGAATAGGCCATTAAAGATGATGTTGGAACTATTCGAATTCAGCGACCACACAAAGGACCATTTTATGTATCCCCGAAAAGCATCGATCAACTTATCATGAATCTTGGGAAATGGGCCAAGTATGAAGATGCAGTAGAATATTCTCTCTCTTTTTAGGCTTCTTGAGGCTAATAGTGTGTTTTACTACAACAGGTTATACCAGCTTGCTTCCATGGGATTTGCAGCATTTGGTGTCTTTCTTCTTGCAAAGCGTGCACTACAGCATTTTCTCGAAAGAAAACGACGACATGAATTACAGAAGAGGTGTGTGCTAACCAACCACTTATTTGGATTTAGACGGACATGTTACTCCCATTTACATTCTTCAGTGGTTTGCTCACTTTGCTAGACATGGTCAGAATGAGATGCTTTGGAACATCTTGTAATGTTCAATAGCATTGTGATCTCTGTATCTTTTAAATTGTGGAACCTGCATGTGCTTCCAGCAGCTAATATATATCATTAGGACAAAACTGAAATGGAAGACATTGGAGATGCTGTCTTGAAAAAAGTTTTACCCTGGGAGTAATTTTATATCGGGGGTGAAAATCACAAACTAACATTGTAGCATACAGATGGACACTAGGATATGTTTTGTAACCATTGACGATTTTGCTAATGCAAGATACTGAAAATGTTGTTACAATGCATTATTTTTTCCATACAGGGTTCATGCTGCTGCTGCACAAAGACAAGCTAGAGAAGCTGAAGGTGATTTTTCATTTTTCTTATCAATTGGTTAGGCTATTTTATCATAACTTGTTCATGTCTTATAACATCAGTTTTATTTTGTACAGGGGGCAATGGTACATCAGATGTAGATTCTAACAATAAAAAGGATCAATTGGTCTTGGACATATGTGTCATATGCCTTGAACAGGAATATAATGCTGTTTTTGTGCCGTAAGTATCTTATATTTTGCATTCCATCATATAGCTTTACTCTTAGCCTCTTAGCAATGAGAACTGTCTATATATTGCTGAATAATAAAATAACTCTTTAAACATTACTATAGACTATGCATTACATTTTTTGTTGGAATCTGATCAAATATTTGAATTGAAGAGTAGTTACCTTATCATTACATTTTGAGCTCTGATTGGTACAAAATTTTGATTTTGTTTCTGAATCACCCCCATTGTCATCTTTGTGATCGATACATCTCTTTATGCAACTTTTGTTCTCATTAAACTGTCACCTCAAAAATTTATGAATGAATATGTAAATCAAACACCGTGCAGGTGTGGCCACATGTGCTGCTGTATGAACTGCTCTTCTCATTTGACGAATTGTCCACTTTGCCGGAGAAGAATTGACCAAGCTGTGAGAACTTTCCGCCATTGACAGCACTTCGATGCAAAATCTGGTACCGCATCTTTCAGATCCACTTGATTCTTGGAATGTGGACTGCTGTCACCTGATTCTTGGAATGTGTGTCACCTGCGTACTCCCTCTGTCCAGAAAAACTCAACCGAGGGGATGACCCCTCCTAGTACAACGAATCTGGACAGAATCCAAGAGGGGATGTGACCCCTCCTAGGTTGAGTTCTTTCGGGATGGAAGGAGTATGACATTTGATCTGCAGTATTGCGCCGAAGCAACGCAGGTAAAAACTCATAATAGGATATACTTTCTGGCCATCATGTCGATTGCTGTTCTTGCCTGTAGTGTACAATCGCGTCCAGAATGTCTTGTGTAAATGTGCATTGGTTTTCACAGCACGCTTACTTGTTAGTAACATGGATGTTAATATTTCTTTGTGCCCAGTGTATCCTGCCTATTAGGGGTATGAACTTGTTTTTTCTTTTTTCTTATGAATGGAATGGTTCTTGTGTACTCAGTTTGGCCCCTGCTTGGAACACATAATTTCAGAGTTTCCAGGGCAATTGAATTGTTTATTGTGAAATTTCAATGAAGCCATGTTTTCGTCTGGAACAAAAAGAAATGGTAATGCCTTCAGCCACTCCCATCATCATGTGTATTTTCATCAATTAGAAGTTGAACAGATTATATGGTGGTCAAGAAACCTAGAGGTTATATTTAAAACTAGAAGAGAAGGAACCACAAAGAAATTTGAAGAACTAGGAATAGTGAAGATGAGAGGGCCGGGGTGCCTCAAAGGCTGAGATCGTGAGAGTCATATAATAATAATAATACGAGAAGGGAATGCCGCCATGCAGCCACACGCTGACACGCCGTACACCGTAGTATGATGGATCTAGACAAGCTTTATGTCCAGACCACTTCACGGATCCTTCATCAACTAACCCTTGATTGAAAAAAAAAAACATGCCAGATCACTAAGCCAATTCATAGCATTATGTGATCACTGTTATTTGTTTTCCAAACAAATACAAGGAACTGGACAAGCTGATCTAAATACAATAGTTGCACAAATACTACAAATTCGTAATGAAAATGCATAGGATAAAGTGATACCACCAAATTGTCTCATATAGAACAAAGTCCCCTAACTATTCAGACGACAATGATGGATAATAAGATAATACATGGGTCTGGAAGCAAACCAAAGTACGTTATTCAGAACACTAGCCTAATTGTACCATCTATGCCATAAGATATGTGGCTTTTCGAGTTGTGCTTGATCATTCGGAGTTCCACTTTCCCATTGCTGCCATTGGCGTAATTGCCATTGCCAGTCCCATTGCCATCATGGACGCACGGCACTACATCCGTACCGGTCAAGACAGTAAAAGAGTGCTCCTCAAACTCAATTGAATCAGAATCAGAATCAAAATCAGAAAAAGAGTGCACCTTAATTGAATCATAACCAAATGAGTTCGGTTCCATGGGAGTAGTCCAAGTGTGGAAGAACCTTGCGATGCAGAACCTGCCTGAGCCCAGGTTGGCAAGCTGAGGACAACGCATCTCACTCCAGTGTTGAGGTGCCTCAAGCTCCTTCCAAGTGCCTACTAGCTGTGGCTGGAAGTCCTCCATGGTGGCTGTGGAGATAATAGTGGAGAGGTCAATAGCTCCCAATTTCCAGTCATTGGTGCAAATGCCAAACCACAACTTCAGCTCTGGCACATGCTCAACCTTGCCTGTGAAGGGTAGTGTCCAATCCCCAACTCTGATCCAGGTGTGTTTCACTGTGTCCAAGCATTAGGTGCCAACATGATCCACTGAAATGCAGATGTGTGATCTGCCACAGTCGTCAACAAGCACTGCATATGAGCTGATCTTGGGTCGCTTGTACTTGGGGTCGTAGATGAATGGCGGTGAAGGCAGTAGTTGGTTGTACCAGGTGTTGTGCCTTCCATGGACAAATGCCTCAAATTGACCGCTCAGCAACCGCTGTTCTTGTTCATGGCTGGGACAACGCTCCATGATGTAGATGCTGCTGCCGCCACCACCATTGTCGTCACAGCCATTGGTGTCAGTAGCCGCACCAGGGATGAAGATGGAGAAGGTCGAATTCTTGGGCTCGTTGAGGAAGGGCAAGTCCTCCACTTGGCGCGCCTCGGAGTTGAAGAGGACATGGCGGCCATAGTTGTCCGTGCAGAGCAGCTTGCGATCTGTGAGCGGTGAGCACTTGATGTTCCAGCTATAGCCCCTAGATGAGGCTTCAAGGTCGATGGTTGGCGCGGGAAGATGAAGCATCCTCATCTTTACTGTCTTCTTCTTCCTCTTCTTCTGATGATTGTTAGCATTGGCTACACATGGCGGCCGTTCTGATTCAGATACAGATCTGTTGATCAATGGCAGATCAGCAGGTGTTGTTGTGTTGAACAGCTTGTGGCGCCTCAAGTCGATCGAGAGCAGCGATACAGCGCCTGGGAAGCGGTTGTCCACGATTAGATTCAGGAACCGACGCGAGAGGCCCATCGTTGATTCGATTGTCAGCTTCAAAAACAAACAAGGCATTATACTCTACAGTATGTTAGTAAAATGTATACAACAGATAGGAAAGGTCAATTATTAATTGATTACCTGAGGTGCGCTGGAGAATGGGGTTGGCGGCGCGGAACTTAGGGATTGATGGATTCAAGGTCTGGAGGACAGGATATTTTAGAGGAATCCCCATGGGCTGTCCGTAGGCTCTGTTTTCTCATGAGCCCATGGGCTGCTTTTCAGGATTCTTCACTCGAAGAGGCACAGTGGTCAGCCGTTGGAAAAAGTCCAATTCGACTCCCTCGAAATTATGTGTTCAATCTGATTTTTATCCCTCAACTCAATTGCAAACAGGGTATATCGACCCCTCAACCGTAAAACCGGTGTAAATGACTGCTTCGGCTATTTTGAGGATGGTTTTCCCTAAGCGTGGCTCGTTGACATAGTCCAACCGACTGAGTTAGTGTGTGAGCCCCACATGTCAATGTCCTCTCCTCTTTCTTCTCCTCTCTTACTTTTATCTTTCTTTCTTCTCTCTACTTTCCCATGCTTGGAAAACATTAATTTCCTGTTCCCAGGGAACTTTAATTGTTTATTTAAAAATTTCGATGATAGTGCTCTGTGCGTTTCAAACAAGCCTATTTTGTGAGGCCTGCTTTCATGTGAAACAAAAACTGTGATGCCTTCAGTCACTCCATCATGTGTACTTCAGTTATTTGAAGAAGGTATGATGGCGAACCAACCTATAGTTACCTCAACTATCATATTTATTTTTCAAAAAAAAAAGAAGTTAAATACAAGTGCCAATTTATCACTACACCATGTCCTAACCCTCCCCCACCCCCACAGAACACCACCCCCCACAGAACATCTGTCGGCAGAGGTCACCTTCCACGTCATCTTATCTATCGGAAAAGGCCCTTACCGACTTGATCTAGGGTCTAGGTGATGAACATTTATATATTTATTGCGAGAATGATTATGGGTTGTTTGATTGTGATCCAACAGATGAGTCTATGCCGACAGATAGTTTGACACGAGATTAACAATCAGCGACATATAGTTTGTCCCCAAAAATCCGTAGAGTTCCCGATCTGTCCTGTACCGTAGAACTGCCTACAGATGGTATGTCACAAACCTTTACCGACAGATGGTTAGATGTTGATTCTCTATTTTTACCCACACACATCTGTGGGCAATTCTGTGACATGGCGTAGTGTGTTTTCAGGTTTGCAAGAGATTAATTATAAGCTATCCTTTACTTGATCTACAATATTAGAGCAGCTACAATAGCATACTATAAGCCAACTATAAACATATTTTAAAAGGATAAAAGAAGAGAGAGAAGAGCAGCGGGTTATAGATCTGTAGCCAGATACAGCACGGACTCGGAGACATAATACGTGAATGACATGTGGGACCAGATATTAATAGTGTAGTAATTAACTATTATATGAATTGGCTATAAATGATTTGGAGTTAGTAGTTGGCTATACTATTAAACTTGCTCTTACAAGTGTAGGATTTTATGGAATTTTAATAATAGTCAACTTTCCATAGAATTACCCTAAAACTTTTGTCTTGGAAGAGGCCAATGTCTGATCGGTCGAGCTATCGCTGGTAAACCGTAGATAAATGAACAAAGCAACAAAAAAAATAATTAGTGTAAAACTTTTAAATTATTGATCACGGTCTAAAAACCAATGCTACAGAATAAACTACAATAAAAATACTCCAAAACCAACTTAAAATAAAGTTTCAAAATTTAAATTTCTATTGTGATTGCCAAACAATCTCTAGAGTCTAGAGCAAGATTGTAATTATCCCGATCCATGCCCTAGTATCTTATAATGCTACGATACTATCAAG
Source organism: Oryza sativa Japonica Group (assembly GCF_034140825.1). Lineage (NCBI taxonomy): Eukaryota > Viridiplantae > Streptophyta > Magnoliopsida > Poales > Poaceae > Oryza > Oryza sativa. The sequence goes on along the minus strand of NC_089041.1, from coordinate 27,273,988 downwards.
CCAAAATCACACATAGTATCTTATTTTTCATAGCATCTCGATCTTATTATTCATTTTCACACGATTTTATATAAAATCTTAGGTAGTATCCCAATTCTACGATCTCTACTATCCTACAAAATATTATTTAAAATAAGATGGATTGAAAATAATATGAATAAATATGCTCATGTTTACATTAAAAACCAATTAAATATATCAAAATCAATATTATATGTTTTAATATATATAATACAGTATATTACTCCCTCCATCCCAAAAGTTTGACGCCGTTGACTTTTTTAAAAATGTTTGACCGTTCGTCTTATTAAAAAATTTAAGTAATTATTAATTCTTTTCCTATCATTTGATTTATTGTTAAATATACTTTTATGTATACATATAGTTTTACACATTTCATAAATTTTTTGAATAAGACGAACGGTCAAACATGTTTTGAAAAATCAACGGCGTCAAACATTTAGGGAATGAGGAAATATATATTTTATATAAAAATATGTATTTTATAAAATCTGATAGTATTCCGATCATAGTATTCGATACTATGATAATACAGATAAAAAACGATTATCTCGATAGTGATTACCGGGATGTGCCCATCGTTTCCCTTCTGATGGAAAATGCTTAGGAAATCCTAGTCCTAAAGACCCTAACCCGAATCCAGTGGTATTGGATCACAGATGTCCAAGCGACAAAGCCCAACGAGATGAGGAATCCAATTACCGGCCTGCCTCCCTCCCATCCCAGTCCCAGTCCCACTCCTACACCCACACCAACCAGCAACCCTAAATCCCTAATCCGGTTCCTACCATTCCCAAATCCCAATCCCATCTCCCCTCCGCCGCTTTTGCTCCCGCCGTCCGTCCCGGAGCCGCCTCTCTCCGGCCGCCGCCGCCGCCGCCGCTGCCTCTCGTGACGTGAGGTATTATTCCCTTCCTCCTCCTCCTCCTCTCCCCTCGCCGATGGCCGCAGCGGCTGGCTTTGACATCTCCCCCGCCGTTCGCCTCGCCCTCTCCGACGAACACGCCTCCAGTACTGCCGCCGCCTCGATGACTTCTTCTCTCATCGGCTAGCCGTCGAACTCCTCCTATGGACATGGATAATGGAGTGATATACTACGTTGTTGTAAAACCCTAGCTTGTATGAACTGTTCTGTACATGTAAGGCTGTGTTCTAATGTTCAAAGTTACCAACCTCTGTTCGCTTGTTTTTCGCGCGCAAACTTCCCGAACTACTAAATAATGTGTTTATTAAAAAAAATCATGTTAATCTATTTTTCAATTCTTTTCAGATAATATTAATTATTATATGTTAATAAGCAACTCCTTTTTATATGCACCCTAAGCTGATTATGATTTTGTTCTAGGGATGAGTCAAACTCAGTGCTCCAAAGTTGTGCGTGGCAGAGGCAGGAACAAAAGGAAATGGACAGCCGATGAAGATGAGGAGCTTGTCAAAGCATTGTGCGAGGTTTCTCTTGATCCTAGATTTAAGGTCGAAGGAGGGGGATTCAAGAACTGTTATTCTCAAGGGATAGAGAACATTCTTGCGCAAAGGCTGCCAGGCCGTGGTATTAGATCCAGTCCTCATGTCGATTCTCGGTTAAAAGTGCTGAAGAGGAAGTATTATGCGATCAAAGATATGTTAGCGTTGCCCAGGTTCTCGTGGGACGGCATGCGGAAGATGATTCAGTGTGAAAAAGAGTTATATGATGCTCATTGCAAAGTAAGCCATTCTAAGTATTTTTGTACATTTGTTTTTATCATAATGTGTTTTTGTTACGACTTGTTTATTTTCTGCAGGATCATCCTAGAGCCAAGAGTTTGTATGGTATCCCATTTCCATATTTTGATACATTTGATGTAATATATGGCAAGGACAGAACAGGCAGAGAGGAGGAGGAATTGTCCGATGAAGTGGTTGCTGACATGGAGAATGAAAACACAGACGAGGTCGGAGATGAGGATGGGGACAAGGATAGGGAATCCGCAGGGCCATCTGGTCGCTCCTTGGATGTGGCATCAAGCTGTAAGAGGCAAAAGAAACATAGTAATGGCACGAAAAGGAGTAGGACTGAATCAAACTTTCCTTCTCCAAGGATGCTTAAGGATGTGCATAGCCACTTTCAGAGTTCCATTCAACATGTCAGCACCATGGTGACAGCAATGGAGTTGTTCAAGGATGTGCACAATCACTTCCAAAATGTTGTTCAGCATGCCAATGCGATGGCCACGGCAATGGAGATGTTCAGGGATGCACATGATCACTTCCAGGGTGCTGTGCAGAGTGTCAGCAGCGCAGCATCAGCCATCGAACGGTTCAAAGACGCACATGATCGTTTTCAGAATATCACTCACCATGGAAGCATGGTAGCAGCAGTGATGGAATGTGGTACCGATCATACACAAGAGAAGAAGATGTGCGAGGAACCCCAACAAAAGGCCAAAGTGACAGCTATAGCTGAAATTCAAAAGCTTGGCCTTACTGGAAGCGAGGTGGTCTTCGCAGCAAGTATTTTCGCAAAGGAACCAAACCAAATGGAGATGTTTTTAGCACTCCCAGAAATCTATAAGAGGGACTACATAGTCCAAATGCTCAACGGTATGTTACGCGATCCACAAATCCCTCATAAATTTCATGATTGCAGCTCACTTCATTCTAAGAATGATGAGGGGGTGGGACAGTAAAGGAAAGCATTTGATGCAAATACTAACCTTTCTACTTCACTACTCTTGGATAACTTATCTTAAGATTTTCATGCTATACTTAGTCTTAAATAGTATATGTGCACTAGCATGTTAGGCTGCTAGCCACCCATGAGTACTTGCTAAGTTAGTAATTGAGGGTAATTAAAGCATATAAATAGAGATCAGAACCACCATGTCCCCATTACCAATTACTAATAAAGTTGACTGTTTTTCATCGATAACTTGACTATGATCTTGTCTTTGAGAATTTTAGATTAAACTCTTGCTCCTTTTGGCATTTCTTGCCCCTAGAGTGATATCTAGCATAATACGGAAATACTGTCCCTTGATAATTTGTAGTTTCAGTTATTTGTTTTGAGTTGAGCTGCAGTATTTTTCTTTGTCAAAATGATGCTAATCCAGTGTCGCATTTCACCTTCTCTTTTTGTTCCAGGTGGGCAATCTCTCCGGTATTAGCTGAAGCTAGGGATTGAAACGGATCGGAAACGGACGGAAACTAGCTTTAACATATTCGTTTTCATATTTTTTTCGGAATCGGAATCGAAAACTCGGATACGGAAATGAAATCGAATATTATCGAATACAGATACGGAGCGAATACGAGACGGAACGAATACGGTAGCGAATATTTACCGGTATATAAAAAACCCCTCAAATTGAGTTTCTTGATCAAGGAAGAGATATCACTTATTATTTTAGTTCAACATCTCTAACATTTATATCGTCAATTTTGTAGACTGTCTCACAACCGTATGTGAAAATCGATTTTCATGGTTGTTCCTCTAAGAGATCCATATGCAAATATGATTATCATTTTCTATTCTCAAGACCTTTTACTAGATGTATAACTTACTTGCCATTGTATAAATTGGAGATGTTATTTATTTTACTTCACATCTTCGAAACTTGCAATATTTGTTTTATGCTTTAAATGCTTTCAAATACAAATGTTATAAACTACAAAGTGGTAGATCCCGTTGAGCTCTACAACTTTGATATAGAACACATCTCCATCAGATGTCGTTTGAATTGTAGATCTGAGATTTTATAAAAATTAATATGGTATATTATAATAAATATTTAGACCCTTAAATGATCTCAAATAATAAAATAGTCAATAAGAAAGTTGTAGATCTCATCGAGCTCTACAATGTTGATATAAAGTTTATCTTCATCTGATTCCGTATGAAAAAGTTATGTATATATACGTGTTTTTTCTAAAATTTTATCAATGTATGCAAAAATTCCAGATAGTTTCCGACCGTTTTCCGATTCCGACGGATAGTACCCTTACTGTATTCATTTTCGTTTCCGAGAAAAAAATTCGAATTCGTTTCCGAATCCGAGAATTTTCGGATAGTTCCGACCGAAATTATCCGAATCCGAAAAATGGTCCGGACGAACGGAAACTATCCGAACCATTTTTATCCCTAGCTGAAGCAATATTGGAGAAAGTGAAGATCTTCAAATACTAATTAAGTACTCCCTCCGTCCCATAATATAAGGGAATTCAGTACTCCCTCCGTCCCATAATATAAGGGATTTTCAGTTTTTGTTTACAACGTTTGATCACTCTCTTATTCAATTTTTTTGAAATTATGTATTATCTACAGTACTTTAAGCACAACTTTTCGTTTTTTATATTTGCAAAAAAAAAAATGAATAAGACGAGTAATCAAACGTTGCAAGTAAAAACTCAAAATCTCTTATATTATGGGACGGAGGGAGTATAGTTTAGCGTTGTTAATTGGACTTATCCATCTACATTTGGCTAACGAAATCTTTTATTCTGCGGGCTATTAACGGGTGTTTAGGGTTCTCATTTTTAATGATGCAAATATTCCTGGGAACATGATTCCTCGTTGGCTCATTCCTTTCGTTCCGCTCATGTGCATTCCGTATCAATAACATGCCCTTTAAGCTAGTATGGCCTACCCGTAATGAGTACAAATCACTAACCCACCAAAATGCATGTCAAACCGTTCTACATTCTGAGATGTTTCGCGTTGCAAGATTTAACTTCGGAAACCAAGCCGCATCGTTTCGTTTGTTAGCGAACTAACCAATAACATCCGAACCGAAATTAAGATGCCCAAGAAACCAACCAGATTGGAACATACGCGTCAGGAGTTTATTGCTACGGTGTGTCAAAGTATATCTCCACGCAAGAAAATCTCAGCAAGATGCCAACTCTCACAACCATCATGGTATCGCAAAAATAATACTCGCAACCATTCAGGATCTTAAGGCTTCTCAGTTCTCACCATTTGTACGCCATGCGAATGGTGAAATCAGAAAACACCATGTCACCATAGTGAAGCAACGAGTACATGTAGCCATCACCAATCAAAAGAAAACACAAAGCAGGAACATGCAATTAAATGGGGAAATGCAACGATGCCAATGTTCTCACATTTCTGATAAGTTAGCATCAATTTGCTGACATCAGATATAAACAAATAACAACAAAGCGAACCAAAATGTGCTCAGATTGACAGTATTATTTTGCAACCAAAGACAATGTAGCCTGGATGGTACCACTTCCATGCCAAGTTGAGATACTGAACCGCCTACTCTTTTTTCCCAATACCGTGGGACATGTTGTAAACTCCACGGCCCTGTTTATAAAACAGCAAATAAGTTATTGACTGAACAAGACTACAGGAACAAGAACAGAGTAGCATAGGCAACAAATTGAAACTTTCAACTTACAATCATGAACAAGCTGGTGCCAGCCAGCGCAAGGGGAATGGCAACAGATGTGATCACATCGTAACGCCCCTTCAGGTAGGTGTGCTTGGTTAAATTCTGAAAATATTGCTGTTGCTTAAACAGCTTCTCACGTGGCACAAATGGTGCCTCTGTCATCCTGCATTATGACACAAGGAGCTAAGACAACTTGATCATATCAACACAATAATTTCACTCAAGCAAATCCTCACTTCCTCAGAGAGAATATTAATCTCCATGAACAATTTTATATAATCATTGAACTATTGAATTTGCTAGCCATAAACATCATAATTGGATTTAAACTCCCGTACTGATCTGAGTACCGCACAGTTTTTAAACAGTTAGCTGTCTCTTGCTAGCAAGAAATACTTATTTATAATTCTACAACATAGCACAGTAGTCCGTTTCCCAAGCATTTTCTGAGCTCTTTGAACAGCAAAATGTATTTGAACTTTGTACACAAACATAACCATATGAAGCAGATTCGAAAACTATATAGCAACAGATAATATGTACTTGAATGTGTAACTAGTTAAAGTAATCACCCTAGATCTTACCCAAAATAAAAGCAGACGAGGTCAACATATGTAGGCTGCATAAACTATTTTTGATTGAAATTAATATAGAGCAGTTTAACGGTCGTCATTACATAGTTGATTAGATAGTTGATCATGAAGAACCGGTATTACAAATCATAAAATTAGAACACGGTGAGGCATCTGGAGTATGAGTATGAGACAAATCAGTCATGTCATTGTACGGAAAAGGAAACCGACATAACTATTTAGTCAACACTTGAGACTTCATAATGGCACTAGCACATCTCTAAGAGTACGAGTTGAAACACATAAGCACCGCTACAGGAGCTCTCAAATATCAATGAGAGCGCTATTTCATGTTCAATTAAGCATGTATTCATCACACCGAAGCAGACCCAATAAACCATGAAATGCATGTGAATTCACTCAGGGATACCAAATTCCAAGATATACCAAGCCATATAAAACCCCACATCTAGCAAATTTTAATCAAACAACGGAAATCACCTAGACACCAAGCATACCATATCATCCCTAAAGCGCGGCCGAGCAAAGAGTTCACGTCAAGACACGAAACTTGGGCGCATCCCGCATCAGCTGGATCCTAGCCATAAGGACGAATCCCTCGCCCAACGTCGCAACACGGCATGAATCCTCCCATCCACCGAGCCACGAATCCCGCGAACAATCGAGCGCGATACGGACGAATCCCTCCCCCCAAGTCAACATGGCCACCAAGGGACACGAATCCTTCCATCCCATCTACCCGAGCCACGGATTCCGAGAACAACCGAGAGAGGCGCGCAGAGGGAGAGGAGGGGACGACGCGTACCTCGACGGCTGAGACGCGCGGGTCGGAGGAGGCCGGCGGCGGCGGCGGCGGCGGAGCAGGTGGATCTGCGAAGAGATGGTTGACCTGACGGAGGAGGAAGGGAAGGAGGCGACCCGGCAGCGGCTTTTGTGGACGCTCTCGGGCGGGCCGGACTGGGCTGGGAATGTCGTAAATGGGCCGTTATATTGGGTAAATTTTGGCCCAGGATATTGCTCTTGCCTTGTTCGACCCAGGATAAAGTGTGCAGCTGCTTGCTGCCACATGATCATATATTGGTTTTGTTTGGGAGAGTTTTAAAATTCTGAGTAGTATAAAAAAAAACTATGTTTCTCGGCTTCTGGTTTCTAATTCATGTCCTAGATTATATAACTACAGATTCTTAGAATATAAGAATCTAGGTGAGAAGATTTGAACTGTTTAGGGAACTGGAGATTTTAGAAAAAGCTCCCCCCAAACAAGACCATTATAACTTGTGAGGCAGCTTGAACAATGAACAGATTATGAATTAAGCAGGTTAGGATTCAGAAGATTTGAGGTTGACAGAAATTCAGCGAATCAGAAGGGCAGCATAGCTGTACCAGCATCTTCCCAAATGAAAGTTCTCCAAAAAAAAAAGAGAAAAAGTTCTAAAGAAAAAGGCTGCTGTTGATACCCAAACCGGAGCTAGGCAAACAGGCACAATAACTGGAGCTAAGCCATTTTGTTGGTAAAAACCATGGTAATTGAAATTTTGTTTGCTCTGTAGTTACATACATCTTGGGTCTGGAAACAGCCATATGCCGATATTGTATCATACAGGAATGACAGGCAAATTTCTGTACATTTTGCTTCCCTACATTCCAAATTCAATACAGAAAGAACTCATACTGCTTTATATGCTAGTATGATGCATAAGCTTCATCAGCGTTTTGCCATGACATGTATAAGGCATGTGCTGAATGAATATTACCCTGTTACAAGGCACTGAATAATGGACAACTGTTGGAAAACGTAATAGCAGTAACAGATGACTATTCTCTACTTGATATAGTTTTTTAGTGTATCATACAACTAGCAAGTAAAATTGATATAGAAATATCTTACATAGAGAACTGTAAAACTTACAATTTACATATAATGGTCGCATTGTACCAGTCTAAGTTGTGAAAGAAGCAAGAACACAGAATTCAGAACAAATGTGTTTTTGGTGCCCACTGGCACCAGCGTCCCCATGTGCAGAAATGGCAAAATGCACATATCCAAAAGAGTAAAAAATGGACTATAAATATCAGCCTTGTATCCTATGTCCACTATCTGCTACTATTGGAATCTTGGTGAGAGCTTGATCACTAATGAATGAAACCTACATCACTGAGGGGTGATGTCGATTTTGCAGTCATAACTTTATTCAGTATGTCCTGATTCAAAGGTTGTGTGGGAACAAATCGTCCAAATGCTATTCCAAATTCTAGTGCAGCCTACGTATTTTAACTGAACAACACATAGTCAAATAAAACAAAAATATTTACAGTGATATAAAGACATCAACGAATTGACGCATAGCCAATTGCCATTTGATAACACCAAGTTTAGTTTACAAACGTATCCATAACATAATCAGCACAGCTAAACCAATTTTATTGGCCACATTTCAGTATCTTGCACAAGTAATTGGCAAAAAAGTATAGAGATACAATCAACACTTCATACCAGGTTGGCACGTTGTTTTTTCAGCCTTATCATCATCAATCATCCTCGATATCCCAGCTCAAATCCTCATCATCTTCAGCAACACTGAGCCTCTTCCGCAATTCCTCCTTTAAAGCAGAGCTTGAGTCATTATTGCTCCCTCTCTTCTCTTCATGCTCCCCAAGATCCTCAATCTCATCCCACTCAAGATCCTCTTCCTCGGTCGTTGTTCGCTGCCTAGACACCATGGAGTAGTCACTATCCTTGCTTGAGTCGCTTGTCTCATGCTTTGCTCCGTCTTTCACCGCATCATCTCCTGTGCTTGAACGTGGTTCTTCAGTGACAGCTTTCTTGTCACTTGATTCTTCAATGTTCGAAACGGATGCCTCTTCCTTCTCCCTCTTGTCCACCACCACCATAGAGCTGCCGAAAACCTCCGGTTGCGGTGCATCGGCATTCTGCTGTTCCTTCTCCAAACCGCGTGATTCTTCCACTGCCTCAACTTCCTTTTCTTCCACAATCCTCTCGCTTTCCTTATCCCCCGCTACACGTTCGACATCTTCTTCGATCGGTTCTTGCTTTGATCCTTCCTCATTCGCTTCCGCTCTTTGTTGTTCTTCCTCATCCTCATCATCCACCTCCCAGCTCAAATCCTCCTCGTCCTCCTCCGCCGCGAAAACCCGCTTCACGAGCTTTGCTCTAGCATCCTCCTGCTGCTTCAACCTATGAACACGGTAGAAGTACCTCGCCCAGAACACCTCGCTCTCCACCGTGCCCGGCACGAGCTTCTCCACCATCCCTTCCAACGCATCGCTCTCGTAGCACAACGCCTCGATCTCCCCACTCCTCTCATCCACGCTAAACCCTACCCTCCACGCCGCGAAGTCATCGGAGTCCTCAGGATCGGAGGTGAACGTGGCCGGATCCGACTGGAGCGCGCGGAGCTGCGCTTCGAAGCGGCTGTACCGGACCTGCCCCGAGGCGGAGCTGGGCTCGGATTCGCCGCCGCCGCCGTCCGAGTGCCCGGTGGCGGGGGCTGCGGCGGCGGCGGCGGCGACCTGCGCGATGGCGTCCTTGCCCTGCGCGACGATGTCGGCGAGGCCGTCGAGCGCGTGGGCGTGCGCCGGGAGGTCCCGCGCGGCGCGGGCCGCGGCGTCGCGGAGCGCCTCGGTCTCGCGGCGCAGGCCGGTGCCGAACTCGGCGAGGTCGCGGCGGTAGGCCTCGAGCACGGTCTCCGACTGGGAGGTGAGCGTCTTGAGCAGCCCGCCGAAGCCCCATCCCCCGCCCCCACCCCCACCCCCGCCGCCGCCGACGTCGTCGTCAGTGGGTGGGGTCGACGTGGATCCGGCGTGCTCCTGCTCCGTCTCCGTCTCCGGCGGCGGCGGCGGGGAGGACGGGCCGGGCTCGGGCTCGGCGAGGATGGACTTGAAGAAATCCATGGCGATTTGGATCGGATCGGATCGGAGGAGGAGGAGGAGGGGAAGGTGGTGCGTTGGTTTGCTTGGTGTTGGTGGGCTTGTGTTGCGGTGCGAGGAAGAATGACAAGGGACGTGTTTTGGATTGATTGAGTTGCACACGCTTGCATCGGTCGGCTTGGGAATGGATTCCTTGCCTTGTAACCGCACGTGCGATTTTGTATCTAACGTAATTCAAACAAGTTATATGAGAAAATTGACATTATGCCATTCTCGGAGATGGGCTCCGCTAAATTGCTATTTTTAAATTGGGATTCGCTATAACACCACTCTCAAATAATGACAATATGCTAGAGTACATTTTCTCTCATTTACTTATTTTTTTGCACTTTCTACACATTGAAGGGACTAAAATGCCCTTAGTTCCGTATGTTCTTTTTCTCATGCCAAAGTTACATAATTGTCACTAACGATCTCATCGACCGGCGTGCTGCCAAAGCCGCAGCCTCCTTTGTGGCGCTCTCCTACGACCGTTGTCGTCGACCTTACCACTGGTACGCCCTGTCGTTGTCAGCTGGTCCACCTCGACAAGCTAGGGATGACGCAGTAGGGCAGCCATGGCCATCCCCAACTCCATACGCTCGTTAGATCTACATAGGAGGACAACGGGCTGCACCACCATGCTAGCGTTAGGTGGTGCTTGTGGCTGCGGCATCGTCGTCGTCATTAGATGCAATGAAGCAGGGCGACGTGCAGGTCGTGGTGCTTTTCCCCGCTGAGGTCATGCTGGTTCATTCGGTGGTCGACGACGAATCAGCAATGATGCGTACACAAACATGAGGAGGAACAGCGGCGGTGAGCATGAGTGTAGAGGTAGGCTCGCTGGTCCATTCCTGGCACTGCCACTGTCCTACCAGCCACCGAAACATCTTTGTCGCAGTCACATGAACAAGCTAATCAATTTGATTGTGTTTTTTTGTTCTATAGATGTTGTGTTGAGAGCGCTGATGTAATGATGCTAGGTGTGTCAGGTGATGTAATTTTCGAATGGAATTAGCGCAACTGCCGGCGATGGACACGGATGCAGTTATGCACCATAGCACCAGCCATGACTCGTGGCAGCGGTGAGACAACACGGGATTGAGCAAGGGTATCTTGGTCAGCTCACCAAGGAAATCAGGGTAGAGTTCATTTAATTTGGAAGAAATGAGAGAAAATACATTCTAACATACTGTCACAATTTGAGAGTGGTATTATAGTGAATCCTAATTTCAGGATAGCATATTGACGAAACCTAACTCCGATTATGGTAATTTTCTCGAAATCGAGGAAGTTGAATAGGCAACTCTAACATTGTTAGAACTCCGAGGTGAAGATCCAAGCAAAAACAACGTAAATTTTTTTAAGTTTTTTATTTGCAAAAAATCAAATTTCGACTTTTAGTTTGGTTTATTAGGCTCCGACGAAGCTCTTGGCAACTATGGGTCTGTTTAGATCCTCTAAAATAGTAAAAGTTTTGCTATTTTGGATCTAAACACTAGTAGCAAAAGTTTTTAATTTAGTATTTGTTATTTGCTAGTCTAGGGTAGTAATTTTTGCCAAAAAGTGTTTGGGGACCATGCGCTCTCTCTAGTGCTAAAATGATAAAATGATACATCTAAGCACCAACTCTATACCAAATCTTTTACCACCAAAAATTTTACCATTTGCCATTCTAAATAGATTAACAGGCCCTCTAACAAAAGAACTCGGAGGAGAAGATCAAAGCAAGAACAGCCGCTCCTTTTCTATCAACGGCTTGGATTGAGTCTCTCCCTAAAACCCTCGTCGCCGCCGCCGCCGCCGCCGCCTTGGTTAGTTCCACTTCCACGCCGGCGCGCCGCTTCTTCTCCCGTCGTCGCCGGCGCCGAGACGATCCGCCGGCGATGGCTCTGGCTCGCCTCGGGCACGCTGTCACCGGACGCCTCCGCCGCCCTCTCCACCTCCTCCATCCTCCTCCGCCGCCGCTTACGTAATGCTCCCACTTCGGAATAGATCTCGTTCCCCGCGGCTCGAATCGGATATTCTCTTACTTCCTCTTTGCTGTTTCCGTTTCAGGGATCACCATGCCTCGGTTGCCCACTCGTTCGCGCTGATCCACGCGAATACACGCGCAAGAGGTGAGCAACCCAGCGCTTGTTTTTCTTTCCCGGTTTAATTTGGGCTCCATTTCAATCATTTTTCGTGCCATTAGGTTTTGCAAGCTCGCCGTACAATGCCGGTGGCGTGATTGGTTACAGGGGGCGGTCGCCTGTCTATACTGTGAAGGTTTGAGTCATTATCGAGTTGGGGATGATGTACAATTTGCTGCCAATAAGGTGTTATGTGATTTTGTGCTGTAAATTTGCATGTGCTGCAGGTTCTGGAGCTACTATTCCAAATAAATCATACAAGATCAATGTCGACAGCAGCACAGGCAGAGCCGCCATCATTATCGAAGGCACCGACACCGTCGCAAACATCATCGAAGGTGCCACTTGGTGCCCGCAAGGTGCGAGGACGAATCTGGTTTTCTGGTGTGATTTGGTTAGCTTAAGGGATTTCATATAATTGTTGAAGTTGTGTTCTTTTTATCTTGTTTTTTTTTCTCTGTATAGGTCGGTATGAAGGTTGTCATGATGAGCCCTGGTTTTGTATATGAGCCATACAGCATTCGGGAACCAATCCCCTTCTGGAAAAGGTGAAATTACATTCTATATTTTGACCTTTATGCTTTGTCACGTGAATCAATACGTACGTAAATCAATCTGTACATGGTAATCAGTTCTCTTCCCTTTCCAAACACTGACCCATCTGCTAGTTTCCAGGACAGAATTGTTAGAGTGAGTAGCTTTAAGCTCAACACTAAAAGGTACAAATGACATGCTATTCCAGAGTGCAGCACTTGGGAATGAACATTACAGTTCAGTGCAGTGTTTTTGCCATTCCCCTTCATGGACGATAAACTTACTACTGAGAAGTGTAACCTTTTTCTTTCTTCCTTACTGTATTTTTTTTCCTACAGCACGGCTGTGGCATTGCCATTTTAGTTTCTGAAAATGGATGGGGAAAATCATATATTTTCAGTTAAGACAGAAAACTAAGTTCACCAAGAGCACACTTAAGTGTGGAGCTAACTAACTAATAAATAAGTGATGGAGCCCCTTGAGAATGCAAAATCATGAGATATGCTTTCACCGTCTGCTACCCTAATATCTGCTGCCTTGGCTAAACAAACTTAGATGAGCTGAATGATGCAGAGACATTTCAAGCATTTTATTTCTCATGTTTGGTTATGCTGATTCTCTCTATCTGATCCTACAAAAGTTAAATACTGTTAAGTGGCGCATTGATATCAAAACTTATATGTGTGCTAGAGGAATAAATATCCTTTAAATAAAACTGTCCTATCGCATGATAAAAGGTCTTCATCATCATAACCTTGGCTTATTGTGAATTAGATGGTTTACACCAAGTGGCTGGAGAAGAACAAAGGAGGACGTTATTCTGGAGGTACTGACTCTTTTGTCTAGAAAACTGCTTTTCATCTCTTATTTCCTTCTTACAACCTGTGACTACTTCTTTGATTAGTCAATTGAATTCTAGATTAGAAATTTAAAAGGCCTCCCTCTTTTTCCTTGATCACACATTACTTTTTTTCGATCCTTATCCATAGGCACCTGTGTGCCACCATTGACACAACCAATCTGGTCATACCTGGTTGTACATGATTATTTACCAGCTAGAACAATGATTGTTTACATGAAATGACACAAACTGAGATATTTAACAGAAACCTACTGTAGTTTTTTTTATGTTTTCCTTTTTATTTAGGTTCATGATGCTTGGCAACAGAGTTTCTTTATTATTGCTGTTCTTGAGTTGCCATGTTATAACAGTGCAATGCTGCATATATGAGTACACATTTTGGAGTACTGTCTTTTATTTGCATTATTTATTTTCTTACTTTCTATCCTATCAACATTCAACGATAACTTTTGGAATTTATTTGCTACCGCTGCAATACCTTAATGTATTTGATCTGAGATACCCTGCAATTTTCCTTTGTGATATTTTTATTTTCACGAATTGTGAGCTGATTAGTTGGTTGTTATACTGACAGATGAAGAATGCATATGCTGTGTCAAGATTGAGAAAGAAAACAGGCTATACCAAAAAGGAATTCTATGATCAAGCATTCAAGATATACAAGGAGGTACATTTCCTTTATCTCTTAGGAAACCAAATATACAAGTAGAATAATCTAAGCATTTTGATTACACTTACATAGGTTTCAGGTTTCCATGCAGATATCATGATCTGATAATGGAAGATAAGAGCTGTACCTAGTACCGACTGATTTATTTAATGTTTTCTCAGTACCTATATTCGTTTGGTGATTTTAATTGTAGAATTTTGTAGTGTTCAATATTATTACAAGATAATATCATTTTTAATGGTGTTATCAGGTATACTGTTACCAGTGAAGGTTTGGCATACCTCTCTTGACAATCGTGTTTCCTAGGCACAGGCCTAGACCAATAACTAGTATAGTTTTCATAAGTGTTCAGTAGATAAATGGTCCAAATTACTGATTTGCGATCTTTATGGTTATGCCACTTTGTTGCTACTAAAGGTTGACATACTCCCTCCATCAAAGAATATAAGCACATCTGGAGTTTTTTTTTTTGGAGAGATTAAGTTGAGGTGAGGGATAGCTTTGATTGGTTGGTATAAGTAAGTAGGTGGGGATGTCCTTATATTATGGACAAATTTCAAACTCTAGACTCCCTTATATTTCTGGACAGAGGGAGTAGTAACAGGCTGGTGAATTTTCTACCTCTTTTCCTTTTCTTGAGAAATAGCAATAGTCACTGAGCAGCATTCTTTTTTTCTTTTCCTGAGTTATCTTCTGGCTTGAATTGATCTCCGAGTTCTTCAGTGCATAGCATACATGACTTGTAGTGCGACCTTGCAATTTGTATGTAACATAGAATTTTGATTGTGTTCTCCTTATAAAGAATACTGTCTATATGTCAAATGCAAATTTAAGTGCCAACTACTACATATTTTCCCCATCGGTTACTCACGGCTGATTAGTGATTAAAAAAAGATTTATGGGTAAACCTTTTATATATGTGTTATTTGTGGCTTAAAAGCAAATGTTGAAAAAGCATCAAAATCAACTTCAAAAACAAGTTTTAAAATTCAAAATTTGGCAACGGCTTATAAGCCATAGGGCAAACAATGAGACCCTTCTTTCTCATTCAGGTTAACACACTGATGGCACATGGAGACACATCATCTCTCCGTAAAATATTGACAGAGAGAATGCATTCGGTAAGTTTTCACCTTACTGTGAGTGGATGTTAGACAAACTTTTGGAGGCATGCTATTTATTCTTCTCTCTTCTTTTTATGGGTGAAGACTATAAAAAATGAACTGAAGAAAAGACAATCCATGTGGAGTTCTGTTCACTGGGAATTGGTGGAGCCTGCTGTGTGCATAAGAACTTTGAGGGCTCGCATGGTAAGTTAAGATCTGATTTTCCTTGATTGCTGATTGTTTTTTATCTTGTACATATGTGACTCGGATCAAGTTATAGATGTTAAAATATGTCAGCTCTAATAACCATCCGTTTCATTATTCATGCATTTAATGTTTGCTGTCCAGTGATATTATGATTGGTTAACTATAAAACTTTGCAGATTGGACTCGATAAAAATGACCTTGACAAAGCTTTCATACAGCTTACGCTTGAATTCGTCACTAAACAGGTCCCGTACTTTCATTCCCTAAAGTTTAGCTGTTTGTGTGATTCAATGTGGTGCCACTACTTTCTTTGTTTGTGTCATTTGTCCTTGACTTTTATGGTTTGGCTTTTGTGTCTTTATATATCTTCTTTCTAGAATCTGCAGGAGAGCTGTGTATCTTTGCATTATTTCTTGCCCTCTTTGTGTAAATTGCATAATTTGTTCTGGTTTTCGTATTGCTGACCATGGAATCAATATCTATTATCTAATACTGTACCAAGTATTATGTTTAAGTTGGATAGCATTAAGCTACCTCTTGAAAGTCCCCACATGTGCTCGTATTCATCCTCTGACTGCTTGCACCATTAGGTGGGCATGCCCCTCTTAGTTTTCTTTAGAGCTTTCATGTCTACACAATTTGGAGATGTTCAGAATATGCATTGCTCATAAGCACCTGAAGTATAAACTTCAAAATGTCTACTTTTCAAAGATAGTTTTAATGCCTTGACTAAGTTATTCCCTGTATTTGGTTGGTCTCTGTTTCCTATTATTTTGTGCAATGATCATGAATAGATGGTTTAGTGGTTCTGAGGAGCACTGCATCCTATTGTCTTGTGCAGTACTGTATGTTCATCGCATGACAGTTTCTTAATTGTATTTCTGTAGAAATTTGAAGCCTATAATACAAAAGGTGAGGTCGTGTCTGGAGATAAGTCAAAAGAGGTAAGTAAAATATGGGTGACTATCTGAAGTTCTAATGTTCAAACAATGAAACAAGTGGGACTAGTTTTGTTCAGGCTTTTTTTTTTTTAAAAAAAACACCAAGCATATAACTGACTTCAAATATTAGTTCACAATGATACATTGGAAATAATCTGTTAGTATCTAGTTTGCGACAATATGCTGGAAATTTAACAGCTGATTATTGTCTGGACTCTAGTGATTGAGCATCAGGGATTCTTATTGTTCTGTAAATTCCACAAAAGAGCACAGGGAGACAACATAGAATTTTAATCTTGTGTATTCCTCTGCATGATCCATCATGGGGATGTATATCTATCTTACATGTTATGAAAAGATTACGAAACTGTAGAGCAAATAAATGGAGAGACTAGACCATCAGTAACTCGTTACATTATAAGAAGCAGTTGTTTATATCATTCAAAAGCAGTTGTAGTTTCACACCTTATGACAGCCTAATCAATTGTTTCAACATGGTGACTCATGATGTTTTGGCGTGTGCAAATATTCTTATAGGTGCTTGTGAAAGATATATGGGTGTTTGAAAGATCCCTTTTTCACCCTGGAGCATACTGGCGTGTATGTGGAAGAATTACATTGTAAAAATCTCTTGGCAAGCACATACCAAGCTGAACAGTGGCTTTTGTTATGCACAGTGGTCTCAATAATTCTTTTGCCCTACCATCCTGTATTCCTCCTGTCTAACAATGTCTAACAAGATCTCCAGGCACCTATATACATGATGGTAGTTTATTTATCAGCAGAGGAAATAGGCACTCTTTTCTCTACACTTTTGTTAGGGAGGTAGCTGGGCATGTTCCCCTTCAGAATGGCTCTTTTTTTTTTTTCACTGTCATCAGATTGCTGTCCTACAACAATACTCATACCTGATACGAAGTGATCATGTGACGCCTTCGCAAGGAAAAGCTTGAAATGTTTTGCCAGTTTCTACCTTTATCCTTTTTGCTAGTTACAATGTTTAACGCTGTGAACTGATGCTGATGGTGTGACAAGTAGTGGTACTTGTCTTAGGCTCATTAAATGAATCCTACAGACACTTTGATATTATATCCTGTGAGCTTGGTCCTCAAATTCTGAACATTTGCCATGTTTTTTTGGGAACCAATTCACTAGTCTTGTTGGTATGTTTACCATGCTTTGTTTCCTGGACTTGGAGTATGCTGTCATCTGAGAAAATTGGTAGTGCAGATTACATGCTTCAGGCTTCAGCAATTACCTTCAGAATATGCTGGTTGCTTCTTCTCATGGACAATGTTTACCTTGAACTTCAGCATCCATTCATATCCAACATAGGGAAAGTTTGGGAAATATCATTGTAAATATTCATGAGTTGGGACGTGAGAATGACATGTGAGACCTAGACTCAACGTCAATGGCACATCCGATGGTACTCTCTCCAATATAAGAACTTGTCTAGATTTCGTAGTGCTAGAAAATGTTCCATCCAGTTTTAAGTTCTTATATTTTGGAATAGAGGGAGTAGTTTTCAACTCCCTGATTTTTGCAATGGTGAATGGCAAATTGGCCCATCAAACATACGTGATAGCTCCTAGTCACTTCAGGTGTGTGTCTGTATACAGTAGTTCTCTCTTTCGATGATGCTCACGTGATGGGAGGTTTGGAAGTTGGAACCAGATCCGCGTCCCATGTCGGGAGAAGCATGAACCACATGCACTGCCCGGTAATTGTCAAGCTAGATCCTCCAATGAAGGCCTTGTCCTTTCGAAGAAAAACAAGTACAATGTCTCTGTCTGTCTCAAAGAAGCTACTGCTACTGTGCATGGGTTAAAACTCTGCCACGGTGAGCAACCAAACTTTAGGCCCCTTTGAATCACAGGAATGGAAAAACGGAGAAATAGGAAAAACATAGGATTCTGATAGGAATGTAAGTGTAAAACAGAGGATTGCAAAACACAGAAAAAACGTAGGAATGATCGTTTGATTGGACCACAGGAAAAACACAGGAATTTGAGGAGAGATAAAGACTCAAAGGATTTTTTCCATGAGGTTCTACCTCTTGTTAAAATTCCCCCAAAACTTGTATAGGAAGAGGCATTCCATAGGAATTTCATAGGATTCTATAGGGTTCATTCCTTTGATTCAAAGGGCTTAGTAGGAAAAATTCCTATAGAAATAAAATCCTCTAAAATTCCTATGAATTTACTTTGAATCAAAAGGGGCCTTACTGCATTTTGCCATGAGAAAGTTGTGAATGTTTCCTGCAAGATCCTTGTCAGGTTCCTCTGTGCCAAAGGCGGCCATTTTGATAGGCCAAAAGGTTTGCTCTCACTGTCACTGACCATGCATTTGCAAAGGTTAAACTATGCAGCAAACACTTGAAAAAGAAAATGATAGTGATTTACAAGCTAGTGGTAGCTGCTCACTTGCTCCATCTTTAAACAATGATTCTGCCGGCTATATGTGGCCAAGTTCCTTGCTACAGTTACCAGGACTATTCTAGTCCCATGCCTATCCACAGACCAAGAAACAACAACAAACCCTGTCATCTTAATCTGCAATCCTCCTTAATGGCACCATCATGTTGACTTTGGTAGTTAATCTCCTAAACCAAAATCCCCAACAAGCCCATTACATTACAGTTACAGCATCCTATTATACTGTAAGTCCATCTCTTACCCCTTTTTCCTTATTCTAAATATAGTAGTATCTAAGTATCTGTTTAAGGGAGTTTGAGATTCTAAAAAGCAGTTGGTGATTTTTTTTTAGGAAAAGCTAAATTAGCCACCTTCTAACTTTTAGTTTTTTTTCTTCTAAATTTTATAACTATATATTTTTATGAACTATATGAGAATTTGACACTTCAACTTTTGAAAGAAGTTGGAACTAACAGAAGCTCCGTAAACCAGGCCTAGGCTAGCTTTTGGCTTTTGCAATGTCAACGGGGGATTAATCAAAACATGTTGCATTGGCGTACGCTGCAACTATAGCCCAGCTGTTTACACCACGCAGCCGGTGACATGACAGCAGGTAATGACAAATGCATGATGCACTTCAGCTTCCCCCTTGTGCAGTTGATTATTGGCCCCTCAAGATTAACATAAACACCTGCAGAATATTTCATGAGCAGACTCCTCTGTTATTAGTTAATTAAAGACTAGTGTGTCAGGGGTGTCCTGTATATGACAGTTTTGTTCACAACGACTTTGAGCTGCACAAATTAAAATCATTTCTTTTTCTTTCTTTTGCTTCTGATTTTTTCTCTTCGTCTGACGAAACGATCGGTTACTCAACGCCCAAGTGATGATCGATCGATGAACACAGCGACGACTTCTGAGAGAGTGACTTTTCAGGTCGTTTTGTACGCTGGCGTTTTGTAGGTAAACCCTGTTTTTATTTGATTTGACGTACTCGATTTTGAAGTTTCGGATTTTATATAACTTCATGGTATTCGTGAGCTTTTTCTGACAACAATATTCAGGAGGAATTTTATAAGGTTTAAGGATTTGTTTTTTTTAAGTATTCGTATGTTAGGGGATTTGTTGAGAAAATAATTATACTACAGAGAATCAAATCAGAAAGCTTAAAATTAGTGAAGCAAGATAAACTAAACTGCTTTCGTAGAGCTTTCATTCGGAAGAAAGAAAAATAAACAAAACTTCACGAGGATCTGGTGTTAATAGGAAACCAAATCGATTTATGGTGATTGGTGAGGAGAGTGACAAACCCAGCTATCAAGCCTTGACAGAATAGTAAATTGTGCTTGTGGCGAAAGCGTCTGTGTAGAATATAATCCCTCTGTTTGGCGTGAGCATTAGTATACTCTCTTCAGCATATAATTTGCCAAATGACATTTCTACACAAACACAAATGGGTTAAAACTTACAAAGTAAAAAAAAATCACAAAAACATTTTATCAGGAGTCAGGCATCATTTGCACACGATAATTAATTTTAAAATCCTTCCAAACCATAATAATGTTTTCACCTCAAAGTGCAAGAAATTTTGCACATGATAATTAATATTGAAATCCTTTCAAATCATAAGAATTTGTTCACCTCAAAGATCAACAAAACCCAATCCAAGAACCTCTAAAATACCACACATTCATCAAGCATTTAAACAAGTCTCTCTTTTGCGGGGGAAACATTCGAAGGTTTTGACAATGGCAAATATACAAGTGATTGTGTAAACAAAGTAGCACTAATTTACCATGTGATGCAAAGGCTAGCTTAGTGTTAGGAGTAGCAGTAGTATAGTAAATAGTAGTATGCGAGTGAGGGTCCTCTATATGTAGTACCACTCACTGACATATGGGCCCCACAGACTCTCAGTGCACATGTCAGCTTGCAGTACTGTACAGGATCTGAATTGGTAGTATACTTAATTGTGAAGTAGTAGTATACATAGTGTTAGTGTTAGGAGTAACCAGCTAGCATATACTACATAATTTATAACCCATTCAAGTTTCAAGTCATAAGAATTTTTCCAAGATGAAGAAAATTCAAACCAAGAAACTCTAAGCTGCCACATATTCGTCAAACATCAAACATTCTTTTAAGATGATAATCAAACAAGGTTTTGACAGTGGCACATACACTATTATTCATGTAAACAAAAGAGAAGAGAGGATAAAAGCTGCAACCTAGTAGCACTAGTACCAGGCTACCAGCTCGCAAGTCGCAACCGACCCATGCATCCATCTGATGCAAACTTGCAAAGGCTATCTTTTGTTAGGAGTAGCAGCAGTAGTGTGTGTGTATATATCTTAGTCTCCTAGAATAAGTATATTTTTAGTTAAAAAAATATTTTATAGTAATCGTTACATCAGAGCTTCTGAAAGTTAAAGGTATAAAGAGAAATAATTACATTAGAATTTGATAAAATCAGAATATTTTAGTCTTTTTTAGTTCTGCATTGATATGTACGAGATGGGTGAAAATGAACTTATTTTAGATCGCAGTAGTTAACACACAAGAAAAAAAAGAATAGGAGGGACAGGTTGTGAGGAACAGACTGTACGCACTTGGGTGCGACAGGAGCCCGACCGCTGCAACCTCTCGCCATGCTTTTCCGGGGGGACAGCAAGAGAACAAGAAACAAATGCGTAGCTAGCACCACCCTCGTCAACTTGCGCCACCCCTCCACAACCCCAAAATGCATTAACAAAAAATAAAAAGTTAGTTTCGTTTTGGTTTTGGAGGTGATAGGCTCCTTAATCTAGTTTACTTTGGAAGGATTGTGAGAGGGGGGTTATGAAGTGTCTGTCGACCATGTTTTTGTACTTTGGGGATTTATTATTTGCAGTTAATAGTTTGGGGATGTTTTTTGGGAGTGTACCATGTCGTGCTCCGTGTTTTTGTTGTTAAACTCGGTCACACCACCGAACTCGCATATGCGTGTACTGTTTGAACGAAACATATCACATTGTTTCGAAGGATGAAAGTGGCGGTTTGCTATTAAATTATACTCACTCCGTTTGATCATTTTTCCCTTTCCGTTTATCCCAAAATAGTTTTGTTTTTAAGCAATTACATCAGAATTTGTAAAAATACGAAATAATTACATTAGAAATAAATAAAGAGAAAAATAATTGCATTGTGATTTTTTTGGAAACATAGTACAAATGCATGTGTACATGATGCGCGCATACCCACTTCTATAAACACAAATACGCACGACTTATCTGTATGAGCACCTCCGGGGAAAACTGGATTTGTATATCTTGAGATTGAGATTGACGAATCATGGGCACCTCGCTGTCGACGGGTACGTTGCCTAGCACTGAAAGAATAATTAGCCATAAATACAAGCACTCGTATCAAATCTAAGATTTAAACTCGGGTGGGCTGATTTTATTATTGTCTTTTTAAGTTTTGTATTGGTATATGTGGCAGGGGGTGAAAATAAATTTATCTTGGGATGAGACAGTACACATTCTCTTTGATATGGAACATAGCTTTTTAAAGTCTATACCGAGTTCCCATGATCGATGGTATAAAAACATGTTTGTTTTTTTTTAAAGATTACAAAACGATGTGCAATTGTATTCATTTGATCCTTTTGATGTACAGGTCTTTCAAAATGTCCATACATCCATCAATATATGGTTTGTGTTGACACAAGCAGTAATGCTACTGGGTAACTAGTACACTTGTTACTGATGCAGTAGAAACCCTTCTACCTCTTAGGAAGAAGGAAAAATCAACACATACATTTCTTTGACAAAACTTTTATAACCAGCTGATGTGGCATGTACGTGAACAAAAATCTAGATTTCCTATAACTAGCTAAACCAAACTGTTGAGACTTTTTGTTTGTAAAAGTTTTCGTAAGAATTTCTTTAAAGTGTAGTAGCACTGGTAATAAGGAAGCATTAAGCATTGACCTCAGTTAGTTCGACAATCACAGTTCGACAATCACAGTAAACCAATATAATAAATACTCCCTCCGTCTCATACTACAAATCGTTTTGATTTTTTACTGGTTTAAAAATTTAACAATATTTTTTTACACAAAATGAACATATTATATGAACGGTTAATTTGAATGAAATTCATTTCGGATTGCAGATGTTGTTAATTTTTTTTATAAATTTGATCAAACTTAAATAAGTTTGAAAAAAATTAAAACGACTTATAATATAAAATAATTATAAAATGAATGGAATAATAACAAACTCAATGGCAATTTCCATGCACCAGCTAATCCAAGAGTTATATATGATCAGTTCCTTCTGCATCAAACCATGCATACCTGGAAGTATAACCACACACGTTTATGACGTCATCAACAGCATCAAAAATTAAATTTCAATCATCAAATCCCTCTCAAATTCTCTCCCTCCCAACCGCAGCTAGCACGTATATATAAACCTGCAGGAAACGGCACGACGCGTCTACACATATGCCGCCTCGCCGCCGCCGCCGCCGCCGCCGTAGCAGCAGCATCATCATCATCAACAACAGCAGCAGGGAGGAGGAGCGCGCGCCGCCGTAGCTAGCGCGCCATGTGGTCGTCGTGGGCGTGGACGTGGAGCTGGAGCGGCGCGGCGGCCGTGGCCGTGGCGGCGGCGGCGGCGTGGGTGGCGGTGTACGCGGCGGCGGCGAGGGCGGCGGAGGCGCTGTGGTGGCGGCCGCGGCGGGTGGAGCGGCACTTCGCGGCGCAGGGGGTGCGGGGGCCGGGGTACCGGTTCTTCGTGGGGAGCTCGATCGAGCTCGTCCGCCTCATGGTGGACGCCGCCTCCCGCCCCATGGAGCCACCCACCTCCCACGACATCCTCCCCCGCGTCCTCCCCTTCTACCACCATTGGAGGAAGCTCTACGGTAATCAATCAACACCACCTCGATCGATCACCCTCTAATTAATTAATCTCCATTTCATTCAAAAAAAATTTCTCTCTCTAGTTCCACTCTCCAATTTAATTTCACTCTTATTGATCGATGTGCATGCATACTTACTATAACTTTGAAATTTCAAATTGGTGATTTTGTTTCTCATTTTTGTTTCGATTTTCACACGAATCATATTTTTACATATGAAATTGGCAACACTTTCACACGAAAAAATAAGAAGAAATTAACCAACTTGGGGCATTTGATGGATATGTATACTTATATATAGTACTCCCTCCGTTTCAAAATGTTTGACACCGTTGACTTTTTAGCACATATTTAACCGTTCGTCTTATTCAAAAACTTTTGTGAAATATGAAAAATTATATGTCTACATAGAAATATATTTAACAATGAATCAAATGATAGGAAAAGAATTAATAATTACTTAATTTTTTTAATAAGACGAACGGTCAAACATGTGCTAAAGTCAACGATGTCAAACATTTTGAAACGGAGGGAGTAGTATATATATGAGTATACGCGTAGGCTATCACGCGTGAACGCGGAGGGAATTAGGAAGGGGACAAGGTTCCATGCTTTTGCAAGTAGAAACAAGGATGCAAAAGGTTAAATTATGGTTGATTAGGTGGAGATGAGAGCTTCATTTCGTTTCATATTTCACTTTTGCTGGGTGTGGGTAGTAGCTAGTAGTACTAGCTAGGTGTACTAGCACTGCATGCCTCCTCTCCACTACTACTTGCTCTTTGATAACCAAAAAAAAAAAATGCTGCAGCTAGCTATTCTCTCTCCGTAATATCAAATATAAAAATTTCAAGAATTCAAATGTTGTATATAATACAAATAATTTTGGGACACGGACGTAATTCAATCATTTTCAGCCCATTGAGATCGAGTGCTTAGGAGGGGAATCCAAGTAATTCAAAATTTGATCAATGAAGTGACTAAGAAGGATTTTGCCCTCTTAATCCACTAAACAACCTTCAAATGCTTATATTCAGAAGCGAAGGAAGTATAGCTAGCCAGCCTCCCAAGTCAAACTTGGTGATGTTGTCATCACTGATCACAATGCATGATTCATCCATCCATCCATGGATCTTTCCAACAGGCTGTCAATGTAGGTTAATGATCATGTGAGTGAGTAATTAATTAAATAAACAAGAGCTTAATTAGCTAGCTTACCTTAGCTTGGCTTAGCTCACATCCATGCAGATCCATCCGGCAGTTCAGAATTTCAGAGGACACACTACCCACATGCAGGCTTGCTTAGCAATGAGTCCTCCTTGCAGCTGATGCATACTTGCATATGACTATATCAACAGCAGCTAGCATCTCCTGCACATTGCCAGAGCATTTCAGTTCATGATCTGGTTTGCTTTCTGCTATGCTCCGATTAGTTTATCTCATTAATTGTCACGGCAGCCGATGATAATTCCCTCTTTTTCAACGGTTTGTGGAGTATAATATGCTCGAAGTTAGCTACCTACAGGCATGCACCCGCGTTTAATCCAAGTGAGGAATCTTATTGTTGATCGGTCGGTCAGTTAAGAAATGATGAAGTTAATCGTCGTCTGTCAGTTCCAGTGACGGTTTGTTTTGGCAATTTGTTTACAACTCAATAGATCATGAGCATCACATTGATGCTGGCTGCGTGTTCTTTGAATCTGTCAAAGTTGACCACCTACATACACATGCACATATAGTTTCTTTCCAGTGTCAATCTCTACCGTCCAATTCTCATCGGACGGTCGGAAAATCAAGTCCAAATGCACCCTTATTTATTTCCACTGCCACTGAGCTGATATGGCAAAATGACAATAGGAAGGACCCCTTTGGAATGAATGGATTTTACGAGAATTTTCCTTAGAATCGAACGTATTCTTGTAAAATTCCTATGTTTCAAAGGAGCCTAAAAAGTGTTCCGACCCCACTTTATTACTAACATTTGATAAAGCCGGTGGATAGCAGGCTAGCTAGATATAACATTTGCTTCGTCGAGGCTCAAGAAAATTTCTGATTATCTCTTGGTGGTAAATTTTTGAATAATTTGAAATTTACCAACAGGTCCGATGCATTTGATTTGGTTTGGGCGGACGCCGAGGTTGGTGGTGAGCGAGCCGGAGCTGATCCGGGAGGTGCTCCTGACGCGGGCGGATCACTTCGACCGGTACGAGGCGCACCCGATGATCTGCCAGTTCGAGGGCTACGGCCTCAGCAACCTCCACGGCGAGCGGTGGGCGCGCCGCCGCCGGGTGCTCACGCCGGCGTTCCACACCGAGAACCTCAGGATGATCGCGCCGTTCGTCGCCGGCACCGTCACCCGCATGCTCGACGAGCTGGCGGAGCGCGCGCGCGCCGGCGGCGCCGGCGAGGCGGAGGTCGACGTCGCCGAGTGGTTCCAGCGCGTGCCGCAGGAGGCCATCACGTTCGCCGCGTTCGGCCGCCGGAACTACGACGACGGCGCCGCCGTGTTCCGGCTCCAGGACGAGCTCGCCGGCTACGCCACCGAGGCGCACAGCAAGGTGTACATCCCCGGGTACAGGTTCCTCCCCACGAGGAAGAACCGCCGCGTGTGGCAGCTCGACAGGGAGATCAGGAGCCACCTCGCCAAGTTCGTCACCGGCCTGCAGAGCTGCAGCAGCAGCCATGGCGACGACGCCGATGATGGCGGCGATGGCGGCGGCGGCATGAGGGAGTTCATGAGCTTCATGGCGCCGGCGATGACGGCGGGCGAGATCATCGAGGAGAGCAAGAACTTCTTCTTCGCCGGGAAGGAGACGCTGTCCAACCTCCTCACCTGGACCACCGTCGCGCTCGCCATGCACCCGGAGTGGCAGGAACGTGCCCGCCGCGAGGTCGTCGCCGTCTGCGGCCGTGGCGACCTCCCCACCAAGGACCACCTCCCCAAGCTCAAAACCGTATGTAATTCTTGCGTCACACGATGTCGAATGTTCAGATATACTCCATCCGTTTCATATTATAAATTATTTGATTTTTTTAGTCAAACTTTATTAAGTTTAATTAAAATTATAGAAAAATTTAATAACATTTAAAATATTAAATTAGTTTCATTAAATATAACATCACATATATTTTGATAATATGTTTATTTTGTATTGAAAATATTACTATACTTTTCTATAAACTTGATCAAATTCAAAGAAATTTGTGTAGAAAAAAATGTCAAACGACTTATAAAATGGAACGTAAGGAGTAAGGTGTTTTGATTATTTTTTCTAGTCAAACTTATTTAAGTTTGATTGAGTTTATATACAAAATTTAGAAATACTTATGTCACTAAATTAGTTTCATTAAACGTAACATTAAATATATTTTGATGATATGTTGGTTTTATGTTGAAAATATTGATATATTTTTCTATAAGCTTAGTCAAACTTTAAAATAATTGGATTAAAAATCAAAACGAGAGAGGGATTACATTGCAACGATCCATGAATTCTTGGTCGTCGTCTTCTCCTTGCAGCTCGGGATGATCTTGAACGAGACGCTGAGGCTGTACCCGCCGGCGGTGGCGATGATACGGACGGCGAAGGAGGACGTGGAGCTGGGCGGGTGCGTGGTGCCGGCGGGGACGGAGGTGATGATCCCGATCATGGCCGTCCACCACGACGCGGCGGCGTGGGGCGACGACGCCGCGGAGTTCAACCCGGCGAGGTTCGCCGCCGACGACGACGGCGGCCGGCGCCGCCACCCGATGGCGTTCATGCCGTTCGGCGGCGGCGCGCGGGTGTGCATCGGCCAGAACATGGCGCTCATGGAGGCCAAGGTGGCGCTCGCCGTCGTCCTGCGGCGCTTCGAGTTCCGGCTATCGCCGGCGTACGTGCACGCGCCCAGGGTGCTCATGATACTCAGCCCGCAGTTCGGCGCGCCGGTGATCTTCCGGCCGCTGACGTCAGCCGCAGCTTAGCACACTACTCAAGAACACCCTCCATGTTAATCGGATTCAATTAATTCCTTCTGTAAATTATCATATATACATATATATACCACATATATATAATGTTGTCAAATGTCAACTGAAAAAATAATATGTATAGAAGCATACCCATACGTAACAAGTTTCAACCGATAGCTGTTGTTACAGATCTTGGAATATTTCGTTTCAGTTTCTGAATAGGAGATATGTCTGGCATCAGCTGCCGTTCATAATTCGATAGCTGCTGTCACAGATCTCGAAATATTTCATTTCAATTATGAACAAAGATATGTTTGACATCAGCTGTCATTCATAATTCGAACATGTGCCCACCAGTTGTTCCAAAAATTTTCACAATGGAAATGCACACAGCAATGGTAAAGTGTTCTTGTGACCAACATACTTCTTGGTCAAACTATTTCCCTATGATAAACACCCTCTATACAGGGATCACATTACACAGGTCTTAAAAACAAGAAGGGAAGAAAGGGATCACATTTCTTGACCAGCGAAACTTGAACGGATGGATTTGAATTTCTTGAGGGTCTATACCGATGAATGCACAAGCTTCTCGATTTCCTTGATGATTAAATCTCTCTCCTCTTCAAGTTGCTCGTCTTCACCTATTAAAAGGAGCGCAATTAGTAGTGCCACAACTTGCATCTCTCAACAATTTAACAAGAAATCTTCCTTAAACACCCAGATGCAATTATAACTCATAATGCTTGGTTACTCTATTCCATTTCTGGCATCAGGCTGGAAGTTGAGAGTAAAAACTACCTTTGCTTGTGGGAAGATTGCCTAGTAGCTTCAACAGTTCTCTGTGATTGTCTACCAAAACTTGAATAATATCACGAGGCTTGTTTGGATTGGCAACAAATACCTGCTTACATGCAGTGAAAGTGAAACCCCAAAAAATGGTGAAAGAGAGGTGCTTATCCTATTACAATGGACTAACAATATCAAGTTCAACAGAAAATTTCACAAATCAAACAACATGTGATCAAGAACAAAAACGACTTGATTAGATGAGATAGCACTATAACAATAACCACATCAAGTGCCAAATGGAATAGATTTCGAACTATTCAACGAAATGTTTACAGGATCAGCAACAAAGGAAATTTCCGTTGGAAAGTTATATCAGAAGAAATACAAAACTCCATGGAGGTTATAACTTATAGCCACTGAAGGGTCAAGCAAGCAATTTCAAATGGTGATTATGTGATAATTGACAACTGGTATTGATTTATTTGGCATTAGATGGTTAGTTATAGCTAGCCGAATACAAAGGTCAAAAGATTAAGGATAAAAATTACCTTGAAAATGTGGAAGGCACATATCCTGATATTTTTGCTTGTATCCTACAAAAGCTTCACTTTAGTTGAGCCATAAAGATAGGATGTGCAGAGCCATGAAAAACTGATTACCATGAAGCAAAGGAAGTCATCGGTAACTGTGTTCTAGCCATGGATCTATTGCCTCAACACAAAACTTTAAACCCTGTTCTCCTCAGGAGTGTTGACTAGTTGTACTATTTTCATATACTGGAAAAGCAATGTGGTTGCTCAACCAATTACCACTTTATGACCAATATGGCATTCAAGTGTTCGATCTTTATCAGCTAAACTGCAAATGATGATGACATGTAACTTAGCAACAAATAGAAACCCATTTAGCTCTGGACCTAGGGGCTCTGGTAGACCTAAGAATAGTTACAGGTTTATAATTCTAACCTAGGAAATCCTTTGGTTGACAATACAGTAAGAAAGCAGGATTTCTCGATTCTCATACTGGTAGCACTAATATCCAGAATTGTCAAAAAAGAAAAAAAAAAGGAAGGAAAGAAAAGCTGTGAAAGCAAAAATGGGTAATTACTACATTAGTGACTTCTGAATGTAAAAAAAAGGAAGCATATAACTACTAATCAAATACCTTCAGCAGGCCAATCATGATATTTAAATAACTGACTTCCACAATGTACCGCTTCATTATTTGAGCATTTGGGGCCTCTAACAAAAACTCTGAAAGAAACTGAAATGAAGCACAATACTTTTAGATTTCCTCTTTTGATGCGCAATAATAAATTGAATATATTAATCCAAATTAGTCCAACCTTCACTGATTGTCTTCTTGTAACATAATTAGTTGAAGTTAGAAGTCTTGTGTAGAGCTCAAAGAACTGCAAATGAACACATGGTATCTATCAGTATTAAAAGATATAGCAATATAGACAAGTTGCATGATTCCAAAAATTGTCATGTACAAATGAATAAATGATGGTGCCAACAAGGCAGGGAAAAGGGTGAGGACATCATAAATAAACACATTTCACAAAAGATAACACTCCAGCTAACCTGTTCATAATGGGAGCACAGAAACTCAGAAACTGCGGCTTCATGTTTGGTGAGCAAATCCTGCAAGAATCTTGTCAAGAACAAACATCAATTTTGAAGAACCGAAGCATAAAATACCAAGTTATAATAAAACTGGGTTTACCTTGAAGGTGTTCAGAGCATCAGAAGCAATATCAAAGTTCGATAATTCAACATACTGGAAAAACAACTCGAAGCTACTTGACTCCAATATATATCTGAAAGAGAGCTACAAAATCAAATATTCAATGCATGTACAATTAATTGATTTATTATTAACTAAATGGTATTATTGGTATATTTTCTAGCATGGTTTAGTTAACTGATCTCATAGCTGATAACAAACCCAAGTTGTTCATTGATACATTCCAGAATGTAAAACTGAAAGGAGTAAAGGGTACTTCATAATGCTTGTAAATTAACCATATCAATTTAGTAAGCAATCAACAGGGGAGGGGAACTAGCAAGTAGTATGGTAACTGCCATGGTATGCAAATTGCTAAATTGATTCACTGTTTCTGTTTATACAACCACAGAATTTCTTCAAGGCATACCCATTGGATACCGTATGTTAGCAGGCAACAAAAACAAGGCTCAATTAAATCCCTAATACTTATGCAAAGGAAACAAAATTTATGAAGACTTACTTTGCAAGTGTAGGATATTTTATGCATTCTCGCAACATATTCCCACAGTTCAATGCAACTTCCAAGTTCTTGTAGCTGATGCAAGAGAATCAATCAGCTTCCAGGAAAATATTCAATGACATAATAGTAGACATAGTCATAAATAAATACAATTAATATTGTAGTTATAGGTGAGGACTGACGGCAATAAATTGACGTGAATGATGGGACCACGAGGAAAGGGGAAAAAGAAGGAATTTTTTGTTGCAGCAAATAGACATTTTTTTGGATGGTGTTATATCTGCATTACTACCAATAAACGAATTAGCATGTGCTAAATATTGATTGTTTTCCATAAAAAAACTTGAGCATATGGGCCTTACCAAACTACAAGGAAATCTAGAAGATCAAAATGATTTTCAATATACTGCACGCAGCAATAGGCTTCATCAACCTTCTGCCTCAACAAAATGCTCCAGCAGTGGGCAAGGTCCTTTCTACCCTGCAATATAGAACTCAACTAATAAGTCGAGTAAGCTTGAACAGAAAGGGATATCAAATTCAACTGATGAAACCATACCTCCCAACCCAAGGAAGGCATATTCTGAACAAAGAGCGAAAGGACATCCTCCTTGCAAATTTCAAGGGCTATCTGTAGAACCTGTTCCTGATTTGGTTCAACTTCTCCATCGCCAGAAAGTGTCTGCCTCAAAGTAGATACATTTTTCTCAACATCTTCAAGAGCCTAATTAGAAAACAAATACTACGTGAGATAACCAGTGGGACTGTAGAATCGTGTTCTGTGTATAAAGAAGAGCATAAAACAACTAGAACAGTAAAACAAAGGAACAAATATGCCATTGCTTATGAGTAGGCTCCAGATGCAAGTGCCATATGCAATATACTGGTATATCAACACTGTTAAAAAGAATCTCTCAACAAGAAAGCATATTTTACAAGTAATGTGACTCTTGAAACTCTTTGTGATACACGGAAACCAGTTGCTCAAAGATCCCAAGTAGTACCAAGTTAGTCCCTGCAGCGAATAAATAAAACAAGAGCCCCTTTTCCCGAATCAATATCAGTGACTTGAGCTAAGTACATGCCCTGAATCTTCATTAGACCTGCTCAAGCAAATTTATTTTGAAAAATTATCAGGCATTATTCTTGTTTCACATTATGAACCAACAATTTATTGCGCTATTTTGCCTATTTCCTTGTGAAGTACAACCAAACTCCATCATAGATAAGCTTGAATCACCCTAACATTGACGCCTTCGTCGCCACTAAATTGGGGGTAAAAATGAGCACTCCAATGGTAAGCACAATCTCAGCACAGGCCATAGCATCCAAAGGTCAGTATCGGTGAAGATTTAAACCCAAAAAACTAATCCCACGGTTCTACCAACACGGATTACATTGCATTCCGGGTTTGCTACACTGTAGGTAGGACGAATTCCGACCAAAATAAAGCACATCTTGCACTACCAACGACCTCAGGCACTAACATCTACTAAGATCCAGAGTTCCAGACAGATAAACACTCAATCTCAACACACAAGCTACGGTTAAAGCAAGCGACACCTCGAGCACTAATCAACCAAGATCTCATGCATGTGCGGACTAAGGAAAGAAGCTCGCGAGGGAGGGAGGATGCGGGGAGAGTACCTTGGCGCCGGTCCTGGTGTCGAGGGCGAGGAGGGACTCCTTGATGGAGCGGACGAGCTCCTGCGGCGACGGGCGCGCCGGCCGCGACGCCGCCCGGAAGAAGAAGGACATCTCCGCCCAACTCTCAGTCAGGACCTCCCAACTCTGGTGAAATCTGGTGGTGTTGGTCTCAGCCAGGGCCTCCCAACTCTCTCTTCGTTCGTCAGGACTCAGGAACTTGACCTGCCATTCGGCTGTGGGGGCGTTGACCTGGGGCGGTGGTGGCACTCGGCGGCGGGGTGGTGGGCCGGCGCTCGGCGGTGGGGGCGGTGAGCTGGGGTGGCCAGCACAGTCCAGTGGCAGCGGCGGCGCTCGGCGGCGGGGTGGTGCGCCTGCCTGGAGGGATCCGATCGATCCAAAGAGAAATATCTCTTTTGGTTCTGACAGGTGGGCCCAGAGAAAAATGCCCACAAACCTGTAAAAAATATACTCCCTCCGTCGAGAAAACTCAACATCGTACTACGATATGACAATAAATCTGGACATACTAGTACTACATTCATGGTACTATGATGTGTCACATGTCCAGATTCATGGTACTAGGATGTGTTTAGGTTGTTTTTTTTGACGGAGGGAGTACAAATGGAATTAAGAATTAAAAAACACATGAAAAATAGAGAAAGTGGTACAAAATAGACGAATTAGCAGTCATAATGATATATTACAGAGGGCACGCGGATTGGGTGGTAAAAAAAGTTGAGGCACATGAATTTGATGGTAAATTCTCTAAATTCTCATGTATGCCATATTGAATTTGTGAGTGCTTTGTATTTCAGGAAAGTTATATCAGCTGAAATACTGTGTACATGATGCAAAGCTGAGATTTTTAACGGCATACTATCTTACCACTAGTTTATCACAAAGATAAGCACCAGAGTTGCCAAGAGGTGTCTTTTTTATTATTTTGTAGCTTAGCTATAACTTAGGTCTAACTACCGCCCTTCCATGTAAGTTGTCTATAGTAAGTGGGCTATATGCCTGAAATACGTCAACACGCTTGTGAATTGACTACTGAGTAACTTTTAGTACTGAGGCCAAGTAATCAAACTTAATAGTATACAATAAACCTAAATTAGAGATTACTGAGTAACTTTTAGTACTTAGGCCATGTAATCAAACTTAATAGTATACAATAAACCTAAATTAGGGCAACCTTGTTTATATGCCATTATTACAAAGCTTGAATCAATTTGAAGTTGTAAAATTTCTTAGTTCCATTGTGGTGGTTAAATTCAAGCCTTTTCAGTAAAGTGTTCACTACACCAAGTCTCTAGCACTTTCTATCTTTTACTGCCCAAGAACTGTCATATGTTCACATTATTTCTTTGTTTGTCAAAAAAAATGATTTGGATCCTTGCGTTATAGTTGTTAGGATTAGAATCAGTGGCGAAGCCACAGGGGGTGCCGGGGTGAGCCTGGCACCCCCCCATCCCCATGCGCTGCAAACCCCACCCCCGGATGATTAGCCATCTAATCCATAAAATTAGCTCATTAATTTGTTGCAAGTTGAGCCTATACCTACCTAGCTGTCCAATAGGTTTTAGCTTTACGTGATTACCTAAGTTAATTAACGTAATTAAACGATGTGGTTGCAAGTCTATTAACGTAACTAAGCGATGTGGTTGCAAGTCTCCAAAATTAAAAAGGATGAATAGAAATGATGTCGTGTGTCATTCTGTATTGAGTAAAGTTGGTGCTATTTAGTGACTTTAAAAATGGTTCTTTTTATTCTATATTAACATATATTCGGACATACATCCTCCATTCTAAAAATAAGTTCAATTTTATACACCAAGATCCACGCTATATTATCTACCGAGGCGCTGGTGAGTTCTTACGTCTCCTGGCCAGCACCCCCTATACCCAAATCCTGGCTTCGCCACTGATTAGAATATGTTATCTTAAAGATCTTTGGTACCTGTGGTTTACTATGTTCTTCTAGAGTCATGGAATATAGATATACTCAATAGACCAAAAAAAATATATTGGCATTATGACTAACATCGATCTGACATGCAAACTGCTACATGGGCATGGTCCATGCGGAATAAAAGCATGGTCCATGCCCATGACACTAAGGAATAAAAAGTAGTACGGCTACAAAATGTCCAAATCTAAAGGTAGAGTGGGAGACCTCACCCAAATACAGCATCCTCTCTTACTATAAAGTTATAACCCACTAATTTCTAAAGTTTAACATGCAAAGATGCCACATCATCATTCATTAACAAGATACCACATCATCATCCACTAATAATCATTAAATTTAAACAACATGCAAACATGTTATTTATAATTTATTAAATTTTAAAGCATTTAAAATCCAAACATGTTAAATCATAATTCCACATAATTCACATTATATTTTAATATATATCTTCATTTTTTTTTATAATATGCTATGTACCTATATAGTTCATCATCACTTAGTTAATGTTATTTCTCTTCTCTCATTAAGCCATATCACATTAATTGTTTTTAGTGCTTAAATGATTAATCTATAGTCCAAATTATATCTCTCTTTCTCTTCTCTCATTAATCCATATCACCTCAATTATTTTTAGCCTTTAGATGATTAATCTACGGTTCAAACTATCTCAATACTTTTCTTCTTTCATAAAGTCATATCACCTTACTTTTACATTTGAATCATCATTCTATATACTATTTAAATTTAAATTATCATAAACCACATTAACTTACATAATCTTATGTTGTCTAGCTATCACACATATTATTTTTACTTATTGTTATCATACTAAACTCTGCATCAACGCGCAGGGTTTCACCTAGTTTATAAAAAGCCAGCCCCCAATTGCCCAGTTCACTTTTTCCACATATCCCTGTAACAGAAAAAACATAGAAAAAAAATTATAAACATGAAGATGTAAAGGAAAACACCTAAAAATGAAAGATATAGGTCATTAATCTAGTACCTCTCAAATATGAACACAAGTGGCACGGTAGCGGCAGCGGCGATCAGGTTGCGGTACACAATAATAACGAACGGGCTCATCCCGTCATTGAGCGTTATCTTCGACAGTACCAACATTTCCACTAAAATCAACTGAACTACTATCATGCTAAGCGGCAGCAACAGCCTCTGCTGCACCACTGCCTTCACTACCCCTCGCTTGGTTCCACTATAGCTGCCCCCTCACCTCTTCGCTCGATATATGAGAAAAAAAATCTCTCATCCTCTCTTAGATAGCTATATTTAATTGATAATGGAAATGCCAAATTCCTTCACTACCCCTCGCTTGGTTCCACTATAGTTGCCCTCACCTCTTCGTTCGACATATGAGAAAAAAATCTCTCATCCTCTTTTAGATGGCTATATTTAATTGATAATGGAAATGCCAAATTGTAAAGCGGATTAAACTCGACACAAGTAATCTATTGCCAGATAGCGCGTGCACATATATAGGTTGGTAGTCCTCCTGTATCTCTATCCAGCTTATAGAATTAGAGTCGGGAGAATAGGAGGAAACCGAACCAAATCTCTACAACTGAATGATGAATTTCAAAATGCTACCCCGTTGATCCACATTGGTAAAAAATCCTCTTTCGAATTCAGCACTAAGTCCATGATGAAGGTGTTGTCTGCCACGCATGCGACATTCATCGCATGGTTGTATGATGCGCCACTTTTGGTTAAGCTCGACGGGGACATCACGTGCGCCTTCTCGAAGAGCATTGTGGCACTGTGGTCCTTGAACCACGCTTCCAGATCGAAGAAGGTGGAAACCATCGTATGAGGACGCGTGAAGAGAAGGAGAGGGGAAATGCCACATGTGGCCTTGCGGGCCGAAACCGCCGCCGCTTCAGCCCTTGCCCACACGTCGCCGTCACAGCGCTCGCCCGCCGCCGAACCGCCCGCCGATCCGATCTAGCGAGATAAGGGAGAGAGAGGGAGAAGAATGAAGGAAATAGGATGAAATGTGGGTCCCACATTATTTGTGTGAATGACAAATGGGGTCCGCTCATATTGTCTTTAATTCTAATACACATAAGCGCCACGTCAACTCCACGTGGAATGAAGACCGAGTCAACATCGCCACGTAGACGTCACGTCAACGAAACCGCCCTCCAAAACCGCCGAGGGAGTCAACTTGCACCGGTTTTAATAGTTTGGAGGGTCGAAATATCCGATATTGTGGTTTAAGGATATGAATAAGATTCGACCACTAGTTAAGGGAGTCAAAGTGAACTTATTCTAGAGCAAAATTAGCCATTTTGGCTCACCTGCGCCTAGGTCGTGGCCCACGAAACGCGGGACCGCGAGCATTTGCCACCGGAATAAGTTCACTTTGAACTCCGACCCCTTTCGCCGCTGCCGCTCCTGCTCTCCCTACACGGCAACCTCCCGCGGACGGTGAAGGGGGAGAGAAAGGGGAAGAGAAAGAGAAGGGAGAGAAAGAGGGAGGAAGAAGAAGGGAAGAAGAGGATGACTTTGGGCCCCACATGTCAGTGGGTCCCATAATATTTTTGTGTAAATGACAAATGGGTCCCACATTTCTTTTAGTTGTATTGTCATATAAATGTCACGTCAATGCCACGTTGGATGAAGACAAAGTGAACACTGCCATGTAGGCGCCACATCAGCGAAACTGCTCTCCAAAACCGTTAAGGGAGTCAAATTGCATCGGTTTTAATAGTTGGGGGAGGAAGGGGTCAAAATATTCGGTATTGTGGTTCAGGGATAGTGGAATACGAATTATATTCGACCACTAGTGAAGGGAGTCAAAGTGAACTTACTTCCTTTGCCACCACACCTAGCCCCGGCCCGTCAGATGCAAAAGCCGCGAGCAACATTGTTTGTTCATGCTGATATGCACATGCCTCAACATATATTTCAATGAGTAAAGTACACCATTGGTCCTTAAAGTTGGAGCGTTGTGTCACTTAGGTCCATGATCTTGTAAAATCAATATTAAGATCCATGAACTTATTTAAGTGAATCATTGCAGTCCAAAACATGTTTGACTGGGTTGACTGTCATATGTGGCTATCCAGCGTGGCCACATATTTTTAATTAGGCCCTTCCACTTTCGCACTACCGGTTTGGTTGGCAGAACAATCGGGGTGCGACAAATATGGGGGCAGCGGTGGGGACAAGGGGCATGTGAATACTATCCATCCTAGGTCGGATGCGGCGCTGATGACTAGTGAGAAGGCCGGATCCAACGCCAGCGCCCGAGTGGAGCTCGGCATCCATCACTCTGGCGGCAAAGCGTCGTGGCACGGATCTAGTGACGTGGTGGATCTAGCGCCGACGACCAGCGGGAAGGGTGACCGGTGGATCTGGCCGTCGATGAAGCATGGTTCTCCCTGGTGGTGCCCCTCTATCCGGCGACGGTGGAGGGATGGCTCCGGAGAGGGCGTGGGGCCCCAAGATCCGCGAGGGTCTCTCCTGTTCCCGGTGACGACAGATTGGGAAGCGGCAAGCTTGGAGGCTTGGCCATGGGCGGTGAGTTCATGCCGCGGATTCCGCTTGCCTGCCCACCAAGTCGTTGGGCGTTGTTGAGCTGAAGAGATGGGCGCGGCCTCCATTACGCTCCTTTGGCGCCAGAGTGATGGATGCCGAGCTGCACTCGGGCGCCGGCGTTGGATCCTGCCTTCTCACCAGTCATCAGCGTTGCATCCGACCTAGGATGGATAGTATTTACATGCCCCTTGTCCCCACCGCTGCCCCCATATTTGTCGCACCCCGATTGTTCTGCCAACCAAACCGGTAGTGCGAAAGTGGAAGGGCCTAATAGCAAATATGCGGCCACGCTGAACAGCCATATAGGACGGTCAACCTGGTCTGTTTTGGACCGCAATGATTCACTTAAACAAGTTCATGGACCTTAATGTTGATTTTACAACATCATGGATCGAAGTGACACCACCTTCAACTTTAAGGACCGATAATGTATTTTACTCTTTATATCAATTTATGTGATCAAATGGATGAACGGAAAATAAAGCTATGGACCGATGTTTGCCCCCCTGAATGTGTGTGTTCTTGTATGATATATCAACATCAAAGCATATAGTACATACACATTTGCAAAGTGCACCACCCACTTCTGATCTCACCACCCTAATTTTTTACACATCGTACTCCAATCAAAACACCTATGTACATCATCGTCACCATGATGAATCAAATTCAACGGTAGAAAATTTTTCAAGGAACCCAAAACAAGAGGAAGAAAGAAAAAGAGATCGGCACATGCATCCACATATGTACTACTCTGTAAAAAAAAGTCAATCCTAGTTATAAACCTAGATACATATGTATTTAGATTCGTAATTAGGATTAGTTTTTCTACGAGACGGAGCGCCTTCCTTCCATTGATCCTCTTGGCATGTATTTCTTCACCACTTCCAGTCCTAATTAATCTTATTTGTGCCGTTTTGCATGACGTCACAACTTTTTTTTTTTTTGCCCCTTTTGTGTTTTGCACGTATGGACACATGCATGCATGCATGCACGCACGCACGTGCGTACGTACGTGTACACACCTCCTCTCCCTCTCCCTCTCTCCTCTTCTCTCGTATGTCTGCCCTCGAATGCATGCAATGCAATCACGCCGCCGCCTCGGCTCGCCGGCGGCGAGCTAGCTAGCTAGCTCACTCCTCGAGCGCGGGTACGGCGGCCTTGTAGAGGTCGTACGGCGCCCAGAGGTAGTCGACGGCGCAGGGCTTCCGCGAGTCGAGGCGCAGCCATGGCTTCCCCTTGCCACTCCAATGGAGGAGGCTGACCGGGCCCGGGTGCAGGCTCCGGCATTTCCCCTCCGCGTTGTCGCCGCCGAGCCCGTGCTGGTTCCACCGGTGATCCACCGCCTTGATGTCGCCGGCGAGCACCAGCAGGAACGGCGGCAGCGAGCCGAGGTGGTAGATCCGCCTCCGCTTCTGCACCGCCATCCACTCCTCCACCCGCCGCGTGTACCCGCCGTCGCGCCACCGCCCCATGTCCATCACCATCACGCCGGTGTTGAAGTAGCACGGCGGCCGGCGGCGGCCGCGTCGGAACGCGGCGCCGCTGAGCTCGCCGTCCGACCAGAACGCGTCGGTGAAGTACTTGGTGAAGTTGGCGTGGCAGTACTCCGGCGCCGCCACCACGTGCCCGGCGAGGTCCACCGACCAGAGCTTCCGCACGTCGTCGACGACGACGACGTCGGAGTCGAGGTAGAGGACGCGGCGCACGCCGGCGGGGAGCGTGTCGGCGAGGTAGACGCGCGCGTAGTTGAGCGGCTGGTCGAGCGCGCGGCGCACCGAGCGGGAGATGCGGCCGCGGACGCGCGACGGGTCGAAGCGGTAGACGCTGACGGCGGCGCCGAGGTAGGGGAAGGTGGCGCGGATGGCGGCGGCGAGGTCGCCGGCGTCCGGGTCGGAGCGCGCGGCGAGGAAGTGGAACGCGACGCTCTCCGGGCACGCCGTGTGCTGCAGGATGGAGAACACGGCGGCCATGGTGCCCCTCAGGTAGTTGGCGTCGAGCGTCATGGCCACGTCCACCCGCCCCCCCTCCGCCGCCGCCGACCCCCTCGCCGGCGGGCACCCGTCGCCATTCCTGAACGCCGGCGCCTCCCGGAACGCCGGGAACGGCGACGCCGACGGGAGCCGGATGACGTTGACGCGGATCCCGGACACACCGCCGAGCACGAGCAGAAGCGCCACCGAGGTGGTGACGACGAGCGAGAGCGAGGGCGACAAGGACCAGATCAGGCCGGCGGTGGAGGCGGAGACGGCGGTGGGGGGAGCCATCCCTGGTCCTCGTCCCGCGTAGCGCGGGAAGGGGAGAGGTGGTGCTAGGAGGAGGGGAAGGGCGTGACCATGGCGGTGGCGGTGGTGTTTGAGAGGGGAGGGGAGAGAGGGGTGGTGGGGAGGGGGCGAGGATAAAGTTGGTATAGCCGTGAGGATGGAGGAGGGACGGTCCAAGGTCCTAACTTAGGA
This sequence comes from Oryza sativa Japonica Group, assembly GCF_034140825.1. Lineage (NCBI taxonomy): Eukaryota > Viridiplantae > Streptophyta > Magnoliopsida > Poales > Poaceae > Oryza > Oryza sativa. The sequence continues at coordinate 27,233,658 of NC_089041.1, read as the reverse complement.
GGACCTCGCCGGCGTGTCTCTCTTTCCCATTACCTTCCTAAGCTATACTTGGACACTAATAACTTGATCTCTAACTAATTGATTGATTAATTAGTTTGTACTAATGATCGATCGATGTTAATTTGGTTAATGGGACAGGGTGATTAGATTCTAATTCGTTGGTTGTGATTGATTGGAGTAGGAGCCGTGCCATGACAACAATGTGGTATATATATATATGTGAGGAGTGGAATGTGAGAGGAAGCTAAAGCTTAGGTAGGTGGTGCTACGTGTTGGTTTGTACTTAAAGAATTAGAGAAGTGGTAGTGTACAGCTTGTGTTCTGCGCGTCAAGGTTTGGGTCACCACGCACGTTCTCTCCCGGCCGCCGCCGTCGCCGCGCGCCAGCGAGACATGCTGTGCATGTGCTGGTCGTCGTCGTCGTCGTCCTGCATGGCCATGATAATTCCACTCGTCGCCGACTCGCCGGTGGTTGGTTGCAAATGAAATACTCTCTAAATATTTGACGCTGTTGACTTTTTTAAACATAATTGATCGTTCGTCCTATTGAAAAACTTTTGTAAAATATATAAAACTGTATGCATGTATACATAAAAGTATACTTAACATTGAATAAATGATAGAAAAAAAATTAATAATTATTTAATTTTTAAATAAGACGAACGATTAAACATGTTTAAAAAAGTTAACGGCGTCAAATATTTAAGGACAGAGGGATCGAAGTATATAGTTGTTGGAAGCATACACGCTAGCTTAGTAGGCGATGGCGTGAGAGGCCGTTAGTTAGTCGACGTGCAAAACACACAAGCAAGAACAGCTTCAGCACTTGCAGTAATTAATCCTTTCGTTTAATCTGATGGTCGTGTCTCGATGTATCATCGTGTCGGTTGCGATCGATCCAACCGACACGCCTGCAGTGATCTGAACATTGGGTTAATTGCTTCTTCATGTTTGTTTTGTAACGAGCTGATTGATTAATTCTTTTTTTTAATTCCTCAAGTTTTGAGTGCCAGGAAAGGATGACCAAATCACCTTTGCAAATCGCAATGAACTGTTCTTCATGGCCCCAAGTGAGTTCCAATCATGAAAGTTTTTCTTTGAATGGTCAGCTTCTTAATGGACAATTCTTTTTTTCTTTATTCCTCTGGGCACAGCAGAGGACTCGACGAGCGAACGTTGCCGTTACAACTTTAGAGTAGTTGCTTGATTATGATTGGTTAAGTCAGAGAAAGAATTCTGAAAGATCATGCATACAGCGACTTTGCAATTATTTATCGTTTAATCCAACAGCTTATCATGCAAATTCGTGACGTATTTGTTTCCAAAGAGAAACAGATGGAAGGACAAGTTCAAATCGCGATGCATATGTGTTCAGAAATCAGAATTTCAGATCATATGATAATACTCCTATATTCCCCATGAGCAACACGAGGAAGACGACTGAAACAACAGAGGAAGAGACCAGAAAATGATTAAGGAATAGTATAGCAGCGTGTGTCGGTGAAACGCTGACCACGTGGATGCATCGGGAACGTCGGATTTCGTATCACCATCACCGACATCACCAGGGCGTGATTCAGACAAGTTACTGCAACTTTGCATTGCAGCAACCAAATTGCACAAGTTGCTTCAGGAATGCTAAGGAGCTTTCACTCTCTTAGATCTATATATCTCATCATGCAATTTCTGTAGATGCTGCATTTTGTTGCTGTTGCAGTAAAACGGAGAAAACAGACGACTGCCTTGTGCAGAAAATTAACAAGTTCTGGTGCAGAGACTTCAGAAATTGTTATAAAAAATAAAACATGAGATGTGATTTGTCAGAGAGCATGCATGCCATTCATTATAATGATCATCCTAGAAATGATACCTTTCGACATAATTTGGCATCAACCCATTCATGCATATCAGGGCATGAAAAAATGTAATCCTATAACAGTTATTCAAATATCAAAAGTGTAACCAACTGGAAAAGAGAGCAAGGGTATAGTATAGGATAGCAAAACTAACCTGATTTAGAACATAATCATGCCCACAGTTTGAAATATCCATGAGACCACTAACCATATTGCCTTAAAAGATCTGAAAACATCAGTTGTCAAGGGAGCACATAAGCACTACAAAAGTAATAGAAACACAGGTTTTGCATACCATAACTTAATGTCTAACGCAAAACATGGTTAAGCCAACAGACAATAACACAGGTTCAAGCTTGACTAGGTTCTTCTAGGTGCTTTTTGCTGCCCTGAATTGTCTGAAACTGATCTACTCTAAGTGCTGCTACTCTGTTGCTCTTCCTCATCCATGACAGACTGCACGCGATCTGATGTTCTAAAAACAGAAAGACCACACTCCAGCTTTTTGTCAGGGATCCAAGTTGGTTTGTCAAATGGCATGATGATTTTGTAGTCTGGTGAGAATTTGGGTACATCACAATTTCCACTCCAAGTGTTATCCAGATAGGGCAGGGTGTAGTACGGGGACATGTAATCAGCAGTGGTAACTCCAATCTGACAACAGACGGCAATGACATGAGAACAGGGCTTATGAAGCAGCTTTGACTTGTTGCAGGAACATTCAGCGCGTTTCGTGAGCTCGCGTGCATGATCCCTACTGATGCGGGTATACTCCGATGTTAATTGAACAACAACCTTCTTCTGATTTGACTGAACCTTAAACTTTTGAACCTCTTCCCCGGGAAAATATTTGTTCTCCTTGATTTCCATGCAGGTCACACTATGAATCTGCGCCTTTTGCATTTTGGCATTCATGGCATCCTGGACACATTCAGGAAAGTTCATTGAAGGATTGCCAATTGCTTTCTTCGCTGCAGCACTTCTTTCCTTGAAGTATTCTGCCATGCGCTGGTGTGTAACCTCCACTATTGCGTTGAGAGGAAGGCACTTTATCCCCTTCAACACATGATTACCTTCATATATATCAGCTATATTAATGCCCATGATGCCATACCTAGCTCCATCTGTGTCATGCAGCAGCGACCACTTCTCCAATGGTTTCAGACGGATCCACTCAGTAAACCTTGTAATCTTGCTCTTGCTGTCACCGCCCTGATTTACTTCCTCCTCATCATCCGCTGAATCAAGTTGGTGGGATGGGCTTTGTGATTCAAGTTCTGCCTCATCATGCTCGACTGACTCCTGTTCCATTTCCTCACTAGCAACAGAGTCATTCTCAGTCGTATACCTGAGTGTCAAATCATCTAGGTCCTTCCAGATATCAGTAAACTTACTTGGTTGGCTCTGCTGACAGAGTTTATTGAACAGCACCGCCGACTTCTTGCCACCAAAATGTGCAGATAAGTTTTCAGTAAGGTGTTCGATGCACCACCTGCTTTGTATGTCTCTCCATGTGTGTGGTTCTTGTTCTTGAGGGTTATTCTGGAGGTCCTCTATAGCATCAAGCAACTCCCTTTTGTAGTCATGTATAATGCAGATACCAGATCGCTCTTTCACAACTGATTGCTTCACATTCCTAAGAAACCACAGCCAGCTCTCCTTGCTCTCACCTTCAATGATGGCAAATGCTACTGGAATCAAGTTATCATTAGCATCTAATGCTAGAGCAGTTAACAGAAGTGGTTGGTATTTCCCACATAGTGAAGTGCCCTTGATGCAAAGCACAGGACGACAGTATGTAAAGGCCAGTACGCACGGTGCAGGTGACCAAAATATACGATCGAGGACTCGGAAACTTTTACAGCCTACAACCTCTGTGTCCTTGATGTTCACATAATTGCCATAGTTTTTATATCCTATGTCCTTAAGTAACCTTGGTACAGAGTTGTATGAATCATAGAAGGTACCAAATAGAATCTCCAAAGCCTTCATCTTTATCCTCCATGCCTCAGGGAGACTGATCTTGTCGCCATATCTGTCAGCAATAAAAGGTACAATTTCTTCAGCTGTCATTGACATGTTATGCTCATCCTTAAGGCGATAGGAGAGATACTGAGCAGGAAATTTAGATGACAGACTTTTTTGCCCAGGCAAAACCTCCGTAGGCATGCATTCATGATCCGCAACCTTCCCCACTTGAGCGTAAACACCATACCCAGCTTTGACCAAACTTCTGTAGTGCTTGATTTCAGAGCAATCCACACAGAGCACGAACATTGACATACCATATCTTCTCTTTACTTTCTTGACATAGGAAGCCCATGAATCATCATTATGCATATGGTGTGTCTCCCAGTCACCTTTATAAAACCACTCCGGACGAAACTCAAGGGGCAAGCCTTCTGAGAAGAACCCTTTGATTTGAAGATCTTGTATTTCTGGATGGAGTCGAAGCAACTTGATGACCCAGCACTGCAGATCCACCAATGACATCGATCGAGGCTGTGGGAGCTCACCGATTACCCGTTCACATAGCCTCAAATCAGACCCTTTCATGAATTCAAACTCTCTCTCACATAGCCCATATCTGTCCTCTCGTAGCCCATAGTACACGTAAGCCTGGTTTGTTCCAAAATCCTACACCAAACAATGAGATTTCCATGTATCAAATCAGTGTTGAATTTAGGGGCTATATTAAAGTTTGCAAATTTTACAGCAAAGTGATCAATAAGGTTGGGGGTAAATCTGTATCAACCCAAAAATAAATGAAACCAAACATTTGTCCCTTACCACAAATATCAGACATCAAAGTTTGATATTTGGGGGCTACATCAGACATCAGGTCTTAGAAAAGTCTACAAATCTTACAGCGAAGTGATCAATATTAGATTCAGGCAAATCTGTAACAATCTAAAAATAAATGAAATCAAATACTTGTTCCTCACCAAATACCAAGAACATTTTATATGGATACAGATTTTGCCCCCACCTATCTAATAATAAAAAAAAAACAGCACATTGCTTCAGTATTCGTACCTAAGCAAGGCCCAGATTGGCAGATTGTAATCTATCCTAAACTCGACGCTTGCGAAGCAAAATACCACTAGTGACCTCCCATTGCTCCAAGATCCAGCACCAAAACGAGATCGAGCAAGCAAGGGAGATTCAAAGGAACGGAATGTGCGCGGCACAGACCTGCTGCTTCTTAGCCTTCGGCGGCGCCGTGGCGGCGGCGGCGGCGGCCACCGGGGCGCCCTTCCTCTTCCCCGCGGCGGTGGCGGCGCCGTCAGCCTGCGTGTTCAGAGCACGCACATTTCACCCCCCACACAAAACATCACATCAACACACGAGGCGCGAGACGGCGCGGGGTCTAATCTTGCGAAGCAGCAGCAACTGATTGTGCATAGATATAGCTTGTGTGTTAATTGCAGCTCGCTAATTTCTTCCCTAGTTTCTTCGTTCTCTCCCATCAATTAGTTGCGTAATGTGATTTCTTTCTTCTTCGTTCTGACTTCTGAGGAGCACGCTTGGTAGTTTATCAATGAAAACAGTAGATTCCTCTGTCAGTTTTCTCAATGCATTTGTTTGGGAAGATTAACAATTTTTTGCTGATTATGGCATGGAAGAGATTAGCTCTGCAGTTCTGCCTGGTGCTGAGGTCGCACGTCTGCGGGATTAGATATGGCCTTCGTTCCCGATGTGGCCCGGGTTCGCGAAGGTGGCCGCTCGCCGGCTACGTCGAGGTGGAAGACGCTGGAAATTTCTTCTCCGAGTTGCCCAACGATTCTGCGGTGTGGAGGGCGGCCGCGACGTCTGCGGCTGGCCCCGCCTCGTGCGTCTCGGCTCGCCCGTTTCGATCGGCTGCTGCTTTGCGAGATTACAAGACGACTGGTTCCTGACATCCACACCGGAATCTGAGCTCGAGCCCCTCTAGAGCGCAGCCCACGCCGGCGCCGGTGACGAGCGTGACGAGGTGGAGAAGACGACGGAAAAGCTGGCGTTGGGGACGGACGGACGGATCGGCGACGGAGTGGCACGGAATAAAGGAATTCGCTATCGCAGTGACAAAATCTGAAAGGAATGTGTATTGAGTGGCTTGCCCTGAAAGGCCTGCGAATTGGATGTCAAATAATGAAATTTCTCCAATTATGTCCATCCACATGATGCCCGTTTCTGATGATGACAGAAATCCCCCACGCAGCCACAGCACGGCTATTCCCCCTAACCCCCGCCGCCGCCCAGATGCGAATTCTCCGCCGCTTTCCGCGTCTGCTCCGACGCTCTAACGCCGCCGCCCGATCTCCTGCCCCGATGCACCGCCTCATCTCTTCTCCCTCTCTCATGGCATCTGCAGCGGCTAGCTGGTGCTGGTGGTCACCATTGCTTGCTCGAGGAGGACCTGTCGTCCGTCGTGTTTCCCGGTGTGTTTTCTTGTGCTGATCGATGCTAAAGTCTGCGCCTTTACTTGGTTATTACTACAGTTTTGGCATGATTTTCATAGACAGATTTTTTGGGCATGTGTTTTTTTTCCTTGTTCTGATGCTAAAGTTTGCGTCTTTTGCCACAGTTTTTGGATCTGCGATCAACTTTGGGTTTTGTTTTCCTCGCAAAAAAAAAAAACTTTGGGTTTTGTTTTCATTTGTTTGAAGGTAGTTGTGGAAAATAAGTTTCTTTAAACTAATTCGAAACAAAGACAAAGGAGATCGAGAAAAAAAATTTAGAAATCGATTATCGATTTCAGGGTTAGATGATCTCAATCCTGACTGATGGTACCGTCTTATTTATTTTAGTTGTTGATATTGGTTTTTCATTCTCTTAATTAATGATAGATTTCCTTGGGAACCTCGGAACATGACCACCATCAGTCGAGTAAAAGGCGACGAGTCATACAGGCGACTTCCATCCCAGGAAAAGAAGCATACTGCGATCACTCAAGGTATGAAAACCATTGACACCAGGGGCACAATCTTGGAGGCTAGAGCTGGAGATGAGAAAAGTAATAGAGATGCGGCGTCCTCAGAGGTTTCATACATCAAATACGATGTACTGGGGCAAAGTGCGAAGCAGGATGGCTGTGATGAGGATGATCGAAGGAGTGAAACGGAGGAACATGTTGAGGAGGACGAAGTTCTTGATCCTGAAGAATATACTGTGAACAACATACTTCCAAAAAGTAGACACCGTGATGGCTCTATATATAGGGACATCATGGACACACCGTGGAAAAGGGAGTTTCATATTGCAGACCGTAATGAGAGTAAGCTATCTTTTCTCTATCTTTATTTGCTATATTATTTTTTATTAGAGATAATTTGTTTCCTTGAACATAACGAATCTCTTTCCATATCTATAAATATTTTATTGCGATCCTAGAGATCATTGTATATGTGGTGCTATGCAGCACTGCCATAATTTTACCCGCCTTACACTCTTTTCAGCTATGAGATAATTGTACTGGAGGTCCTTAAACGTGGATGAGAGTAACACTTCCACCCCAAGCCTTGTACTTTACTTTTACTGGCCCTTCAGCTTAGCACCATTTGCATACATAGCAATCTGCGCCACAGCCTGATGGGAGGGACTGAGGTTGCATGCAGAGTTCTGATGACATGGACTAGGACCTTATTCCATGCCATTTAATTACATAAATGTCCAAAGTACTTTATCCCTGAACTTTGCAACACGGTGATCACACAGCCTTTGAGCATGTATTTCAATAGCAGAATACACAAGAAAATGACAACTATAAGTGCAAATAATAATCTAAATATCGCATCCACACTGTTGTAATTGCCATTAGGTTTAAATTCTCCATACATGCAGCCACAAACTGTCAGTAATAGTACAAGTTTTCCAAGCATGCAGGGAGCAACAACAAGCAATAATAGAAAGTACTCAGGCAGTTCACATACTATATATAACCTAAAGGACTACTAGGTGTTCAAGGGGCCAACCAAACATTCAAATGCCCCTGTTTAATATGAGGAGCGGGTTGCCAGTTTCCAAAATATAGACCACTTCCCAAAACACGTGGTTTTCTGTAGAGGTAAAAGGCTGGTACAGGAAAGAATATACCTGGCTTTCTGAAGAGGTAGTCTGCCCTTGAGTTTTTTTTTTCTTGTAGTTGATACTAGGATAGATGTTGCTCTCCTAGTAAAAAGAACATAGGTTGTTTCTACTTTGTAGATGAAAAGGAAAAAAAAATCCAATAAGGCCATATAATCATCAAATATCACATGTACTTTTCAAATGTCAAGTGTTTGTTCACTGTATTAATTTCCGGTCACAAACTTACATTATGACTTTACTTTTTTTGAAGCTCGGTTGGAGGCAATGAGGTTTTCGAATCCCACAAATTGTGTCATTCGCAGTAATGGAACTTGCATGTCACATGTTCATTGCAACATGCTGCAAATTTTATCATTGGAGTTGGCTAAAATTACACTGGATGGTGGTTCAGTAGAGTTGTATGGATACATAGCTGTGCGGGATGATCTAGATCCGTTGCTTAATTATATTGTCAACTGTAGCAGGGATGATCCCATCATTGTGGAGCAGGTACACATCCGACTTATCTAGAAATATCATTGTGTATTTTGATTTGGAAAATTCATACTTCATGAGTTTTGGCAAAAATCGTCAAATTATTGGTACTCGAATTACTTTTAAGATGTTAATTTTATTGCAATTGGTGATATATTGATAGAGAAATTAAAGGTCAAAATTCTACTTTTCAAGAATTTCTCCTTCCAAAACGCACCTTACATAGGGAGTGTACTCTATATTATGAAATGATGATTTACTATGAGAACAGGTTTAAATTATGAAACTAAGGAACACATGTATTCCAAAGAAAAATCATGTTAAATAGTTTTGGACACTTTGTTGTTGCTTAGTACCCTACATAATTTTTTTTTCTTTTGTTTGATACATGATGAAGATCTTGGTAGTTGTAAAAAGAGTAAAATACACCACCGGTCCTTAAAGTTGGAGCGTGGTGTCACTTAGGTCCATGATCTTGTAAAATCGATATTAAGGTCCATGAACTTGTTTAAGTGAATCATAGCAGTACAAAACACGTCTGACTGGGTTGACCGTCCTACGTGGCAGTCCAGCGTGGCTCCATATTTGCAATTAGGCCCTCCACGCCCGATCCACGGCCTTCACGGTGTCGGAGATGTGGTTCTTGCCGATGACCGACGTAACGGCCTCCCGCACCTTAGCGAGCACCTATGCGAGTGCCTCCCGGATCTTCATCATCGTTTCGCCCGGCACCGCTGCCGCCACCGCCGGCACGCGCTGTGCCACGACCTCCTTCCGCCACTGCACTATGCCGAAGATCGCCTCGCTGAGCACGCGGTCCTCATCGCCCCGACGGAGCATGTCGGCGATTTAGCCGGTGACCGTCGCCCCCTTGTCCTGTTGCTGCCCGGTCGCTGGCTCGCCGGAGGCAAGGGTGGTGGAGGCGTCCGAGTCCTGCGCGGTACCCTGTGACTATGAGGTGCCGCTGATGCCTGAGATCACGGTGCCAGCGGACTGCGTCACTTGCTGCACCTTGCCAGCCACGAGTCCACGACGGTCCCGACTCCGGCGACCTTCTCGTACATTGTGGTGGCTAGCTTCTTGCTGTACTCTCCGTGGTGCATGTCGCTGCCAACTTGATCTTGTCGGTGTACGTCACGCCGGACACGACAGGCGGCAGCGCTGCCTTCAGGCATTGTGTACGTGGCCGCATCCTTCCACTCGAAAGAGTCGACGACAGGCGTCGTGCCGATGTCCTCGCCTTCCCGCAGCACACGCATCGTGGAGTGTGGTGCCGCCGAGACGTCCAAGACGGGGCCGCCGAGGTCACCGAGCCGACACCTTGACACGTTGCGCCGTCGCCCTCCACTGCTCCATCTCCTGCACCGCTAGGGTCCTTGCCATGTCAAACCTGACACCGTCAGCGGCGGCACACGCAAACAACCAAAAAAGTTTCAAATCTAACACCGTCAGCGGCGGCACATGCAAAGCTAGAGATCAACGGAGCAAGAGCTTACTCGGCGCGATATGAACCTCAGGATCGGAATCCATGGCGATGGTTTTGTCCTCGATGTCCTCTTGGTACCTGCGCTAGTCCACATCACCCATCCTCTGCGCCGCCACATCGCGTTCATCCTCCTCGCTGCTGTTGCTGTTGTTGCTCACGCCAGCGCGGTCGCCGCTGTTTCTCCCTGCCACCTCCGCCGTCATTGTTCCCGCTGTGGTCGCCGCCGGCGATGGTGTTCTTGAGCACCGGCTTGTGTTGCTTCTCCTTCCCCAGTGCATCTGCCCCTGTCCCCCCTCCGCCGCTGCTGCTGCAACAAACACCCACCGAAGGCGGCAACGGCGCCGGGCAACATGATGGCGAAGGTCGGGAGGCGCTCACGCAGGTGCTCACCAAGGCGCGGGAGGCCGTCATGTCGCTCATCGGCAAGAACCGCGTCTCCAACACCATGAAGGCTGTGGATCGGGCGTGGAGGGGCCTAATTGCAAACATGTAGCCACGCTAGACTGCCACGTAGGACGGTCAACCCGGTCAGACGTGTTTTTGGACTGCAATGATTCACTTAAACAAGTTCATGGATCTTAATGTTGATTTTACAAGATCGTGGACCTAAGTGACACCACGCTCCAACTTTAAGGACCTTTCAAGTAAATGCTGTTACAAGTGAAACAACATAAGGAAGCATCCACCTTTAGATATTTCTTACTTTTATAAGAAGAGCAACTAAATATAATAATTTTGTAGGGTTCGCTCATCAACATGGAAGGCCCTAACCGAGGAATAGACATGATGGACTATGCTCTAATTGAATATGACATGAGGATCAAGACAGGTGAACAAGAAAAAGATGACCTACAGCTGATTGATGGTGCATCAATGATAGGCTCTGGAGGCCTATGGAATCGGCCAGAAACAATTTGCATTCCTGGCGATTACGGTGCAGTTGACATAACTTTATCACGTTTTAATTGTTCAGCTGAGGCCACCGTAGAGATTCTTATATCAGAAGTGCAAAGCAGTTTCAATTTGTTGCTCGGTTGTTTAACCAGTGACTTGGATAAGGAAATCCGTCTCTTTGATGGTGTCATCAGTGAGTCACGTGATTTAAAGAGGTCGGTGGTTGCTGTAACGAGGGATTCTTTCATAGATTTGAAGTTCGAAGTGGGCGCGTTTCCATCCAGTTTCGACCAGCATTATGTTTCCTTCAAGGAGAAAATCCATGGCTATGATACTCAAGAAATAAAGACTGATTTTGCGTTAATCTCAGTAAAGGTGACTTGGTCAGCTTTGCTTTCTGGACGAGTGATACCTCTGTTTCTGTAACAGAGTGGGCCATGCAACATCACATTTACACACCCATGAATATGGCCCTAACACACGCTCAAAGAGATAAAAATCAACGGCACATCTTTGATCTCACTAGATCTATAATGTTAACTTTATTATACTTATTATTTAGAATGTATATTTCGCATATGAAATTATGTATCCAAGTTTATTACAGCAAATGCTTGAATAACGGCATTGCACTTACCTAACCTATTTTCAGACTTATGAGGGAGAATCTAGCGTTCAAATTTGTGTCTTGTGGACTTTGAATAGTCAAAATCGATCTTCTTTTATGGCTGGAGAGAGTATAGTATTACATGCTAGATTGATTAGAAATTGCTTGAATTAACACTATTGCTAACATTATACTTCCAGGTGTGCACCCTGCGCTTCGGTGCGGGTTGGCACAGAAAAATCAATGGCAGTATCAAAGATTTTTCGAAGCATAAGCTAAAGCATCACAGACTTTAACAGAGTGGCAAATAGTAAATTATCCCGTACATATGTATGCACCAAAATACTGCCTTTAACAGTTTAACTGCAAAGCCAAGAAGAATATCGGTGACAGTCAGAAAATGGTAGAGATTGCAGAGAACAAACAATAGGCATAGCACACACATGATTTCTTTTTAAAAAGGAAATTAAAGGTCACGTAGGATAAGTTAAGTTCAATGGATAGTACATATTTATGATACAACTAACATGCATAGATAAGTTGTCGGATGATAACACAAGTCAAGCATCACTAGTTTCTCCTGAGAACTTGTTGGTTCCCTGACTGTTTTCAGTTGTTATAACCTGAGTTGTGCAGTTTTGATCTCCCTCATCCATGCTCTCCTCATCATGTATCCTGTCTGATGTTAAAAAGGCAGGAAGGCCACGCTCCAAACGTTTATCAGGGATCCATGTTTGCGTCTCCCCTGGGCACAGAAATTTGTAGTTTAGGACATTCCGAGCAAAATTCCGGTCAACAAGGTTGGATGCATCTGATTTTCCACTCCAAGTTTTGACTAGATAGGACAGGCTGTAGAAGGGGGACATGTATGAGGCAATGCTGACTCCAACCTGACAGCAGACGGCAATGACATGAGAGCAGGGCTTGTGAAGCAGCCTTGCTTTGTTGCATGAACATCGAGCGATTCTTCTGATTTCGCTTTGACACGCTATGTTCCTTTTGTGATTCTTATGGATACGTTTCGATATCAGATGAACAATCACACCCTTCTGTCTTGACTGAACCTTAAACCTTTGATGCGCTTCGTTGGAGAAAACATTTGTATCCGCAGTGTTCATGCGGGTCACGTGATACGTCTGTGCTTTTTGCACTTTTGCATTCATCTCATCCTGGACACATTCAGGGAAGCCCATGGAAGGGTTGCCCGTTGCTTTGTTTGCAGCAGCACTTCTGTTATTGAAATACTCTGTCACACGTTCAAATGCCACCTCCACTAGTCCAGTGAGTGGAAGGCATTCTATCCCCTTCAGCTTCAATACATGGTAACTTTTGTTTATATCAGTCTCCATAATGCCATATCTAGCTCCATTTGTATCATGCAACAATGACCATTTCTCCATTGGTTTTTGACTGATCCAGTCAGAAAACATGGCTACCTGGCTTTTGTTGCCACTTGGCCGATTACTCTCCTCCTCATCCTCCTCCGGGAGTCGATTATTCTCATAAGGCTCAACCAACTCCTGCATCATTTCCCTACCAGCACCACCTTCTTTATCTACCGTAAATTTGAGCGTCAACTCATCTAGTTCCTTCCAGATCTTAACAAACTTGTTTTGTCGGTTCTGCTGACAAAGCTTCTTGAACAGCATCATCAGCTTTTTGTCAGCAAAATGGGCGAACAGGTTTTCAGCAAGGTGTTGGATGCACCAGCGGCTTTGTACATCCTTCCATGGATGTGCTTCTTGTGGATTATTCCTTAGATCTTCTATAGCATTGAACAATGCCCTTTTGCAATCATGTATGATGCAGATATGAGATCGCTCCTTCACAACAGCATGTTTCACATTCCTAAGAAACCATAGCCAGCTTTCTTTGCTCTCACCCTCGATGACAGCAAATGCTACTGGAATGGGGTAACCATTAGCATCAAATGCTAGAGCAGTTAACAGAACCCCTTCATATTTCCCACATAGCGGCATTCCCTTAACACAAATCACAGGACGACAGTGCAGAAAGGCCTGCGTGCACTGTGCAAATGCCCAGAATATACGGTGGAGGACTCGGAAATCTTTACAGCCTGCAACCTCTGTATCCTTGATGTCCACAAAACTGAAAGGGTTATTTATGTAAAATCTTTCCTTGAGTAACCTCGGGACATAGTTGTGTGAAGCATAAAATGTACCAAATCGTATCTCCAAAGCCTTCTGCTTTGCTCTCCATGCCCCAGCATAGCTAAGGTGCCTGTCATAGTTGTGAGCAAGATGAGCTACAATCTGTGTAGTTGTCATTGCCAGGTCTTCCGTGAGGCGTCGGGAAATGTGATCCCAAGGAAAATACCATGTCAGATCATCTTGCTCGGGCAACAAGACAGTTGCCGACTGACAATAATCATCATTTGTTGCTTTTAGCAAACTGTCGTAGTGCTTGATTTCAGAGGAGTCCACATACAACTTGAAAAATTCCATCCCCTTTCTACCCTTTACTTTCTTGACAAAGGACTGCCAACTTTTATCAGATAGAAAATCATAGGTCTTCCAGCCCGCTGAACCTAAGTACTGCCAACTGTCTTCTTCTTCGAAGAAGCCCTTAATTGAGAGGTCTTGTGTTTCTGGATGGAGTCTAAACAACTTGATAATCCAGAGCTGTAAATCCAGCAATGACATTAACCGTGGTTGTGGTGGTAGCTCGGCAATCAAGTGTGGACATCCATACAAATCATGTGCCTCCACCTTACGAAATTCTTCTGTATATCTATGTCCATAGTAGAAATCATTCCCATCATATAAAACATTTCTACATCCATAGTACACATGCGCGTAATTTTTCTCGTGAACCTACGCAAAAGTGACAGAATTATTGCATCAGGCCAATGTTGTATTTGGGGGCAGAACAGTAACCACACATTCAGTGGCAAAATTACAGCCTCAAACGAATCAAAAAAGAGAGCAGGATGCAAGGATTTGCTGCGATTGGGATTTGGGAGGACGCAAACCTGCGGCTTCCTAGGCTTCCGCTTGGCCGCCGCCGCTGCGCCCTTGCGATTCCTCCCGCCGGCGGATCCACCCTGCGAGCTAGAATACGAAACCTCAACAAAAGGAAGAGAAATCAAAACTAGCGTGAGATTCGAGGGAGAGGTGAACTGACGGGGTCGACGGGCGGGGACGCGTCGGCGCCAGCGGCGGCGGGAGACGGCGAGGAGGAGGGGCCGGACGGTGCCTTGCGCTTCGCCATCGTCAGCTCCGCTCTGCGGCGGCGGCGGCGGTGGCGGCGGCGGCCTCTGGGTGGGGAATGGGAGCTCGTTTTCCCTCCATTTCTCCCATGCTTTCCCGCCATTGATGATGGTAGTAGACCGTGATGCCCTGGGCCGTGGGAGCAAAGTACAACGGCCCATGGGCCCACATGATCATCGTTTTGGGAAAAAAAAGTTCACATTGGGTCTCTCATCTTGTCGTCGAGTTTAAAAACATCCCTGAACCACAAAACCGGACACAACGCATCCCCTAACTTACAAAACTAGCGCACACGAGATCCGTGGTTCAGGATGTTTTTGAAACTCAATGATAACATAAGGGATCTAAAGTGAACTTTTTCCTCGTTTTGGCATATGCTTTTCTTGTATTAATGGCCTTTTGTGTTTTCAGCCTGTGATATTTACAGTCCTAACAGTACATGGTTACACGAGTAACACGACCATACTAAAAAAATCAGAACGCTATGCCAAATGTTAGTTTAAGAGAACTTATTATTAGCACCTAACATATCTGTAGAAGTTGTAAATAGCAAAGAAGAAATAGTTTGTGGTTGATTTCACGTAATAGTCATTATGTTAAAATAAAATAAAATAATCCCACGGGTGTCAAGCAGCTAATTACCAGTTTTTTGCGTTGTCCTATAACAGATATGCCTTCTTGTGATGTCTCCCAGCTAATTACGTGTTTTTTGAATGTCCCGTAGCAAAATTTGTCTATTATTTAGAATTAGAATGTATATTTCGCATATGAAATTATATATCCAAGTTTATTACAGCAAATGCTTGAATAACAGTATTGCACTTACCTAACCTGTTTTCAGACTTATGAGGAAGAATCTAGCGTTCAAATTTGTGTCTTGTGGACTTTGAATAGTCAAAATTGATCTTCTTTTATGGCTGGAGAGAGTATAGTATTACATGCTAGATTGATTAGAAATTGCTTGATTATTTACTGAAGTGAATTGACACTATTGCTAACAATTATACTTGCAGGTGTGCACCCTGCGCTTCGGTGCGGGTTGGCTGGGAAGACATGATAAATCAGAGATACCAGCACAGAAAAATCAATGGCATTATGGCAGTATCAAAGATTTTGCGAAGCATAAGCTAAAGCATCACAGACTTTAACATATGTATGCACCAAAATACTGCCTTCAACAGTTAAACTGCAAAACCAAGAAGAATATAGGTGACAGTCAGAAAATGGCAGAGATTGCAGAGAACAAACAATAGGCATAGCACACACATGATTTCTTTTTAAAAAGGAAATTCAAGGTCACGTAGGATAAGTTAAGTTCAATGGATAATACATATTTATGATACAACTAACATGCATAGATAAGTTGTCAGATGATAACACAAGTCAAGCGTGAGAACTTGTTGGTTCCCTGACTGTTTTCAGTTGTTATAACCTGAGTTGTGCAGTTTTGATCTCCCTCATCCATGCTATCCTCATCCTGTATCCTGTCAGATGTTAAAAAGGCACGCTCCAAACGTTTATCAGGGATCCGTCTCCCCTGGGCTCAGAAATTTGTAGTTTAGGACATTCCGAGCAAAATTCCGACCAATTAAAATCTCACTTAGCATAAATGTGCTTCATGATCCATGATGTACTCAAGACAAAGCCAAGTATCCTAATGGAGTTTGCTCATGTTTGGAAGGCAGAAAAGAGCATGATGCAAATGAAACTTCTGGACAACTTCTCCTTTAGAGAAATTTTACATGTTTGTAAGCAGGAAGCAACTAAACAAAGCAAAAGAGATACATTTCAGACATATCAAAATTTCAGACAGACACAAAAGAATCAAGAAGCCCGCTCCACCAGCCGTGGTCGCTATTTTAGTAGCCTCCTCAAAAAACACGCAGCCCTTGGTCCATTAATGAATCTGGAGAACCACTGTGGCCTCCTGCTCAGAAACCGGCTCTGGACTTCCCCACCCTGACTTGGAGGGACAACAAGGGGCCTCATCCCACCTGAGGCAACTGCAGAGAAAGGACGACAGAGACAAGAGGTGTTGATTTCATTAGCCTTCATCCCAACTGAAAAGAAGTCCTGTTGGCTTGTGAATTTTAGATCACGGTGGTTTGCATCTTCCTCAGCCTCTTCCTCTTCTTCCTCTTCCTCTTCTTCCTCAGCCTCTTCCTCTTTATCTCCCTCTTCCTCTTCTTCCTCTTCATCTTCCTCCTCCTCCCAATTATTCCCATCAGGGTAGGGGGGAGACCAGACGGGTATGCCAACTTTATCATCATGATAAAATGCACCATCATTATAAGAGTCTCTCAGCGGAACTTTGATTCTGCACCACAACTCATGGAGTGACTTGACTGTAACTTCCTCACGCTTCAAAATCTCTGGCATTGGTCTACCGTGCAATAAGCAATCAACACCAGTTAGAAACTCCCTTGAGTAGTGGTCGTATTTCCTTACGTCCAAGGATAGTGCCCTTCTGCTATCCAGCATAGCCACATCAAAATGAACAAACGACTCTAAGATATCCTCCAAGACATCTTCCTGGCGTATTGGTTCTGCGAAGTTAACAGCAAATCCAGCCACAGCCCCCAGAACATCTGTTGTCACTATTCCATTGCATTTGTGAAGGACTTCAAAATAGTCTAGCATTGCAAGGGGTCCCACTCTGACTTTCCCGATTCTTCCTCCTGGAACAAGCTGATGATAATTATCCTCGATGTTCAGGTGTTTGCAAGCTTTGTCTTGTATGAAGCAATTCTTCTTATCAAACCTATCAGGGTGGGCAGCAAACAGACCAAACCTATCACTTCTCCACCCTTTCAGGTATAAGTCTCTACCACGGAAGAAGAGTGTAAGTTCACGCCCTTTGTTCCTAAGCTTCACATGCAAAGTTCCGGCTGCGGGGGTTGTATAAACTTCGGCTCCGGGACCAAAGAGTCCTGATATGTCAACCGAATTGCTGTTTGCCTGGCACCATGCTCGGCCTTTTTTAATTGCCCTTTTAAAACTACGCCTAAATGCAGGCAGGTTGTCTTTATCCATATCCATTGTGATTGTATTCCCTGGATAACTTCCATCCTTTGAATTTCCTGGATAACCATCCTTTGGATCTCTGAACTGCATAATATAAAAACAAGAAAATATTCCCTTGTTGGATTTCCTTGAGATAAGGAGACAACAAAAACCAAAATAGACTAAATATAGCATGAACGATCTTAAAAATCCCTCAATCACCATACCTTTTTTGTTTTTGATTTCTCCTTAGAAGGAGTTGTATGGAAGAACCTCATGGTGTTCAACACCTGAAAAGAATATTGCCCTTCGTGACTCAAGGATCTATTAGTATTTTTCATTTTTATACAACTTTCATTAAACATTAGTACAAAACCCCCCATGACTCAAGCATATGGTCAGTTTTCAGTTTCATAGTAGTGAAAGAAATGAGCATCATTAAAGAAAACTATCAGTAGCTGAAATGCTTAGCTTACTTTATTCAACTATTACACAAACAACTTTTGCAGCATTCCAATGGCACATGCATCACAAAAAAGTAACATTCATTTGTTTCAAATGAAGAAATCAAACTAGTTCAACTTACCTTTGCTCCTTGTGACTTGGGCATCTTTTTATTACATTTGTTTTTCATTTCCCTAGAGAGTTTTTCTGCCTGAATTTTCCAACATTCAGAAAAAATATAGCATTAGAATAACACCAGCAATCCAAATACCTAGCTTAAATACTTTTCAAAAGAAAAAAGAAACTTAGCTTACCTTTTGTTTTTTGGCATTAGTGATTTCTATATTTTCTAGTTCATATTTCTTACAGATATTATCAATAACCTGCAAAGTTCATTCGTAACTGAGATACCATAGTGTTACAAAATTAATAATAGTACTGCAAATTATAGAAACATAATACCTTGTGCTTGTCGTGACACAGATCATTCAAGTACTCCTTCAGCTCTATTCGTTTATCTTCAAGTATCATATGGCATTGTGCTTTTACATTATCAAGTGATGAAGCTTTGACTCTTTTCTTGCAAGCTGCAAGTGTTGCAATTATCAGATCACAGTCCTGATTCCTATGCTCCAATGTGCAGGCACACCCAAAGGGGTAGATGTAATAATTGAATGACTAATGAATGTCATTTTTCCAAACTCATGCCACATTTTTGGAAATAAAATATCTTGGATTTAATAATTTTACAGAATTTCTCATTGCAGTTTTAATTGGACAAGAGACAGCACTGTCAAATAGTTTGAGAAATATTTAGCACGTTGTTAACCATTCAATCGATTAACATGTCATACAGATGTATAAAGACAAGTATAGAACATATAAACAGTAGTGTCGGGTTGTAAGTTATCAAAGATTAACAAAGATTTGCAATTAACTTGGACTGGATGTAAATTCTAAATGAGAGGCGTGAGGCGTCTAGGTGTGATCACGGGTTGGCGAGTTACACTTCCTGTTGAAACAAAGAATCGCTAATTAACTTCAAAATAGAGCAACAGTGAATTTGTAATTTACATCGTGTGTGAAAAAATAGGGGCATTACCTGACCCAGCTGTATTAGCACATCCAAGAAATGTGTATTCATTCCATGCTTCCACTTTCAAAGAATTGTTTATTTCACGTTGCTGCCTTCTTCTCGATTCCTCGGCACTTAAATTAGTAACATCGCCAACCAGAGCTGCCCACATGCAAAGAAATTAACATGTTGATTGAAATAATTGGCAGAACATACTTTTAGATGTTAGTAACATATTACAGCTGAGCCTAAAAAGGATTCGATTGCTGACATGAAAGATAAAATCAATATATGGCATTTTAGCAGTACAAGTTACTGGATTCACCAAATTTCATGTTAAATCTCTATTGAATGTTTTATGTAACTATACAATACTAGAGTACTGCGGCACTATTGGATTCTATTATTAATCTATGACAAACTTTCAGATTCTACTCTACCATCCTAGGACCACACTAACTCAGGAAATAATTGTATTTGAGACAGATTTCAGGGTAAAAATTTAACTACTTTTAAGCATGCATTGACACTAAATATGAGCTCTTCCTATAATAACATGTTCAACAGTTGTGTGATTTTTTAGCCTTGATTAGTAAAGTTTCTATCACGAGTCAATAGGTGATGTGGCAGTATGTACACTATTTGACTATCATGGTCCCATAGCATATTAGCAACTCTATCGATCAGATATTATAAAATGGAATGCCAAAGGTCAAACTCTATCAATCATATATTATATATGGTAAATTCTATATCATCACCGAATAATAAATCGACAAAAAAATCACCTGATATTGACAACAATGTTGGTGTGGAGACATCAGCATTATTATCCATTGCAAGCTGTCTGAGCAGCAGAACTAACTTAATATCTCGGAGAAATAAAGCTGAACCCTCAGCAGAAACAAAGAAATATAAAATGGAATGCCAAAAGTTAAACTTGCAAAACAGTAACGACTGCAGTTCTTGAATAAGAATAACTGCATTGTATCTTTTGCTCATTTGTACATCTCAAGCTGTAGAAATTTATTGTTCCTATGATATATACATTGCAATTAAATATATATAATGCAAATTTCTACCCTGTAATTTTATCTGATGAAATCCTAAGCATTACATCCATCCATCAATCAAATATGTCTTGATGAAAACATAATAACCAGAAACTAACTTTAAGAGTACAAGATCAAACATATCTTCAACTAATAACTAGTTTTAAAATCCTCAAGAAAGTACTTATGGAAGATTTTGTGCAAGTCCTTGGATGCGAGGGATTGATCTTTTGCCGGCCAAATAAATCAAGATCAGAAAAGGACCTGAAACTGAGGCTCCAAATAGAGCGATGGGGATTCATAATCATACCGCGTTGAAGGTGACTGCAGTAAGGGTAACTGCTGGAGGTGTTGTATTGGGGGGAGCCTCATGTAGTATGACTTCGCCTCACTAATCAGGGCTTGTATTGCCTCATCCGGAGCTGAAAATGCATACCAACTGATCCAACTTGGCTTTGCTATGTTGGCGTACTGAACAGTAGCATTTGCACATGATGGCTCCAACTTCTCGATTTTGTGCCGCAAAACCAGTTGACATTGGAGCATATGCTCCCCGTTCCTGCAACACAAGGGACAAAATATAAAAACCCACTGCAAACCAATGTTTCTGATTAGAAAAATCGGCAGTTATTTCTAAAAGATTACAAGGATAACAATTAAACCAAAATGTGGCAGTAGAGAAAATTATGCAAGCAAAACCAGAAGCCTTGCATGTTGCATCTAGCTCTGTTTGCACCCACAAAAGAGGAAACATTTGCACCAACTCGTGTTTTTCCACATTGATGCAAAACAGGAACTCTATACCCACCAACCCAGCCAAAATCATCATAGTAAGAGAACGAACCCAATGAGCAAGAACTGTTCTTTCCAATAACCCTTCTCAGAATCCAACCAAAACTAACCGAAACCTACTCCTCCTGTAATGCCATAGAACCGGAGCCTCCACAAGAACACACGAAAAGAAGAAAAGAGAAGTTGTATATCTACAAACGAGAACCATTCCAGCCAAGAACATAATCTCGGAATTAAACCAATACCACTCAGATTGTACTAGATACTCCACGAACCCCTAGAAGAGCTCACCCCGCAAAGAATCACAAGAGTACAAAGCATCGTTCTGGCCAAGAATCAGTATCCAGAGTGCAACTAAAACCGCCAAGATTGTACTCGATAATCCACGAACCCCTAGAAGAGCTGAACCCGCAAAGAATCACAAGAGTAAAAGGCATCGTCCCGGCCAAGAATCAGTATCCAGAGTTCAACTAGAACCATCAAGATTGTACCAGATAATCCACAAACCGTTACAAGAATTCACCCGCGTAAAGAGTAGACAAGAAGCGAAGGATCGTTCTAGCCAAGAACCCACCCGTCCCCGGAATTCAACCAAAACCGCTCTTGATTGTACCAGATGCTCCACAAACCACCTCAAGAACGCACAAGAATCAAGCAAACGACAGAAAAGATCAAATGCAACGCCGCGCTAGCTCCCCAATTTACTAGTACATACATTGTCGTCCAGGAAGCGCACCACCGTGCGACACCGAGCAGTGGAGGGGAGCAGGGGAGAAGGGAGACGAAGGCGACGAAGCGGCGCTGATGCTAATGCCGCGACGCCTCTCGCGCGCACCGGCTTGCTTGCTTGCTAACGAAATGGATTCCGCCGCGGATGGCAATTCGATCGGGCTGTGGATTTCGCTTGTTGGTGTCCCTCTCCTAATTCTCGGGAGGAGGAGGAGGAGGAGGAGGAGGAGGGTTTATATAGCGCTATGCGCGCGCAGTGGAGAAGGCGGTTCGCTGAACCGAGCACAGCAACGGCGAGTCGATTCCCGTTTGGATGTCGGGAATCGAAATGCCACCCGGGAATGGCGGCATGAACTGGTTTCTGAACCCAATTGGGGAGGGATTAGTAGAGGAGAAAATTGGATAAATCCCAGCGATTGAAACCCAGTGGAGGTGGGTATTGGGGAGGGATTAGTAGAGGAGAAAATTGGATAAATCCCAGCGATTGAAACCCAGTGGAGGTGGGTTTTAAGAGGGGGGAATGGGATTGGAGAGAACGAGGATGAGAATACCCGTTGCACCGGCGGCCGGAGCCTGGTGCCAAGCGGCGGTGATCCCCGGCCGTCCGCCGGAGACCTGCCGCCGCTCATCGAGCCCTAGCCGATCGCCGCCGCCCGCGCGCCTCGCCGACCTCGAACAAGAAAGCGATTTGGGAGTCGTGTACAATATTGGGCTGATAATATCGTCACCTTGGGTTTGCACGGATATGGGCCTCCAATTCGGCCCATCAGATTGATTTGCTCTATCTTCTAGGAAAAAGTACATCGAAGGTCCCTCAACTTGTCGTCGGGATAAAAAACATCCTCGAACCACCTTTTCAGGGACGTCATACCACCAAAGGCAAGAGTTGAGGGAGGCAAAATAGACTTGACTTACCACGTCCAACCAGGGGCAATTATGTCCATCCACATGATGCCCGTTTCTGATGATGACAGAAATCCCCCACGCAGCCACAGCACGGCTATTCCCCCTAACCCCCGCCGCCGCCCAGATGCGAATTCTCCGCCGCTTTCCGCGTCTGCTCCGACGCTCTAACGCCGCCGCCCGATCTCCTGCCCCGATGCACCGCCTCATCTCTTCTCCCTCTCTCATGGCATCTGCAGCGGCTAGCTGGTGCTGGTGGTCACCATTGCTTGCTCGAGGAGGACCTGTCGTCCGTCGTGTTTCCCGGTGTGTTTTCTTGTGCTGATCGATGCTAAAGTCTGCGCCTTTACTTGGTTATTACTACAGTTTTGGCATGATTTTCATAGACAGATTTTTTGGGCATGTGTTTTTTTTCCTTGTTCTGATGCTAAAGTTTGCGTCTTTTGCCACAGTTTTTGGATCTGCGATCAACTTTGGGTTTTGTTTTCCTCGCAAAAAAAAAAAAACTTTGGGTTTTGTTTTCATTTGTTTGAAGGTAGTTGTGGAAAATAAGTTTCTTTAAACTAATTCGAAACAAAGACAAAGGAGATCGAGAAAAAAAATTTAGAAATCGATTATCGATTTCAGGGTTAGATGATCTCAATCCTGACTGATGGTACCGTCTTATTTATTTTAGTTGTTGATATTGGTTTTTCATTCTCTTAATTAATGATAGATTTCCTTGGGAACCTCGGAACATGACCACCATCAGTCGAGTAAAAGGCGACGAGTCATACAGGCGACTTCCATCCCAGGAAAAGAAGCATACTGCGATCACTCAAGGTATGAAAACCATTGACACCAGGGGCACAATCTTGGAGGCTAGAGCTGGAGATGAGAAAAGTAATAGAGATGCGGCGTCCTCAGAGGTTTCATACATCAAATACGATGTACTGGGGCAAAGTGCGAAGCAGGATGGCTGTGATGAGGATGATCGAAGGAGTGAAACGGAGGAACATGTTGAGGAGGACGAAGTTCTTGATCCTGAAGAATATACTGTGAACAACATACTTCCAAAAAGTAGACACCGTGATGGCTCTATATATAGGGACATCATGGACACACCGTGGAAAAGGGAGTTTCATATTGCAGACCGTAATGAGAGTAAGCTATCTTTTCTCTATCTTTATTTGCTATAGTATTTTTTATTAGAGATAATTTGTTTCCTTGAACATAGCGAATCTCTTTCCATATCTATAAATATTTTATTGCGATCCTAGAGATCATTGTATATGTGGTGCTATGCAGCACTGCCATAATTTTACCCGCCTTACACTCTTTTCAGCTATGAGATAATTGTACTGGAGATCCTTAAACGTGGATGAGAGTAACACTTCCACCCCAAGCCTTGTACTTTACTTTTACTGGCCCTTCAGCTTAGCACCATTTGCATACATAGCAATCTGCGCCACAGCCTGATGGGAGGGACTGAGGTTGCATGCAGAGTTCTGATGACATGGACTAGGACCTTATTCCATGCCATTTAATTACATAAATGTCCAAAGTACTTTATCCCTGAACTTTGCAACACGGTGATCACACAGCCTTTGAGCATGTATTTCAATAGCAGAATACACAAGAAAATGACAACTATAAGTGCAAATAATAATCTAAATATGGCATCCACACTGTTGTAATTGCCATTAGGTTTAAATTCTCCATACATGCAGCCACAAACTGTCAGTAATAGTACAAGTTTTCCAAGCATGCAGGGAGCAACAACAAGCAATAATAGAAAGTACTCAGGCAGTTCACATACTATATATAACCTAAAGGACTACTAGGTGTTCAAGGGGCCAACCAAACATTCAAATGCCCCTGT
Source organism: Oryza sativa Japonica Group (assembly GCF_034140825.1). Lineage (NCBI taxonomy): Eukaryota > Viridiplantae > Streptophyta > Magnoliopsida > Poales > Poaceae > Oryza > Oryza sativa. Next base: position 27,209,184 of record NC_089041.1, on the reverse strand, counting down.
TTAATATGAGGAGCGGGTTGCCAGTTTCCAAAATATAGACCACTTCCCAAAACACGTGGTTTTCTGTAGAGGTAAAAGGCTGGTACAGGAAAGAATATACCTGGCTTTCTGAAGAGGTAGTCTGCCCTTGAGTTTTTTTTTTCTTGTAGTTGATACTAGGATAGATGTTGCTCTCCTAGTAAAAAGAACATAGGTTGTTTCTACTTTGTAGATGAAAAGGAAAAAAAAATCCAATAAGGCCATATAATCATCAAATATCACATGTACTTTTCAAATGTCAAGTGTTTGTTCACTGTATTAATTTCCGGTCACAAACTTACATTATGACTTTACTTTTTTTGAAGCTCGGTTGGAGGCAATGAGGTTTTCGAATCCCACAAATTGTGTCATTCGCAGTAATGGAACTTGCATGTCACATGTTCATTGCCACATGCTGCAAATTTTATCATTGGAGTTGGCTAAAATTACACTGGATGGTGGTTCAGTAGAGTTGTATGGATACATAGCTGTGCGGGATGATCTGGATCCGTTGCTTAATTATATTGTCAACTGTAGCAGGGATGATCCCATCATTGTGGAGCAGGTACACATCCGACTTATCTAGAAATATCATTGTGTATTTTGATTTGGAAAATTCATACTTCATGAGTTTTGGCAAAAATCGTCAAATTATTGGTACTCGAATTACTTTTAAGATGTTAATTTTATTGCAATTGGTGATATATTGATAGAGAAATTAAAGGTCAAAATTCTACTTTTCAAGAATTTCTCCTTCCAAAACGCACCTTACATAGGGAGTGTACTCTATATTATGAAATGATGATTTACTATGAGAACAGGTTTAAATTATGAAACTAAGGAACACATGTATTCCAAAGAAAAATCATGTTAAATAGTTTTGGACACTTTGTTGTTGCTTAGTACCCTACATAATTTTTTTTTTCTTTTGTTTGATACATGATGAAGATCTTGGTAGTTGTAAAAAGAGTAAAATACACCACCGGTCCTTAAAGTTGGAGCGTGCTGTCACTTAGGTCCATGATCTTGTAAAATCGATATTAAGGTCCATGAACTTGTTTAAGTGAATCATAGCAGTACAAAACACGTCTGACTGGGTTGACCGTCCTACGTGGCAGTCCAGCGTGGCTCCATATTTGCAATTAGGCCCTCCACGCCCGATCCACGGCCTTCACGGTGTCGGAGATGTGGTTCTTGCCGATGACCGACGTAACGGCCTCCCGCACCTTAGCGAGCACCTATGCGAGTGCCTCCCGGATCTTCATCATCGTTTCGTCCGGCACCGCTGCCGCCACCGCCGGCACGCGCTGTGCCACGACCTCCTTCCGCCACTGCACCATGCCGAAGATCGCCTCGCTGAGCACGCGGTCCTCATCGCCCCGACGGAGCATGTCGGCGATTTAGCCGGTGACCGTCGCCCCCTTGTCCTGCTGCTGCCCGGTCGCTGGCTCGCCGGAGGCAAGGGTGGTGGAGGCGTCCGAGTCCTGCGCGGTACCCTGTGACTACGAGGTGCCGCTGATGCCTGAGATCACGGTGCCAGCGGACTGCGTCACTTGCTGCACCTTGCCAGCCACGAGTCCACGACGGTCCCGACTCCGGCGACCTTCTCGTACATTGTGGTGGCTAGCTTCTTGCTGTACTCTCCGTGGTGCATGTCGCTGCCAACTTGATCTTGTCGGTGTACGTCACGCCGGACACGACAGGCGGCAGCGCTGCCTTCAGGCATTGTGTACGTGGCCGCATCCTTCCACTCGAAAGAGTCGACGACAGGCGTCGTGCCGATGTCCTCGCCTTCCCGCAGCACACGCATCGTGGAGTGTGGTGCCGCCGAGACGTCCAAGACGGGGCCGCCGAGGTCACCGAGCCGACACCTTGACACGTTGCGCCGTCGCCCTCCACTGCTCCATCTCCTGCACCGCTAGGGTCCTTGCCATGTCAAACCTGACACCGTCAGCGGCGGCACACGCAAACAACCAAAAAAGTTTCAAATCTAACACCGTCAGCGGCGGCACATGCAAAGCTAGAGATCAACGGAGCAAGAGCTTACTCGGCGCGATATGAACCTCAGGATCGGAATCCATGGCGATGGTTTTGTCCTCGATGTCCTCTTGGTACCTGCGCTAGTCCACATCACCCATCCTCTGCGCCGCCACATCGCGTTCATCCTCCTCGCTGCTGTTGCTGTTGTTGCTCACGCCAGCGCGGTCGCCGCTGTTTCTCCCTGCCACCTCCGCCGTCATTGTTCCCGCTGTGGTCGCCGCCGGCGATGGTGTTCTTGAGCACCGGCTTGTGTTGCTTCTCCTTCCCTAGTGCATCTGCCCCTGTCCCCCCTCCTCCGCCGCTGCTGCTGCAACAAACACCCACCGAAGGCGGCAACGGCGCCGGGCAACATGATGGCGAAGGTCGGGAGGCGCTCACGCAGGTGCTCACCAAGGCGCGGGAGGCCGTCATGTCGCTCATCGGCAAGAACCGCGTCTCCAACACCATGAAGGCTGTGGATCGGGCGTGGAGGGGCCTAATTGCAAACATGTAGCCACGCTAGACTGCCACGTAGGACGGTCAACCCGGTCAGACGTGTTTTTGGACTGCAATGATTCACTTAAACAAGTTCATGGATCTTAATGTTGATTTTACAAGATCGTGGACCTAAGTGACACCACGCTCCAACTTTAAGGACCTTTCAAGTAAATGCTGTTACAAGTGAAACAACATAAGGAAGCATCCACCTTTAGATATTTCTTACTTTTATAAGAAGAGCAACTAAATATAATAATTTTGTAGGGTTCGCTCATCAACATGGAAGGCCCTAACCGAGGAATAGACATGATGGACTATGCTCTAATTGAATATGACATGAGGATCAAGACAGGTGAACAAGAAAAAGATGACCTACAGCTGATTGATGGTGCATCAATGATAGGCCCTGGAGGCCTATGGAATCGGCCAGAAACAATTTGCATTCCTGGCGATTACGGTGCAGTTGACATAACTTTATCACGTTTTAATTGTTCAGCTGAGGCCACCGTAGAGATTCTTATATCAGAAGTGCAAAGCAGTTTCAATTTGTTGCTCGGTTGTTTAACCAGTGACTTGGATAAGGAAATCCGTCTCTTTGATGGTGTCATCAGTGAGTCACGTGATTTAAAGAGGTCGGTGGTTGCTGTAATGAGGGATTCTTTCATAGATTTGAAGTTCAAAGTGGGTGCGTTTCCATCCAGTTTCGACCAGCATTATGTTTCCTTCAAGGAGAAAATCCATGGCTATGATACTCAAGAAATAAAGACTGATTTTGCGTTAATCTCAGTAAATGTGACTTGGTCGACTTTGCCTGCCGGACTAAAGTGATTACTCTTCTGTTTTATCGAGTCGGCCAAGAGTGACTAAAAACCTGTGGCTTACTAAACCTAGGTACGGCAAACTTGGATAGTAAAGTATTGTAATAAATCTGTCATTGTAATTAAGCCCTTTGTCCCTAAAAAAAGTACTTTTAGTTACTAGTAGCAGGGCCGTGCTAACGCTACGGCGATATTTAGTAAGCATGCATAAAAATATTTATATATGTCAACATCCATGTTCATTTTATTATTATTATAACTGTCACAAACTTGGGTAGCTTTTAGTTGTGTAGTTCAATTCTCGATCAAGAGGGAGTAATTTCTGTACCTTGTTGATGTGAATACTTTGTAAGATGGTTCTTATTTTTCTACATGCATAAACAAACATCACTTAATGTTTTTCTATTGCTTCATCAATAACACCATTTGTAGAGTATGTGATGAAAAAATATATATTTAAGATATTTGAATAAACAAATCCTCTAATGGAATAGCATTTAGTTGAGAAGATAAAATAAAAAATTACAGGTTACACCATAGCAAAAGAAATCTTTAAAATTGCTAGAACTATGTCACAATAGACCAGTTCATAACTGTTGTGAAATACAACACATTATTTGTTGGAAAAATATGTATTGCAACCTTATACGTAGTGCAAACCGGGAAACTCTCGTAGGATCCAAGAATGGACGTCTGTGATGTATCCACGTCATCCTGAGTAAAACTTTTAATCCCAACAAAACCTGTACTCATGGTTAAAACTGGGAGTAAAAGTTTACTCAGGGTGACGTGAACCGGACATTCAATTTTTAATTCTACAGTAATTTTCAGGTTTACATTATATAAGGTTTGCACTACATATTTTTACTTATTTGTTAGGCAGCTTCAATTGATGCCAACATTGGTGACCTCCATCCCATGCAGTCTGTTCCACTCCTTATTTATTTTTCAACCTGTAGCATTCCATCAATTTTGCTCTGAAATCTAACATGAAAAGCATGTGCTGCCCAAAAACCTAATAAATGGCTCATAGATTTCAAAAAAAATATGCTAAATGCGCACAAAGCAATATTTTTTACTAATCAAGATGTAACGGTGGTTAGCGGCCTGCTGCAAAGAATAAACATATTCCTTTACACTCATCTATTCAAATATTGCAGGAACATAAAAAAGCTACTACATATTTATTTGTATAAATGATTATTGTGCAGTAAGAAGAATGAATGAACAGTGGATATAGAAATTAGGCAGATTGTGAATAAAATTTGCAGAGGATATTGGTCTGCCCCATTTATGCGGTAAGAAACCAAAACATCAGTTTGTCTAAAAGGAAAAACCACAAATTGGTGAGCATTATATGGTTTCTGACACTTGTATTGACGATAAAATTACCTTGTAGGCTTGTACTGGGCATTGATGGTGCTGCTTTACTCGTGATATTATCGACAGCAGACGAAAAGGCATGTAGCCTAGTGGTTACAATGACCTGAATAGTCCCCAAGATTCTGAGTTTAAATCTCCATAGGAGCGAATTTCAGATTGAGTTGTTTGCGGGGCTAAGTTTCCTATTTTGATGGCTGTATATGTCCGGTTGGATGTAGAGGCGGGGTAAAAAATACCCTTCTCTAGAAAAAAAAAAGCTGCTAGCCAAAAGTGCAAACATATGAGCCCAACCAGCCTATTATATATTGATTAACATGAATACTGCCTACTGGTCAACATTAGATTATGAGGCGCGTTTGCGCACACCCAAAGGAATCTGACTTCTCAAATTCTCAAACAAAAAAAGCATAGAGGGACAATTAATTACGGATTGAAATATTACATTCAGTTATGGTTTCAAATTGTATATGATATAGTGACATCAACTCATATAAAAACTATAACATCAACTCATCTAAAAACTATCTTCCCCAATTTCTAGGATCAGATTTTACCTCACTAAATAACTTTGTGCCGTACATATATATGCATAAAACGATAAGAGAATATCTATAAGATTGGCTGGTTGCAATAAGACAACTCTTGATCAGCCGACCTCTTTGTTGAATGGCTGAGCAACAGAGAGCAGCCTCTTCTTTGTTTAGTCATGAATGCACATTTTGATCAGTTAGTGTGAGGTTCAGGCAAGTCGTACTGAAAATCAGGCGTTACTATAATGAACATTTTGATCAGTTTGGACAATATCCCTTGGTATTAATATTTAGTTTGAACTAAGATGATAATTTATGTAAATTCTGCTATACAATTCAATTCTACAGATATAGTTTTTGTTTTTAACACAATGTAGCATGTTAGGATTGTACTACTTGGTACATTCTTTGCTTTCCAGCGCTAGATATCTGCAGAACCCTGAACATCTAGAGTGGAGAGCTTAAATAGTGATGAGGTTTTGGCAAAGCAGCAGAGCCATTTCCTGCTTGGACCTGGATTCAGCATGCAGGATCTCCAGTACCTTCTTATCGGGGTTGATCCAATATCTCGCCTTCACACCTTCATCTACATGAAATCCAGCAGAGGAACCAAAGCTTCAGTGTTCACTGTTCAGAGAAACAGTAAGTCAGAAAGCAACGATAGATCCGCTACAAAACCTGTTAACCTTTCTGAAGAAACTGAAAAAAAAAAACAAAAAGGAAGGAAAATTCCCTGCATATATGAGCCTGTGCTCTTGTAGAGATTCTGGTGCTTGGCAGCAGAGCTCCTTTGGGAAGGACAGGGACGCGTAGGCGCCAGCGGCGGCGGGAGACGGCGAGGACATCGTCACTTTACGTCCACACACGGAAATACTAGTGTAGAGTGGCTTGGCCCTTCCCATTAGTTGGAGTTTGTGTTTAGCCGCCGTAGTTTTTTCTAAGCTTCAACATTTTTATTTTGTTTTTTTCCTTTCCCCTGGCATAAACCGGTCTGGCTGATTGTGTTGTGTAACTATAACTCTTTTCTTCTGATATATTGACGTGCAATCTTTTTACGTGTTCGCGAAAAAAAAGCTCCGCTCCGCAGTGGCGGCGGCGGCCTCTGGGTGGGGAATGGGAGCTCATTTTCCCTCCATTTCTCCCATGCTTTTCCCGCCATTGATGATGGTAGTAGACCGTGATGTCCTGGGCCGTGGAAGCAAAGTACAAAGGCCCATGGGCCCTTGTGATCATCGTTTCGGGAAAAAAGTTCACTTTACGTCCACACTCGGAAACTAGTGCACACGAGGAGGTCCCCAAGGCGTGTATCTCGTGTGCACTGATATTTTTTAAGTGAGGGGATACGTTGAATCTGGTTTTATGGTTCAGGGGTGTTTTTGAAACTCGACGACAAGATGAGGGATCTAGAGTGAACTTTTTCTCGTTTTGGCATTCTTGTGTTAATGGCCTTTCGTGTTTTCAGCCTGTGATATTTACAGAACTAACAGTACATGGTTACACGAGTAACACGACCATACTAAAATCAGCACACTATGCCAACTGTTAGTTTAAGATAAGAGAACTTATTGTTAGCATCTAACATAGCTGTAGAAGTTGTCACGTAATAGTCATTATGTTAAAAGGCTGATTATTCACGATAATCAATATAGTTCCAACTTTAAAGGAAAAAAGGGGAAAGATGTAAGCATAACAGCACACTTGAAATACCTGATCCAATAAACAGTCTGGCGTCCAGATAACAGGATATATCAGCATTATCAGTGTTAGGTGCATTTTGCTATGAACAAGGCAGTACGTACTATTCTCAAGAGTCAACACTATCAAGAGAGAACAATAGCATTGCAAATGATCATGGCAAAATTCAGGGTTACTTAGGATAGGTCAAGTACAATGGACATTACAGATTCAGGATACAACATAAGGTGATACACTCACAACAGAATTCAGACCTGGTCAGTTTCTCTTGATGAACGATTTTCAGTGCCTTGATTGTCAGCAGCTGATGATACACTCTCAATGCTGCATTGTTGCTCTTCCTCATCAACGCCATTTTGGGTCCCGTCCGATGTTAGGAAGGCAGGAAGACCGCACTCCATCCTTTTATCAGGGATCCATGTTGGCGGATTTCCTAACATAAGTGTTGAATAGCAAGGATCTCTGCAAAAGTCTCCTAATGTGTAGTGTTCTCCTAAGGCCTCCGATGCATCGAATTTGCCCCTCCAAGTGTCAGCAAGATAAGCCAGAGTGTAGTAAGGGGACATGTATGTATCAGGGCTAACTCCAACCTGACAGCAGACGGCGATGACATGGGAGCAGGGCTTGCGAAGCAGCTTCAGCTTGTTGCAAGAACAGTGAGCTTTTCTTATCACTGGCTCTCGAACTAAAGTATTGTGGATGGTATTTCCGCTGATTACGGTTCGAACTTTAGGATGTTTGTGCGTTTGTGTCTCTCTCTGTGTCAGCTCAACAATCACATACTTGTTCTTTGATTGGACCTTAAATATTCCGTGTCCTTCCTCAAAGAAAGCGTTTTTATTCCCACTGTTTATACAAGTTACGTGATGTGTCTCGGCTTTCTGCAATTTGGCCTTCATCTCATCCTGGATGCATTCAGGGAAGTTAATTAAAGGGTTGCCAGTTGATTTCTTTGCAGCAGCACTTCTGGTATCGTAACATTCTGCCATGCGACGGTATGTCAGGTCCAGTAATCCAGAGAGCGGAAGGCACCTTATCCCCTTCATTACATGGTTATCTTTGTATAAATCAGCTATACTGGTGCCCATGATGCCATATCTTGCGTCGTTTTTATCGTACAACAATGACCATTTCTCCATTGGTTTTGGACCGATCCACTCGGAGAACCTTGTTATTTTGCTCTCTGTGCCACCAGAGCAATTCCTTTCCACCTCCTCTCCCACTGAATCAAGATGGATGTGTGGTCTTTGTGCCACAAACTCTGTTTCGCCATGCTCAACTGACTCCTGTTGAATTTCCCCACTAGCACCACTTTCTTTCTCCTGCGTATATTTCAGTGTCAACTCATCTAGCTCCTTCCAAATTTTGCCAAACTTACATGGTCGGCTTTGCTGACAGAGTTTCTTGAATAACATCACCAGCTTCCTGTCACCAAAATGTGCAAAGAAGCTTTCAGCAAGGTGTTCGACGCACCACCGGCTCTGTATGCCTCTCCATGGATATGCTTCTTCAGGACTATCCTGCAGGTCCTCTACAGCATCAAGCAACTCTCTTTTGTAATCATGTATGAGGCATACATTAGAACGCCCATTCACAACAGAATGATTCACATTCCTCAGAAACCACAACCAGCTTTCCTTGCTCTCACCTTCGACCACAGCAAATGCGACTGGAATGCAGTAATCATTAGCATCAAATGCTAGAGCAGTCATCAGCACTCCTTGATATTTACCACAGAGTGGTGTGCCCTTAATGCAGATCACAGGACGACAATGCATAAAGGACCTTCTGCACTGGTCGAATGCCCAAAATATCCGGTGGAGAACTCTGAAATCTTTACAGTCTGCAACCTCTGTATCCTTGATGTCCACAAAACTGTAAGGGTGCTTATGTTTTATGTCCTTAAGTAACCTCGGCGCATAGTTGTGTGAATCATAGAAGGTACCATAGCGCAGCTCCAAAGCCTTCATTTTTGCCCTCCATGCCCCAGCACGACTGTACTGATCGCCGTAGTATTGAGCAAGATATGCGGCGATCTCCGTGGTTGTCATCGTCAGGTCTTCGGTGAGGCGTTTGGAAGTGCAATTCAAAGGGAAAAATGACGACAGGGATTTTCCGTCAGGCAGCACAGCCGTTTCCAACTGAGAATAATCATCAGGTATGGCTTTGATCAAACTGCTGGAGTGCTTGATTTCAGAGGAGTCCACATATAAGACGAACATTTCCATCCCATTTCTTCTCCCCCTAACTTTCTTGGCAAAGGAAGCCCATGATTCATCACGTAGACAATCATAGGTTATCCAGTACCCAAAATACCACTCTGGAATTAGGACAGAGGGGCAATAATCCGAGTAGAAACCCTTGATTGAGAGATCTTGAGTTTCAGGATGGAGCCGAAACAATTTGATGATCCAGATCTGCACATCCATCAGTGACATTGACTGCGACTGCGGTGGAAGCTCCGCAATCACGTGTGCACATTTAGGCAAATCTTCTACGCCCACGTACTGGAAATCTCGCGAATGTCCGTAGAACACATAAGCCTGATTTGTCCCGTAATCCTACATGAAACCATGGTAGTACGGATGCGTCATTGTGATGTTGTGTTTGGGGAAATAACAGTAGATGCAGAGATTTTGTTGGGGAAATCTACTGTTGTTGAAGTGGCACTTTGCTCCATACTCAAACGAATCGAACAAGAGTGGCTACCTTTCGAGGCTTCCGCGCGGCCGCGGCTCCGGCTCCGGCCGCCGCGCCCTTCCGCTTCCTCCCTCCGCCGCCGCCGTCGCCGCCGCCGCGGGCACCCTGCGGGCACAGAACGCACACGACTTCAACAACAGGAGAAGAAGAGGAAGCAAGCGGAGAGAGAGAGATAGCGCGGCGAGGAGATCGAACGCACGGGTTCGGCGGCGAGGGGAGGCGGCGCCACGGCCGCCGCGGGGCCGGAGGACGGCGGGCCCTCGCGCTCCGACATGATCGGCGGCGGCGGCGGCGCTGGTCTCGACGAGAGCTCTCGCACTGTGCGTGTCGTGGGTGTCGTGTGTCGTCGTGCGCCTCGGGAGTCGGGGAGGGGGACGCTCTCGCTTCCCGCCATGTGGCGCTCGCTTTCCCTCCATTTCCGCAGGGTGGTGGGCTCCGCCTCCCTCCGCATCTATCAACCGGGCCGTGGGCTGGTTCCACATGGGCTTTAGCTCAACGTTACATGGGCCGCTCCGTTATTTTCTTTTTCTCAGGTAATATGCAGGTACAACGTCTTTGATTTTTTTAACTTATTTTTGAAATATTTATTTTACTGTTCCCGAGTGGGGCCTCTCGGCAATTAATTTACCCTCCCCTAAAGCAATTTATCCTTGGAGGGGGCCGTCTACAAAATTTACATGGCGCACTCTCTCTCTCATATAGATTACCTGCTATATAGCGATTTATATGTCCTGTCGGGAAGTATATTTTTGCAAAACTTTTAAATAAATAAATAAAATTCCAGCCTCTTTAGACTTAATTATGAGGATATGTTATATGTACTTACAAAATTTAGAAAATTGATAAAAACCGAAAGCTAGGAAATTTGGTTTGGGCTCCTTTGAAATGTAGGATTGAGAAAATGGAGGAAATAGGAAGAACACATGATTTCTACATGAACTCAAGTGCAAAATAGAGATCAGTAAAACACAAGAAAAATATAGTAGTGATTGTTTGAATAAACAGTAGAAAAAATATAGGAATCAAATAAGAGGGATAAACTCATAAGAAATTTTCTAAGAGATTAGAACATTTGCTAACTTTCCTCTAAATCTTTATATGATTCTTCGTTCCATGAAAAATTCAAAGGAAATCGTTTGTTTCCGATTGTTTGTGCTAGCTTGGGCAGCACAAACCATAGTTTATTTATTTTTATTGTGAGTATTGTTGCTACAGATGTAACACAGTCACAAGTAGCACAAATGAACAACCCCTTTTTCTATAGGGTTATAATTTTCCAAGCTTTTTATGTTTTTCTTGTAAATGAAAGAGAGCCGTAAGATTATCACTAGCTGAAACTCAACCATTCAGATTCTCCCTAAGAGCAAGTTTAATAGTATATCTCACTACTAACTTCAATTCATCTATAGTCAATGTAATAGTCAATTCATACAATAGTTGCTTACTACCTCCGTCCCAAAATAATTGTAATTCTAGATTGTTTACTGCATATTAAGCTTTAAGAAGAAAGACTATAATATCCCTTATTAAATGGTATATAGGTAAGAGTGGAAGAGTAGTTGAGGGTAAAATAGGGAGAAATTTGAATGAGAAGTGATTAATGGGACCATTAGTACTCTATTGTGACAATTATTTTGGGATAAATTCAAGTCCTATAAATACAATTATTATAGGACAGAGGTAGTACTATACTATTAATATATTGTGTCTTGAAGTTCGTGGTGTAGGTGGCTATAGATTTGTAGCTCGCTACTCTTCTCTTTTATTTTTTTTATCTCATTAAAATATATTTATAGATGGCTAATAGTCTGATACTTGTCCCTGCTCGAACATACAAGCCAGCATTTGTCGCGACAGCGTGACACCACCCCCGAGTGGAGTGCCTTATTGGACGATACGGACGCGGGTCGGTAGCATCAACCAAACGGCACAGTTTTCTTTTATTCTCTTGTACGTGTAGTTCGGTTCCTCTCGCATGTAGCATTACTACCTCCATCATAACATAAATTTATTTTTCACTAATCACACACGTACCAATATAAAAGAAAAAAAATAGCATACCTCTATCTTATCAAATCTCAATAAAACTATTCATCATTTTATCTACTCCCGATACAATTATTTTATATTTTTATAAACTCCGATGTAATGATTACTCTGAAGATAAATTTATTTTTAAGACAAATAAAAGCAGTTAAAAATAAACTTAATATGTGACAAATAAAGTACATCTTTTACCCTTTTTTTTTCACGAGTAGATAGTGATGCACTTGATACGCCCAGCCGGCTAGTAGGCGGCGACGCGACGTGCATTCCCGCAATCCGCCTCCATCAAAAGCGAGACTGCATACATAGGCGCAATTCGCTGCGTACACACGACGTATACCGTGTATGCATTTATAGACTTTGCATACATAGACTTAGACGACACGCGACGTATACCGTATATGCGCGCGCACATCGAATCGATATACTCATATACACGTATACGTATTGTACAATACGCATTCCCTAAAAATTTTCTAATTCTTGCAGATTCTGCCGTTCCTTTTTTTTTTGGTATTATAGAACGTTTTGGTTTTCTTAAGTGATAAACTTCTTGATGTTTGGTTTAATTTATATGTAAAAAAATAACATCTATAACATCATAATTTATATTAATTTTTTTATATTTTTATATAAATTTAGTTAAATCTGGAGAAATTTTTTTTATGACAAACCTAAAATATCTTATTATAACATGAGATTTAGGGAGGGAGTACGTTATATAATTGGGTATCACCGTATCAACAGTACTGAAGGCACTAAAAAGCCATTAGTGTGTCACAAATGCTGATAAGTACTCCTACCGTGGAACTATAAGCGTTGTTTTAGCGAAATACTCCCTCCGTTCTTCTAGCATTTCCTATATTCATATTGATGCTAATGAATCTAGACATCTATCAATATAAATATGAGAAATGCTAGAATAACTTACATTGTAAAACGGATGAGGTACTCGTATAGTCATCTATCCAATCATGGCTCAGGCTCATGTGTGATACTCTCTGTGTCCCATATTATTTGTCGCTTTGACTTTTTTTTCGACGTTTGATCATTTGTTTTATTTGAAAAACTAGTGCAAATATAAAAAATAATAAGTCAAACTTAAAGTATTTTTATAATAAAACAAGTCAAACAAAACAAATAATAATTTTAAATTTTTTTTTGAATAAGACGAATGATCAAACATTACAAACAAAAACTCAAATTATATGGGACGGAGATAGTAAGCATATGGAGAGATAAGTTCATTATTGTTTTTTTTTTTGCCGCAAGAGATGAAGTTAACTACTCCCTCCCTCCCACAGTGTAGCAATCTAGAATGAGATGAGACACATTCTAGGGCTACGAATCTAGACAAGACATATCCTATTTTATTTTAGATTGCTACATTGTGGAATGGAGGGAGTACTTCGAATTAAAAACAATAATAATCGCCGTCATGATGGAATGAAACGGACAGGCGAGCCGCACGAGTATGCGTGCTACTGTACGCGACGCTACGCATTGTGATAGGAGGAACCGATCACCGGTGAATGGTGATAGCACCCAACTCGTCTGTCGATTGATAGTAAAATGGTTGCAAATTCTACACTGGAATGTGGTTTTTAATGTTGTTTAGGTCATTAGGTGCCTAGTTACATCCAAGTAGTTTATATTCTCTCTTTAGCTGGAAGTGGTCTCTATTTGATAAATATTACACCATAACGGTATTGTTTTCTTTTATAAAAAATATTTGAAGAAAATATTATATACATATTTTTTTACGGAAACATATCGTTTAGAAATTTAAGAAGCATGCGAACAAAAATCTAAAATCAGAAAAGAAAATGACCTCCATCTTCGATTGATTTTCTTTTCCTTCTTACGGTTGTTGTTGTCTATGTTATCGTCAGGCAGATCAACCCAAGAGTGGATTTATGTGGATTGTACCGCTAAAATTATCGTTTGCATTTAATACGAATTATGGGCATTTCTCGCCACCATCTTGCGCATCTCTCCTAATCAATGAATCCATCATTTCTATTTATTATATTGATCTTACTCATTTGTACCTGTATATAATAATAAGACTTGTTTTCTCCCCCAAAAAATAATATAATAGTGAGAACTGTTTCTATCTCGTCATATGTCGATTCTAAAGTACCTGAAAGCATGCTATTTCGGAAAATATAAAGGTGTGGTTCTAATAAAAAACCTAAACTCATCTGATAGTGATAACACAGCTGCATATATCAGCTTAGAGCTATCAAAAACAAATTATTTTTGCGCTGATAACACAGCTGCATATATCAGCTTAGAACTGGCCTAAAACAAATTATTTTCGCTCTAAAATGTTTTGCAGCAAAATATCATGCCAAAACCACATCCAAGAGAGAACAATGGATCGGGTTGATGCATGTAGGCAAGTTGGCCTTGGAGAACTACAGAGTACACAATTAAAGAGGTAATTAAACCTCGAAGGTTTAATAATCCCAAATTATTTAAGCTTGGTCCCTTTCTCCTCGATTTGTTCAGTGTTGGTCTGTTGGACACTAGCTTCGTGGGCCTCTCACTTGAGTCACTGGCACTCCATTCTCATCTACAACTCACCTTAAAAAAACAAGTCATTTTTATGCGGTTTGGTTTCGATTTATTTTAGAATTTTGGCACTTTTCTTGTGATTTGTGAGGATGTCTTGGTCTAGTCCTAGAAGACAAGATTGGCAAGGACAGCTTCGAAAATGATCTGACACTTATTCGAAAGCAACGTCACAAGTGACAACACAAGTCACAGCACAAGCATGTAATCATTTATTTTAAAAAAAACATCTGTGATGGATGTGCTTCTTCCAAATTAGTAGTATTATCACCAAATCGACCAAAATTGACTGGCACCAAACATTTTAAAGCTATTGGGTCATGATTAAAACATGAAGGCGGCTGCATGCTGCTGCTAACTAGATTGTCACTATAGAGAAAGAAAAAAAAAGGAAGACCAAAAAGCATTTAGCCACATTTTCCGCTGTACTTAACGCAATAATGCATCATGCCAACATTCTCCTAATTTTTCCACGCAAAAAAAAAGAGAGAAAAAAATTCAACGAATTTTATTCGCGTCACTCTCAAACCGCAGCGGTAGCATAGCACACGCCAAAACCCCCACACGAATTCCACACTTGACGCCTCCTTTTTTTTTTGTTTAAATTTTATTTTATTCGTTGCATTTATTAATTTACCTTTCTTCTTCTCACACAAGCACAGTGCCATTTGAATCATTCGATCTCTCTCTCTTCTCTCCTCCTCTTCCGAATTCCCCTTCCGATTTGTAAACTCCCAAAAAGCAATCGCGCACTCGGCGAACCCTAGCCCGGCGATGGGGTGCGCGCAGGGGAAGTGCTGCGTGCCGCGGCGGCAGAGGGGACGCGGCGGCGGCGGGGCGGTGGGTGGGCGCGGCGGCGCGACGCTGGGGCGGGTGGCGGTGCCGGGGGCGGGGCTGGTGCTGGAGTACGCGACGCTGGCGGTGGCGGGGCTGTACCCGGACTCGCCCGGGAGGGAGTCGCAGGACGCGCACCTGGTGGCGACGCGGTTCGCGGGGCACCCCGACCTCCACCTGTTCGCGGTGTTCGACGGGCACGGCGCGTGCGGCGCCGCGTGCGCCGGGTTCGCGCGCGACGCGCTCCCGCGGCTGCTCGCGGGGGTGGGGGTGGGGGCGGGGGAGGAGGGAGGGGGGAGGATGGTGGTGGTGGAGGACCCCGCGGCGGCGTTCCGGGAGGCGCTCCCGGCGGCGAACGCGGAGATGCACGCGGCGGACGAGGTGGACGACTCGATGAGCGGGACCACCGCCGTGGCGGCGCTGGTGGCGGGGGGTGCGCTCCACGTGGCCAACGTGGGGGACTCACGCGCCGTGGCCGGGGTTTGGCGCGAGGGGCGCGTGGCGGCGGAGGAGCTCTCGTGGGACCAGACGCCGTTCCGCGCCGACGAGCGCGCCCGCGTGAAGGCGTGCGGCGCGCGGGTGATGTCGGTCGAGCAGGTGGAGGGCGTGCGCGACCCGGAGGCGGAGAGCTGGGTCGCCGACGAGGGGGACCCACCTCGCGTGTGGGCGCGCGACGGGCTCTACCCCGGCACGGCCTTCACGCGCAGCCTCGGCGACCAAGCCGCCGAGGCTGTTGGTGTCATCGCCGAACCTGAGGTGAAAAGTGTAGAGATCACTCCAGCCCACCTATTCTTCGTCGTCGCAAGCGATGGCGTGTTTGAGTTTCTCTCCAGCCAGGATGTCGTGGACATGGTGATTTCCCCCTCTCTCTCCACTCTAATTCATGCCCATAATATTTTCTGAACCAATCCATTTCGATGTTTGTTTTGCACACATAGGATACCAGTGAACTGTGGTGTGGTGAGTGGTGACTCAGGTAGTAATTAGTATTTAGCCAGTGCATTTGCTTCATGGAAACTGGACTCTTCTTGGTGCAGAGCTTCATTTTGGGAATAGACGAGATATAATATTGAAATATTTTTACTCCACTGCACTGCTCACCATGAATTCATCACTACCACACATAGTTAACTAGCCAACATGGTTGATAATGGAAGTAAAAGATTTTTTTGCTTCTTCCTTTTCTTCTTTCTGGAGAACTTGATGCAGTGTGTCAACTTGTCAGCCTTTGGCTTATATGAAGCATCCGATGTTCCAAGAACTGGTGTTGCAGCTAAGCTTATGAAATGTTTGAATGGTATAAGATATTCTAGAACAGCCCTTGCAGTGTGATTTATATTCTGCATGTGTGAGTTAATAGGTTTCATCCAGTGTGTCATTCTGGAGACATTTAAACCCAACCAGAGGTTTTTTTTTTTTAGAAAATGGGATAAGCCCAGCCTCTACATCCAAACTAGATGTACACAGCCAAAAACCCAACCAGAGTATGACTTTGGCATATGTTCTGTTCAGGGGAAGCATGAAATTGCTCCAGTGGGACACAGAAGTAAGCTTAATGCTTAATGCTTTTGTTAAGATCACCAATACAAAGACAAAGTGGTATATGTTAGTTCCAATTAGGATTTTGATGAGCATAGTGTTGCATGCTAGGGTGCGCAAAACCTCTATGTACCGTGATGTTTATTCCCTGTGGATTACGGAACATCATCAACGTTTCACGGATTACAGTGAAGGGGAGGTTATCTGTGGAGTCATCTAGTTATGTTAGGATGCGAGCTTAGTACATGCGATATCACGATTTATGGTGAGATGGATATTAATGGTTGCTAACAAGTTACAGTTAGCCTACTAGCTGCACTCGTGGATTTGAATAGGCCAATTTTGGTCATGGATATACATTTTTGCTCCATCTGTTGTTGCATAAATGCATGTAAAAATAATCCATCAACCTTTAGCTTTGTCAAAAAAGTTGGAACTGCAGGAAGGTGTAATGATTACAAAATGGTTTGGGTTTTGAGGTTGATTGATGTTGGCATCATGAAAGCTGTCACTCTGAATAAAGTTATGCATAAGTGGATGTACTTTCTATTGAGTAGTAGAAGAATAGTGGATTAGCGTTTGATTTGTAACAGCAAATTGACTAATCGGAAGTCTGACCGGAAACGAGGGGCATGATAGGTAAACCACTGTAAGAACATCTCAAAATGGGCTGTGTGAATCAGGAATAATCTAACACTTTTCCAAAAGTATTGCTGATGGAAACATCTTATTGGACTCAAAACTGAAATGTCACTTTAGAATTGACTGCTGATTGCTAGTTCACTACGGATGTGCCTGCATGCTGTCAAATGTGTTTTGATTAGGCCCTAACATGGAGTGGTGTTTATAATGGGCGGTCCCCTCATGAACCTCTTTTCCTTCCCACCACTTTCCTTAAATGAATGTGCTACAACTACGTGTGTAAGGAAGCCAGGCTGGTAACAGCCTTTTTTGCTTTCCATGGCTTATTTCATTTACATTGTTTTCTACCTTTTGCCTTGCACTGTGAATATCTACATAGAAAGTGCATGACTTTTCAGTATTGGATCAGTCAGAATATATGTTATCCTATTTTTTTGAACTGTGTAAATGCCTATAATACTATTAACAGAAGGCTAGAAGGGACTACTATGTTTTCTCTCAAAGGCCTATAAATTACCCTATCAATCAGGGAAAAGAGATATATATGATGTTGATCATGGCGGGTTTAGATTATAATGGTGTAGATTGGCTACTTGTGATTGTATGTTGCCTTTTGTTACTATTAAAGTAATGTGATAATGAACTATTGTTTTTATGCCTTGTACCCATCACCATGCAAATTTGAGTAACAATTTCATGTTGAATTGTATGTGCTTTTGATTACTTGGTTGACCTTGATATTCTCTCTATTGACTGCATGCCACTAATTGCGAACCTCCTTTTCTGATCCCAACAGGTGGCTGCATATGAAGATCCCCGGGAAGCTTGCTCAGCAATTGCTGCAGAGTCGTACAAACTATGGCTGGAGCATGAAAACAGGACGGATGACATTACGATAATCATTGTGCACATCCGGGATTCCGAAAATGTTGGTGCACAACATTCAAATTTCTTTAGGCATAAAACCACACTATTAATTGGCCTGCAGAGATTTATTGTTCTTTCCTAAATTTACTCAGCCAGGTCCTGCAGGGAGCCAGAAAATGAACGGCAGCAGCTCGGGAGCGGTGCAACCAGAGCTAACTGTATTTGTACCGTCAGAAGCTAGCCATCTGAACAGAGATGCTGCTACTGAAATGCCGTCGTCCTCTTCAGGCTCTCCAACAGAACAACACCTCTCCTGCGTCGCTCCTTCTCCGACTCACCCTCTGCTTGGAGTTGGGAGAACATCAGAAACCCCCAAGCTGATAGAAAGCGAGAGAGCTATGTCGCAACCAGCGGAAGCATCATGGCATCAAAGGGATGGTGTTGTCAACATGGATCGATCAGTGCAGCGCAGCATCCCAACAGCCTCCTGCTAAACTTGATGAGGTAAAACTGTCAATCTTGTCATCGATGAATCGAGTGAATGCAAACAAACTCTCATCGGTTCATCTGTTGCTTTACAGTATCTAAACTTAAATGACACAAGAAAAGCAGCATGATACCACATCACTGTCCTCCGTAAGATCTTTTGCCCTAATCAATATTTTGTCGAATTTTCAGATAAATTCTTATACAGAAAGCGGATTCCTTCTGCAGGGAGCTGTTGCTGTGCGATGGCTGTGGTGCTGGCTTTGCAGAGTGTCCGTCATGCACCGGTGGCAAATCCTCTCGGTGCTGTTGCTCGTGTTTTTCTTAGAGCACCTGCTGACTGACGACGCAAAAAAAAAAAAAAGGGGTTCCTGACCCAAACTGGGTCGCGTTTAACTTGGGGATTGGTTGACTTTGTTCGTGTGACGACCAACGCGTCGTCGTGCCTGTATTTACCAATAACAACTTGAAAAGATGTCTTAAAGTTGATGCTTGCCGTAATGTGTGATTCGAGGAGCACTGCCAATCTGGAGATGCGACGCGTGACTCTTAATCTTCCTTTGAGAAGAGACGGCTATTTTTTTACGTTTATTTTAAACCATATCATATCTGAAGAAACGAATCGTACCTTCATCCTCTTCTTAATTCTTAACTTAATCCACTCCCGTAAGCCCGACAGGTGTAATAGCGATGGTTACACCGACCAAAGATATCTTGGACTATGGAAAAGCTGATAATTGGATCACGCCAAATTAAAAAAAAAATTCTCTTTAGTACGGTTGGAATCTCTTACATGTAGACCCTACTCTACTCTGGGCCCACTCATATGGCCGTAAAAATGGTTTTTCACAGCATGATACTAATGTTACAGCAGCTTACAACAAAGAAGGCAGGAGCGTAACAGCTACAGCTAGTTCTAGTTGCCCCTTCAAACCTTCAGGAAGTATATGTGGCCTTCAAACAAAAAAGAAGGCTCATGACTCAGAAGTATATGGAGAGCGTGCCGTCGATCCTGTCTTGCAGCTTGCTGCACTGCTCCAGTAGCCTCGCAAGCTTGTCATCCCTCTCAATGGGCACCAAATCTCTAAGCTCCGTCCTTCTCGGCATCCGCACGCCATCACCAGCTCCAAGCACACCGTTCACCCCACCCGGTGGTTGAGGTTCATAGCGAACCTGGGTGGGCGGTTGGGGTGGCAACGGTTTCGCCGGTGGCAGGGCGCTGACGGCATCGAGATCGCAGCTGATCTCGATGATCTCATCTAGGGAGAGGCGGGACGACACGGAAGGCGCCATGCCGCGATCCTCCAGAATGGGTGCCGCCTCATCCGTGGTGTTGCTGCTGGCAGAGAGATCATGCTGGGTTCCTCCATTTGGAAGTGAATCAGCTGCCGGTGTCTGATAAAGATGCTGACTCAGGACATAAGCTTCTGAAAACTCTCCTGTGGAAAGCTTGGCTAGTCTCCAGTTGAAAATTCGGCGGAAGATAGTAACCCATCTTGGCACAAGGTGGTACTGCGAGCCACGGAGCTCGAGGCCGACACCTTTCTGCACCATAACCTTCACTTCGGTAGCCGCCTGGGCTTCATTTAGCAAATGAGCTGATTTTGTCAGGTATTTTGTTAAGCACTCCTCAAGGTATAACTTCTGGTCTTGGATTTGACTGCCCATATAAGAGCCTTTGTTTAGCCAAGACATGTCGTAACTGAATTCTGGAAGCTTGCAACTCTTTATGGCTGCAACCAGTGGCTGAATTCTCGATGGCAGTGACCATCCAATGCTAGGTAGAAACATTTCTGCAAATATTCTCTCACTGCTTGATCTCTCCAGAAGATTAATCTCAGGAGCTGGCCATTGGTTAGAAGCTGTGTATGCTGCTGCAGAAATCTCCTCTGTAAGCTGGTTGACAGATTTGTTGAATACTGAAATGCAATGCTCGGGACAAACTTCAGGTGCAGCACGGCTGTTAAGCAAGTCAAGTGATGGGTTCAAGTAGTTCAAAAGCAACTCACGGGTCTTCACAAGAGTGACATCAGGCTGTGGAGGCAAGTTTCTGGTCAGCCACTTCAGGCCCCCACGTAACTTCTCATCATCAAAGAACCCATTGGCATAACCTTCCATGTCGTCTGCAACTAGAAAAATAACCAAGCATGATGCGATCTTTTCTTCACTCAAACAACCGAGGCCAAGCCTGTCAATGACACTCTGTGACGCATAATCATACTCTTCATTGTATGTGTCGCCACTCAAAATCAGAAGAGGAAGATTGGATTTAGCAGGTATAGATGCTAACAGACTGCTAAACCGTGCCTTCTGCATTTCCCACGGAATGGTTTCAGATACCAGGAATATTATACAGTTTGTGCCATTGGCTATGTCGTTACCAATGACTTGCTGGTCAATGGCCCTAGCAATAGATAAACAGCATGTGTCTGGAGAACTGTTCCACTTTGTCCAAATTGATAGGTCTGCTGAAGAAAAAAGCAATCCAGCATCTTCATTTCCAGAGCCCATGAGCTTTTTGAGTAACCACTTTGAGGCATAATTGCTGGTGAATTCCATGGTACCAGGGGGGACAAGTACAAGCAGCTTCCAGCAGATGCATCTAGCATCAGGGTTCCTTTCTGTTAAAATGGGACCAGCCAACTCCGAGACATTTAGAGGTGACAACGATAGTTGTTGTCTTGAGTGTCTCTCTTTAAATGCATGACTGATGTCTAGATCATGAACTGCATGCACCGGCACCTTCAATGTAGACAAGTCAACAAATTGTCATCATGTTTTCACAACAGAAAAGATCACAGAAAATGGCATGACTCCCACAAACCACATTCCACGAGAGCTAAGATGTTTATTCCACAATTAAAGATGAATTGCTCGATAGTTTCATCTGGTTAAACATTTTCAACTCATAAAAACTGGTATAACTCAAAACATGAGTTAGGCACTAAAAGCCTAAAAAACCCAACATTTATGTACTCAAAACACATTTGAAGTTAAAAGGTAATGAAATAAAAATAAAATGAAGGTAGACTCACCACTGCAGTTTGGTGAACAGGTGGACCAAGTGACAGAGAACTCAATGCTGCAATAGCAAGAGCATTTTTCTGCTCTCTAATAAATCTCTTGTCCATAGCACGGTGCCTCCATTTCCTACAAAATCATAATAGGGAACATTTGGTTGGTTGCGGCCAGTGGAGCATTTTAATGGTTGGAATACCAATAGATCAAGGACTAACCTCAGTATTATCTTCAACCTTTCATTGGAAATAATTTTCTTTGGAGATACAACTACTGGTAACATGTTATCTGCTGCTCTGTCACCAATGTTGTGATCATCATATTCCTTGTGATCTGAATCAGATAAATGTGAACCCACAAATGACTCAGGTTGTATGAAGTTGACTTCTCTGTGTGATGGACTCTCCTCATCCATATCTGCGTCAATGCTGGAACCATCTGGCCTGAATTCATTTTCCTCTCCATGCATATTGGAGTAATCTAAGGATACACCATCTGCGAGAGGAGGTGAAAATTTGGTTTCTTCCAAAGCACTGTCCTGTTGAATGTTAGCTTGTGTCCACGGTACATCAGGTTGCCCTCGAGGGAACCCTACAAGACCACCATCCTGATCTTCAGGTATAAAATCATCAGCTGCCTTTGTGTTGCTTTCTGCTTTTGGTGAAGCTACCTTTTGTTCATCTATCCATCCTGTGCGCGGTAATATAGCTTGCTTGGTAGTATGTGGAGGAGTACTAAAAGGTACATGAACACTCTCCTTTTTGCCAGAAGTTGGGGACATAGGACTTGAAGATGGCAAACTGGATTGCTTGTTGCCAGCTTTGGGGGAAAAGGAACCAGAATACAGGGAGGTAGTCTGTCTCCCAGAAGTGGGAGAAACAGGTCCAGGAAAGGACAGACCAAATTCTCTTTTTACCAGAAGAGAAGGCTGTGGGTGAACATGCCCTCGTGTTAGAGCGAACCCACCAGAATTTGATGCAAGAGCCTCTTTTTGGCTAGTAGGAGCACAAACTGGACCAGAAGAAACATCATTGATGATTCTCTGTGATTTCTTCAAGTGCACAAGTTGAGAACAGCCAGATGGGAAATCAGTCTCGCTGTTAAGAAAAGGCCCTTCTTTCACTAAGTACAATTCTTCATACTGCCTCAATCCAAAACCATGGTATTCTAAAAGACTTTCAATGTCTTCGTCCTGAAAAAAGAAGTCATAAAAGGATAATCATTTTCCTCGTTTTTAAAGTAGTTATTACTCCTACTTATTACTCCACTACACAAGTGAGAGAGCAGTTACCTCCATAGCAAGCCACTCAACAGCTTGGGAAATAGGGATGCCTTGGGTATTCTGAAGACCACTGTGCAAGGAAGCCAGTGCTTGCCTTCTTAGCTGGGTAGAGAAAAAAAATGTTAAGTTTTCAAAAGTGAAGACTGAAGAACAAATAGCCTACGACATGAAAACTAGAAGTGCATTAAAATGTGAGCAGTGAAAAGCAATACTATTACAGTAGAATAATCCGATGCCTAGAACCACAAAATATATCTAAAATTAGGTACTCAGTACGTCAACATAGAACAGAGCATCATGCAGAAAACCTGTCATAACATAAAAAGGATAGTACTTCAATAATGTACATCCTAAATCTGAGAAGTAAATACTGTGGAGGGAGAGACAGTCACAACAGTTTACGAAATAATGGCACCATGTCACAAATAAATGAAATAACTCTGTGCAATCAAGCAGCTTTTGCCTCATGAAAAACAAAAGCAAGGTCCTAACAACTGCAATAACAGTTTTAGCAAAACTTGTATAGTAATCAAAAGTATTAGAGTTTTGATTTTTATTATTATAAAGGCTACTTTGTTGCCACACAATGGGAACGAGTAAATGTTGGCTATCTTTGGAGCCATAATTTTCACTAAAATGATACCAGAAGAAGCATCCTTCGCAGGCAATAATTCTACCTTTGCAAAGTGAGCATGCATCAAACAAGCCTGCAAGTATGTTGCTTTCCTTGCAAGACGAAAGAAGGCAATAAAGTTCCCCATTCGGCAAGCTCTGAATGGCAATAGGGAAAAAAGGTGTTAAATCACAAATCAATGAACTTGATAAGTACAAACAAAAGTAGATAGTATGACTACCTTGCAACTTCCCTTGCAAACAAGATGTCTGGACTGCCTCTGATTTCACGGGACATCTTAGCAAGGTCTAGAGATAACTCAGCAGGTTCAACCTAAAATTCAGGTGTATGTAGTATGTACAAGTCAGAAAATATCAGAAAACAACAAGAGCCACTCAGTTCACCTCACCTTGTAACCAGGATGCTTGTCTAACTTGAGCAGGGCATAATAACCCCGAAACTCCTTTTCTGTTGGGAACAATACACCCTTTCTCCTGTGGTCATCATACATTTGAAATAGCTCCACTGATGTTTTATTCATCTGCTCGATGTTAAGATGTGCATCAAAACCTTCTGAAAACCCTTCTCCCTTGTTGTACTCGCATAATTCATGCATTGCTATAATGTGGAGCCTTATCTGGGCAGAAAAGAAAAGGTGGCTTGAGGATGAAATTTTTTGGGAACTTAAGGTGTCGAAATAAATAAACATGTAATGACACCAAGAAATAAATGTAACTACCATTTGTTCCAGCATAGAAATAGCATCTTGATTGAAAAAATGTTGCATTCTAAGATCCATTCTTATCGCTCGCATCCGGTCCCATAAGAAGTTGTATAAGCCCAAGAAGTTGTCATCGTATGTGTGGTCCAGTAAACTAAGAAGGTAATCCATTGTCTTCTGCAGAACTGGCAGAGGCCTTATCAAGTCTGCATCTCTCTCAGCGGTCCTATTATACTGTATCAATCAGATGAAAACTTTCAATCATGCTTCCTGTGATAGGTGATCACAAATAGTTTCAGATAAATTTTTGCCATACTGCTAGGTGATAAGGATAGCATCACATGCCTTTTTAACAGCCAGAAGCTCAGTAGTTTGGTTTCTGTCTCCATCTAATCTCTCATACTTATCAAGATCTCCTTTTCTTTCACGCTCCGCCCTTTCCGGTTCTAATAAAAAACAATGAACATGCATCTGTTATTAGTAGCTAGTTTAAGAAAATATTGCACGGAAGTGGTATGATCTATGATCTACAGCAGGAAACACCTGGGCACATATCAGGACAAAGCCCAATAATTGCAGCTAACCCTGGGGAATCTGCATCAGCCATAGATCTTTCATCGATATCATCTTTCGATCCAGTTGGAACTTTTCCCATTGAAGAGGCTTGTTTTTGCTTGTCTGCAGAGCCCTTCTGCGCTTTTACAAAATCATTAATATTATCGACCGGTCTGCTTAATTCAACACTGAAACGAGTCAAGCGCTTCGCTTTTGCTTGTTTTTCTCTACAGGAAATATCACGAATCAATACCAGCAGGTAGCATGTTTGATCAAAGCACTGTTTCGAGGTGGGAAAGGGATGGGTTATTATAAGCTGAATCATAAGCACCTCTCACTTTCAGTTGAAGGGATCATGTTATCATCATCAGTAAAGTCCAGCAGAGAGGTCCCAATTCTTTTGCTAGCACCAAGAATAGAAGGCTTTGGTGGAGAAACAGCAGCTGTGTTCTGTTCATTGGAATAAGGGTCAATCTGATATGGTGGTGAACGCACATCACCGATACGAAATTGCACTTGATTTCCAACCTTGGGAACAGATGAACTAGCCCTGTAAAAATATCAACAAATACAACTATTAAATGTTGAGTGTAAACGCTTCGGCATGCCGAATAATGGATTAACAGGACATTATTATTATTTATTCGTAGGGACAAATACAAATGATGCGTAAAAATATGCCTTTCCTAATTATAATCCATTTTCACCCTCACTGCTTACCACTTATTTGAACCAATATATAATAACCAAAATTGGCATAAACAAAAAAGAGAATCATAGAAGCAGCATTTACTTTTGGATATCAACACTTGAACGTAGATTCTGGGCTGCACTATTGCTGCGTAAACCTGCAGGTGATGGTCTAGTATCGCCTCTAATATCTGAAGATGGAGATTTGACCATGCTTGTGAATTCTAATGAAGGTGATTTCATTCGCTTGGAAGTTTCAACCATTCCGTCATCAAACAAGGAATCCGTATAGTCTATCAGTCTGTAAAGGAAGCACAACAAAAAATAGCCATGTTAACTGTACGATAGAATGCCAATAACAAAACTGAGTGGAACTGTGATGTACTGATGTCAGCCATCAGGTTTTAGACCACTACAAAGTTAAGCCCTTTTAAAATCTAAGAGAACTAGGCAAAATTAAGATAATAAGCACAACCTTACTACAACTGATGAGATTATGAAAATAAGTACACAATAATTTCATACTAACAGATTTCCCAAAGAATTTTAGGTTGTTCTAAAAATGAAAGTACAAAAGATGGATTAACATCAGGCTAATTATTACTGGCAACTTAAGTGCAGGGGTTATGCATTTAGAAGCTTAAAAAACATAAGTTTTCTAAACAACAATTTTAGCAAGAGTGAAGTTTACAAGGAAAATAATATATATTACTTCAAGAAAAGTAAACTTAAAATGAAATAAATTTACAAAAAAGCATGTTCAAAATGTTTTGGTCAGTTCGGTAACAAAAAGAACTAGTGTTGCATTGGTAACCGTAGCCAAAATGATGTAGACAGCATTTCTTACTCTCCTAAACAGATAATACTAGCAAAATGATTTCCAATAGATCTTCATACTTATCTATTTCCTTCCAAATCATTATATAGAAAACAGATGTTTTGGTACGTAAAAACCGATAGATGAGCAAATGTTGGTTGGTGTCAAAACAATAGATAAAAAGGATGCATATTGTGCACCAAATATTCCTAGAAAAATTTTCACCACCATATGGAGAAATGAACATCTGAGATACCTTCTAGCATTTACACCAGCATCTTGATGAGCTTCAGCACCATCAGCATCCTGATGGGACAAAGTAGGTGACCTAGACCTTTTCGAAATATTATGATCCAATGATCGGCTTTGAAATGAAGCAAGAAACCTAAAAAAAATAAAGAAAAAACACATTACAGCCAACACGTATGTGCAAGCACGCACACGCACACACATAGAAGAAGATATTGAATGTACACAAGTATAGATATAAAATGACATCACACAGCAGCTTTACCTTTTCTATTCAAAATATCAAATCAAATCATGAAATATGGTTTCATCAGCAATAGAGAATCCGTCCCAGCAAGCAAAAGGGAGGCAAAGAAGTAACATAATTTTGCAATAAAGTGTCCACAGAAATAATTTTCCATTTTGGATGTACCGACACGATTTTGCCCCATGTGACATCTATCAGCTACCAGCATGTATGTAGTAGAAATTTAATCGAACTCATAAGGAAAACATAGAAACAGTCATCTACCTAAGGAACAGTTATCTACCTAAGGCTTTTAACTGCCATACTCCATAAAGAGAAAATGCTATTATATTGAGGATCATACTGGCTGGGTACAAAAGAAGCCCCAAAAGAAAATTGTAGAACTATAAGCACAGAAATCAGATCAACAGTTCTAGTATACAGCACCTTTGTGATACCGGTCGCATATGTTCGCTCATCTCTTGTCGAGCCATAACTGATTGTGTTGAATTATCATACTGACTTGCATCACCAAGCACCGTGGGAGATGCACCACCCCCTAAGGCAGGACGTAGTCTGCCACTTCCAGGAACTAAACGGTTGTTGTTCAAAGCAGGAGAGGGAGCTGCTCGTACATCATGGAGGTTCTGGTTTCCGAACATCGCAGGTGTTACATTAGGTCTGAAAAATCAGCAGCAGTAGAGAGATAAGAAGCAAAGTATGACCATAAACAAAATCAGTAGTAAAATACTGCATGTACTAGCTAGATAGTTCTATACAATCTTTTGATATAGTCTGTACTATAAGAGAAGCAGAGGTTAAAATGAAATACAGTACATAATATTGGGAAGATTGTTTGAAAGAAACTTACTTGTATTCAAGAGGATTGGCAGCCTGCACAGGGTGATAATTTTGGAAGCCTGATGGTGGTCTAAACTTGCTGGTAATGTTTGAAGTTGGTGATCGTGCTGTTTTCCCAAATTCTGAAGGCTGTGTCCTCATGTCCTCTATAGGTGCACTTCCATTTTCAAACAATGGGTCCGCATAGTTTACCACCCTATCAATGGAAGAAACATTTTAGGTTTTGAAGTAATGGACAGCACCCAGCCAGCAATAGCAGCAAACTCCAGGAAGATCTCGAGTGAACTAATGCATAGTAAAGAGATATTTTACAGATCTGTACGACCGTGCTTATACTCATCCCACAGGGTGTTCCAAATGATGAATAGCATGCCAAACATGGCAGCACCAACATCAAGAGTAATCCATGATGTGCACTCCACGAATAGATTGTAGTGCATGTAGTTTTCTGTTTAACAATTAGCAGTGAATGAAATATGACCGCAACATTGTAGTAAATGACTGAAAGCTAACTGACATAAGTAGAGTAGTTTGGTTCACCGTTCGTTGCAAACACTTCCACAAGAGATTCACGTCCACCGACAACATACATATTATATTGAGGTATTGTATTTGAACCAAAGCCATTGAATGCAATTTCAAACTTGTATATGCAGCAAACAACCAAAAAAAAAGCACAACAAATAAGCCCAAGTGAGAAATATGTTTGCCAACTTTCCAGTTATAACTTCCTAGACATCTTTAAGTTATACTCCAGTAAGTATTTATACCATGGACACAAACATATATAGGACACCAGAACAAACTTAATCCCTTTATAGAACAAACAAGAGGCACATCAAAAGGCAGTTTTACCTTCTTTTTCCCATACCATTATCATAGTCTGCAGGAGAATCAATACGCTGATTTGATAGAGGAGATGTGGACCTGCTCCTTGAGGAGATAACAGGACGCACAGGGCTGCGTATTGATGATGCAGCTGGCCTGCAAAGAATGCAAATGCAATCATCAAAAAACATGGATACTAAGTATAACTACATCAAGATGGGATGGGAATTGCATCCTAGCAATTATTGAGACCTTATTTTCACCCATGCTGTATTAACCTGAACATGCAATTTAGATCTGAGCACTGCTCCAAATCAGTCACTTGATTCACCAGTGTGCATAGAGCTTGGGAATGAGCTAGAAAGTTGATGTGTATAGTTTGTAAGACCATGATATGATTTGAATGGCCAAATTTACACAGGTTGTATTGGAAAAACAGAGTAATACGATTGACGATATTGGCATACCTACGTACAACAGACCAGACAAAATTTGTTGTCTGCGTCCCAAAAATCTCTAATAAGGATATCATCCGCATTATTCAATCATCTCATGTGCAAAACTAGTGTAGATAAACTACAGCTCTGTACAGCGCACAGCTACAGTTTTTGTGCTTAGCGATGTGTAATAGATTGCTTCTACTTAGAATTAGATGAAAAAGCAAGTACTGAAACCTAATCACTACTAATCAGCTTGATACCAAAACTCACAAAAAAAAAACCAATGCAAACCATCACTAAACAATGCACAGAACTTCACCTCGGCTGGGGCTGGAGATGCCGACCAACGTGGCGAGCAGTGGCGGCGGGCACGCCAGGATCGATGGCCGGGCGAGAGCTAGGGAAGCGCACGGGATTGGCGGCGCCGTGAGCAAAGGCCGGGCCGCGCGGCGCGGAGGATGAGGGTACGGGAACGGGGGAAGTGGCGGGTGGGCGTGGGGTGGCAGCGAGCTGGGGACGAGGGCTCGGGAAGCGAGAGGCGGCGGCGGTGGCGGCGGGGGGCCCGATAGGGGCGACCGGTCGAGCGGATGGGAAGGGAGCAGGGGCGGGCGGGGTGGAGGCGGCGGCGGCGCCGGCGCCGAAGGCGAAGGGGGCGGTGCCCGGGCCCCGGTTGAGGGGGCCGGCGTCGCGGCCGAAGCCGGATGCGCTCATGGGGGCTCCGCCCTTTGCGGCGACGCGAAACCCTAGCCCTAGCCCGGCGGGCGAGCTCGTCGGCGGCGAGTGTTTTGAAGTGGAGAGATCGGAGGGGAGAGGAGTACAGGAGAAGCCGAGCGCCGAGGCGAGCCGGCGATAGTCCGACTGCCTTGTGGCCTGTGGGACCGTCTCGTCAGAGGGCAGCTTAATGTGTTTTTTTTCTTTTTTTTTATTTTTTGAAACCTTTTTTTTTTTTTGCATTTGGATTTGGCCATTTGGTTGGGATGAAATCATGAAAACGATGATTTTTTTTCTTTTGTAGCTATATATATCAGGATTTGATTTTTGGAAGGGTTTGTTTAGATTGAAGCCAACTTTTGGACCTACCAAAATTTTGACAATTTCAATAGTACCCAGTGCATGTTTGATTTGCTAACAATTTTTACCCACCCTAATTTAAATTGTATACCACCAAATTTGGTAGTGCCAAAAACTTATGGCATTACCAAAAATTTGATGGAGTAAAAATTAGGCTTGAAACCAAACAAGCCCTAACATCTTTCCGCCATATAGTTGCAATCGACTAGTTAATTAAATGACTAAATCGAAAACATGTAATCATTTGGTCAAATCTTCTTTTTGGAGATTTCATTTGGTCAAATCTATTACTTTGCTCATCAACATGATTATTGCATACGTGAGTATGACATGTGAGCCTAACATGCAACGACATGATTATTGCATATGTGAATGACAGGTAGGCCAAAAACTATCGACGTATAAAGTTGTAGTTTTTTATATAAAAATTGTGTATTATTGTTGTAATTCTCTTAAACACTTAGCTAAAGTCGTGGAAAATTGAGAGTTCTGCAAAATAGTTGTAGCTTTATCTTTTTTTTGATAGACTAGAAAAATGCATGTGCGTTGCAACGGGTGAATGCTATTTTAATGTTATTATTGTTATATGGTTTAGCTAGAATGAAATTCATTGTGGGAATTCGCTTGGATATATTTCTTTTTAGAAAACCATGAGCTGTAATTAGGAGTCCTACTTTCATCTCAAGTTAGCGTGCGAGTTATTTTAAAGAGATTTCTTATACGATTCATTTTGTATTTTCAAAAGCAAACGAATTTAAAATTCAACTCAAACACGGATCTGTATTTTTAAAAGTGAACAAACTTAAAAACTGACTTAAATACAAGTAACTTAGATTTTTAAGTAGGTAAATTTATTAGATGAGCAAATTTGATTTAAAAAATCAGGGCTGTTGGAACACAAAACCACACGTTTTATATACAAACTCAGGCAGGCCTAACTGCATGTGAAGACTCCTGAAAAAGCAGCCCATATCCTCCTCAGAAAAAAGAGCCCACGGACAGCCCACGCGGCCACGCCCATCCACCCCTCAAATCTAGCGACGCCGACGCCGACGCCGACGCCGACGACGACGCCCACCCCCGCCGGCCGCCGCCGTTCTGCTCCGCTTCCGGCGCCGCTGAGGAGCTTCCACTCTCCAATGCGCCTCAGGTCAGCCGCCTGCTTAATCTTCACCCTCTTTTCTTTTCTTTTCTTTGATCCAAACCCAATTTCTTATCTCCTCACCTTCGTTTGTTAGGATTTTGTGATGCCCATCCCGTCCGTCTTCAAAGCCATCCCTGCCGTTTGAATTTTGATCGATCGCAAGGAAAGACACAAGAAAGAATAAAGAGAGTGCAGTTGGAGTCGAATCGAGTGAGCTAATTGTTGCTGCCTGTGCCTGACTGCTGCTGGTAGTTGTACGTACTCTTCTTCGATCCTGAAATTAGGTCTTCTTTGCAATGAAGTACTCCCTTCGTTTCATAATATAAGATTTTCTAGTATTGCTCATACGTTTTATAATGTAAGATTTTCTAGTATTGCTCATATTCATATATTCATATAGATGTTAATGAATCTAGACACACATATATGTTTAGATTCATTGACATCTATATGAATGTGAACAATACTAGAAAGACTTACATTATAAAACAGAGGAAGTAATAATTAACCTATCCTATTTGTTGTATAAATTTTATGACGATGCCCTGTTTTTGAAGTTAACAATCGAAGATGGGCCTCTCGCGTCAGTTTCTGAATCTGCTCGTGGACAATGGCATCCCTAGAGCCAAATCTCTGCACTGCGTCAAACTGACGCGCCACAGGTTGTTCAACACAACAAAACCTACTATGCTGCCACTGATTGGAGATGGAAACGAACCGAAGAACAATAATCAGTCCATGGAGAAGATTGTGCTTCCGAGACCAAGCTTCAACCTGCAATTACTAGGGCAAGAGGAAGACCGAAGGAGCGAAATGCAGGAACAGAGGGATGCCAATGACGACGACAAGGAAGTCACTGATGACGAAGATTATTCTATGGACATTCTATTTCCAAAAAGTAGACACCGTGATGGTTCTATATACAGGGGCATCATGGATACATGGTGGAAAAAGGAATTGCGTATTGCAGATCGTAATGAGAGTAAGCGATTATATCTCTCTTTTTCTATTTTTGATTTGTTATTATCCTCCCTTACTCTTCTGCAGTGATTCTAGATGGTATCGAGTTGTATCACCAATGGACTGGAAACCATCCCAGCCAACTCCTACCAAACTACTACTACCAAACTGATCTCATCTAAATAGATGGCATGTGTTGCATATTGTATGCTTTGGGACAAAAGATGCCGTACAGTTTATGCCAATATCCCCTTCAATCCACACTAGCCCCGTGCTCAAATGCTTTCATTGGAAGCAATTGATATGCATTTCGAGGCAATGCTTCTTTGGGTGTTCCTAAAGAAAAATTTTTCAGGGAGGAGCACACTTCCTAGTAAAAGGAACATAGGTTATTTGTACTTTGTAGATGGAAGGAAAAATTTCCAATAAGGCCATATAATCATCGAATAACACATGTACTTTCAAATGGCAAGTATTTGTTTACTACATTAATTTCCGGTTACAAACTTACATTTCGACGTTACTTTTTTATGAAGCTCGGTTGGAAGCAATGAGGTTTTCAGATCCGACTAACTGTATCAAGGACGATGGAACTTGCTTGCAACATCCTCCTAGATGCATGCTGCAAATGTTATCATTAGAGTTGGCTGAAATTCATAATGATGGTTGCTTAGTAGAGTTGTACGGATACATAGCAGTGCGGGATGATCTGGATCCATTGCTTAATTATATCATCAATTTTAGCAGGGATGATCCTATCATTGTGGAGCAGGTACACATCTATACTTATCCACAGTTATTTCAAGGAATAAGTCTAGCTAACACCCCTTAATATTGAGGTTTGTCCGCTTAGGCCCTCAAGTACAAAACCACCTTGGGGGCAGCTTCGGTGGTGGTTTGTAACGCCCCGCTTTTCACGAGACGTTAAAAGCTAATTTACTGAAAATCCTAATTGCGAAAATTTTTGTTCTTTGAGTGTGAGTCTAAGTCGTGCCTTGGATCTCAATTCAAATCCTGTTGTTCCCTCCCATCGCCATCAAAATCCTCCACCTCAAGATTCTAATTCCGAGTTCAATTATTCCAAAGGTTAATCGCCTCCTTTGAACCCTCGCCAAATACCTGTTCCCGTTTCCAAAAATATCAAATCCCTACCTTGAATCCCTCCCTGCCTATCGATCGATCTATCTACTTATCTAACCTATCTATCCATCTATCCTTCTACCAATCAGTCCACCTATCGATCTGTCTACCCAGCTATCTATCTATCTATTGACCTCTCTAACTACCTTTGAAATCTATCCCATACCATTGTCCCAACCCCAAGGATACGGAGTCTCCTTTGAATCCTTACCGAATATTCGCTTCGACTACAAAAATATTCAATTCCCGTTTTGAATCCATTCCTTGACTCCACCCTATGTTCCTAAATATCATCTTTGAATTCAAACCTAAACTCCAAATTCTCTCCAATTCAATCTCTCTTAAAAAGTCTAGTTTGCCTCCCTCTGGCTTGTGGGCCGTTTCTTCTCGGCCCATTTTCCCCCTGCCTATCCCCTCCCTCAGCCTCGCACGTGTGTTGCACGCGCCGAGCCGATCCGAGAGATCGCTCTCTCGTTCTTTCTCTCTCTCTCTCTCTCTCTCTCTCTCGCTCGCTCTCGCTCCTCGCCGCGCCAGCGCCTTGCCGATTCGAATCGCCACCGCCTTCACGCGCGCTCGCGCGTGGCCGACCGGCCAGTCACCGCCACCGTCAGCCCTGCCGCGCTTGCACCGCCTGCGCCGCTCGGCCCCACACCCCCTACGACGCGTGCCTGGCCGCTCCAAGCCGCGTGCGTCCAACTCCCGGAGGCAGAGCTCTCTCTCCCTCCTCCTTTCTCCCAGAATGGCATGGGCAGAGCCCCCTTTCCTCCCTCCCCTTTTGCTTTTTCCCCGACCGGCACCATCGACCCCCCCCCTCTGCCGCCCGTGACTGCCAAGTTCGCCGCCCCCACCTTGACCATACGCGACAGCCGAGATCCCTTGACCATCTAAGTCGGTTCCCCCTCCTAAACCGCCTCTTCTCCGCCTATAAAAGCCAAGCCGCTCCCCGCTCTTCCTCTGTTCTTGCCGCCTTGCCGCCACCACCTTCCTCGCCGTTGCACGTGCCGGGAAGTCGGCGTGCGCGCGGAGCCGAAGGGGACTCCGATCGCCTTCTCTCCGTCCCCTTCCCCGGCCCGAGGCTGAGGCGGTCCCGCCGCGCCGTCGGACGCTCTTCCCAGCGATCTCCCGACGCGGTAGCCCCCGTTCTCCCTCCCCGCTTTTCCTCTTCCACTCCAGCTTGCGTAGCGGCTCGATAGCCCTCCCGAACGCGCTTGGACGCCGCCCCAAGCCCCGCCGCCGCCCGGCATGGCCCCGCCGCCATTGCCGTCCGATCCCGAAGGCCGCCGCTCGTCGCCGGCCCTCCTCGGTACTTCTCTACCCTATCCGACGCCGGGAATGCACCCCTTGAACATCGGAGATGCTCCCACCCCGCCGAATCGAACTCCCATTGCTCCGGTGGATTTTCCCCCTTTTCTCGCCGCCGGCGTGCGCCGCCGCGATTTATCGTCGCCGACCTCTCTCCGGAGAATCCGAGCCGTTGGATCGCTCCCTCTCGAATCCCTTGTCACTCCGGTGTGCTCCCCGAAGACCAAATCCGTCCCGCAAGGCTCCGGTGAACTTGGCCGCTGTCCGCCGTCCGTCTCGGCCTCCCCTTTCTTCCTCCTCCCGCCGGCCCGCGTGGCTGCCACGTAGGCGCCACGTCGGTGCCAACTCGGCTAGACCGAGTCAAACCGGCCAGTCCCGCTTTCCCCCTCCGAGCGCACGGACCACGGTGCGCCATGCGGCTGCGCGTGGGCCCGCCGCCGTTTGTCCACCCGGTGCACCGCTCCTAAGCCACGCGCACCCGAAACCCTAGCGCCGCACCCCGCGTGCGTCCTCCCCACCATGAACCCAACCACCACCACGTGGGCCCCGCGCGGTGGACCGCGTCCACCGGGCCGCCTCTCACACCCCCCCCCCCGCGCCCCCTCTGTTGGGCCGCCTCCCTGTGGCCACGCTCGGCCCATTGGCCGTCTGAGCCTTGTAAACCCCTCGGGCCGCGCCCTAGCCACCCCGAGGAAGTATAAATCCCATCCTTCTTTCCTTTTCTTTTCCAAGGGATTTATTGAATCCTTTTTCCTTTGCCTCCATAAACCAATTCTCCATTCCAAAATTCCCTAAATCATTTCCCTTGGTCCCGCACGTCAGTGACTGTCAATAATATTATTGAGAATATTATTTCTATAAATTCCAATAAATCATTTCCTTTGTCCATAAATTCCAATTAAACCTCCAAAATTCATATCTCTTGATCCGTAACTCCGATTTACCCTGTTCCACTTCCAATAATTCCATTAAATTGTGATCTATCTAATGGCACTATTAATTAGCCTAAATAGGATATTTTATTTGGTCTTTGTTTAGGTTTTTGATTGTTTGCGCCTAGTTGCGGTTACCGGATATTTTTCTTCAAGTGGAATTCTCGAAGATTTGTGAAGCTTTGTGAAGACCCTGAGCAAGGCAAGCCACCTTTGAACATATTGAGCCTATATTTGAACTTAATTATATTGCTTGCAAAATATTATGCATTGATAGGATTGCACTTAATCTGTTTGCCCCGTCTGCAAGGCAGACCGGTGGGCCTACCCAACTTGTTGCATCTGATCCTTCCATTGTTAATTGTTATATCATGTTCCCTTGTAACCATCTAGTTGCGCCTCGATATTTGTGCACTCTGTGCGAGTATCGACGGTCGCCTTCAAACTTAAAATCTGAGTAACTTCTTGGGTAAAACTTGGTTTACAAAAGCTTTGGAAAACCCGACGCCTGGGTCGGTGCCTTGTGAAAGAAAATGAGTTTTAAAAATAAAACTCGCGACACAAGGCCATTCCTGGGCGGAATACTTGTGCGGTCGCATCTAAGGACCGATTCCTTTGGAATTACATCCGAGCATACAATAGTGCGACCACACGGGTGGAATGAGACACCCCTGACTGAGTAAATAGCTAATCAAGGGAGCCTTGATGCCAAGAAACATGTGGATTCAACGGGGTGGTGTCGGGGAGAACCCCCGGGCTTCCTGGCACAGTATGGTCTGGGACCTAACCTGTTGTTGGTCTGGGACCCCTCTCGTTGGCATATGGTAACCCTGTGTCGGCTTTCGAAATGCCTTGTCGTGAAAGCCCCAAAGTCACCAGACGTGGCTGTTCTGCACGGGCTGGGTGACCAAGGCTAGTAACGTCGTGTGGGTAAAGTGTACCCCCTCTGCAAAGGTTATTAAACTGTTCGAACAGCCGTGCCCACGGTCATGGGTGGATGTGAGGTGATTCCTTAGTGTAGTTTTTGTTTTACCCTGTTTTATGAAAAGGTGTTAAGGTTTGGGAAACCTAATGCTTGGGAAGCAATTAGCTGTCCGGGGGACAGCGGGACCGGAAGTCCCTGGAAGTGATTGGTCGTTTGGGGACCACTATTATTGGAAAGTTTGGAAAAATGGTTTGGTTTGGGAAAACCAGCTTTGAGGCCAACTCTGGGAGTTGTGCAAATCTTTATAAAATTTTGGTCACTAGTCACCTCCCGACCGAGCTGAGACTTATCTCGCTCTGGTCGCAGAGAGCACACACTTAGATTATTAAAATGCTTGCAAACAAAACCAATTGCAAAATAACAACCTTATCTTTGAAGCCTGCATTAACCACCTAAGTTCCCATGGCTTGCTGAGTACTCCTGTACTCACCCTTGCTCTATATAAATATATAGTTCTGCCAGCTCTAAAGATGAAGTTGAAGTGAAGTAAAGATTAGGGTTTCGTCCTAGTTCCCTGCTGTTGCCTGTGGTGTTGGGTGTTAGACCGTTGGTTCCGCTGTTGCCGCTGTTGTTGGTGTTTGCCTTGTCCGTGTCGTCGGTTGCATTCTCGGGCTGTCTGAGCTGCAACCTAAGTTAAGGTAAATAAGTCCTCTACTTATTTTAAGGATTGCAATGATTCATATTTGTCACCGTGGGTACCAGCGCTACATCCTGGGACTGGTACTGAGATCGCGGTTTCGTAGGAAGCGGCTCGCACTGTTTTTCCTAGGACACGCTCATATCAGGTGCCGTTGTACGGCGGTGCCGGATTGGGGTGTGACATGGTGTCACCCTCCTGGCTTGTTAGATCGATGCTGCCACATGGGCAAAGCCACCACCAAAACCGCAAAAGAGAATCATTTTAGGTGTATATCTTTTGGTAGGCCAAATACCCAATTTTGTACGGATGAGGGTTAAGTAGACGAACCTCGATACTTGATGGGGTTAAGTAGACTTATTCCTTATTTTTAATTACATTATTTATTTCATTCATAATATAAGGCTAAACTTCTCACATGCATAATACATATGAGATTGGATTACTACATATTCTTGATGGCATCCTACAACTGCTAATCTACATCATCAAAGTTGAGATATATTGTGAATGTTTTATCACTGTAGCTCTTGAATTATTTAGTATACATAAAGTTAAGTTTGAGTCTTAATTTCCTTAATAACTAAAAACAGGATTAGTTTATTGTTGTTGTTCCATATATGTATATTGTTTTATAGCTCCATTGTAATATTTTGTCTTAGATGCAAACAAACCGCTTCATTTGATTAATCTGTCCAAAAGTAGTAGAATAATATTAAAATAATTTGGATTGTATAAGCCACTAGTACATTTGCCCAAGGTGATTTTTTTTTTTGAAAATTTCATACTTTTGAGGTGTTAATTTTATAGCAATTGGCAATATATTGTTACAGAAATCAAATGTCAAAACCTACTTTCGAAGACTTCTTCCAAAATGCGCCTTACATTGATGAACTATGATGAATAGCTAACTATCAGAACAAATTTAAAATTTGAAACTAAGGGTGTACATGTATTAAAAAAAATAACATGTTGAATAGTTTTGGACACTTGGTTGCTGCTTAGTACACTGCACAAATTGATTTTCTTTTGTTTATAGGCATATGAAGATGCATAGCATTAATGATCCCATCACTACATAAGTCTTGTCCTTTCATTTACACATGCTTTATGTTTTTTTTGGGATTTGAAACAAAATAAAATGAACAACGGGGTCCAGTATCCCCTCTCTACCACCATTATGCATTTTGTAACCAGTTTGTTTGATACATGACGAAGATCTTGGTGATTGTAGAATATTCCTTTTTAAGTAAATGTTGTTACAAGTGAAACAACAGACAACAGAAGGGAAGCATCTAGCTTTAGATATTTCGTAATTTCACTAGTATACGAAGTCGTGCATCCGCACGACTAACCGTCCTACTATATAGTATATAAAAATATCTATTAATGATATTATATAAACAATATTTTTGAACCTTATAAAGTGTTTAATGGTTTTTTAGAAATAATTTTATTATGAAACAGAATATGCAAGCATATGTGTGAAAAAAAATATATAAGCCCTTTTCTGAGTACACCTTTCGTTCCTGAAAAAAATCAACTTATATAGATGAAAATTAACAGATGTTTATTTAGATTCGTTCCTAATTTTTTTAACAGAGAAAGTAAAGAAGAAACCCTACTCCTCAGCCCACAGCACCACCAAAATCAGTAAACCACCGCCTTTCCCGTCGTTTCCACTGCTGCACGGCTGTCATTCTTCACTTATAAATTATAGTACATATGTTTTAGCAATAATTTTTTTACATGCCTGAATAGCATTGATGTTTAGAGCACGTGTTTGGCAGGAAACGATACATTTGTTAAATTTTAACATAGAGGAATTTGATTTGTGATTTCTTAATAAGTCAGATTTTTTTTTTCAAAATAAGAACAATTTTTCTTTTTCTCTCTTTAGAAATATTACTAACTGATATAAAGTTTTATATGTAAATTTAACTTCTCTTTGTTTTCTTTTGTCCTCAGAATTTGATATGGTCCAAAGGACCATTAGGCCTGAGCGGCATAACCAGCCCATTAGGTCCTTTTTGACCAACATGATTGCTTGGTCAAAAGAAAAAAAAAAGCTATGATTTTTTTTTTGTTGTTGTTGTCTCGCCTTTTTCCCACTGCCTAGCTCATTCATTATTTTCCTCGCGATGTTGTTTGGTCCATGTGTTTCTAGCACGATGTGGATCTCACGGTGATTCTCGAGAAGACTCCTGTTTGACCCAACCTCTTCCTACTTAGCCTAACATTAGATCCAATGGTACATATTAAATTTGTCGTGCATCCGGTGGTTCTTATTCACTTGAAGAGATATGAAGAGCAACTAAATATAATAACTTTGTAGGGTTCGCTCATCAACATGATGGGCCCTAAGCGAGGGATAGATTTGATGGACTTTGCTCTAATTGAATTTGACGTGAGGATCAAGACAGGCGAACAAGAAAAAGATGACCTACAGCTAATTGATGGTGCAACACTCTTATGGACTCCAGGCCTATGGAATCAGCCATATTCAATTAAGATCCCAGGCGATTACGGTGCAGTTGACATAACTGTAGCACACCTTAATAATGCAGTTGAGGCCACTGTAGAGGTTGTCATATCAGAAGTGCAAAGCGGTTTCAATTTGCTGCTTGGTTGTTTAACCAGTGACTTGAATAAGGAAATGCGGCTCTTTGATGGTGCCATTGTTGAGTCGCGTTTCCTGAAGAGGTCGGTGGTTGCTGTAAATTGG
This sequence comes from Oryza sativa Japonica Group, assembly GCF_034140825.1. Classification (NCBI taxonomy): domain Eukaryota; kingdom Viridiplantae; phylum Streptophyta; class Magnoliopsida; order Poales; family Poaceae; genus Oryza; species Oryza sativa. Next base: position 27,169,336 of record NC_089041.1, on the reverse strand, counting down.
AAATCTTCTATAGATTTGAAGTTCAAAGTGGGCGCATCTCCATCCAGTTTCGACCAACATTGTGTTTCCTTCAAGCCGAAAATCCATGGCCATGATACTCAAGAAATAAAGACTGATTTTGCATTAATCTCAGTGAAGGTGACTTGGTCGACTTTGTTGCCTACTGGACTTGATTGATAGCTCTGTTTCTATAACAGAGTGGGTCAAGAGTGACTAAAAAACTTGCAGCTTACTAAACCTAGGTGTGATAAACTTGGATAGTGAAGTATTGTAATAAATCTGTCATTCTAATTAAGCCCTCCACCCCTAAAAATGTAATTTTAGTTATGCATCTGAATAAGTACTTGTTGAGATGCGTAATTAGAAATAAGGTCTTTTAGGGACGGTGGTGGCCCTACTTGCATTTGTTTCGGCCCAGTTGCCAGGGAGATAACAGTGCGGTTGTTTCGTCTTTCAGTGCTAGGGGTTGGATTTAATATTATGGAGGAATTTTCCAGGCACAACCATAGAGTGGATTTTCTGTTTATTTCTGAATCGTATGCTTTGTGGTTATAGTTATGGTTTTGGTACTAGTGCATACACATACAAAGGTTCTCATTTTATCACTACCTTTGCAACAAAGTGCATCATATGAACTATAGATGAGCAAAGTTTCAAAAATTTTCAGAATGTTTAACGAATGTTTTTTTCACATTTTAAACTTCTGTGCCATTTCCACATGATATGAACCATTAGATTCAGTCCTCACTGTTTCTCAGCTCATGTTATGATAGATAATGGCTGCTGAATAACCTGGTGATCTTCTTCAAGTCTGATCAATTCAATTGCATGCTCAATTCCCAGCTTCCCTCTGAATATTTCGAGAGGGACTACCTAGCATCAATAGATTGCCAAGTCAAAGTCAGTGGTATCCTTCAAAACAGTATATATAGCCTTAGCTAACCCTTCCATCTTTGCTTTCCACCAAGCTTGCGTATACAAACAGACTCGGTGTTTACCCAGTCTAGTATAGGGTCAATTTTCTCCTATCTTTCTGCGCGCGCACAAGCACACAAAAAGGCATAAGAAAGGCATTGCTGGAGGCAAATGAAGAGAAGACATCCCTCACCAAAATAGATGGATCTAGTTCTTATCAGCTAAACGGTGTGTTTTGTGTAACAATTTTTTTTATATATAAGTTTCTTTCAAAATCAAATAAATTGATTTTTCAAGTTCATAATAGTTAATCAATCACATGCTGATTGTCTATCTCGGTATCTGTGCCAATACTAGCTCCAGGTTTAGAAGGTAAATCACATCTAGACTACTCATGTATACTCTCTCCGTCCCAAAAAGAGCCGATTCCTGGGGTGGAGCTGTTATCCCACAAAAAATCGAACTCTACTACAACCACCAAGAAACATTAATGCGATGGGATGCAGAGCAGTCCTGGCGATGGAAAGCAGAGCATTGGCATTGAATTTTCTCCATTTCTTTTTTCAGTTGATGGCTGTACTTGAGTACTTTACTAAGGGCATTATAGTCAATTGTTACTAGTACTAAATTTACCTTGGAATTCTAGGGTTTGCCTTTTTATGGGACAGAGGGAGTAGGTCAGAGTGAGTTCAAAAACACTGAGTTTTGAGTTCGGTGCATTTATCTCCCATCCCACATCCTTCCCCGCACCACAGTTGTAGAAACTTAGATGGCGCAGTTGCTTGCAGCATTCAAATATGAGATGATGCAGGTCCCATTCAGCAAAGCACACATTGCATAGGTCCAGCCTTGTGAGACAATCAAGCATCCTAGAATAGGCACTAAAAAAGTTATCCACGACTGAAGCTTGGAGCAGCATATACTATTTCGTAGTGCAATCAGCCATCGGCTTCTCTTCAGGGATGGCAAGTTCAAATCTTTTAAGATGCCAATATCAATTGCCTCACTGACAAGAGGACCAATGACACTCGAGTAACTATTGATCAAGTAAAGCTTTAATTCGAGACCTTCAATACGGTTCGGCTGTGGTACAGAAAGAAATCCTTGACATCAATTGAGAGCTCAGGAAGCATCCAGGGGAGACGTTTCCAGCGTTTTGAGAGGACAATTGTCCTTACGGCCGTTTTTATATCAACTCTTTCTAAGATAGACAACGAAATATCATCGTTCAACATGGAGAGCATATCGTCATCGTCGGCTTCCTGCAACAAAACAGATCGTCCATAAACTTGGCCAGTCATAACAAGATTAAAAATTGTGCAATGTCACAATGCCATAGGAGCAAGACCAATTAATGCACATCATCAGTTATATAGGCTAGGAGTACACGATTTTCACAGATTTTGGTTGATGCTATGGTTCACCAAAGTGCGTACTGAAATCTTATGCCTTCTCAGACTGGGCACTTGTGGTTTACTGGACCGTCTAACCGAACCCAAGACAGACACGCGTTGATGGGCCATGAAGAACCTGGAAATAGCAATGTATCCTCTCTTTTTTTTTCTCTTTTTTTATACTACGAGATTAGTTTTTTTTCCTTTTTGTCGTTCCGGAAAAAGTACAATTTAGACGACAAAATTGTGGTCGTAACACGCCTACAAAATCTAGTAAGGTTGTACACTATTCTGAAAAGGTATTTGCGGAGACAAACATATATATGATGATTGACTCTGTGCAATTTGTATAAATATTTGAAAATATGCTAGTACATTATGACCATAAGAACTTGATTTTATTTAGAGTGATACAAGAACTTACTTTCAAACAAGCAGGGCCTTTTATATTAAAAAAATAATGAGGATAGGGAACTTTTCTTTACGCTTAATAAGCTCAGAATACTGCAGGGAAAGAGCATGGAACTTTTGAACAGCTCCCCAATTACCGAAAAACTATTTGTGCAGGGGAGCAGACCCCATCTTTGAGAAGATTGATCACCCTATCTTGCTCATCCTTGCTCTTAGGGAATACACATTCTGTTGAAGAACGAGGTGGAAAAATGCCTAATGCTTCGCAGTATTCACAAGGATCGTCGTATTTCAGAATGATCGTCCCCAGGTTGGGAGCTTGCTGCATCACAACCCTGATGAACTCTAACTGTTGTTTTAGTGGTCTAAAAGCAACAATTTGGAGCTCTTTCAGAAGAGAGTTCCTGAAGCTTGTAACATCAGGCGCTTTCCATGCAGGATTCGGTCTCTCCCCAAAAACTTTTGGTTCCCGGTCAACATCGCATGTGTGCTCCCATATCTACAATAAACAAAATAACCTAGTTAAAAATCCTGGAGAATGAGACAGGATGTAGATGATTAAACGAGTGTCTTAGAGTTCACAAAAGAAGACAAATTAACCTAATGTAACTAGGAAAAGCACCAAAGTACCTCAATATCAAACATCTCAAGTGATGGTGCAGCTTCAAGGAGGTTTGTTGTCCATAACAATTCAAATTCAGAAAAGATGCTATGTATAGATAGCTTCCTTAGATTGCTGAATGCACGGAAGAGTTGTTTTCCTTCTGGCTTTATCCATAGCTAAAACAAGAAACATTCACGTCAAAAAAAAAAAGAAACATTCACGACAAAAATGAAAAAAGAAACATGAGAATTGATGTTATGCATGGATGAGCGTACATTTGAATTAGTTAAACAAAATTAAGGCATGCATCAGCTTTAGAAATGCATACATATAATCATTGAAGTATTGCTACTTAACATTAAACATTTGTTCTTGCTCATGTGAAAATATACTAGTAGTACATCACGAACAACTATATGCTAATGATAACAGCAGTCCATGAAAAAGGATGGACTTACCTTTTCTCCTTGGAAATCCAATGTTAGAGTATGTATATTTGTAGTACCACTTGGAACCTCACTTAAAATAAATCCTTCATGTTTATTTGTTGCACCGCAGATAAGAGATACTTCCTGAAGATTCGGGACAACATCGAATGACAGCGGGGCATAAGGGCAAAGCCAAGTGTCCCAATTTAGTCGCTCCAATTTGGGAAGGCAGAGCACCTCAAGTTTCTCCAAGCAGCATACATCAAGTTCAAGAACAATGATGTTCGAATTTGGTGCACTTATTTTCCATATCGCATTCTTCCCCACATCACAATTGGATAGACTCAGGTATCGTAGTTGATTGCAGCATTCAAACAGATGATGGTGCAAGTCCCAACGGGCAAAACATAGATTGTAAAGAGAGAGCCTTGTGAGGCGAGTAAGCACACTAGGATAGCCACTGAAAAGGTCTTTCACAGATGAAGCTTGCTGTAGAATGTGCTTATCGGTGCAATCTACAATCTCCTCCTCGTCCAGAACAGAAAGGTCCATATCTTTTAAAATGCCAACCTCAATTGCCTTAT